>NC_142507.1:53854166-56262500 GCF_057876585.1 Rhinolophus sinicus
CCAAGTCTGTTCATTTAACCTCTCAACCACCCTATGAGGAGGTATAATTTCCTCCCCTTTACAGATGAGGAAACAGCCCAGAGAGGCTCAGAACCCGTCCAAGACCACACAGCTGGTAAGTAGTAACACAAGCCCAAATCGGTGTGAAGACTAAGACATACAATTTCCATCCTTTCTCCCTGGCCTCTAGCCAGCCCACTGCCCTCCCACTCCCACTGCCTATCCTCACCCCTACCTCTCCCTGCCTCACCCCACAGTCCCTCCCAGCCGCCCCTGGTGCTAGCACGGGTAGGGGCACACACCCTAGCTCCACGAGGGGGGGCTTGTCACGGCCCCTGCGGTAGCAAACAACAGGCTGGGTTCCACCCAGGAGCCCGGCACTGAGTTCCAAGGGGTGGCCCCCGGTGGAAGTCTGGATGCACGTATAGCCCTGGGGCACCTCCTCGCCCAGCGCCCTAGCGATGACTGCCACATCTGTGATGGGCTCCGCCGGCCGGGGTGGGCGCAGGGACCCACTGGGTTCAGGAACCCATGTTTCCTCAGGGATGGGTGCTCCGTTCCCTGCAAGCCCAGCTATCACGAAGTAATCCACCAGCCGGGGCGGCCGCTCCTCCGCCATGGCCCCTTCCTCATTTACTGCATCTGGAATGGTCAAGTGGGGGGTGAGATAAACCAAGGAAGGCTGACATTGCCATGGCAACCAGGGTGCCTGGTACTCCCCTCCTCTTCCTAGTCCTTTCGAGGAAAGACAGGATCAATGGTCAGCCAATCTTGAACTCTCCCGCCTGTGACATCACCAGGCCCTCCCAGCCCCCCACTGCTCCCGAGAGACCAGGACTCTCTCTCCCAGTGGTACCAGCCCTCCCTTCAAAGAACCCCAACTCCACTCCACCACACACAGCTAACCTGGGCTCTGATGTCCCATTGGTTCTGTATCCCTTTTATAGACCCCACCCCTCCTCACTCCCTACACAGTCCTAACAGATCGGCCTGAAGTGGTATCACTCATTCTGACCATGACATAATGCCATCCTTACAGTTTTTTAATGGTTTCGGACCTTCCTGCTGTAATTATGACCTCCTAAGAACTACATGAGCCAGCTAACGTTCTCAAAGAGCCCACCTCTAGGCTTTTGGGAGGACCCCACAAGTTTTCAGGAAAGCCTGCAAAATCCATTTTAGTGTCTTTACACCAGGCTCAAGTGGCCTTTTTCCTCACCTGATTCCACTAACCCGACAAAAACCCACCCACCTTCACAATCCTTGGGCGTCCCCAGTGGGGACAAAATTGGCTGTGAGGGACAGTCCCCGTCATCCCCATGCCGACCTCCACAGAGCCCAAAGATGGAAACAGGCCCCCCACGGGCCTTCAGTAACTGAGTTCTCACCTGCCTCCATGGCCCAACCCCAGAGAGGAGCCCGAGGGTCCCAGGGAGTCCCAGGCTGCGGAAGCTGGGATAGAGCTTGGTGGGTGGCTTGCAGCGGAGGCGTGGGGGGGGGGGGCGCTTCAGAGGGGAAGGGAGGTGACTTCCTGGAACAGTGGAGGGGAAGCTACAACTCAGCGGAAGTCAGACTATGGGTGTGTGTATGGTGCTAAGTGTGGTGGTGGTGGTGTCTGTGGGTGGGGAGTGTTGGTGCCAACACAGCATCGTGCCACGTGGAACACCAGACTGAAGGACCCCAAGCAGAGCAGAGGAGGCTGAGACTGGCTCCAGGATGTACTTAAACTCCCACCCTCCCCAGAGAAGGGGTCACAAAGGAACCTCATGGACAGGCTGGCTCTCTCCTTAACCTGGCCTCTGGACACACACACACACCGACACCAGCTAAATTTAGCCTCCACGTCTGGAAGGTGAAGTCAGGCGTCAGCGTCAGCCTCCTGATTTAGCCCTGGGGCACAGCCCCTCATCCACTGCAGGAGAATGGGCGCCCTACGCCCCTGGCAGCAGGAAGGAGCCCTTAGGTGGGCCCCATCCACGGGACCTGTGCACCCGAGCCTCCGTCACCCAGCCAGGGAAGAGCCCTGCACAAGGCAGCCGTTGCTCCCTGGGGAAGGCAAGGGGCACGGGCGCCACTCGGGGTCTCAACGCCCACAAGCCCACAAGGGAAGTTCGGGCTGGGGCAGAGGGCGCGCCGAGCGGGAGGCTGCTGAGGAAGGGGCAGGAGCGCGGGGGACGGGTGCGCCGGCCGCTGGGGACGTGACGGCAGCAGCGCCGGCCGCCGCGTGACCCGAGTCAGCGGGAGGGGGGCTCGGGCTCCAGACCCGCGGGAGCAAGGGGGTGCAGGGCACCGGGCACAGCTAGCGAACTCCCCTCCACTTTCACTTCCCCAGGAGAGAGGAACCGGAACCAGATGTGCTGCGCCGGAGAACAGCTGGGGGACCTCCCCTGCCCACCCGCACCCCCTCCCTTCCTTCCCCGCCCGCCGCCCCGCCCGGTCCGGCCCCTACCTGCCTGCCCAGCGACTCCCTGGCCGGCCGGCCCACTGCGGGCGGCTCGGAGGGCGGGCTGGCGGGCGGCAGGCTACCCGGCCCCGGACATGGCGCACCCGACTTGGGCGCCGCTCCCGCCCGGGCGGCCAGGGAAGGAAGAAGAGGCAGCTGAGGGCGCCGGGACGCAGGGAGCCGTGGACGGAGATCCGGGCGATCCCAGCGTCCCCGCCGCGCTGCGCCACGCGGGGACTGTGCTGCCGCGCCGCTCACTCGGGCCGCGCGCTCGCTCGGGCTGCGGCTCCCGCCGCGCTGGGGACCGGGTGCTCCTCCGCGCGCCCCGCTTTCTCCGCTCCCCCCACTACCCCCCCCCTTTGGGGCCGCGGGCGCCGCTAGTCACCCCCACCCCCCTCCCCGGCCGCCTTGACCCTGGCAGCGCCTGCCCAGCGCCCGGCCGCCTGCAGCGCGACCCCTGGCGGCTGGGAGGGCCCCTTGCACCCCAGCAGCTTCTCACCGCTCAGCGGATGAAGCAGGACACTGACCAGGGGCGGCCCCTGAAGTCCAAGGCCGCCCCCGTCCCGCCCTCGGCCCTAGGCTTATGTGGTTTGCAGGCCTGGGTGAAGGCCCTGAAGGCCCAGGCTGCGGGGACCCAGGTGGCTCCCCCTACTTCCAGGTTTGGGGCACACTGCATTCCCTTCGGGCTAAGCCAGAAGCTCTCAGTTCTCTTTTCTGTAAAAGACAAGCGCTTTGGAAAGAGGAAGAGGACAGGCCAGGACTGGAGGGTGTGTTAGAGCAGTAGAGCTGGGGCAACTGAGGAGGGGCACGACCCTCCGACTATGCTGGGAGTGGGAGACGCCGGCAAGGCTCCGACGGTCCGGTCCGAGAGCTCGCGACCCAAGCCAGACAAGAAACCTCTTCCGAACATGCTTAGTGCTCAAGTATCTGCCCCAGGCCTGAGTGGAGGAGTGGGAACGGTGAATTCCAGCCCCGTGAACGGGCAGGAATGAGACCTCCGAGCTTCCCTGAGACCTGAGGCTGGCCAGGTACCACCTCACCTGTCTAACTTCTAGGTCCTCTGGGCTGAAAGAGCCAGAAGGAAGGGGTCTCCGTGGTGTCATTAGCTGTTAATGCCTCTCTCCTTGGGAGCCTGAGCACTGAGGCCAGCTACCCCAGGGGAAAGCCAGGGTCACGGTCCCACCACCAGACCTGTGACAAACCAGCAGTCGCGGCCTCACCCGACTCACTGCCAGGTCACAGCGCTGAGGAAGAGCAGATTGTCTGGCCAGTCGAGCCCCTGGACAGATGGGAAGGCACCCCTGCTGCCACGGGGACTTACATCCACTGCACCCCCATGTCCACAGCTGGGTCTACATTCTGAGTCTGGGGGCCCCTCCCCAAATGACAGTGGTGCTGAGAAGATGCAAAAAGCCTAACAGATGAAAGGACCTGTGCCCCCAGCCTTCCCTAGACCCCCAGCTGTATCCAAAACAGTAGCCAACCACACACGAGTTTAATACGGTTTTTTTATTAACATATAATATATTTAATAAAAAATAATATCCACTCTGGCTCTCTCCTCCATTGCAAGGGGAAGAGTGGTGAGGAGGGGCTGGCACTGCCCACCCCTAGGCATCCGGACTAGCCCTGCCTCCGGGGCTCCCCTCTACCCCCCCTGCTTTCTCCAACAGGCTCTGACCTCCAGACAGACGGTTCAAAGTTACAAGTGCTTTAGACCCCCCCTTGGCCTCCCCCAGGCCCACCCCTTGTGCAGAACTCAGGGGCCACCTGGACCAACCCCTTGCTTTGTCTCATTCATGTTAGAAAGAGGGTCTGGGGGCAGAGAGTGGAGTCTCTACTGGCCGGGGGGAGGGAGGAAGGGACAGTGATGGGGCACGGGGCCTAGAAGAGGGATGGGGACGCGTGCCCTCACTGCAGCCGGTCACTGCGGAATGAGTCCTCCACAGCGGGATCGGGCAGCAGGGCACAGGGGTCGCTCAGCATGTTGAGCCCTTCCAGGCCCAGGGGCTCCATGCGCAGCTCCTCCTCCAGCCCCAGCCCCAGCTCCAACCCAGCTGCTGACACCTCGAAGCCGGGCACTCCGGCCAGGGCTGCTGCAATCTCCTTAGAGAAGCCCGGGGAGGAGTCTCCTGTGTGGGCAGGCGAGACGGGTGAGCACCTCACGCCCTGGGAAGCTGCCAGGACCCCTCCATTTCCCTGCTGTACCAGCGAATGTGTGTCTCCCTCCCTCCATCCTGCATCACCACCCACACCTCTCACCTGTGAGGATGATGTTAGGCCCTGAGCCATGGCGGGAACAGTGGGTCAAGTTCTGGTGGTTGAGGGCATGGGGGTCCTGGAGGCCACCTACTGGTCCCTCACCCCCTAAAAATCCAGACCCTTCGGAAAAGCCAGCGGGATCCAATGCCAGGCTGGTTGATGGGCTCTCCATGCTGAACTGCTCCAGCTATGGACACACAGACAGACCTTGAGGAAGTGGGCCTTGGAACACGGGTGTCTGCCTGCCCCTGCCTAGCCCGGCTAACACATCCCCGTGGCCCAACAATCTCCAACCCACCCCCAAAACAAAAGCAGACCGAGCGAGATGGCAGCAAGCAGAGTGACAGGCAAGCATGGGCCCCAGTGGGTGTGGGCACCGTACCTGCTGGGACCGAGCATGTGCGTGCGAGGAAGACAACGGGTCAGAGCCGGAGGCCCCAAAGAACAAGCTGTGCAGAGACAGCTGGGGGACGGGGGCAGGAGGAGGGCTCAAGTGCAGAAGAGAGGAGCCCTGAGTCGGCAGTGCCGTGTTCCCAGGGGGAGGGAGGAGCTGCCCCACCCACCTGGATGTCCCAACTGAGATGGCACCAGCGATCCACGAGGCCCCTCCCCTGCTTCAGAGCTAGGGACCCGGGTACTCACGTTCCCCAGGCTGAAGTCACTCATTGGCCGGTGGTAAGACTGCTGCCCATGCCCACTGGAGCTGGGTGGGTACAGTGTCCCATAGTGCGGCTGCCTGCCTGGGGGCTGCCCCCCCGAGGGCTGCACTGAGCAGGCAGGAGGGGGCAGCCCTGGCTGCTGTACAGGCTTTGGGGTGGGGGGCTGGCCAGGCAGAACCAGACTTGGGGGGCTGTACGGATATGGAGGCAGCCGCTGGTCAGTGGGCAGCTTACTGGTGTCCAGGGGGACGCCCTAAGGAGAAGCAAGGAAAAAGGGGGAAGCTTACCTTTCGGGGTGCCCCCAGGAGGAACTCTTGGTCAGGCTTCCCACCCTCCGAAGCTGCAACCATCCTCAACACAAACCTGCCAACATTCCCATGGGCATCCCGGGAACTGGGCACAAAGACTGAATGCCGCTTATCAGAATGAAAGCGACTGAGTGAGGCGAACACAGGAATAATTCTGGATCCAGGCCAGACGTCAGCTATGCCTACACTTCGGTGCTTTGACAATTCTTAGTAATCACTGAACTTGAGAACTGCTATTCTAAAGCCCGGGAAAGGCCAGAGGCCGCGAGAGGAAGGAAGGAAAAGGAGGAAAGCAGGGAAGTTAGGTTCACTCCAGGCTCCACGACGCAGAGCCCTGCTGGCCTGGCCTCAGTGTTTCCTCCAGAAAAGGGGGCCTGAGTCAGATGGAACACAGAACACACATTCCGGGGACGGGCAATGGGGGAGGAGGAGGAGCAAGGAGGGTAGAGGAGAGGGGGTACAAAGGGAGCAAAAAAAAAAAGGATGGGGAAGGAGGAAAGAGCCAAAAATTTTAACTTTGAGGAAAAGCCCTACACTAAGAGTTTTTCGCTCTGGTCCCAAGTCTCCCTAACACGCGGTGTGAACTTGGGAAAGTCACTTTCCCTCTGGGCCCGTCTCGTGTGTAAAATGAAGGGACTGGGCTCCATGATCTGAGCGTCTGAGTCCATGAAGCTATGAAGGAAGGAAGGGAAATGGGAGAGGGGATGGGACAGGATGGAGGCACGAGAGACAAAGACAAGAAAAGGACAGGAACAAGAAAGGCAGCAAAGGGAAAGGATGAGCTACCCCACGGCAGGCCTGCGCCGGGGCGAGGCCCAGTGCTGAGCGCTTGACGTATGTGATCTCCTCGGCTCCTGACAAGCCCATCCTTGTTCTACAAAGGAGGACGCTGAGGCTCTCAGAAGCTAAACCCCTGTCCAAGGACACTGCTAGTCAGAGGCGGAGCCAGGACGTGAACCAGAAAGCTCAGCCTTAGGGTTTGCGCTCTGAAGCCAACAGGAGACGGGCTGGGTAAGAGATGGGGCAGGTCGAGGATGCACGGAGGGGACAGACGAGACGAGGAGGACAGAGGGAAGCGGAAGAGGTGCTGGAGGAAAGGAGGGGAGGAGACAGACACGGGGGAAGGCAGCCACGCATACCTGAGTGATGGAAGACAAAGTGGGTGACATTGTTGGCGAAAACTGTTTGGGCAGCTGCTGCTGGGGCCTTCTGGCGTCGACTGGGCCCGCGGGCAAACTCAGGGGACTGAGGGGCACACGGCGGTGGCGGGGGGAGGCCCCAGGGGTAGAAGCTGGGTAAGGGGGGGCACCCAGCACAGGAGAGGAAGCGGAGGCGGAGGTAGAGGAGGAGAGGGCTGGGGCACTGAGCGAGGGGTGACCCAGGGAGGTGCCGGGCAGTGCGTGGCGGGCCAAGGAGGAGGCGGGCAGGGAGGGGTGACTGTGGGAGCCCTGGAGCTGGGGCTGAGGACTGCTCAGGGAGGCCTGGAGGTTGGGGTTGCTTAGGGAGGACTGCAAGGACGGGTGGCTGAGAGGTGAATGGAGTCCTGCAGGCACAGACAAAAACCAGAGATGCCAACATTACTATGGGAATGGGGCCCCGTCTGCCCAGCGTGGGGAGCAGTGACCAGACCATGGAAGTGGCAACACGATGTCCTTCCTACACTGTCCCTGGCGGTGAGGTTGGCCCTGCCCACTTGGGGGCTGCTCTCCACTTTCTTTCCAGGAAAAACCCACACTTACCCGTGCTCACCGGCAGAACAATGAAGGGAGAGACTCCTGGGGTGCAGTTGATGGACAGGTACCGACCGTCCCTGGATGATCCCAGGTGCTCCCGCCCCCCGTCCCGCGGGCTCTCCAGCCAGGACAGCCGCTCACCTGGTACATCATAGCCCGGGCCCAGGCCCAGGCCTCCGCTGATGCCCAGGTGGGTCATGGTGTGGGTCAGATTGGAGGTACTGTTGGCCCCACTCAGGCTGGGGTAGGCTGTCTCCTCTGGGTCCAGGGGGGTGGGCAGAGGGGGCGGAAAGTGCAGGTTGGTGAGGTCGGGTAGGGAGCCTCCCGTGTTCATGGCAGGCGGGAGGACAGGCACATTGGCAGGCTGGTCAGGAGATGGGAAGATGCTGGGGAAGGAGAGGAAACGAAAGACGTAAGCGGAGGGGCAGTGGTCGAGGGGGCGGAGCTCAGCTCCCAGGTCCCTCCCCTCCCTCCCGCACCCCCCAGCCAACCTCATAAAGGTGCTTACTTAATTCCAGGGACTTCACAGGACCGAGGTCGGGAGGAGGAAGAGGAGGAGGAGAGCTGAGGGGAGAAGGAAGCACGTGGACAATGAGGACAGAGCTCGGCAGAGGCCCCTGGAGACCTGCCCGAGGAGAGACCAGGGAGAGGGGGCCACGCCCACCTTCTTGGCGTCCCAGGGCTTCAGCAGATGCTTGTCATCCAGCAAGTTCTCCTCAATAGCAGGGACTTAAAAGAGAAAGACCAGTCATGAGAGCGATGGAGGGGGCGCCAGGAAGGCAGGACAGGCGGCAGAGGCAGGCGGGAGGGAGCCCCGCTCCCTGGCCCCGCACAAAGCCACCAGCACCAGCCCCGAAACTCCCTGGCACTTAGTACCCACAAGTGGTGAGGAGCACATACCTTTGGAGTCCATTTCACCGTCCAGATAACCTGCAAAGGATGCAGTGGAGTTGGCTGCAGTGCCCACTTGCCCACCTGCTTCAAACTGAAGCTCCACGGCTACTCCCGAGCCTGGGACATGGGCACCTACCTGCACGGCGGCCAGGCAGGATGCTGGGGGGTACCGGGCCTGGATAAGTGTTCTGAGGGCTGGGGTTCATCACGCTCGTGTGAAGGGCAGAGTCAGAGCTTGTCCTGAGGGGGCAATGGAGGTGAGCCGGCCCACGCCCTCCTCACCAGGGGAAAGATGAGCTGGGCTGGGCCAGGGTGGAGGTGGGGGAGGAGGGCCCAGAAACTAGACAGCAGGGATGTGGCCTAAAGAAAGCCAGGGCCGTCACCTGTTAAGCGCTGATGGCAATCGGAACAACTGCCCCTTCTCTGCAGGGAAACTGCCCCAGGGCATTGTCCTGGGGTGAAAAACAAAGTCATGAGGAGGGCGGCCAGCAACAGACCAGAAGGCAGGCATGGGGGCTGGAAAATGTGGGGCAGCCGAGGTGGAGGTGGGCAGGGCTGGGCACCCAGGACCAGGTCTCTTTCTTTCTGGTTCTCCTAATACTTGTGACCCATGAACCCTCTCCCCCAATCCACCTAGCAGATCTGGAAACTCTCAACTTCTATCTGCCAGGACAAGCTAAATGGGAATCTTGGAAGCCCAGCAGCTCGGCCAGGTATGAGCATTAGGGATGAGAGGAACAGGGGGAGGGGGCAGGAATCTGAGTGCCAGGACACTACATCTGGCACCCACTCGTGACAGGAGGCGGCCATTCTCCCCCCGCCCCTTACATACACACACCAGCTAGCCAGTTACCATTGGTCCTGCCCTGGTCGGACTGGGAGGCTTGGCCACCCGTGTCAACACAGCCAAGACTGGACTCTGACCACCTACTCCACCTGCCCCCACCCCTCCCAGCCCTGCCCTTAGGGGAGGAGGTACTGTGGAAAGCCTAGCCCAGCGAACCCAACCCCAACCCAGGACATGTCAGACAGCAGCCCGGGGATGTGCCTGCCCCGCACACACCTCCGCCAGCTGGACTCCGGGGGGGGTGACAAGTAGGCAGGGCTGTAGGGAGAGCTGTCAATGTGAACAGCACCAGTTAAGGAAGAGAGTGAGGCGAGCTTGGGTGGGCGAGAGACCGGAGGAGCAGAAGGAAGGCACCAGATGGGGCGTTTCAAGTAACAAATACCTTTCTCCTCCTGACAAGGGGCAACAATCATGTCAGAGAATGCAAGAGGACAGAGTCAGGCCCAGCAGATTTGGAAAAAGATAGGAGCGTATCTGGGCAGAGCTTGGGGAGATGGTGTAAGGAGGTCCGAGACCGGAAGCTAAGGCAGAAACGCAAGGGGGAGGGAACCAAACCCTCGTTAGCAGAAGACGTGTCAGGGAGCCCAGCCTCCAGCAGTGAAGAGCAAGCTGAGTAAGGACAGTGAGAACCAGCCAGAGATGGAGGGCACGGCCCCAGAGCAGCCGCTCCCTGGCACAGGACCCAGCACCCACACTTGGGCCAAGCGGTCACCCCTGGGAGGCTAGGTAAAGGAAAGCCCCTGACCCACCACCCTCCAGACTCCCCCAACCCTCAGGGAAGGATATGTGGCGGGGGTAGCGACGGAGGGGGGACACCATTCTTCGGGGGTCTCGCTGTACCCGTTCCACCAGCCCATGGTGCCGCGTGCTCCGGGATGAGTCCAGAGGTGAGTGGAGGGGGCTCTGCCAGAACACAGGTGAGTCAATGGGGAGCAGCCAAAGGGCCTGCGCCCCCCGGGCTGCTGTCCACTCACCTGGAACTCAACCAGACCACAGCCGATCTGGTTCACGTCTGGCAGAGAACCACCGTAATGGGAGCTCCTCGTGTATGCCAGCCGCAGTTTTTGGGCCTGCAACTGAGACATGAAGGGCAAATGGGAATGTCAGGGAGGGCCTGAGCACTCTTCCTGTTCCTTTGGCCACCCTCGCCATCCCTGTCTCCAGGATATGCTACTGTGGCTGCTGCTTTTGAGAGATCTGCCAGAAAAAGAAAAACAAGAAAACAGTGCTGGGGAAAAGGTCCACGGAGACCTGGCACAAGCGATCCGCCTCGCTCTTCTGCAGCCTACCCTCATCCACATCACTAATGCCTGCACCACCCTGCCAGGCAGAGCCTGGCACTCTGGCCCAGTTGGCATCAGCCTCAACAGAGTCCCTCAGGGGCCACCAGGAGCCCCCAGGCTAGTCACATGAGTTAACTCCTGGGAGGGATGTCTATTAGGCACCTCTGCTGTCCCTTCCAGATACTTCCAGGGCTAATTGGAAGAGGAGGGAAAGGCCACAGGTGGATGCCACAGAGCCATTCCTACGAGCCTCTTTCCTGCCCACACTGGAGGGCACAGGCTTCTGGCTCTGCCCAGCCGCGGGAAGGCTACCCAGAGCCCACACCTCCCGAACTAAACGTCTAAGGAACGATGGCTCTCAGAGATAGAACAACAGAGCCAAAACCAAGGCCCATACTTCTACTCAGTCCTGAGGCCCCTGAATGGGCAGGGAAGCCTGAGGACGGAGGTGGGCGAGGGCACAGAAGCCCACTCCAGTCTGGGCCAGGGCCCGCTCCCTAGTTTCATCACCACTTCGGGTAGGTAAGTCTGGCACTGGAGAGAGACACCACATCCCTCAGCCTGGCATGGTTTCAGCCTGATTACCGATCTCATGTCCCTCTGTGAGAGGCTCAGCCACTGCCATCAGCCAAACAGACCCAGGGCAGCTGATGAGGGGTAAATTCTAAGAGCTCCCGGGGACACATGGTGGTGCATAGGCCGACATCGGAACTGTCTGTTCCAGGAGGCCAGCCCAGTGAGTTCAGTGGGCGCTCTGCTGACCTTTGGGCCACATCAGGACTGCTAATAATATATATGACAACCCCAGTCTGCAGCAATATAGGCCCCCAAGACCATCTTCCTCACGTGAGCCCTCCCAGCTGGCCAAACAGGCTGAGCCCCAGGGCTTGAGACTCTTGGGGCCCCAGGTCCTACCCAAGTAAGTCCATGGCTTTTTATGTGCAGCGGAGAAGCTAGGGGCAAGGTAGGTGAAGGGGACCTTTTGACAGACCAAGGCACTCCACAGATGGAAGGCTTCAGCTCTGAGTCTCTCCCAGCCTTTCTTTGTTTGCACAAAGAAGCCCTAAGACCCCACCAGGCCTCTGCTGGAATCACAGTCCAGAGGGCAGGCCGGCCTCTGCTGTCAGCTGGAGGGCAGTGTCTGGCCCACCTTCTTGCCTCTGCCCCCACCATGATCACAAGGTCCTACAGGGGAGCAGTCAATAGTTAGATCCAGTCTGGCAGTTAGCGGGGGTTAGGGGCACGCGTGTACACACACACACACACACACACACACACACAATTTGCTTCCCCACCTAACTCGCTCTGCTCTGACTCCCACAAACTAGGACACATGGTCTCTAGAGACGCAAAGGGGAAACAAACACAAAAAAGACTTCACACAGGCAAGGGAATCACACAAAAATACAACCACAGTCACAGTCATAGACAGATGCAATCGGTGTCAAACCAGGAGCAAGCACTTCGAAATGTGGTATTTATGTTCCACCATCTCCCCTGAAATTCCTTCCAGCTCCCTGCCATGCGGGATCCTTGCAATATCCTCACCTGCTGTTTTGAGAACAATGCTGCCCTAAATTAGGACCGCAGACCAGCTGGGCAAACTCCCACCCCTGGCTCCCTCTGACATCCAGTCCTGGGAGCCAGAAAGCAAGGCCAGAGGGGATTCAGACGCAACTCTGCCAGGATGTCTTCTTTCTGGAACCTCCTAGGAATGAATGTTCCCTACACAGAGAAGACCCTCCCGGCCACCCCATAACTGACCCACAGAGCAGCCCTTGCCCTAGAAGGCTCAGCAAACCATCGGGTTCCACACAGCCTGTAGCCAAGTGGGTCTTGCTTTGGAGACTCAAAGCCCTACCTCTCTCTCTCCAAGGCTCCCAGGGCAAAACACCGAGCACCACCAGGCTGTGAGCAATGGACCTCACCTTCATTCACGTCAGGAAACCACAAGAAGTATTTGAAAAAGGAAGCAAAGGGACGGGACGCAGGAGGGGACTTCCTGCCCCACTAGACCCAATGCTGCCGTTCAAACCACTCAAGGGGCCCTTTCCCGGAGGCACCGAAGTGCCGACAGTGGCACAACAGAGCAGAGGGACCAGGTTGGAGGGGCCAGCTCGGAGGAGCCAGGCCAGGGCCCGCAGGCCATCCCCCCGCCCCGTAACCCACACCGGGGACGCTTCACCGCAGCCCCGAGGGCTCAGGGATGCGCCAGGACCACCCACCTCCGACCTCCGCCGGGCTCCAGGGGACCGCTCCGCTCTCTGCCCACTCCCGCCTCACTTTCTCAGCCCCCCGTCGTCCCCAAGCCCCCAGCCCCTCCGGTGTGCCGGCCTCTCCCCGCAAAACCCGTCTTCCTGCCCCTCGGCCCTCCACCCGCGCCTCCCAGACGGCGGCGTCCGCTGCCCCGTTCCGCCTCCTCCGCCGCGGCTCCCGCCCCCGCCCCGCCTCTCAGCTCCCCGCTCCGTAATTGCTCCGCTCCGTTCCGCTCCCCGGCGCGGCCCCTCACCCGGGTGGAGCCGATGTCCATCATCACCTCCTCGAAGGCCGCCGTCTCCTCGGCCTGACGCTGCTTCTGCAGCGCGATCTTCTCACTAAACTTGCGCGGATTGGAAGCTGAGGCCGTGGCCGAGCCGGGCCCGTTCGCCCCCGACGTCGCCATCTTCCTCCTCCGTCCCCCCGCGCCACCCTCCCAACACAAGCCACGGCCTCTGCCGCGGGCTCCCGCCCGGCTCTTCCAGCCGTAGCCGCCGCCGCCGCCGCCGCCTCAGCGAGCACCGCGAACCCGGCCCCAGCCTAGTCCTGACCTGTGGCGCGCGAGGACTGCCGGGAATTGTAGTTTGTTTACGTGACTCTCTCACAGCCTCGGTCACGCAGTACGGAGAGGAAACGGACACCACTTCCCAGCAGCCCTGTGGACCCCGGGAACTGGGGACTTTGCTCCTCCCTCTTAGCTCCTCCCGGCGCACGGCAAGCTGGGAAAAGTAGTTCTAAATTGGTCCCGAGCCTAGGAACGCGAAGGGAAGAGGTATTAAGGAGAGAGGAAAGGAAAACGGGAGGAAATGGAAGGGGTGGAGACAGGGAGGGAAGAAGGAAGAAACGAAAGAGGGAAAATTTTGTCCATCTTCGGGGAAAGGGACGAGAAGGGCCTAGTGAAAACAGTGAGACCAGGGATACAAAAACAGCTGTAAACATCTGGGACAGGCCTCCCAGGCTGGCCATATGCCCACCCCTTTCCCAAGACAAACGAATCAGATACTGCACAAATGTATAGAAACATCTTTTATTTGGGTAACATGTCCCAAAACAGGTCAGTAAGTAAAATAGATTCTAGAGAATATGGCCATATGCACAGCCTTACCTCCCCAAAAAATAACCCCGGGAGAGTGAGGCTTTCCCTTCCCCCTTGGGCTCCTCTGGTATAAAAAAGTTTTGGCAGCTCTGTATTTATCATCTGGGTAGGGGCACCATGTCCATGTCCTGTATTTCTAGGGTGTTGCAGTGGTATGGGGGCCTGCAGCTCTGCCAACCCTCCCCCGACCCCAACCCAGCAAACCCAGCACCCCAGACCCTGGGACTAAAAGACCAAGAGGGCCCCCTTCACGGAGGTGCTGGGCAGGTGCCATCAGTGTGCTTTGAGAAAGACGGAGGGCATTTTATTTGGCACTTTAAAAATAGAGGAGTGAGCGGGACTGGAGAAGCCAGAGAAGGTACCAAAGCTGGCAGGAAGAGGCCACTTGGCACTAGTGTCCTGGGAGAAGGGAAGAGGGAGACAGATATGAGCATAGGAGCTAAGAAAAGTAGGAGGGGTCCACTCCAAATGCCAGGGCTGAAATGGGCTAGGAACCACAGAATGGCTGACTCTGGCCTCTCTATACTTGCATCCCACCACACCTAGGTACCCACCTCCAGCCTCCCCGTGTCAGCTTGTCCCTATGTGTAGTGTCTGCCCGAGTCTAGCTAGCACTCAGTGTCTTCCCCAATACTAATGTCCCTTGATCATGTCTCTAGTGACTCGACCATGCCTTGTCCCTTGGGCCTCAGGGCCAGGCTCTCGTCTGCCCACCTCCCTTCCATTGGTCAGATAGTTGCAAAGGCTGCATCCCTACCTCCCAGAGAACTCTTTGGTTCTCAATACCTCCCTTCCCCAGTCCTGAAGAGGGGAGGAGGGTCAAGGGCACCTCATACCCAACCTCCCCTGCTCCTCTTGGAGCCTCCTAGACTTGGATGAAGAGCAGGCCAGTGAGTAGGGCAAAGCCTGATAGGAGCAGAATGACCTTGAGGATCCTCTGCTCAGAAGTGGCCAGCTCCTGGGGCAGGATTTCCAGGAAGGTGATATAAAGAAACGTGCCAGCCGCCATGCCCTCCAGCACAGACTGGGCCAGCTGGTGCAGTGGCCCCGCCGACTCTGCCAGAGCGGCACCCAGCCCAATGCCCAGAGGTGTCATGCATGAGAAGAGAATGCCACAGCCAGCCACCACCTTTGCTCGCAGGTGGCTCTGCAGCAGCCGCAGGGACAAGCTGACTGCCAGGACACCTTTGTGAAGCAGCAGAGCCAGGCACAGCTCCATGGCCCGAGCCCGGTCTCGCTGCAGCCCCACTGCCAGCCCCTCGAACACCGAGTGCAGGGCCAGGGAGAAGACCAGGACGCAGGCACGCAGAGCAGAGGGGGCTGCCAGGGCTCCACTTGCTGGGGGGACGCCTGGCCCATCGTGCCAGTGCTGCGGCCCACCATTCGCTGTCCCCAGAAGAGCCCTCGTCTCCTCTCGAGGTGGTGGCGCCGACTGCTCCTTGTAAGCCAGCGTGATTTGCTCCATCACCAGGACCAGGAAGAAGCCCATGGCCAGGATGAACTCTTGTAGGGGGAACTGGAGCTGTGGGCAGACCGGGCAGCAGGGAGTTCGGGAGACAGGCCAGGAATGGGGAGGAGCCCGTTAGACCTGGGCTCCCACACAGACACAGGGCCAGTCAGTCACACAAAGATTCAGAGTCACTTGGTGACACAGACACAGAATGATACACAATCACACAGATTCTGGTGTCACCCAAGTGTTACATGTAGACCAAGATTTCTCAACTTTGTCACTAGTAACATTTAGGGCTACGTAATTCTGTGCTGGGGAGGGCTGTCCTGTGTCCCTGGCTTCTACCCAGTAGATGCCAGTAGCAGCGCAATGCCCTCCCTCCCTAAGATATGACAACCAAAATGTGTCTGGACATAACTGAATGTTTCAGGGGGTGAGGGACAAAACCATCCCCAGTTGAGTCACTGAGGTAGACGTACACAGAGTGTCACACATTGGCCCACCTTCCCAAATGCCCACACATGGAGCCACATACTGTCACAGGGACACTCAGGCTTACACATGGTCACAAGGAGGCACCGGTCAGTCAGTCACAGACACATAGAGGGTTACATCCAGTGTTACTTCCTCAGTCTTAGGGAACTAGAGGAAGAGCCTCGCGCCACCCAACTGTCTCCGTTTTTCCCGTGACGCTTTCCCATACTTTGGACTTGCTCTTGCCCACATCCTACTTCCTTGAGCCTTTTTGGTCAGCAAAGCCAGGCCCCTGGGGTTGCCTCTTCCCCTTCCCAGGCCTGTAGGGACCTCTATTTCCAATCGTTCGGGGAAGTGGCAAGAGGGTGAAGATGATTCTCGGAGTGCCAATAACTTCCTGGAGGCCGGAAGTGAGAAACCCACAGACTAGGTCACACACCTGCTCATCAGGTTCCTCGCACGGTCTCAGAAGGTACATAGGGGTCACATAGGGACTAGGGGAAGGAACCCACAGAAAGACCTATGCCCTGTGACGAAAAGTCACAATTCATAGGGTCACACGCCAATGACACGGAGTGACACAAGAAGAGATCCATACACACCACCTCTCCTGGAGGTGTGCAGTTGAATACACCACGTGCAGCCAGCCAATGCTCACTCACCGTCACGTGCAGGGCTGCCAGGGCCTCATCTATGGCAGCCAGGTAGTCAGGCAACAGGTCCAGGAGACAGGTAGCCAGAAAGACACCCCCAGCAAAGCAGCTTACTAGGCTCAGGACTTTTTGGCGGGAGGCTGGGCAGGAGTGAAGCACAGAGGGGAATGAGCAAATGAACCCCCTCCCAACCCCACGACCCCAACCCAAGCAATGGTCACTCTTGCCTCCCCTCCTCGGGTCATCTTCCTCAGCCCCATGGCAGCAGGGAAAGGAGAAGCTTACCTGAGGCTTCAGGATTCGCTCCGGGCCGGCGCAGCACACAGATGGGGACCAGACTGCACACCAGAGTCAGCACCAGCAGGAGCAGCAGGGCCCCCAACTTCAGCTCCAATCCCACAGGCATTAGGGGCTCCGAAGCTACGGCCTCGGGGCGCCACACCAGGAGCTCTGGCTCTCCCCAGGGCCCCATGGTGGCTGCGGCAGCTCCGGTGACTCTCAGACCTGGGAAGACAGGAGTGCGGGAATGGTCATGGAAGGAAACATGGGGCCAAGGAAAGGGGGAGAGCTGGTCTCCAAATGCGGCTCCCTCACCCCGGCCACTTTCTGACCTTCCCCGACCCGGTGTGACTCATCCACTCCTGTACTGGGAACATTCTTCTTTCCCCTCTCGCTTGATCCCTTCCAAGTGACTTATTCAGGGGCCTAGCAAGGGGCAAACTGAGGCACGAGGACCCTTTCACCTGGAGCCCCGAGAACCAGGGAGCTGGGGTCCTGTAGGAAAGTACAGGCCAGGCCCCCTCTAGGAAGGAACGGATGAAGCTAAGGGGGTGCCGGGCTGTGGAGAGATGTCGCGCGGGGCGCTTCGTGGACCGTCTGAACAAGGCGAGGTCGGGTGCTGGATCACTCTCCCGCTCCCGTTTCCCCAGCGCCATTCCCCCGAAAGAGAGAGCGACCGCTTCAGGCCACAGGCTGGGACGTCGGGGTAGAAAACTAAAGAAGGGCCCTAGGAGTCTGGGGTCCCGGGACCGGCTGACACCCAACTGAGGGCGGCGTCTGCAAGTCCAGGCTTCGGGAGGCGGGGTCCGAGGCCGCCAGCGTCCCTCGAAGCACAAGAATGTGGGATCCGGAACTCCGGCTCCCGGGAGGCCTGGATGTCCGACCCGGGTCCCACTCCCAGGGAGCCACACTCACCTCGCGAGGGTCTCACTACATGGCACCCGCTGGGTTCCGGCCTACGTTCGGGAATTCCCACCCCCTCCCCAGCGCTCCTCCTCCCCCTACAGCCTCTGCGTACCCGCCCCCTGCTGCCAATGACTGCGCCTGGAGGGCGGGGCCAGACAACGAATGACGTGATCTAGGGCCAATCAGAGACGGGCAGCAGGAGCAAGGCGGAGGCGGGGACGAGCGGGGAGTGCGCGAAAGCAAGGGAAGGGGCTGGAGAGAGGATTTAGAGGCTTCGGGCCTGGGGCGCTGTGGTGGGGGTCCGACAGGCCGGAGCTGGACGGTAGGAAAGTAGAGGCCAGGCCTTCCTCTTCTAAAAGAGGAAGCTAGAAACCCCTCGGACAAGGCTGGTGCCCCATACCCACCGCGCATTCGCAGGTCTTCCGCCCTGCTCCTCTGAGTGTACCTGCCTGGTCTTGACCGAAGTGTTTTTATCCATCTCTTGGAAGACTCCAAGATCCCCTCTGGGCTCCTTGGCGCCAAAGGGAGAGCGTTCCCTTTTTAGGACTGACTCCCATGCTTGACTTACCTCGCCAGCACCCACAAGAGAGGAAAAAAAAGACAAGGCAGAATTGGAAAAGGGAAACAGCAAAGAGAGGGCTTCTCTTGAAAATCATCCCTTCCTGATTGCCAGTGGCCTGAGCTGACTTCTCTACAGCCTTCAGCCTTCTTGAAGTGGGAAAGGAAGGGGTGGGACCCAGCTCTTGGGGTGCTGAAACCCCTGTCAGTGAAACGCTTCTCCCCCAGCGCACTCCAACTTACCATCCTTACCGTTGCCTCAAGGCATCTGGCTTGGGTTCCCTCCAAACTCATCTCCAAGAACTCTCCAAGGCCTCTCCCTCCAGCCCTGCTGGCCTCCTTTCTGTTTTGTGTTCTTTGAATGTGCCAAGGTATTTTCAGCCCAGGACCTTCCCTGTTTCTTTCACCTGGATCCTCTTGGCCCACATCCTGTGTTACCAGAATCGTCTTCTAGCCTCATGGGAGGGTAGGCTGCAACGGAGGAACATAAGGAGGGGGCTCAACCTGTTCTTTTTTGCAAAGGTAAAAAAGGCCTCATTGCCTAAAGAAGGGACAGAGTGATGCCTCTGATAAGACTCTGATAAGTAACTTCCTTAAGAAAAGGGGGAATATGGGGAGTCTTGAGGGAGGTGGTCTAGGAGAAAGGAATCATATAGGACTCTTAAGATCAGGATGTAAGTGACATGGGGTACTGGTGTCTCATCAGTTAGTCATAATTATCATTGCTGTTCTAATCTCTTAATTAAAAGATAAAAATTACTGTTAGAGGCGACTCCAGAGTATTTAAGAGAATATTGTGTGCTCTATGGTTTGTGACAAATTATGCTTTCTGTCTGTGACAGATTATTGATAACTGGTAACATTAACAAGGAATCACGCATTGGGAGCCAGGACACCTGGGTACTACTAGTCCCCGCGATACCTTAATTTGGTGTCTCATCTTAGGCAAATCATGTTCCCTCTTCAGAGCTTGATAAGTTGGTTGGAAGAGGGAAGTTAGACTAGCAGATGATAACCAAAGCTTCCTTCCACTTCTAACATTAATGGAAGCTGACTGTATTTTCCACTTAATCATCTCTGCACATGCAGCCTGAAGGAAGCAGTTTGAAACCTTTCTCGCTCTAGGAAAAATCTAATCAAGGACAGCTCTCCTTTCCTCAGAGCTCGGCATTGATCTACCAAGCCTGCTTTGTCTTTTCATTACTTGAGCAAGACGCAGGGAGATGAGCAGGAAAGACAGAGCTGAGAAATTTGAGAAAACTCCAGCAAGATAGCTTAGTACAAAGGATATGGGCTCAGGCATCCAAATCTTTGTTCAGCTACTTACAGAGTAACCTTGAGAAAGTTACTTAACTTCTCTCTCCCAGCTGTGACTTTCTGTGCGAATTATCTGAGTAACATGCAATAGCTACTCAGTAAATATTAGATCCTGTTCCTGTCATTACTCTCAGCCAATTCAAATTTTCAACAGGATACCAATTTGAATTCCAGATCGACACCTCAAACTTTCTTGCTTTAGTCACCCAGCTCCCTTTTATCTGAAGGACACCTGGGAGGCAGGCAGATGAAAATCATACCTGTATCAGTACAACTCCATTATTTTATTTAAAGTGAATTCCTGGGTCATCAGTCACTAGACCAAGGCAAAAAAAATTTTTTTTTAAATCTTGAGTTTTGGTATTACTACATTCCAGTCACAGATCTTTGTCTTCTCATAGGTAAAATTAGTAAACTACTACCTGCCCTCTCTAGCTCAGAACTGTTGTGGATTAAATGAGAGAACAATGTGTATGAAAACATTTTGTAAACTATACAAATGCAGGGTATACACTGTTGTTGGGAATTTTACGTAAACGACAAGACAAATTCCCACAGCACACCCCAATGATTTTTTAACATTTTGTAGTTTTCCAGACCCGCGTCCCTGCGTTAGTTAACAGTCCTGTGAGTGAGTATGTGTAACCGCTGTTCTTCATTAAGAGCATAATGCACAGATTACGGATTTGTACACCCCGCGATTGCGCGACTTTCCGCCGGCTGAGTCAAAGCTCTGTCACTTAACTTGGGTCAACAGATTATTTACTCCCCGCCTGGGTAATAACCTGGGCTTCCGAGTCACGTGGTAAGAGAAACCAAACCAAGCCGCTACCCACACTCTCGGAAACTTTCCCCCTTCCCTACGAGTCATCTGGCTCTTCCCCTCCTCCGTTTGGTCCCGCGGAACCCAATCCCCGCGGGACAAATAAATGCTCCGGCCCGATTGGCCTCACTCCCTCTCCGGCAGCCTATTCTGACCAGTTACGTCGGAGCGGGCCTCGAGAGGGTGATTCCATTGGCTCAATGCCCTGCCCATCAAAACCTCTACATCTTCATCTTCCAATCAGACTCAAGTGTGGGCAGGGCGCGACGGGGTGCGGGGTGGAGGGGGCGTACCTCCGTAAATCTTGAGCAATCCTGTTGACTTTTTCCTTTGTTTTCATTCCTGCGGTGGTCTCCCTCTTATAAAATTGATGGCCGGAGAACAGGCTCTCAAGCGTCCTGTGCTCCAGTCACAGCCATCTCTATCTTTCCCTGAAGAGACACCAAACCCTCAGGAAGATTTGCTATCACTAGGAGAAACTGAGGCAGAAAGGGCGAGGCTGTCTATAGACGTTTTCCTCAGGTCTGGTTCCTGGACGCTCAGCCTCTTCACCCCCAGAGTCAGCGCCCCTACCGTGGTTCCCGCCTAGGTGCAACCCATGTTCCTAGTGTAAGGCTGGGGGCGGGGTTTGGCTGGGCAGGTCCAGGATGCGAGATCCTGGAGAGAAGAAAAGGTGTACTGTTTGGGACGGTCAGCGGGCTAGACTGGCTTGGCAGGGCTGGGCTCTTCGGAACAGGTAATACCCCGGGGGCCTGTTCATCTGAACCACAGAGATAAGGCCCGAGGCGAAATCTCCAGGTGACAGGTGAGGGGCTGCACAGGTGAGGAAGGGGGATAATGGAAGAGGGAGCGAGAGGAACCCAGAATCTGTGTGTGTGTGTGTGTGTGTTGTTGTGGGGGGAGCAATCATCCTCCTGCAGCTCTCCCCCACGCCTCCACATGCCTCCCCGCAGGATGGATTTCGGAACCCCTGACCTGCTGGATGTGTGGCTGGAGCCCCCGGATGATGTCTTCTCAACAGGACCCTTCCTGGAGCGGGGACTCCACTGTCCACCTTCAGAGGTCCCAGTAACTAGGCTGCAAGAACAGGGGCTGCAAGCCTGGGAGTCCAGTGGGGGCCATGGCTGTGTGAGTGACAAATGGAAGTGGGTGTGGGTTAAGACACAGCTCTGAGAGGTTTCAGCCCACACTTGGACAGAGGTCTGAAGACAGTGCTCCTACAATAGACGTGAACTAGTAACTATCTCCATGTTCAAGAACAGGAGGGACTAAGTTGAAGTATGAAGGATCGAGGTTTGATATCAGGAAGGACTTGCAGAATTCTTCCCTGTACACACATATGCCCTCTTCTAATACAGGGTCTTCAGGAGAGTGAGCCTGAAGATTTCCCGAAGCTTTTCATTGACCCCAATGAAGTGTACTGCTCAGAAGCATCTCCTGGCAGCGACAGTGAAATCTCCGAGGACCCTGGTCACCCAGACAGTCCACCTGCCGCCAAGGCTCCCAGTTCCCCTACCCTCTATGAGGTTGTCTACGAGGCCGGGGCCCTGGAGAGGATGCAGGGGGAAGCTGGGCCAGCTGTAGGGCTCATCTCCATCCAGCTAGGTCAGTATTGTTCTGTGGGAAGGGGACCAAGACCCTTCAGATCCTGCCTTAGCCCTGCGGTTAAGAGGGTCTCCCCAGCCTGTGCCACTCCCCAGGCCCTGCTGCCAGCAGGGTGTACCCGCCAATTCTTCTCCCAGCCACCTGTCTCCTCAGATCAGTGGAGCCCGCCACTTATGGTGCCGGATGCCTGCATGGTCAGCGAGCTGCCCCTTGATGTCCATGCCCACATCATGCCCAGAGCAGGCGCTGTACACCCAGTGCCTCCTTCAACCCTGGTGAGTCTCGGGCTTGGCTGGATCCAGTCCTGCCTGATACACACATACATACCCACGCAGTGGGGGTCAGGGAGGGAAAACTGATGCCTGAGTGCTGTGGCATTGGGCCTGAAGGTCAGGGAGATGTGGGCAATTTAAGAGCAGGAAAGGACTAGGGAGACAGACCTTTGGGGGGGGTAAGGTGGCGAGGACTCAATTCAGGAGGTGGGGTGAGGGAGAAGCCTGGACTCGGTGTGGTTTGCTCAGCCAGGGCTATGGATTGTCTCAGCCTCGGGTCAGGATGCGGAAATGGGACAGGCCGCCTGGGAATCCAACTGGTCACTGGGCATAGGGTGTCAGAGAAGCAACTGCAAATACCTTTCCACTGGAACCACTGTCCGGCAGGCACCCTCTGCCTGGGGCAGCTGGGAACATATCACATGCCTTCCCAAGGCTGGCTGGGCTGGTTCCTCCAGTGGGAGACAGGAGGGGGCCTTGCCTTTATCTTGGAAGGAACTCCTTGTGTGCAAAAGGCAGGGAGCAGGTTCTAGGCTTGCTGCCGATCTGGGATTGAAGCTGGGATCAGAAGCCGAGCCCAGCATCTCAGAATCTTGGGCTGAGGGACCTTAAAACATTTGATGCTTCTAAACTTGAGTGTGCGTTGAAAACACTGGGGAATTTATAGTTCTGTCCTTTAAAAAAAAAAACCCCAGGCCTCATTCTCAGAGGTTTTGACTAGGAGGATTGGGAGGGACACCCCTCTAACAGTTCCACCAAATAGTCACAGGGCAAGAAGGGAGACCAGGAAGAGGCAGAGGCAGAAGGAATGGTTCAGGGAGTGAAAGCAAAAGCAAAAGCAAATTCCTCTTAAGTCACAAGGTGAAGCATAAATCTTCCAAAAAGGACGAGTCACTCCATTGGTGGGCTCCCATGAACCTCCCCACGTGCTCTGTTATGAGAAGTTGGTCAGTCTGGTTACCCTTAGGGAGTTGGGAGGGGACAGAGCTTTCGTCTGAAATGTGGGGCTCAGCCCCTAGGTGAGAGTGGGCCGCTGCCCCAGGGAGCGCCCTGTGGTCGGGATAACACACTGCCAAATGAAGGTATTGGCTGACAGTGAGTGATTTGCCTGCGGTAAGCATAAGCAAACCCTACCTTAGTGAGTTACTCCACGTCCTCTTCAAATACCCCTACGGTCCGGGGAGATGTGGCCGGGGACAGGCTCTCCCTAGCTTGCTCAGTGTGCTGAGGTCCAGTCGGTGGGCAAAGGCTGACAAAACCACCTCCTCTCTCCCTTCTCCGCCTCAGGAGGTCCCTTTGGGCATCATCCAGAGCCTGCCTGAATTCAGGTCCCCACCCTCACCTCGTTTCATGGTTAGTTATTTCTCAGTGCAAATGGGAAACACTCTCTAGAAGGCATGCAGGGGGAGAGGCCTGGGTGCTGGAAACGGGGTGACTCTCTCACCACTCTCATCTGCTCCGGTCCCCCAGCAGCTGCCCTGCCAGGCCTTGTTCCTGACGGATGAGGAGAAGCGTCTGCTGGTTCAGGAAGGGGTTTCCCTGCCCTCTCACCTGCCCCTCACCAAGGTAACAGGCTTCCCCAAAGGGTGTTCCAACCCAGTGGCCCCACCGTGGCCTCTGAGGAGCCAGGATCACAGGGAAGGTGGGGGCGGTTAAGGGCTGGGACTGACACAGCCTGGGCCCCCAGGCAGAGGAGAGGGTCCTGAAGAAGGTCAGGAGGAAAATCCGCAACAAGCAGTCGGCGCAGGACAGTCGGCGGCGCAAGAAAGAGTACATCGACGGACTGGAGAGCAGGTGCGCTTGGGCTCGCGCTTCCGCCTCCGCGAGGGCCAGGTCTGGGCCCCTCCTTAGCAGGCAGGCAAGGTCAGGGACTCACACGATGGCAGAACCCCGTCCCACCTTTGCACACTCCGTAGGGTGGCTGCCTGCTCTGCACAGAACCAGAAACTACAGGAAAAAGTCCAGGCGCTGGAGAGGCACAACGTGTGAGTGAAAGCATTGTGTGCGCTGGGGAAGGTGCAGCACCCAGCTCCCCGCTCGCGAGGGCCCTGGGTCCCAGGTCTAACCCAGCCTCCCTCCTGTGCCAGCTCCCTGGTCACTCAGCTCCGCCAGCTGCAGATGGTCATCACGCAGACCTCCAACAAAGCTGCCCAGACCAGCACATGTGTTCTGGTACCGTCAGCCTAGTCCCGTCTCCCCCACCTCCACCACCCGCTGCCACTTCCGACCCCGACCCCGTACCCACTCCTAAGCCATACCGACCTTCCCACCTGATGACCCCCGCTGCCCTCTGCTCCCTTCTGTCACTGTCACTGTCCCCGCAGCCCAAGTGTCTCTTTGCTTCCTCCCAGATCCTTCTGTTTTCCCTGGCTCTCATCATCCTGCCCAGTTTCAGCCCCTTTCAAGGTCTAACAGAAGCCGGGCCTAAGGATTACCAGCCTGGCGGAGGTGAGGCGAGGGCAGGGAAAGCCTGTTTATCTAGTGAGCAAATAGGGGTCTGCTCCCCAGGGTCCTCAAGGAATGGGAGGGAGCGAGGGAGGGCCGGCCGCTGCTGTCTAGGCCCCCCACCCAAGGGAGCACTCTACTACTGCCCTTTCCTTCATCCCACAGTGATTTCCCGAAATATCCTGACTCACAAGGACATGACAGAAGATTGGGAGACCTCAGTTGTAGAGTCCAGATTGGGGGGGCCACCTGGGGCCAAGGGTGCAAATGGCTCAACAAGGACACTGCCTGAGAAGGGAGGGCAGACCAGCCCCGGCAGGCAGGTGAGAACTGTGCTGCTTGCAGATGAGATGTGAAGTTCTCACGGGGGTTGAACACCTCCTGGCCCAGCGCCCATCACGAGGAATCCTAGCTTCCCACTCAGGCCTCAGGGGTCAGAGTGACATCCGGACGCTCTACATGTCTGTACCCTGAGGCCCAGTCTGCCTATGAGAGAGGGCACCTCAAATACTTTTATGTATCTGTGACTTTATTTCTTCTCTGGAGATAGGGTTGAGGGGAAACAGAAGTTTTTGCTGAGAAATAAAGTTTTTTTGCTGAAATCATATCCCCGAAGTATTTTTTTTAAGATTTTATTGGGGAACAGTGTGTACTTCCAGGCCTTTTTTCCAAGTCAAGTTGCTGTCCTTTCAATCTTAGTTGTGGAGGGCACAGCGCAGCTCCAGGTCCAGTTGCCGTTGCTAGCTGCAGGGGGCGCAGCCCACCATCCCTTGCGGGAGTCGAACCGGCAACGTTGTGGTTGAGAGCCCACTGGCCCATGTGGGAATCGAACCCGCAGCCTTCGGAGTTAGGAGCACGGAGCTCTAACCACCTGAGCCACCGGGCCAGCCCCCGAAGTTTTAAATAAGTAGTAGAAGAGGGGGAACACAGGTACTTGGTACACTGAGGCTGAAAGCCACCACCCTCTTTCCCTCTCTGCCCCCATGACTTCCTGCCTCAAACCAAATTACAGTAGGGAAGGAAACGATTTCATACTTTTTATTCTGCTCATTAATGATCTAGACGACGAAGACAGGAGCAAGGAGTGCCACCACAAGGTTCCCCAAAACCAAGGGCACGAGTCAGTCTGTTCCACCTTCTCTGTCTGAGGGAAGGTCTTTAAAACCCATATAAAACGGTAGAAGGTCGCTATATGGACTCGATTTGCTTCCGGACCTTCTCCAGAGCCTTTCTGTCCAGCTGTCGCTGACGAATGATGACAAGGCAAGCGAAGACCACGGCCACACCCACGACAGCCCCTTCAAATTTCCAGAATAAATGTTGTTCCATCAGAGCTGAGCGGCAGCTGGGGGCGGGAAGAAACAGTTACTCCCAGGGAAGGCCAGACAGCCTCTCCTTCCAATCTCCTAACCAAGATACATCCCAGGGGAAAAGAGGAAACCAGAGGCAGTCTTCTAATGTGTTTCAGTACATAAATCCCACTCAAATATATCATTTCACTTATTTTCTGGTGAGATCAGCAGAGCTGGTATTAACCAATTTTACCGATGAGAAAATATGGCCAACAACATAGCGCTAAGGAGTAGAGGTGGGATGTGGGTTGAAGTAATTTGGCTCCAAATCCCTTCCCCTTTCCAATATGCCACGCTACCTCCAAGAGGAAGAGGTGGGACTGTCTACCTAAGGTCATAGGAGCAAAGGTGACCTAAGAGGTTTCTAGAAGAGGCACAGCACTTGCCTTTTGAACTCACTCTTCTTAGATAAGCTGCATGTGATTTTCTCCACATTGCCTGTGGCACCACACTCAGGGGTGGTTTTCTGCCAGGAGAAAAGGACCGAAGCGCATGTTAGGAAGAAGCAGAAAGGCTGCCTTTCAGAACAGGCAGGTGCCCACATGCTGGGGCTCAGAGCAGTCAGGCCACAGAACTAAGGGAGAGTTCTGATGGGGATGCCGCGTCACTAGGACATGTGTTTGAAAGACTACTTCAGGGGCAATGGTCTAGGAGAGGCAGGGACAGATTCCAGAGCCTGCGGATTCAAAATGAACAGGACGTGGGTATTAGCTGAATGCTGCCGCGAATTTGGAAAGAAAAGGGCACATTTTCGGGGGGGGGGGGGGGGAAGACAGGTTCAGATCTGGACACACACCGAGACTGCAAGGAAAAAGATGGCAAGACAATGCAACGACATACTTCGTCAGATGTAGGGGCTGATTAGATGTGAGAAAAAAGGGAGAGAAAACAGATACTCACAGCCTGGAAGCTAGAACACGGGGCACACTCTTCTGCCACCACAAACTCTTCCACCATCCAGCACGGCAAATTTGAGGTGCTCCCTAAAAGGGGAGAGACATGCCAGCCCCAGACCTCATTCGGAAAGTGTTTCCCCCCAAGGTTCTGCCCACCGCACTTCCCAGCACCACCGAATGCCCGCGTTCCACGTGATGCCGCCCGGCGCTCCCTGCGCTCCCGACATATGGCAGGATGTCACCACAACGCACAACCAAAACTACGGGGCCGTCCGGTTCCCAGACCATCACCCACCTGACAGCTTCTCCTCCTGCACCGGGGCGTCCGCTTGGCTGCAGCGGTGAGAGGGACAGGGGGGCAAAAATCAGAAAAGAGGGACCCCCTCGCCCCCCGCGGTCGAGGCACAAGCGCTCCCTCATCCCCGGGGGCGGGTACGGCGGGACCTCTGTCCCCTCCCTTTCCCTGCCCTCATCCCCGCCTCACCAGAGCGTTAAGGCGAAAGCGCAGAGCAGCCAGAGGTAGCGGCCCTGGGGGAGGCCACGCGTGTCCGCGCCCGCAGGCATGGGGTGCTCGGGGTCGCACCAGCCGGGACGGTGGGGCCTGCGTGTCTGGCCTCGTGCCTCCGTCTGAGCGCAGACGCGGCGCTTTCCTCTGCAGCCGCCCGGGAGGCTCCAGGTCAGGCTGCGAAACGCTGGGGTTGCCTCGGGTCCCAGGCCCTATTGGAACGTGCCCATGGCCACGGCGAGAAAAGCCAATGCCTTTGTTGGCGAGGGCCGTGAGTTCCCTCGTGCGGGCCCGCAGGTCTTCGCGAGAGGCTCTGCGGACCTAGAACCCCCTCACCTCCGCTTCCGCTCCCGGCGCGGCCATGTTGCCCCGCGGCGCCTCCTGGGCGTGGGGCCCAGCTCCCCGGCCAGGTTTTCCAGCCGGGAGGGGTTGGCGGGGGCGCAGGCGCGCGCGTTGCCTGCTGGGTCTTGTAGTCTTCCGGGCTTGGCGGCGCGGCGCGCTGCTTCCCGGGAATCGGCTGTCGCTGCGGCCCGTTGGCTCGGTGCCCTGTTGTGTTATGGTCCTGGCAGTCTTGCGGGAATTGAGGAAATGGCGGCGGCGGAGCTGTGTTCTCGGTTCGTTGTCCCTGGGCTGTCGCCTTGTTTGCCCCTGTGGGCTAGGTGAGCAGCGAGACGTAAAAAGGAACCACACGTCGCGCTCCAGGATTGGCTCCTTCCGTAAAACCCTTAGATTTATCACGAAGCTTCAGCCTTTCTGACCTGTTAACCCATTGCACCCTTCCCGTCCCGGATGGTCAAGGGGAGAAGCTGGGTTGGCGGTCCAGGGACTTGCTCCTTCCTCCGGGAGCAGGAACACCGGAGCCCCCCCGTGAACGTGAAGCCTTTCCCTGTCTCTGGGCTCCCACTCAGCTCTGCTCAGATGTCACCCCTCATGTTGATGGCTAAGTGACTCCCCAGAACTGGTGCTTGAATGGCCGCCGCAAACGCTCTCAGCTCTCCCTCGCTCCTACGTAATGGAATAATCCTTAGTGCAATGAGGAGAGCCTGAGATTTGAAGTCGCAGCAAGTGTTGAGCTTCGGTTCTCGGGCTTATTAGCCACGTGCCTTGAGAACGTTACCTGGCTCTCCGGTAAAATGGAAATGCTAACGTGCATTTTTTTTTTTTTTGGTCGAGATGCAGATGAAATGTTTATGAAACCACTTATTCTCCTCTAATCGTATTGCCTCGCCTCTTATACTTTTTAAATCCAAAACTTAGCTCATTTTGATCCTCAGTAATCCTGCTCCCCATATTTTTTTCTTACCTCGGCTCGTCTTCGCCCCACCAGCCTTTCTAGCCCAGAGACCACAGCTGCTGCCCTCCCCCACCGCCATAAGGGCGAGGGCACTTTGGAATTACCAGTATATCTAATGCTACTTCCCATAAATTCCGTCTTCCCATCAGACTTAAAGCTGGCTTCTTCAGAGCGGGAACTATCAGATTGGAAAGATCACTGGGTGAGAGTTGAAGAAAAAAAAACAACGGGTTGAGGCTGAGCTTTAATTTTGCTTGTGACTGTTTTTCCTTTGTTTGTCTGTGTATGTGTCAATAGTTGTAGTTACAGAAAGTAGGGTGTGGGTTTTTCCTCGGTAGTTTTTAGCTATAATGAAAGTTTTGATACACCTGAAATTAATAATAAAAAGTATGTATGTATTAAACACGCACAAACACGCAATGAAAGTGAGATTTCCACAGCAGACTTCAGTTGAATTGACCAGTGAGAAGCCAACCAAAACAGTGCTCTAAAGAGACAAGATGTCACGCCCGCTCGATTTCCACTGCCGGTGTTACGGTTCTTGTTGTTTCCCCCCAGACTACTGCAGTGGCCTCCTAACTCACCCCAACACCAGTGCTGTCCAATAAAACGTTCTGTGATTTTTTGTGTGAGAGTGTGTGTGATGTTTTTAGTGTTCTATATGTGCTCTATCCAGTACAGAAGCCATGAGCCACACATGACCAGTGAGCTCTAACGCTAGAAATGTGGCTCATGTGACTGCAACATTGACTTTTCCTACTTAATTAAAAAAAAAAAAAAGTTTGGGCTGAAATCTAGTATTCCGTTACTCCTCACCCCGTTCTATCTTGTTTCATGACAAGATCTTCTTAAGATCTCACATCCAACAGCCATACCGAGCAACTGCGTAGGATCTCGATGCTGAAACGGAATTTTACAGTATCTGCTGTGAGGTATGATGATGATGTCAGGTTTCCTGGGATTCATAAAATGCAAGTCTTTCCTCATCTCTCGAGCAAATGAAACTCACTGGGTAGTTGACTACAGAGCTCAAACGTAAGCCACAGATGAGGACATTACCCCACCAAAGCTTGGATGCTTAGTACATTTATCAAATCCATGTGCAAGTTTTTCTCCCAGAACATCAGACTTCTTTCTGAGTGTTGTCTTTTACCAGCAGAAACAGCAGCACGAAAAAGGCTTTGCACTAACCAGGGCTGTGCCATCCACTTCCACACGGCAGGCTCGGGGATTTCTGAAATACCTGGGACATCATATCCATGAATAAAACTTCTCACAGAATCATGTCTGAACCAATCTGACATTTTCATTATCCTGACAAGAGATCAAGTCTGTCAGATCATTCCGCTGTTTACAAAGTATTGTGTAAGATGAAGGGGGCTGTGTCCTGAGTTTTTTGGTGGTGGTTCTTTTGCATGCCAATACTTCTGTCTCTGTGATTCAGTAGTTAGGGCCTGTTTCTGTTCAAATTTACTTGTCCTTCGGGTAAGTGCCACCCAAAGGTTGTGTTAACTCGACCACTGTGCTTGGCAAATAGTAGATGCTCAATAAATATTTATGAATAAGTAAACCTCTTCTGTCTCATTCTCCTCATCTATAAAAGATAATAATGCCTACCAGCTGCAGAATCAAAGATGTTTGCACAGATCACTGGGTAACAAGACTAGGTTCTGCGATGGCGCTGAGGCTAGGGATGTCACCCCCCTGGGGAGGCCCAAAAAGGAGTCCTTCTTAAAAAAAAAAAAAAATCCTTCTGGAATGTCCTGGGCCAGGGTCTGCCCACAGTGATCCTCTGAACCCCATAAAGGAAAGAGTATGTCCCCATTCTAGGTTCAGAATTTTTTTTTTTAAGTGTCTACACATGACTTGTATTCATCTTTTGTTATCACTATACATTGAGTATTACAATTTTAATACAGTTTTTTCTTTGTTTTTCTTCCCCTTCCGCCTTCACCTGAGCCTGCTTAGGGCAGCCCAGCTCCAAGGAGAGCTGTTGTTCGCAATCTTAGCTGTAGAGGGCGCAGTTCACTGTCCCATGTGGGAATCAAACCAGCCACCATGGAGTTAGGAGCTCGGCTCCAACCACCTGAGCCACCAGATCGGCCCCAAGAGAGTCTTTTCCTTGCTGTTTTCCTCATCAATTAAGCCTTGGGGAAGGGAGAGCTGTTTGACTAGTCCTCAACAGCTCAGGAACTCAGGCAGCCCAGCCATCTTAGAGGCAGGAATTAGGTTTATGAATAGAGAGTGACTCCAACACTGATGAAAGTTACCCAAACCAGGGACACTTGTGCAAATGGTGGCCTTTAATACTGAGAAAGACCAGGCAGTGACAGGATAGGACCAAATGTTCAGAGAGTGGTGCTGAGCCAGCCTCTCACAGGACCCTAAAACCTGATCCCAGAACAGAATCAATCATTTGTTTACATGTACAGTTGCCCTGGAAACCCAGGGAAGGGCTGAGGCGCAGGGCTCCCTTCCTTCCCTCCTCCCTCTCTTCCTACCTCCTTCTCACCTTCTTTCACTTCCTCAACTCTTTCCCTTTTGGCTTCTTCCCTCTCTATTCTACCTCCTTTGTTCTTTTCCTCTTTCCTTCCCTTCCCTTTTGTTCTCCTTGTCTCCCCATTCTTTCACCAGGTACCATCTCCCCTCCTCCAAGCCCCACCTGCTACTTCTCCCCGCCCAGCCCCTCAGCCCCGCCTCCCTGAGGCTCAGCCTCCAGGCTCGGGGTCGGCAGCAGCAAGGGGTCGTCAGCCCAGGGAGCACTTGGTGGTCTTCTTGTCACAGGTTTTCAGGTCAGTGGTGGAGGGCTTGCTGCTGCTCCCCTACAGGCAGAAGGGCACAGGGGTCAGGGTGACAGGGTCTGAGGCTACAGACTTTGAAGGGGACCCACCCTCGTGAGGTGTCTTAGCATTGCCCCCCCTCCCCACCCAACACAGCCCAGCAGAACCGACTCACCGATCTCCGGCTTCCTTTCAGCAAGATGTCCCGGGCCAGGGAACTGAAAGCCTAGCGAGGAAAGGAGGTTGGTCAGATCGGACGGGAGAAAAGGATAAGTCTGTCTTCAAATACGCCGTCTCTTTGGGGGTGTGGGGGGGTGTGTCTCACCTCATCCACATTCATACTGGATTTGGCGCTGGTCTCGAAAAATCGGATTCCGTGCTCCCGAGCCAACTAGAGGGGGGACATGGGAAGAAGAGTTGGATAAATGGCAGCAGCCAAGTCGTCCGCCATCCGACCTCATCGTGGCCCTCCCAGGCCAGTTCTAGAACACTGCCCAGGCTGGCCCTTACCTTATCGGCCTGCTCCTTCTGTACCTTCCTCTTGGCTTCCATGTCACACTTGTTCCCCAGGAGGAGGCGCTCCACCCCAGCGGAGGCATTCTGGGAGCAAAAGGGTAAGACCAGTAAAGCTGGGTCCTGCTCATCTTCACAATGCCCGTCATGCTCCAGGTTCTGCCCTCACCTCTTTGATGCTCTTCATCCAGTTCTGAATATTCTCAAAGGATTTCTCATCTGTGATGTCGTATACCAGGATGATGCCCTGGGGATGGGAGTTCACAGAGGAGCTTGGGACCCTCGTCCCCTTTGGGCTTCCCATTGCCCTCTAAGTGACCCTCTAAGTTTTATCCCCAAATCAAACCACTAGGCCATGTGAGGCCCTCTGCAACCCACACTGCGCACCCCCATTTGTCCCTGCCCCAACCCCTGCCTCTCGGTACTCATAAACCTACACTTTATTGCCTCGTGCCCTTATCCCTTGGTCAGACCCACACTTCGTACCATGGCTCCACGGTAATAGGCAGTAGTTATCGTCTTGAATCGCTCTTGGCCAGCTGTGTCCCTGAGAAGGTGGAATATTTCAGGGGGTAGCATAGAGGGAAGGGCTCTCCAAAGAGACTCCCCTCACCCCCGCCAGTTAAGAATTTAGCTTTTGCAACATGCTAGGGCTGAAAGGAACAGAGTCGGGAAACAGTAAAGGAGGAAAGGGATGCAGCAGTCGGGCTAATACGGGAGATGACAGAGGCCTAAGAAACAAGGTCTCTCCGGTTTAGTCCTTGGACGCTTCCTCTGTGCCAAGCACTGTGTACGCGTCATTTCATATGTATAGTATGTATGTGTCCTTTTGTGGAATCTTCGTTCTATCCTTGTGAGACAGGTTTTATTGCCCCTATTTTACAAATGACAAAACAGATTTGGGAAGGCTAAATAACTCATGAAGGTCAGCCTATGACAGAAGCAGAATCTGTACCAGTCTGTTCTTATCTCTGGCATCGTAATGCCACCGTGAAGCCTGGAAGCACGTAAACACCTTCAGGGTCTCCAGCTTCCCTTCTCCACCTGCCTGGCTGGGCTCTCCATAATTTACACAGAGCACTAGCCTCACAGTCTTAATTCTGTGACTTGCTATTTAGCTGCTTAAAGCCTGTCCGCACAGACATTCGTTGTCAAGTTCAAAGAGTGCTCTGGAGCCGGGCGAGGCAACAGTTACCAAAAAAGCTGAAACAATAGTTGAGTGAGCAGAAAGAGATGGAAGGACATCTGAGTGAGATGACAGAAATTATTAGAAGTGCTGGAAGGAGCAATGGGGAACAGGAGAGAATGAGGCAGCATAGAAAGAAAAGGGTTGTAGGCGGTAGACGGTAAAGTCTGGTTAGGAGTCTGGGGGAGTCACTCACCAGACTTGCAGTTTGATCTTCTTTCCCTCTATTTCCACTGTGCGGATCTTAAAATCAATTCCTGGGAGTGAACACAGAAGTTGACGTGTGTGTATGAGTGTGTGTGTGTATATGTATGTGTGCGCGTGCACACGCAGACGTGTGTGGTGGGAGGGGGGAACGGACCAGCAACCTTGGTGGGAGTGTAAAACCAGGAGAATCTTCTCAAAACTGTATTTGTATAGCAAGCACACTGTTTTCTACTTAGATTTTTATGGATTCTGCAGGGAGAGTCAAGGTCCTTAAGGCCCTTGGGTCCACTCAGCCATTCAGGCTGACAACTCTCTCAATTCAGTCCATGTCCCCCTGAAATGTTACTTTCAGACCCCTTTTCCCTTCTGTTTTCCCAGAACCCTTCACTCTCAGTACCCACCCACTGTCCTGGTCCTCACCGGTAAAGAGTGAGGAAAAAGCGAGCTGATGCCGGTCTATGTGAATTAACTCAGAAGCCAGGCTTGCAACCAAGAAAGTCTGGAGCTAAACAAGATCCCTCCTGAGGCTGAACTAGGAAACCGGCATTTTCCCTTCCCCTTTCTGACCAGAATTGTCCTGAGATTCTCCTGGTCTTATTTCCCGGACCAGAGGAGATTAAGAAAGATGAGAGGGGAGGAGGGGACAGAGTTCTTAGTGGAAACTTGGGCACCTCCCCCAGCCTGTTGGGAGCCCTACAGAGGAGGCTGAGTCACCAGGCTGACTCAGAGACCCCAAAAGTCCCCTCGTCCCCACCTTGTTCACCAGGCAAACTGCATATTCATGATCCTAGTCCTTGGGCCACCCTCTCGCACAGCCAACCACTCCGTTCCACCCTCCCCGCCCCCTATTGAGGGGCAAGGAGACTGAGTAGGTGATAAGGTGGGGATGCAGTGGGCAAGTCTGAACGTCAGCGGGGCAGAAAGAGGCGAGCAGAGTTGGGAGAGAGATGGTCGGGGAGGGGAACACAGGAAATGTGGGGAGCAGATCAAGAGCTCTAGGTGGGTGGGGTGGGGGAAGAGGAGCTGAGAGGGACATAGAGAAGGAAGGGTGCACGTGGATCTGGGGACACGAGGGACAGGAATGGTACCAAGAACCACAACCCAAGTTGCCTGGAGGCTGCAGAAAGGTGAGGGGTTTGGGTACCAACCAGAGGCATGTATGGGGGATGGGTCTGACACAGGGGTAGAGGAACCAGAGTTTAGAAGCCTCACTCTAAGAGGGCTGAGAGGTGGGGCCACTAGTAACCCAGGAGCCTGGGGATGAGGGCGCGGGGGGTCTGGGGTACGGCCAGCGGGCTCACCGATGGTGGAGATGTAAGTGCTGTTGAAGTTGTCCTCTGCAAAGCGAATGATCAGACACGTCTTGCCCACCCCCGAGTCCCCGATCAGCAGCAACTTGAAGAGGTGGTCGTAGGCTTTGGCCATGGCGGACACTGGGGGAGCCGGGGGAGGGGTGGGGAAGCGCCGGGCACTGGTAGGCGGGAGTGGAGGGTTGGCAGACAGAGTCGCCCGGAGCCGGGCCAGGAAGTTTTCCTGCCTCTCCGCCCAGGCTCCGGGAAAGAGAGGCGGCACTCCTCTGGGCCCCACCCCCTGCCCGCCCACCCTTCGGCCGGCCGGGGAGGCAGCCCAGCCTTCTGCGTCCTGGGCTTTCCCTTCGCAGCCTGGGACGGCCTGTCTCCCTCGCCGTTTCCCACAGGTTTTTGCTTACTCTCCTTCCCCTCTATGTTTTGACCTCATTCTTACCGTCTGAGGCCAGAGAGGCTGGGGTGAAGGGTAGTAGAAGTTTAACCAAGATGACCAGGGGAAGAGGAATTTTCGAGGAATTAGGAGGAAGGGAAAGGTTTTGGGGGGGATAAAGGTGAAGGCAGGGATGGCGCTGGGAGTTGGCAAAAATTGGGGGCTGATTTTTGGGAGGGCTAGTCAAGGAAGATAGATTCATTCGGGGACAATTCTAGAATTCTGGTGTTAGAATTCCGAGCCCTTAGCTCGAGAATCCCAGCTCCTTTTGAAAAGAAGCGGGATGCCGGGGAGTAGGAGGTTATTTGTTGAGTCAGTCTGCCCCCTGGTGGAACGGAATGAAAATTAACAATTACACCATAGAATCAGCCGCACCCTACCCCCCCCCGCCCCCCCCCCCGCCCCCCACAGTCTTCCTCCTTCTGGGACCCTGTGTGTGATTTCTCTGACAAGCCAGCTCAGAAAGAAAGAGATTAGGAGTACAAATGTCTGGTCTCATTCTTCCGATGACACGTGGATCTTTTAACACAGCCCCGGGGCACTCCTGGCACCCTACTGAACCGGCTGTGAATGCGTAGCCTTGGCAACCAGGAAGCTGAAGTATGCAGAACATGGCTATAAAGAAACAAGTTTATCTCTGCCTTTGGAAAAAATTAGTCAGAATATCTGCTTTTCCAATGGGGTCAGAGGAATCGTCCTTGTATAAAGATAGTGCGCTGGTTGTGAGAAGGTATCTTTTGTCACTTATCTCTATTACCTTATGTGCCCATGTTTGTTCCTTCTTAAACAAGGGTATTCAATCCCTTTTTGTCCATTCTCTCACCTCCCATTATTTTATTTATTTACTTTTTTAGCTGCCATCAATAAGAAATTTACTTGTTTTTAAAAAGTCCAAATGCTGGCATTGTCCAGGAAAATTTAACAGGTCTATTTATAATTGTTATAAAGTTGAACTGTTGAAACTTTTCACTGAAACATTTTGACTTGCATCAATGCTTTATGTCCCCGCATTGATAGTAAAAATTCATAAACAAATGAAAATGGAAAAACTGCCAATATCTGATTTCTGTCCCCGATTTTTCCACTTGCAATCATATACTTAGGTTATCTTTTGACCCCATGGGAAACAAATATCTAACGTTCAGAACTACCAATAACAGGAAGAAGAGAATTTTTTTTTTTGTAGAGAATGAAATATTTCCCATCATAGAGGATTCTTAAGCACGTTTTCTGTCTACGCTGTGTGCTAGCTGGAGTTTTTTTTGCACAAGGTGTCGTCAAAAAGGCCAAACAGACAGGCCTTACTTGCCTCCTGCGAAGCACCAGTAGTTGCACTGTGGAAGTGCTGATCCGTTTTGAAGTCCTGAGCAATTTCTTGCACCAGACGCTGGAAGGGAAGTGTGCGAAAGAGACCTTTCAGAGGACCTTTGACAATGACTAATTTCACGGAGTGCCAAGGTCCCAGGTTCGTAACGATGAAGTTTCTCCACCCCTCCAGTAGAGGGCGCACTCTTGAGAGCGGCTCCTGGAGCCAGTTGCTTCCTGAGTGCTTTCCATTGGTGGATTTGCCGGCAGTCGGTTTGTACGAGCCGTGGTATGGAGACCTCCTTACTTAGCCCTCTTCTCCTTTGGCTCCAGCTGGGGGATCTACGTGTAGAGGTAGCGTTGTCTGGTGTGAGAGAGTGAGGGCGGCAGCTGCGAACATCCCATTAGGTCTTCGAACTGTATCACAAGTCTTGAGTCTTCTCTGTCTCTCCTCACTTGGCCAAACCATTTCTCACCAGTCCTGTAAATTACTGTTCAATTTTCATGGATTATTCGGATAAAAATCCATCAGTTCTTGTTCTTCTCATCTTGCTTGGAACTGCTCGCCCTCCGCGATTTATTCTCGCTCACCTCCCTGAAATGAACGCACCCTGGTGTGTACCTGCTTTCACCGGAACGGCATCCAGGTAGTGCTCTCCCCAGAGCTCTCGGAGCTCTGGCAGCAATGCTTCCCCCCCAGTTGTGGCAGGCTCATTCTGGCCTTGGGGTTTCTATTCATAAGCTCTTCCTTCAGCCTTGAATGCTTTCCCCCCCAGATTGTTGCATGGTTGACTCCTTATCTTTGAGATTTCAGCTTAAATGTCACTCTCTCAGAGGTTTTACCAGCCGATCAGTAGTGAGTTGGAACTTTTTTTTTTTTAATTAAAAATTTTTTTCCCCAATAATTGTTGACATACTGGAACCAGTTCTTATGAACTGCTCGTGAAAACAGATTGTGGATACCTCTTACCAACTCTGTGTTTAACGATGTCACCTTAGCAGTTTGAAATCAGCCACATCCGGAATATTTACACCATTGAAACTAGCAAAGGCAACAAATCAGGGCCCTCCTTCCTCCACAGAGCCGGTTGTTAAACTTGCACCAGCTCGTCCCTGACCGGAACTCACACGCCTCGCCCAAACTCCTTTCCTTCGGAATTAACCAGATCCCCTCGTGCCATTTCTGTCACCCTCGTTCCTCCTTTATGACAAATGGACATTCTAGACCTTTGGTTATTGTTGTAGAAGATGATGCTTCAACCTTCAGTTTTCCTTTCTTATTCCCTGTCAAGGGTGTCAGTGCTGCCAAGATGAGAAATCTTGGGAAGACAGTGTTGGTGAAAACGTGGGGGAAAGGGTGCGGGGATGTAAGTCAGCACAACCGTTTTGGAAGGAGTTTAGTAGTATTTTGGATAATTTATTTAATTTCTCTGTGCATCACTTTCCTAATCTGTAAAATGTGCATAATAATAGTTATCAACCTGATGAGTCGTTGTGAAGATTAACACGGAAAGCAGTCAGAACACTGCACCTAATAAGCCCTTTAAGTGCCTGATGTAATTATTATTAGAGGGAACGATGGGGAAGGAGACAATAAATTTAACCCCAGTTGGGGATGGGGGAAATACGAGAACTATTATATATTTACATTTCTGAATTGTTTAAAATAGGCAAACTAAACCAATTGAAAAGTCCGGCATCGCTGGGTCTGTTTCCCTCGGCAGTTCCTATTTATTAGGTTCCGACTGTCAAAGGGCAGCACGAAACTTGATGGAGGTCAAATGCTCTCCTTTTTAAGGCAGCAAGCTCGTTCTGTCAACGTGGGGACACGTCTGTGTCACGACCATCGTTTATGACCTTCCGAAAATGGCAGCGCGCGCCTCGCCCCACCGCAGACGGCCCGCGAGGACCTTCCCAACATGGCGGCCGCGCGCCCAGGCGTCACTTCCTGCAGATGACGGATATAAGGGGCAGGATTTCCGCTTTCGCTCCTTTCCGGCGGTGACGACCTCCCCACGAGAACATGCCTGTGAGTTCCTCGGGGCAGGTTTCGGCGGCGATCTGGCTCTCCTGTCCGCACGCTCCCCTCCCGCTGCTTTCGGGTCGCAGCGGGCCCCCTTTTGCCCCCCGCACTTCCTGGGACACTAACCGCGGGGCGCGCAGGGGCCCCGCGCAGACGGGAGCGGGGAGGAGATAAGATGGCGGCCCAGCTGCGCAGACGCCCGGGGCCCCGAGGGGCGAGCTCTCCCCGGTGTGTGGCAGCGGGGGCTGTTTTCCAACACCCCGCTTTCGCCGTCGGTTTCTAAATGTCTGCGTTTCTGCCCTTCCTAGCTCGCTAAGGATCTGCTGCATCCGTCTCCGGAAGAGGAGAAGAGGAAACACAAGAAGAAGCGCCTGGTGCAGAGCCCCAATTCCTACTTCATGGACGTGAAGTGCCCAGGTGAGGACGCCGCTTGCGGTGGTCGGCGAAGCACTGGGCCCGAGAACTGGGGAAGGTGTAGTGTGAGCTGTGCCGTATCCTTGAAGAAGCCCCGATTTTCTAAAACTCGGATGTACGGGATGGGTAAAATTTTGCATTTTAGGAGATTCGATCCAGAGTGAGTCCCCATCGAAACTCCGTGTACAAACCCTAACGTTTTGTTGTTAGGAAACTGGGATGATGTGTTGGGCTTCTGCTTTGGTCGTTTATAGACTTGAATCTGGAGCCAAGGGGTGGGTATGTTGGCCTAGTACTGATCATTCTTCCAGGATTCTGGGTTTCGACCCCTGAATAATTGTTGGTTCCACTCCTTTCTCTCTTAAGGCGCTAGGATGGAGCTCACTCAGTAACCAAAATCCATAGGTGGGGGCAGGTAGTCCGGATGGCTTCTGAGTTGGCTGTAATGTAGACTTAGAGCCGGGTAACCAAGTTTTAGACTAGGATAATAAATTTCAAAAGTTTACATAACATGCATGTCTTAACAGATAATACATGATCGCATGCTTTCAAGTGAGGAAAGGCATGGAAAAAAACCCTTGGTGTTTTTTTCAGGATGCTATAAAATCACCACCGTCTTTAGCCACGCACAAACAGTAGTTTTGTGTGTTGGCTGCTCCACGGTCCTCTGTCAGCCTACAGGAGGAAAAGCAAGGCTTACAGAAGGTAAATGGTTTCACAAATGTCATTTTGGGTTTTGAATCTTCTAGTGAGAGGGCTCATGTGCAATGTAAATTAATCAGACTTGTATAAGGAGGGTTGGATTTGATCGTTTTTTCCCCCAAAAGTAATACTAGAAACCACATATTAATCTCAAAACTACTGTCTAAAGTTGGGATGAAAAGATGATAAACGGGGCTTCTTATGAGCTGAAGCTGATAATAAGGTCCAGGTAATAGCCAAAGGGATGAGAAAGAGGTGTCGCTTTCCTGTGAATGGACCAGCAGGCAGTGTTTTGATCTGTGGGGGTGGGCTAGGGTAAGTAGGCTGCTGTCAGTTAACCTCTGAACCTTTTTCTTCCAGGGTGCTCCTTCAGAAGGAAGCAGCACTAAAAGCACCCTGAGTCAAGATGAGTGGGGACCCATCCCAATAAACACATTTTGGATACATCCTGTTTATTGTCTTGTTTTACTGCTAGGAAGGTCCTACCTCAAGTATTCAGGGCAAGCAGAAGAGTGGACTGCTAGTCGTTTGGGGCAAGTAAGTAGCCAAGTACTTTAAAAAGCCCATTTGGGACATTTGTGTCCACCTAGGCTCACTGAGTAAATTCTTCGAAGCTTGTGTAAAAAATGTGATCTACCATATAAGTGGGATACTTGCACTTTTATGTTTTCTTAGAATTAAAAACAAGAACTGACAGTTGATCTTTGAAACACAATCCAACATAGCACTTTAATACAAAACAGTTTGAGGAGCCTTTATCTCTGGTTCTCAGAAGCCTTGTTGGGCTGCTTATGAGTATAGAGGTTGTTGCTAGGTTCCTGGCCTGGGGCTAGAAATCTCCAGGCTCCTACAGTTACGGGGACTTGTCCAAGTGGAGGTCAGTGCCTTATACTCCATAGCCAGTGTTGTAGCCGACTCTGGGCTGGTGGGGGTTGTGGACTCAGGAAGGGAGGGGGAGAATGGGGGGAGGTGTAAGAACCTAGAAATAAATGGGGAGGGAGATAGGTGATGGGTGAATAAAATGCTGGTATGTGAGCTTTGAGGTGATAAGGATGGTAATTCTTTACCTGGCTGTGGTGTTCTCAGAGTTGGTACGTAAACAACTGGAACTGTCTGTATCTTGTTTAGGAAGGCATTGTAGGCTGGAAAAAGAATAAGGGAGCAGTCACTCAAGAGGCCGATGTGTTTCCATTAGAGAAAAGCCCTGAGGGAGGGGCAAAGCCAACTAAAATTCAGAGAGTAATACTTCAAATAACTTCATAGTAATATACTTAGGAAACTTCTATCAATTATTTTTAGTGGTGTTTTTTTTTTAGTTTTTTTTTTTAGGTATTTTCTTTTGCATTCTGGCTAAAAGATAGGGAAACTGCAGGTGTGGACAAAACAGTATGTGTTTCGTTGCTTGAATCATCTCTAGCTGGGACTATGAGTAAAAATAGCCATTATCAAGGGTTAGCAGTGACCTCCACTTCTGAGTGGTATTTGTTTGCCACATTTCAGTTTACTGCTCTTTGGTTATAGTCAGTTGAGCAGGACCTTTAATCTACCAGGTGACTAACTAGGGCAGCTAAAATCAGTTTCAACTACTTGTCCCAAATCAGATGTGATAAACAACTAATTTTCATCCTTATTTAGTTTGTGAAATGAAGGCAGTTTCCAAGTCCAAAGTCCACGGTGCTGAATATAAGGACTCCTTACCTAGAAAGATGAAAGCTGTTGATGCCAACACTGCAAAGAGGGTGTAGAGGAGGATCTGGTAAGAACCCACGAACTTCCGGACATCTGAATCTTCACACTGGTCTGCGTTGGCCAGAACGAGATGGCAGTTACTTAGTAACGCCCAGGGCAGACACTGCACTTGAAAGCTTGTGTGCTCCTAAGAGCATCTAGCAGAAGCACTCAGAACCTAGCCTTCCAGGAAATGGTTTAGCTTCTTAACCAGAATAAAGAGAGAAATGATACTTGGCTCCACCTCTCTGGCTTTTTCCTGTCTCCAAAGTAATCAACTCCCAATTCTTGAACCTCTTCACCTCAGCTAACGAAAGAATAATTAAATCCTCCGCCCCTTTAAAATGCCTGTTACCTTGCCTGCACTCTAAGTCCAGGTGACATGCTTCCCTTCACCAAACTTGTGACAAGCTATGGTGTTTCTGACTAATCCTATTGTGAAACATTTCTTTGGGTCCCCAATGACCTCTTAAATGCAGGGGCCCCTTATCTTTCCCTCAGAATGTAATTTCTGGGGCACATTGTAAAACTTCAGTCTCGCGTCTTTGAAGCATGCTTGGCATCTGCCTTTGGTTATTTCAAATTCCTCAGTGTCTGGAACTCGCCTCCCCGTCAAACAGCCTGAGTTTCTGGGCCTTCCCGTATAAATTGTCACCAGGCCCTCATATCTAGATCCTAGTCTTCATTTCCAGTGTAGGCCCTCTAGTCTTGCGTAAACCTCTCACCACTGTTTCAGTTTCACACTGTTCACACACTGCATCACTGAAGAACTAGAGGTTGCTTGAGGTGTGAATACTAAAAAGATTCTCTTACTAATCCATGGTCAGTTCCCACTGTTGAAAGTTGGAATAAAACAGGCACGTTATCAGCTATTCTCGCACCCCACTGTTCTGTCTGCACTGAACTAATTCCTAGCTCCCCAATTGAGCCCCGTCTTACACATGATTTTTGTGGTAGGGACCATGCCTGGCATATGCCTGTATGCACTCTGCTTGTGTGAAGGAGCTGGAGGTTGGGCTGGATGTTTGTGTCTGGCCAGTCCCACCCACAGGGATTCTTAACCATTGTTTTGTTTGCCAATCTGAAGCCTATCAGAATGTTTTTAAATGTAAAAAATACATACTAGGAATAAAGGAAACCGATTATATCCAAAGTTAACTGAAATAGAAAAACCTCATTTGTGACACAGTAACGTCCTTTAGTAACAAAAAGGTCTAGCTTCAGGTCTGATTACTGTAATTTTGAAAAATTATGTAACAATTCGAACATGAAAAGATCTGCAGATTCCACTGGTGACAGTCACATATTGCTGATACTATTATGGATGTTGCTTGTATTCCTAATGAGTTGATTCAGAATCACTGAATTCGAGATTTAAAATAGAGCACAGATTGGAGTCGAACACTTTATAGTCGTGGGACCTCAGCTCCTCACAACAGGAAGAACACCTGCCCGTTCGAGTTATGAGAATTAAAGTGCATGTAAATACACTTAGGATATTGATCAGTACGTACCAGGTGCTCCTACAAACCACCATTCTCCTGTTGGGAGCTGGACAAGGGTTCAGCCTAAGTCATTCCCAATAACTAAGGACTGTATCCCCTGAGAGATGGGCAAGTGGGAGTGACATGCCAGGAGGTTGGTTCTCTGGGTTTCCTGCCATCTCTAACTGTTCCCATCCCGTCTAAACTTGGCATTGTTCCTAAGCTGGGTAATGACTAGAATCGGGACTCGGGTATCTATGTAAGTCCTGGTTCTAGACTTGTTAACCACCGTTTGCCCTCTGCCTGATGCCAAAAGCTCTGCTAAACAGTTCTGAAGAAAAGGAAACATCAAGAGGTTTGATAAGTGGTACACTTATGAAGCTGACAGGCTCGCCTTAAACTAACATGCCTATTAAATATATGTTAAATACCTAGTGATAAAAACTACCTGCAGATTATATTTTGGGTCGGCTTGGACAATGGATCCATGCCCCAGTTAGTTTGAGTAGCCTCGGTCAAGTGGCTGTTTCCCATTAAATTGTGAATAATACATTGTCTTCTTTCCTCCTAGATTAAAAATAGGAGCCCCCACTGCTCACCTGCACCAGACTTCTTCATAGCTCTTACTAGCACAGCCTCACTTTGACTGGTGAGCACACAGGAAATGTTGATGAAAACAGGTGATGACATCTGCTGGAGGGAAGTGAAGTTGACCACTCTTATAGGGTAGATGGCAAGGCCAGGCGCCAGGGAAGACCGCCGATGGCCAGAGACCACTAGAACTGGGGAGCTGGGGAAGACCTTGGAGAAAAAAGGGAACTTGTTTAAAAGAAGAAAACCCAGTTTTGTATCAATACATTACAATCTTATACCCAGTAAGACACCTGATTTCTAGTTCTGCTAACCGACAAGTCATTTACTTTTTCACACTTAGATGTGTTGAATGATAAGGGAAAAAAAGGGATCTGAGAATAAGCTTCAAAAAAGTTTTAAGCTGGAATCCTAAAGATTGTTTTAAGAGCTGTGGTCTTGTCTTCCAGACTGACAGCTCATGACCTAGGTTTTGGATTCAGGGAGTCCTGCATTGTGAAAGGGACAGATTTTCTTTTGTTTAAGAATTTCCTCTAGTGAATTTTATCAAGTCATTCAGAAACTTCCTCTACTTTTGGACTGGGAATGAAAAAAATCTTTTCAAAACTGATCTGTTTCAGTTCAGTTCTTAACATACCTCAAGCTTCTCGAGAACTCTGTCCACTCCCAGGACTCTTATCTCCCCGATGTCATGTTTGTGGCTAAGAACCAGTTCTGACTGGTTGATGGAAAAGGCTGGGATGAAAGGAATGAGGACCCTTTGCATTCCGGTCGTGCTCTGTTCACTGACTAGCGTGGCCCACACATAGACAGAGGTGTCAGCCGTGCTGAGGCCTTGCAGCAGCTGCTCCGACTGGGGTCGAGCTTGGATGAGGCAGATGTAACCCCCTGAAGAAAAGCGGGAAAACAGCAGGGAGGTTCAGAGCCTCGACAGCCAGCTGAATTAGGATAGGAAGTAAAAAGGGAGACATGGGAACTCAAAATGGGAGCCCGAGTTTGAGTATTCAGTATTAACACACTGGGCCACCAAATAAAACGGTCTCAGGGAACCCACAACTGAACTTGCTTCTTAAGAATGCTGTTATTGGTACATCAACTGGTCGGGGTATTAATACAGTCCAAACAGAAATTAAGGGGACAGAACGTAGTTGGTTCCATCAGGAAAGGGTTTGTGAAAGGCAAGCTTTGAGCATGATTTCATCCCTTTCCATCAAACCACCTCTATTTCTGTGATACTTTTAGTTACCCATGCTCAAATCTCAGCTGTCTTGACATTCTTTCCTTCATTCTTCTAGCCAGTCATTTCTCTAAATCTTGCTAACTCAACCTTTGAAATGCCTCTGACATCTGCTGTTAATTCTCTTATCTAGTCTAAACCCACGTTAATTCATGAGTGGATTATTGCAATGGCCCCATTTACTAGTCTCCTTGCCTCCCATTCTCTGTCCATTCTATGTGCTGCCAGTAAATACTTTATTAAAACTGCTTTCATCTTAGTTTTGAAAACTTCTCCGGGGTCTGTATTGCCTGAAGTGTCCTGTTCTGTCACAGCTCATGCCTAGTCGTCCTTCAAAGGTCATTTCCTCTGTAAAATCTTACGGAAACTCCCAGGTTTGACGTGGAGACTCCTCCTTTCTGCCGCGCTGGGACCCGTCCCATGGGTACCTGTGTAACTGACAGTGAGGGCTGGAAGCCCTGCCCCGCTCCTCTCTACCTCCAGTGCCTGCCCTGCACCCAGGCATTGTTAGGTGCTCAGCAGTTTGCTGAGTGGGCCTCACCACCCATGCCGTTCACACTGCCTGGCTTTGGAGTAGAAATTCACGATGGAGCACGGTCCTATTTACATTTGACATGAATCCTCTCACTTTAGATCAGGTGATTTATATAAAGTCATCCCAACTCATGTCTGTCTCTACTTGCCACTTGTCAGTGCTATTCTGCTTGGACTAGCCTTCAGTTCAGTGAACATTCAAACACTCTGCTACTTGTTGGGGATAAAAGATGAATGAGACTAAGCCAAGCCCTGACAGGGATAATAGAAACTAACAAAACTAAATTAGAGCAAAGCATACATAATGGAAAGGTATTGCAGAGATACCGTAAAAGTGAATGGATTGACAAGAGCAGAATAAATGAACAGGCCACAAAATTGCCATGGGATTATGGACAGTTTGGGGAGTATAATCAGTAAAAATTTTGTGGGGTATCTGATGGACACTTGTCTTATTGGGGAGACCACTTTATGGACGGTGTATGTGCCTGACCGCTGCACTGTGCAGTGGAACTGGTGGTTATGTGCGATGTCAGAAGGGTGGTAGATTGGGGGTAGGGGGTTGTCACTTTGTGAGGGGTGTAAATGTCTATTACGTTGTTTTGTACACTGGAAACTAATAAAGTGAATGGATTGAACAAAAATGTTGAGAGTCCATATTCTGTAGCAGTGGTAGCTGTGATGGTGTTGATGATCGTTTAGGTAACTTTTCACAAAAAATAATTATGGGTTCCTGTGGTTAATAGGCTTATAGATCCCCACGTCATTTTCTCCATATATATAAATTTTAGAGGGAGGGGGAAGTACAAATGCAATCCAATACGAAAGTGACAAGTGTACAAACATGAAAACAAGGGGGAAACATTCATCTGGTGGAACCCACCTTTCTCCATGCTGAAATCTGAATGGACATGGAAGACTTGACTTGCTGGGATGTCTAGCAAAGTATTACTAAACTGTACATGGCAAAGCATGAGGGTCTCCGGGAGAAGTACTGTGGTAATGGCCAGGGCTTGACTTGGGGTGCAGGATCCTAACAAGCAGAAAAGAGGTAAATAGCTTTGTCACAAGGATTTTAAAAAGAGACCGGTATATAGAGGCAATATGGTATGAACCCCCCCTAAACAAGGGTCAGTTCCTCTTGACTTGCTGTGGCTGTCTACCTGCCAGCTCTGCTGGCTCCAGCTACAAACAAGGTGGGAGTAGAGTAGACCCTTGCCTCTGCCAGCTCGTGGATGACAATAGTGGGGCTTCTGTTACCAATATGAGAGGTGGTGTCCTCTTTCAAAGGTTTTTGGAATTCATCGGTGAGAATAAGATTACAGGGAAATTGGACAGCTATTACAAATACAGCTCTACAGTTGGGACGCAGCTTTTTTTCCCTAGAACGTTTGTTTTCCACAACTGATTAAATACAACTCAAAGATCTCTAGAACTTCATCACAAGTGACGCCTTACACAGGAGCCACACAGCAAGCAAGAAATAGACTGGCACCAGGGTTGGGTCAGCTGCAGTGGATGGCATCCTGGCATCCCATTAGCAGGACCTGCCCCCCTGCACAGTTTCTTAATGGTTTCAGTTTGCTCAAGCTCTTTTGCAACTACCAGCAGTCCAGTGACCGTTCTCATCATTTGGAGACTATCAGCAATATCAAAAGAATGGTTTTATGAGGTTCATAGTAAATTGTAGTTTTAGAAAGATTTTGTGGGAATAAATATTACGGTCTAAAATCATAAGGTAGACCGCAATAAGTGAATATTCTATGAAGAAACATTTAGTACTTTGTAAAAAAAACCTGGAAAAGTTTCAAGATCGAATGTTCTTATTTATGCATAGATTATAAGATTAAATACCTAGTGTGAAAAGAAAGTACATTCAGTGCTTAAATATTGAAGGACAAAAAGGCAATTAGAGTTAAATTTATCCTAAGGTTTTTAATTTAATTTTTCAATTATAGTTGACATAATAGACAATTATCCTAAGTTTTATAGACAGTAATTCAGTAATTATATTCTGGACTTCTCTGCTTAGTTTTGAATGTTCTTTTGGCCAAAAAAGAAAAGATGTGGAATTTGTTCTTTAGAGAAAACAAGGAATGAAAGCATGTACATGGACTTTGGAGTGGGACATTCCTACCGTTTTTGCCCCTAACTGGTTGTTTACCTTGTACATTACTTGCTCTTCAACTCAGTGTTCTCATCTTTAAAATAATGATAATTACTGCATGATGAGATTGTTAAATGAGATCAAATATATAAAAATTTCTAACATAGCAACTGGAATCAGTTAGGAACTTCAGTTAGTTTTCTTTCCTCTGCCTTTTTTTTTTTGACAGTAAATTATAGCCCAATACAGAACGAAAAAAGAAAAACACACTAGGTAAATTTGCTGAGCAAGTAACATTTGATGTGTCACCTAGTCCACCAATTTACAAATCTGGGGAAGCTTTAAAAGAATTGTATCTTAGGCCCTATCCCACCTTTATTAAATTTCTGGATGGAGCCTAAGAATGTGTATTTTTTAAAAATTTCCTTGGGTAACATTGAACATGAGCCATGTTTGGAAATGCTTGGTTTAGGCCACCTCCTGTTCTCGGGGTTATAACTAGAAAGATAAAAGGGACCAGGTTGAGCCTATTTCAAAGCCTTAATCCAGTTATAATTTCTGAGGTCGAGATGATTTATTTATTAAGGTGGAGTCAATTTTGAAATAATACAGTGGTAAATGCACTGCTGGAGGATGGAAAGGTGGGAACGATCCCCCACGCTTCTAAAGAGATTCCTGACCTTTGAGGTTGCCATCATCGCTGCCAATGGTGATGAAGAGCTCGAACACATTTGAATTGGGGGTGCTGGTGAGGTGAGTCTTGAGGTCATAGCTGAGTGTTAACGTTGATGATGCATTGACAACCACCTGTCAGCAAACCAGAGGAAAATCTGTGCCTGAGCCCTGAGACGGCTTCCCTCCTCCTCCCTTGTAACCTACTCAACCAAAAGCATCTGTCACACATGTCACCCTTCTAGCGACCACATATTTGAGAACCACAACAATCTTCATTTATGAGAAGAAAATAACATGTTTTTTCTAAAAGGAGGTCTTTGTCCATTATTCCTTTTGACATATCTTCTCTTTGTATAACTCCCTATTAAAATGCTTTTGAAGACAACTGCAACTTTCTTTAGAAAGTTTTCTCTCTCTCTTTAGTTGCATATAATCTCAACCTTTTCTAAAACTTCAAAGTACTTTGGTTTCTTTCAAGATACCTCTAATGTTTTTTGCCTTATATCTTAGGTGTTTTTATACTTGTTAAAATCTTTCCTATTAGTCCAAATTTCTTTAACTTAGAACCCTAATTAATCTTTGTGCATCCTGTATTGTGTCTTGTATGTAAGGTAAGTGCTTAATGATTACAGAGAACATGGTGATAATAATGACTCTTTTCCCCCAAATATCTTCAATTTAAATGCAATATACTGTCCAGTTTCCTCAGTATACCATAGTTTTTTGTACTTTTCAAATATTCAAGGACCTTAAAACCAAGTTAGTTACATTAAGAGCTCAGGAAGGGGAGAAGTTTTATCTTTCTCATCTTTGTATTTCAATGAGACACATAAACACTGACACAATCGCTGACAGAACAGGCCTCAGTGAGTGTCTGCTAGTTGGTGAATAAGGAAGTGAGGATTTTACAAAGTCCGCAAAGTACACAAACTGGAATATAAACGACCTTTTGACTTCTCTGTAGCCTCTTGACACCACAGCCCATTCCCTCTCTTGCCTTTTGTGACACCCTTTCTCCTTGCTAGACCCTTCTCAGTCTCTTTCTACTTGTTCTCTCTCTCATGGGATCTCTGTCCTCAACCCTCTTATCTGCTCTTGATGCAAGTTCTCTTTTTGGATGTTATCCAATTTCCCCTTTCTACCTTATAAACTTAACTGAAGCCACCCTAATTTATTCATTGGTCTTCAAACAATATATACTTTTATTTGCTTTTGCAATCTGTGCCTTTAGTCTAAAAAGCCTTCTCCCTTTTTTTCCTGCCAGACAAATTCCTAATCCTCAAGACTCCGTTTAATTATCACCTCTGAAAAATTTAGCCTCAATATCTAGGTGTAATTAGTGTCTTTCTTCCATATTCTAAGAGCATTTCTGACATACCACTAATAAAGCCAGGATCAATTATGTTGTAATTATGCCATCTATCTGTAATTATGTCACCACTAGACTGTGACCTTCTTAAAAGAAAGCAGATTTCTTTTGGCAATTTACTCATCTATAAAATTTGGACAATACTTAACTGCAGAGTTTGTAAAGATTAAAAATGATAGTTGTACTGGTTATAAAAAAGAAAAAAGATGCCAAGCCAATAGTAGATACTCAGAATGATAGCTGTTACATATGAGGACTGAGAAGAGGAACAAGTTCTTCGAGCACAGAGGAAAGAGACTTTACATGCATTAAGAGGGAAATAGAAAAGGCCTCATGAAGCCAACTTCTCCACCTGTTCTCCCATGTCACTATCAGTCAGCAGTTCTCTCTACTCCTACATCAAATATTTCTTCTCCACTGGACATTCCTAAGTCATTATTTCTCCCATTTTAAAGAACCATCAACAAACAAGAGTTTGTTGACTCCAACTTCTCGAAAAGCTGTCCTATATCCACTGTCTCCAAGTCTTCTTTTCCAGTTCTCCAAACTTTCACTCCCATCACTCCACTGAAGCTCCTCATCAGTCACCAGTCTCCATAGTGCAAAAAACCAGTCATTTCTCAGTTTTCAGTTTACTTGACCTACCAATAGCATTTGACAAGGTTGGTCACTCCCTCCCTCTTGAAATAATTTTCTTCACTTGGCTTCTGGGACACCAATATCTCTGGGTTTTCCTCCCACTTCACTGGTCATTTCTTACAAGTCTCTTGGTTCCTCTTCTCTCAGAGCTATTAATATTGGAGTGCCCCCAGAGCTTTGTCCTGGAGGCTTTTCTCTAGGTACACGTGTTCTCTTGGTGATCTAATGGCTTTAAATATCATCTCTATGCCAACATCTCAGATTTTATATCCATCTACCCCAACCATTTGACTAACAGATACCCAATTTTACATGTCCAAAACTCCTGATCTTCTTTCCAAAATCGTTCCATTTCAGTTGATGGAAACTCTGACTTTTTAGTTGTTCAAAAACCTTAAGTCATTCTTGAGTCTCTCGCACTCTACATGTAACATCTGTAAATTCTATTGGTTCTACCTATGAAATATATTTAGAATCTGATCAGCTTCTCACTACCTCCTCTTTTACCACCCTGATCCACCATCGTATCCCACCTGGGTCACTGCAATAATAGCCCCCCAACTGGTCTCTCAGCTTCTACCCTTGTCCGACAGTCTAGTACCAACCAGTAGCCACAATGCCACTTATATTTTAAAATAAGTCAGACTAGTCATTCTGGTTAAGAATCACTGTTTCGCTTTATGTCCCGATAAAGTTTGTTGGCTGTCTTTATATTTGATATGTGAATGTGTTTCTTTCCCTAGGATGTGTTTTCTATATGCATATCCCCATGTATAGAAATAGTTGCCCATGTCTCTGCAGCCCTGGTAGTGTTAGGTTTACCTCTCGATATGTTCTCACCACTCCTGGGATGTCGTGAAAGATTGTTGCTATCCCTGGATTCCTGGCCACTCCCACCCCAGTGACAATGTCTGTTTGTAGAATACTGTCAGAGGAAATCATCCATGTCCCCGGTTCACCTAGGAAAAGACAAGAGAAAGCACTTGGCTGCAACCTTTTGATGTAAGTTGATGGTCACTCTAACCTAACTCAGACTCCAAACCAGTGACCATTCAAGCACAGAGATAGATCTCTTACCAGGAGGAAATCCCAGCTTTGAGGATAACTTTGTTTTCTGACTGGTCGGCTCCCCTCCACATATCATGCCAACAAAATAACTGCTGACCTTCAGAATCATGCAAGGAGCCACTTAATTGGAGGATGTACCCGTTTTCCTTAAAAACTCACTTTACACATAGGGATAACTGTCTGATTAACCTTTGTGTGGACCCTGCTACGGATGCATCTGCTCGAGCTATGGATTGACACCAGCAGGAAGACTGCAAGGAAGTGACAACTGGCAGGAGACAGGATTTGTTTCCTTTGGCTTAAGGTGGCAGAGGAATGCCGAAGGTTAGGTTAGATCACTGACCCTGGCATGTGGCCCTTTTGCTTTCTCATCCAAAGTGGCATGGACTTGGGACGCCCCAAAATTCCAGAATGAAAGACAGAGGGACAATCTTGACAAAACCCAGCAAAAGAGAGTAAAAAAGCCTCTGCTTCAGTGATAAGGGATTAACAACCATGGGCTTATAGTTCTGGCAACCTTACAGCAGAGTCAGCTCCCTGGCCCCAGATTACATGTTAGTCGTGGTTGCTTGCAAGTAACAGGACTGGAGGATTTGACGTAGGCGGAACAGAGCTCCCGTGCATCAAGTCCAAGATGTATAGTTAAAGTTTAAGCCAGGTCCTACATTACATAACTGAACCCAAACACATGTACCCAGATTTCCCAGAATGGGATGCAAAGACAAAGCCAGCCTTATTTGGACGTATGGATTATTGGGATGCATACACGCAGCCAGTGTGTACCGCTTTGGAATATGCCATCTGGAAGTCCAGAGAATTGCCACTCATTTGCAACCAGAGGCTGATTTTCTTGAACTCAATAGTACTTCTTAGGACAGAAATGCTTTGCTGATCAAGAGTACAGTTTAGCTCAGTACAAGGCTAAACCTTATTACCGTGATGATATACGTAGGAGTCAGGCGTTCAAATGGGCCCCACAAAACAGTATATACATAATTCCTTACTTTTATTTCCTCCTTTACTGCTCTTCAACTCAGCAATTACCCTCCTTCAGAAGCTGGAAAGGGTGGAGAAGGCACGGTACCCTACACTGTCTACATAATACATTGCATAGAGCTATGCATTCAATAGGCACTTGATTAATATGCCTGGCTGACTTCTATAATAAATTGGCTGGCTACTGAGAGAAATGGGCATTAAACTGAGAATTATCAGTTAACATGAAAAATAATAAAATACACAAAGACATTTTCCTTCTCAGAGAGGCCCTCAGATTTTCACTAATTTGGAAAAAGTCCTCCAGGGGGTGAGTTGGGTTCTAATTCTGTCAGTGTTGAGGCCGAGGAAGGGGGGATGCAGACCATTCTGGCTGAGGAGGTGAGTACTGAAGCAGATGACATCCCCGACAAAGGTCAGCTTGGTGTCTGGTTCAATGGCATGCTCAACAGCAACAGGAATATAATCGGCCATGCCTGGATGTCTCCGGTCCCAGAGCCCCACGAGTGTCACCCCTCTGTTCACAGCCTGGGCCATGTACGTAGAGTTCTTATTCCTGGGTCCGATAAGCAGCAGGTCATCTCTGAAAGTAGACATGAAAGGCACAAATCTCCGAAAAGAGACAACAGTTGGTAAGAGTTCTGGGGGCACACCCTGTTACAACACTTTATATTCAACAGCTCGAAACTTCAGAAGGAAGTCTACAATGGAGAGTAAGCAACTAGGGGCCAGGGACCAGTCCATCAGCTTCCTGTATATAGTGCCCAGTAAGGCTTCTTTTTAATGGAAACATGTTTCCCAGTACAGCTTTTTGATAATAATACTCCAGTAGCTTCATATGGGAGCTTTCTGTGAACTGGAACTTGATAGATTCAAAATATGCTGGAAGTTTTCTTCATTGAACAACTAATACCATTCTGGTCTTCCCTGCCTCCCCCCGCCCCCCATCTTAATGAAAGAAACAGATCAGAGTCCAAGGACAGAACACGAGGGGGACTTTCTGGGTCTGCTTTGGAACACTAGCCTGACCTGCAGGCGGCAGGGTTTCTACCCCAGTGGCAGCACCACTCCTGACTTCCATACCTGTTCAGAGCCAGGTAAAGCTGGGTGTTGTGTGTGTGGAATTTCTCTCCGATGCTGTTATAAAACTGAACAGTGAAGGTGAGAGACATGCCCAAGGGAAAGGCTGACAGGGTCCTTCCTTGGGCTGTGTACAGCTTGGGTTGGCTACTCACGCGCAGGTATGTCACTGGTGCTACCTGTATGGGAGACAAAACCTCCTGGTCCAGAGAAGGATGCATGGCAGAGGAGCTGTCACCAAATTCTGAGACAATCAGTGATCAAAATGGTGCTTCATAGGAAAGAGTTAGCTCTTGATTTGAGATGACTTAAATCAGAGTGAAAAAGAAATACGACAGTATAGGAAATAGCTTTTTTTAAAAAATTTTATTGGGGAACAGTGTGTTTCTCCAGGACCCATCAGCTCCATCACTATCCTTCAATCTAGTTATGGAGGGCGCAGCTCAGCTCCAAGTCCAGTGGCCGTTAACCGAGCCATCCAGCCGCCCCTCTGGAAGTGCAGCGGGAGCTCGCTGCCTTCAGTCTAGTTGTGGAGGGCGCAGCTCACTGGCCCATGTGGGGATTGAATTGGCAACCCCGTTGTTAAGAGCTCACGCTCTAACCAACGGAGCCACCCGGCCACCCAGGAAATAGCTTTTTAATTATTAAAGCTAAGGGAATGTTAGCTGGAGATTTTGGGGAAAGGACTGCAATTCATCTATTTTTGTGCACAGTGCTCAATATTTATTGTTAAGTAGTTGATCATTTATCAAGAATATCATAGATTGTGTTTTCGCACTGTTTTAAGAGATAAGCCATGATAGCAGTAAGGGAAGTCCAGCTTTGAATTCTACCTTCACCATTTCATAGCTTCATAGAACCATTCCAGGTCTCAGGTTTCTCATCAGTTTAATAGAGATAATGATACCTACCTCATAGGGTTTTTGTGGTAATTAAAAGAGAAAACATATATAAAAGGACGAACATAGTGGCTGGAATACACTAGATGTTTAATGCCTAAAAAATTTTCTTGTGTTAGACAAACTTACCTCTGAGGTATCTCCTAATTCTAAATTTTTCTGTTGTAAAAACAAAGCCTAATTTTGATAGCAATAGTTCCACCCTTCTCCCACCTCAATCATCTTGCCAAAGCTGCTCAGAAGACAATCGTACCACTTTGAGGCTAATTCCTTTTATAACAAGGACTCTAAAGTGGACTTTAATTTGGTGGGTTAGAATCATGTCAAGACTGTTCTCCTATCTTACAGTTCATTTCTGACTTTCAGAGAAGTTTCTAGTTCCTAAAAACAGGAAATCTGCCTATGAAGGCCATGATCCATGCCATGCCATGCCATGCCATTCCATTCCATCTATTTATTTATGAGTAAATCCCTGAACTCACCTGAACCCCAGTTATGGTTGTTTGGTTGACTCCAAAAGGTTCTACAGAAGTGACTTCCAACACGGCAGTACCTGCAATGGAACCAGCTTTCAGGAGCCCTTCGCCGTTCTCCTCAATGACAGATGAATTAGGGAAACACTTGAGAACACGGGAACTCACAAAGGCGGCCCCTTCCCTAGGGAACAAACGGAGCAAGTGGCATCTCTTGGGGGCTCTGTGTGACCAGGAAGAAAGGAGTGGAGATTGCCAGGACCACTGTTCGAGGCTGTACTCTGAGCCAACGCTTGCCATTCCCTGTGCTGTGTGCTCATTTGTTCCTCAGGCAGAAGCCTGCCTTTGGATTATGCTTCTCTCTTTAAAAATCAAATCCTACCATATGCTTATCATTTGAAAAACAGTCGGCAAAAAGAACTGAAAACAGGATTCAAACAAATCCTTGTACATGAATGTTCATAGTGGCACTAGTCACAGTAGCCAAAAGGTGAAAATGACCAAAATGTTCACCGATGGATGAACAAACTGTGGTCCATCCATACAATGGAATATAATTTAGTCATAAAAAGGAATGAAGTGACGATACATTCTTTGACATGGAAGAACCCTGAAAACATTATGCTAAGTGAAAGCGGCCAACACAAAAGATCACAGTGTATGATTCCATTTATATGAAATACACAGAAGAGTTCAATTCATAGAGACAGCTGATTAGTGTTGCCAGGACTGAGAGGAGGGGAAACGGGGAGTGACTGCTTAATGGGTATGAGTCTCCTTTGGTAGTAATGAGACTATTTTGGAACTAGACAGAGGTGACGGTGACCCAGTTTTATGAATGTGCTAAATACCACTGAATTGTACCCTTTGAAATGGATAATTGTATGCTATGTGAATTTCACGTCAACTGGAAAAAAAAAACCTCTGTGAGTTAGAAAAATCACCTAGCTGGCAATAGTTCTTTCATGTGCAATGTTTTACTGAGGGTGAAGTTAGAACCTGGCCTGCCCTTCTCCACTCTCCTTACCTGTTGGTATGAAGTTTGAGTTGAGAATTCATGGGCATTAGAATTTGCTCAGGTTGGTACCCTGGATAGAAAAGATGGAGTTTTTCGAACACCTATAATGAGAAAATAATTTTTTCCTCATTTCTGGAAAAGACAAATGACCTCTACTCACACATGGACAACTACAAATCAACAGTCTGCCTACCTTCTGTTTAGCCTAATGTCCCACAACATTCCTTTCCAAAATGCGTCAGGCACTTAGAACATATCCAGGTGTTCTAAAATATATAACCTAATATTAGCCCTGCTTCTGACGACAAGGGACTGGACACGTGACAAAGTTTACGCTTAATACAGCCTCTGTGCTACTTAGATGTTAAGTATAAGATCATTTTGAAATTTCTCACTTGATCTCCTGTACCCAAAAAGAGATTTGAGAACAAAGAACCTATAATGGTAAATTAGCAAGGGGCACTATGTAGGTCTCCCACCAAGAAAAAAATCAGCCCCCGATTCAGAGGGAGAGAAATTTTTTGCCCCACCCGAAAGATACATTATTCTTTTGAATGCTACAAACAATAGGGCCATTTAGCTTTCAGCCTTAGAACAACCGTAGAAACTATTTACATTCTTTATACCTACCGGAAGTTAGCATTTAATTTCATTCTATTGATGAATCAGCTAAGTGGACTGCATCATAATATCTGTATTAGGTGGAATGGCTCATGAATTCATACTTTAGTTATTATGCTGTTCATATCCTGTGTTCACGTACTATAGTTTCTAATGTCAATACTTATATGGAGGCAATTAGCAGGAATGAAAAATATCTAGAAACTATAAACCTATAAACTGTAAACCAGGGATCCCGCTAGCATCTTCCCAATCTCTATTCAGGCTAAGCTCTTGATGGAGGATAAGCGAATACAACCTTTTTCTCCTTGATCTACAAAAACAAGATTTCGGTTGGGGACCTTACCAGGATCTGCACTTCATCAGACAGTTCCAACAAATTCCCCTCAAACTGCCCAGAGGAAGTGTCCCGACAGCAGACGGTGACTTTGACACTGGTCCGACCAGCTGCTTTGGTGTGGATCACCATGGCAAAGTTATTCTCTCCTGGGAGCTGCAGAGAAACCTAGACAGCGAGGGGATGGATGGAGAAACACTCATGAACGGACACTGCCCCTCCCTCTGTGTCAGAACAGCAAGGAAAATGTACATTGGAGATAGCTATTGAGAAGAGCTGGGGTCCCAGGGCTTGTTTTCCTATCTTAGCGACGCGGTCACCCCTCATGCAAACCTCTGTTTGCAGGGCCTGATTACTTCCAGCAAGCCTCTGGAAGAGTCTTGTTATCTCGGAGTCAGTTCATTGATAGGAGAAGAATGGAAATGAAGAAAGGGGTTTGCAGACAGTAGAGCCTGAGACGGGAGAGAAGCGGGGCAATCTACTCCTGGAGTTCAGAGTGGCAGCAAGAAAGGAAGGGAGCTCCTGTTTGAGGACTCTGCTGAAACCCGCTGACCTCTCCGCACTTGCTGCCCCGCCTTGCTAGTCCGGACGGGATGAGGATTAGGCCTGGCCACATTTCTGGCCTGGGAGGGCACACAGTTCATGTCCTACGTCGCCTGCCCTCCTGGTGTCCAGAGCCCACACCTTCCTTCTCGCTCTCTTGACTCTATACATAGAGTCCAGGTTCCAAATCACCTTTCCCTTCTCCCCTCCAGAAACGTTTCCATTGCCTTTGTGGAATCTCAACAGATCTCAACCACTTGTCTGGAAGAAAGTCTTATGCAGAAGAACGAGGTTTGCAATTGTGTGATCCAAGTGAATCTCTACATGGTGACACCACAGTCCAGGAACTCTACCGTGGGGCACTGGAGACCTTTCTACGGCCTATGTCATGACCCAGGTGGCCCATGCAGACCTGGAGCAGGGGAGAGCTCTGTGTGGCTCCCAGCCATTTCTTCTGCTAGAGAAAAGAGTGATGCTTTAGCAAGAGCACTGGAGGAAGGGAGAGGTAGAACATTCGCTGAGGCCTAGACCGTCCCGCTTTCACACAATCCTTATTTGTTGCTCCCGAAACGCAGGCCAGTCGCAGAGCAGAGTTCTCCCATGTCTCGTCGGCGCCCAGTAGGACCAGGCCTGGGCAGCCCAGGGCAGGCAGACCCAACCACCGCACCTTCCCTAGGTGACAGATCTCGAGTGTCTTAGAAAGATTGCAAATAGATTCTTTACTTTCCCCAGACCCCCTCTTTTCCTGTTAGCTGGCCCCAGATATGCCCTCATTCCAGTTTCCTCTAACTGCTCTGTTGTCTCCCAAGGTCAAATTCTTTGCTCTCACGGCCACTGAGCTGTGACCTACTGGGTACCTTGGCCCCAGCTTCCTTCTTCTGAAGGTAAAGCCCAGACATAGGTGGCTGCCACTGTCCCCACACCACCATGGGTGGGTTCCAAGCTGACGATCAGGTAACAATAGTGTGAACTAGGCAAAGTCTGTCTGCAGGGCCCACCTTTCCTTGTCCCCGCATCAGAGGACGGCTTAATGCTTTGTGTATTACCCAGCATAGCCCTTTGCACAAACACAGAGCCTTCAGCTGCACTGCGGATTCCCCCCCCATGTCTATCGTGAGGGCTGCAGCCAATCCAGATGCGGGAGGCGCGCAGCTGGGAGGAGCCGGCACCACCCACGGCAGCCGTGGAGGACCTTCTGAAATTCGTTCTTGACACAAGGCACTCAGTTTACACTCCGAGGCCAGCGGGTAGCCCACACCAGCCCCAGGGCACCCACAGCGCCCCCGGCGCGCGCGCCTGGGAGCGTGCCCAGCACCCCCCTTTCATGCTGGTAATGTCGACGCTCATTATGCATCACAAACATGATTCTGAATGTAATCAAGTGTCTGAACATGTCCAAAGATTATAGTAATATTTAAACTCTATGTACATCTATTTTATATTCATAATGGTGTCATTCATGTAACTCTTCATCTGCTCACACATGTACCAACAGATGCACTATTTAAAGGAAACACTGCTTTCAAGAGCTCTTTCTAGCGAAGTATATTAAAAATCAACAGCACTGCCTGAGTACTCACACTTAGATGCCTCCTATGAGTTACATGTTTCCAGCATTCATAGAACAGTAGAAAAAGGAGATAAGTACTAATGTTATGTAGTTAGAAAGCGAGTCAGTCCAAAACTTCTGATGAAATAAATGTCATGACAAGATCCCTAAGGTAACGTAACACACAGGTGAAGGCCCACCTCGGAATGCCTGGGCACTAGATCCAGTACATCGCGCTTGCTCATGGACCAGTGGAACGTGAGCCCAGGGCTGGCGTTGCTGAAGGAGAAAGGGGTCTGGGTACCGGTCACCCCCATGACGTAAACCGGCATCTGAAAAGAAAGAGGTTTTGTGCTCTGTCCCCTGACCACTGCCCACGTGGCTCTGTCCAAAACCCAGACCTAGAGCAGGGTCATCAGACCAACCTGGGTGGCTGTGACGAGTCGAGTGGCAGCTGCCAGGATCCTAACAGCCCTTAATCGAACGACTTCAATTTGGACTTCATCCTGCTCAACAGCGTGGGGAGCGGCTTAGTAAGAGGGGGTGTTGGCTGCACAGAGGTGTTGGGGATAACTAGTCTGGCATTGTTGGGGGGCACTCAAAGACAAACAGAAATCCTGCCACAGCAGGTTTGCTTTCGCCCTTTAGACAATTCCCTGAGGACACAGACTCTGTCTTATGACAACGCCGAGAACTCTGTGGGTTTCCCCCTGAAGATTACCCATGTCCATGCCTGGTTAAGAGCACGCCAGGTGAGGAGACTCACAGGGCTTTCCTGGGCTGGTGACACGCCCCTCATCCTTCCTCCCTCCCCCCTCCCAGTATGGCTCCCAGACGGAAGAGGAGAAGCCAAGCAGAACAAAGAACCAGTACCTGGGAAAACACGATCACTTTGCCAGTATCTTCGTTCACTGTCTGGATCGTGCCACGGAGCACAGCTGTGCCAACCATCTTCCCTGTAACTTGTCCCCTCCTGTTAACAACTGCCACTGTCTGATTACTGATGGAGAAGTGGATGATGGACTGGGGCTGGGGGCCACCGTCAGACATTACCTGGAATTAAAACAGACCGGTGAATGCCCGAAGTACGGGGAGAAGTCACACCTCTGTTCCTGATATTTTGTCCAAACAACTTGCCATCTTCATCTTCCCCCACTTCCCTACAGGCTTATCCCCCATCAATGCAAACGCAGAACAAGCGGAAGTGCTACAAATGATCCACGGGACTCGAAGAGGTTTGTATTACGTTCATCATGGAAATGGGAAAATACTACTTTTCTTCTGTATCGTTGTACTTGACTGGGAGTAGACGAGAGGACGTGACAGGAAGAGGTGTGTGTGTGTGTGTGTGTGTGTGTGTGCGCGTGCTGGGGCAGGGGGGGTGGGGAGAAAGGCGAAGTCTTGTGTTTCTATCTTTAAGATCACCTGCATCATGTTAGTTGGAATCAGTGTCATTTTCTCTGGAACAAGTTTGAATGGAGGAAACACCTTGAAGGAGAAAACCAAAGAAACAAGAGTGACTACCTAGAGTTAGTTTCATAACAAATGACCATGCAGCTTATTCCAAGGGGAAAATCCTAATTACGTACAATGCAATTATACACCAACACATGTGTTTTGTTTTATTTATAAATATACATTTATAATACCAAAAATTATGTTACTTAAATGAGAATACTTAAATAAGATTACATATCCATTCGCTGGAATAAAAGTGGCCATTAAAATGTTTACGATTACGTGTCTTTTACTTTTTCCAAACATATATAAAAGTAGAGAGAATAGTATAAAGAACTCTCAGATTCCTACTCCCCGGCTTCAACAATTACCAACACATGGCCAACAATCAGTTTTTAAGGACATAAGAAAATACTTTTTCTTTTTTTTAAAAAACAATTTATTTATTTATTTATTTATTTATTTTGCTGAGAAAAAGGACGTTTATTATTGTGACTTGACAATAAATTGTAATTATCAATTATAAAAGTTACATAAATGCAGGCTGATCATCTTTAAAGTCTCAAAAAGCCAAATATGAATAAAACACAGACAATAAATTCAACTGAAAAAAGTCCTGACATAATTCTATTTATTTTTAAGTCTGTTTTTCCAGGACACATCAGCTCCAAGTCAAATCATTGTTTCAATCTAGTTGTGGAGGGTGCAGCTCACACTGGTCCATGCGGGGATCGAACCAGCAACCCTGGTATTATTACAAGCATCGTGCTCTAACCAACTGAGCTAACCGGCTGCCCCAAGAAAATACTTGTGATAGAAGATGAAGATGAAAAAAACACTATGATTCATCCATGTTAAAATAAGCATCGGGGGCCGGCCCAGTGGCTCAGGCAGTTAGAGCTCCATGCTCCTAACTCCGAAGGCTGCCGGTTCGATTCCCACATGGGCCAGTGGGCTCTCAACCACAAGGTTGCCGGTTCAACAGCTCAAGTCCCGCAAGGGATGGTGGGCTCCGCCCCCTGCAACTAAGATTGAACACGGCACCTTGAGCTGAGCTGCCGATGAGCTCCCGAATGGCTCAGTTGGTTGGAGCGCATCCTTTCAACCACAAGGTTGCTGGTTCGACCCCCTGCAAGTAGCAACAGCAACTGGACCTGGAGCTGAGCTGTGCCCTCCACAACTAAGACTGAAAGGACAACAGCTTGACTTGGAAAAAAATTCTGGAAGTACACACTGTTCCCCAATAAAGTCCTGTTCCCCTTCCCCAATTAAAAAAAAAAAAAGCATCGGGAAGAAAAGTGAAGGAAATACACTGAAATCTTAATAGTGGTTGCCTATAAGTAGTGGAATTATAGGTGATTTTCATTCTGCATCTTTATATTGTTTTCTGCTTTCCAGTTTCTACAAGAAGGGTATTACTTTTATACAGAAAAACCAAAACCAAAACCAAATTACATATTGCTGCAGGTGTTAAGACAATACATGATTTTTTTTCAACCAAATAATTTTCAACTTGTACAAACGGAAAACAAAAAGATAAATAATGTGAAATAAGATGAAGTACACCACTTTGGGATGAGATCTTTTCCTTACTTCAATTTGCCGAGGAGCTGATGTGAATTTTCTCCCCGCCTTGTCCCTGGCCGTGGCCACAAGGGTGGTTTGCCCGATCGTGACGGCACGAAGGATGTAATTTGCAGAGTATTCATCCTGTTCCTCCATTAGCCTGCCGAGATCCACATGTTTTTAGGTGAGAAAGATTTGGTTTTAAGAATGGCCAGTTATGCATCTTTCTAAGATACCTAATGTTTTATGCTCATTTTCACTCTCGTTTGAGGGAACAGCCAGAAAATAAATTTCCGAAGTCAAGACAAAGTTCAGAGCAATGACAGGACTCTCCCGAAGGACAATTTGTTCTAGGGCTCCAAAGGCATAAGGCTGATATAAATGCAGGCTGGCAAAACTGCAAATACTACCCTGCCTTGGGATCCCTGTAATTCCCTTCTCAGAGGGGAATACTAGTGCCTCTGCTTCTACATAGGGTTTGTGAGGCCCACCAGCCTGAAGCACCCCCAAAGGGTATCCTCCAAGGGAGAAGTTTCATAAAATGGAAATACTAATGAGACCCGTGATTTTAGCCCTAAAACAAGACATCTGACGATCTGGAAGGGGAATTTTCTAGATGCTGAACATGGGAAGAGAGAGTACGGGGTGAAAGGTTCTGTGACAAAAAAGGAAAGCGGAAAATCTGAAATAACCTAAGGGAGAGCGGACCAGGCGCCCAGGAGGGAGGTTCTCATGGTGTTAAACACAGGGAGAAAGAAGCATTGACTGGTACTCACGTCAGGGTGACAATGGCAGAAGCCGACTGCAGTGTGAGCTCCATGTTTCTGAAGTATTTATTTTGGAATGGGCGTTTGGAAGAGCCAAGTACCCTCAGAGTTACTAACACAGTTTTAGCTATTTCAACCTCGTAGTTAAAAGAAGAAAAAAGGTAATTTTAGTAGAGGCGTCTCATTCACCAAGGACAGTCTAACCCTTGGAGGCTGGCAAACTATTTTGTTTGTGCTAAATGTTCCTGGTCAGCCTTTGTTCAACGAAGACTAATCTATGTGTACTGTATTTTTATCTTCACCATGTTTACTGTTGGACTGGTGTTCTTTAAGGGCAGGTATTTCCAATTCCATCACCAAAGGTCCTGGTATACACACATACACAGGAGCTGAGCAGAGACTATGTGAAGTGACACTAGAGAGTAGCAATGAGGCCTCCTTCATTCATGAGACAAAGCACACAGCTCTCACCTTATCAATCAGATCAAGCTCTAGCTCTTGTATGTCTGACACAGTGAGATGGGCCACTGCTGGACCCAAGAAAGCCAAGCACAGATCATAGACCTCCAAGGTGAGAAATCCAGGATGGACCGGAACTAACTAGAAGGAAGGAGATGGTAGTTGGGCTGGGTAGAGAAGCAAACATGCTCCAAGCATAATCATAGCAACTGTTTTCATCCAAAGCAGAAAGTACAGTATCTTATTTCTTTTGTGATGAGAATTCTGATGAGCTCACAGTACATGTTTCAGGCATAGCACAATATATACTCGTATATATCCCCCTAATGTGATGTTTTAGCTAATGGCAAAATGTGCACCCCTAACAAGTATTAACTGAGAAGGAACAGAATTTAAGTTTATAGAATTCAAGCAGAATCCCACACATGCATATAGCCTCTTAACCATGACCAAGGAAAGGTTTTCATGAAGAAAATCAAGTCCATTTACATTGTTGCAGGTGCCAGTGAGGGAGAAAGCTCAGGCAGACTGATTTTTGTTTTTCCTTCTTGTGCTACAGCGAGCACCCAACAGCATACTTTCACTTGCTCTGCCTGCACACTGTGCCTCAGTCTTCCCTTTTAAAAAGAAACATTATGACTAAAGTAAGTTAAATTCCTCTGAGCTCTTAGAAAGAAAGGAGAGATTCACAAATGTCAATGTATTACTTTTATTACTACAAGTCAACTAAAAGCAAATCCCTTGGCGTACGGAGTATGGAGTCAGCTTACAACTTTGAGTTGTCAATTCCTGGCTGAAAACACCATATATTCAGGTTATAAAGTCAATAGTACATCTAACTATCTGCACAGTTTGTGCTTTGAAATTTATAGAAATGAACCTTCTTTTAATGGAAATCTTATAATTAGATGTCTCCTACTGTCTCAGCTCAACCAGAACCAAAAATTGCCCAGCACTGCAGCTAGTTACAAAAAAACGAAAAACAAAAAACCCTCATTTTTAGTTGCAGAATCTATATAGGTTAAGAAAAAGAAACAAATGTTACTTTTTTTTTTACAAATGTTACTTTTGTAACTAGTTTGAGACATATAATGGGATTTTTCCCGACCATTCCCCTAAAAATGGCTTTGGCCTGAGCCCACCAGTCTGGGAATGTCTCTCGAACTCACCTGGACAGAACTTTCTGCTTCCATGGAAGTGATGGTGACAACGTTCTGCTCACTGCTGTTGACTGAAAAATAACCAGATCCTTCCACAAGGCTAAATATTTCCTATGGAACAATCAGACACACAATATTCCATTCCCTTTGGTTTATAAATAATTCAAAGAAAATAACTTCTATCTACCTAAGAAAGAGTATGGGATTAGAAGATTCAGGTCAATGGACCAAAGACAAAATATGATTAAAGTATAACTGCTAAGGATATTGCAGGTAATTACTTCATGTGCATACGCGTATCCGTGATTTTAAATACGTACGTGAGCTTGTTAATTGTTATACTGTGAATGTTAATAGCTGAGCACACTTCCGTCTGACACGATTCCACTTAAGCAGACCCGTTCAGCTCCTACCTTCACATCAGGATGGTTGTAGATAGTAGCATTCTGAGGCAACACAGTGACATCCTCCACCAGGAGCAGCTCCACGGCTGCAGATCTGGGCAAGTCGGAAAGTTCCTAGAAAGGCAGTAAGAACCACAGAGGTGAATATATACTTCCAGTTCCTCAGCTCAGTGAGAGGAGCTTCCAGAACTCTTTCAAGTGTCGAAGACAACAGAATGATAGAGGAGCTCAGTGCCCAGATTTATATTAGTTGCAAACGCCTTCTGAAGAAGAGCCTTAAATTTCAGTTGTTTCTTATATAACAATGTCCACTTGCCTTTGGACTGTTCTGCTCTGGAAAGCCCACAAAATTGACTCCAATATGTACCGTCCCTTTTATCTGATGCGCTCTGAGAAGCTGATGACCTGGAGACATGCAGAAAAATACCCTGTGAAAAACAATGTCACGGAGAGCACGGAAGCGTCTCCAGAAAACCAAATTCTGCCTTAGTTTTTTTCAAATGGTGTTTTATTGCAGGGACAGAAAAGGACTGAGTGGGAAAATACGCAAGAACCAGAAAGCTGGGTGTTTCTGCTGATTCTGCCACTATATTCCCACGTGACCTTGGGCAATCACTCTATTTCTCAGTTCCTTTATTAAATGAGGGATGGGGCCAGGCAAAATCTATAATTATTCCACTTCTAAGGGTCTGTGAGTCCAAAAATAGGCTGAGAAGGATGTATAGCGAAATTTTTGTTTGTTTTAAAAATGGAAGTGAGAAATTAAGAGAGTCCTTTGGGAACTTTCAGTCTCCTAAACTATTTTGTGTATGTAAATGTCATGTCGGTCCCTTACTCAAAAATTTTAAATGGCTAACTATTCCTTACTAGAACAATTCAAACTCCTTAAACTACTTTTGAAGCCTTCTGTAAGCTGACCCTGCTTCTACTCATTCATTTTTTGCCTTTCTTTTTTAAAATGTCACTAACATGAACCCACCACTTTATGCAGGTCAATTCTGATTTTATCTTCAACATATGATGTCATGCCTAAAAGTGTGAAGCATTTTCTCACGATGCTACATCCATTCCATCGTTCATTCACTCAACAGAGATTTATTGAGGGCCTGCTATATGCTAGGTAGTATGCCAGGTAATTTGGATATAAAGAGAAAGAAGGAAACACAATCCTGGCCTTCAAAGGAACCCACAATTTAACAGGGCAACTGAGAGAGAGACCAGCCAGGCAACTGTGTGGGAAGTGCTGTTAAAGAAGTATAAACAGAGCACATATACACGGTGTACATAGGAGCAAAAAGAAGGAATGCTTTCCTTACATTGGGACGACAGAGGGACAGAAAACTCCTAGGATCACTAGAGGAAAATTTTAGTGATCCAGTGAAGATGCAAGAAAAGAGAACATACAACATATGCCAAGGAAAAAGGTATGACAAGCCTCGTCATGGTGAAGGATCTAAAGCCAGTGAATATGAGAAAACGTAGAGTGTAGGTGGGTGGTAACGAGAGGTGAAGCCAAAGATGTAGGCAGGGTCAGTATGTTGAGCTGCAACACATGACTGTTATCCTGAAGGACACCGCGAGTCCCTGAAGACAACATGGTGACAGTATAGTCAGTGATCAAGGTCATAGGCTTTGATGTCAGGGAGCCTGCCGCTTCATCTGTTGACCGTATAACCTCAGGGCCTCAAACTGTGCCTAGAATATAGTAAGAACGCAATAAGCATTTGTTGAATGAGTAAACTTACAAAATTGGGATAATAATGCGGGTCTCTCATGGTTGTTATAAGGATTACATGAGAAGATGTACATAGTGCAGTACCTGGCATTTCGTAAGAGCTCAGTAAATAGTAGCCAAAAATGATAGGAATCATTTTGAGAGAGATGCAGATTAGTATTTTAGAAAGATGATTCTGGACAGCAGTGTGGAGGGAGGCTTAGAGAGAAGCAGAGACAGTGAGATCAGCCAGACGGCTGCTGCAGGGGGGCAGGAGGAGGTGGGGAGGACATCAGTGATGAAGTTAGAGAGGGAGAGATGAACCCAGAAAGTATTCAGAAGGTAACACTGATGGTATTTGGTAATTGATTGGTAGAAGGTACATATATATAGGGAGCATCTCTTCTGTATCGCTTTTTACACTAACTGTACATACCATTGGTGTTATACTGTTACAGCATTATCTACATATTAGTATTGCGTTGTCAGGTTCTCTAGCTAAGCTCTTGTTCTGTGTAAGTTCCCTGTGGGTAAGGAAAAGGCGAAATCTTATGTCTCCTTCTCTGGGGTTTCTTATTGCGTCGAACGGCTGGCTACACCACCCATCTAAATGCTCACGCCAGAAACCTGTTACCCTCTGTACCACTGCTGTCTTCCCTTTGGGGACTGATTGTTGTAGGTTGTTAAATTAAGGGCCCACAGTGAAGCACACCTGCTGGTATCCGTGTCCTGAGTGGTCCTCACCCACCCTGACGCTGGCTTTGGCCCGGTGACTAGCTTTGGTGAGTGGACATCAGCCAACGTGACACAAGCAGAGGCTCGATGAGCGACTGTGTACGAGGCCTCGCTGCCCTCTTAGAACCTCACCAGGCCTCTGGCCTCCTCTCTCGGTCAGCCTCTCTCCTTACTCAGCTCGTTCTTTCTGTTTCCTCTTTCCAGCGCCCTGCCCTGTCAGGCCTCAGCACATAGCTTATCTTCTCAGGGTAGCCTTCTCTGTTCTGAAGTAGGTTAGGTGCTCCTGTTACAAGCTCTTAAAGCACCCCACGTTTGCCCTTCAAAACACCTAACACAGCTGGAATGTTTAAAGTCTGGCTCCCCCAATCAGACTGTAAGCCTGTGAGGGCAGAGGCTGTGGTCACAGTATTTATATCTTCATTTACCATTGTATCTCCAAGTGCCTAGCAGCGGGTTTTACATGTAGTAGTCACTCGATAAATACAGGCTGACAAACGAATAATATTCCCATAATCATAGGCAAATAATAGGCAATCAATACATTTAAAAATTAATTTACTTTTATGTTCTGTGAGAACTGTTGGACCTTAGACCCTAGCTTTGCAAACAAGGAAATCTACCTTTATGTTTTCTAAAAAAATACAAAGCTCAAAGATGAAAGGTGAGTAAGATAAAATCTAAAATAAAACGTCACCCATAAGGAAATACTTAGTACACAACCATGTATATGAAAGGATGTGTAAATGTTCACAATACCGTGTAACCAGGTCTGCCCACTACCATCACCCTTTGCGACCATCTCCACTGAATTATAATTTTCAAAATGGGCTAGTGTTTCATTTGACGATTTCCATTCTAGCCTTAGTGAACTGAAATTATCGAACTTCCTCCCATGTTCATCAAACACTGCCAGTTCTAGGACTGTGTCCCTTAGGCTTGATACAGGGATCTGCATTAAAATAAAAAGAAAAGAAGGGAAGAGAAGGGAAAAGAAAAGAAAAGAACAATAGCTTAAGGAGCTTGGTAAGAAAACCCTGAAGCTAGGGATCATGTTTTCTCCCAATTTTTTTCTTTTCAATTTTTAAGCCTACAGATCTGTTGAAAGAATAGGATACTGAACACCAGATTCACCATTTACTTTCTCCAGCTCTCCCTCTACTTTCCCACCCTCTGTGTGTCTTTTTTTTTTTTTTTTTTGCGAAGCACGGCGCTTTACCCCGGAATGTTTCAGCACGCATTTCCTAAGAACGAGAACACCCCACTAAGCACCTAGCTATGAGCTGTGTTATTGCTGATCATTGTTCTTCATGATGGGTTTGAACTGGAGGTAAATTCTACTACGTATTGACAATGCTAATGAAAGATCTGGGAGGGAAGGAAATTAGCCAAACCACTTGGAAGTTATTTAGAGAGATCCGCTTGTCTATGGCAGTAACAATAAGCTGACTAGGTACAGTGAGCAAAGTCACTAAGTGTCACTAACTGTTGTCAACTCTAATCGAGTTTAATCACTTCTTCTCAGACACTATCAAAAATGAGTAACAAATAAAACAGTTTCCTTAACGTTAATAAGACAAAAGATGTATTTCAGACCATTTCTCTCTAAAGCATGGAAGACAAAAGGGCCAAGTGAGTGGAAACTAACTTACCAGTTGCTTGCTGTGCTGCGAGAGAGGGCATGGCTGGGCACCAGCTGGCACCTTGTACACTGGGGTTACTGACATGCTGGCAGGGTGGGCACATATGAAGCGGACCTGCACAACTTCTACGGCGGGACTAGGGTTCAGGACGCTAGGGTGGTTCCCAACTCGGAATGTCAGAACCTTTAAAGAAACACCAGAGCAGGAGAGAATTGTGGGCAGACACTTGATATCAGTCGCGCCAATCTAAACGTGCTCACTATGCAAATTCTGGTGTCGAGTCCCTTTGGATTTTATAATCAGGCAAATTCCTGAAGACATCACTGTTCTTAAGTATCTGTGCTAAGAGGAACCAGGGCATTATGGAAATCTGAACACAAAGGGAACATGAAAAGAATCTAACTGACCGATTAATTCAATCTTTTTCTCCACCAGATCTTTTGTTACCAATTGGTAAGAGTAGAAAAACTAATTTGTCTGGTGGAAGTACTAAGGAATAATGGAATGTGGAAATAAAAAGAAGTTAGAGAGCTTCAAAAGGGGGTAATATGGCCTGAAATTACTAATAGCTAGCCACATGTACAATAAAGTTCACTAAAGAAGTTCAATAGGTTATAACGCAGTTTTCATTAAGTTAAAATCATTCACTGATTCCCTGTGGGCTGGTTAGTGGGGTTGTGTTGCAGTCATACCCTGAATTCTCAACACCAGTCAAACTGCAAACCTTTGTTAGTTTTGTCTTGTTCTGTTTTGTTTTAATATGGAACACTTCATGAATTTGCATGTCATCCCTTCACAGGGGCCATTCTTATCTTCTCTGTATCATTCTAATTTTAGCGTAGAGTGTGAGCTCTGAACAACAGGGTTGCTGGTTTGATTCCCACATGGCCAGTGAGCTGCACCCTCCACAGGTAGACTAAAGGACAGCGACTTGGAGCTGATGGGCCCTGGAGAAACACCATTCCCCAATATTCCCCAATAAATCTTAAAAAAACAACAATTGCTAAACACAGTTGACACCAAATTTCCCTTTCTCGAATCCCTTGGAGGTGGAACCAAATATCCTCCAGTCTAGACAACAAGGAAATGAATTACAGTGATAAAGTGACTAAAATAAGCTCAATGCTACAAAAAAGATCTTGAACCTTCTAGTGAGTGAACTGTTAGAATTTTCAGATGAGCAAACCAAAACCTTTGGGTATACTGAAAGGACAGTAAGCTTTTAAAAAAAGATACACACACAGACACACACACACACACACACACACACACACACACACACTTTAATCAATAATTAGAATTTTCCTATCTAGTCCATAACTAAATCCGTTAGAATCTGAAAAGGAATGGCTAGAAGCACAAAAGACTTGGAGTATTACTGCTAAAAGAAATGTTAGAAAAATATCATCTTCCTACTTGTTCTCCTAAATCCAGGCACAGAACCCGGTAGGTGTACTGGTTCTGTTTTCTCTTAGCTGGCAGCCGGACTTGTGTTATTTCAATTTTCTCTGTCTTCTCCATGCTCAACTCCAAGAAGAATCTGGAGGGCTCCAAGATCCATGCATGAGGGCCCCCTTCAAAGACCATTTCCTTCACAGACTGCCATGTCACCAAGGCCACTTCAACAGGGTTTAGAGCCTGAGGACATGTAAAAAAAATAATCCCTGATTGATTATGGAATTCAACAGTTTTCTAAAGTGAAAAACTGGTTATCTGACTCTACTGAAAATGACATTAGACTTAATTCCCACACTAAGACACACATACATCATGCCTCTCACTTGGAATGCTTCTTACCCTCCGTACTAATTCTTTTTTAATTTTTTTCTTTCATTTTCCTCTCTCCGTACTAAGTTAGATCCCACCTATCATTCAGGCCTAACTCATCTGTCACCTTATCCATTAATTTATGTCCAGTCATCCCAGACCACACCCACTCCTGCATCCTCTAAGCTCTTACAGTATTTGTCTCTATCACTCATTTGTACACTTGTTCATCTCTCAGTGCTACTGAAATGTGTCAAATGTTTCATATGTCTGTGTCTAATAATTCTTGTTACGTTCTCTAGTTATGCAAACTTCTTAAGAGAAGAGAGTATCTTATTCCTAAATTTGAAGAAAGAATTTCTATTCCTCAGTGGGATTTACTACAATGCTGTGCACATAAAAGGTATTGAATAAATACTGAATAAGCATTTAAATGAGTATTTTACTAAGTATCAAAGAAATTCTGCGCTAAAAATATAAAAATAATACATCATACACTTCATGCTATTTCTCAAAGAACTCTCACCTAAGAGGTAGTCAGACAGGCATTATTCACTCCAGTATAGACAGGAGTTGTACGTATACAATTTATGGATGAGGAAATGGCTTTTAGGGGAAGGAGAGTGTTCTCAGAGTTATGTTTGCATGGCACAGTGTTTACAACAGTGACTAAGTCACAAAATAAAGTACAGAGTTGAAGCAATCATTCTAAAAATGTAAGCAGCTCATGCTTTAGTATTTTTTTCCTATACTAATCAGTCATATTTATTATTGAATACTATTAAAATTAAACATTCCTATGTCTAATGGCAGTATTCTCTTAAACAACGTACATATAATTTAATTCAACAAGTATTCACTGATGGCCCATTGGGATATGGTAATAGAAAGCCAGATAATGTCCTGCCTGTATATAACTGTCTAATCACTTTGTTCTATACTTGAAACTAATAGAATGTTGTGTGTCAACTATAATTAAAAAATAAGTTTCAAAAATAAGGTCCTGTCTCACAGTGGAGCTCACAGTCTAGTGAAGACAGAGTTGGAGGAGATGCAGAGTGTGTGAGTTACAAAAAGGCCAAGTGTGGGGAGCCATGGTTACAGGTGACTCTAAGCTTTACAGAATGGCTCCATTTATGCTTAATCTGTTTCCCTCCCCCTGAGGCAATTGTCTCTGCCTGCACCTGGGGGGAGCTTGAGCTTGTAAGCTGCTGAGGAATGTGGTGGGAACGGCCAGTTCCCGGACACAGAAGGCTGATGCCTATCAGGGCAATTGATAAGATAATTACTTGTGAGAGTTTCAGTGAATTTTGTATCCTCTATGTGAAAGTTAAAGAATTTACATTTGTTATGTTAATACATACTTGCACGTACTCAAACTGCTTATATGGGTGCAGTAAAATAAACTTAGTGGCTTCAGCATCACTGAGGTCCGCGATCGCCATCATCATATATGTGAGAGTGTCTTTTATTCATTCCCACTCCCCCATTCGGGAACCGATCGACTTGTGGCGGCTGGCCCGTCACAGCCAAGTGAGGAGAGTCATACGAGCCTCTAATTGAAAAAGGGAAACTAGTCAGAGGCGCACTGATGGCCTCCCGGAGGAAGCAGAACAAAAACTACTCCCTTTTCCTAGATGTACAGGCCCAAACTAATCAGATCCACTGATTGGAGTGATATGTGAAAGGACAAATTGAGAACTATACATAGACGTACCGAAACATAATATTGAGCACAAAGGTAGCACATATATTTCTCTTTTCAGCAGGTAAAGGGAAATATTTAACTAAAATACTAGGTAGAAAAAGAAAATCGTCATCTTACTTCCTTTCCTTTAAGGTTAGTTTTTATTCAAGGGACAGATGATTTGTGGACACTCAACATATGAAATAAGGTTCTGGATAATGATAAAAGCAAAAAAAAAAAACTAATGAAATGACAATGAACCACAGCCAAGTACTTTCACTTAATTAGGCAATTAATTAAGAGAACAAATGAAATACATTTGAACCATTTGTTTAACACTTATGCTACACAATGTGCAATGAGGCTAACTTAATTGCACATTTTAATGAGCAAGTTGTCTTTTTAAAATTAATAACTTACCTTGCTTCTTTCATTAGTGCTACCTTTCCCCCTATGGGTGCCTCCTTATGCCAAGTGGTATTAAGATAGGATTTGTCGGTATCTATTAGCACGATTGCGTAGACATAAGTTTTATCTCCCAAAGGAATCAAATATGTAAAAAGCATATCAGGCTCTGTCTACTTTTATTTTGAACCATCACCTGTCCTAATGTCCCAATTATAATGGACCAATCCTTAGGGCCCAAAATAATAACTATTGTGCTGAAAATCCGTAAGTACAAAGGGTAAAAAATGACTGGCTTCCCTTGCTAGGATAGAATGTTTTCTTTCAGAGTTCTTCAAAAGAGAGTATATTCCTATTTTATATTTTATTCAGGTTGGTGCTGACAGAAATATATGCATATGTAAAAATTTAAATAGTACCTTAAGATTAGTGTACTTTATGTACCTTACTCTAAATATTTTATATACCTCATTAAAAAAGAAGAAAGGGGAATATCGAAACCTTGCTGATACAACGTAAAGCTATTCCTGGGCAGAAAATGAGGGAGTAAACTTCCTGACACTCAGATTTGATGAGAGAGCTGGAGATCTACAAACGAGAGAGTGGTAAGTGAGGAGAACATAAACATCACTGATCTTCAGTAGAGATCACAGAGCGGTAGGAAGGTCTAAGTGGACACAGTGGGGTCCGTGGAAATACACGCCAGGTCCTTACCACGAAACAGCTCACCTTTAGGGGCTCATAAGCAGCAAAGGTGGCACTGCTCTCTAAGTACTCTTCATATTCAGTCACACGCACTGTCACCAGAGTGTGGCCCAGAGACCGGGCTGCTATGTATGTGCTGGAACAGTGCTTTGGTCCGGGTCTCTGAATGCCTGCGGGTCAAATAACACGACTTCAGTAGGGTGATAGACAGTCAGTTCTCAAGGAAATCAGTCTATATAAATAAAAGGATTTTAATACATTAAAAAAAAAAACTTGATCTCACACACTAAGTACTAGGCCCCAATTGTTTACATCAAATTGATATAAAAATCGGTTCCTTTTATTAACAGACATATATCATGTAAGACAATTCTATGCACAGTGAGGATATAAATACGAGCAAAGATCCAATCTCAAGGTATCTATAGTTTAGAAGGGGAGAGGACATTTACAGAAACTGAAATATTAGAAAATTATAAGCATTACAAAATCTGGAAAAAACAAAGATTACTTCTAGCTGGAGAGATCAAGGAAGGTTTAGACATGCAGAACAGAGGAACTCCAACGGACAAATGAACAAAGAAATACAAATGAGTACACGAGGGAGTTATATGGGAAACTGAAACTAAAGGAACTGGTTCAGCTAGAGGCACATGAGAAGCCATCGTATGAAGTTAGGAAACGTAGGTTGGTTTATATTGTGGAGGACTTTGAACACTCAACTAAAAGCATTTCGGCTCCACTCCACTGGCAATGAGAAGCCTCTCGAAATTTTTGAGCAGGAAAAGTAATATTGAAGTTGAGCTTCATGAAGATCCATCTGGTAGCCGCGACTATCAAAGGCAAGAACAGTTAGGAGGGTATTGCTATAGTCTAGGTGAGAGGTAATGGGGGCCTAAAAGTTAGGAGATGCCCTGAGAACAGGGGAGAGGACAGAGACGCGAGCGCTACTGTACAGGATAATTAGCAAGGACAAGGGGAGAAGTCCGCGTTGATGGCAGCCTTACAGATGGACGGCGAGAACTGAATGAGTTAATAGGTAAAAGGCTTCCGGGCAAGAGCCCAGCGAATAGTAAATGCTAAGTAAATGTGACTTGCTACTACTGTCATTAACACTGATGGAAAAAAATGGTGATCAGGGTCAAATATGAAGTTCAACAACAGGAAATGCTGTCAGTCTTCATGAATAGCTTATTCATATTCTTTAGTTATTAAAAATATATTTTCTTTTTTTTGAATAAATTTAATATATACATATATTAAATAGCACTACATGCCTCTTAGAAAGTAGCATGGTATATATATTAAAGAAGGAAGAGGAAAAGAGCTGAGGCTGCAAACAGAAGCCCTTAATATGATCTAAAAGCTGCCATCGTCTCGCCACAGTGAACTCGGGACGTTATTCAGTTTCTGTGCCTTTGTTTCTAAATTACATTGTGACATCTACCACAAGGCAGCTGACAGAATACATGAAAGTGTTGTAAAGAAAGGTAGTATGTGAATTTAGATGATAATTTGTAGTTTTTGAATTGATGATTCATTCTTTCATTCAAGGCAAAGAAAGGAGAAAATAAAAAGCCTCCTCTTACCTTCGTTGAGAAGAGTAAAGACTCCCTGCTTATCCATGGTCACATCCAAGGGTAAATGAGAGCAGTCAGTGAATGCAATGGCCTCTTTGGTCTCCTTCTTTACATGGTACATGGCGATGGGGATTTCTATAAGCTGGCCAATCTCCGTGTCAGCGTGAAATGGTAACAGTTCCATTTTGTTCAGTTTCAGGACATAAACCTAGAAGGAGAAATTCATCTTTCAGGAAAATTATGTTAGGAAAGTCTTAGAAGAAAGCATTCCTTAAATATTTAAATACACGCATACATGAACATGTGTATGTTTTATGTACAAAACATACTATATACTGTGTGTGTGTGTTTGTGTGTGTGTGTGGGAGGTACTGAACATGTCACTCATTTCACTCCTTAATCAATCGATCTCTCTAGAGCATCTAACACCACACAGCAGAGGTCTGGAAAATTATGGCCAGTGTAAAGATTTTCTTAGCTTTTGTAAAAGCTAAGAATGGTTTTTGCATATTTATTTAAAAATGTATTGGGGAACATTGGAGAAACTGTTTCTCCAGGGCCCATCAGTTCCAAGTCAAGTTGTTGCAGAGGGCACAGCTCCAAGTCCAGCAGCCCACCAGCCCCTGCGGGAATTGAACCCGCAACCCTGCTGTTAAGAGCACGCACTCTAACCAGCTGAGCCATCAGGCTGCCCCTCCGGCAGCTCATTGTCTTCAATCTAGTTGTGGAGGGTATAGCTCACTGGCTCATGGGGGAATCGAACCGGCAACCCTGCTGTTCAGAGATTGCACTCTGAGCCATCCAGCCACCCAGGTTTTTGCATTTTTAAAGAGTTGTAAGATAAAAAACAACAACAAAGGAGAATATAAGACAGAGACTACATGTGGCCTATGAACATTAACATATTTACTATCTGGCCTTTTGCAGAAAAAAACTTGCTGGCATTTCCTCTTTCTTGATATTTGAAAATATCTTTTATTTTGTCTCTCCTAAAGATAGTCTGTGTCCCCTCACAAGGCATATGTTGAAATCTCAACGGTGTCAGGAGGTGAGACCTTTGGGAGGTGAATAAGTCATGGGGGCGGGGGGCCTCATAAATGGGATTATTGCCTTTATAAGAGACTCCACAGAGCTCCCTTCAGCCATGTCAGGTGACAGCAAAAAGACAGCCGTCTATGAACCCGGAAGCTTTCCCTTACCAGACACTGAATCTGCTGGTGCCTTGATTTTGGACTTCTTAGCCTCCAAATCTGCGAGAAATAAAGTCTGTTGTTTATAAACCTATGGTATGTTGTTATAGCTGCCCGGACAGACTAAGGCAGTCTTTTTTGTCACGTTCCATGTTTCTTCTGTGAGTTCCTCTTACTCTGCTTATGTCCCTTAGAGTGACATCTTTTCCTCTGACTCTATGCGCCCTTCCTGAGAAATCTATCCAGTTCCAAAACTTCAATGACCAACCAAATGCTGATAACACGAAATATTTCTCTCCAGTCCTAATCTTTCAATTGTACTTCAGCCCCTATTTCCAATTACAAACACTCACCTGGATGCTCCACAGGTGAATCACACTAAATGTACCCCAAGCTGGATTCACCACCATCCTTTTTCTTTTTCCTGTTTTTGTGCTTCCTATCCACCCAGCTGCCAGAGCTAGAAACCTCTGTGTCTTTAAATCTTTCACTTTTTCCCACCCCACAGGGCATCAAATCTCACTAAAGCTAAGTCTAAAACAACCCTCAATTTGTCCCCTCCCCTTTCTTCTCAATCCCATGTCATTAGCTCAGGTTAACTGGTCACTGTGCCTTCACTTTCCCCTTCAGTCCCTTTTACTTTACTAGTATACAGCAGCAGCAACTATCTCTTGTTCCTTGTGTGAAACACAGCTATCGTCTGACTGTAAAAATAGGTATCTTTCTAGACACAGACTTTACCACATTATCGGCATTATTAAAAACTTGTGTTGGTTCCCTACTGTCTACAGCAGGGGTCAGCAAATGTTTTCCGTAAAAGGATAGACCGCAAATATTTTAGGCTTTCGGAGGCCACAAGGTCTCTGTGGCAACTACCCAACTCTGTAGTTGGGACTTGCAAGCAGCTATAGACAATACGTAAATGAACAAAGGTGGCTGTGCTCTGATCAGACTTTATTTACCGAAAGGCAGCAGGTTGAGTTTGACCCTTAGGGCTCCGTGTGGCTCCAGCAAAGACTGTTTGAATTCCCATCTCTTCATGATAGTCTCCAACCAGTCACATCCACAGGATTTTTCTCTTATAAACTAACAGTACTTTCACTACACAATTCAAGTAACTCTCAATCATATACTTCTTTAAAATACCTCACGTATCATTTCCTTAAAATGTTACTTAACTTTTCATGCGAATATATCTTCCTAGTTAGACTTTAGATTCTTTAAAGTAGGGATATGTTATTATATTTCTTTAAATGTCCTACGATACCTAGTATGGAGTTAAATGCCCATTTATTCAATAAATGTTCAAAATGCTAAGTCCTGCAGGGAATAATATATATTAACATACATCAAAAGTGGGAGAAAAACAGAAAAATGGTTATATAATACAGAAAAAAAAAGTTTTCAATCTTTTAGGAACAAGATTGACAAACAAAAATATGAGACTAGAAATAAAGTTATTGTAAAGGTCATATATATGATAATAATAACAAAATACAATAATAAAAATAGATAACATTAATTATTGACTATATTCCAAGCCTTGGGGTAAATGTTATCTAGTTTAATTCTGATAATAACTTTTTGAGGTGAGACTATCATTACCCCCATTTTAGAGATAAAGAAACATAGACATTAAATAACTGGCTATTAAGTGAAGCAGGACTCAACCCAGGTCTAGGAATATTTAAGGAATATGTACTTCCAGACTGAATTTGAGCATCATTTTTAAACAGCCAGTTTGGACCAGGAAAAATTTTTAAATGTGTTACTGTACTTAAATTTAGACAGCAGTGTCTCGGGGGATAAGAAGGTGCTCTGGAGAGTTGTTTACCTTCATTTCTCCATATCGAAAGGGATTTTGTACATCTCGGGCCAAAATAGTACTGTCGCCCCTGACCTGACCTGCCGTTACCACTCCTTTTGTGGTTACCATGGCCACTGTTTCATTAGAAGAGGTCCAGGTGAAATTGCCACTGCCACCTTGTACCTGTGAAAAAATACAGCCTTACATTTAATTACTACAAGAGGAAAAATGTAATTTAAGTGAAGCCGTAAAATCTGGTAAAATAACATTTAAAAAATAACAACAATATATAATAAATTATTTCTGGACACATGAAGAAACTGTGAAGCTATAGTAGAAATGGGCGAGGGAAACGCTAAAAGGAGGTTCTGTAATAATGGCAATGTCACAAAATTCAAAAAAGGAGCACAAGGGAGCTTGAAAAAACTTTATAAAATTCATAAGGAAAGGCTATACGGAAGAGCGACAGAACGTAAACTAAGTCTTATTGGGATGACAGCACGCAAGAGCATGATCTGGTTGTCACCCAAAACTGAGTTATACTATTAGGATTGGGGGGAAATAAAATTTAACATTAGCCAAATTTCAATAAATTAAGCTGTCAGAGAAACTAACTTGCCTCTTTGTGAATTCTCCTATTATAGGACACCATACCTGCACTTTATAACGATATAACATTCCCATAGGATGGTGAGGAAAAGTCAGAAAGCTGGGTGTAAGCTTGATGGGAAAATAAATCTTCACTTCTTGCTGATGTATGATTGGAAACTTTATAGGCTGAATATTTTTATTCTATGAGAGCAGAGAAAAGGAGCAAAATAGATCTTATAAGGATTGTTCTTACGATACACGTTCATATTAAAAACATCAGCAAAATGGCGTGCTAATGAATTACTCATCCAGTTTCTATTTATAAAAGAAACAATAAATGTTCCTATCCATTAAAAGAGCAAAGCTACTATGGTTCAATAATAATGAAAGGGATTTTGCTAGACCCAAAATAAGTATCACAATCAGGGAAAGTGTTAAAATTTCCTGAAATAAAAGAGTTTTATCAACACAGGGAAGGAAATCATAGTTTCAGAAAGGCTCTTGGACATCCACCAGTTGAGTACATGAACTGTAAAGGCAAAGGGATATTACCAGCTATTCAGAAGAAAAGAAAGAGAACATTTAAAGATGTTGGGGTACTGAAACTAATATAAAATAACATTGAATGTCAACTATAATTGAAAAATACAAAAAATGAAAGATGCTGGGGTAAGACATTCCTCTCCTGCTGAAAACCAAGAGCAGGGTTTGGGGGATCAAATGCCCGGGGACAGGGAAGGGGCAGGAGGAATGGGTGTGACTGTAACAGGATAGTACAAAGATTTCCTCTGTGTGATGGAACAGTTCTATATCAGGATGATGGTGCAGTTACATGAATCTATCCATGGGCAGAAATTGCACAGACCTCCTACACACACACACACACACACACACACACACACACACGAGTATATGTAAAAACTGACTAAGGTCCACCCCTATGTTTGTGGCAGCGCTATTCACAATAGCCAACCTACGGAAACAACTGAAAGGCCCATCGATAGATGACTGGAAAAAGGAACTGTACATTTATACAATGGAGTATTGCTCAGCTGTAAAAAAGAATGAAATCTTACCATTTGCAACAATATGGATGGACCTTGGGAATATTATGCTAAGTGAAATAACTCAGACTGACAAAGACAAATACCATATGATCTCACTTACATGTGGAATCTAAAGAAAAGAATAAATGAGCAAACAAAACAGAAATAGACTCAGAGATATAGAAAAAACAAACTGCTGGTTGCTAGATGGGAGTGGGGAAGGGATGGAGGAGAATGTGAAGGGATTAGAACGAGCAAATTAGTGGGCACAGTATCGTCACGGGGATGTGAAATACAGTATGAGGAATATAATCAACAGTGTTGTATAGATTATGTAGGTGCCAGGTGGGCACTGGACTTATCAGGGGGATCACTTCATAGGCTGTGTCGATGCTTAACCAATATGCTGTACACCTGATGCTGATGTAGAATAATAGTGTATGTCAACTGTAATACACACACACACACACACACACACACACACACACACACACAAGGTCTGACAATTAAATTTGCAAACTTGTCGCAACAATGTTGCTAACCTTTTTTGATATCAGAAGGATTATCCATTATGAATTTGTACCAACTGGACAAACAGTTAACCAAGTTTACTACTTGGAAGTGCTGAAAAGGCTGCGTGAAAAAGTTAGACAACCTGAACTTTTCGCCTACAACTCATGGCTCTTGCATCACAACACTGCACCAGCTCACATGGCACTGTCTGTGAGGGAGTTTTTAGCCAGTAAACACATAACCATATTGGAACACCCTCCCTACTCTCCTGATCTGGTCCCCAGCGATTTCTTTCTTTATCTAAACAGAAAGGAAATATTGAAAGGAAGAGATTTTGATAACATTCAGGATATCAACGGTAATACGATGACAGCTCTGATGGCCATTCCAGAAAAAGAGTTCCAAAATTGCTTTGAAGGGTGGACTAGGCACTGGCATCGGTGCATAGGTTCCCAAGGGGAGTTACTTCGAAGGTGACCATAGTGATATTCAGCAATGACGTATGTAGCACTTTTTCTAGGAGAGGTTTGCGTACTTAAATGTCCGACCTCATCTGTGTGTGTGTGTGTGTGTGTGTGTGTGTGTGTGTGTAGTCACGGGAGGTGGAGTACAGCATAAAGAAGGTAGTCAATTGTATTGTAATAACTTCCTTATAAGATGTCAGAGGGGTAGTAGATTGGGGGAGGTGTGTTATCACTTTATGAGGGATGTAAATGTCTAACTATTATGTTGCTTTGTACACCTGAAACTAATAAAAAAATTGACTAAGGTCTGAAGTCCAATAGCATTGGTCAAATGTTAATTTTCTGATTTTTCTATTGTACTACAGTTATATAAGATGTCACTATTGGGAGAACTGGGAGAACTTTTGACTAGATACCAAGGAAACTAGTAAAACTCAAGACTTGTCTCTAACCTCACTGAATTAAGAGTATGATAGATGTCAATTAAAATCTCCGGACCAAATTTGAATTTGAGAAACAGTCGAGCTAAGGCAAAAAAATATCAAAAATAAAAACAATTTTTAAAGGAGTAAGGGTGAGTTCAGCTTTTAAAACATAATACTTTTTACAGAGTAAGACCTGTGGGATTGAAGAGTGATTCCAGAATAAGATCGAACTGCCAGAAGTACCATAACAATGGATAAAATAAAAAATCACTGCGTGTTAAATATTATTGAAAAAAACGGATCTATTTTAATAATGAATGTAGATCTATACCTGACCATAACTGAGCCAAACACCATTCATTTAACAAATACTTATTTGTACCAACTATATGTCATTCATTCTATTATATGTGAGGGCAACAGTGGTGAGCAAAATAGACACGTCATTGCCCTCGAAGTTTATGATGTGATGATGGAAGCAAATAAGAACAATAAACTATGATGAATAGTATGACCCAAGCAGTGCAGGGAGCCCTGAGAACATACGAAAGGGGAAAACCTGCCTGAGGAGCTGATGTTTAAGCCGGACTTATGCACTGAGTAGGGAGAAAGTGTTGCAGACAAAAGAGGAACTATATGTGTTTATAAAAATGAAAATAAACACATGAAAATAAAACTTAGAGGTAAAAAGGAACAAGGCATTTCGAGAAACGAAAAGTTCAGTGTGGCTGGACTGTGAGAAAGCGGAAGTGACAAGACCTGAGTCTGAGAGGTTGGCAGGGGCCGGTCATTTCGGTAGAGTGACAAACTCAAAGGTCTGCAGGTACCAAACAGATAACCGAAACAGGTTTACTCAGCTAAGTAGAAAATAACAGGGAATGTCAGGAAACGCAGCCGGCTAAAAAGTGTAGTTTAAATGGCATAGCTACTATCTATTCTAGCTCGTCACTGTCACATTTTCATATAATATAAAGAATCAGAAATCTTGAGTTTTATTTGAAACTTCCCAATTAAAAAGAAACATGACAAAGTAAAAAAATCAGACTACAAATCAAGATAGTCTGCAGGTCACCAGTTTGTGATCTGTCAAAGAAGGTCTCATAAAACCATGTTGAGAAGTTTAACATTTACCTTCAAGCCAACGGGAAGCCACCAAAGGAATTGAAACAGTAAACACATAATTTGTAAGATGTGGGGAATATCATTCCAGCCAGGGGCACTACTCGAGGTAGGAATACCCAGTTAAGCTACTGCGGAAGTCCAGGTGAGAGACAGCTAGAAACGGGCTTGAGAGACTGTTAGAAGAACCGGCCTGGCACAGAAGGTGAGGGAGAGGGCAACGTCAAGGGCGACTCTCGGGATTTTTGTCTTAAACAACGGGGTGAAAGGGTAAGTGGAGAAAAAGGAGGCTTGGGAGAGGGAAACGAATTTGGCAGGCTGTTAAAATATATTTTAGCGGTATTAGAAACTGATTCATTCCTTATCTCCTTACTCATTAATTCTGTTTCTGGTAGCATACCGTATGAAAATTAATCAAAAGGAAAAAAGTTACACAAAAATACCCAGTTATGTCATTTACAATAGTAAAAAACTGAAAATAATGCAAAAATTCAGTGTTGATGCCATGGTTAAATAAATTGGCAGGATTAACCCTTTGGGTTTTTAGAATAGAAAGGAAGTACTCTGTGGAGCTGCTGACACCTGGAAATGTGCATATGAAATAATTTTTTAAAGGAACCTCAAATGATATTAAATACACAACGACCACAAACACAGCTATGTGCAATAACAAAGGCCGGAACGGAAAATGTAAGAGGTGTGAACTAAGTGTCCTGTCAATCCGTTTCTTTTTTATTTTTGTGAAAGATAAAGGTGAGATATACCACCAGTCTGCTTGCAAATCAAGTAGTCAGCCCAGGCTCACCAGTGTCCTCAGGATTCCAAGACCGTCCCTTTAAGTCCTACCTGGTAAATGATGGAGGTCAAGGATGCATTTATCATCACGACGCCATCTTTCAGGGCTTTCACTACATGGTAAGATCCATTCACAGTGGTTAGCTGCTCTTCAAAGTACTCCGCGAGGAACTGGGACATAATCCTGAGATTCTGAAAAATCAGCCCCATAGCAACAACAAACCTGAAGAGATTTTTTTTTCATACAAGGGGCTAGGAAAATACAAACGAGAGACTCACATCTGAGATGTAGACCCTTGTGCTGCTCTTATCAAACACTTCTACTGTAATGGTGTACACCTGCCCCACCTCTAGACTCCACCGGTCTCCAGGCTGGACGGTGAAACCTACACACACATCAAGAAACAAAAACATTAGAAAAGCTTCCAAAGTAGGTCCTTTAGTTCACTCTATCAAATTGCATAATAATTTGGGGTTTCAAAGATCCTGGCTTCACTTAGCTCGGGTATAAACACTCTCACTTATATCTGTACAAAACCAAACCCCAATTGTGCTCATTCACAACGTGTCAGGCAAGATTTTAGCTTCTTTCAGTCACACTGGTTGTTTCGTGTGGCCTGAGGACATCGGGATTCCTTTTCCTTGTATCAAGTCTCTTTTCCTAACCTAACACTGTATTACGTGGATCTTTATATTTTTTCACAATCTGTTTCAAGATGCTTCACTTTTGCAGATAGTATTTAAATAGAACAATGTGAGAAAACATGTCAACGGGTGAGTTTAAAAATTAATTAGGTCTCAAAATGAAAGTTAAAGACGCACTCTAGTTTTTAGTGCATTCATTTTAGTGAAATAGTTTAAGCTATTTAGCTTTCAGAAAACCATTCTCTTAAAATACCTAAAAATCCAGGTTCTACAACATATATGGTGCAGTTTGGGAGCCCGGACACAGATCGCATGTGGACATCTTCATTTTTGCTTAAGGAAATCTTATGAGCCAGAGTTGGTCGAAAAGAGAACGGTGAGCTACGAAAGGAAAAAAAACAAAACAAAACAAAAAAACAGTAACAACTCACCAAAAAAAATTCTATCTTTTGCTATCCTTTGAAAAGCAAAAACTTAAATGTGTAAGCTTCTGAGGAAAGTCTGAGGGACTCAGTAATCACGGGAATCAGGTATTCTTGAATTTCAAATTTGACGAAGATGGAATGAGAGAAAAAAGATCATGCTCCATGCTTTTAATATTCATTTAGGTGCAGAATCTTTTCTCTGAATCAATTCTTACATAGGAGCCCTATGGAAGGCAGGACAAAGGGGCATGTCTCTGGCTGAAGGACGGAACAGTGGTGACGAGGGGGAAGGAGGGGCACAGCGTGCCATCCCTTTTCTTAAAAGCACTAATTCATTTTCTATTATCTGCAGCAAATCTTCAATACCAAACTGTTTTCTCAGGGAAAGGCAGGTTGGCATCTCAAATGTGAACAAAAGGATACTCTTATGGACAAAGATAAGATTAGCTTGGCCCAGTTGGACGGCAGTCACCATGGCTGTTTTCTCATCCAGTAAAGCCACTTTCCCAGAAAGAGACTCAGTATATGCAACTCTATGGTCTTGCAATTCCAGTGTATAATATTCCAGGGGAAATCCCACCTCTGTAAGACATGAAAGATACATACATGTAATGTGAGCAACCGTTCCCACAGACAATGATGCATTGTTGGATTATAAGAGGAAAATCAGAAGCAAGCCAAAGTGAGAGTATGATCTGCTTCTCATTTTCTTCCCACTATGATGCATTTCTACATGTAGCCAGCCATTTGGAGTTGGGGATAACATATGAGTTTGTTGTTGGCACTGCCTGTCTTCTTACAAACCAGTGAACTGAGAGTAGCAGGAGGAAGCCCTACAGGAAAGTTAGGAAAGGATTCATGTTAATGCACACTCTTTAAACTCAATGGGATTTTTGGGGTCAATAGAGTATTAGGTTTTCAGTTAAGGAACTGAGTTTCCTTGCAAAGATCGTTCAAGTCCCTTTCGGTAAAGTTTCTTCACTTGCCCTACAAAAGCTAGTAAGTTTTTGGTTGTTGTTTTAATAGAGAATTCAGATGTCTATGGCAGCGGAAGCAACGTGGCCAAACGATAGCATTTAATCTGATTAAGATACGAGGACTATCTCTGCCCACTGTTAGCTCTAGTACAGCAATGCAAGAATACCACAAAATCTGAAAACACACAAAAAGTAGTTTGCATACATGTGGAGTTGCTTCTTTTGTCAGCAGAAAGGATTTGAGAAATGTTAGTCTTAGGAAAAGATAAATCACCTTACCTATCACTCTTCCCTGAACCATTTTTGCAACTCGGTATTTAATATATGCTCCTACTAAGAGATAAATATCATGGGATGGTATAAGAAATATATTCTCCAAAACAAGCAGACGGATCGATGCTGCTGCCACTTTCTAAAAGAGGAAGGGAAAAAGAAACAAAACCCAAAGTTTCCAAACTTGAGGCAAAATCTTCAAGGCCACCTTCCTTGTTAAAAGTTTACCTCTTACAAGTTTCTTCTAAAATATTTTATAAAGATTAAAAAATACTTTCCTAATCACAAGTCATAATTTCAATTAGCCTTAAAAAATGATCATGAAAAAGAAAAGCAAGAAAAAAAATACAAAAAAAAAGAAAGAAAAATGATCATCAATCTGAATATCATATTAACTTTCTAAATCATTTACTAATTTTCTAAGTCACTCAAACCAAGAATAGAAAATGACAAGTCTCCTAAAGGAGAAAAGGAGGTAAATAAAAAGACAAGTATGCTGAAATGACAGAAAAGGTAAGACGATTGCTGTGCCAGAAATTCTTTTAATGAACCTCCAGCGAATGGACTTTGCAGAATGTTCCCCTCTGTTCCGTTGAACAGGGATCCTTGTGAAGGCTGACCCACACAAGGCAAGCAGCTGCTCTCTAGGATGTCTACAAGCTGGTGTCCCTGCCACTTGCATTAAATACTCACCAAAAGACATTTGTTTTCCCCAAACCTATTTGTGCCAGTTACACTTTTAATGATAATTCCATTAAAAAAATTAACCATGATTGCAAAAAGAGAGCTGTTGTTTCTACAAAAAAACTCTAAAACATTTTGAAAAGGAGTTCAAGACAAGCTGCAAAAATGTGCGGCTATCAGATTAGGTGTAGGTGAAAAATGTAAAAGATTGGGAAAAAAATCCTTAAAAAATATAGAAGTCTGTACTCAAATTGCTTCACATGTCTAATTTTTCACTTGACTATAAAATGAAACGAAAAATGAAAATGAAAAGAGAAACTAGAAATTGTAATCTATGTAAGAAAGAGTATGTATATTTCTTCTCGCAAAGGCGTGGTCAAAGAAAGGTCTTAGACCTACACCAAAGGATTGGTGAATAAAATGCAGTTATATGTTTTAACAGAAAACACCAGTTTTATTTGTAATTATAATTAGATAATAATATGGTTAAGAAAGAAAACTTTTTTTTTGTATGTTTACCTCAATTGACTTTTTCAATTAAACGACCAACTACTGGCCCAAATCACATCAGGTTAGAGGGTTTCTACTATAGATAAACATAAGAAACTACATTTCCTGTAGGTGAGGCTATTAAATGAAAGTTTATAGCACAAACTTTTTACCTTATAGAATGGTTCATAAATTCGAACTTTTACTACAGCAGCACCAGTTCTAATCCCAGACACCAAAATTATATCTCCTTGTTTCTCTTCTTTTTCCATCTCAGCTATATAGGCTGGGGGAGAATATTCTGCTTCAGAGTATTTTAGAATCCTAAAGAGATAAAATAAGTTTGTTTCTAGTAGAATCAAACAATCAGTCTTCTTCCAAAAGACCCTGGGAGACTTTAAGCAGAGTCTCTTCAAATGTCTATATATGTAAAAAGTTCAAAAATTTGTTTTCCCAAGGACTAGACAGAAGAAAAATATTTAATGTGCCTCTGGCTAAAACTGTTGTGGGACTGAAAACTGGAACATCGAAGAGCTTTTTCTTGGTACTAAAGACAAAAGTTTCACACTATTTTCCACTCACTGTATTTCGGCCTGTGCAGACAGCCTGAACAAGAAAACGGCCAGAAAACACACCTGACTCAAATAGCTGTCTAATCCTGAGTTCATGAACTCCTTTGCAGTGGCTCAAATGAAGCTATCATAAAGGTACCTACATCCATACCTTACTGTGGCCTATATCTATACTATACTGAAGACATTTCCCCCCGGTGAATTTAACTGCTCCAAAAAAGTCCAGACAACAGGATCATCAAGGTCCACACAAACAGTTGCCATTCAGTGTGCCCCAAAGGTAGATGCCCCCTTCAAAGTCACATGGTTTGTTTGGTTTCAAGGTTACCTAATTTTGCTAGACAGCTCTTCTTTTGCTGATTCGTTATCCTGGGCAATGCTCCATTCAAACATCATCCTTGCCAAACTACTAAAAGTATTTCCTGTAGAACAAGCCGAAAGCAGACAAGACAGAATCACATATTCAAAAACATTCAGGTATCTTTAACAAGAAAGGGAAACCTAACGAGAAAAGTATGTTTAGGCCTCTTTCATTAACAAATAGAAAATGAATTTGTAATGAATGAAAACATATACTAAGAAGATCCCTGCACAAACAGTCTAAGTGTTAGTGCTACACAAGCTTCTGAAACTAAAAAGGACTCAAGCTGATTGATTTCTGATTGACAAAAATTATGCCACTTCTGCTGTTTCTTTCTACGTAAAGGCCAGCTTAGTCTACCTCAGGGTTGACAGGAATGCCGAAATCCTGGTCCCTTCAACAACAATTTTTATAAAAATGAGATTCTAGAATATTTCTAATACTTCCATTTTTCAGATTTGAAAAGTTACTCTTTACTAAATAGTTTAGAAAGAGGCACTACATTTAAATGTTTGGAATATCATATTACAACATTAGCACAGTATATTAAACGCAATATAAAATCAGGCTCAAGAAAGATAAAATTCTGAAACTTTTTCACAGGTTTACATTTCATTCTCCTGGCCAATAGGAAGTAGATTGACCAAAACAGGGCTCGCAATAAATTCCAAAAAATGTTAATTGCTGATCAAGGGACCATCAGCAGAAGCTAAATGGCGGAAGTTGGATGTTTAAGAACACTTCTGAGATAACCAACAATTAATGGTAGCAGGACAATTTTATGAAAGCATTAGCTATTGCATTGAACTACATTCAAAGTTATTAATTCCTCATGTACATGAGCTTCATCTGAGAAAATAAATGTCATTTCCAATCTATTTTTATCTCTCAGGTTGCTGTTTCCCGGTACTAAACACAAAGGAGTTTTACTGTGTTGTAAGTAATTTTGTGGAATCCTCTGAAGTTCTTTACCTTCAGCATCCAGCGCCCTCACCATCAGTTCCAGGGGTGAGTCGTCTACATAGAGCTCCCGGGCCCGAGATATAATTTCAATGCTGTTTATCACATCAACCTTAACATCACAGCGCAGCTCATGGTCGGTCACTACAATGAACCCAAACACTGAGAATTTAATTCAACGGGTCATGAATCTATTAAATGGCTCAAACACTCAGAAGCTTATTCTAAATAGTATGAAAAAGAAAGGCAAAAAAAAAAAAAAGAAAGGCTGTAACAGTTGCTTTCAACCTGTGGAAGAAAACAGCATAATAACAAAATGCAAGAACTTCTGTTTATAATAAGAAACACTAGACCACTGGCTCCCAAACACTGGTCTAGAATGATGTTTTCATTCATCCATGGAAAAATGAGAAAAATAATTTTAAAATAGAGAGTAACTAAACTTATCCACTTTAATGGAATATACTTTATTCTTTTTTTTCTGTTTTTAAAAATTTATTGGGGTGACAATTGTTAGTAAAATTACATAGATTTCAGGTGTACAATTCTGTAATACATCATCTATAAATCCCATTGTGTGTTCACCACCCAGAGTCAGTTCTCCTTCCATCACCATATATTTGATCCCCCTTACCCTCATCTCCCACCCCCCACCCTCTATATTTTATGCTTACATTCTATCTTTTGAAGTGTTAAAATGTTTTTCCTTTTATGAAATTATGGTAATAGAGTTTTACAAATGTATTTATGAAAGTAAAATGATAGCAACCATATGTCAGTCCTGCCAAAAAATTTTTATTTTTTCAATTATTTTTCCCTCTGGACCATGAGATTTAAAAGCCTGGGAACCATGTATTAGACCCAACTAGAGTTCTAGTCAATAAAGCCATAACAAAATTCATACACACAAACTGAAATGGTACAGAATGAGGATGAAATAAAAATTGTTTTGTACTGTCTTTTAACAATACTCTCTCCCTCCCTCCCTATCACGTTTACCATGTATTAGAGAACTACATAGCCACCCAATTCTGCTGTTGTAATTATACATTTTCAGTTGTAGCTTCACCTTCAAGAAACAAAAAGCAAATTAACTACCACCGTAATACCCAAAATTACTAATGGACATCAGGGGTAAACTCTGTCCCTAGCTGTGAATCTGCGTTTATGGAATTTTTAAATTGAAGGAGCGTGTTTATTAGATAATGCAGGTAAATGCCCCTCAAAAAAGGCTAAGGAGCATCAAAATATGCTACTGCAGTGAAAGCTGTACTTACTTTCACAAGAAACATAAAAACGGAATCAATTATCCTGAAATCACTTGAGATTTATACTAGGGTTCACCAAATAAGAAAATATAGATTATAGATGATAAGTGCCAGGTTTCACACTGTCAGAGAAAGAAGTTACCCTGTGATGCAGGATTAGAACCAAAGAAATCAGTACTAGCTCACATTTATTTTAATACATATGTAGACAGATACTGAAATAAATACCAACATGTGTGTCTATGTGGGGTAGTATACATACGTGTATTTCCTAGCCCTGCTGAGAGGTCAGTGACACTCCAGTAGTGACAGGCACACTGCCATCCTCACCTTGGTTTGTAAACATAGTTCTCTAACAAAAAGAACCAGGACTCCTGGAGGAAATGGCTGGGCAGGGAAAACACAAGATGTGTCTGGCTCATCTTGCAGTGATAAAAACGAAGAAAGCACTAAAATGAATGAATGAATGAGTTAATTAGTGAATTAAAACGAGGGCAAATCCAAAGGACACAGGGGCCAACATGAAAGAGCACCCAACTGCCAAGGCTGGAAAAAGTGGAGTTAACAAAATAAATTATGATTGTATTGGATTATAAACCAAAAGCAAAACTAACATCCATTCATGTATAATGAATGAATACATAATTGAGAAGTTATCTGTAAGATGTAAGGTATCTTCCTTACAGAAGAATGCTATTTAACAAGTATGGAAGGAATGAGGGAAAAAGAAAATCACCATTAAAACACCACAGTAGTAATTTCTACAGGCAAGGTTCATGAAGAAATGTTAAAATCAGTGGGTGAAACTTTAAAGAGAAACAGGATATATCAAAGTGTTTCCCCAAATATATATTAATTACTGTGGTGGTTTTAACTATGCCCACAAATTCTTTGACACTCCTCCCTGCAGGAGCTGAAGCTTAATTTCTCTTCCTTTGAATGTGGACTGGAAGTGGTGATCATTTTTAGTGACTAGCACGTGGACAGAGAAAAATGGTGACTTCACAGTGAAACTCGACAGACGCAACCCTAACCAAGGGATCAAGGTTAACATCAGCAGTGATCAATCGTGTGGATATCATGGCAGCCACGAAACAATGCAATGAGAAGGGCTTTTCACTTCTATGAGCTTCTTCCTAAAAATCTAGTCAAGAGAAAACAGTCTAATCAAGAGAAAACATCAGACAAACCCAAACTGAGAGACATGCTACAAAATACCTGACCAACACTCTTTAAAGTGTCAGGGTCATGAAAGACAAAGAAAAACAGAAACTGTCACAGATCAGAGGAGACAAAGGAACCGTGACAACTTAGCTTAGTAATGTGGTATCTTGGATTGGCTCCTAGAAGAAAGAGGGACTTGGGTGGGACATCAGGGGAAACTGGGTGAAGGGTATACAGGAACTCTTTGTACTATCTTTGCACCTCTTCTGTAAATCTAAAATTATTTTAAAATAAAATGTTTAACAACTTAAATTAATATTCTAATGAATTAATATTCAACTGAAGAATAGAACCTGACGTTAAAAGAATTGAAGACCAAAATATGAGAGGCGTATGAACCTCTCATAGGATCAGCTGGTAGAATATACTATTAGGAAGTGTTGCATGGGTGGCAAAGGAAGGAAAAAGGGTGAGCTTAGATAATAAACACTAAAGAATTAGGCATTCGGGAATCTAGCACTGATTAAATGGGGAGTTAAATCCCTTTCTTTTGTGGAGAAATATATAGGGCAATGGCAGAACAGAAACAGCTATGACCTTACATAACACATGCATGAAAAGCTCTGTGCACCAGCGCTGACCCACCTGAAAACTTCAATAGCAGAAAGCGTTTCAACACAGGATCACTGACCACAAAGAAAAAAAAATTACCTGGGAGATTTATAAGTAAATTGAGAGTGATTAGGCAAAATACCAAACACTTGACTTACCTGTGTTTTTTTTTTTTTACTTACCTGCTTTTAAAGAAATACATAACTCTATTAAATAATATAATATTCTTATGTATATGTCTATTCCTTCGGGTATACTTCTGGTCCATACAAAAGTGAGGTAACAAAGAAAGAAAATAGACAGGAGGAGAGTTGATCCAGGAAGATGAATAAGGAAGAACAAAAATAGGAGAAAGAAGCAGGGATTGAGAGACCCAAACGAATGCAGAGCCAAAAACAACAAAAAAGAGGGAGCAGAAAGGACAAATGTTTCCTGCGGCCCTGATTCTCATATCTATCCTAGTTCCCAAATCAACTCCCTTGCTAATACAATTATAATCCACTGCAGCAACTAATCCATCAGTGTTTATTAAACCACACGCTGAGCACAGTGCAGAAAGTACCGATCATCCCATTTCACTCTCCCCAAAAGAAACATCCAATTGTCCAAAGCCATTCTTCATCCTCGATGTGAGCTTTTCCACCTACAATTATCTCCAATATTCCTCTACCGTCCTGTACGTAAGGTTGAAAGTCTAGATTTCACACTGCAAAAAGGCATATTCATATATTCATAGACTACCTCTGGAAGGATACAGAGAAGTGGTTGCCTCTTGGAGAAATGAAACTGGAGAAAGATTTACTTTTCAGTCTATAAGCTTCTATATTGTTCGCAGGTTTTACCAAAGGGCGGTAACGCCTAGTCAACACCAAACAAAACCAAACAAAACTAACAAAAATAAAATCCAAAGAAACCCAGCACTCTTACCAGATAGAGTACACCCACCTCAAGTCTCTCACCTCTATCCATCATCTCTGTCACAGCCACTGATTTTCTTTACTACACTATCACCACAAACAAACACAATTCTAAGTACCTAAATACCACTGGGGTGCTTCAACATTTTTACCTTTATAGACGCCTTATAGTTACTAGGCAATTCCATAAACATTTGTCAAATGAATGGACAATTTCTCTCAGGTGGGCACTTCCCTTTCAAACTGTCCCCTCCCTCCCTGCCCCCACCCCACTCCCATGCCAGAGTACCTGTTCCCAATCAGGTGAAAAACGCACCTGGTAGGACAGACTGGCATTGACCATTGGGAGAGTCCATCATCTATGTACACAATTGTATTAAGAGCAAAACTGGGAAGGTTGATTTAAAAGATACTTAACTCCGGAATATTTACAAGTCAGATGAAATTAGGCTGACAGCGCGATTTGACATTTTTCCTAGCAATTGTGTGAATTAATCGTTGGATATCAGAATGAATTCATGTACTTGAGTAACTACATTGAAAATAGCACATGGAATGGACCAAAGCAACGCTTCTTTTCCGGCCTTGGTATTCATTTCTATCCATTGCAGCTGCCTGCATGACGTGGTCCTCAAAGAATCTCATGTTTGAGAAGCTTATACCATATTTCATTGATTCTAAGACACTCATTTTTTTGACATTTTACCATCCTGAAATTGGGATTTTATGACTGATGACATCTTATAATTGCTGTCGGCCAGGAAGGAATCATGACATAGTTGTGAGAACATGAAAAGGGCCAGCATCAAAACTTGTAGAATGGGTATTAGCAGTTGGAAGAAAACCTGGTGCACAACAGTGAAACACTTTTTTTTTTTTATCTCCTAGGAACCAAATGGTTAAGTAGACAGGGTGGGAAAGGTGGTGTTAGGATCCTTTCCAAAGCTGGAGACAAAAACAGATCAGCTCTATATAACTGCAAAGCCATTTGCAATTAAGAGTCCAATACTTACAGCTTTCAGGCGTTTTTGTTTTTAATTGATTCTTTTAAGAAATGCTGCATCACAAACAGTCTTGGTGGCACAGAGGAAGATAGTGTGGGAATAAACACAGACGTTGATGATTCCGAGGCAAAAAGTGATTCAGATAAAGCAGAAATGTTAAGGTAGTTTCAGGAACATCTTAACCAGTTTGTCTTATTTATACTTTCCTTTTTATTAGGCACGAGAGTGATGCAGAATAAAAATAAACATCTAATTAAGTCAAAGACTTCAATAGGTGTACAGTAAAAATTCTAAATGAAGAAAAACATAATTTGTCACATAAAATAACAGTGGTACATAAAAAATAGCTTTACAATAGATGGCATCTTTAATCATGTGAAATATGGTACACCAAACATCTTGACCTTCTTCTCTTTAATAACAGTATAGGTATATCATTTACCAAAATATGTAAAAGCCATACAGATATTTCTGCCCCATAAATATGGCAATGAAGTGCCAGAAACTCAGAGACACAAAGAGCTCTGCTTTGGTTTTGGCTACAAATAGCATTTCTAAAACAGACCAGGGTAGTTCTTCCCAGACATTAGTGGGTATGAGAGTCACCCAGAGAGCTTGTTTTGGGCCCACCCAAGATTCAGAACTAAGGTTGGGCCTGAAAATTTACATTTCTAACAAGCTCCCAAGCAATGCTGATGATACATATTCACAGACCACACTGTGGGAAGTACTGCTCTTTGTGCTGCCTTTTGCCTCACTCCAGACCAATCTCAGACCTCAACACCGTAGCTAGTTCTGATAAATATTTCCTTCCTTTCTTCCTCGATTCAAACAACTAGAGTTTCCACTCTGTATTAGGCACCATGCCAGGTGCTAGATATACCCTCTCAAAAAAAAAAAAAAAAAAAAAAAAAGCCACAGCATAGGATGTCACAATTATTTTACTGTTACATAATGTGTTTTCTCTCAACATACCTATCTCTCGAGCAAGAATAACACTGCTGAGGCGTATAGGTTGGGTAGATTCAGTAATAAGCACAGCCTTTTGGGAACATAAGGTGCCGTTTTCGTACAAAGGCTCAACAGTTACTGCATCACGATGGCTGGAGTGCCTGCGGAAAAAAGTGCTTAAGAGTATGAAATGAGAATAAGTGAGTTAAATTAACTTTTGGTGGAACAGATTCTTTCAGTTTGTTCATGTTACATACTACCAGGTGTATTTAGATGACTTTAATAGAAACATTACTTAGAGCCACTCGATTTAAGTGGGAGAGACTGATCAGATGGAATCTTTCCCCAATGATTCCATGAGCAAAGTTACAGGAGTATTACACTCCTCCCTCAATATTTAAAATTAGATTGTTACATTCTTCCCTCAGTGTGTAAAAATAGGATGGAAGTTGTGTTTCCAATAATGGAAAATGTGGCTTTCTCATACCGAGAAATGAATTTCCTTTAATCCTAGAAATTGGGCTGCTGATATCTAAGATGGAAACGTTGTCAAAATTATGAGGTGTGAGTCCAATTTAAAAAAAAAAAATCACTAATATTTTTGAATGGATGAATGGAATGGCTTTCCATGCTAGAAAGATTCCTTGCGTCACCTTCTCAGTCAGGAAATAACATCACACTGGGTCATCTCACAAGCGTGAATCCCTTATACTTCCTCATAAAATGGGACGTGACCTTCTTCCACTCTGAACAAACCTTAGTGCTTCTCTTAGGAGATGGTGCAGGATAATCTACTCCATGTAGGATGAACCCTGGGATAGCTTGGAGCCCACTTCAATTAGGTTTGCTCACACCTTAGGTAACCACGCAAACTACTGTTGGGTCCTCTCCCACCAGAAAATCGTGTCTTTCCATTCTCAGTGAGAAAGTCATGCCCCAGAGAGGAGTCATGCCCTTGTCCTCACACTGCCAGAGGGCACCTTCATTTAGGCGGAAACATCTCCTCCGTTAGGCAGACCTCATCTCCACCCAACATTAATCTTCTCCTATTACAAGAAGTTTATCCTTCATGGTCTCTGAGCCTCGTATGAGTTCCCTCGTATGTAAAATGGGAGTAAGAGTACTTATTTCACAAGACTGCAAAAATTGTGAGTTGATACATGCAAAGTGTTTAGTTAAGTACACAACAGTTAGTTGGGTTTTGAGATCCCATCACAGCAAAAATCCCCACCTTACTTAGTGGGGACCTTCACACCCGAGCCTCTCTGCTCCTAAATATATTTCCTCTGACCTTGAGAACCCCTCGTTGTTTACATTGAAAGTTCCCCACCTTGGGGAGCCCCAGCACCTGCGGCCTCCAACACACGGCTTCCCTGGGCCCCGATAGCTGCTTCCCAGTGACCACCGTTCCCATCGCACACACACACACACACACACGCACACAATGACCAGGCCAGGGTCCCATCGTGGCCACCCCTCATGAGGCCCCCACATCACCCGACGCCCTCCCACAGGGACAGCCCCATCGGGAAGGTCTGGCCACGCCACTCCCAACACCCCACCCGCCTCCCTGCAGAGAAGGCCCCTCCGCACCGAGGACCACGCAGCATTCCCGTGGCGTCTTACGCTGGGTGAGCCCCTCCCATCCTTACTGGGCGGGGTGGGGGCGCCCACCCTTGTGACGCCCACCCCTCACCAGGTGTAGCAGCCCCGCTGCGCCTCCAGCAGGAAGGGCACCCGGCCCGGCTCCCGGCTGAAGGGTAGCAACACCTGGGGCACGTTAAGCTTGTTGGCCACGGTCCCCAGCAAACCCAGAAGCGGCAACAGGAGGCGGTGGACAGGTAGACACAACAACAGCCGTGAGCCTCGGGGCGTTGGGGCTCCAGAGCCAGTCATGGCGACTGCGGGGTTCAGGTTCCCGCTCAACCACGGCCACGCCCTCAGCCCCTATGTCAGCCAATCCGCGAGCGGAACGTCAGCAGGAGGCGGGGCCTCGTCCTGGCTCGGAATTGTGGGAATTTCATGCGATGCCCCAGCAAGCCAACATTACGGCAATTTTAGGCACAAACCCAGCCACCCACTTACATATTGGATGGCAGATCTTTTTAATAGTAAGAAACAAGCAGGCAAAAAAAACAAAACTAAATTCTCCCAGTTTCATTTCTCCTGTTGCCTACCTTATTTGGCAGCTGGTCGCACCCCGCCAAAAATCTTTTTTGCAGTAATTTCCATTCAGCATGGGTCCATGCCTACAAACGGAAAAATTTTCCAGTCTCGAGTATAAACAACTGGACGTTGTAAAGGGAGCTGTCATTTTTACTACGATGTCAGATTCACGTCCAGCCTCAAGGACAGAGTGCAGGAAATGCCAGGCATTGGTGTCTCAAAGGCAGCTTTGAAAGCTATCCTCACACAGCCCGTCTCTAAGCAAATACTGAGTGCACTTTTTGTTAAATTAACTTGTTTTCTCCAAGTATCCAACAGAATATTACCTCAAAGGCTGTCTCGGGGCAGTATACTAAAACCACACACATATAGAATATATCAGTATCACATATTGTTGAAGTTGTTTAAGGAGCACAGAGCCTAATAAAACTTTGGTTTATACGAATACGGTTGTAAAAAATGTACAGCTCACCCTAAAGATGCCAGTGTTAAATTAAGTAACGTATAAAGGGGCTGGCCCATGAGTATTCTTTCTAATCTTTACATTTATGTGATAAAACATGATTTCTTCATTTTACAGATGATGCAACGAAATGGTTTTATATCGGGACACACACTAGAAATATCTCAGTGCCGAGTTTTGGACCCAGTTTTTTTGATCTGCTTCCAAAGCTCTACATTAAATCTTTCTGCTGCCACCCACAAAGATCTTGATTTTTAACCCAAACCTCATAGTTCCTGCGGAAAAAGCACATTTGGATTAATAAATAAAACTCAAGTAGGTCTGAGGGTTGGAGGGACTGGTTCTTTATTTTAAAAAGACACGTGTCAATTCTCAGTATCAAAACAGTTGCACTATTGGTTTTTCTTTCTCCCATCGGCCCCCAAAGAGACCACACCAAAGGAGAGTACATTTTAAGCCAATAAGCTGCAGAATGCACACCTAACAGACTTTACCAAAACCTCACCAAAAAGGGGTGCTGGGTACGGAAACAAACTTTTAAAGATCAGCGCACGGCCAGACCACAAACTGTATGCAGAGCTCGCACAGCCAGATGGGGTAGCCAGTGTGCTCCAACCCCAAAGAAGCAAAGTTTCAAAATAATATAAAATTTAAAAACAGTTTTGTACATAAGCTATTCAAGATTTCTCCAGCACTATCTGATACAAAGCACGAATGAGATGGCACTTTTAGAGACAGCAGCTTCAGACCCAGAAAAGGGTAATGAGATGAGTTTCATATGGCTAAATCAGTGGCAGAAAAACATAATTTTTGTTTTCTTTCTTTCAAGGAGGCAGTAGAGTTAAGTAACTGGTCACCCTCAATATAAAGGGCACATGATCCATTCTGTGATCTGTTGGGAAGGGAAGGTAGAAATGGACAAGGATTTGGTCCCAGACAGAGATCACACTGTTTTGTTTGGTCACTTCTGATGAAAAAGAAAAAAAAAATGGCCCCAAAACACCTTAAAGCTGAAAACCTGAACATCACTTTTGTTTTGCTAACTCCTGGAATCACCCTTCTGGTTTGGCTGGTACTCTGTACAAAGCAATGAGGTACCCCACTGTAGAGTTTTTCTCTGGGTTCTATTTGGCTCCCTACAAGGCAGGCCCATACCTCTTTCCCTCTCTACGGAGAAGACAATATGCATTACGCTGAAAAATTACCTTCTAAAAGTGAGACCGATGCTTCAGAACTGTGGAATTATTTGGAATGTTTTACAAATGGTGGCTACGTCAACAACAAAAAAGGTATTATAAAACGTGTATATCACAACATGCTTTTAAAGACACTTTGCATTGTGCTCACATTCCCTTCAACGTTGTTCCCAAAGGTACTCGGCCTCTAGCCCAACCAGACTCTCTGGGGAGAGGCAGAGACAGTTTGGCGAAAAAGACACAGGGGTAGGGGTGGGAGGCAGCGACAGGACAAAGCAGCCTTCCAGTTAAAGATCAGCCCTCAGTTTAAAGGTCAGCTTCGGGCAGGCTGGCCTCAGGTGGTCGGGGTCACAGGGAGGAGCAGCGGCAGGGCAGGACGGGGGCGCTCTACATCTCATTCAGGTCAAGCAGAGTCTGGTCCAGCATCCGTTGTGTACAGAGGTGTTCCTCTTTGGTGCATTTCAGTTTATCTAGTGGGGGTAAAGGGGAAACATTACAAAACCCAGAAGTTAGCTCAAGGTCTACCCACTGAGAACTGCAGGAAAGCTGCCTTCTCACCCACAGAAGTGAGCTATTGCGGCACTTGGTTTGCAGGGCCTCCAGCCCGCCTACTGAAGTTGCAGATGCTGCTACACTTCTGGGGGAGGGAGTTGGGGACCTTATCAGTCCTTTCTTCTCCCTCCCTCACCCAACCAAGCCTTTCAGCTTTCAGTGCCTGACGGAGGTGTTCTGCTCCTAAGCATCAGACATCCATCCATTCTTCTAGGCTTTGCCCCGAGGACACACCTACGTGGGGTTTGACTATTGAGAACAGGGGTGGGTATCTTTCTACCGATAGACACGTCAGATCTCAACCTGAAAGAAGTACAGGAGGAGCCTCATGTGCTACAGGCTTTCCCCAAAAAGTAGAGCAAAGGAACTAGTGGGATAAATCTATGACGCCCCCTCCCCCCGTTATGTCAAAGCATCTCTAAAAAAAACAAAGCCAAGAATACAACCAAACACATACATGTAAAGCAAAACCTTAAATTAGATTTTTGCAGTTATTGTCCAGTCTAGCCAGTTACTTACAATTAAACATAAAACCAGGAAAAAGCAGCAAGAGGGAAAATGCCAGGAAGAAAATGAGCAGCTGAATATCAGAATTTAATCCACCCAGCAATCAAACCACTGCTCTAGGGAAGTGGGGAAAATACTCAAATCTTCAACTCGGAAGTGACGGCACACAGACCTTTTCCTTTCCTTCCCTTTTGTGCACCCAGTCAGAAGGGCCCATCGCTGGGCCAGTAGATGAAGCAGTTACCACATCTTGTCAAGTTAGTCCTTTTATTGTTAGAAAACATCCATGCAAGGGAGCGTATCCTACAGTCAGTGCACAAGAGCAGCAAATAACAGAAAACACTCCCCGATTTTCTCACTATAAACTCAAGTCCCTCCCTTCATCACCCACAAGATCTCTTGGAAAAGGATAGAAAAGCAGTATTAACCTAACTCCCACTTTACGGTGCTCTTAGGAAGTCAATATTCTAACTGCCCCAATTAAAAAGCAATTTGCTTAGGGCGACTTAGTAACTTTTAAAAAGACAATCAGCTTTTTGCTGGGGTCCAGGTCAGTGGTGTGAGCAATAAGCTCGGTTTAATGGGCACCAGGGCTCCCTGCCATCAGTCACACAGATCATGCAGCGTTAGCTTCAGTTCACTAGAAAGCAGGCGGTTTCGCTCAAGTTGGCTGTAGAGACGCTCTGCAGCAGCAACAGGGAGGAGAGAAAACAAGAGAAGAGGAAAAAGAAGAGGAGAAAGAGAAAAAGGGAAGGTTAGTAGAGTACCAGATGAAAATTGTGAGAATTTCAGCTAGCTGGCATATATAACATGCATCTATAAGGCAGAATGGATGCTAGGAGGATTCAGACAGAGGGCAGTTAAGAGTCAATCAGTTGATGGAAAAACCAACAGAGGAACAAAATTAAAAAGTCCTGACAAGTTGGAAGGACATTGTGAGGGAGGAAAAACATCTCCCTCACAGCATTTATCCCCTCAGTTGAGAAACTGAGACAAGTGAAACAGGGCAAAGGAAGGAATACAGTTGGCGTATAAGAAATACATATATAATAATCGGGATTTGAAAGGAACCAAAGTGAACAGTTGAATGTTTTTTCTGTAAAAGCGCTCAATACAGCATTATGAATGGTAGAGTGGGACAAACATGCCTCCACCCACTGAATCCTACACTTTCTAATGCTTCTTGTTGTAGGTGTTGGGATATATCCATCATAGTGGCCTATTCAATCAAAATCCAACTTCCCCTTTTCTAAAAGAACCCCAACCCTGTTAGGGTCAACAGTGTGCCCAGCACCAGAGGTGAATTACTGGTACAAGCCAATCAAGACTAGCCTATTTTTTTCCAGCCTCCCTTGCAGCTAGGGTGATCACGTGATCCAGTTCTGGCCAATGAGATACAGGGGCTAGCCTGCTGGGGGCGTCTGGGAAAACTTTAGCCTTCCTTCTTGCCTTGAACATGGATGTGATGATTAGAGGTACATGTTTCAACCTTAAGAGAAAAAGCCAAAAGAATCACAGAAAATCCAGCTATATCAGGCCACACTCGCTCAAGTCTAGACTTTTTGTTATGTGAGAAAAATAAACCTTGTATTTATTTTAGCTACTGTTAAGCTGTTTCTCAGAACCAAAATATTCCTGATATAGGTAGTTAAGTGCTCAATGCCCTTGGCTTTGTCTAAGATTTTCTACTTGGAGCACACCTTAAAAAGGGAGTATGGAGAATCCAAATCCATCTGACCAGCACATGGGTCATGGAAATTTGGGGATAGGGAGGCTAAACTCCTTTCTAGTCTACCCCTAGTACTACTGTATAAGCCTCTGAAGTTCACAAACAAGTTTCTTCCCATGTTTTACAGTCTGTTTCGAATTGGTCTCATGACCTCAATATGAAAATAACTTTTGTCTTAAAATCAATTGCATCTGTGGGCTGACTGTAGGCATTGCTCAGGCACCTTGCCTTCTGGGCTGAGGTTTTCCCCCAGTTCCACCTGGAAGCAGGGGCCCGTATGGTCCCAATAATACTTGCCACTTTATGTATACTAACAAAACAAAGCACATATGGATAAAAATATCCTGGGAGGGAATACCCAAAAGTAAGAGTTGTATTAAGGGATAAAAATTAAGAGTGAACTTTTAAAAAATTGCACTGCCTATTAAACCAGTGGTCCTCAATCTGAATGATACTGCCCCTCCTCTCGCCCCAGAGGGGAATTTGGAAACGTGTGGAGGCAGGTTTTACTTGTCACAATAATTAGAGGGCCCTACGGATATTTACTAGGCAGGTGACAGCAATTAAGTAGGACTGTTTTGTACACCCCAGAATTACCCTGGACTATGTTAACAAAAGTCTACCACTGATTGAGAAATACTATACTAGTCCCTAAGATTCATAAGGCCTGGGAATGGAACTGACAAATAGCCGAGGTTCAACTCTGTGTTGCGTTTCTTAAACTTTCTGATGTCATATTACATAGAGTCCATGAGCAGCCTGATGCCTCTGTAGCAACCACATCCAAGTTAGTGTGACTCCCACTACTGTCTTGGAAAGGAGGTGTAATCAGAACCTTACATCTCCAAACTGCCTCATCAATGAGGGTTTTGTTCCATTTAGGGAAGAAAGAGACAGAGAAGTGGGAGCATTTCATTGCCTCAAAAATCCCAGAATGCAGTTCCCTAAGAATTGTATGAGGTCGGAAAGAAACGTGGTTGTTCTCTCACCTTGAACTTAGTAAGTCAAGTTTCTAACTGCTATCTTTAGTGACTAAAGTATCAGGATCAGATACCAGCTCATTAAAGCTCTTGGTTCCCTGATAACAGCAAACTAAAACAAAAAAAAGGAAATCCAAAGAATCTGTTGGGTCTGATGTTCCTTTTAGCCATGCCTCCTGCCTAATTAATTAGGGAACAACTCATGGAACAATCGCTTAGGCTTCATTGGTCTGAATCAGGTCAATTTCATTCTGTAACCGGAAAAGGGGGAGGGCCTCAGGGTAAAGGGAAGTACATCAGCTTTAAAGCCTCAAAGAATTAGGGAGAATGAACAGATTTTGCTTTTCATTTCTTTATTTACTTTCCCCCAATGTTAAGGCTGGGGAGTATTCAACCCATACCATGTAAAAGAGATTGGGTGAGGCTAAGATAAGGCTGCCCAAAGTTAACAGGTCAGTTCCACCCATCGGGTAACTTGGGGTCCAGCCACATTTGTTCTTCATTCCAACAGTAATGAGGAAGTGAAAAATAGACATATCGGTCTGTGGTTCTTTCTTAGAAATTAAGAAAAGGGGCAAACGTTAAGAGGTCCAACATTTTACTGAGACTACCAATGATACTCGACCCCATCCCCAAAGCTGGTCCAGGTTCAAGCATCACAGGACGGCTTGTACAGGGGTAGAGGGCATTGAATTGAAAGAGTGAATTTAACATGACATGGTATTTCCGATTTCACTCAGCTCCCCGGCTTGCTGGTCTCTACCGTTGCTCACACCAGTCATGCCCACGGGGAAAGAAAGACAGGAGCTACCAGAAGTATTTAACATTTTTCTCCTCCATTCTCTCTTCTTTCCTCTCTAAGAAGCCTTTCTCTGTCAACTCCTTCTGCCCAAATCCTGAAACATCCAGGCCCGTACTATTCAATGCAATAGCCACTAGTCACATGTGGCTTGTAAAATTTAGATGCACTAAAAGTAAGTAACAGGGTAATACCAGCCTCATTCTGGGTGCTCAACAGCCAGATGTGGCCAGCAGCCACTGTGCTAGACGTCACTGCCCTACATTCTGCTGGACAGATAATTCTAGGCTGTACTTCTTGCCTTTTATTCCTTGCCACCAATTCACTCTTCAGCTCCTTGAAATTTGCCTCCTCCCCTTGATCTTAACGCTCAAGATGTCCCCTCAAATCAATAAAATGTCAATGACAATGTCCCGCCTTCACTCATCTTCCTTCTCAACCTGTTGAAGTTGAGAACCGCTGGAAATCATCCAGCCCCTGACCTTCATTTAGTTTCAAAGCCACCCATTCTTCTGGCCTCCAACCAGTTCCATTTGGCTTCGCCCTCCACAGATTTTCCTTTGCTTAATGCTTTTTACACTTGAAACTGTCTTTTAGGGTTCTGACATACTCCCATGGCCTAAACTGCCTGTTGCCCTATGGCTCCCCAAATCTGACAGCAACCTCTCTTCCTCCAGCCCTAGGATTTTATTTCAGCTAGATACCTGCCAGTTTTTCAGACCTATATGTTTTTCTACCTTCCTGTCTCCCCAGACTAGGATCACATGACCCCACTAACACCTTTAATACCCTTTGCCTGGGCTCCAAATCAGTCCTCCTCACATGTGGGGTTCGCAGGGGGGGAAGGGGGAGAAGACGGTTTCAAAACACCATCTTCAATGCCATCGCTCTTCCACCATTACCCTAGTTCAGATTACCACCCCTGGGAAAACTGCAGTCAACTAACCCAGCATTTCCCAAAGTGTGGCCCAGTCACTGCCCGTGGAAGGTGAGAAGATTTCAAGCAGTATATATTTGTGAACTTGAGCGCACATCCAACTTTTGATTCCAAATTACCATTGTGTAGAGTAAGAACAAAACAAATTTGAAAACGAGTAAATTTGAAGAAAACAAGAATGGAGACAGCACGTGACTATGGCAAAAGCCCCCAAGTGGTATGCAAATGACTGAAATTTGGGAATCACGGTTTCAACGGGTCACTTTGTTAATCTGCTCCCCTTCCAATATATTCTTGACTCAGCTGCCAAATTAACTCTTCTCATATGCTACTTGGCCCAGAACACATCCTTGTCCTAAATCTCCAGTGGCATCCCCGTCACCTACAAAATAAAGGCTCCCAGCCTGCTCTCAGTACACGTCTGTCCCCTAGTCCACCTAAAGCTACCTTTACAGCTACTGTGCCCTTCCCATCTCTATCTATGCTGCTATCCTTTTGCTTCTTTTTGACCAAAATACTCAATACCCACTATACCGCAACCAACCTCTGCTTGTCAAAAATCCAATCTTCTGGAACCAAAAAGAACGAAGAGGCGAGTTTTGGGATGTTTATTGAGCACCTATTACGTGCCTCCTGCCGTGAATCTTCCCCGATCATCTCCACCGTAATCACTCTCCTCCCCGCTCCGAGTGCCCACAACACTTTACTTATTATTTGTGGCACTTCATCACACGTCATCTAACTTTACACATATATACGTTCTCTCCGATGAGATTCTGAGCAACCTCAGAGTAGGGATGGTGTCCCCATCTTTGATTACTTCTGTCATCTCAGAGGCTGCGAGGCAGGAAGAAATATTATGGACAGAAATAAACCTGAATTCAGCGAGACCTAAAGTTTTAGATTAGGGAAAACCTCTCCACCTGCCTGTAGTTTAAAATAAAATTATAAATATGCACTCTAGTGAGAAACAGGAGTACTTAGGTAGATAAGTACAGCTGACACCTACACCATCTCTGCTGTGTAAACTGGAATAGGAGTTTCCAAAACGCTGATATTTAATTCCATAATATAAACCAGGAACCATTTTACTAGCAGAAATTCATCATATCAATGCGTGTACTACACCAATACCACCTCGTGCACATTTGAATAGGCATGCTTGCTTTCATTTTTCCAACAATCGTTTATCACTTAATACCCCACTAGCACATACAAGGAGGGAGATGATAGTAAGCCTCAAATGTGTGAGAAAGGTTCCAAGAAAACATGAAGTTTTTCTGTGACTTGGGGTATGTACTTTCCTGTGACTTGGGATGCTATAATGAGTCCGTTTCAGTGGTAATGTACTTGGGTCCACAGGGTGTCCTGAGGACGCCCCATCTGAACCCCTGGTAGGAGGGCACAGAAGGTGTACTGGGAGGCCCTTCACTGGTCTGTCAATCCTACTGTCTCACAGGAGAACCTGAAGAGAGGGTGGGGCCATTCCAGGCAGGACAACTCAAGAACCTGGAAGTAAAGGATTCGGATGCTCTCCTTCAGCTGGAGTAGGAGGGTTGGCGCCCCCATTCCAAGGAACCAGGACTAAGCCACCACACCGAGACTCAGAGCAGTTAAGTTTAAATGTCAAGAAAAAAACAGACACACACAAAAGTGGCTTTGATGACGTAAGTCAGAGGAGGGAGAGCCTATGATAGCTGTTCCCCACGCCGTACCCCCAAGGCTCCTTCTTAGGGACAAACAGCAGCTTTGTCAATGACACAAATGCCGGGTGGCATGAGGCTTCCAGCAGCTTAACATTTTAATTGGGGGTAGGGGTGGAAGAGAACACATAAGTTACTTTGTGGCCCCCCCACCCATCCTACTGCTTTGGGGACCAGCCAGGCCGACCCAAATGGAATCCAGAGCGAGTGTGGGGCGTTGGGGTCCCCGAGGAAAGGGGCAGATCCAGGACAGAGCAGAAACGCTGGGAAGTCATCTGTATGAAAAAGTAAGGAGACTCTAGGTGAGAAGGACCGGCACCAATCTGCACAGCAACTTGGAAGAGAAAGAGGAGCAAACGGAAGAGCCGGCATAGGAATAAGAGCCAGACCGCCCACCTAACTGTTGGCTTCTTTTCAGGGTTAGTGGGAAAGATAGAGGCAGGTTAGCACCAGGATCGGGGTGCACAGCAAACAGGTCAAGTCGCCAACTCTTTTGGGTGCTTTTTACTACCTGGCTTGCTCTGGGGCTGAAATATGGGCATCAAATTGAATTCGTCAGTGACTTTGATATTTCCAATCATGGGTGATTCCCCTGAACTTTAATATCAGGGCAGAAATCACACCCTGGAGGTCTGAGTTTTGTTATGGAGTGTTAGGGCCCAAGACACGGATCCTCTGGGCCCTAATTCCTCCGTTGTATGACATGATTCTGCCTTTGGCAGGATCCCTTCTGAGAAAACTACATTTGAGAAACAAATAGAAAATTCAGAGTGTTGGAATGAAGGCACTAGGAATAAAAATTACATGTAGATCAGGGTTCTCCCACTGATCTAAGACTCACTGCCTTTCCAGCTTTCGCCAACAAGTAACCAGCACCAACATTTTAAAGAGAAGCGTGGAGGAGAACCTGGTGTCCAGATGGTCAGCGCAAAGCACAATAGGCAGGCTCTGCCCCCGCCACCCACAAGCCAACGTCCCAGCCCCGCTCGGCTGTCAGATAGTTACATAGAGGTCATGTCATTGAGGGCGTGGTCCAGCTCCTCGCTAATGGCCTTGTACTTCAGTTTCTGGGCATAGAGCTCATCTGGACGGGCACAGGAACCACAGGGAGGAACGAGGGGACAGAGTGGAAGGTATCAGAAGCAGATGAAAAGAGGGAATCATTAGAAATAGGGAAAGTGTGACCGCGGGTCTAATACCACGGTGAGGAGGGTATCTACACTGGCAGCCATAACTGGCCTCTTTCAGATCCACTGTCCCCTGGACCACTTCCTGCTCCTCTCATCGAATGCAACAAGGGTTGAGGACCTGGGCATAGTCATGACTGGAAATTCCTATTACCAAGGCACTCAAGAGGCGACCACTGCCACCCAGTTAACCCAATTTCTAGCAGTGATAACGCTGACTTGAACAAAACTAGAAAATGGAGAAAGGACACATCACTACTCCTACAATTCACTAGCTACCAAGCGTGACCCAGCATTCTTGGACCCTCTGCTCTACAGGCTGCCCCCCCCACCCCCCCAGTAAGACTACCCTGCTACCCAGAGTATACCAAAGGAGCATACTTCAGAGTTCTCCAAGTACATTTCCCCTGGTTAGAGTGGATGCAACTGCCAAATTGTGGGGAAGGGAAGTATTTAGAAAAGCCTGGCGTCGGCCAGTTCTGAGGCATCTCTTGGAGAGGCCCCCCACAACCTGAGTGGTGGACGGAACTGCCAAACAGCCATGGGGTGACACGTGTTCTTGCAGCCTTCTGAAAGCATGACTAGCATCTCAACCCAGAGTCTCAAGATTTAAGACTCCTCACTTGGAAGTAAATGCAGCCATGACCAGTGACCTCCCGCCGAGGGAAGGATGCAAATTCCAGAATATTAGGTAAAGCCTCCTTCTCTCTAAAAAGGAGAAGACTGAAATGTAAAAACCCAATTCTTGGGTTTGACCCACTTCAGCTACTTGGGGCAGAGGACAGGGCACAGGACGCAAGCCAAGTCCCTACTGACTCCCTTTGGTGTCCAGGGAAAGGGGAACGGTCTCTACGTCTTCATCTTCATCCCTCTCCCAGGCTCCATACCTTCCAAATCATCAATTGTCTTTTCCAGCTTGGCTACCGACCTCTCAGCAAACTCTGCCCGGGTCTCTGCCTGCGGAACGAACATAAGAAACCAGTCAGAATCAGAGATGAACAAGACAAATAAGAGAAGAATCTCTATTTCTCCCGCCTCCTGCTTCTACGCCTTTCAGGGCGAGAGCCAGCCAGTCGCAGCCTCCATTAAGGCCTGTACACCTCTAAATGTCCGGGTCCCCCCCATAACCCCCTCAGCTCACCTCCTTGAGTTTATCGGTAAGAATCTTTATCTCTTCCTCATATTTGTCTTCTTTTTGAGAGTACTGTAAGAGAAGCATAATAGAAACGTCAGAGTAGAAATGACTCACACAGACAGTACCTCCCCCTCCCCACGTTTACTCTTCCGCTGAACATCCTCTTGCATTTATTTAATGTGCCGAAAGGTCCACGAGAAACAGCAAGGCCTGTTTCTGGACAACAGGTCCTTAAAACCCACAAACCAGTGTCCTTAGGGACCCGGATACCCCCATTTTAAAGAGGGACCTCAGCTTTGAGCTCCGTCAGACCAACTCAGGGAGGCATTTTTCCTTCGTCCTGCTGAACCAGTAGCTGTAGTGAACCCCCAAAGCCACATGGCTGAAACAGTCCCGCGTGATGATAAAGACACGTCATGTCTCGACTGCTCAGAACGTCTCGACCTGATACCACCTGTTGCCCCCATCTGTCTGCTAGAAACCCCGTCAGGGCCCATGGGGACCGTACAAGCATAGCACAATCCACCTGAGGACAGTGAGACCCCAGGCCTGAGAGGCAGGAAGTCACTTTCACTACAGCAATCCACAGGGATGAGCATTCGCCCCAGAAGGCAGGCAGAGACAGACAGAGCCCACTTCTCAGGGATCTGGGAGGACCGGGTTTCTCCAGCCTGTCCTCAAGGGCAGGGCGGGGCCAGCCCCTACCTTCTCCGCCTGAGCCTCAAGAGACTTGAGGTTGTTGGTGACATTCTTCAGCTCCTCCTCCAGCTCAGAACACTTACTGTGAATAGTTTACGTAACGCAGGACAGGAAAAGGGAAGGAGAGGAGAGAAAAAAAAAAGGGAGAGAGACATGCAGACGTGAATTGAGCCTGTATGTAGAGAGAGCTGAAAGGTACATAGGGAAAAGAGAAGGCCCCGGGTGACCTGAGTCCGAAACCCTCCTCCCTCCGCCTCGGACTTCGTCCGCAGCTGGACCCTGGGGGCTGGGACTCAACGTCTGGAGGCCAATGAAGGAGACACTTGAGAAAGATCACCAGAACGAGTCGTAACTGCTACCTGGGGGGCAGGTGGGAACGGCTGCCCAACCCAACCGTCCCCCCAATTGCCCCGGGGGAGGAGAGACCCTGTGGAGAGGCAGGGAAGCAACTAGGAAAGAAGACATGAGAGACGCCAAGAAGTGGAAAAAGAGTGGAGCATTCCATGGAGAGATGAGAAAGCATTCAAATCCACCAGTGGAGGGGAGGCAGCTGCGAAACAAAAACTAGACCACGCCACACACACAACCTCTCTGTGGGGTCGGCGGTTAGTACCTTTTCCTCAGCAGCACTCAGACACTTCAGGTTCTGGTCCATCAGTCTGATCTGCTCATCCATCTCTCGGCAACGGCTGTTAGTGAAAGTCACGGGGATCGCACAAGCCAGGGTGCGGGGAGGGAGAAAGGTCAAAAGGGAACACAGCAAGAAAACAAGCAGCAAAATGGGAAGAAAAAAAAATTTCAAAAAATGGGAAGAGAACACCAATGGTCGTGATATGCCATGTCTGGGAGAGAACGCAAGGGAAGCACAAATACATACACCTCAGCACTAACTTTGTTATACAAGGCCCAGAGGTGGCAGCGGGGGGCAGTGCACGCCTGCCTGTGCCCTAAGTTAAGTTCCCCAGGAGACTGGCAGAGTGGTAAAAACAGAGAGAGATCTTAAGTCAGTACAACCACTTCAATGCCTCAAAGACAAACAGAACCCGGGTGGAAGGACCAGTAGAGCCTTCCACTTCCTTCCACTTCACGGTTCACCGTTTCTTATTAGTCTGGATTTCCCCTCAACTTATAAAACCCACCCTGCAAGATAGAAGACAACCTCATTGGGCATCTGTCACCATTCGGGAGCGTAAGAAAGCCCAAAGCCATTCGGAGGGCCAAAAAAAATCACTACAGGTGATGCCCGCTCTCCAGGCTCTGTTTAACAAGGTTGAAGGGATGCCAGCTCATTCGCATTAGTGCCCAAGCCAAAGGGGAAGGGACAGAGTGTAGGGCAAGATTTGGGGAGCGAGATACTCACGACTCTGCCAGTTCAGCACGTTCCTCTGTGCGTTCCAAGTCTCCCTCAATAATCACCAGCTTACGAGCCACCTACGGGAGAAGACGCAGGTACAGGTGAGCGGAGCCAAGGAGCCGTTTCCCTCTCACGGGTCTTTTCAGGAGGCCGGTGTCACGACGAGAGGAACACACCCACGGTGCCTCACCTCCTCGTACTTCCGGTCTGCCTCTTCCGCAATGTGCTTAGCTTCTTTGAGTTGGATTTCCTGGAGTTCCATCTTCTCTTCATCTTTTAAGGCTCGGTTTTCAATGACCTTCATACCTCTGTCAGAAACAATAAGGACAAATGTGGCAGCGACACTTTGAGGAGTATGTCATCAGCTCCACGCCAAGGGACCCGGGACTGCACCTGTAAAACGCCCTTCATTCCTCTCTGCTTTCCACTCGAAAAGAATGCCCACAGCACCCCTCGTCCATTACTTCTTTTAAACTTTTGCTTATAAAAATAATACATACTTGTTACGAAATTGAATGTTTCAGGGTGTAGTCTAAGGGCATAAAGCAAAAAGTCTCTCCACTTCTAGCCCTGTTTATCAGAGGTTAATATACTTCACAACCCTTCCAGAAATGTAATCTATAGATAAAATGCAAACACTCACACCCGCGCTTCCCACCCCCTAAAGGAACCATATGCACTGTTCTGCAGCTTCTTTCCCTCCCTTCCCACGATTGAGACCCGCTCTGTCATAGCACACACATAGCGGGATGAATTCCTCACTGTTACCGTCCGCCCAGCAGGGCATTTTGAATTCTGAAGCCTCGGTGTGATCCCAGGCACGTCGGCATACACCTTTGTTCTAGCTTAGCTCACACGTGGCACGGAGCCAACTGGCTATTTTCAACAGACGAGCTGTGATTTGGTTTGAGGGCTGCGGTTCTCAACATGGGCACACATTAAAATTACCAGAGAACCTTCCAAGAAAACAACGCCCAGGCCCCTCTCGCAGTGGATTCGGAACTTGACGTGGGATCCAGACATTCTGATGTTCCTCAACTCCCTTACGATCCCCACTCCTCACTCGCATGATTCTAATGGCGCAGCCCAGCTCAAGCGAGCTTCTGAAAGAAAACACTGACTGCTGGGCTCCACCTCCCGAGTTTCTGCTTCTTGGATCTTAGATCGGGGGTAGGGGCGGAGACCTTGCATTCCGCCCAGGTTCCCAGGTACTGCGGGTCTGGGGTCTCCCTCTGAGAACCACGGCTGCAGGGGCACTGATCTCACAAGTTTATGATGCTTCACGAAGTGGAAGCCTTCCCGATGGCCCCGTTTAAGGATCAGTCAGGAGGTCCATTGATACAGAAACATCAATTACAAAACGGTCACAGGGTCCAGGCCCCTTCCCCTGTCTGTCTTCAAGTGGAGAAATGAGGCGGAACAGAAGGAAAGAGGACCCTGTCACACAGGTAACTGCTGAGAAGACCAGGTCTGCGAGGAAGTCTTGAGCAGAGCCATTCCGGACTCCTCCTGACATGCCCACTTCACCAGGCCCCTAGACACACCTCTCGCTCTCATCAGCAGCCTTCTCAGCTTCCTCCAGCTTTTGCAGGGCGGTGGCCAGGCGCTCCTGGGCGCGATCCAGCTCCTCTTCAACCAGCTGGATCCGACGGTTCAAGGACGCCACCTCCGCCTCAGCCTGCGTGGGGGGGAAAGGATGAAAAAAGGAAGCAGAGGCCCAGTGAAAAGGAGCAGGACCAACCATGACAGTAAGACGGAGGCTGGCTACCACGAAGGGGGCCCAAGTCTAGCAGATGTGGTGATACACGCGCTTCCTCCCTTTTCCCATCAACCAACTCCCCTATGTTCCACAGGAAGAGCGTCTGAAAACTCAGTTCCTTGCCCAGCCCAGTGTCAGTTAGTACCACCCCCTTTCTGGACCCAGTTCAAATTCCTGAATACACGAGTGTCAGAAAAGGTGACCAGGGAAGGACTCCTCCCTGGGCTCTGGCTTAGAGGTGTGTCTCATTCTTCAGCTGCTTTCTTCTAAGTGTCTCATAAAGTGGGACGATAAATAAGCCAGGTTTCCTAAAGAGGCAATCTTGCGTTATCCATTAATGTGCCGCCTAATTCAAGTTGTCAACCCTCCGGTGACCCGACCCTCACACACCAGGACGACGACCAGCCAAGAGACTGTTTTCCAGAAGAGGCTTCATGACCAGAGAGCCAAAGACTGGTGCACTGAGATGCCCACCTCCATCGCTGCAACTGGCTCCCCACAACCCCCACCTTTTAAAGCTGACGGCAAGGAGCTCCTTCTGGCTAAAGGTACCTGCTTTGATGCCATTACAAAAAGACCTGGGGGCGGAAGAGAACGTCTCGTCCATGGCTCCACATTTCTGAATTGTGATTCTTCTGTTCCTCTATCCCCGCATTAGCCTCACCCTCCAGTACAGCTTAGGACAACCCTCTCCCTGGCCTGCACCCCACAATCAAACACAGGCTAGAGTCCAAGAAATCCCACGCCTTAATGGAATAAGAAACAAGGAAAGGAAGCGGCCGCGCGGGGAGGAATTCTACACGTAGAAGGGCCTCCCTCCTATGACAGCCTTTCCGCTCCCCACACCTTCCCTGGTGGCAAGTCTGCCGACTGCCACCATAGAAGAATTTAATCTGCCTGCATGCTCCCCAGTTCAGATGCTTATCCAAGTGCTTGGTAAACACGATCTCTCCTCTCCAGCCCAGATTGTGCCTGAATTCTATTACCCTGATTTCCCCTTGGCAGTCAGGGCTGGGGGCAGCTATAGAAATAATCTGGGCCACTAGCCCCTATGGGGAGGGGGATAGCCCATAAGAATCAGGTTATCTGGCACAAAAATATCCACATAAAAACATAGGAGGTCCAAAGGACTGCGTGCGCGTGCGTGCGTGTGTGTGTGTGTGTGTGTGGCGGGGGGAGCTATAACCACCAGCCTACAGGAAAATAAAATCAAAATATCCATACAAGCTGAAATCACGACGAAACCATTTGTGTCTCTATACTATTTAAAATACCACCAAGACAAGTATTCTCTGGCCCTGTCTCTTCCAGGAAAACAGACATCCGTCCCCAGGACAACACACACTTCACCCCACAAATTCAAAAACTCAAGCTCACAAGAGCAAGCCAGGCTATCAGGCAAGAACTGTGAGACACTGCCAGTGTGCTTTGTCTTACCCTCCCCTTCAGATGCCTAGAACTTAAAAAAAAAAAAAAAAGAGAGAGAGAGAGAGAGAGAGAGAATGGAACCAGATTTGGAGGAAGCTCATGAAATCTCAGTCCCCTTCCAGCTCACCAGTTAAGTTACCCAAATGGAGTAGAAGATAACAGGCTACGGGGGCGGGGAGGGGGTGCTGTTTCCATGGCAACAAGCTGGCCCAGGCGGTTTCTCCCACAAATCAGCATTTACAATAGAATTCTTCGCAAGGCTGAAAAGGGAGGAGGAGAAAGCACATCTTGATGCCCTCACAAGAGCACGCACACATTAACCACGCCTGTATCCAAAGCAGAACCCAAGACGGGAGTCCCAGCAAAAGCCGAGACCCTGTGGGGTGGGGGGGTGGTCGCTGTTCTCTTTTTTAACTCTTCCCATGTTGTAAAGTTCTCTTTACAACAAAACAGAAGCTTTGCAGAACCAAGATTTGTTGCGGAAGGTTAAAGGGAGAAGGAAGACACCCGACTTTCCCTTCTAGCCGGAACCTACACAACTGGCCTGTGAACCAGTGGTGTCAAGAGATTGAGTGGGGCCAACTTCTGCAAACCAGAAAGGGAAACATGAAGCTTTCAGCGATTCTAATCGTCCTAGATTTAGCATGCCCAGATGTGGTTTTGATCTTTCTGCCCACCCACCTCTGCCCAGCCTAGAGGATACACCCTGAGGTCCTTCCTTCCTTCGGTAATGATATGATTCTCCACTGCTCAAGAAGCCAAGATCCCAAGTGGAGGGGAAACAGCAGCAATTCGGTCGCATGAGAAGATGGCTGGCAACGGCTTCAGCTGTGAAATGAGTTGGGTTTTATAAAATACTACCATCCTCCATGCTGCGGAAGTTCCCCAAGCCCACCACACCCTTCAAGGCAAGAAACTGACAGGGCACTGGTACTGGAGGCAGATCAGGGCCAAGGACAGAAGGGGATTAGCCTAAACCTGGCATCCTGCCACCCTGGGGTTTCTCGTTTTAGACAAAAGCCACAGATGAAATTCAAAGGAAATGAGTAATGGAAGTTAGGCTTCAGCCCTGTGGGTGAAGGACTGCTCCATTTCACAGTGTTCACAAACGTATCTACCCAGCGAGATACAGTGCCCTTGGGGACTTTAAATTTCACAAGGGGGAGGCCAGCTGGAAGGAAGCAGAGCTATCAGCCCCAGAGTAAACAAAGGTGGAGTCTAAGCGTAGGCATGAGGAGCAAAGGGCCATTTGCCTCTCCCTTAGGTGTGTGTTCCAGTGTGAAGGCAAAGAAAGGTAATCAGCAGGAAAGCAAATCTAAACCAAAGGAAAGGTGATAAAGCCTGCTTAGTCCTCCAGACCCCACATATAGGAGAGAGCCACACAATGGTCAGGCAGCCTAACCCCCTCCAGAGACTAGGAATATGAGAATAGGTTCGAAACCCACTCACTCCCTCAGTAAACGTGTTCCTTTAGACCAGAAAAAGAAGAGACAAACACCAGGGGAAGAGAGGTTATAGGAGAGACGGTAAGGTAAACTATACAGTGTGGTTAAAATGTAAGTTTTATGTGATGCATATTTTGACCACCACCATTGTTACATCAAAAAAAAAAAAAAAAGGGGAAAGACTGCATTTAAATATTATGTTGCTGACTGCTGTTTAAACTTAGCAAGACGACAAAGGAGATCCAAAATTGAAAGTGGAATTGACAAGGTGCTACATTATAAAAGGTCAAGCTCCCAGGCCAAAGCAGGAAAGATGGATCCCAGAACTCCAGTCTCAGTTCTGGATTCATTCAGCTTCCCAACCAGGGTTGGATGTTCACACAAAGCAACCAAAGAAATCATTAAGTGACAATCCCACTAATAGCATGTGATACCATCAGGGAGTGCTGAGTGCCAGAGGGTGGAGCCTGCAAAACCCACATTCCAGGCGTCTTAAGAGGGTAACAGGTAGCCCAAACACCCCCTTCCTGGGGGGGGGGGTTCAAAGTTCACTATAGCAGAGAGTCAAAAGACTAGGTTCCCTCAAGCTGGGGAGTAGAAGACACCAGGTTTCATCAATATTTAACCATCACCCTACTTCCCCATCTGAGGACTTCCTCACTAGACCACAGCACACTAAGCAAAGATGACAAGCTCTGAATGAGGGAGGAGTAGCTTAAGAAACTGAAATTGCTCTCTCTGCTGCCCATCATTCCAGAGTCACCAAGGGTGGAAAAAAGGAACCAGACTTTTCTACAAGGGCAAATACCAAACCCTGGGAGTCGGGGGACACACACGACATCGATCCATCCTAGAAGTATTCCTAGGATGCCCATACTTAGATGTTGAGCCTAAGACTCTGCAGCTCCACCCCCAGTGCCTTCAGCCATCCTCTCCCTTCCCCTTTAAGGGGATCTGGTCACCAGAACAAAGGAGGAGAGAAAGTGTCACTAGTCAGTCACCCAGCCAGTCCATCTCACTTGAATTGACAATTAGAAGTTACTGGCATAATGAACAGAGGAAACGTCCACCGAGAAAAAGGTGACTGAGGCAGACAAGCTCCCAGCATTGCCAAGCCCAGTTATGAAAAGAAATGAACATTTTAACAATGTTTAAGTATTAACCTGGAAGGCAGCTGCCCCCACCACCTTTCCCCCTCCCCAAACATTCATTCTCAGCCACTCCCCAGAGGAGCTGCCAAAAAGGAGGAAAAAAAACTTACCAAGGGAAAGAACAGGGAATACCAACAAACCACAAGAGTTCTTTTCATTAGGTCTTCACATTTTAGTAGCAGTTACTTTCTTCTCCAGCCTCCAAAACCAAAAAGCCTCAACTCAGGAGATCAGTTCCACCCACTAGACTGCACCCCAGACCTTGGAAAATCTTATGGCTCACTGAAACGCCTCTCCACCACTTCCAAACAGAAAGTGGTTTCAAGAATCACCATTCATTCCATCAACATTTTGTGTTCCAACTTTCCGTTGACCAAACATTTACTGAACTTAAAAAAAGACACTGGTGGGTAACTGGGAAAGTAGCAGAGTAAGATAACTGGAGCCCCCTGGGAACGCATTCTGTCTTCATCAACCACAGTGCGGCTGCTCAATCAGAAACCTGGACAGAAGTTGGCACTCCATCCGATTCTCTGCCACACACACTCCCTTATCAGCTCTGCTTGGAAGAAGTGTCCTTAACCGGTTCAGCTCGCACTGATCAATCACATTTCAGCAATAAAGGCCTGAATGTGGCAGGAATTCCTGCCTTCCAGGTCCTCATGGGTAGGGTCAGACATTTTGCTTGGCTCCTGCATTTGCACCAACGAAGGGAGTGAAGTACCATCTCCCCTCTCGCTTCATCTCCACCGAGAGAGTGGGGTTTAGCAGTTGCAAGGGCTCCCCGCAAGAGGAAGGGGCCCCAGGCCGGAGGATGGGAGGCGGTGCTGTGGCCTCAACCCCTCCAGGGAGGGCACCGCGCTTCCTCTCGGCCGACTGCTGCCTCATTTCCTGAGCAGGAGGAGGGAGCGGAAAAGCTGCGCGCAGGCCAAGCCGGGGGCTTTCCGGCGGCACCCACCCCCAAGCCCCACCCATTCGCAGTGTGTTCGGCCCGGTTCCTCCCAGGTCAGAGAAGCACCTACCTACTCTTACCCCTGGGGCCGGAAACCTCAAACGAAAGCAGTCGCCCCCGCTGCCCGGGGACGTGGGGGAGGGAAAGGCCGCTGAGCCCCTCCCCCCGGCCGCGCCCGGCTCCGAAGCACTGAATGAATGAGCTGGAAGAGCAGGAGGAGAACCACTCCCCAGGCCCCTGCAGGCTCAACTCCTTCGGAGGTCCAGCCGGCGCGCCCAAGCGCCCAGGGGCCCCTCGCCCGCTGGGGGTCCCACTGAGGCCAAGCCCCACCCACCCTCTGGGCTGCAGCTTCGTCTCCGAGTCTGCCGGGCCCCTGCGGGCCGTGCTCCACGGCAAATAAAGGGACCCCGTTCCGGGTCCCCGCTGCGCCAGCCCCTGCCCCGCTCTCACGCGCCTCGCCGCGCCTCTCCGTACCTGCTCCCGAGCCCGCCTTTCTCCCTCCACCTCCCGCTGCAGGCGCTCGGCCCTCTCCTCCGCATCGTCCGCCTGCTGCTGCAGGACCTGGATCTTGCGCTTCACCGCCTCGATGGTGGTGATCCCGGCCATGGTGCCCACCCAGCTCCTGCTCGCGCTCGGCTTCCTGCCTCCTCCGCTCGGCGCCGCAGCCGCTTCTCACCCTACTTCCGCCTGCTCCGCCCTGAAATACCGGAACTGACCCGCCCGCCCGGATGTGACGCCGCCGCCGCGGCGCCCTGCACCGCCAGGCAGGCGGGAAGGCCGGCCGCTGGAGGGAGCCCGGCGGGCAGCGAGGGCGGCGCCGCCCAGTCGCCCCGGGCGACGGCTTTGCGCCTTTCCCTGGGGTCAGTAAAGGGGGGCGGGGCTGGGAAGAGGGATGGTTACCATGGCAACCGGAAGGCGCGTGGCGGTCCAGCCGCTCCAACCCCGCAGGCTGCCCTTAAGGGTTGGCTACCGGTGCGCTGCCCTTCCACTCCCGCCTTGGCCCTTCACTCCCCCAGTGCTGACCCGCCACTGGGTCATCCTGCATCCTGCAGCCTCCGTAATGTAAATATCCTACAAGCCTCTGCTTCCATCCGTTCCACACAGGCTCCAACACCAGGTGCTGCTAAGAAAAGCCTGGACTTTCTGGGCCGCCTTCAAAAGAGCCCCACGCTGCCACCTCCTTCCAAAGTCCGCTCAGGTAGATTCTCTCCCATCTCAAAGTCAATGAAGGCAAGTATGGGGGTGGAAGAGATGGGCTGATTGGCAACATGCTTATTCTATGTGGCATCAGTTATGGACCTAAGTGGAAAGGAAGAGCAGGGTTCTGAGCCTCAGGAAACTCGACCCTGGTGGCCTAAGAATTTGTCCAACTGTCTTTGGAAAAGGCTGGTCAGAGAGCCTATGGAAGCAGAAATGAGACTGTCATCTGGGTGCTGGTCAGCAGGGGGCACTATTGTACCTCCCTTTGCCCTAGTGATGAAGCAGACCTTGTCTCAGACAAACCAACGGAGTGTGGAGAGCGCCACTGCATCCCTGAGGCTGGTAGTTGGGAACAGATAATCTCTTGATCCCGGGAAACGGGTGGATTGAGTCCTGAGAGCTTAAAAGCACGACGGGTGGGCGGAATAGGGGCCAGTGCTATTGTTTTCCTGGTAACCAACAATACAACAAATTGACAGGTGTATCTGTCCGTCCCTCCTCTCCCCATCTCCCTTACTTAAAAAAGGTGCGGTAACTCTCTGCCCTAACCATTGCATTCCTCTTTCCCCTTCCTTTACCCTAATCAGCTTCTGATTTCATCTTGTATTGAAAGGACCTTAGACACGGTTGCACAACAGTGCGCGTGTTTTTACTGCCGCTGAACTGTACACTTTAAAATAATTAAAATGGTCAATTTTATGGTATGTATATTTTTCCACAGTTAAAAAAAAAAAAGGACCTCAACGAACTCAGGGAGGAAAAAAACGAAGTTTGGACTAACCTTGCCGTAACCTTGACCTTTTTTGTTCAAGGAGTCCTAGCCAATCCTAGGCTTTCCAGCAAGGCTTCTCATAACCAGAACTCCCTGTGTAAACATGTGGTTATTGACTCCCCCGTCTCTGCCCTTTAAATCCACATCAAAGTAATAATGCTGTCTTTACCTGTTTATTAATCTCAAGAGCACAATCTGAGCTGTGACACCCTCCCCCTAAAGATACGTATATTACATTGCTGTTGACTTTGACCCTTCCTCTCTACTTTCAATCTTGTTGCCTCCTCCTTATTCAGTGCTTTCCCCAATTCCTGTAAACACCTCACTTACTTTCTTTGACCCTATGAGGCAGGAGTCAGCAAATTTTTCTATAAAGGTCCAGATAGTCAATATTTCTGGCAGTGCAGGGGCCATAGGGTGTGGAGAATATTCCCTTGTAGGGAGAGAGTAGACAATATGGTAATGAATAAGATGCAGTCTTCCAATAAAACTCCACAAGTTCAGGCTGGGCGGGATTTACCCCACAGGCGGTAGTTTGCTGACCCCGCTTTGCGATAAGAAACCTTTCTTCCTGCTCCCACCAGGCCTAACAGATTGGTGCCTCCTGCCCTCAACCTTCCTCTCCTGTTTCTTGTTCTGCACATCTCTGAGGGTACTTACTTGTTGGGAAAGCTAACAAAGGTGAGAGAAGTTGAATGGCTTTTTTTTTTTTAACTCACACTTTACATATTTAAATAGTTTTTGGTGGATTCCTATATAAATATGAGAAGTTTCTTTTAGGTGAATGTGTGTATATATATATATATATATATATATATATATATATATATATAAAACATATATATATATATAAAACACATATAAAGCACATATATATGTATATATATATACATGAAACATATATATGTTCCCTTGAGATATACTATATATAAATGAACATACTGAGTAAACCTAGGTGGGGGTTGACGTGTGTGTGTGTGTGTGTATGTGTGTAAAACAGCTTAGGACAGACAGGAATTCATCCCCAGGAAATTCCTGTACCTTTCCAACTTTTATATATTGTTTAGAGCCTCTATGTGTAAGAGCTCTCTCTTCTAAGATCTCAGGTTAGACTTGTTTGATCTCTTCTTTGTTCCTAGAAACACCTCCTCAAGCCCACATACGAGCTGTTTCAGCCCAAGGACTTTCCCAGAGATGTTACCCAACATCTCACAGAACTGTTATTAACCCGACATTGTGCCAGTTAGCAGTAACGATCCCCAAGCCTGTTTATTAGACCCGCAGAGATCTATCCGTCTTTACCTGGAATCCAGGTGAGGCCACTCCAGCAGGCTATCAGGCACTGGCCCAAAGCCCTAGGGGGAACCTGTGTTTTATGCAGTTTTCCAAGAAGGGAGAATTCATCATTTGCAGTGGCCTACCCTTTCGGAAACTATGACTACATACGATGCATATGAGCTGCTTTGTGTCCCTGACCTCTGGCATGGAACATTTAACAACTCTTACCACTTCCCCAGGCCACCGAAAGAGGTGCAACGCCAAAGAGATCAGAAACCTAAGAGCAGAGAGGCCAAATGTGAGGCTCCAGAGATGTTTGTGAATGGCCCACTCTGTCTCTCCAGCTGTTTTCCAAAGCCACAGGTGGTTTGAAGACACACACGGCCCTATTTTCCTGTTAACTCAGTGCTGCGAATCGACCATTTCCATCAACAGCAGGACACACTGTTGTGACTGTGAAGGTTCTTATGGTACTTTTTTTCCAAAAAGCTTCCCTATGTCGTCTCTCATTTATCTTTGTGGGAAACTTCAAGGTTGAAGATGAAGGAAAGTAGGGGATTAGGGGATAAAATACAGTGAAAAAGAGAATTGATTTCATTTTCAAATGGGAAAATTTGGCTCTAGAGAAGCTGCGTAATTTAGTCACGGTCACAGAGTAAGGTGTGGTTGGTGATATATTCACCCTCTGAGATGACCCAACATCTAAGAGTCCTTCTTATTTCTGTCACAGTCTATCATTGTCTGCAGGTCTTCTCTGCTGCCCCATGGGTAATGCTCCTATGGCATCTCCTTGGCATCAGGACAGATGTCCACATTGGTTAAGATAAATAAACCCATACAGGGTCAAGGTCAACATGACCTCCTCTGTCCCATTAGGAAACCTGAGCTGGCTTTGCTGGGCAGTTGAGAGATGAGAGTTTCCCTATTAATACACCTATCTACGTGCCAAGCCTGGGACACAAAAGCTAGGAATGTGGCATGGGGAGGAGGTGGGATAAGTGATAGCAGTCTGGCCTGAGTCCCTTCCCTTTGTCCAGGTCTTGGGAAAGATACTGAAATTGCTGGGGGTAAGACAAAAACAAGACTTCTACATGTCTTTAAGAAAGAAAGTATAAGCCATGACAAGGGTATGCCAGCACGTAGTTATATGTAAACATGTATGTGTGTATCTATGTCTGTGTTCTGTGAATCCACAAGTGTGTGTGGGTCCAAGTGTGTTTGGAATTTAGTCATATTAACATGAAGAGCTTATGTGTGTTGATGAAACCACCCCCCCATCTCCCTAATACTCACATCAGCTGCCTTCTTCTCTGCCAGCTCCAGCTTCTCCTGGGCATCCTTCAAAGCTTCAGAATACTTGTCCAGCTCATCTTCTGTCCCTTTCAGCTTCTTCTGCATGGCCGCTAGCTCATCTTCCAGCTATAGGGACCCCAAGAGTCACACACAAGACATGCATATACAACAGTGCAGGCTCAGACCCTGGGCTCTCGAACCCTGACGGACCCCTGAGCCAAGCTTCTATCTTACCTTCCCCAGAAAGACACACTCTCTGTCCAGTCATTTCCAGCCAGCTGCTCCAGGAGTTACGCTATGGCCTTGGCCTGTCCCTGTGATCTCTGACCCTCAGATGATCAGGCCATGCTGGATTTTCATCTAAGACCCTGGGATGGTAAATATCTTAGGACGTAGATGCCTGGGGCTCCATTTAAGGGAAGAGAGATGCTGCATGCCAGGCCCCTACCTTTTCTTCTAGAAATCAAGGGTTCTCCCCAAACCTGATCTACTCCCACTGTGACACACTCTGACTCAGGAGGGGCTGCTGACTCCCGAGGTCACACAGGCAGTCTGAGGCAGGTACCCTAGTTGTCCTCTGCCTACCCAGCAAGGCTGGTGCAGAAGACACATCCCTCCCACCCAAAGGAACCGGCCCCAGTGGTCACTGCCTTTCCCATGAAGATTGTCTTCCACTGCCCAGTCTTGCTCCCCACAGGTGAGGGGGACCAGTGCCAGGGCCCACCTGTTTACTTCTTTCCTCCGCCTGCTTCTGCTCAGCCTCAGCTTGCTCTGCCCGGTCCAGAGCATTCTCCTTGTCCAGCTTTAGCATCTGCATCTTTTTCTTGATGGCCTCCATCGCGAGCAGTGGCCGAGGGTGAGCTCACCTGTGAACGCTGGAGAACTGGAGACGAGGGCAAGTGAGAAAGGAGGGGGTGCTGCGGAGTGACGAGGAGTCCCCCAGACTTGAGCCTTTATCTCTGCTCATGGTCCCACCTCTTGTTCCAAATATGGCCTTTCCGGCTGCCTCCACCCCATCATTGTTCTCCTGGGGGGGACACAGGGTGAGACACTTTGATGGGCTGACATCACCAGCAGAGAAAACATGTGGGAACAGCTGAGGCTGATTTTAGACAATGGAAAGTGGGGGAGGGGAGAGGCTCCCCATGACCCTGAAATTTTACACTCACTCCAGGAAGGTCTATGGGTGTTTTAAAAGAGCAGGGAGAGGGGCAGGGAGAACACTGAAACAGAAGAGGGTACTCCGGCCATCCTAGGAGAGTTTTCGCCCTGAGGGTCCTAGCTGCTCTTTAGCGGTTGCCTTGCTCTCACCTGCGCAGTGTTGGATGCTGGTCAGACCCCACTGCTTGGGTTTCACCTTTTGATTCCTGGTCTTCAGGGAGCTTGCGCAACGGTTTAGACGGGAGGTCACTCATGATCCTTGACAATTCCCCCCGATCCCCAGATCAAATTACTGAGCTATTTTGAGAGTCTCTAATTGGCAGGGACACATCATTCCTCCTGCTTAAGAGCCACAGGGACGGAGCACAGGGGGGAGGTTGGGATCTGGAAGGCCAGCCCAGAGCTTCAAGTGGGGTGGGGGAGAGAATCAAGGCCGAGTCACTGTCATCCAGACAGGACTGTGCCCTCAGTTTCCCCACAGTGATCTGGGAATAGAACGTCGATATCCACACCGACCAGGGTCTGTACTGCTCTCTACTCTTCTCCGCACCCTCTGCTCCCTTCATGTTCTCTATCCTGGCCCCCGCCCCCACCCCCATCCAAATCATCATTACCAGCTCTTCTCCCCAGCTTAGTTCCAGGCCTTGGGCATTTTTCTCCTTACAGTTTTGTTACCGACAGGTGGCAGTTGATCCCAGTACACCAGCACCACACCATCTGAGAATGTGCCAGTGGAGATGGGGGCACTGTTCAAGGTGACCAGGGCTATCAGGGGAGAATATAAATTGCTCTAATTAGTCATTCTGTCAAGGATAGATGGGTAGTGTTAATACGAAGCTCCGGCTATGGGGTAACTGGGACCCCCAGCAGGGCAGAGGCCCAAACCGGAGTTCACTCTTGCGAGCTCCCAGTCGCTAGAGGCAGATAGGCAGATAGATAATCAGCGAACTCCTGAAGGAAAGCAGACACCAAAGACCCTACTATGGGACTAGGGATGGAGAGGTTCCCAGGGTCAGGAAGCAGCGGATAATAACGTGAGGAGGCATTGACTAAGGAGGAGAAAAATACAAGGACAAAAGAAGATCGGGATACATCCCTTTTAGTACAAGGGAAATAGAGGAAGGTTTGCTACTCAAATGCCAGCTCTCTCCTGCTCTCACACTAGCCCTCCAGCTTAAGACTGAACTCCATGGAGGTTGTTCCCCAAAGGGGTGCTGGAAAGAAGAGGTTCAGAAACAAAGACAGGCGCCCCAGAGCCCCAGAGGTTGCGGTTGGAAAGAGTGTGATGCCGCATTGCCCACTGCTGTAAGAATACGTTTGACATTTAGTTGGTTCCTAAGTAAACAACCCAATATCAAACATATCACACAGAAGCAGGCAGGAGAGCTTCTCCCCACGGCCGAGAAAGGCCAAAGCAGAGACAGGAGACAGCAAGCACGGCTGGGTGGAGAGCTGTGTCCTTGGAGAAGGGCACTGACCCCTGCTCGCTCCTCCTAAGACGGCGGGCTCTCACTCTACTGCCCTTCGTGCCATCGTGTTTCAGCTCGTCTCCTACCAGTGCCTGGCCTTTGCTGGGTCATGATGGCCTGAACCAGGAAGACTATCTGGCCGGTCGCCACGTCCGGGCACCCATCCTTCCAGAAGCTCCCACGCAGCTTCTCCCCCTGAGGTCACGCCCCGACCCAGAGGCTCGGCTGTGTCAGCTCCTCGTGTCAGCGGTCAGCCGTGCCACCTGCTCTCCTCAACTCCCTTCCAGCTGCCCCAAGGCTTTTTGGGGGTGGGGTGGGGGCGGGGGCGTGCACGTCCTACTTTAATCTTCCAACAGAACCCCAACCTTTTCAGAGCACCCCCACAGGACAGCTGAGGGCCTTCCAGCGGACTCCATCCTGGTCCTGCTCCTCTTACGGCACATCAGTAGCATGAGAAACGTCTAGAATATTTGGCTGCTGCCTCCCACCGTCTTGGGCCTTCTCTCCTTCTGCCCATGTCCTCTGGGCAGCCTCCGTCTTTAAAGTCACCCCTGGATGTCCAGAAGAGAAGCACCACCTGTCGCACGGCCAGGCTCCAGAAGACGTATGGTCTCACCTGCCTGGCAAATTGCAACTAAGCCTTTAGGAGATGGAGGGTCAGGGAGGAAAGTCCCGCTGCCAGGAAGTGACCTGCAGTCCTCAGGACTGTCCTGTTCTTCTGAGGCTTTGCACAGCGAGAACTCCCTGGCTGGCTTCAGGAAGGGTCTCCCTCACAGGGATCCAGGCTGCTTCCCTTCTGGGAGGTTTTTCTTCTGAAGAGAATGAGGTCTGTTGGGTGTCATGTGGTAGGCAGATGCTTCCCTCGACTGGGGCAGGAAGAAGCCGGCGTTATAGCTGCACTGAGGGTGGGGGGAGGGTGGGGGTGGGGGGAGGGCGCTCTGCTTTAGCCCCCAGGCCCGTTCCATGTGTCCTTGTCCCCATTAGCCTGGACACACACACGTACCACTCCAGTGCCCTTGACAGAGATCGATCGCTCGCCCCAGGCCCCGCTTACTGTGTGTGGTTCCTGGCCTTTAGGGGCAGACGAACAAACGTGCACAAGCCCCAAGGAAGGCACCTGTGGTGGTGTCTTGTGTCCTGACTCCGTTGGGGCTCTCAGTGTGTAATTTTCATTTTTTTCACTGTCCTTCGTACTCTTCCCCTCCAAGCCCTTGACCACCTTGGAGAACCAGAGGCTGGGAGGACAGGACTGGCAGAAACGAGAGAGGCTTTAGTGTTTAGGGCACGAGGGGCACAGAGGCAGAGACGGGGATGTTGATGTGGGGGAGACAGCTCTCTTAGGACACGGACTGGCGGCATACCTAGGCAGACACATCAGATGGGCTCGGATGCACGCTTTCTAGTTCTCCTGGAAGTACCTTGTAGGCAGCCATTTCCAACAAGACCACGCAAGCCCTTCTGAGCCAGGGAGCTGCATAAGACACAGCCACTGAGGGAACAGGGACTGGATGGGTGTGATGGGGTGAAGTCCTCAGCTGATGTGATGAGAGCAGGCAGACAGGCGGAAAGATCAGCGGGATGTGCTCTGTAGGGGGCCAGCCTGCCAATACTGCAGCCAGCCTGGCACTGACAAGCCCGGGGGAGGGGGCGGAGACAGGCCAAGGTCGGGGATCAGGCCGTGGGTCCAAATGAACAGAGGAAAGAGGAATAAAAGGGGTTGATGAGGGAGTGTGGTGTGAAGTGGGGGGCAGTCAGGTAATGGAGACGCAATAAAAGGGAGAACTATTATAGGGCAGGGTGGGGGCTTAAAAAAACAATTTTCCTCCCACCTTCTAAGTTCTTCTAGCTGGGCTAATAATCAAATTGATAGAGACAGATTAACAGAAGAAAATGTCCAAAGTTTATTATACAAATGCGCATTGTGGGGGATGCCATAAGGACGAGACCAGAAACATTGGGCAGCTGAGGTTTATATGCCGTCATGGACGAAGGGGAAAAGGAGGCAGGGGTCTGGGATTTCCTATGGGAAAACAGGCAATTTACAGGTCCCTGAAAAGCGTGGGACACACGCCACACGTGACAAACAAATTCCTGCTAGGCAACCAGAAACAATGTGACATGGGGGGGGGCTGGGGGGGATCTAGCTGGCAAGCTGCTGGGGTCCTCCCTATGGAAAGCTAAAGTGAATATGCTAAAATTCCCTCCGGGAGCAGTCTTTCCATCTGAATCTCTTAGGTAGGAAAATGGGAGGGTGAAAAGTTCTTTCTGAGTCTTTTGTTTCATGCTAATCAGCTTAAAATCAATATCCTGAAAGGCACATTTGAGTGGAAAACTTTGGTTCCCTTCGGCAGGAAAACATCAATGGGTTACTGTTTATGGGCGGTACATGCCACCTGTCTGCCAAGGCTTTCTTTAATCCCCACAGCAACCCGACCAGGTAGACGTTACCTCCATTGTACATGTGAGGAACTGCGACCAGAAAGTTAGAGCCACTTGCTCAAGACCACACAGGCAGTACGTGACAGAGCCAGGAGTCCAGCCCAGACCAGTCGCGGGAAAGCCTGTTCCCCCGACGCCGTACTGCGCGTGTATGAGGGGAGGGCGGCCAGGGACAGATACAGGGAGGACGAAAGACGTGAAAGCCAGACGGACCTGCAGGAACCGAGGGCACCGCGGGCGGGGGAACAGGCAGAAGGAACAGGTCTTGGTCTCAGGTTTGTGGGGCGAAACCAGGCCGCATGCACGTGGTTCTGTCTCCTATAAAACTCTCACCATACCTGCCATTGCTCCCCACCAGCCTGTGAGCGCCACGTCTTGTTCGGTGTAAGAACTCATGAGTAGTTACCGACTAAAGGGAAGAGGGCTTGGGAAGCAGGGCTGAGGGGCTGGAGGATGAATGGATATATGGGACAGAGAGGGACAGGCAGGGGATGGAGAACGGCATAAGGGGGCCAACCTGGGGGTCTGAAGGGCCTGGGTCACTGAGAAATCTCCTGAGGGGCAAAGGGAGGATCCTGTGTGCCCAGCGCTGGGCTTCCTCTCTACATGCATTAGGTGACTTAATCCTCATTTTCTGTTGTTTGCTAAAAGAGTTTATTCACATCGCATAATCATTTCTTTTTTATATATATTTTTAATTTTCATTTTTCAATTACAGTTGACATTCAGAGTATTTCAGGTGTACAGCAGAGTGGTTAAGACATTTATACAATTTGTGAAGTGATCCCCCAATAAGTCTTGTACCCACCTGACACCACACGTAGTTTTTGCTATTTCATTGACTATATTCCCTATGCTGTACTTTACATCTCCCTGACTACTTTGTAACCACCAATTTGTACTTCTAGTCCCTTCCCCTTTTCCACCCAGCCCCCCAACCCCCTCCCCTCTGGCAGCCATCAGTTTGTTCTCGGTATCTATGAGTCTGTTTCTATTTTGTTTGTTTATCCTGTTCTTCAGAGTCCCCATTTAAGCGAAATCATATGGTACTTGTCTTTCTCTGTCTGACTTATTTCATTTAGCATAATACCCTCTAGGTCCATTCATGTTGTCGCAAGTGGTAAGGTTCATTCGTTTTATGGCCAACTAATATTCCTCTGTACATATGTCCCACGTCTTCTTTATTCCAATAGTCCATTGATGGACACTTAGGTTGCTTCCACATCTTGGCTATTATAACTCATGCTGCAATGAACATAGGGGTGCACAGATCTTTTCTCTGGATAAATACCCAGGAGTGGACTTGCTGGGTCATAAGGTAGTTCTATTTTTAATATTTTGAGGAACCTCCATCCTGTTTTCCACAGTGGCTGTACTGATTTACATTCCCACCAACAGTGCATGAGGCCTCCCTTTTCTCCACATCCTTGCCTGTGCTTGTTATTTTTAATTCTCTTAATGATCCTATGAGATGGGTATTACTGTCCCCATTTTCAGAAGAGGAAATTGAGCCTCAGGGAAGCAACTTACACATGGTGACACGATTCGGAAAAGCCCGACTTTGAACCCACACCTGACTTCAAGCCCGTGTTCTCTCTGGACCCTGTTCCCTCTCTCTGTTCATCTGTGGGTTATGTAGGGAGAGAAGGAAGGAGAAGCCCTGACAGTTGAGATGAAACATATATATTAAGGTATGGAGACGGACTTGGGAAAGGGTAAAAGAAAAAGTGTGTTTTGCAGTGGAGACAGCCACATGGAGCTGAGGGCACGTCAAGATCATTGTGGAAGGATGAGTGACCAATTGGATGCAGACGGCAAAGTGAGAGAACATGGAAGTGTGTACGCTGGGGATCACATCGAACGATGGTGTAGTCCTGCCACTGTTACAGGCTGCAAAATGGCGTCTCTCCACAGCTATAGAGAAGCAGCTGGTGGTGGCCAAAGGGGCGGGGTTGGGGAATGGGAATCTTTTTTTAAAATGGGGGTCTCTCTGGTTTGGGATGTCATTTGAATGTAAAGTGGAAAGGAAGGTTCTCTGTGGCCTGTAGATGCATATGATTAGTCAGTCCTTTGCAGTAGTTTTCAAATTTTGAATGCCTTTAGATTTAACGCTCTTTCTGGTCCCCTATAAATCCTACAACTCCTTATGTCTGTTATATTACCTGCCTGACCCGTGAAGGCGTAGGAGTTTGGAACCCTGTCATTTTGCAGAGGTGGGAATTCAGACCCACCTCAAAGTCTCCCAGTAACTGGCTGACTCAAACCTCACATCCACGCTTCTTGAGCCTCAAACCCCCCAGTTCCTATGGATTAACAGCCACATTCAGAACAGATGAGTGGAGGTGAGATCTGAGAGGGGGTGAGCCAAGTCCAGAAAGCTACCTGTATTATGGCAGCTGTGAATAAGCACTGCTGGAGCAAATCAACACTTAGGGCGGAAAACATGGGCCAAGGGGTCTAAGTTGGAACGTCTAAAGCTAGCTTTCTTTATTTGTTAAACCAGGATTCTCTCCCATTGTCCATCTCTCCGCCTCACCTCCCTCCACTCACATCAACACTGCTTAGCTCATTCTGACCACAAGGCGCCACTCTTGTTCTCACCATTGTGTCATGGATTGTTTCCTAATAGCATCAGGGGGTTGACCTGACAAAGCTAAGAGTGGGAGTCCCATCTGAAGTCCTGGGCAGGTCACTAGACCCAGGTGTGTTTTGGGAAGGACATTCAAGGTGGTAGGGGCTCCAGAAGGCTAGGTGAGCAGGCGCGGTGAGACGGGAAGGGCAGTGTTTCGGATGCCGTCAGAGTCTCTCCACGTAAAAGGCTTTGCCCATCTGATTTAGTTCCTGTTGGTACTGCCGATGCTCCTTCTCAAAGAGCTGGTGCAGGGCGGCCTGCCGGACCTGGTGGGGAGGGCGGGATATAGTGGGACGCGTGCCCTCTGTGTAACCCGCTCATTCTCTCCCTGGTTGCGTGCCCATCACTGCCGTTTTGGCTCTGGACTTAGCTGTGACATAAAGCTAGGCAGTAGCGTACAGGCTGAACACTGGAGGAGAAGCCTACCCGAGTTTTTCTCCAGGGGTGAAGCCCCACCTTCAGCAAATACTTGCAGAGAACATCCCATGAACCAGGAACTCTACAAAGATGGTGACATGACAGGAACTGAGGACCCCAGGGAGAGGTTCTGAAAGGCCGGGGCAGGGCACTAAAGCAGTTTTATGTCTCACCAAGATGAAAGGAGCAAGGACTAGACTGCACTTTAGGATTCTGGAATGTTCCACCTGCAGCTGGATGCAAAGAATCACTTAATGAAAAAGAGCTCTGGTATTTGGAGTTATTGTCCGGTGTAACAGTGAAAATCGCAGAGGCAAATAAGATGGGTGAGGAATGGCAGAGACTAAGAGCTCGGGACTCCTGGTGTGCAAAGGTCCGGGCAGTAGTGGGGAGATTCCAGGTTACCGTCCAGAACTCACCATCAGGAGCTGCTTGTTGGCCAGGGCCAACTCCTGTGCCATGGTGACCTGCATCCTGAGGGTGGCATAGGGGTTTCTCCTCTGGCTCAATGTCATCTGCCACAGACAGTGAATGTGTGAACTTCGCCACCTGCCCCAGGTGTAGAGGGAGGGGTTGAACAGGTTAGTTAGGAGCAGAGACAAAAACCCCATCCCCCATCCGTGAGGCTGTTTCCTCATCAGAGCCTCTGTGACAGTGTCAGAAGACTGCAAGCCCCAGGAAAGGGTAACTAGAAGTGCCTTGGAACCTTGTATATATTAAGTACATTATGTGATTTAATCACGAAAACTGTGTCATGTTAATTTCTGCATTATACAGACAAGAAAACAAAGTTCAGGTGAGTTGCCCAAGGTCACTTAATGGCAGACCTGGGTATCAAATCCAGTCTAAGGGTTAATTCCTTCCACTATGCCCGTGAGCCTCAACCCTGGCTAGACACATTCCGGAATGATCTGTTAAGGTTTTCAATACGCAAAAGGATTATTCATATGTAAACATCCGTATGTATGTATCCTCCACTCAGATAAACCCTACTGAGATTGAAAAAACAAAACCCAGGTATTTTTTTTTTTTTGACAGGTGACTACGAAGTTAAGTACATACAGAAATACAGTAAATGGCAAGGGAAAGCTTCATTCTTCTGCCCCCATCCTTCTCAAAAAGTTATTAGTTTCTTGTGTATCTTTCCAGAACAATTTTCTATCATATGCCAGCAAGTATAGCTTTTAATTTTTTTAAACATAAAATCATACATTTATATAAGCAGTATTACTTAACCATTTGGATTTCCCCTATCAGCACACAGAGATTTGCTTCATTCTGTTCAAAGGCTGCCGGGCATTTTTGTAGCATCATTGAACCAGCTGGGTGGTTTCTAGCTTTTTCACTTTCATAAACAACGCTGTCATGTGTATGCACTCTTGTGTATGCACATACTAGTGCTTTTCAAGATATGTATTATGTTAAGGTAAATTCCTAGGAGTTGCCAGTTCAAAAGATATGTGAAATTTACACAGATTTCATCAAACTGCTTTTGTAAAAAAGGCTGCGTCAGTCTTGACTCCCGCTAAAACTATACACATTCTTGTTACCTCAGTCTTTGCTAGCTCTGGGTATAACCTGGAAACCTTAAAAAACAGGCTTATCCTATCCAATCCCAGACCATTTTAGTCAGAATTTTCTGGGTTAAGACCTAAGTATGTGTTTTCCAAAAGCTCCCCAGGTGTAGGTCACAGCCTAGTCTGGAATCTTCTCCCTCATTCAACAAATACCAACAAATCCTTACTGCACACCTACCACGCGATTAGTACAATGCCAGGCAACAAATATGTGCATCCTCCTCAAAAAAACAAAAATGAAAACAAAAATTTGCTCCAATTTTCCTTCAGAGAATGGTCCAGCAAGGGGCAGTAAAAACCAGGGTACGTTGCCTAACCCAGTGGCAGGAGGAGGCTGCCCTGGGCTTGTGAGAACAAGGGCTGCTTCCGGCCCCAGTCATTTCCTTCTCAATGAGCCCCTACCAAGATAGAGCAGAGCCGGCAGGTGGCTCAGGGAGAGCAGGAGGGTGAAAAGGTCAAGCTGAAAGGTAAGGGGAGAAATAGAAGCAGAGATTACCTATCAGCCATCTTCTTAAGTCCCTGGGCCTTCTGAAAACTCTGCAAGAAAAGGCCTTTCTGCTGATCTGCCTTATCTCCAGCACTTCACCCCAGTACCCTGTTGGTGGGGGACATACAACCTTTCTCTTTTGAGAGGCAGTGGCCAATTTCCTAGGGGAGGTGGGAAGAGAGCGCTACTCCTTTCGGAATGGGTCAGAGTAAAGGCAGGGTTTGGGATGGCACAAATACCTACTACGTGCCAGACGTGGTCTCCCACTCCCATGGCCTCTCAGGAAGAGGTCCAGTCCTGGTGAACTGATCTCGAAACTTCATCAAGGGAACCCCTCCAACCCAGCCCCTCCTTCCAACTCTGCATACCTCTTCTTCTACCTCTGCTATCTTTTCCTCAGACATGTCTACAGACTTGCTGGATTCAGTCTGGGGAGGCTGAGCAGGCTCTTTTCTGTTTGGTTGTCACCAAGGTTTCAGTAGTCATAGCAACATTCCCTCCTCCAACAATGACCCAATACCTAGTAGTTGATTGGTCAGCTGGCCCGTTGCCCTGGAGACCTGAAGGGAATCCTGGCTCTCCAGCCTATCAATGATTAGGGCAATTCTAGGAGCAAGGACCACAGTCCCAATTTTAGGAGTTCTTCTGCTGGGGTCCCAAGGAGTATTTATATGATCCCAGGTCCAGGGTACCCACAGTCCTACCAGTTCTCTGGAGGTGGATCCTGACGCCCTACCTGGTCAGGCAGGTGCAGAGAACATACCATATGTCTGTTTTACTATATAGGGCAACTGTAAAGGAATGACTCATGAGCCTTTATTTTCTAATTGATCCTTTTATTAAACAATTTATAAAGTCAAACCACTGGTTGGTCTGACCATTTTTTCACATTGTCCCACAGTATCCCCAATAAAGGAGGGGGGATGGAATTATGTCAGGTGTCAAAACGCTCCCTTTTCAATTTACGCACAACAGTGTGGAATGCAAGTGGAAGGGACGAGCCGTGCCAGCCAGGGACGTTGTGCTCACGTTGAACACGTCCTGGTTTAAGTGCAGCACAGGTAGTGTTCCATGCCACTCAAGGCCTCACCTGACCCCCACCAGCTCCTGTCTGCCTTTCCCACCAATCAGCTCTTAGGACGTGTCAAGCCCAAATGGCTCCCATTCAACCATGTACAAAGGGGTAATACGGAAGACACCAAGCCGTGTCACCCCAACTCTCACCCTTGGGATTATCTATAGTTTGGAAAAGGGCAGATGAATTACGATCAAAATCAAGTGAGGATTTTTAAGGGAGCTTTGACAGAAACATTAAGAGAAACATCTGAATTCAACTCCAGAAAGAAGTACTACCAAGGGCAAGTAAAGTCTTATCCGATGTTTGGAAACTGGCCCTAAGAAAGGCTGGAGAATGAACCCCTAGGCACGAGCGCTAAGAGCTCTGGATGACGGGAGTCCGGCTGATCCAGGCTGGGCCTGCTGAGCCAGCTGACCTGAGGGCCACCGGGCAGGCTGCCGCTGTAGTCCCTCGGCTCCATCACAGAGTGCTCTCCAGGGTGTTATAGTTGTCCTTGAAGCTCTTCAACTCGAGGAAGTGCTTGGCACGTTTACTCTTCTGACTGGAGGGGAGGTATGTCACCTGGATGGTTGTGGGGGAGACTTCGGGAGACTGGGTTAGGTCTTTGGCTGCTGACTGGTGCTGTCGCTGGGAGCTCCCACTTCGTGCTTTCACCCTGAAGAATAGAGAGGACAGGTTATGGACAGAGTGAGGACTAATGGGAGAATACAAATCCAGGCTCATCCATTCCATAAATGCAGCTGTAGCCATAAACGGTCTCTGTCCTATCTTGTAAACCAGTTACTAAACTCCCACCTAGTAGCTTAGAAACAGCAGAGAAACCAATTTTCCCAGAGTCCCTGCCTCTGCTCAATCTTTTCTTCATTTCCCTATGCGTAAAGACAACTTCTAATTTTGCTGAGTCACCTAATGTGTGTATGCCACTAACGTACTCTCCAGAGAGTCCCTTGGAAACTGAATACCAAAAATAATAATAAAAGGAACTACTGAGTACTTACCACACTCGGACATTAAATCTGGTGCTTTACTAACACCTAATTTCCTAACATCCCAGTATTCCTATATGGTGGTATCACCCCCATTTTGCAGCTTAGGAAACTGAGGGTCCATTAAGTAACTTGCCTGAGGTCACAAAGCTAGCAAGTGACAGAGAGCTGGGATTCAAACTTCAGTTTGTCAGATTTCAGAGCCTATACTGTTTTTATTATATCCACTAAACCTTTCTAGTAACTAGAAATCAAAGAGACTAAATTAAAAAAAAAAGTGATAAAAGCATAAAATTTACCATCTTAACCATTTTTAAATATTTATAGTTCAGTAGTGTTAAGTACATCCACACTGTCGTGCTGCTAGTCTCCAGAATTCTTTTTATCTTGCAAAACGAACTCTTCACCTATTAATCAACTCCCTCCTCTCCCTTCCCTCCCGCCCGCCCCTGGCAATAATCACTCTGTCGCTACGAATATGACTACTTTAGGCAGCTCACGTAGTAGAATCTTACAGTATCTGCCTTTCAAGAAAACAATTTTGAATGGGCCTCCTGCCTGAATTCTAGACCCAATGCCCCTTTCCATCCTCTCCCCATGTGTTCTAAGTAGTTTTTACTGGGACCTTGGGTCTTCAGGAACAAGGTGGTTTATTTTTAGGGACAGAGAGATGACGGGACAGATACACCCTTCATCTTTTGAGAAAGATTCATATTCAACACAGCAGGAAACAGATGTATTCTTTTCATGGCTGTTAACTTTTTGTTCTAGATTGGCTTTTCCTCTTTACCGTTTCATCTTAATACGAGGGAACGACATAATGAAGCTACCTGTGTCAGCACATGTTTAAAACGTTCCCAGACAAAAGTCATGATTCTTCTCCTGTAACAAGACACTCAACAGCTGACTCTATAGCGACGACCCGTTTCAGACGTGGTTACCAATGCTCTAAATGGTAATAAAAACGGGTGGCATTTAATTCTTACTTGTATCAGAGCAAGCCACAAAAGGAGGGCACAGGGACCCTGACACTTTACTGAGCTGGCCCCAAAGACCCAAGCAGCACAAAGGCAGGGGCAGCCCCCCTTCCTGGCTTGTAGAGCAGCACCTGCTTTCCACTGGGAGTGAGAGGCAACTCTGCCAGTGTAGGAGCTGACATCTCTGGATGGTGACCACACTGCTTACGAAGGTCACCGCGCTGTACAGCCCAGCCCTCCCCACCCCAGGCCGGGACACGTGCCCCTCGCACTCACACAGCGGCCAGCTCACTGAGGGCCTCCTGATAGTGCAGGTACTCACTCTGGCCGAAGACCTGGGGAGAGAGGAAGGAGCAGTGAGGCTGTCAGTCTGGGGATCCCCTTAGTGCCCTGGAGGACCAAGTGGCCCCCACTCACCCCTGTCCCATAGCGGGCTGTCTCATAGCCATCCAGCAGGGCATCAATGAGCGCCTTGCGCACACCCTTGAAAGGTGTACTGGTGTTTCGAAGATCGAGCAGGTAGGAGCGGAAATTCTTGCCCATTAAGGAACGAGGATACCGGCCTTCGGCATGAAATGGGATCTCTGAGGAGATAATAGCACAATGATACCCCTTCTCCCATTCGTTAGTCTTTCTAGTTAATTTCCCAAAATTAGAAATGGGTCCAATGAGTTGAGCTGGGGGGGAAATTCTGAAGACTTAAGAAGACCAGAGGTATAGAGCTGTGTCTCAATCATCATTTAGTGGTGGTAACACAACTGTAAACTATACCAATGACACATGATAGTGTCTTCGTCCTATTTACCCTCCTACTTTCCCATCCTGGCTTTAAGATGCTGTTCTGGCAGAGACAGAGCATATACAACAATGGTCATAGAATAAAAAAATAAAAAAAAGTCCAAGAACCATCTATCTTGGGTGAATGAAAAAGCAGATGCCACTCGTCTTTTGTAGGAAAACAAGCAAATTATAACCATCCAGTTCGTGAAAATAAAGAACAAAACCAGCTCTGGAAAAGTAAATTGTCTACATCATGTTCTTAGGCAAAAGAGTTACACAGGACTCTCAATACTCTAGGAAATTCCCACCAGCCAGGGATGTGTGGAAAGGACACATTCTAACACACGTGACGTGGGCTCCGCCCTCTTCCCCAGCTGATCTTTTGGGATCCCCGTCAAGCAGCCCTCACCAGAGGCGCGGATGGCATCCAAAGCTTTCATCCTGTACAGATAGTTGTAGCAGTCTGTGGAGAAAGAGAACGGTCTCAGGCATAGCCCTGCAAAGTCTCTCCAAACTCCCACAAGCTCCCACAAACTGCCTCCCACATCTGTCATGTACCCAGGAAGAGGAACCACCGCTGCTGGGTCTGCCAGCAGCTGTGTGACAGCTCCGAGAGCAAAGGAACTCCGAGCTTGTGGGATCCTCCCTGCAGTGTTCTCCAAGAGCAGGCCACATACTCTGGTTTCCCTGCGCTTCCAGCTGTAGCAGCCTGGCATCGCCATCCGCAAGGAGCTGAGGTTCATACTTGATATCCTGGACCCTGGATAGTCGAATGTCAATCTCCTCTTTTAAGTCCTGTCCAAGTAGAGAAGAGAATACACAATCACTTCCCCTGTGCTCTGCTTCCCATCACTTTGGAGTGGAGCAGAGCTAATGAGCAACTAAGACAAGGCAAGCAGAGAACATGTTCATTTGGCTAATGTAATTGCAAGATAAGAATCAAGAATTTAAGGAAGACTGGGATTGGGTTCTCTAAGAACCTCTCCAAACTGTGTCTCTAAGCCAGATCTTTTAAACTGCCAGAATTCCTTCAAGCTCTACAGCATCAACATTGTTTCTGACTTTCACCTGGATTTAGAGGACTCTTGGTGAGGTGTTATAAAGAACTTCCTGAGCTGGGAAAAAATCGACAGGAATCAGAAGTCATGGTCCACTCTAAAAACCTAGAGGCCTGCATAGGGCTTTTAATAGTTTGGGGACTTATCCTACCTGGTGGAGTATATTTAATTTTTTAAGTAGGTAATTCACATCCAGGGTATAAAATTCCAAAAGGTACTGAAGGTGTTACCTCTCACTTATCCAGAAGCAGCCACTGTTAGTAATATTGACAGCCACTGTCACATTCACCTCTTACTTGAGAGGAATGATTGCCAGAACACCAAGTAGATTCTTTCTCCTTGTAACTTTTTAGGAACTTCCATTGTGAAACAGATCATACACAGAATACATACAATGTATGCATACATTTTAGTTATCAAAATCATTAAGATAAACACCTGAATCCACCATCTACTTAATGAATGGAAATACTACCAATGGTTTTGAAGCCGTCTGTGCCTATCTCTGATGGAATGCAATCCCCTAATCTTAATTTGTCAAGTCTTAATTTTCTTGTTTTATTACATCGCCCTAAACAAAATGCTTAACTCTGCCTGATTTTAAACTTTATACAAATGAAAAAATACTTTTTGAATTCCTCTGCAACCTGTCTTTCAAATTTTTAAATAGACTTTGAGGGTGAATTTACCTGCAATAAACTGCATCCATTTTAAGTGTGTAGATTGATGAACTTTGACAAATGAATATACCCACTCAACCACCATTCCAATCAAGATACAGATATTTCTATTGCCCCAAAATGTTCTTCGTACCCCTTTGCAGTCAATCTCTCCCTGTGCCCTGGGCAACACTGATGTGCTTTCTATCAATATAGCTCTTCCTGTCCTAGAATTTCACATAAATGGAATGGAATCATACGGTACATACACTTTTGTGAATGGCTTTTTTTCACTCAGCATGTTTTTGAGATTCATTCATGTTTGCAACTTGAATTTTTCATTCACAAATATTTTACAGGTTCATTTGTGTTCATATATTTATCTTCAGTTTATTTTCATTCTTTATAGTATTCCAGAATACAAATACCGGGGGTGCCAAAAAAACGTATGCAAGTGGACACTGGTCGTTTCTCAAGCAGTTCACCGTAATCAGAAGTGTCTGGACGCTGATGGTAAGCACTCTGAGCACCTCTTGTAGTTGCAGAAGTCAAACGTGACTTGTATCCATCTTTTGTTATTGGTATATATTGAATATCACAATTTTAATAGTTTTTTCTTAAAATGTATCTACATTTTTTTGGCACCCTCTGTATATCATACAGCCATTTTCAAATGGACATTTGGATTTTCTTTTTAAAATATTACAACGTATAAATATTCTTGCACACACTTTCTGGTACACATGGGCAAAAACTAATTTCTCTGTGGTAGCAGTGGAATTGCTGGGCTGTGGATTAGGTACATGAGCAATCTTACTAGATAGAGCCCGATTACTTTCCACAGTGATTTAACTAATTCATACTTCCACCAAAAATGGATGAGAATTTAGATGAGAAAATTTTTAAAAGCAAAAGGAACCATGATCTCATCTAGTCCAGGGAGCTCCTACATAGTCAGTTTTGATTGGCTTATGATGCACTAGAAGCCAAACCTATGGCCCCCTTATGGGAGGCAGCAGGCGTTTGGAGAACTGTGGGAATGTGGAAGGAGCACAGTGGATGGTTCAGGCCATGACATCTTCCTTGAGGTTTTCCATGAAATATTTTAGCAAAGAACGAGAGGAGGGTTAACAGCACCAGTTAATGAAAGAACATTGGTCTAGGAGTTGAGAGAATTGGGTACTAGCTCTAGGTCTCCCACTAAGCTGCTTTTTACTCAAAAGGAATTGACTACCTACTATGTGTAGGCCCTCGGTTTACAGTGAACAAAACTGGTATGGCACCTGCTTTCTCGAAGCTTTCAGTTTAGTACAAGAGGCATAAAGCAAATAGAAAATTAAACCAATTCGTGGTAAAATACTATCTAGGAAAAAATGAAGGGACTGAGAATACAAAGAGAACCTCTGTACTTTAAATAGGTAATAAGCACTCCTCTTTGGAGGACATGATATTTAAGCTAAGATCTAAAGAACAAATGAGCTAGTCGAGTGAAGACCAGCAGAACATCATTCCAGGCCACAGTAACACACGTAAACGCGGGAAATTCAACCAGTGTAGCTGGATCCCAGAGATCAAGGGAGAGCCATACAAAAGGACACTGGTAAGTTAACAGGTGCCTTTTCCCCAGAAATGTTAGAAAGAAACCGCAAGATGGAGGTGGTGGTGGGTCATCAAGAGTTCTGTTTTACACATGTTAGGTTTGGCATGCCTAACACACATCTAAGTGTTAGGTGGGCATTTGGATGTATAATTATGGAACTCTGGAAAGGAGTTTGGGATAGAGATAAAACTTCATCAGTAGATAAATAACTCCAGCAAGGAAAGGAAGGCCATTACCTAAGAGAGTACAAAGAGACCACTTGGTTATTCACTTTCCATGTGTCTTTGGGTAAACTTCCCTTTGTTTCTAACATGGATGTAGGAACTCGTTGGTTTATGGAGCCCTTATAAATCTAAAGTTTTGCAAAGGCAACTCTTCTCATTGAGCTGGGGCTAATTCTAACCACCCTAACCCCATCCTGAAAAAAACCCTAAAAAACAAGCAAACAAACAACAAAAAAAACCAGAAAACACTGGGTAGTTCAAGCTGAACTGGGAACCACAAAACTTGTGAATCTTAATCCAAGCCTTTCATTCTGCAAATGCAAAAACGCACGTTCCTGGGTAAACTACAGCACTGAGCAGGTAAGCCTGGGCCTAAGCTGATGTTATTGGTCAATCTACTAAGGTAAGTACGTGGTTAACTGGTCGAGGAAAGGGGGGAAGGAATAGGAGGGGGAATAAAAGTCACTTCTAAAGGCAAAAAAAAATAAATCTCATTCTGGGCCCTAACAGAGCTGGAGAACCAGGTCTATCGCGTGCCTTGAGGACCTACCTTGGGGGCATTGTGTCCCACAGGGACATGAGGTCCCCTTCGGGATTTCATTGCAAACCGCATGATTTGCCTCTTCACGAAAATAAAGAGCAGTACAAACACCTGTCCAAAAAAATATGAGAGAAGTCTTGAGTACAAAAACAGTAACAAAAACAACACATGCCTGCAGTTCAAATTCCCAGACTCGGGCTCTCCGGGATGCGTCAGGGGCGTAACGTGGGGCGAAGCAAGGCGGTCGGAAATGGGGTGAATACAGGGAAGCGCGGAGGCGTGGGGGTCTGCGCCGAGGGTGTGGAGGGAGGGTTCTCGGCTGGGGGCGGGGCCCTCCGAGTCGGTGACACGCTCCCAGGTACTCCTGGGACGGCAGGCAAAGCCCAGAAAAGCGCAGGTGAGTGGGTGGAGAACGAAGACGGGGCACAGCTCAGGAGGAGGGTCTCTACTGGGTCAGACGCGACAGCAGAACAGGGGTGGGGGATCGCCTCACCAAGCTCCCGTAGGCCATCACCAGCACGACATTCACCCCGGAGAGCCAGTTACTGCTGGACGCCATGGCCGCCCCACCCCGCGCAGAACTGCTCCGCTGTACCCTGCTGCCCTGCCTCGTCAGCCCGGGCTCCGCCGAGGCAACGGCGCCTGGGTTCTCTGAAGCTCCCCGGCCATTTCCTTACGGGGAAAGACCAAGGCTGACCCGGCCGGAAAACATGGCGGATGGGAGGGGGCCTAGGAAAGAAGAACGACGCCTTCCCGCTTCCCCTCAGCACGTGACTCAGGCAGGCAATGGCACCCGCGAGCGGCCAGCGCGGAGACGCGGAACTACGCCAGTGAGAGGAAGCGGAGGCCATCCGTACGTCACGTGGGGGGCGTGGCCGCCGCGGAGGAGGCGGGGCTGACGCGCGGAGCCGGAATGAGGTGTCTCGTGGCGAGGCGGCACGCGCACGCTTGCGTGCGCGTCCCTTTTCGCGTCACGTGCTGAGGGACGCAGGAAGGCAAGTGGGAGGGGGAAGGCGCGAGAGCGAGCGCGAGAGGAAAAAGAAGGGAGGGGGGCGGGGAGGAGGGAACCTTATATCACGTGACAGGGGCGGCGCGGCCCGGGGTGTCAGTGTGGAGGAGACTGAGGTAAAGTTGGGAGCGCAGCGGCGTTGGCGACGGCGGCGACGGCAGCGGCAGCGCGGCGGGGCCGGGTATTGTCCGCGGCCCCTTTAAATCCGCGATACCCCCTTTACCCTCCCTCCTTTCTCTCCTACCCTCGCCGTATCCCCCACCCTCGGTAGGCCCCCCCACACCGTGTTTCCTCACTGTACACCCCCCCAAATCGTGCGAGCCCTGGCGCCCCCCCCCTCGAGTCGGCCGCCGGAGGTTTTGTTTATGGTTGGGTTCGCGGCCTAGTGGGCCTCGCCAGAGCCGGGGCCTCGATTTGGGAGCGTGGCCGGGGCGGGGCTTGGGGCAGCCGGAGGGGGGGGCCATGCGGCTAGAGCCTGAGGTGGGGGAGAGCGAGAAAGAGCGCGAGCGAGCGAGGCCTGGGCCCCGCCTGAGGTAGGGGCCCTGTCTCCCTACCCCGGCCGGTGTCTGTGGACAAGACGAGGGGGCCTCCTCCCTTTCCAACACTCTGCGGGCCTCCTCTGATCCGGATCCGGCCTGGTTTGGGGGTGGCGGGGGGTGGGGGAGGGCGGGCGATGGGGTGGAGCTGCCCCAAACTCCCCCATGTGGCCCTCAGTCTGGAGTGCGGAGGATTAAATTGTTCCGGGTGGGAGGTAAGGAGGCGATTGGCCCGGTGCGCTCCCGATGTGGCGCGGAGCGGGATGAGCCTCCCATCCTCCGCGCGTGGGCTCGCGGCCCCTCTCCGTTCCCAGCCTCTTTGTCAGCTCCTCTTCGTCCCCGTCCTCCTTCCCCACCGCTTCAGCTCCTGGAGTGTCTGTTTTGCTGCTGTCTTCCCCTTCTTGTTGTCCGCGCTGTAGTTCTGGGTACCCCCAGCCATTCTGTTATTTCGGGGAGCTGGGCATGGAGGCCCCCGTCGGGTGCATTGTGCCTTCGGGGACGTCACCGGAGCCCTGGGGTATTTGTTCACTCTTCTCATAATGGGACAGGAATTCCAAATTTCTTAAGACTCTGCACCCTGTGGGCAGTCCCTCCATTGCTTTGCGAACTGATGTCACACGCAGGAGCCTGCTCCTTTTCCACCGTTCTTGAAATGTAGCCACCGCTGGTGTAGGATGTTGTGGAAAGAAAAACACCACAGTAACAGGCCTTTTTGTTGTTATTGTTGTCGTTTTTGCCTTTGCCTGTCCCTGGTCATTAGATGGAGATGTCCCTTTTTGTCTTCTCTCCATCCCCCTCCCACCGCCCGTATCCTGCCTTGGGGATATCTGAGGCGACTTGCTGGGAGGTCTGAGGGTCGGTGACAACCCGCGGTACCGGGGGACTGAACCGTTTTGGCAGCGTACGGGGTGATCAAACTGCTTGGAGATCCCACACCATTGTCCTTAAAGATTAGACTATGCCAGTAATTATTTCCGTTGTGAACAGGAAGTATTTCTGGCAAGTAAACTAATGGTGAAAGGCCTTCACATACACTGTTTTGTTTTTGATTTTTCAAGCCTCTCCTTGTTAAATGTGTCCAAACTGGGAACTAGTCTTTTTTAAAATTGCTTTCAAGTTGATGGGGAAGGGGACCCAGGGGTCATTACCACGAAGCATTTAGGGGAACTCGTTGCTCTGTTAGAGGTAGCAAGTCTTACCAACCCCAGTCCAGCTTCAGAGTTTCTGAATTGTTTCTCAAATTAGATTGTAAGCTCCCTGAGGGCAGCAACCAAGTCATAATTGCTTTTGTATTTCCTCAAGTACTGGACACCTAGTAGATACTCAATAAATATGTGTTGTTTATTTTTTTCTGTAAAATTTCTCTGGCTATTTTTTTAAGTAGCTGGTTTTCAGAAAATGGTCAAGGGCACTCCTGTGTTGAAACCGGTATTTGTTCCCACACTATTCCCTTGGTCTCCAATACTTCTCACCTATTTCCCTTAAATATTTTTATTTTCTAAGAAAGAGTACCTAACAAGATTCCTCGCCTCCACTGTGATAACTCTGGGTATGTGTCTCTGCTTGCTACTAAAAGGCTACTAATTCTGTGTCCTCCAGTGATCCATCCCAGATAACTTACCTGTTGCTCAGTGTTGTTACTATCGAGGTGGTAACATTTTCTTAGTCACACATTTCAAAGCACTTGTAAGAGAGAAATGGAAGTTATAGCAAGAGTAATCAGGAGGATTATTTTTTTCCTTTCCTGATTAATTACCTGGCTTTTCAAGATGACTTTTTTGTATATTTACATCGATTGGTACAGTATATGCAATCGTCCGTATAGCTCATGCAGTTCATATCTGTAGTATAAATCATGCTCACAAATTGAAGTCGTGTGGAGTAGAAAGCAGTCAATATTTGTAAGTTATAGGAGTGGTTATTCCCATATTAGAAACTACATCTTATAGCCAATTAGGATGTATAATGGTTTTCTTCTAGTTTTAATTTTTTTTTCTCTTTGATTTGAATGCAGCAGTACTTGGTTAAACAACACTGGTGTTTTGTTTTGTTTTATTTGTTTGTTTTTTGGTAAATTGTTAACTTGACTATATTATGCCAGCCTGGGAAAATAGTCGACTATGTAGCAAATAATCCTGTACTAGCTAGAAATATTTATAGGCCTTTGTGTGCACATGTGTGTAGGGGGAGAGGTAATGGTTAAAAATTAGTCCTGAAGTTTCTTTGGAAAACTTTCTTGGTGACAGAGGATGTAGAACTCTTAGATCTTAATGACGGCATCAAATAACAAAGACCTATGCAATCTGTTAACCCAACTTGGTAAAGAATTTATCCATAAGGAAGTCAGCTTTCTTGTGACCCAAGAAACAGGTGAAATTTACTTCCCTAATAGTTAGTCCTTGCATATTTCTTTAGAAGCTCACCTTACCTTTCCCTCAAATATAGCGGTATCTTCTGGGCAGCCTAGAATTACCCTGTATAAAGTATTAACCAAAAAAATTAAATATAGAACATAAAAGTATAAAGTTGTACTCTTTGGAAGGGCATAAGACAGTGCAAAGTAACCTCTTATTTTGAGTGCTTCATGTGGTGAATGACTTTATTTACTAAATGCAGCAGCTGAGATTGCATTATAAAGCAAAGTATGAATGAAGGGAACTTAAAATTCAGTAGAACCCTTGCTTGTTAAAAGTGTCATGACAAAACCTGTTCTGGTTTGGGGAAGCTCCTGTGTGTTCTGTGTCTCTTTAAAGACTTCAACAAAGTCATCTTGCCCAGCAATAATATGTATAAAATGATTTCCCAGCAGTCCTTTCTTCCAAATAAAACTGTGTGCTAGATGCTTTGGGTTTGGGGCGGATTTGGGATTCTCTGTATATTAAGGTGAGTGGTGGAGGGTAATTGCAATTCTGGTTTCTTGGAACTGTGGATTAGGGGACCAAAAGAAGCAGCTGCAAAAGCAGTGTTGGAGTTACTAGTCAGGGAACTGAGATTCTGGGCATCACTGGGGCCAATACATGACTTGTGGAATACTATGGAAGCCCCCATAGCATGCTGGGAGGTAGAAACGAGGGAGAAAGAGGCTAGACTTGAGCTTGTCCTTTTCCAAGTGATGAAGGTCACATGCAATTTATGTTAAATGGTTGTAAGGCAGGTAAGGCTGCTTTCATGGGTGGATTGAGTAGTTAAAATTTCTTTTGTTTGGAGTATAGACTAATCCCCTTCCTGGAAGGCTTTTGTTTACAGGCTTTGCTGATTATCTTTCCTTCTTTCAAAGGGACTTTAGATATTTCCACCTATATAGAAGACTTTTGATTATTAACATTGTTTTGCTTACTATCAAGATAGCAAAACTTCCCAAAACCTGCTTAAAAGTAATAAAAATGGGCCCATAACTTTAAAAAAAAAAAATAAAGCCATCACTTAACATGCTTTATACATTTCTTGTTATACAAAAATGAATTAATAGCGATAGTTCCTGAAGCAATTTATCAAGCTAAACACGTCTGAAGAACAGGTGAATCCTCTGGTTTGTTTCTTTGAAGAAATGAAAGTATTTGGTGAAGGTGCTGATGAAAGAGGTTGAAAACATTTTGCCCACATTTAACATCTAAATTTGTTCTTTTTATTTTAATCTTTCAGTACTCTACCTTGTAAATACTGTTATTTGTATATACTGTAAATGATGACATCGGTGGGCACTAACCGAGCCCGGGGAAACTGGGAACAACCTCAAAACCAAAACCAGACACAGCACAAGCAGCGGCCACAGGTAAAGAACCCAAGGGATATACCTTGCTGGTTGATAACTGGTTTCCATCCAATGCAACATCATTCTGTGCTTTGGATTATTGATTTGGGTTCTTTATTTTTCTGTCCTTGCCTCTTTTTACTTCGGTCCTGATAATTGTTAATGACGTGCTGGGATGCAGCGATACAGCGCGCTTGCTTTTTGTTGTTTAATATTGGATTAATGAGGTTTGGAAAGAATGGGTGTTATGCTTTGTATCTCTAATACAGCGTTTCCCTTCTTTCATCCGGGGCTTTTTAGCAACATATGTCTTATTTCCTGGACTTTCCACCTTAACATCTCTCTAGCCCACCTTTGTCTTTCCACTTTTCCTCCTTTTTTTTGCTCTTTTCTCTAGCTTGTCTTTTATTTTCCTCTCTGGTCTCATTGAGCCTAATCTGATTTTCCCTTTTCCACAAGGAGTTAGCATCTTTATTCTGTTCCCTCAGAATTAACAAATGAGACACCCTAGAGTATTGCTCAGTTTTAAGGGGTAAATTAGCTTCCTGGGTACTGAAGTTTATGGGTTGGGTTTTTAAGTTTAATTCAGATATGATCTATTTTCTATAACCAGTTTGGTGTTAGTTAGTACTTAATGTGAATGAATTAACTTCCCATTTGGTTATGGGCAGGTAAATTGAAAATGTAAGACTAGAACTTTTCTCTTACTCGTTTTTCTTTCACTGTTCCTTCCAAGTGAATTTCTAGGACACTTTTAGTACTTACGTACTTTAGTGTCTCAATTGGAACAGTAAAATTTGTGGTATCTTACAAACACAGACTGGATACTCAGAAGATATGCTGAGTTTATCCTCAGACTAAACCTTGTGGTATTCTCAGTCTAAGAGGAGGAGGGCAGCTTTGGTCGTTGCAGAAACAGGAACATGGTTCACATGTGACTTTGCACATACACTGATGTGAATTACAGTGCAGATGTTTCAAAGTGGTGCTGTGGTTCCCAGTGTGAAAGCCTCTTTCGTGGTGAACATTGGTGAGAAAGGGATTATAGAGTGAGATAGTGACAACTTTGCTCTTTGTTTTTTATCATTTTGCTGATTTAAACATCTTAAATGGTGTAAGTCTTTTGTTACTTGGTCATTTGTAAGAAGAAGAAGGAAATTGGGGTGGGAGATAGGGTGGGTATTGACTGTATAGGTCCCTCCTATTTCTCTAAACTGTTGTCTTTTGATCATACTTTCTTCAACTTGTCTCAATTCTTAGGCTACTGCAGAACAAATTCGACTTGCACAGATGATTTCGGACCATAATGATGCTGACTTTGAGGAAAAGGTGAAACAAGTGAGTATATTTTCTGTAAGCTGTGGGAAAAGGCATCAGGACAAAAGCATCGTTAAATAACATAGCTGCCTACCAGGGTGTTTTCTACTGTAGGTATTAAAAGAATTATGGCCTGAAATATGATAGGTTAAGCTAATAAGTGCTTTTATTGTCTCATTTCCCGTACCCCTTTGGACAGATACCTTGTTCAAAGAGGTTTTGTCTTAATTTTTTGTTTAATGAATGACTTTGTTGATGCCATTTTATAGCAATTTTGAGCAGTTGGGGCATCTAGGAAATGTAGAAATTTATGGTATGCTGAAGCTCATGTGTTTCTGCGTTTGGTTCTCTATTAGATGCTTTATTATTTGATGCTTTGTATGTAAATCATTTTGAGCACAAGTGTTAATGTTTTGCTTTTGGAACTGGAACACCAAAATTCTGCATATTTTGCTTTTTTAAACCTCGTTCTTTCAAACTTAGCTGGTATTTTTTCTCTTTTCTGTTCTTCACCTAGTTTCCTTTTGTGGGGAGTGCAAGCTTGTTCATGATTACTGCTGATCTTTCTCTTTCAGTTGATTGATATCACAGGCAAGAACCAGGATGAATGTGTCATTGCTTTGCATGACTGCAATGGAGATGTCATCAGAGCCATCAATGTACTGCTGGAAGGAAACCCAGATACGGTAGAGTGCTAATAAAATGTTCTAGAAAGTGGGTCCCTGGCTGAGAGGCTAGTAATACTCTAAAAATAGCAAGTGGGGTAACTCAACTTAAGGCAGAGTACCTTATTCTCCAAATAGAACTTGGAACTACCTTGGATATTGTTTCCTGCAGGTTGCAAATACTTAAAATTTATGAGCAATAAACAGGAGAAAAACAGATAAAATCGGTCTCTTCTAATTGGCCTAGAATTAATTATTCATTCCAAGCTAGTGACTGTTTTCAAGACTGGGTTAGTCCGAATTACAGGTGCTACTTCATAGCCTTAGTGACTAATCATGGAAGATTTGTGCTCACCTATTTTATTGCTATTGAGCAAAGTCACACACTACTGGATTCTGATTTCAGGACGGTCCCATCAATATCTTTACATTTTACAATATCTTTTCGTCGTGTGAACTTATTTTTTTGAGGTAGCAGAGAAACACATTTTACAGCCTGTCGACCATCCCTGGAGATGATAGGGGCTGTCTTGGCCTAGACTTTAGAGTTGCTTTCATCGCTTCCTCTTCCCACTTAATGAGAATACTGTATTTTTGTGCTTGTGTTACCGCTGTACCAAATTGTAAATCCCTTAATAACAGGGATTCTGCCTTACTAACCTTTGGGATGTTCCTGCAGTGCTTAGTAGAGAACTTTATTATTTTTTTTGGTCTTACAGTGGGAACCTTTGGTTGGGATAGATAACCAGAGTTTATCCTTAGAGTGATCAACTTACTGATGTTACAGTGTCACTTTATAGCTAAATGTTGTGGAGGTTTGTCAGTTTCCTTGAATAATGGGAAATAATAGTGGAAAACATTTTTTAATCATTGAATTTTCACTTGTGGCTTTTTCTCTTAAAAGTATGGTCCTAGGTTAGATTTGACATTGATTTTGAAAATTATTGCCTAGATAATCAGGTAACAGTGCCTTTAGTTCATTTTGAGTTCACTAGCATAATTGTCCCAAGATTTTTGGGGTGGGGGAAGAGATGGGGACTACTCCTACTTTTTAAATGTCTGAATTTTTTTGCCCAAGTCACATTTTGTTTCACCTTCCAGCATCTTCTGCCTAGTGCTACAAGTCTGACCTTCCACGGTATCAAAAAAGAAAATAAACTGGAGAATGTATGCTTTTGCATACTAGTAAGTTAGCTACTAGTGAAACCAACGGGAAGCAAAGTCAGCTGCCAAGGATGTTAGATGTATTTGGGTGGACGAGATTATATCAGAAAACTAACGGTACCTTTGGGAAGATCATAGTAATTCACTTTCCTTGTAGAACTCATGTAGTGCCCGCAGCTGACATACACAAGTAGAGGGAGACAGTGACAGGTTTCTGAAACTTGCTAAGGTTTGAGACAAACTAGCAAAAACTAAAGGCTGACTGTTTCAAGTCTGGTTTCCAGGATTTCTGATGCAGATTTAGCTTTGGCTTACTATCACTTACGAATTGAAACTATTGTGAGCATAAAATGACCCACTAGCTATAATATGGAATCAGCTTGGGTTTGGAGAAAGCAACAGGGAGCTGCTGAGTCCTAGGTGTATACTTAATTTCTTTAAAAACTTGTTACTTCCGTGAACTATTATAGACTTTAGAATACGTAGATACGCTTTTACTATAATTTTAAATTTACCTTTTTTGAACTTAAAAACTTTAAAATTGTGGTAAAATATACTTGAAATTGACCATTTGAACCATTTTTAAGTGTATAATTCAGTGGTGTTAAGTATATTGATACAGTTGTGCTACCTTTAGTGCTGTGTATTACCAGAACTTTCTCCTTTCCCAAACTGAATCCAAAATGGATTTTCTATATCCATTAAATAGTGATTCCCCATTTGCCCCTCCCGCCAGCTCCTGATAACTTCTGTTTCCTATTTCTAGGAATTTGCCTAATCTAGGTACCTTGTATAAGTAGAATTATACAATATTTGTCCTTTGGTGTCTATTTCAATTAGCATGTTTTCAAGGTTTATATTATGACATGTATCAGAATTCCACTCCTTTTTAAGGCTGGATAATCCAATATACTGTATTTTGCTGTGTATAAAGCACACCCACGTTTTTGGCCCAAACTTTCAGGGGGAAAAAAATCTTTTGTGTTAATTTTTTAATTCAAATTTTTGTTTGTTTACATTGATGTACTTGTTTTTTGTATTATAAAGGAATTTTAGCATTTGTTTCTTAACATTGTGGTACAAGAAATTTTATGAAATAATTACAAAACACAAGAATAGATACAAGATAAAAGAAATTTTATGTACTGATAACAAATTTACAATATTTACGCTTCATAGAGGGCCAAGAACTACATCGTTGCAAGATGCTCATAAGTTCAACAAAACTGATTGTTGTATTCCAGAATATTGTTTTACATATGGATATTATTGATTTCCAGAGTTATACTTTTAACTCATAAGCATAAATAAAATAGTTAAAAACATTTATATAGATATGGAATTAGTACTATCCCATGTATAACGCGCGCCCTTATCTTTCCCTCACAAATTTGGGCAAAAAAGTGTGCGTTATACATGGCAAAATATGGCATGTATATACCCATTTTGTTTATCCATTCATCCATTAATGGACACTTGGAATTATTTGGAATTAAGTTGTAGGCATTATAATATTTTATTCCCTAAATATTTCTGCATGCTTCCCTTAAGGGTATTCTTTTATGTGACCACAATATTATTAACCCTGAGAAAATTAACATTAATTTCATATTAACCTGGTCCGTAGTTTTGCAAGTTACTAGATATTAGATAGCTGTTGTTGATCACCAGGGTCGTTGTTCTTTGAGTTAGATGATAACTAGTAAAGATTTGTTAGTGTTGGTGTTTGTCCTGGAACTTTTATTTGTACATATCTTCTGAAAAAATAGTGTAAATCAAGTTATATGTTTGCTTAAAACTTTATAAAACTAATTTTCTTAAGGAATGAGTGTTTTGCAAGACTGTTGAGCTTATTTGCCTTACCACAAGTTTTCCTGCCTGCAATCTGGAATGAATCACAAATTGTTCTGCATTGGGGAAAGTTGAATTGGATTATATCGTTTAGGAAGTATAGGGGAAAGCAGTGGATTAAACTTGAAACGGAAATGGAAGGCTTCCTGTAGTCAGGTGTCTCAGGCCCAGGGCTGTGCCTTCTTGACTATTTGGTCTTTTAAGTAAGGGAAATTTGGAGGTGCGGTAAGGTGGGGAAGTGGGTGTAGTTGTTTTCCTCCTAAATTCTTGGTTGCTTGATTAGAGGATGTGCCCAGGACTCAAATGCTGCTTATACATTCTGAATTCAAAGTTAACTTGTAGAAACTTTTAGCTTTTTTTTTTTCTTTGTCATGAATAAGACTATAAAAAGTTGGAAGTCACTGAAACCAAAGGAAATTCATTTCTTCAGCTCAGGAAACATTTGAAAGCGAGGGATGAGTAACTAGGTCCTTTGACTAATGTGAAAAGGGACTGAACTGGATAGGGATCTTGGTGAGCCTTTCTGAAATCGTCCCTTAGCTAGAAGCGCCTCTGCCACAAAAAGGACTTCAGTTTTGAGGTGATCGGTATCAAATTAGTCCTGAGGTCCTATCTGGGCCCTCCCTTTAAACCAAAGTAAACTAGGGGTGTCTGAGATGTGGATGCTGAGTGGACAGTGGTTAACAGTTGTCCCAGCTTTTGCCTCTGGTTTCCTGCTAGCACTCCGGATTGACTGGATATGAATGCTCTGCCCTCCTTTAGCATTCCTGGGAGATGGTCGGGAAGAAGAAGGGAGTCTCAGGACAGAAGGATGGTGGCCAAACGGAATCCAACGAGGAAGGCAAAGAAAATCGAGACCGGGACAGAGACTATAGTCGGCGACGTGGTGGGCCACCAAGACGCGGGAGAGGTGCCAGCCGTGGACGAGAGTGTATGCATGGGGCTTTAACAAAACCAGCTGTGGGTCAGTAATGTCTAGATTTCAGGGATGTCAGGGCCCTGCTAGGCTGGACCTAATAACCGTTATGTCACCCTTTTGATTTCTCTTGCCATCGTCTGAGACCTTAGCATCTCTGACATGTAGCCTTTTCTAGCCACAGCCAGTTTGGCCTGAAATTATGCTGTAGTCATTTGTGAAGTTGTTTGATAGCTCTCTGTTGTGGTTTATCACCATTCCCCTAGTGACCATCTTGTCCCTCCTTCCAGTCATTTTCTCTTTGGTTTTCGCCTTCCCACCAACATACATACATACCAGTCATATATTTATATATGTTCCGTTGACTCTGCTCTGACCATCTGTGTTTTGCTTTCCCCAGTTCGGGGTCAGGAAAATGGATTAGATGGCACCAAGAGTGGAGGGCCTTCTGGAAGAGGCACGGAAAGAGGGAGAAGAGGACGTGGACGAGGCAGAGGTGATTAATTTGTAATTCACATGGAGTCTGGTTACTTTAATTGTTGAGGCGTCATGCAAATTCTGGAGATTGCTAAGTGGGCAGTGAGAAGAAAAGGTGGGTGTCATTTCCTCTAGTCTTTACTGTTACTGTATTTGCTTGAGGACCCAGCAGTTTGATCAGCAAAGGAACAATCTGTCAAGAGTAATGATTGTCCTACTGTGTTATATTAACTGATGCACTACAGAGAGAAAGAACATCTGACAATATCAGCCACTCACTATTCCAGAGTTTCCTCAGTTGGCAAGGTAGTTTTGTATCGGGTTCTAAAATAATTCTTTCTTTTTCTCTTTCCTTAGGTGGCTCTGGTAGGCGGGGAGGAAGGTTTTCTGCTCAAGGGATGGGGTAAGTTTCATTGATCCACTGTCCAAAAAAGTTTTTCCCCTAAGGATCACTGTAATATTATAGCGTGGCTAATATCCTGACATCCTGAGGATAATAATAGTAGGCAGCCTTAACCAAAATGTGATCAGAAAGGTGTCTAGACTATTTAATCTACACAACTTACACAACTATTTAAAGTTGTGTAGACTTAGGGCTTATTTTTTAGGGATAAGCATCTACCACCAGATCATTATCTCTATTTCATAGCTTCGTTTGAATGATACATCTGCTATCTTCCCAAAATACTTACGTGGATTTTGTTGTGATTATTGGTGTTCTAACCCAAAATGAGAGATTATGCTGTGAAACTTTAGGTAGGCTGGCAAGTGAGAAAGTTGACAACATACAGGATTCTAGAAAGGGGCCGTGGTTGATTTGTACTAGAAAAGAGACAGTCAACATTCTGATTGAGTTAAGATTTGCTGATGCTGCTTAGATGTCAGAGACTCTTAAACTTTATTTTGTTGTTCACTTCTGCCCCGTCCCCAGAACCTTTAACCCAGCGGATTATGCAGAGCCAGCCAATACTGATGATAACTATGGCAATAATAGCGGCAGTACGTGGAACAACACTGGCCACTTCGAGCCAGATGATGGGACGAGTGAGTGACTGTTTATTATTCATTTCTTGTCTCTTAGGAACCTGAGCACATTTATTTTTTATTTATTTTTTTGAGATTATAGTCACATTAAAAAGTGGAGAAAAAGTTTTTGGGTGCAGAGATGGGGGAGAAAGAAATAACAATTACTGTGTGTTCTCTTGCTATGTGCCTGTGGGCACATTGTACAAGCTATTTCACCTGCTCTTCGTCACTATTTTATGAAATAGACATTATTTATCATCATTTTGTAGATGACAAAACTTAAACTGAAAGAATGGTTATGAAATTGACTAGTATTTGAACTCAGAATTGTCTGACTCTACAAGCCCATGCTCTTCCCATTATTTTGTGTGGCTGCCATCAGCTTCACTTGTATTTCCTAGTGTTTCTGTTAGGGTAGCTAGCTTTGCCTTTTGAAAAGATATCTTGAATTAATTAATCAGGCCACTACTTGTAGAGATGAAGAGGGTCCAGAATTAAAGCCCACTGTCAGTTTGTTTCTGGTACCAAGTTAGGAATTTCTTTTTTCCCTTCATTTTTGGGAAATCTCAATATCTGGGCAAGAAAGAAATCTCAAGACTTTCTAACTCTCTTTTTTGGACAGTCTTCTGGGTGTGGTAGAGTGTTAATGGGATTTTAATAAAATTGCTTTTTTTGTTAGCTGACTTTGGTGCCTTTATTCTCGATAGGTTGTATATGTTGAAGGATTTGTCAGTCTTGTGAGATGCACCAAGATGGGTTTGGGAGTGAAAGATACTTTCACTGCTTTAAATACGAGTGCCTCTGAGTTCCAGAGTACTTTCTTCTTAGGAGATCAGCTGCCTCCTCCTGGCTGAGCCAGCTCACAGTCAGACATACCTACCTCCTCCTGGCTGAGCCAGCACACAGTCAGACATCACCTACCTCCTCCTGGCTGTGCCAGCACACAGTCAGACATCACCTACCTCCTGGCTGTGCCAGCACACACACAGTCAGACTGTTTTTCTCTTCTAAAGGAGGGTGAGCTAATAGTAGAGCATGAAATTGGCTCTTTGATTCCTTTTCCATTTGAATTTGCCGTGCCTCCTTTAAAGGTCAGTGATCTTTAACTCTGTCTGTAGGAGGGGCTTTGGCACAAACAGCTTCTCATCTACTGTCCACAAGATGTTACACCTCGGGTCGTGAGTGTTACTTGCTTTTTATTTACCAAGCTGTCTTAGAAATTCATTTTGAATCCAACTTTCCCATTGGTGGAGGCGAAAGTTGAGTTACTGGCAAGATAGATATTTTTTGAGTTCCCTTGACCATTTCTGTTTTAACTTCATATACTTTGGAGGCATTAGAACTGCTCTTTATGCATCTCTTGAGGGCTTTGTAGAGGCAGTGGTAGCATTCTGAATAATGACAGTTACTGTTTTTTGAGCTCTATTTTGTTCTTGGTTATTTTGGCTTTTTATCATTGGCAGAAATGATGATAGAAGGAAGTTAAGGGATTTGTTTTCAGTTGTGGATTAGGCATGGAGTCCCAGTCCTGGATTGCAAGCCGTAGCTGTTTTCAGCAGGATTTGGTTGGAAAAACAGGAATGGATGAGGTGTGTGTTTATTTCCACTGAGCAGATTTGGGAAGCTAGAATCAGAAATCTGATTTGTGACCTAATGAAAAATTATGCAATGCTCCTGTCATCTTGTTGGATATAGTTTCATTCCCATCATCGTTAATTTCACAATACGAACTTGCCTTCATGCATGATCTCTTTTTGTGTTTTCATGATAGAAAACTCAATTTCCCTTTTTAATTTAAAAAGAAATTCAAACCTACCCTTAAAATATCCACAGGTACAGTGGGCATTGTGTATTGGGGGCAGATGTTCTCATTCACAAGCAAAATTTCACTGGTTGTTTTTTCTTTTCTTTTCTTTTTTGTTTCAGGACATGATTTCATTGGGGTTGAGGGGTCAAATTATCCCCGAAAATTTCAGACTGCTCCTGGTATGATACATCCAGGCGCCTAACTGCCCCGGATATTTTTATAGATTTTTATGAACTGAAATATCTGTGGATATGTCATTTTTCTGTCTTCCTGCTTTTTCTCTTTCTGCTCTTTCTCACATATTCTGTGGCCGTTTATGCTTCTTAAAAATTTTGTTCATTTAATGAATATTTAACATTGCCATTGACTGTGCTTTCTGCTGATGGAATGGAAACCCTAATCTGTTGTTCAGAGCGTTTGCATTCTTTCTGTTCCATAATGCTTCTTTAATATAGACCTCTTCCTCAGTCGTTTTCATATATCCTGTATGGGAAAATAGCAGCTAGGAATTTACGCTCTTTTCCACCCCAGGTACAGTTGCCAGAATGCAGGAAAAAAATCTTGCATTTAGAGGTAGCCTTTCAATAGTCGATAAATTCTTAGGTCACTTCCAGCTCTAGGATTGTGTGTATGTGTTAACCCAGATACTGGGTTCCATTTAGCCAGGGCGGGATGGATATCAGCAGGGAGGAAGAGCCGTGTCACTGGAGAGGGAGAGGAGAACGTGGTTTGTAACTTGTCTAAACTGAGATTGGCCTTCGGATTGATTTGAAGAACATTGTCATTGTTAGGTAGTTTGGAATGTCCCTGGTGTAATTTTAGCATTGTACTGGGAACGGCATTATAATGATCATATTTTTCTCTAGGAAATAGGATTTTTCATTATTGAGTGTTTAGAAGAATTTCAGATGGATTTTGTAGGTGTTAGAATACTTCTCTTCAGTGACAATGAAATAATACCTGAATGCCAGACTTTCTTTCATTTTTGTCAGAAGCTTTTTCCATTTGGAGAGAAGACTTAAAGAGTTATTCAGTGTATACTGTTGTTCTAGAGAAGGAAATAAGTGAGGAGTGTTCTTGTCCTTTCTACAGATAGATAGGGTCTGATTTCTTACTGTGCTCCTTTGCTTAAAGGGAAGAATCCAGTTCTCAATGAAACTCTCTCCCACGTTCCTTAAGAAAGGGCAGTGTCCCTGTCTGAGGCGATCTGTATACGAGAAGCACAACAAGGGCAGTGAGCAAGGGGGTTTGATTCTTACAGATTTCTCCCGTAGAAACTGTGTCCCAGCTTCATTACTGCCAGCGTGAGGGAGTGTACAGGTCAGCCTGCACCTGCTCTGTGGTTAGGACAGTAACTGTCACACACGTTTGATTTTTCAGTCTCGTCCAGTGTCTTCAGAAAAGAGCAGGTCCAGAGGGATGCCTTATAGTTAAACCAATGAGAATTATCAACTTGCGCTGAGTACGCATTTTGAAATTCAGTTCCAGAAGCAGATAGTTTTCAGTGCCCTCAGTATGGATTTCAAGCCTGCCTTCTTCACTGCCCTTTCACGATCGTGTGCAACCATTTGTGTTCCTCTGCCACTGCTGCCGTCTATCTTCAGCCTGCATCTCTGCTGTAGTATTGTCTTATAACAGATAAATGGGTGGAATTTTGTTCTGGTTTAAATTAGCTGTTGCCGTTTCACTGAATTGACACTAAGAGGGCCAAGTGTCTTAGGAGATTGCCTGGAGCAGGGAGTTCTTTGCGGTCTCGCGCTCTCGCCTTGTCTTGCTCTCGCTCTTTGCTGTATAGCTATGTAACAAAGATTGAAAGAAGCTGTGAAAGCATAATCTTAATTCAACGCTGGTGTTCTCAGGTATCCCTTTCTAAATAGTCTTGTCCTCCCTCTGAAGCCCAAGAATCCCTTCTGATTACTAAATTCTGGTTACACTTTTGGCTGCCAAAAATGTTAATAGATCGGTGTTTTCTGCACATACTTTGTACTGGCGCTTAAAGCCACTGTTCTCCTTTATTCCCAGGTGCATGGAGGACGGCGACGGAGGAGTGGGGAACTGAAGATTGGAACGAAGATGTAGGTATTTCCACGTCATTTTTTTTTAGTGCCTTCTATCCCTAAGTGGTGTTTAGGGATAGAAAGTGGGGGTGTTTCTACACCTCAAAATTCATCCTTAAGATTCTGATCCAAAACTTTTACATCCAAAATAGTGTTCTGAGCCAGAACATTTCACATATGTTATATGAAGGAGGCTGGGCATGAACAGGACTCTGTGGAAGCAGACTATGGAAAGGGCAAGTGCGCTTGTGTAAGTCCAATACCTGATTGTCGGATTTACCCCAGGCAGAGATGGCGGTTGGGTAGGGCGCGGCAGGGAGCAGGCAGCTAGGGAGTGCGTTGCGTGCAGCTGCTGCTGTGCACGGCTCTGCTGGGAACACTTGGACTGTTTGGTTCCCGGTGAAGCATTGCTTGTGGTTCTGTCATTGGCCTGAAGGTGGGTACAAAGTGAGAGTTAAATCGCCAAGTCCTCAAGGTTATGATCTGGTTGGCTCTGGAACCCTTGTAAGTTACTCGAAGCCCAACTTTGTGATTGAGATGAGTATGTAGAATTGGGTATCTTCCAGCTTTGACACGACTTGGCAACCTCATTGATGCGTGGCACACGGGGCACGTAAACAAGCTCTGAGTTCCCTGGTAGTACCTAAGTCAGAGAACTTGGCTGATTCCTGGTCAAGTCAAGCTTTTGCTGTGAATTAAGTGTTCAGTAATCATGGGGGAACTCCCATTTGCACGTTTTCTAAATCTACATTCGTATGCTCAGATATATTCAGGCAAGACAGCTTTTATGGAAAGAGGAAATGATATGTCAAACTGTTTTGGTTGCTACGCCTGAGTTTTTAAAATTTCAGATGCATGAGCGTTAGAGGATGGTTATTTTCTGTTGTAGCTGAGCTGGACTTCCTTGTGAATGTTTTCTAAGATTTGGCTCATCTGTGTAAGCCATTTTTGGGAATGATGCATTTGGGAGAGTGTGTTTCCTGTTTTCAGAGAAGAGATTTTAGTCAAAGTCAGCACAAAACCAAATCAGGTTTTGAATAGTGTGAAGAATTATTCCTTATAATTGCTTACCTAATTTTGGTGTTTTATAATGGAGAGACTAGGTGTAATAAAGTCAGTATTCAGGCAAAAATTGCATGTGGTTAAAATTATCTCTGAAAAGACCTTGACTCAACAGCACTTGGACCCTTACTGCTCAAAAGCCAAGAATGAACTTCTTTTATTTCCGTCTTCATCTTGGCTGTCATCTGCCTTTCTTTGAGAGGGTAGTGGAAGAAAACGTGTGGTTTGGGCAGATGTGGGAATGGGGAACTCATGGGAAACTATAAAGGGGTTTTCTCTGTCTAGTGGGTGTGTTCACCTTCCTGTAAAGCTTAGTGTGCATATTATGTGACTCCACTATTTTTGGGGGTTTCTTAATTCTGCCTTCTCTTTCAATAAAATCATTGAGCATATGTAGAAGAGCACATATACTTTGTCAGTCTGTTCAGGACTCCTCAGAGTAGTTTTCTCTTCTAAGGGTCTTCCCTTTTTCTTGATGAATTCCCCTTACCTATGCCAGGATTCTGACTGTAACCTACCTAACACCAGGAGTGACTAATTCCTCTGTTTTCCAGCTTTCTGAGACCAAGATCTTCACTGCCTCTAATGTGTCTTCAGTGCCTCTGCCTGCAGAGAATGTGACAATCACTGCTGGTCAGAGGCAAGTGTGTGGTAAAATTCAGTATGTTTTCCCAAAGGGATCTGCTGACATAGCTGTAAGGAAGAGTGGCATTGGGCCTGTCCAAGCTCCCAGGGTGTTGGTAGTGATGACCAAATCACATTAAGTGCCTCTTTAGTTGATTGAGAGGTTTATCAGAGTTGATACTAGTTAATCTGAATGGAAGTCCATATTTTACAATTTAAAGATTCTCCCCCAAAATAGTCCTTTACATAGGTCAGCATCACAGGCATTGATTAAAACTTAGCATTATCTTAACAGTAAGTCAGGTAAAGGAAAACTACAGTGGAAATGTTTTCACTTATTTCTGAATTTACAAACTATTCAATAGTTTCTTCTCTTGCTTTATAATTAATGATACTTGTGCACTGAGCCCACTGAGTATAGTGATCATTTTTTCTCCTAGGATCTGGCTAATGAACTTTTTAGAACTTGAACCTAGGTATTGGCGTCAGTAGAGGAAGATGCACTCATTCATCAGAGAATATTTCTATCCCCTGAAAACCTCTTGGATTATGTCTCCGCCTGGGTATGATAGCTGTTGACTCAGAAGGTCCTGAACAGAAGTGTGATAGGGCTCGGATGCTAGGGATGTCGTTACTGGAAGTAACGTGTATTGTTTTCTGACACCAAATAACTGTCGCTTTTCCACACCAGTTCTGCAATTCTCTTGACAGCGACTAGGTGTCCAACAATTCAGTTCAATTCTGACACTGACTATCCACAGTTAGCACAGATCCACGTTAACGGCTCAGCCCCACAGGACCATCCTGGCTTCAGAGGTCAGCTGCAAATGCATGCCCAGGCTGCCCACACACCTTCCCAGCGACTGCAAACTTGGGCTGTTCTCAGCCCCCTCCTCAGGTTCAGAAATTTGCTAGAATGCCTGATTCAGGAGAATTTTACTTGCTATTACTTGTTTATTATAAGTAGTACCCAGGAACAGCCAGATGGAAGAGATGCATAGGGGCCAGGTCTGGGGGGAGGGCACAGAGCTTCCATGCCCTCTCTGGGTGTGCCGCCCTCTCAGCACTCTGATATGTCACCTACCCAGAAGCTCACTGTGTCTCATTGTACAAGAGTTTTTTATCAAAGTTTCGTTACATAGTCATGATCGATTAAGTCATTGGTGATTGAATTCAGTCCACAGTTCTCCTCCCTAGAAGTGGGTGGCGCGTGGTAGGGCTGAACGTTCCAACCCTCTAATCATATTAGTGTTTCTGGTCACCAGATCCCCTTCTGCAGCCATGTGGGAGGCCCCACCTTGAGTGACCTCATGGTTGAAAGGGGCTGATGATTTACAAAAGGCTATCACTCAGGAAATTCTCAGGGCTTCAGGAGCTCTATGCCAAAAACGGGGAGCAAAGCCCAAATATGTATTTTTATTATAGCATAAGTAATTTGAAATTCTGTAGAAGTTGGGAAAAATTTTTCGAAACCTTTCTTGTTCCAAAGCCACTTGAAGGTGCCAGCATTCTAGTATATGGTTTTACATATTAAATACTCGTAATGACAGGTATTCAGTATTAAAAAATCGGGTAAAAATTAGTAAATTTTGGTTCAATTATTGGGCTGCTATGTTAAAGTTAACGTTTGATATTTCATTAAATTCATTTTACTAAAATAAAATATTTAACATGGTTTGCAACATCATTAGAACATAGATATTATAGTGGTTCTTACACATCGATTATTTTCAGTAAATTAAGCATTTCAGGGCTCTGCTTTTGGGGAGTGACTTCGCTTTAACCAAACTCTGAGTTGGATGTTGAGGAGTGCTAGAATGTTCGTTCATTACTCATCAAGACCCTGTGTCCTCCACCAGAATTGACCTTGCTGTTCTGTTGGGGAAGACACCCTCGTCCATGGAGAATGATTCATCTAATCTGGATCCATCTCAGGCTCCTTCTCTTGCCCAGCCTCTGGTGTTCAGTAACTCGAAGCAGAGTGCCATCTCCCAGCCTGCTTCGGGGAACACATTTTCTCATCACAGTATGGTGAGTAGGAAACATGCCGCGTCCCAGCAAACTTCCTGCTCACCCTGCACATACATACAGCAATTCCAGTGACAGTCAGAGGTTTGGGGCAGGGGAGGGCATGCTCTCAGTCCTACCGGCCTTGCATGTGGAGACGTTGAGTTGGGTAGTAGGGCATGGAGAGCTCCGAGCCCCTGCGCTAAGCCTCTAAGGGCTCAGCTGCTGACATGCTGAATCCAGTAAGAAGGAGTTTCCATCATTCATGGTGCTGAACACCGTTGGCTATACTTGAGGAGAGAAAATTCATGACATCAACAATTTTAATCCTTTTGTCGTCCTAATTAAACCTTGATGGGAGTTGCGTTTCCGTATTTCTTGATAGAGCAGAGTTGCCATATATTTTCATTTAGATCAGACAGTTCTGGATTAGGCTTTCAAAACCCTCAGTCTTCTGGAATCTGCCCACTTCCTAGCTGTTTGTCCCTCTCTCTGTAGGTGGGCATGAGTGCTGGCTCTGCCCGTCTTACAGAGCTGTAGGAAGATAAGGTAATGGATAAGAGCTACGCGGATGTGGTGGCAGTAGTAGTATTTATTAACTAACCTAGGACACTTAACCGCACATGACTTGTTGATTCAGAATATTTTTTAAAATTCAAGGTCATTAACTAAGCCAAACAAGGACCAATTTTCTTATAGGTCAGTAAATCTTAAGAAGTATTGCTTTTTCTCTTTTTTTTCTCTTTGCCTTTCTTTTTCTGTCTTTATTTTTTAGTGGAGGGATACTATAGTTGTAAGAGGTAAGAGACCCAGTGTGCGTGTAATTTTATTTTTCCAATAGTAGGTTTATAGTATTAAAAATTATTTTAACTAGAAAACTGCTAAGCTAGTCTCTAATGGAGAATTCGGTCAGTTTTTAACTGTTGTCTTCAAGTGGTTTTTTTGTGTTAATGATTTGGTGTTTGATGTTCTGCCATAATATGAAAGGTGACAGACAAAGTAGGAGAGGTGAAAGGGAGAGTGTTGGGATTAAAAATGGGACAAAGGTCGTAAGAGGGTGAAACGAAGATCAGGAAATAACTATCAACCCCTGAGAGAAGTGACTGGAAAATGTCGTTAAGTGCTCTGTGTGTCTTAATTGCCTTTTAAAAGTTTTCAACTTACTTTCACTTAACCCCAGTATTCTATTTAATGTGTGTCATGTGGTATGTTAAACTAAGCATAATGTTATACTGTTCTTTCTCATTACCTATATAATCACTATGCTATTTAATGTTTCTTTTCCATTGATGGTAAACGTTAGAGGATTAATTCCCCTTAAAATGTAACATGTAAATAATAATACAGGAGCCCCCTATTATTGTGTACAACATGTGAACATTGGGTAATTTTCTACGTCTTTAATATAATGCTTGGCACTTGCAGAATGTTTGTTAATCATCTGCCACAATCCTATACTTTCAACTAAATTTCCCATGTTTTTGTTTGTCTCATCTCAGGATATAGATTGAAGTGAGGAAAACTGTCTTACCTTGAGTTGGACAGACTTGTTTTGTGTAAGAAAGCACTGCTCAATCATGTTGATATGATTGAGGAACGAGATTAAATCTCCTGGAGGCTTCTTAGAAGAGTCAAGGCCTCATGGTTCATCTGGATCGGGCCGGTAGTTTTATTTGGTGGTAGGGAATGGAGAGAATCCCCCAAAAGCACTGAGAGTAAATTTGCTTTCTTATCAATGACTGCCCTGTGGAACTTGGATGCCCACAGCAAACAATCACGTCATCTGGACTCGTGCAGTTGGCTGGTGCAGAGGTGGGGACGGCCCCTAAGGTGGTGTCTGCCTCTGTGCTCCTTATTGGCAGCATTGAGGTGAGGCTCCAGTTTGTGGTTTTGGTTCCTTTTGAGCTGGTTAGTGGAAAGGGCAAGGACCTTAGTGGCTTGAGTGAAATTTTATCTTCACGTTAATTTAATAATCAAGTATTGGTTGACTTAGAACTTTAAAAGGGGGAAAATTCCTGTGGTCATTAGAGCGCCTCCCTGAGATGGAGGGAGGAGGAAGTGGTGATGATAAGTATGAGTTTTCATAGCTTTTGAGGACCTGCTGTGTCCCACGTACATATTAAATGCTTTACATACATTATTTGTTTCATCCTCCCTCAACTTTATAAGGTCCTACTTTTATTTCTGTTTTCAGACGAGGAAAATGAGGTACAGAAAATTACTTTTCTGCAGTTACATAGCCAGGATTTGAATCTAGACATCTGACTACACACTGTGCTCTGAATGGACTGTGCTGTACACACACACATGAGTCTTGACTCACCTCGTTTCTCTGGCCCTCACCCTGGATAAGTGTCTTTTTGAGTAGCTGGCCGTGGATGTCTCTAATCCTGTGTTGTTCTGCAGGTGAGCATGTTGGGGAAAGGATTTGGTGATGTCGGCGAAGCCAAGGGCGGCAGCACCACAGGCTCCCAGTTCCTGGAGCAGTTCAAGACGGCCCAGGCCCTGGCTCAGCTGGCAGCGCAGCACTCTCAGCCTGGAGCCCCCACCTCATCCTCCTGGGACATGGGCTCCACCACGCAGTCCCCGTCGCTGGTGCAGTACGGTGAGGAAGGTGGGCAGTGGGATGGACTCCCAGGTGTGGGAGCGGTACTGCTGCAGGAGTAGGGGGTAGAGACAGTCCTCACGTGAGGAGAAGGGAACAGTTTCCCACACTGATCTCCCCTCGTCACAAAGGCTGAGTTCAGAAAGCTGGGAAATGATAAAAGGTTGAGGCTATAAATTTTTTAATCAAATCTAGCTCGATACGTAGTTGCCGTCTTCCATTGACCTGGGGATTTTTGCGATGCCCTAGATTTATCTTTAGGGTTTGAAAACAGCATATTGCCTTTGAAAAGGTTCACGGACTTGGCCCTTTCAGGACTTCATACTCCAAACACAGATGGTTCCTGAATTCTTGTCTTACACAAGCGAAGCAATAGTGTTGGTGCAATTAGGCTGTATGTAAGAACAAATATGATCTGGTGATTTTCGCCATAGAAATGAGATTAAGCCTTAAAAGGACCTGTTCACACAAGGTTCTGGTTCCCGAGGGCCTAGTTCATAGCTCTAGAGCAGGATAAGAGCATCTTCTTGCGGCTCCCCAGCACCTCTGGCCTTATACTTACTGGGTTTTGTCTTGCAGATTTGAAGAACCCAAATGATTCAACAGTGCACAGCCCCTTTACAAAGCGCCAGGCTTTCACCCCATCTTCAGCCATGATGGACGTGTTCCTTCAGGAGAAGCCGCCTGCTGTGGCCACCTCCACAGCTGCACCTCCGCCCCCCTCTTCTCCCCTGCCAAGTAAATCCACCTCGGCTCCACAGATGTCTCCTGGATCTTCAGACAACCAGTCCTCCAGCCCTCAGCCGGCTCAGCAAAAACTGAAACAGCAGAAGAAGAAAGCCTCCTTGACTTCTAAGGTACTTGAACGTTTTGATAGATACTATCTTAGGGCAAAGGGCTGAAGGGTTTGGGAATTGAAGTTGTAAGGGTATAGTTTAGAATTTGAAGCAAAAGTTGTATTCATCTCACACTAAGGTTGCAGTAATCCATGGCTTTCCTCTTCCTGACAGATTCCTGCTCTGGCTGTGGAGATGCCTGGCTCAGCAGATATCTCAGGGCTAAACCTGCAGTTTGGGGCTTTGCAGTTTGGGTCAGAGCCTGTCCTTTCTGACTATGAGTCCACCCCCACCACGAGCGCCTCTTCAAGCCAGGCTCCAAGTAGCCTCTATACCAGCACGGCCAGGTATAGAGGAAACGTCAGTCATAATTAGGGCTTCTTTTACTCGGCTTGACCACTTTTCTCAGTTTCTTAATGGTTTCTAGAACTCGGGGGAGGTCAAGTCTCTGACTGAGTGAGAGAAAAGTAGACAACTATAGCATTTTTTTTTTTTAGCACTGTAAAATATTTTACTAGGATTATCTGTAACTGAACAGAAATGCATCCCCTGGGTCCTTCTAGAATAGCCATGAACAGTTCGTGCAGTGTGTACAGCGCCTCTTAATGGAAAGCACATTGGCATCTTCCACAGATGGAAATACTTTTGGCCCTTTGGTGTGGGGCTCATGCCTTTGAAGGGTATGACGGGCGTCTCCTAGGAAGGAGGTAGCATTGATACACGAGTATTACACAGATTGAAAGGAACCTTTCCTACTGCTCTGGGAGGGCCATCTCAGCGTTAGAAAATCCTAGAGGCATTTCAGGGCACTGGGCTATACTTCTCGATCCTTAGAATTTAAAAATATAGCTGTCCGGCCCTTGCCTAGATCTACTGAATTATAATTGTCATTAATGAATATGAGAATTTTAAAAGTTTCTCTCAGGAGAGTTCTGCCAGTAGCCTTACATTTAATGGGTGTTTGAGAGCCAGGAGCTCAGAATTCCTGAGAAGGAATAAGAGCAAGAGATGACTTTCCTGTTCTTTGGGTTCGTGTTATAGTGAAGGGACCGAGCAGTGTAGCCTTCCTACTGACGTTTAGCCTCTTTTCTTGTAACAGCAGACTGGAGAGGGACAGGGATTGCTCTCCCTTTAAGAGTTGAAAATGTGTTTGAAGTCCTCTCTTACTCAGATCCCTGGCTCTAGGATGTGGAAATGTCTCCTGTTAGGAAGAGATGGTGGCAGTTTCTTTTACTTGTTGCTGGAAATTTTCTTTTTGATTGTAGTCTAGTAGTAGATTTCCACTGTTCCCTTAGTGTCAGTGGATCTGCTTTATTTCATTTCTCTGAGATTTTCCTTCTCCATTCCCACAGCGAATCTTCATCCACAGTTTCATCCAACCAGAGTCAGGAGTCCGGTTATCAGAGTGGCCCAATTCAGTCGACAACCTATACCTCCCCAAACAACGCTCAGGGCCCTCTATATGAACAGAGATCCACACAGACTCGGCGGTACCCCAGCTCCATCTCTTCATCACCCCAAAAGGACCTGACTCAGGCAAAGGTAGTGGCTTCACAAGCCCCTGGGTGGTGGTTAGGACAAGGGTGGCAAAGTCCCTTTCATGTGAGCATTTTACTTCTTGACAAATGGTACCGAGACACCTCGAAGTGTGCTGACTGAGAAGCTGAAAACACATCTCCATGGTTGGTGAAATAAATAAAAGTTCTTTCCAGCAAGCCTGGAGACTCCGAGCTGGGAAACTGTTCTCTCTGCTCTGCAGATCCAGTCTTGCTCGTAGCACCAGTCTCAGTACCTGTTTTCTCTTCTTGGAAGATGTGACTGCTAGCGGTCTGGGTGCATATCAGTAGAGCCCACCTCGCTGTCTTGGCTTGGTGAGGGGCCAGCAATAAGCACGAGGTGGTGTGGGGTGACTCAGACGCAGCCAGCACAGTAGGTGGCTTGGCTGAATGGTCTCACTCCCACACCCTCCCCCTGGGATCACTAGATGGACCTTTCCTGTATCTATTTTGGGTTCGGGGTCTCTTCAGCATTTGGGGGTTGCCATCTGTTGCCTTCGGTCACACAGAGTTGGTTTATCTTATTCTTGAATTTTGTTTTTATGTTGTTTGTATAGTCTGCATCGTGTTAAGCCTTTGGTTGACTTGTAGAGTTTAAAAGGTTTGTTGATAGAAATCAAGCTGAGTCTGTCAGTGCTAACTTGACCTATTTATTTGAGTTTGTCTGTTTCTTATTCCTGTTTTTTATACCAGAATGGCTTCAGTTCTGTGCAGGCCACACAGTTACAGACCACGCAATCTGTTGAAGGTGAGTGTACTCAAGGCTTTTTCCTCAGTTGTCTTGTTTTTCCTCCTCTTTCAAGATTTATGCATTTCCTGGATTATAGTAAAAAGAGCTCGGGCTCAGTGATCAGAACTTCTGGTTCCGGTCTCAGCTTGGTTCTGCCCTGCTGTTTAATCTCAAACCAGCCTAAGTTTCAGGTTCTCTCTCTTAAAATGATCCCCTTGGTTCGCTGCACTGAACAAATGAGATCAGTGCTGTGAGATGCATGGAGTTTAAAAAAAAAAAAAAGAAAAGATTCTGCCTAAACACGAATGATCCATTATTAAGTAGCTCACAGTCTTGTCTTTGGGGCAGTGTAGGACTGTAGTCATCTCTTTGTTTCTCATAGATGCTCCTTTTCCTCTGATGAGGTGGATTCCTTTCCTTATTTCCAGGTGCTACAAGCTCTGCAGTGAAATCTGACTCACCTTCCACATCTAGCATCCCTCCTCTCAGTGAAACGGTATCTGCAGCTTCCTTACTGACGACAACCAGTCAGCACTCATCCTCCTTGGGTGGCTTGAGCCACAGTGAGGAGATTCCAAATACTACCACCACACAACACAGCAGGTGATTTGGGGTGAGGGTTGCAGGTTGGGGTTGGTGAGTAGCAGTTGGTGTGAGCTCTCGGGTTCCATCTCATCCCCTCCACCTGGTAGAGACCACATTAGTTAAGTGGAGGATGACCTAAAAGCTATGGGAAGTGAAGACAGAAGGGGCTTATTTTCCCTTTTCAGCATCCATTCTTGCTTTAACTGCTTACTATCCCGGCTGGCCCTTGTGCTTACCAGATGATCTCAGATCTCCTTGGTCTCATATTCTGCCTAATTTCCTTGCCTGTGTTCTTGACTGAAGAAGCTTCAGGCGGCCCAACGCTGTGGCTGATGGCAACCTCTTTTTCCTTGCAGCACGTTATCTACTCAGCAGAACACCCTTTCGTCGTCAACATCTTCTGGGCGCAGTTCAACATCCACTCTTTTGGTAAGCACCGTGCTGTAAAAGAGGAAACGTGCTTTCTATACTTATAACTATCCAGCCGTAAGATTCATCCAAGAAGCGATTCTTGAAAATCTCTTCATGAAGTGGCAAAATGATCATTGATGTGAGCTTGCAGGAGAGGAGTAAAAAGGGTGCTTGAAGCCAAGAGGCAGAAAAATCCCAGAAATATTGCACAGCTGTGGGCCAATTTTCAAAGCCCTGGAAGTAACTTTCCTGAATCTTTACGTGATTTTTTTAAAACATGAGTCTGGGGCTTTGTATGCTATGCTAAGCTTTATAAGAACATTCTAACTGATACAACCGTTCTCATCCCTTGGTCTGGGATGTGCTAAACGTGAGTCCTGAAAATAATCTGTGTGAGTCTGCGCATCCTGTGAAAGTAGAGGCCAGATGAGAACTTGGGTCAAAGAATTAGTTTCACTGTTGTGATTTACAATAACTACTTGTGGAATTACTCTGAGATGGTAAGAAAGACAACTAGCTTAAAAAGGACCCATTCTGGGCAACGCTGTCTGGTTTGCCAAAAGCCCAGGGGGAGATAATGAGGGGCTCAGGCTTTCTTAGGAGTCTCTTTGTCCAAATACACTGTTTCAGGTTTGAATTCATTAGAACTGTGCTTTTTTTCTAGCCCATGAACTGCTCTCTTGTGCTGAACTAGTGAAGACGAGTGTAGGAGGGGCGGCTAGGATATGTTTTTCACATGCAATCTATGTGTCCTCGCTGGCCAGCCAGCATTCGTTTCTGGGGAATTTGTCCCCAGTTTGCTGCTTTTCTGAACGGAGATGACATGCAGTGGGTCCTTCGTGACCATCCTTGCCAGATGAATCTTGGGGAGATGTGTACCCAGAGAGGATTTAGTGGTTTCTTTTAACTAACGGCAACGGGCAGCCTGGTTACTGCCTCTGCCTCATGCTGGTAGCAGCAGCAGAAGGGGTTGCCTGTCCTTTCTGACCTGTTAGGTAATGGCTGTTTTCCTTCTTTTCTCCTGCACCGCTCCCCCTTTTTGAAGCACACAAGCGTGGAGAGCGAGGCGAACCTCCATTCTTCCTCCAGCACTTTCTCCACCACGGCCAGCACAGTGTCTGCACCTCCCCCGGTGGTCAGCGTCCCCTCCAGTCTCAGCAGTGGCAGTAGCCTGGGCCTCAGCCTGAGCAGCAACTCCACCGTCACGGCCTCGACGCGAAGCTCAGTCGCTACAACTTCAGGTAGCCCTCCCTCCCTGCGAACGGGATGGATGGCATCCCCTGGGGCGAAGAAGGGGCGACGGAACTGGGGGACAGGATGAAAGTGTGCTTTCTCTTGTAGGAAAAGCCCCTCCTAATCTCCCGCCTGGGGTCCCGCCGTTGTTGCCTAATCCGTATATCATGGCTCCGGGGCTGTTACATGCCTACCCGGTAAGTGAGACTGAAGGGCCTTCTCCACCAGGGGAAGAGAGAAGATAGCATGGCTGCTCGTTACAGCTCTGGCTTCAGGTGGAAGGCTCATTAAAACACAGAATAAATGAGTGGTTTGTTACATGAATGCAAACAGGTTTTTAATCTTCGTAGTTGTGGGGAAAATGACAGTTTTTAGAAAGGAAGGACTAAACCGAGGCCAGCCTCCCTGTTGTTTATTTTCTGTCTGAAACACTTATTCAGGGCCTCAGAAGCCAAAGGCCAGAGTGTCCAGCTGGAATCCCTTTCAGTTTCATAGACAACTGTTTTTTCTAGTTGCATTGATTCCCTGTGTCTCAGGGTCTTGGCTGGCTCTGACCTGGTCAGTCTATGGCCATCTGCGAACAGGTGGCTGACAGTGACAGCTTTGGTCTGGATATGTTTTCTGTCAGCTTCGTGTATTCAGTGCCTGTTAACATGAAGGGAATTACTAAGTTTTTGTTCTTGTTCTCAGAGAGTCTAGATGAATATCGTACAGATGAAACATCCAGTAGTACTTTACACATTTGAGTAAGAACACTCCCTTAGTACCCAGACAGACATTAGAGAAAACGAGTAAAATGGGAATCCGTTCTGCGGGAGATACATTTTATGCCGGAGATTGACGGCTGTAAGAGAGAGACTGGCGGGCTAGGAAACAGCAGGCTTTCGTGTGTGACTTGTGTCTGCCCGCCGCCGCCGCCCAGAGGCCCGCTGGGTGGGATCAGTGTGTAGCTCAGGGAAATCGCCAAGACCTCCCATGATCTCCTGCTCTTTCTAAGAATGAGGGTGAATGTTCTGGTGATTTACCTTGTCTCTTAGCAACTTGGTTTGCTGCTGTCACGACCAGTCCCCATGAGTGTTGTGTGCTTGTCTCTTTCAGCCACAAGTATATGGCTATGATGACTTGCAGATGCTTCAGACGAGATTTCCATTGGTAAGTTTAAGACATGTCAGAATATAGGGGGTTGGGGAGTGGTTCTAACAGAAAGTAACTTTTAAAAGTCAGACTTGGGCATCTTTGAAGTAAACACATTCTAACATAATCTATAACTCAGAGTACTCTGGAGCGCTCAGGATGCTTTCTGGATGTTTCAAAACTTCAAATTCCAGAAAGATGATTTTCTCAGTAGTAGCCGACTCTGAGATGATGTCTAGAGGTTTGAGACTCTTGCTGGCCCTGATTTCCGTGCTGTTTTCCCGTGGGCATACCCGTAGACCCTGCCTGACTGTTCGTGCGTGGCCAGGCAGGGGGGACAGTGTATGCAAGAGTCATTTGGAGTTTGTGCCAGCTCTAGCCAGCTTATTCAGTGGCTGGATGAGTGGCATTACTCGAACATTCTCCTGCTTCTCACCCTGTGGAGGTGTCATGCTGGGGAGTGAGTGACATTGAGTCTCTGCTCTTTTCCTTCTTTCTTCCAGGATTACTACAGCATCCCATTTCCCACACCCACCACGCCACTGACTGGGAGGGATGGTAGCCTGGCCAGCAACCCTTACTCTGGTAGGACTGGGGCGGGGCTCAATAGAGGGGGACTGTGTTGACATTGGTGGCAGAGACCTGATGAGGTGCAGGAGGGGCCAGTTCAGTTAAGGTCTTGGGCAGCAGTATCGAGTGGCTGTGAGGTCGGGACTGGTGGATTCAGAATCCTGCTAGAGAAGGGTCTGGGGCACTTGCTCCTGCTCATCTCACTTTCCCTGGGATTCCAGATGACATCTTCTCTGTCGGAAGGGGGCTGACTTGGTTTTGCTCAGCCCTTCCTCAGCTTTTCCCAGGAAGTACAGTGGTTGAACTGACCTCGCTTCCTCTGCTCCTCTCTGTTCCTGTACCCCACTCTCAGTGGCAGTCTCGCTGCCTTACTAGGCCACGGGCCTCCTTTTGTTGCCTGACCTATTGTCATTATTTGTCCTGACTGGTCATTGTTTTTGTTCCCCGTGGAGGAAGAGTGGGGAGATGAAGGAAGACGCGTAGGCAGGGAAGTCACGCAGGAGTTTGGTTCTGGGCGCCTCAGCCATGGCGCTTGCCTAGTGCTGGACGCTGCGCTGCAGTGCTCAGTGGAGCTGCCAAGAATCGAACTTGAACGGTCCTTTACCAGGATTTCCTGGAATCATGTGAAAGCAGAAGTAGTCATTGTTCATTGGTGTGTGGAAGAGGCAGGTACATTTTGCTTCTCCTGTCACAGGTGACCTCACAAAGTTCGGCCGTGGGGATGCCTCCTCCCCGGCCCCGGCCACAACCTTGGCCCAACCCCAGCAGAACCAGACGCAGACTCACCACACCACGCAGCAGACATTCCTGAACCCGGCGCTGCCTCCTGGCTACAGTTACACCAGCCTGCCCTACTACACGGGGGTGCCGGGCCTCCCCAGCACCTTCCAGTACGGGCCCGCGGTGTTTCCTGTGAGTACCTGGCTGTGGTCTTTCTGTGGTGAGAGCCCTGGCCCGGAACTGGCCCCGCTGCTTTCCAGGACTTTGTCATGGCTGAGGCAGAACAGGGCTGGAGGTGGGGCTGGAGGTGGAGGTCTTGGGATGGGGATTAGAATCAGCTGACAGGAATAGGCCAGCGTGCAGCTGGCTCCCTCAGACATCCTTCGTCCCCTGCCACCACTGCCCCTTTCCCTTCCTCCAGTCTTCTACTGCCTGCCCTCACTGTTGATTTCAGAAAGCTCAGTAGGGAGCCCATTTCACCAAGCAAACTGGTCAGCCTGCATCAGGATGGGGAGCCCTCTGAATGCGCAGCCCCTGGAGGAGAAGGGGTGGGTGGATGGTGTGTGCTGCCATTTCACTGCGCTCTGACCTTTCTGCTCTCTAGGTGGCTCCTACCTCTTCCAAGCAGCATGGTGTGAATGTCAGTGTGAACGCATCAGCCACCCCTTTCCAACAGCCAAGTGGATATGGGTCTCATGGATACAACACTGGTAAGCTGACCTTGACCCCGGCTGTCAGAGGTGTCTGTGGGATGTTTTCAAGGAGTTTCAGGGAGGAAGACGTGGTGCTTGAGAAAACAGCGTTGGTGAGGGTGTGCCGCTGCTCTGCGTGCGATAGTTAGACGACTGGGGGGGGGGGGGGGCTGTCTGAGCAGCACCGACAGCGGAGCTTGGTACTAGACCACGTGTCCACACTCACGACAGGGATGCCCTGGGTTGGCTATGCGCATGTGCAGGCTCGCCAGTCTTGGGGTGTAAAGCAGGGCAAGGGGCCCCAAGATTTTCCTGGGGTCAGTGGGGGTAAGTGTTACCGTGTATGGTACTGACAGTGCAGAAGGGAACATACTGAACGGGGGTCGGGTGGGTTCTTAGCTGGCATGCTGTGTTCGGCTGAAGCCCCTTTGCATTCCCTAGCTAGGAGACCTAAGGTATGGAGAGGAGGACTAGGGTGGGGGTATAGGCGAACCCTGGAGGGGCAGGTTCGCTGCCAGACCGCCCTAATGAAGTGGTCGTAAGCTTTGCTGCTGGAGGGTCTTGCCTTCACTTTCTTTAAAAAACGCAACACCTGTGGGGCGCAATAAAACGAGGTCGGCCGGTATTCAGTAGAGTGAGAGTTGGGCTGGGAGCATTGGACCTTCAGGTTCCTTCATTTGTGTGGCTGGTCTCTTTGCAAAATCCATTTGCACATCTGATGGCAAGGAGGGCAATGTAGGAATCATCTGAATGGGTCCTGACCCCAACGATGCTCACCCGCCCCTTGCTCCCATGCCTGACCCCTGCTCTCCACTATTGGAGGGCAGAGGAAGGAGGAGTTTGAAGAAACAATTCCATCTACTTTTCTCGGTGACCAGGAGATGAACATGGATGAGGAGGAGGTGGTTCAGTTGCTTGGGGTGGAGGGTTGTCCTTCAAAATTCTTGGCTCACTGATGGCTTCATGGTGATTTCAAAAGAGCTGCATCTGTGTTCTTCACCCTTGGGTGGGCTGTGTGGGTAAATTGCCCAAGGTTTTCAATAATAGGGAAACTCTGAGCTGAGAACAGAGGGCAGTAGGTCTGGGAACTAATAGCCAGGTGGAGCTTGGAACTGTCAGGACTCAGGGCGAGATTTAAACCAGAGAAATCCTGAGCCGCCCCACTCTGATTGTGGCCACCCCTCTCCCTGAGGAAAAGCACCCTCATCCTTGGTGGGAAGGACTAGAAGCATTTTGACTTGGAGTGGCCCCATCCTGAGAGTATTAGATTTAAGTCTTAGCTGGACCAGGTTCAAGAATTTTCAGAGGCAGGTGACTGATAACGTAAGAGAACAGCATACCTGATTGTGGAAATCTTAGCTCCTTACCTCCCTTGAGATTTCAGAAACTTTCTGTAACAGCCCTTTTGAGAACCCCCAGTTCCCAGCCCCACAGAGGGTTCTTGTCATCCCATTCCTCATCAACCTCTAAATTCATTTATTTTTATGTATTTGATTCCTTTTAGGAAGAAAATATCCACCCCCTTACAAGCATTTCTGGACGGCAGAGAGCTAATTTGGCCCAAGGCCGGGGGCTGTGTTTTGTGTGTGTGTATAAATTTGCACTGAAGTCTTATTTCAGAAACCAGACCACTGAGGAGAGCCTGCTGAGCTGGGGCCATGGCCTGCGTGGCTTGGGGAAATGAGTTGTGGATTCCTTCTGGGCTTTTGAACTTGCCCTCCCCCCGTTTCCCTCTCCCCCATGTGTCTGGCCCTGTCTTACCCATTTCGAGTTCAAGCGGTGCAGCACCTCCGAAGCATCAATGCACACACCTGCTGTTGCTTTTGATTCTGGAAGGCATGTAGTTCCAACTTGTAACACAAATATTTGTAGTCTTCAATAAACTGTGGTATTTCTTTAGCTAACTCTGGCGTTCTTTCCGTGCATGTCTTTCTGGACACTAGGAGCCAATGTTGAGCTGATGAAGGGTGGAGGGTGGCCTTTCCAATCAGACCCCAGCATAGCCACAGAACTGGTAACTTTTCAGTATGGTGATGCTATGAGGTGGGAGGGGAAATAGTCTGTTTCCAATCTGTTGATTGGTTGGTAAAGAAAGCCATTTGTAGAAAATCCCCGATTCTCCATGCTTATTGTAGCTCTTCACTTTTCCATTTAGATCTTCCCCGTGCCTCTGACACAAGCAGAAGGGAAAGGACAAAACAGCTTAGTGTCATGTCATGGTGAAAGGCAGAAGAGATGGTGTTCAGAGCTGTTGTCGGGGAAGTGTCTTCCAAGGCTCCATTCCCACATCTGGTTGGTTCCCCAAGACCAGTGGCTGTTTGAGGTCTGATAAAGTCTTGAGAGACCAGCTAGTTGACTCAGGCTGTGGAAACTGCTAGCCTGGCACATTGTTCTTTGTCCCGCGATGGCTTTTCAGCATTGTGGATTATTAGTCGTCGTGCACTTGTGGGTGTAGCTAAAGACGCGTGGGAGAGGTTTGGTTAGACATCTTGCCTGGGACTTCTCATCCCCACCCAGTCCAACTCCTGTGCTTTACACCAGCCCTTTGCGTACACTTAACTTGGACAGTGACAGCAGTGTCCGTGGTTATCGGGAACCCAGGCGTGCCACTTTATTATTTGTCCCCAGCCCTCTGGAGTAATTTTTGTCCCGTGAGGGTGACCAACTTTCCAGGGGCTGCCATACTGGGAGAGGTTGGTTCTTGCTTCTTCCCATCGTGTTGGTATCACTGTGTGGGGTTGTGGGGTACGGGGTTGATTGGGAAGGAAAGCAAGAGAACTCTAGTGTGAGGAGCTAGTAACTGGTAATGGGGAGGTAGGGAAACCAATACCTTTTATTTCCTTGTGTCCCAAAGGCCAGTACGGCTGTTACCACAAAGAATTCTCGCTTGTCCTGCGTTTCCAGTCCCTTCAACAAATATCCAAGTTAAGGCCTCTGGCCTAGAAGCTGGTTTTTAGCTAGTCCAGCCTATAGAAAGAAGGAGACCAGGGAGGGGCACATTGGAACTCAATTCCTCCCTACCACCCCCCGGGGCGTCCAGTTAGCCATTTCTCCCATCTGTGTGGGATGACCAAGCTGGCCGAGCCTTTGCAGTAGACAGCGATCGTCTATTGCTTCCCTCAGAAATGTTCTCCTTACACCATCTGTTCCACCTTTCTCCCCGCCCTTCCATACAAACCTTATCAGCTTAGACTTTTCCATAAAGAGCTCCTATTTTTAAAGTTAGGCCTATTACCAGTGATATTCCAAACGGGCACCTGGGGTTTGAAACGGGAAGGGCGAAAAATGCTCCGTTAGCTCGTGTCTTGTCCAGTCTTTTCCTTGAAAGTGTGGAGTTGATATTCTGGCGACGGGAAGTCTTTTCTCGTGCTTGCTTTCTGTAGTTCTCTTCTTTTTCCTAGTTGGTGTTTGCCCCTCCCTGGAACTGTGTGGACTTTTGACGTGGGAGGGGTTTCCACTTCTGTTGGGAAGATGCTAAGGTGGGCTTAGCTTGTGCCACTGCCTTTGTGCTAGGCGTCGGGAGGACGTGGGTTCTGGAGTTTGAAAGGGGGTTGCTGTTGAATTGTGGGTGAATGGAGGATTCCTCATTTGTGGTTTGGTCCCTTTAGTGCTTCTAGAAAACTCTTCCGTCAAAGTGCTCCTAACATCATATAAGGATCCAAGGACATAGACTGAAGTGAAAGATTTTCTGAAGTTTCATTTTATCTCACTTCATGAGACGGAATATTATCTTTAAAAAACATGCTTTAAATTCCTAGTTAAATTTGAATTACTTCACCTCAAATCTCTGCATAAAATTTCTCTAGTAAGATGCTGGATTACTTCACCTGCTGGCTTTTTCCTATCTTCTTGACCTATTGCCACATACCCCAGGAGGTAGAGGATGTGTGTTTCAGTTTAAGGAGTACAGCTTAAAATGAGGGATTGTATTACTCTGGTTTCCTTAAAGCTGTAGTGCGGGTAGGGAGTTTTTCAACAGGAAACGTGCAAATTGTTAGAGTGTGGATCAGAGTGTTTATCTCGTGGAGAAGCTAAAGTGGTAAACTAGAATAACTTGAATTTTGTGTTCCACCTAGGCTGTAGGAAATAGCCTATTCCTGTCTGCCTTCCTTACCCCTCCCCCTTAAAATGCGTGAATGGAAATTCACTCTGTGCCATCTCTTTAAATCCTAAGTATATAGCCTAGAACCTCCACGGCTGGAGAGGCTGGACTGAGGGAGCTGAAGCTCTGCGAAGCCAGGTGCTCTTTGAGGTTGACTTGGACTGTGCCTTTGGTACTTAGGCTGTGAGATCCTGGCTTTGAGCCCAGAAGTATCTCTTCGTGAACAGAAAGAGCCAGACTACCTGTCCTGGAGCAGGACTGAGTGAAGTTTGGGTGGATTGATTTGATGTGGACATTAAAAGTGTAATCCATTCGTGTCGGGCTTTGCCACTGAGATATTTTGAAAGCTATATGCCAGTGCAGTTTGGCTATATCCCCTTGCTCCCCCCAAAAACACCTCACTCCCACACATACACCCAGTACACACCTGGAAAGGGAAAGAGAACCCTTCCTGAGCCTTTGTGTCATGAGCTCTTATCCCTCAGGACTGACCTGAAGCTGGAAAAACAGACCAAAATCCCCTTGCAGTGCTAGAGGTAGAAAGGCTGCAGGGAGCGGGGTCAGGCAGCTAGTGAGCTAATCCTCCTGTCTGTTTCCTCCTCCCCCAGGTGTGTCAGTCACCTCCAGTAACACGGGCGTGCCAGATATCTCGGGTTCTGTGTACTCCAAAACCCAGGTAGGTGCCTGGCTCTGGGTACAAGTGGAAAGAGAGGTGGATACAGAGGAGGTGGCGTGGCAATGACAAGTCCAGGGAGCCGGGACAGCGCTAGGAGAGGTGTCAGGACACCCACCCTACTGGAGAGGGATGGTCTAGACTTCAGTTCCTTGAGAAAGTTTAAATTTAGCCATCTGGGGAAAAAACGAGAAATGTTATAGGGAGGCATGAGGTGTGGAAAATCGTGGTGATTGTGTCATGTGATTTGTGCAACTGTCCTGGCCCTTTACTTACCCGCTCCCAGCCTTTTCATAATTTTCCAAGAGAACGAGTGGAATGAAGGGAAACTAGTTCATTGCATTCTTTGTAAGTCTCTCTACAACTGAGTGGGAAAGGAGACGACTCAATAAGTAGAGGGAGACAGTTGAATTACCCACAGATTTGTATTGTATTGCTTTCTTCTCCCGCCACCATAAATAATAGAATGTATCAGGAGTTACAGTGGAGCTTCGTGGCCAAGACCGTTAACGCTCAGGAATACCTCCAGGTTGTTCTCACTTGTGCCCAACTCCAGAGGCGCGGGTGCTAAGAGGAGTCAGCAGATTTCACTGTGTACCCGTACGTGACATTAGATTCGATAAGAGTGCTGTCACCTCCATCCTCTCGTTTAGTCCTTACAACTGAGAGGTGGGCAGCACCTGCTTTATGTACGAGAACACGAGGGCTGAGAGCTCACACAGCTATTACAGGGCAGGTCGCTGTTCTGTGACACCGAGCTGCTTGCTGAGGGTGGGAGAGCCTGGGCTCAGAAATTCCAAGGGTCCATCGGCTGATGCCTTCTCTGCTCTCTCTCCCGTCCTCCCGGACAGCAGTCCTTTGAGAAACAAGGTTTTCATTCCGGTACTCCTGCTGCCTCCTTCAACTTGCCCTCAGCCCTAGGGAGTGGGGGGCCCATCAATCCGGCCACAGCTGCTGCCTATCCACCGGCCCCCTTTATGCACATCCTGACCCCCCATCAGCAGCCGCACTCCCAGATCCTTCACCACCACCTGCAGCAGGATGGCCAGGTAATAACCCTCCCTCTCTCCTCTCCCTTCCTCTTCCTTCCTATCCCTTAAAGCTGCCTCCCCTTTCCTTTTCTCACCCTTCCTCACCACCACCCTCCACCCAGTCTCCCCAGCGCCAGCCATGGGCACACAGCACATACAGACACGAGCGCACATAACACGAGTGGCCGGCAAAGGAGATAGCAGAGAAGGGGCCAGAGTGAAACCCTTTTTGCCCAGTTCCTTTGGGGCCTTTGTCCTCCTCCCGTCAGACCTGGGTCACACCTCCCCTCTTACCTCTCCCAGCCCTCCCCCTCCCTCACATTATAGCTTTCCCTTCTAATGGTGGAGTTCTCTTGTCAAAGTTTGTCCCTTTATTTTCCATATATCCTGGTTCTGCCTCAGCTACCATATTTGCAGATGATTCTCTGTTGCCAGCGCCAGCAGGAGGAGCAGGTAATGAAACTGAATGATGATATGCTTGAACCCACTCCTTTTCAGCCCCCATTTCACCACCACAGCCTCAGGGAACTTGAAGAGAAAAGATTGCACAGTCACACACCGGGACACACACACACAAACACCTTGCTGAGCTCTCTGGCCTCCCATTCCTCTCGTCCTCCCCTCCTCAATGCCCTCTTTTTCTTTCCACCCTTCCCTGACTCTGGAAACACTTGGTTACCGGAATGGAAAGGATTCTTGGGGCAACATCTGGAGTCTGGGGCCTCAGACTGTCTCTCCTGCCTTGCCTGAAATGGGCTCACAGATGTGAAACGTGGTAGGGTGGGGAGCCATGGGGTGGTGGGAGTGACCTCTCCTCCACCGTGGTGGCTGGGGAGCTGGAATAAGGGCTTTGCTCTCAAAGACAACTTTCCAAATGGAGGCCTTCCTGTGGGAATCAGTGAAAGTGAAAGCAATCACCTGTGATCACTCATCGCCAAGAGGCCACGATTCTCTCTCGAGAGCAGCCTTTTCTCGGGGTGGGGTGGGCGGGTGTTGAAATGAGTAGAACTGACGCACTGTCTCATCTCTAAAGGTATCTTGCCCTTCTTTTCCCCTTGCCCCTATTTAAAGGTTGAAAGTGCTGTGTTGTCAGGTGCGCTAGCAGTTATACAAACCACATTTTCTGTGGTTGAGAAGTAAGCTTCATGGTAGTTTCTAAGCAGGGGGAATGGGAGAGCAAGATGAAGCCAAACCTCCACCTGAAGATGTCACAAATTTGTCCCACTAACTAGACACCTTTTTCCTCCCCATCATCCTCCCATTCCCCTGCAGACGGGCAGCGGGCAACGTAGCCAGACCAGCTCCATCCCGCAGAAGCCCCAGAGCAACAAGTCTGCCTACAACAGCTACAGCTGGGGGGCCAACTGAGGCCCTGACCCTCTCCTCCTGGCCCCATCTTCTGAGAGGGCTCCTCAGCCTGGCAACTGTGGAAACAACATCAGAGAGAAAGGAGTGGGGGGGTTCTGCGGCCCCCCACCCCCCGTGGCCCACCCCATGCCTCAGCTTCATGTCTGTCCATTCCCATACCATCCCCACTCTGTTGTATGTATTATAGAATTTGTATTTTCTCTCTCTTTTTTTTTTTTTTGGTTCCTCTCCTTCCCCCTTGCATTCAAGATTATGAAACTTTGCTGTGGGCCCTGCCCTTCGTTCTCCTGTTCACCCTGGTGGTGTATGGGTGAGGTGGGGAGGGGGACCCCCAAATATATATCAGCCCAACAGCCCTATGTCTCCTCCTTTATTATTAGGAAACAAAACAGAACAACAAAAAATGGCGTCATGAATATGAACAGCATTGTCAGAATTAGTTGAAGTGTTTTTTTTTTTTGTTTTTTTTTGTACTGTGTCCTCAAATTTAATGGATTAATGTGTCTTGTATATATAAAAAGAAAACCTCTACCTTCAGCCTCTGCCCGTTCTTGCTCCGTCTAGGGCATCCTCAGCCTCCTCGAGGACCAGCCTGGTGAATAAGCATTACTCTCCCGTCCAGGCCTCTAGCAGGCCCCGGAGGCAGTGGAATAAAGTGAAATCTTCACCGTTTCAGAGCTCCCGACCTTAATGTGCTAGTGTCTGGCCCCGAGGGGATTCCCTTCCCTTCTCCCCAAAGAACTGCACAGCCTGTTGCCTGGAAAGATGCAGCACAAACCTTCCTTTCCTCCCCAAACCGCTGCACCTGTAGCAGGTTTCAGGCAGTAAACAGGGATGGCGGGGAGGGAGAGGATTGCGGAGGGGCTGCAAGACACGGCTTTGCAGAGTCCAAGCATAACGGGTGAGTCCAGGCAAACGAACGAAAGGAGGGTGACGGGCTGCTGGCTGGGAGAGCAGCCCGGGGCCCGTTCTCGGGGGAGGAGGCGCCCGCGGTTCCCGCCTGCCCGGCGCTTCCGTCTCCCCGGTGCGTCCACCCCCTGAAAGGGAGGCGGGTGGGCGAGGCGTCGCAGGTCAGTGACGGCAGGGGACACCGCGAGCCCGGGTTCTCCCTCCCAAGACTGCGCTAAGTGTCCGTCGCTCCCCAACAAGCCTGTCCCCTGCGGGTGCGTGGCGCCTACGAGGAGGAAAACTCGGCGACAAAGTCCTTAGCGGCGCAGTGCGTGCGCGTCCCCGCGTCCACCTCCGCTCCGGGGGTTGCTTACTAGAGGGAGCTGGGCCCGATGCTTCGTCCGCCCCTCAGACGCGTCAGTCGGGAAACGGGCGAGGTGGCTTCCGAGGGGAGGCGGGCGGGTGGTCCCCGGTGCGGCGAGGCCGGGACTGGGCCGCTCGTGTGCGCGGACGGGCTGCCCTCTGGCGGCTCGACCCGGCAACGGCTGTCGCCAAACCCTCGAAATACCTTCCTGGGCTCGTCGGCAAGAAGAATCGGCTTAGAAGGCAGGCGATCGGGGGACACGGAACTTCCCAGCGCCCACGCCGCTCACGGGAAGCAGGCGCGGCGCACGGAGCGCCTTTCGCGTGTGCGAGGCCCGCCCCGCCCCGCCCCTGCCCGCGGCCGCTCACGGTCGCTTTACGACAGTGTCCTGATCGCGGGCCTGCTTTCCGGCAGCGCAGCCTGACGCGCCTGTTTCCGACAGTGTAGCGCGAGCTACCCCCAGGGGTGCATGGGCCCTGGGTGGGTGTGGGTGGTTCGAATCCCAAGGCGGGAATGAGCCTCTTTGACCTCTTTCGAGGCTTTTTCGGCTTTCCTGGACCTCGGAGGTGAGACTGGGTCTGGGTCGGACGTGGGGGTGGTCTTTTCGGGGGACAGCGTAGCGCAAGCTACCCCCAGGTGTGAATGGACCTCGGGTGGGCTTTGCTGGTTGAATCCCAATGCGGGAACGAGCCTCTTTGACCTCTTTCGGGACTTTTGCGGCCTTTCTAGACCTAGGAGGTGAGAATAGGTCTGGGTCGGACGCGGGGGCGGGGGTCCTTCTGACCGGCGCTTGACCCCTAATACTCTATTTCTGGAAAAACATCCTCTTCCCCATTCCTTCAACTCCTGCGGAAAGGAGAGAAGTCACAACACTGAGCACTCGCCCCGAGAAGTAACCCAAGCGGCCGTTAAGAGGAGGAGAAACGGCAGCTTAAGCCTCTCTCCCATCTGGGGTGATGCAACAGGGCCCGGGGCGGGGGGCAGACGATGGGGCTCTGGGTAAGAAGACTGAGCAAGTGAGCACGACCTTGGGAGAGGGGAGGAGCTGGGGGACGCCCGAGAAAAGCCAGGGGAGGTGTCTGGGGGCAGCCTCCAGGTGAGGACTGACTTTGATTAAAAACTAAAATCAAACCAAACCCCGATGGCCAGTCTTCTGACCCTCACCTCAGCTTCCTAGGCACCTGTTACCTTCCACTTTGCCACCCATGAGTTGATTTTATGGTTTAAGTAGTGCTGAAATGTTGGTAGCTAATCTGCCTCCACCCCCAGCCCCAGAGATCCCTTTTTCGGAGGGATGACTCGAGATGAAGATGAGGATGATGAGGAGGAAGAAGAAGGAGCCTCCTGGGGCCATGGGAGCTCGAGGTTTGAGGGTCCCCAGCCCCCCGAGGAATTTGCCTTCGGCTTCAGCTTCAGCCCAGGAGGAGGAATGCGTTTCCACGATAACTTCGGCTTTGATGACCTTGTACGGGATTTCAATAACATCTTCAGTGAGATGGGGGCCTGGACCTTGCCTGCCCATCGTCCTGGTGTGTGGCTGCCCCCGAGGGAGAACCTGTGGTTTCTACTGGGGTGGTGGGTGAAATAAGGAGCCTGCAAAGTAGTTGGGGGGTGGGAAGTGAGCGAATACTGATGATTTCAAGGGGAGTTAAAAGGTCTCAAGTCCTTCCCCACCCCAGCATGCCTCCACCTGCCACCTTTCTGCAGAACTCCCAGGTCCTGAGTTAGAGATACCTGGAGAGAGACGGCAGGAGGGCCAGACGCTTCGGGACTCCATGCTTAAGTATCCAGATAGTCACCAGCCCAGGATCTTTGGGGGGGTCTTGGAGAGTGATGCAAGAACTGACTCCCCCAAAGCAGCACCAGACTGGGGATCCCAGAGACCTTTTCATAGGGTGAGTACATCTGGGCTTGAAGTGAGACCCTGTGGGAGACCACTGCAATTGTCCTTGTTGGAATCTGACAGACTTGGGTTGGAATCCTAGGCCCTCTACTTAGTGTATTTATCTGTTTTCTATACTAAGCTTCTTGTAGGATTTTCTTTGATGGAAAATGGGAGTTCTGCTTTTTCTTAAAAAACAACAACAACACTGGTCCGTATGATTCTTGGACAAGGCAGGATTGTTGGGGGGAGGACAGAAAAGTATCAGTTCAGGAAGCCTTTTTTGGAAGAAGGATAAATAAAAGAGCTAGGAAGGAGAAAGGGATGCGTAAATAAAGCTGCTGTGAATGGGATTCTCTCTCCTGGGGAAAGGTGGTTTTGGAACTTGAGAATAGTTTGGGTTCCTGTGACTCCTCAAGTTTCAGAGTGAAAGGTGTCATATCACCTACTTTGGCTTCTTCTGCAGTTTGATGATATGTGGCCCGTGACCCCCCATTCTAGAGCCAGAGAGGATAAGGGTGAGTCTGGAGGGAGAGGACATTTACCAGCCCTCTGTTCTTCAGGAGTTCCCTCTGTTCTCCCTCCCTGAAGTTTCTTCCTGCCACACTTGTCCCCTTCTTTTTCTTAGACGCTTTCTTTCCTGTTTCCTCTCTCTGCCCTTCTAGATCTTGATTCCAAGGTTTCCCAGGAGGGCCTCGGCCCAGTTCTGCAGCCCCAGCCCAAATCCTATTTCAAGAGCGTCTCTGTGACCAAGATCACTAGGCCAGATGGGGTGAGTTGGGAGAGAAGGGTAAAGGGAACTGGATGCCCTGGAAAGAGTGATCTAAGTAAAGAAACCAGCAGACTCACCCTTAGTGATGTTAGAAACATGGTGGGGGCTTTTCCTTGTAGACAGTAGAGGAGCGCCGAACTGTGGTGGACAGTGAAGGCCGGACAGAGACCACAGTCACCCATCAGGAAGCAGACGGCAGCCCTAGAGATGGTAAGTGAAGAGTGTGAATCAAAGTGGTCCATCTTTTAGTTCCTTGGTACTTATTCTTCTGCCCTTTAATATCATTCCTCTCATTTGCCCTGTCTCTTTCATTTAGAGTGTCTGTATGTATCACTTTCTTCCTTAGATCCAGAATCACCAACACCTCCAGCCCTGGATGATGCCTTTTCCATCCTGGATTTATTCCTAGGCCGTTGGTTCCGGTCCCAGTAACCTTGTTACCCCTCAGAGGCCTTCCGGTTCTTTCCACCTCCCACTGTCTGCTCACCATCAGTGGGCTTATTTAGCTTCTCCTCCTGCCACCTCAGGTTCTTGGGTGTGTGGAATAGTGAACTGTAGAACTGTGGGTATGTCAGTATGTCACTCACCCAAACTGACCAATAAAACCTTTATTTATGCTAATTCCTCAATCTTGGTTTTGTCAAGACTGTTCCACTTTTTAGTACCATCCAGGGTTTCACAAATTATCTTGACCCACAACCTTCTCCTTGTTTAATTTTGTTATTCCACTTCCAAAACCTGATTTGATAAGTAAAGGTCAGGTGCCAGTAGAAAATAGTTTTCCTTATAGAGGAGATAAGATAACTAAAGGTAAGTCCAGGAGAATTTCTAGATGGCAATGCATCATCAGATTCCTAAAAAAAGGATGTGTGGAAGTGTAGGGGATAACTGCCTCCCTTGGCGTGGGATTGGATAGTTCATGAGATAACTTAAGGAAGTACATGAGCAAATAGTTCTTCTTTTATTGGCTATGCTATTATTTTTTTATGTATGTTAGGGAAACTATGACTAAACTCAAACATTATCAGATCTTTTTCTCATTAAAAAAAAATTTTTAACACTATGGTTTAGAGTGGCAGATCTTACAAATTTATTTACCTGTTTCCTCTGGAAATCCTACTAAAATGACAAAGAAATTTTTCTAAAGAGGCATTTAAGAAGAACAAAGGAGGGAAGATACAGTAATAAATTTTGTCTTTTCATTCCCTTTGTTACATCTTTTGATGAACGAAAGTTGATTTACTATATTCAAATGAATCTTTTCATTTATGGTTAGTGCTCTTTATATCTTTTGGAAATCTCTTCTAACCCAAGGTTAAAAGATACTCTCCTTTATTATTCTCAGTAATTTTTATAGCTTTGCCTTTTACGTTCAGGTTTTTAAATCCACCTGAAATTGATCTTCCTGTATGGTATGAATTAGGGGACCAATTTTATTTCCACTTGGAAAAATACATTCAAATATAGATGTACAGCTATTACAGATACACGCACGCACAACATATATATCCCTGTGTTGGTCTTTCTACTCTCGTCTATTAATCTATTTGTCTATTTTTGTGCCCATATCACACTTTTAAATACTATTTAAAAATACTATTTAAATACTATTTAAAAGTTGTATTTAGTAGAACAAGTCCTCCCACCTTAAAAAAAAAAAATTCTCTTAATTCTTCTAGTATATAAGAATACAACTGATGTTTTTAATCAGCTTTTTAGAGTACCACTGTAAACATAAATGGAGCCAGAGATTACCAGACCTCTGTGGACAGCCTCCGACATGAAGGATGGAGACTTATACAAACAAAAGAAGCAACTTGGAAGAAACAGAGACTGTGCAAGAAGATGAAAATTCAGCAAGGACATAAATCTTTAATGTCCTTAGAAATATAAGATGATATATCCATAAAACGCGAACAGAATGCTACAAAAGAGAAACAGAACAAACTTCTGGGAGTTAAAAAAAAATGTTATGGCAGAATTGAAAAACTATAAAAAGGCTTGAATGACAAAGTTGAGATCTCCAACAATGTAGTCCTAATAACAGAGCAAGAAAATGGGGTGTGTGTTTGGGGGGGGGGGGCGGATAAGAAAACTAAAATGATATAAATAAATCATCCAAACCAGAATGATAAAAGTCATCAATGAAATAAGTCAAAATATCTCAGAAGTGAAGGATACTATCTAACCTGAAAGGACCCTCTACATGCTAGATACCAAGGATGAAAATAAACCCACCCCAAGGTTCATCATACAAAATTTCAGAACACTAGAGACACAGGAGAATCCAAATGCTGAGAGAGCGAAGAGAGGGAGATCACATACAGAGGATAAGGAATCAGAATGTTCTCAAACTTGAGCAGCAATACAAATTAAAAGACAACGGAGCATTGCTTTTAAAATTCTGAGGGAAATTATTTTCCAACCTAGAATTGTATACCCAAGTAAACTATGAATTTAATGTGGGAGTATAATAGACATTTTTAGATATGAAAGGGGTATCAATGAAGACCTATACCAAACATCATATTTAATGGTGAAGGATTGATGCTTTTCCAACTAAAATTAGGAGTAAAACTAGGATATCTGTTCTTACCACCTGTGTTCAGCATTGTACTGGAGGTTCTAGCTTAGTGCAATAAAGCCAGAAAATTAAAGGAAAGATAGGGAATGGAAAAGAAGAAGTAAAACTAGGTATAGATGCCATAACCGTATGTGTAGAAAAAAATTCTAAGGAATCAACAACAACAAAATTAATAGCAGTAATAAAAGTATAGCAAGGTCTCAGGATACAAGATCGCTATGCAACATTTTTTTTGTATTTCTATAGGCAACAATCTGAATATGAAATTAAAGGAACAATTCCGTTCATAATAGCATAATAAAGAATAAAATACTTAATAATTTTGGCAAAAGCGGAACATTGAAAACTACAAAAATTGCTGAGATAAAATCTAAATAAAAGAGATACACCATGTTCCTGGATTGGAACACTTAGTATTGTTGAGAGAGCATTTGCCCAAATTTATCTATAGATTTAATACAATTTCTATCAAAATGCTAGTAAATTTGTTTTGTGGAAATCGACAAGCAGTGTCTCCTCAATGTAGGGCCCTGTTCTGGACGGGAGACCAGGTGGGTCAGTTTTAAAAGTTGAGGACCTGACTGCCACAACCCCTTTAGACCATCTATAGGCCTCTTGAAATCACCCACTATTGGAGGAGAAAATCCATGCTAGTTTCAGCTGTTCTGAAATTGATTCATAATGAAACATCTTGACCAATATAGCTATCACATGGTCACCCGAATACCAAGAAAACGTGGCCTTAAAAAACCATGGAAACAGGTTTTTCTGAAATGGGGCCCTGTCCTTCCTACAGTTCCAAACAAAATTAAGTACTGTCTTCCCTCAATTTACATGATTGCATGCCTAGAAGATTCACTATACATTAAAGCTGCTAAAAAATACTGTGTGTCATGCAGGGAAACTGCTTGCTATGCCATGTGTCACACAGGGTGTCAGGTGGGATCTCTGGTCCCGCTCCCCACATAAGAACGCAGGATATGGTGAGGCCAAAAAGGAACACCCACGGAGCCATAGGTAGGGGAGTCATACCTTTATATTCTCACTGGCAGCTGGGTTGGAGACACAGGAGGCAGGAGCCACACGATCTGCAACCCGCCATGCTAACTGCATCCGCGCTTGCCAGCCCAGCCACCATCTTCTTGCTAGCCTCCCTTTGCTGCTAGTGTAGCCACAGCAATTATATTAGTAGCCAATGGCTCACTGGTTACAGCTGACGGCCAACTAGCCACAGCTTATGGCCATCCAATCACAGTCGATGGCCGTCTACTACCTGAGCCAAGCACCTTTCTATGTGAGGCCGAGAGCCTGGAAACTGCACTCCTGGCTCTGTCCTCACAGTGTGTTTATATATAACAGAATCTGGGCTCACATCGTTACAAACAAGCTTTTCACCAATATGTACATGTGGCGGGACATTCTCAAGTCACATAGGACATAGAATCTAAGTCTGTTGTGTATCTTGTGGGATGTTTAGCATATTTAGCTTCTGACAGGTAATTATATGGAACTCCCCCACCGTCACTGTGAAACAACAAAAATCCTGCCTCCACAAATTTCCAAAATTCTCTCTCGGATAGTACTCCTAGTTGAGAACCTCTGGTCTAGTAGAATTTCTTCCACCTGGAGACATGAGGGTGTGGCATAAGCATAATGAACACATATTACTTTAGTAACTACAAAAATAAAAGTAACCCTTCATCTTTAAAGTGGTAGGAGAGAGAAGAGGAGGGATCTGGTGACTGATGTTCTTCAGCCTGAAGGGCTCAAGGAGCATGGCCGATGGAAGGAAGTGTGTAGGGTTGAGAAGACAAAGTCATAGATTGGGTCCCCCTGGACATCGAGTCTGGAGTGAAGAGTTTCATGCAGAAGGTCCGTCTGCGAGTGCCCCTGGGAGATCTACCGTTAGGGACGTGGAGAAAGCAGGACTGAGCAGAGGGAGTCACTGACACTGGTTGCGACAGTCGTCAGCTGATCCTAGGATTCTACGGGGAGATCTGGATAGAGAGCATTCTTCTGGGTTGTCCCAAATTAAGGCAAAGGGGCCAGGACATTGCATCCCTGAACCAGCCAATCACTGACTGTGGCAAACCTGCTGAGGGCGAGACCCGTCCAGGTGGCTGAGGTATCTCCCTAGCAGCTGGGAGATGGACTCTCAACCCTAAAAGGAGGGTCTGGGCAAAGAACTGTGGCGTCTACTACAGTTCACCACTTGAACTGCTCAGGTCCATACTCCATTGGTTAGTTTAGCCAGAGGGGAAAGCCCCTCTAGGATTCTGATTGGTTTTCTTGCTTGGGGGAACTTGAAGAGAAGGTTTGGTGGGAAAGTACAGCTTTTCCTGCTGCAATTGGTTTTGAGCCTCTGGTGGACTCTTACCCCATCCTGTATCAGTGGTTCTAGCTTTCCCTCACCTTTGGCAGGTGCCTCTGCTGATCAGGCAGCTGGGTAGTCAGATAACCCAGACTTCCAGACTTTCACCCTGGAGGGTGCCCTTGGTTACCTTGCACTTCTCAGATTGGCTGCTCTCCTTTTTGTTGTTAAAACTGAGCATGGGAACAGCATGAGAGGGTGACCTGAAAGCCACAAGCTTCCTGCCTCCCATGTAGCTGCAGTTCCCCGTCCTCCGTCACAGGTATGACGACTCTGTTTCTTGCCTGCTTGTCTCTTGCTGCAAAGACTCCAAAGTTCAAAAGGATTCTTACTGTGATCCTTCGAGGAAGAATTCCATGTCTGGTTTCTAGGACCCCTAGACCTCAAATTCCCCCCCTGGTTCACTGTGAGTGAAGGTGAGTGAAGGCTACTTGATTTCTATCCTAGACCCATACAATGAATTCCCAGACCCACATAATCTACTTCCTGGGGACACAGAATCTTACAGCGGTCATTGATTTAGGGTATATGTTGTGTCCTGGAGGGTGGTTCCCCATCCGCATAGGGTTTTGTCTTGAAGCTGGCACCATATCTATGTCATTAAGAGGCCATTAAACTGCTCTGTCCTACTGGTGGCCTCTGAATGGGGCAGCATAGACCAGGAGACTTTTTGGTTACATGCCCACGGCCACACCCCTTTTACTGTGAGTCCTTGCAGAATGGGACTAGCTGAGACCCTCTGGGCAGGAAAGGCAAACCTATACAGACAGACCTCGGAGACATTGCGGGTTCAGTCCCAGGCCAGTGCAATAAAGCGAGTATCACCGTAAAGTGAGTCCTGATCCTTTGAGTTGCAATTGGTTGCTGCCAACTTTGAGTTCTCAGCTATCAGTGTTAATTCAAATCCTTTGTCCAAAAATCCTGACGAGATCAGATCTTAGTGGTCCCTGCACCAAACAGTCACGGGCCCTACAGCAGGGCAATAACCTTGGGTGAGACAGTTTCCTGCCACAGAAAGCATTGCCCTGAGGGAAGCAGCTGTGTGCTCTCAGCGTCTGAGATTCCCAGCCGCTGGGGAATGGGTCCATTGGCCCCATAGAGGGGACCTGGGGGGAGCACCACAGTAGCCATGAAACCCAGTAAAGAAGTATTATTGCACACAGGTGCACCCAGAACTGTGCTAGAGCCCACGGCGTTTCATGGCCCGGCTCTCAAGAACCTCATAAACTGTACCCAGGATTTTCAACATGTGTATGTTGTCTGTTTCCACCTGCTAGGATGTAAGCTCTGGGAGAGCAGGAACTATGTCTTGTTCATCGCTGTTTCTCCAGTGTCTAGAACGCCATTGGTAGTTGAGTTAATCTAGTTGGAGGCTTGAGATGTGAAGCCCTAGGATGGGATGCGGGATAAGAGTGGCAACATCCCGAGAAGGGCAGGGGGGGCTCCGCGTGGGTGCGAAGCCCTCTGGAGCCATGGCAGGGGACAAAGCCAGAGCAGTCATTCTGTCATCAAGGTGAGCACCTGCGTGAAGGATGTCCAGGTGTTCCTCACGTGGGGTTCCCTCCTGCAGCCTACGGCCTTCAGCCCAGTCTCTCTGGATGCCTACTGAGTTTTCCAAACCTCCAAATAGTTGGAGGAAAGGCTTCACTTTCCACATCAGAGGCATTGTGGGATAGCAGATGGAGAGACAGAAGACCTGGATTTGAATTCAGACTCAGCCATTAGCTAGCTGCGTGGGCTTGGGGAATTCGGGGGCTCTCTCAACACCCTCATCTGCAGGCTGGGAGCAAAAGGACCAAGAGAACTCAGGTGTGTGCAGCATGGGATTTTCCCCAACCTGTCAGCACAGCAGGAGACCACTCCCAGGGGGAGCGGAGATGGAGGAGACAGCGCGGGGTGCACTCCAGGCTTTCGTGTGCCCAGAGCCTGCCCTTGTGGACATTCTCCCTTTATCTAGACTCCCTAGATTCATGTGGATACACTGAGCTGCTGTTCAAGAGCTGAGCTCATTAATTGGTTTTAAAGTCTTTTCCTTATCTTCTCCCCTGCCAGGCAGTATCTGAGTAGCAGCAGAGTGCCTGTGCAGACCGAGGGAGCGCTGACCAGAGACAGGTGTCCTCACCATGGCCCTAGCGGGAGTCAAGGGCCGGCTCCGGATCCGAAACCTCCTGGCCCGACAGTGTCTGGCAGAGTTTCTGGGCGTGTTTGTGCTCATGGTAGGCAGGGTGATGGGGGAAGGAAACGGAGTGGGCAAAAGTTTTGGGTGCCTCCTGGTGTTCTTGTCTCTTCCTCTGGGTGTCCTGCTTCCATCTTTCCTCTTTTCCCCCCTCCAGTCTCTTGCATTCCTCTCCTACTCCCTCAGCTTTATTCCTTTGCCTTTCCATCCCCCCCCTTTCCTTTCTTTCCTTTCCTTCCACTTCTCCCATTTCTTCTCCCTTCCCTCTTTCTGCTTTTCTCCTTTCTGTGCTGATCCCTCAAATTTATTCATAAGTTGTCTCTCTTGGCCCTCCCCTGGCCTTCCCAGTCTCTGTCCCCCGTTGGTCCACCAGGCGCCCTATTTCTGGCTCCTCACCTTCCCTCTCCCCACCAGCTCTTCACCCAGGGGGCTGTGGCCCAGGCTGTCACCAGTGGAGAAACCAAAGGCAATTTCTTCACCATGTTTCTGGCTGGCTCTCTGGCCGTTATGCTGGCCATCTACGTGGGTGGTAACGTTTCAGGTGAGGAAGGTGGGGCCTGCTTATTAGACTGGGTAGGACTGTGCCTGTGAGTGTGGGTGTACGGTGACAGGTGATTCATGGATATTATCTCCTTGAGCTTGACCGGTGCCCTGGACTGAGCTATGCACTTGGCCCCATCCAGCCCCTCCTCCTTCTATGTGTCTCCATCCTCCTAGACAAAGATCTATGACAAAATAGTAAGGGTTGGCACTATCTTGTGTCCCCTACTTGAAGCCCTCTGGGGTTCATCTTTGCTCAGGACCCCACCAGCTGCCCCTGCCCGGAGCCTTGAGACACAAGGGCTGTGGTGGAAAGAGCAGACAGTCCCAGGTTCAAACCTTGGCTTCACTGTATGACCTTGACAAGTTGCTTAACCTTGAGCCTCAGCTTCCTAATCTATATAATGGGAATAGTAGCATCTGCCTTCAGAGTGGGGAGGAGAAGCAGTGTTACCTGGTGAGTGCCTGGCAGGGATGCTTGATGGATGCTGATTTTCTTTTCTTGATCCCTGAAGGGGCCCACCTGAATCCAGCCGTCTCCCTGGCCTTTTGTCTCCTGGGACATTTCCCCTGGGCCAAGCTCCCCATTTACGTCTTCGTGCAGCTACTGTCTGCTTTCTGTGCGTCCGGAGCCACCTATGCTCTCTACTATGGTAACAGGAAACAACAGTGAGGGCATCGATGTGTGGGCAGGGGATCCTTGGAACAGTTTTGAGTGAGCAAAGATGGAAATCCTGGGTGTTCCCCCATCTCCCGCCCCTGCAGATGCCCTACAGAACTATACAGGTGGGAACCTGACAGTGACTGGCCCCAAGGAGACAGCTTCCATCTTTGCCACCTATCCTGCGCCCTATCTTACCCTGAGTGGCGGCTTCCTGGACCAGGTACGTGTGAGGGGGACACCTGGGAGAGACTAGAACTTTGCCCCTGACCTCTGGGGCCCCAGCCTCTTGTTCAGGCTCTGGGTGGTAGGGGATGGAGGGTTGGGCCTGTCTTTGCACCCCCTCCCCATCCCAGCTGCCTATGTTGGACAAAGTCGGATGACATGGGGTGGTGGCCCAGACAGTTTGGGTGAGAGAGGGCAGATAGAGCATTGGGCAGCTGATGGGAGTCCCTGCGCCTCTGTCACCTGCAAGGTTCTGGGCACCGGGGTCCTGATGGTGGGGCTCTTGGCCATCCTGGATACACGGAACAAGGGAGTGCCTGCAGGCCTGGAGCCCGTGGCCGTGGGGCTGCTGATCTTGACCATCGGACTATCCATGGGTGCCAACTGTGGGTTCCCACTCAACCCTGCCCGGGACCTGGGCCCACGGCTTTTCACCTACGTGGCTGGTTGGGGCCCTGAAGTCTTCAGGTGGGTGATGACCTCCCCTGGTGCTGTCCCTCCACTCACCGCCCCCTGCTCAGGGCGCTGTCTCTGGGTCCCCAGCTCTCTCCCTTGGCTTCTTGGGACTCTCCATTAAGCCCCAGTTCTCCCTTTCTTCCTGACTCCCTCTTCCCCCCTCCACCTTTTTCACTGAAACAATACGATTTAGAGGTTGTGTTCCTGGACTCATATTAGCTGTTCGGGGGTTAGTGACTTCATCAACAAAATGGGTATATTCAGGTAATTCCCTAAGGCAAGAGGCTGGACCAAGTTCTCCTGGGGGCAGCTCCTCTCTAAGAACTATGTTTTGATGCCAAGACACCTTCTTCCTGGGGTGGATCACCCCCGGAACTGCTTTAGGGGATGCGCTTGTTATTGCTCCCAGTCTTTCAGGGGAAGTCTGAGGGAGTCAGCCCTGATAACCCCCCTTTTGTCCTTCCCTTGCAGTGCCGGTAATGGCTGGTGGTGGGTGCCTGTGGTGGCCCCTCTGGTGGGGGCCACCCTTGGCACGGCCACATACCAGCTGCTGGTGGCTCTGCATCACCCTGAGGACTCAGACTCAGTTCAGGATCTAGAGTTGGTGCAACATTAAGCCTCAGACTGGGAAACGGCTACCTCAGCTTAGATGCCAGAGTGTAAGCCATGATTCTGGCACCACAGCCCTCACCTCCCTCATGGACCCCGAGGAGGGCCAGAGACCCAGGCTTGGTGACAAGACATTCTTTCTCTTTATTAAGACCCCAGGCCCTGCGCAGCTTCTGTTTACTCATCTAGGCATCGCTTCCTCCTACTAAACTGGGAACGCTGCCTGCGCAGGGAGGAGGGTACGGTCCATGGACCCAAGCCTTCATCCCCCGCTCCCCAAGCCGGGTTTGGGAGCCCGCGGGCTTCCTGGAACGTACTTCCTCAAAGTAGCCGCCAGAGGGTGCTCACCCTGGAAGCCGGACTGGGAAGGATGTGGGAATCTGCAGGGTGCGGGGGCCGACCATCCTGTGCGGGAGCATAACCCCGGGGACTTTCTCCAAAGCTTGGTCCCCACTGCCTGAGTCCCAGCTCTCGTAACCTTAGCGCCGCCGCCCCTAGATTCAGCCACCCCCAGGTAGTAGGAACGAGTGGGGAAACTGCCTCCACCAAGGGGGCGTGGTGGGGTGGGGGGGACGGGACAGGGCCGGCCGTGGAACACAGCGGTGCAAACGCCTAGAGACCCGGAGAGCAGGGCGGAGGACACGGAGGCACGACCCAGTCCCAGACACACCGGGCTTTGTCATTCAAGGACGATGCCGCACGACGAGATGAGCCAGGGCGAGGGGAGAAGGCCAAGACACAGAGGGCTGCGAGGGGACTGAGTGGGGTTCAGGGGAGACGGCGCTGAGGGAAATGCTCGTTGGCCCCGGCTGCCCCGGCGCTGCGCCCCTCCCCGAAGAAGACGCTCTTTTAGCGGGGAAGGCAGCTTTCTCCAGTTCCCTTTCTGCCGAATAAAGCAGGAGCCGTCTCGCCTCCTTGATTGATTGATGTTCGGAGGCGGGATGGAGGTGGCAGTGGGTGGGGCGGGCACGCGGCCTCGCCGTGGGGACCCCGGAAGGGTTAAGACCCTCCCCCTGCCCCGCACAAAGATGGCGACTCCCGCCTCCCCTCCTTCTCCCCAAAACCCCCTCCCGCCCCCCGCCCTCTCCCGCCATCTCCGTCACTTCCGCCCCGCCGTGGCCGAAACTGACACAAAGTAGCGGGCCGAGGCCCCGGGGGGAGCGGGGCTGCAGCTGGGGGGCGGGAGCCCGCGGGGAGCCGAGCCGAGCGCCCCCCGCCCCAGCCCCCGGCATGGCCGGGACGGGGCCGCCGGGGCGGGCGCCGAGCGCTGAGCGCTGAGGTGAGGCCGGACGAGGCGGGGCAGCCCCGGAGCGCGGGCGGAGGGCAGATGCGGCTGCGGACTGGGGCTCGGGGCCGGAGGGGCCGGGAGGCGGGTGTGGGTTGGGGAGGACCGGACAGGGAGTCGGCAGCCAGTGAGACGGAGGAGGGAGTGACTGGAGAGCAGGGGGTGTCCGGGTGCCGGAGCATGGGCGGATTGGAAGGCTGTCTGCAAGATGGGAGGATGGGGTGCTGAAGGGGCGCGTGGAGACCAGGTAAGGGGCGCGGGCGTGCGGAAGAGAAGCTAGCGGAGCAGCGGAGGGGGGAGAGCCGCCCACAGAGTTGGGTTGAGCGGAGTAACTGCGGTCCCAGTTACTGGGTGTCTGGAGAGGGAGTTGGGGGCTGGTAGGCTTTGTCTCTGTGAGGTGGACGTCTCTGGGCCGGAGAGGTGCAGCTCTGGGCGCTCAGATCTGGGGAGTGAGTCCTGGGTTCTGTCCTCGCTGTGGAAGGTGGCCCGGGGTGGTGTCGGTGGCAGGTGAGCTGGGGGTCTTGGACTGCACTGCCTGCTGTCTCCCTGAGCGGCCCACAGATAGCCCTGCCAGCCTCCTCTGAGAGGAGGGGTCAGCCTTCCTGGGTTTGGGCTGGAAGGGAGCAGGGGCCTGGCCTCCAGGAGGAGCCTTTTCCTCCGTGGACCATTGCCTTCTTCCCAGAGCAGCTATTTTTATCCCAAATGTGGCTGCAGAGGGGGCTGGGGCAGGGCGACGTGGCTAATGGCCCTGACAGACTATGTGAGACTGGGAAGGAGAAGTGAGAGGGGTCCCTGTTCTCAGGTCTCGCCCTCCCTTTCCCTTCCTCCCAGGGCCCCCAGAGGGGATGAGGTCTGGGGCCAAGCCAGCGTTCAGTCTCCCCAGGGTCCTGGAGGTAAAAGAACTTTCCTGGTCGGTGTCCAGACTCCTGACTCCTGAACATGTGTGTGGCTCCTTCATTAACTCTTTGCTAGGACCCAAGGCCGGATCTGTGGTTTCTTGGTTGCCTCCCTGGCTGGGTGGGGCTGGCTGTGGGACTTGAGAAGCCCACCCTTGCATCCTCTCCTTTGACCTCTCCCCTCGCACCCCACCCTTCCATGACTCACACTCTATTCTGGGTGGAGACCCTGGCTGGGGGCCCTGAGGGAGGGCTTGGCATCTCTAAAATGTGGATGAGGTTTTTTTCCCTGAGACAGGCACCCTTGCCTGCCAGGGTTGGGAAGGGTCAGGGAGGAAACGGACTTCTGGCTTTCAGGATTGCCTGATCTGGGGTCCAGGAAGAGAGTCTGAGCTTGTGAAGAGAGGACTGGTGTGGGTGACTGGTTGTGGCCAGAGTCTGTAATTATAGAGGTTGAGCAGACAGGCAATTAGTATCTCTTGGAGCTGACAGGCTGGTGGGGTGTGCCCAGTAGGCTGGAGACAGGGAACCGAAGAGGAGGAAGGTTTTCCACCCAGACAAAGAAAGAGGAGGTGACAAGAGAACCCAAGACCTGGCTGGCAGTTTCCTTTGGGCCAGGCTGAGGCTCTGTCTTGTAAGCCAGACCTTTTACCTTTTTAGGTGAAAGGAAGGACCTGGGAAGATGGAAGGAAGCAGAGGTCCATCTGACTGATGCTCCTTGCGCCTGCACCCACTGCCGTGCTGACCTGACTGGGCTTGGGAGGGAGAGGGACAGCTCCCGCTGGGGGTGGGAAGACCCCTCTTCTTGTCCAGAGGGTGGCTGACCCAGACTTAGAGGAAGTGGTTTGGGGACAGCATGCAGGAAGTGAAGGCCATGATTCTAATGTGAGCTCCCCTGGAGGAGGTGACAGTGGGAGCCCCAGTCGTGGGGGGATGGGAGGATTGTAAAGTTTTGAGAAGGGTGGAGCCTGTTTCCTGATGCTCTGCCAGGTGTTTCCTGGCTGTGTTCCCTCAACCCCACCCTGTGGTGCATATTCTGCTTTCCAGCAAACACAGGCACCACTCATTGCCACCAAGAGGGCATGCGGGGGCATCCCCTGTCCCTGGGATGGGTACTTGTGCCCCTCCCATCAATATCTGGCCTCCTCTCACTGCCCCCGCCTTTCCCAGCACATCTTGGGTTTTGTACACGGTCAGTCCTCTCACGTTCTCCAAGAGGCACGGGGAGAGGTGGTGGGGACGTCCTGTCTTTCTCAGGGGCCCATCAGGGCAGTAAGAATAGTGCTGGTGGGGTGTAGGGGGGAAGGCCGGGGAGGGAGGGCAAGGTCAGATCTGAAGAAGAGGGCACTCAGGAGGAGTCTGAAGAGGGGACTGAAGGGTCACCCTCAGCTTCCTGACCTCACGCACATGTCACCTTCCTGCAGGGTCTCCCATGGGATTGCTGGGACCTTGCTGGGTGAGATGGCACTGTGTGCAAAAAAGCGCCCCCCAGGTAAGACAGGAGGTGGGGGTGTCTCTGGGACTATCAAGAATGGGTGTTATGGCTCAGGGATCAAAGGGAGTGTGTCTGAAGGAGGATAGATTGCAATCTCTACCCAGCCTAGGGGAGCCTGGGAAACCGAATTCTTCCCCTGGATCCCTGAGCTGGGTTTCCCCGGCGGGTGCTGAGTACCTGCCCCTCACTCCCAAACACGCAGACCCGCACCGGGGAACCCTGGCCTGGGAACCCTGGGGAGCTGTGTTTCCATTCGCCCCTCCGTCTTCACACCTCCTGGTCTCCTCCCTCCGTTCTCCCCTCCTTTTCTCATCACCCCGCGGTCTTGGTCTTCCTGCGGGCGGGGGTGGGGGTGGGACGAAAGCGGTTGCCCCCGACAACGCCGGCAGTCCCCTCACCCGCATTGGCCGGGCGCGGAGGCGGGGCTGGGCGCGGGCTTTCGCCTACGCGGCGCTGGCTGGCGGCGGCCCTGCAGTCGCGGAGCGGGCGGGGGCGGAGCCCAGGGCGTGCGCGCCGCGCTCGGGGCCGCTCAGTGCGCGGTGTCCGCGGGACTCGGGGGCGGTGGGTGCAGCGCAGCTGAGCGCGCGGCGTCCCGGGTGAGGGCGGCCGCGAGGATGGCCGGGGCTGCAGGTGGGGCGCGCGCCCGACGGCCGGGGCTCCCCTCTGAGCGGCCGCAGCTCCTGTGCCTCCCCGGGGGGCCGCCCGATCGGCGCCGCTGAGCCCAAGGACGGACTGACAGACCGTCCGCTCTCCCCCGCTCAAACCGGGATCATGACGGTCCCCAAGGAGATGCCAGAGAAGTGGGCCCGGGCCGGGGCGCCCCCCTCCTGGAGCCGAAAGAAACCCTCTTGGGGGACAGGTAACGGGAGGCAGCGACAGGCAGCTCTCCCGAGCCCAGAACTCTCCCTCGCCTACCCTCACATTCGCTTGTCCTCAGCCTCCCCCAACCTTCCCTGAACCTCTCCTTTCCAGACCCAGAGGTCCTGGCTGCGAAGGGTCCCGTCCCTAACTCTCCCTTTGCATGACTGGGCAGGGGTCTCAGCCAGAGGGCTTCCCTCTGGAGAAGTTTCTGGGAGTGAAGTGACAGTGCCGGGAGGGAGTTCTCTGGTTAGGCAGAGGATGCTGTGGTGGCAGGTTCTGATACTGCAGTGTGCCCTGCAGGGGTCTTCGGAGGGGGTGAGGGGAGGCGTGTGAAATGCTGCCTTTGCTTCTAGGCCGGGTTTAAGGCATTGTGTTGGCCGCCTAACCAGGATGGGCCCTTCCTCAGCCTGTGGTCATGGTGACCTCGGGAGATGGGCCGGAGAACCCTTCACAGGACACCCCCGTGTTCTGTCCCAGAACTTGGTGGCCTACAGTCCCAGATCTGCGGCGGTTCAGGACAGGTGTAGCTCATTTGTGACTCAGTTAGTGACAAATGTGTTGTGTAGGGGAAATGTGTGCAGATGGTGCGAGAAAGGTTACAGTTAGAGAGCAACTGTTTCAAGTGCATCGCATTCCTCCCTCCTGCCTCTCTGTCTCAGTCTGCATGACCCATATCCCTGACCCCCCCTTCTACTTGAAGATGAGCTTTAAAATAAGGTGATGTCATTGTGGGCCAGTCAGAATCCACTGCTGGCGGCATGTGACAAGCAGAGGCTCCTGTAGAGGGACCGCACGTGGGGCTGGGATGCTGCCGCAGAGCAGTCCCAGGGCACGGTGACCCTCCGTCTTGCCACCCACCCTACCCCCAGGTTAGGGGAGGGTAGCATTATGGCAGGAATTGCAGGGGTTCCCAGGGGTAGGAAGCTGTGTGGCTCCAGCTGCTTTCCTCTGGGGATTCCCAAGACCACGAGTACCTAAAGTATTAATTAAAGGGATGGGGAGAGGAACTGAGTGTCCCCAGTGGAAGACCTTGATGGTTGGTTATTGGGGAGGAAAGAAGGCCTCCTGTGTTGTGAGTAATGCCTGCAGAGCCCAGCCGTCAGGCTGGTGGAGAGAGGTGGAAGAATTTAGTGACACCTCAGGTGTGGCGCTGATTCCTTAGAGCTGTGTACGGTGGAAAGAACCACGGGCCCCCAGTGGAAGACCCCCAGAGTGGGGCGGGCCTGACACGGTGCCAGGCCAGGCCTCAGTCTGCTTCTCCTGAGTGCAGCACCGTTCTGTTGCAGAAGAAGAAAGGAGGGCGCGGGCCAATGACCGGGAGTACAACGAGAAATTTCAGTACGCGGTGAGCGGCCCCAGACTCCTTGTGCGAAACCTCCTCCTGAGCTGGAAAGGGGAGGCACAGCCTAGGCTGGGGGGAGGGGCTGGATGGGAGCCTGCTTGGGGGAGGGGAAGGCGGCCTCGCCACCCTCTCCATCTGCAACCGTGCTGAATTTTTCATGGCTTCACCTGTCAGTGAAGCGGACTGACCCGTGAGACTCCCTTCTCTCCTGCTCGGTCCCCCTCCCACACCTGTGGTTGCTGGCTTTGGGGGCAGAGGTTTGGGGCAGCGTGGGGGGAGGAGGCAGCCTCGTTGTCTTCTCTCCCACGGCCACAGAGTAACTGCATCAAGACCTCCAAGTACAATATCCTCACCTTCCTGCCTGTCAACCTGTTTGAGCAGTTCCAGGAAGTTGCCAACACCTACTTCCTGTTCCTTCTCATTCTGCAGGTACGTGACCCACGGTTGACCGCTGGCAACTCACAAAGCCAAAGACAGTGAAGGCAGAGAAAGGTGTAGGGCGGGAGAGGGCGCAGGATGGGGCCTCAGAGGCATGCCTTCTCTTTCCTCTTTTCAGCTGATCCCACAGATCTCCTCCCTGTCCTGGTTCACCACCATCGTGCCTTTGGTCCTTGTTCTCACCATCACAGCTGTTAAAGACGCCACTGATGACTACGTGAGTTGTGTTCACGGCCGTCCCTTACCCCGTCCAGCTAGAGCCAAGCCATCTTGGCTGGGAAGTGGGGCGGGGGGAGAGCAGATCTGTGAACAGGTGGTACCCAGCGTGCTCTGCCTGCCACTGGCCATCTAAGTCCCGTGGAGCAGGAGAAGGTGCCTAACCTTTCTTAGTCTCCTTCTTTTCAGTTCCGCCACAAGAGTGATAACCAGGTGAATAACCGTCAGTCTCAGGTGCTGATAAATGGAATGTGAGTGTCTGTCAGAGACTGAGGGCTTTGGGGAGGGTCCTCTGGGAGCATCTGCAGCCACTGACAACCTCCTCCCCGCATTCTCATTGCCTCAGCCTCCAGCAGGAGCAGTGGATGAATGTCTGTGTTGGTGACATCATCAAGCTGGAAAATAACCAGTTTGTGGCGGTAAGGGATGAGTGTCTCCTGACTTACTGTTGCCCCTTAAACACCCATGAAAGGAAGCTTTCTTGAGTGGGAAGCTTGCGTGTCATATTAGTGTGCTTGCCACGGGCTCCTTTCTAGCCATTCACGTGCTTGGGGCTCAGCAGACCGAGAATGCTTGGTGGAAAGAGGGCTCATCAGAGACGCCTTTGGGGGGTGGAGGGCGGGGTCTTTGGCTTTTCACTGGGTTTTCTCTCTAGGCGGACCTCCTCCTCCTTTCCAGCAGTGAGCCCCATGGGCTGTGTTACATAGAGACAGCAGAACTCGATGGGTAAGTGGCGTGCTCCGTGTCACATCTCTCCTTCGGCCTCCTTAGGGCTAAAAAAAGCTTGATTTTGAAAGGTGTGGAGGGTGTACCTTTTGGAAACCTTTAGGTAAGACTTTGGGTGTGTAGAAGTATCGCTCACCCAGTAATGCATGGGGGCCGTGATGCCCCATGGTCAGGGGCTCCCAGGTAGAACGGACAGGAAGGGAAGGGAGCCAGGACTCAGGGACACTGTCCTTTGCAGAGAGACCAACATGAAAGTGCGTCAGGCAATTGCAGTCACCTCGGAATTGGGAGACATCAGCAAGCTTGCCAAGTTCGATGGTGAGTAACTTCAGAGAAGCCGCTCTCAGGTAGAGGAAGTGGTTGGGTTGGGGGTTTAAACTGCACTCTGTCCTTTTGGCCTGTAGCTGTGCTTACGCAGCGTCCTGGACTCTTGGTGGGGGAGCGGGGGTCAGGAATGTCTGGTGGCTACCGCTCATTTTTGAATTGATGGTCATTTCCAGAGATCTTCACGGCTGATAGCTCCATCCTTATTGTGCATATTGGAGAATTTCAGCTTTTTATTTCTTATTCTTGTTCAGTTCAGAATAGTGATATATGCTCCTTCTATCTAACAAGACAAGCTGTACAGTGCGTATAGGAAAACGCCCGCCCACCCTCCAGTTCTGCCGTCCTTAGGGAGCCGGTTCGACTGGCAGTTGGGTGTATTTTCATCTACACTTTTCTCTGTGTTGATACAAACATGTGAACAGAAATCAGCGGGAGCATACTGTAACCAAATCTCTGCAACCTGCCTTTCGCTACCTATGAAATTCATCACCGTTACCTTATCACTCATATCACTTTAAAGAGGTTGACCTCAGTCTTTTTTTTTTTAATTTATTGAGGAATATTGGGGAACAGTGTGTTTCTCCAGGGCCCATCAGTCCAAGTTGTTGCTCTTTCAATCCAGCTGTGGAGGGCGCAGCTCACTGGCCCATGTGGGAAGCGAACCAGCAACCCTGTTGTTCAAGAGCTTGTGCTCTAACCAACTGAGCCATCCGGCCGCCCCTGACCTCAGTCTTTTTAATAGCTGTATACTATTACGTAGGATTGATGTGTCATAATTTATTCAACTGTTCCTTGATCATTCAGTGGTTCCCAGTCTTCTGCTGTTTAAATAATGCTTCAATAAAAACCCTTGTGATCTGTGCCGTTATTTCTGTAGATTGCTGGGTCCAAGGGTGTGTGTACTTTTAGTATCAGTTCATGTTGTCTGTTTCCTTTCCTCCAAAGTGGCGTCAGTCCACAGACCCACCATCAGGGTGTGGACGGGCCGTGTGACTGCACCGGCTCCGTTAGGGGCTCTTTGTGTCTTGCCATCTTGGGGTGAAGCTTACACTGCACCTTGACCCCAGGCACTCCTGTCTCCCTTTCCCTAAGGCGAAGTGATCTGCGAGCCTCCCAACAACAAGCTGGACAAATTCAGTGGCGCCCTCTACTGGAAGGAGAACAAGTTTCCTCTGAGCAACCAGAACATGCTGCTGCGGGGCTGCGTGCTGCGAAACACCGAGTGGTGCTTCGGCCTGGTCATCTTTGCAGGTGAGCCTCCTGGGGTCCAAAGAAAGAAGAGCAAGGCTTGGCCTCAGCCGTGGTGTCCTCAGGCACGTGGGAGGAGGCTGCGTGGGCTGGTGCAGCGTGTGGGGTAACAACTCACCAGCCTTGAAACCAAACCTCTCCTCCAGCCGGCGTCTCTTTCCACCCTGATGTCCTGAGTCTGGGAACCCCAGCAGGAGCCCGGAGGCACATGGGTTATTTGGCTTTCCCAGCCCTTCTGCTTCCTTTCTAGGTCCTGACACTAAGCTGATGCAGAACAGCGGCAGGACGAAATTCAAGAGAACAAGTATTGACCGCCTCATGAACACCCTGGTGCTCTGGGTAAGGCCTCCCGGCCCGTGGGCTCTGGCCCGGCCTGTCTGTTTCTCCCTTTGCTCCCACCTCTCCTCCCGGCTCAGTAGCCAAGCTTCAGGTTTTGGCTTTAAAGCCACCGGCAGGTCAGCCCCTCAAAGGCAGTGTTTATTTCACGCTCCTTTTAGCCTTGGGAGATATTATTTTAAAACACCTTGGGAACATGCGTCAGTCAACAACTTAAAGAAAGCTGAAACAAGCCTTCCCTTCTCTGGATTCCAGTTCCGACGATGACTTCGTGTAGCATGTGACCTCCTGTTTGCTTTTGCCCAGGACAAGGAGGCCTTCACGGGGATCGAGAGGGAGTTAAAAGAAAAATTTCCATTTGGAGGATGGAGAAGGGGGTCTTTTCCCCTGACTTCTAAGAGCGAAGGGTCCCAAAGGAAAAGTTTCTGTTTTCGTTTTTTTGGCGATTCTTGAATCCTTCTCTTGTTTGGCTAGAAATTTGAGCTCCTTGTTGGGTTCTTCTTCCCTCCTCTCCTCCCCTGCTTGCACCCCCACTGCCTGCTGCCTGCCCCCCACATGCCAGCTTGCGAAGGCTGGGGGGCCAGTTTCCACCCTGGCTTTAAAGGGTTTGCAGAAACCCAGCCTGAGGGAGGCTGGTGTGTGTCAGGCAGAGGCTCGCATCGCCCCCTGCTGGTCCTTGGGCACCAGGGTGGTTCCTGTTTTGTTCCAGAGCTTAAAGAGCCGAGGCCGGTTTGCAAAGAGATGTGTGAAATCAGACTGGTCTCGAATTTTTTCTTTTAACCTCCATAACTTTCTTAGGATCCTTTCCCAAGGACTCCAAGCTTTATAAGATTTTTGGCTATCAAGAAGTATATATTTATGGAAATACAATTTGTTTCTCTGGTTTTAAAAAAAACGGGGGGAGGGGGAGGGGCAATCTGGATGAGATGGTGAACGTGACCCACACTTGGCATCGTTGTTGGCTTGTGGAGGCCTAGGTCGGGTAGATGGGTGACTTCCATCCAGGAAGCTGCTTTGGTATGTTGAAAGTAGCTCACCCCACTTTGAGGCCTCGTAAGGGTTCTAGGATGTCGCACTGGGAGCTACACAACTGTGTCAGCTTCCCCGTCATGCAGACGGGAGCCCTAGCGGAGGGTCGGGGCCAGACTAGAACCTGTCTGTCACCAGTTCTGGGCGCTTCCCCCTCGAGCGTGCCACCCTGTTAAAGATGCCTGAGCTTTGGACGGCTCAGGTAGGAAGCTCGCTTCTGCTTCTCATTCTTCCGCAGATTTTTGGGTTCCTGGTCTGCATGGGGGTGATCCTGGCCATTGGCAATGCCATCTGGGAGCACGAGGTCGGGATGCGTTTCCAGGTGTACCTGCCCTGGGACGAGGCCGTGGACAGTGCCTTTTTCTCCGGCTTCCTCTCCTTCTGGTCCTACATCATCATCCTGAACACCGTCGTGCCCATATCGCTGTATGTCAGGTATGCGCCTTCGCTGCCCGGAGCGTGCGTGGGCCGCGGGCCGGCGTCCCTTGTCTGGGAAGGTGAACTTCTGGGGAAGGAACGCAACGTGCTCGTCTTCCTGTGCTGTGAACACTTTATGTCCCCTGATTATCTCCGTGGGCAGAGCTCACTTCGGTTTCCTGGCCCTTTGGACTGTATGGGAACGAAAACCGTATTGGTTTCCTTGGCACAGGTTAATGGCATGCCAGCTTTGTGCAGAGAAGCACGCTAGGTGCGTGTCACACACGAAGTTGTGTTCGGGATGGCTCGCTTTCCCTCCGGGAGCCACGGTCTAGCAGAGGAAGGAAAATCTCAACACGTTGTAAAACAGTGGGGACAAGGCCTGTAGAAGTCATTCTACCTACAGACTTACGTGGACAGCAAGGGGATACGGGGATGTGGAACGAGGCCTCTGTCTTCAAAAGTAGGCCTGTGGGGGGGGGGGAGCGGGTACAAATGGTATGAGATACCACAATACCAGGCGGGAGGCCCAAAGTGCCCTGACAGATGGAAGCGCATGTGTCCTGGAGCAGTTAATCAGGGAGGACATCTCTGAAGAGGTGTGTGTAACACAGGCTTTGAGTGGTGTCTGGGTTGGGTGCACGTGGAGCCGGGGAGAGGCCCAGGAACAAAGGCTTGGGGTTAGGGACCTAGGAATGGGCGGGAACAGTTTGGCTGTGGGGCAGGGAGCTGGAAACCTAGTGGTTGGTCTTACATCTTTGCCTCTGGCCTTCGTCCTTAGTAAACCATTAAAGGATTCTTTAAAAACAAAAACAGAAAATCTAAAGGATACTTTGAGAAGTGTTGGCAGGCAGTGGTATGCATGAATGGGTTCAAGGATGCTAGCGGCAAAGAGATGTTAGCAGGCCTGGGCCACTGACGCTGAACTGGATGGTGGGGATGCCAGAGGGGGAGGAAGAACTGGCCAGAGAGAGAAATTTTCTTTCCTACTTAGCGCCTTGCACGTGAGACAAGGGGACCTGCAACATTTTTAAGGAAATGCTTTATGGTGCTGCTCAGAACTCTTCCCACGTGCCATGTTTTTGTTCATACAGCTTCCCTAGGTAGCCTGCAATGTTCCCACTAGCCCCCGAATCTTACCCTGTTTCTCTGAAAATAAGACCTAGCTGCACAATCAGCTCTAATGCGTCTTTTGGAGCAAAAATTAATATAAGACCCGGTATTGTATTATATTATGTAAGACCCGGTCTCATATTATAGTAAAATAAGACCGGGTCTTATATTAATTTTTGCTCTAAAAGACGGATTAGAGCTGATTGTCCAGCTGGGTCTTATTTGGGGGAAACACGGTACTACTGATGGCAGAGATGGAAGATGGTGTTTCTGTACTGAGGCTGTACAGACTGGGTTGTTCTAGAGCATTGGGACTCAGAGGATGGGGGCTAGTCCTGCCTTCTCATTAGTCGTGTGACCTCAGGCAACTCCGCAGTTGCTGGGGGCCTCGGTTTTCTCATATAGAATGGGAATAATAATACTTGGCCCACCTTCTCCAAAGGGACATCTTGATATAAGATACTAGATTGGAAAATAGTTTAATCAAATATATGGTGATGGAAGGAGAACTGATTCTGGGTGGTGAACACACAATGGGATTTATAGATGACGTAATACAGAATTGTACACCTGAAATCTATGTGATTTTACTAACAATTGTCACCCCAATAAATTTAAAAAATAAATTATTAAAAAAAGAAAATAGTTTAAAACTTAAAGTGCTGGGTGATAGCACGGGTATTGTTATCATTGTAAATGATTTCTTCCTTACTATTTAAATGCTTTCTTGCCCACAGCCAAATTTTTTCTCCATCTTTGGGCTTTGCTCTGCGTGTTTTGTGTCCAAGCCAGGGGTAGATGCCTGAGAAAGTTTTCTTTCTATGTCTCATCAAGGGAACAGCATGTGTGTCTGGGGGAGGCGGGGAACTGCTTGATCAGCTCAGTGGTAGAAGACGATGGAGCTATTTCCAGCCAGCTCAGTTTTTGCCTGGTTGATGGAGCCTGACAGCAGCCTCAGGTCAGAAGCAGGGTTCCAGATGTGGTCCCATCACTTGGCTGTACTGGACCTACACACAGGGTCCTTTCTGAAACGCTGACAGTCCATTTCCCAAAGGTATCACCTGGCAAAGCAGGGTGTGAACAGACCCTGAGGTGTTGAAAGCACCACACCCTTGTGAATTGGTGTCATTTCCCAGAGTGTCAGGTCCCCCCCTTCCAGAGTCAGCATCTCAGTTTGCCACGTGCTCTTTCTGAAAGCCACAGAGTGGGGTGTGGAGTCCTGAGGAGCGTGTCAGAGGGAGGGTGGACTCGAGCCCTCTCAGCTTCCGCTCCCCACTGGGGGCCCCCTTTGTGGTGGCGCCTGTGTGGCTGTGGCAGATGCAGCACCCTCATTACTTCTCTCTTTTTTTCTCTCCCTTCCCTCTCGCATTTTCTCTTGTTTTCTCTGCATGGTTTCTGTATTATTAGCCCTGAGGTAAGACGTGGTCGAGTACCTTGTCTGCAGTCCCTGTTTCTTCCTCCACTACCTGTGCTGTCTGTCCCACCTGCCCAGGTCCTTTGCACCTTTTTATCTGGAGCGCATCAGAGGGTCGGGGCTGGGGACTTCCTGTGCTGGCTGTATGTGGCCGGGCCACCTTCAGGCTCCCCTCACCCTTCCCACCCCCCCAGGTTCCTGAGCCTAGGTGTCCACTCTGTCCTCGTCTGTCCCAGCTGGAGGGCCTGCAGCGGAGGCCCCGTGGGAGGGGGGGCACCTCCTACACGTCCCGCCCGGCCTTACCGCCTGTCCCCTGTGCAGTGTGGAGGTCATTCGCCTGGGCCACAGCTACTTCATCAACTGGGACAAGAAAATGTTCTGTGCAAAGAAGCGGACGCCTGCAGAGGCTCGCACTACGACGCTGAACGAGGAGCTGGGCCAGGTAGAGCACATCTTCTCCGACAAGACGGGGACTCTCACCCAGAACATCATGGTCTTCAACAAGTGCTCCATCAACGGCCGGAGCTACGGTACGTGGCGCCACAGGCACCGGGAGGGACGGCTCGCAGTTTGCCTGGAAGGAGAGAGGAACTGGGGCCCCCACAGTTGTCCTGACGTTTGGGTTTTGACTTCTTTCCTGCTGGGTTCCGTGGGGCCTTGAAAGGGTCCAGTCTGTATCCCGTGTCCAGACGCAGACACCGACCGAGCTTCCCTGTCCTCTGCTGACGCCCTCACCCTGGTCCCAGCTCCGGGCAGTAGGGGAGCGCCTTGGCTGTTTGACCTGAAGCCCCAGACACTGGCCTCTGGGCGTCGCGGCCAGGTTGGACCTTGGCTGCCCCGGTGGAGTGCTAGAATCTCCCTGTGTTGCTGTGCAGGGGCCTTGTGAGTCTCTGGAATGTGACTATGGTCTTTCCAGCGTGGCCCTGCGGCAATGGCCTTGTGTCTGAGCTGCTGGGATGGCTTGGGGCAGGGGGTGTGGCGTCTGACCTTTGTGCAGAGTGAGTCCCTCTCCTAACTGCTTTCTGTACTAACCTGGGCCTTCTGGCCAGTGTGTCAGGCCATGTCGCTGTGGAGGCCCACGGGGTGAAAGGCACTGCGGGAAGCCCAGGGAAGCCTGTGCGGACTAGCAGCTTCCCTGGGAGGAGAGCTGTTGGGGGGTCTTGGGACCGTGACTTTCAGTTGTGGGGTTCTGAGGATCCAGGGTGCCTGGCGCCGCGTGTCCCACCCCTCAGCAGTGTGACGTTTGCTCAGTGGTTAGGGTTGCGGGTTTCTGTGCTGCAGTTTCTCCCCTTGCTCTGAGGGGACCCTGGCCCTGACGTTGCTTCTCCTCTGTCCTTGCTGTGTGTAGGGGACGTGTTCGATGTCCTGGGACACAAAGCTGAATTGGGAGAGGTAAGATCCAGCCTCCACTGATATTTTGTGTGCCACTTAACCATAGAACGGACGCCTGACCAGGAACAAGCAGAGGAGTTAGTGATGTGTTTGATGTCTGCTCAGGAGATGGGAGCAGAGGGAGGTTTTTTTTTTTTTAATTTCACTTTAATTGATGTATTTCTTTTAAAACAACACAGACATGTTATCTTACAGTTCTGAAGGTCCAAAATCCAAAATGAGTCATATGTGTGTGGTGAGGGGTGCTGGGCGCCCCTTGGTGATATGATGAGGTGGGGGTCGCCACCTGTCTGAGTTTTTCTGGGACTTTCTCCCCCTGCTCACATCGGGGGTTGCAGAGCTGGTTCCTTCTGGGTCTCCAGGGGAAAATCGATTCCCATCTACGGCAGCTTCTAGAAACTGTCCCCCGTCCTTGGCTTCCGGCCCCATGGCTCCAGCCGCGGCCGCCATCATCCAGTCCCCTTCTCTAACTCTGACTTCCTGCTTCTGTCTTAGGCAGATCCTTGTTTTTTTAAAAATTTTTATTTTTAATTACTATTACTTCTATTCTTTTTCAATGACAGGTGACATTCGGTATTAGTCTCGGGCGCACAGCATAGTGGTTAAATTATTTCTATAACTTAGCAGTGGGAATGTTGAGGTCCACAGTGGAGACGCCTACTAAGAGTTGGAAGGACAGGGAGCAATAGGGCGGGTTCAGCCCCTTCCCTGGGAGGCCGCCCGGCCGCCCACTCTTTCCTAATTGTCCTCTTACCTGCCCCAGAGGCCTGAACCCGTCGACTTCTCCTTCAATCCTCTGGCCGACAACAAGTTCTTATTTTGGGACCCCACCCTCTTGGAGGCTGTCAAGGCGGGGGACCCCCACACTCACGAGTTCTTCCGCCTCCTCTCCCTGTGTCATACTGTCATGTCAGAAGAAAAGAACGAAGGTGAGCCACGGAGCTGGCCTGTGCTCTCCCCTGCCTGACCCGTGCCTTTCAACTTGGACTCTGCTGTGTAGTGCGGCCGGCCTGGGGCTTCCCGGACGGGGCGCGGGGGGAGCTGAGGGAGGGCCACTTAGCCTCTCGTGTTCTTCCTCCCCACCCAGGGGAGCTGTACTATAAAGCGCAGTCCCCGGACGAGGGGGCCCTCGTCACCGCAGCCAGGAACTTTGGTTTCGTGTTCCGCTCTCGTACCCCCAAAACCATCACTGTCCACGAGATGGGCACAGCCATCACGTACCAGCTGCTGGCCATCCTGGATTTCAACAACATCCGCAAGCGGATGTCGGTCATAGGTGAGGCCGGGACCTGGCTGCCAGCACTTGGGGCTCGGGGCGCATTCAGGCCTGGCTAGCTGAGGGGTGCTGGGTGGCCCTGGTGATATGCTGAGGTTGGTGTCTTGACCTGCTGCGTTTTTCTGGGACTTCCCCCCCTTGCCTCGCTCCCAGTGCGGAATCCAGAGGGGAAGATCCGACTGTACTGCAAAGGGGCCGATACCATCCTGCTGGATAGACTGCACCCCTCCACCCAAGAGCTGCTCAACACCACCACTGACCACCTGAATGTAGGTGTGAGGATGGGCGGGGCCTTGGGCTCTGCTGCTGTCATGTTGTGGGGGCAGGGGTGACTGCTGGCTCTGCCCCCAGGAGTATGCAGGGGACGGGCTGAGGACCCTGGTACTGGCCTATAAGGACCTGGATGAAGAATACTATGAAGACTGGGCTGACAGACGACTGCAGGCCAGCCTGGCCCTGGACAACCGGGAGGACAGGCTGGCCAGTGTCTACGAGGAGATCGAGAGCGACATGATGGTACAGGCAGTGGAGCGGGTCCCGGGTGGGAGAGGACGGCTCGTGCCTGGGACTCTCGTGCCAGGGACCCGTGGGGTATTTCAGCTGCTAGGTGCGACGGCCATCGAGGACAAGCTGCAGCAAGGGGTTCCAGAGACCATCGCCCTGCTGACGCTGGCCAACATCAAGATATGGGTGCTGACTGGAGACAAGCAAGGTGAGAGCCGCCAGGGCGCGGGGAACTGCAGCCCCGCTGGGTTCTGGCTCCGCGTGAGCCTTGGCCATCAGGCAGCAGCGTGCTGGCCTTGTTGGGGGCCTGCCCATAGCACGTGCATCCTCTCTACATAGAGACGGCTGTGAACATCGGCTATTCCTGTAAGATGCTGACGGACGACATGACAGAGGTGTTCATCGTCACAGGCCACACCGTCCTGGAAGTGCGGGAGGAGCTCAGGTGTGCGGGGCTGCCCGGGCCTGTTGGGCTGGAGTCCCCGCTCCTGGCCTGGGAGACCACGGTCTCGTTGCCCCACAGGAAAGCCCGGGAGAAGATGATGGACACATCCCGCTCCGTAGGTAACGGCTTCACCTACCAGGAGAAGCTTTCTTCTTCCAAGCTCACGTCTGTCCTGGAAGCCGTCGCTGGGGAATATGCCCTGGTCATCAACGGGCACAGCCTGGTGAGTGTCGCCATCCTCAGCTTGGGTGGTGTCTTTCTGGAGAGCACTTCTCTCTCAATGGCATTTCTGTCTTGTCTTGTTCTCATTTCCCCTCCACCTCCGAGGGGCTGTGGTCTTTAGGGGACCAGGTGGCACTCAGTCCCAGGTCTCCTGCGGAAGGCCGGGGCTCCTTCAGGGTTCTCTGGGTTGCAGGCCCACGCATTAGAGGCGGACATGGAGCTGGAGTTTCTGGAGACGGCCTGTGCCTGTAAAGCTGTCATCTGCTGCCGGGTGACCCCCTTGCAGAAGGCGCAAGTGGTGGAGCTGGTGAAGAAGTACAAGAAGGCCGTGACACTTGCCATCGGGGACGGAGCCAATGATGTCAGCATGATCAAAAGTGAGTGTGGGCTGCGTCGGCCGGTGGGAGGGTGGGGGACAGGGGCCCACAAGGGCCAGGGGATCAGGGCAGTCTAGAGGGGCAGGGCGGCTGTACGCTGGTGGGGTTGTTCTGAAGTGTGCGGCCGTTGTCACCCTCTTGTCCCCTCGTGTCTCTGCAGCGGCCCACATTGGTGTGGGTATCAGCGGGCAAGAAGGGATCCAGGCTGTCCTGGCCTCAGATTACTCCTTCTCACAGTTCAAGTTCCTGCAGCGCCTCCTGCTGGTGCACGGGCGCTGGTCCTACCTGCGCATGTGCAAGTTCCTCTGCTATTTCTTCTACAAGAACTTTGCTTTCACCATGGTCCACTTCTGGTTCGGCTTCTTCTGCGGCTTCTCGGCCCAGGTACGGAGCTCCTGGCCCACGGGTGGGCCTGTCTGAGTTCCTGAAGGGCAGCGACTGCCTTTGTTCTGGTCCCTGCTCAGTCCCTGGGGCCTAGCTCTTGTCAGGTTCATGCATTAAAAACAAATAAAAACGCCCATTGAAGGAGTGGAGAGGGAGTTCCAGAACATTCCTTGGGGCTGCACATTGGCCGCCTGCCTCTGCCTGACTTGTGGTGAAGGAGGACCCAGCATTCACTCCTGTCGCTCGCTGTTCTCTTTCCAGACCGTCTACGACCAGTATTTCATCACCCTTTACAACATCGTGTACACCTCCCTCCCGGTCCTGGCAATGGGGGTCTTCGATCAGGTACGGGGGTGTTTGACGCTCACGTGGGTTGGGGAGGACACCGCTGTGAAGGAGTCACAGTGATGGCGGTGAGCATGTGACACGTGCCCTGAGGGGCGGCTCTTCCCGCTGGGCAGTGTGTGGCTGCTGCTTCCGCTCGCTGCTGGACAAAGGCTGATGGGGGGCAGTTTGCTGGAGGTTGGATCTGGCTGTCAAATGATGTAGAAAGGAGGAAGCAGGGACAGGGCCCGCCCTTCGCCGTCCTGGGTCACAGTGGCAGCGTCTGAGCCCCGCGCGTGCCCCCGGCCCTCCCTCCCCTGGCAGGACGTCCCTGAGCAGCGGAGCATGGAGTACCCGAAGCTATACGAGCCTGGCCAGCTGAACCTGCTGTTCAACAAGCGGGAGTTCTTCATCTGCATCGCCCAGGGCATCTACACCTCCGTGCTCATGTTCTTCATCCCCTACGGGGTGTTCGCCGAGGCCACCCGCGATGACGGCACCCAGCTGGCTGACTACCAGTCCTTCGCCGTCACCGTGGCGACCTCGCTGGTCATTGTGGTCAGCGTGCAGGTACGAAGCAGTCCAGGGGCCGCCGTCCCCTCTGCCAGGAGCAAGCCTTCTGTCCCCGGGGCCGCTCTGGGCGCGGCGTGCTGTTCTTGGGAGGAGATGGGGTTTGGGGGTGACAGCCCCGCTGGCCGTGACAGCTGCTGCTCTGTGCAGATTGGGCTGGACACGGGCTACTGGACGGCCATCAACCACTTCTTCATCTGGGGCAGCCTGGCCGTGTACTTCACTATCCTCTTCGCCATGCATAGCAACGGGCTCTTCAGCATGTTTCCCAACCAGTTCCGGTTTGTGGGTGAGTCCCCGGGGCTTCCTCTTGCATCACCGAGGAGTCACACCTGTTCTGGGACTAGCAGGGAGGCAGCCAGTCCGCATGTGGTGAACATGTGTGCAACCCTCCTATGTGCCAGGTATTCTTCAAGGGGCCGGGGGACAGCTGGGTGCAGGTGACCCGGGCACCGCCCCCAGAGAGCTGCCATGTCCCCAAGAGTGAAGAATAGCCCTGCCAGGCTGTGTGAGGTCAGGGCCGCAAGGGGTGGCAGGTGTCACGGTCACCTTGTGGGGTGCTTGCTTGTGGGGTGGCGAGGGATCGTCCCACGCAGGAGGCTGCTGGGAGTGGAGCCAGGATCCGGCAGGGAGATTCCAGAATGAGCTTTGCGTCTGACTTGCCAGGAATCTGTCTCTGTCTCTGTCTCTCTCTCTCTCTGTCTCTCTCTCTCTGTCTCTGTCTCTGTCTCTGTCTCCCTCCCTCCCTCTCTCTCTCTTTTTTACCCTGAGGAGAGAGAGGGAATGGCATCCAAGGATCACTTTAGAAGAAGGAACCTGGCAGTGGTGGGTGGCCAGCGAGGATGCTACTGTATGACTGAGTGTATAGCTGTTTGGAGCTGGTGCCAGGGCGGCCGTGGTGGGTGGCAGTGGGGCTGGCAGGAAGCATGAGGTGAGAGATGCCTTTGCAGGTCTTGGCCTTTTCTTTAGACCTTTTCATTTCTCCGTCCCGTGGGTGTTTGGTGAACCCCTGCTATTGGTCCCACTGTTCCGGATGCTGTGATGTAGCAGTTCACCCTCCCGGGTTTCATGTTTCAGTGACGAAGACACACAGTTTACAAGTTAACAGATACAACGTCTGGAACTAATAAGTCCTATAAAAACATCAGGCAGGGTAGGTAGAGAGGGACAAGAGTAGTCAGCCAAGACCTCTGGAAGAAGGGACACTGGCACAGAGAAATCGGAATAAAGGGAAGGCGTGATCTAGGAAGAAGGAACAGGGATACAGAAGCCTTAGGTGGGGGCTTGCGAAGATGTCGGCAGTGGAGGAGTGTGTGTGGTGTGTGTGTGTCGTGTGCATGTGTGTAGGAAGTGGAGGTGGGAGAGGAGGGCCGGGGCAGTGGAGCAGAGGGAGATGACAGTTGGTCCAGATCATTCAAGCCCATTTAGGTCCAAGGAAGAACTTGGAATTTTAATCTAAATGCGGTAGGAAGCAATTGGAGGGTTTGAGCAAGGAAATGCCATAAGTTGATTTATGTTTTTAGAGGATCACGCTTACTGTTTTATGGATGATAAAGTATAGAGAGAAAGGTGGCTATAGCAGTAATCCAGGTGAAAACGACGATGGCTTGGAATACCGTGGAAAGTGCTGGAATTCCGTAGGTGTTTTGAAAAATGGAGCCAATGGATTGGATGAGTGGTTTGAGAGAGAGAATTCAAAGTCAGGGTTCTTATGGGAGCAGCTGAGTGAGGGGGGCATTTCCTGAGCTGGGGAAGGTTGGGGTGGAGGACGCAATCGTTTGTTTTGCTTTTGGCCTTGTGGAATGAGATGCCTGTTGGATGTGCCACAGAGATGTCAGGTGAGGCAGTTCCAGAAGCAGGTCTGACGTTCTGGGGAGAGTTGGAGCTCGAGTCAGATTTGGAGCTAGAGTCAGATGTGCATTTGGGGAGCAGGGAGGAGCAGGAAGCCAGGGTGACTGAGGTTGTGAGGCTGGGTGTGCCGGGCTGGCAGGGATAAAAATGAACTGTCTGCTCTGTGAGGCCTCTGAGCCCATGCGTCTGCGTCCCCAGGTAACGCGCAGAACACCCTGGCCCAGCCCACAGTATGGCTGACTATCGCGCTCACCACGGTCGTCTGCATCCTACCTGTGGTTGCCTTTCGATTCCTCAAACTAAACCTGAAGCCGGACCTCTCCGACACGGTGAGACACTGGGTGTGTCACAGCCCCCGGCTTAGATACCCCATGCGGCCGGATGTTCCGTCCTGGAGCTCCGAGCCCCCTTCGCAGCTGTGGTGGTGGTGGTGGTGGCGGTGGTGGTGGTGGCGGCGGTGGCGGTGGCGGTAGTGGCAGTGGTGGTGGTGGCGGTGGCGGTGGTGGTGGCGGCGGAGGTGATGGTGGTGGCGGCGGCGGCGGTGGCGGTGGTGGCGGCGGCGATGGCGGCGGCGGCGGTGGTGGTGGTGGCGGCGGTGGCGGTGGTGGTGGCAGTGGTGATGATGGTGGTGTGTGACCCTGCCACACTGACAGTGGTTCCTCTTGTGTCCCCTCCATCAGGTCCGCTACACCCAGCTGGTGAGGAAGAAGCACAAGGCCCAGCACCGCTGCCTGCGACGCGTGGGGCGCACAGGGTCCCGGCGCTCGGGCTATGCCTTCTCCCACCAGGAGGGCTTCGGGGAGCTCATCATGTCTGGGAAAAACATGCGGCTCAGCTCCCTGGCTCTCTCCAGCTTCACCGCCCGCTCCAGCTCCAGCTGGATCGAGAGCCTGCGCCGGAAGAAGAGTGACAGTGCCAGCAGCCCCAGTGGAGGGGCCGACAAGCCCCTCAAGGGGTGAAGGCTGGGAATGGGACGCCTAACGCCAGTGCTCAGAACACCAAGGGCAGGCCGGCCGCCGACAGGACCGCGTCTAAGAACTGCGGGCCTCGTCCCTTGCCTGTCCCATCTTCCTGGTGGACTCTGTCCTGCTGGTCCCCCACCGAGGGTCCTCCCAGTAGCCAGGAGGGCCGAAGGGGCAGGCCCCGAGGGCAGAGTAGGGGCTGGGCCGAAGGAACCTGCCTCAGTGGGGGACCAGATGTGGAACCAAAAATGAGAAAAAACTGTGAGAGATTGGGTCTGTCCCGGCCTTGCCTGGGAACCCACGGGGAGACTGCAGTCTCTGTATTTTTTTTTTTTTACTCCCGCTCCCCCCAGGGGCCCTCGAGCCCCCGTTCCTGAATTACACAAGAATGTATCACGCCGGGAAGCCAGAGGCCTGCTGGGGCCGCTGGGCCCCTCACATTGTGTATGTCTCTCCATGATTTGTGTTTGTGTCCACTTTGGTTTCGTCTTTTATTTGGCAAGTGGAGGAGGCCTCTGTGTGACTTCTGTGTGGTGGTGGGTGTCTTAACTCTGCTGGGGAAGAGGACGCTGGCGCACGGGCGCCCCCACCTGGCTGGATGTGGAGTGATTTGGGCAGAGCCACAGCTGGGGCTGGCCCTCCAGTGGCAGGTGCCGATGTGAGACCGTGAGGCTGACCAGGCAGGAGGTGCCTGCCTGTCAGCCAGAGGGTGTTGGGAGAGTATAAAGGAGGGTCTGGTCCCGTCTCCTTCCTCACCTTGAGAGTGAAGAGCTATCCCTCCCCCAGCACGCTCCTATATCAACTCCTGGATTCCATAAGTCCTGCTGGTATTGGGCTGGAGCCTGGGGCAAGTGGCCCTGTCATTTGCAGTGGCCCAAAACTGGGTATGAAATGTAGTCCTAAAAACAAGTTTGGTTTAGTTTTAAATTTAGACCCCAGACCACTTGCTGAGTCCCTTTTGACTTTCGTTCCCCCTCCTCATCTGGCATTTTCCTGCACTTACAGCCCAGGACCCGAGGCAGGCTGAAGGGGGAAGCTGGCCTCTGCCTCCCCTCTGGTAAACAAGGTGTCCCACCCCTCCTGCCCGGCAGATGGGAGGAGGTGGTGGGTCCATGTGCTGGGTAGTCAGTGCCCAGCCTGGTCTGGACCGGGCTCATCATCGTGCACCCCAGGCGAGCTCTCCCCCAAATTAGGCGTTTCCCAAGGTCATTGCTACCAGATCAGTCTTGGGAAGAATTCTTTCCTGGTCTTTGGTAGCAGAGGGGCTCTGCAGCATTGGTGGGGAGGTGGGAATGGGGTGTAGAGATCTGGAACGTTCTAGCAGGCGGGCTGTGGTGAGGTGGGGTGGGTGGGATGGGGATGGGGGAGGGGAAAGCTTGACAGGGAAACCCCCTTTGGCCACAGTTTACAAACCCAACATCATGTCTGTTTGTGTGTCTCTCAAGGGGAGAGTCTGATTTTTATACCAAAGAGGAAATGATTTTTTTTTCATATTTGGTTTGTCTATATTATATAAATACAAATCTATATATATATACATATATATATATATATATATATACAGTTATATATATTATTTTTTTGGTTCTCTCTCGTTTTTTAGGGAGGGAGGAAAGTACCAAGTTGCATTGAGCTGTAAGTAAGGAACATTCTGTATAATTTATGACACATTTCTATACTTGCAAAAATTATATCATTTTATGGATATAAGAGAAAAATGCCTTTTTATAAAATTTCAATTTCTGAGAAGTGTGTGATTTGTCTCTTTTCTGATGTTTAACCAAGCGTCATGGTCAAAGGAAAGGCAGAAATTGTTTGTTACATGGGATTGAGTGGAGAAAACGGAGTCTGGCTGGTGGGTTTAGCCCCTCCTCTGTTTGCACACCTGCCCCACCCAGTGTCAGGGAGAAGACGGGCCAGTGGGCAGTGCTGGGAGGCCCCACTGGGACGTTGTGTTCAGCTGATGGCTGGCCGCTCAAGACCTTGATCAGTTTGTCTTGTCCAAACACAAGCCAACCTCATTCAAAACACTCGCCAGATGGGTGTGTGTGTGAGGGGAGGTCCCAGGTAAATACATAAGGTTTGCCTTCACCTGTACCTTTCCCGTTGGCATGGGCCTCACCGATGCATCTTCCTGGCTTCATAGAGGTGAGTCTGAAAGACGACTGCAGGACTTAAGGTTAGCGGGTAAGGTGAGCTCCCCTCCAGGGAAGGGAGAGTGGGGTGAGGACAGCTGGGGGCTAGGGGCTTCTGCTGACGCTCCCCACCCCCCCAGCCTGGTTTCTCCCTCGGACCTAACCAGTCTTTTCTGTCACAGTGACAAGTCCTCTCCTTCCCCTTCTTTCTTTAGAATTCCAAGTAGGTGCTCAACTCGGACACGGGGAAGAGATCAGTTTCTTGGTAAGGAGAAGGGTCCAGGGCTGGGACAACATCACAGAGCCCCAGGGCACAACCAGGGACCTGCCTCCACACAGGAAGAGCCTCTCCGGGTGCAAACCAGCCTTTGGCCTGAGTCTTTCTGGAACCCTGGTTCTCAGGCAGCAAGTGGCACCCGGCATCAGGCCCCTACCCCCGGACATAGAAACGGGCCTTAATCTTTCGAGGCTGATTAGTCTCCCAGCCTTGTCCCTGCCATCTTGCTCCCTGACCAGAGTGCTGACACCTCTCTCGCCCAGTGACAGACCCTCCTTCAGCACCGCCTGCGCTTCTGTCCCCTCTTTCCCCCCACAGCTGACCTACAAGATAGGTTTCAGAGGACAGATGAAATGCTAGTCAGCCATGGAGCGAAAGTTGTCCCCTGCTCCTGCTGAAACGAGCCCCGAAGCTCTCCGCTCACCCAGGATCCCACCGCACAGACCTGGGGACGGGCCAGCATTGCTTTTATGCTCCTTGCCACTTCCAGACATTTTTTCTCCTATCTCTGCGGAAACATGCTTCCTCTGAGTGTCCTGCCACTCACATCCCCCATTTTATTCTCTTGATCTCCTCCTTCCTTCACTGAGGACCTGGGCACTTGTCTGACCGTCTTCGGTCCCTTGTTCCGCCATCACTCCGGTGCCTCCTGAGACGGTGGATGAGGTCTGTCCGATGCCCTTGCTTTGTTCTTCCTTGTGACAGCAGCAGTATCCTGGGAGCGGTGCCACCTCCACAACATCGCTGTCCCGCGTCTCAGCCTCCCTCTCCTCGGTTCTCCTGCCTCTCACCGGGACTCCTACCACATATTACGGCCTCCTGCCTTTTCTCCCGGCCACCTGGCTCCTTGGGGCCCTCATTTCTTTGCTAACTCAGCTCAGAGGATGTCGGGTGTGAAGCCAAGCTCCATGCCCAGCAGCACGTCCTCCCCTCACTGAGTCCTGACTCCTCACTTTCACTTCCCTCCGCGCCCCCCCACCACCGCCCACCGGCCCAGTGGACGTTTCTGTTTCTACTTCCCAGAGAAGACAGCTTCTGCAGCTTCCCCCTCACCTGCAAGTCTCACCCTGCCAGCTGGTGTCCGGGCCCCTCCTCCCACCTCAGCACCTTCCATGAGGCTCCATCACTGTCCTCCCTTCGCTTCCCTTCACCAAGTTGTGTGCTTGGGGGTTTTTCTCACTTACCCCCTTCCTCACCCCTGTAAACTGCTTCCTGAGCTGGGTCCCTGTCCCCATCGTCTTTCTCACTCCACTCCCCGAAGGCCGCCTTCTTCACCCACCCCCGAAACGCTTTCACTGAAGTCACCTTTGACCTCGGTGTGGCCCCAGCCAGCAGACACTCGCAGGTCTGATCCTCCTTGCAGTCCCTCAGTCATTGGATTTAGTTGGCCACTTCCTCCTGGAAACTGCCCTTCACTGGCTTTTTACAAAAAGTCCTTCTCTTAGTGTGACCACGGCTTCTGGCTGCTTCTCAGCCTTCTTTCCTGGGGCACCTTCCCCTGCCCTTCTCCATCAGGTTCCATCTTGGCTTTGCTGGTCTGTGCCAGGTCTTTGGTCCCATCCAAACCCAGGGTTTGAATGAGATTAGGCAGAGTCACCACTGTTCACCTCCACGCTGGACTTCTGCCCCTCCCCCATGGTCTAGACCCTGCATTCAGCCACCCACTGCCCCGTCCACGTGGCCGACCCCCGGCACCTCACACCCAATGCGCCCCAAGGTGAACATCATTCCCCCAATGCCTGCGCCTCCTCCCCGTCCTCCGGTTGGTTCAGTGAGCGTCACACTGTCTTCCCTGATGCAAAGCCGCACACGGCTCTGACGTCATCACGTTCCGTGTCACGTAGTTCATCCTCCTTGACATTGAGCATGAAATGAATTAAATGACTCAATTTAGTTCCTGAGCCAGTGGTTGTGACCCACGCAGGGTCATGAGAGACGGATTTCTGGCCCCAAGGAGAAGCCGTTTAGGTTGGGACCAAAACACAAAGCAGTTCCTCTGCCAGAAAGGCTCAATCATCCCACATTCCTCGGTCCTGCAGGAGACAGGGGAGGAGCCGAGGGTGCTGGGGTCGGACAGGGAGCCAGGACTCTGGACTGTGCTCTCCAGTCAGGAGGGATCAGCTGTTAGGAGGTTCCCTGCGCTAGTAGCCGAAGGGAGGAGCTGAAATCCCCCTTATCTGTTCTCAGAACAAAGTTGGGAAGGCGGCGCCTGTTTCCCTCACTGTGTGGGGGAGAGTTTGGGGTTGGAGAGCTACTGCTAAGGTCAGGGGTGGGGGCGGGGGCGGCGGGGTGGCTCTGACGATGTCCAGCGAAAGAAAGGGCGGTCTGTTCTAGGCTTCAGGCAGAGTGTCCTCTGGGGCTTCAGCGTCCTGTCTTGAAGACTGTGTCCTGACCCCAGTGGGAGCCGCTGACCTCCTGTCTGACTCTCCCGACACTTACTGGAAAGCTTTGCAGTGCTCGGAAAGGCGCGGGGAGCTGCCGGGCAGAGTAGCTGCTGGGCCCTGGGGAGGGTGTGGTGCTACCTTCATCCTGTTGAAGTGAGAAAGGGAGGTCTTTTGGGTCCATTTTCCAGGATCTAGGATCTATAACCAACCAACCAACAAACCTGTTATGGGGTGTTTCTCCTTAAGAAAGGAGTGTGTCTGGACAGATAACATGGGAGGTCCCCGAGGCTAGGACAGCCTGAGGCCTGCAGAAATCTGCAACGCTGCCATGACTGCAGGGTGAGGCCGAGCCACCCTGGAAAGGACCCTCTGTGTCTCCCAGGGCCCAGCAGGGGCTTGCGTGGGCCCAGTACTGGCCGGAGGTGGAGAGGACGCCCGGGTTTAGTGGAGGACCTGCAGGCAGTGAGGAGGGGCTCCGGGCGGAGGCAAGGACCACGTTCCCCACTCCTTGCGCATTCTGCGCTCTTCCCCACGCTCAGCAGCCCCGCGGTGCGCCGGCCAGAGCCCGGGGTGGACCTCTTCCCTGTCACCCGCCACCTTGGCCTCCTGGGAGGGGGTGCTGTTGCGCAAGGTGTTCAGACCTGGGCAACCGCGCGCGGGAAGACACCTCCAGGCTCTGATTTCCGTGCCGCCCACCGCCCGGGATTTGCAGGCCCGGCCCGCAGGGGGCGCCCTTCCTGAGCGCGGCGATCCTGGCCTCGGCTCCTACCCGCTGGATTGGTAGAAAAGCGGGCTGCTGCCCACGCTTGGAAGCAACAGCTTCTACAGCACTTGCGGGGGTGGGGTGGGGGGGGGGAAGCGGGCGGCTCCTAGAAACGCACAAAGTCTGTTCTGTGGAGATATAGGAAGACCACCGGAGACCTTGGCCACCGATGACGACCTTCTCCAGGTCCAACGCCACACCAAGAAGAGGAAAGGACAGCCCTTGACCCTGTCTTTGGACCTAGTATAGTGGGACGGACCAACTTGTTCTATCAGATGTTTTGCAAATTCTTGGCTGGTGGTTCTTAATCCTATTGGCTCAGGTGCCCTTGAAAGCTATGCAATAAATGTTCATGCGCGTTGACAAAGTGCGTGCAGTTCAAAGGGCTCCTCAGCGGTCCATCCAGGGATGCCTGGGGCAGGCCTGTCTGGTCCATCGATGGCTCCCAGGGCAAGTAACCGAGAGGCCCGCAAAGCTCTTGCCTAGCATGGAGGCATTGCTCCGTCAGGTTAACACACTGTGAAAGTGTGCTCTGTCCCCTTACCTGACAGATATATCTTCGTAACACCTTGGAAGGCCAGGATTTAGAATTCAACCCCCCGTGGCTCCCCGAACCTCAGTCTGCTGCCTTCTTCTTCTCACTCCCTCCCCTCCCCCGTCCATGCACACAAGTGGCCACAAGTCCAAAGCTCTGTCTGCACGTGGCGGAGCAGTAGTTCCTGGCCACCTAAATGGGGCCAGGTGTGCACACAGGCAGAGGGGTCTGCCCACCTGAGGACGCCGGAGGCACAGCCTGCAGACACACTGGAGATGGGCTTGGAGCTATCGGGGCAGAAAAGGGCAGAATCTAAGCAGTGCTTCTGGTGAATCGCCAGTTTTTTAAGTTTTCAATCTGCGATAGCTTGATACTTTTGTAATTACAATGTATTTCAGTCACATTAGGACAAGCGACACAATGTATTACCTGGGCATTCCTGGAAAATGGAGAATGGTCAGGGTCTTGGATGGTGCAGCAGAGTCAAGGTGTGATAAGAGTTTCTTAGCGCTTGCTTTCCATACTTACGGGAGTGCAAAGGGGCCTGCAAGAGGCAGCCAGCCTCCTGACTGGCAGCAGTGGGAAGACCAGCCTTTGAGTAGCACTGGTCTCGAAGGAGCCATTGTGGACTGCAAGTAGGCAAGTCCCTAGGCCCCTCTGACTCGTCACTTACGGCGCAAATGGATCCCAACACTACCGGGGGTGCCAAAAAAAATGTATTCATATACACATGACTTGGATTCATCTTTCGTGATCTGTATATATTGAGTATTACCATTCCAATAGTTTTTTTTCCTTTCTTAAAATGCGTATACATTTTTTGGGCACCCTCTGTATATGAGGAGCTTACTCCATCACAACAAATTTCAGTTCATTTTAGGAAAGCAAGACGGTTGTAGGAGTTGAATATCACGCGAACTCATCACATTAACAGAATAAGTGAGGAAAGCACATGGCTGGCTCAGTAAACACAGAAAAGTGTTTGATAAAATGCTCTACCATTCATAATACAATCTGTTAGAAAACAAGGAATAGAAGGAAACTTCCTAGCACGGATCCAGGGTATGATACAAACCCTATACCTCACACCTTCGCTTGATAGGGAAATATTGAAAGCTTTCTTTCTGAGGTTGAGGATGAGACGAGGTTAGCCACCGTGATAACTTCCAGTCGATATTGTTCTGGGGGCTGTAGCCAATGCAAGAAATGAAAAAAAGAGAAGCAAAGTTGCAAGCATTGGAAAGAAAGACAGCAACCCGTTGTGACGGACATGATTTGTGTACACAGAAAACCCAAAAGAATCTGCAGATAAACTATTATTAATAATAAATGAAGTAGTAAGTTTACAACTGCAAGGTCAAACAAAAATTGCTTCTATTTTTATGTACAATCGATAATCAGATGTTCTTTCAAATAAATAGTGCTGGAGCAATGAGATGTGTATGGAAAAAATAAATGTCAACCTCTACCTCACACCGTATACAATAGATCAATTCACAATGAGTCATAGGCCAAAATAAAGAAAATAAAGCCTCTCTAAGAAAATAAGGCTATTTTTATGACCTTGGGGTAGAGAGAGATTTCTTAAGCAGGTGTTAACCATAACATTAAAATATTGATAAACTAGAAATTTTATTCAAATGAAAAGCTCCTGTTTATCAAAAGACATCACTAAGAGAGTGAAAATTCATGTTCAGTCTGGTAGAATACATTTGCATTCCACATATCCAACAAACAATTTACGTCAGAATATGTAAAGAACTAGAAATAATTAAGAAAACAGACAAATAATGCAACTTAAAAATGAGCCTAAGACTTGAGGGGGCATTTCAAAGAAGATGACATGCAAAATACCAATAAACATGTGAAAGATATTTGACCATAGGGAAATGTTAATTAAAACCATAACGACACAAAGGGCTAAAATTAAATAGACCAGTGATACCAAGCGTTGGCAAGGGTGTAAAGCAATTCTCATATCTTGCTGGTGGGATTGAAAACGGGCTCATGTACTCTTGGAAAACTGTTTGGCAGTATCTACAACTAGCTAGCTACGAAAGCTAATGGTACGCCGAGTTGATAACCAGGAAATTCACTCCGAGGTGAGAGAAACACATGCATATATGTCCATCAAAAGACATCACAGCAGCTTTATGCACAATAGCTAAAATATCAGAGCAGTTCAAGGCCTAGCAACAGACTGGATAAACAAACTGTACATTCACACAGTGAGTTTATTCTTTCTAGATAAACTGTGGATGCACGCAATAACATGGATTAATCTCACAGACATTATGATGAACAAGATAAACCAGACGCCACAGATCACACTCTGTACGACTTAATTTGTGCCCAAATCAAGAAGAGGCAGAACGAACACTAGTCACTCTCAGAGCAGTGGTTTCTCTTTTGTGGGAATGGGATTGGCAAGAACCTTCTGGGATGCTAGAAATACCCTATATCTTGATCTGGGTGGAGCTTTCACGGATACATGCCTGTGCAAAAGTTCACTGAACTATACACTTAACATTACTACAGTTCATGGCTGTGGATAATATATTTCAACAAAAAGGTATTAAAAAGAAGAAAAGTACCACTTACAACAAGTTCCAAAAACAATTATCTAGAAATAACTCCAATAAGTGAACGACCTATGTAAGCACCACAGGAAATCTCCCTGTGCCCGGCTGATACACTATCCCCCCACCGCCCCAAAGGTAGCCTTTGTCTTGACCCCCACACCATAGGTCAGTTTTGCCGGTTTTTATAAATTGAATCATATAGTCTGTACTATTGTGTGTCTGGCTTCTTTTACATTCGTGAGATTCATCCATCACATGCTGTACTCAAATGCTCAGTGCGATTGTCATGGTCTAAGTGCTAGGGTTTGCTGACTTTGGGTTAGAGGATTGGAAAAACCCAAACAGCCGTGTGTGAGCAGGCTTTAGCTCAGCTGTCTCCGGTTATCATTTGGGTGGTGGTAGTGCCGGGGGCAAAGTCCCAAGGTTGGTTCCTCCCGGAGCAGCAAAATGGCTGTATCATTTCCCAGACCTCACGCCCCTACTCAGCCGCGACCTGGAGCAAGACAGAGGTGTCCCCTGTGCCACCCAGCACACGTCCTCAAGCTGAACCACGTTCCTTCCCTTTCGCCAAGTACTTCGACCAGGCAAGTGCCCGGGGTGTGTGTGTGTGTGTGTGTGTGTGTGTGTGTGTAACGTGGGGCATTTGAAGTGTGGGGCGCAGGGCAAGAGCCCCACACACTCACGTCAAATCACAGGGTGGGGGGCGGGGACACTGGGGTGTGGGCTGTGGCGGGAGGCCCCACAAGAAGGAGTGTAGATGTCAAGAGCAGGGAGGAAGGGAGAGAGGGAAGGCAGAGAAGAGGAAAGAAAGGGAGAGCAGAGATGCAGGAGACCCAGAGACCTAAAGCTTGAGATGAGAAGTAATAAAAGGGAGAGGGCAGGGGAGAGAAAGGGAGGTGTGGGGAGGGAACAGGACTGGGAGGGAAACGGAAAGGGAAATGGAGGGAGGGAAGTGAGTGTGTGTGCCTGTGTGCGTGCAGGGGCGGGAGGAGGCGGGATCCCGGGCTCCCCTCCTCCCCAACCCACTTATCTAGCTCCCTCCACAAGCACAACTTCAGGCGGCTCCAGTTGCGGGCAGACGCCTGGTGGGGGGCAGCTGACCCTGAGTCTCCTCATCTATTTAAACCACCCAGTGCTAGCAGTAAGTCCAGCTCTTTCTTTCAGCATCACAAACAGACTTTTTGCTTTTAATTCATTATAATCTTACAGGGCCACTTGTGTATGACTGTGTATGTTCATGATTGTTTCATTTCACAAGCTATTCGATGACTCGGGAGTTCTCCCCCTCCCCTCCATCACCTCAGGAACGGGATGGGTGTGGTGCCTGGAAGCGGAAATGTGCATCTTGATTGTTTGACTTGGGGACCCTGAGAGCAGAGGGCTGGGGAGGGGAAAGGAAGGCCCTGGAAAGTCCCCGTGATCTTGGCCCTTCATAAACCACAGCTAAGCGTGTCTGGAGGACTGAGCCTGGTTCTGAAAGCAAGGAGGAAATGGTTGGCTGTCCCGCTGCGCGTTGTCTGTGGATGCAGACCTCCACGCGTTTCTGTACATAGGTGTGTGCAGGCTGGTTCTTCCTGTGGGAGCCCCCTCACACCCAGGTGGGCCTGAGTCCCTCTCCTGCAGCTTTCTCCCTCCTACAAATCCATGGGCCTGTTCTGTTTGTTGTTGGCCTCATTTGTGTGTGAAGAGTCAAACTCTCCAGGGTTTATTTCAAGTGTCCCTATTCTACCCTCATATATGATCCACATTTTGGCTGGGTATAGAATTCTAGGTTGAGAATACTTTCCCGTCACAATGCTAGAAGCATGGTTCCGTTGCCTTCTTTCTTCTGGGGTCGCTATTGAGACCAACTCATTCTGATTCCTGGTTGTATCAGTCTGGGTGTAATGAGGACATAGGACCGCACCATGATTTAAACAGGGAAGTGTAATCTAAAGAAGTATTAGGCTATGACACAGGGATCGTTATAAAGTGTAAGAGAACTCTGGTACCCGAGGGCTGAGGGCTCTCCCTCAGGAAGAGGAAACTTGGAAGGGACCCTTCTCCAAAGCAGGGGGTCAGACCTCACTGGAAATGGTGTCTGCAGCCCAGTGGATGGCCAGAATAGGAAGCAACTCTTCAGGGCACAGGTGAGCACAGCCGATGGCTTGGCACACAGAGGGGGTGCTGGTGCAGTAGGCATGGCGGGCTCCCTGTCCTTGTCTGAGGGTTACAGCAGTGGGAGGACGCTGAGGTGGGGCAGAGACACACCTGTGACCTACGGCGCAGCTGCTGGAGCGGGCAGGCAAAGCCCCTGCTTCCTGCAATGGCCCTCCAGCAACTTCTACCTAAAAGGGTAACATTGCACTCACTGAAAAGGAGAAATGCTTGAAAGAGCCCCATTCATGATCACCAAGAAGGTTTTAAAAGGTGAACTTGGAGCTGAGAAACAATACATGAACAACTGGCACATGGGTCCTTTTGTGGTTATTATTTTTTGTCTCTCTCTGGAAGTTTGCAAATTCTTTCTTTGTCTTCAGTGTCCCCTGATGGGGGGCCCTGGTTTCATCCCTGTAATAGGCACTCAGTGGGCTCATTCAGGCCAAAAGCTCATGTTCTTTCCTTCTGAGAAATCTTCTTGAATTGTTTCTCCTTCTCTGTTTTCTCTTCTCTGTCTTATTATGCAAACAGCGTACTTCTTGGACTGTTTTTCTAATTTTATCTTTTCCTTTTGCTTTCTATTTCCTTGTTTTTTTTGCTCTATCTTTCGGAACATTTAACTTTATCTTTTAACTCTTCTACTGAGTTTGTAATTTCTGCTTTCATGGTTTTCATTTCCAAGAGCTCTTGTTTTGATCTCCTAATGTTCTTTCTATTTTTAAATAGCATCCCACTTCTGGTTCACTATCTTTTAGTGTCTCTCTGAGGATATTAATGATACTTTTTCTTAAAAAGTCTTCTTCCTAAACTGACTCTGTTTCTGCAAGTTGGTTTTCATTCTGTTTTTTGTTTGTTTGTTTTTATCATCCATGCTTGCGGCTTTTCTCAACTGTCTGGTAACCCTTGGCTATCTGATCACTTATGAGGGGTGGGGGGCTCTATCAGTTAGGTCCCAATCATAAATAGTAAACAAACATATGGCTCATTCAGAGGAAGATAATTCCAGGAGGATTTCTTTTACAAAATGCCTGCTTACAAAGGCAGAGTGTAGGGAGGAGGGCTTGTAACTTTGGTTGAGAGACAGGGGAAGCTTAAGGAGACCCATCAGAGAGGAACAGAAAAAGAAATGCCCGACTTCACCTCCTCCCTTCCTCCTGTTTTCTTTCTGGGCCCCACACTGGCCAAACCAACCAGGAGTTGGAGGGTGCGGGACCTTGCATATACCTGGGAGCCTCCCAGTGCAGGGGTGAGGTGGAGGGGGGTACGGAGGAAAAAGGGGGGGATACCTGACACAGGAACCAAAATGCTGGTGGGAAGCTCTGTGTATGGCGGGGTATCTGGATGGGGCCGTTTCTGGGAGAATCCCCAAATGTCTGGATCTTTAGGTCTCTCCTCTTGGTGAGTCAGATTTCCTGGAGAAGAATCTACCAGTCTCCTTCCAGGAGAGAGAAGATCTGGCCACCAGCATTCTGGTTGCTGGAAGGAGGCAGAGAGCTGTGGCCTCAACGTGCAGCACTGCGCACAAAAAGCCGTCCTCCACTTCAGAAACCACACCTTTGATCCCAAATGGGCCTGGTGTCCCCCGCTTCGCAGACCCTCTGTTTTCCCCTTGCCAGGGGATAAAACCTGCAGATATCTGTGGGGGTAAGTGGGGACAGTAACCCAGTAACAGAGTGGAAGGAGGAGATCTGGAGATCTGCTTCTCAGACTGCTTTCAGCTGCCCCTCCTTATTCACACACACACACCCTCAGTTCCAGAGGTCCTTAGACCTGCCAGTTCATGAGCCTTTGGAAGATTTTGTGGGGTTGCTTCTCAGCTTTTCCTGCTGGCAGCTTAAGAGTTGGCTTTTTGGGGCTTGGCTAAGTCATTTGCCACCTACCCATGTTTCTGGGCTCTGTCTGGAAACCCCAAGCCTTCTTTGGACGAAATGCAGTATGTCAGGGGAGGGCTTATGGGAAAGAGAAAGGAAAGGCATTTTGAAGTGTCTTGAATGGATTGTACTTAACTCTAGAAGCCGTGGGTTTGGGGTGGGAACTAACAGCTTATGACTTGCTGTGTGAAATGTTTGGCAAGTTTATTATCCATTTGGGTCCCAGCTTTCAGTGCCTTCCAATGTGATGACTCAATAGGGTGTGTGCAGACAAGCAAAAAACTATGAAATGTTATGCTGTGATGTGCAGTTTTTCAAAAGCCGCCCGAATTTTCCTGTCTTCAGGTCTTTGCTCATACTGGAGTTTTCTCTACCTTTTCCCCCTCACCTTTCTAACCCTTCCACACCTACCTATAGAGACGGTACCTTGAAGGCCTAGCCTAGCGTCAAGTCCACTAGGACCCTGCTGCCTTTCAAGTGAATAGGAATTCCCAAACTCTCACACCTTTAATGATGGTCATTTTTTCTCACCTCCATTCCTGCCTGTATTAGTCAAAGTTCTCCAGAGAAATGGAACCAACAGGAGATATATGTACATATATCTCCGAAATAGGTATATTCATATGGATGGACGTATATATCCGACATGTGTGCATAATACATCTCTTTACGTATATATGTATTATAATACATAATAGATGTTTATTGTAAGGAATAGGCTCATGTGATTACAGAGGCGGACAAGTCCCAAGATCACAGGGTGAGTTCGCAAGCTGGAGACGCTGGAGAGTCAATGTGTAGTTCCGTCAAAATCTGAAGGTCTGAGAACCAGGAGAGTCAGTGGGGCAGTTCTGTCCAAAGCCCAGCAGGCTCAAAGCCAAAGGAAAAAGCCAAAGTTTCAGTTCAAGTCCAAAGGCAGGAAAAAATCCACCTCGAAGGCCATCAGTCAACTCTTACTATTATGAATAATCCTGCTAATGAACATGGGTACACAAGGAGCTGTCAAATGCCTGCTTTCAAGCTTTCTGGGTATATACAAGGAGTGGAACTGCTGGATCCTATAGGAAGTCTATGTTTAGTATTTGAGGAACCCCTACACATTTTCACAGAGGTCGCACCATTTTACATTCCTGTCAGCAGTGCACCAAGACTCAAATTTCTCCATATCCTCATCAACACTTATTTTTGGTTTTTTATTAATAGCCATCCTTGTGGGTGTAAAGTGCTTTGGGTTTGCATTTCCCTAATGACTAATGATGTTGAGCGTCTTTTCATTGGTGGCCATTTGTATATCTTTTCTAGAGAAATGTCTGTTTAAGTCCTTTGTCCATTTTTGAATTGGGTTGTTTCTTGTTGTTGTTGAGTTGTAGGAGTTCTTTAGACAGTATATTATGAATGTTGATCCCTTATCAGATATATGATTTACAAATACTTTTCCTCATTCTATGGGTTGTCTTTTCATTCTCTTGATACGTCTGTCCTCTGATACACGGAAATCTGACGAAGTTCAATTTATCTATTTTTTTCTTTTGTTGGCTTTTGCTTTGTGTCATATCTAAGAAATCATTGCCAAATCCAATGTCATGAAGATTTTTCCACGTTTTCTTCTAAGAGTTTTATAGTTTTAACTCTTATGTTTAGGTCTTAGGTACATTTTGAGTTAATTTTTTTGTATATGCTCTAAGGTAAAGACCCAACTTCTTTCATTTGCATGTTGATATCCAGTTTTCCCAGCACCATTTGTTAAAATGACCGTCCTTGTCAAAAATCAATTGCAGCTATCAATTATACCTCAATAAAGCTGAAAAAAAAATCAATTGACCATATGTGTAAGGATTTATTTCTGGGCTCTGTAGTCTATCCTATTGGTCTATATGTCTGTCCTTATGCTGGTGCCACACTTTTTGAATTACTGCAGCTTTATAGTAAGTTTTGAAATCAGAAAGCGAAAGTTCTCCAACTTTGTCCTGTTTTTTCAAGATTGTTTTTGTGTATTCAGGATCCTTTGAGATTTCATATGACTTTTAGAGTGAGTTTTTCTATTTCTTCAAAAAGTGATATTTGGATTTTGATAGGGCTTGCATTGAATGTGTGGATCACTTTGGATAGTATTGCCATCTTAACAATGTTGTCTCCCAGTCCAGGACCATAAGACATAAGCGGTCTTTCCCTTTATTTATGGCTGTAATTTCTTTTAGCAGTGTTTTGTAGTTCTCAGTGTACAAGTCTTTTGCCTTGTGGGTTAAATTTATTTGTAAGTATTTCACATTTCTGATGCCATTGTAAATGGAATTGTTTTCTTAGTTTCCTTTTCTGACTGTTCATTGCTAGTGAATAGAAATGCAACCAATTTTTGTGGGTTAATTTTGTATCTTGCAACTTAGCTGAATTCACTTATTAGCTCTAACAGTTGTTTTGGTGAACTCTTTTGCATTTTCTAAACAAATAAGATCATGTATCTTATTTGAGCAGAGATAACTTTACTTCTTCCTTTCTGATTTGGCTGCCTTGAGTTTCTTTTCCTGGCTTAATTGCTTCGGCTAGAACATGTAGGGCCATGTCAAATAGAGGTGGCAAAAGTGAGAGTCCTTGTTTTGTTTCTGATTTAGGGGGAAAGCTTTCATTCTTTCACCATTAAGTATGTTGTTAGCTGTGGGCTTTCCATAGATGGCCTTCATTCCCTCTTCCACTTTGATGGAAACGAAGATTCCTTGAAAGAGGTCGTGACCGTTCATTTGTTTATTCATGCCTAAATATTTATTGAGTGTCTACTCTGTGCCAGGAACTTGCCTTATGCACCGAAGGTACAGTGATAACTAGACAAAAACAGTGCTTATGAGCAGGCATGGAAGGCTCTAAGCAGCCACATGACTTGATTGAATTTGCATTTTTTAAAAAGATTTTATTGGGGAAGGGGAACAGGACGTTATTGGGGAACAGTGTGTACTTCCAGGACTTTTCTCCAAGTCACGTTGTTGTCCTTTCAATCTTAGTTGTGGAGGATGCCGTTCAGCTTCAAGTTGTTGTCCTTTCAGTCTTAGCTGTGGAGGGCGCAGCTCAGCTCCAGGTCCAGTTGCCGCTGCTAGTTGCAGGGGGCAGAGCCCACCATGCCTTGTGGGAGTCGAACCGGCAACCTTGTGGTTGAGAGGACACACTCCAACCAACTGAGCCATCTGGGAGCTCAGCGGCAGCTCAGCTCAAGGTGCTGTGTTCAATCTTAGTTGCAGGGGGCACTGCCCACCATCCCTTGCGGGACTCGAGGAATCGAACCAGCAACCTTGTGGTTGAGAGCCCACTGGCCCATGTGGGAATTGAACCAGCAGCCTTCGGAGTTAGGAGCACAGAGCTCTAACCCTCTGAGCCACTGGGCCGACTCCTGAATTTGCATTTTTTTAAAAAAGCATTCTGGCAGCTGTGTGGAGGATAGATTGAAAGGGCAATCGTGGACAGCGGAAATCAGTTAAGACACAATTTCAGAAGTCCGAGAGAGATGGTAGCATAGAACTAGTGTGGTAGCAGTGAATGCGCAGAGGCAGATGGATTTGAGATTTATTCTGGAGGTCGAAGTGATGCTGAATGAACTGGATGACAGGAGAGGAGAAGGAAGTTAAAGATGCCCCCTAAGTTTGTGACATGGGCCAGTGGTGGAGCGAATCCCTGAGACAGAGAATGTAGGAGGGACATCACGTAGTGAGAAGAAGGCGACGATTCAGTTTTGGGCGCACTAAGTTTGAGACGCACGCACGAGACCTCAGATTGGAGGTGCCAAGTAGGCAGGTGTATGTGCTGGCCACACGTGCCAAAGAAAGGCCTGGGCTGAAGAGAAATATTTGAGAGTCAGTGGGAATGAGGAAATGGACTCGGGAAAGAATGTTTGGGAGGAAAAGGCGGCCTGGGGAGCAATTCCAACACTAAGACATCAGGTTGAAGAGGAAGAACTTATAAAAGAGACTGGGAAGGTGAGAGGAAAGTGTGATGTCAAAAAAGCCAAGAGGATCAAATATATGGTGATGGAAGGAGAACGGACTCTGGGTGGTGACCACACAATGGGATTTATAGATGATGTAATACAGAATTGTACACCTGAAATCTATGCAATTTTACTAACAATTGTCACCCCAATAAATTTAAAAAATAAATTATAAAAATAAAAAATAAATAAAATGGCAAAAAAAAAAAGAAAAAAAAAGGCAAGAGTGGATTAAGAAGGAAGGAATGATGAACCTGTCCAAGGCTGCTCCAAGGTCAATTATAGTGAGTGACCCGCGGGGTTGAGCAATTGTCCAAGGTCCCCCCAGCTGGTCAATGCCCGAGCTGGATTTGAACTCAGGCAGTTTGGCTCGGGAATCTGCTTATACACGTGTGTCTACACATATATAGCTACACATCCAAAGATGCTTGCTAAAGAGTAGCTAATGGCTGCAAAGAAGCAAATATCAGCGATGTGAAGGGTAATCATTACTCAACCCTCATTCTGCAAACATCCAGAGTGTAACGCAGCCTCTGCTGGGAAGTGCAAGAATAAACAGCTCACGCGTACCCGTGAAGTCCAAGTTTAGAACACCTTCCAGGAAAGATGAAATGGCAGATAGGGGTAGTTGCTGCAGCGGCCCCAGCTTGGACAAGAGATTGCTGCTGACAGCAGAAGCAAACCCAGCAGCTGGAACTGTTACGTCTGTTAGTAAACAGCTCTCTAATCAGAACACAGTTAAACCCACTGAGCTAGAAGTGGCCGTCAAAAGCAGCCAATGACCCAATTCTATTTCAACCTACTCATTTTACGGGTGATATCACAAGCCAGAATTAAAAAAGAAACATATTCAGATGGACTCTTCTGTCTAGAGAGAATGTGTTTGGGGAAAATTTCCTTATTTACCTTTATTTAACATTCATATAAGACTTACCATACACTGGGCATTCTATAAACATGTTACCTGTTAACTAATTTAATTATACAAAGAATCTCTTGAGGGTACTTTCATTTCCTTTATTTTACAGATGGAGACACTGAAGCACAGAGGTGTTAAAACTTGTCAAAGAACACACAGCTAGTAAGTGGTAGAGCTGGGATTTGAACCCAAGCAGTCTGGCTCCAGAGTCTGTGTACCTAGAATTAAATCGTATATTGCATTTTTTTTTAAAAATATGGAACGCTTCATGAATTTGCCTGTCATCCTTGCACAGGGGCCATGCTAATCTACTCTGTATCGTTCCAATTTTAGTCTACGTGCTGCTGAAGCGAGCACGTATATTGCATTTTTAAAAGCCTACTCTCTGAAGGAATTTCATATTATAACCTTTAATAACCTGAGTCACTCCCCCTTCCCCAGCTAGTCGATAATGCATCTATTTTGTGTATCTGAATTTTCAAGCTCCTAGCTTTTTTAATCTTATAATTGTAATGCTTTTGTAAAAATGTAGTAAAATATACATAATGTAAAATTTACCATTTTATAGTGTAGAGCTCAGTGGCATTGAGTACATCTACATTGTTGTACAACCGTCACCACGATATCCAGTCCCAGAACGCTTCTCATCTGGCCAAACTGAAACTCCATGCATTAAATGCTAATGCCCGTTTCTGTCTGCCCCCCAGGGCCCCTGCAACCACTATTCTGCCCTCTGTCTCTGTGAGCTTTGACTACTCTGGTTTTTCATACAATATTTGCCCTCTTGTGTCTGGCTTATTTCACTTAGCATGTCTTTAAGGTTCATTCATGTCGTAGTGTGGATGAAGAAGGGGCCATATACCAAACCCAACAAGCTCAGGGGAGGCTGCATCGCAGGCCCTACAGACTCAGAGACTGAGCGTAACCACACAGGACGGTCTCAAGGTAAAAATTCCTAACCTAAAAGCAGGCCATGGCAGGTAGTGATGTCCTAGGCTTGTAGCTTCCTCGACAAAAGTCAGTCTTTACCTTATGTGAGCCAGTCTGTTGTCTTTTTGCACCTAGGATAACATACCTTTGAAATGTCAGAGTCATCTCCGTCAGGGCACAGCTTCAGGCACCAGAACACGAGACCACAGAGCCCCGCATGCCATCTCCATGTGCTGTAAATGTTACTAACTATCCTGCACCCACAATATTAAGGAACTATGTGTCTCTCCCTTTTACTTTTTATCCAATCCCAGAGGTCCCCCTTTGCTTTCTCTGGCCTCCCTAGTCTACCGCCCATGGATTCCATGTAACCCCCCCCAGTCTTCTCCTTGGATTCTAATGTATGAAATCAGCTGCAAAACTGCCATTCTTGGGAGCGTTTCCTCAATTCGTTGAGATTTTGCTTCCAGGCGATTGTCACCAGATGGTCTCAGACAAACTCATAACAATTCTCTACAGGTTTGGAAGTTTCTTACGTTGACAGTGGCATATGTCAGAATTGCCTCCCCTTGGAAGGCTGAATAGACCACATTTTATCATTCATCCACAGATGGACACGGGGTCGCTTCCACCTTTTGGCTGTTGTGAATAACGCTGCTATGACCATGGGTGCACAGATATCTGTCTGAGCTCCTGCTTTCAATTCTTTTGTGCATGTACCCAGAAAAGGCATTGCTGGATCACGTGGTAATTCTGCATTTAATTTTAATAGTGCTTTTAAACAGTTACGAAATCATAACATTCTATAAATATCACAAGAAGTGGAGAAATTTTATAACCACTTTCTGAGGATGGTGCTAAATCCCCCTTTTCTGGGGGTCAACTCTGCTGGTGACGTGATGGGAAATGGAGCAGAAAGGGGATGGAACTGGGCTGCAGGTGGCAAGTGGGGCCTGACCGCTGCCCTCCCAGGCTAGAGGTGCTGCACCCTCACTGTGACAGTGGACAGGTCTTCCCAGGCAGACTGAGGGTGCCAGCCCTGGCTGGGCCTTGATTCTGGGGGTTGCCAGCGGCCTCGGACACTGAGTTTTGCTGAGCTGAGGGGCCCCCATATTACACCTCAGCTGGGCCATATGCTATGGGCCTCCTCCCAGGCTGATGAGAACAGAAGGGGAAGATTTCAGGGAATAAAGAGCACCTTCTAGTAATTACTGATTAGTCAGGGCCCGAGGCCAGGGGAGGGATCTGCATGGCTACCCCACCTCACCCCACCCCTTGCACTTTTTAGGATTACCATGGCCCCTAACGGTGAATAGAGAACACCATGTATTGTTTTTAAATCTCCCAGTTGAGAATAGCCCTAACTCATCAGCCCAACCCTGGAGGGGGCGGGAATTAAAAAGAGAGGACTCTGCTCAGTCTGTATGGCTGGGATTTTGACCTTTGGCAAATCACTTCATCTCGAGGCTGGAGGGATGAGGAGCTGATGATAAATAAGTACTTTGAGATTCAAACAATGGACACAAGTATCCATGGGGCTTCCAATAGACCTCTGACTGCCACAGACTTTAAGAGGCTTAATCTCTTCAGGTCAAAGGTGACAGAGGACTTGCTTGCCAGGAAGGAGCCCGAGAAAAAGCCATGCCAGCCTGGAGTTTCCTCCTCTAGGGAAGACAGAGGGCAACTGCAGGAACACACACTGGTTGAGGGCAGAGGGTCTGGGACGCCCACGAAGAGGGCCTCGCAAGTGCCAGGTTCTGCTCTTCCCTCCCAGCCTACCTATCCTGGAGTGCCTGCTGTGATGGGCAGACAGCTGTCCTGCAGTGTCCTTGGTCCTGTGCCCACTGTGCCCCTCCCTCCGTGAGAGTTCCGGGCCAGGAGCCAGACCTCACTCTACAACTGCCAGTGCCCAGCTGTGCAGCCTTGAACTTCACTTCTCCGTGCCTCAGTTTACTCATCTGAAAATTGGAGACAATATCTCCTAGCCCTCAGGGTTAAGAAGTTTAAAGGAGATCGTGTGTGAAAGCACTTGGTAAACAGCACAGTTCCCGAGAGAAGGCACTGGGGAAAGTCCTTGTTCCCTGGCTGAGGAGTCATATGCATGGAGGGAAATCCACGGCCCCAGGGGTTTCAGCCAGGTCTGGCTCTCAGTTCTGTTTTCTGGTGACTGACATTCTCATTTCCACTCTGATCACCCTGGGGCTCTAGCCAAATCCAGGTCCTGAGTCTTCTTCCTTCATGGGGACAAGGAACCAGGTATGAGACTCGGGGACTCCAAGGGTGCTGGTATCAGAACCAGGTCTGGGCAAGGGCAGGTCGGGCTGAACTGCACGCAAGTACGTTTTCTTCCTTATCAGTGTTTTTCATAACAAAGCCTGGAATGTTGGCCCGTGGATTTGAAACCTCCACGTAGTGTAGAGTTCAAATGGGGCTCCACAGAGGTCAAGAGCTTGCTCAGACTGTCCTCCATGGGGAGGCCACACGCCCCAAAAAGGCCCTTGCCCTGTGCCAGGCCCTGCTCAGCAGTGGGGAGCAGAGCTGAGCTTTGTGGTGTGGCAGGGAAGATGGGGTGAACAAAACCTGCAGGGGCTTTGAGGGAGCACAGAGACCACCTGATCCGACCTTGTGTATGACGGGGCGGCAGGGCAGTAGGGAAGGGACCAGGGGCCTTCCTGGAGAAGTCATGCCAGTCGAGTCTTAAGGGTGAGTAGGGTGTAGGACAAAGAAGGGAATTTCTAGCAGAGAGAATAACGAACAAAGGCATGGAGGTGAGAAGCCGTAAATAATAGTGTAGGAACATACCGTATTTTGCCGTGTATAATGTGCACTCATGTTTTTGGCCCAAACCTTCAGGGAAAAAAATCTTTCGTTTTAATTCAAATTTGTATTTGTATACATTAAGGTCCTTGTTTTTTGTATTATAGAGGAATTTTAGCATTTATTTTTTTAACATAATTATGGTCCAAGAAATTTTATGTACTGGTCACAAATTGACGATATTTATGCTTCATAGAAGGCCAAGAACTCTTTGTTGTTGCAAGTTGGTCATTGTAACTTGAAACCGATGATTGTATTCCAGGGTATTATTTTAAAGTATTTTTTTCATTGGGGAATATTGGGGAACAGTGTGTTTCTCCAGGGCCCATCGTTGTCCTTCAATCTAGTTGCAGAGGGCGCAGCTCAGCTCCAAGTCCAATTGCCATTTTCTTCCCCCTTCCTTCATCCCCCACCTCCAGTTCAAGCCGTTGTTTCTCAGTCTAGTTGTGCAGGACACAGCTCCCTGGCCCATGCTGGTATTATGAGCCTTGTGCTCCCCCCGGCTGAGGCAGTCTGTTGCCAGTTGTTAGTCGGTGGCTCACAGCAGCTCACGGCAGCTCACGGCAACTCTTGCTGGCTGCTGGCCACTCACGCTGTCCACCAGCCACTCATGGCAGCACATGGTAGCCCACTGCAGGTCACGCTGACCTCCGGCTGCTCACAGCAGCCCAGCTCTAAGGAGAGCCGTTGTTCACAATCTTAGCTGCAGGGGGCGCAACCCACCATTCCATGGGGGAATTGAACCTGCAACCTTGCTGTTGAGAGCTCACGTTGTAACCAACTGAGCCATCTGGCCGCCCCCAGGGTATTATTTTGCACACAGATATCATTATTGATTTCTAGAGTTACACTTTTAACTCATAGGCATAAATAAAAGAATTAACATTTATGTAGATGCGGAATTAGTACTACCCATGTATAATGTGCGTTCTTATTTTTCCCTCACAAATTTTGGCCAAAATGTGTTCATTATACATAGTAAAATACGGCAATTATATTTAAAGCATGGAGATACAGAAAATGAGGCTGAGGAAAAAAGATGGGCCCTATCTTCTCGTTGGAACGACAACACCGATAATTTGCACAGTGTTCCTCTTATCTTAAAAATAAGGAAATAGAGCTCAGAGAGGTTTGGTAGCTTTCCCAAGTCACACAGCCCAGCAAGTGGCAGAGCTGGGATGGGAACTCCAGAACACAGCCTCCCCACCAGGGGATTAGACAGGGGGAGGCCCACCTTGGTGGGGTCAGCCAGGTGGGGACTGAGACATCTGTTTTTGGCCTTCAACATCTCTCTTTCAATCTCTCCTATCTGAGCAGAGGGATTTCTGCAGCTTTCTGGTTTCAGGTTGACAACCTGTGGTCCCCCTTTGATTCTTTTCAGGTCTGCATCCGCCACAAATAGAGGGGAAGGGAGCAACCACAGTGGGAACCAGCTTCCAGCCCTGCTGCCACACCGTTTTATTAATTTATTTTTTAAAAAGATTTTTATTAAAATATAACCAACTGCAACCCCATTTAAACAGCAGGACAGAGCTGCTGGTAGCCCAAAGAACTGCCCTCCCGGGTGCCTTCCGCAGGCGTGGCTGGAGTAAAGCCACCCAGACCAGCCTTCTTGGGGTGGGAGTATCATGCCATGTGTCTGGTTCTGTGTGGCACTGCTGATGGTTGGTTACCACAGAGAGACCCAGAGGCAAAGGTCTGAGAGCTGCACTTCAGAAGCTCTGTCCCTAGGTGCCAGGTCCTATCCACGTGGGGGCCCCTGCCAGGCCACACCCATTCCGGCTGCCCCAGGAACCTTGATTCTGGTGAGGACCAGCCTGAAGCCCAAAATGGAAAAGCGCGGTGCTAATTAAGCAGCGGCTGGTCCACACGCTTCTCAGGCTAGACCTTATTTCAGTGCTTTTCTTTCCTTTCAGACTGAGCTCTGAGGCCTTCCTGTCAGCCTCAGGCTCCCTGGGGAACCTTGTAGGCCCTTTCATGGCTGTGAGCCAAGTACCAGTTTCTATCAAATCAGGAGGGTGGACACGCAGGTTTTGACGTCGATTGAGCACCTGTGGCCCAGACCTGTGTCAGGTGTACCCATGCCATCTCCTGAGCAGAGACTTTTTTTCTTTCTCTGACAGATGAGGGAACTAAAACTCAGGGACTTGGAAGAGCAGTCACAGACAGTAGGCAGGGTTCTGAATGGAGCCCAGGTCTCTGCTGGCCTCCAGAGCCCCCAGATCTTTGCTGGTGCTGCAGCCTGTGGCACAGGTGGGCACCGGGAAGGAAGGTGCCCGTGCCGCAGTCAGTCTTCCAGGGTACAAGCCTCATCCCAGATCGATTAAATCAGGATCTCTGGGGGAGAGTGATTCCGGGGGGCAACCGGGCTGCACGCGCTGCTGTACAGTAACGGGGAGAGGCACATCGCCTCCTCCGGGGCTCTCCAAGTGTTCCTTTCGCAGCGTAATACTCACCCTGTTCACGAAACCAAAAATCAAAACCGACCAGTGGTGGCTAAGTCTCCTCCTCTCATCAAAATAACGGGGGCGAGGGGCCCCAGTCGAGCTCGCCCCCGCCCGGCTCGGGTCGCCTGCCCTGGGGCTCAGGTGCGGCGGCAGGAAGCCACCCCTGCAGTCGGCCGGGGCGCGGGGCTGTTGCGCCATCGCTCGGGCTTTCGTAACAGCACCCTGGGGCCGAGAGACACTTCAGCGCGAGTTCCTCAAATGTTTTCCTGCGTTGCCAGGACGGTCCACAGCTCTGAGTCACGTGCAAGTGGGAAGTCGCACTGACACCGAGCTCGGCCAGAGGGAGCCAAGCCGAGCGCGGCGCGGGGCTCGGGGACTCGCTGGGCGTGCCGAGCGCTGGCCCCCCGGGGATGGGGGCTGCTCTCCCGGCCTGAACCCGCCCGCCGCCCCGCCCCGCCCCGGCCGCCCGGCCGATTATCCGCCCGCCTGCCACCCTGGGACCACGGGCCACTAGCCGAGGAGGAAGCATGCTGGCGGTCCGCTGCGCGCTGCTCACCGCCCTGCTGTCTGCGCCTGGGGCGGCAGTGGGCCCAGGGCCCTGCCCGGTGCTGGGTAAGGGCTTCGCGCGCACCTGGAGGGCCGCGCCAGCTGGCGGGTGGGGGAAACCGCTGTGGCCGCCGCAGACAGCGGGCAGCTGGAGGGAGGGAAGGAGAGGTGACGGCTACCTTTTTCTGTGGCTAGCTGAGGTCCCCGCAGGCACAGGGGAGGGCTCCGGGTGACCCAGCTGTGCCGTCGCGGGCGGGGGCTCGCGTGCCCCCTGCTGCGTCCCGCACCTTTGCTGGTGGCTGCCCCGTGGCCGGGAAGCTCCCTGCGGTCTTGGTGTGTTCTCCGAAAGCTGACTCGCGGGTCTCCTTCCAGTGCCTCCAGGAGCCTTTACACAGTTGCGTCCCAGGTTACTCCAGCGGGGTGGAGCTCCCGCCCAGGGTTCCCCTCTTGACCCCGAGCTCTGGGGCGGGGGGGGGGCACCTCGCCTGGCTCACCCTTCAGCCCCCAGCTCTAAGTGTGGGTGACAGTGCCCTGACTGAAGGGACTGACATCACCGGCGCTGAGTCACGACCCCCCTCCTCTGCTTGCACTCCCGTCACAGACACCAGCTCTACAAGCTGTGTGCCCAGCCCTGGGATTTTTTAACCTACCTGGGGAGGCTCGCCAGAGAGTGAGACATCTTGGGGCTGGCACACATGGACCCCCCTTCCAGGCGGGAGAAGGAGGGTGAGGCAGAGGGCAGGGGGCACTGGCTCCCGTTGGCAGTACTCTGCCCCGGCAGCCAGGCCATTCCTCGGGCTCTGGCCAGGCGCCCAGCTGCATGTCTAGTCTCTCCTCCAGTGTAGCCCCGCAGCTGCTTCTCCAGAGGTTTATTTTACGGTCCGAGGGCGTCTTTGAAGACATAGCGGGAAAACCAAGGGGGCAGCCAGTAGGCTTCTGGGAACGGATGGCTGGGGAGACCGGTGGCTCTGGCTTTTAGTGTTAGACAGCTCTGCCCTGCTGGCCATCACCCAGCCTGATCTCCTGCTGGGAGGTAATGCTCCAGGGCTGGTGTGCCTGCCACTCTCAGCTTTCTGGACGTTTGTGTTCTTTGTACCTGGAGGAGGAAAGTAAAGGGATTCCTTTTCTTGGCACACATTTATGAGTCCTGCCAGTTATAGCTGCTGTAACTGCTTGAGGCCTCCTGTGCTTTACACGTTTTCTAATTCGCCACTGGATCTAAATATTCTTTGTCCCAAAGAGGAGACTGAGGTTCCGAGAGGCTGTGATTGGAGGTTGGTAGGCCCCATTGGTGGAGGCTCACCTCTCCGTGGCCCTGAGCTGCCGTGGAGTAGATCCCCAAGACTCCCAAATCTAGAACTAGCCCCGCAGTCAGAGCTGGGGGTGCTTGGGTGCAGGCTGAGGGTCACCCCTGGCTGGCTGAGTCCTGAGACAGAAGAATCCAAGGGAAGGGAAGTGGAGGCCTGGGCTTGGCCACCATGGGGTCGAGGGATGGCCCAGGAGGGAGTAAGACTCCCCTGCCCACCTCTGTTGCTATCACACCACACCCAGGGCACCTGCCCCAGGGCCGTTACTGCTGCAGCTGACGCTTCCTCTCACTCACTCCTAAGTGGTCATCAGGCAGGGGGGCGGGGGGGCAGCAGCTGCCATCAGTTCTCCATTCCCTGGTGCTCCGGAGGGACGCGCAAGGTGGTCTCAGGGCCTGGACAGCCCGTGAAAGGCAGAACTGAGAGCTTGGGAGGAAGTGAAAGCCCTCCCAGTACAGAAGGAAAATGCAGAGAAGTAGAAAATACCCAGCTCCCCTTTCACACCCACACAGACTCAGCCCACAAACTTGAGAGTAAAAATAAAGACATTGCACAGGAAGCATGGGAGCAAATGACTATGCGATGTCGCTTTGGAGAAGTGAGGGGCCGAGGGGTAGCAGCGGTGGAGCTGGGTTAGAGGGGAAGTCCACTGGCTCTCAGAGCCCGAGGCCCACTTTCCTGGAGATCATTGCCTGCCCACAGGCCAGGGGCTCAGGTGGACCTGCCATCTAGGGGCCTGGACTAGCTGGGACTCGAGCTGGGCGTGCTGGCCACGCGTGCCTCAGGTCCCTTCTGCCTTCTCCAATGCACGGCGCCACCTCTAGGTCTCTCAATCTTGTCTCAACTTCTGACCTTCCCTTTAGGGCCACCTCCTCCTGCCCCCAGGGCTTAGTGCTTTCTTAGCCGCACTCGAAATCAGTGTTTCTCAAACCGTAGTTCTGGGTCTAGTTGCATCAGAATTGGTGTGTGTGTGTGTGTGTGTGTGTGTGTGTGTGTGTGTGTGTGTTAGGGGTGGGGGTGGGGGCTTGACAATAATGCCGATTCTTGGCCCCAGATTTACCAAAGAGAAATATCTGGGAGTGAGGCTCTGGAAATGTCCTTTTCAACAAATGCCCTTGTGGTTGGCAACTTTGAGGATAACTGGCCAGGCAGTGTGATTGAGGAACTGAACGCAGGCCCTCCCCCAGTGGGCTTCTAGTTGCCAGAAGCCTCTCCTTGCTTTGGCTCCACCCCTTGTTTATTCATTGCAGCGAACACTGATGGAGGTCATGAAAAAGCCTATGGGGCCTAGCTGCGATCAGCCACCCAGACTCCACCCTAAAGGAACTTGAAAATGGTCAAGTGTAAGTCCCTGAGACGACTGAGGAAACCCAGCTCTCGGACCCGTCCCACTCAGTACCAACTACCCAGGACAAACGGTCTGGGGCTGGGAGTGGAGGAGGGAAGCTCCTCTGATTGAGGGCCAGGACCCCAAGGCAGCAGATACGCTGACCCTGACCTCATTACCTCATCTGTGACCCTCAGTGTCTCCCCCTGGAACTGAGTAAACAAACCCTCCCCTCATGGGCTGTTTGTAAGGCTTACACAAAGTGGCTCGGGTACTCAAAGCTGTAAATAGGCACCCCTGCCCTCGTCCCCTGTCCCACCAGGCCTGAAGGCCACCAACGCAGCAAGCCAGAGCATTCCTGTCACCAATCTGAGCTTTTCTAAGTCAGTCTTAAAGTGTACAGCTCTGTTCCCTAAATGGTAGTTACTTACCAAGTGTGGCTATTTAAATGGAAACAACATGAAATCAAATTAAAAGTACAGTTCCTTAGTTGCACCAGCCACATAGCAAGTGCTAAATAGCACATATGCCTAGTGGCCTCCGTATTGGACAACACAGATCTAGAGCGCGTCCAGCATTGCAGAAAGTTCTATTAGACAGCGCTGGTCTAGAGCGTCCAGAGGTTTTCTGCTGCTCCTTCCTTTATGCCTCTCCAGACCTTCTTTTCTTGTCCACCTGACCAACGCTCAGCTTGTACAGGTAACGGCTAAGGCTTTGGAGCCAGGCAGACCTTTTGGAGCCCTGCCACGTAGAACTAATGTGAGCTTAGGTGAGTGAATTTACCTCTCGGAGACTCACTGTCCTCGCCTGGAAAACTAAATAATTACACTGCCCCACAGGGTGACGACCTCCCGGGGGGTTATGAGGGTGGAATGAGCTAAGTAAGGTATTATACAGCGTGTAGAAAAGCCTAGCACAGAGCAAGTGCTTAAATGGGTGTAACTTAGAATTCATTTTTTTGAAAAACATTATTTCGAGCCCCTCCTGTGTTCCAGGCGCTATTCCTAGAGCTATAGATACAGCGGTGAGCAAGACAGACACTCCTTGGCACTCCACTCTGGTGGGGACGTAAATTCAATATATCACGTGATAGTGACTGATGCTAAGGAGGAAAACTAAAGCAGGGGAGGGAGATAGGAGCTGCGTGTGTATATGCTGAGGGGACATGTAGAGTTGATGTTTTCCAGTCAGTTCTCACGGAGAAGATGATATATAAAAAGGCCTGTAGGAAATAGAAGGGATTCCTTATACGCCTTTTAAGCAAAAAGCTTTCATGGCCGAAAGTTGTTCTGAAAGTGTTTATTGAGCCAAATGCTAGCCTGAAGAGGCGTAGGCCACGGGGCGCACCGTCTGCACCACCGGCAGCGGGGCTGGTGGAGCAGGTAACACGTGTGCCATCCCGGCCTCCACAGGTGCTTTTATCCCCTAGGTCTGGGGGAAAAAGGTGCGAGTTGTTTTGGAGGAATTTAGGCTGGCTATCGATAAAGGGGGTGGGAGAAGGTAAGGCGGGGCTAGTTCTGGGACAGGCGCAGTCGGTGAGGAAGAAGGCTTTGTGCCTCTGGATTGGCTGTGGGCAACAGTCTGGAAAGTTCGTGCGCAACCAGAAGCGAGTGGGTCACTGGCGCCTGGCTGTTCCTTTTAGATGATCGTGGAAATAGCCACCTGGAAGTTAACTCAATGCTCCAACATACACTCGGGAAGGTGAGCAGTCTTGTTGGTTTTGCCCTGTCGCTGTTAGCTGGTTAACCTCTCCTGTCTCTTCCTGCTGTTTCATTTAGGAGGCCTCAGAATGTTTTTGTCTCGCCCGTCTTGGACAGGAAAATTCCTGCCTTGTCTAACAATCTGGTGCTACCTGAGGGTCTGTTAGATTCTGGAGCCCTCGGTGGAGTCCTCGGTGGGAACACAGGTGCCCCCGTCGTGGTGAATGTTGGGTTGTCTCTGGAGAGACTTCACCCTTGGGCTTCTACCAGCTGGACGAGAAAGTGCTAAATGTCATTAACTGCGGTTGAGCCACAAGTCTAGAGCTGGAGTGCAAGGGGAAGATTGCAAAGAAAGGCTTTTAACTCTCAGACCCGCTCGCTGGTGAAACTTGGGGAGCTTTTCTTGGGCAGTTAATCTGTGCTTTACTCTCTCCTCTGGCCTTGAGACCCAAAGAGGTCCCAAGAGTCAGGGGTTTTTCTGGCACATTCCTGGGTTCAGACTTGACTTTCAGCTGCACTTCAGCAGGGTCGCCCGCTCCCACCTGCCCCTGCCAGCTCGGCCCTGTGGCTCTGCCCTTAGGAGTGTGCCCCTGACACCCACATCCAGGAGGTCTCCCAGCACCTGTCGCCAGTTCCCCTCCTGCTCCCCCTAAAAGCATCCTTCCGTCTTACCTCTCTACATGATGGTTACACTGTTACCATATTGAGTGCCAAGGGTGTGCATGAAACTGTGCTAGGGTCTGTGCCTGGGCACCTGTGGTCTCATTCACTCCTCACAGCAGCCTGTGTGAGGGGGTGTCAGAACCATTGCATGGATGGGGGAGGCTGTAGGGCCAGTAGGTTTTGTTGAAGGGGGAGGTCAGAGGTCAGGTTTGGACATGTTGAGACGACCAAGAGAAGATGCTGAGGTATTGGGTACAGGAGGCCAGAGTCTGGGGATGAGGGCTGAGCTTGAGGCGTGACTTTGGGAGTCACCTGATGGCCGATGGCATTTCAAGCCGTGAGAGTGGCTGAGATCGTCTAGGGCTAGAGTGTAGATGGGAGAAGGAAAGAGGTCTCCAGCCTGAGCCCTGAGGTACCCTAACCTCCTCAGGCTGCAAGAGGAGGAGGAGACTGACGAGGTGAGACCAGTGAAGTCGGGGAAACCGTGGGAGGTGGTGTCCTGGAAACCCAGTGGGGACAGTGTGTCAGGAGGAGGGAGGAAACAAGGGAGGGAGCAAACCTGCCGCAAGGCTAGGCAAGAGGGCCACTGAGACATGACCAGAAGTGACCTTGACATGAAACTGTGGCAGCCAAAGGCTGACAGGCCGGATTCATGAGAGAATGGGAAGAGGGGGACCAGAGATGGCAGGAATTGGCTGTTCTTGAGGATTTCAGCTGTCAAGGGGAGTAAAGAAATGGAGTGTTTGTTGGCTGCAGGAGTCGGGTCAAGAAACGGGATTTTCAAAACGATAACTGCAATACCAGCATGTTTGTCTGCTGATGGAAATGCTCTAGTAGAGACCACAAGTTGACAGAGAGAGAGGTGAGAATTGTTGAAGCAATGTCTCTGAGTAGGCGAGAGGAAACAAGTTCAGAGAGGTGAAGTAACTAGCTCAAGACTGCACAGCAAGGAAACCACAGACCAGGCTCTGAACCTTGCTCTTTCCACTACATCTTGTCACTAACTCCCACCTTTCCCAAAGCACAGGGATGTCAAGGTCATCTCTCTGCCAAGTGTCCTTATCAGATACTCACCAATACCATGCCCACTGGTATGGCACAGACAGCTCTGCTTTTGCCCCAGGAAGTGTCCGCGGCCTTCTCTTTTTTTTTTAATTTTTAAAATTATTTTATTGATTTATTTATTTTTAATTGGGGGATATTGGGGAACAGTGTGTTTTTCCAGGACCCATGAGCCCCAAGTCAAGTGGTTGTTTTCAATCTAGTTGTGGAGGGCGCAGCTCACTGGCCCATGTGGGAATCGAACCTGAGATCTGGGTGTCATGAGAACTGCGCTCTAATCACTGAGCCAACTGGCCGTCCCTACATTTTTTGAGCGATTAGTTATGTCCTGAAAACAGGTCTAGGGTTTTAACATTAATTATCTAATTCATCCTCACAGCAACATTTCTGAGGTGAGTATCATTATTAGTTCCATTTTGTGGATGGGAAAAATGAGGCCCAAGAAAGTTGCAAAAGTAGCCCAAGGTCACACAGCTACTAGTAAATGGTTGACCTAGGGTTGGAACTTGGGTGTGTCTGAATCCCAGACTTGAACTCTGTCTTTTTTTTTTTTTTAAGAGGGAGTTTCAGGGGCTCACTTTTTTTTTTTTTAACTTTTCTTTATTTAAAGTGTGTTTTTCCAGGGCCCATCAGCTCCAAGTCGAGTCGTTGTTTCAATCTAGTTGTGAAGGGTGCAGCTCACAGTGGCCTATGTGGGGATCGAACCGGCAACCTTGTTGTTAAGAGCACCGTGCTCTAACCAACTGAACTAACCAGCCGCTCCCCAGGACTTGAACTATTGACCACTGTACCCAATGGACTAAGGAAAGAGTTTGCTTCTTTCTATTAAACAAAGAACTTGTTCTGTAATTGGTTTGGTATTTCGTTGCATGGACACACCAAGTTTATTTACTCAGTCCCTTTTTGCTGGGTATCTGGTTGTCTCCTGTCTTTCCATAATGGGGAAAACTTAGGGAATAACTTGGCATATGCCGCTTGCTGTATGATGAGTGCGAGCACATCTGAGGGATAAATTCCTCGAAGGGGAAATCTATGGGTTGAAGGTCACGTGCGTTTGTAATTTGGGGAGAAAATGGAATTTCACCAACCCATACTCGGGGTAGCCATTAGAGAGAGAATGGATGGTCCCACATCATTGCCAAAAGTGTGTTATTAAACTGCTATCGACACAGAAAATGGCATCTGTGTGGAATTAATTTGCATTTATCTTATCTGAGTGAGACTGTACAGGTTTTTCCATTTTTTAAGAGACGTTTGCGTAATCTGTTTCTGTGAACCGCCTATTTCTATTCATTGCTCATCTTTAAAAAATTGGATTATTGGTCTTTTATTGTTAATAGCTCTTAACATATTAAGGCATTTAGTCCTTTATCTATGATGTGAGTTGTGAATGTTTTTTCTAGTTTGTCATTTGTCTTTGGTTTGTTTTTTTTGGTGGAGGACAGTTTTCGCCATGCAGCTTTTAAAAAAATGTAGTTGGATTTATCAGTTTTTTTTCTGACTTCTAGGTTTCGTATTATACTTACTGTGGTCTTCCTTATGCCAATATCATTTTGAAAGATACTTCCTTTTTCTGGTACTTTTAAAAGTTTTTTACATTTAAATATTTGATCCCAAAAAAAAAAAATATTTGATCCATTTTGATTTATCATGGAGTGAGGTCTGAGGTATGGCTCTAGCTTTTTTCCATAGTGATAACCAATGTTCCTGTATAGTTTATTGAATCTTTCCCCCACTGATTTTAAAAGTCACTTTTACTGTATGTACTTGGTTTTATACTGTTTCTCGGCAGAGTGAATAAAGGCCCAAATTCTGGGGCCTAATTGCCTGGGTTTGAAACCAGGCTCATTCCTCATTGGCTGTATAACCAGCCTGCTCTTCTGAGAGATAGACTGTTGGGAACATCAAGTTAGGTAATCCATGACTTGTGCACCTTGGAATAGCACCTGCATGTTGGACTAAGCTATATATTTTTTTAATTGTGGTAATACATACATAGCGTGAAATCGATTATCTTAGCCATTTTAAAGTGTACAGTTCTATGGTGTAGACGAGGTTATTTTTGGTTACTATTATTTTTGAACTTTCTAGTCTCTTCCATCGTGCTGTTTGTCTATTCTTGGGCCAGTGCCACACTCTTAATTACTGGGGCTTTATCATGAGCCACACAGACCGACCACGTTCTGAGATAGGAAGACCCAGCATTATAAATAGGCTAGTGTTCCCTAAGTTAATCTCTCAATTTTACTTGATCCGAATAAAAATACCAAAGGGCTTTTTTTTTTTTTTCGTTTTCTTTTTTTTTTTTTCCCCCTGAACTAGACAAGCTGATTCTAAAGTTCAAATGGAAAAGTACATAAGCAAGGATAGCCAGGACAATTCTGAAAAAGCTGAGGAATGAGAGGGAAATTATCCTGACCAAGCTTTAAGGCATATTCTGAAATGACAGGAAGGCCGCAGCCTGGCTTTCCCAGTTTCACCGAGGCCAGAAGTATCTACCTGCTCTTCCATTCTGAGCTGCTGCCTTCATGGTGAAGCTTGTCCACAAGCTCATGGTCACATGTGTGTGGGGGGGAGTCACGGGGGCATGGGCTTGAGCTCAGGCAGTTGTGAGAAAGGGGACTTTGGGCCCTTTGTAAAAATGTGTCTGGAGTGTAGCACACTTGCTGAGAGTGCGCTCAGCAAAATTCAGACAGCTTGATGAATTTTCACAGCCTGAGTGTATCTGCGTAACCACCAGTCAGATGAACAGAAGTGGACCGGCCCCAGCACCTCCCCTTTTGTTTCCCTTCAGTCACTCCCTCCCACGCCTCCACTTTGGGGCATCTTTAATCTTTAGCTTTGCATCCTCATATCTAAAGGGGTAGGTGATTGAAAGCTGGGGGCAGGGGGTGTTTTGGGGTGGGATGGGGGGGGCGTATATCAGGTCCCTTCTTCTCACTCTTCCCCTGAACACCCCCACCCCCAATCACAGAAAAGTCCCTGATGTGGGTCAGGCTCCTGGTTAGACTCTGAGGCCGAGTTCGGAGGGGAAGACAGGCCCCTTCGTGCTGTTCTCCTGGGAAGGCTGTGGGTAAACATGGCTGAGTCCCATGGCCCCAGGGCCCAGTCCCCCTACCCTGTACACTGGTTGTGTGACTTCAGGGCCTGGTTCTACTCATCTGTGAAAATGGGTGGGTCCTTACAGTCCCAGAAGAGCGACCCTTAGCTCAGCACCCACTCTGTGATGGCAGCCCCAACTCAGCCCCTCTGGATGCAAGTCTTGTGTGTGACTGTGTATGGTGCCTCCTCCACGCCCTGCTCGGTGGGTCGGTCGTGCTTTAATCTCTCCATTTCTCAGTCTGCTCCTGGAGTGTGGTGGGGGTGGGGGACTTGGATTGTTTGCCCGCCTTAGATATCTTTTCCTCTAATTAGTTTATAATCTCTGAGAGGTGACCCAGGCTAGACCTTCTGGGTCCGGGCCAGTTGATTGTCTCTGATGCTGTCAGGGGAGAATTAAATGTTTTTCTCTTGAAGAGTTGGTCACACGCTGATCTCTGAGTCAGAGGCCAACATTACCTTTTTATGGGTCCAAAGGAGCCTCCAAGGCTGCCTGTCTCTATGTAGTATCTAGGCCACTGTGTGGAAGGAGAGGAAGGCAGCGCCAAGGTAAATACTGACACCACCAAATACAAGGCAAATACAAGCAGGTACAGAAGTACAAACACATTAGAGGGAGGGTGGGGCGGGGTGGTGGTGGTGGTGGTGCTGAGCTATTGAACTTGGCAGCGGCCATGGCTTAGAGCCTGTGGACTGGCCTCTCCCTAATTGGCAGAGGAAGGCATTCTGGAGATTTGGGGAAAACGTGAAGGGGTGACATGGTGAGAATGTGACTTTGGGAGTCGGAGATGGGGGCACTTGGAAAATATACCTCTTCCTATGAGTGCTGCTGGTGTAGGCTGGAGGGAGAAAGGTCAGGGTGCTTGGCTGTTGGCTCCTTATAAGAGAACCTGCCAAGGCACTGCTCGGTGTGGCAGGGCTCGCCCCCAGCCCTGACTCCCTTACCCGGGCCTCTGGAGGGTAGACAGGTGTGAGGAGAGGAAATGGGGAAGGGGGGGAGTAGTGGGCAGCACAGAAAGGGGAGCCTGAGGGTGGGGCACAGAGGCACCTGGCCCCAGGAGAGAGAGGGGCTTGGGCCAGGCTCACCTGGAGTCAATGAGACTCCCTCCCGCACCTGCTGTGCGCATGTGGCCAAGTGCCTCAACTTCTCTGAACTTCCTTGTCCCAACAGTGAAAGGGGGACAAGCAGCATTGTCGTGAGGGGTGGAGAGCTCCTAGGTAAAGCGCAGGGCATGTGGCCATACTTGCTAACGAGTGAAAACGATTCTTGTGATGATTACACTGGAAGCCAGGGGATTGGTTTCAGCTCTTCCATAGAGAGGGTAGGGAGAGGGGACGCACTCTGGGAACTTGTCCTGTGCCCATTCTGCCTTTGTTTCCGTTTGGACGTGAGGTGCCCGCATTCTTCTGCAGACTTCTCAATAGTCACCTCCTTTCAGATCAAGGCCCTTTTCTCTGAGAAAGGACCTTTACATCCTCTGTGACCCCGTCTGCAATCCTGTGTCCCTGGAACCCAACAAACTGCAGACCTCCTATGCTGCCAGCTGCTGAGCTGCCGGCAGCCAGCGGGACCATGTCCCAGCTCAGAAACCAGGGCGGGGGATTAGCGGTCCTGCGCTAAGCCCCGTGTCCCCAGTGGTGCTTGGGCTGCTGGTTCACCACTTACATAAACGCCACCAGGAAGCTGAACTTGTTTTTGCTGGCAAGAGCCACGGCAAGCTGCAAGAGAGTTGAGAAATATGTCTCTGTGTGCGTGTTTTTCTCTGGTTGTTGACATTTCAAGTTTACTTGAGGAGGGGAAAAAAGTAGAAAAACAATAAAGCTGTTTGGGTTTCTGGCACCCAACCTTGGGTCCAGAGTGGGAAGGCACCCCACTCCCAGGGCTGGGCTGCTTGAAAGACGTCCCCATGGTGGGGGCCTAGTGCCCTAGGGAGTGGTATTCTGTGGGCATTAGGCAGAGGTGGGAGGGGGGGTGGGATTGGTTGCCAGGGGTTATGAGGACCTAAGCCCTCTGCCCCTTGAGGAATGGGAGGCCGGGGAGGTTGTGGGAATTTCTCCCCCGGAGCTCACCAGGGGTAGGAGATAGTTTTGTCTGAGGCCACTGGGATGACCTGGCTGTCACTTCTCTCCAAGCGTCATTAACTATTAGAATAATAAATCCATAGATTAATCATGTTTTCAAGCTGGGCTCTTGTCTGAGATGAACAGACACACGTGCCTTCTGCCGTTTGAGAACCACTGACCTGCATGGGCAGATGCAAGGCTGCAGGGGGGAGGGGGCAGCAGGGCGCTTCTCGTCACAGTCTGAACCCCCACCTCACAGAGAGGGGACTGGGACTGTGCCAGGGGCTGTGACGTGCACAGGGCTGCCCGAGTCAAGAGAACTCGGGTCTTCTGACGACACACACTGGTGTCAGCCCACCCCCCACCTCGACCCCCCCACTCCCACCCTGGTTAATAGCCAGTGGCTAACCCAAGGCTGGATAGCAAGTGCATTGACCATCAAGGAGCAGCTTTTGGGAGGTTTGTTTCAGGAAGGGAGACGGTCTGATCTCAGTCCCAGGTGAGGGGCTTTCGTCCTCTCAGCTGAATCCCACTGCTTTGTGGGAGCCTGGGAGGAAGGGCACTGCCACCCTGCATCTGACGTTGGCCTTGGTAGAAATGAAGAAGGCTCACAGTCCTTGGCTGCCCACTCCTCGCCCCTCTCTCTTGTCCCTGTGTGGCTTTAGGATGTACTAAGCCCCAGGGGGCAATTGGCTCATTCTCAAGGTGCCTGGGAGACAAACAGAAGGAAGCAGCAGAGTGACATCCTGTCGGCAGCTTGCACACACCTCTGTGTGCAGTCAGGCCTGACCCCGTGGAGGATACCAGATACCTGCCCTCCCTGGGCTTCTCATTTCTCTTTGCACGCTGTTCCCTCCTCACAGAATGCCATTCCCTGTGGCTCCATTTATCAAATTCCCACTCACTTCTCAAGGCCCAACTCAAATCTCTGTTCCCTAGGATCCTCCCCCTTTTGAATGATTTACACCCTCCCCCCCCCCCCCCCCCCCCCCCCGCCCCATAACTCCCTCAACATGTCAGACACAGGGTGCTCTGTAGTGTAGGTAGTTTTAAGTTTTCCATGGGTTTTGTGGGGGGTTAAACAAGATTACAATATGGAAAAAGTGAGCGGGAGAGTCGGTGCATAGTTGATGTTCAATAACTACCCTGTTTCCCCCAAAATAAGACCTAGCCGGACAATCAGCTCTAATACATCTTTTGGAGCTCTATTATTTTACTGTAATATAAGACTGGGTCTTTAATATAATATAATATAATATAATATAATATAATATATAATATAATATACCGGGTCTTATATTAATGTTTGCTCCAAAAAACGCATTAGAGCTGATCGTCTGGCTAGGTCTTATTTTCGAGGAAACACGGTATCGGTTCTCTCCTGGATTAGGAATCTCCAGCCTTGAGCATGAAGGGTGCACGAAAGCATTCTTGAATTCTTACGGAGGGGACAGGCACGGGCTTGCCACCCTGGCCTCAGACGGCTGCGCAATTGCTCAAGTGCATATGGGAAACTGTGCTTGTGGCTAAATGGCAGGGAGTGCAGGGCCCGCCACTCCCTGCCCTGCCCCTATTGCCCAGGGTGGGAGTGTGAAAATGACCTTGTGCCCCCCAGGGGTCACGCCAGGCGAGCTGAGGGCTAAGGGTGTAGAGTGCAAAGAAAGTGACAACACGGAGCTGCAAGGCTGTGTGTGTGTGTGTGTGTGTGTGTGTGTGCGCGCGCGCGCGCGCGCGCGCGCGCGCGTCGGGGGTGGGGGTAAGGAGGTGGGGGGGCGGTGACCCCTCTCTGGCCTGGAAGGTGCTCTCAGAAGCTGCTTGTCCTGAAAAATACACCCTCACCCCACCCCCATTCCCTGTATTCATTGTGCTCTGCCTCCGCCCTCCGCCCTCCGCCCTCCACCCTAGATGTAATAACTTGGACAAACCCAGGCTTCTTTGTTTGAAATATACAGATTCATTGTAAGAATAATATAAGCAACTTATAGACAATTCAAAATTACAGAAGGCTGAAAGGAAGAGAAAGATACCTGTCGTCCCATCATCGGACAGGTGGGCAGAGGTACCAGGAGGTATTCTGCCAACGTCACTTCATTCTCTTCACATATCTGCCCATGAGGGTGTCATGGGGTCTGACTCAGAGATTTGGGTCAGGGGATAGCACTGCCCACTCTGACTTTAGCAAATTTATTTTCTTGTGGTCTTTGCTCTGAGTATTTATGACCGTCCTTCATATAGTGGCTTTAAAAGCATAGGTAACACAGTGTTGTTCACAGGCTCTAGAAGAAATATATTATGAAGAAGGGTTGGGACAGGCAATACTTGCCAATGGCTGGTTTATAATTAATCATTCTCCATTAAAAAAGAAATGACTCAGTTTTGGAGAACACCATTACTTAACTTTCTTGGCAGAGGAAGTGGCCATTTTGCTGCTCCCGCAGCTCTGCTCTTGTGGAACACAAATGAAGTCCTCTTCTTTGCTGTTTTTCTCAGCCACCCGAAGGCTCTGGCCATTGTTAGTGAGTGCAGGAGCAGAACAAGCCCTGCTATTGTTCAGGCCATCACTAAACATGGCAAGAGCTTCCATCTGAGCTAGGGGTAAGGGAAGTGACCAGAGAAGCATATTTCCTGAAGCTGGCAAAAGCAGAAGCAGAAGAGAGACAGCTCCCTTGGGCTCCAGGCGCATGTTTTCTTTCCCCCAGCATCTCCTGGTTGGGAAAGGCTGGCTTCTCTGCTCTCCGTTTAGGGCCGGTCCATTGTGTCACCAGAGGGGACCCCACTTAGACCACCATGCTCCTGGGAGTTTTCAATGTGGAGGCCGTGACTCTGGGCACCTTTCAGGCACCTGACATTAAACAAACACTTAGTGACCACCTGCTGAGCTCTGAGTGCTAGCGGGCGCTCACAGTCTGGTAGTCAGCTGGGGATGGGGAGATATATAGAATCGAGGCCGGTGCCGTGGGAAAAGTACCAAGGGAGGGATGAGCCATCCATGCCCTTTGACCCTTATTGCGTGCTCATGTGACCTGTCTTGTGTTCGCTGTCTGCTGATGCTCCTGTACGGCCGTGTGAATTCTGATTTTCGCTCATCAGGTGATGGAGGGATGTTGGAAGCCCTGCACGGTGGGACCACTCCACGGTAGACTGTCCTATTTTGGCCGCGTCTCCATCCTTGTTCCTATAGTGGTGGCCACTTGGGCATGAGCTTCATATCCTTGTTAGGTCTTATCCTTGTCATTGCTTTATCAAGTGGAAAACGGAAAAGTGAAACTATTGATACAGTGTTTAGATATGTCAGTGGGTCCTCTAAACTTAACCCCATTCAGGCACCGATGGAAATCCATATGTGGACTGGATGTGGCGAGCCTCAGCCACCATCAGGCTTAAACACACTGGACTGTGTGTTCAGTTATGAAGGAACATGTGTGATATACATACACGTTAGGACTAGCAGTTCTACTCAGGGAAACTTGGGCAAATGCACCGAAAGCCACATGCGAGAAAGCTGATAGCCACACTCTTTGGTATTAGCAAAATACTGGAAATGGCCCAAACCATGCTCACTGGGGGATGAGCGACTGGAGTTGCACAATGGAATATCACATAGCAGTGGTGAAAATGAATGAACTATCCCTGCACATAAATGGACAGTGGAAACATAATGACAAAAATACGCCACAGAAGACTATACACAAACCACTTATAGAAAGCTTGAAAATCAAGCAAAATTAAGAAAAAATTAGGCATCTGTGAGTAGTGAACCTATTTTAAAAGTAAGGGAGTGATAATCCCGAACGTAACTTTGTGTAGGTGGGGAGGCGGAGGGTGCAGACGCAGGCGGAATTTCAATGACTGTGCTAGTTGTTAGGTTGGTAGCAGCTTGGGTTGTTTTGTGCTTCATAACTTTCACGTACGTGAGGTGTATTAATTTGCATGTGCTCAATAGTATACAATACGTTTCAAAACAGTATCTGAAATGCTGGAAATATATTCTTCAGTATTGTGTACAAAAGGTGTGTTGTATTATCTGCAATGGCCAAGACATGGAAGCCACCTAAGTGTCTATTGCCTGGTGAATAGATAAAGAATTTGTGGTATTTGTGGTATAGTTGTCCACGTAAGAAACGTCCAAACCTGCAGAGATTTTTTATGAGTTTATTTGAACCACACTGACAACCACTGCCTGGAAGCAAAATCTCAACGGATTGAGAAAACGCTCCCGAGAACGGCAGTTTGCAGCTTATTTTATACATTAGAATCAAAGGGGAGACTAAGGGGGTTACATGAAATCCATGGGTGATAGATTAGCGAGGCGGGAGAAAGCAAGGGGGGACCCCTGGGATTGGATAAAAAGTAAAAGGGAGAGACACATAGTTCTTTCACATTGTGGGTGCAGGATAGTTAGTAACATTTACAGAAGATGGAGATGGGGGGACAAGATAATAGTGAGGGGCTCTGTGGTCTGGTGCTGGCAGTTGTGCCCTAAGGGGTCTGGAAAAGGGGATGACTCTGACATTTCAAAGGTACGAGTATGTTATCCTAGATGCAAAAAGGCAATAGTCAGGCTCACTTAAGGTAAAGATTGAACTTTGTCGAGGAAGCTGCAGGCCTAGGGTGTGGCTACTGCCATGGCCCGATTTGGTTAGGACGTTTTACGTTGACACTATCCTGTGTGGTTACTATCAGTCTCTGAGTTTGTAGGGCCTGCCATGCAGCCTCCCCTGAGCTTGTCGGGTTTAGTATGTGGCCCCCTTTTTCGCCCACACAGTGGAATATTACTTAGCCATAAAAAAGAAGGAAATCTTGCCGTTTGTGACATCATGGGTGGACCTTGAGGGCATTATGTTAAGTGAAATAAGTCAGACAGAGAAAGACAAATACTGTGTGATCTCACTTATATGTAGAATCTAAAAGACTCCCCCAAACAAAAAATCAAACCCATAGAAAAAGAGATCAGATTTGTGGTTACCAGAGGTGTGTTTGTTACCAGAGGACCATTTGTGCTTCATGTGAAACTGGCTGTATTCCCTGGTCTCAGTGCCCTCCGCTGGTTAGGCTAATTTAATTGATTGGTTCATAAATTAGTCCAAGGGGATTGGAGAAAATTTATATCTTACAACCTATGAATCTATAACCCATACTAAAACCAAAAAACTGTACTTGTTCTTTGAATCGTGGGCTCCATGCTGTGGACAGTGGCAGGTCCTTAAAGGGTTTGCTCATCAAAGGAGTGGGATGGTTAGATCGCAGCTTCCGAAGGCTCACAGGGGCAGCTGGATGGAGAGCACCAAGGCCGGGGCAGGGAGGCAATAGGCAGGCCATCGCCGTAATCTAGGCAGAGGCTTAGTACTGAAGCCCATTGCGGCTTCCCCAAATCAGAAATGAAGTTCCTTCCTCGGCTTGCTGTGGCCTTACTGAGTGTCTTCTCTCTCCACAGAGGCGGACACAGACGTAATAGTCAGCAGGCCTGGGGTCCGCGTTAACCTGACCTGCCCAGTGGAGAAGGAGGACGCCAGCGTCGTCTGGGGGTTTGACAGTCCTTACCCGATCTTTCCCCACAACGGAATGTCTGTCTCAGGAAGGAATTTTGTCCTCAAGTCTGCGCTGCCCAACAACTCTGGAAACTATTCATGCTACTACAACAGCCGCCAAATCGGGACTTTGCAGCTGCTGGTGGAAGGTGAATTGCATCCTCCGAGCTTTTGGAGACAGCTTCCTGCTAGGCTCTGTGCATTCCGGAGACATTCCCTGCCTGACCCTTTAAACTCCTATGATTTCCTTGGCCACGGGATTTTGGGGAAAAGCCCAGAGAGACTGGCGGAGTTTCCTGCTTGTGTGACATCTGGGCTGGTGGGGACACTGTCCAGCTGGCCTTGTGCACTTAGGACTTGAGGTGGATTGGTTAGTAGCGTGGGGCTCCCAGTGAGGAGGCCTGGGTTTGAATCGACCTCCTGCATAGCTTATCGTCTCTGTCCCTCAGTCTCCTCTTTGGTAAAATAAGGTTCATTTTATCACCTTATCTCAGAGTGACTGCAAAGATTAAATGAGCATGTGTGCGTGTGTGTGTGCATGTGTGTGTGTGTGTGTGTGTGTACTCGCACATGTACGTATGGTACTGAGAACTCTGCACAGCACATACGAAGCTCTCAAGCAAACTATTTTTATCTTTAGAACTAGCAGGTCCTTGGCTCCCCCCATCCGAGTGCAGACGTCAGAGCCAGATGTCCTGCGTGCCAGGCCGTTTGCCGAGACACTTTCTTCCATGGTGTCTCATGTCACCCTCCAGTGACCCTGCCTCTGCGGGAAAGCAGTATTAGTATTATGATTTATCCTCCTTTAATCTTATAGTAGGACACTGAAGAGAAGCTGGGATGTGCCCCAGGCCACACAAGCAGGCCCGTGGGACTCCAAAGCCTCCATTATTTTGGTGCTTCTCTCTCCCTTTAGACACGTTAGCCCCTGGGTGCCTCCGAGGTCCTTCAATCTCCCAGCCACAATTATATGTGTGTGTGGCTGTGGTGTCCTGGGTCACTGCTGGCTTGGGGGAAGGGGGTGGGGTGGTGGTTGCTGAGTCTAATGCTCCCCTGAGAAGGGAGAGGGAGGTGAGGCAGCTTACTCACCCCTGCTGTGCTCTTCTTCCAGCCCCTCCTGAGGAGCCCAAGCTCTCCTGCTTCCGGAGCAGCCCCATCAGCAAGGTCAGCTGTGAGTGGAGCCCCAGCAGCGCCCCCTCCCCGTCCACCAAGGCCGTGCTATTGGTGAAGAAGTTGTAAGTATCCTGGGCCAGGCTGTGTGTTTACGTCCACTCATCCGTACTGAGGCTGTGGAGCGTGGGGCTCTCAAAGGAGCCCAGTGGGACTGACTGGCCAGCCAGTGATTCCACAGTTTTATCCTTAGAAAATAATTGCTGTGGGGTGAGGAGGAGGGAATGAGAGAAGGCTTCCATTGAGTGCTTGCTGGTGCTGTCACGATGCTGGGATATGTGTCCTATTAGCTATCACAATAGCTACTGGAGAAGTGTGTGTTATCTTGGTTTTTTGTCATCCTAAGTCCAAACCTGTAGAGAATTGTTATGAGTTTGTCGGAGCCCATCTGAGGACAATCGCCTGGAAGCAAAATCTCAAGGGATTGAGAAAACGTTCTGAGAATGGCAGTTTTGCAGCATATTTCATGCATTAGAATCCAAGGAGGAGACTGAGGGGGTTACGTGGAATCCAGGGGCGGTAGATTAGGGAGACGGGAGAAAGCAAAGGGGGACCTCTGGGACTGGATAAAAAGTAAAAGGGAGAGACACATAGTTCTTTCACATGGTGAGTGCAGGATAGTTAGTACCATTTACAGCACATGGAGATGGCATGCGGGGCCAAAGATAACAATGCAGGGCCCTGTGGTCTCGTGCTCTGGTGCCTGCGGTTTTGCTCCGACGGAGATGACTGACATTTCAATGGTATGTTACCTTAGGTGCACAGACGGCAGACAGTTTCAAAGGTAAAGAAAGATTGACCTTTGTCACAGAAGCTGCTGGCCTAGGATGGGACTACCTGCCACGGCCCACTCTTAGTGAGGAATTTTGATGTTCAGACCATCCTGTGTGGTTGGTTACTCTTTGTCTCTGAGTTTGTAGGGCCCACCACGCAGGTCTCCCCTGAGCTTGTCGGGTTCAGTCTGTGGCCCCTTTTTCATCCACACCTTTCACAGACAGAGAAACTGAGCTTCGAAGAGATTGATTAACTTGTTTCAGGTCCTCCAGGTAGTGGCTCTGCTAGGAATCCAATCCAGTCTTTTGGATTTCATGGAGGACACAAAGCTTTTGGGTGTTGCTCTGAAGAATATGCAAATATGCCTGGGAGGGGAAGAGCAATCTGAATCTTGACCCAGTGAGCTGATCAGGTTCTTCCCATTACAATGGCAGTTCAGAGGAAGTGATGCGGTGGGTGGGCAGGAAGTCAGACCTGTCTGGGGTCAATGCAGCACCAGGAGACAGGGATAAAGTGGGAACCTGGGATGAGTTTCGGCACAGATGTAGTGGAGGTTGGAGGTGCTGAAAACACGCTTCTGCAGTTTGGTCTGTCTCCATCCCAGTCAGCGGGCCCTCAGTCCAGATCTTTCTATTTGAGTTTGACCTGTCAATCATCAGAGTAGCAAAAAATCTGAGCAGTGAGTGTTGACAGCCAGAGTGATGGAGGACGAGGGGATTTCGGCTCACACCCTCCTCCTGTCGCAGGGCCACCTGGGCACTTCTATCCTCCTTCTGGGCTCTCTGCCTTGAGCTGTGAGGAAAGTGGGGTGGGGAGCGACTGCGAGAGCCCCAGGGACCCCAGAACGCATTCCCGCCCTGGGAAGGCTGGGGGTGAAATGGGCCCCTGGAAAGAGATTTTGCGTGTTCTGCCTTCCTCCGCTGGGTGTGTGCTTACGTTCATACCCTCACGGCCGTGCTGCTTTCCCCACGTGCTGGCTGAGGTCAGCATCAGCTGGGCTTGGTGCTGTACCAGGGCTGAGGGAGACACACCTGCGAACAAGACGGGCCCTGCCTTCCAACCCCCCAGGGGGACACACCTGTAAGCCGGCTGAGGACCCCACCTCCCTAGGCTTAGGTGGGATGGAAGCCTGCATGGCACTGGAGGGAGGGAGAGAGGGGGAGGGAGGCTCTAACTCTTACCCGAAGGTTGGAGCAGGTCCAGGAGGAGTTGGTCCTGGGCCTCGTGTTCAAAGCCGAAGCAGAGAGCGAGTGGCTGCGTAGCTTCACATGCCCACACCTGTCACAGTGGGTGAAGTCGCAGGCTCCCAGGCCAGGTGGGACGGCGTCTGACTCACCTCAGATATCATCAGTCACCCAGACTTGTTCTCTGGGCTCCCCTGCCGGAAATGCTCCCACCTCCTCACGAACCCCTTCAGCACTGTGTGCTTGTGGAATGGCCTTTCTCCTGGCTGTCCTGGTCGTCTGAGGCAGGCCTGAAGGGTCAGGATGGGGCGTCTTGGTTCATTTCTGCAGCCGACGCCGTGCCAAGCGCACAGGAGCTGGAGGAAGCCAGGTGCATCACAGACCCCCATGCCCTGGCTGAGTGTACGTCTGCCCCGCTGTGCCAGGCGCTAAGCGAGAGGCTCGACACTCGGTTTTCAATTCATCCTAACACCCCGCTATGAGCTGGGTACTGTTCATATTCCCATTTTCACGTGAGCCAACAGGCCCACAGGAGATAATGTACTCAAAGTCACAAGGGCTGCTAAGTGTGGAGCCGGGATTCACCCTGGTGGTCAGACCCCGCTGCCCACCTCCCCTCCCCTCCCGAGCAAGGGCGGAAGCTGAGAGCGTGCTCTTCTGTGTCCTTCAGTCAGCGCCCACCTCTGAAGGTCTTCCAGGAGCCATGCCTGTATTCTCAGGAATCCAAGAAGTTCTCCTGCCAGTTGCTGGTCCCGGAGGGGGACAACTCTTTCTACATAGTATCCCTGTGCGTCGCCAACCATGTTGGGAGCAAGACCAGCAAACCTCAATCATTTGAGGGTTACGAAATTCGTACGTACGCGCTTGCAGGCTGCCCTCTGTACCCTCCAGCTGTTTCCCTCTCCTTTGCTTGCTCAGGGCTTCAGGCAGGGGCAGGGAGGGGCTGGGCCAGGGGTTCGGTGAGCTGGAGGGCCTGGGGGGCTTTCCTTCCATGCCAGAGGTCTGATGAGGGCCGTGGGCTGCGGCTGGGGGTCGTCCTGCTGTTGGGGGTCTGCATAGCTTCCGGGGGTCTTTCCTCAGCAGCACACCTGCTGCCACATAGAAGCCATGCACCCTTTCCCCACAGTGCAACCTGACCCACCCTCCAACATCAAGGTCACCCTCGTGGACAAAAACCCCCACTGGCTCAGTGTCACCTGGCAAGACCCCCCCTCCTGGAACTCCTATTTCTACAGGCTGCACTTTGAGCTCCGATACCGGCCTGAGAGGTCAAAGACATTCACGACATTGCTGGTAAAGTCTCCTTTTCCTTCTGGACAGAACAGTGCCCCTGGACACTCAGGGCTGGTAGAGAGGGCACTGGGAAGAAAACCCTGGGTTTGGGGTCCTGCCCTGCATTCCCCGCATGGCGCTGGGGAAGTTCCTGAGCCTTTCTCCACTCCGGTGGCCTCATTTATAAGTGGGAATAATAATGCTGGGTCAGCCTCCCCTTCACAGGCTGTTTGTGAGGGTGACAGTGGCCTGGGAGGAGTGTAGGACTATGAGCATGGCTCAGGGGTGGCCTGCAGCACCCTACAGTGCAAGGGGCGGGGCAGTAACGTCCAGCTTCTGCCCGTGCTGGCCTTGAGGACACCCTGTCTCGCTCTGAGCTGCGGGGGTGGTGTCAGCCTTTGGAGCATCTGTGTCCAGCTGAGGCAGCACTGGACCAGCTGAAGGGCAGGGGGACATCTATGCTCTGTGGAGCTGCCTCACTGGGGCCAGCCAGAGTCATTGCACCTTTGCCCTCAGGTCACGGACCCTCTGTATCGGTGGACTATCCACGATGCCCTGAGCGGCATGAGGCACGTGGTACAGCTTCGTGCCCAGGAGGAGTTTGGCCACGGTCAGTGGAGCGAGTGGAGCCCGGAGGTCACCGGCACCCCCTGGACAGGTACTGTGCCAGGGTGTGGGAGGGATGTTTGAGCTCTGTTACTGTATCAGTTACCTGCTGCTCTGTAACAAGTCACCCCCAAACTCCGGGGGCGGGGAGAATAGCAGCCATTGATCTGGTCAAGATTTTGAAAATTAATCAGCGAGGCAACTCTTGTGCTGGTGTCGCCTGAGTCACCCCTGCAGCTGTATCAGGCCTGCGTGGTCCCAGGCAGCCTCACTCACATGTGTGACGGGTGGTTCCGGCAGGTGGCTGTGGCCCTCAGTTCTCCGGGTGGCTTGTCACCGTCCAGGAGGCCAACTCAGAAACACGGCTGCGGGAAGTCATTTCACAACTTGGTGGGAGAAGTTGCAAAGAGTGTGTAGCTATATTTAATTTATCACACTTACTAATGCTTTTTATTTTTAGAAAGATGTGCAAGGTAATAATAATTGCCTTTGGGGAATTGTTGAAAGTAGTCTGTTATAGACCGTGGAAAATTCCAGAAAAAATATGAAGAGTAATTATCACCGGTATTTTTACCACCTAGAGAAAACCAGTGAGAACATTTTAGTAAACATTTAGTTTTTCTAGGTACTGTGAGTGTGTGTGAGTGTGTGTGTGTGTGTGATTTTATAGACATGATATAAAATATCGTGAGCATTCCCATGTTATTAAATATTTTTTGGAAATATATTGTTTAGTAACTGCATGGTTAATGTTTTTATTAACCCATGGGAATGTTTTCTCCCCCATGGGAATTTTTTTAACTTTTCAAATTTTCATCCAATTACTACAAGCCCAAGGCCAAGAAGCAAAGAAGGGCTTATAACAGCCAGTGTCGCTTGCCCCACCCTGTCCCATTTGGAGTCCTGCTTTCTAAAGGAAGTGGCTGGACTTTCTGTTTCTGTTTCTTCTGTTGGTACCTTCCTAAACTCTGACGAACAGCCTAAAATGGCTGTTTTTGTTTTATTTTGTTTTGGATTTTTTTCTGAGAAAACAATGTGAGACATTATCTTTTGATTCCTTCCTCTGAAAAATTAGAATTGATCAGACCTAGACCCAGTGCAGGAATCTCTCTCACCTCAACCCAGACTGTGGTCACCCAGCCTCTGCTTGAATGCTTCCAGAGATGGAGAGCTTACTACCCCTTGTCGCAGCCCATTCCATGGTTCCCACTATTCTTACTGTAGAATGGCTTCCATCCTTGTTTCAGTGTCAGATCCCCTTAGCCACACTGCAGAAGCGAACCAAACTAGCCATTCTTTAATACCAGGCAATTTAAAAATAAATGACAATGCCCATTTACTGCGTGTAGATAAAAAGGAAAAGATAAAAATGACCTCCATTGTCCAGGCCTTTTTGCCACCCGTGGTCCCGGGGAGAAGACTTTTATGTAGGTTGCACATTTTTACCCCCCAATGGATGAATGGATGCTGTGATGGGATGGCTTTTCCTCTAACCTGGCTTTGCAGTCTGGGGTCCTTGTCTGTCTGGTCCCAGGAGAGCCAGAGGAGCAGGCTTGGGGCTTAGGATGTCCTTCTCAGTGGATGTACACAGTGTCAAGTGCAGGCTCAGGTCTTTGCTGGTGATTTCCCCATCACCTGTCCATCAAGAGTGGAGGCAGCTTTCTCCTGGACCCTCTTCCCAAAAGCTTATTTCCTACTAAGACCTGGATGAGAAGGGAAGCCTAACTACTGTATCTCACTTAGAAGACCATTTAAATAAATCATAACATCTCAGGCTAGATCGTGAGATTCGTCCCTAGTCGTCTTTGATTTGTATGCACTTTGAGCCACAGCCCACACACTAGCTGAATGTCAAACATTAATACGGCCTTGGGAGTCTTTGCCAGGGGAGAAAATCATGACAGCATTGTGCAGAGGGAATGTTCTAGATACGGGCTGACACCTCTCTTCCTTTTATCTCAGCCTCTTTATTTACATGGTCACAGACAGCTTCCAGAAATCCGGTGTTTGTTAGAAAGTTCTTTCTTTCTTAAAAAAAAAATTCAATTGTAGTAAAATATATATAACTTAGACTTTACATCGTAACCATTTTGAAGTATACGTTCACAGGCATTAAGTACACTGCCTTGTTGTGCAACCATCACCAACGTCCATCTCCAGAACTCTTTTCATCTTGCAAAACTGAAACTCTGTCCCCGTTAAACACTAACGGTGCCCTCCTCCCTTCCCCCGCCCCTGGCAACCACCATTCTGCTTTCTGTTCCTATGAGTTTGGCTGCTCTAGGCACCTCATATAAGTGGAATCGCACAGGGTTTGTCTTTTTGTGACCGGCTTATTTCATTCAGTATCATGTCCTCAAGCTTCATCCATGTTGTAGCCAGTGTCAGAACTTCCTCCCTTTTTAGGCTGAGTGATGGTCCATTGTGTGTGTAGACTGCATTTTGTTTATCTGATCCCCTGTGGATGGACACCTGGGTTGCTTCCACTTTTTGCTATCGCTGTGAACAGGAGTGTGCAAATATGTGTTTGGGTCCCATCTTTCAATTCTTTTGAGTATGTACCCAGAAGCAGAATTGCTACATCATATGGTAATTCTATTTTTGATTTTTTGAGGAACCACCCTGCTGTTTTCCAAGTGGCTGCAGCATTTTACGTTCCTGTCGGCAATACACAGGTTCCAATTCCTTCATATCGCCCCCAACACTTGTTATTTTCTGGGGTTTTTTTTTTAGTTTTTTTTTTTTTTTATAATTGCCATCCTAAAAGGTGTGGTTTTGTGGTTTGGATTTGCATTTTCATAATGAATAGCAATGTTGAGCATCTTTTCATGTGCATATTGGCCATTTGTGTATCTTCTTTGGAGAAATTTCTATGGAAGTAGAAAGTTCTTTCTTATTTGAACCCACTCTGGCCTCACTGGGTCTTGCTCTCCGGGGTAACCCATGACAAGTCTGCTAGTCTGCGCTCTCTGAATGCTTCTGGAATATTCCCAGAGAACCTGCACCTGTTTCCCAGGCTGTTTATGGGCTGGCTTGTGGGTTTCTCACCTGTCTGATCACCTTGTCCCGCACCTGGCCTCATTTCTGGATGTTGCTCTTTAAATTGTTGATGTCCCACCCCCAGTGGAAGATGGTAGAGCAGAAGGGGCACAGTCTGTGGCTTTTCAGCCTCTGGTCACTGTGCTTGCTAGAGTGACCATGTGACCTCACGCCAAACACTTGGCGTCTTCTCACATAAGCAGCTAAAGTGTTTGAACTCTCCATCCTGTAATGTGTGGTTTTGGGGGGTTGGGTCTTCAAAATGCTGGTGGTGGATATATCCGAGAGAGAAACCAGCTGCTCCCTCTCCCCTGAGGTCAGAACAAGAGGAACTTGGGTGACTCTGATGCAAGAAGGATTAGGTTGGAAATTGGGGATCACTTCTGGAAAATAAGAGGGAGGGTAGGATACAAGGTTAGGTTGTTTTACTGACTGGAGTTACCTGGCTGTTTGGGACACATGTGTGCACTTCATACGGCATCAGTGGGTCTCCTGATCCCCAGGACCTCCAGCTCTGGCTGCCCAGACAGACAGGCTGCCCCTGCCTCTCAGCCCAGGTCATGGAAGTACACTGGACCTGGGAATCAGGTTGTATGACCTTGGTCAAGTTAGTTTACCTCCCAGAGCCTCAGTCTTGCCATCTGTAAAGTGGGCAGGACATGGCCTATGTGATCCTCTGCGGAGAGTTTTTAGGAGTCCAGTGAAAAAACGTCCTTTAGAACTAATAACCCATACTGCAAATGTAGGGGATTAGCAATGACAGTGCCATTTTGGTTGGTGCTTGGGGTGAAGAGGGTGGGGCTGTGAGCACCCCAGAATCACTACCCTGGCTACCATGACCCTGGGTCTGCTGAATTGGAAATGAGGGGGGTGTGGAGTGTGTATTTTGAGCAAGCTTTCCCAGTGGTTACAGAATGTGCTGGGGGCTGGCTGGGGGGCATCTCATTGTAACCTAGTGTGATAAGGCTGTGGAACAGACAGTTCTTGGGCAGCTGAGGGAGAGCAGGAAAGCTTCTTGGAGGAGGTGACATTTGAGTTGTGTCTTGGAGGCTGTGTAGGAGTGTCCCAGCTAGAATGGGGATTATGGGCAGAAGAAACAGCAGCTGCCAAGGCATGGACTGTGGACAAGGGGAGGCTGGAGCACAGGTGTATGCGGGGGAGGTCTGAGGGACAGGCCTTGGGAGGGGCTTTTGGGCACCTTGGAAGGCCTGCCTGCCAGTGAGGTACAGGGGTGGGGGGAGGGGGCTGACGAGCCTGGACTTCAGCAGGTGCTGCCCCCTTGAGGCGGGGGCACCGCCGCTACACATGTTGTGGTCTCAGCGATGTTCCCTGGATGAGGGTGGGGCCCGGAGTCCCACGTCTGGGGCTCCTGCCGGCCCTCAGGGCCAGGCCACTGCTGACAGCCGTGCCGCAGTCACTGATTGAGAATGTGCCACTGATGTCAGGGCAGGAAGAAGGGGTTACACGTCGGCAGGGCAGCTGGTCAGCAGCCCTGGCCAGGGTAGGTCTCCCTGATTTATCCTCTCTGACAGTATGGACAGGGCTGGCATCGAGCGAGTCTGGGGTCCCCGAGAGCCCCTTTGCAAAGCGAGCTTAGGGCAAAGTGCCTGGGAAAAGCCCGTCGGGCATGAGAGGGTTATTCCTTGGTCCTCACAAATCCCTGTCGCTCAGTCTCATACCCTGCTCACCTACGCCCAGAAAATAATTAGCACCGCGAGGGGCAGATGGCAGATGGCGAGCAGAGCAGACCCATTCTTGGGAATCACACTGGCTGGAGGAGGTGCTAAATGTTTGCATTTGCAAGGCCTTTGGGGTGTTAAGGGACCCTCCAGGAAGGTGGGTCTCCCTGGTCTGGATCCCTGCAGCTACATGTTGTCATCTCAAACCATCCCATTCTGGGGGAGTTCATTTTACAACACCCCCTCCTAACTGACCCCCGTCTCTGTGTGCAAGCACAGCCGTCCACACCAGTGCTGCAGGCATCTTTCTAAATCACTGCCAACCTGTCTGTCACTCCCCAGCCCACAGCCACGCCTCCCGTGGCTTTCCCCGGGGAAGTTCAAACTCCTGAGCGTGCGCAGAGGGCCTTCTCAGCTGCCTGCTCCCTGGCCCTTGTGCCTGGCTCTCCCTCATTTACCACGTTCCCTCCAGCTGGACTGAACCTGGCCCAGCACCTCCGCACGCGTGTCCTTCAGGCCTCATGCCACGCCTTCTGTCCAGCTTATCTCCGTGTCACCTCCTCCCACGTCCTCGCTGCCCAACCCAACCTCTCTGCATAGCTCACAGGTCCCTAGACTGTGGGATTTCACACGTGTGTAAAATTTCACAAAGAGTTTTGGGGACCAAATAAGGTCACCAACGTTTAATTTTGCTAAATAAGGACGTAAAATTAAACAATTCAGTAAAACATAGCGATTGTCATTTACCATCACTGTTAATTATTTCACAAGAGAGAGGATGAAGCCAGGGCAGAAGCCCCGAAGCAAGGCCATTGTGGCACCTCATACCCCTCAGCAGTCCACACTGCCCTGCCTCACCCCTGTACACTTGTCTATAGACCATCCCAGTCCGATGGGCCCCAGCTGCAGGCCAGTTCGGTCTCCCCAGGACACTGTCAGCTGCTCAGTGAGGTTTCTTGGTGTTTTAGGGTTGTTGTTTTTTTGGCTCAAATGGAGGAACAGTGGTTCACTTTCTCTTTAGTGGCTTACAGGCTGTGAAGAGAGGTGTGAAAGTCGAGTGAGGGAGTGAGCAGACTCACAACAGGAGCTCTGCCTGGCACGCAGCTTCTGGGTCTCCCTGTCTGTCCTCCCGCCACTTCCTGTGAGCGGCTGGCTTTGTGGTTCACCCCTCTCTCCTTGCTCCCTCATGCGTCTGCTACCCTCTGGCTTCCTTTTTCCTTCTTTTTCCTCTTAATTCTCAATCCACCCCTATTTTCCCTCTCTGTACTCCAATCCCTCAGCCCCGCCTGGTAGCCCGTATCTTCACCATCATATACAATTTTAAACTTTTTTTTTTTTTTTAGAAAAATAATGTTTTATGTTCTCTGTTCTTTTTCTCTCTCACCCCAGTTTTATTGAGATATAATTGACATGTAATATTGTAGCAGTTTCCGTGTGCAACATGATTTGATATTTGTGTGTGTTGTGAAATGATCGTAACAGTGAGTTTGGTTAACATCCATTGCTCCACGTGTTACACAATGTTTTTCTTGTGGTGAGAACTAGGAACACTCAAATATACACTGCGATATTAACTATGGTCACCGCTGTACATTACAAGTTATGTTCTCTGTTCTTAATCTTGAGAATTGGGTCGGTTTTTATACAAATATTGTGTACTGGGTCAGTGCTAGGTCCTTTTAGTATGTGATCGAGGTGATTCGTATAGGAGGAATGCTAAGAAATGCAGAAACAAGGTTTAAAAGAGGTTAAGTTCTTGACCAAGGTGACACATCTTATAGGTAGGCCTCTGCCATATTTTATATTGGATTTCTCTATTCCAAAACCCAAGCAAGCATACCCAAACCAATTCTCAAACTAAGGGACATAAGTTTCTTGTTTTAGAAACTCATGTGTGGGGAATAAAAACACCAAACAAACCATAACTCACATGTGGTTTTCCATTAATCTCATTTATTGGAGTGGTTATTCATTTGTCTTGTTATAATATAAAAATACATCTTCTAACCTTGGAAATATTAATACAAGGAAAACACATAACAGCAACCACTGTTAATGTTTCCAATAGTCTTTTTTCCCAAGTGATTTTCCATAATTAAATTTTACTGACTACGCAGCTTTTCAATTTACCAAGATGAGGAAGATACAGCCCCTGAATCTTTAGAAACGTTCAATCGAGAGAAGATTTTTAAAATAAAGGGGGGAAAATAATCACTCTTGGAGCCAGAAAGCTTTACCATTTATTTCTTACAAAGCTTGGGGCAAGTTATCGAACCACCCTGTGCCTCAGTTTCCCCATCGGTAAAGTGGGGATGATGACAGTACCTATCTCAGTGTATTGTTATGAGGATTAAGTGAGTCGATTCATGTTAAGTGGTAAATATGGTCCTGGCACATAGTAAGTGCTCGATAAATGTTAGGTGTCGCAATCACTGTGGCTGTTCTTTTGTCACCACCACTGTCCCCTGGCACTTGGGTGCACAGGGGGCCAGTGAAATGGTAATTATTTCTCTTTCCCCTCTTCACCCAACATACCAGCTGAAGTGAAATGTGAAATACGTGCAGGAGAAATATAAAATACTTTTGCCTAAACAGAAAAGAATGCCTTCGTAAAACGGGGATAATTGTGTCCTCCTCACAAGAGGCTGTGAAGGTGAGATGAGAGGATAGCACAAGCTAACAAACCCCTCAGAACTGGTGTGTAGTAAGTCTCAAAAGGTTGCTGCTAGAAATATTAGTAATATTTTATTAGTATGCTATTAGCATTATTAACCTATAAGCTATTTCTGTCAAACCCAGTTTCTTCACCTGGAAAATGGAAATGATTATTATTAATAATGATGCAAAAGTTGTCCCTCCCATCTCAAGGGACAAAATGTGGTCATCTAGGGAGATTTCTAAAAAGTCTTGTCATGGAATATCATTTTATTCTACATTAGAAAACCTTTATTCATTCTGGTAACATTCCTGGGTTATTTGAGATAATACCAGAATAAAATTTACCGCCAAAGGTTAAGCATCCTTCTCTGAACCCCCTGTCATGTTGGGGGCCAGAGCTGAGGCTAGAAACTATACAGGTTTTTGTTTCTTCCTGGAATGTCTCTCTAGGTTTGGGGGGGGAGGGTTTTTAAAAACCCTGATATCTGGGTCCCATCCCCAAGATTCTGAATGAGGCCGTAGGTTAAGGATGGAACCTAAATGATGCCGAGCATGGCTGGGTTTGGGAACCACTGGACTGCATGACCTTCCAAGGTCAGCAATATTTTCTATGTAGCACTGCCCCATGTCCTGGTTTTAGCTTTCGTTCTAGTGCCTGCACACTCTCTGTTCATCCTTCAGTCACCTTCTGTTCTGGGTCGAAGTGTCCTCGGCTGGGAGGAACACAGAGGAATGAGAGACGGGCTACCTTCCCTTGATTCTAAGTTGATTCAGGGCTAACTTGCTGTGTGACCTTAGACAAGTTGCCCTCCCTCTCTGGGCCTCTGTGTTTTCTCTGTACGATGGGGAGGGAGACTGAACAAGCTCTCATGTCCCCACCAAGGCTGCCAGTGTGTGGTTTTCTCCCCTCCTGGGGATGGCATGTTCCTGCCGGAAATTCTGTCTGGAGCAGAAGCAGGGTCACCCTCTCCTCCCCCCGTTGCTGGTTATTCGATTCCTGGCTCAGGGAGGCTTTCTCTGGTATTTTTAAGTTCTTGATGGAAAAATGATGAACTTTTCAGAAAATATTTTAAAATCCAGAGCATTCCGCCCCCATTGCCTGTCACAGCTCAGCTCCCGGTCCCTTGGGCCTGTGTTTGCCGCTGTGCCTGTCTTTGGGTCAACACTCTTACTTTGATGCTTGGCCTTCTGCTGACTTGGGGGTTTCTGTAGACACACTGTTCCCATGGAGGGGGAGGGGCCTGGGGAAGATGCCCGATCCACATCCCTTCCAGGTCAGTGTGTACTAAACCCACCCAGGCAGATAAGAACTCATTTATGTTAAACACTTTTTATTGCAAAAAGGTGCAGAGAAGGAAATTACAATGTTTTTTCAAAATGTTTATTATTTTTCATTTAATTGTTTTTCCCCAGTTTTATTGAGAAATAATTGCCTTGCATCACTGTATAAGTTTAAGGCATATGGCATGATGGTTTGATTTACATATATTGTGAAATCATTGCGATAGGTTCAGCTAATGTCCATTTTCTCATATAGAAACAATAAAAAGAAAGAGAAAAAGAAAAAAGGAAAAAACTGTTCCCCTTGTGATGAGAACTCTCAGGATTTATTCTTTTAAAACAGTCCTATATGTCATACAGCAGGGGCAGCTACAGCCATCGTAATTAACTTGTCAATAGTGTTCAAACCGTATGAACTTTTTATTTATTTTTATTTTTTATTGGGGAATATTGGGGGATAGTGTGTTTTTCCAGGACCCATCAGCTCCATGTCAAGTCGTTGTTTTTCAATCTAGTTGTGGGGGGCACAGCTCACTGGCCCCAGTGGGACTTGAACCAGCGACCTTGGTGTTATTAGCACCGCACTCTAGCCACTGGGCCAACCGGCCGCCCTATGTGAACTCTTTCTTGCCTTGCATTTTTTTATTTAACATTACAGCACATCCTCAATATTTTTCTGAAATACTTTTAGGGGCTATTGCAATATGTGTCTATATTATAATGTATACAGCTAATCCCTTAGGGTTGGATATTTGGTTATTTCCAACATTATGCTCTTTTATTTTTATTTTTTTAAAGATTTTATTGGGGAAGGGGAACAGGACTTTATTGGGGAACAGTGTGTACTTCCAGGACTTTTTTCCAAGTCAAGTTGTTGTTCTTTCAGTCTTAGTTGTGGAGGGCACAGCTCAGCTCCAGGTACAGTTGCCATTACTAGTTGCAGGGGGCACAGCCCACCATCCCTTGCGGGAGTCGAACCGGCAACCTTGTGGGTGAGAGGATGCGCTCCAACTAACTGAGCCATCAGGGAGCTCAGTGGCAGCTCAGCTCAAGGTGCCGTGTTCAATTTTAGTTGCAGGTGGCGCTGCCCACCATCCCTTGCTGGACTCAAGGAATTGAAGTGGCAACCTTGTGGTTGAGAGCCCACTGGCCCATGTGGGAATCAAACTGGCAGCCTTCGGAGTTAAGAGCATGGAGCTCTAGCCGCCTGAGCCACTGGGCTGGCCCAAAACATTATGCTCTTTTAAATAATGTGATGAACTTTATTCTGCATCTGCAGCCCATCAGAAAGGACTTGGGGGTCCATGAATCATTAACAATGACATTTCTTCTCCCCCCAGAATCCAGCAGTCCTCCAGCTGAGACCAAGATGGAGGCGTCCCCCTCCACACAGGTGAGCTCTTGTTCTAGTAAAAGGGTCAGGGCAGTAGCATCTAGTGGTTAGCGCTGTGGGCTGGCAACAGACAGAATTTGGTTCAAACCCCAGCTCTGCCACTTACTAGAAATGTGGCCGTGGCAAGTTACACGTCCTTTTTTAAGCCTCAGCAAATGGGGTGATAGCGTTGCCCCATCCCAGGGCTGCTGTGGCCCTGTGAAGTCTGGGGTGATGCTGGCCTGGCTCTCACAGCTGCTCACTCTGCTCTGAGCTTCAGGACGCCCTAGCGGCTTAGGCTCAGCATGCGTGTGACTCAGATTCAGTTCCTCTGAGCGGAGTGCTTTCCTGTGGCCTCCTGGTGTCATAATGATCTGGAAAGAGGATTACCCCTGAAACTGCTTAACAAATCCTTGAGTAATCCAATTTCCCACCCAATGGGCATCCCCTCTGTGGTCCTTATTCCCAAATACTAGGCTGGGAGCTCAGCGGCTCCTGAAGCTGGGCCCTCCCGGGAGGATGCGGGGTCCTGCACCCTACCCACCGTCAATGCCGGACTGTCCGGGATGGCGGGAGCACGTCCAGGGTGAAGTCCAGGCCTATGGGGCCAGAGAGCCCCGAAACAGGGCATAGGGGACCCGACACTGACTGAGAACCTGCAAGGTGAGCTAGGCTCTGCGCCTAGCACGCGCGGTCTCATTTGGTCCTCACATGAACTGAGATTCACGGTGCCGAGCGGGAGGGAAACTGACAGCCACATGGGCTGAGAAATCTGCCCAAGGTCACAGACCTAGTCCTGTGCTTGGATCCAGGAAGTGGTGGCTCCTGCGCCCGGGCACCAGACATAGGACAACAGGGGAAGGTGCCGTGCCCTGAAGCTCCTGGTGGAGAGGCAGGTGGGAAGAAATGCCCACCTCGAGTAGGTGAGCTGTAGATGCAAATGATGTGAATAATAGTGCAAAAGTTGAGAGTGACAGATCAGGACTGGAGGGTACAGGAGAGAGCGAGAGGAATGCCTCGGGGGTCAGGGAGGGGCTGGAGGTGGTACCTGAGCTGCCTCCTGAAGACTGTGACATCTGCAGAACCGGGCTTCCGCTGACGAATATCTTTTTTAGGCACTTACTACTGATGAAGAGGAGGAAAGCACTCTCTTCAAGGAATTTATAAATGCGACAAGCATCCCAGGTAAGGAGCACGAAAGCTTGTCTCCACAGAAAGTCCTTTCTGATCTGGGAATATTGGCAAAGGGCCCGTCTGCTTAATGGAAAGGACCAATGGCAGAAATATTCATTTATTACCTCATTGTCCAAGTTTGGTGCTGTTCGCTAAGATATAACGAGTGGGCCCTACGAAGGGTGAGACAAATCAGCGACCTGTGTCACAGTTGGCCCAGGACACACATGAAGGTGCTGCAAACAACACGATTGGAGTCGGAAAAGGAACGCACCTGGAGGGGAATCTTGGTTTGGGGAGCCCTTGATTTCAGTGTCCCTGACTCCCTCTGCCTGACAAGGAAAACTTAGCAACATTTGACGAGAACAAGCCCACAGGCGCTGTGTTAGTTTTGCTATGTGTACGGGGCTCACGGGGTCCCGAAGGTGCAGTTGTGTGCAGCTCTGATGGCCGGCTGATGGGCTTTCTGAGGAAGCCCTCAGCCTCATTGCCTGGGCAGATTCCTTTCCACGCCTGGCGCTGGCTGCCCGAGCTGTGCCCTCTGGCTGCAATGCCCTCCCTCATGCAGAGCACGGATGGCCGACCTGCTAGGTACCCAGGGCTAAGCTCAGCTTGGCTGGGGACTCAGAGAATTGAGGCATTCCCGCTCCCCAGGGTTCTGCAGTCCCCGGGCCCGCTGCTGACCAGGTAAAGGAGTAACTGTGACAGAGAGCAGAGCGCGGTACCAACCAAAGGGGAGGCCTCGCTAAAGCACATGAACTATAGGTACTCAAGAGCATGTGTAGCTGGGGGAGTCACAGGAAGTTCAACGCCATTTGAAATGAACCTTCAATGATGTGGGTGGAATGGCAGGAGGTTGGGGCAGCAGTTCAGGGGTGACTGTGCAGGAGGGGCCCCCGAGTCTTCTCCAGCCATTCTCCCTGGCGACCTCATCCAGACGTCCTTCAAGGGCGTCTGTGGGTTGATGGACAGTTGTAGTTCCATCCCTGACCTTCCCACTGAGACCCAGACTCACGTACCCACTGCCTGGCTGACCTGTCCGCTTGGATACCTCCTAGAAATCTCTGAATGACCAATGAAGCTCTTGATGGGTCCCTGGTTTTGCTTAAATGGACTTTCTGTCCGGTCCAGGGTGCCTCTCTGGCAGCCACAGGAAGGACTCCTTTGTGAAGGGACATGGCTGCTTGGGAAGCTCGTTTGCCCTTTCATTCTTTCAGAGATAAGGTGGTGAGCTTGCTTTGGGCTAGGCACCGTGTGAGCAGCCGGGAGAACAGTGAAAGAGACACACCTGGTCCCTGCTTGCAGCAGGCTCTGATGCTAGATAGAGCTGGAGAATTACCCAGGAGGGCACTTACCCAGCTTGGAGTAGGGGTCACGGCTCAAAAGAAGTGACCTTTCTTCTGCTGACCCAAAGGCCAAGTAGGGACTGGACAGAAAAGGGGTGCAGCGAAGGTGGGCAGTGTTCAAGAGGAGATGGGGAAACGCGTGTGCTGAGCCCGGGAGGAGAGAGCATGGTGTATGGAAAAACCAGTCAAGGTCACAGCTGGGGCTTGAGGACCACGTGGGGAGACAGGCAAGAGATGACAGCCCAATGGAGAACACTGCACCCAAATACTTGGTTTAAAGTTCCTGAGCCCCCGACATCAGTGAGGTCCCCAAAGCCGTCTGCTTCTTGCCCCCCTTTGCACCTTGTGGGGGCAGGCTGAACACCACTAGAAAAGCCACTCTGAAAGTTAGTGGGAGTCTGTGGCTGGCCGCAGGTGCTCAGAAGCTGTGAACTTGAGGTGTGTCTCTTGCCAAGTGGCAGAATCCGGGGTCTGTCAGATGAGGCCGGGCTGACTCTTCTAGAGCAGTGGCCTGCTGCTGAGTAGAGCTGTTTCCCCTCCAGGGGTGAGGTTCCTCTGGGACTTTCGACAGAACCAGCTGAGTGGTTTTTTCCTTCTGCTTCTCCTCCTCTTACTTTTTTTCTAGTGCCGGCTTCTCTGGTACCACTGTACACATTCCTGGTGGCTGGAGGAAGCCTGGCCTTCGGAATATTCCTCTGTGTCGCCGTCATCCTGAGGTGAGATGGGTCCTGGGGGGCGGGGGCGGGGGGGTGGGCGGGGAATGGAGGGTGTGGCCCTGTGCTGTCATCACGTTTCTTACTGAGCTCGAGGTGCCTGGGCTAGGATGGTGGCAATCGGTTGGAGAGCCATGAATGATTCAAGGTATGTTTTAGAGGTAGAACCGACATGATTTGATGGCAGGTTAGGTGAGGAGCAGGAGGGACAGGGAAGAGTCACGTCTGACCCTCAGGCTTCTGGCTTTGGCAGTTGGGCAGAAGGTGGTGTCATTACGACTGGAAACACTGGAGGAAGAACCACTGAGGGGAAGACGACGGTTCTACTCGGGGACCTCTGGGTGTGAGGTGCCTGTGACAACCCCCAGTGGGCACATTTGGTAGACAGTTCTGATTGTTGCTGTCTGTCGGGGGTAGCTGGAGCCGTGGCAGAGGACGGGGATAAGAACCATGCCCGTGCCCTGTGGCATTCCGGGGTTCCAGCACAGAAACGTGGTGTAGAGAAGAAGGAGGAGGGGGAGCGGCCGGAGAGGGAGGCAGAGAACCAGGAAAACCTGGTTGCAAAAGCCAGAGGGAGAGTGTGTGTAAGACGCTGGAGAAAGCCCTTCCATGCTGGGGTTGCCATGGATGTAACCTCGCCTCTCCTCCAAAAGCCACAAGCTACAATGGCTGAAGGGCCATGTGAGACGTACCAGTGTGTGCCCAGGTAGATCTGAGGTGCCTGGCCAGGCCTCCCCAGGAATATTCCATCTCAAAACAAGCAGACGTAGTGGATCACCTTTACGTGCTCTGTGTGGTGTTCTCTTCCGCCCATGGTTGGGAAACACTTAGGCCAAGTGGGCTCTCTGGCTGCTGTAGCATCATGCCCCTTTCCTCCCAGTCTCTCTCTCTCTCCTCCCCCACCCACTCTGTTTGGTCACTGGTTTTTGTCATTTACTCCCAAGCTTTCAGAAAAACCAGCCAACAGTGCTCCCAATGAATGGGCAATAAAGAAACTTCCAGCATTCATGATTTTACTGTGGCAACTTGTACTTTTGCATGTGCTGAGGCCCTAAAAGGAGTGAGGCTGGACCCCGACTTCAGTTGGTGGTTAATTACAATGGTAACACACTGGAGGAATGTCACTCTGTGCTTCCTTTCTCTTACCTTGTGTGTAACTTTCACGAGACTCGTTGGTGACTGTAAGAGGTGGTATTGGACGGTGTTTGGGGCGGAAGACAGATTTCCGCACGTTAGCTCAGTCAGTCCTCACAGTCACCCTAGGAGAGCTTGACCACAAGGTGGTCTGTTTGGAGGATTAGCAAGGTGACAATGCAGCTGTGTTCAGGGCTATTTCCATTTTGATTTCCCAGCGAAGTAGTGAGCAAGTGTCCAAAGGGTATGTAGAAGGTGAGGTTCCCAGTGAGTGGACGTGGCTCCTTGGAGAAACTGAGAACTCACTGTCTTTTATACCTTTGGGGCAGAGAGTCCTGCCAGCGTTCAGGGGTCTTCTCCTGCCTTCTAAGGGAAACAGCCCTGAGATCTAACGTGACTCACCTGAGGACACACGGTCTGTTAGCAGCAGAGCCAGGCCTGGAAGCCATGCCTGCGAGCCCCTGCCCACCATGCTAGCCTGCTGTCTGCTAAAAGGCAGGCCCACCATTGGCCAATGGCACCATTTACAAGTGCTGCCGTCTTGGGCTGTTAACCACCAGCCAAGAAGCGTCAGGTTGGGAACGCGCCACGTCGCTCCTGGTTTGCTGATGTGACACTGGCTGGTTGCTACACAGTCTGACTCCCTCGAGGCTCAGTGCCCTGTGCGGAGAACATATCAGGAATTTATTTCCTAGCCTGGTGAATTTCCATTTTCTCCCGTATAAGGCAAATTTGTTTGGGAAAAGGCCTCTTCTTTCAAGTGATGAAAATCCCCTCTATTCCCAAAGTCCCTCACGTCACGAGCAGGGTATAAACTCTGGGGTCCCGTGGGAGTCAGGGAGAGTGAAAATGGCCGCCACACAGCCACCATCGGGGTGGCCACATGACCAGAGGCAAGTACGAGTGGCAGCGTCAGGGACATCCTTCCCGTCCACGATGCCATGTTTTTCTTTTTAACACATTCATTCGGTGTTTCAAGCAAAGCGTAGTATTTTCCTCAATATTTTTCCACCAGTGTCACTGAGACTTGGTAACAATAGAAGTGTGCCGTTGGAAAAATCATGCCACCGGCTTAACGGATGTCCTGACTTACAGGGGCTAATTGTCCCCACTCTCCTCCTTAAGCCCCACCACCGGTTGTCTCTCTTTATTTGATGCTCCCCTGCCCTGGGAAAATAGGATTCTCATAGCAGAGAATGACTTTTGTGCACATTTATCTAGAACGGACTGAGGACGTCCTATGTGCATATGCCAGTGATTTCAGTCGTTTTGTATTGACTGTACCATCTGATGCCAGTATTTTAAAATCACACACTCTCTCACCTTCGTGGTGGAGGCCAGGGGGACTTTCATGGCATCCTGGGTAGTGGGGAGCATGTGGCCTTGGGAGTGGGGAGCACTTCCTCTCCCTAGGTTTCTATGTCTTATTTTCTAAAAAAAGTGAGGGTTGTTATGCATGTTTTTAAAAATTTCTTTCAGCTGTAGATGCTTTTCTTTAAGTAAACATCCTGAAGCCCATATAATGCAAAGTCGATCAAAGGAAGAGGCTGAGGTATAAGTGAAATCTGGGACTTCAGCTGTTGTTCCTTCTACCTGCTCGGCAGCCTCTCTGGGCCCCAGGCCCTGCTCAGACCCCCACCTAGGGCAGGGCCGTGCCAGGTGTGGACACCCCCAGGCTGGATGGTATCAAAGCCCCTTCAGGTTAGTGATTTTCAGAAAGTGTCTCATTCACGCCTCAAAATACAGAGGGTGCCAAAAAAAATGTATACACATTTTAGGAAAGGAAAAAACCGTATTAAAATTGTAATACTCAACATATACTGATAACAAAAGATGAATGTAAGCCATGTGTCTACATTTTTTTGTTACTCCCGGTATTTCAAAAGGAGGAAAGCCCATCTTTCTCAGTTACCCATCCAGTTGCTTCAGAAAAAACTTTCCCTGTGGGTTAACTAATGTCAACAGAGACTTAAATTTTTTTTCGGTAGATGATTATTTGCTAAATACTGGCAATCTGCTACGTACAAACAGAAAGAAGAAAAATATCTGTGCAAAGACAGCCACTGTTAATTTTTAAAATATAAATGAGTTACCAGTCCAACGAACACTCAGAAAACTGTACACGTCCTATGTGTACGTGCAGTTCCATGGCTTTTCTCAAGGTGAACACCGCCGTGCAGTCAGCAGCAAGTTCAAGAGCACGTGACAGTTAACGAATTTCCTCTGAGTCTTTTTCCTCTGCATAGTTTCTTGTTTGTTTTTATGTAGCCATGCTTATTCTGTGTCCGGCCTGTTAAACGGAGCATGAATTATAACATGAGCATTTCCCATATTATCACAAATTCTTTGTAAGTCTCACTTTTAATTAACTGCAGACTTCTCCATTAGGCAAGTGTACCCGAGTTCACTTAACCAGCCTCCTGTCACGGGGCATTTGGGTGGTGGTTCTGCTTTTATAAATAACACTGCACCGAACATCTTTGTGCATAAATCTTTTCCCATCGCTATGTTATTTCCTTAGGGCAGATTCCCAGAAGTGGAATTCCTGGGTCGGAGGGTCTGAGTATTTCAGAATCCAGAGTGTAATGACTCTGTCCTCTGCCTTTTCCTGTGGGAGGAGAATCCCACCCAAGGACCCAGCATAGCTCCAGTAAGACCCTTCCTTGTGCTTCCTTGCTGTGCAGTGCCTGCCTGGTGAAGCCCTCAGGAACATTCGACAGGTTGTTTATTCTACTAGGATAACAGGCTAAGGGCCAGTGCCAGGTTTGGAGTCCACTATCAATTATGTATCATAACAAGGACAGGAATAGCCTGTCGATATAAAAAGAAAGCCAAGGAAAACCCCCAAACTCTTGTTTTTGACACTGGCTTCCCTTCCTCCCTCCCAGCCCTTCCTGGAGTCACTGACACTCGGTGGGACCGAGGGAGACCCCCTCGCTCCCGCTGTGGGGTTACTGGGCAGCAAGTGAGTCAGGAGTGACCCAGTGGGAGGCAGTGGCTCCTAGCACAGTCGCAGTTGGAGGGCCCCTCCAGGAAGGAGACCTGATTGTACCTTTGAAGATAACTATCACCATCTCATCTTTCTTTGGGCTGTCAAGTGACTTTTCTCAGTTACTGAGCCATGGCTTTGGGCCCAGAGCCGAGCAGGGTGAGCGAAGCTGTGATCAGAGAGATGCCTATCTCCTTCCTGTTGAACAGAGACTTTCCTGTCAGATGAGTCACTTGTGCCCAGATGGTGCCCATGGCTGAGGCTGTGAGAACTTGCCAGCGTGGGGGGAGGATTGGGGAGGATGGGAATGATGGAAGCAGGAGGAACAGGAGGGCTGCTGAGGGAGCGGTCAGCCCTTCTCCCTCTGTTAAATGGCAGTTGCCAATTAGCTGCCTTCTGCCAGCCTCAGTTTGACTGAGAGGCCCGTTTGCCTTCCCCACTAAAAGAATTCTCTCTCTTTCATAAATAAATGGATTTGGGGCTGATGTGGATCAGGGCAAATGTAATTTTCAGCTCCACAAAGGGACACGTATGGCCATTGATGCCTCAGTTTCCCCATTTGTAAACTGGACCGACAATACATCCCTAGTCTCTTGGAGGTGTTTTTGAGACCCCCCAACTCTTCAGCACATTGTGTACTTGTAACTCCTGGTGACAAAAAAACAAACAGCTGACGAAATCCATCGTGAACGTTGTCTCGCCCCAAAAGCGGGGGGCTGCCAGGCCACCAGACAGCTGTTAGTGTTTTTCACTGGGGTGCGTCACGGGGGGAACTAAACATCTGTGTGGTTTGTCTTTGTGTGTCTTTGTGAAGGTTCAGGAAGATGTGGCAGCTGCAGGCTCTGAAGGAAGGTGGGACGAGCACGTACACGCCGTACCCCTTGGGTCAGCTGGTCCCCGAGAGGCCCAAGCCCATGCCGGTGCTTGTTCCCCTCATCTCCCCGCCAGTGTCGCCCAGCAGTCTTGAGTCGGACAACACGTCGAGGAACAGCCAACCAGATGCCAGGGGCCCCCAGAGCCCTTATGATGTCAGCAACACAGATTACTTCTTCCCCAGATAGCCAGTCGGGTGGCACCGGGCCGCCTGGGGTGTCAGACCTGCTAAACTGTGTGAGGGACACGAGCTGGCTTCTCACTGCCACTCCAGCTCATCTCAGGTGCATGGAGCCTTACAGAAGGTTCCACACGGGCCGTGCCTGTTCAGAAGGAAGAGGTGGTGGAGTCCTTGAACCAGCCTTCCCCGAACGCCCTACTTCAAGGGGTAGAGTGAACTCAGGTCCCATGTGGAGAGCGGCTGTGGAGGCCTCGGACACCCTGGGCTTGGTGGGGACACATCTCCACAAGCTGCTCCCTCAGGAGCTGGGATGGATTTCCAGCCCAAGACTCCCGGTCGCCTATCTCCTGGCCACCTACACAGTTTCACCTGTTGGCTCAGACTTTTGAAATGCAAGTGCCTTCACAGTTCAACTTTTCAGGGCCCAAGGACAGCTTTTCTTCAACGACCCAGACTGAGGCAGCTCTCACTGCTTTTGTTCCCCACCCTTGAAAATCAGCTGCAGGGATGCGGGTGAATAGTATCTCAGGACCTGCTGGTTTGAAGTGGAATTGTAATTAGTTCCTCATTAGCATTTTGTTAAATGTGAATGTTAGTTAACCTTAGGCGCCTGCTGAATCCAGAAGCCACATACTGGCTCAGCTTCCCTCTCTGGATCCCATGAGAGGAAGGAGGGGTGCGGAGACAGGGTCTCCACGTTCCTAGTAACCAGGCTGAGGGGGACGCAGCCTCTGAAAACCAATATTCTCCGTGCCTCCCCCCACCCCACAAAGGAGAACTGGCTTGGGAAGGACTCCCGCTACTGGTGAGATCAAAACGTTTTACTTAGGGTTTGTTTATTTTGTTTTCACCTGAGCCTGAGAAACTAGGGAAGATAATATTTATGTGAAAAGACAAAAGAACTCGGCAAGAATGTATTTTAATTTGGTTTTTAAAGAACTGGCTTTTATCTTGTGAGGGCGGACCATCCAATATTAGCTGAGAGTCAGTATATAAATAACAGGGTGGGAGGGGACAGAGCACAGTCGCTTGGCACACACTTGAGTCAAGTGATGAGGAGGAGGAGAAAAAAATGTTCCCCTATGAGAGAAGAGACTCTGGTTTCATTCTAAATTTTGTTTTTGTCTTAAGAAGTGAAAAAACTGTCTGCTTCTTCTCTAATTTAGGGGAAAAGGAGTTTGTCACTACTCCCCCAGGCGGCTGTGAAGGAAATGGTGCTCAGCTCCCGGTGGTGACGGTGGCTGCTGGGAAGCAGACCTCCCATGACTACCCAGCAGGGTCAGTTGAAAATCCCCACCCCGACAGCTCGGTTATCAGAGGGAGTTTCATTAACAAAAAACCCCTCACCTTAGTGCCTTCCTCTTTTTATTTAGTTCCTCGTATTTCATTCAGCTCAGCTCGGTTGGCAGCCCCGGCTAAATGTCCAGGCTGTGACTCTGCCACTAACCACTTCAGTTCACTCTTCTGCCTCGGCTTTGAAAACTCAATGATGTGACTGGTTACCCAGACAAGTACCCTCAAGTATTACTAGGTGTCCCAGAATAAAGCTCTGATTAAAATCAGATGTAACCGCACACCCAAAATTGACCAGATCACAAACTTTTCTAGTAGTCTGCCCTTTTAGGAAAACAACCATCAGCCCCCGACAGGTGGCAAAAAGATGGACACCCGTGTCTTAGTTACTGTTTGCTGGGTTCAAACTGTTACTATCTTGAGCAAGTAGTGATTTTCACTGTGGGCTTTGTCTGTCAGTTTCAGGCCCTGTTTGGCTGCTGTGGGCAACTTTCAAGTTGACAGAAGTCAGGCAGGTGGTAATTTTTTCTTTAAAGTTTCTTTGACAACAGCAAAATTGCTGTTAAAGGGAAATATATATTTAAAAAAAAAAAAGAATCTGCATGAGAAAGGGTGATTCTCTATCCCCAGTTCTTTAACTCTTTATAAGGTTTTACCCACATGTAATATTACCAAAGCCAGGTGGAGACGTGCTAGTGGGAGATGTGAAATCTAGATAGCTCATGGTCGCTGAGAGCTAGGCAGCTTTGATCTCCAAATTGTTATTGCTTTCATTATTATTGTTACGGAACTGCTTTTTTTTTTTTTTTTTTTGTATTGAGGAGGGTTTTTTTCCCCTTTTCTTTTTCATAAGCTAGTGTAAATGAAGGAAAGGTATTTGTCCTCTCCGGGTGGTAGACCTTGCTCAGGTCTACAGGTATACAGGTATACACCCTAAGCTTTCTCTGTCCTGGAATCTATGGTCCGTGACCACGTGTTTTAGGCCACAGGTCATGCTTACCTGTGTTTTTGCAGTTCACATGCTGCCTTTTATCCTCAACGATGATGTTACTCACCTAATACCTGTAGCAAGCTGCCACGCAGCCAGATGTGAAATGTTGGGATGGCGACAATTTATATTAAATATGACAACATATCCTGCTGGGTGGGAAAAGTTAAAAATAGGCTGGTTCAAGGTCGAAAGTGGTCATTAATTCTTGTAGCATTAATGAAATGTTTGTTTTTAAATGTCAAGGAGGTAGCATTGGCTGTGTCTACAAAGCCAGTGGTAACTCTGAGAGCCCTCAGCTGTGATGGATTCCGAGCCCCTGCGGTTTGCACCCTAGGCTCTGAACTCACATTGTGTCTGGTTCCCTATCGTCCTGTCGGGGCTGGGGGGACATCATTACAAGGTGTGGAATCTGCTGCTGGAATGGGAGTGGGAGCCCACCTGGTGGTGAACAGAGCCCGGTGGGGAAGGCTGGGAGTGGTCATGGTTTGTGGTTTTCTGCAGAATGTTCAGGAATATCTTGCCTGGCTGCTTTGGTGCTAAGCTATATCGCTTCATCTAAGGTTGACTCAGGGAGGAGTGTGGGATTTGGCTCCAGGTGCAGTTGACGAGAATTTTGTCTTACCTTGGAGAAGCAGGGACAACTGGTGTCCTTTAGATGATGAGCATGGAGCCCAGCTTTCCCATGTAACTGTGGGCAGTGGCGCCGTGGCCGGGAGGCCAGCTGGTTCAGGTTCTGTGCCAGATGCTCCTGAGTGACCCCTAAAGGTCCTTCCAGCATTGTGTCCTCCGTGTGGTCTGGCGCCAGCCGTCTCTATGACAACCTTAATGATTATTAAGGAGCATTGTCAGTTTTATGAACATATGCTCAAACGAAGAACTATTTAGAAGGGAACAATTGGAACAGCGTGTAGCAAGGCTGTTAATTAATAGAGAAACCATTTTTGGGTGGGGGTCACATATCTGTTAAATACAATACCTCAACTTTAGTTTTTTTGGAGAGAAATAATAGTTTTAGGTTTATTTTATTTTATTTTTACCTAATCACTTAAAAGCAAATACCAAAGTCTGATGTCTGTATATGGGGCAAAGGGTCAGTATGGTATGTTTTTCAATATTTTTTCTTTGTATCAGCTATTTTGCATTTAAAGTGAAAATTGTAAATGTTTGAAATAAATAATTTCTAAAATATGCTTGAGATTATAATTCTGCTTTGGGTACCTGGGTTATTTAAAGGAAAGACATGCCTGAATCATGAAAGGATAGGAGTGAGGACAGATGGGTTGAAAATTAAATAGGACTATTTAGGGGTGGGCCTCCCCTTAATGCAGGATGAAATTACCTCTGGAAAATATCAGATAAATTTAAAAAATAAGTAGCCGTTTCTCAAAAGACACTAATTGTGAAAGAATTTCCCAAAATGAGACTTAGGGTTTCTGGAAGGGGCGTGGGTGCTTCTGCCATGTTAACCATCACTACCAGCTGAGGGGCGTGTAGAAGGAAAGAAGGAAAAGGAAAGGCCGTCATTCACCGGAAGACTGTTGACTGGTTAACAGTATCACAGAGGCAACCCTCTGCTCTCGATCGTCAGGTTGCCAGAGTCTGTCCCCTGTTGAAAAGGGTCTTAGATAGGAAACATTTGGGCCACAGCCAGCCCACATCTTCCAGACAGAGTGAAGCCATGTGGGCAGCTGTGTGGGTGAGATGCGCTGTGTAGACCTCTGGCTCAGGGCTGTGGTGGAGGAAGTTTCAGCGATACTTGGAAATTGTGTATCTCAGGTTACAAGTTGAAGGTGAGGTCCCAACCGTGAGGGCCCCACACCCCGGGTCATTGGAGGAAGGCCACAGGATCACACCTACAGGACTCACTGTCTCCCTGAGGGTCTTTTATTGAGGTGGGTCCCTGTCTTGCAGAAAGCAACACAGGAAACAGATATCCCCCGTGGGGTGAGGCTGTGCCGAGGGGGCTCAGGAGTGGCCATAGAAGCAGCAAATGGAAGCAGGTGGCTGGCTCGCTCTTCTCCACAGCATCACGTTTAGGGTGACATGGTGACATCGCTCTTTCCAGAAGAATTTGGGAGAGCAGATGGTGAATCTGGCAGAGGATGGTCAGGAACACGCAGTTACCGGAACAGCCACTTATGGAAGCATTTTCCTTATTTACTGAGGCGCAGGGGACCAAACCTTTCAACAATTCTGTGGGCATACAGGCCAGAGGCAGGCCCATGTGCCACCCTGCAGTAGCAGAGAGATGCTGGTGAAAGGCCTTTAGGTGTTGTGTGCAGGGGCTGGGCTGGGCTCAGGGCAGCGCCACAGGCAGAGTAGCCCGCTGGGCTGGCTGTGTGGCCTGGTGCTTAAAACGTGAGCAGTGACAGCGAGCCCTGCACCATCCTGATACTGACCAACCCCTAGTTTCTTTATGAAAGTCCCAATCTTCTGCAGATATGCGCCCCGTAGGAAACAAAGCAAAACAGGAATAGTAACAATCCCTCGACTTTGTCCTCTTTTATAGCAACCGTTTCAGGTGACAATCCAAAACATGAATCAAATTAAGTTTGTCAGCAAAATCATAAAACCTGCATACGATAGGTGTGCGTAATCAAGTCAGTTAAAGCTGTTTCTTCAAAGAGAGCTTCAAGTTGCTTAGTAAGGCCGTCCAATATCCGCAGGAAAATAGCTTCCTGAGGGATGGCAGGCTGCATTTTCATAGTTCATTATGATTTTTTTTAAAGAAACGGAATTCGTTGGGAAGACAATTGTAGTCTTTGGTTTTTATTTTATTTTAATTTTTTGTTTTTATTTTGAAGTGTAATTGACCTATAGCATTATGTAGTTTCAGGTGTACAACATAATGATTCGATATTTATATTACTGTGAAATGATCCCAGTTAACATCTGTCACCACAGGTAGAATAAGTTTTTTTTTCTTGAGAACTGCCCAGATCCACGTTCCCGGCTACTTTCAAATATGCAATTCAGCATCGTTAATGATAGTTATCGTACTGTCCATCACATCCCCGTGATTTAGTCATTTTACAATTGGAAATTTGTACCTTTTGACCCCCTTCACCCATTGCACCCCCCCACCCTGGTGTTTAAATGATGAGCCGGGTAAGAGGGACACGCGTGGGGCAGTGCCCAGTACTGATGACGCGAGAAGTGGGGACGGCCGTCCTCTTATGCGGGCAGCATGTGGATCCCGCAGGGCGCACAGACACACAGGTGTACAATGGACCCGCCACTTCAGCAGGGGTTCCAGTTCAGTCCAGTGAGGACCCCGGAAAGCTAGGTAAGCACCCAGATGGATGTGGGGAAGGCCAGGTGATGACCCCTTCAGGTAGCTATGAACCACGACGGTTTCTGTGAGGAGGTGGGTGCGGCGTGGGGCCTCAGACTTCAGGACTGGGGCTACTTCAGTGAGTCATTCCGTGAACAGGTCCGTTTGAATCACAATTGTGATATCTGTCTGCAGGAGGGTGCAGCCCCCCCGGTGATCCTGCTGTGCAGCCAGCTTTGAGGGTCCCTGTGCTGGAGGCCACAGGGCTGGAAGTCAGTTTCTACAGCAGCACAGAACTGGGAATGGGACCTGTGGGCAGCTAAGAGCTACCCCATGGGCCTACTGTGTTACCTAGGAGTCCACAGTCCCCTTGGGGTAAAGATGGTCTGTGAAAATTAGCGAAATACAATGGCTACCATTTGTGGACCCTCCACTGGGTGCTTTGCAAACACGATAATCGTCCTCACCCTAACAACAAGGTAAGTGTTTTCACCTGTGTACGTTTGTGGCCACTGAGGCTCATATTGGTAAAGATGGGGCTCCAGGCACCCGAGCTACTTAAGAGGCTGAACGAGACCCCAAACATGGGTTTGCCTGACTCCCAGGCTGGTGCTCTTGACCCTGCCATGAGGCCCCCCAGCCACTAGTGACTACCTGGGTGGGCCTCTCTTTCCAAGCCTTTTCCCAGGCCAGGGGCCCTCGCCCTGCGCTGGGTGGGGGCCTGGCCCACTCACCCCTAAGGGGAGATGGACCTGGACTCTTGTTGGGGTGAGCAGGGGCTGGAAGCTGAGCCCTGGGCGTCGGTGCTCACAAAGGCGTGCCCTGGGGCTCCCATGTAGGTGCTGGTTCTCTCTGGGTGGTGAGAGTCATTCAAGGAATATTTTCTGAACCCCAGTGCTGCTGTGGGGTGTCAGAGAAACCGGTCCTTCCCCCAAGATGCTGGCAGTCCACTCGGGAGCCACGCAGAGGCGGACATGCTGTTCCTGGGAGTGAATGACAAATCCGGTCTTAGTGGCTCAGGGAAGAAAGGGACAGAATTGTGGGTGAGTGAAGACGGAGGAGGAAGATTCCAGGTGGAGAGTGACACACAGGGAGAGATGCTGGCAGGGGCTGGGGGGCGGGGTCCGCCTCGGACTCCCACTCTGTTGGGTAATTTTGCAACATTCTAAGAGCCCTGGGAAACCACTGAGGACCAGATTGGTTCCTTCTTTTTCTTTCCTTTTGTGCGTATGTGTATATTTTCTTATGAGCATGTATGTTTTCACACTTAAAGAAAGCTTTTTTTTAAAACAGTTATAATGTTTCTATTTTGGAATAGTTCAACCATGTTGTACTGCCTATGAAAAATTGTTTATTAAAAAGTGCCAAGAGTAGGTCGGGGTCAGAGAAAACGAAAGTGGCTATGAAACAGGCATTGTTGAAGCTGGATACAGAATGGTTCATTGCCGTCGTCTTTAAAAAGACTTGGTGTTCTCCAGTTTAAAATGGGCAAGGATTGTAGGGGAATGTTGCACTCTGCAAACATACTGTTTGAAATAATCCAAAATGAATATAAACGCCCGTTTCTTCACTATCCTTTAATGTAAACCACGGTTCTCACCCGTCAACGACCCACTGATGGATACCTTGATAAACTGATTGGCTTTTACAGGCACAAGTAATAGATCTTCCCCTCACTTAATCCAAAGTAGTAATCCTGTTTACTTATGCACGTAAATCAGAAGGCAATTTGAATCACGAAGGCCATTTGAGTCACGTAGGAAGCATTTCCGAGTTCGAATTAAGATGAGCGTGACTCACATTGCATGATTCACCAGGTGGGAGACGAATTCTGATGATGGAGTTTGGAAATGAAAAGCCGCCTGTCTCAGGGTGAGTCTCCTTAACGTATAATCATGTGATTATCAGAGCTGCAGTTGTCCCACAGGACTCCAGACTACCCAGATCCACCGTCGGGCCTCTCCCAAGCGGGGGGAAGGATGCTAGGCCTGCGGGCATGGCCCAGCAGGCCTCAGACAAGGCGTCCTGGCTGTGGAGACGGAGCCCTTAAACCTGGTTCCTGCCCCTTTACCCCAAGTCTGCGAGGCTCCTCTTTGGGGAGAGAGCTCACACGGCCACCTGTGTGTCCAGTCTGCTAGATGCGTTCTCACTGTAAGATAATAATAGACTGGCATTCTGCTTTGTTTTTTACCTGTGGTAAAAGACACATAACTTAAAATCTACCATTGTGACCCTTTCTAAGTGTGCAGTTCAATAATAGTAGCACAGTCACACTGCTGTGTAAAGAACCTCAGAAATGTTTTCATCTCGCAAAGCTCAAACCCTATACCCGCTAAACAACAACTCTATTTCCCCTTCCTCCCAGGTCCTGGCGACCACGGTTCTACTTCCTGTTTCTGTCAACGTGACTGCTCTAGGCACCTCATGTAAGTGGAATCGCACAGGGTTTGTCTTTTTGTGACCGGCTTATTTCATTCAGTATCATGTCCTCAAGCTTCATCCATGTTGTAGCCGGTGTCAGAACTTCCTCCCGTTTTAGGCTGAGTGATGGTCCATTGTGTGTGTAGACTGCATTTTGTTTATCTGATCCCCTGTGGATGGACACCTGGGTTGCTTCCACGTTTTGGCTATTGCTGTGAACCGGGGTGTGCAAATATGTGTTCAGGTCCCTCCTTTCAATTCTTTTCAATCTAATTGTGGAGGACGCAGCTCACTGGCCCATGTGGGAATGGAACGGGCGACCTCAGTGTTACGAGCACTGCGCTCTCACCACTGACCCAACCGGCCAACCTCAGTTCTTTTGAGTATATACCCAGAAGTGGAATTGCTACATAATATATTTAACTTTTTGAGGAATTCCTATTTTTAATTTTTTTAGGAACCACTATACTGTTTTCCAAGTGGCTGCGTTTTACATCCTTATTGGCAATACACAGGGTTCCAACTCCTTCATATCCTTGTCAACACTTATTTTTTTTTATAATAGCCATCCTAATGGGTGTCGTGTTGTGGTTTGGATTTGCATTTTCATAATGATTAGTGATGTTGAGCATTTTTTCATGTGCGTATTGGCCATTTGTGTATCTTCTTTGGAGAAATGTCGATTTAAGTAGAAAGTTCTTTCTTATGTGAACCCAACTCGGGCTTTTTGGGTTGCTCCCACGTCTTGGCTGTTGTGAATATTTTTTATTTTTCACTTGCTAACTAAAACTAAGTGGCTAGTTTATTACTCCTCACCCCCCGAGTTTGACCAATTATATTCTTCCAATGTGAAGAATTCTGCAGGCCAGGTACACCTCTCAAAGGGAAGGTATAGGTGCATCATCCACTCAGAGCCATTCTAGAATTAGGCCAGCTGTATCTGGGACCTGCCACTTACCTGTGACTGACCCAGGACAAGTTATTTGATTGTTCCCAGGACCAGTGTCCTTGTCTGAAAAATGAGGCTGCCACCTGGCCCCCTGCATTGTGGAGGATGAAAACGAGAGAACGCAGTAGGCAAAGCATGTGTCTAGCAACACACCTGGTGGGCAGCAAGAGCCTAGTCTCATTATTTAACTCTCAGCCTTTTGCAGGGACAGAATCCAACACTCAACACCCCAAACCCTGGGCTCTGAAAAACATGTATTCAACCTGAATTCTGAAAACCATTACTCAGTCGCTTGGGAGGGGTGAGGTGAACATGTCAATGCAAACTTCCTATTTCGTTTCTACAGATGGGGCAGAACACTGGGTACTTGTACCACCTGGTGGCAATTTATATAAATGTTCAACGGAAATTAAACATTTGATGTCCAAAAGCTCAACACTCTAGCCTCCTACTAACTCTCAAATGAATTTGTGTACTTCTATACTACATGGAAACTTCCAAGGGTGACTCTCGGCCATAGCTGGATATTAAAATCACCTGGAAGAGGCTTAAAAAAATACAGATTTCAAGCTTCACAACAGGTGACAGCATCGGATCCTGTGGATGGGATTGGGGCCTCTGTAGGAATACCAAATGATAAAACACACAAAAACCAAAGGCACAACTCTGATGCCACGTCAGGGACGAAAACAAAAGCAACCAAGGTCTATTCACTCAGGAAGAAGATGGCCAAAGAGACAGAGTACAACTTCACCATGTAACTCTTTTATTTGGGAATGAAAACATAACAGAAGGGCTCTAAAGGTAAATTGAGAAAAAGATTACGAGCGGGTCCACTGGTTATGTTCAGTCATGGTTTATTTATACATTTCATTAACAATGATTGCAGACGACATTTTTGACCCTCTCTGCTATAGCTATTACCACAGGAAGTTGTTTTTCTTGTTTTTTTGTTGTTGTTGTTTGTTTTTTTACGAAGGGAGGTGATTCTCAGAACTCAGATCAAGTAAAAACACGGTTTTCTTGGAATAATGTTTATTTAAAGTTACACTTCAGAGTAAACCATCTTCAGGAGGCCATGCCGCGTATACTGGCTACTGCGACACATCCAGACATTTTATAAAATCTTTCTGGTATAAATTACTAAGCTCTACAGATAGGCCCCTGTATTACATACAACCTTCAAATACTTTCAAAAGTTAAAACTATGTATTAGTTGATATTTAGAATGTTGCAGCCCCCTGACAAAGTAACTGAATGGGGAAGGACTAAACAAAATGAGATGCTCGTCTCAGTGACCTGTTGCCAGCATGTTCATTAAAATATAATTCAAGATTCTAAATGACATGATGCAGCCACAGTCCTGGGGCCTCATGACGATAGTTGTATTAGGCTGCAAATCACCCTTTCCGCGGGAAAAGACAGATTTCAAGATGGCAACTGCTGTGTCATCTTTTTTTTTTTTTTTTTAATTTTTTACTGGGGAGTATTGGGGAACAGTGTGTTTCTCCAGGGCCCATCAGCTCCAAGTCGTTGTCCTTCAATCTAGTTGTGGAGGGCGCGGCTCAGCTCCAAGTCCAGTTGCTGTTTTCAATCTTAGTGGCCGCGGGCACAGTCCAACATCCCATGTGGGAATTGAACTGGCAACCTTGTTGAGAGCTCACGCTTTAACCAACTGTGCCATCTGGCTGCCTCTCTGGCAGCTCAGCAGCAGCTCTTTGCCTTCAGTCTAGTTGTGGAGGGCGCAGCTCACTGGCCCATGTGGGAATCAAACCAGCAACCCTGTTGTTCAGAGCTGCTGAACAACAACCAACTGAGAGCGCCCTAACCAACTGAGCCATCCGGCTGCTGCCCGTGTCATCATTTTTGACGCTCTGTATCAGAAATGCTCTAGAAAACCCTCCCTTGAATGTGTGCGTTTTCCCACTGCAGTTTGCTCTCTTTCCGTTAGATGGCAGTAACACTCCATCGCTATCTTTCTACAGGCCCACAAACTAAGGTGGATTCCTTGAGGTCCCCTGCAGGCCAAGCTTCTCCAAGTCCAAGTTAATGGGGTACAAAAACTGGAGATGACAATAAAGAAGAGTAATTCTAAAGAGATCATAAGGCCCAAATACTGCTGGTTATGGAAAATAAGAGAGACAACTAATGAATGAGCGACCTCTATGAAGAAAATATTAAGGAAATTCTGAGTATTAGAAGGACGCAGAGGAAAAAGTAAATGATATCTCGACATCTTGGTTCCCCCCACTGGACAGAAGGGAAAATGAGGCATTACCCTTTGACTAAAAGGACATGTTAACAGAATAGAAAGGCTACCCTAATTTCAAAAGCAACTGATTAGAACTATTTTCCCATCTGTGTCAGAAAGCGTCATCTACTCAGGTCCCTGTTCTGTGGCAGAGGCCAATAAACGAAGTAACAATTTAGCCAAGTACGGAGACTTTAAACAATAGGAATAAAGGCTTTTTATTACAAATGCCTCTTAAGAAAGTACTTTGGATAACTTGAAAGGACACGTCTGTCCCCAGCAGAGAGGAGGTGTATCAATATTTACCTTTGGTACAGCTATTAACATTTCTCCATTATTTTAGTCCTACTTATTTAAGTACACACAACTCCAAAGGCTGGGATCCATCCTGATGGAAATAGCTACAGTAGCAAAGTAAACACCAAAGTCCCTTTACCCTTTGTTCTTACGGCCTGAAATAAACCAACTAAATAAACTCACCCAGTAACCTGCAGCGGAGCAGTTTTTAAAAGGGTGTGATAGAGAGAAACGAATGGGAGGCTCGACGGATGCAAAATTCAAGCGAGCACAGATTTGCCAGAAGACATTATTCGCTCCAGAAAGAATCAGAAAGTAGTCTGGGAGACAGAATTAATGCACAAGAGTGAGAACTAGGGGAAAATACTTGTCTCAAAACAAAGTGACTCGGAGCTGAGGGAGGAGACCTGTCAGAGGGCTTCAGACCAGCTACCAAGGGAGCCACTGGGGAACGCCACTAGCCCTAATTGTTTTCAGAACATATGGTTCTTTGTGCCACAACCCAGCTGTGAATTTCCTGGCTTTTGTCACCTTGTGCCACAACCTGAAGAAGAAAACAGCAGTTTAACCTTCCTTCTACTCATTTACTCTATTTCTTATTATAACCTCCTGTACAATTGCAAAGGAACTAGACTATAAATAAACTGCACATCTCCACTTCCAATTATACAAAGAAAACAGCATGACTGTCACAGAAAAACAGTCTAGAAAAAGCACAATAGTGAGCATTTGCTAGAAGCTCAATAAATACTTAATGTATCAAGTCTGCTTTCAAAATGTTATTTCATTATACATTCATCACAGTTGCTGGGTATGGGCCAAAAATCATTTAGTACACAAAGAAAAATTTTGCAAAGCTTTTTAGTATTTATTAAAACAGGGATAACTGCTGTATTTCCTTTGTGGAATACGTTTAAGTAAAACATAAGGTTTCATTTCTAGAATATTGAACTAAAAATAAGTTTAACTGAATTATTTGTATATGCAAGATAATAAATATTTGTAGAATGGAACTGGAACTATGGATGCTAAAAATAAAAAAAAATAAAAAAACTTGTACTCAAGCTATAGTACATGAACCAATACACATTTAGAAAATCCTATCAGAAAAACAAAGTCCTATCAGCACTTAAGGAACAGAACACTCTTTATTCATAAAATCATCGGGATCCAGTGGAAAAAAGTTCCTCTCAAATTTTTTTAAATCAAAGATCAAACAACTCTTGGGCTGTAATCTTAACTGAATAATGAAGCAAATATTTTCTAGCCTCTAAATCATAATAGTAAAATGGTGACTAATAACTAGAAAGATACGCTTTCCCCCCAAATAACCAAATCAACACTTTTTGTTATTTCAAAGAAGCTGCAGAAGTGAACTTTTCATTGGTGACAGTCAGCATATTTGCATCTGGACCAGTTTTGAGAACCAAATTCCAAACCCTAGGATACAGAAACACGTGCTCACCACAGGCGTCTTCTCACAGTAGGCCTTTCTCGTGGTTTTTTTTCACAGTAAGTAAACTGACAACAAAGTTCGTGATAAATCATAAAGGTAACAATACTATGAAAATTCATTTCCTATCTTAAGCAGTAGTAGTTGGAGAAAACCGGTCTTTTAAAATATTTTTATACAGTGTGAACCGGTCTTTGTATATATAGCACGGGAGACAGCAGGCTTTAGAGACCCAGTTCATACAATCAGATCCTAGAGTGATATATATATTTTTTAATTTACTCTAAAAATACAAAGCAAATTGAATTTTAGGGACAAAAATTAAAAGCAGTTCCACAAAGACGAAACAAAAGGTAGCAGAAGTTCTGTATAATTATCCAATAAGAAAACAGTTGTTGAGCCTTGTGAATTTTCAGATTTTTTAAAAATCAGAAATGAAATCTTTGTTGTGTTTTATGCTATGACGCAGAATTATAATAATGATGCCAGTGTTTAATTATAGTGGTGATTCTTAAACCTTCTTATGTACGCTGATATCACTGATGTGCTGAAATGTTGCAAAAGTCTACAGAGATGGAGAAAACACAAACTTTCTTAGAAGGGTGACCAGCAAGAATCATCCTTTGCCAGACCCTCAAGTTGTGAATTTCCATGAATTCTAGAGCTGAACCAGGACACTCGAGAAAGCTTTCTCTGAGGAGCCCACTATTCACTTACTTTCCTTCTGCCCAAGAAAGGGTCCGACATTACATGCTTTTCTGGTCCACACAATCTTTTTCTGCTGTCTTATGTAAAAGCCAAGAGCCTGTTTGTTGGTTTGTTTGGAGACCAGACATTCCAGCTAAGAACTAGCACATTTCTGGAAAACTTTTAATATTCCTGGACTCCTGACTTACCTTTCCCGAGGGTCACACCCTACTGGGAACATTCTACTCCAGAGAGTGGAGGCAATTGGTAAATTATGACTTTTTTATGGAGAACTACTTAATAAGGAGAAAAGGGACAGGTCAGTAACCAAGTGTCATGGAATGGATTCCAGGCCAAAGACTTTCTGAGTTCTCAGTGAAAGACCCCCACTTCCTACCAATGATGATGGTGCCGTCCAGCCTTGTCCCCTGAGATGCTTGCTGGGTATGGACGCCCTCTGAGATGTGAGAGGCCTGGCTGGGCTTTTGGTGGCTGACCCTTAGTGCAGCTTGCTATGCACGGGGTAGAGTAAGGTCATGTGTTCCGCCCCCTTGAAAGGCAGCTTCTCATTGGAGTAATAGTGCACCACTTCCGGGATGCTGTCAAACACCGCACTCATCTGGTTCAGTGTGTACTTGTTGTCCTTGGTCTGAGCCACTATAATATGGACGCATCCTTGACTAGTCCTAGAACAAAACAGAAATCAAAACGGAGACATGAAGGCGCGCGCAGGGGATCCTCCGCCCCCCGGAAAGCAACCCCAGTAGGATTCAGAGGAGGGCAGGTCCTCATCCGTTCCTGGAACCGTTATATACAAACACACATGCATTCAACACTCCAGTGGAGCTCTTGGGAGCCTCGCAGCCCTCGGCTCAATGTGTGTCACCCTTGATACACACACGTTATCAGGTACCGGACAAACAAAACAAAAAACAAACCCCAGTCCTTCCTGGCCCCCAAATTGCCAAACTTGCTGACGCCCAAGTATGACACCAAGGTGAGACTGAAACTCACCATCTGTGTCATGGCTGAAAGGATAAGTGTAAGGCTTCCTCTTTCTTTCTTCCCCAAAGAATACGTTAATAATAATAATAATAATAGTAACAACCTGTTTCCCATCCCACCTCAATCTGGAAAGACTGTTCCTGGTCATATGTAATGACAGCTGGCACCAAAGGCTCCAAGATCTAATCCATGAGCCCCAGTTTCAGGAACAGAGCAGAGCTATTCCTGGTATTGTGTATCTGGTGGCCTATCCCGTTTTCTGAGCTGTGCTGCTCAAACACCCTCCCGCCCCAACCTCTTTCCCCCACAGTCTGATTGTTTCAGCTGCAGGGGCTCAGCTTCCTCAGGAAGGAAATGCTGTTAGGGCCCTTGACAATGACCCTCCAATATAGCACCACTGAGCTCGTGGAGCACCGAGAATTTCCATGATCCAAGCTCCACCAGACCGACCAGGCAAAAAACGAATGTTCTGTGTGCAGACTGGGGGAGTAACAGCAAGTCAGCGATTCCTTCTTCACCAGAAGAAACAGGTTATCAAAATTGCAGTTGGCATTTGGACAACCAAGGGGTTTGCTGTATTTACATCTCCAAACACTAGGGAGTTAAAGAAGAACGACTGACCTGGCCTGTTAGAAATTATCCTTTTTATCAGGAATTATTCCTCTGGTCAGAGGACCTACTTTAGACCAGGTAATGTAAGGTAGAAATGGACTAATGTACACTGACAATGAGTGGTATTTACCCAATACCAATTTTGCATTCTAGTCAGAGCATTTCATAGTCTGTTGTCCAAGCAAATGCAGCTTATTTTCTGGCAATACACGCCCCTGTGGACCACCTGCAAGTGGTATCTTTTTTTTGGATTATGCATCTCCCCACGAAAGAAGACTGTCACAGCGCACCCCCCTCCTGTACCCAGACGGGGGAGCCCATGAGGCTTCCAGACTCACTTTAGTGCAATGGAGTACCTACTGGTCCCTGACTCGCTATTTCGAACCAGGTAACCAGCTTCTTTGCAGGGTTGCAGTCGACTCTCAGCCTCAGCCCGGGTGATGGCACCATGATACCAACTGAAAAATGGGGAGACGGGAGATGGCACGAGCGTCAAAAGAGAAATCATTCCATAAGGCGTTATTTAAAATGCACTTCTGCTGGAAGCTCCGCAGCCCCAACTAGACCCTGCTTCACTGTCAGGACAGACAAAATGCAGATTTGGGTACTCCTGGGTCACAAAACCTATTCATACAAAAGGAAGCTAACAGGGCTAGTGTCATTTTAAAGGTTTTCACTCTAGACAGGAGGAGATTAAACACCAGGTTCTGGGGATGCAGTGCACAAAGGCACTTGGCTTTGAAAGCGGGTTTTCCTCAGTAAGCCCCGCCCAGACAAGTAATAAGCAAGTAAAATGGGCCGCTGTGCTCCGCCCACACCCAGGCCACCAATGAGCTCCCAGCTACTGTTTGTTATGCGGCTGTGCCCTGACTCACGGCTGCTTCTCCAGTGGCAGGGCTGGGTCCACTCTCTCCCCCTCGCTGTGGTCAGAGAGGGCTGGCTTCAGGATCTTCTGGGTCCAGCTCTTCTGTCGGTGATGCTGCCTCGCTGTCTCCTCCTTTGTGGAAGGTCGTTCGGAGCCTTCGAACTGAACTGGAAGGAATGTTCTAGTTAACAGCTGAGGTCCTTGAAGAACCCATGTAAACTTCCAAGAAAAAACCTCCTGGTCTGCGTCAGCTTAGGAAAGCCTTTTCCCTCCCTCTAACAAGAGCTAACATACCCTGCAAACATGCTGGGGGGAAAAAAAAAAACCACCACCAAAAAACCCTGGGACAGCTGAGCTGCTGTCTTTGCTACCTGGCCACACTGCGAGCATCCACCGATGGCTACTTTTTCTAGTTATCAGTGTAAAACACTTTTAGAGAACGAGAGGAAACCACCTGAATATAGTTCAGCATGTACTTTAAAAACAAAATAACAAACCTTAGTTGTAGTATATTTAGATTAAAAGACTAAACACAGTTACGGGTGGTAATTCCTTGCAAGAGCGTGCCTCATTCTATGAAACCAAATGAACAGTTTTTACCATGAAATAATGAAACAAACAGAAAAATCAACTCCAAAACACAAAGACACTACTGGATAGAAACTACTGGAAAGATGCTAAGATATCCAGGTTGGAGAGAAGAGAGAGAAAATGAGCAGTGCCTAGCACAACACAGGTGCCCCATGGAGATTTGTGAGAAACAAGAATAAACGAAAACTAAAACTGACCGGAAGGTTTGCTACTGAAAATATGACCTTCTCTCATGGTTTTGCTGTTAGAGGAAAAAGGCATCCCTATTTTTTTAAATCAAAGGCCAAAGAAATTATGTGGTCAGCCAAGTAGAAAAACTATGTCCTGGGATAAACAGGAGAATTACCTTTAATACCTATTGACAACTTACGTATCAGCTTCCTCTTGAGTTATTTTAAAAACTCACACTGGAAGAACTGATTCCTATTTTTGACCTAAAAAAAAAAAGGAAAGCTGGCTTCATCCAGCTTTCCAAATACCCTCACCTGTAATCCACTTAAGCCAGTGCTGCCATGTAATTATAGGGGTTTTAAGGGGTTTGGGGGCGGCGGGGGGAGGGGGGGAGGGGGGGAGGGGCAGCAAATAAGAGTTGGAAAAACTGCTCCCAATTAGATGGCGTCAGACAAGGGTTTTCAATAGTCATTTAAGGCATTTCCAAAACAGTTGGGCACTGCGAAGAGAAAGGAAAAGAAAGATGCCCAGAAGGATTAAAGAGAAATGCGACAGTAAGGGCTCTTCTTTAGTCAGGGTCTTCCAGCCAGGCCCAATTTTTGTTCCCCCATAAAATTCCTTGGGAAGAGACTTGCAGCTGAGGGACAGAAAGAAGGTGGCGTTGGCTGAAAGGCGGGGGCGCGGGGGGGGGGGGGGGGCGCCCCCTTCCCCGCCCCTCCCCCGACGCCGCCCCTCACCTGACAGCACCCGCACGATCTGCTCCTTCTTCCACTCCCACGGCTGCTCGTACTCGGCCGCAGGCCGCTCGTCGTCCGCGGGCAGCCGGCTGTGGGCATCCGCCGGCCGCGCCTTCCGCTCGGGGCCCGCGTCGGCGGCCGGCTCGTAGGGCGTGTCGTACAGCTGCGGCGGCTTCCCCAGGAGGTCCTTGGAACCCCGTCTCTTGGCCGGCGCCTCCGACTTCGCGCCGGTGTCCCCGGGCTCGCAGGGGCTGTCGAGCAGCTGAAGGGCTTTCACCAGGGGATCCTTGGAGCCTCGGCGTCTAATTTCTGAAAAACATGCACCACACTCAATACCTTGAAAGGTGCCATGGAAGCACGGGACCTGACCCAGTGACCTCTTCCCCTCGCACTGTCCGTTCCTTACAGGGCTGGTGACTTCCCAGCTGCTGGAAGGCGCCTACAACCTCTCCCCTCCAATCACCTGAGCCAGATAATGGGACCAAGTCATGGACCAAGCGTCACATCTGAAGACAAGTGCGCCGCTGAGAGCCCCTGCAGCTTGTGACAAGAGAAGTGGCCTGGGGCAACCTGTTCCACAGAGCTGGCCCCCAGTCGCGCTGAGTGTGATGCCCTGCAGTTTTTAATGTTGTTAGGAGGCGGAGATCAAAGTATTTTAATAAAAATCAAGGGAGAGTTTACTAAATTCAAAGCAGTGGGCCACACACACTGCAGGGAGGTATTTATGTACATTAGACAGCGTTCTTGTCTTTTAGGGGGTTTTAACGTAGTGGGGGAAGCCAGACATGCACAAATAACACGTAACGTGTTATGTGGAAAAGCAACAGTAATAGCAGTTAACATTTATCTTCGGTGTACTATGCATTAAGCACCATTCTAAGTGCACTCTAATTTTTATAACCACCCTGTGGATGGGTACTATTGTTTCCCTGATATTACAGAAGAGACCGAAGCATGAAGAGTTTAAGGAAATTGCCCAAAGCAGTAAGTGGCAAAGCCTGGATTCCAAAGCAGGAAGTCGGGCTCCAGAAGCCATACCCTTAACCGCTACCCTTGGATTGACTCCAAGTGGAAGAGAAATGAGGATGAATTGACTTTGATAGAGAAGGTTATTTCCAGTGGAGGAAGCTGCATGAATGAAGATACGAAGGTGGGAACCATAAAGGGCTTGTTCCCAGAAGGGGGAGTTGAGGGCTAAGTTCATAGGACAGAGGCCAGGAGAGGAGAGAGGTGGTGGGAGAAGCTGGAATAGTAGGTCAGGCACCAAAATGCAGAAGTTCAAAAAGCAACAGGAGAAGGTTTCCATGGTTCCATATGGAATGGAGAATGATTATACTTGTTTTCAAACAGGTAAGGACCGTTACATTTGTGTTTCACTGGAAGATAACTCCATCACTGCGTACAGGATGGAATAAGCCAGAAAAGTATGGTCTGGATTGAGGCCTAGAAATGGATGCAAAATACTTGATGCAAATCAACCAACCACAGCCAACCAGCCAGCCAGCCACAGTGGGAAGGAACCAGCAGTGTCTAGGGACTGACCCGACCAGCTTGGGGCCCAGAGGCCTTGGCTGGTAGAGTCTGGACAACCAGAGCTGCCGATATGGACCAATGGAAGCATCACGTGGTTCTTTTAAATGCCCATCAGGAAGCCTTCAACCTGTCCACCTGTCACAGTCAAAGAGGACCTTTTCAAACACAAACATCCCATCTCATCTCAGCCACGGACATGGTGTCCTCTCACTAGAGGCCCTGACTGAACTGGGCTGGGGTCCCGCCTGGGGGTGAGAGTTGAAAAAGCTCCCCCAGGTGATTCTAACGAGAAGCGAAGCCTGAACAGCATCTCCACACCTCCTGGGTCCCCATGTCCCCCTCTCAGTGCCTCCTGCTCTCCAAAGCTCATCTTCTCATTGCTAGCGCAATGCCAAGGAGAAGTGTTCTCGCGTATCTGAAGGGTATCTAAAGCGTCCACATCAGAAGGGTAGCTAGAAGAACTGTCCCGGCCCCAGGCCAGGAAAGGTGCCTGGGGTTGCCTCAGGTCTCCTGCACCTCTGGTCCAAGCCTCCTGACTTTCAATGCAACAGTTTTTTTTCTTCACTGCTGATTCTAGACGGAGTTATGGAAAATAAGAAACCAAAACATACTCTGCTCTTGGTTCCATTAAGATAAGGCTGGAGCTTTTTAAAAAAGAACTTTTCTATAGCACTCAGAAAAAGGAAAGAGAAAACACAAAGGAATTCAAAGGATGAATTTAGAAGTTTCAAGTTTCTGATCGGAGCCTACGCTGACCCTCCGTTTAGCCTGGCACAGAGGGAAACCTCGCCTCAATTCTGTCCCTGTTGAACTAAACAGAAAAAGACTCTATTCCAACCTTAAGACAGAAGGAGTCCTGCTCACAAGGAAAGTTCAGTAAGTTTGTGTTAAAACGATGGACAGTGATTAGAACCTTGAGTTCTGATTACACGTGTCTGAATTTTTCCTTTTCAGATGAGGTTCTTGCATTCCTTGACTTTGGGCAGTATGCACACTTAGAATTCGGGGACAAACACTGGAAAGCACACAACATAGAATGTTCCTTCCTGGGGTGGTCCTGGGATTGGGTGAAACCTGCAAAAGCATTAGCATCTTTTAAAATAACGTTTAATGAGGGGGAACAAAAGGGGCTGAATGTACATGGGCCCCTTCGCCCCTTCAAGGGGAGTCACCTTCCAGTCCGTTCCAACACCTGGCTGCCCTCAACCTGAGGCACCATAGAAACAGAAACAATCGTGGGGCTGCGAGGCGACCCTTCCTGCAGGGAGATTAGCCCCTGACGTGCAGGGCTGGCTCCGAGAGGAAACGAGCCTGAGAAGGAGGAAATGGCAAGAGGAAACTACACCCTGGCTCTGCCGATAGAGGCCATTTACCCGGCAGACGACAGAATGCGGCCAGCGGGCTGCAGATAAACAGCCATCTGCAGAAAGCGAGGCCTGACCTGCACCAGCTAACGCACAGCCGGGGGGCGTGGAATGTAACATGGGCTCAAAATTTTCCCTTCCCCATTCCCAACTCTGAATGCACATAATTATGCCATTTACATTTAAACACATAGGAGGAGACTAAGACTTCCTTTTATTATAGTAAATTTTTGTACTTAGCAATTGATATTCCTCCAGAATTGTTCAGCATTCTCTTTGAAGAGGGAGTTCTCTCTTGGAGTGTCTAAATGATGGCTCTATTCATTGGGGCGGGGGGTGGGGGGGGTGGGGTGGCGTGTTAGACCCAGTATCTCAGAGAAGCCTTATGATGGGGTGAGAGACTTGTCACCCCATTATCACAGGTGAATAAACTGAGGCCACGTAGCAGTCAGTGGAGGAGCCATTTTATACTGACTCCGGAGGTGTCTGTATCATTCCTTACTTTACACCCCAAATAAAATGTTCATTATAATTTCTATAATGCCAATTTCCCCCTAATTTATTTTATGTTTTCAAAACTCTACACTTAGAGCCTCGGACAGCTCTATGCTCCTCTTAGAATCAGAGAAACGGCTGTTAGGTAACTTTTTCACTCACATCTCTTATCAGTGCTCAAGCTTTTGATTTACAATTACTTTCACTTTTCTGAACAAAAGCAGATACAGAAGTCCTGAAATTTAAGCTTAACAAGGGAGGTCTGATAAATCCAAAACAGTCTTCTACTTATATCTATTTTTTCCATAATGGCAAACTTTTAAAATAAGAGACCTGAACGATGAGACTCTCCTTTAGATTTCACTATTTAAACAAACCATCAAAACCATTTGGAGGCAACAATAAAAAATTTTGAAACCGTCGCAACCGGAGCCCAGTCCCTCATGCGGAGTGACCTCGTGTCTCCACTCGGAAGCTGCGTAACTGGGACAAATAACTGCATCTTTGTGAACCTGGGTGTCCTCAACTGTAACACAGAGACTTCTAACACTGGCTTCTCAGGGCTGTAGGATGTCGTCATGTGCCCAACTTGCGTGATACCAGCTGCGGGAGGAATTCTCATGCTGAATGAGGGCTGTGTTAGGCAGCTTCGTTCTAAGGCTGCTTTCAATGCCTCAGTTTTAATTTGGTGGCGAAAACCCATCATGCTAAATTATACAGAATATTTCTGCCCACGATTTAGCAGTAATGTTCCCGCGAGTTTAGCAGGGCAACAAAGAGCTTTATGTTATCTATTGCTGTGCATTCAAAGTCATATCTTTTAATGAACAATCCTTTGACTAAATCTAAGAGAGAACGTATTCATAAATGTATAAATTCTTAGCTCTTAAAAGAGCAAAGTTCTAGGAGGGACCCAGGGAGCTTGGGTCCCAGTTTTGTGGCCACAGGAAAGTACTCAATGCCTCTGAATCTGTTTCTTCCTGTTCCGAGGCAGACTGTGATTCTTATTCTCTACTTCATGGCACTTACCACACGTGTCAATGACATACTTTCTTCTGTATTGGTGGTAGGTCTGTTAGCCCCTGGGCTGTGAGGTCCATAAGGTCATGTGGGTCTTGTTCCCTGTATGCCCAGAGCCCAGCACAGGGCCTGATACATATGTAGTCAAGAAATATCTGTTGGATGTTATAACATCATGAACAGTGTTCTATACACCCAAGATAGTGTTAAAATCAGGCATACTGTTCCCACTTCACAGGCATTAAAAACGCAGGACAGAGGCTGCGTGTTCCACAGTTAAATCATTCGTTAGTACCATCTCCTTCTCCTGCAGAAATGCTGAAACCAACTAAAAAGAAATCCCTAATGTTTCTCAAGAAATATGGGACATTTCTGAACTTGGACCTGACAACAAATCACACAAGAAGCAAACTGAAAAAAAGTAAAAAGGCTTAAAAAAAACACACCAAAAAAAAACCCAGCAGCAAATCTTTTATTTCCAGTTTCCGATAAACTCACTTCCTGTTATTCTGTCCAGCTGTGTAATGTACGGGTAGACTAAGAGGTATATTCTCCACATTGATTGAGAAGGTGCTTTTTGATATATATTTTAAGTGGAGAAACTTTAAAATTCACCAATATTTTTTAAAAGAGCAAAGAAAAAAGCTGGTAATTGAAAAAAGAGTAATTTTAAAATGTAAATCCAATTGAATGCACTGACTTTTATGTTTCTAAATGAATTTATTTATGTAAACTGTACAAAACGGAGCTTGAAACTTAATAAGTGCTTGAATATTAAATGCTAGTTATTACTATTGCCTTTATTTCATGTTGGACAATTTTGACTTTTCACTATACCCTTTGTGAGTCTCCGTGGCAAAGTGCCTTATTGTGTGTGAAATTCAAAGTGCTTTTGCACACATCATTTAATGTGTCCTGAGACAGCTGGGTATAGGAAGCAGACCACCGCATCTGGAGTGGGGCAGTCTGGTTTCTCTTTCTGCTCTGTCTTAACAAGTTCTGTGAGCATCATAGGCAAGTCAGATTCTTTTTGACCTTGTAACAAGGGCATAGCATCGCAGTCCCCTAGCTTACAGAATTTGGTGGGGATTATATGGAAAAAAAATCATTTTTAAAAAGCACAGCACTTTCTCTATTATCACTACTAATTCCAGTTAAAGAGAAAGAGAGGAATAAAAACCCAAGGTCACAGAAAGGTGAATCAAAATGAAGCATTATTTCGTTTAGAATATCCTTTTTCCTCAATTTTATGGAGAAGTAAATCTTTCCCCCTCTTTTCCTTTCAAGCCTCTGATATTTTTTAAAATTCTGACTAAGTTCATTTTCACTTCCCTTCATTCACAGATTTCGTTCGAGGTCACAGTCCAGTGACCTTCAGGGTCACAGCCTGGCCAGGGTACACCCTCCCCAAGCCTGAGCCTTATCTCTGCAAGCAGAGAGCAGGGAACAGAGCAGCGCTTCCTGTGACAGCGCGTTTTCTTCCTGAAGCCTGTCTCGATCCTTCTAGGGTGATTACCCTTCTGCTCAAGTCTTCTGAGACTATGCTCACGGAGCCTGGGCTTGACAGCTTTTCAATCAGTTTTGAAACAGAAGAGACAGTCTTTGATATGTGACTGATTATTTCCCAGGCATGAAACCCATGGCACTCCAACCAGACTCCCTCCAGCCGGCATGCAGAAACTGCATTTCTTGTTACGGATTAAAGAATGCTTAAGGAAAATGAGGAGAATGAATAATTGGTTCTAAAATCCACAAAGCTAAATAATTAGTAAATGTATTATGTTTAAGCGTCGTTTACACCAGCTTAAGAGAATTAGGGAAGGAAAGGAAAAAGTTGTATACCATAAACGATTGCCTGGGTCACAAGTCAGAATTGCTTTGACTTGAAAGATTGTCGGCTTTGGTTTTAGGAGGTTGGCCTTGAGTGGCATGGCCTATGCCAGTATTTAGGAATCATTTCTTAGGAATCAATGTTTTTGTTCCAACATTGTAGAGCTTGTTGAGAAATCAATGTTCGAGTATAAGACAGAGGACCACGTCATGTTTGCATCTCTTAACAATTTAAGATCCTTTTAAGTATTTAATCGTCCTCGGTAATGATTTATGACTCCCGTTATGAATGTCAAAGCTTTGAAAGTAGCCAGGAAATGTATATAAACATCTTAAAACTAAAGATCACAGTCTGAGCGGCTCTGCAAACTCACAAGTGTCAGTTTACATAGACTTAGAAAAGCTTTCAAGATCCCTGCAAATTCTAAAACTGAAGGATACAAACCATAAAGGAAGCTCACTAGATATCTGACCTTAGTTTTGGGGTTCAATTCTGGTCCTACCGGTCAGCAGGATCTGGTTCAACTGTTTCGCCCCTTGTCCCCAAATATACAGCAGTTACTATTTTACACATTCCCAGTGAGTGTGAGATTTCAGCCCCTACTAAGCAGCTCCTGGTTACAAACCTGTTATCATTTGCTGTGCATCGTAGGGTTCCATGTAACCGTCATTCTCTCCTACTCTCTCTGCGTCCCTTTGACCTTTTGTCCTTTTGGCATCATACGGGTCAGCGTAGTCTTCTAAAATGATGACCTGCGAAAGAACCAGAGGGGAGAGTTGCTGAGAATAGTCACACACCAGAAGGGCAGCGGTATCAAAATGGCTACTGACAACCTGCTGATCTGAGAAGAGGTCAAAATCTCCAATCAGTTCTGGACACCTTTTGAACTTGAGCTTGTTAGTCACCCAGCTGCACACATAACTGTTTTTTTTGTAGTATAATTGATTGTCAGCCATTCATTTAAACTCTGCTGATCCCCAGGGTTATTTTCACCTCTTTTTCTCTCCCTAAGCAATAAAGCATTTGCTGGGTTAAAGGGTGGCAGGGGTGGGAGGTGGGGGGTGGGGGATGTCTATAGCTTTACAGCATAAAAAAGATGAACTCTGGTCTACCACCTTCCCCATGACTTTGGTCTTTTAAATGCCACCCAGCTGAGCAATATACTCATGGAACGTCAGTCAGTCACCCAGCGACCACTGCACGTCCACCAGCACTGGCTAGGGAGTCAAAATAAGACCAAAATAAAACCTGCTTCTTGTCCCCAAGGAATTTGTAACAGCTCTAAAGAGAAAGTCCTCATAAGAAGAAGCCTAAGAAATAGGTCAAAACTAGACAGTGTTGTGGGAGTTCCACGTTCAATAATTCACAGGTGGACTGATTCTCTGATTCTCATGGGCTACATTCAGACAGAGTTTTGATCAGTATTTGTGTCAGAAAGCAACAATCCTTCCCCAAATACAAGGGGGCCTGGACGATGGCGTGTGTGTAGTAGTTCTGTTCTGTAGCAGCCGGGTGGCAATGTTGGGGGTCAAGGCACCCTTCTCTGGAGGAAGCCCCAGGCCCTGGTCCACAATCTCTGATTACATTCTCCAGAAAGCTCATGGAGCAGGACCACTGGAGCTGGCAAGAAGAATTTAAATAAACAGGGAGGAGCCAGGACGAGGGGGCAGCCTAGATGAGAGCCCTCCACCTGGGAGGAGATGGCCTAAGAAACTCAGACGTCCAGAAGTGATGACCGCGAAAATAACCAGGCAACCACTGCCCGGGGCTGGGATTACCACTCACTCCTCGACTCCATTCTCCTGGCTGCCCACCCTGTGTACTGCATTCCCAGCGTACAGTGAGGAAATGCGGTGCACAGCCCCCAACTACAAGGTGCTTTCGATCTAGTCGGTCAGGTAGATTACTGACTAATATCTGGACGGACTGGGTCCTCAGCCGTCATTCCATGACTCCCCCCCCAGTGCCTGGCACAGGCTAGGCATGCTGTAAATGTCTGGAAGAAATGAATGGAGGAATGAGCAGAAATGCCCAGTGCAGACACACATGGTCTGCACTAGTGGCTTCTGACTTGATCCAGACGGACAGCATGTTTGCAGCAGGGCAAGAGAAAATTAAAGTTCCCAGGACAGGAAGTGACTGCTTGGGCTGGAGTCTGAAAGCTCTGTTTAAACTCACCTCTCCCCTTTTAGCACAGAAGAGCGGATTTAGAACGAACAGCCAACTCATCTCTTTAAGAATGGAGTGAGTCTCTTCGCATCTCACACACCTTTTCCTGACTGCCTCATTGGACAGCACCCAGAAAACCTCGGGTGTGCGAGCAGCAGCTCTGCTCTCCAGATCTGCAGTTTTCCTGAGGGCATTTCCTTGTCCTGTTCTGTGCCCCTAATGCAATGGCGGCTGCACAACACATGGTCACGTGCTGTAACCTTGGGGTGCTAGTGAAGCTCTGAGAAACCCTTTATAGGGGGAACTGCAAAGGATGGAGCTTCCAAACTAGCAGAGCAGGGGGCTGACCAACCCCTTCCTTGAAGCTTTGAAATCCATACTTAAGACAGTTTAGAGATTACCATTCTTTCTGCTCAAGCGCTACAGTTACACACTGCCTAGCTTTATAACTGCCCTAGGTGTGGAAATTAAAATAAACCATATCTACATGGAGGTCCAACTGAACAAAGCAGGAACATCTCAATTACTCTTCTAAACTGCTGACAAAATGCAATCGACAGTACATTTCTGCAAAGTTCCCATCCCTAGAATGAGCATTAAAAAAAAAAAATTCGAATGATTTGGAATGAACATTTAGAGGAGTCACCAAGTGTTCGAGGGGGAAACGCACCCTCAGCTTCCCGGAGGCATAAGGAACCCCAGGGCTTAGCAGGTTTCCTGCGCTCCTTCCCGGCATCCGCTGCAGCAGGGAGAGGTGGTCCAGGGAGGCTGTATTCTTACCGTGTCTTGCTGCTTAGTGGTCTTGCCCTTGTCCAGTTCGGGGCCCAGGGTGGAAGGGGAAGAGGACGCCGAGGACGAGCTGCTGCTGCTACTGGTGCTACTGCTGCTGCTACTGGGGTAGCTGCCCTTCCCGTTCTTCTCCTGAGTGTCCACTTTGATGAGCCTGTTGATGTAGGTGCTGCAGCCGGAGCTCTTGGCCGCGCCTCGGTGGGGCTCCTCGTCGGTGGTCCGGGAGTTCTTGCGGCCCTTGCCCGCGGCGGCCTGAATCAGCCCCTGCAGGCTGTCGCGGGACAGCCGGCTGTCCTTGGGGGGTCCGACGCCGGCCCTGCCGCCCCCTAGCTCGGCGGCGGAGTTCTTGCGGCCCTTGCCCGGGGTGGGCCCCGCGCCGCCCGCCTCCGAGTTCTTGCGCAGCTTGCCGCCCCCACCGCCGCCGGGCTTGGCCCGCTCCGACACGGTCTTCAGGTTCAGGGGAAACTCCTTGAACCACTTGGCCGCCATGAGGGGGGCCCGGCCGGCGCTACTCAGGAGCGTCGTGGCCGCGGAGCAGGCGAGCGAGGAGGCCCAGCCCAGACACGGAGAGGCGCCAGGGGCCGGGGGCCACTGCATTCCCCGGGGCTGGGGCGCTGGAGGCCGCGGCGAGACCCCGCGACGGCTGCTCCGCGCGTCCCCCGCCGGCCGTCGCCCACGCCCGACAGGGTGGGGCCCCTCTGGACCAGGGCGGGGGGCCCGGGGCGCCGAGCGGGCGGGCACAGGCCGCCGCTCCGGACACGGACGGCGACAGGCACTACGCACCGGGGCCCCGCCCGGGCTCGTCTTCAGCGCCTGCACCGCCCGGGACCTCCGCGACTCTCCGGAGGCGACGGGCGCCGGGGGCTTCCCCTGCGTTTTCCTCCCGGAGTGGGAGAGGCCGGGCCCACGGAAGCCCCCGGACAGCCCTGCCCACACTCCCAGGGATGAGAGGGCACGGAGCGGAGGCGGCAGGAGTGTCCCCGGCGCCGCGACAGACGGTGGACGGACGATGGGCCGCCCCCCCCTCCGTGCGCCCCTCCCCTGGGCGGTGGCGCCTCCCAGCCCTGCCACCTCCCGCCCATATCCGGGGGTGGCAGAGTGGACGCCTCTGCAGGGGCGGGTCTGGGGGTGCGCGTTCGGGAGTAGGTGGCAGCAGTTGCACGTGCTGGCTGGCCGCGCCCCCGAGCTTAGAGCCCCCCACTTCTGCACGAATAGCCTTCCATCTGAACCAAGCCGAGCGCTGCCTTCAAATGTGCCCAGGGTGCGCCACGTGCACCGCTCGCACCCGGGAAGCGGCCTGATGGCTCCCCAGAGAGCCAGGCGCGCGGGGTCCGCTCCATCCACGATCTCTGCAAACGCTATTTTGGGGGTGTTTGTGTGGAGTGCGTACTGAGAGTGGACGCAGAGGCAGCGCTCGCTCGCTCCGCACTCGTGCAGTTACACTCCCGGGAGCACCGCCCCGCGCCCCGAGCACCACGCTCTTCCCTCCCTCCGGGGCCGCCGCCGCCCGGGGATTGGTTGCGGGGAAGCGGCCCGCCCCGCGCCTCGCAGGGCGCTTAGGGAGAAAGCGCGAAGGCCGGCGTTGGGGCTGCGGAGTGGACGAACCTGACCCAGGAGAGGTACGGCTTGTTGGTTTCAGGCCCCGGGCTACGGGCGAGGGGTGGCGAGGACGGGGCGTTGGGAGGCAGTTGTGGAAACGGCACCCCCATTTCCACGCCAGGGTGGCAGGGCGCGCGGTTACAGCCGGGGCTGGTCGCTTACTTACGGCAGGGATTTGCGGGATTTTGTGGTGGGACGATGGGTGGGAGTGGACCTCAGAGACTGACGCTGGGGTGCTGACGCTGACTGATGGGGAGCTCTTTGTGCAGAACTGTGGGGCACTTAGGTTTAAAGATGCCTCTGCCATCCCCCTCCCTTTGGAAGCAATTTCAAAACTTTTTAGCTTAAACTAAACGTGCAGCAGAGGCTCACGCAGTAGTTCTAGACCAGAGGTGTCCAAACTTTTTTCAACGTTTTTACCAAGAGCGATATGCGGTAAAATACACAAACAGCTGGGCCACTCACTCCAGGTGTAGTAAGTATTGCCTCACCTGGTTTATTTAAGTAAACTAAATATAGTTTTGGAATTTGCTGCGGGCCAATTAACAATGGATTGCGGACCGCAGTTGGCCCATGGGCCGCAGTTGACCCGTGGGCCGCAGTTTGGACACCCCTGTTCTAGACCCTCACATACAAGCCACCCATCACTTCATTTGTGTGAATGGTGGTTTGTGAGCTGGAATGGCAAAAGAAATGCTTGCTTACACCAGCCGTTCTCGAAAATGTATATTTTACCAAACAGAAAGCTTATATTGAGTTGTAATTTACGCACCATAAAATTCACCTGTTTTAAGCATACAATTTAAAGGTATTTACTGCATTTACAGTACAACTACCACCACAATCTCATTTAGGACTTTTCCGTTACCCCAAAACGAAACCTTGTGCCCCTCAGCGATCCCCCTCCCCGCCCCAGGCAGCTACTGATCTACTTTCTGTGGCTACAGATTTGTCTGTTTTGGACTTTTCTTGTCAGTGGATTCATACAATATGTGGCCTTTGTATCTGATTTATTTCTCTTGGCAGCATGGTTTTGAGATTCATCTATGTTGTAGCATTTATTAACACTCCATTCCTTTTTCATGGCCGAATAATATTCCATTGCACAGGTATCCAACATTTAATTATCCATTCATACGTGAGTTGTTGGACATTTGGGTTGTTTCCACTTTTTGCTATTACAGACAGTGCTGCGGTGACACTTCTGAGCAAGTCTTTGTGTGGACATGTGTTTCAATTTCTCTTAAGTAGATACATACCCAGGAGTGGAAATGCTGGGTCACGCGGAAATCTCTGTTGAACTTGTTGAGAAACTGCCAAACTGTTTTGCAAAGTGCCTGTGTCGTTTTGCTTTCCCACCGGCAACATGAAGTTTCCCACTTCTCTATTATCTTCCTTTTTGATCATAGCCATCCTAGTGGGTGTGAAGTGGTGTCACTGTGGGGTTGATTGGCATTTCCCTAATGAGCATCTTTTCATGTGCTTATTGGCCCCTTGTATGTCTTTGGAAAAATGTCTTATCAGGTTATTTGCCCACTGTTCAATTGGTTTATCTTGTTACTGAGTTGTACAAGCTCTTTTTGTATTGTTTGCTTGTTTGTTTTAAAGAAAACACACAAATAAGACACTTCTCGAGACCAAGCAAGAGAGTAGAAGCTCATGACTTCTCCATTTAATTGATTTTATGGAGATTAAATGATTTTAGACAAATTAGCAGGCTATCATTTCTGAGCCTCCAGGACTTGATCTGTACAATGGGTAATAGTGTCTAGCTCCTAGCATCTCTGTGAGGATTGAATGAGACGATGTGTATTAGCTGTTTAGCATCTGACAGGCCCGTAATGGCATCTTTGAAAGATTCACGCTGGGCCTTTGCTTGGGAGGTGTTGGTGCTTGCCCGGTTCCAGACCCTGCAGACTTTTCTGGGGATCACCAGGAAATTGGAACTAACATCCATAGCCCTGATTCTGCCCATAAACCTCTTTTTATTGATCCATACTTATGTGTTTTAATTATCTTAATCGCGTTTAGTTCTATTTAAATTTAGTTGCAGCTAAAGTGGTTGTTTCCTCCCACAGCTGGGAAGAATTTAGAGGAAAGCGTTACCATTTTCTTTTAAAATTTAATGTTTTAATTTATGTTTCTCATAAAGTAAGGGGGAAAGAAAAACTTTAAAATTGCTTTGACAACCTTCTTATCTGTAGGAAAAGAACCCAGGCTCCGGAATCACAGACCCGAGTCCCTCAGTATTTTTAATAATCTTAAGCAAATCATTTGATGTCCTTGAGCTTTGCCCTTCGCATCTATAAAATAGGAAGATAATACTCCACAGGGTCATGGGAAAGGACAGTGCAATCCAAGAAAAGACCCAAGGCTACCATTTATCGAGCTCTTCACACGGGCGAGTACTTTAAGCGCAACCACACCTCATCCTCCTGACCTAGGGCGTTTTGATTCCCACTTGACAGATAAAAGGTCTCTGGGCAGGACTCAGAGGCACATCCCTCTAACCCCATTCGAGCTGCAGGCTGGCCACCGTGCAGGGGTGGAGGTGGTTTTAAAGTTGCTCCTGTCACCTGTATTTTCTATTTGCTGTTGTAACAAATTACCACTTGTTTTGTGGCTTAAACAATGCAACCCCCAGTTCAGTAGGTCAGAAGTCTGACACACGTCTCACTGGGCTAAAAGCAGGCGTCAGCAGGGCTGGCTGCTTCTGAAGGCTCCAGGGGAGAATCGTGTCCTTGCCTTTTCCAGCCTCTAGAGGCCGCCTTCATTCCCTGGCTGGTGGCCCCTTCCTCTGCTGCGTTCAAAGCCAGGGACAGAAGTCAAGTTCCTCCCATAATGCATTGCGTTAATCTTCAGCTGTTACATCTCTGACTCTTCGGCCTCCCTATTCCACGTCTAAGGACTCCTGTGATTACTACATTGGGCCCACCTAGGTAATCTCTATTTTAAGGTCAGCTGATTAGCCACCGTAATTCCATCTGCAGTCTTACTTCCCCCTTGCCACGAAACTAACATGTTCACAGGTGTGGTAGTGTGTTTATGTTGACATAAGAAACATCCAAACCTGTAGAGAATTTTTAAGAGTTTATTGAGCTACACTGACGATAATCGCCAGGAAGCAAGAATCTCAACAGATGGAGAAAATGCTCCCGAAAATGGCAGTTTTGCAGCTTATTTTATACATTAGAATCAAGAGAGACCAAGGGGGTTACATGGAATCCATGGGCGGTAGATTAGGGAGATAGGAGAAAGCAAAGGGGGGACCTCTGGGATTGGATGAAAAGTAAAAGGGAGAGACACTATTTTTACATTGTTGGGTGCAGGATAGTTAGTAACATTTACAGCACATGGAGATGGGATTTGCGGGATAAGATAACAGTGAGGGGCTCTGTGGTCCGGCGCTGGTGGCTGTGCCCTGAGGGGTCTGGAAAAGATGACTCTGGCATTCCAAAGGTACAAGTATGTTATCCTAGGTGCAAGAAGGCAATAGTCAGGCTCACTTAAGGTAAAGATTGAACTTTGTCGAGGAAGCTGCAGGCCTAGGACATCACTACCTGCCATGGCCTGATTTGGTTAGGAATTTTTATGTTCAGACCGTCCTGTGTGGTTGCCATGCAGCCTCCCCTGAGCTTGTCGGGTTTAGTATGTGGCCCCTTTATCATCAACAATTATAATAAGGAATACCGTGTGTCCCTGAAAATAAGACCTAGCCAGGCAATCAGCTCTAATGCGACTTTTGGAGCAAAAATTAATATAAGAGCAGGTCTTATGTAAGAGCTGGTATTATGTTATAGAATATTTTATATTATTACATTATATTGTAGACCTGGTCTTATATTATAGTAAAATAAGACTAGGTCTTATTTAATTTTTGCTCCACAAGATGAATGAGAGCTGATTGTCCAGCTAGGTCTTATTTTCAGGGAAACACGGTTTGTAGTTGGGCTTCTTGGGTTCCTGGCACAGAGCTCCTGAAACTCTTGGAATTTCCTAAGTGAGGAGAACAACAAAGGTGTCTTTTGTTATGTTAATTAGGTGACTTTTGGGAAGCCCCCAGGTAGTAAAGAAGGAATGGTTGCCAGGGGACCCAACCATGGGATTAGAGGGTTGGAGCTTTCTTTCCATCCTCCCCGCTTCTTTCTGCCCCATCTCTGGGAAGGGAAGACAGGCAGGACATCGAATCAATCGCCAGTGCCCAGTGATTTAATCAGTCATGTCTATATAGTGCGACCTCCATAAAACTCAAAGGACAGGGTTCGGAGAGCTTCCGGGTTGGTGAACACGTGACATTTGGGGAGAGTGGCGCCCCTGGAGAGGGCATGGAAGCTCTGTGCCCTTCCCGCACACCTAGCCCTGTGCATCTCTTCTAGCTGGCTGCTCCTGAGTTACATCCTTTCATAATAAACTAGTCATCTAGGAAGAAAATATTTCTCTGAAATCTGTGAGCCGCCCTAGTAAATTGAGTGATTCCCCAGGAGGGGGTTTCGGGAACTTCCAATCGCTAGCCAGTCAGAAGCACAGGTGAGAGATAATCTGGGCTTGCAAGTGCCTGGCACCTGAAGGGGGGAGGGGGCATCCGGTGGGACTGAGCCCTTAACCTATGGAGTCGGATGCTGTCTCCCAGTACACAGTGTCAGAGTTGAGTTGGACTGGAGGACACCCAGGGAGTGTTTGCAGCGTTGCTTGGTGGCATGGAGACCCCACATTGGAACCGGTGACCAGCATTCTTAATAGGGTCTGGGGATTAGGACGTCGACCCCTTGGGGGGGCGGGCATTATTCTGCCGGCCCCAGGAGCTACTCAGTCGTGCTGTGCTGGTGAATTATCCTCTAACTGTGGCTGGTTGGCTTTGCAGGAGGTGCTGTGGGGAAGAAGCTGCAGCATGTAAGTTGCTTGCCTTTGCGCTAAACAAGCCTCCATCCACCTAGGCAGCCTTCTCGCGCCTCTTCCTGCCTCCCCACCCAGAGCGTAGACGTTGTCCCCGCATTTCTTGCCTGCTGATTCTAACCCTAACTGTGCTTTACTTAGTAGCATGAAAAAGGTCCAGGGGAGGGCTTCCTGGCTTGGAACCTGAGTCTGGGAGAGGGCGGGGCTTATGCAGGGAGGGCCCTGCTTCTTATGCCCAAACTCCTTTTGCTGGAGTTCTGGCGTGGGACGGGGACACCAAGAACTGTGTTTGACAGGTCCTGGAGCAGCGGTGACTCCCGAGCCTCGGCTGAACTGTTGGGGAAGAATGGTGTGTTGGAGGAACAGAAGTCTCTACGTGAGTTAACCCGAGGGGCTGGGTGCTGGGACCCATCCGTCTACACCTACATCTAATTAATCGACTCAGTTTCTATTCAAGGGTGAAACCTGGGATGCCCTTGCTCCCATCAGCTACCATGTTTCCGTACAGGGGCGGGGGCGCCCCCCTGCACTGCCGCGGCTGCTCCAGCCTCCTGGCTTCCCTTTAATTCTTACTTTACCCCGTTTCACCCTCTACCATCTTCAAAGTGATCTTTCTAAACCCCAGCCGTGTCACAATCACCTCTGTGGTTGAAACCCTCCGCCCACTGCTCAGTGCCAGTGGCAGGTCCTCACGTGGCCTTGCCCCCTCTCGCCATGCACCCACGCACGGCCTGGCTCTTCCTGACCGCGTGTGGCTTCCCGCACCTCTCTCCGTGCCTATGCGAGTACTGGCCCCTCTGCCTGGGTTCCCTTCAGCCTCCCTCCTGCCCTTCCTCCCCTCCTCCACCTTAATTAACTCTGACACACAACACCCCTGGTCCTGACACTTCCCAAGAAAGCTCTGGATTTCTGCCAATGACTCTGTCCCCGGACCCTGAGCTCCGGCCTCAAAGCCAGTGATGTAACGCTGGGTCCCTTCCACAGCCTGGATAAGTGCTCGCTGAATGAGTGAGCACCGTATAACACTGTTCGTGAGGGGAGGACTGGTGTGTGTGCGCGCGCGCGTGCATATGTGTGTGTGTGTGTGTGTGTGAGAGAGAGAGAGAGAGAGAGAGAGAGAGAGAGAGAGAGAGAACATCGAAGAAAATGTGTTACTTGTCATATGTTCCAACTCCTCTGAATCTTCTAACTTTATGCCTTTTTTTTTTTTTCTGGCTATTTTTCTTAGGATTCAAGAAAAGAGAGACCGAGGTGTATATCGGCAATCTCCCTCCGGACATCTCTGAGGTACCCTACCCTCTGAGCAGCTGCCTCTTTTCTGTGGTCGCCCCCATATGACTTACTAATCTGCTAGTCACTGAATCTCACTGGTGTGTAAAGACATCTCAGAGCTACAGACGTGCAGGCGGTCACAGCTGGTGACGAGGCTGACCGACCCATCACGGTGTGTCTTGGACTTTTCCTGGTTTTAGCGTCCAGCTTGGTTAGCCCCTAAGCATCCCATGTTAGTCACCCCACTTATCACGGTGGGTGGATGGTGGGGCTGCAGTGAGGCAGCTTGTTTTTAGGAAGGGGCCTTATTAGGGTTCTGTGGTCACAGACGTCTGCATCCATTTCACTTTGAAATGAACCAATGGAGTCCGTCGGCTGCATACGCAGAGAGTAGAACGCAGACAGAGCCTTTTTGACCCCGGGAATCTTGCTGTCTATTCGGGGAGGTCAGACCAACAAACCAGAAATAATTACAGAACAACATACGTACTTAAGTTGTGTCGTAAGTGCATTTGAAGTACAGAGGACAGGAAAGCGGAATGTAATCTACCAAACTGAAGCATCCCCTGACTTTTACTGTCGAGCGTCTGCTATACGTAAAATAATGTGCTTGAACTTCAGCATAAAGAGAAATACCCTAGTCTTTGCACTCAAGGAGTTTAATCTTGGAAGAAAGATGAGCGAAACTGACTTTTGTGGAGACTCTGCTTCCTGCTAAACGTTTTCCAAAAATGTCCTGGTCTCCGTGCCCCCTCGCCCATCTTCTCTGCTCAAGTTGCACGTTATTCCCTCTGCACCGCATACTATGTTTTAATTATCAGGCTCCAGGAAATAGGGTAAAAGCTTCATTAGTGTGGTTTTGTTGAATACTTACAATTCTGGGTGGTGGGTGGTGTCTCCATCCTGGAGATGAGGCAGCGAAGGCTGTAGGAAGGGCCAGTGACTGGTCAGCCAGGAGTTGAATCCATGTCCAGTTGCCCCCAAGTACCAAGCCACATAATAAGACACGTAAATAACTCACCCTAAGAAAAGATGCACCTATTATGTTTTTATCTGACAGAGAAGAAAATGGGATTAGAACACAGAACGAAGCAATTCATTTTGACCCAATAAATGAAATCATGTTCAGTCAAAGGGGTGGGCTCGGGAGGGTCTTGGCACCTGATTTGATTGAATATGATTTCATTTATTGGGTCAAAACGAATTGCTTCACTCTGTGCTCCAATCCCATTTTCTTCTTTTTGTCAGATAAAAACGTAAAAATAGGTCCATCTTTTCTTAGGGTGAGTTATTTACATGTCTTATTATGTGGCTTGGTACTTGGGGGCAACTGGACATGGATTCAACTCCTGGCTGACCTCTGATTTCCCTTCCCCTCCTTGGCAGGCTGGTGTAACCTCTTATTTACAGTGAAATGGGTACAGGAGCCCCTACAGGTGGTTCCTGCAGTGCCCGGGGGGTAGGCAAGGCATTGGGAGGTCTGCCAGCTCTCTCCCTCAGCCCTGTGTCAAAGTCCAGCGCTGGGGTTGCTTGGCCTTGCTGCCCACACAGTGGGTGGGGGACTTTGGTCCTCATCCCCTCACAGGAAGAAGAAGCAGCCTTCTCCACAGTGCTTCCTTTCAACCTACAGACTCAGACCAGCCCCGTAAGAAAGACTTGAGCTAGTGGAGTAGAATTTGAACAGGGAATTTCTGATGATGACCCTAATGCCCCATCAAGAACACCTTCTTTACGCTGCGTACAAACCCACACATTTGCCTGCGGCAGTTTCAGGGTTGTTAGTAGACGATGAAAGTCTTGGAGCAGAGACAAAGGATGACTTATTACTCACAGCAATAACAATAGCCAGCATCTTTTTTTTTATTGCGATATAAATCACGTATCGTCAAATGCACTATTCTAATGTGTACAATTAAGTGGTTTTTAGTATACTCACGAGGTTGTGCACCCATCACCACTCATTCCGGAACATTTTCGTTACCGCCCAGATACACCCCACACCCATCAGTTGTCCCTCCTCCCCCCTCCCCGTCCTCCCAGCCCCCGGAAACGATTCATCTACTTTGTGTCTCCCAAGGTACAGCCTGTCTCACTACTTCCTTCCTCTTTATGGCTGAATAATACTTTAGTCCATGGATATACCACAATTTGGGTTGTTTCCACATTTTGGCTATGATGCATAATGCTGCTTTGAACATTGGTGTACACGTTTTTGTGTAAACATATGTTCCACTTCCCTGGGGGATGTACGTCGGAGTGGAATTACTGGGTCACATGACAACGCTGTGGTTAACTTTCAAGGAACTGCCGGACCATTGTCCAAAACAACTGTTCCATTTGACATTCACGCCAGCAATGTCGGAGGATTCCAGTGTCCCCACTTCCTTGTGAAAACCTGTCTTTTCACTGCGGCAATCTAGTGGATGTGAAGTGGTGGTAGCTCATGGTGGTTTTGACTGGCATTTGCTTGATGGCTCACGGGCATCTTCTCATGTGCTTGTTGGCCATTTGTATACATACCTTCCCTGGAGAAGTAGCTATTCAATCCTTTGCCCATTTTTTAACTTGATTTGTCTTTTTGTTATTGACTTGTAAATAAGAGGGTTTTTTAATATATTCTGGTACATGTGCCTTATCAGATATGATTTGCAAATATTTTTTTTCCATTTAGTTGTCTTTTCACTTTCTTTATATTATCCTTTGACATGAAAAAGTTTTTAATTTTGAGGGAGTCTAATTTTCTGTTTTCGGTTTGGTTGCTTGTGTTTGCTTTAGGTGTCCTGTCTAACAAACCACTGCCCAATCCAGCGTCACAAAGATTTATGTTTTCTTACAGTGTTAACACTTATTTAGACCTGTGATCCTTTTTGAATTAGTGTATGGTGTCAGGTGGGGCTCAATTTCATTGTTTTCCATGTAGATAGCCCTTCGTCCCAGCATCATTTGTTAAAAAGGCTCTTCTTTCCCTCATTGAATTATCTTGTCGAAAATCAATTGCCCATAAATGTAGGAGTTTATTTCTGGACTCTCTATTCCATTGATCTGTACATCTATTTATGCCAGTATTGCATTTGCTTACTATAGCTTTGTAGTGAGTTTTGAAATCTGTCACTTACTCTTGAATCCACGAGTGTGCTTTCTTCCCTCACCAGTTTTCTGAAACTGTTTTTGCTGACTGTACTCACCTACACGATGCCAGATGGATTGAAAACTTTCAGATGCCTTCTGTGTCCATAATTATGACAGAAGGGCAACCTGAAAACTCTCTCACAAGAAAATACTTGGAAAAAGAGGCTAACATATAAGAAACATCACTTTTTAAATGCATGCGAGGAGCTGAAATCTAAGAAAGTAAGGAAAATTGAGAGGGCACGAAAGAAGCAGGTAACTGCAAACCAGGAGTCTGGCCAGTGCCTTGGGTCTTTGCCTCAAAAACCAAAGGGCTGGGATTATAATGGCCATCTGAGGGTAGGACATGACACCTTGGGTCTGTGCGAGGAGGGTCGGTAACTGACGCCATTGCAAAGGCAAAATCTTGGAAGAGCAGGGCCCTCAGTGAAAGTGTGAACCACAAGCCCTTTGCTCACTGGCCCCGGGGTGCTGTTGAGGAAGCTTTTCTGTATTGGCCTGGAAATGGGGTGCTTGGGGCTAGCAATCTCCCCAAGAACACATAGCAATAGGTCTGGTTTTATGTGAATTGGGGTTTATATTTAACTTACCTGCATGGTCTGGGAACCTCAGGCTAAAAATTAGCCATTGATAAAGTGAAAAACCTAATTCATGAAGAAACCTTTAAACTGAGTGGAAGGAAACGTCCGAAATCGGATAAAGAGCTTCCACAGAAAATACCCAGAAAACATTTCCCTGGGGAGGGTATTTTAAAATCAAGCACAAGACATGAGTCCCTCTGCCACCTCTTCCATTTAACATTTTTATGGGCGGTCTTAGAGCAAGTGAGAAAAAAAGAAATGAAAGGTGTAAGAATGGGAAAGGAAAAAAAACTGTCATTACTTGCAGACGGTTGCTTAAGTCGAAAGCCTAAAAGAATCTCAGGTGTTAGAATTGTTGAGAATTAGCAGGGTGGTTGAATATAAAATAAATATACAAAAGACAATTTTATTTCCATACAAGGAGGTAGAAATCTAATGAAAGTTGTATAAGACATATATACGGAAAATTATGAGGTTTTATGGAAAGACATTAAGGGGAACCTAAATAAACAGGGAAATGCCGTGTTATGAATAAGAGACTGGTATTGTTATTTGAACCTGTTCCATATTTAAAGTAGGATGAAACAGGCAGTTAGATTAATGTTAGGAAAAGATTTTCAGTATAAGAGAAAAGATAAAAATAAGTAAAAACTAAGGCTAAGTGATAGGCATGTAGGCATCTGTTATACTATTTTCTAACTATGTCGAAAGTTTCCAAATAAAAATAAAAAGACACAAGAACATGCAGAAAAGGAGGCCCCACGGCCAAAGATGGGACAATTTATACATCAAAAATACTGATGACTTCATTTGACTAAAACTCACCGATGATAAAAAAGCAATCATTTGTAATGATGCCTAAAGAAGGGAGAAAGGAATAAAACTTGCTGGACGCAATAGAAGGTAGAAAGGCAACAGTTCATTAACGTAAAACTTGATAATTAAAAGGGAAAGAGTGTTTATGTTGCTTTTCTAACACACACTATTTTCAGGCAAACAACCCTAGTAGAGGAGAAAAAGTCCTTTACAGAGGAAGTCTAGTTCATAAATGCAGAAGAAACTATGGAATTAGAAAAGCATCACTTTGCAGACCCATAATAAAATCCCCATTTCAGATAGTGGTTAGGGTTGGTAAATTGATTAGGAAAAATATTGATGGGTAGTTTGACAGTGGAGGGGTCAGTCTGTCAGCATCTGGACTTGCTGATAAATTTAGCATCACTAAAAGTGAGACACCCACATATAAGCCCCCTAAAGTGATGCATTGTTATTGGGCTAGAATACCATCTATAAAGTATTCCAGCACGCGCACACGTGGTCATAATGTCATAATATCTAAATGCTCAGTGGCTAATTTCCAGTGTAAAGGAAATGGGGGGGGGCGGGGTACAAGGTCAAGTTATTAATAAATGCTATCATAAAGAAGCAGAACTCTGTGTACAGGACGGCTGACCTGGTTTCTAGAACCAGTCCAAGTCAGGGAGAAATTAAAGTATGGGATCGGATACAGATTGAAAGAGATTTAAAAAACACTTCAGAGAAGCGACAGCCAAATATAATCAGATATTGTTTGGGTGCTGATTTGGACAGAACAACTGAAAAATATTTTTGAGATAGTTGGTGAAATATACTTATTAGTTGATAAGAAACTATTGTTAATCTTCTTAGTTTGATAATGGCATTGTATCTCCGTAATAAGAAAATATCCATTTTTGAGGTATAAAGTATTTAAGTGTGAAATGACGTGATACCTGGGATTTGCTTTAAAACCCTCTAGCAAATGAGGGGTGGAAAGGTAGATGAAACAACTGTGGCAGGACGTTGATGGTTGTTGAAACTTGGTGATGGGTTTCAAGGATTCATTGTACCTGTCTACTTCTATGTACGTTTGGAAATTTTTTTAAAATCACAAAAAGTGAAGTATATCCAGCATCTGAGCATGTGGCATCACTCACCACTGTTCCCCTGACCCAAGCAGCCATCCTCTCACCTCATCCCTGCAGTGGCCTCTGGTTTGTTTCCCTTCTGTCCTTGATCCCCTTCAGTCCTGTCTTCACAGCAGCTGGAGATCCTAGAAGATGGTAAGTAGATCTCAGCGCCCCTCTACTTAGCAGCCTCCAGTGGGTCCCCCTGAGGCCCCACACGAGCTGGTCCCAGCAGCCCTGTGCCTGCATCTCCTACGCCCTCTCCCACCCTCTCCCTTGCTCACTCCACGTCCATCCTGGACCTCAGCCCTGCCCCAGGGCCTTTGCACTTGCTGCTCTCTCCACTTAGCATGCCTTTCTCTCAGGTGTCACCGTCTCAGAGGGCCCTCCCTGGCCCTCCCCCCTGGATTGCAACACCCCACTCCCGTCCTCTCTTACTTTAGATGTCTCCTTAACACTTACCACTATCGAACTTACCATGCACATTACTTACTCACCTAATTGACGATCTGTCTTCCTCAGAGTAGGAGGGGGAGGGGGTTTTGTCTACTCTGTTCACTGTGCATGAAACATTTTCTCGCACAGAAGAGACACTTAGTAAAGATTCATTGAATGAGTGAGGAATAAAGACAGTAGGTTTGGACAAGTTTTTCAAGGATTTTGTAATAAAGGAGAGCAGGAAAACGGTGGTAGCAGGAAGAGGACCTGGGGTCAGAGGTGTTATGTGTCTATAAGTCAGGTGGTAAATACTAGAGCAAGGACAGGTCCTCCATGTCGAGGGGCGCTCACAGGGATGTGGGGAGGCTGAGAGATGTGCTGGCGGGGTGTGGGCGATCCCTTTTGCTGGCTTCTGTCTGCGTGAAATAAGAATCCACGTTATCAGCTGTGCGTGAGTATGTATAGGACCTGTGTGTTCCTGGGTGTGGAATGGGGGCCACACTGCACACAGCTGGACCCGGAGGGGAGACTGACCTGCACCCCCCAGCAGCGTGCATTCTGTCCTCACCTGTGCTTGGAGTTGTCCAGCTGCTGAATTGCTGCTGGTCTGATGGGCATGGCTTTGTTTAGCATACAGGGACCTTAACCTACCTGTCCGGCACCCCGTCCGTGGTCCATACACACTGGTGCCATAATTAATAGTCGGCTACAGATCCCATACCTGCTGTTTGGGGTCGTGATTGATCGAAGGGCATGTGTTGTTAAGTGAAATAGGTTATGAAGCAGAGGTACAGTGTGACCCCATCATGTTTGCATAGACGTGCAGTGCTTATGTTTTGGGAGTAGAATTATAGGTGATACTTCTAGGTTGCTTTTCCGTATGTTTAAATGTACCTATAATAAACACTTAATGCTTTTGTAATTTAAACAGTTCTAGTCAGTTTCATTCCATTATTTAAAATGAGATGTAAAGGACTCCCTAAGGGGCCGGAGGCAATTTTAGCTTAATGTAGCAAGCCTCCTTCAAATCTATAATTGATCAAGACATTTTTAAATAAAATTAAACTATAGTCTTATCTGCAGTTTTGCTTTCTGCAGTTTCAGTTACTCGCAGTCTGAAAATATTACGTGGAAAATTCCAGAAATAAACAATTCATAGGTTTTAAATTATGTACCGATCTGAGTCGCGTGATGAAACCTGTGCTCTCACACTGCGGACACTAACTTTTATTTTTATTAGTTATTTTTGTTACTTTCTTATTTTGCCTCATTTATTTTATCTTAGGTGTGTATGTATAGGAGAAACCACTATATATAGGATTTGGTACTGTCCACAGTTTCCGGCTCCCAGTGGGGGGCTTGCAGTGTATATTCTGTGGATGAGGGGGGCCAACTACTGTATTAAGGGGCAGAAAAGAAAGTCGGAGGGCGTGTCTTCAGATGTGAGGCGTTCTTATCCACGGGTGGAAACAGTAACGGCATCTGAGGCGGGATGACCTCACTGGTAACATTGATTGAGGTCCCACGGATGTAAAGGTGTTGGCAACTTTTTTGTTTTTTTAGGTTTTTTTGGTATTTGTATTTGTGTGTGTGTGTGTGTGTGTGTGTGTGTGTGTGTGTGTGTGTGTATGTGTGTGTGTGGTGGTGGTGGTGGTGGTTCTTCTCTCACCCTCAAGCACATTTTATGAAAACTAGTACTTCCTGAATCTGCTTGATAGTTTGTGACCTTGACTGCATGTTAAAATCCTCTGGAGAGCTTTTAAAAAATATCAATGCTTTAATCCCAACCTCAGAGATTCTGGTTTTGTTCATCTAGGATGGGCCAGCATTGCGTTGGTAGTTAAAAAAGGAAAAAAAGTAACTCTCCAGCTAAAGCTTATTTGCAATCAGCACTGAGAACCACTGCTGTGGAACAAGAGTTGGTGAACTTTTTCTGCGAAGGGTCAGGTAGTCAGTATTATACACTTTGCAGGTCATGTGTCTCCTTTGCCGATATGCAACTCTGCCACTGTAGCATGAAAGCAGCCTAGACAATAAGCAAATGAATTTGTGTGGCTGTGTTCCAATAAAACTGTATAAAAAAGACAGTGGGCTGGATTTGGCCTAAGGCTGTGGTTTTCTGACACTTGCTCTAGAAGATACAAAACTATTAAAAAGTTTCCTATCTTATTTTAATAATGGCAAAAGCTGGAGAGAAGAAAGCTGTAGTTTGGCATGATACAATGAAAAGAATATCGGATTTGAAGTTAGAAGCGCTGGTGCAAATCCTGACTCGTACGTGGCTGTGCAACCTTAGGGAAGCCACTGAACCTCTCTGATCCTTATTTTATGCTTCTGGGAATGAGGACAGTAATAGTGGGCATTTCACAGGCTGCTTTTAGAGATCACATGGAGTAAGGTAGATGAACGTGCTTTGTAAACTGGAAATGCTAAGCTTGTTCTCACCAATTGCAATTGCTTGTAGCTCAGCCTCTTTGTGGACTCGTGTGTAAGAACCATTAAATATTTAAAAGTAAAGCCAATTAGAAAAGGTGAATGTAAATGTACCACAAACATGAAGACTGAGAAGAATGAGGTATACATAATGCATTTCTGTTTTCCTCAGCCAACAAAGTAACTTGAGATTGATTAGAAGATTTGTAGGACTAGTATACACTGTTTTCCCAAGATAGAATTTTCTAGGGACCTATGGGTTTTCATCATGGTGGTGGCATTCACAACTGCAGGGGGCTGCTGGGGAAGCCGAGGAAGGAGGGTGTGGAGAAGTGCAGGTGGGAGCCGGGCGGGAGGCCTGTGAGGTGGGGTCGGTGGCAGTGATTTTCCATAGCGGGCGGGCCGTCCGGAGGGAGTGGGAACAGAGGCATTAGGGGAGGCGGCTCTTTCGACACATTTGGCAGAAAAGAGGAAAGATAGGGTGTAGCTCAAAAGGGCATCAGGGTTCGATGTTGCCTCAAAGAAAGTGGGTGGTGTGTGTATTGAGACAGACGAGGACGCCTGGCAAGCAGAGTGGGGGCCACTGGGGAGGGAGGCAGCCTGCGGGCAGACGGGGAAGACTTGAGAATGGGTAGGGGGAAGTGTCCAGGAAGGGGGCAGGCGACCCTATCCCTGGGCGCTGCCGGCCAGGCTGCAGTGAGGCAAGGGGGCACGCAAGACTTGCATAGAAGGTGGTGGGTGGGAGCTGACCAGAGACACATGTCCACTCTCAGGGCGCTGCCCACTCAGGCTTCACTCTGCCCCATCGGTAGGACGAGCCTCGTGTATGTCCCGCCAAACTAGGAGCTCCTTGAGTGCAAGGCTAATGTTGAGTTCACATCAGTATCTACTGGGACACTCAGCGTAAAGCTTGCCCGGAGCACGTGTTTGCTGTAGGTCTGTTGAAGGCATGAAGAGAGAAATGAAGGAAGGTTTCTGTGAACACAAGACTGAGTCGGCCACGCATAGGAGGTTTGGTTAAAGCAGGCCACAAAACCTGGCGCCCACAGCAAATCACAGACCTGCATTAAGTCTGTGTTCAGTGGCTCACAGATTAGCTGGTGGGAGAGCAAAAGCCCTGAGACCCGGCTGTGCGTGTTGTCTCTGGGTCTCTTTCTCTTCTAAACCCTGCCCTTCTAGGAGGATCTTCGGAACCTTCTGAAGGACTTCAGTCCGTTCCACGTGCACAAAGTCCAGAGCGGCTGCAAATGGTATGGACGAATCTTTGTTTTCTTTGGGAAGTGGCTCCTTTCCTCTTGGTCCGTTTTGTTGATGCACTGACGTTGCAGACTAGCTCATCAGCTCCCAAATCCATACCCACTGTTCCTTGGCAAAGTGACACCTGGGAGACCCCTGTTCCACATTTAACCTTCTGACTTGGCAGCCAATACTGTTTTGTGCATACAGCCTTGGTTTAGGAGTCCAGAGACCTGGGTTTAGTTTTGGTAACATGTCCTTGCTCTGTGTTGTGATAGGAGGTAAGTGACCTTACCTCCCTCAGCCTTTGTTACCGCTGCAAACTGGACCTCCTCATATTTTCCCTTTGTTATTTCCAAGGCGGTAACAGTGCTTTGAACTTTGGCGGGAGTCATATGAAGGAAGCCCAAAGCTGGAGCCATGTGGTGTATAGTGACAGTTGGCACACGTCTTCTGATCCCCAGACCCCCAACCCAAGCCAGCCCCCCACTTGCTTGTGTATCTGGAAGCGCCCTGCTCTATGGCTGCAGGGGAGGGAGAGAGGAGACTCCCTGCACTGGGCTTGGCCCCCCTGCACCTCTCCCCTGCATGTGCTCAGAGCTGCCCCTCTCCTGACTTTCCAGTTTTGCATTCGTGGATCTGGGCTCTGTGCAGAAAGTGGCGCTGGCGGTGCAGGAGCTGAACGGGAGGTTCTTCCACAAACGAAAACTGTACGTGAATTCCAATAGAAGTTGTCCCAAGAGGACCCCTGACGTGGCCAAAAGGCCCCGGGAGCTGCCGGTACGTGTCCCACCTCTCCGTGCTCTGGTGGCTTTACGCTCCTTCTCCAGAGCGTGGCCCACCTGGCTTTCTGTCCATCCTCCTTCAGTCTGGTCTCACTGTGGAGGAGGCGGGGGCTTGGGTGAAATCAGGCCACTGTTATGACCTTTAACAGTCAGGGGCAAGATCCCGTACAGGAGATTTGGAGTTTTTAAGGAGGCCTATGTCCTCAGAAAAGGCACATTCTCAGAAGCCCTGACCACTTTTCTACAAGCTTTCTTGTAGAAGACGGCAAGTCATGGCCTTAAATGCAAAGGAGGCTGGGAAATGTCGTTTTTCAAATAGGCATAGTGTTGCTAAACTTGGGGTTCTGTAGTGAGGAAGGAGAGAACGCATGTTGGCGGGCAGGTAACAGGGTCAGCTGTCGCTGGAGAAGCTGAGAGGTGGGTTGGAACCACCACAGTAATTGTCAGAGGTGGCCCCCTTGCTTGTTCCAAACGACTTTTCTTCGTTTCTCTCTAAACCTTAGCGTTTTGGCGAGCAGACTGTCACATTGTACTACGTACTGACCTCATAGCAGTCACCTACCACCATTTTCTCTGCCACGCCCTTTGATTCACTGATACCTTCGGTTTCTGGTTCACTGTCTTTCTCTCCTGTCATCATTCAAATTCAGGGTCCATGTGAATGGCCCGTCTGAGAGTCTGGACCATTGTATTTTTAATGATCTTTTCTTGCATCCGGTCACAGTTTCCCGTTCCCCGAGCTATATCTCAGACCTTGTCATTGCTCATAACCGAACATCTCCAGAATATCCATTTCAGGCATCCTGTTCTGTCCCTCCCCGCTTCTTTGCAGCTCTCTTACTCTAGAAGAGTGGTTCTCAAACTTTAATAGCATCAGAATCAACTGAAGAGCTTGTTAAACAGCTTGAGCCCCACCCACAGAAAACCTGAGTGAGTACGTCTAGGGCGGGGCCTGGGAATTTGCACAAGTGCCAGGCGGTGCTGGTGGTGCTGGTCCTGGGACCATGTTTTGAGTAGCAAGTGTCTAAAGCCCAATGATTAGACACATTAGGACCCTCAATCCACTGCACCCACCATTTCTTCACTATTCAACACATTCTTGACTCCCTCTCACTTTCCTACTTAGCTGAGATTCCATAGTTATAACTACCTTCGTTCAAGCGTCCTTAACTCCCTTAACTCACTAGCTCATATCTTGCAAAACTCCGCTCCCAGTTGAACCCAGCCCTCTGCCTGTTCTGAAGCTGCCCTCTGAGCTGTTGAAGACGTTCACACCACCTTGTTAACTGGTCTCAATATGTGTTCCATCACAGCTTTCCCACTTCCAAACTGACCTGTCTTGGAATTCTCTAATCTTTTCTGCTATGCCCACCCAATCTGCTACCGTGTTTCCCCGAAAATAAGACCTAGCCGGACCACTCACTCTAATGCATCTTTTGGAGCAAAAATTCATGTAAGACCTCTTATATTAAGATGCATTAGAGCTGACGGTCCAGCTAGGTCTTATTTTCGGGGAAACACAGTATTAAGCCCATCTAGTGAGTTTTCATTTTAGGTAGTGTATTTTTCAACTTCCATTTAGTTATTTGTTTTTCCATTTCTCTGCTGAAATCTTCCATCTTTTCACCCATTGTGTCTATCTTTTCTTTTACGTTCTTTAACATATTTATGATAATTATAAAATCATTTTCTGCCAGTTTCAATCATCTTCTGGGTCGTTTGTGACTCTGCTTTTATTGACAATTTACCTCCTTGATTATGGGTCAAGGTGTCTTTATAAATATAGTAATTTTTTATTGTATGTTGGCTATTGTGAATGTTATATTGTAGAGATTTTATATTATGTTCTCTAAATAGTGTTGAATTTTTTTTCTAGCAAAAATGAAATTACTAGCCAATCTTTTCATCTTATTCAAGTTGAGTTTTTTTTGTTGGGATTGGTATACTTCAGTTGGAGGGTTAGTTCTTGGACAAAATCCTTTTCCTAAGCCTTGGCTCTCCAGGGTCTCAGGAGAGGGTCTCAGGTGCTCACCAACGTCTCTCCACTCAGGCTGGTTGGAACTCCGTTGTCTCCCCAGCGCCATGAGACCTATGACACCTGTGTCCCTCTCCGCTCCCTCTCCCTCACCCCCTACTGTGGCTTTTCTGTCGAAGGCCCTCCCAGAACTTAACCCTGCACACGGTCAACTCAGGAATCAACCCAGGATCTGAGAGGAGCCTCTCAATTTCTGGGACTTTTCTGTGGCTCCTTCCTCTCCGATCCCCTGTCCCACAAATTCGCGGCACCCAAACTCTTTCTTATCTGTGCTTCTTCTGCCCAGAGAGACTGCTGCTGACTTTCCAGCTCTGCTTCCCTCTGCTGTGGTTGGAAAAATGCCCCAGGCCGAAGGCCAGCGTGATTGTGGCCTCACCTCCACCTCTGTGTGTTCCTTTTCTCAGGCAAATTGCCCTCTGCTGTCTACTATCATTAGTCTATGCCAGAAGTGGTCAGTTCATGTATGTTGTCCAGTGTTAGAGTTGTCTGGGGTGGGGGAGTCAGTTCAACAACACTAGAAGACGTTGTTGTGGGGCCCACCTTGCTTCCTTTTCTGATGGATGTGTTTTCCCAGGAACATACATTGGAAGCAAGTAACCTAAGTTTCTATACATTTGGAAATTTCAAAACACATTCCTGAGTAAGCAACACATAGGTCAAAGGAGAAATCGTAACAAATGTAAAAATACGTAGAGCTAAACAATAGGAATATAGTTTCCAGCAAAAGTTGTGGGATACGGTGAGACCAGAAATGGATAGTATTGAATGCTTAAATGAGCAAAGATGACAGGTTGAAGATCAGTGAGCTAAGAGTTGATTGAAGAGGTCGATAAAAAGTAAAAATAAACCCAAATAGAGAACAGACGGAAAACTTTTAAAATTTTAAAAAGATTTTTTTTAATTTAAAATTTGTAAGCAAAGCTGCAGTTATGTGTCAGTTATATCTTAATAAAGCATAAAAAACAAAGCTACAATAGAAGGTATTAATGGAAGGTATCAATAAAGCCAAAATTTAATTCTTTAAAGAGATTAATGAAATAGAAAAATCTTTGGCAAGATTAATCAAGAAAAAATGCGAAATGGGCATAAATTAATATTAGTAATGAGAAAGAGACCCAGCAGGTTCAAACAAAAGATAATGTGGTAATAAATTTAAAAGTTGAAGACATGGACACATTCCTTAAAATATATCATTTTCAAAACAGAGAACCCTGATAGTCCTATAACCATAACGTAGTTGACTGATAGTATATAATCTTCTCACAAAGAAAACTCCAGGTCCGGATTGTTTTATAGGTAAATTTTACCAAATTGACAAGGAATAGAAAATTGCAATAATATAAATTCTTCCAAAGAATAAAATCAGAAAGATACTCCCTAGTTCATTCCGTATGAGGCCAGTATAACCTTTATATCAAACCAGACAGAACAGCATAAGAAAGAAAAATTGCAAGCTGGTTTCCCTCATGAATACACACACAACATTTCTAAACAAAATATTGGCAAGATAAGGTCAATAGTGGCTAATGATGGTTGTATATCATGACAAGTTGTTTTTTTCCCCCCAAAATACAAAAGCAATTTACTATTAGAAAAACTATAAATGTCTTTCACTACCTTAACAGATTAGAGGATGAAAACCATATGATAACTTTGAATAGACACAGCAAAAGCATTCAATAAAATTGAGCACTAATTTATGATTTAAAAAATAAAGATTCTGAGCAGCTAGAAGTCCAGAGTAGAATAAAATTTGTTAAGGCATAAAGAAAAAGACTAGAAGGATGAGTTAAAATTAAGAATTTATCATCTTGAAAGATAGTATGAAGGAAGATAAATTCAAGCTGAAAACGGGGAGGAGATATTTGCAGTAATATGACCAACAAAGGATCAGGAAAGGGGTCCACAGACTTTGGCCAGTGGTTCCGATGCTTCTGCCCCACTGCCTGTTTTTATGCTGCTGGCAAGCTGAGGATGCTTCCCTGCCCCCCAACCAACTACACTTTATATTTTGAGATCATTTTAGATTGACATGCAGTTGTAAGAAGCAATACAGAGAGACCCCTTATCCTCTTTGCCCAGTTTCTCCCATTGGTGACGTCTTGCAAAACAATATCACAACCAGAATATTGACGTGGATACAGTCAAGACACAAAGTATTTCCATCACCAGCAGGATCCCTTATGTTGCCTTTTTATGGCCACATACACTTCCCTCCCATTAACCCCTGGCAACAACTAATCTGTTCTCCATTTCTATACTGTTGTAATGTCAAGAATGTTATATAAATAGAATTACGCAGTGTGTAAGCTTTCAGGCCTGGCTTTTTTCACTCCGCATAATTTTTTGGAGATCCATCCAGGTTGTTGCATATACCAACTGTGTTCATTCCCTTTTAATGCTGAGTGTTACTCCATGGTTTGCTTAACCATTCATCCATTGGAGGACAGCTAGATTGTGTCCAGTTTGGGGCTATTACAAATACAGTTGCTAAACATTCATGTACAGAGTTTGTGTGTTTCTTGGGGATAAATGCCCCAAACTGCAGTTGCTGAGTGGTATGGTCGTTGCACGTTTACTTTTCAAAGAAAGAGCCAAACTTCCCAGAGTGGCTGTACCGTTTTACATCCCTGCTAGGAATGTCTGAGGGGTTCTCGGCATCCCCTCCAGTATTTGATGTCGCTGCTTTTTATTTTAGCCATTCTGAGAGGTGAGTAGTGATACTGTGGATTAATTTGCATTTCCCTAATGCTGATGATGTTGAACGTCTTTTCATGTGCCTGTTGCCATCTGTATATCTTTTTTGATGAATTCTTTTCGTTCCTTTGCCCATGTCCTAATTGGATTGTTTTCTTGCTGTTGAGTTTTGAGAGTTCTTTGTATATTCTAGGTACTAGTCTTTTGTTGGATATGTGGTTTGCAGATATTTTACTCTATAGCTCTTTTTTTTATCCTCTTATTACTGCTGGGTGGGTGTGGAAGTCCAGACTTCCCAGGGGGTCTCTACTGACACCACAGGCAGGGGCGGTGGCGGAGGGGCTGGTTTTATACTGGTTCGGGGGTGAAATTCCTGGCTGCCTACTTGGCCTCCTGTAACACGGGGTGGAGGTTTTGGGGTGACTCTTCACACCCTCATGAGGGTGAAAGTCTAGGCTCCCTGCTCGTCTTTGCTGGTGTGCACGGACGTGGGGCCATCTTTGTGTGTGCATGTTTAGCTAGAATAGAGTGGTTATTGTCTCGAAGCTTCCTGTCACGTTAGGCGGGGGAATCGAAAGAATACTATTTCAGGACACATGAAAATCATATGAAATTCAAATCTCAGTGTCTGCAAATAAAGTTTTATTAGAAAACAGCCCCACGCATTCATGTCCTTATTGTCTCTGTCTTCGCACATTAGCAGAGTTGAGTAGTTGCGACAGAGGCCAGCGGGCCGCCAAGCCTGAAACCATCACTCTCTGGCCCTTTATAGGAAAAGTGTTCGCCTCTGGATTCAGATCCAGAATATGTTGGAAGAGCAAAATTAAAAACTCCCAAAAGTCAATGAGAAAAGGAAACAACCGGATAGAAAATTGGGCAAGAACTAGGAGTAGGCATTTTATAGACAAGGAGGCAAAAAAGCCACCAGCTGGTGCCCTCAGGCTGCAGTGTTGGCCTTTCCCATAAGCCTGCGCGGCTGGCTGGTCTCGACGACACCCAGGCTCGTGGGGTTTGCCACCACCTGCTCCAATGAAGGCAGCCGCCCCTGGTTTTCATAGCTATGCCCACCCTGGTAGGACTGTCAGCGGGAGGAGCTGGGCGTGGGGGTGTGAGAAGCTCCAGACTGAAACAACTGACTCCCACTGTTTGTCTCCAAGGACCCGTGGTCTGTTGTTATTGTTTTTTAATAGACGCTCTCAATTTTTTTATATGCTTCTGGTCAGTTTCCAGAGTCCTGAAATGGGTTTTTTTTTTTAAATTTTATTGGGGAGTATTGGGGGACAGTGTGTTTCTCCAGGGCCCATCAGCTCCAAGTCCAGTCGCCGTTTCTTTCAATCTTTCGTTGTAGGGGGCGCAGCCCACCATCCCATGCGGGGATTGAACCGTCAGCCTTGTTGTTGAGCCACCTGGCCGCCCCGAAACGGGTGTTTTTGACAATTGCGTCAAGTTTTACCATTGCTTTCTGGGGAGAGGATTTATTAATTGGAATATTTTGTAGTAAAATTGTTTTAGAGAAGAGACAATTAGAGGATGAGCTTCGGTGGTTTGCTTTTCTCACTTTTCTCACTTCATCCAGGTCTCCTCAGCTGTCACTTGACCAGCTGGCAGCAATGTCCCAGGACACGGAAGGAGACTGTTGACAGCTGGTGATTGATCTGGGCCACTGTGCTTGTGGCAACAATAGAATTAATTAAATCGGCTGCTTGGGCCGACACTGAGATGCCGCCTTGATCTCGGTGGCGTCCAGGTGGCCACTTCTGGGCTCCGCACGCGTCCTGAGAGTGCAGGTTTGTTTTGGGGTTCGGGCCTGGTATGGTGAGAATTATGTGGCTTTTCCTCCGAAAATTTCACAAACTGTCAAAACGGGCTCGTTATATTTATGTCTCAAATCATTAGGGAATAATAATTAGGCCAGAAGTGGTTTCAAATGTCTCTGTATCAATAACAATTTTTAGCTTGAAACCGCTGCTGATAATTGCTCCTCGGGTCCGTGTTTAGAACAGTCCTAGGAGCGTCGGAATAAAAGGCACGTTCTGTGGTTGGGAGAGGACAGTTGTTTGCGCTGTCACTTTGCTTTGTTGTAGGGACACGGGGGTGGGGCAGAGGGTTTCCCGTGGAGGTTTGCTTGGGTCTCATGGCCGCCAGTGGTAGGGAGCCCACTGGTAGAGGGCCCACTGTAGGCTCCATTCTGATCGGTGCTGCGGGAACTCATTTAATGACGGGAGGAAGTCACTCATCCTGCTCCCACTTACTGAGCACCTACTGGGTGTCGTGTCCTGGACAGACGCGAGCCCAGCTAAATCTTCACGTCAGTGCAGATGGGATTGGTGGTACAGGAGGAAACCCAGCCTTCGAGAGTTCACAATTCGCCCCAGGTCATTCTTCCCCTTTCCTTCCATTTATCCACTAACCCATCCATCCATCCATCCATTCAACATATATATGTTTACGGAGAGCCCAGTAGGCACGCAGCCCCATTCTAGGCCCTGGGGCTACCTCGGCGGTCTCGAGGTAACTGTCAGAAGACCAGTGTGATTCTTATTCTCATGACTCTTATATTCCAATGGACAGAGACATACAGTAATCCAACGAATAAGAAAATGCCAGATAACACGTGCCAGGCAGAGAATTAAAATGAGGTGATGTGATGCAGCGTGAGAGGTCTCTTCTTTCGATGGCCCTGAGGGAGGCCTCTGTGAAGAAGTGATAGATCAGAGCGTATCCTGCGAAGACGAGAACGTTCCAAGCTGACACCTGCCAGTGCCCCCACGGTGTGACGGGGTGGGACGAGGGGAGCGTGGGCAGAGAGGAGCCCGGCGGGAAGGAGGGTCAGCTCGTGGCAGCCACAGTGAAGACTGGGTTTGATCTGGAGCCACAGTGGGAAGGCATTGGAGGGTTGTAATCGGGAGTGAGGTGACCTGATTTTTGTTCGTAAGAGATCACGTCTGCTGGGTGGCGACTGGATGTGGGGGCCAGTGTGACAGCAGCACTCTTTGCACACTTGCTATGGTCCCAGAGAAAGGTGGCAATAGTTAGGACTGGGGTGGTGCATGTATAGAGAGGGGTACGTGGGTTCTGGTGTTTGGAGGAAGACGTGACTTGGCGTGATGACGAGTTGGACACGGGGAACGAGATGAACTTGGCCTGAGCCACTCACTAGCTCTGGGTGTAATTTACTCGCATTGAGGAAGCCGGGAGGCTCTATTTTAGACACACGGCCTCGTGGCCTCTTAGCTGTCCTGTGAAGCGGGCGTCTCCGTATTTGAATTAAATTCCAGAGAGCAATTAGGGTTGGAGATGTGGAGTTGGGAGTCTGCCGTGTACTGTTGACTCCTGAAGCGACAGAGCTGGAGGTGACCGTGGAGAGGGGTCAGGGGAGCAGAAGACCAGGTCCTGTCCTGGGGTATGCCGGCATTTATTGGTTGAGCTCATGTAAAGGGCCAGCCAGTGAGAGAGAATGAAAACCAGGTGCGTGCCATGTCCGGAGAAGTGTTTCTGGAAAGAGGGAGCAGGTGGGACACCACAAGTCAGTCCAGAAACGAGACCATGAGGGCTCGGTGACGTGACTGTCACTGCTGACCCCCTGCAGAGCCGTTTCAGGGAGGCCCGGCTGGAAGGGATGACGCCAGGTGTGGAAGTAGAGAGAACTCTCAACAGGACTTGGAAGGAAGGGGGCAGAGAAAGGTGACAGCTGGATGGGATGCGGGGTCCATTCCAGGGCTTTACAACCATGCATAGCAGAGCGTGTTTCCTGGTGGGAGACGTCCACACGGGGTGCGGTGAGGGAGAAGGGGCATGACCGCAGGGCAGCTGGCCTTGACAAGGTGAGATGGTACGAGACCCAGAGCCAGCAGAGCAGGTACACAGTGGCCAAGGTGACAGGAGGGATGACGCGGGGTGCATGGGGGGGAGTTTGGTGGTTTGCAAGGTGAGAAGATGAGGGACCCTGGTGCCCCTGTGTCCAGTTTGCCCCGATGGAGACGCCCGTTCGCCAGGTTGAGGTGGGCTGGGGGCGCGGTGGGTCTGAGGACAGCATGAAGTAGTCCATTCAGAGAGGAGAGGAAACAGGAAACTCACTCGGGCTTGTGGTGGGACTGCAGCATCTGTCCACATGGCAGTGGCGGCCAGACGTGTTTCCCGAGTGGGCAGCGGCCAGAGCAGGGCCCTTGGGGCCTCTAGCTGGGTTGAGGGTTTTCCTGGTGAGAACGGGGCACAGGGAAGCCCGCGTGACTTGGGGGGCTGCCGGGCCCTAGTGAGGCGCTGGTGCCATACCTTCCTGTTTCCATGCAGCCCCACACCCAGAGTAACCATTTGCACTTCCTCCAAGAAGTGCCAGCAGGGACCCCCCAGGCTGAGCAGCCCTGGGCTTCTGGAACCGTAGCCCTGACGGAGCTCCCCTGCAGCCCTCCCCCCGACCCCGTTTCTGAGCATCTTTTCTTTGCTTCGCTCAAGATCCCAGCGAGAAGGGAGAACGTGGGTGGGTGTCCCCAGTCAGCTAAAGCCCGTGTCAGCGCAGGGGCTGTTGACACTGTCTCCAGGTCCACCTGGAGTGACTCAACTTGTAAATCAACAAAAGTCAACACTGCCGTGCCTAAGTGACACTGTTCCTTTTTCTCCCAGGTTCTGCAGAAGGCTCCCCGTCCAGGATCGGCCAGAATCACCGGTGAGGCCCGACCTGCCATCTGTTCCCAGGGCGTGTCTTTGCAGCTCTTGACTAATTCTCCCAGCCTCCCTTCCAGCTTTGTCCCGTTTACCCCTCAGTGTAGCAATGATCCTTTGTTCTAGGACGCTTTCTTGACTAACGACTCTTACCCAGCACACTCTCCCCACCTGAGGATCTAGTGGCTGAGAATGGAGGGATGTGGCCTCTTGGCCCATCCTGTCCTACCTCTGCGGGTGGGACCAGGGCCTTGGGGGGAGGGGGGGACAGCTCTGATGCCTCCACGACTCCATCTTCTGCTTTCCAGCTTGTACACGGTTCATCCCTAAAACTCACAGTGACGCCCGGAAGTCAGAGACACCTAGGACCGCCGTCTTTGCAGTTCCCATGGAAATGAGGTTAGCGAGGTGTGGCGAGGCCACCAGAGCACATGGGGACAGCAAACATCAAATATCGTTGGGTCCCTAGGGGATGGGGGAAGGGGGAGGGGTGGTACCAGTGTGGGAGTGAAGTTTTCAGGAACTCCTGCGCCAGGCTCGGAGGCTGTGACCCACAGGCACCTAAAAGTGTTTCCATAGTTGTACACTGAAGGCCTGTGACTGTCCCCCACCCTGGACGCCAGATCATCGTGTCCCCATGTTCTGCTTTAGCAGTGGACACCACCTTTAATGTCGGGGGCAGAGGGAGGGCACCAGAATCCTCTGAGTTCAGATGCTACAGGATGAGTGGTTTTGGTTTTCTCAGGGCAGCAGGCTCACCTTGCTGGCCACATGCGACTTAGGTGATCAAGTTATCGGAGTGGGTGGGTGAAGTTTGGCACATGTTAGACACAGGGAGGCGTGACTAGGGCATTGGACAGGTGTCCTGGGTTGGGGACAGCTCAACGTGTTGTGTGGAGGTTCCGGAAGCGCTTGGCAGGCTCACATCGGACCAGCAAGGGCTCTGGCCCATCTCTCCCGGGGGTGTCTCTGTTTTGGGGACTGCCTCTTCCCAAACTCTCCCACCCTGCACCCCTGCGTTAGGCACGTGTCTCGTCCCCATCTGGAAGGGGTGGGCCTGACCCTCCTGCTTAGGGTGGCTCCCTGGCCTGGGCCTCCGGGACAGGTGTCAGCCACATCCTTCACTCCGTCACCTTCTCTGTGTGGCGCTGCTCATCCCCAGGGGACCCTTCCTCGTGCTGCTTCTGAGGGAATGCTTCCGAGACCTGAGCTGGCTGGCCACCATCTGGAACGTCGGCGGGGAGGTCGGGCTGCTCGTGACCAGCGTCGTCCCTCAGACCCCGTTCTTCTGGGCCATGCACATCACGGAGGTACGGGCTCGTTGGTGGCCCTCGGTCGTGGTGCCTTCTCACCAAGCCTTCCTGGGGTCAGCGTGGTGACGGGCCTGGCAGGGGTGGCATCCAGGACGACCCTGCTTCGGTCTCGTTCTCTGTCCCACCTCGTCATACCTTTGGTTCCCTTGGGGCAGATGAGTGGTGCTGGCGCCGCGGGTGACACCTGCAGCGACAAGTATGGCGTGATACAGGCAGTGACCCATTGTGTGTGTGGCATCCCCAGACCCTGCAGGAGAACATGCAGACGCTGTTTGGTGCCCTGGCCGTGGCCGAGGAGCAACAGCCCTACCTGCAGCCTTCAGTCGTGCAGCGCGGGACCCGTGGCCTGGCCGAGCATCACCTGGGCGATTACGGGTGGGCCTGGAACAGGTGTGTGCCAGGCGGGGCCCCTTCTTCCCTCCTCCCGACTCTGGATTCTCTCCTGCTCCTTCCTCTCTCGAGATCTCTGATCATCATCACTTCCCCACCCAAGGAAGGGGAAAAGCTAAAGGAACTCTGCTTCTCGTAGCCTTGACCTTGAAGCCCTGTTTGTCCAGGATGGGTGGAACAACCCTCCTTACCCCCTTTCCCAACCCCCGCCTCCGGGCAGGTGCTGGGTGGTGGACCGCGTGGACAGCTGGGCCGTGGTCATGTTCATCGATTTTGGCCAGTTGGCCACCATCCCGGTGCAGTCCCTGCGCAGCCTGGACAGCGACGACTTCTGGGCCATCCCCCCTCTGACTCAGCCCTTCATGCTGGAGGAAGGTAAGACGCCCTCCGGCCTGGCCCTGCCGACTTCAGGCGCAGGACACTGCCTGCCTCCAGGACCTAGTGGGGCGTGGCGAGGGCAGCCAGGCCTCGGTGCCTCCAGCTCTGTTCGTTGGCTCTCACCCGTTTGGGGCATCTGCCTGCCCCTTGCCAAGCCACCTCTTCACTGTTAGTTTTCACACCTGGGTTCTGGGCCCCAACAGGTGCTGCCCCAAAAGCTGAGCTGTCTGGGTGCAGGGAGGGAAGGCAGGCGTCTTACGTCTTACCCCTGAGCCGGAGCCGCTCAGCGGTCATGTTTTATGCACGAGTTCTGCTGGAGATTTTATTGGAAAAGGGTTCTGTAACAGAAGAAAACTGGATTTTGAAAACCAGTGGTAGGTGTGAGAGCACTGGACTCAGGGTCTTCTGACGGGGCCTCAGATTCCATGTCCTTGGAATGGAGGGGCCCCTTCTCAAGAGTGAGGTTAGGTGAGTTGTGAAAGGATGAAAGAATGCTTTGGGGGATCAGAAGGAGAAGCGGAGGTGAGCGCACCGGCACCCGTGCCTGCCCTCCCCAAGGCTCCTTGGGAGGCCAGGGGAATGGTGCCCAGTGGTCAGGGGCGCCACCCAGAGGTCACCTTGGGACACTGCATGATGAGGCCCCCTGCTGCCCAGATTGGGACTCACACCCCTGCCAAGCTCCGGAGTTCTAGGCTGGCTGAGCCTGACTGCTTGGGTATTGGTGGGTACCCAGATTAGGGGAGCCCCCTGCCCCAAAGGGCAGCTCCCAGTCTGTCCGAGAGACCAGAGTGCCCAACCCAGATACGGGGGTATGCTCCGCTCCCGTGTGGACGTTGAGTCGGCCCTGAGAGGGCAGGCAGGTGTCTGTTCAGTGTCCTCCCTGTATGATGTGGAAAGAAAGGCCCAGAGAAATGACAGGAGCTTCCTCACGTCTCATAGCAACAAAATGGCAAAGCTGGGGATGGAGCCAAGGTCTGGGGCCAGGGTTTGGGGTGGGGGCAGGATGGTGGGAACTGAGTGAGGGCAGACGTGCCTCCGTCCAGCATCTGGACGCTGGCTCATCCTGCGAAAGCGTCTTTGCCGCTAACCTGCCTTTCTCCAGCCCAAATGCGCAGAGCAGGGTCGAGTGAACTGTTTCCTGTCCCCAGATTTTCCCATTAGAGAGTGTAAAATCCCAGATGCCTGTAATTATTTTAGCGACAGTAGTGATGCCTCCTCCTTGTATATGCTCTCACTGCGCCCTCCCTGCCCCCCAGCATTTATCATCTCATTCTGTCCGGGCAGCCGGGAGCGGAGCGGCACGGACTCGCAGAGACTTGTTGGTAGGGCTGGTCTGCCGCCCCAGCAGTTTCCTGCAACCCTGGCCTCTCGTTCCCTGCCCCCCACCCCTACCCCGCCACCTGACCCAGAGCCTCCAAGGTTTTGTCGTTTTGTTTTGCAGGCATTTTGAGTTCATGTCAGGTGATCAACCGCATCCTCAAGGGAAAAATCACTGGTACTTTGAACTTGGAGGTAACTGCCCCTTTATCTCACCCGGCCACTCTCCCTCCGCGCCCACCCCAGGGGTTTCAGCTGCAGGCCACTGCCGGGCCAGGACCCCAGGACCCGGCATTCCCTTAGAATAAACCAATGTTATCCGTGGCTCGAGGGGTCGGGTGGCCTGGCTGGGGGCAGTCCTGCCTTCCCACGGAGACTTTCTCTTTCTCTTCCAGTCGCACATCCTGAAGTTTGAAGAGTTTAAATAACGTGGCTCCCACCGGCACGTTCCCTGCCCTCTCGTCTCCCTTCCACTCTCGAGGCCTTGGGGTGACAAAGGCCACACTGGTGCCCTGGGATCGATTTCATTCCCATTTGCTTCTACCCTTAGATCGCCTCTCAGAAAAGAGTGAAGTCTGTTTGTCATGTGTCTCCCGTTCCCCACTCAGCATGACCATTGGAACCAAACACAGGCAGCTCCCACGCGGTCGAAAGCCTCAGGTGGCTGTGTATTTCTCTCCTGATGCCAGTTGCTGGGGAATGGAGGGGCCCAATGCTTCGTTTTCCTGGCATTCCTGGCATCATAGAATCAGGTGGGAGCATTTCACCAGTGAGCCAGCACCATGGTGAATAAATGTTGGCATGTTGCACGATTTTGGGGTGATGGACTGCTGTCTAGCCAGCCTTCCCAGCCCTGCCCTTCTAGCCACGGGGAGGCTGTGCACGAGGCAGGTAGGGCCCCACCCTGAAAGAGCTTGTTTCGTTTCTTCTAGCCTTCTTAGTGGAGGGAAGAAAATTGATTCAGGATGGTATGGCTGTGATTTTTTTTTTTTTTTTTTTGTAATGTCATTTGGACCCGACACTTAAGGTCGTAAGAGAGCATTAGGTGTGACAAGAAAAGTGGAGGACGTTCCTGTCACTTCTCTGAGAATGGGTGGTGTTCAAATCCCTTTATGTCAGAGGAATGTGGACCCCCCATTATTTCTTTAAATAATTTATTAGAGCCAAACTATTTAAATAACTTTATTTGTTTCATCCTTTGGTAGATGAGAAAAATACATTACAAAATACATTGTACAGAGGACAGCTCACAGTACACATTACTAAAAACACAATCTACATTTCCGCCAGGGCTGGTGATAAGCTCAGAGAGAGCCATCGAGGCCATCGAGCAGATCTCAGCTCCCTGGAATGAGTTTTGCCCTCGGGTCCCCGTTTTATCCGACCTCAGCATATATTAGCACCCATATCAGGTGGGTGTGGGGACTTAGAGCAGCACTGAGGACGCTGAACTGTCTGTTGTCCACCTGAAGCAACAAGATATTAGTCCCTTGGAAGACGACGAGGGAAACGACCCATGGGAAAAGAGAGCATTCAGAACAGCGAGCTCATCCAGGCTCCCAGGCAGCTGTCCCCAGTCGGGGCTTTCTAAGACCAGCTCTTCGCTCCACCACCCCTGGCCTGTCATCGCTGTCCCCCAGTCTGTAGGCATCGTCTGTCCCAAGAGTCTGTGTCAGCCGCACAGCAAGCCTACTGACCAGGGAGGCAGGGGCACGTGCCACACACACATCACACCCGTGCTGACATTTTTAGACAGCATGTACAGACAGCACGGCACTGACAGGTCTAGCTCAGCAGTCCCCTCCCAGCAGTTCCCACAGCCTGGGGTGACGCCACACGTGTACAGCCACCCCCCTCAAGCTAACCTTTCCAGAGGACCCACCTGATGGGAGTGGCGTCAGAGAATCCAGTTTGCCGAACACCTTCCTTCAGAGCTGTGCCCGTTTGCTCTGACAAGCCCAAGTGAAGCACAAGACTGGCAGGTGAGCAAAGGATACCCTGCGGTGCCAGCACTGAGGGAGGGGGCCCGATGGCCACAGGGCGTGGTGCAGAGCCCAGAGGCCACGGCACGCCCTGTGGGACTGCCCCCAGCCCCACACCATCCATTCCACAGCAGTTCTGGGAAACAGCCTCTTACGCCTCCTTCCTTCTTTCCTTTTTCTTAGGAATTGGAAAACATCTGTGCCTAGGAAAGTGGTGCTAAGCGTTAAGGTCATCCTTCCAGCCTGCTACACTGGTTCTGCAGGCCAGGCTCTGCATTCCGGGGGACACTTGCCGGTCGGTCCAGGGGCCTGAGAAGCAGTGGAGGGGGACGGGAGGGACCGGCCCGGTGTGTGCTTCGGCTCCACCTTCCTCTGGCGTCAGCTTTGAAGGGCGGCATCTCGTATCTCCCGAAGCCACAGTGGACTCGGCACCCCGCCCCCACCCCAAGTAGTTCAGGGGATGGGGGTGGGGTGGGACGTGGGAATAAAAAGAAAGATGAGTCAAGACCAGCATCTTCAAATTAACAAACTGTAATTGTTTTCCCAAAGATACATTTTTTTTCATACACATCCATCATACACTGTAACCAAAAAAAGCAGTGTACATGAAATAAGAGAAAATAAATTAAAAATCCATAGCATAGGTAAGGAGGCTCTAGTCTGGAGCACAGCTGAGTTTCCAGCAATGTAAGGAGGCTCGAAAGTTTCTTTTATAAGAATGCCTGCTAGCAAGGGTTCCAGCCAGGTGGTTGGTTGGTCTGTCAGTCAGTCTTGAGTACGTGAAAGAGTTCTGTGTGTTTTTCCTTAGCGTTTAGAATAGCCATCATTGTCCTGCAATAGGCAGAGCTATCACGTCCAGGAAAAACGAGGGAGGGAACCACAGAGGCAGCGTGAGATCCAAATACAGCATTCAAAGGTAATTGGTCCAGTGGTGCCTGGGGAAGGAGGGAGGGACGACACTCCGGGGTTAGCCATCTTCCTTTGGGGGTGTGTACCAGCCTGCAAAGAAACCCAAGGAAACAGTGAGCTGGAGGCTGCAGTCCCCCCACCCCTGAGCCCCATCACTGAAGATGCCTCTGGGGTTACAGGAGGAAGGAGCCTAGGAAGGGCTTCTGAGTAAGGGGGGCAAGATCATAGGGCAGGGGAGAATGAGGGGCCTGCCCTGAGGGGACGGTGGGGGCAGGGGCAGCACCAAGTCTACAGGCGGTGCAATCGCTGGTGCTTTTCTGGGAGAAGAGGCTGTGGAGGGGACAGCTATAGCCTTCTCTGCAGAACGGCAGGCGCCCTCCTGCTGGGCAGTAAAGGCCCCGAAACCAAAGGGTTCATGCTATTTGGCTGGAAGCGAAACCTCGGGCCGGGCAGGCGTCCGAACGCCCCACCCTGGCTGCAGCCTCACCGTTTTTTTCGTGGATCTGCACCAAGGACTTGTAGGACTGCTGTGCTCTCGTCAGGCTGTACTGAGACTGGGGAGGGAGACGCCGCGTCAGGCCGCGCTGTGCCCTGCCTGCCACAGGCTGCCACCCAGCCACCCAGCAGCCAGGCTCCCAACCTGTGGCTGTGACTAGACCACGTCCCCGCACCTGGAAGTCCCTTTGGGGCACAGTACCACAGACTTCCCTTTCCAGACCCGTGCCCTCCCCAAGGTCTCAGGGCGCCCCTCAGGCCGAGGCCTGGCCCGTTCCCACTGTGGGTGTCCCAAGGCCGCTCGTCCAGGCCATCAGCCCAGCCCCGGCCTGCTGGTGGCCCGGCAGCCCCGGCCCCTCACTTTGTTGGCTCCGAACTGCACCCGTGCCTTCCCCTTGACCAGGGTGGCGCTGATCTGCATGATCACGGACTCTATGGAGTAGGCACTGCTCCAGCCCTGGGGACAGGGAGGGACGAAGGAACAGTCAGCAGCGGTGCCACAAACCCTGCCCGTTCTCCAGCAAGGAGCCCTGCCCTTCACCCCCAGACAGGTCAGTGGGGGCAGGCCCCGCCCCGCAGAATCAAAGGCCACATCATGCCCATCAGCCAGCCGGCCGGGAGCTAGTGACTGGCTCACCTGTTTGGTGAGAAGTTCCATGCAGATGGCACCTCCGCCCAGAACATACCTGCAGAAGAAAGGTTAGTCAGTTGCACCCGGCCAAAGCTCCACCCCTTCCTCACCCTCGGTAATAGGAGCTGCCTCTGCTCTTGCCGAGCTACTCACCCTCCGGAGAGGACTGGAGACACAACCCTGACAAACGGAGGGTCGAAAGGAAAGTTGTCCTGAGAGAGAGACGGAGGCACCGGTCAGGGAAGGCGGCCGGCGTCCTCCACGGGCTGCCAGATGGGTCGGCAGCCTCGGCCCAGGGGGGCGGGGCGGGAAGGGCCATGGTCTTACCTTAAAGGAGAAGTTAAGGAGGATGAAGTCGGCACCTTCTTTTTCTTTGAGGATCTGGAGATCGTTGTGCAAAGCGCTGTCCTGGTCAACTCTGTGAAGAGCGAGTCTGGGCTCAGACTCCTGGAGGTCCCAGCGCAGGAGCTCCCGTCGGCTCCCACTCCCCCACTCCCCCCCCAAGGGGCTGATAGGCCCCGCCCACACCGCTCCTGGGCCCTGGAGGGACCGCTCTGGAGGCCCCGGCCACACTACACCTCAGCTTCCTGTCCAGGGCCAGAGTCCCCACTCACTTGAGGAGTTTGACATTCCAATCATACAGACTGTCATTGACGAGTTCCACTGCATAGTTTCCTGGAAGGCAGGAAGAAGGCAGGTGTCAGGATACTCCAGCTGATGGGTGGTCCCTGTTACAGACCCCCAGGCTGAGCGGATAAAACAGCAAAGGCTCCCGGTTCAGCCCTGATGGCCAGGCAGCCAGTCTAAGCCACCGGCTTGGGGAAGCCCGTTCTGGCCTGAGCAGCTCGGAAGCACGCTTGTGGCCCCAGCCTCTTGGGGCCCCCGGTCATCACGTACTTTGTTGTGAGAGGTCCTGTTCAGGCCCCTCCCCGAGGCAGACTCACCACCTTTGAAGCTCTGTGACCGGTATATGTCCCTGAGCTCCTTCATCAGCCGGTCAGTGGCCTGTACTGAGCCAGACACTGCCCCCTGCGAGGGGGGACAGAAATGTATCATGGTCACGTGGTTTGCAAACATGCATTCTAGACCAAAGGGGCAGTCTGGCAGGTTGCTCAGAATTTAGGCAAACATGAGGCACTCCCATAACCCACCCAAAAAGGCGTCCACTCCCCAGACTGATTCGTGATAGCCTACCTCCCACTTCCCAGCAACCCCTGGGCCCAGCCTCTCCCTGGAAGGTACGTACATTTAGGTAATCTTGCCTCTGGTTCTTTTTAATTTTCTCTAGTATGGCCAAGTTTTCTTTTCCGATGCCATCATCTTCAGATTTCTTGCCCTCAGCTGGCTCTTCTTCTTTCATTTCATAGTGATCTAGGTCTTCCGTGTCCTGGGGGAGCAGTGGGGTGGGAGTGGGGCAGAGGAGGAAAGAAACCAACAGCGGCTGTGGAGAGGGGCCGTCGGCCTCCCAGCCCCACTGGCCCAGAGCCGCCAGCTCGGGAGCAGTGGTCTAGTAGCAGGCAGTGAGCACAGCCCTTTCTGTCTCGGGAACAACTCCCAGTCCCTTGCAATCTCAAGGACAAGGCTAACGTCCTCTGTCCTGTTCTCCAGCGGCCGAAGTGCAGGAAGACTGAGGAAAGCCAGCAGGGGCTCGGCCCTCACTCCCCAAACCGGCCCTGCTTCAACTGTCCCTGACACTCTCCCTTGGCAGCAGAAACTCTTAATTCCTAGAATGACTTTGGCCTGACATTGCGACTCAAAGCTCATGTTTCACCAGGTGGCTACTGCACCCAGGAGTTCCCGGGCCTGCAGGTCTAAGGGAGAAACCCGGGTCAGAAATCTGCCCGCCAGCTGCATCCCTCGGTCAGGGATGCAAAGGCAGCCACTGCCTCGACGGAAGCGAGGAAGAAGGTCCAGAGGACCACGGGGGAGGTGAAGTACACAGCGAGCCCCTCACCCACCCTCCCAAGTGAGCAAGCCGCCCACAGCCCGGCCTGTCAGACACCGGAGGGATGACACTCCCACCGTCTGAGCAGCGAGCAGCACAGCACATAGCACCGGTCCTTTGTGCGTCTTAAGACCCGAGCAAAGCTGCAGAAGCGGGGACATTAATCCAATGCTAGGAAACAAAGTGATCAGATTGATTTCCTGGCTCTGGCAGGACCTGGTAACACTAACCTCCTAAGTATTGCATTAGCCGCTGACACCTCCTGGAGGTTTATTGTGTGTCGGGTACGGTACACACACCAGCTCGTGTAACTCTTACAGCCACCGCGCTGTGATCGCTGTTCCCATTTTACAGATGAGATGAGGACGCTGAGGTCTAGTGAGGTGAATTCTCAGGCCCAAAGGCATACAAGTCTTAGGGGAGCTAAAATCTCAATCAAATTGTCTGGCTCTGAAGCTCAGATTGCTCATCATTGCTGTATTCTTCTGAAGTATGTTTTTAGAGAGTGTATCAGATCCCTTACCTAGCACGTAACCACGTCCTGTATGGAGCATTTCACATGCAATGCCTCATTTAATCTTCAGGACAGCCATATACAGTAGACATTATAATCCCATTTTATAAAAGGAAACTGCAGCTCAGTTAGAGCAGGTAAAACTCTCATACAGGATGAAAGCTGCAGTCTGACTCCAAAACCATCGCAAATTAACCTGTTGCTATTCGGTGCGGACAGATTTGCACTTGACTGTCTTTAGTGGTTGGATGGGGGTGCCCTGTCTCCTCTAGTACATTGGCTATTCCTCCAGGTCAGTAAACTGTCGTGGTTCCTTTGGCATTTTTCTCGCCCCCGTTCTAGGCCGGAGCTCCGTGTACTGGGCTGCTCAGTGCTGCTCACTGACAGGCCTTCCCGCCGGGCGGCCTCAGGCGGCAAGCCTACCTCAGGCATCTCCTCGTCTTCATCTTCTGAAGACACGTCCTCCTGTGTGCACTGCAGTGGGGAGAGGAGAGATGGGGGGTCAGAGCCCCAGTGGCTGCCTGGAGCGCAGCCTCTGCCCCGCTCCCCGGAACCTCCAGGACTGGAAGCCGGGTGCTGGCCCACAGTGCTGCCAGCCAGCCTCTCCACCAGCCAGAGGAAGCACCAGCCCAGGGAATGACTTCACAGCCAGCCCATTACTCTCCTCCTACCATATGCCAAAGAACAAAAGAGAAACAAATGGCTGTTTCTATCACCCACCTCACAAATCCCAGTTTAATGTCCCCAAGAATCCCGCCTTTGCCTAGTCGTCTCTAGACTGATATGGCAGTCCTGGTTCTTAACAAGGGGCCTGAGACCCCAAAGGCCAGCAGCTGACCCTGGTAAATCCGCCCCCTCAACATGGAGTATACTGCCCATGAGAAGGCGTCTGGACAAGACAGGCGAAGCTCCTCAGGCCCCATCCAGCTGGGTCCCCATGTGGAGAAGAAAGGGGCCAGCGTCCCGATGTGGGGTGTGTGGAGGGACTTGGGTGGCCCCGGCCCATCCACGGGCATCCCCACGCTCACCTGCTCCGCGGGCAAGGGCTGATCCAGCATCTCCACGTCCGGGTGCTGAGGGAGGTTATAGAGTTTACACAGGTCGGAGATGATCCGCTTCAGATGCTGCAATAGCTGGGGGTGGGGAGCACAGTGACGTCAATATTCTTTCCCACCCCAATCAGGAAGCATTCTTAGCCCAGACTCCAGAGCGGTACCTCGTTCTCTAGACCTAAAGACCCCGTGGCCGTGGGACAGTGTCCTGGACCGGTCCCTCTGGCCTCAGGAAGCAACTCCCCTAAGAAGTCTGCCCCCAACAGTTCAGCCCACTGCACCACCCACTTTCCAGATACATCTTCTTCCACAGGCTGTCTTCATGACACCGGCCTCATAGGAAGGAAATGCACCGCACCCCAACAGCCCGGCCCCTCACCAGAGTATTCCCTTTCTTTATGTCCACCAGCCTCTCCAAGACAGCGGCCAGGTTAGGGTCATCGGACTCCACTGACCAGATGGGGGGCACAGCAGGGTACGACTCCTGAGGGGGAAAGAGCAGGGAGAGCAGTCAAGATGGGCAGTTCTGGGGAGAGCTCGGCTTCTGGTCCCTTTGCTCTTCCCCAGCGCCCCTTCCACACACACAAAAGCCCAGCCCAGCAGGTCAGCATCTAACCAAGAGGCTTCCCAACAAATCCTCAACCAGAAGAGGAAGCGCAGCCGAACGCAGGCAGGGAGGGAGGCTTCCTACGCCAGGCCCAGACCTGAAGCTCTCCCACACCCCGCCCAAGGCTTCCAGCCCGACTGCTCTGCAAACTCCATCGTCAGCTGAGGAAGGGATCACCTCACCACAATCACACTCATGTGAAAACAAGGAAAGGCTGCAGATCACTTTCACTTTAGCTGGGGAAGGAGGAATAAAAGCTAGATGGTATCTCCAGAACCTAAAAGTGAAAGGGTAGCAGGAAGCCCCATCCATCCCCCACTCCCAACAGAGCCCCTCAAAGGCCAGTTCTCCCCACCTCTCCCTTGGGAACTTGCCACCCTCTTGGTCCAGGCGGAGGCTGTAGGGTTCCACATGGCAGACTGGGAGAAAGCAGCCTACGCTGCTAACATTCCCAGCATTCCTGAGCCACCAGACTCTCCCTCTGCCCAAAGCGAGGGGGCCAGTTCAGGCCAAGTCTCCTTTACAGGGGCCACAGAGAGTCTGACTGAGAACCTTCCACACCAACTTCCTGCCAGGGACAAAGACAGTAGATGGCCCCTGGCAACTGGAAGGGCAGCTGGAAGGGAGCAAACCTCCCCGTAAGAACTAGAAACTTAATTCAGGAACACAGTTAACTCCCGCGGTTCCCACGCGTGCCAAGGAGAGCATATCCATGCCTACTGGGGGTCTCAGCCCTGCCACAGCTCTCATCCCCAATGCTGGAGGAAGACAAGTGATCCAAGATGCTCAAGTCTTCACCCAAGCCACACCCAGTCCATCAATCTTTAGTAGGAAAAAAGGTGGCGGGGGAAATGGGAGCAAAGACATGGGACGCACGTGTTTTGGAGGGTCACCATCCAGACCAAGCGGAGGCTTGCCTCACCAAACCTTGACCCGATTTGATGGAGGAAAGAGACAGAAAACAAGAACCACGTAAAGTGAATTCAGGCCCCAAAGTGCACACAGTTCACAAGACCGTCTTTCCCCAGACTACTCCCATCTGCAGTCTGCCTGCCTGGATAAAGTCCTGTCCCCTGGCTCCCTCACCAATGCTCTGGCAGGGAGGGCTATCACAGCAGGCAGTGCCAACCGCTGGAAGTGCTACAGCAGGCAGCAGCGGGCAGCCCCAGATTACCAGAGGCCGGCCCTCCCCGATGATGTGTGAGGGAGGCTACGCAGGGGACACATAAGGGTCTCCCAGTCCAGCGTGCGCAGGCTGATACTCACTGGTGAGAAAGGGAACTGTTACTGCTCCCAGGGCATAGCCAGCCCTCAAACATCACCACCATTACCCGGAAAGGCCACCAACAGCCCAGGACAACTGGAGGTACCCGAAGGGAACAGGAGGGGAGTGGCAGCTCTGCTACCAGCTGGGGCAAAGGGAGGAGTCAGAGGTGACACCAGAACTGCAAAGGCGAGGAAGGAGCTGGGCTCCTGCGAACCCCCCCTTGGTAAAATTCAGAGCCCGTGAGGGGCTGCATTAGAGATGCTGGGTAGGGATCCCACAGGTGGCACCGTCCTAAGTCACAGGTACCAGTGAGGAGGAGGCAGCACTGAAATGAGCCGAGTTCTAGGCAAGTCCTTGCAGCCCAGGTGAGAGCAGAGGCCTGGAGCCGTGAGACGCGAGTGAGGGGAAGAGAAGGGCTCTCCCAGGCGGCAAGGTGAGTCGTGAAGTAGCCAACATGAGCCCAAACCGCGGACCCCGGCATGTGGGTGGGTTGGCGGAAAGGGGCCGTGGCGGCGCCATATGTCGGGGTGCCCCTCACTAGGGAGGGTCAATGGCAGAGTCGGGGTGCTCGGCAAACCCTCAAGCGGCTGAAACAACTGTAACCTGGGGAGAGGGAGCCGAGCCCCAGAGAGGATTCGGCCTCCCAGGTCTTCTGAGATCCAGACGCTGTGTCGGGTCATCCTGAGTCCCTGACAAGGGGCCCCCGGGGACGCGAACGCGAGGGGGTTCTCACCGTGATGTTGCAGTGGATGCGGACGGGATCCCCAGGCACCGACCCCCGCGTGGGGAGCTGCGGTCCGGGCGCGGCCCCCGCCCCGGCCCCTCCGGCCCCGGCCAGCAGGAACTCGCAGCTCAGCTCGTCCAGGCAGGCGCTGGCAATGCGGAAGCGCTCGTGGCCGCGGTGGAAGATGGACTCCAGCAGCTTCAGCTCCCGCCTCAGGCAGGGCCCCGGCCCCGGGCCCCCCCCCGGGCCGCCCCCGGCCCCCGGCGCCGCCCCCTGGCCCCCCAGCTGCTGCCCCGGCCCCGGCTGCTGCTGCCCCTGCGGCTGCGGCTGCTGCATCCTCCGCTCCGCTCCGTTCCGGGGCCGGCGGGCCGGGAGCCTCCGGCCTCCGCTCCGGGCTCCGCCGCCGCCGCCGCCGCCGCCGCCGCGGTCCGCACTTCCTGATCCCCCCTTCGCCAAGATGGCGCCGCCGCCACCTCCGGGACAGGGCCCCCCCCTCCGCTCGCCGGCCCCCCCAGCCGCCGGAAGCCGCGCGCCCCTCCTCCTGCTCCTCGGCGGCCCCGCCTCCGGCCCCCTTCACGTGACCTCCCTGCGCCGGCCTCTTACACGTGACCTCCCCTTCTTTCCCGCCCCCTTGTTCTCGACCGCCACCCTCCACATGTGACCCGCGACTTCGGGCTCGCGGCTTTCAGCGCCCGGGTGCGTGTGTACGTACGGCGTGCGTGCGTGCGTGCGTGCGACGGCGCTCGTCGGCGCTCCCCTCTCACGTGACCCGGCGCCGCGTGCTCCCAGGGGCTACCCGCGCGGGACCCTGTTTCCTGCTCTGGGCCCCTTTCCCCGCCTCCCCGGCGCGGAGAGCGTGCTGGGCACTCGGTGGGCAGAGAAGAAAGAGCGACGGCCGCGCTCGCCGCTGTGCCGCCTTATCCTGCGCCCCAGGCTGCACCTCGGCGTAGGATGCCTGCGCCCCTGCCCTGTGGGGTGGGTGTCGCTGTCGCCACGCTGAATGAGGGGCGCGTGGCTGGGGAAGGAGCCCGGCACCCGGTCACGGGGAGAGGCTTGGGCTGTCCTCCCGGCCCGACCCCCAGTTCGTTGTGTGACCTTGATTCCCTCAGTTTCCTCATCTGTACAGTGCCTGGCGCGGGTAATGCCTGCGTTGCCTCCTGCCGAGGCTTGGAGGCGAGGAGACCGCGATGTGTCGTGCGACACAGAGAGCTGGTCAATTGTGCACGAGGGGTCGTGGGTAGCTGACCCTCGGCGCTTCTCAGACGCCGGCGGTGCGGACGAGGCCGGGGACAGGACGGCACGGGTCTCCTCGGCGGGGCCACGGAAGGAGCGCAGCTCCAGTCTGAGCCGTTAGCCTGGCAGGAGCCGACCACATCCTCCATCCCAAGCCCAGACGGCTGGCACCGTGTCGCAGCGGTCTCGGCAGGAGCCGGAGCAGGCGGCAGTGCCCCCGGGCCCTCGCTAGGGGGCACCGTCTCAAAGCACAAAGCTGGCGGGGGTTCCGGAGCCGCGGAGCCGGCGCTCCTCTGCCCGCGGCCGGTGGCAGCCTGTGGTGGCAGCCCCGTAAATGAGGCTGGGCCATCTCGCCGCGTGGACCGCTGGCCGGTTGGCCACTTGCCTCTCCCACACCGACCGAAGTGACTTGGCTTTTGTTGGAAGCTGACCGCGCACCTTGGTGCTGGGTGCGGGGCGACGCGTTTATCTCGCCAGTGGCAGCCGATCAGGGCCTTCGCTGGCTAAGTTGGTCTCTGGGTATTTAAAGATGATTGAGACACGTTCCTGGTCATCCTGGGATCGTTTATGTCCTTTGAGGAACCTGAACAGTTAGCTCCATGTCATCATTGTCTGTGCAAGTTAGTAGCATAAAAGGCTGTGGTAAGGACTCATGTATGGGGCACTTCCTAAGCCAAGGTACCTTGCAAATATTTCTAAACCCTCCCCACCCCCAACATTGCAAAGGAAGCGTTTTTATCCGTTCTACACGCGGGAAAAGGAACGACTACCCAAGGATGTGTAACTAGTAGGCAGAGATCCTGGGCAGCGTGTTTCCAAAGTCCATGCCCTACCCCACTCTGCCTGCCTCTGACACTTTCTCAAGAGGTTTTCCCATGACATTTGACTCCAGCCCTTCCCAGGAAACCTACAAATGCAGCCATTTGGAAGATCCTGAAGCCCATATTTTATAAAGGGCTATAATTAGAATAAAACAATGTGATGAGACAGTCCCACAATGCTGCACAGACTCCGAGTCCCCCAGTGAGGAAACTCAAAAGTCATGGTCACTGGGAAGAGATCTGCCTCTTCCTGTCTCTGCTGGTCTGTTCAGTGTCTCAGCTCTGGCTGGGAGAGCCCTCTGGCAGCAGCTTATCCCGTGGAGTCATATCCGGTGTTCTGCTGAAATGTGGACGGCCGGGGCATTCAAAATGGGAAGGAAGTGATGGGTATAGTCATTGAATTCTTGGGTGCCAGGGAAACAGGAGAGAATAAAATGAAAATCAGTGCCCTCATGGAGCTTACAGTCTGTTGGGGGAAACACGTGGTAAAGGTGGAGTCTACAAAGCCAGCTGACCCCTTAGATGTGAGAAAGATGAGCAAGTATTTACTGAGCACCTACTACATGCGAGGCACGGGATGCAGCATTGAATGAGGCCCAGTCCTTACCTTTTCTGTGCATTCAGCCCCGTAGGAAGCCAGACACTTCATAGACTGTTACACATCCAGGCACGTAATTGCCGTTATGGGTGCCTCAAGGAAGAACACGACCGCAGATCTGGGCAGGTGTCCTTGGACAAGTGGCGCGCTAAATTCTGAAGGATACGTGGAATTACTTAAGAGAGGAGGAAGGGCTGACACTGTCCCAGGCAGAAGGGACAGCATGCGCAAAAGTTTGAGGCAGGGCCGTGGCAAGTGGCAGGAATGCAAAGGCCTGGGTCTAGAATAAGGTAAGGTAGGCAGGGGTTAAATCTTGGTGGGTATTCAAAACCAGGTTTGGGAACTTGGGCTTTATTTTAAGATCAAGGAAGATCAGTAGAATTTTGAGAAGCTCTGCAGTCCTGGGCAACCAGCAGAATGGGATGCCTCAAAGGAGAGCTGAGTTTTGTGGGAAGGGTGAGAGTTGGGTTATGAACACGCTGAGTGTGTGGAGGGAGGCCTATGTGGACATTCTCCTGGAGACATCTAGTGGGATGTGGGTTCTGAGCTCAGGAGAGAGGCTGAACCATAGATGTTAACTGCAGAGTTGGCTACAGCTGTCCTCTGAATTAGACCATGAAGGGAGTAACACAGCTGAGTGGAGAAAACATGGGGAGTCAGACAGAACTGGGCGTGCGATGTTTGGGCAAGTTCTTTAATTTCTGTGGAACTCAGTTTCCTTCTCTGTAAAATGGGCGTGATACTCTCAGCCTTGCGAGCAGGTCATTGTGCCAGTTTAGATGAAATGAGATACGTAAAATGATCAACACAGATGGGCAACATTGCTCAACAAATGTAAATACCACTACTGCTATGATTAGTGTTACCACTACAAAGTCAAGGGGTCCTTAGCATTCAGTAGACATTTGGGGGGCTTTGCTATGGGTCAGACACTGGACTAGAAGACAGACAAGATCCCTGCTCTCATGGCACTTACCTTCTAATGCAAAGAGTCAGATACCAGATGAATGAATGACCAGAAGAATCAGACTGGTTCGTAGATGCCAGGAATAGAGTCATGTGGGAGAGGGTCACTGTGGATTACTTTAAGTCCAGTAGTTAGGGGGTATCTCCCTAGGGAGGCGGAGTTTGAGCTGAGACCTGATGAAGAGAGGGCAGGCCTGTCAGGCGCTGGGCACGAGCACTGCAGCAGAGAGAGCAACAACCTCAGAAACCCTGAGTGAGGACCCAGGTGGCAGGACTGGAAGTAGGAAGTTAATGATACCTTGGCTGAGAGCAGAACCCCAGCTCTGCCAGCGGTTAGTGGGGTGACAGCCTGTGTGTACTTGAGTTTCCGCATCTGTAACAAGGAGAAGATCAGATGGTACCTACCTCATAAGGCTGTTGGGAGGATGAAGTGAGATGACTCATGAAAAGTGCTTAGAATAGTGCACATAGTTAAGAATGTGTGTGTGTGTTTTTTAATAGGGGATCAGCGTGCCTTGAGTCCAGTGAAAGAAAAGAGACGGGGCTCGGGGGGTGGGAGATAGAAGATGAGGCCAGTGGGAAAAAGCAGGGCCTGGATTATGGAGTCCATAGTCAGTTGTTTGAGTTTCATTCCAAGTACAGTGGGAAACCACTGAAAGATTTTAAGCTGTGAGTGGCATGATCTGATTTAAAATTTTCAAAGATCGTTCTGGCCACTGTATGTCAAATGGATTGTAGAGATTGTTTTCCCCCAAGGGTCATGTGTTATCAGAGTGAGCAGCTGTGCTTGTCTAGGGGTGTAGCGAGTAGCCTCCCTGACTTGCTCCCAAAAGCACAGCATTCTGTCACCGATTCGGCAGATACGTTCTGAGCGCTTGTGCTTTGCCAGGGATTATAGTGGGTACTGGGGTGCAGAGACAAATAAGACAGTCCTTGTGGGGAGTGCCTGGCACAGAGGGGGGCTCCTTACCTGACAGCTGCTACTCATTTTATCACTTTTTTTTTTTAAGACTTTATTGGGGAAGGGGAACAGGACTTTATTGGGGAACAGTGTGTTCTTCCAGGACTTTTTATTTTTTCAAGTCAAGTTGTTGTCCTTTCAGTCTTAGTTGTGGAGGGCGCAGCTCAACTCCAGGTCCTGTTGCTGTTGCTAGTTGCAGGGGGCACAGCCCACCATCCCTTGTGGGAGTCGAACCGGCAACCTTGTGGTTGAGAGCCCACTGGCCCATGTGGGAATCGAACCGGCAGCCTTCGGAGTTAGGAGCACGGAGCTCCAACCACCTGAGCCACCGGGCCGGCCTCCATTTTATCACTTTTGTTGTCTTCTTACACCTGCCCGCAGGAGCACGTGGCAGTGGGTGAACTGGAGCCAGATGCGACCCACTGTAATACAGTCCGTCAAAGACACGCCATAGGGATCAAGAAAGGAAAGGGCCCCGACGGGTGATGGGCATCAGGATTAACTCCCCGAAAGGATGCGACTGTGGAAGTTACATAAGTGGAAGTGGGGGGGGCATTGTGAAATAACTGAGTCCTACAGTAGAGGGAGGTGGGGAAGAACGGCCCTGAGACAGAGGAGGAATGACTTAGGAGAAAAGAGCGGGGTGACGAGGCAGGGGCTCAGCATAGGCGGGATTGTGGAGACGCTGGCCGTCGGTGCGCTCGCCTGAGGCCCCACGGTAACGCTGGTCCTGTCAGTCCTCCTGGAGGTCAATTTAGCAATAAATAGTTAACGGAAAACCGGGGTGGCTCGGTTGGTTGGGGCGCGAGCTCTGAACAACAGGGTTGCCAGTTCGATTCCCACATGGGCCAGTGAGCTGCGCCCTCCACAACTAGATTGAAGACAACGAGCTGCAGCTGAGCTTCCGGAGGGGCAGCTGGATGGCTCAGATGGTTAGAGCGCAAACTCTCAACAACAAGGTTGATGGTTCAATTCCCCTGTGGGATGGTGGGCTGTGCCCCCTGCAACTAAAGATTGAAAATGGCGACTGGACTTGGAGCTGAGCTGCGCCCTCCAGAACTCGATTGAAGGACAATGACTTGGAGTGCTGGGCCCTGGAGAAACACACTGTTCCCCAATAGTCCCCAATAAAATTAAAAATAAATAAATAACCAAAAACCTCAATTTCACTTGGAAATTATCAAAGGTATGTGCAAAAAGGTGCCTGCAGTGGCATACAATGCATCTGTTAACATCATTCATCAAAGAATATTTACTGGTATCAAGAGATGTTTGAGAAATAGTACATGAAAAAGGAAGATTGCAAAGCTGTATTACGGTGTGCTCCTTAAAAAAAAAATGTACGTGATTTAGTTATGTACCCAGCAGAAATGCATGTATTTTTACGCCAAAAACATAAACAGGATTGTTCATAGAAATGTTTCGCTAGCCCATGATGAGAAACCACCCAAATAAATAATGGTATATTCCTACAATGGAATACTCTGCAGCAGTGACGGTGGATAAACTACAATTACATTCAGTAGCATCCATGATTCTCACTAACATAATGTTAAAAAAAAAAGCACAAAAGACTGTGATTCCATTTATATGAAATTCAGCAGGCAAAGTCCATCTGTGCTGTTAGAAGTTAGAGTAGCGGTTACTTTAAAAAAAACAATTTTTTTTTTAATTGTGAGAAAATACCCATAACATAAAATTTACCAGTTTAACCCTTTTAAAGTGTACAATTCAGTCCATTCACAACATTGTGTGACCATCACCTCTGTCTGGTTCCAGGTCTTTAAGCAGCTCCCACTGAGCAGTCACTCCCATGCCTCCCCATTCCCATGATGTTACTTTTGAAGAGGAGGGAATAATGCCTGGGGGTGGGGGGACATAATGGGGCGGGTTCCGGATATTAGTAATGTTCTGGGTTTTTTTTTTTTTTTTAATCTGGGTGGGAATCATATGGCTGTATTCATGTTGTGAAAATTTATCCAGTCATACACTTATAATTGATATACTTTTTTATGTGTGTTATGTCTAAGTACACAAAAATTTGGAGATCAATTGATTGTAATGCCTTTCAAGAGAAAATGTTTCTTACCCTCAGAGGGAAAGGGAATGTCACACCAGACTTTGCCTCGTCCCTGTTTTGCGTCAGGGCTGATACTTCTGTCTCTGTCTATCACCCTCTTCCTGGCTGCCTTTCTTCCTGGAGGATATGAAAGGAGTGTGTGTGTGTGTGTGTGTGTGTGTGTGTGTGTGTGTGACACAGGAGGAACAGAGGGTGTTGCAGCTCTCCTTGGCCCCTGGGTGGTTGTGTTCACTCCCTTCCAGGTGGGAATTCATCTTGAAGTCAATCTGGAGAATTTGAAAAGGGAAGGTAGAGGTCAAGGTGAGCAGGCTGCCTGGCCTGGCCTGAAAGGAGCATCAGGGAGTGACCAGGGGCTTCAAGCAGGCAAATGATGCTCTAGTCTGTTAAAGCAGAGACAAGCAACCACTCCAGAGAGAGATTTTCATAAAAGAAGACTTTCACAGACTTCTTCAATCACGCAGCGTCCACCAAAAGAGGGAAGCACTAAGTCCTGTCTACATATAAAGCTCCCTGCCCCTCTCAGAAATTTGAAATGCCTTTAAGTCACCCTTGTCTTAACTGGCTTTCTCATCTTTCAAATCTCAGTTTTCCTCTCCATCCCCTCCGGGCACTCAGGCACTATCACCTCTTCCTCCTCTGTGCTTCCACAACACCTCGTTTCCATCTGTCCTCATTTACATAAGTACACATGTAATAAGTCTGTGCTGCCAAACTCATCTCCTTAACAGATGGGACTGGGTCTTTTTGCGTCCTCAACACCTAGGCAGTAGATACCCAACAAACGTTGATCTGATTGTTGAAGGTGCGTCTTCTTCCTACCTTTGACCCTTTCCCCAGGTCGCGTGACTGCACACATTACTTCTCTTTTCCGTAGGCTTTTATTCTTCATTCCATTCCTTGGTTCCAAGATTTCTTGAATTCTTCGGAGATCATTACATCGTTATGTGTGCACACGCCCTGGAGCTCAGGGGCAGAGCTATGGCCACCTCCACGCAGCACAGGGCCTGTAGTCCTCCCACTTCCTCTTCAGTCCTTCCTGTCCTGCTACTTATCCTGCTCTTCCTCTGCAATCTTAGGAACCGAGGACACATTAAATAAGTTGCTTTTAGCAAATCCTGCCCCATAGGGTCAGCCCCTGCACCACAGCTCCTCTGCTGTCGTCATAGCCAGTCCACGCAATCAATCAGCCAGAGGGTCAATCCCTCCTATTGATGTGCAAATAGCAACCAAGGCTCAACTACCACAGGAGGACACACACAACCCATACGAGGGATACACCTGGAGCACCTGGCTCAGGTGACTAGGGAGACTGCCATTGGGCCCCACAGCACACCTACTACATTAGGCCACGCTACTAAGACTGGGAGGCATAGCAGCTCTGCCTAATCCATAGAAACAAACAGGGAGGAAGCCAAAATGGGGAGACAAAGAAACATATCCCAAATGAAAGAACCAAAAAGAAGCCCCAGAAAAAGAACTAAACAAAATGGAGACACATAATCTACTAGATGCAAAGTTAAAAGCACTGGTTATAAAAATGCTCAGTGATAATCTGTGAGAACTTCAACAAAGAGACAGGAAACATAAAAATGGAGATAGAAAACATAACAAAGCACCAGTCAGAAATGAAGACTACAATAATTGAAACAAAGAATACATGAAAAGGAATCAAGAGTAGATTAGATGAAGCAGAGGATTTGGAATCAGCAATTTGGAAGATAAAGTAGCAGAAACCACCCAATCAAAACAGCAAAAAGAAAAAAGAATTTTGAAAAATGAGGATAGTTTAAGGGGCTTCTGGGACAGCATCAAGCGTACCAACATCGCATCATAGGGGTGTGAGAAGGAGAAGAGAGAGCAAGGAATTGAAAACCTAGTCGAAGAGATAATGACGGAAAATTTCCCTCACCTGGCAAAGCAACTAAGACATACAAGCCCAGGAAGCACAGAGAGTCCCAAACAAGATAAACCCGAACAGGCCCACACCAAGACACATCATAATCAAAATGCCAAAGGTTAACGATGAAGAGAGAATCTTAAACGCAGCAAGAGAAAACCAGTTAGTTCCCTACAAGACTGTCAACTGATTTCTCAACAGAAACTTTGCAGGTCAGAAGAGACTGGCAGAAAATATTCAAAGTGATGAAAAGCAAGGACCTGCAATCAAGATTACTCTACCCTGCAAAGCTATCACTTAGAATCAAAGGACAGATAAAGAGCTTCCCAGACAAGAAAAAGCTAAAAGAGTTCATCACCACCAAACCAGTATTGCAAGGAATGTTAAAGAGACTAAGAAGAAAAAATATCAAAAATATGAAGAGGAAAATGGCAAATAACTACATATCTATCAACAATTACTTTATTTTTTATTTTTTTAATCAATAATTTCTTTAAATGTTAATGGATTAAGTGCCCCAATCAAAAGATATAGGGTTGCTGAATGGATAAGAAAATAAGACCCTCACATATGCTGCCTATAAGAGACTCACCTCAGATCAAAAGACACACACAGACTGAAAGTAAAGGGATGGAAAAACATATTTCATGAAAATGGAAATGAAAAAAACAAAAACCTGGGGTAGCAATACTTATACCAGACAAAACAGACTTTAAAACAGAGGCTATAACAAGAGACAGAGAAGGACCCAGTGATTCCATTCTGGGTATTTATCTGAAGAAACCTAAAACACTGCTTCCAAGGGACATGTGCATCCATATGTTCATTGCAGCATTGTTTACAATGGCCGAGATATAGAGGCAACATGGAGGTCCATCCCTGGATGAGTGGATAAAGAGATGGTACATATATACACTGGACTATTACTCAGCCATAAAAAAGAATGAAATCTTGGCATCTGCAACAACATGGATGGCCCTAGATGGTATTATGCTAAGTGAAATAAGTCAGACAGAGAAAGACAAATGCCATATGATTTCACTTACATGTGGAATCTAAAGAACAGGATAAATGAACAGACAAAACAGAAATAAGCTCATAGATACAGAGAGCATTTTTTTTTTTAGTTAATTCCCTTTCCATGTTTTTTTTTTCTTTTAAAGATTTTATTGGGGAAGGGGAACAGGACTTTATTGGGGAACAGTGTGTACTTCCAGGACTTTTTTCCAAGTCAAGTTGTTGTCCTTTCAGTCTTAGTTGTGGAGGGCGCAGCTCAGCTCCAGGTCCAGTTGCCGTTGCTAGTTGCAGGGGGCACAGCCCACCATCCCTTGCGGGAGTTGAACCGGCAACCTTGTGGTTGAGAGGACGCACTCCAACCAACTGATCCATCCGGGAGCTCAGCAGCAGCTCAGCTCAAGGTGCTGTGTTCAATTTTAGTTGCAGGGGGTGCTGCCCACCATCCCTTGCGGGACTCGAGGAGTTGAACCAGCAACCTTGTGGTTGAGAACCCTCTGGCCCATGTGGGAATCGAACCGGCAGCCTTCGGAGTTAGGAGCACGGAGCTCTAACCGCCTGAGCCACCGGGCCGGCCCTACAGAGAGCATTTTGATGGTTGCAGGATTGTGGGGGTTGGGAAGGATGGGTGAAGGGGAGAGGGGATTAAGAGGTACAAATTGGTAGTCAATTTGTAGTTATGGGGATGTAAAGTATAGCACGGGGAATATAGTCAGTAGTATTGTAGTTACTGTGTGGTGTCAGGTGGGTACTGGATTTACCAGGGTGATCATTTTGTAAGCTATATAAATGTCTAATCATTGTGTTGTACACTTGAAACTAACATAATATTGTATGTCAACTGTAATTGAAAAATAAAAAAAATCTTTAATTTTACAATTAAAAAAATAAGTTGGTTTTAGCTGCGCTTTTAGAGAGGAAATTCCCCCTAAGCATTAAAGGATAGCAGCCCTTTTCCTTACTTTTTGAGCTCTCACGATATGCCAGGCATTGTGCTGGTTCATGATCTAGCAGGAGAGGCAGCCACAGCCTTCGACTGATTGATTTACTCATTGGCATCATCTGGAAACATATAGCAGGGCACTTGACCAAGTCCTTGCTCAGGCATAGCTTCCTTGAGGGACTGCCATTTCTGCCAGACAGTCAAAGTTACGTAGAAGGCGGTGGAGGGGTAATGGTAACAAAAGAGCCAACGGAGCTATGTGTTTAGAAGGCCCTGGAGTGTGGAGCATGGAAGGAACAGAATGTTCAAGGATCTTAAAGACATTGCAAATAGTTGAAGTGTGGAGCTGGGGATAGTGGCCCAGATGAGGTTGAAGAAATAGGCAGAGCTGGAATAAGACACAGCCTTGATGTGTGATAGGCTGCTTTAGTCAGGACTCTTTTGGTGGAAAGGGCCAAAAATCCACCTAAGAAAAAAGGAAGCCTTTATTGGCTCAGAAGCTAAAAGTTCAGGGCTTTCAAGATGAAAGATGTCATTGAATTTTGACACCCCTCTCTTTCTCTCTCTCTCTCTCTCTCTCTCTGTCTCATCTTTGCTCTCCTTTGTGCTAGCTTAATTCTTGGGCTGGCTTCTGTGAACTGGTCCTCTGATCCCCCCGTCACACAGAAGCCAAAGGCTGGAGTGGGAGGGAATGGGGGTGAGAAAGGCTGATTGATAAGAGCCACGATCCGCCCACTCTTCAAGACCTTCAAGGTTACCTTCTTCTCAGGCTGTGTCCAGAAGTCCGCACCGTAGACCCCCTTGGGGGAGGACAGCAAGCTTGGCTTTTCAGGGGGTTGTGGAGGTAGGGAAGGGAACAGGTGAGGGGACTCTGTCCGCAGACTCCAAAGGTCTTTGTTTTCTTAAATAGTAAACCCGCAGCGCCCAGTCTCTGTCTCTGCTGCATCCTCAGCCTTCTGGGAGGCAGGATTACTTAGGTTTGGTAAGAAGAAAAAAAGGAGGGCGGGGTCCCAGAAACTCCTCCCGCCTTCCGCCCCCTCTTTCTGGCCCTGGGTCCGTCTGTACTAAGCGGGTCCTGACCTAGTCGCACTGTTTCTTCCCTCCCCTTCTCACACAACCTCCAGGTCTTGCCCCAACTTCGGGGCTTCTGAACTCCTCCACCGTCCCGTGAGCCGCCCTTCTTTCGCTTCACACACATCCTGACTAAGCAGAACCCGCAGAAGAACGTCCCACCCAGACACCCATTCTTTCTGGGACCCGGCGCTTCCGCCTCCGGGGCGGAGACTCCTCCCCTCACCGTCCCAATTGTATTCCCTGGAACGGCGGCCGGAAAGCCTCCGCCTGCTCAGACCGGGATACGCGAGAAGCTGGTTCCTTCTCGCAGCCTGCTCCCTGAGCCCCAGAACCACCGCGGCGTCCGGCACCGCAACCCCGAAGGCCGCCGGCACCGCCTGGGCCCAGTTCCCAGCCAGGCGCGGCTTCAGCACCACGGACAGCACCCCGCCCGCGGCCCTCGGGCCCGCGGCGCACTCCCGGTCTGGGCGAGGCCGCGAGCTATGCCAGCAGCATGGCCCGGCGCTCCGGCCCCATGGCGCAGCTCCTCGGCCTCCTCCTCGGGCTGTGCTCAGGTAATGACAGGTCACCGCGCTCTGTGTCACCCTGGTCAGGCGCAAAGGTGGACGGGAGGGGTTCCTAGAGGTGAGGGAGTCTGCCGGGGGTGCAGGGAGACCCTTGGGCCTGTCGGTTGCCCCTGGGAGACTGCGCTGGGAGGAGGACGTACTAAGGACTACGTGATGCAAGGAAGAGATAGCAACCTGGGCCATGGTGGTGGGGAGGGTGTGGGCAGAGAAAGGAAGGAAGGAAAGCCCCAGGCTTGCTAGGGAGGCAGGAGGGCAGACTCTAGCGCTGCCATTTGACTCCTTGTGAAACATGATCTCAAGAAATCTACCCGGTTCAGCACCTTCCTTGGCGCTCCATCATTTCCCGCACCCCACGTGAGGCTGCTCATTCTGGTCACTCCACAGGGGCAAGACAGGAGAGGAAGAGAAATGCCATTTGAACTGTCGTGTAGGGTGGGACAGGGGACTTGGAAGGGAAGAAGCTCTGCCAGGCTGAGGGCCCGGGAGGAGCTCCCTGGGGGGCGGGGGTGTGTGTGTTTGTACAGAGTTGCAGAAGGAGATACAGTGGATGAAGAGCGGGTGCCAAGGGAATGAGCCTTCCATACCCGCATGTTATCTCACGGGGGTCGGGGGCGGCGCCTGTATATGGGGAACTTGGGACTAAGTATGTGTCCTGACCCACAGATTAGGCAGCCCAACTCTTCCACTCCAACCCAGTGCCTTTGAGGGTGGGGGTGGGGTCACTGTCACAGTCACATGTGGGGGCACATGATGTGACTTGCACACATAGATAGGCATTGACTGAGGGGGAAGGGTGTATGCAGGGACGTGAATAACTGTTCCCCTTTGACCAGCCCCCAAAACTATTCCTGAATTGAAAGTATCTTCTGGGAGAAGCCACAGACACAGAATTCTCAAGTATGTTGAAACCACACTCTGAGAACTTGCAGGAAGAGCAGGTCCTTGCAGGATGGGTTCTTAGGAAGCATCTGTGTAGGGCTGTCTGGGCTCCTTGGTCAGTGATCTCAGGGAGAGGCTTCTCAATGGGGGGCCTCCATGGGGTAACCTAAGCATTTTGCTGTGTCCTTGGGAATGGAGCTGTGCGAAGCTACAGGCTCCCGTGTGGCCCGGGCTGTCCCACTTGCCCAGGGAGTGTGGGGTTCTTGCCGACTTACCTCCTTCCCCCACCCCTGCTCAGGAGTCTGGGGTACAGACACAGAGGAGCGGCTGGTGGAGCACCTCCTGGATCCTTCCCGCTACAACAAGCTCATCCGCCCAGCCACCAATGGCTCTGAGCTGGTGACAGTCCAGCTCATGGTATCACTGGCCCAGCTCATCAGTGTGGTAAGTGTGGGTCCCAAACTCTCTGCCCAGCTAGGAAGTCAGCACAGCCAGAATGTATTCACGTGTGTGCTTACGCCACCGGTGTTGCCAAGGCTCGGGAGGTGTGGGCGGGGCGTGGGTGGTGGTGGTGGGGCCACAGGCTGGGGCTTCTCAGCAGCTTCCCTTCTTCCCTTCAGCATGAGCGGGAGCAGATCATGACCACCAACGTCTGGCTGACCCAGGTTAGCGCTCTTCCCGCCCACAGCCCCCTCTCCTCATCCCTGCTTTTCTTTCCTTCCTCCCCCCGCCCTTCCTTCCTTCCTTTTGCTCTCTCTCTCTCTCTCTCTCTCTCTCTCTCTCTCATCTTCCCTCTTTGAATCGCCCCAAGAGAGGCAGAAAAGTATAGACTCTGGAGTCCTAAATAACCACATTTGAATCATGGTTCTTCCACGCACCAGCTCTGTGACTTAAACACGTTCCACTCTGCAAGGTCCACTTTCTTCTTTGTAACATGTACATTCTGGTACCTTGGCTTAGCTGTGCAAATGAAATGAGAGAGTATTTCCTGAGCCACAATGGCTGGGCAGAGAAGTCACTGTGGGAAGGTGACGGCTTTTCAAAGCTTCCTCTTGTCCCTGTCCTTGACCTTGAGCCCCGCCCAGGGCAGAGGCTGGTCCTCCCTCTCTGTCTCCCTTTCCCAGGAGTGGGAAGACTATCGCCTTACTTGGAAGCCTGAGGACTTTGACAACATGAAGAAAGTTCGCCTCCCTTCCAAACACATCTGGCTCCCAGATGTGGTCCTATACAACAAGTAGGTGACCTTGGAGCAATGGCCAAGCTGGGGGAGACCATGGGAGCACTCAGGGAGGGAAGGGGTCTTGGGGAAAGTAAATTAGCTTATGCTGCGGGGAGAGAAGGGACTTTTCATTGGCACCGATGCAGTCACTCCCCAGACAGACAACCCAGGCCAGTGCGGTATAATGTGGACAGCCATGGTGACTTAACCCAGGGCCAGCCCTCTCCCAGCCAATCAGGAGTCCCAGTGTGGGGAGCTGCAGTGGATACAAAGAAGGATTGACAGCCCCCAGTGCCCAGACTAATTCATTCAAAAAGAGGCTTTCCTGCAGGCTTGGAGGTAATCAAAGAACCTGGAGGCCCCAGTTTCTCCTCCAGGTTCCATCCCCTCTCCTGAAATAATCCCTTTTACCTCGAAGGTCCCAAACCACTAGTGGGACCACCTCCTGCTCCCACCTGCCTCTGTCCCCCTCCATTGCTTGGGCACCTCACTCTGGCCTCCCTGGTTCCCAGAACTTCCCCACCCTCCTGTGAAGCCACCAGCTTACACAATGCGTGACAAGTAGCAGCCGCGTGCCCCCACCCCCGCCCTTCATCACTGAGGCGTTTCACAGGCCGGCTCACCAGGACACCTTTTCTCCCCCACAACCCACCCAGGTCCCCTTCTTGCTCAAGTCCCGCTCCATTTCCTTATATCCCGGGATGGTTGCCCTCAGGCTTGGGTTTCCCGTCCCACGTGTCCCTCTGGCTTTCCTCTCCTCGCCTCCCACTCGGGGCTGGGTCGGTGGGTGGGGGTGGAGGAAGGCTCAGGCCAGGGCTGACTCTGCCGGCCCCTTGGCAGCGCTGACGGCATGTACGAGGTGTCCTTCTACTCCAACGCCGTGGTCTCCTACGACGGCAGCATCTTCTGGCTGCCCCCCGCCATCTACAAGAGCGCCTGCAAGATCGAGGTGAAGCACTTCCCGTTTGACCAGCAGAACTGCACCATGAAGTTCCGCTCGTGGACCTACGACCGCACGGAGATCGACCTGGTGCTCAAGAGCGACGTGGCCAGTCTGGACGACTTCACCCCCAGCGGCGAGTGGGACATCGTGGCGCTGCCGGGCCGGCGCAACGAGAACCCGGACGACTCCACGTACGTGGACATCACCTACGACTTCATTATCCGCCGCAAGCCGCTCTTCTACACCATCAACCTCATCATCCCCTGCGTGCTCATCACGTCACTGGCCATCCTGGTCTTCTACCTGCCGTCCGACTGCGGCGAGAAGATGACGCTGTGCATCTCCGTGCTGCTGGCGCTCACCGTCTTCCTGCTGCTCATCTCCAAGATCGTGCCGCCCACGTCCCTGGACGTGCCGCTCGTCGGCAAGTACCTCATGTTCACCATGGTGCTGGTCACCTTCTCCATCGTCACCAGCGTGTGCGTGCTCAACGTGCATCACCGCTCGCCCACCACGCACACCATGGCGCCCTGGGTCAAGGTCGTCTTCCTGGAGAAGCTGCCCACGCTGCTCTTCATGCAGCAGCCGCGCCACCACTGTGCCCGCCAACGCCTGCGCCAGCGGCGGCGCCAGCGCGAGCGCGAGGGCGCCGGGGGCGTCTTCTTCCGCGAAGCCCCCGGGGCCGACTCCTGCACGTGTTTTGTCAACCGCGCGTCGGTCCAGGGCCTGGCTGGGGCCTTCGGGGCGGAGCCCGCACCCGCTGCAGGCCCGGGGCGCTCCTCCGGGGGGCCGTGTGGCTGCAGCCTCCGGGAGGCGGTGGATGGCGTGCGCTTCATCGCGGACCACATGCGGAGCGAGGACGACGACCAGAGCGTGAGTGGGGCTTGGGGCCTCGGGCGGATGCGGGGCCGCGGGGACCCTGGGATCCGGAAAGCGGCGGCGAGGTGTAGACGCTCACAGCGAATCGGAGGGGAGGATCCGCCTGGGGCTGTGGGCTTGGGCACTGGTCACGGTTCTCGGCCGCCACCTAAGTTGGAGAAGGTCCAGGGTGACCTTGCGGCTTCCTCAGGACTGGCAACCGGGACGAAAATGCCCCGTGTGGGGCATCGTTAGTGTCGGGAGGGCAGCCAAGGGTGGGACCAGGCCCTTCTGGGTTGGCACTTGGCTTGTGGCCGTGGCCCCAGGAGTCCCTCCCCGCTGCTTCCGTTTCCCAAGTCCAATTTGTTAATTTTCAGCTTTTAGCACAAATGGACACTGAGTCCTTTGTGCGCCCCACGGGGGTGAAAATTGAGGACAGTGGAAGGGGTGTGTGTAGAGGGGAGGGGTTAAGAGGTTCCAACAAGCCCGCTGGTGGCGGAGAGGACAGTCCCAAATCAATATACTGTTTTTGTGCTTCTGGGTCCCAGGGGGCAGCAGCCTCGTGAAATATTTATGGATGTGGAGGCAGGTGGAGGCGAGGGACTCCATCCGGCTTTTGCTATGGCAGCTCCCCAGAAGGGGACTCCCGTGGTTTCCGCACCTGGGAGCCAAGTCTGATGAGTGACATCCCCCCACTTTGGGCCGTGACTGGCCCCGCCCCGCGCTGTCTTTGGGTACCTGGCCAGTTCCCGGCTGCGGCTCGGTGTTGCCATGGTGACTAGCGACGTTTCCGCTGGGACGCTGCCATTCCGGTTTGGGGGTGAGGAAGGGCGGGCTCCTGCACTACTGTTTGGGGAGAGGAGGAGGGGGACTTCCGAACCTGGCGTTTCTGGTCCCAAGAGGGCAAGATGTCAGCCTGGAGCAGGTGCTCATGGAGGAAGAGGGGACCGAGGCTGGAGGAGATGCGGTGGCCCGCTCAGAGCCGGCAGAGGCCAAGTGGGAGACGCGGGCGTGGCGCGGAGGTGCAGGGGCTCCGCCAGCTGCGTCACGGCCTGCGCCTCCCCTGCCGCAGTCCACTCGTGTCATGTGCATTTCCTGAGCTAGCAGGGTGCTGAGGGTGCAGTAACCTACTTGGATGCCTCACAGGCATCTCAAACTCCACGTGTCCCAAACTGAAGGCTGGGTCTACACCCCCACCCACCCCTCCCATCTTTTAATAAATGGCCTCACCTTCCACCCAGTGGTTCAGACTAAAAACCTGCAGTGACCTCCCACCATCCACATCATCAGAAGTCCCGAGCTGTGAGCACAGCCTCCAAAATAATCCTCAGCTTCACCCTTTCCGCACCGTCCCCACGCCCCCGCCCCCCACCCCCGGTGTAGGCGTTTATCAGCTGGTGCCTGGACCACAGCAGAGAGTCCTAATGGTCTCCTGGATTCAGCTCCTGTGCTTCTCCATCCAAACAGACAGCGCCTCTCCTCACCTTGTGCCTTCTGCCCATTCATTGTTCGGATCACTGTCTTACCTGCTTGACTGTCCTAAGCAAGCTAAGCTCTTTCCTGCCTCTGCACTTTTGCACATACTGGTCTCTCTGCCTGGAATGCCCTTCTTTGTTTCTTTTTTACAATTATTGCTATTAATATTAATTTTTGATATACTGTTTGAGAGTACGTTGCAGACATTGTGATCCTTCATCCCAAATACTTCTGTGTATCTCTCCTACGAACAGGACACTGTCTTGCATACCTCAGGCTCAGTGATCAAATCAGGAAATTTAGCATCAATGTCGAAAGTCCATATTAAAATTTTCCCAGTTTTCTCAGTAATGCCCTTTGTAGCATAAGCCCCACCACAATCCAGGATCTGAAATGACATTCAGTTGTCCCGTCTCTTTCGTTTCTATCCATTTGGAACAGTCCTTCAGCTTTGTCTTTCATGGTATAAACATTTTTGAAGGGTACAGGCTGGTCGGAGGTCCCTCCATGTGTTTTTGTGTGATTGTTTCTTTCTTCCATTTATTCCTGCCACAGCTGGCTCCTTCTCGTTTATCAGCTGTGACTGTAAATGTCACCTCCTCACAGAGGCCTTCCCAGACCATCCCTTAAATCATATCTTCCCCCCATTTCTCTATCTCAGTCCTTTGTTTCCTTGTAAGCACCCTCCAGGGTGTAATTCTTTTATTTTCACTTGTTTTGTATCCATGTCCCTCCGCAGACTGTAAGCCTTGGGCCATGTTTGTCTCACTCTCACTGTGTCCCCAGTGCCAGCATGATGCCAGGTCCACAGTAGGCACACATGTGACACAAATGCGTCACTATTCAGCGGCTGACTAAATGACAGTGTGCAGTCGCCTCCTTCCCAGCCCCCCGCTGGCCAGGCTGCAGAGGAACACCACGTGCTAAGGCCCAGACTCAGGCCGGAGTGGGGTGCAGGGCTTCGTGACAGCTCTCAGACCCACACAGGTCACTGTCCCAGCACACAGCTGGGACCGTCCTCACCCTCGGGCCTGCATGCGCCACTGCTGCTTGTCAAGTGAGGCGCAGAGACAGCCACTCCTTCACGAACGCAACACCGGCACTCTGGGTTCCAGATGCTGGGATTACAAAATGAATCTGACAGGGTCAGATTTAGGAGCTTGTAGCGGGGGCACAGGGAGGACAGACACGCAAATTGAAGTGATAATACAGTGCAGTAAAAATACTGCCATAGAAATGTGTACACAGTGCTGGAGGAACCCAGAGGGGTCGCATTCATTCTGCCTGGGGGAAACAGAAAAGCCTTCATAGAAGAGTTGGCATTTGATTTGGGCTTTGAAGGATGTATAGGAGTTCACCAGCTAGAGAACGGGAGGACTGGAACTCTACACAGAAAGGCAACCCAAAGGCACAGAGACCTGAGAGGACACACTGGGGTTTGGTAAGTCTGGGTTACGGCTTGCTGGAAGATAGGAGGCAGGCTTATATTGTCACGAGTGGGTTTGGATCTCAGATTTGGGAGTTTGCATGGTCCTGAACGCAGTGGGGCTGCTGGAGGCTCTACAGCAGGCCGGATTGGAGTCCTGCTTCGGAAAGGTCACTCTGGGATCCTGGAGAGAGAGCAGTGGTGTGTGTGTGTGTGTGTGAGAGGTGGGACCTGCTGATATCCAGGCCACTCCTATCGGGCATCATGTGACTGATACCTGGGCCTCCTTTGTCTCCTGTCCAGGTGAGTGAGGACTGGAAGTATGTCGCCATGGTGATCGACCGCCTGTTCCTCTGGATCTTTGTCTTCGTCTGTGTCTTTGGCACCATCGGCATGTTCCTGCAGCCTCTGTTCCAGAACTACACCACCACCGCCTTCCTGCACGCAGACCACTCGGCTCCCAGCTCCAAGTGAGGTCCCAGCTTCGTGCTCCTTCAGCCCCTGGCGCTCTGTGGTACAGCGGTTTCCGGTGGAGGAGGAACGATGAGCTACCAGGAGGCGGGGCGCTGCCCCCAAAGACCCATGCTTCCATGTCACCTGGAGCCCTCCCCCACCCTCGGCCCACACCCAGCCAGCCCCCCCCGCAGGCTGGCCCAGTCGCTCTCCTCTCGCACCCACCCCAGTACCAGTGTTGCTGGGGGAGGATGAAGGCTGAGAAGTGGAGGATGGACGTCTGTTGGAGCCTTGCGGCCTGAGGAAAGTGAAAGGGAAGGGCTGAGAGTGGACAGACTCATCCACTGCCTCCACGGCACGGCAGAGGGCAGGGAGGAGGAGGGGGCAGGGCCAGGGGCTCGGACTCTGTGCCACGCTGGCCTGACACGATGGCAGCTCAGACGGGAGCAAGAGGAGAGAGGCCCGGGTGACGGCCGTCTGCCCTGCTCCCGTGGACAGCAGCTGGGCTGGGTGGGCCTCACAGCAGGTAGAGGCTCCTGCTGGAGGGGCAGCTGGAGCTGTGGTCAGACTCCTGTGGGAAGTTGCCAGCCCCATGCCACCGCCCCTTCTCCTAAGGGGCCCAGGGCCCAGCCCAGGGGCCCTCCTCTTGGTGAGGAAGTCTCTCCCAGACTTTCCTCTCCTTGTTTGGCCAGGGTGTGGTGGGCAAGGCTGGGTATTGGGAGCCTCTGAGCCCCGAGTCGCTGCGTGACCTGCTTGGAGCCTGAGGTCTGAGTACTGGAACTGTGTGACAAGGGCAAGTTCACAGGCTGGTTTTATCCCCAGTTGAACTGACCGGTTGCTTGAAGGAAGTAAAGGAAGGATGTCAGCTGTAAGCAGACCCAGCCTTTTTGCCCACAGTAGAGCTGGCTGCCAGGAGAGGACAGAGCCGGTGATGGAGGCCAGCCGGGGTGGGTGGAGGCGGGAGGGTGGCCCCCACTGCTCCGCTCTGTCCTCTTTGGGCTCCGTTCTGCACTGCCAGTGGCTCCCCCGAAAGCATGCCGTCCTGTATTCTGACACTGCTCCCGGGGGGCAGCTGGAGGCCACCTGGCCTGTTATGCCAGGAAACAGACCTTCTGGGATCTCTGTCCCCGCCCCCGCCATGTGACTGACTCTGATGTATGGTCCCAGCCTGTGTTCAGTGCCTGGCCAGCAGGTGGCAGGTCACAGACGGGCCAATCTGCCAAGTGCACCGAGGTGCCTGCCCGACAGCTGTTCTCTGGAGCCCAGCTGGACTCCGGCTACTGCAGGCACAGCAGAGGTTGGGGTGCAGGTGGGGGGAAGGACACAGTGTCTGCAGAGCAGCACAGGAATCAGTCTGGATTCTAGTCCCAGCTCTGCCACTTACTCAGCCAACGTGAGCAAGTGCCTGCCCGCTAGGTCTCAGCCTCCTCGGCTATAAAAGGGGGGCAGTGATGCCTTCTTTATGGATGGGCACCACTGTGAGGATGCAGGGCTTGTGAAAAGCCCAGTGCTCGCCTTGGCACAGAGTACATGCCCCACCAATGTGGCGGCTCAGAGGCAGGCAGAGCCAGTGGGAGTGGGGGCCCCTGTCACATCAGTCTCCCCCAGACCCTCCCTTACCTGAGCAAACCAAGTCATGCCGACAGGACCTGGATGTGGGGGAGCCGAGAACGGGAGGGGCTGCTCGGTGAGTCTGGCGGGTCGGGCTCTCTCGGGAGCATGTTCAGCCGTTTCACGCCATTCCTGGGTTGAGCTCTGGCCTTGGCCTGGCCTGCCTCGGTCAGCTCCGCCCTCCCCGCTGCAGGTATGTGCCAGGGCCCCGACCTACCCCTGTACTGGCGGTAGAAGCATGTCACTGGGATGGCAGCCAGCAGCTGTGTGAGATGTCCCCAGCGCATTTGCCCACCTGCCAGAATGGGCTTCTGGACATCTCTTCTGGGTGGGGGGGGCAGTGTCTGGGCTTCATGGAGACTCCATAACAGCAAATGGAGAGCTGCCTGCGTTATACCTGCACCCACCTTGAACTCAGCCCTGAGGAAACATCCCGAAGCCTGGAACAGCAACTGGAAAGGAACCCTCCCTCGGAAGGGTGGGGCGCTGGCTGAGGTCCCTCCTGGCTCTCCCCGGCTCCTCCCGGCCTGTCAGCCCTTCAGCGGCTGCTGTGGGTTGTATTTGCTTTAAGTTCGTCCCGCATCCGACTGTTGTCCAAGGTCGACAGCAGATGGCGCTAGAGGGGCTTAGCGAGCCCCGTGTCCACCTCCTGTCCAGGACGCATCTGACACAGGAGGAAACCGAGGCCCGGAGACTGTTTGCTGCCTGACCTTGGATAGCACCTAACTCTGAACTTGTTCATTCTCATCTGTAAAGTGGGGGTGACAGCGGGATGCAGGGTTCCAGGGCAGTGCCATCCCTCCATCTCTGGGTTCAGCCCTTTGGGGCCTCCCAGTAAGGAGGGGAGGGCTCCCCTGCGCCGGCCAGGTGTTACCACGAGTCCCGGCCAGGGAAGCGTTGGAGAATTGAGTCTCTTCCACTCGGATCCTGCCCTTCCCCGTGGTGTGGTGTTCCCTTGGCCTCTGTGGTGGGGTCGTCTCTGGAGAGAGCTGGGCAGCCAGCTCAGCACCGCGCAGGACCGGAGGCTCCGGAGGGAGGTAGAGACGCTGGATTGGAACCCAGGTGGGCTGAGGGGGGCAGTGAGAAACCGAGCTGGGATGGTTTCCATCCGGAACGGAGAGGCCACAGGCGATCTACTAGCCATTTTTTTCTGGAAAGAGGGCCTGCACGGACGCTCCGCGTTTGACAGTTGGCACTGCAGGAGGAGGAAGGCGGTGTCCTGGCAGTGGGGTCGTTAATACTGGCACAGCTGATACTAAGTTATGGAAAATGTAAGCGCAAACAAGACACGGGCAGCCCCCAGCTGGCCTTTTCTGAGAGGGAGTGTCTGTGGGAGAAGGTCCCTTCTAAGGAAATAGGGAGTGCTCTGTGGCGGTTTGGGGGCTTTGACCCCCTTTCTCGGTCTCCCCCCCGTTACAGGACTAGTTATTTACTGAGGGCCCGCTGTGGGCCTCCTGTTTCAGATGGCTGTTCCTCACAACCCTGTTGACAAGAGAAAAGCAGGCTCAGAGACAGAGACGCCAGCTGGGAGCACCGCTGCACATGAACCCTAAGGCTGCCCCGAGTCCACAAGCTCGCTGTGGCCTCTGGAGGTAGGAGCATGACGGTCTCAGGGTCTTCTCTGAATTCATTCCCCAAGCCAGAGCCGACCCGGTTCCCGCCGTCACCCTCTGCTTCAGGCAGAGTTGGGCTGGCGCCAGCGTCCTGCACAGCCCCACTGGGGCCAGCAGCCTCCCACTCGCCCACCCAGACCAGACAGGAGCAGCAGCCACCTTTTAACGTTCATGCCAGCAGGTCTGAGCTCAGCAATAGTCACATGGTTCCTCAGGGACTGTAGGTGGAGGAACCGTGAGGCCCTCACTCGGTGCCCCCTCCCCTGACCCCACCATGGCCTCCATCTTCTGTCCCTGGCATATTTGCCCTGGTCTAGCCCACTGCAGGCCACTCATTAGGAACTCAGGATTCTCGTAAAGAAAAGTTCCCAAACAAGTCTTGTCTGTTATATTGGGGGGCAGGGGGACCCTCATGGGCCAGGGTTGGCAAATAGGGGAATGCTGGGGAAACTGCACTCAAGAGGTTATAGATGTCACAAGAATCTAAAGAAAAGGTTGGTGGTAACAGTTCAGTTGTGATTTGTTGTTTAACAAGTCCATTTGTTAGATGGAGGTGAAATGGCTGAATGGCTGGGCCTGTACTAGACAGAGCCCTGAAATGGCTCCTCGGGAGGCCCCTCTGTAAAGGGACCTAGAGGACGGGTAGAGCTGAGGACCAGTGTCCCCAAGGCAGGGATGGCCAGGGCCACCTCACAGCCCTGCACCCGGGGAAGTCGGGGCTGCGGCATGCAGAGGCCAGACCTGCTCCCGGGACACTGGTTTGATCTGGGCCCCAATCCTGGAAACGGGATGAAATCCTGGGCCTCCTCCGTGAGATGCAGGCTGAACAGCATCTGAAATGGGATGAACACAGTCCGGCTTCCCGCTCCCCCTTCACCACCCCCAGGAGGCTGGTGGGGAGCACGGCCTGGTTCCCTCTGTAGACACGCTGGGCACTCGCCACAGGCGTGAAGGAAACTGTCCACCTTCTAGAAGGGCCTGGTCACTACATCCTCCTCCCGTGGAACCAGGAGCTGCCTGAGAACAGAGGGCACAGGTGCTCGAGGTTCCTGGTACATCACGGCAGGCAGACGCACTATCCTTCCCTGTCTTTAAAAGACTGTGCAGCTCACTCAGCACCATTTCAACAGACTGCACAACACCCATTGTTCTGGTCCTTACTTAATGCGCCCCAAACACGTCACTGGCCCTCCTGGTCTGTTGTTAACATCCGTACAATGGATGAGGAAGGAGGCCTCGTTCTGACTTACAGCCTTGCCGTTCTACCTGCTGCTTACATCATTTGTATAAGATCCAGGATGAGTCTCACGGAAATTCTGGACTCAATTACGAGGTGGAAAGTGGTGTCTTCTCTTTGAAATCCAAGACGGAGACATATTCTGGATGCCATCTCTGCAGAGGCAAATGGCTTGTTTCCTAAGACGGCAGCCGAGCCAGTCCCACAACTTGACTTCCAATACGCACCACCCTGCAGGCAACACAGTGAGGCGAGTGGCCCAGGGAGGCTGTAGGAAAACGCCCCTCGGGAGAGGTGGGGTTCTGTGTATAAATCATGATATTGTCTTGGGATGTTTTCCTATGCTGGGCCTTGGAATCTCGCCTATCAAGTCTCTGGGGACAAGATATTTAGGGGTGGGCTCTGATGGGAAGGGGGGTCTGATGTACCTCACCACAGCTCACCTCCCGCGCCAGCGCACGGAAACAGCACCTGCCTGTAGGTTCGGGAATGGCCCTCTCGCCAAGTGTGTCAGATACAGCTGGTGCTGCTGTCAGAAAGCCTTCTGCCCCGTCCCCCGCCCCTTCTATAATACCGCCCCTAAGAAGCCAAGACTTGAAAGCTTTCTACCAACCCAGATTCTTTTTTTTTTTTTTTATTGAGGAATGTATCTGTTAGTTACTGTTTTGAGGGGAAACAAAAGCGGAATCAACAAAACTGCAACCATCAAAGCTCCCGAGTCCAGGGAGCCTGGGCTCCTTCCCACACTCTGCTCTTGGGGTCACTGCTGAGACCCCCAAAACCAGCAAAGTCCCTTCCACAAGAGTCAAGGAAACGGGTTCAAGCAGCGACAATTTTTACAATTGATTATTTAAAGAATGGACTATAGCCACAGTTTAGACAAATAAACTACAAAGATCATTAAAAAAAAAAAAGTGAGGGAAGGGGTCTGCTTATTAAAAACAAAGACTGGACAAGAAAGTGAAGAGGACACTGCCCCCTCTGTCCTGTGACACAGGCTCCTCCCCAGCAGACACTGGGGCTCAGGGGCCTCACTCTCCCTACAGCAGAAACCGAAGGCTGCACGGCTGCCTGACAAGACCCTGGGGTGAGTGGGGCTCTGGCTTCGGGAGTCATGTGCTCCTGGGTAAATCAGCAGCTGAGTCACAGCTCTGCAGGAGGGTCCCATGCCCGAGGAACCAGAGGGGCCACCCGCCATCTGAAGCAGCAGGGAGACCAGCTGTCGTGGGCAGCCTCACTAATGTGCCCTCAGCTGTCACGGGAAGGGGGGCAGGCCTGTCGCAAGCCAGAACACACGCAGTTTCCCTACCAGCTCCTTAGCACACGCTGGTGTTCCGCAAAATCGTCCTTAGTGTATTAAAAAGGCGTGGGTTTTCTCATTTGGTCAACTTTTGGGAACAGTAGCCACAACACACGAGCAAAACTGTGAGTGTGGATGTACATACTGCAGAGGTGGGGCAGGCGGGGGGGGAGGGGCTAACTAGTCCACAGTCTGCAGGGCTGGGGGACGACGGAAAACAATTTGAGGGCCCTGGCGCGCTCACAGATAGAGGAACCCTCTCAATAAGAGTCTGGCTCGGGTCTCCAGGGCTCAGCCTGAGGTGTAGGCCAAGGGCTCTGCCTCCCAGAGTCTGAGGACAACCTGGCCTTTTCCCTACAACTGTTGTTGTATGTCAACCTTATAAAGATTCCCCGACAGGTCAGGAGACCAGGTCTGTGATCGGCCCATGAATGACCTGAAGCTATCTGGCAAAAAAAACAAAAAAACAAAAAAAAAAGCACTTGGCTAAATGGTAAGTTGTATCTGAATTTTAAATCTGTGCAATTGCAGGCGATCTGTCTGTCGCAGGTAAGAATCAACTTGCACAGCGTTCTTCTTAGTCAACACCCCTAGCTGCCACCGCCATGAGACCTGTGTCCAGTGAGCAGGGACCTGACCCAACGTCACTTATTTGCCCTGACTCTTGCTAAGTCCTGATTGGCTAAGTGCAGATGATTTGCCCTCTAGGATTTCCCCAGGGCTTTTCCCTACCAGGCGGTGGGGGTTCTGGCCCTAATCCCTGCCACAAATTCCTAGGAATGCTTTAGGAAGGGTGGCTGGGGGCATGGCAATAGTCCAAGGCATGTCTGCACTCCCTGGGAAGCGGTGTGGGTCATCCCTGCAGGGGACACCTCAGCTACTGCTCAGGCAATGCCCTCAGCCGGCTGGCTGGTCCTCGCCTCCCCTGCCACCTGGGGAAGGGACACTCTTCTGAGTGGCAGCTTTCCCTGTCTCTGCTCATCCCCTGCAACCCCAAGCTGGCTAAAGTGCAAGATCTGACAATCGCTGAGCATTAGCTGTAGATTCCGATTACACTTGGCATTGGGCTTTAGCTGACTGCCGTTCCAAACTCCTGCCCTCACACGTTACAGCACGCCTGTAAGTTCATCTCTTTACCCTCCTGGAGGACAAGGAGAAACCGGTCACAAGGAAGGAATCTCCGAAGGGGCGGAGGGGAAGCAGAGGGGCCTGCAGAACCCACAAAGGAACTCATCCGTCCCTGACGTGATTGACAGCGCTGACGGAACCTAATTAAGACCGCGGGAGGTCAGCGCAGCCGACAGAGAGAAGAGAAACGGGAAAACCAAAACGGAAGTGAAGAGGGAGCGGCTACAGGTGCTCAGGGACTGTTTCCGCTTTGGGTGGAAAGGAGAGGACCCCTTCCCTTTTCCCTTCAGTCTCTGCCTCTGCTTGGGAAACGAGAGGGAGGCCTGGTGAGACCCGGCCTGGTCTTCCCGACAAAAGCAGGATAACCCCAAGTTCTCAGCATCAGTGATCGCAGTTCATTCGAGAGAAGAGAGAAAAGAGAGGAGAGAGGAGGAGCGGAAGGGAAGGACACCCCTGGGCCAATTTGGTGAGGAATGCTACAGCCCCAGTGTGGTACACCCTAACCCGTCAGTCGTCACTGGCTCACACTATACTGAGCAGAGGTAAAAGTTCTTTTCCTCCTGGGGTTTGCTTATCCAGTTGCCATAGCCCATGTCCTTCAGGCTTTTCTTGAAGTAGTTCTTGGCCGTCTCGTAGTCACTGGCAGCTCTCTTGGCCTCGCCGTAGGAGAGTTTAAGCAGGTCCCTGCGCCCCCGGAAAGAGCAGAGCTTCTTAAACTGGAGGAAAATGTTCTTTTTGGAGACCCGGGACAACTCATTCCGTGGCCTGGAGAAACAAAGGCACTCACTCATCATCCAGCTGGGACCAGAAGGGGTGGGGGCCCCGGCAGAGACGCGAGGCGGGGTGGGGAGCTCTCAGCGCTGCAGGTTGGCAAACGCGCTGGCCCCTGCTCCTTACCCGTCCACGGTCCCCCGGGTCCCATCCAGGATCTCCAGGTCGTAGCCGTCAGCCAGACACCAGTTGACACTCGTCTCCTTCGTCTTTCCGGACTGCCTTTTGGAATCGTATACGCTGACTCGGCCAACCTAGGAGTCCCGGGAACACCGGGAGGAAGATGGAAACCTCTTAGGAAAGAGGTCGTGGAGCAGGCCCTCGAGGGCGCAGGGGAGAGGAGTGCGGGCACGACCTGCCCCTTATGTCAGACTCTCTACACGTACCACGCCCACCTCGACTCAAATTCCAGACCAAAGGGAGGAAAGCCGTGGCCATTCTAAAGGCGGAAAGGGTAAGTTCTTGGGGTACCAACTAAGCCCCGCCCCCTGCCCACTCTACGTTTTTGCTCTGTGGACAGAATTGCTTGAAAAGGAGAAAAATGCCAAGGAAAAAATGGATGGGGTGGAAGCACCTTGGGGTGGTTGACAATAAAGGGGTGTCGTAGTCCATCCTCAAATGCACTCCCATCTCTTGTCACACGGCAGCAAATGGCACGGGTCAGATGCCCTTGGCTGAAGAGGTAACCTGGGTATGAAAAAGAAATGCACACGCCTGTTTGCACCAAATGCTGCTAAGAGGCTGAGGCATCTGGTGGTGGTGCTGGGGTGGGGGTGGGGGTGTCTGAGGGTACAAAACAGCGCTGTCAAGACAGAAGCGGCGCTGCTGGGAAGCACCCAGGGCACACTCGGGGTCATCAAACACTCAAGGTCATCAAACAGATACAATGTATCAGGTTTCAGGCAAGGCCAAGGGCTGTGGACATCAAGGAAAGAAGACACTGCAGCCTTAGGCTGCTGTTTCTATCAATTGTCTAGAAGAGACTTGCCTGGCATGTCCTTACTTAGGCTTGTTGCCTAAACCAATCTCCCCATCACAGTAGACTAGCCACTCAGCATCAAGCACTGACTAGTGACTCAAACACACTTGGAAAAGGGGAGACAGCACCCTACCACCTGGCAATGAAGCATGCAGTTTGCTGAGATCTGGGTCCTACAATGACAGACTGGTTCCAGTTCCCAAGACAGGTCCCTTACCCAGAGTAACGGATTTGAGGTACACCGGCTGCAGGAAGTGGGTCAACAGGGCCCCCTGCAGGCCAAGCACGTTCCAGCGCAGGATTTTGTCGCTACAGGACATGGTGCGGAGTCTCTCCCCAAGCCGGATGCCGTCCCACGTTGGCACAATGTCACTGGACTCCACTGGGATGGTACCTTCCCCTGTGTGCGAGACGTGGGTCAGACCCACGGGGGCCCGGACACAGCACTCCCTGGCGTTCTTTATACTTCGCTGTGGGCCAGCGGCTGCCCACTCCTTTGTTCTTCATATATTTCATAGCACCTACTATGTGCTGGGCAGTCATGGTGAGCAAACCAAGTAAGAGCCTATCCCCCTAGAACGTGTATGGGGGTGTGGGGACAGAAAGGGAACGGAATAGACACAAAACAGTAAACCAGTGCACACGTTGAGGGTTCTAAGTGGTGACTGCTCTGACGGCTTTCAGGGGGCTACGCGGGAGGACAGCGGGGGCACAGAATTGAGGGGAGCGAGACACGAAGGACGAGAAGGAACAGCTGAGAAAGTGTTTTGGATGCAGAACAGCGGAAGCTGAGGCCCGAGGGCTTTGGTTGTTCGGGGAGCTGACTGAGGCCTGGCTTGCTTCTGCGTGAAGTGCAGAGGGAAACCATATCGGGCGGGGCTTTGGGTTTTTACTAAACAGCTTTACTGAGAGATAATTCACCTATTTAAAGCATACAGTTCAGTGATTTTTAGTATATTCACGGAGGTGGGCAACTTTCATCCCAATCACTTTTAGGACATTTCATCACCCCCACAAAGAATCCCACGCCCTACTCGCAGGCACGCCCCATTTCCACCCACCCCCTAGGCAAGCGCCAATCTGCTTTCTGCCTCTGGATTTGCCTTTCTGGACATTTCCTATAAATGGGATCATACACTATGGGATCTTTTGTGTCTGGCTTCTGTCACTTAGGTTTTCAAGGTCCAGCCACGTCGCAGCGGGTACCGGTATTCCAATCCTTTGTGTGGCCAAACTATACTCTCTTGTATGGACACATCTCATCTCGTGTATCCACTCATCAGAGGATGGATTTGGGTTGTTTCCACTTTTTGCTATTACGAATAACGCTGCAATGAACGTTTGTGCCCACGTGTTCGTGAGGACATGTTTTCATTTCTCTTGGAGAGAAAGACCGAGGAGTGAGTTGCTGCACCACATGGTAGCTCTGTGTTCACACTTTAGGGTTTTGGGAAGGGAAGTGACAGGACGGGGTTCATGTTTGCGGGTCGCTCTAATGACTACAATGGCCTGAAGGGAACAGGAGTCGTCGTGAGGACACAGGAAGAGACATGGACACAGTGGGGAGAAGCAGCCAGCCCCCGAGACCTCGAGCCAGCAGCCAACTGGGCCGCAGGGGCGCCCAGCACTCGGCGGCTCCGTCACCTCCTCGGGGCTGGGCTCCGCATCACTTTCTTTGCATTTGCTCCACCCTCCTGAGGTGACCCCCTGAATTCCCGCGGCTGATAGGACGACAGCTCCCAAATCGTGATTTCCAGCCAGCTCCCTCCTGTGAGCTCTGGACGGTGCTGTGATCTGGAGAGTTCTGCGGCTCCCCAATGCAAGCTGGAATTCCCATCATGCTCGACCTTTCCTCTCACCCTCTCCCTGTAAACAAGACCCTCGGACCCCAGCAGCTGATGGCCAAACCGCGGCAGCCGGGCCCTTGCCCTGTGATGAGTCTGGGCTTGGCCGAGTTCTGGGGGGACGGCAGAGGCCGTGTCACTCACCGTTCTCCACCTTGGTGCGGAGCTTGCCTTGTTTGGGGTTCTCAAAGACGGGGTAGTGGCGGGAGTCTGTGCTCTCCACGGCACGGTCGCTGCAGGACTTGTCAAAGAGGGCGCCGTCCCCACATGGGGCCGTGCTGCAAAGCAGGGGCCTCTATTAAAACTCGCCAGTTCCCGGGGCTCAAGGACTGGCGGTGTTTCTGGCCACCGCGGGCGATGGGGCGGGCAGGTGTGTACATGAGAGCCGCTCGACACCAGACACGTGCAGAATGGAGCGAGCGAGGTCCGGTGAGTCGGCTATGGCTTAGGGACCAGGACGGCATTGAGACGCCCTCCCGGGAGCCGGGCAGGGCCAGCGCGGTGGCCGGAGGCCGTACAGACCTGATATAGAGATGGAACGACACGGTCTTCTTTATCTGGAGCTTCTCTCCCCCCTTCACGGGCTCGAATATGCTGTCCTTCGCCGTCTGGGGGTTGTACTTCATCAACTCGCTGTAGAGAAACCTACAAGAAGAGAGTCCGCTCAAGACGACGGTGGGATTCCGGGGAGAGCAGTTGCTTCTGTAATCTGACCTCAAGTAAGGAAGAGCCTTAATGCTGCAGCCCTTTCTCGGTTCTCAGTCTGAAAAGGTGGGGGAAATTCTCCAAGGGGGAACCTCAGATTTGCTCAAGCTCAGTTAGCTGTTCGGATCAGTTTCATTTCTGCCAAGAGCTCCTGGCTCTGGTGGCTGTAGGGGTTCTGGGGCAGACCAAACGGATTCCCGGACCAGGGGAGGCTATGGCTTTTCCCCGAGTCTCTCCACTGGTTACAGAAAAGGTGAACTGGAGGAGAAGGCTGGCCATGGGGTCGTTTCTAGGTCCTCACGTGGAGGTGAAAGGCTTCCTCGTCCCTAAGGACCAAGAGGTCATTGTCCTTTTAAAAAGGGTGTGGGGCAGAGTTGAGAGGAAAAGGGAGAGCTCCCAACGTCAGGCTGACAAGCGGATGCAGCCTGGGTCACAGGCTCAGAGAGACGGGCAAGCACAGGCTGTGGCTGCGGGGCTGCCCTGCCATGGGGGGTGGGGGGCGCAGAGCCACAGGTGTCCCTCACCTGATGAAGCCTCTGCGGGACACAATCTCTGCATGGCAGTCGTTGACGGTCTCGCCCTTCAGGCTGAGAGAGTCCCCTTTCACACAGCGGTTCCCTGGGACGGCATCAAAAGCACATGTGAAGACACCCAAAGGTGACGACGAAGAGGGTAGGGGCTGTTTGTTCTTACAGCTCGAAGGCAGAAACGGCCTCCGGTAGCAGCCCCTGACCCCCGATCCCCGACTCCCTTCCCTAGGACATGAGAATTCACTCCCCACTCGGAACTCACTGGACTAAATGAGAACCTAGGGCTCTTTTCTCCTGCCATAAACTCGGCCACACGGGCTTCCGGGCCCCTTGGTGGGCGGAGAGGCCACTGACCTGTCCCCAAGCTGACCACGACCCCCAGGTCTTCGGAGTCTTTCTTCATGATGATGGCAGCCAGGATCTTGCGGCCCAGCAAGGAGGGCTGGAAACTGTTGGTGAGCGTGTTGAAGCACCGGTGACTCAGCATGGCGATCTGGTCGTGGAAGGTGCTGCCGGTGAGAGGGAGCTGTGGGGACAGGGGGCGTGTCAGGGCCACAGGGCCTCCGGGCTGCAGCCGCCAGGCCTCAGCGTGGGCGGGAGACCGCGCTCTGCGGTGGTGGGCCGTCTCCCCCCCCCCCCCCCCCTGGCGTCCCAGCTCCACGTGGGAGGAAGGCTAACGTGAAAGCCCAGGAATAACTGAAGGACAGCGAATTAAAAGCTCACTCCACCCAGAGAGGAGTCAGCTGAACCCCCAAAAAGGTAGCACAAAAGGAGACGTCTTAACTGCCTGTGGCTGTGCTTCTGGGGACCCGGAGAGGAGGACCATAGTTCTTCAGAGACTGGCCCTGTCCCTGGGGTTACCTCTGTGAAACCCATGCGCTCGGCCTTCTCGTCCTCCCCAATGAGCACGCGGAGGGCGGCGTCCGCCGCGTCCTGCTTGCCTTGCTTCTTGCTGTGCGCGCAGACGGCTGGGAACCAGCGACCCCCGACTTTTGCTTGGTACACGAACCTTGGGATGAGAAACAGGAGGTAGAGACAAGGCCCTGACCTTGACGGCTGTTCCAGGGCAGGGCTGGTCCTGCCGACACACGGGCCCCATCACCGCACAGCTGTTTCTAGGGCAGCAGCTCCCAGACTCGGGGCCTTTAGGAATTGCAGTGTGATCGCCGCTGGGTCCACGCAGCAGCTTGGACTATGACTTATGTAATAGATTCCTCTAAATTGACTCTTCTAAAATGTAAATAAATTTAAAAAGGGAACTTCATGTCACTCCTGTAAATGGAAAACCAGTCTCACTTGCCGTAACTTGAAGGTGGCTGTAACACGGAGGATGATAAAACCATGTTTTTAAATTCTGACGAGATACACCTATCCTTATTGTAACGGGAGTTTAGCAAGTGAGAGAGGGTGTAAGGCAATAGTAACACCGTATGTGGACGTTCTTCAGCAGAAATGAGAAGGGAATCAGTTCCTCCCCACTTGAACCGCTGTTTTTTAATTCTGCCTGATTTTTTCAGTATCTGATTCCATTTCCTCATTCATTTCCTGATGAGCCCGAGAGGTCTTAACTGGAGAGGACAGAATGTCAAGGTCTGCCCTAGACCAGGGAACCAAACTTTTACGAGGAGTTATTTTTTGATTCCTAGAAGCCTTGATGTGCTGTGGAGGAGGGGAGCTTTGCTGTCTGACGTACCCACACAGCAGGGAGGTGGGCGGGTGCACTGGGGGTCCCCCCTGTCCTGGCGGGCATCTCCACACACAGAGGGAAGAAAGAGCAGGATGGAGCAAAACGGCTGGGCGTCCAGCAGACACGGTCTCAAGAATCCTAGCTTTCCATCAGACCCTAATGCACTGGCTGGGGACTCGGCGATGGCTAATCCCGCTGCACATGACAAAGCTCTGGTGACAAGACGCAGGCACCCGGGAGCAACAGGAGCCCACGTTCACGGGCACCCACACCCAGCTTCTCACTGCGCCTCCGCTCCTCTCCCTGCTGATGCCAGCAGGTGTGTGCGGGCCCAGAAATTTCACTCCTGAAAATTTATACTACAGACAAGTTTGCACACGTAAACACAGACAGACAGAACGAGGGTATTTACTGCAGTTCTGTTTTAAGTAGTGAGACCAAAACCAACCTAGATGTCATTGGAAGGTGGTTAAACAATTTTAAAACCAGAAAGAAAGGAAAACGTGCTAATACACGCATGGAAATTTCTAGAAGGATTCCAGAAACTGGTAACAGTGTATGGATCTGGGGAGGGAAACCAGAAGTCTGACACAGAGAGGAGACATTTCATTGCATGCTTTTTAAATCGGCTTGAATGATTTTCTATGTATATAAAGTAGTCCTTTAAAAAGTAAAATTAGCTAAAAAAAATTTTTTTTAAAGGGCCCTGCTCACTGGAGGAGTGGCCCCTGGACTGCGTTCCCTCACTGGCTCTGCCCTCACAGCTTCCTCCCGAAGTGGGAGCAGTTCCAGGTTCAACATTAAGTGCACTGCTGGCTTTTAACTTCAGACATGTATTTTTATCACGTGGAAGAGGCATCCGATCATTTCTATTCTATGAACAGATTGTCTTTTTTTTTTTTTTTTTTTTTTTTAAACTGAATGGATGTTGATTTTTACTAAATGCCCCTTTGGGAATCTCTGGAGATGCTCATGTGATTTTTCTCCTTTCATCTATTAATATGGTAAATTATAATAATAAATATCCAAACACAGACTACTCCGTGCACTGCGCCGAGACACCATTTTCCACATTGTAGAATGGCCAAGATAAAATGTTGATAATACCATACTTAGTCGTGGTGTAGGCGAAAAGCCATTCTCATGTATTGTTGGTGGAAACACAGACTGGTACAGTCTCGTTGGGGGAAAATTTGGCAATATTCACCAAACTTTCAAATGCATATAAACATGTTATTCATTGCAGCATTGTTTATAACAGCAAGAGTTTGGAAACAATCCAAGTATTCATTAGTAGGGGCTGGTTACATCAATCACGATAATCCTGGTATGTGGGAACACGATACTTTGTAGCTATACACAAAGAATATAAAGTAATATGGAAACTCTCCATGGTAATAATACTGTTACTTGCAAAAAGCAAGCTGGAGATCATGTATATATGTACTTCTGTGTAACAAAAGGGAACTATACCTGCTTGTATTTATATAAGAACACTATGAAACGATATATAATAATATAAAGTTATTACATGTTAGTGTGGGTGTGTGTGTGTGTGGGGGGAGGGGCTGGGCCAAATGTGGAGAATGGGTGAGAATGAGCTTTTTACATTTTTTATTTTTGAATATTTTTATTTTGGATAGTCTATTACTTACTAAAAAAAAAAAAACTTTTAAAAAAATGTATATGACCCATGGCCCAGAAATTTCACTCCTGAAAATTTATACTACAGACAAGTTTGCACATGTAAACACAGACAGACAGAACGAGGGTATTTACTGCTGTTCTGTTTTAAGTAGTGAGACCAAAACCAACCTAGATGTCATTGGAAGTTGGTTAAACAATTTTAAAACCAGAAAGAAAGGAAAACGTGCTAATACATGCATGGAAATTTCTAGAAGGATTCCAGAAACTGGTAACAGTGTATGGATCTGGGGAGGGAAACCAGAAGTCTGACACAGAGAGGAGACATTTCAATTGCATGCTTTTTAAATTGGCTTGAATGATTTTCTATGTATATAAACTAGTCCTTTAAAAAGTAAAATTAGCTAAAAAAATTTTTTTTAAAGGGTGCTGCTCACTGGAGGAGTGGCCCCTGGGCTGCATTCCCTCACTGGCTCCGCCCCCGCATCCTCCACCACTAATGCACACCCTCCCTCTCCTGCGTCCCAGGCTGTCCCCGCCCTGTGACGGGCTGCAGTCAGGACTGGAAACACTCACTTGGGCTCGTGGGGCGGTCCGGACTGGTCCACCAGCTTGAACTCAGCTGCAAAGCCGTGGGAGCGGGCGTACTCCAACAGGCCGCCCACGGGGTTGGTGTTCAGGTAGCGGACGAGCTCGCCAATCCTCCTGACCTTGGTGGGCATCACAGATTCCAGGTTATCCAACGATTCCGTGTTGGCACTTCCGAGCTGGAGGGGAATGAGCCACATCGAGAGGGACCTAAATACTTCAGGCAACTCCGAGGGGCTCCTGGGCAGCCCTCCACCCCCCTGTGCATTCTGAGCCGGAAGTGGCCGCACCTGGTTCTCGGAAGGTGTGGAGTTGGTCGCCTCCCCGTGCAGGGCCTTCATCGCTTCCTCGGCAGCCATCTGCTTTGCCGCTTTCTTGCTGGGGGCACTCGCAGTGGGGAACGTGTGGGCTCCCATGGCAACACAGTACTGGAACCTGACAGGAGAGGAGAGGAGAAGGGTTAGACGGTTTTGACTGAAAAGAGGTACCTAGCCTTCGCCAGGCTGCCATCCTTTACGACTTGGCATTTCCTCGCACACAACACTCTGTGCCTTGGCCCATGCAGTCACTTGTGCCTCGAGGGGCTGGTGCCTGTTCCCTCCTCCTGCCCCCGGTCCCTCTTAGCCTGACTGACCCCGACTCGGTTCTTAAGCATCGACCTAGTTTCACCTCCTTCACGAACCCTTCTCTTGGACATGGACGTCTGCAGAGCCTCAGAGCAGAGCTTCTCGGGTCCACCCAGGTCTTGAACCGCTTTGTCCCACCCCCAGTAACCTCTAGCCATGTATCTCCCTAGCGCTGGGACCCTGCTTCGCCTTTTGAATTCCTAGTCCCAGAATCTCTGCTCCGCAAGCAGCAACCACGCCCACCAGGCCCCCCGATCTTCCATAGTGGAAACAGGAGTGATTGCTCTATGAAATAATCTGCCATCTCTGAGGAGGCAAGGAGGAAATGTATCGCTCTCTGTTTTGAGGAAACCTCAGCACAGATACATGGTACAAGACATGTACTTGGGGTCATGGGCAGGGCCTTCTCTGGATAGGAGGCGGAATTCACAGGAGCTCCCCAACTTCTGCACACACTCAAGCAATGTAGTGACGGGGTTCTTCCCAGAGAAGAAGGAAGTTGCTGAAGGGATGGTAAGCTGGGACTCTGCGGTCTGGAGAAAAGGAGAGACAAGGGGGAAAAAAACACAAACAAACAACTAAGAAAACACTGGCTAGTCCATCACAGCAGAGGGAATGGGATGGGAGGATTTTTTCTTTTTTTTTTTGGGGGGGGAGGGTCAACTACGTGTTAGAGGCTGGCTTCTCGAAGATGGAGGGCTGTGGGGACTTTCTAAGCATGGCAGGAAAGGGTGAGTTATTTAAATGTTCTGGGTCTCTTATCTGCCAAGAGAGGAGACTGGACTTGGTTCTCTTTAACACCTCTTTCAACTCTGAAATGCTGTAGCCCTAGTCGGTGGTGGTGGTGGTGGGGGGGGTGTGGCAAGAACGGGAGCTGGGTGAGGGGGCAGGGTGGGCTGGGGGGTGGAGGAAGGAGGAGGCAGGTGACTCTGAGATACAGAATCAGTTGTTAGGCCGACACTGCTTCAATGTCGAATTGCTTCCACATTGCTTTTCAACATTGTTAAAATCCTGATCCTTCACCGAAAAGCGAAGTAAGGCACACGGTCCCCGAGGGCGGGACGCCTACCTTGTCCGATCCCTTCTCTGTGGAGCAGTAGTACGGCTCTTCTGCTCTGCCACTGTCCTTCGCCTTCGCCTCCTCGAGCAGAATTGTCATGGCTTTCATAGCTGCGTCCTGCTTGGCCACTTTCTTGCTGCCAGCTTCCGCTGGGGGAAACTCTCGGCCACTGATGACAACTTGGAATTTAAATCTTGATGGAAAGTGATTAGATGTGTGAACACTAGTCTAAGCCTCCCTTCTGCCCTCTCCAAAGAGATCTTCACCCTGGAATGCCTGCTACGCTAAGGGGCTGTCGGACGTGTGGAGGACATGGAGGGCAGGCCAAGGGACTCCAGTCCCTTTGGAGGCTCAGCCTGTCTCTACTTTTTGGAAACACAGCAGCCAGTGACTCTCTCCCCCACCGCTCATGACAGCAAACATGGCCACATGTGACACGCATGCAGCTCAGGGGAAACCCTCTATCCCTCGGCAATGAATCGAGACAGATGAGCTAAAACCTCCATTTCCATCTTGTTGGCAAGCAGGAAGCCTTCATTCTAGAGCAGCTGTGGCAGACGGGCTGCCCGAGGGCAGGACCCAACGCAAAGGCTTCTCACAGAGCAGTCTCCCACTCCGTGGACACCTGCAGGTATCAGGCACCTGCCAATTCTCGGGTCCTGTTTCTGTCCCCAACCTACCCACAGAGACACACCAGTCGTCTGGTTTGCTTTGAGTCCTTCTAGAACTCTATTTGCCTGAAGCCTGAGATGAAAGAAGTTCCCCCTCGTTATGTGGAAAACCAAAAAGCGTTTGCTCTGGGCCTCTGGACCGAGCTTAGACTTCCTTTGCTCGAACTTCCAAATTGGTTCAGCTCTTTGCTCAATCTGGGATTTCATTTAGAAAAGTAGGTCAATTTCTTATTTCCTGGGTCTTCGGAAGTATTTGAACAGGGCATCAATGTTTCTTACGGCTGGAGTCCAAAGAAAGGTCCATCCCAAACCCCACTGCTTCTCCCCAATCCCGGGGAGGAAGTGAAAGGAGGGAACCGCAGCCCTTCAGCGTCCACCCCAAACAGAAACAAACCAGTCCAGGCCACGCCCCCTTCTGGACAGACACACCCCCTTGACGGAACAACTCTCCTGCGATGCCATCCCCGTGTCCTTAAGACGGTCACAGAAGGAACAAGGGGCGAGCTGGGAATCCCTGCCCTCTGAAGCCGCCTGGGTTAGCAGATAGGTCAGTGGGGTCCTCTCCCGTCCTCACGGGCGTGCTCTCTAGCTGGGGCGTGCAGCCACTCAGTGTCAGGGGTTCAGCTATCCCCCGGGTCCTCCTGCAGCTCCTCTGCCCCCTCCCGCACCCCCATCTTCCTCCATCTGTCCACTGGCCTCCAGGAGTCTGGCCAGCTGTCTGAGTGAGGCCATTTCTGATTTCACAGAGTGTGTACCTCAGAACTGCCACCTTCGACAGGCAGCCAGCCAGCCATGCACTCTCTACACCATCCCTTCCCTACAGGCAGGGGTGAGGTGGGGGGCGGGGGGCAGGGGAGCCCCACCTGCCTGTCCTGTGCCTCTCTGGGGAACTCAGTGTAGGGAAAGGGGGGGAAGGGAGTCACGTCTTCATCACCTCTGGCCTCAGGAGGCAGGCATGACATGGACGTAGGAAGAAAGCTAATCATCCCCCAAGAAGCTTCACTTTAGCCACCAGGGGCCACCTCCCTCTTGCTCAGCCAAGGTTCTGGCTGGTCCGAGGCCTACGTTCCCTGCTCAAGAGCTGCAGGAAGTGACAGCAAGGGTGATCTAGCCAAAGGGCAGAGAAAGAGGAAGAGGACGGGGTGCCATCACACGGCACTGCTCAGGAGCCAGCGGACGCTGCGTCAGAGCAGCAGCGCCTGACCCCAACCCGAGCAGTTCCTGGGGTCGCTTACCGAGGTTCGTGGGGTGGTCCGCTCTGCTCTATGAGGTTGAACTCACAGGTCTGACTAGCGAACTGGGCGTATTCTAACAGACCGCTGATGGGGTTCTTCAGCTGGCACTCTGCCAGCTTCTTGTAGGGCGAGCACCGCGGCAAGCCATGGCTGTAGAAGGAGGGCATCTCCATGATGGCCCGGAACTCACCTGGGGCCGCGCGGATACTGTTCAAGTCATCGGGGATGTCATCTGTGGCCCACTGGCCATTTTCAAAGTCAACATACCCTGTTTTTGAGGGGCCATTGTCCTGAGCAGGTGGTTTCAGTTTTACTGGCTCTGGTGTGAGCTCTTGCCCACTCTCTGTCTTTATGACCGGCTCCTGCCCATTCTCCACTTTTACTGGCGTCTCCACGCCGTCGGAGGCATCCGGCATGGGGGAGCTACCGGTGGGGAGCTCGGGGTTGCTGTTGGTCTCGGGGGTAGCAGCTGGGCTGGTTTCGGGAACACTGTTCGTGTTTCTTTTGATCTGGAGCCGCTCTCGCTTCTTGTCGGTCAAATGCCACATGGGAGGGGTTGTCCCTTGTCTGTAGACGTCCCCCTGCCTTTCCAAGTCAATCAGCACAGCATTGACGTCCCGGGCCCTCGTGAGGCCAATGTTTTTAGCTAAATTCAGGGCGGAGGAGCTCAACACGTGAAAGAGGTGCTCGCAGATTTTCTCCCTCAGCTCAGCCATGTCAAAAGGCTCAGGAGGGTCTTCCAAGCCGGATGTGGGGTTGCTGCTTTCCGCTTCGACACGGGGGTCTGAGGGTGGCGCCCCCGGGCCCGGACCGTCTGCTCTTGCTCTTTGGCCGTGCTGGTTCCAAGTCTGAACCGACACCAAGAGACTCCACAGTGGGGGTGTCCCTGCGTCCCGGTGTATCCTGTACTTCCTTGCTAGAGAGTATAAGACACGATTGACTTCCCTCTTTGGGACTTGGAGCTTCCTGGCCAGGTCATGGGCTGTGGTGGCCTTCCCTTCGCCAAGCTCCTGCAAGAGCTCTAAGACCCTCTGTTCCTGATCCTGGCTGATACTTAGTTCCTGGAAATGTACGGACAGCTTGTCAACACCTCTCCATGGCACAGTCCTGCCACGTGGGGGAGGAGGCTGGAACCCTCTCTGGAGCGCCTGACTTCTCAGAGGCACGCCCCTGGGGACACACCAGGTCTCCTGTTGCCTGCCTCTGGCAGGTGGTCCTGGAAAACTTGCCCAGAGTCCAGGGAAGATGGGTGGCAGTGGAGATGTCTGTTTTCCAGGTAGGGGTATCTTTGGGAGCCGCCCCTTGAGAAACTCTATTTGCTGGAGCTGGAAACTATTAGGATAAGATCCCGGCTCTGACTGCTGGTGTCTGAACTTGTGCTCATAGCCTGGATGTGGATGGAGGTGGCGTCTGCCGAGGGAACACCCCTGCAGAACAAGATGGAAAAGAAAGTGAACTAGGACCGCAAGGGTGAGCCTGGCCCTGCAGGGGCCCCTGCCAGGGGAGGGGGCCTGCACCGATTCTAATGTCTGGGAAGGCGAGTGAGACGAGGGCTGGTGACCCAGCTGGGGGGTGGGATGCCTTGCCCACGTCGTAAGCACCGCCCGGGGACCCACCAAAGGAAGAGAGGGAAGCAGGAGGTTAAACACACACAGCTCTCAGGAGTATGCAGGGGTTCTGACACCCCAGCGTGGCCTCTCCAGCAACCTAACGCATTCTTTTCCCTCCAGCAGAATTTTAGGGAGCTAAGAATGAATCTTCCCACTCATCAAAACAACTACCCTTTTAAAAGCACCAAACAAGCATATAAATGTTTTGTTTTTTTTTAAAAGAAAACCAGAACAATAACCTAAAACGTCAAGAGAGCCAGGGGGCCAGAGAACGCACAGCCCCCTTGTCTCTAAAATCTATCGTTTGGATGATTGGAACAAAAAGAGATATGTAAGTGGAAACCCAGCCGGCGCGGGGAAGGGCGGCAGGAGCACACAGCTTCACTGCCATTGAGGGGGGTGGGGAGGCAGAATCTGGCTTCAGGGGCGCTGGAAGATCCCTCAGAAAACAGGCACATCATTCTCACGCTTCAGTGTGGTGCCCAGGCCCGGGAGGGAAACTGGGCACCTCTGCCAGGATGACTGGAGTTGGCAGTGTCTGCTCCTGGACACACAGCCCCATCCGCCCACACCCCGTCAGCTCCCTCCCACGGCACGCCACGGACACGTGTGTCCTTCAGCAGCCGGGTCTATAGGGCACAGCTACCCCACCTCCTCACACACTGCCGTACACCTATCAGAACACAGCCTGACCCGTCTCCCACACGCACCCACCGCTGCTCATTCTCACCCCATGGGGTGGACGCGGGCGGTGCTTCTGGGACTCCGGGTGGGGGCTCTCAGAGACTGCGACCTTCCCTGGGGCTTGCAGATCTGTGGGGGGTGGGCAACAGATGGGAACGTTTCCTCACGCTGGTCCCCTCCATCTGAGTCTTCTGCACACAGCATAGCTGTGCCCTTTTTTCAGCCTTCCGCCCTCCCACACCGCCTATTGCAATTAGGGGATTTCAGGGCTCTTGCTAACCCTGCTCACTCAGGCATCCTGCCCGGCTGCAGACTCCCTCAGTGACCGCCACCACGCCCACCTTTCGGCCACCAGTGCCTTGTCCAGCTTCTCGCGCAGTCTCACTGTTACTCTAGTCGGGGCCTCCACTAACCTGAAGCTCCCTTCTAGGGGTCAGTAAACTTCTCCCGGAAAGGACCACATGGGTCCCCCACACACGGCAGCCGCGTGCAGTGTGTAAAAGCTCCTTCACAGAGCAGGAGGGCGGTGACACTGCAGGCTCCTGCTCTCCACTGAAGGCAGCGTCCCTGGGTTTCTACAATTTCCTCTCCTTCCTCACAGGACCCCACTGTGGCTGCCAGTCCCATCCGTCCCCATTCCGGCCTCACAGCCCTCCTCATTCAGCCTGGAGCTCACGGCCAGTTCCCTTCTCCCCCCAGGGCCCACTGCCCCTTTCTGTTCCAAAGCTTCCACTCGGTGCTGGAGGACACTGACCCTCGCTAACGGGACCCTGTAAATTCCTCCCCTTGAACTTCACGAGGCTGCCACTGACCCTCGGTAGCCAGTTCAGGTCAGCAAGCACGCACTGGCTGGCTCACTGTGGACTGAGCTCTTTAGAAATTCTCCTCCCAGTTTGGTGACACTGCTCCAAGGTCTCCTCTCATCTCTTTTTCCTTGTCTGTCCCTGTCCCTTTCTTCCACCCCAAGGTCAGCACCCCCAAGGCGAGCTTCAGGGCCTCTTCCTCCTTCCCCAGGCTGACTTCCTCCACCTAAACTGGGCCTCTTAAGAAACAGTGTTCAAGTCCATTATCTCCAGCCACCACCCGGTGCTCAAGCTTAAGACTTGAATTTCCGAATGCCTAGACAATCTGTCCCCTCAGAGATCCTGCCACTGCCTCAAACGCCACATATCCCAACCAATTAATCCTTCCCCTCAACCCAGCCCCTTCTGCTGTTCCTGTCACTGCTGACGGCACCATTCCCATTTAGCTATTAGGCCAGAGTAGGAGTCACCTGTGTCACCTGCCTGCCTTCCTCCCACATCTCCCACAGCCTGTCTTGCCAGCACCCCTGTCTCTGCCCTTACACGGGTTGTTTCCAGCTCCTCCCCTCACTGCCTCTTGCCCGGGCTATCACAAGCTCTCATCTTCCCCTCTCTCCAAATGCCAGTCCAGGGGGCCCGCGTCTCCTGTGACTGCCACACATCTGCCCTTCTCCTTACAAATCTCCTGATATGTCACCTTCTCCAGGAGACCTCCTCCCCTTCCATCGCCTCCCGTGCAGCTGCCGTCTCCTCCCTGTGATCTCCTACTCAGCACTGCTTATACCGCCTACTTCACCTTTTATCACAGCTACTGAGTTTTAGTGGCGCACGCAGATGAGTACATCTGAAGGGCGATTAACAATATGAGGAGCCCTAGAAATTATACTCAACTCCACGCCCAGGAGGGGCTGCAGTCAACTCCACGGTTAGTCCCCCAGGGGACGAAGGACTATGCTTCAGTTATCTAAGCCAGCACCTGGCAGAGTTGATCCGGAACCAACATTTGGTGAATGAATGACCGCGTGACCAAGACACCCCCAGACGCGTGGTCCCCGCTCTCTTCTCCTCGCTCTTGCTGCACACCCCTCCCCCACCACACTGCACGGAGGGCTGAGGCGTGTGTGCAGTGAGAGCCCTGCTCACCCAGGCTCTTCAGGGCTGTTCTGATTAGCTTTCTGAGTGGCCATGGTAAAAGAACTTTCTTCCAAAGTGGCTCAAGTCAGTGCCTAGCTAAATGCTTTCTAGATTTGAACTACTGCTTGGCTTAAACCTGCAAAAATATTTGAATGTCCACTGACATAAGAAGAGTCTACTAAATCACGACACACGCATGCTATGAGAGAGTACTTTAAGAAAACAAAAGTGATGCAATCTATTTGTCTTCACCTGGAGAAAATTTAGAAGCGACATAACGTTAAATTAAACAAGAAGGAGAGCAAGCTATAGAGCGACATTATGCTACAATCCCCTTTTTGTAAACAAAAGAAAAAAATCCATGACTCCGTACGGGAGTAGGAACACCGCTAGGATGGAGAAAGGAAAGAAAAGGACGCATACATTTATCAACAATCGTTACTGTAGGGAAAGATCAGACGGGTTATTAATTTATTCTTTATATCCTCCCCTTTGAGTTCCCTAAAAGCCAAGTCAAACCCCCACCTGAAAAGGGCCCTCTGGAGTGCCGCTGAATGGGAGCGACAGGAAGAAAGTGGGAGACCAGCCCGTGGAGGTCTCCCCGAAACCCGTCCCCATGTCCCCTCACTCACTTCATGTCTATTTACTATGCAAACTACAGAAAAAGCCATTTGACATTCACTGCCCTGCCAAATTTCACTCCAATCTCAGCTATTTAGGATCAAGAGATGAGCCCCCCACCTTTACCATTCGGGTTCCAGAGGGTAACATATTGGTACGCGTGGAAAAATGCTTTTCCTTCAAGTCAGGTGCCCTCATCCTTTTAAAGGATAGGGGTGTGTGTGTGTGTGTGTGTGTAAAACACAGCCACATACACACGTGTATATATTTTATAAAAACCTTTCTTAAAAATGGAAGGAAACTTACAGACAGTACAACGTATCCTTTTAGTGGACAATTCTGTAAGTTGCGACAACACAGAGTCACAGCACAGGTGGCCTCCTAACTACCAGATAGCAAGCCACACGGGGGCATTTCCATTTCCCCGAAACGTTTTATCACGCACGTTGCAGTCACTGCTTCACCCACACCACCCGCTGACAACAGGTGCTCTGTTTTCTGTCCCTTTCGTTTTGTTTTGGTTCAGAAGGTCGGATAAAGGGACTCACACAGCACGTAGCCTTTTGCGTGGCCTAATGCTTATGAGAGCCACCTATGCTGTAGCCTGTATTGGCCTTCCTTCTTTTTCTTTTTCTTTTTCGGCCAAGCAATAGTCCATTACACGGATGCACCCCCTTCTGTTTATCCCCTCACCTGCTGAAGGACATTTGGGTTGTCCCAGTTTTTCGCCATGACAAATCAAGCGGCTATAAAGATTCTCCTACAGGTTCAGAAGGGCTGTTTTTCATTTCCTCCAAAGCCTTCCGGAAGTGGAAAGAGTGTCGAGAGGTGAGTGTAAAAGCAAAGCGTTTTGTCCAAGTGGGGACAAAGGGGGGCGCGCATCGGGGGTCCCCACGAAAGGGAGGGGGCCTTGCGAGACCTGGGCTCGCGCCTCGCTCCTGTTGGGGGCGCACGTCCCCCCCCCCCCCCCCCCCGCCCCCAGCCCCCGACCCCGCATCGCTCGACACCGCAGAAGTAGTTGTTAGCAGCACCAATTCCCGGAACAGTGATTCTGCTTGGCAAGAACACACGCACACTCGCAGCGCACACAGCTCAGGGCTGAACGCGAGCGCGCAGGAAGCGGCCCGGTGGCCGAGGGGGTTACCTGTCTCGGGTCCATTGCGCCCCGGAGGCATGTCGGGCAGTACGACCCTCTCCCGGTGCGACACGCCCCGCCCTGCCCTGCGTGGTCCTTGGTCTCCAGGGGCCAGGCTTTGGTCAGTGGAGTCGGGACAGGAAACAACCCGCGCCCGGGCAAACGGCTGCGGCTCAATTTCACTTTCGTTTCTCCGGAAGCACCGCCCCTTTGCGAAGTTTGGCCGAGAGGAGGGGCTTGGGCCGAGCGGCACCGGCCACTGGAGTCAGGGCTTCCAGATCTAATCCTTCCAAGCCTGAGAGGGGCAGGGTCCCTACTCTTCCTTCAGGAAAAGGCCCATAAATACGGAGCTCCCCCTGCCCCTGGCCAGCCCCTCAGAGACATGGGATAAAACAGAGGGAAACGAAGACGCACTGGGAGACCTAGCACTTCAGAAAGGGCCCAGGCGCTGTCCTGTGTCGCCCTGGTCCACACCAGTGTCCCCATGTCTGATGTGCGAAGCGGGTGGGGGCGGGGGCCAGATCTCTACAAATGACTGCCATCCCGACTGTGCTCTATTTACTCACATGCCTTGATAACAGCCAGTAAAATGCGAGACAATAACAGCAACCGAATAATTCAGGATCTACATAAAGCCATCCCTGTCACCATCACCCCTCCGAGCAGGGGCGAAGCCCTTGCAGCCGTCTCCCCTTCCTCTTCACACCAGCTCTACAGGTGGGCGTGACTCCCAGACGACAGGTGGTCACGGAAGCTTTCCAGGTCTGACTGCACAAAACACACCTTTCACCATTCTTTGACACACGCTCCTTACACAACTTTCCAAAAGATCACTTCTGTTATCTAGAGGGAACACATTTAGTTGGTTTCGTGATCAGGCGTATGTGTCAACTCTTATTCAAGGTGTGGAGGAAAAGATTCTGCAGACCCTAGCACTCAACAGCCCTCTCCCCTGTGAGAAATTATTTTGTTTCATTGCAGTTTCAGCCCCACTGCTTTTGAGATTTACAAGGCAGCCCCTCTACAGCGGATGCCTTTCTCCACTGTCCTCCCGTTGCATTCACTGTCAGTCACCCTGGATTTCACTTAGTGTAGGCTGCGTCCTCTCTCCCTCTGTCTGGGCGGTCTGTTCCTCCGCTAGAACGAACTTCCTCCACTGCTTCTGGCCAAACAGTCTTTCAGGATCTGCTTTGAATAGGGTGGCTGCAATGTGTGCTTCCTCATTCTGTGCCTCTCCGTCCCTCTGCGCCGACCCTGCTAGGGCACTGTTACCATCCTCTGAAAATGCCTCATTCACTCATTGATCACAACCGCTGAGCACCTAATATGTGCCAGATTCGTTTACATACTGAGGACACGATGGGAATGCGAGTCCCGTCCTCAGCTAACAGGCTGGTGGGGGAGCCGTTGCGTCAACGTTCATCACAATCTTCTGAGTTTCTTGTTTACACATCTGCCTTTAGAGCTGAAAAGTCTTTTCTTCTCTGGGCAGCGAACATGTGTTATATACCGCCCCCCCACCGCCCCCCGCAGTGGTGACCTTCAGTAGGTTGGTTTGTTGAGTGAATAATAGACTGCTTGGTCGGAAAAACAATGGGCCAAACAGTGGTCCAGGAACTTGACACAAGAAATTCAAATATCAGTAAGCACGTGGAGCGTGCTCAGTCTCACCCCCAGGGGGACACGCACAGAGTTCCCGCCCACCCACCGGACAGGCCACATTAAACATGTGATCGGGCCAGCTGGGGGCAAGGATGCGAGCAGCCCCTGGTCACCACAGGGGACCAGCTCACTGTCACTCCGGAAAGGCATGAATAGTCACGCCCTACAATTCAGCGACTCCACTCCGAGACCTGGAGCGTGTGCAGGAACTTCACTGCTCATTATTCAAAATAGCGCCCAAACTGGAAACAAATATCCACCAAAAGTGAAATGTATAAATGATGACATACAGCTACGATGGAATATTATATTGAGACAAAAAAAAAAAAAGAACTAGGGCCACAGGCAAGCCACAAGGTGGGTAACTATCGAAACATGCTGTCTGTCGAGTGAAAGAAGCCATAAGCATACTATAAGGTTCCATTTACATAAAGCCCTAAAGCAGGTACAACTAAACTATAGTCTGCACTGTATAAAGGATAGTATGTGTATGCCACATACCACAACTTTAAATGGTAAAAAAGAAGAACCAACTCCCTAGAACAATTCCAGCCTGTTTTCCCACATTCTATTTTCCACTGAAGTCAGTGAGTTGGATCTTACCTCTGCGTTCTTGCCTTCAGGCTCAACAATCCCACAGCCTTTAACCCTTGTACAAGAATGTTCCAGAAAAGCCATGATCACAACTGTCGTGCAGAGGAAAGTGCACCGCTGCCGCCTGCATCCCTTTAGTCTACCACGGGAGGCAGAACGGACAAATCTGTTTGCTAAGCTGAGGGTCAGTTGGTGCCTTGAAGAAAGAACAGCTCCGTGATTTAACCTGAGCAGCTCAAGTAACCACAGTCTTATTCATAAACCTTTCATCTCCTCCCCCCAGCAATTGTTTCGGCGCCCATGGGCCTGTGAGGTGGTGACGTAAATCTTTGTGCTGTTTGATGGCAGGGACTCAACCAGTTGGATGCTCTTTAAAAAATTAACCAGAAGTACCAGGTTGATTATAGAAAATATAGATAGACAAGCAAACACAGTCAAAATGACTCCTAGTCCCCTCCTTGTCAATTCACTTGTGCCTACCTTCCCGTGTTTTCCCGTGCAGAGAGGCACCCTGACCCCAAGCTCCTCTTCTAAGGCAAGTGCTCAAGTGCCCGCTGCCCCCGGGAAGTAACCCCAAATGCAAGCCCTCCTATGTACATACCACTAAGGGCTACATACTAACAACCGCCTAAGAGATTACGAACTGTCATCTAAAAGAGGGTACATATGAAAAAGCCCCTCCCTCGTGGGTATTCTCGGAAGTCTGGCTTTCACACCACCGGGCTCCGTTCAGAACGTGCCTTCAGGGGCCTGGACCTCCCAGGTTATGGGGAGGCTGCCTTATCTTCTGGCTACTGAGCTGGTTTTAGTTTCCAATCGCTGCTATTGTTGCGTTTTCACTATAAATAACGGTCCGTCTGGCTTGCTGTGGATCTTCTGTTTAACCTCACTGCGCGCCGGCATGCAGATTTATAACAAGCGTTTTCAGTCTGCAGTTTCCTCTAAGCAGACTCCTGCACATATGGGCTCCATCCACTTGGATCTTCTTGCTCCCTATGGTAAAGCAGATGTCTGCAAACTCCCTCAATATTTGCTCACAGTGACACTGCAACAGAATTGCACTGCCTGTGAATGTATGCTACTGAACTTGTAACATAGTATCAGAAAAGTCGTAACTTCCCGGGTTAGTTTTAAGCACTGAGGGCATTGTTTTAGAATAGGATAGACACGCACATAAACAAACTCAGGGTATCTTCATTCCTAGGAAATACATAATCCATCGACTTGCTAGACACACATCTATTGCTCTCCTCTTTTTGTTGTTTCTTTTCGTTTCTTTATCATTGGGTCTTTTATTCCACTGTAACACTTACTGCCACATCAACATAATTTTCAAAATTCTCAGGGTCTTCCCATAATCACTCCACTTGCTTTGAAAACCTGCAAGGCTTTGTGTAGACAGCAGAGTGAGTTGCCACCTGGCTGAGCGGGGCTCCCCCTGGCATTTCTGCTCATGTATATGCACTTGTGTGTTAATGACCAGCCTGGCTTTTGCAGTTACAGGATACAAGGGATGCCTCAGGTACTCCCAGGAGAAACAGAAGTTTCCAGAAGTGCCTGTCCCCAATCAAGTTACCCCGTAAATGACAACGGAAAAGCGGTATTCATAACTACGTGTAGGTGCCAGGCATACGATGGTAGGTATAATCATATATGTTGATTAAATAAAAACACTAACACGCGAAGTCAGTGTGTATGGCTTGACCTGTTTCACAGCAAAGGAGGACATCGGAAAGGAGAAGACCGACAGCCGTTCACTGCTGGTACGTTTTTGTGCTCCAAAAAAGTGACGTAATGTTTGAATATGTTCATAATAAAAGTTAAAAAGCACAGTAATCAAAATATGAAGACAGACAGGGAATCACAGTTAAAACCCACATGCAGGACTGAGCAGCTAGGTCCTGCCACACACTTAGATAAGAGCACACACGTACAGCACTCTCATGGACCAGCGCTGAGGTTGATCTCAATCGTCATGACCACCTTATGAAAGAGATCCACGGTGACTGCCCTCGTGTTACAGAAGAGGAAACTGAGTCAGAACAAAGTCATAGAGGTTGTTCAAGGTAACAGAACCAGCGACTGGCAGAGCCAGGACTCACTCAGAGTGGGTGCCCTTGGCCTCTAATACCAAGCTGCCCCACCAACATGGCATTCAACAAAAGGCAGTTCACAAAAAAGGAAATTCAAATACCTGTCAAGCACGTGGGGAAATATTCAATCATACTAGTAACGAAAGACATGACAATGTAACACGATTTAGGTTTTCATTCATCCAATTAGCAATTTAAAAAGTGAGATCACGCAGTGCTGCTTGGGGACTGATGCCACAGCCACCCCCACCATCTAATCTCACACTCTGGGGGTCCACTCTGGCCCCCACTCCCACAATGTTCTCGCCTATCATTAGGTCACCGCCACCTTGTTCGTTAAACCCTTCAGTGGCTACCCACCGCTCTGGATAAAGGTCCAAGGCCAGTGTGCCCGCCCCCACCAAGCCTACCCTAACCAGACCTCACAAAAGGCACCTGCCCAACCGCCACAGAGCACTGTAGCAGCCACGAAAAAGCTGTGGCACGGTTTTCTCCTGCAGTCCTATCCCTATGCCAGAGGGCAGCGGGCACAGAAAGTTCTAGGGCCATAAGCCTAGGAAGCTTTCTTCATACGCCCCATCACCAATTAGTCACATTTGCACCATCACTGGATTAATCATAATGGCTGTTTCCTGAGCAGCTTGCGTCTTGCACCCACCCCCATGACCCAGCAGTGCTTTGGCTACAGAAGGTACTCAACAGATAACTGTCAGATGAGCATGCATTAATGATTGAGTGAAAGAAAGAGAAGGGGGCAGACACAGGCACTCTGCTATGCTGGTGGTTAAGACGCAACTGAGGGTTCAGCTTTTCCACAAAGCAATGACACTGTGTGTCAAGTCTTACGCATGTTCGTAACCTCGGCTAATACTCAACAATCATTATTACCAATGTAACCCTATTGTGTCGTTATCATGAATAAATGTAATAACAAATTCATAAAAATTGACCTTGAGGTGGATGGTTTGAAATCCAGGATGAAAACATGTTCGCCAAAGTATCGTTTACAATAGCAAAAATCTGAAAACAACTTTCAGGTCCCACACTGGAGACCAGGCCGAGTAGATTTGGGTGGTCACAAATTACAGGACACGTGAAAGTGATATTTACAGAGTGAATGCCATGGGCCATGCTCAGTTCACAGGAAGTGGAAGGAACATAAAATTGTAAACAGAGAACAGCTTTTAGCTTTGAAAAACTATATGCCTACGTGGCACAGAGTGCGAAGCGCCTACCCTGGAACGGTGCCTTCCTCCCTGAGAGCCCCGATTCTGTCCACTTTCCTCGGAGAAGCCCGGGCTCCCTCCCCAGGCCAAGGGGCTGAGTCTAACAACCTGGTCTTGGAGGTTTCATCTCTCGGCAGAGATACAAGTGATACGGCTCAGGGCAACGAACACACCAAGAAGTCTGTCGGGCGCATTCTGTGACAAGGTTCCTTGCTGTGCATGGAGACGCCTCAGGATGGCAGGACGGAGGGCTGGGGCACTGCTGAGCTGCCATCAAGCAACGCTGGTGCTGACCCCCCCCCCCCGCACCCCGTGGGAAAACCAACATGGCAGTGCACAGAAGACACCAAACTAAATAACTATTAATAACGTCAGACAGGTAGAGGGCCCCGTGATTTTATTCATTTTGATAGTTTTCTACAATTTTCAAGTTTCCTATACTAAAGCATCCATCATTCCCCCAAAAAGGGAAAAAAGGTGGTAAGAAAAGATAAATACACATTGCGTGAAACTTGCGTTTAAGAAGCTCAGTCTAGTCATAGAAACAGCCATGTAAAGAAATGATTCAACTCTGATGTGAAAAACCACAAGGAGACACACCTCACAGCTCCCAGAATGGCTAAAATAAAGAGAAAAACTCCCAATACCTAATGTTGGCCAGGATATGGAGCAACCAGAACTCTCGTACACTGTTGGTGGGAATGTAAAATGGTACGACCATTCTGCAACACCTCAGGCTGAACACACAGCTACCTTACGACCCAGCAACTGTACTCCTGGGTGGTAACCAAGGAAAATGAGTAGAAATGGCCCCAGACAGACTCAGACAAGAATGTTCATAGGACCAGGGGTAGCAGGAAGGAGAAAGGGGTGCTGCTGTTTAAAGGGTAGAGAGTTTCAGATTTGCAAGATGAAAACATTCTGGAGATGTTTCGCACTGTAACTATAAGTAACACTAGTAAACTATACACTTAAAAATGCCTAAGATGGTAAATTTCACGCTATGTGTTTTTACCACAATAAAAAGAAAAGGAAGGGAAAAAAAAAGAATGTTCACAGAGCTTTATTCTTAACAGCCCCAAACTGGAAACAAACCAAATGTCCATCAACTGAAGAACGAACCATCGATGTATGTTCAGAAGATACTGACACACGCAACGTGGTTGAAAGAAGCCACAGACAAAAGTACGTGTTGTATAATTCCACTTATAGGAAATTTCAGACTAGGCAAAATGAATCTCTGAGGACAGACATCAGGACAGCAGTGGCCCTTGGGGACCTTGGAGACTACAAAGGGGCATGAGGGAACTTTCTGGGGGGATGGAAATGTTTTCTTTTCTTGATTTGGATGGTGATTAAATGGGTATAGTATGTAACTGTCAAAAGTCACTGAATTCTGCACATATAAAGTATGTGCTGTTTATTGTTTGTAATTATGTCTCAAGAAAAGAGAGTTAGGAAAACACTGGTTAGGTAAGGAGCCACATTCATTTTCTTGGCTACACACTCAGAAGCTGTGAGGGGAACAAGAATGCTTCTTTAGACCAGATCAACAGCCACAGATAAACACCGTTTCATGCGGCAATTTATGGAAATGCTAAGAACGTTAAAATAATGAGAATTATACATGTATTGAATCTCAGTTTTGTGAAATTCTGATAAATTGAGCTTTGATAGTCTGATAAATTACTTTAAAAAGGAAAAATACATGATACATTAACGTAAGGATCTTTAAAACAAAACATAGACCTTTAACTAATTCAAACCGATTTTATTTAAAACATTATACAATATTTTCACCACATATCTCGTTAAAATCTGAAATAAAATTGAATGGTAACTTTTTAAAGTAGTATGTCAAAAACCAAACCATAAAACACTAGAATACAGAATCAAGAAAAACATTTTAAAGCTAACAAGCAAATAAAAAACAAACAAAAAAATTGTCTATAGAAGAATGAAAAATAAATTTTGTATGTGTAATGATAAAGCCAAAATTAGATGGCAAACAACTTGGAAAAATATTCACAGCAAATAAAGGTTTTTGTTTGTTTGTTTGTTTGTTTGTTTGTTTTATAATAAGCACATACTCATGATTTTTAGAGGATTTGTATAATTATAAAAATAACAGAACACAGTAAGCGACTAGATAAAATATTAACTGAAAACTTACAAAATGGAAATAAAAATGGTTAATAGGCATATGCAGAAAGAGTTCAAACTTAATCATAACAAAAAATGCAAATTAAAATGAGCCAGTGTTTTTCCATCCAGCTAAGAGTTTCCTTTAGTTAAAATGCCCAATCCTGGAGAGGGCAGGGGAGACAGAGACACAGTGAATGTTTAGGCATCGCAGTGTCAACTGGTCGTGACCTTTTGGGAAGCAAGTCAGGACTGAGCAACACAAAGGGACATTGCAGCTGGGAGGAAGCGGGGCCTGGGTGTTTCGGGGTAAGGCTGGGGTTCATCAATCGCCTTCACCCCAAGTCTCTACAGTATCAGTGTGAGAACTACTCATGTTAGAAAAGAAACAAACGGGTCATGCCCACCTCCCTTTTTGGTTTTGTGTTGGGGGGTGGGTGTGACATGGGTACCCGAAAGATACGGCAGCGTGATAACCAGGAAGGTGGCTCTGAGGTGGGGGTGGGGCGTTTGGATAAGGTTTGGGCCGCCCTGGGAGAAAGCTGAAGGACAGACAGGGCTCCGGGCCAGGGGCCCCCCACCAGCTCTGCCACGCGCCGGAGGCAGTGGTGGGAGCAGCAGACGCACCTGGAAGACAGGTAAGGAAGGCCGAGGTGTAGACCAACGTGAAGAACACGGCGGGTGGGTGTGAAAACCAATCAACGCCAACAATATCTGCACACAGTCCAGTTCATTTTATTTAAGAGCTATAACTGTAAAACCCTAAGAAAAGGTCAGGAAGGAGACACACACCTAGCTCTACCTTTGGAGGGTGAGATGGGTGGGATGGAGAGGGGCCTCGTTTCTATTATAATTTTCTAACCTGAATACATATATATATTTAGCCTTTCTTGAGAGTTTTGGTATTTAAAAAGAAAAAAAGTTTTCAAGGTCCCAAGCCTCGATCCCAAAACTCTGGTGCCTGGTACATTGTAAGTGCTCAGTTAAATGTTTTAAAAAATAAATCAGGAAAAAGACTCAGACTATGGAAAAGCCTTACTGTACATCCTATCACAGTTGGGAAAGGTTTGGGGGGAGTGCACCACCTCACGGGATGGGATTTCCACGTGGCTTCTCCTTGGGGCCCGACCCGTGGCCTCCGTGGGTTCAGACAGAGGCACAGGGGAGCGGTTCTGCCTTTCCAGGATGGGCCCGCAGTTTAGCATTTACAGTGACAACTGTATCTACCACGCAGAGGGGAGTCCTCGTCCACGGGATGCTGGCATTTTCTCCCTGTGGGCAGATTTTCATTCATTCGTTTAATAAACATTTATTAAGCACATACTATGTGCCAGGCACTGCCCTAGGGCCTAGAGATACAGCAGTCAATGAAACAAAACCTCTTTTCCTCATTATTTTCAGGAAGCTGACGTCCTAGTGAGAAGAGAAGCAATAAATACACTACAGAATGTCCACTTGGTCGCAAGTGCTATGAAGGCAAATAATGCCAGCTGGGGGGTGGGGTGAAGCACACAGGGCAAAGAGCTCCTCTGTTGTCAGGGGGCTCAGTGTAGAGGGCTGACCAGTAAACCACCGTCAAACAGAAATCAAACCTGCAACAGTCTTGCGCTGAGGTGTTTCTGGGAACCCGGAGGACTGCCTAACTCGCATATGGAAGCCCAGGAAGCCTTCTGGGAGGAGAAGGCTGACAAGGGTCCAGAAGGAAGTCAGCCGGATGACACAGTGCAGGAGGGTGCCCCGAACAGCAGGTGCAAAGGCACAGAAGGGACAAGAACACACGGTCGATGCCACAATGGAGTAACAGTGTGTGACTGGACAAACCAAACCAGGTGGGTACATTCCCAAGGGAAGGCTCTGGAAGGGCCTCAAAGTGGGCTATGAGCGCACGTGCCACACACATGTAAGGTTTCTGCCTGCCTGGTACCTCTGCACTTCCCATCCCATGTGATTACGGAGAGGCAGCTTATTCCTGCATCCCAGGAGTGGGCTGGGGACACAGAGCTGTCCCATCATGGAATCCCTACCTGCTTGCCCACAGTGATTAGTTTATAATGCAGCGGTAAGGTCACAGACTAGTGGCTGCCAGTAGTCAGCCTTTGCAGGATGTATAGAGAAGACAGCGGGGGAGACTGGGGCCAACCAGCAAACAGCAGCAGAGAAAGGCGGGGCCAAGAGAGTCGTCAGGATTTCACTTCAGCCTCATGATCCAGCCGTGCCTGAAGCTCATCTTTGGACTTTCTAGTCAAATGATCAAAGAGGGGAAAACCCTATTTCTGGTTGAGTTTACACTGGGTTTCTGCCACTTGCAACTAGATTAATACACCCCCTTTTGGGGAAAGAGCTTCACTGAGTGTGGTAGTGGTGGGGTACAGAGGGAAATGGGATGGGTCACGTCAGAAGGTTTCTCCCGTTAAGTTTGATCAAGACAGTGAAATATAAGTCGTAGTTTATATGGGTTATATAAGTCTTGTGAGTTCCTAGTAATTCACCACACCCCCTAAATCATCTTCAAACAGAGCCAACACTGAAGAGCTCATCAAAAACATCGAGAACATTATGTTTAAACGCACTTTGCTGTTCCCACGTTAATGCATATCAGTCACAGATCTTTCCCAAATATTTAATTTTGCAACAAACTTAGTATTTTGAACTCTATGTGTGATACCAAACAATCATCCAGTGTTTTCCAGAAAACTTAACTCGAGCAGCTGTACCCAGTATGGTCCAAGCCTCACAGACGTTAGAGCAACATAAACTGCCGTATCTCAAGAGATCACTACGAAAGCCCACCAGCTCAGACCCTGCTATGCACATCTCTGAAAACTCTAATCAGGTGGTCACAGAGAGTACCAACCTTGGTCTGACACACAGCTTCAAATCTTTATACCCACAAAGATGCTCATATTACACTGTTATGGTATAAAAATAGCTTGGCTTATGGGCGCCTTTGTGTATTAAGCAATGGGTCTCCTTCCAGTAGAAATAACAGTACCTTAGATCTTTTTCTTCTTTCCACGGGCATTTACCAAATATCTACTGTGTGCCCACGATCCCAGCACTGGGTGCCCGTGAGCCTTTCCTTTTTCTTTGGGTGAAAAGACCAAATCTCGTTTCACATCTGGACAGTGCTAGGTAAAATAAAAGACAGTTGATCACTGGACAATTTCAGATGTTATTCTTGCAGCAAATACTGGCCCTCTCCTCTGCTTCTGCCTCCCTTCCCCCACGACCCAGTGGCCAGGGCTCTAGCCACCGAGAAATAACAAACTACATAGCCTGAGGGCCTGGATTCAAATTCCAGTTCTACCACTAGCTAGTGTGAGGATCTTGGCCGAGACTCAACCTCCTACACCTGTAAAATGGGGCTAATGCTTACTGCTCTGGGTGGCTGGAGGGATTAAATAAATGAGTGTAAGTAAAGTGCTTGATACGGTGTCAGGCAGGCAGCAAGCGCTCAATAAAGAGAAGCTGGAATTACTAGAATAAAGTGAGGCCTTAACCTCTTTCCAGTTCTAAAATGTTATGAGGTCTATAGTAGAGAGAGAGATGATGGGTTTTGAGATTCCCCCTCCCACCTACTCGCCCGCCCCCAGGTCTGCTTTCTCACACCTGGCAGAATAGCAAACATCCAAAATAGCAAAAACGTTCCCCTGCTTCTCAAGCAGCTGTACCAGTGGGAAACCTTCAGCAAGGGAGCCAGTTCAAGTGCCTGGGGGCTGTGCCCTTGCTAATAATAGCTAGACACTTCAACTTCTGACAACAACCCTGCAAGGTAGATATAATTATCCTCATTTTGTAGATAAGACCAAGTAGGAGTAGAGAGGTTAAATAACTCACTCAATGTCACCCAGCTGGTACACTGGCAGACCTGACTCCCAAGTTCACGCCCCTCACTCCCAAGTTCACGCCCCTCTCCTTTGGTTCCCTGCCCCCCCCCCCCCCCCCCCCGTACAGCAAGCACTCAACTGCTAGTCCAATAAAGAAATAAGGAAAACTATATTCCAGGACCTCTGAAGCCATGGGAACAAGCTTCTTTGGTAAAGAGAGAAGCTGGCATCATCACTCACATTCGCACGACCGTTTATTTGATGCTTCTGCGTTCTCTGTTCCCACTGACCTGCTCTAGCAAATCGGGCTCCCTCTCCCGCCACAGCCACGATGCAGGCCTGTGTGCGAGTCTCCTCCCTTACCCGCTGGGACGCTGCTGCTCAGCTAACCGCACGCGGGGACTCCCCACGCTGCCTTTCAAATCCAACGACAGGTGGCCCTTTTTGAAAGGGAAGTTTCCCAAACGGTGGCACCAGCACGAACACCCGAGGCAGGCTTACCCTCTAGTGGGGCGCAAGAATGAAGCCAAGCCGATGAAGGCAGGGGAGGTGACGCAACGAGGCCTCCCGCACAGGGCCAGCCCCGGGCGGCGTGCGGCGGCCGTGACCCCGCAGTGGGCTCTCCGCGCGGCCGCCTACGCCACCCCGGTGGCAGGCACGCCAAGGGCGGCGGATGGTATCGCAGGGATGCGGCGCGGGCCTCCGCAGCGAGGTCGACCGAGCGCAGAAAGGCGCGCACGGGGACGCGTCCCAGGCGCCCAGCAATCCGGCCCCTCTCGGAGTCGAGGGGGTTGGCGACAGGGAAACAAGGGCCTCGGGTACCCAGCTGTTGGGCTGGCACCGGCGCCGGAGCATCCATGCGCCGCCCCGGCCGCCCACGGGCGCGCGCACGCGGGCGCGCACACACACGGCGCGGGCGCGCGCACAGCACTCGGGCCCCGGCGCCCGCCTCCCCGCCCGGCCGCGCGCCCGCCCGCTGCCCGCAGCCCCGCCGGGCCCCGCCGCCACCCTCGGAGCCCACCCGGCGGCCCCGCGCGACCCCTCCCATCAGCGCCGAGCCCGCAGCGGCGGCGCGAGCCGGGCTCCGGGCCCGGGGAGGTGATGGCGGGGACGGCACAAGTGTCCCTCTTACCGGGTCCTGCGCTTCTCCGGGACGCAGCCCACCGCGGAGGCCGCCGCGGCCGCCGGACCCTCCCCCCGCCCGCCCGCCCCCACCACGTAGCCCTCTCTACCTTCGGTCGGAATCAATGGCCCGGTCGCGGCTTGGTGACATCATGGGCGCGCCGCGCGTGGGAGGGGGCACCACGTGATTCCTGCCTCTTTTGTTTGCGTCCTAGTTGGGCCGGGGTTTGTGGCTGGTCCTCCTCGGGCTCTGACCCATCTGGGGTGGGCGCCGTGTGGGCGCCGTGGGGAGGGGGGCGTGGGGCGTGGGGCGCTGCAGGTTTGCGACGGCCTTGATCCAACTCCGGTGGTTGGGCCAGAACTGCCGTAATTGGGCCAGCAGGCCTGAGGCAGTCAGCGCGCAGCATCTTTAAAAAACAACCAAAAAATGGACCTTGAGTACATCACATCAACAATGCACTCTATTAATAATGCGCTATAAAGGTAGTCCGCGGAGGCCCTTTAGATTAAATTGTTTTTTAAATGATGTAATGAACACCCCCTTGAACTCTCCACCGCACCGCCCACCACCCCAACCCAAGAACTAAACTACCACCAATAATTTTCATCTGCTCTTAGGGTTCGTGCTCCCCATCCTTGACCTCTGCCTCCCCCTCAGAAGTAACCTGCACGATGAGTGGTGTCTACACAACTCTTACGTTGCTTTCATTTCTTTTCACATTTCTGTGCGTTGTTAAGCAATATATTTTTTATAAGAACACCAATCCCATTCACGAGGGCTCCACCCTCACGACGGAAGCAGCCCCCAAAGGCCACACCTAACACCATCACATCTGGCGTGAGGGTTTCAATATATGAATTCTGAGGAGACAACAAGCATTCAGGCCATAACACCAAGATTCATCTTTCTTGTCGAGTGAAGTCGCATGTCACTCATTTGCACTGCTACATAATCCAGTACGTTAAGTGTATCGTAATTTATCCATTCTCCAGCTGCTGAACATTTATGCCATTTCTGTTTTTTTGTTTGTTTGTTTGTTTTTGCTATTTCCTACAGTGCTGCTGTCAGCATTGCCTTTTGGTGCTTCTGTACAAAAATTTCTCTTGGGTATATTTACCTAGGCGTGGAATTGATGGGTCTTGGGAATATCAGTATTCAATTTATTGTGGTAGTGCCACAGCTTTATTCGAAGTGGTTTCTCCAGCTTATATTCCTACCAGCATCCATATCTTCTCTAACACTTCAGACTTCTTGATTTTTGGCAGTGAAATGAAAGTTAAATGGGAGTTAAAAGGCCTTGTTGGCATATCCTTGAGGTTAAGCATCTCATATATTTATTTATTGGCCACCTCTAATTCCTTTTCTGTGACAGGCCAATGTTCAGGGTTCAAGGACTTGCAATGTAGGTCAAGGAAACCTATATGACCATAAGGTGGCAGGAGGACACCCAAGCTTTATTTGGGTGAGCTTTGACAGATTTGCGTGCAGGAGAAGTCCCTCACAGAACTTGACAATCCTGAGACTATGGGGGACACAGGGTGGGGGAAACACATTCAGAAGCAGAGTAGGGTGAGGAAATCCCAGATGTTGAGGTGGCGTTGCTAAGCTGCCCAGCTGGAAGTCTCTGGGTTTGAAACATCCCAGAGCAGCAGCGCCTGAGGTCTTTAGAACCACAGGGTTTATCTTATCTATGACTAATAGGTGAGTGGACAGCAGCTCTCAATGGCTAACATTCCACTTATTTGGGGCTATGTTTAAAACAACTGGATGTGTAAAAATTTGAGTTTGGTACTGGTGGGCTTTTGACCTTATAGGTCCCAGCCTGCTGTGAAGTAACAATCTGAGGGGGGGATCAATATATAGAGGCTGTGCCTGTCTCATTTTTATGATAGTTCATGGCTTTCACCCTTTTTTTTTTTTTTTACTGGCTTGTCTGTCAAATTCTTTACATATTATGAACATTAATTCTTTGTCAGTTATATGTGTTGCAAATTTCTTCTCTCATATGTAGCTTGTCTTTTCACGTTCTGTTTTGATAAATGGATGTTTTTAACTTTGACTTTATATTTATTCTGTTTTTTTCTTCCTACTCTCTATATACATGCATATATCAACTTACTCTTCTAAAAATATTTAGTTTTTCTTTTGACATTTAAATCCTTATTCTCTCTGGAATTTACTTTTGTTTATGGTGTGAGGTAGGGATCCAATTTTACTTTTTACATACAAATGAATGCCCCCCCGCCACCAGATTTGTTTGGTGACTAGTCCCACCTTTCCCAACTGATCTGTCTTGCCAACTTGGTCATATATCAACATTCCATTTATGTATGGGTCTATTTCTGAGCTGTCTATTCTGTTCCACTGGACCATTTGTCTAAATGTCAGTGCCACACTGTTTAATTACCATCGCTTTATAAAAAGTCTTGATTATTTAGTAGGGCAAGTCGTCCTTACTTTTTTTTCTTCATCTTCTGTCCTGGCTATTCTTCGTCCTTTGTTTTTCCACACATATATTGGAACAAGTTTCTCAAGTTGTACACACACATACGCAAAACCTGTTGGGATTTTCATTCACATTGCATTGAATATATAGATCAATTTGGAGAGAACTGACATCTTTATGATTCTGAGTCTTCCAGTTCATGAACAAGGGATCGCTCTCTTTTTATTAGACCATTAACGTCTTTCAGTAAAGGTTTATTATTTTCTGTGTCTGAATCTTGCACATCTTTTGTTGGGTTTATTCCTAGATTGTAGTTTTTGTTGCTATTGGAAATTATATTCTTTAAAACTATACTTTGTTGCTGGTGTAGAAATAAATAGGACTTTTGTATATTGATATTGTATCCAGCCACCTTACTGGATACAGTAATTTGTCTTTGATGCTAATAATTTGTCTATTGTTCTCCCTAATAATGATCCAGCAATTCTAGGTCTGGGTACTTATCCGAAGAAAATGAAAACACTCATTCAAAAAAGGCATATGCACGACAATCTTCATTGCAGCATTATATGCAACAGCCGAAATATGGAAACAACCTAAGTGTCCACCAATAGATGAATACAGAAAATGTGGTATATAGAGACAGTAGAATATAATTTAGCCACAAAAAAGAAGGAAATCCTGCCATCTGTGACAATATGGATGGAACTTGATTGCATTATGCTGAGTGAAATAAGTCAGACAGAAAAAGACAAATACCATATAATCTCACTTAGGTGGAATCTAATTTTAAAAAAAAACCCAAACCTTAAAACCCCACAAAAACAAAAAACAAGTTCGTAGATACAGAGAACAGATTGGTGGTTGCCAGAGGTGGGGGGAGGTTGGCAGGGGGGACAAAATGGGTGAAAGGAGTCAAAAGGCACACACTTCCAGTTATGAAATCAGTCACGGGGGAGTAATGTACAGCATGGTGGCTATAGTTACTAATACTGTATTGTATATTTGAAAACTGCTAAGAGTAAATCTTGAACGTTCTCATTACAAGAGAAAAAATTCTGTAACTATATATAGTGACAGATGTTAACTGGACTTATTGTGGTGATCATTTTGCAATATATACAAGTATCTAATTGTTGTGTTGTACACCTGAAACTAGTATAATGCTGTATGTCAATTATACCTTAATAAAAAAATAAGTTCATTTAAAAAACTATGTAAATACCCCATTTTCCATGAAATTTTCTATTTATTTAATTTATTTACATCAGTGTATAGACCCACACTTCCTATTTTATTCAATGGGTTATGATCTGTCACTTCATTATTTTGATGCCCTTGCTTTTTTAGATTTGGTCATGGGGAGGGCCTTCAAGCCACGTTCTGAATCTTTCTGACAGCCTCCAACCTTCCTTTCAGCAATTTCTTGTTTTGGTAAATAGCTAAGTATTTTTTACTTATCTGAAAGACTGCATTAGCTATATATAGACAGCTTAAGTTAATTGCATTTGCCCAGATGACGGTATTTTGTGTTATGATGAAATATCCTCCCAGAATTTTAAATCATGTGGCGTGAACAGATACAAATGAGAGCCCCAGTTTATCAATGAAAGCTCACAGAGCGTCTGTTGTATCAGGAGAAATGAATCTGTTCCACGTTTTCTCCATTAGGAGACTATAATTAGAAACCGAGCCTTTGAATAGCATTTTTTTTTTTGTCACTCTTAATGTTCAGTTTCTCATTAAAAAATCAGTATATTTGTTGTTCTGTGAAAAGTTATTAATAGTTCTGCAGATTCTGCGGCTCTTAGGGAACAGACTGTGTTTAAGTAGTCTTTGCAGGCACGCGAGATTGAGCACCTCCTAGCGGGTACACACTTGTCTGTGGACAAGCTCCTCAGGCCAGGGCTTCATCGCCTACACCTTTGTACTCACCTGGACCCCGTTTGGGGCCTGGTGTGTGATTGATGCCCAGCAGAGCTAGTTGGGTGGCCAGGTGGTCATGTGCTATGTGTCACTTCTGTCCACAGGATGGCAGCATTTAGTCAAGGCTCCAGCCCCACCTTGGCCCGGCTGTCAGGGAATTTGAAAATACCTGGTTTCTTCCTGGAATGAAAACAGTACTTCAAGTCTCTGCCTATGAGGGAACCAGATACAACAATGCACCGTGTTATCTGCCCACCCTGTCTTCCGTGTGCTCCCTGGAAGATGGCCTCTTTGAGGTGAATTACCTGAGGTTTCGGCACTGGGCATCCACCCCAGAAGGACTATCGCAGACTAGAGCTTGTGTTAGCTGAACCCCGGCAAGTAGTCTGGAAGCACTAGCTCATTTCACCCACAACTCATTAGATGCAAAGAATTATTGTTGCTATTTAAAGAGAAAGGAGGGGAAAGGAACGATTGAGCACTTGCTGTATGCCAGGTGCTTTAGACCAGGGCTCTCCTACGTGAGTGGACATCAGAATCACGGGTTAAAACACACTAATGGCCCTACCCACCTGCCCCCAGCTTCTGACTCCGTAGGTCTGGGCGGGGGCTGAGGCTCTGCATCTAACAAGTTCCCAGGTGCTGCTGTGGTGCTGATGTTGCTGGGCCAGGCAGTCGCCGCTTTTAAACAATCCCATTGACTCTCAGCAGTCCTTTCACGTACGTATTATTGTCTCCATTTTGCAGATGAGAAAACTGAGGTTCAGGAGATTAAATAACTTGCCTAATGATACACCCTAGTAAATGGACCACTGGAACGTGAATCCTGGTCCGTCTGACTCCAAACCCTGGCTCCGTCCACTGCCCCATTCTGTAAAAACAAGGAAATGAATCTATACGTTGGGGGTTTCTTTGAATCGTCTGGCTCCAAAAAGTAGGAAGCAGTGCCCAATGCGGTGTGATGCTTTCAACTTTGAAGAGTTTAGCAATAATAATTAAGCCTTGCAATTGCTCTGGTATGAAACTGTTGAAGAAAGCTGCCAAGCCAGAATAAACAGGTGCATTGTATATGAAGACACATGCTGCTTTGCGCTACTCATTTAAATTAAAATGTCTTTGAAGATGAAATATAGACATGGTGGGTATTTTAATCACTAGACTCCACCTTTGAAACCAGTACAGGATGTGGGAAAAAAGGCAGAAGTCAGTAATTACAAAATCCTGTAGCTTGCCCGTGGAGAGAAAGGACACAGTTTGTCTATGGAAATAAATGAGTAAATTCAAGCTGGTGGGCTTTCTCTAGAAGCGAATCAGCAGATTAAATGACGGCGACGGCTACAGGTTACAGCAATCGTGGAGTCCCGAATGTGTCATCCTATGATGTATTGAGAATCTGTTCTATGTTTATTATTCAGGCACAGCCTGCCTCCAACACTCTTCCCTCAATTTTATATAAAAACCAAAACCTGCTCTCTCAGGGGCTGCGATGGATTTTATTCTAAATATTTGTGGAGAAGGGGTGGGACATGGAGGAAGAGGATGGAAAGAGGAAGACAACCTCAGCTAGAGCGGAGGCTTCCAGTCTGGCTGAACAAAACGGCTCCCTTCCTTTCGCTGGCTCTCTTTCTCCTCTGCACTCAGACCTCACCTGCCTGGTCCAGACTGAACAGATGTGCTCACCCTGGGCTTTTAAATGCAGCCAAAGAGGACTTATTAATAGTTCATGGAGGGGTGGAGGTGGGCAAGCTGGGGAAGACACACTTGGAGAGTATACGGCCACGCTGCCCGCTGCCACTCGCCTCCAGGTGAGTCTCACCTGCTACCTGGCCTCGTTGTCTTTAAAGAGCAACATTTTATTATAACCTGTTTGATCTGAACCTCCAGAGCATGCTCTAGACCTGAGCAGGCTCCTACCTCCTCCCCCAAAAGGGGGTATAACCAAGCCCTTGGAAAGGAGACGCGCCTCAGTCTGGGGATAGGGTGGTTCCCTGAGCCGAGGGGCCACCTGGCAGGGCGCTGGGAACAGGGAATGTGGAGACAGCTTGTGTTGGGGCCTCACCTACACTCCCAGCCTGGCCCTGCCGCCCAGCGCTCGCCAGGAATGGCCCAAGTCAAGGTCTGGGCATCAGACCCTCCGCCCTTACACCTTGCTCTTCCCAGGGTATGTGCACTCACAGGGAAAAACAGGCGCTTTTGAGAAACAGAATGCTATGAAAGAAAGACTGTAAATGGAAAAGCTATACCAGGCAAAGCAAAAACAATTCTTAAAAATATTACATGGTGGTCCGGAGGTTGGGAAGCGTGGCTGGCACCGGCTCTGACAGTGGGATGGATCCTGACGCCTGGTCCTCACTCTCCACTAGCAGCTGAGCTCTCACACAGGTCCCTGAGGCCCAAAGTGATGCTCACCGGCCTGTGGCCAATATTCAAGTGCAGGCCACTGCCTCTCTCGCAGCCGGCAGGAGCTGCAGTCACATGACTTCCACCCACCAGAGAGTGATTCCTCTTCGTTACATTTAGTTTTTGCTGCTGTTTCTTTGGCCAGGCCCTCCTCCAGGCCGCCGTGGGTAGTGGAGTCTCCATAACTCACCCACAATGCCTCCTCTGTTTGAAACATATGCTTAAAAAACAACCCAAACAAACATATTCTTCAAGCCTTCCCAAAGATAGACCCCCAAGGCCCATCACAAATATTTGCATTTCTATGAATTAGCGAATATTAGCAAATAGGAATGTCAGACTGCCAGCCTTTCTCTCAAGGAGGTGAATCTGGATAAAAACATCAATAAGAAAACTTTGTCAATGGATTTATACACTACCTGTTTTCATAGGTGATTTGGAAATGGCCTACTATATTAAAATACACATAGAAAACAAGGAGCTATCCCCTCACACCTGTTAAAATGGCTGTTATCAAAAAGACAAGAGTTGAGTGTTGGCAAGAATGTGGAAAAAAGGGAACCATCATGCACTATTGGTGGGATTGTAAATTGGTGTAGCCGCTATGGAAAACAGTATGGAGGTTCCTGTCAAAATTAAAATAGAATTACCATAATGACCCAGCGATTTCACTTCTGGGCATTTAATCCAAAGAAAACAAAAACACAACCTCGAAAAGTTGTCTGCACCCCTAAGTTCATTGCAGCATCATAACAGCCAAGCTATGGAAACAACCTAAGTGTCCATCAAAGGATGAGTGAATAAGGAAAATTTACACACACACACACACACACACACACACACACACACACACAGAGAAATATTATTCAGCCATAAAAAGAAGGAAATCTTGCCATTTGTGACAACATGGATGGACCTCGAGGGCATTACGCTAAGTGAAATAAGTCAGACAAAGATTTGATCTTACTCATGACCTCACTTATATGTGGAATCTAAAACAAAAACAAAAGCCAAAACCAAGCTCATAGATACAGAGAACAGATGGGTGGTTGCCAGAGGTGGGGGATGGAGGGTGGGCAAAATGGGTGAAAGGAGTCAAAAAGTACAAGCTTCCAGTTGTTATAAAAGAAATACGTCTTGGGGAATCCAATGTGCAGCATGGTGACTATGGTTCATAACACTATATTGCACATTTGAAAGTTGCTAAAAGAGTAGCTCTTCTCATCATAAGAAAAAGCAAACTTTGTCACTATGTGTGGTGATGGATGCAACTACTTATTATGGTGATTGTTTCACAATGTGTAGAAATATCAAATCATTATGTTGCACTCCTGAAACTGATATATTGTATATATCAATTACACCTCAATAAAAACAATACACATGGAATAGAGTATATAAAGAGAAAAGAAATCAAGTGATTCATGAACTGTAACTATTCTGTGCCTCCATTGTCTCATCTTTAAGGTAAGGAAAACAATATCCTTGTTTTAGGATTCCATGGGGTGTGAAGGAGATAACGTCTGTGAGGATTTTTTCCAAAGGCACAATTCCAGGTGCGGCTGCGTGACTGGTCCTCTCCCTCCCTCCTTTCCTTCGTGTCTTTATTAACTCATATTTCAGCTGCTATTTATTGGAGCCTACGAGACGGCGTTTATGGTGCTAGGTGTTGGGGATACAAAAGTGCCCAAGACACTGGGTCCTACCTACAAGGAACTTGACATCCAATGCCAAGTGGCCCACCCAGAAGGAAAGACCATCCTAACGGGACTCGTCCACCACAAACATATGAAGATGCTCATGGTCAGCTGGACCGGACGTGGGCTCTGAGGCCAGGCTGACGAGGGTGCCCTCTCTCCCTCTGAGTCTCAGATCCCTCCTAGTAAACTATAATCAATATTAATAACTATCATTCAGGGTTACTGTGTGCCAGAGAGAAACAGTAACAGTTCGCATTTATTGAACACTTACTGTGTGCCAGGCATTTTTCTTCTATTAACCCACTTAAAACCACAACCCTATGAGTAGATATTATGACCCGTCACACCTATTGTGTGGAGGCACAGAGAAGTTGAGTGACTTGCCCCAGGCCACGCAGCCTAGCAGCAGAGCCGGGCTTCACACCCAGAGTCTGTGTTTGCAGAGCCCTGGACCTCAGCTACACTCAGTGCATTACAATCAGCCGGGACGCTGTGGGAAAGTTTGGTGCTTTGTTCCCACTCTGGGAGATTCCGACACAGTAGGTGTGGGGTGAGGACCAGGAGTAAGTCTTCGTAGAGACCTCTCAGGCGATCCTGACTGCAGGTTAAGAACCAAGGGTGTTTAGATCAAAGGTAGCGGTTATCATCAGAGTAAGGGGAATGGGGAGGGGTTTAGAGAGTGGGTTTTGAGGGATGTGGTAGAATTTTCTCAGCAAAATGTAGGTAAGGGCTCTCCAGGTGGGAGGAAGGGCACGTGCAAATCCATAGGGAAACAAGTACATGAAATCCAGTTATATGTAAGCGTGAGCCAAGGCAACTGGGGGTGGGGGGCTGAGGAAAGGAGGAGAGAGAGGGGAGGAGGCTGGAAGGTCGTGGGGCCACCGTGGGGCAGGATTAGAAATGGTGCTAAGGCACAGGGACAGGCAGAGCACCTGAATTTCATGCAGGCAGACCAGAATGTGATCTCTAGATGGTCTGTATTTCAAAGCTCGTCTTTTTGATTTTGACGGATTGAAGGAAATGAACTTAAGCAAGAAGAGGAAGGTCTCAATTTATAGTTCATTTGGCCAGAAGCGTCCCAGAGCTTTCGGTGAGAGAAGAGAAGAGATGGTTGAAAATTGAATGCACTGTTAAGTGGCTGTTATTTCACTGACTTCCTCGTTTGGGGAGAAAAAGGAGGAAGGAAGAGTATTTTCACAGCACAGGAAATGGAGGCAGAATTGGGGGGAAATCACTCTCTGTGCCTGGCCTTGCTGCCTGCGGAAGGCAGCTGCAGGCAGAGGGGCCCTAACTAGCGGGGTGACGCCGCCTGGGGACGCAGAGTGTGGTGGCTACGCGGGGTGAGGGGGGATGAGACACACCAGGAACAGGCCGGCATCTTCCGCAGGAATAAGGGGCTGCTTGCTACCTCCCAAGCCCCCTGGCTTTCCTGAATATTCCATGCCTCCCTTCGAATGCTCTTAAGAAATGCAGACCTCTGTAAAACTCAACTGGGAGGAGACACTCGTCAGTTCTCATGACGGCTCGATGCTCGGAAGGACTGTGCTTTGGAGGCAGGAAAGACTCTTATTAATCACGGTGCCTGATGTGCTTTAGGCCCCGGCGTGAGAGGAGCCCCTGTGAGCCGCATTCTTGATTGGCGGCCCCGGGGACACGGTTGAAATTTCCAGCCCTCTTTATTTTATGCTGAGAGAGTCCGTTGAAGCTAGGCATGGCAGAGACTAGAAAGCACTGTCATTAGCTGGAAAGAAGCAAAGGCAGAGAAGCCAGCTCCCTCTGGGTGAAACACAGAGCTTGGAAATAAGCCACCTCCTCAGCAGCACGAGCCCTGGGCTAGCCCTGCGCCTGTGGGAGGGGACCACATTCGTTACTGCATTTTATCTTCACAGCAACGCTCGGGCAGGAGCACTGTTAGTGTCCCCATCTTACAGATGGGGAAACTGAGGCTCAGAGTTCTTCTTCCTCAGAGACGCTCACCTGCGAATAAGCACCTAAGTCAGCATACGAAGCCCGGCCTAGCTGACGAAATCCAGGTTTTGGGTACTGCGCTTTATGCCAACCAGCTGGACAGGACCGGAGGAAAAACCTTGCACCTTTGGGGGGCTGTTTTATTAACAACTTTTTAAAAAATGATGAAGTATAGCAGGTATGCAAAAGAGCGCATAAATACATCCTTCTCCAGGTTAAAGAAGAAGAATAAAATCAACGTCTGCATCTTATCTGTCCAGATTGCAATCCAGAAAATGTTCAAGAGCTTAGACATTCCCTGGCCCCCTTCCCTAATCCCACCCTTCATTCTTTGCAGTAGTTGCAACCTAGTTGTGGAGGGCACAGCTCACAGTGGCCCATGTGGGGATCGAACCGGCAACCTTGTTGTTAAGAGCACCCAGCTCTAAGCAACCAAGCTAACAGGCCCACCCTCAATGTCTACGTTTTTAAGCAGGACATTATTTAGTTCTGCCTGGTTCTGAACATCATATCACGGGCACGTACGATGTGTATTCCGCCTTGGCTTGCTTCATCCCTCAGTGTTATGTGACCGTGGGTCATTCCTGTAGATGTACCTGCCTATAGTTCATGGGTTTCTTTTTTCACTGCTGCATAATATTCCATTGTGTGACTCTCCATAATTTATCCCCTCATTCTACTCTTGATTTGGGTTGATTCCAGTGGTCTTTTGTTTGTTTCATAGATAATACTGGGTCATGAGGTATGCAATTCCTCAAGTTCCCTAAATAATACCAAGTTTTTTTCCAAAGTGTCTGTACCAGTTGACACTTCCATGAGTACGGAGGGAGAGGTCCAGTGGCTCCACATACTGACAACACTTGGTTTTATGTGATTTTCAAATTTTTCTGTCGCTATAGCAGGTGTGAAATAGTAACGTGTGGTTTGTTTGCATTTCCTCGATCATGAATAAAGTTTACCATTTTTCCATGTTTATAGACATTTGTGGTTCCTTTTCTGTGAAATTCTTGTTTCTGTGTTTTGCCTATTTTTGTTGTTGTTGTTGTTTGTTTGTTTGTTTCCCTATTGGCTTGCTTGACTTTGTAAGTATAGGAGTTGGAACTCACTTTTTTAAAAATATGTAATAGAAAGGCTTAATCTTAATATACACAAATTTGTCATTTATTCCCACTACGGCTTGAGCTTTGGGAGTCTTGTTTAAGAAGTGTTTTCTGTTGTCTTCTGAAAGTGTCACCATTTTTCTTTACGTTTATGGTTTTAACCCAGCCAGAATTAATTTTTATGTAGGAATTTAGATAATCATTGTTTCAATGCCATTCATTGAATAGTCTATTTTTTCCAACTGATTTGCAAGGCCAGCTCTATAATAAATCAAGTTTCCATAAACGTATGAGTCTGTTTGTCAGCTCTCTGTTGCATCCCATTTTCAATTGCCTTAATTACTAGAGCTTTCTGACAAATATTCTTGATATACATGGTAACGTAGATCTTTCCACCTTTTTCTGCTTCCGAAATGTCAAGCTCTTCAATTGTGGTATCAATTTTACAGTCTGCTGCTCATGTTTCACAAAAAAAACCTATTTGGATTTTGATTGTCATTGATTAAATTTATAGATTAATTGGGGGGAGAAAAAACATATTTACAATCCTGAACATGAATATTTTCCCAATTATTTAAGTTTTCTTTATTGTCCTTTAATAATATTCCATAATTTTCTCTGTAAAGCTCTACTACGTCTTTTGTTGGTTTATTGTTGGGTTTGTAAAATATTTTTGGATGCTATTATAAATGCTTTCATTTAAAAAATTTCATTTTCTAGATTCTTATTGATAAGAGTATAGAAATGTAACTAATTTTTATCCATTCAATTTGTATCCAGCAATTAGGGTCTCATTAACTCTAATGATTTATCTTTAGACGCTTTTGTGTGCAAATAATGACAACATTTTCTTTCTTTCTGATCCCTTTCCTCTTGTTTTTCTACCCTTGTTGCACTACTTACTAGGACCTCCACTGGCAAGGTGGCAATCTTGATTTTGCCATTAAGTATGAAGATATCATTTTGTCAATACAACTTATTGGGTTAAAGAAGTTCCCCTTCGCATTAATTTCCTATTACTGTATAACAAATCACTATACCTTGAATGGCTGAAAATAACACACATCTATTCTCTCGATTTCCACAGGTCAGGAGTGTGGGCACAGTTGGATCACGTGCTCAGCCTCACTAGGATGCGATCATGTGTGGGCCAGGGTGTGGTCTCACGTGGGGGCTCGACTGGCGAAGGTTCTTTGCTCCAAGCTCCTTTAGATTGTTGACGGAACCCATTTCCTTGCAGTTCTGTGACCGAGGGCCCTGGCTTCTTACTGGCTACTGGCTGCCCTCAGCTCCTGGAGGCCACCCACACTTCCCCGCTACATGACCTGCTCCATGGGCAGTTCACAACATGTCTACTTACTTCTCCAAAGGCAGCAGGAGACTCTCTCCAGCCCAACAAGATAGAGTCTTCTCTAACAAAACCTAATGATGGGAATGACATCCCATCACCTTTGCCATATTCTATTGGCTGCCTTGCAGGTTGCAGGTCCCACCCACACTCAAGGGGGAAGAGCAGCCAAAGGGTGATTCCACCCCACCTTCTATGCCTAGTTTGCTCAGTGTTTTGTTTTTGTTTTTGAACTAACCAATGTTGATTTTAATAAATTTTTTAAAAAACTATTATTGTTAAATAATTTTTCTCCTTTGATCTGTTAATATGGTGAATTTCATTATTTTCTAATATATACTTTAGGGGATAAACCGAATTTAATTATGATGCCTTCCCCCCTCCATCTATTTCTAGATTTGGTTTGATAATAGTATGTTTAGGATGTTTGCAACTACAGTCGTAAGTACAACTGATCTATAATTTTCCTTTCTTGTACTGTCCTTATCAGGTTCTGATATCAATGCTATGCTAGCCTCATAAAATGAGTTGGGGAGTGGCCTCTTTTTTTTCTTATGTTTTGGGAAAAAATGTGTAAGATTAGAATGATTTTGCTCCTTGAATATTTGGTAGAATTTGCTGGTAAATCATCTGGGCCAGGCATTTTCTTTCTGGAAAAATGTTTACTTATTTATTTATTAATGATTTTATGCCTCTTCTATATTTTGATTTCTTTTTGAGTCAGCTTTGGTAAGTAATCTTTTTCTAGGAATTTGTCTTTTTCATTTATTTTCTAATATTCCCTTTTCTTTTTTCAGTGATCGTAGCATCATTCCTAATATTATTTTGTATTGTCTCTCTCCTTTCCTGTCTCTTTTTGTTCAATCTGCTAAAAGCTTATCAATTTTATTAGTATTTTCAGAGGATCAACTTTTGGCTTTTTATAAAATCTTATCTCGTGTATGTTTCTTTTCTATTTAATTAATTTCTGTTCTTGTCTCTGTCCATTCTGCTTTCTTTAAAATTGCATTCAACTCATTTGGAGATGCATTTTCATTAAAGTTCTGTTTTATATTTTTAAAAATTTCCATTATGATTTATGAATTATTTATAAGTATGTTTCTTAATTTCTAAAATTTCTAAGTTTTGGTTAAATTTTTTATTATGTGTTTATTTATTTATTACTGATTTTTTAGTATATATTGCATTGTAGTCAGAGAATATTGTTTGCATGGTACCAGTCCTTTAAAATTTGTTGAACTGGCTTTATGGCTCATTAAGTGATCACTTTTCATTAACATTCTGTGTACTTGGGAAAAGTCTGTACTATAGATTTTATGATTATTAATTATGCCATTCAAATGTTCTATGTCCTTTCATATTTTTTCTGCCTTATCTTAATCAGAGGGGTGTGTTATAATTTCCTACAATGATTGTGGGTTTGTCTTTGTTTTGTTGTAGTTCCATAAATGTTTTATGTATTTTGAGGCCAAGTGATTAAATGTACCATGTAAATTTAGAATTGTTATATTTTCTTGGTGAACTTAGTGCTTTTTACATTAAAGTCTATTTTCCCCGATATTTATGCAGCCACACCCACTTTCTTTTGGTTAGAATATACTTGGTGTGTATTTTTTAAATTTGCACTTTTCATTTTTCTTTATCTTTGTTTTAGATGTGTCTCTTCTAATTGGCATTTATTTGGCTAATTTAAAACATTTGGTCCAACAATCCTTTTCTTTTGCCTGGAACATTTAGTCCATTATTTTCATTGTCATTACAAAAATATTTTGATACATTGATTCCATTTTGTTTTGTCCTTTTAATTAGTTCCACCTTTTCTTTCTCCTTTTGAAATGATGTTTTTCCTCGGTTTTTCAGCTTCTACTATTAATAGTCTAGAAGTTATAGATTCTATTTCAATTATGTTATCGATGATTTCATAATTGTAATTATCAAACTCTGAAGTTCTCCATACACACCTTCCTTCCAAACCTTCCCAGATCACGCTTACTCCACCCACCATCCCCACCTGACGATACGTCATTGCCTCTTTAGTCTCTTGTAAAAACCAGTTGGCTCACTTAACAGAATGTCTTTCTGTGGTTCCCTGCCTTCCTCCATCATCCTTCTGCATTGGAAGTCAAGATGCACCCAAGAGTCCATTTTGACACTCCCAATTTTCTTGTTATCCTATTTGATTTTTGTGTTTTAAATTTTTCAGGGTCAGAACTACTTGATAGGCATTTCCCTTTAGTTTTCATTCTGGCTACTCCTCTGGGAAATCAGATATGTGTACAGAAGTTTGGTTCTTCTCCATCAGGACTGCTTATGTGGGGTGTGGCAGAAAAATCCACCTCCAAATGGCTTCATTATAAAGCGAAATTAGTGGCTTAGGTACTTAAAAGATTCAGGGGCCCCGAGAATGTCACCAAGGTCCTCATTTCTCCCTCCTCCCCTCTGTTTTCTGTGTAGTGGCTTCGTCCTCATATTCTGCATAGCGTACCCCGCTCAACCCCACCCCCTCCCAGCATGGAACAAAATGGTCACCTTGGTTCCCGACAAAATCCTTACCTTACACCATAACTTCCTGGGGGAGACCGTCTTTTCTGGTAGCTGCTACCCAAGCCCTGGGCTCTGGGATTCATCTGCTCCTAGGGCCTGACTTGGGCCAGGTGCTTGCCATTTGGCCAGGGTGATGAGGTGCTCTAATTGGCTTAAAGCTGCCACAGCCCACCATGGGTCTGCAAGTAGGATTAACCCCACCCAAATGCATAGTGGAGATGGGGGAAGGGTGAATTCACCAAATTTAAATCCATGTGCCATTGGCTGGGGAATTGCGGAAATGGGTGCTGCAGATGGAATGAGGCAATGTCCTCTGTAGCTTTCTCTCACCATATTCCCCAGAATGAGAACCGAGGATGTCAGCTCCTCTTGCAGATGCAATGCTAGATGATTGTTTTCTCATTTGAACCAAAACTAAACAGGGTCCTAGGTTCCCACACTTGTGAGTCAAGTAAACATTGCATTCTCATTCTTAGAAAAAAATTCTCTAGGAAATCCTAAGTATAAATCCATTAGGGTTCCTAAAGTCTGAAGTTCAGGCTGTGCTGTGTAGCTACCTTCTCATTCCCAGTGGTGGGAGGTGAGGAGGGTGTTGGAAGAAAGGGCAATTGAATCACGGTGCACAGGAGCTCACAGAACACCTGACATTTCCCCTGATGAGTGACTGGGGTGTGGGTGCCCTACTGCTGTACGTTTTCTCTCTTGAGAAATACTTGATTGCTTTAAGTGATACCCCACTGCTGGAAGTAGGAGGCAGAACAGATTTGGAAAGAAGCTTTACTTAAGTAAAGAGGAAATTGCCCGTAGGCAGCGCCATCATACTGCATTTGTTTCCTACCTTTTTGCTTCTCCAGGGGACAGGATTGCATCGTAAGAGATGCGATTAAGGGTGACTTGTCCCCCAAAAAACTAAAGGGACAATTTCAAACTCATGCTAGAAAAAAAAACACACAGATTAAGCGAATTTGGCTAATCTTCATGTGTTATTTGCAGTAGTGACTGAAATAAAGATTAATAACCTTGACCGCTATTAGCATAATCCACTCTAATACTGGGTATAAAATTGCATCATTTTAATAATCTAATTTAATGTTCCCGAACCAGTGGGGGTTTTGGTAGATTTGCAAGTATTAGTTCTAAAGTCTTTAAACTAAAGGCAGATACATTTGAAAATGATCAACGCCTCTGGAATATAAAATACACAGTGAATTAATTTCACCGGTCGCAATATGCATCTTTGTTTTCAGTGAGAGACTGATAATGTGAGGTGTGTGTGTGTGTGTGTGTGTGTGTGAGAACATGTGCGTATGTGGGAAGCAGGGCTTTTTATTTTTCTCTAGTATTTGCAAAATCGATAACGAATTGTGGAGATGAATCTCGGAGGAACACGAGCTTCTGAGTGGGCCTTGGCTTTCCACACCAGCACACAAGGATTCTCAGCACGGCGTGGCAACGTGCCCGTTCAGCTTCTGCCCTAATTCTCTGCTTGATTTTGGGAAAATCACTCCTCTTGGCCTCTCCTTTCCTGTGTGGAAGGTAAGAGACATGACATACCGACAGGCCTTTTCCCCGATGCCTGAGGAATCTGAGTCCCTTGGGTGTCTGTAATTCTGTCTGACCTGCAGGGGGCGGTCTTACTCATAGGGCCCAGAACTTAGCGGAATTGTCCAATTCAGAAAACAGAGCTTACCTTTGAGTTCTAATGTCCTGTTTGTCCAGCTTTCACAGCTATGAGGAATGTAGTAATGAGTCAAGTTCGTTTTAACGTAGAAGACATGGTATTTAATGGTTAAATATAGACAGGAAAAGGTTGATGCGGATAGCCTGGCGGGCTACTCTGTTTTTGTGTTAGGTTCAGGGAGACACCTGAGGTATTTTTAATTTTAACCTTTTTTTGCCTAGTGAAAAATGTCTGGAGAGCCCTCCCCCATCCTTGGCCAGAGCAGAGGCCAAAGAAAGACGTTAAGCCCAGACAGACCCTGTGCCAGGGGAAAGCAGAAGGCTACAGCGGTGAAGCAGAGAAATACTGAATGAATAATAACCTGGCCGCATCCTTTGCCAAGATGTGTGATGCCTGAATGCAAATTAGCACAGGCTCATGGGTCCAGAACTGGAAAGAAACAAGGGCGAGGTGAAAAGGCATAGAGCTTCCACCAAACCACCATCTTTCTAAATAGCTTGTCCCCCCACACTTCCTCCCCCGCGGCTCCTTACCCACTCAGGGGAAGGGCCCTGAGTTGACTTAGGGGATTGGCCCTGGGGAGGGTCTCACCTTAGCCAGTTCTGGATCAGTGCTCAACTTTGGGTGCCCCTTAGAACAACTGGGGGGCGGGCTTTGGGGAAGTGCCCAGGGGCCATTCACACTCTACCTTCTAACCTCCAGGGGTTGGGGGCACTGGCCTGGGTGTTTTCAAAAGCTTCTGAGATGACTCTAGTGTGAAGGAAAGGTGGGGCACCTTTGCTCCGATAAAAGGAACCATCAGTATTTAACTGCCTGGTCCTTTATTTGAACACAGCTGCAAGTGTGCCTTATCACATATTCCTGTTGATAAACAGCCGCTCACCTTACGAAAGGTTCTCACTTTCTTTCCAGGTTGTTAAAACTGGGGTAGGTGTTAAACACACTCATGTGTCTGCGTGTTGGCAGGGCCAGTCTCTTTAGTGAACTGCCATCAACACTGGGGCAAACCTAGCCTGGCTCAAAGAGGTGATTTTTCCCAGGGGCCTCTGTTTCCAATGTAAATGAAGATTTCCTCCTTAAAAAATTCCTGTTTTCACAACTGCAACACAGGGAAGGAAGAAGATCAAATTAAAGGAAACCAGCCACTTGCATTTTTGGCTTTTGGTTTGAGTCAGTTCCCTTCTGGTTTTTATTTAATGCCATCATATCATATCAGCATTTGCTAGAACATGTTTAAAATGCTCTTTCTCTCCAGCTGCAGTTTCAGGGGAAGTGGCAAAGGCCGCAGATTCAGCCCACCCTCCGTGGGACACGCGAGAAGATGCCATCTCCCACCCAGACCTCCAAACCCACAGGCCAGCCCACCACCCACATCCCAAACACACCAAGCCTCGGTCTCGACCACACGTGGTCAACACACATTCTTGGTCTTACTCATTCAAAGGTGGCCAGCAATAAAATTTGAGCCATCAGGTTTCTGCTGATTCCCAAAATGCACCTGGAAATCCTAGGCTGGTTTTTCAGTTTAAGTCCTGACTGAGGCGAGTCACTCACTGCTCGGTTTTCTCCAGCTCAATTTTCCCATTTGAATAATGGGAATTGTACTGTCACCCCCCCCCCCATCTCCGCCTTCACAGGGTGACAACTAACGTACTGATAGCTGAGGTCCCTGGATGAAAGGTATTGTTTGTCAGTACAAAGTTATTGTTTAGTAATCACCGAAAAAGTTATTATTTAGTTATAATCACCGAGTTGGTGAGTATACCCATTCATAAGGAACTTTTGGAAGAGCTTTAAGGAATGGACAGCAGCAGAAATGTAACTAGATATATTTTTGAACATATTTCTTAGGTCTTGCTAACTTAGAAAAAGTCCCCAAATACTAGATACTGTTTCTGAAAGCACCTAAATGACATTCTTCTTCACATTTTTTTGTCTACAGCTACAGACAAATTTTTGGGGAAAGGTGAGGGTCTGAGGGTTTCAGTTTGGGGAACTGGATGCCAACCTTTCTTGGTCATGAATGTGGCAGTGGCTGGTGGGGGGGCGGGGGGGCAGCTGGAGAGACCTGGTGTCCTGCTCCCCTCAGACCGTTTGCAGTGTCTCTTCTGACTGACACTGTGAACGGGCATTACCTCTGGCCCAGGCCTGGCTGTCGTGTGGGTGTGGCCACTTGGGCAGGGAGCTGGGGAGGAGAGATAGTTGGTTGAAAGAAGCAACATGCCTCCTTGAGCTCACAAGTAAAGTGATGCAAACCTTGGAGCCGTGGGGGCTGCTAACCAGAGGGGTGGGTCCCTTACAAGCTGTAGGGAAGAAAAAGAAGACCTCTGGCTAAGGTGGAGAGGGTGAGTGAGACAGGTGATGGGATTATTGTAGACCGTGCACTGGGGCCCCCCTGCCGGCCTGCTGAGACAGGTTCCCACCTGCTTCAGGGAAGAGGACGTCCCATTTGTCCTTTTGTGTCCGCTACTGAAAAGGAGCAATAATTAGGGTGGATCTAAACCCCATCCGCTTGAATTTAGTCTGCCTCTTGCCACCAAAACCACACATCGCGTGTAAAGGCCAGGCCCTACCTGATGTGTGAAGACTGGACAAGATTTCTGCTGTTGCATTATGGGGGCCACAAAAATGGATTATAGTGGAATTAGCAAATCACCTTAACCACTCCCGCCGAGGGAAAACAAAGTTGCTGAAACAGAAAAACGTTTGCCAAAGGAAAAATCAGTTTCCTCTTTGGTGACCTCAGAAAGTGTACCACAACTCCATTCAAAACCTTCAGGCACTTGACTTTTTTTTTTTTTTTTTTTTAATATCCTTTACCTTTTTAATAAAAAGTAAAAAACAAACAAAAAAATAACATCGATGTCCTGAATAGAACCTCTCTATGTAAAGGTCTAACTAAACAAATAAACATAGGACCAGACAAGAGAAATGGAGCTGCAAATAGCAATATAATATACTATGAAGCGTTTATATGTGTATGTATATATTATATATGAATGTGCGGGTATGTGTGTGCACCTATGTATAAATATGTAAATATTTGCCTACATACGTCACACACACACATATATTTATACTGACCTCTTTAGATTGAAGTCCAAGGCACTTTTTACAATGAACAGGTTAAAGCCATTAATTTAGGACATAACTGTTTCTGGGTACATATCGATTTATGGCGTCAATATCACAGTTCACGTCTTCCCTTGCCCACCTCAGAGTGTCTCTGGTCGGTGCAACGAGTAAGAGAACCGGGAAGAAGACGTTAGGAATGTTTCTAGATGGTTAGACTAACTCTTCTGCTCGTTTCCTCTAGGGAGGAGTGTTCCAGCCAGTGGGATGCTGAGTTTCCCAGGGAAGGAACACTTATTTCTACCTATGCTGAGCAGACGCCCAGGTGGCTTTCTGGGGGACCTGCCCTGATGGCCCTGACAACACTGACTGAAATAAAAAACCTAAGAAGGGGTTTTGAAGTGGCTTGAGGCTACGAAGTGAGCGTCTTAAGAAATCAGACTGGAGAAAGACTCGAATGGAATGTTCAGGTGCATTTGTTTTTCTCCCTGTGCTCCCACGGCACCTTTACCTCATCAAATAATTCCGCAAGTGAGGGTCAAGGAAGAAATGGTTTAATTTTCTCATTATTAATCATGTCGGTGACCCCTGCTGTGTGGTGAGGCCAGTGCTTCTCAATATTGAACGTGCATATGGGTCACCCGGGGATCTTGTTAAAATGCCAAATTTGATTATGTAGGTCCGGTGTGGGCCCTGAGACTCTGCGTTTCTAACAAGTTTCCAGGTGACGCGAATGCTCCTGGTCTGTGGACCACACTCTGCGTAGCAAAGGTTAGCATATAGCCGGCCATACACCTGAATGATTGTCAAGAGGTCTGCTTTCCCCAATTCTGGAATTTGTATTGGTTTCCTTGATCTAGATTAAATAAAAACTTTGTGTGTGTGTGTGTGTGGGGGGGGGGAAATCAGAATATATTCACTCTCTATACAAGTCTTAGTCTGAGAAGTGCTAGAAGGGAAAGCAAAGAAGACAGCTTTCTATGTAGTCACAGGAAAATATGGAGAGACAAATCAATGACCACCGGCACATTCATCAGTCAATTATAAAATTGAGAATAAACTGATTTCCATCACCCAGTGAGTGAGCAGCCTGCGAAAACACAGGTGCCGTGGGGTTCTGATGGCTTTGGTGGCGCTCGTTCTAAAGCCTACTGTCTTGTAACCGAGGAGCGGTGCAGACACGGAGAGAATTCAGCTCAGGAAGGACAGAATGGGTGTGCGAGTTAGGTGTCATCTGCCACGCAGGCCGAAGGGCGCTGGGCAGTGAGGTATTTGTCTTTCAGACGGCATGGGTGACGAATCTCAGTAAGGCCCCAGCCTTGTCTACATTTAACCTCAAATACAGGGGAGTCTGACAGGATTCCAGCCTTGTTCCCAGGAGAAAAGCTTTTGTTCTGCATTCTCAGTTATCTGTGTGGGTTTTCAGAGTCTGGGAAGGGGAGAGACGCGCACGCTCGGGGAGCCTACCCTGAAGCTACTTGGGGGCACCTGTACGACACTGCCCCAAATACAAGTGGGGGTCCTCCTTGGGGGCAGGCCCATTGCTTCTCGAAAATCTGTTCTGTAACCAACATATCCTGTTTTTATCTAGTTCCTTGGGTCACTCAGAGGAGGGAAGTGAGAAATTCGACCTGTATGTCTCAACTGCTACATCAGAAGAGGAGGGCAATGTCATAGTTGTTTAGGTAGAGAATTGTCCCCAATTTTGCCAATAAAGGACAACACATGATTGAACTCTGTCTTGCCTCCCAGCTCGAGTAAACTAGCAGCAAAGGAAGCCTGGCTCCCTGCAGGGTCTTGCTGTGTGGGTCCTGCCCTCTCCCCATTCCCTTAGGAGCTGTGCTCGCCTTGTCACCTTCTCAGAGACAAACGTGTGGAGACCTCACTCCCTCCAAGGTCCTGCCAACTCAGACAGGGACCTCCAAACCCTGGGCTCTCACAGGGCCGGGGAAAGTGGAATTCCAATCCAGGTTACTCTGACATAGAAACACGTAGGCCTAGAATTTTGAGTCTTTCGTGTCACAGGAGAACGAGGCTCTTTCTGGTGCAATTCTGACGCTGCCAAAGCAAAAGCTGGTTGGCTGAGTTTGAGACATATAACTTATGTAATGGGGCCTTTGAATTTATATAGAAAGAGCCTGTACTTTTATTGAACTGGCTTTGCACAGCTCCTAAAGGAGTGATGGCTTTTAAAAATCTCTTCTGGAATGGCTTGATAGAATTTAGGGCAGAATTGTTCTTCTAAGCTCAGAATAATGTTCTTCTGTCTCTAAGAGTCAGGTCTTGGAGAAGTAGAATATAGCAGTTCTGTCAGCTGAGGACCCTGGGTCGTGGGGCCAGGCAGTTACTCGCACTGATGTGTACTCAGAAACAGTCATTGAGAGAGCGGGCTGACACTGGACCTGCTAAAGACTACTTGGATACAAAATGTTAATTGAAAGTTACAATATATTTTGTAATATAGCAATATATTTCATATTTAAAATAAACTGTTATGCTTTCTCCTATCATTAAAAAGTAGCAAGCGGTACAGAGGCAAGATGCAAATTCGTATCGAAGCTCATCTGATTCTGAATATAAACACTTCAGTTTCTGAGTTTGCCATGAAAGTGTTTCCTCCATCGACATCCTGTCACTGTCTTTTGGTGTTCGCTTCTGGTCAGCGCAGAATGAGAGTCTGGGACCAAAACTGAGTTGCTGCGCCCTTAAAAAGTGTATCTGATGAAGGTGGATCGATCCTGGTTGAGATTCAAAAACTGCAACAATGTGACACAGTTAGAGAATGTCCTTTATTTCCTGTCCTTCTTCTGAGAATCTGGATGTTGGCCGTTCCAATCAGATTCATATTTGATTTGTCACTGAATTTTTTATTTTTTATTTTTGGCTATAAATTCAGTATCTCTTTGGGATCCCAACTTCAGGTTGGTGTTGAATTTTGTGCTTTTCCTCCACCAGTTTGGTTGGTCGCAACGTCTCTTGTTTATTTCAACACATGGTCCAGGCATGAGATTACAGCTTGCAGAATGCATTTCTCAGGTGTGTAAACAAGTGTCGCAGGGCACTTGGCACCTAGATTGGAGGTCATACGTTGAAGATTTGACAATGGTTTTGTTCAGAGGGAACTCCAGTTCATGTTGGGGTGCTTCCAGTAATGGTGTAAGAAAAAAAGATCACAGTTATATTTTTCTCTATCTGTATATATTTATATGCCATTGCACTGGGTACTTTTTACTAAGTTTCGGTCTAGTTCAGTAAAAAAATCTACACATGACTCATCTGGCAGGCGTTGAATGTGAATTTCGATTCATGCAGCTTGGCACAAGCTCTCAGGACGAAGACCACTCACCTATGCTCTACACCAGAGGCAGACAGTTAATACTGCCATCTAGCCCTGCAGCACTCCTTTCTCAGTGGTATCGGTGGTCCCATTCCCATATGATTACTTCGGCGGAAGGAGAGAAGGAAGGGGCACTACCCAGGGTGTCCTCCAGCTAACTACAGAGGGGACAGAGAGGCAGGTCGGGTCTATTAGGAAACCTCCAGGTAGCTGTCTAAGGTACTGAAACCGAGGGCAGCAGAGTCACCAGGGACCCCAAAATGACCACTAACGGATCCTTTACGTGCTTCTAAGCATCTTCTGGGGAAGTAGGATGACGGTAGAGAACTGGGGACGTGTTTTAGGATTTAAAAGCAGTACCTTAGAGGAGTAACCTACTGGTAGTGCAATGACTCATACTGTCAGTTGTGGTGCTGTGATGGTAGCAGCAGCGTTTGTTCTGGGATGGAACACTGATTCTCAGTTTGGGGTGCTCTGTTTGTCAAGGTACACTCTGCAGAGGAGAGAGGGCCTGGAATGGTGTGCTCACCCCCGCATTTCTCCCTGCTCATCTCATTACCTGGTTGATATATAACAATTACTTTTTGGTAACTATAGATTGCATCCAACTGCAACACAGAAGTGTGGGCTAGACAGAGCTGGTCTGGGTTACTGTTGATGACAACAGAGATTCCATTTTTCTAAATCTATCGAATACTTTGTACTTAAGAATATGAACTGGTCTCTTCATCTTAAGTACTGGTAAACTGAGGTATTAATTGGCCAAAGATGTGGGTCCAGTGTTAGTGTTTTATTTCTTCTGATTCTGAATCTCTAGTTTTCTTCTTTGCCACAATTACATATTCGCAGGGAAATTACTGAAAATCTAAGGGGGGGAATCCTCAACTGTATTCAAATCATTATTTCCTCCATGCTGTTCCTTCGTGTCCTTAAATAAGTGACAATGGCTTGCACTCGCTCATCACTTTAGGATTTACTTGCACGTGCGTTTTCTACAGCTCCTGCGTCATGAGACAATTGCTACACCACCGGTCCCTGCTGAGGTCCGTTGGTAGTGATGAGTTGGGCCCTTACCTCTCCGCTTCTTTTGGGTTATAATAAGCATTTCTAGAGACATGAATTCATGAAGTTACATGTTATGAGGATGGCAAGAGCAGTCCATGGATACTTTATGACAATTCATTCATGATGATCACACATCGGTGGCCTTCGAGCCAAGGGGGATTTTTATTTGGACTTCAATCTAAGGAGGAGAGAGCCCCTAGTCTGGTATAATTTACCAACTGATGCTATGTCCTGAAATCCCAGTGAGATCAGTGGTCCTAAAGTATCACAGTACACCCCTGACTTTACAGTACATGAGGGTATATGGCTTAAGCGATGAGGGGTGGCCCTGCATTGTTAATTCAAGTGTCTAGACATTTTAGGGAACATTAGGGTACTCGACCTCTCCCTATGTTATTGGAAAGGTTGTAGTAGGGGCCCTGTCACTGGGTCAGCCTTCCGGGAGTGGGGCAGCACTCAATCAGTTCAGTATTGGAGTGAGGTTATTGTGATTCATAGTTTTTACACACGGCCGATTCTTGGGTAGATAATGAAACCTCCTCCGCCATCCAACTTGAAAATAAGGAACAAGAAGGCATGGCACGCAAATCTACCTGCTCCCTCTCCCCTCTGACTGTGAGGCTGAGGCACAGAATTAGCCAATAGGCTGTAGGAGGGACAGCTGGGGGAGCTACACCCTGGGCAGCCCACGCCTAGGTCATCAAGGGGTGATTGTACTTGCAGGAGAAGGGGTAGCTTCCCACACAAAGCACAGAGAAGCAGCCTTCCATTTACCATTGCAGGACCAACATGCAGATTCGATCCTGTTGAGGGGAAAGATCATTCTTTTGCCAAGGACAAAACCATACATAGCTATTGCACTACCAATAGGTCAAGTAAAGCTGCAAATGCCCATGTGTTTCTAGGATGCCAGTGGCTGCTGGACACAACTCCAGCTGCTCCCTTTGCTCGTGTAGCTGGCTTGGTCTTTGGGGCATTCGCAAGTGGATAGCATTCACAACGGGTTCAAGAATTATCTGCAGACCGGATGGTTGATGATAGTCTGTGCATACTTTTGGGCAGGGGGGTGGCAGTGGAATCTTTCATGTCATTTACTTGAAATGAAAACGAAATCTCGGTATGTGTGCACGTGCCCACATACCGAATGGAAAGGGCGGGTAGGAATTAATAGTTAAGGGCTGCAGGTTTGGCACACTCAGCTTGACTGGTCAGTGACCACTGTGTGAAATGGAACCGATGCCACAAAGACACTGCATGGTTATTTCATCTGTTTTTATATTCAGCAGAACTGTCACTGAAAACAGGAGCACCATTCTTGGGACATAGAGAAGGAGAGGGATCTTTCAGATAATCAACAGTTAAAAGAGCCAGCAAAAAAAAAACAAAAAAAAAAAACAGCCAACAGCAAGTGCAGCGTCTGTGGTGTGCAAAACAACCAAAGAAAATCTTCAAAGGAGTCATCAAAATAAAGGTGAGGCCTTTAACAGAACCGCCACAGCAACAAAAAGAGACAAAAGAAGTTGAGCAAGAGACCTGATCTTGAAAAAGTGGCCTTAGTGCTAAGGTTGTCTGCATTTTACTGACTCCTTTGTCCTTAGAGGACGAGGCCCAGTGCTGCAGAAGGAAACTCTCCACAGCAAGGCACACCTTTGGAATGGCGACGATGTCCTGTGTGCAGGGAAACCACCAGGGCACCCACACACACATAGCACCCTGGGGCGTCACCCTGAACAGATGAAATACTCCATGCAGGGCCGTGTCACTGCCACAAGCAGAAGCCAGGATGAGAAAGCGATGGATCACAGGGTGGCTTTTACATCACAAATGTCGTGTGTGGTTAGATGACGGAGCAATGAGAAGTTTGTATCCACAGGCCTCTCCCCACAATGCCTGTCACTACTCTGAACCTTGATGGTTCTGAAGTCTCTTGGAGTTTGAGATATGTCAGAATAGTTTTTGCACCAAGTTTTAACATGGCACGGTAGGGACAGGCGACTGAAAAATGCATGTCGTCTTACCTGACCCGCAGGGCTCCCTAAGGGCTGCCTTGATTCTCACAAGCTTTCCGGTCAGGTAGAAGGGACCGCTGGGGCCACCCACCATCACTTCTCTTTCCAGCTCAGCAGCTCTCAGGTGAGGCGCTTGACCCTTTTACACTCCTGACACCTGGGCCTAGAAACCTGTTGCTGGATAAATCTAGCGGAGCCCGTCCCGGACAACACTTCTGCTCACTCAGGTGTCACGGGGTCGCCTGTCTGCGCATGCGTGCACACAGCTCCTGTCCGCCTTCCCTCACTACGCGCACCTGGTCACGTGCTCCATAGGGTCTAAGCAGAAAACCCTGCAAAGCTGTTTTTCTTAGAAGGCTGCCTATCCCTCCAGAATGCCAACAATTTTAGTTTGGCATTTGTCTCAAACCAAGCGAGCACGGGGCCCATCCAGGGCGAAGCAACCTGCGCTGCAGGTGAGGGCCCGGCACCTTCCGTGAAGCTCCGAATGCGGCCAAAGCCACTAACTCCCCGAACCGAAAGCACCCACATTCGGATTCAAATGGCCTCGACACACATTTAGAGGGAGCCTACTGTGTGCAGGGTAAGGTACCAGGTCCCTTTTTAGTTGGGTCATGTTCAAACAAGAAAAGACCTGGGTTGAATGTGGTATGTGTGTGTGCACGTGCGCGTGTGCTTGCAAACACACAGGTTTATATGGGTATTAATACTGGATGGATAATCTGGCTTTTTATTTTTGTCCTCCCCACCCCCCATCTAAATTGGGTTTGACGATCCTATAAGGAATAGGATGAAAGAACGTGTTTTGGCAAGCTGTGGGCAACTTTCTTTTCCTTTTGTCATCCAGAAGCTTCCTTAGACAAAAGGAAAAGAGAGACGTGGGCTCCAGGCCCTGGGTGGTGAGAAGCCCACCCCCCCCAAGCTGGACACACCCCTCCCCCAGCGGGACCCTCTTCTGGGCGGTTCACTGTTGGCTCCGTCAGTGCATCTGACCCCCCCACCCTCCCGTGTGAACACCTGAGATTGAGTGTGGACTCCTGTTCGCCACCAACTCTGCAGCCAGGCCCCGCCACACGCGTTGCTTCCTGTCATCTCCGCGTCCTGCTCCCAAGTAGAGGCACCTGAACAGAGATTAGATTTCTGGTTTCAAGGCAGATCGAGCCAAGCACGCCGAATGCACACGAGTTGGTGGGTTAGCTCGGTCTCTCTTCCTCGCGTTCCCTGGTCTCCGTGTTCCTCAATGGAAAGTGACCAGGAGAGAGTTGATTTGCATCTTAAGACCTATGGGCGATGCTTCTGGAGTGGGGGGGGGGGTATTTAGCAACTGCTTGAACTTGTATACGGGGTGGGGAAGGAGGTGGCGCTGACCCCGATCGGGCTGTCGGAGAGCGGGGTGCGGGTGGTGCCTGCTGCCATGCTGACGCCGCGGGCCTCGGCGATGGCAGACAGGAGCTGCTGCTGCTGCTGGCACAGGGTGTCCACCAGCAGCAGAGGCAGGGAGTTCAGGCTGGTACTGAGATGCTCCAGCTTAGACTCCAGGCCTCCGATCTGCTTCTCCAGGTCTTCGCTCCGATCGTTGAGTTCTGTGATCAAGTCGTACATGACATTCTGCATCTGTGTGGAGAGGCAGAGGGACGAGAGACGGAGAGGACAGGTCACCACAGAGGGAGCTGCTGTGGGAAAGATGGAGACCCCTCCAGGGGACAACGGGAGCAACTTCCACACCGGCCGTAACTCAGGCGGCTGAGGAAGGGGAGGCAGCTCACTTTTCTGGAGACGTGGAGCCTCAGGGGCACAGCGGGTTCCCCCCCACATCCTTACAGCAGTAATGCAAATTAATTATAAAAAGCTGCCTGAAAATATGTGTAATGGAAAAGCAGCGGCACTTTCTCTTAAGCAGAGCGAGTCCCATGTTCTCACTACACCCAGCCTCTCAGCTTCTACGGCGCTGGCCCCTGAGGTTACAGAGAAGGCACCGTGGTGGGGCGTGGGCGATGCAACAGGCTTCTAACTGCTGGGCTCTGACCCTGGTTCAAGGGCACGTGTGCCGCTCACTCAACACCGTGCCTTCCCGCAGGCCTCCTAACCTCTCTGAGCCTTGGTTTCCTTATAAACTAGGAGTTAGGAACAACTACTATACTTAGGAGGCTGCTGTCCCCCTGCCCATTTTCAGTGTGCAGTGTCCAACCTGACTCACGCCTTGGGCCGGGGCCTCAGTGAAAAGAGCTGCGTCCCTGAGGAGCCGGCCCGGTCGATGAGAAAGTACATGGCCTCAGTCTGAGATGTCCCGATGGGCCAGTCAACCTCCCGTGGGTCGGCTGAGGCCTTTGTCCATCGATCGGATCACAGTTCAAACTCTCCCTACTTCCTGACAGGTGTCCCCAGCAAACCTCCTGTGCTCAGTGGTGTCCCCTGGTGTTTCCGGGACCCAGCCAATCACCAATGCTCCCTGCACATCCCATGCCTGGCAGCCTTGCCTTCTCAGTGACACCTCCCCGGACACCTAGCTCAGTAGGCACCTTGTCCCCACCTCCACTGCTGACTGCTGGCACAGATAAACACTACCGCCCCACCATCTGCGGGCCAAGGTAGGAGGTCTTACTGATGGGGCAGGCCTCTCGCACCACCGGTCATTTCCATAAACCCAGAAGGTCTCTCAGGGTTTACCCCCAAGACCCGAGTGGTGAAGGCACGTGGACGCCCAGGGGCCCAGCCAGGGCCTGGCTCCAGACCGGGTGCTCAGTAAGTAACCTTGTGAATGAACAGAAAAGAGGCGGTGTGAGCAGGAAAGCAAAACTGGGGCAGCTCCAGGGAACGGTGCACAACATAAAATTTAAAACTAACGAAATAAACTTGACTTCAAGGGTTAAGTCACACCACCAGGTCAGAGAGGAGCTGAAACAAAGGGAACTCTTGCCAAGGCCGCCATTTTCCTTCCCACAGCTGCTCTTTGCCAGGCTTCTTGTCCCCACGGAAGGCGTGCCTTGCATTGCAGTGGTCCCCACCGAAACCGGGGCGTCACCCTCACATCTCGCCAGTCCAAAGTCCTGCCCGCCCCTCCTATAAATACCCCTCGAATCCATTTCATTGCCACTAAAGCACTTCAGTTACAACCAGAACCACCCAGCAGACTGTGATACACTCGATCCACCTATGTCCTGTGGTTCTGACTCCACACTCATCTGACAACTTTCTGTTTATAATTTGGCTTCCCAGCTTGGTGTGGAGAGGCCTCGTCTATGTGACAGCCACGTCTCTCCTGCAAATTAGCAAAGGATATCAGACTTGGGAGTGAAGTTCATGGCCGTCTTCACACTCCCGGGTGTTCCTGTGGCAGCGATGGGCCAGGTTGCCCCCTTCCCCACCCCCACAGGTACTGTGGCTCTTGGGGCTTCTGGTCGTCTGCCAGTGACACCCTGATTCTATTTCACCTGAAGTTTCAAGTTACTCCAGGAAGATGCAGACCCCTTGGTGCCCCAGGGGCCAAAGGAGTAGGAAATAAGGTGAGAGAGAAAAGAGGAGTAAAGAAAGGTGGCAAAATATGAAAAGCCAGAGAGGAGATGGAGGGAAGAAGGCTTGAAATCAGCCACACCTTCCCAGCTGACCCTGTGCCCCACAAGGACCTGACGGCCCCCAATGAGCCATCACAGAGGCGGAGTAAGGGCTGCCCTTGCAGGAGCAGGACATTGTATCGTGGACGCCCCTGGAAGACCAGGTGATATTGGATGTGAAGGTGCTTCGGTCACTAATTAACATCCAGGAAGCTCCTCAAGGTGCCCCTTCTTCCGAGAATGTACAAAACCACCAATGTATCCGACCATGGGGGCACCCCGACATCGGCCCCCGGGTCTTGGCCCCAGCACTGCCTGTCACCAATGGCCCGACCTGGGCATGTTCACTTTGTTCCTTTGCATCTTGGGTTTCCTCACCTATATTCATAATCAGAACCACCATTTGCAAACCCTTTCTGGTGTACAAAGCATTTTTCACAGACACCCTCGTATTGGATCACTTGCGCCTCAGCCGCCAGGAATTATTTTGACATTTCAGTTGAAGAGATTGTTAGCAAATAAAGAACGCTGCCAACCTGCTTGTCCTCAGTACGGCCTGCACTCAATATGTGGAGGCCATGTGCCATTTCCTTCATCTAAGAAGGACCAAAGGGCAGGGCTGGGTTGGTGGGGAGCTGGGAAGACAAGGGGGAGACACAGAATTGAGATCTCCCCTCTTCCGTTGCTTGGTGACAGGAGGTCAGGGAGTGTGGGGACCAATGGGTGAGTCTTCTGGGAGGAAAAGACGAAGCCTTCCAGCACCCCTTCCAAAGGCACACAGGCCTGTGGCTTCTCCCCAGCAAGCGACGTAGTCCCTGCTTGGAGGGCCCCCACCCCTGGCTTGGGAGGCCCTTTCTTTGGCTTGCTCCCTTCCCTGAACAAGTCGCCTGCACGTGTGTGGCCCAACACCCAGCAATTTCTCTGATTACACTCTCTTTTCAAAGGGTGTTTAATTTGCCTGAGGGAGTTTCTCTTGCTTACTCAGGGAACCTGCAGTTGTGGTAATTGACATCTGCTGTGATGTCCTGTCAGCCTGGCCCTGGGCTGTACGCTTGATACACAATTTCTATGGAGAGGCGGTGAGTTGAAGGGGGCAGAGGAGAGAGGCGGCCCCACCTTCAATGGCGCCTGCACTCAGCTCTGCAGCCACCACAGCCTCTGATTCCCTCATTTCTGTGATTTACAAGAAGAGCGAGTTTCCTTCTAGTTTTTACAGCAAACTGGAAGGATCTTCCCAGGTGTGACATTGCAGCATCACGGCCACCATCACCAGTCGGTCCTCAGAAGGCCCCGCCACCCCTACCCCCCGCAAATTCAAGCTATCTTAGGAGCCCTCAACACACAGCTAGTAAAGCAACTCACTGAAAAGATTTCCTAGGGTGGCAGATTAATTCCAAGCAAAGACAAACCCAAGCGATTGAATTTAAGAAAGAAAGGCCAGGTTTTCAAAGACAGCAAGACACAGTAGGAGACCGCAAGGGTCCAGAACTTGAACCTAGGTCATTTTCTAATCAAGGAGGCATTGTTCTTTGCTTCCCCCATCCTGCCATGGCCCGTCGCCCCAGCCACACCTGAGCAGTCTAAATGCCAGCATCTCAGAACCCTTCAGGAGGCCGTCAGGTTTTGTCACTCACCTTGGAAAGGTCCACCAGGGTGTTGGCTTGGTCGCTCAGCTTCCTCTGCTCCATCTTGACACTCCTCAGTCTGTGGGAGAGAGTTGTCACAGCCAGGCTGTCCGAGTGCGTGCCAAGGTTTAGCCCACAAGCAGATGACATACTCCCATCAGCTCACCTGGGTTGGGAACCCAGCACGGGGACCTTGAACAGGGGGGACAACTGACCAGAATCAAGGGCTTGTCAGGGTCCCCAAGGAAGCAAACTCTGGTTTCCACGCACGCTTGCCTTCAGTCCCTTTGGTTTCCTCACTCCTCCCCAATCATTTCCCGGATCGAGGCCTTTGTCTGGGGGGGCACCTGACACCGTGAACACCCCACCCTCCGCTTTCAGGGTGCTCCTAAACCTGCAGGTCACAATACATGTGTTCGTCCTCTACTTTATCAATGTATGTTTAAAATATTTCTCTTGTAGAAAGCACTGACCAGTTTGTTCTGCTTCGAGTTGTAATGGTGTGTGTGTGTGTAATGGTGTGTGTGTGTGTGTGTGTGTGTAATGGTGTGTGTGTGTGTGTGAAATCTGAGCGCTCGCAGAGTCTTCTACTCTAAGTTTTCCCTGTCACAGCAGCCTGTCCACTGCCTGGCAGGTGCCATCAATGGACAAACAGACTGATTTGGACCCTGTTCACTGCCCCCAGTGCTTGCTGAGTGCGAGAGAATGGACTGGTCCTGTGCAAGGAGATGCTGAGAGAGCTGCGCAGGACAGGGGACCCCCCGCCGCCCGCCTGACGTGGTGGTCTGGGGGCCGAGCCGCCCCACATACTCACTGGTGAATGGCCTGGAGGAACTTCCTCTGGTGTTTCCTGACTTTGGCATGGTCGGTCTTCTTTAGCAGCTTCGTGTGTTTGTAGATTAGCCACGTTTCCCGAAGGACGTTGGCCGCAGCATTCTTGATCTAAGGCGAGGGGAACAAAGCAGGTTGCCCATTGGGTGAATTTTCCTAGTTTCACCTAAGAGATGTTTTTTCTGTGTGCTGCTATAGCCTCCCTTGTCAGGAAATGATTCTGCAGTGATCTGTTTCCTTAGTCAAATCATGAACTCTTCGAAAGGATGATTAAAATTCATCTCTCACGAATCCCATGGTGGACCCAGTACACTGGAGCCTGAAGTTCAGGGTGCTTCTTGTTCTTTCTTAATTATTTCAGGACGGCCTCTTGGTGGCTGCTGCTCAAGCTATATTTAAACAGGCGGCATTAACAAGACCTGGAGGCCCAGGGCACCCATTGAAGAGAGAAATGCACACCATGGCTACACTTGCATGCAGAGCTCTACCCCTGCCTGAGGTACATTTCTAGCATTTGGAGAGTAAACAGATTCCCTACCGGCTGGAAATTTCAAAAGTCCTCTTTGGGGAAAAGTCTTTCCCACCAAAAGGAACTCTAGGTATCAAGAGGTCCATGGGTACCTTTCCCAAATGGCCCAAAACATTTCCATGTAACTGTAATCAGCAGAAAACTGAAATAATGTCAAAATAGCATCTGAAAATCAGGGAAGATATTTCAGCGTGAGACCGGAGCTGCCGCTTTCCCAGGCTGGCTCCTTCACTGTGCAGTCACACGTTTCAACAGATGACGCTGTCATCTGTTGACATGGAAACCACTGATATCACCCGGCTGGCGACTGAGCTGAGACATATCAATGGCATCCAGATGGCCGGGGACAAAGTTTTAGTCCAAACACAGACATCTTCGGCAATTAGTAACAAGAGCAAGAGGAAACATTTCTTATTAGGCACAAGCGAAACAGACGTTTGGTTAACTGTTGCTGTTTCTATCAGCCATGCAAATTGGCACAGGCCCACAGGCTTGGGGCCTGGGAGAAGTAGGCCAGCCCAGTAGAAATCAGGTTACTAGCCAGAAAGGATTTTAGTAAAACCGGAGAGTCCAGCCCTCCGTCTTCAGACTCACACCAACAGATGGGACGTTGTTAAAATACTGAGACGTGTGGGAAGGCCCAGGAAACATTGTTTTGCAGGCTGATAACTTTTGTGTGTGTATGTTTTAAAAATTTATTACTAAGGCTGGATTACATTTTTCATTGGCGCTGAAGAGATGTTTTTAAAAGAACAGCTAAGTCTTCTCAGAAATGTCTATGTGACATAAATATTGCTTTTTTTGGTTCTTTTTTTGGGTTCAGTAAAAATCCACTGTGACAATGGCTTTAATGATTTAATTGCCCACCTCTGGCAATTTCTTGCTTGAAAGAAAGAAGGTAGTGATGAGCAGAAGCTGGAACTAGTGAGTGTCCAGGTGAAGAGGGGGAAGTAGAAGAGGGGGTGGTCTCTGGGGTTCCGTCCGGGGGCTGGAGTGGACAGTGGCCTCCTGGCAAAGGAGGCCACACAGAAGGGACCCCTTTCTCTCTGCGTGATACATACTCCTGTTGTCTTTTGCGGGGAGAGGGCCATTTGACATTCAGCTTCCCTTGGTGCTCACTCAGCCTCCAAGGAAAGCCTCACAGAAGAACAGGAGGGAAAAACCCTGTCTGGGCGCTTAGGGTGACCAGTAGAGCCCCAGCTCCAAGAGTCTCCTTTGTAGAGAGTCACGGAACGTCAACACTGATGGGCCTTTGACAACTGTCTCTGCATTGCTGTGAAACAAACGTTTGCAAAACATTGAGAAGCCTGCAGGGGAATCCTGTTTCCACCAGTTATTAAGGAGTAAATGCTTAATTATCTGTAAGACAGGATCACAGCCAGCATGACCAGGTCTGAGGACTTCCTGTGTGTAAACGGTTAATCCCCACAACCACCCATCGGGCCTGTACTGATATCGCCCCCATTTTGCAGATGAAGAAACAGAGTCACAGACCAAGACCATCAAGTTCTAAAGGGCAAACGGAGTCAACATGGATCTAAGTGTTATGGAAACTGTAAACATACTGATCTGAATTAGTGTCTAGCCTGAACTCTTCCTATCTAAGAGGTGAGGAAACAGCTTCGGAGACAGGATGTGAGGAATGGAACCACAGAGTTCACTCATGGTAACGTCAACACAAGCGCCAGGTCCAAGGAGAGCATGAGGTTTTCACGTGGTCTGAAGAAAGATCTGAGATTTCATCTCTCCCTCCACAAACACAATTATTTCCTGTTTCCCAGGATCAAGGAACTGGAAAGGACATTCGATTCTTTTTTTGAACAGCATCTTGGCCCTCGCTTAGCATTAGGACAGAACAGAGAGGCCATGCCCCACCCTTCCCTTCCGCCCGGATGTCAGGTACTGAGACACACATCACAGTCCGGGAAGCTGAGGGAGGCGTTCTTCTCCTCTTTATGGGTTTGAACAGGAGGCCCCCGTGTATTGGAGACCGTGATGTGAAATGAAAGCCTTGGTGCTGATCTGAAATTAACTGCCAGCAAACAGCCTGCCACAAACCTAAGGAGATCGCTATCTGCAAGAGAAGGAGAAACGGGCTGTTAACTGCGCTGTGCTTTCCCAGGTCGACAGTAACTGCCACTGTCACCAGGGTCTCCCTCCAGGTCACGTGGCTGATTGTTCTAAATGCTGTGGGGGTGGAGCAGTTGTGGCCGTGTGCCCTTGTGGGATTCTCTGAACCCGATGGGGGCTTGGGTACCCTCTGAGCTCTCCTGGTGGGCGGGGTGCCCTGGGGTGGGATGGGTCAGGGTGCTGGGAAAAACGGAGCAAGGCTGGCCACAGTCAGCTGAGTGCAGGGATGGTGAGAAGAGGGCTTTTTGTGCGTGGAAGGCTGGCTGGTCCGTCCCCCAAACCCATAAGCCTAAGAGTTGATCGTTTGCTATATATATGTTCTCTACAAAAAATTATATGCTTTCAAAAAATAAAATCGGACGCTTTCATTCTCATGGGGCCAAAGAATGGGCTCGGTGACCTATGTACTTAAGGAAGGAATCCAAGATTAATAGGCCTGGGCAAGGAAGTCATCCAACTAAGATCCTACAAATCATAGTGACAGGGAACATTTACTGAGCGCTTACTGTGTGCCAGGCTCTGTGCTAACTGCTTTGTGTTTATGGTGTTTCATTAACCTTCCGGGAAACCTCACAAGTGGATGCAATTATTATTTCTTCCTTGGACCTGTGAGTGAAACTCTCTGGGACTCAATTTTTTCCTTCCTGCAGAATAACATTCAATGAGCCCTATGCTGGGGCAGACACTGTGGTAGGAAGTGAGAATACCGCGATGTGCAAACCAATACCATCCCTGCCCACACAGAGTCCGTAATTGTGTGGAGACAGGATGCAGTTTGTAGCAGAGCACCAGGAAATAAGTGCTTCAGAGGGAAAGGCAGCAGGGGGTGGGTGTCTGAAGAGTGATGCAGTGGTACTCATCTGTGAAATGGGTCTGTGGTGTTGATGGACTGAGAATATACTGAGAACACTGAGCCCAGAGCCGGGCCGCAGCACTCATCGGCACGTGGTAGCTTTATTACTATTCCCCCCACGCCCAATCAATGTCAGCTTCTTTCTCTTCCTCCCTCCCTAACAAAAGAGAACACCTATGTCTGTTCCTTGAGCTCCTGGCTGTGTCACCCAGGTTGATGGCTTGCTCTGGCCACCTCTCTGCCAGGGTACCGTGCCACTTGGTGTCACAGAGGGGCTGTCGGCTGCGGGGGGAGCACTGGGACAGGATGACAGGCACCCTTTCTGGACGCCCATGCCTCCAGCAGCTTCAGGGAGACCTGGGAGAACGATCCCAGGAGCCGCACAGCTGGGCCCGCCAGGGAAGAAGTCATTAGCATGCCCACTATGCTGCCAGGACTCCTGCAAGGGAGAGGGGATGGTCAGGCCTGCAAGGACGCGTGACTTCACCTCAAGGAGTCCCACAGGTTGAATTTAGGTCAAAACAAGGGCTCGTGAATATCACGGTCTGAGAACCTAAAGCCGGCTCTGTCTTCAGACATTTGACTGAAGGTGTCTTTACACACATGGCTGGGGAAGAGGGCTGTCCCCGCTTCCCTCTCTAACAAGCCCTCTCTCCCCTCCCCTGAGCTCCTCAGACTTCCTGCAGCTGCCATCGCTCATGTCCCTCTTATGTCATCTCTCCTTCCTTCCTCCATCCTATTCAAGCTCCCTTCCGAGGCTGCTCTCCCTGGACTGGGGGCTCCACCCTCACGGCGAGCAGGAACTTGGGGCAGGACCTTCAAGCTCTTTCCCCACAGCAACACGCCGATCAATGGTGGTTAGTTCTATAATGCTCTTCACGTGACGCTCTGTGAGTCTGGAGGTCAAGTGGCTTTTCTCTCCAGCAGGCCTGGGACCCGAACCACCATGCTGCGTTTCAAGGAAGTGGCTGCTCTGGAAAACCCATCTGGCGATGGCTGGAGAGCTGCCTGAGAACAAACTGCAGCCCTGGCTGGGACCCAGCTCGCTGCGCACGGCTGGGCCACCCTCGCCCGCCCACCGCTGGGCCTGGGAGGCACATCCCAAAGGATCCTCCCAGCTCGGAAGCTCAGTGTCTCTATGACTGTTTTCCCAACCTGTCTGGGCCAGGACACATCTAGGGAATAGGATTTACAATCCCCTTCTGGGGAGGACTAGCATTCCCGAGAACTGCTCGATCGATTATGTGATACATTTTAAAGAGAGGAAGACTTGTTCTGGGAATCCATTCTCGGGACCAACCAGCTATCGGTCAGGACTCTGGTGTCCGTGAGCCAAACTTTCTGTACCTGATATAACAGTGACTGCTTGTCCTGCCCTCTAAGACAGTCTCCTCTGAGTTAACCTTTGAATTAGCCTGCTGGGGAAAAAAATTTCCGCTTTTTTCCAGCAGGATTGTGATAAAACTTTGACATAGGCTCATAATTAAAGGAAAGTTTTCTTCAGCACTGTTCACTCGGTACTGGGGTGTTACGTAGGTTTCTGAGCTGGGTGCTGACGTGTTCAGGGCTAAGTCTTGGAGGCTCAGGAGATCCCTAGGGAAGCAAAGTGGAGGACACCTGGGGTAAGGGAGGCCTAGGAGGAGATAAGGTCACGAGCAGCTGCGATGGCTCACGCTGGTGGCTCTGTGCACAGTGGGGCCGGTGGCATTCGCTGACCGGGAAAGTCAAGAGGAGTCAGTTTAGGGAAAATAAGCGTATGGTTTGCGATCTTACTCATGGGGAAATGTACTTGGATGAAGTATTTGGAACAAGAACCCCTGGTGGCAAGGACAAAGAGACATCGTCCTCAGCCGGTGCCACTCACTGCGGGGCCACGTGAGGTCAGACGGGGAGAGCAGCAGGACGGACACACGTCCGGTCCCTGGTGCCTCTTAGGCCCAGCGAGCCCATCTCGCCTTTTAGGAAGGAGAGGTGCTCTCTGGGGGCAGGAAGAAGGGAGGAGGGCAGGGAGCACCTCTTCCCCATCTTGGTGTCCCCAAAGCACACAGTGTGGTGACCTGTGGGTGACTGACATGAAACAGAGAGCTGGGGACATGGAGCGTCGAGCGGGAGGAAAATGGGGGCCTAGCGTCATTTTCCGTCTCTCAGCATATCCCCTAGTAGACTGGGGCTTAGCAATCCATTATAATTATAGGGTAACAAGGCCAGTCACACTGCAAAGTCAGTGTGAGAAGATCCGATGGCACTGAGTACAGAAGTGAAGTTGCCATCAATGTTGACAAGTTACATAATACAAGTGAAGGCAGAAAAGCCTTGGGATTCAGGAACACCAGAAGCTGAGTCCTCACCTTGTGCAGTCAGACCCCCCACCACCAACAACAAATAAATAAAAATAATGTGACTCAAATGGTAAATGCTGGGCTGAAGCCTTGACAGCAAGACAGAGGGGGGTAAATAAACCCTAGAACACTCTGAGTGTTTTTATGACAAATAGGTTACCATTCCTCCTTTTTGTTTTTCGCTTAGGTGTTTGAAGAATGCAGGCATGTATTTGTGAGACGGCTTTCATCTGGGAAATTGAAGTGCCCCCTCCTGAGAGGTCTGGAGTCACGTCACAACTGGCTCCTCCCACAACGGGATCTGTCTCTGAGACATTATGAATAGACTGAGCATAGCATCCCTTTGACCCATGAGCCACTCCAGCAAGACACGCTGGGCCATTTGGAGAGGGCAGAGCGTAGATGAGGCATCCCCAGGGGAAAACAGGTGGGCTTCTCTGAGCAGGTCAAGGTGAGTGCAAACCAGAGTGGGCCAAGGTCACAGCCAGTTAGTCTCCTCTCAGTCAAGGGTATGTCACAGAACCTTTGGGAGTCCCAGTCTCGCCAGCTTTGAAAAATCCTTCCTCTGTGAGAACCATCGCTTTCTGTTGTTTTGTTTTTCTGGGGAAAAATACTAGGCATTCAAGGGACATTTCAACAGATTTAAGCGTTCTCAGAAAAGTGAGATGTTATTCGATTAAAAAGACGGCTTGCACTGATGAATGAGCAATAAATACTTGTGGATTTCATTTGCAGTCCTACTTCTCAAAAAATAAGTGGACTTGAGCAGGATTGTAGAGAATTATTTTTGAAAGATTGAAGCTAGCAACCGCAATCACATCTCCTTTTACAATTATATTGCAGAAAAATTATTTTCCTGATATATGAGGGCGGTGGCTTTCCCTGGCTTTATTTTCCTCGAGAGTCTGATTTACAGAGTGAAAAATGGACAGGACAAAGGAATAACATGAAATACAAATATATCCTTGGTTTCAAACAGCCAACCAGAGCACAGAGACCGTTAATGTCTGTGCTGCAAGGAAACAGGTTCTGAGAAGGTTCTGGAGCCCAAACTCTCTTGCCCCTCACTGTTGCACTAGCTTGTTGCAGGAGAATAGATGCAAGTATATTTGCATGAATGTGTTCCAATCACTGTCATTTGCTCAATACCGGGGGTGACTTCTGCATCCGTATTATGGGATAGAAGGAGGGCCGCCAGGTGATGGGGTGGTGAGTGAACCCTGGCTGTCCTCCCCAGGGGTGCACCCTTGATCCTGACATTTGGATGCTACAAATTATGTTTTCTCTTGTACAACGCAGGGCTCAGGGCTACCATGTACCATACACAGGAAGTCCACAATGTTGTCGATAGGTCCTTGGACCTGCGATGACACGACTATCGTGGAACCAATCTGACCACAGGCCAACACAACAGACACGAACGCGAATCAAGTTCCTACGGCCTCACATCCACGTCAGAATGAAACGACCATCTGTATGTCCACAGCGTGAGAATATTTGCCTGTACCCGCTCCTTTTCACATCTGTGGAGGCTCTTTAGAGGATCCAGCCCATGTAATCAAAGACCAAACAATCAAGCACCATAAATAATTCTGCTGAGGAATGGAGAGGCCTTGGCACTGCGTACTCCCCACCGCCTTCCCGAGAGCTCATTCCCACTGCCGTTCTCCCTCTCTTTGTTCTCCCCTCCTGCCTTTGTCTCTATTTCTAACACATTTTTACTGCACTGCAACATTAATCACTGAGTCTCTTCTTTAGCTTGCAAAACCCCAAATCAAAATCGGGTTGCTCACGGGCCCCCTAATCCACGCTTGTCCTAAACGAGGACCGCCTACGGCGACCAGGACCCCCACACAGGGTTTGGATCCTCTCTCCTCTGGGAAAGAGGAGGATTTTGCAGGAAATCCTCTCACTGACCTTCATTCAGTCTGCAGCTTGAATGGATGTTCCGTAAGAGCTGTCAGGAAACAAACAGCTTCTGCCTGCCCACTGTTATCCTGGCAGGTTTCGCTCTGTGTCTTCTAAACGGGCCTTTTCTTCCCTGACAATTCCGTGGGGTGTCAGACTCTGCCGCTCAGCACCCTCCCCAACCCTGCACATTTTCAGCTTTCGTCCCGCAGAGCCACTTCCGTAAGAGTACAAGTGAGACGCATTATCCAGGAAACCCAAAATGGGAACGTGGGTTAATGACATTATTTAGGGGGGTGGGCTCTACCGTCAGGATCGCCTTTGATGATTTTTTTTTTTTAAAGAACTGGATTTAGATATATTTCCAACATCGTTTTTAAGACTTTCCACTGCCCTTCCCAATGAGAATCATGAAAATATTTGAGCATAAACAAAAGCATTGCCGCATGCGGGGTGATGTATTCAATTACCATTCGGCAAGGAGGCGGGTAACCCCGCTGTCTGCTATAGATCTTACTGCTACCAGGAAAGTGGTGTGCTTGCCTGGACTGTACACAGGGACGCGACAGGCGGCGTGTGTGGTTTGTGGAGGGTCTGTACAAACCTCCATGGAAAGGTACAGCCCTGAACCCTCCATGGAAAGGTGCAGCCCTGACCTATAGCACGTGACGACTTTCTCTCTGAAGTCCCCTGTGAAGGCGTGGACAGTGGTGTTTTACCCGTTTGGTGAGCTGAGTGTCCATCATGAAATTATGAACGTGCTTCTCCGCTTTGGTGAGTTCCAGCTTTCGGGCCACGACGGCCACCACGAGGGCAGTGCAGCCCGCACCCTGTGGGGGGACAGCAAGGGGACCAGGAGAGAGAGCATATTAATCAAGAGGTAAGGTTCCGGCAGAAGACTCAACGTGCTCCGTGCCCACCGTGGGGTTCTGGGAGTGGCGTGGGGACTCCAGCTCTCTGGCTGCTCAGAGCCACAAAACCTGCCGGGGCCCTGATTCCCACACCACGAAGGGGTCTGCAGAGCTCCTGGCTTAGCTGCAGAGCTGGCCTCTGGGAGACTCCATAGAACTTGCCAGTTCTTAGTGGAGCAAGACACTGAATGGGGCTGAGGCTTTGGGGGGTTTCAAACATGGACAATCACCTGGGCATCTGCCAGGCTGTGCAGGGAAGACAGAAGGCCCTCTCGCCCTCATGCGTGTCCTCAGCCCACTGCCTGTTCCAGACCAGGGAGCCCTGGAAAGAAGGCCACGCGTAAACTGGAGTGTGGCTGGAACAGCTGCTGGTGGCAGGGAGTTTTCATAAAAATAATCTAATAAAGGGGCAGCACCTTCCCCCCAAGATCCCTCCCCAGGGGAGCACCGGCAGCACGAGCCTGTCCCCCTGCTGTGCATGTGCCTCAGTCAGGTCTTTCTCCCTCAGCTCTAGGCTGTGACTCAGCAAAGGAAGCCATTCTTTGTTGCTTTCACCAGGAGGCCCATGAATTCACCATCACGCAGAGATTTTTGAAGATGACAATACTCTTGCCTCAAACGAGGACTATAAGGGAACCCGCAGGAGGCCCTCAGTGTTTTCCAGAGCAGCGGGCTTATTCTGCCCGGGTAGGTCCCATCCAGGGGAGCACAGGGGAGGGGGCGTAAAAGAGGCAGGGTCCCCAGGACTCACTTTCTCTCTCCTCGTCCTCTGGGCACATGCTTGCCTATCTGGGGAAGTGAGCAGGGCAGGGACGGGGCTCCTTGGAACATTGTCCCAATGGATTTTCAAGGCCCCTCGACTGCGCTTCTTGATTGGCCTGTGAGCACTGGGGCTGGGGGATGGGGGTACCACTCAGCCCTGCCCTTGCCTGGTTCTTAGGTGAAAACGCTCCCCCCTCCACAGCCATCGCCCGCTGCCTGCATGCTGGGCACTGACCCTCCTGACCTCGTCGTGGAAACAGATGATAAGCCCAGCAAAGTCAAGTCCCATCCTTAGGTGCCAAACAGTAAGTAGAGTTGCCACCGAGCCTAGTTTAGCAGTTGAGGTCCCAGGACTGAAGGAACCAATCAATGACATTCTGTGCTCACCAGGTCTAACCATATATGTTAGAAACGGTGAGGAATGTTCTCAAAGGCACATAATGTGTACCAGAGTGGGAGGGGTGTGTATGGATAGCCCAGGCCCCTACTATCTCCTTTATAATCTGTCTTTCCGTTTCCACAGGTGGGCAAAGGTTTAGGCATGGCTGACGCTGGCAACGCCATCCCCTAGCTTTTCACAAGTGTTCCCATTAAAACAATCTCGTGCCTCTTGGTACAGGGGGTCATTTGGTCGGCCACCCTTTGGCCACCCATGGCTACCACAACAAACAAACACTCAAAAAAAAACACTGAGTCTGTGTGAACTTTCCTTTCTGACCTCATTTTCCTCTCCTGTTCCGGGGACGGCCATGTTTTCTTGGCACCCGTGCATTGTGGGAGACTCTGTGCCCGATTTTCAAAGGATATGAATGGGCCATTGTATGGGCCGTAGCTGTAATCAATTTAGCCTGGTCTCCAAAAGCAAAAAATGGCTTAAAAGAAGCTGTCCTAGAGGCCAGATGGGTGCTCCACGTCCCCACGACCAGACCCACTATAATCGCTCTCCTTTATGTGGAGCTCCAAAGGTACTTTGGGCTGAAAGCCCATGAAGAGGGACATATCATAGTATTCAAAAGGGAACATCAGATGGAGAGGGTTCTCCCGAGGCTCCATTCTCCCTCATCTTCCTGGGTCCAGGCAAAACTCTACTTAAATCACCCCTGGGGACAGAATGCCATTTGTGGAATTTCGTCAAAACCATCTCTCATCCACCATCCTGAATTTCCAGGGTCAGGATGGAGTGTTCCATGGTCTTGCCATTGCTCATGGTCTAGCCGCTCGAATGCAGGGGGCTTCTGATTAGAAGCTGGAATGCTTTAACCAAGGGGCCATCTAGCTTATACGATTGAGATAAATTTCTTTCTTTCTACTTATAGATGTCAAGACCCCCCCTTGTGGCTATCTCTCTGGAGGGTGCTGGGGTCCTTCACCCCTAATTCTAACTTGAATAGTGAGCAATGGATACTCTCAACTTTAGTTTTCTTGTTTCTAAGAATCCATCCTCTGGATGTAATTAGGGAAGCAGCCAATAAGAAAACTTCACTTGGTCATTTCCATTAAGAAACCACCTTGTAAAGATGGGGTCAGACATGAGCGATCTTCAGAACGTGGTGGGCAGGGTGCTGAGATCAGACTCTGGTCCTTTCCAGAATGTGTGCAAGAGAGGAGTGGGGGAGGGAAGGGCAGGGAAAGGGCTGCAGAGAGAGACAGAGCTAGAGACTGAGACAGGGAACAAGTCGTGCTCCATCCTAAACGACATGGGACAGAACAGGGAAAGACAAAAGGAAGAAGCAGAGGCATAAGGAAAAAGGATGGGCTGACGGGACTGAGAGAGAAAGACGGGAAGGACAGAGAGCCTAAAACTTGAGTCAAAAGTTACTGGTCAACTGTGGCTCTTAGAGGAAGTAAAGGACGTGTTAAGGGAAAGCCCTCCTTCTGTTGGGTTCACCTGCACGTGCCATGAGCACCTAGGTTCCTCCTGGGATGATGAGGACGAACGCTTTTCCTTACAGCTTATCAGGCTGATGTTCCCATGTTAGCAGCCTGGGAAGCTGTGTGGGATGTGGCAGCCATGAGAGCTGGTTTTAAGACACAAATTGCCAAGGACGTGGCTGACTGGGGAGGTGAGAGTGCATGGTGTCCTGGCGTGGATTCCCAGAAATGCCTGGTGGGCAGAGGGGCATGTGAGGAGAGGATGGAGTGGGACGGGAACGGGGAGCAGCTGCTTGGATGACTGCCACGCGCTCAGACCATGGAGATAACCCATGACTCAGGCGTTTGCCTTCAGATGTGCCAAGCCCTGAATCCCAGTTGACAGCAGCTGGATGGCTGGGTCTTCTCTGTCCAAGTCCTATTTCCACGGGGGTGGGTGGGGGTCCACCTCTAATGAGGTCATATTATCCAAGGTAGATGGTGAGCGGGAGCCTAGCAGTGAGCAGAGAGGGAGTGGCTGGCGTGGGGGGTGGGGGTGGGGGGGCAACAAACCTAACCCCTCTGTAGATTTGGACCCAAATCAGAGGCCCAGGCTTCTCCACACCAGTCCTCCCACTTCTTGTTCCCAAGAAACATTTTCCAGCTGGAAAAGCTTCGGGTCTGGAAAAACAAGTACCGCAAGGGGAAAAGTATGAGGTGTTCTTAACTAAAGGAGCATAAAATAAAACAAAACATAAATGAAAGTGACAAATGGAGGAGGGAAGCCTGGAAGATTTGCAGCAGCCGCGTCCATGTAACAACGACAATAACATCCCTTGCTTTGAAACCAAGGTGTTTCAGGGAGAAGCTCATCTTCTGAAACTGACATTACGCAGATGTCTTGCTGAGCCCTCCTTTTCCCTCCTCCCATAATGACTCAGTTTGTGTAGGTTTTCCTTCCTCATCACTTTCCTTTCGCGTTCAAAGAAGCATCTCTCATGAAGCCTTGGGGGAAAGCTCAGTGTGTGCCCAGCAGACATCCTGGAAGCTTTTGTCTCTCTGTCCCTAACTCGCAAAGGGTCCCCAGAGGCAGTCCAGCTTTAGAAAAATGGCTCTATTGAAACAGGGCTCCTACCAAGACGTCTTGGGGGCCACCAGGCGCCTGCAGAACCAAAGGGCCTCCATCTCTGGGAGTTTCGTCGTCATTTCCAATTCTGGATACTAAATATTGACAGTTTTCGCTCTGCACTGTAACTGTCACCATAAAATGCTTTGTGGAAAGACGCTGGACTTTGATTTATCTACTTTCGTGGGTGAAATCTCTCAGACACACCAGGTCTGTGCCAACAATGTCAAGTTATTCAGACAATTATACACCCTGCTTAATGGTTGATAATTACACCGTTACTGGGATTGCCAAGAGAAAACAATGATTAAAACTATTTACAGCCTGCACACACAAACCTTTCCTTTCCCTTCCCAAGCAGGCCTTGTCTTGGCCCACATGGTGTCCATGGTAACCAAACAGGAAGCCATACCTTTAGTTAAGGCGCTTGCAATAATAATCGGGAGATCTACACAGAGCTGGGAGGCTGGGGGAGGGGAGGGAAGGATTCTCAGCGACTGGAAACCCGTGAAAGGAGTGACTCAGCTGGAAAAGTCACACTTGTTAGAAAAATGCCACGGGGGTTCCCTCACGGTGGCTGACCCCAGAGGGACGCTGCTCACTCTAATTTGGGTAAAATCACTGACATGAATGGAGGAAACCTCCCTGTTCCCGTCCCTAGAGAGAGAGACAGATTTGTGCCACCGGGTCCCCGCAAAAGGAGAAGGTGGACGGAGGGCCTGTGTTGTGTTTTTAACACGAGAGATAGTATCGGTCCTCGTCACCCATTTGTCTTTCCCACTTGGACCACACCTCTCTCCACCAGGAACAAACACTCCCTTCCAAGGGGCTGCTATAGACCAGGAGCAAAAAAGAGTGCTGAAGTCCCACCTCAAGGAGAAGGCAGGGAGGGGACCATGGGGTCCTGCCTGCCCCCTCAGCTTGGTCAGAGCAGAAGCCAGGGGATGCCGGAGAGAAGGGACCAGGGAAATGGTGGCTATGGGGCCGCTTCTTGCAGGGGGCACAGCTCCCCGCCAGAGGGAGAAAGGCGGGCATTTCAAACAAAAACAACAGAGGGTCCACACAAGGCCATCCACCTACTGGCCGTCTGCTCTGTACCGGCCTGGTGAGCGCTGGTGCTGAGGCACGGAGCCGGGGCGCCAGGAGCAGCTGTAAGACGGAAAAGCTCTGGCCTCTGGGTGGCATTTCATTCCCTTCTGGAAGAAAGAATCGTTCCCTGGTTTCCTGGTGACAGCTGGAGCTGTGCCACACGGATGGGCGGTGTTTGTTCCAAGGCCTTCCACTCACCCTGATTTATCCCAGCCTCAGCGCTAAGCCTTTTGTCACTAACCGCAGTTTGGGACCTGTCTGCTACTGTGCTCCTGCCCTGGATTTTAGTGGGGTAGGGGAGACGACTGTGCCCAGTCCTGAAATGGCAGCCCTGGACCCCTCCCGCTCACAGGGCCACTGCCCAGGCCTCTGACCCCAGGGCCTCCTCTGCTCTGAGTGGCCCAAGTCCGGCTGTCACCGAGCTCAGTCCCAGGTGGCTACCAGGCCACAGCGGGTGGGAGTGGGGCAGCCCCCACCCCTGGTGAGGAGTCAACCCCCTTTCCACTGCAGAAAAAGTCCTTCCTATTTCTGAAGGAGGGCCTTTTCTCCTCTGGGAGAATGAATGAGATCTGAGAGGAGCACTGGAAGGAAGGAACTTCACGGAAGCACGATGGGTGCAGAGAGGGCTCCCCTGGGGAGGGCTGTGGTGACCACCCATGGAGACCCAGGACAAGCCACCGACACCCTGCCCAGCCTCACACCGTCACCACAACCCAACAATGCCCAGGCTGAGGTGGGTGCTTTCCCCTTTGAGCCGTGTTCTGGGGCTATAGGAAAGGGGGGGCAAAGGCTTCCTGTCCTGGGTCTAAAGCCCAAGGCCAAGAGGCCTCGTCACCTGGCCAGGGGTGGAATGGGGGAGGTCAGCCCTGCCAGCGTGTACAGCTCCTCATGCCGACACAGCATGGTGACATAAAGCTTTGCCATCCATCGTCATCGCCACCAGGAGGAGGGCAGGGCAGGCCTCCCGTCCCCGCTTTATTCTGGACAATGCTGAGGTCCCAGGGCCCCCAGTGAGGACGGAGGTGGGAATTCAGATGCCGGTTCTGGCTCCCGGTCTCCGTCCCTTTCAATCACGATGGCCACGTGATGGGCAAGTGTGTGGAGGTGGGGGTGGCAGGGTGATGGGCAGGAGAAACACACCTTGAAAGAATGCAGCCCAGCTGCTGGGCACCTGGGGAGAGTCGGGGATGGAGTCCCTGTCCAGCTAATGCCAGAGCTGGGAAGGACCTGGCACTCGGGGTCCAGCACCCCAACACCCAGATGTGGGAGCCAGAGTCTAGGGAAGTCCAGGGCTGGCCCAGGGCCATGGGGCCAAAACAGTGTCCCAGCCAGGCCAGGGCACAGATCTCCTGGGCCGGTTCACTGCTCTTTCCCCAGTCCCTGCCTCTGTGAGCTCCAGCTAAGCTTTATCAGACATGCTGCCAAGGTCTGTGGGGACCAGGGGACAGGAAGGACAATTAACTGCAAGCCCTGACGCTCCCTGGGGACGAGCAAACGGAATGGTTGGGTGGTGGTGGGTGGGCGGCAGGTCAGAACGGTGGCCAGCTTTGCCCAGCCCACTTTTGGGGGCTGTGAAGAGACCCGCAACTGCCAGGAACCAGGACCTATTCTATCCTGGAAAAGGGAACTAAAAAGGGAGACACCGTGGCAGATCTCACACCTGCCTTCTAGGTGCAGAGACACGTGTGCTGGCCTGTGACCTGGCAGCTGGCCCCACGCCCTGGCCAGGAAGGCCCCTCTGTGTCCACAAGAAAGGGCTCTGCTCCTTGCACCAAGCGGGGGGTGGGGCAGGGTAACGGGCAGAGGCAGGTACTCACCATGATGCCAGTGAGAAGACAGACACCTTTCCCACAGTATGTGTGGGGTACCATATCCCCATAACCAATGGAAAGGAAAGTGATGGAGATGAGCCACATGGCACCCAGAAAGTTACTAGTTACGTCCTGCTGGTCATGGTACCTGCCAAGGGGAAGACACGAGTTAGTCGGTGGAATGGTCATTTCCGAGAGCAAGGGCTGTGGGCAAACCTGGGTGGGGAAAGAAACGAGACCTTTTGCTGAGGGGGAGCCAGCAGCGATGGCGGCACAGATCTCTTTAGGGGACGGAAGGTGCCACCACGCTGCCCGCCTGGCCTGCCACACAGTTGGTCCCAGAGCTAAAACATTGTGCCATGATTTGTACCATACTATAGACGTCCTTTTAGTGCTGGTAAAATAGCTTTGGGTGAAATCATCTGGTAATAAAAGTTAGATTCTCCTTTTCAAGCAGTCTAAATGCACGTGGATGTGATTAATCTGAAATCACCAGCTCCTATACAGAGAAAATGTCAAGAAAATTAAATAAAATCACCAAATACATTTAGCAATTTCCTGAAGGTTGATGGATCCCCAAGACTGGCACCTCCTGGCATCTGGAGGGGACCTGTGGTGGCCCAGCTCCCGGAGCTGTTTCCAGGGGCGGCCGGCTCTTCACAGAGGGGACGTCTGTACCTGTGAGGTCTTGCGGCTGCCCCGCCCTGGGAGGAACCAGCTGGAAACGTGTGCCCACCATTCCCTCTGCCTGATGCCCTTTCCCCCACATTCTTCTCCACTATCCCTGCGCCCCCAAACACCAAGGCCTGCTGTGTGCCAGGCTTTGTGCCTGGTACTGAACTACAAAGATGAAAAGGACACAGGACACAAACATTTGCAGAAAGGTCGGTAAGCGGGTGGACGGGACACCTTGGGGACAGGAGGGAAAGGACGTGACCTTTGTCCCAAACATAGGAGGGTTAGTCAGAGGCTTAAGTTTTCTGGGCATTCAAGGGGGAGGGTGTTGCAGGCCATGGGAACCCCCTAGGAAAACCCAGGGCCCAACCGAGTGGCTGCCCGGGGGTGCCAGGGCAGGTGACAGTGTGCCCTCTCTCAGAATGTTCTCTGCCGGTCAGCCTGAATGGTGCCCAAGGGACTCTGCATTTTATCCTGCTGGGACATCACTCCGTGATAAAATCTCCCTGTCGGCCTCTTAGAGGCCCCCGGATGGGCACATTGAAGGGGGGCCAGGGAGACCACACCATCCTGTGGATTGAACAGAGAGCCAGGCAGAAATCCTAGCGCACAGAACTGAGTTACCAAGGAGTTTATGATATAACACACATGACGCGCTGGGGTCCCCAGAAAGTGTTAGCTACTACCCTCCATGCTGTCCCCACCACACAGGGCCGGTGCCCAGTGGGTAATCGGAAAACGTTGCTTTTCCTCCCCTCTCTCCTGGTCAGGTGTGCAGGGAAGGCTGCAGGGACAAGGGCATCTGGAGATGGGCCTGCAAGGAGGCAGAAACTGTTAGTCAGAAAGGCGGTGGCGGCCCGAGAGGGGGGAAACCCAAGGACACGACGTAATGGACACCGTTTATTGATGCCTACTGTCCGACTGGGAGTCACACAGCAGACCCTACGTGTGGCTGGCGCTTTGTATACAAACACTCTAATTCTCACAACAGCCTGTCAAGTATTTTCAAGGTAGCAACGGGAAGCACAGAGACCCTGAGTGACTGGCCCGAGGACACACGAAGCAGCCAAAGCAAAGCCCGTGCTCTTTTTGCTGTTCCGCGCAGCCTCAGAGAGGGGGGGAGACTGCCGTGTGCCCCGGCGAGGAGGAGGAGGACGTTTCAGTGAAAGGAGAGCACCTGGTCTCCAGCAACTGGCAGTGAGGTGGCTGCGGAACCAGGGGTCCGGCTTTGGAAGGTCTTGAATTCCCAAGTGAGAGGTTTGGACTTGGCTTTAGAGGCCTCAGAAGTGATTCTAGGTTCCTGAGCACGGTGACAGGTGGTGAGCAAGATGTTTGAAAAGACGGAATGCAGAGGTGGGGTAGCCAGGTGGAAAGCAGGTGTGCAGCTTTCATCCCCGATGTGAGCCTGGCTCGGCAGATCCCAGTAAGCGCATCACAGGTGGGCTGTCCAGCCCCACCCTGAGTGCACTGCCAGCAAGCAGAGGGGGTGGCATTAGCCTTCCATAGTTGCCCACACAGGGCATGCGTGCTTGGACTCCAGGGCCATCTGAAGAGCAGACATGGCCTCCCCAAAGCTCGCTGGTGGACGCCTCCCTGCCCTCCCACCTGCTTGCCCCTCCCCAGCGATGCTCCGTGGGCACCCTCAGGGCACCCTGCCTGGCTGACCCTGCCAGTTGCCTCGTTTCCCGGGGGTTGGGCCCATGTCTGCTCATCCAGTCACAGCCACATGGGGGCCATGTAGGCAGGTGGTGCCCACCACTGATCCCCAAGATGGAGTGCGCCCGCCCCACCGCAGCTCTGACGTGGTCTCGGATGGGTGGCCAGGCGCTCAGGCCACCACAGTCCCCTCCGCTCCCAGCATACTCTCGCCCAGGATGGACAGCGGCTGAGGCTGGCGCTCAGGGCTGTGCGAGGTGTGGTGGAACTCTCTCCCTGGAGGGACGGACTTGGGAGCTTGGGAGCCTGTGAAACAGTGAGACGGCTCCACGCCACAAGCCAGCAACACGTAAGCACCAGCTGGCGTCAGAGCGGGCATCAGTGTATCAGAGTCCACGTCGTGGAAGAAGCCTTGCAGCAAGTTTGAGGACAGTGAGGTTGGGGCGGTGGGAAGGGAGGAGGTGAGCCTGCGGTCTTGGGCTGGGCGCGCCTGGCTTCAAGCCCCAGCTCTTCCTTACACAGCTCCACGGCTGCAGCCAAGGGACGTCACCTCTCTGTGACCCCGTTTCCTTATCTGCTGATGGGAGGCTTAAGGGAAATAATCCACCAGCAACATCAGCTCGGCCCAGAATGAATGTCTCAGTGACTGCTGTCGTTGAGAAGGGTTATCAGTCCCAGAAACAGTCTGCAGAAACACACCGGGCTGCGGGCAGGGGGTCGATGCAGACGCTCGCAAGCTCAGGCTGGAGAACTATTTGATAACAGGGATCTAAAGAACCTATTGGAAGCGGGTGGACAAAGAAAGGACACAACACACTTGGGATCTGAAGTGATTCCCCCAGCAGCTACATGCAAGGCTGATTGAAGAGGGCAGGCCCCAGACAGAGAACTTCTGGAAAGTTTGCCGGTGCCCGAGAAGGAGCCGTGGAGAGCCTTGAATGCCGCACCAGGGGGTCTGCGTTTAGTTGAGTGTCTCTTCGTGAACATCATTGGTTTTGCCGTGCACGTGGGTCTCCACAGTCCTCCTTTTCTTGCAAAGCCTGAGGCTGAAGCTGGTGATTCCTGGCTGTTCAACTGTCCTCAGGACCACAGACCCTCGTATTTCTACGTGGGCGCCAAGGCCGTGAGATTGGAGCTCAGAGTGGAATTCGGTCGACAGCAGCAAGCAACCTCTTTGGAAACTGATGTTTAAGTGACTGCTTTACTTTTCTCTAAATTCCCTTCATGGTCTCTTGGGTTTCTTTTGCTTTCACCATATACAATCTTATTCGTGCTAACTATGTGTGCTGAGGAGAGGAGAAGCACATCTGGAGGGGGCCGTCCAGCCATCGTTTGTCAAATTTCAACCATCGCTCCTCCGGCGGGGGCTACGGAAGATGCCGCGGAGCATTGGACACATTCCCCACTCTCCCGGGGCTTGCAGCATCGTCATGGAGACAAGGCACGCATGCAACTAGCCAAGCAGGAAGTGATGAGTGAGAGAGTGGGCTGGTGACTCAGACAGTGGGAGTGGGGAGGAGGGAGACATGCTTTCCAAACCTATTCACAATTTTAGAGTGGTTTACACTTGTCACAAGTTCACATACGAATTTCATGCTATTTTTTACAATCGAGAATTTTTTTTCAGGGGGAAAGAATTTCATTCTTTTCTTAAAGGGCTAAGGAGGAAAAGGTATAGTTTTTCTTTTGGGGGGGTGTTATAGTTATTCATTTATCATTAAGGTGTGGACTACGTTTAGTTTCACTTTTTAATATTATGAAATAAATGATCAATATGAAAGATTGTACGATTGGGTAAAGATGGTGGATTAAACACACGTGCTGCTTTGGTCCCCCTCAAATTCCTCACGACTCACAGTTTTGTCCACTGCTTTTAAAAATAAGCAGACGGCCAGGAATCCCCAGGCAGTTGACAGTCTCTAACAGTAAAGACACAAACCAAATCAGTCAATTACACAAAGAAACAGTCTCTGAAGCAAATACAGACCAAACACGGAGAAGAACTCTTGAAAAAAACCCTACAATTAACATCGTAAGAGACATAAAACAAGATATTGGACCCATGGGGACAAGAATGGCCGTGCTATACCAAAAACCCTTTCCTGGAGGCTGGGAGGTAAACTGAGGGAGGCTCCCAGGGGACAGGAAAACACAGAGAAAGAACTGAAAATAGGAGAGGAAATAGGAAATCGGTCGCCAATTCAAATAACAATAGTTTCAGAAAGAGAGAACTGGGGGGGGGGGGGGGAGGAGGAAAAGGAGACAGAGAATAAAGAAGAAAAAAGGAACTAATTATTTAAAAAATCATTTAAAAAAAATTTCCCAGAACGGAAGAATGCAAGTTTCTAGACCAAGGACCACCGTCACCAGCACCGTGGATGAAAATAGACCCACAGGAAGGCAAACTGTTGTGAACTTTCAGAACGCCAAGGGGAAGGAGGTGATTTTAGAATCTTCCAGAGAGAGAAAGAGAGAGGTGTCGAGTATGAAGAACCAGAAATCTGAGTGACTTTGGACTTTTTCACAGGAACACGGGAAGCTATGGAAGCTAGAGGGCCAGGGAATAAAGGCTTCAAAATTCTGAAGAAAAATTATCTCCAAACCAGAATTCTCAACCCCCCAAAGTATGAGTACAGTCTGAGAGTGGAATGAAGACATTTTCAGATGTGCAAGGCTCTCGAAGATTTGCCTCCTCTGCACCCTTTCCCAGGAAGCCACAGGAGAGTGGGTGTCCCGAAAACAAAGGCGTGAACCCAAAAGTAGGAAGCCTGGGGCTGGAGGAAACGAGACCCTTGGAGGACAGAGGCCCAGGGTGAAGGCGGCACAGAGGGTTCCAGTCCAGACGAGAGCAAGTCAGAAGGCTCGGGGAGACGTAGCTCCAAGAAGAAAATATCGATAGAAAGCCTGAGTCTGGAGTTGAATTAACGATAAATACATAGAAAACTAATCAAATGAATGAATGTCATAATTACCCAGGATAAACAAAAAGTTCTGCAGGAAAGGAAAAGTTATTCTTTACTACAAGGCTCTACTATGAATAGAGTCAAACCAGTGCTGACTGAGTCACGCAAACGCTAATTACTGATCTACCCCAAATTATAATGTAATTATGAAAGGAAGATGGGGGACAGGAAGAGTTCGAGGGGCAGAAAGGGAGCTAATGCCTCATCTTCTGGAGTCAGAAGGGACTAGATAACGCCCAAAGCCAAGTAGGCAAAAGCAGTAATACAAGCATGTTATTTAGCGACGGGGAGGTAAATACTAAAATCAATGGGCAAAAGGCGTTAAAACGTGGCTACCTCTGGAAAAGGGTCAATGAGAAGAACTGGTGGAGGGCAGCAAATACCACAGAATAATCGACTCGAAAGTGTATGTGTGTACAATGTCCATAATAAAAAAAGAAAACCAAACCTGAGAGAAAGAAATCCAAAATACACACCACGTAAAATTAAGTTACAAAATGTGAAAATAAAATAAGCATTCCTGAACCCACTCGCCAACCCTGCCGTTGAATCTACTTGTGTGTTCTCTCCAAAGTCCTCCCAGTTCCTGCCCCTGAGATAATCAACATCCTGAATTTCATGCTTATTGTGACCTTGTTTTTCTACATAGTGTTCCCATACAGGTGTGTACACCTAAACCTTCAGCCAGCGGTGCCTATGTAAGCTGCCCCTAAGTTCCTGATCCATATCGATGGCGAGATAGTTTGTTGTTTTAAGCGGCTAAGTCATGGGGCAACTTGTTATGCAGCAGTGGATAACTAATACAATAAACTTCCACAGGTGGCTATACTGTATTTCCAGTCCTCTACTGTGTATTATCATTTGAATAACTCATAATTTATGTATTCATTCACCTACTGATTCATTCACCCACTGGACATCTGGGTGGCTTCCAGGTTTTCCCTCCACTGATCAATACTGCTACAAGCATTCGTCATCACAGCTCCTGTGTAAGAGATTCTCTAGACCAGACACTAAGAGCAGATCTGCTGGTTTGTAGGGTAGATACATATTTAACTCATTAGAAAATGCTGTGTTGTTTTCCAAAATGGCGGTACCATTGGGCTTCCATCAGCAGTGGCTAAGAGTTCCTGTGGCATCATAGCCTCACCAACACGTGCCATCATCTGACTTCACTTTTTTGCCAAATTAGTGGGTAGAATCGGTATCTCATGCTCTTACTTTGCATTTCTGTATTAAGAGCTTGAGTATTCCTTTGTCTGTTTCTTAGTCATTCATGGTTCCTCTTCCGTACAGAATCCTTCTGATTTTTGCCCATTTTTCTATTGGTTTGTTTTTGTCTTTTTTTTTTCTTATTGATTCTAAGAGTTCTTTATATATCCTAGAAGAACTTTGTCATGTTATGTGCTGCCGACACCTTCTTCCAGTTTGTGCCTGGTCTTTTTATTTTCTTTATCGTGTTTTATAGATTTAGGATTTTCTTTATAGAATTCCTTTAACTATTTTTGACGAATAAAAGATCTGAATTTTAGTGTATCATCCTTTTTCGCTTGTAATGAGTGACTTGCATGCTTTTTAAGGAATCCTTCCCTACCTGCGACTATAAGACTTATTTTCAGGGTTTCTCAATGTTGCCTTTCACACGTACATCTTTAATTCACCTGGGACTGATGTTGTGTATGGTGTGAGGTAGGGATATGACTGCACTTTTTTCATACGGATAACCAATTACGCCCGGCCCCCTGAAGGAGTAGGCCATCCTTTTCCCCACTGACTCTCAAAGCTGCCTCTGTCATATAGATTATATGTGGAAGTGATGCTACTTCTAGCTTCTCTATTCTGCTCCTTTGGCCTGTTTGTCTAATGTTGGACTTAATATGTCAGTCCTCTTTGCAGCCCCTTCCAGGTATCATCTCAGAGCCTACCATGTAATAGTTGCTCAGTAAGTATCTGTGGAAGAAATACGGCCTGCTTGTTGCTTTTCCTGCCCCTCTGTGAAAGTGAAGCTTGCTCCGGGAACACAGGGAAGCCTGTGAAGGTGACTTCAGCTGTTCTCCTCGGCACTTAAACTGTGTTGAAGTGGCTGCCAAATAGCTTGGGCTTGGAGTCAGTTCTCGCCATTAATAAGGACTCAGCTTCTTGACAGTAGCTGTGACCTAACTCTTTCCCCATGAATCTTAGGGATTTGATGGCTCTCACCATTTGTCCTGGGCCTGGTGTGTCTGTTGGAAATTTGCAGGAATCAAGCCAGGCCTTCCACAGAACTGCAGCCAAGCAGATCGCTCTGTCTTCACCTTCTAGTCACGCCCCAGCTTCATGCAGTCTGAGCCCTGTTCCTGTGGACGTGTGCTTGCTAAGGTCTCCAAGGAAACACGCAGCAACAGGCCCCTGACTTGACCCTTGGTGGCCTTTGACCCCGTGGGTGCCTCCCTCCTCAGAATTTCCTTTGGCATCTTCAGCAGCTTGCTCTCCTCCTGGCTGCCTCCTGCTCTGACCGTCCTCTTTAGTGTGGCTATGCTCCCAGCTTGCCTTGTACATACACCTTTCTTCCCTGTCACGCCCCCCACTGTCCTTGCTGATCCCTTCTCATGGACCCTTCAAGACCCAGCTCAAATCTGAGCCCAAGCTTCCCAGCCACAGTGAGCTCTTTGCCTTGGACCCTCACGCTGCTCAGCACGACTGCTCTCCACTGACTGCCTCACACAGTCCTGTGCAGGACGCCTCCAGGCTGTTTGTCGTCGTGGCTGAATGCACGGGCTCCAGGGCCAGACCACCTGTGTTTGAATCCAGGTTTTGCCTCTTAGTATCTGCATGACCTTGTCCTCAGTTTTCTCACCTGTAAAAGGGGATAATACGTGCACCAACTCACCTATCATTAGGGGTCGGTAAGTTGGTGTTTCTAAAATATCAGTCACACTAAAAAAAATGGCCACTGTTGTGCTCTTACCAACGTGCATGTGTAAGTCTAGCCTTGGCTTAGCAGAAAGGGCACAGGACCTGCAGCTGAAAGACTGCTTTTCACGCCCTTGAGGCTTAGTTGACCTTGAACAAATCACTTCCCTGTCTCAGGGACTGTTTCCTCTCTGGAAAAGCAGGGTGTAATAATGTGGCCTGGCCTATCTCACTGAGCTGTGGCCCCTGTAAGGGGGGTGAATGCAGAAGGGCTGTTTCAGCCTTGAACGTGTGATACAGACAAAGGCCTGAGACTGCTTCTCCAAAAGCCTCCCACCTGGGCCTTCCTTCCAGTGACAAAGGCAGCCTCACAGGACAAGGAGGGAGGGCAGGCCACAGACACTGCCACACAGGAAAAGGCTAATTCCTGCCAGCTCTCCTTTGACTCAACTTTGTCCCACATTCTGGGTTGGCCACAGCAGCTTTCCACGTGTATGATTTGCGATTTGAACCCCTTCTCTCTATCCAAACCTGTGTGTTCCACCTTCAACACATGTCCAGGATGTGACCACTCCCCACCACCTTTGCGGCTACCCCCTGGTCCAGGCCCTGTCCTCTCACTTGGACACCCCAAGAGTTGCCTAGGGATCTCCCTGCATCTGCCTGTACAGCCCCACCCACCACCCTAGTAACAGCAGCCAGAGTAATCCTGCCAAAAAGTCAGACAGACCATGTGCCCTCTCTGTTCAAAACTTCCTGCACCCCTCAGAACAACAGCCAAAGTCCTCACGGGGCTACAAGGGCCTAAAGAACAGCCCCACCCCCGCCCCGGGCCTCTCTGCCCCCATCTCTCCTCACCAACTCAGGTTCTGCCATCTGGTGTCACACAGCTCTGTCCACAGCCCAGCTGGACTCCCGTCCCAGAGTCTGGGTACCTACTGTTCCTTCTACCCAGAAGCCTCTCACCCCAGGTAATTTCAGGCCTTTGCTCAAATGTCAGCTTCTCAGGAAGGCGTTCCCTGACCACGGTTTCCAACTGCACTATGCCCCATCTTCCTTTCCTGTGTCACTTTTCTCCACGTGTGTATCACTACCTGACATAATAGCTACATGGCTCATTTGTGCGCTTACCGACTGCCAACCCCCCTTAGACTATAAGCTTCATGAAGGAAAGGACTTTTCCTGTTTTGTTTCCTGCTGCATCTCTAGTGATCAATAAACATTTGGCGAATGAATGAATGAATGAATGAATGAATGAATGAATGATCTCATCTCGTCTTTATCACGAGCCAGCGGGACCAGGTCAGCAGGATAGGGGCTGTTAGTTGACCTGACTTTGTAACAAAGTGATGAGAAGCTCGAGAGAGTGACTGACTAACGAACGTCTCACGGAGAATGAAGAAGCTGAAACACGTAATTTTTCTGACTGTCACGACCGCCATGGCTGTGAGCAGGGCATGCAGTGGGGTATGGCGGCAGCATCTGTGTGCCTGGCAGGGACCAGCTGGTAGGACCATGCCAGTAGGACAACGGCCCTGTGTGTGGTGCCAGGCTGGACAGGGAGCCTCAGAGGCTCTTAGTGAATTGGGACACAGTCACGGAGTCCTGGGTTCGACTCCCACCCTACCTCTATCCTTAGTCCAGGCTCCAAAACCACCAAATCCTAATTATCAAGTGTCCACCGCATGCGAGGGCATGTGAGTCTAGCTTCAGGGAGAAAAATCGCCATTTCTTAAGGGTATTCTCAGCCTTAGTTTAGGAGGATTTCAGAAATGCTTGAGGTCTGTGAAAGAGCACCACTGAAGTTCAAAGTCAGCCGAGGAATAAATGGCTTCTGGTGACTTTCAGAGTCATGACTGCTCATTCCATCCACAGGTGAATTCACGTCAAGGCAAGGAAAAAAAAAAAGTTCCTTCTTTTCTTAAAAACAATCTCCTTTCTAAATATCATCTTAAAATGTGAAATCAATGACTTTGAAGGCCTAGGGCTGACCGCAAGCATACTGGACCACGGGCCTGTGATGACGTGTGCACACAGGAAGTCACCCCTTGCCTGCTTCATTCCTAGAGATGGTGTCCTATTTTTTAAGAGCTGGCTTTGAATTTAGGAAAATAAGGACGTTTCCTTCCACCAGGTAATTCAAGGCGACAGCCCTGGATCTTTCCGAGACACGTCTAAATCTAGTGTTTTATTTCCAGCCCCACTGACTAACAGCATGGGTGCAAGGTCTCGGTTATTTTTGAAAGGGGAGAGAAAACCACCACCACCAAAACATGACAGCTGCAGCAAACAGGTTGCAACTTGCCGTCAGACACGGCTGGTTCTCTGTCTGGCAACATGGTTGGTGTGGCTTTTTCTCACAGAAGTGGTGGCATGTGTGGAAGAGTCGGGACATCTGGCTGGCGTCACACATCTGGGTGCAGTGTCTCCACAGGCGCGGTGGGAAGTCTGGACAAGGGTGCCAGTACGCTCTCCTCAGCGTGTTTCTCTCCTCTTGTTCAGCGACGATGTTTTGCTCAACGTCTCCACTTTGCACATGGATGCGCCATGAGAGGGAAGCCAGCTGCCTTTCTTCCCACAGTGCATTTCCTTCATCAAGGGGAACGCTGTCAGCCTCTCTGAAAGGTTATTAAATTAAAAACCAGATGGCTCCTCTGGCAAATCCTTCTGAGTCAGTTTCTCTATTTGCAATGTTTTCTTTCTTCTGATTAAAAAATATTTCCATGTTTCCCGATTTGGAAATGATTAATAAAATGCACAAAAATGGAGAAAAACAATATGTTTGGAAGAAGCACTGTTCCCATGGGAAGTGTGTCTTCCACGGTGTTTGTGGTGGTGTGACGGAGGGGGGCTGGGGGTTCAGACCCTGCCCTGTCACCGTTATGGCGTGGCCTTGGTTGGGCGCTTACCTCTCTCCGTCCCAGACTTTCCTTCTCTAAAATGAAGCGTGTAAAACAGCTCTCACGGGATCGTGCTGATGGTTTGATAACAACTGTAAGACCAGGCAAAACACCTGGCATGTATTTGGGGCTTAAGAGATGCGTGTATTCAGCCCACGGTTACACATGGACTCCTACTATGCGCCAGGCTTCCCGGAACTCAGTGCAGTGAAGGAGGCCGACACCGAGCGACGCAACCCCAAAGAAAAGGCGGAGTTACAGTTGAGACGAGTGTCCAGGAGGGCACAGTGCACTTAGCAGGGACCTTCTCTGAGGACATTTACCCCACTCAGGACGAGCAGGGGTGGGCTGGGGTGGGGTCCTCCAGGTGGACCAGTGGGAGCGGCGGACCACAGGGGGAGAGGCAGGGCCGATAAAAAGGTGCTTTCTCGAAGTCACCAGCACATGGCTTCAATGGGTGGAGCCAAGGGACCAACACCCTGGCACTGTCACCGGCACCCCTGGGCCCTCGGTTCCCCTCTGCCCCTTCCTCTACTTTTCTTCCATTGGCTCTCTGTTCTGTCATCTCTCCCTTCCTTCTTTCTCTTTCCCTCCTTTGAGACACTGCCTTCGCCTCTCTTTCTCTCTCCCTCTTGTCTCCCTTTCACTGGCTCACCCTCTTCCTCACGCTGTCCTGTGAGACCCACAGCGGGAACCCCACCATGAAGGGTCGACAGTCCCTGTGGAGACACCAGTCTTTGCTGCAGGCTGGTTTTGTGTACCCAGCAAGCTTTTATTTCGCACCTCCCAGTGCCCAGATACCAATGGCATAAGATGAAACCACACGGGGCCCCTGCCTGGGGAGCCCCCAGCAGAGGAGAGTCCTGGGATGTGAGTGGGAGAGCTGCGCAGAGTAGGGACACACGTCCTTGTCCCCTGGGACCACAGCACCAGTTTTTCTAGTGACCACAGGACCCTTGCAGTTTCCCTGCCACCGCCCAGACCTCCGAAACGGCCACAACCTCCCCTCTTTCATACCCGTCATGCATCCGTCTGTCCCTGTGGAACAGCTCTGGGGGGACAGCAGGTCAATTAGGCTCAACTTATCCAGACCCTGCTCATTACCTGCCCCCTCCCCAATGCTCAGGTCCCCTCCACACCCGCCCCTCTTCCTCCCGCAACTCCTATCTGTGGGCACGACCGGGACACTGGGCATTGTCCTCGCATTTCCTCCTCCGTCACCCACAGCCAGTGAGGCAGGCCTGTCCATTCCGGTTCCTCTAGTTCTTTCACGCCTTCCCGACTCCCCATCCCAGCCACACCTCCCCGGTGGAGGCAGCTCCTGTCCCTTGTACATCACTCAGCAGGGTCCCCAGCTGGTCTACTTGTCTCGTGGTCATCCTGGTGTTCCCTTGACCCCTCCCCATTCTGCAGGCAGAGAAATCTTTCCAAAACACATGACCCTCCCCTGCTCACAACCCATCAGAGCTCCCACTGGCCTAGGGTGAGGGGTAGGGCAGGGGTGCTGTCAGCCTCAGGGTGGAGACACCCTGCCATATACACACCCTCTGTCTAGGACTAACAGTCGTGGAAGCACGGACATCTGTGCGTGATCTCGTGTTTCATGGCCGCGCACGTTCAAGGCTGTCCCTATGATAACATCACTCCGCTGTCTTGTATGCTGATGTTTTCTCAGTGGCAAGGGAGGCTAGCCTGATGGAAATGACTGATACCCTGGGCACTCCCACAGCCACGGTCGGGTGACTGAGTACCATCTCTCCTACATCGCCAGAATAAAAGAAACAAGTACATAAATGGGAACTGCTGGCTGTGAGAGAGGATTGAGTCTAAACTCCTTAAGCTGCTCACAGAGGCCTGGCCCCTGCCTGCTTTGCTCACCTTGAGTGCAGCTGAGCCCCTGATAAGCGACTGCTTATTCTCTCCCCCACCCCGCGCTTCCCCCACCTCCGACCCTCTGCCTGGAGAACCCTCAGGCCCAGAGAGTCACCTCCTCCAGAAAGCCTTCCTGGATCAAGTGCCCTAGTGGAGCTCCCTTACCCCCACGCTCCTCTCTCTCACCTCCCACCATGCGATCTATCCATCTAGTGTGTCCTTGCTCCTGGGACTTCCCTTTGCACCGTCGGGGCCAGCCCAGGTGGCCAGGCCCTTGGAAGAAGCTCAGCAGAAGTGCCAAAGGACACACGGAGGCTCCAAGGGCAGTGACGCTTAAGCCTGGTCCCATCTCACACCCCTCTGCTTTCTCTCCCGGCTGCTATCGGCTGCTATCGTTGGTTTTCATTCAGCTCCACCCACCTGAGGCCTCAGTCTGCCACCTGTGAGCTTTTCTCTCCTGGTCGAGCCTTGTCTGACAATCTGCCATCAGTCACAGAGCGTGACTCGGAAGCAAAGTCATTTCACAGCTCTTAGGTTTTCACATACAGAGAGGCAAGAACAACAGTGATTGGGATTCTTGCAAAATATTTCCTCAAAGACGTCAGAGATGATCTCTTTCTCATCTCATTTGATTTCTGGGACCATTTCTGTGAGGCAGGTAGGACCGGACATTAGCCCTATTTTAAGCACTAACGATCATCACCATTTGTTAAGCGTCAGCCGCAGGCCACGCAGGCCAAACCTGGTGTGCATTATCTCATTTAATCCTCACAAAACAAGATTCATTAAGGTCATTTCCCCTGTTCTTGAGTTGGAAACTCAGGCTCAGCGAGATTAGGGAACCGGCACAAAATAAAACATCTCCTCAGTGTGAGAGTCTGCGGGTGACCTTGGTCTGGCTGATCCCGCAGCGCCATCTTCAACCATATTATGCTGCTGGGGAAGCGGCGGCCCGGAAAGCCGGAGCGGGAGACTGCTGGGGCTTCTCCCTTTCTCTGGTATCTGATCCCGGCCTGTACTGCAGTGAGCCAGCCTCACAGGGGACTCAGCCACAGCAGGGCTGCCCCGTTCAGCAGCGTGTTCAGCAGTGTAGGTTGTGCACTGTGCAAATCCAGGAGCGCCATTCAGCAGGATGTCAATGTGAATGGCGCCCCCTGGAGGGCAGTGCCACGGAGGCGGTGGCTCCGGCTGGAGCCTCAAAGGAAAGAAGGGGTGTCTTTCTCCTCTCAGTTGTGCTTTCCAAAGAGAATTAGAGGCAGGCAGCTCCCCCCGAGGGCAAATGCTGAGGCGGGCACAGAGCTACAGTCTCACCTGGGCAGGGTTAGTGTGGGAGGGAGGTGGGGAACGCCCCGTGACCAAGAACAGAGAGAAACAGGCTGGAAGAAATATCCTGGGAAGGGGTTTCCTTGTTACTGCTTCCCAGGGCAGTGGGGCTTCCAGGGCAGGACGTGGAGGTCTGGCTGGACAGCCACCCCTGCCACTGAGGAGAGGGGGAGCTGGGGAGGAGGCCGGACACAGAGTAAGTGGGAAGAATTCTGACTTGGCAGAGGCAACCTCCCTGATCTGGGAGACACGGCTGTGGGGTCCTGGGGGACGCTGCAGAATGCTCCCTGACCACACGCAGCCGGCACTGGAGGGTGCTTGCCTCTGACCTCTGACCTCTCCACAGGCCTGGGCATCCAGGCCACATACTTCCTTGGATTTGTGGGCTGGGCTTTGGCCACAGGAAGGGTGACAAAGTCTGGGGCAGGCAGGGTCTCAGGGGCTGGTCCAGGCCCGCCTGTCACACAGCCAAACCACCCAGACCTGGGTGTACCTGATTAACTGGAAAGTCCTGGAATATACTTGAAATAATGCTAATTCCAAAGCTCAGTACTAGGCAGAGAAAGGAAGGGACGCAGCCAGCACACACTCAGCTCTCCCCCCAAGGGGCTTTCTCACCCGAGGGACTTCTAACTGTCCAGAGCTGGAAGGAAAGACTCATGTTCGGGGCTCAGCCAGGCGGCCCCCGCACCCCCGGCCCTCACCTCCACAGCCGCAGAGCAGAAGGAAAGGCTGCAGCTGGGGTGACAGTGCCCTCAGCATCATACTCCCTTTCTCTGCCTCTTGAGCTGAGAGATTCCTGCTGGAGGAAAAGACGGAGCAAGACAAGGAGATGACCCATCTGGAGGTTTCTTCTCCTTTGCAGGGCCTGAAGGGAATGGTATGAAACCCCCTTAACGTCAGCTGCCCCCTCAGAGCTCTGGGCCCCACCTGCCCAGCTGAGAAATGAGGCACCTGGGCCACAGGCGCTTTCGGCCCCTTCCAGCTCTGAGCAGCTGCCACTCTCCCGTTGCCCACAGAGGACGGAGAGCTGGTTAAGTGGGGGGGGGGGGGACCCTGCGGCTCCCATCCTTGAGGGGCCATGTTTGGAAAAACACAGACTCCCAGGAGGGTTGCCCGAAACCGCCCTAATGGTGACATATGTGGCCAGGACTACAACAGAGGCTGTGCTGAGGGTCTCTGCCTGCAGGATGGGGTTCTCCTACGAGCATTAGCCCGGAAGCCTGGGCTGCCCCAACTTCTGGGCTTTTCTGAGGGACGGAGAGACCAGCAAAGACCTGGGCAGGTTGAGTCAGCTTTGTCCCTGGGAGTCACCGAGCCTTGGGCTACCTCTAGACCAGCAAACCGCACTCTTTGCAGATAAGGAAATGGAGGCCAGAGAGGAGCATGCTGGGCCCACCCAAGTCCACTGTGCTCACCGCTGAGCTGCCTCTTTCTACCCCACGAGGCACCAGTCATGCCAGCCCGGGATGGTCGGCGCCAGGAAAAGGATCCTTAACTGGGAGCTCAGATGCTCTCCAACTCGCTGTGTGACTCTGGACAAGTCACTTCCCTTCTCTGGGCGCCTTGGTTCCTTCATCTAAAAAATGTGAGGATTTGGCTAAATACACTAAAGAGCCCCGAACCAAGACTTTTGACCACAGAATTCTACCTATGTTTCCTGAAACAGAACAGGAGAAGGTGAGCTGGTGCCTCGGCCATTAAAAAAGAGTCAGAATGGCTACTCTCAGAGTCACCGTACAAGCCAAGTTGTCTGCCCGTCTGTCTCTCTCCTTCCCTCCTCCTCCCCACGGCCCCAGAGAGGCCCCCCGGAGGCTCCTGCATCCCAGCGTCTCCAGCCCTGGCTCTGTTTTACAGGAAGCAGCCATCACAGGAGACACTTGTTACATGTTGCCAGGCAACAAAATGCTGCCTGAAAAGTACAACCCACCTCTGACACTTCATAGGACTGGGACCAGCAGATGAGCGGAGGCTGCCCGAACAAAGGAGAAGTGTCGGGAGGGAAAACGTTGGAAAGCAAAATGAAAGAGCCCAGACAGTTGCATAATGTGCCAAAAAGCAAACAGATGGGAGAAAAAACTGACTCACTGAAATGAGGGAGATAGACAGAGAGGGGATGTGGAGAAAAATCCTCGGGTGTCAAGTCCTCAGAAGGCCTCCTCTTTGCATTTTTTGATCAAATCTGTCATGATTCGAGTGGAGTGGGTGACAAGGAAAGACCACAGTCGTGATAATGGTGGTGACATGTCCTTAGCCAAACACTCGTCTGTGGGCTTCTATGGTTATCTGATGAGTGATTTTATGAAGCGCCCTCCAGCAGTGGCACAATTCTCCCCAGACATTCCAGGAAACACAATCATTTCCTGAAACAAAGATGGCTACTACCATCATTGTCATCTGTTCACCCAAATACGTGTCACTCATTGGCTTGGCAGCTTAAGTGACCTTTGGCTCTAGAATTTTCAAGCACAGAGTGAATCAGCGAGAGCCAGAGCCAGCCCCGAGAGTGCTCGGGATGGATGACTCCCCAGCTGCCAGGGGGACCTTGGATGGGGGTGTGGGGACAGCAGGTGGAGGACCCTCCCCCTCCCGGCAGGAGCCCTGGGCTAGCATTGAGACTCTGCCTCACTTTACCTCTCCAAGGTGCCATTCCCTCATTTCCAAAATGGGACAATTACTCCCGCCCCATCCACTTCACCACATGCTGGGCCACAGAGGAGAAGCCGCCCAGACTGGAAAGCGCTGACCTATAGCCTAGTGTTCTTTACTTGTTCAGAAATCATTACTAACATCCACAAGTCTGGGCACTCCAGAAGACATCCTCTTACAGACCTACTATCTGCTGGGGGACAGGTAATTAAACGGCAACCTCACACATTGGTGGGCGAGTTACCCGCTGCCCTTGGCCCCCGTTTTCCCATCAGTGAAATGGAGATAGTACTGCAACAGCTTCCCAGAGGGTCCAGTGGGATGGTGTATGCAAGAAGCACGGAAACGCTCTTATTAAATGACGGCTCTCTCCTTCCTCAGGCTTGAGCGCACCCTGGCTCAGGGTCTCCCCAGCCCTCAGGCTTTGCCTAATTTGGCCGCAGTGACAGTCTGGAAACCCTCAGGAGAGTCTAGTCTAATTTCTGAAATAATGAAAAGCCTCAAGACACACTTATTCCCTCAACGAAATGCAGCGTTTAAATTATAAACAAGAACAAAACAAATTAGGAACGCTGGTAACTAAGTGGGAGCAATTTCGTATGTTAAACTTGACAAAATAATTATAAAGCTACTGCCCAGTTAACTATAGTCACATCTAGTTAACTCTGTAAGTTGGAGAAGATAGCTGTTTACTTCATTAATTTTGACACATACTTTCTCAGGAAATCTCTAGTCTCCAACCCAGGCCACCCCCCCGAAAACTGGGGTGGCATTCAAGGATGAAGAGCTGTTTCTACCTGTATCCACTAACAAAAAGTGACTTCTCACTGAAAATTGCTGGTTTTCTACAGCATCAATCACAATTTCTGTCTAGGTACCAGATAGCATGCCCTCAAACCGATTATAAAATGACATCAGAGTCCACACGAAAAGATAAGCTTATTTTTCTTTGCACAGTATACTCTTTGCCCTTTGATCACATAAGACAACTCCCCAATTTAACAAACAGCCTGAGAACCCTGCAGCAGGCAGTCAGGATCCAGGGGTCCCAGGCCTCCGCCACCCTGCAAGTCAGGGGACGGAGCAAATCCCCAAGCCTCGCTGAGTTGTCATGTCCTAATCCACCAAATGGGGACTCTGGACTCCATCCTGCCCGCTCACTTCTTAGGGCGGTTGGGAGAAGCCAAAGAACATAGTTTTGTAATTTATGTCTCCCCAGCTTTTCATGCCTTCCCTTGCCCGTACTTCATAACCCACCTAGGACGTAGGTAAGACAGGCTTAGATCTCCAACCTACAGACCAAAACAATGAAGCCCAGGAAAGGAAAGGACCTAGCGTGTGTCAAGAACCAACTACAGTCATAGGCACTTGTCTTATTTAATAGAAGGTAAGTGACTTGCCCAAGGTCACAAGGCTGGTCCATAATTAAGCTAGGCTGTGAGCCGGGGTTTTCTGACTTCAGGTGCCACTGCTTTCAATTTTGTAGGCAACAAAACCTTACATTTAGAAGTCTGATGTGTTATTACTATGGGGATTCAGAACAGGCCTCCCTAAGACGTGCCTCTTGGGCATGTGAATTATTTTGAGGTGAAAGCAACTGAGACCCTGTGGGCCCACGAGAAACTTTTACATCTCCCTTAAGAATTTAAATTAGGGCTTTGTCCGTATAAGAGTTAGCACCAGAGATAATTTTTTTTAAAACTTTTATTTATTAAGTGTGTTTTTCCAGGACCCATCAGCTCCAAGTCAAGTAGTTGTTTCAATCTAGTTGTGAGGGTGCAGCTCACAGTGGCCCATGTGGGGAGCGAACCGGGAGACCTTGTTAAGAGCACCGTGCTCTAACCAACTGAGCTAACAGGCCGCCCTCAGAGATAACTTTTTTGACCTAGCTATAGGGCAGGGCAAACATCTAATTACAGAACATCTGCCCTTCTTATCGTCCTGTGAATGACTCTCCTCCCCGCTGAAGCCCCAAAGCACCTTACCCATCCTTAGCTCAGAATGTCATATATGCCTCATTTTAACTTTCCATCTCTGGACCTCTCATGAATGTGGGGATCCCATACATAGGTACATAATTAAATTTGGTCTTCTCTTGTTAATCCGTCTCATGTAGATTTAATTATTAGACCAGCTGAAAGGTAGACCAACTCTGAAGGGTAAAGGAAAGTTTCTTCTTCCCCCACATTACAATCATTGCTAATGTTACTAAAAAGGAACCAAACTGGTTTCATCATGGGTTCACTGGGGTCAAACAGCAGAAGATCGTGGAAAGTAAAGCAAGGAATATGGACTTAATTTTCTAGAGGGAGATACTGAAGTCTTTTAGAGGTAATACAATGGATCTAGGGGTGTACAATTTGAAGCCAGAGAAGTGACTCCTGTAGTCTTGTGTAAGGTGACAGGGGTCTGTATCCATGACGGAGCAGGAAGAGATGACTTTGAGAGACTTTAAAGAATAAGAACCAGGGTGGTGGAGGAGCAGGAGTCTGATTGGGACAGAGTCCTGTGAGGACTTGCTGAAGGATTCGAGACCATTCGTTTAAAGATGATGAAACCACTTCTCAAATACATAAGGGGCCTTCAGGGGAAGAGGGAATGCCAGTCCACTGCACTGGGTATTCCCCACGTGGTAAGTACTTTACCCTGTGTTAAGGGCTTTTTGTGAATTATCCATTTCCCGGATGTCGTGGGGCCAGCTTGCCCAAGGTCACCTGCTAGCAAGAGCGTGAGCAAAGACCCTCACCCATGTGTGCCTAGATGGTGATGGTTTCACCACCAGCCTATGCTGCTTGAGTTTCTCATGTGTGGCTACAGAAAACAGAGCTAGGATCCAAGACAGCAAGTACAAGAGTTCAATTTAACCAACACTAGAAGGTAGGTCTAAGTCGGAGCTGTCCGCACCTGGAGTGAATGGTCTTTTAAAGTGGTGAGTTCCCTATCCCAAGGGTGTGATCAACAGAGATAGCGTGACTCTAGTCAGGTGAAGTACACATATAGTGTGCAAGGTACTTGGTGGAACCAGGAACCAACTGTCCTCTGACCCTGAGCTCAGGCTGTACCCATCGTGGACTTCAGCCTCTGGCCCGCTGACGCTACTGTCAGCATGTGTTGGCTCAGCTGAAACATGTCGAAAATTTTCAAAAGGCATTTTACTCCCTCGCTGGTGGGTGCCTGCGCTGGAGATACAGGGCATACGGGAATCGCCAGGGGCAAATGAAATAACCTAAAGTTGACATAATACGGATTTCCTGTCTTGACTAATGTCAGCCCACAAATAGATGTGGCTGCCGTGGCCTCCACACCCCCTCCCTTTTCCTCACCTTAGCTGCCTCCAAGGACTCCCACCCTTGTGGGATTTGGGGCACTGTCTCCTTGCAGTGTGGTGCAGCCCTTTCAACTGGCGGGGGGCGGGGGAGGGCGGGAGGATTTAGCCCAGATGCTCTTGGGCATCATGGTAAGAGATAACGCAGCTTCTCTCCAGTACATCCAGGAGGGTACTAGCTGTGTGTACCGTCCTTGGCAGAATGGGAAGATGGTCACACTAGCCCATTTTTGTAGGGCTTCGTTGTCTCTCGGATTCCCAGGTGGGGAAAGGTTGGATAACCCTTCCCAGCTGGACAAAGAACCTGGCATTTAGGACCCGGCCCTTAGCTGGATCTACCTAAAGCAAAGATACTGGAAGCAGCAAGATGGCACCGGTCACTTCCCAGCAGACAGAACGGAGGGAAACCCAGGCTTTAGTGTAATACAGGCTGGTGTCATTTGGGGATTGACTCAAGTGGAAATGGAATGCTTTCTCACTGTAATATGGCGTTCACTTTGCACCCACACCGTCCCAACCTTAGTGCTTCGGAATGCCAATTTTACGGAAATTTCCCTCACTTCCCCGGTTCTTGATTCTCCTAAGAAGTGTCATCCATTAATTAAAATATAATGCACACGCAATAGAATATTATTTAATGTAAATAAAGGTACGAAGAAACTTATCACAAATGAACGGTTTTCATGCTGAAGCGTCAGAGAGCACAAAATTAGAAAGCTCAAATGAGCTTTCTCAAGAGAGCTCGAATGAGAAAGAGGAAAGAAGTGTGTTGAATCAGAAATAACAGAAAGAGAAAGTGAAGGAGTAGGAATGGAAAAAAAAAAAAAAAGAAAACGTAAAATCTGCACAGGAAATGAGAATGAGAGTGCTGCAAGAGACCGGAATGGGAAGCGGGCCTGCAGCGGAGAATCAGCCCTGAGGCCATTCCTGGCTGCCCGCGGGCGCTCGCACTGCACGGATTGAACCTGAACTCTGCTGGCTCCTCCTCTGCAGCCGCCCTTGCCGTGGAGGCCCCGCCCACCCGGCCCCCAAGTTCGCGCTCCCCCCTCCCCCCTCCCCCCGCCCGCCACCCTCTGTCGGAGCGCGCCTCGGCCCCGCCCACATCAATCTCCACTTGCCCTTGGCCGTGCGGGAACTACCCGCACACACGAGGTTTCTCCCCGCGGACTACGCGCTCCCGCGTTCCCCGGTGGGCGCCCATGGCCAGCCCACAGCCGCCGGTGCTGGAGAGCGAATGGAGCCGTGCCTCGGGTCACCCGTCACCTGCACAACTCCACCTGCCTGGACACTGGTCCTCCCATAGACGTCCTGCGGCCACAGAGGGCTCTAAGTGCCACACCCGCCAGGAGAAAGGACTGCGGCCGCCGCCCTAACCGCTGAAGTCAATGGCTGTTAGGTCGGAAGGGAAACAACCCTCAGCAAGCAACTTTCCATTGCTCTTTTCTGGGAGAATTGTATGTGAAAACGGAGCCATTGAACCTTACTCGCCAAGCCCTGTTGATGTCAAACACCAGTTCCTGAGGAAGACGAAAAGGGGTTTGGGGACGGGAGGAAAAACAAACGCTACCTATTTCCATCAAAAAACAAACACTTATACATTAAGTCATGCCCTCTCATTGTAGAAAATACAATACGATGTAATGGAAAATATCACATGTAACATTCCACAGAGTAAACGACTTAATATTTACAGTATTTCCTAATCATTTTCTATGCATGTTATAATACCGATGTATTTTAAATGGATAACATCCTATGTAATACTATTTTGTGTGCTTCTTTTACAAATATCACACCATGGCTGTCTTCCTACCTTATAGTCTTCAAAAGGCTGATTTTTTTTCAAACTGCTGCCTAACTAGCCATCATAATTTATTTCACTGTTTAAATCCCGGACCGTTACTTGGTTTCTGATTCTGCCCTATCGGAGGTGGCATCATGCTGAAGAATCTTGACATAAATTGATTATGGCATTAGAATAGCTTCCTTGGAGGCGCATGACTGGGGTAAAGTTACAAATTTGTACAGGTGCCCGTGACAGAACTGTTAGTTTTCCAGAAAGGTAGTGCTAGTTTTCTTTCTTGCCATCAGGGTGACAGAAACAACCCACCCACCCCACCACCACCAATAACAATTTGTTAAGCACTGAATTATATTTATTTAAAATTTTGTCAATTCCAGAGGGGAAAAAGTCATTGTCCTTGCAGTTTTAATTTGTAATTCCTTGATGAGTGAGGCTGAATGTATCTGTGTTTCATTTTATTGGCTTTTTGTATTTCTTCCTTTCTGATTATCTTTTATGTTTAGCTTATTTTTTACCGAGAAGATGAGTTTTTCTGACTGGTATCTAAGACTGCTTTGTAAATAGGGATATTTGCCTCTTGTCATGTTTATGGCAAATATTTTTCTTAGCGTAACATTTGCTTTTTAAATAAGTCTATATTTTTGAAGGACAGAAATCTAAAATTGTATGCACAATGTTATCAAATACACCAGTCTTTTCCTTCATGTTTCTTCTCTTCTGAGATTTTTATGCTCTTTCCCATCTCAGAATTGATTAAATATTCACTTTGTTTTCTAGAGTTTGTTCATGGTTCTTTTACATCTAACTCTGTTTGGAGTTTCTTTTAGTGGCTGGTTAGAGATGGAGTTCTAATTTGGTTTTTCATCCAAATACCCAATCTCCCCTTTAACATTTATTGAGTAACCTAGTGCTTCTTAATTGGTTTTCTTTTTTAAATATTGGGTTCTTACACACTAGGGTTTATTTCGGAATTTTCCATTAGGTTTCATCGATCTGTCATCACTGATTTTTCAGTAGTGCCACAAGGACTTTAGTTTTATAATGCATTTTAATATCTAGTAGAAAAAGTTCCCCTCATGGTCTTCACTTTAAAAAAAAAAAAATTGAGCTCATTTATTAAAACATCCACAGAATCAGTAGTTATTCCCCCCTTAAAATTTCTAATTTTGTTTGTTTCCTAACTCTTTTCCTCGATTAGATTTCTTAGACATTTGGTATCTTTTAGATTTATAAACTCTGTTCTTCTGGGTTTTTCTTAAATTCATTAATTCCCGTCTGTCTTTGTTATAAACTTCATCTGCTCTCCTGAAGTTTGTTTTGTTCTTTTAATGAATTCAATTTCTTTTCATGCTTCATTTTTTTACAAAATGAAAAACTTAAGGATTCTTTTCATCTGAGTACAACTTTGGTCACACCCTGAGTTTTGATATATAGAGTTGTCATTATAACCTTTCAAATAGTAGCTCAAATAATTCTCTTCTGACCAAGTTGTAATTGAAGAGACTGATTTAAAAGTCCCCGCCAGAAGTTTCCTTTCAGTTGAAGATTTATGGCCTTGTAATTAGAGAATATACCTGAAAATTCTTTCTGATGTTTTGAAACATGTAGCCAAGAAGTTGATGGACTTTTGTAAATGTTCCATGAATGCTTTAAAAAATGTATTATTTGTTTACAGGTTACAAAGTTCAGTATTTATTCAGATTCTCAACCTCCTTATTTATTTACTTTTGCATAAAATTTCACAGTTTTACTGAGTTTAGTCTTTTTATCTATATTAAATGGTTTCTTTGGACCATTTAATGATTTTTGCTTTGAATGAAACTTGGTTTAAAAATGGTGACTTCTACTCAGTTACCCTTTGGTTTGCACATACCTAAGAAATCTTTGTTACTCATTTATTTTTCTGGGTCCTTCCATTTCAGGTACCTCCTCTGTAAATAGCATGAAATTAAATTTTGCTTTTTAAATCCTATCTAGGTAAGAGGCGTTGTCTTCTCAAAGGGAAGCTAAACTCAATTATGTCGATTGTTATAAATCTTAAGTCTGGTTTTCGCTCATCTTGCTTCATGCTTTGTGTTTTTAAATTCTTCCTTCTTGCTTCCTTTGTTTTTCTGTCTGTGATGTTGTTTGTGTGTCTCATCCGGGAATGTGGAAAGCGCACATCCTCAGGGTAGGGAAAAGCAAGGCTCTCAGGCAGGGTGTTGAAGCCTCACCTCAGCCTCTCCCTGGCTCTGTGACCCCAGGCACATTGCTTAACCTCTCTGTGCCTCAGTCTTCTCACATGTGGAATGGAGATAATACCTCACAGAGCTGTGGTACGGATCAAGGGACATGATACCTGGTTGGTACTATTGTTATACTTTAAAATTTCTATCTGTGGTTATCTTTAAGTTAAAAATAATGATTTAAACTACATTTCTCTAATTATTAAAATCAAGCGATTAGGCTTTTGAAATTCTCTTCTACCTAAGACGATGAATGTAGCATGCTTTTACTATTCCTTTCTAGCCTTTGTCTCTGACCCTTCTAATCTGAGGGTTTGCAACCCTCTAATTATTGTGGAATTATTGTTTTTATTTCACACAGCTACTCTTTCTAAAATCTTTTTTTTTTGACATTAGAACTTGGATTTGCAACGACACTTAAATGTCATCTGGATTTCATGTCACTTGGTGTCAGTGCTGTCCACCAGTCTTTCTCTCACAATGTTCCATTATCAAGATCTTAATTATGATTCATCCCTTGGCCAACCGGTAGGCGAGTGCCCCCAAAGCGTAGGGTGTCTACCTTCTGAGCCCACAAAACTCCAGGAATGGCTTTTGTTCCTCTTGTTTCCTCGTGTGAACGACAGTAACGCCCTAAGTGCCCTGGGATTTACGGTTCCTGAGGAAAAGTCTGCCCCGCGTTGCCTGCATGCTTCCAGGATTCCTTACCCTTATGATCCAGTAAATTTTCCAGAAAAAGAAAAGTTATCTCACCTCCCTTCTAACGGAAACAGAAAGCCTTTTTGATCAGCCTAATCTTAACCTCCCACCACCTTTCCAGCCGGCTAATCCTGGAAAAGTTTTTTTTGGTGCCGGTCCTTGACTATGCATTTATCGAAATTATTCTGGTTTCTTCCTCCAAAACAACTCTAGCTCTTGGATTTTTTGTTTTGTTTTGTTTTTTGAACCAGAGATCTCAGCCTCAGGAGCATGGCGCACCAACCACCTGAGCCACCGGGCCGGCCCTGGCTCTCGGATTTAGCCTTGACTCTAGAGCCTCCAGCCTGCCCCATTCCCCATCTTCTCTCCTCGCTTTGTTCTTGTCTTCTGCAGTTCGAGAGCACTTGGAAGCTTGTCCTCCACATTCCAGGCTTTCAAAAATTCAGAGCCCCCAGTGCGGATTTTCTTTTTGCTAAAACAATCCTGGCATTCAATGCCAGATACGGTTTCATTTCACATGGGCCCCCTCTTCTCTGTCACGCCTAAGAATCTTCTAAGGTTGCTTTTTGTTCCTCGTAATTCAACATTCTCCAGCACCTTCAGGATTATTTTCTTCTCTCTGGATGCTGTGCAGATTTGTTTCAAAGGCCTCCTATAGGATCGATCCCCTGCCTTCTCTCCTTTCCTCACGGTCCCCCACCCCATCATGAATCCATCTTTCAATTCCGAGTGACCAGTGCACACCTGGTCTGGGGAGGCAGGATTGCCTTAGGCCTCCTCTGCCCCCTGGGGTGCCGACTTCTCCTTTCTCCAGCTAGAGGGCAGGGCACCCGCCTCTACCAGGCTTCAGCTGGTGTGGCAGAATACTTTCCTCACCAATTAGTCCTCTGACACGCCAAACCAGCGGTTTACAAATCTTTAGAATCACGGACTCCAACTAGTAAAAATTTTTGAGTTCACATCCTTCCCTTTCTCTCTCTCTCTCTCCCTCCGTCTCTCTCTATAATATATATATATATATATATTCCTCACAAATCGCACCCACGTTTTACTGTCTACCTGCATATTAAATATTAGCAAAGCTTAATTTTTTAGATTAAAATAACTATGACTAGAAGTTTTTCTGATCATTTCTTCCCATCATCCCTGGGGGTCCACAATGGAGGTTGTGCCTCCCACCCCAGGGGCCGTGAGAAAGCAGCCCTCGGTCCACAGTTCCCAGGGCCTTCTCAGCTCAGCCCCACACACGAGCACTCTGCCTGGGCACTCGCGTCCCGCCACGCGGTGGGCTGCACCCTGTAGACCGTCTCCCTCCTGCTTCCTTGGAGTTGCAGTCTCTGGCAAAGGTGAGAGGGGTTTGTGGGAAGGAAATGGGGACGGGAGGGAGGTTCCTGCTCCCGGCTTCTGGCTGGTGCAGAGCTGGGTGTCTGTGCCCGAGGCAGGAGAGAGTGGAGGCAGGAAGCCTTTTTTTGTCTCCCTTGCAATGGGGGGTGGCTCTGTTTGAATGAGAGAAAGAAGGGACCACTGATGGTTTTTCTCCAGTCCCAGGGGCCAGGTCTCCAAAAGCAGATTTCTCGTGATAATACAAACATGCAGAAAAAGATGCACGTCCCTAATATTGTCCCCAGGCACCTGTTGGCAAGCTGGGGGCCTGAGATACTGAGGCAGCCCGTGTACATCATGGAGCCTCAGGACGGCAGACTCCAAAGGGAGTCCATTGGAGAGGCTGGAAGGTCACTTACCAAACCTGACTCAGCCCACCCCACCCACGCTACAGGAAGCCCACTGCTCCTCCCAGGGAGACAAACACACACGTGTGAGCTGGCAGACCTTTGTGCAGGGCGTGCCAGGAAAGCCCGCCTCCTCAGCCGACTGCCCTGAGGACGAAAGCCGGCAATGGTCCCTTCACCAGCAAGTCCGCCCTGCGTGTGGCAGTGTCTAACGAGGAGGTTCCTCAGATGGGCTCTGGGTGGTCTGTGGGAGGTGGGCTGGCGGCCAGCAGAATCCCAGAGAATGCCAAGTGCCACAGCTGTCAGGCCACGGGTCCCATGATACAATGCCTTGGGGGGGGGGGGGTCCAAGGAAAAGACGCCTGCTGTCGGCACTGCCTCTGGGAGGCCGGCTGCTGCCCTCCCCACAGCACGCTGCTCTGGGTCACTACGAGTGCCCCCTCCCTCCTTGGAAGGAGCAAATGTGAAAAACCCTTCTTGTCACATAAAAGCCAGCCCAAGATAGGAGAAATGTCTTTCAAAATGCGTCTTGCTGAAGCGGGATTTCCATAGCAACCTCAGAAGAGCGTGCGTACAAATAGAGGTAAGTCCAGGCGGATGGAAGCCACCTAGAATGGGAACGAGCCAGCAGGAGTTTTTCTGGAACCCATCACAGCACTGCGATGTGACCTTGGGCAAGTCTTTTATTCCCTCTGCTAGCTGGGGTGACAGGACCATTATCAGATCACAGAGACCAAGGCCATCGTGCCCACATCATCCTGCCACCCCAGCCCGATGCTTCCACCCCCCCAAAGCAGCCCCCCTCCCAGTTTCTTTCCAGCCTCTGGTTGATTAATTCTTGTCTCAAGGTTTCGGCCAATCTTGCTTATTATGTGACACTGGGACAGGACAATGGTCATTTAAGCTTGATTCTAAAAGAAATTGCTTGATCTTTTAAGAGAAGTGCGTTGCCTGAGTAGGAAGAAACATACTTATTCATACACGTTTTCACAGTTCTACAGGTCAGATTCCTCAGAAAGAGTCTCTGAGACTGAGATTGGGGTGCGAGAGGTTTGTTGGGGCTGCTGTCAGGATCACCCCCAGTGGGGAGGGAGGGAGGCAGGACTGGGCAGAGGGAGAAGAGGAAGTGCCATGCAGACATGACAGGGGTCTCTGGTGACTCCCCAGGGAGCCCTGGAGCCCTGGTGGCCCTGGAGGTGAAGGGTCTGGCCTTTGAACTCCTGCATGGACAAGTCACTGGCTGCTTGCTGGCCCTGGGCAGGGGCCTTGACCTTGGCTGAGGCAGCTCCCTTCAGCCAGAGCAGCTCTGGGAGAGGAACTCGGCCACAGCGGACAAGCCTGGCTGAGGGAATGACAGCCTGGGCCTAGAGGGGGCACCTGGGCGGCACGCCACAGCTGCCACTACCTTCGGATCTGTTTAAATCTAACGTGAAGTCAGCCCTGAAGACACTGTGATAAAGTGATGAAGAGCACAGACGCGGGAGGCAGACAAACAGCAAGGCTGGGATTTAAGTGTCAGTCTCAGTGGCTTTGAAACACTCAGATGGGGAAAGTCACCGAGAGCGTCTAGGCCACGGGTTCCCCGCAAGTGCAGGATTCAGCCCGGAGCAGCAAGACAGACATGACGTTCGGAGTCAGAACCAAGTTCAAGTTTCGGCTTCACAGTGACTAGCTCTGTGACCTCGGGCTGGTGCCTTTACATCCACTTCCTCGACTCTAAAATGGGGACAGTCATGGTACCTGTCATAGGTCGATTGCGAGGGCAAACGCAGAAAGCATATGAAGCATTTCACATAAACTGGCACCAGGTAAGCTCCTGAGACCAGGAGCAGTGAGGACACCCACCGGGGCTTCAACGTCAGATGTAAGCAGAAGCCTTTGGCCAAAGGGCCTTTCTATGAGAGAAGGGGGCACTTTCAGAGAACTTGCCATCCGCTTATTGTTTCTCTGGGCCTTTGCCCTGCACTTCAGCTGGGGCTTGCCTGTCATGTCAGAGGCCTGGGGTCTGCCGGGGGCCCGGGTGACCCAGCCTCGGCTGGGCAGCCTCAGCAGGGTCATTTGACGCCAAATGAAATGCAATGGGGCATTTGCAAACTATGCGCTCTAAAGCACTCTTATCGTCCTGTAAAAAATAGTCACCTGTACCTGTGACACGTTCAATAAACAACGACTACACTTTCAGGGACTCTGTCCCCTGTTCAGCCCACTTGCCTGTCTGAAAAATGAGGTGACCGTACGTGCCAAACAGGGTTTGTGTGAGAAGATGCTTTCCAACACCTCACAGGGCCACGCAAATTCAACTACTATTGTTGGAAGACTCGGCTTCCATCACTTACCAAGGAAAACAGGAAGGGCCTAGTCTACCTGTGGTAGGAACGGCTTTGTTCCGAATATAAGCAGAAGACAGCCACAAAATTCCCCAGTGTTAGCAATGGATCTCCGTAATTATTATGCATTTTCACTCTCAGTGGATTGAGGGTACAGTTCACATAACAATCTTGCTTAGCCGTAACCACAAATTCTGTCAAGCAGGTATTATCATCCACAGCTTGCAGATGAGAAAACTGAGGCCCACTGTGGCTTAGCAAAGAGTTCTATGGGTTGGACCCCAAGCACATGCTTTCTCCTCTGCAGAAAGAGCGTCTGTTTACCAGAGAAGGTTCACGAAGCATCGTGAAGTGTGGTCTTCTACAGAGCAGATGATGGCGGGCTCCTGGATGGGGGGGGTACCATGTGTCCCTGGGGCTTTGCACGTCACGAGTGTCTCGTGACACGGCACTGGCTTGCCGAGACTGACCGTGCCAGGCTTGGGGGCCCTCGTCCTGCACCCCCTTAGTATGACTGTGTGTCTGCCGGCCAAATATCTAAAAGGAATGTCTGCAAACAGAACATCTCAAAATAGGTGGGAAATCTGGCTCAACTACCCACATGCGATGTTTTTAGGCTAACTCTCCTCCAGACTTCTGCTCGTTTTCTCCCTGCTGGGACACTGGTGCATGGGAGACCTGGCAATACGGTTGTAAGCGCTGATGAATTAAGGGTGGCTGCCAGGATCCGTGTAAGTTACACGGGATGCTTGACCAGGCCTCCCAACGTAATAACCTCTCGGGTGAACACATCCTCCTTCTATCTCAGGAGACCCTCATTCTAAGACGAGGACACTGAGGCCCAGAGAGGTTAAGTGACTTGCCCAAGATCTCACAGCTACCTAGGCACAGAATCCAGGTTTCTAAGCTAGGTGTTCAGGCTCCACCTGTGACATCAGATTAAAATGAATATCCAGGGTCAGCCTGAAAGGGAGAGGTGTCACCAAGGGCCACGTGAAGGTGGCAGTGGAAGGAGTGGTGACAAACCCTGCCCTTGAGCCTTGGCGAAGGCAGTTCTGAGGGGCTGGCACTACGTGTTAGAGCCCCAGATCTCTGTGAGGCCGTATCGCCCTTCTCTCCCACCAGCTGTTTCTCTGCGTCGCTGTCCAGCCACCAGCCTCCTCAAACCATGTCTCCCAAGGTATGTTCCATCAGCGCAATGCTTCTCAAGCTTTAAGGTGCACACACACCAACTGGCGAACTTGTTAAAATGCAAATTCTGTTCAGTAGTCCTGGGGTGGGGCCTGAGATTCTGCGTGCTGAGGACTTCCCGGGGATACGGTAAGCTGCGGGCCTGTGGCCCACCCTTGGGGTAGCCAGGCTTCAGGACTGTTCTGTTACACACTGGAAAGGGCTTGTGGGAGGATACTTGTGAGAACACCTGGGCCACACAAAAGCCACCCAGTTTCATTACTGCAGGACTTCTCAGAGCCTTTAAAATGCTAGCGAGCATCCTTCATCTCCAAGAGGAAGAGATGCCACAGAAACTGCAGAGTGGTTATACACCAGACAGGGTGAACAATGTAACTAGAGTGCATCGACCTATCGGTGAACAAAGAGGGGACCGAAAATGAGGAATGATACACCTGGGGTTTTTCCCAGCGCACCTCGGTTTCAATGTCCCCACGTTCCAGCTCACATCCAGCCCGGGTCGATCGGCCCTCCCCCTTTCCCGGTGTCTCCTGTGAGGTGTCTCACGGTCGTTCCTCCGGCGGGACCCACACGCGCCTCCCCCCACCCCCACGCCACGCAGGGCTCTGTGCTCGGAAGGCGAGGGACCCGTGGAAATACCTTTCGCAGACGCGGACGGTCCAGGCCGCTATGATCCACAGCGAGATGCTGAAGACGAGCAGCACGGTGCCGGGGCAGATGGTCATGAGCGTCTTCATGACGAAGCGCGTGTTGAAGTTGATCTTGTTGAGGGCGCCGATGCTGCGGGACGAGGCGTCGGTGAAGAGCTTGCTGTGAAGCAGCATCACGCGGGCGATCAGGTAGAGGCGCAGGAACATGGGGATGGACAGGATGATGTCCACGTCCGCCTCGGCCCGCGACGGCGTGTAGGAGAAGGCCAGGCGCGCCGTCCAGAAGAACTTGTACTCGCCGGGGATGGGGTGGATGGCGCACACCAGCATCTCCAGGCTGATGTACAGAATGCGCTCGTAGGTCATGGCTATCCGCCAGTCGTCCGCACCGTTGTCGATCACGAAAAGCTGGCGGGAGCAGAGAGCCGGTTAGTGCGGCCAGACGGAACCCACAGCGGGTCAGGGCCCCCTGTGGCGGCCTCGCTTGTGCGCTGAGCGCCCTGGCTGGGGAGTGGGGACGCCCCGCTGAGACACTCGCTCTGTGCGCCTCCATTTCTGTAACCTGCTTCCCCAGGGCCCTTCCTGCTCGAGGGCGTCCCCAAACTGGCTGTTTCATGAGGAGGGGGGGAAAACAGCTCATTTCTATGAAAACCAGGCCCCTGAGCTCCTGCCTGGGCCTGAGTCGAGCAAGCCCTGGGGGGGGGGGGGGGTGTAGCTGAAAAAGTTGTTTCCTGTGTGAGGGAGGCACTCGGGCTGGCACAGACTCCTCCCCCTTTCAGAGAAGGGACCCACAGGTGTTTGCTGGCAGCACTGTGCTCTCACACCCAGCAGCGGGGTGTCAGTGGTGTGGGACCTGGAGAGGGGCGGCCTGGGTCTGCATCCTGATCCCAACTCTGACTGGCTCTGTGACCTTGGGTAAGTCACCAAACCTCTCTGTGCCTCAGTTTGCTCATCTGGGACAATGACAAACCCTGCTGCCTAGCGGCTGCTGTGAAACTACCATATAATGTGATATACAGAGTGCACAGAATCCTGCCTGGGACTCAGGAAACGCTCTGTAAGTATTAACTATGATTATTTTTAGCATTATTAATGGTTGGGGTCAGTCTTTCTGTAAAATGAGGGCTGGACTCAGCAACGTCTAAGCCCCTTCCAGCCCTAACTTTCCATGAAGATGAGATTCCCGCTGCCATGCCAGGAGGATGGGCAAAGGCGCTGAAACAAGCATTTACGGAGCACCTGCTGTGTGCACAGCCCAGAGTCATGCTGGGGTTCACATAAGGGGAAGCCCCAGGCTTTGCTCACAAGCCGGTCTCACCGGGAGGACTCGGCGTTGAACAGAACAACTCTGAGCACGGCCTGGTGATGAGAATCATGGAGGGGAATTAGAAGGCACTACAGACAACGGGCTGAGGAGCCGCCCTCAACCCAGGAGGCTCTAATTAAGAAGGTGTGACCTCTGGACAGGGCAGGTACCCAGCACAGCACCCAGCCTACTCCCCCTCTCTCCTCCCCAGCATAGCTGAGCCTGGGCGTTTCCAGACACAGATCTCCACCATCCGTGGAAATAGAAAGACCTAATGGCTACTCCAGGGTTCCTCCCGCTCCTAACTGCCACCGACAGGCCAAGCCACTGTGACATGACTGGCCAAACTCTTCAGATACAAAAGAAAACCATCCACCCTGTAATAAAGAATTGCATTAGGTGGCTATAGTAACTGGGTTCACTCTGGGAAGGAACTGAAGCAACGAGTCACAGATCCCTTTGATTTGCCTGATGGGGGACGAGATTTTATGCCATCCGAGTTAAAGGGGAGGGTGTGTCATCACTCTGCCCAACCTGAAAGGCAGGTGCTGGTCCCCTGGCAGGGTCACCACCACCTCTCCGGTGCCCTGCTTCTGTTTCAGTTTCCTGGTGCAGAGCCTTGGGGCGGGGAGGGGGGGAGATGGCAACACACAATGTGGTTAGAGGCTGGAGAGCTAGACTGAGGTCTCTTCTCGGAGCCTGTTCCCACAGCTAGCCTTGACCCTGCCCACTCAGGGGATTAGCATTAGCACCCAGTATTACAGGTAATAAGGGGGATGCGCTTTACTAACTTCTCTAAAAATGTGAGGGATTATTAAGACATTGGCCTGGGAGACATTCATAAAGAGTGAAGGGGGGTTCGGGTGGGATGTGGGGGCCTATGAGTGGCGGATAGACCTTCCAGGTTGCAGACTGATGGCCCCTGCTGATAGGGCTCCTGGGGGCAAAGGGATTCGCTGGCAGCTAGCAAAGAGGTCAGCATGGGCATTCCATCCTTGAATGGCCAATCAGAAGTATTAAATAAAATAATTCTGGTTATTTATGAATTCTCCAGAAACCCTGGAATTTTAGCTGTAGTACATGGGTGTATAACAGGCTCTCTCTCGCTCTCTCTCTCTCTCTCTCTCTCTCACTCTCTCTCTGTCTCGTTCTCGTTCTCTCTCTGTAAAGTCTGCTAGGCCCTTCCATCTGCACCCCCACCTCATCCAGACCAGGCCTGCACACTTCCCTCTTAGAGTTTCTCACAGCTCCCCATGGGGTGACTCTGAAGGGCCATCTGGTCACCTCCAAACAGGTCGGTTCAAGTGGCATTTCTGGAGCCCCCAGTGTGTTAGCTGCAGGGCCGAGGGTGGGCTGTCTTGGCAGGGAGACTGCCATCCTGGAGCCTCCACTGTCAGCCTGACAGCGTGCTGACCCACGCGAGGCACACAGGAAACCTGCCTTTTTTTTTTTTTTCTTTCTTTCCTTTTCAGGGTAAATAAGTTTAGAGTTGATTCGTTGGACTCACCAGCTTTCCCCATTCTATTTTGAAAGCCTTGCGGCCTTTCAGTTCCTTTATTTAAGCAATGTCTTTCATTAAAATGTTCTCAGCTATTAGGGGAGATCCTGCTTAGACATTCTGGCCGAGCTGAAAAACTTGCATTCGTGTGCAACTATGAATTTTTTTTTTTAAATTACAGTAGAGAAAATGGAAAAGGGCTTTTCTGTTCTCTATTGTTCTCTCTCTGTGGGAGAAAAACTCCAGGGAAAAATTCCATCATTTAAAAATATATATGCAGAAAAAAAGCAAGAGGGGAAAAAATGGAAGATTTTCTTAAAATCCAGTAATGACATATAGATGTACTTTTTTGCAAGCTCCCCAGAGCAGATATTCTGCATGCACACCATTACGATGGGGGTTTCCATGGGAATGACATCAAAAGTCCTGTAATACCTAATTAGGTTTCCCCGAGGACAAGCGCTGATTGCCAGTGGTAAAATGAACTCCTGGGCTTGCAGTAATGGTTACCATAAAATTCCCAGTCAGCAAATGCACCGTGGAACCAGCTGAAGAAAGGGAGAAAGGAGGGGGGGGGGGAAGCAAAGGTAGAAAAAAGGTACCTCTGAAAGAGGCCAGCAGGCACGTGGCGGTCAGAAAAGTCTGATTCTACCACAAAGGCTCTCAGAGGCTGGGGTCCACGCTAGTCAGCTTGGGGTCTTTCTGAGAAGAAGTCCTCCCGGTCTCCAGCTGCTGTGCCAGACTGAGCCAAATGGCAGTTGGCCATGTGTCATGGCTCCCGGTGGCTCTTCAGCCTGGGTTCTCCTGAGCGCTGCCCCTGGCAGAGCTCACCGGTCATGTCCTGCAGAATGCCGGGGAACCCACAGGGACTTCTGAGTCTGCAGCTTGTCTGGGATAGCCAGAGACCGGGGGTGACCAAAACCCCCTGCTGTCCCCAGTTCTTAGAGAAGGAAAGCCAAGCTATGGCATTTGAGGAAGTAAGTCTTTTTCTCTAACACAAGAAAAAATCCTTTGATCCCTGACCGAGGCACCCCTGGGGTACAGCATTCTGCCACTGACCCCCTGTCCCTTTCCTTCTCTGGTCCTCAGATTCCTCTTCTGTAATGGGAAGGGTTGGATCCAATGTGCGGTTTTCCATTCTCTCCCAGCTGAGGAGCCATTTCATCTCATGAGATATTTTTTCATACAAGCCCAGTATGGAAACAGATGCACTCAGAGCGGTTCTAGCTGAAAGGGGGGAGAGAGCATTCAAAGGCCGCCTCCTTCACCACCTCCCCCAGCCTAGCTCTCTGTGGAGGCCCCGTACCCCTCCATGGAATTCTTTAGTTGGAAAACCATTGGCTGAACAGCTAGCCTCTAGCTGGATGGACGGATACAAGGAGCGGTGCTGGAAATCAAGGTGCTCGGGTCAAGTTCAAGAGATGCTGGATGCTCAGGCATGGAGCTTTCCCCGGATCAGCTGGTTCATTCATTGATTCACTCATTCATTCATTCAGTCAGTATGAGTTGAGTCCCTATCATGTCACAGTCCCCATGCTAAGCTCTAGGAATATAGCGAGAACAAACAGACAAGGCCTCTGTCCTCATGGGGCTTAAATTCTAGCGGAGGAAAACAGACAATAAATGGGCAAACCGTTTCATTTCAGTGAGTGGTGCCTGCTAGGAAGAGACTAAGAGGGGGCAAAGGAAACAAGAGCCGTCTGGGCAGAGGCTGCACTGTCTCCGGCAGGCAGGGCCCTCTGAGGAGCGGCCCTTTGCATAGATGGTAAGCCCTGCCAAGGTCCACATTACAGGCGGAGGAGACAGCACGAGCCAAGGCCTGAGGTGGCCTGGAGAGTCTGCGAGAAAGGCCCACGTGGGGGATAAGTGAGGGTGCTGCCCCATGAGGTCCTGTTTGCTGGGGCCTTGGAGGCTTTGGGAGGAGCCACCGAGGAACAGGGAGGCCACAGGCTCAGGCCCAGCGGGGCCATGTGCTCCTCACCACTTTCTGAATACACAGGCTCACAGGTTACATACATGACTGTGTGAGTCAGCTCAGGCCGCCGGAACAACGTGCCACGGCTGAGTGGCTTAAACAACTGAACCTTATTTCCTCACAGTTCTGGAGGCTGGATGGATCTGGGGGCTGGACGGTGGGGTTCTGGGGAGGGCCTCTTCCTGGCTGGCCTCCTTCTCACTGTGTCCTCATATGGCAGAGAGAAGAGGGAGAGAGAGAGAGAGAGAGACAAGAGAAGGATCTCTCTCCTCTCTCTCTCTCTCTTCTCCCAAGGCCATTCTTGTGACATCATTTAATCTTAATTACCTCTTGAACACCGTTTCTCCAAATATGTCACATTGGGGGTTAACACTTTAACATATGAATTCAGGGGGACACAATTCAGCCTATAGTAGTGTCCTCATGTGTCAAAGTTACCCCCAAACCCAACTACAGGCCTAGCCAGGCAACTCTGCACATACTGTCTCACTGCAATTCACAGCCTTCCTGTCAGGAAGAACTATGACGCCCATTTTCCAGATGAAGAAACTGAAACTCAGAGAGGTAAAGTCAATTGTCCAGGGCCCTGCAGCCTGCTGTGTGCTTCCAGGTCCATGCCTTTCCCTGCCAGCCTGCCAGGCAGAACCCTCCACGCTGGGGACTAGCCAGTTTGGGCTTCACTCGGTTTTATTCTGAAGAAAACTCAAGCTCTCTCTTTAAGATGTTCATTTCTCAGAAGAGCCTTCCCCGACCACAGAATCAATACACAATGAAACCAGGCTGGGTGTGCGCCAGCCTGGGAAACCCGCGCTGTGCTTAGCCATCCCGACGGGGCTCTGTTTGTGGAACGAAGGCAGCTGCTTTCATTCCCCCTGACAAATATCCAAGTTCATCTGTTCCACCCTCCTCGGACCCGCAGGGTAGAGCCCCACTGGGGAAGAGACCATCTTTGCTTAGAAGCCACCTAGACACCGCAGCGTGTTTGCTAATGAAGACGCTTCCTGTTGGGCACGGTTGGGGTGGATTCAGGGGACACAGACACAGGGCTTCATTTATCTGCCCTAGAAACGAACGGGGACATTGGAGGTGGGGGCTGCAGGCTGAGGGACCAGGAGGCCAGGGGAAGTGTCTGAGGGGCACCTGGGCCAGTCCCAAGACGGGGGAGGGGAGGGCCCACTCAGCCACAGCAGAACAGTCGTGAGACTTTCACAAACAAGACTACGCAAAGTTCAATGTCATGATGTGGGCTGTGCCACCAGCGACATCACCCCCTCCCCTTGGTGCCAACCCACAGAAAAGTCAGTTAAGCCAAAGGCCTCTTTAATCACGGTCCTGTGGGGATCAAGGGACAGGGAGGTGAGCCAGGCCCCCAGGAGTCACCATGTGCAGATGGGGCTGGAGAATTCAGCAGGAGCAGGAGGTGGCAGGAGAAGAGCTGCAGAGAGAGAAATAGAAGCTCCCGGGAACCCCCGAGACCTGTGGAGAGACGCGGGGTCCCCTCCTTGTGTGGAGGGGGAGTTCGTGCCCAGTGCTACTCCAAGCAGTAAGGGCAAGGTCACTCCATCCGACACTTGGGTTACGGTGGCCACCCCCAGGTCTCATACTGTGGCCCGCCCCATCCACATCCACCATCCACCATCCACCCAGTGGCAAGGCGAGTGTTCTAAAGTGCAAAAGAAACCCTGTTACTTCCCTTCTCAGAGCCTTTCGGGGGCTCCCCAGAGAGTTCAGGATCAAGTCCAACCTCCTAATTGTACTTGGCAAAAGGGCCCTTCCCTGTATGGCCCCAGCCAGTCCCCTGCCAACCCGGCATCTCATTCCAGCCAAACCAGGTTACACATGGTCCCTGAGCTTCTGTCTGTCACAGTTTATACAAGCTGCTCTCTCTTCTCAGCTCCTCACCCGGGAGCTCCTTCATGTTCTTGAAGCTCCAGATCCAGTGTCTCTCCTTTCCACACGTCTTAGCTGGCCTCTTCCCAACCCCAGGCAGGGTTAGATGTCCTCCTCGGGGAGTCCCCAGTCCCTGTACCCCACAGCCAATCCTCAAATAGCAGCTGTGGAAGGACGGCCAGAAGGTCTGGCTTGCTGGCCCCAATTTCAGGGGAAGAGGGGAGGGAGCAGGTGACCTCTCCATTAGACCCCACAATTGCAGCCTCACAGGCCCTGTGCTGCGTGCGTTATAGGCATTGTCTCATTTAATCCTAAACAGGGCTCAGAGAAAGGTGTTATTATTCCCTTTATACAGATAGGGAAACTGAGGCTCAGAGAGATTAAGTAATTTGCTAGGGGTTATACAGTTAATAAGAGGCAGACCGAAGCTCTAAAGCCAGGGCAGACATGTTCCCAAGTCCACAATCTTGACCACTGTGCCCTGGTCCCAGGCTGTGCGAGCCAGGACCCATCCCAGTGTTTGCCCACCTCAGGCCAGCCCAGCGGCTGTTTCTGGGTCTTTATGCGCCTTGGCAAACCCGGGAGTCAGAAAGTTTCTGAACACCTGCTAAGTCTGGGGGAGAAGACTTGTTTTGCTCAACAGGAAGTTTCTGGTAAATTTCCATTTCATTTTGACACATGAATGCTCCTGCTGAATGTTTGCCGGCTACCAGGGGCTGCCGGACCCCAACCCCTTGTAACTCAAGCCAGTTTGCCACTGGGGAGGGGTTCTGGAACCCTGGCTCCAAGGGTGTTTTGGCAACTAAAACTAAAGAGGTTCCTGGATCTTTCAACAACCTGGGGTGAAGAACCAGGTCAGGACCCAGTGTTAGTGGGGGGTGGGGGGTGATTGCTTTCCCCAAAATGACTAAAATGCCTTTCAGCAATTCCTCAAGGACCAGCTGAAATGTCACCCCCTGGGGCGGGGGCGTTTCCTGTTGGGTGGAGGGGGCCCCTGCAGACAGCAACTGCAGCCCATCTGGCTTTGTCCAAAGTGTCTTTCTCTACCTTAACCCTTTCAATCCTCACAGCAGCACCATGAGAAAGTACTGCGATTTCCCTGGTGTACGGATGAGTCACCTTCCCCAAGACCTCACAGCAAGTGAGTGGTGGCAACAGGACTCGAACCCAGAGCCCACGCTCCCGTCTGTGAAGCCTCATGCCCTCCCCTCTGAGGCAGGCCTGTCCACCTGCTTGTGGGTGCCCTGTGCCCAGTGCCCACGCTGCCACAGGGCTCCTTGGGGACAGCCTGTCTTCCCTGCACTGTTGCCACCACCGTGCCTCCCACCTGCTCAGGAAACACAAACTGCCCAGATGAATGTGTAAACGGTGGCAAATAGTCTGAAAATGTGACAGCTTCAGATGACAAAACCAGTATGACTAAAGAAAACCATCGTAATTGTTTGCCATCTCTACAATTCTCCCCAAGGCAAAATAGTCTTCTGCAGCATACGCATAAGATAGAAACCAAAGAATATTTAGGAGCAAACTGCTCATGAGAACTGCTATTAGAACTGCTAATAATAAAAGAAAACACAACACACTAACCTGGAAGCAACCTGAATACACATCAGTAGAGAAAGCGTTGAATAAATGATGGTACTCACATGCCACATTATTAGCTGTTTGGGGTTGTTTTTTTTTAATGAAGGGGGTCTATTTGTGTTGACTTAGAAAATGTTCGTGGGATATATTAAGTAAAAAGAGAAAATTGCAGCGTAATGGGGATAGTGAGATTCCTCTTTTTTAAAAAAGCAAACACCAACACCTAAAAACGAAAATCCCCGTATATGTACTACATACACGTTGGTGTGTTTTTCACATGGACACACAGAGGTGGTAACCCCTTCTGGTTGATCCCCAAATGGGTAATGCCCGGACCTCTGGGGCGGTGGGCGGGGGGAATCGGGGAAACAGTTGACTCATTTTTTCCCTGAATAATTAGAACGCACCTCTGTGTTAACACAAACCCATGTTGCTTTTGTAATTTTGAAAACCCAATGAAGTAACTTTGTAAAAAAGAACGTTCCTGGAGGAAGCCACTAGTTGAGCCTAATGGGGATGTTTGGAGCGTGGCCATTCTTGGAGAGACAATGACATCCCGCCCTCTCCCACCCGGTAATTTCCTATGCAGAGCTTCAAATCCCTCAGAAGCCCACCCACCCCCAGGATTTTGTGAACAAAGCCCAGCTGGAAGGAGTTAATAGCTGGGCGCCTCTCACAAGGCACCCCCCCCCAAGGCCAATGTCATTACCTGTTCCATAGCTCTTCTGACTAGACCACCCTGTGACATCTAGTGCGAATGCACAAAAACCGAACAAAGGCACCTATTTCAAGGCCCACGTCTCATGTACATTTACATCGCAGCCAGGCGCTGAAAGCTGCATTAGTCAGCGGCCTACCCCGCTCCCCCACTGCGGGCAGAGGTTGGGGCTCTCTGTAGGAGGAGGGGGCCCCCCTCTCAAGCGATGATGAAAATCACTCTCAGTGTTCCCTCCATTCAGGAGGGGAGGGGGCAGGGAGGGGGCACGGTGGCCAAAATCACCAAGGTGACGGCTCCGTGGGGACGGGGCCACAGTGTGCCAGGTGTGGCGCCAGGTTCCATGGGTGACAATGGGAGCTGAGAAGTCAACAGAAGCAAATAAGGATAAGGCTATGGAGGTGACCCGCCGGGTGTGGGGGTTGGGGGGGCGGGCAGAGGGAGGGTGGTTAATTACTATTTGCAATTCAGGATCCTGGGACACTGTGTCATCAGTGCCCACACCTGGTACCACCCTGGACACAAACACCTGGGACGCCTGACTCTTCCCTCCTCTGGCCACACTTCTCCCTGTGGAGCCAGGAACCCACAGTGCTGTGGGACCCTGGCCACCCCCACCTGTAATCCGTCTTTTGAATATCCAGGACCCAAATCCCCTATTTGAGCCTGTTTCCAAGACCCACCCTGCCTCTTGCCCCATCTGTCCTGTAACAGGCAGACCACAGCTGCTGGTAGATGTAGCCTTAAGCCTGATGGTGGCCAAGGGGCAGCTGGGGGAGGGGCTGGATGGACCTTGGGCCTGAGGGCTGAAGAGTCCACAAGAGCCCTCAGGGGACACGATGAGCCAGGGCAGAGAAGGGAGAGGGGGTGCCAGGAGCTGCGGGCTGGGGGTTTGGGAGCCTCCATCTGAGGCTGGCTCAGGCCTGAAGCTATCACAGGTGGGTATATCTATAATCCTTTCCTTCTGGGGTGCATATATCCTGCCGCAGCAGCAGCAGCAGCTATATTTTCTCGACTGTTCTGAGGTCAGACACACAGGACCCTGACACTCCCTCTCAGACAGCCTGTCCTCACTTCACCCCCTTCTGTGGCAGCCCCGGTCTCCCAGACACGCTCTGAAGTGGGTTCTGGGGAATGCTAGTCCTACAGGATTCACCCTGAAAAGGGGGTCCGGGGCCAATGTCTGGGAAACGTCTCTGGGAGATCCATGAGGCCCATGTGCATATTAAAAGTGCTGGCACTGGGGCGGCCGGTGGCTCAGGTGGTTAGAGCGCAAGCTCAGCAACAAGGTTACCGGTTCACTTCCCACATGGGAAGGTGGGCTGTGCCCCCTGCAACTAAAGATTGGAAACAGCGGCTGGACTTGGAGCTGAGCTGCACCCTCCACAATTAGATTGAAGGACAACGACTTGGAGCTGATGGGCCCTGGGGAAACACACTGTCCCCCAATATTCCCAAATAAAAAATAAAATAAAAGTGCTGGGACTTCCTAAAGCAAAGAAAACCAGTCAGCGTTGAAATGTAGTTCCTCAAACTTATCTGACCATGACTCTTGGTCTGGAATAACAGCTATTAACGTTTCAAAGAAGAGCAGAGTGTGGGCCATTTCACTGCAACAGATACTGAAGGTCGTCCTCAGGCGTCTGTGCTTTATTTGAGTCTTCCCGAAAGGCAACAGCTATTCCCTGCCTTGTCACCAAGCTCTGCAGCGCCTACCAAAGCAGCCAGTGCCATCCAGCAGCCTCCTGCCAGCCAGGCACACCCATATGCGTCATGGGCATTTTATTAAACAAGTATATACAGTACTTACTAGATTCCAAGCACTCTTCTCACTGCTTCACAAATATTAACTCTCTTACTCCTCATAATAAACCTGTGTGGTGGGCCCTATTATTTTCCCCATTTAAAGATGAAGAAACTGAGGCACGACGAGGTTGACTGACTTGCCCCAAGGTCACACAGCTGGTTAAGTGGTAAAGCCTGGCTCAAACCCTGGCAGTCTGGCTCAAGTCCATGTGTATCAGTTTCCTACTGCTGCTGTAACAAATGAGCACAACGGTTGTGACTTAACATGATACAGATTTATTCCCTTCCAGTTTTGGAGGCCAGAATTCTGCAATCAGTCCTACTGGACCAAAGCGAAGGTGACTCCTTTTGGAAGTTCTAAGGCGGAATTCGTTTCCCTCTTTTCCAGCTTCTAGAGGCCCCCTGCTCTCCTTGCCCAGAGCCCTTCCTCCCTTCACGCCAACCTCGCCTTTCATTTGCTGCATCTCCTACGTCCTCGTCTGCAGTCAAAGCTCCCTTTGCCTCACTTTTATAAGGACACTCGAAAATCCGGGATTATCGCCCTGTCTCGAGATGCTGAATTTGACCACATCCGCAAAGCCGCGTTTGCCAGCTAAGGTAATAGTCACCGATTCCCGGCATTAGGACCTGGGTATTTTGGGGGACCATTATTCACCCTATCACACCATCCTTTCAACCACTGTGCTGTGTTAGTTTCGTTTTCCCAACAATTCTGGGAGGACACTGTCATTTTCTTTATGTTACAAATTAGAACACTAAGGCTCCAGGACGTCACATGAGCAGCCCAGGTGGGACAGACGTGGGTGACTTGCTCCCGTACCTCTACGTCAGCTGCTGGAGAGGACACAGGACAGGCCGCGCCTCAGGGGCCCCCAAAGAAGGTGCTGCTTTTGTTACGCTCTGGACCAAACCCTCCTGGTGCCTTAACCCCACTGAAACCTCATGAAAGCCCTGGCTTTGGCGCCCCCGGAACAAGATGCTCTTACAGCGAGTTTCTGGGCGTTCACGGGTGCCCAGGTTACAAACACTTGCTCTTGAAAGCAGGGCTTCGAAGAGGTTATTTGCACCCCTACACTCACAGCAGCGTGGTTCCCAACAGCCAAAATGCGGAAGCAACCCGTGTCCTCCGATAGATGAGTTGATAAACAAAATGTGGTCTATACACACAATGAAATGTTATCCAGCCTTAAAAAAGAAGGCAATTGTGACACATGCTACAAAACGGATGAATCCTGAGGACATTATGCTAGTGAAGTAAGCCAGTCACAAAAGGACCAATACTGTGTAATTCCACTTGTACCAGGGGCCTAGAGTTGACAAGTTCAAAGACAGAGAGTGGAATAGTGGTTGCCAGAGCTGGGGGAGGGGGCCGGGGAGGTGTTTAATGGGTACAGAGTTTCAGTTTTGCAAGATGAAAAGAGTTCTGGAGTGCGTGTACCTATCACCACGGAACTGTACCCTTAAAACGGTTAAGGTGGTAAATTTTATGTTATGTGTATTTTACCACAAGTTTTAAAAAGAACACTTTGCTTTAAACTCAGAGTTCTTGCAGGGTAGGGATCGCGTCTCATCCCTTCCTGTAACGGTACATAGTAGGGGTTCAACAGATGTCTGCCTGGGACCCACGAATAGGCTACATGCAATTCTCCTGCCGCCCCCAGCTGAGGGCTGGCATTTCTGGACGCCCTACACGCCGGCGATTAAACAACTATCCCAGGCTTCATTCAAAACCAAAACAATAATTGAGAGTGGAGTGAGACAGGTAGGATGAGAATACATGCAGTCGCCACTGCAGCCAAAAATGAGTAGCTGTCACCCATTCTTAAAAGGACTCGTGAAAGGCAGCAAGGGATGCCCCTTTGCAGAGGGTCAGGTGACTCATGCACCACCTTGGGGGGGGTAGTCTCTCCTCCCCGCTGTTCGTCATGCTTCTACAACACACCAGCCCTCGTCCTTTAATCGGGATTATATGAAATAGCCTTTCAACCGGCAACAGAAGGAGGTGCGTTCTTAGTGGAGCCCCATCCATAAATATAGGGTAACAATAGGAACCAGAGTGGTCCCCAGGGAACACTGGGACTTGCCCTCCCCATGCAGCATACGGGGATGTCTGCAACTCTTTTCCCCAATTACCATCCCAGAATGGTGGTAACAAACTGATGAATTTATTTAGGTAATATCCACAAGCCTTAGTTCTCTTTAAAAGGAAAGGGAATGTGCATGTTTTGTTATACCCATCCTTTATTCCAGTTTAATGGGTCCCTCAGAGACATTAACTATACTAACGGGGATTCTGGTTACAGAGCCTGTCAGACCTTGTGGGGTGGGGAGACAGAGAGAAGGAGAGAGAGAGAGACAGACAGAAAGAGAGAGGAGGGAGGGAGGGAGAGGAAGGGAAGGAGAGAGAGAGAGAAGGCAGGTGGGAGGGGGAGAGCGAGAGAGAAAGGGAGAGAGGGAGGGAGGGACAGGGTGAGAGAGGGAGGTAGAGAGAGGGGAAGAGAGGGAGGGAACGAAGGAAGGAGAGAGAGAGGGAGAGATGTTGGAGAAATTCCCCCAGAGAAGTGTTTTCAAAATGGAATCCGAACCTATCAGTCCGGGAGAGAAAGGCTATGGATTCCGGAGCCCTCTCCAGCCTGTTTGGATGAACTACCTCCCCTTGCCTGTGATCCAGGTAGAAGTTTGACATTTTGGGAGCTCTAAAAGGAAGTTTCTCTACACATTCTCTCCTTCACCCCGGTCTCAGCGACTTCTTCTGTGTTGCCACCGCCTCTCCTTTACCCCCAGACAGATGCAGGGGAGGTCCCTGGGTTACTGGCTTTGGACCTGAGCTAAAAACAGGGAGCCCCTAACCCCAAACCATTACACTCGAGGACATTCTCACCACAAACACCTAGAAGCCTATCTCCCCATTCCAAAGGGGTACAGACAGTCCAATCCAGAAAGAAAGGGCTATTTAAAAGCTGTAATAAATCGTGTGCCAAGTGAGGTGTCAGACATGCAAACCTGTGAATGAAAGTCGTAGAGTTGCAAATAAAACGGTGTGTTGAATAGCTGGAAACTGCCAGGTTCTTTCTACCCCCAGGAAAGGCCCAGGGCCGCGAGAGGCACCCTCCCTGCTTCTGCGGGTGGGAGAGGGGGAGGGAAGGGGCCACACAGAAATGTCTGCTCCTTGGCAGAGAGGCTGACATTGAAAAGTCCACACCTGGATTTCCACCCCTGCACCTTAGAGCAAAGCAAGTGGGGTCATGAGAAGAAGAGAGCACACAGTGAGGGTGGCAGGACCCATGCAGCCTGCAGACAAAACCGCCAGGGTTAGAAACTGACAGACCCCATTTAAAGGTATTATACAAACCACATAAATGATCACCATTAATGACCGTTATTAATGTAAACTTTACATTCTCAATAAACCACTAATAATACTTTTAATAAAGAAAGAAAATGACAAATCAATATCAAATCTCGTAACTTAGTCAAGACGCGGGGGGCTGTTATCCGCCTGTTGAAAGCAGCCGCTGATAACCAGGCAAGGAAGGCCGCAGACCTAAGGTTAAGGTCCAGGCCAGAACCACGTCCCCAGGGTCAGCACTGGGGGTGGGAGGTGGTGTCTCTTCCAGGGTTTGCAAATACTCCAGAGGGTGCCCATCCTTCTCTCCGTGGGTCCCTTCTTTCCTCACTGATGTGACATGTCCATTCTTCAGACATGTGCGGGAACTGTCCCAGGTGCTGAAGACACAGACCCGCGGCCCTCCCAGTGGTTACCAGCCGTGCAGAAGGACAAGTCATCCATCTTCCCAGGGCCCTGAGGGATCTCGTCCCTCCTTCTCTGCGACCTCCTTTTGTGTGTCATGTCCCCTCACTCTCTCCACTTCAGCCGTACTGGCCACCTTCTCCTTCCTGACACGCAGCCTTTTACACGCTGTGCCTTCGGCTTAGAATACTCTTCCTTCACTCTGTGCCAAGTTAGCACCCTCCCACTGACTGGGTCGATCCTGAGTTCCCTGTGCTACTTATTCTCGTCACAACTTTGCAGTTCTGTGTGCATTCATCTGACTAAGGTCTGACCTGTTATGAGGCTGTAGGCTACTCAAGGGCAGAGACTACTGGCATCTGCTTCTATCGCCATGGTCTCCCCAGAGCCTGTCCCAAATACCAGGTACTCAACAAACACTTGATGAGTGGGAAAACGAGTGTACCTTAAGGGAACTCACGCCCATGAGGAGAGATGACTCCATCAGGCGTTTCCTGCAAACCCAGTTTTTAGAGGGAGGGTCAGGGGCCCTCTGAGAAACGCTTGGGCTGTGGAGGGTAGTCGGTTGTCATGCTCACTAGTGCCTTTCTGGTCTCCCTTTAAATCAGTAAGTTCTTCCACTTACTGGCCCACAAGGAACAGGTGCTTGGTCCGTGGTTGAGCCAGAGAGCGGCAGGAGCAGCAGTAAGTAGACACGGCATCAGGCATCCAGGGGTAGCAGGAGCCAGTGCTACGCAGGGAGGGACCACAGGCTCTCCTCTCCTATCCACTCTAAGTGATCACACGTGTTTGCCCAGAGTGTTCTGTGAGGATTCTGGGAAGACATGGGAACTCCTCCAGAAAGAATGCTGGGATTGATTAGTCATGTCTGCTCTGGGTGCCTCGCGGGTCCCAGTGACACGCCTGCTAGGTGTCGGCCAGCCCTGCTCTGGAGACCCAGGGGAGCTTGTTCAATGACCTCCTAGAGAGCTCTTTCCTGCCCACTCTCTGAGGGGCTGTGCTCTGTGTAATGAGGGAGGCCAAGTCTTCACAGTCTGTGGTCAAAGCTGGAGTTCCCACAGCTGGGTGGTTCCACAAGTAACCTCTACTTACATTACTGAGGCAGGCGTCACTTTAGGCCATTCATATTTTTTACAGAACATTCTCTGAAGTGCTGCGAATGAAACCTTGTCAGACAATGACACCCTAACATGCTAGGGGACCAGGGGCCCCCAGGACCCAAGTTCCAGGCTTCGTGATCTCAGGACACTTGTGCAGCTATTGGTTCAACAGAAACCAAAGTTCTGGCATTAGGTCCCCTTTTGTAAACTGGGAAGCCACAACCCTTCTCTGACTCGCTTCTGAGGAAAGAATCTCTCCGCCTTAGTCGGCTGGCCACCTGCAAGAACGCATTTTGTAAACATGCGAGGGCATGTACGGGCACTCCACAGAGCCACCTCTTCAGTGACAGTGGTAGGGACCGCCTACTGGTCACAACATGACGAGAAGGCTCCCTTCTGGGACCTCCCAAGTTCACCTCTGAAAGGACAGCAGAACTTGTATATAATTCACTCCTTTGCCAAACATCCCATGAGACACTTCTTCTCTCAGACGCTGCAAAGACCTGCGATGCCCCCAGAGAACTCACAAAGAGAAATAGCCATAGAAGCATGAGCGGCACTCAAGGGAGGTCTGTGGGCATGAGGCTGAGGGGGGGCTCTGAAAAGCCAGCTCCAGCGAGGGCAGTCGGGGAGACCTCCCAGCGTGGGACAGCTCGGGCTGGAGAGGTGAGTCGGCGTTCTCCAAACAGGCCAAGAGAAGGGCACTCAGGAGGAGGGGTAGCACGTGCAAAGGCCCAGAGACGCGGAACAGGGGGGCACAGCACTCCAGGGGGATCAGCACAGTGTTCACAGAGGAAATGGCACAGATGTGGCACCGAGCAGAGCAGGCAGGACCAGCTTCCCGGGGCCCTGGATGCCACACTGAGGCATCTCGACTGTATGCAAAGGACAGTGAGGAGCCGCTGATGGTTTTCACAGAAGGACGAGGTCAGATGTGCGCATCTGTAGGAGGGGAGGGGGTGGCGGGAGGGCCAGGAGGCAGGGGTACGAGTGAGAGGCGGCCCGAACTGTCCACACGAGACCCAGAGTGGGGGGATGAGTGATGACGGCGATGCTGCAGTCAAAGGTGTCTTATCTTAGAAGATATACGCTCAGCAAGGACAGAGAAAGAACTCATAAATTCTTGGAGAGCCCAGCCTCCCAGCCCTTCCTGGTCTCCACAGCTTTTTGTTATTGGTCTGTCTTCCTTGAATTACAGTCCACAGAGTGTCATCTCCCACCCGGCTGAGACCAGGTTGAGGGCGGAGCTGACAGCCCCCCCAGCTCTGCGCTCCCCATCGGGTGTGGCCCAGTGCCGGACACCCAACCATACATATACACGTATGGTTTCATGCATACATGGGTGTTTAGCTATAATTTTTAATTGCACGAATAATTTCGGTGCACAGACTGCCCAGGCTATAATTCATCTGGCTGCAAAAGCTCACAGTAAACTGGCTACAAACTTGTGGTTTGGGAGACAGCCATGATTCAGGAATTGATTGTGCCCATAAAACAGTGGGTTTAGAAGTGTCTGAGGCCAGCAGCCCAGGGAGCGGTGGGCGGGTGGGGGAGCACCGAGCACCCCCCCCAGCCCAGCACGATGGCCCCACTGGGCTGTGCACGGCAAACTGTCACACAGGTGTGCAAGGGGCTCCTGGGCACTTGTCAATCGTGGGGCGGGAGAGGATGCAATACCCAGGGGACAGGCTGTTCTGATTGTGCGGTTTGCTTTTGTGATAAATGAAACGGTTTTCAAATGGAGCTGGTGGAATTGAAACAATCACTAAACTGGGACATGAAAAGGCATTTGGGAGCGGGGACGCCAGCATGTCAGCCGAGCGGTGCTCTGCCTGGCTTCAGAAGGAGCCTGGGATCAATTGTTCCCTAAAAACGCTGGCCCTGGGACGTGTCGTCTCACTCCTAATGAGGCCAGTCCCCGGAGAGGAGGGGGAAAGGCCACAGGATAATCCACCTCATTCCTTCCCCCAGAACAGGAGGCAGGAAGAGCCTGGCCATGCGGTCGTTTCATGCTCATATTTATAGCCGCCGTATTTCCATACTCACTGGGGCAGGGTTATCCCGATTCCTGAAGACAATCAAAGATGGGGGAACGAACGTGGACTTTGGAGTCAGGCAGAGTAGGGTTCCAACTCTCTCTCTTCAGTGGACCATCTGTGTGACCTTGGGCCAGTTAATGAATGCCCCTGCGCCTCACTTTCCTGAGATTATTACATGGTAGTTCACACGGAAAGGAGCTCATGTTAATAGACATAAATCTCACAGCTTCAAAATCATCATCTCGAAGAGGTCTTCCTTGGAATCCCAACCCTAGTTAATCCCCCCGCCCCCCGCCATCACTGCCCCGTTTGACTCACTGTCCTCGTCTGCATTTCCACCGACCTATCTGATTGTTTACTTGGGGTTGTCCCTTTTCTGCCCACTGGCCTGGAATCTCCATGAGAGCAGGGATGGTACCTGTCTTGTTCATCGGTCTCCCCAGCGCCTGGAACAGGGTACATACCCCTTAAATTGGGGGCACATGTACTAAATGAGGAACACAGCCCCCGTGTGTGGTAGATACCTCAGGGGCGGTGGGCAGCACGACCTGGCACCTGCAAAGGCTCGAGGCATGGAGCCCACCTCTGGCCTGAAGCCAGTCTTTGTAACTTGCTGTGTGGACTTGGGCGAGTCTCTCCCGCCATAGGCCTCAGTTTCCCCATCAGTCCAATGAGGACGATGGTGTGAAGATGATCGCTGAGGCTGTCTCCAGCATCCCCTGGCTCTAACTGTCTCTGATTGCCACATGGGCTCTGAACGGCGGGCCCACAGGAAAGGCCAGGCCCCCCACCGGACCTTATGTGTGCCGTGCGCAGCTCCATAACCAGCAACAAAATGAACCTGGAGAGGCCTGCGTGCAATTCCTGGAAGAGGTGGGCCCTGGGAACAGCCAGCAGCCCCACAAGCCTCCCTGCTCCGCTGCCCCTGCCTTTGCAGCCAGGCACGAGGCCTGGCGGCTGTACCAGGACTCCCCTCTCAGCCTCAGACCTGGTTTGAAAACACAGGGAAGGAGCGGGGACAGGTAACCGGCCCATCCACACACTGGCTTGCCTGGCCCTTACATGGCCTGGGCGACATCATCATGCCCCTTCCCAGACCAGGAGGCCGTGGGAGTGAGACCCACGGGAGCCCCAAGTGACAAAGCAGGAACTAACGAGGAGCCTTTGACTCGTCTCCCACACTGAAGAACTTGGTGGCGTTTAGACCCCAGGCCTCTCATCTTTGACTTAATCAGGATACACCCCGAGTGTAATTTATGGCAAGAAAACACTGCTAATTCAGGGGCAGCCTCTACAGGAAGCACTGTTTACACTAGCCAGGCGATAAGAGCAGTGAAAAGTGCCAACATTTGTACGCGTTTCCTAAGGGTGAGGTAGGCGCAGCGCCAAGCACTTCAAAGCACTCTGGGGTTATCCTCCCCAGCTCAGTGAGGGGGGGCCTGATGCCGTGCCCACCCTGCACATGGAGAGCCTGGCGCTTCGAGAGGCAAAGTGATTTCCCCGAGGTCGCGCAGCTGGCAAGCGGTGGAGCCACAATTCAAACCCTGGTCTCCTAACTCCACGCGTTCGGTTCTGCCATCTCACCCCACCCCAGGCGGGCGGCTGAGACCACTGGGACACATGTACTCGTGGGACACTAGCATCATTGCGTTTGTGTTACAGGAATATCCTATTTACCACACACACGCACACAAAAGCGAACTGTACGTAACGACTATACCAACACAGTTCAGACGCCATGACCGAACCACGATGAAAAGGAGTGTTGTCCAACTCAGCCAGCAGTGACACCACATGGGCCAGGCAGGTCACTCCCTGGGATGAGGTCCAGCCTTTACCGGGAGATGCCTGTTAGGGGGAAACAGATTAAAACCATCCACCACTCTGTCTGAGGCCCAAGCTGGCCAGTGGAACCCAGCCTCCCTGAGATTCTGTGGGAGACCAGGAGAAGAGAGAGGGGGAAGACCCTCACCCCACACAGGGAAGCCCTTCAATTTGACACAGACAAAGCCCTGTTTCTTGCTCACTCTGCCTCACTAACGTGAGCCATTTATCTCGGCAAAACAGGAGAAGGCCCTTTACATTCTGAAATGAAGCGTCAGTATGCAGTGACAGTTAAGGCTTCAAGATACCCCAAGAGTCACTTTTTATGCTTTTCTATCCACAGTCATTAGGGGGAAAAAATCTCTCTACAGCTTCTGTAGAACCCATTCACTCGATTGAAATAGATCAGTGAGAAAGCGCCAGCCGCGCAGCCCAGGCATTCCCTCCCCAGAGCCCACGCGCCCACGGACAAAGGATACTTGCTCCCACCCCTGAAAGAAGGGCTGCCCAGAAAAAGTCCCTTAACTAGCTATTTGGTTCTTATCTTTTATACGGTAAGAACAAAATCTCTTTCTGAGAGTTACATGTCTTACACTTCAAACAAATGTAACTTTCGCCACTTATTTTTAAGCGCACCTGCCTGCTAACGTAATAAGGGACAGGCAAGATGACAGCATCTGCAACCCACGGCCATAGGACCCAGACCCAGACAAGGCTCCCGAGAAGAGCCTGAAGACACCTCAAGTGGATGTGTCATCCAAGTGTGAGACACACGACCTCCAGGGCACCATTTGACACCTCAGCACCCCGGTACCCTGACAATGCCACGCAGTGGTGGCTGCGTGGAAGGGGTGGGCACGTGGGCCCCCAAAGAGGAAGGGGCCACATCCGTGAGAATAAGAACACAGCTCAACGTTCTTCACTTGTTTGTCAGTCCTGCAATTATGAGCACCCACTGTGCGCCTGGCGCCTGGCGCACAGTGGGTGGGATGAAATAAAAATAGCAACAAAACTAATAGCAGCTACCATATTGAACTCATAGCCTGAAGCATCACTCTGCCAGGGGCTTCCTGGCCATTATTTCATTACACGGTCACAGCAAACTCTTAAGGAAGGTACGAATGTGATTCTGCTTTGCAGACGAGGAAACTGAGGCCGAGAGGTTCAAGCAACCAGCCCAAGTTTCGATAGCTAATCTGTACCAGACCCACCTGACTCTTGAGAGGAGGACACAACCTCCGTGTGCACTTCCTGAGCCTGTCATTACAAACAGGTGCTGTGGTCACCACATGGCAGAGAAGCACGTCACTGCCCTGCACCCAGGAGCTTGCTCTCCAGCGAGGAAGGAGGAGAGTTTACACGAGTGCAGGGAGGGGGCCGGGTAAGGTCTCGTCGGTGTTCAGTGACCACAGGGCAGCGGGCCGGCATGGAACCCGGCCACACGGTGGGGCCTGGAAGTCCACGCTCAGGGGTTTCACTTTATCTAGAAGTCACCGAAGGGTGAGCATGCATGAAGAGAAGGCGACCTACTCAAAGTCATTTTAGGAAGCCTACCAGCTGCAGATAAAGATGAAGCCAAACACAGCATCTAGAGTATTACACACACAAAAAAAGGGATCCATCTATTGAGACCCTCCAGGCAGAGCTAGCATCGGACTCACCCCCAGGAAACCCCAGTGCACGTGCCTGAGGACCTGCCTGCTCACAGGCGTGCACAGGCCCCATAATGTGAGGGGGACCAAGGACCCCAGGCCCCCTGCACGCTTCCCGCGGCTGCCACTTGGAGGTTCCTCCTGGCCCTCACTCTCCAGCCTGCCTGTCTGCGAGGGCCCTTTGCGTGACAATCACTGCTCTGCCCTCTCTCACCTGGAGGCCAGGGACGTGCCGTTTGTTGGGGCCGGAGCTGTCTCTGTCGCATGACCTCTGCTCCAGCTGTATGCACTGGGCCCTGGCCAGGCCTGTGGAACGGCTCAGAAATCCCCTGAGGCCCTGCCCAGCAGCGAGCCTGAGTTCCCCTTCTCTGTGCAGATTCCTAGAGACGCGGTGGCCCGGGAACAAGAAGGGACATTTGTGACCAGCAGCAAGGCGCAGAGATGGATTACTAGGGCATCTGAGCAGGCCCCAGGCGAGGGCAAACATTTTGCCACAATCACATCAGGGCCGTAGCTGAAAGGTCAGCAGCTTGGAGCAGGCGGCTCAGACACAGGTGAGGTCTCAGCAGTGGCTCTTGACAGCGGACCCCTCTGAGCTGCAGGTCAGAAGTGATGCCTGCCCCTTGGACAACAGCGGTGCCATGACTGGCCCCAGTGTGCCCTTGTAAACAAACTCATCGCCAGCTGTCTGCCCTGAGACACGTGGCTTTCTTCAAAACAAGGAAACCTACAAGCCCATCAGGCACTCGCTGTCTGCAGGCAGGAGGCAGGCGTGAGGGCTTTTTGTCCTCCGAGTATATATTTCACAGTTGGAACCCGAGGAGTGTTGAGTCCTGTTTTTCCGTGTGGTCAACCACATGGGGTCCGGAAAGGTGCCAGGGAGTTACACGGCCCGGTGGCAGTGCACAGCTGTTCCCACAACTGGCAGATATACCGCAGCTGCCCCCCAACGGAGGCCAACAATGAGCAAGGGGGCAGAGAGCCAAGTGACAGGGGTGGGGGCCCTGACCATTGGGCTGCAGGTGATGGGAGGACATCTGCCAGAGCACACACCAAGCGTTCACCCCACTCCTTTCCCACTGACCCCCATGGCCAAATTCACACGGAACGTGCCCAGCAGGGCATTTTCCAGCCCTCTCCTTGGCGGTTTGATGGCTCCCTGGACCTTCACCCACCTCAAGGCTGTCTAAGCAACTCCGTTTTCCTTGCTGCCATCGTCTCTTCATTTGCATGACTCGTCCTCTTTCATTACACTCCTGAGTGGACTCCCGCTGCTCTGGAATGTGCCCGGAGGGGACGGTGAGCCCTTCCTCGCAGGGAGCCAGCCCTCCTTCAGGGGCAGGCTTTTTCCCTGTCAGGGGTGTTTGCGGCAGGAATGGGATACCACTCAGCCTTTCCGAGACACTTGGATGCGTTCACTAGCAAATTCTATTTGGTTCGCGGGAAGGCTGGATGGTAGCGACAAAACCCATTAAGATTTTATTAGTGCTTAGATTTCAATACACCTTCACAGCCATGGTCCCACGGAATTTCGCATCACGGATGTCCCTATATTTAGAGCAATTTGGTCCAAACGCTTAACCCTGCTATCATTAGCTGACCCCGTCTAACCCCTTCCCCCCAGACCTTGAGTTGAGGGCAGGGAACACACCTCCCTCTTTCCTGTCCTGGGACTGAGTAGGCATCGAGTGTTTGTCAAATTTAATTGAATCCCCCAGGGCTAGGTTAGAGATTAGAAGGTGTAATACTAGCAATATTGACATAGTTTTACTTTGTGCCACTGTTCAAATCCCGTTTACGCGGATGAAACCATGAATTCCCACACCAACCCTAGGTGAGAACTAGTACTATCCCTATTTTATAGATGAGGAAACTGCGGCACAGATAGAATAATTTGCCCCAAGCTCAGTCAGAAACTGGCAGGGCTGGGATTTGAACCCAGGCAGGTTGGCTGGAGAGGCTGGTCTCCAGTCCCTTCCACATGCTGTCTCTCAAGTTGAACTGCTGCGAACTCCAGAAGAAAACAGTTCATTACGTTTTCTAGGAGAGACCCTTTATAGAGAGATAACATGTACAAGGGGAAAATTAATAAAATTCAGTTCTGCAGACAGCCATGCAAGAGCAGCGTGACAGACCCAGAAGGGCCATGCGCCCTGATGCCCAAGGGGCGGGTCCTCTCTGTGCACATTGGACGCTGCTCTGCACACAGCCAGCCTGCAGGACGGGCAAGGCTTCCAGGAAGAAACAAGGGGCCCAAGTGCGAAGTGGGGTGGGGGGTGGTCCTGGGCTGGGTCACGTGAGACTGTGCTAGTAATAGGGGGCGTGGCTGGGCTCGGCTATTATCTCAGAACAATGATTCCACTTTATTACGCCCTAGAATCACTGCGGGGCTTGGAAAAAGCCCTGGACTCAGTGCCTTCCGAGAGCAATTACACCGTCGCTGGGGGTGGCACTCCGGCACCGGTATTCTGTTAGGGCTCCCTGGGCGACCCCGAGATGCAGCCACGTTTGAGAACCATGCGCGTCAGTCACCACAGAAGGCTGTTCTTTCATTGCAGACTCACATGGTGCCTGGGGATCCAAACTGGGTGAGCCTCTCCCATCTCCCCTTCCCCCGCTGTGGTCCGCTGTTTGGGGCCGTTCTGGGGGAATGTGTTTCCCCTGGGGTCCTAGGGTCCCCATTCCAGAGGTGGTAGGTCTTAGATCAGGCGGCTCTGCTGCAAATCCCAACCTTGTCATTGCCAGCTGCACGGTTCTGGGCATATTATCTAATATTCAAGCCTCAGTTTCCTCATCTGTAAATAGGGCACTGTGGAATACAGAATAAATTGCCCCTCAAAGTCCATGTCCTACTCCCCGAAACCTGTGAATATTTTACCCTACATGGCAAGAAGGAATTAAGGGTGCAGATGGATTTGGGGTGTCTAATCAGATGACTTTAACACAGGGAGATTAACCTAGGTTATGGGGGGGGCACAATATAATCACAAGGGATCTTAAATGTGGAAGACGGAGGCAGAAAGAGTCTGTGTCAGAGGGACGTGACCGGCTGTTGCCGGCTTCAAAGATGGAAGGACGAACAGCTTCTAGAAGCTGGAAAAGGCAAAGGTAGGGGCCCTGCCCTACGGCCTCCAGAAGGGACCACAGCCCTGCCATGGACACCTCGATTTTAGTTTAGTAGGACTAATTTTGGACTTCAGACCTCCAGGATTGAAAGATAACAAACGCGTGTTGTATTTCGGCCACTCAGTTTGTGGTCATTTGCTCCAGCAGCAATAGGACTGTCCAGCAGCAATAGGACAGTAATACAGAGTGGATGGGAATAAATCAGGGACAGCGTGACTATTCGATGAGGGAGACTTTGTAAAACATGTAGCACTGTTCTTCGTGCTCTGGAAGCCTTACTGCTGTCATTAGTTTTCCCATCAGCATCCCGCCAGGGAGTTGCCTCCTCCTGCGGTCCTCGCATCCGTGCACCTGCAACGGGGCTGCTCATCCCGGCTCCTGAGGTGGCTGAGTGCTCCCAGGCCCTGTGCGTCAGCAATCAGCTTCATTTCATGATGGGGCCTGAGCTGGCCTGAGCTGGTGGGAACCAGCCAGTGTTTCCTGGACAGGGCAAGAAGCTCCCAGAGTCTGTGCCCATTCACACAGCACGCACCAGTGTTTCTGCTTCCTGACTCTGTGAGAAACAACAGGAAATGGGGCTGTGGGCGGGTGGGAGGGGGGTGGGAAGCGAGGCCCCCCAGGGAGTTCCTGACCACCAGCTAAGAAAGGACCGTGGGAACCGTCAGCAAGGGCCTCCGAAACTTCATCTAACGGGGCGCCAGGGGTCCAGTACGCCAATAGTTGCCACCAGCGGGTGAGAACGGGGTTTGTAATGGTGGTCGGCTTGGCAAGGAGGGTCCTAAATCGAATATTCATCAAACCCCTGCTGTGCCGGCGCTCATGGGCCCTGGCACCCTGCCCTTGTAACTGATGCTTGCAGCATCCACCAGGATGCCATTCCACAGAGGGGCAAACAGACTCAGGATGGTCAGTGATTGGCCCGAGACACCTGTTAGCAGCAGGTTTTTGTTTTGTTTTGTTTTGTTTTTAAGATTTTTGGGGGGAAGGGGAACAGGATTTTATTAGGGAACAGTGTGTACTTCCAAGACTTTTTTTTTCCAAGTCAAGTTGTCCTTTCAATCTTAGTTGTGGAGGGTGCCGTTCAGCTTCAAGTTGTCCTTTCAGTCTTAGTTGTGGAGGGCGCAGCTCAGCTCCAGGTCCAGTTGCCGTTGCTAGTTGCAGGGGGCGCTGCCCACCATCCCTTGTGGGAGTCGAACTGACAATCTTGTGGTTGAGAGGACACTCTCCAACCAACTGAGCCATCCAGGAGCTCAGCGGCAGCTCAGCTCAAGGGGCCGTGTTCAATCTTAGTTGCAGGGGGCAGAGCCCACCATCCCTTGCGGGACTCGAGGAATTGAACTGGCAACCTTGTGGTTGAGAGCCCACTGGCCCATGTGGGAATCGAACCGGCAGCCTTTGGAGTTAGGAGCATGGAGCTCTAACCACCTGAGCCACTGGGCCGACCCTGGATTCAGGCTCTTGATTCTGAATCTAAAATGCTCCCCTCTGTACCAGATTTCATTTTCTTCTCAGAAAGGCCCCATTAATATTACAGTCATTATTGATTTAATCCTAGGAACATGAGGACACAGATAGCACAGCCCACTCACCTTGACATGCCAGCCATAAAAGATACAACAGCTTCAAGAACTACAAACAACTAGAAAGGGACTTGAAGGAAAGTTGGAGCCAAGTGAATAAATCTTGTGTCGGGTGAGGGTGGCCGAAATTGCACTTCTGCCTAATGGTCATAAGCCTTGGGTTTCCTGTGGCCCCTGAACTGGACCAGGCAGGTGAGGGAGAATGCGTCCACTCCCGACTGTGGGCTCCCAAGGATTCCCACCAAATTAGAATATTGTACCAGCCCTGGGAACTAAATTTATCCTGCAGGCTCACCCAGATCAGAATGTTCTCTGCTACAAGAGAGCCTGTCCCTCACTGTCCTCGTCCTTCTTTTGTCCAGAGCCAGGCAGTATCATCTGTAAAATTCAGCCCTGTCAATTCAGCTTGAAAGACACACACACTCACACACACACACACACACGAAGCCAGCCCTCAGTGGCAGACACCATAGGTTTAGATATGAAAGACAGGAAAGACTGGAGGGAGAAAGGAGAGCCAGGTGGAAAAAGGAAGGTTTAGATGATGCTGATAAAGGGCCAAAAAAGAAACGGAGAGGAAAAACTGTCTCAGAGCAGCGGCTGGAAAGTTCTCCTGCTAGAAACCAAGGTCGTCAGTTCCTGACACGTCAACTATTCCTTGACAACCCACAGGCAGCTTATCTCCTGCGTCTCCGCTGGCTGGCTGCGTTTGCATCTGCCCAGCCCACTACAAACTGAGAAGCCCCGAGTCTTGGGTGACGTCATACTCCTGCAGGCAACGGGCAAATCTTAAGACAGGAACCCATCCAGCCAGCACTCTGGGAGGGTGACCCTGTGTGCCAGGCCCCCACCCCAAACCTGCAGATGGCATGCTGCAGGCAAAGGAAAGACCAAACTCCCTGAGGGGGTCGCAGAGTCTGGACTGCTTGGGAACACAGTATGTTCAGGTGGCGGCTGGGCTTGGGAACAATAAGAGAAGGTCAAAATTATAAGATCCTGAGGTTCTTTTAAAGCCTCAGGGCAGCCCCTGCTAAACATCTCAGAAGATCTGACAGAGCAAAACAAACTCAGCTTCTTAAAAGCCCTGATCGTGGCGGCTCGAGTCCCATCCGTGAGGTCACAGAACCTCAGATTCTGGGGTCCGGAGGGGTGTGTTTCCCTGCCTCCCACTCTCGAACCAGGTGGCTGGCGTCTTTATTCCTAAAGATTCCCCAAAGAAGGAGCTTTTCCCCACGTTTCCTCCAGCCCAATCCTGTGCTTTATTTAGAGTCAGCGCAAGTGCCCCGACTGGGGTGGGGGGCAGTCTCCCCACCGGCTCACCCCTTGTCTTACTACTGACTAGTGATGTTTTCCCAGTCCTGCGTAAAAATGCTTTGCTAACACAATTTGGGGATCCGTTCCCTGACTTCCCTAAGCCCCTCCCAGCCGACAGTTAGGGGCTACTCCCACCGTAGACATGGACCCCTGATCTCTCCTGCCCCGACTCACCAGGATCTGGCTCCAGCCTCGCTTTTCATTTTCACATCTCACCATTCCCTCCCACCCCCAGAAGCTCTGAGCTTTCCTGCTCTCCAAACCACCTCAAGTGGGTCCCTCCCCCTAAAGCACCTTCGCCCCACCTGCATGGCAGGGGCATCATTCCCATGGGGGGCCTCCTGGCTGTGCCCGGCGCACCCTTGCTGGGCAGCCAGCTCTCAGCTCTTGGCAGCCCTGGCGGGAGTCTGAGTGTTTATCTCCCCGTTAGATCACAAGCCCGGTTAGGGCAGGGGCATTGCCGTCCTTTTGGTGCTCGGCTCAGAACAGACCTTCAATAGCTCTGTGCAGAGTGAATTAATCACCTTTTGTCCAGTCCTCAGGGGAGGTGGACAACCGTTGCTATTTCTAACAGCAGCAGGAAGACAAATATTGCCCTACCCACCCCCTCACCCCCCATTGCACACACACACCCAGGGGTGGTCATTTATTTTTGCTCTCAAATCAATAAGGTTTCTAGCACATTCTAGCAAGAGGCACCAGGGGTGCCAGGAGGAGCATTGGCGAGCATTCAGCTCCCTGCCCAGTTTGCACAAATGAGGGAAGTGAGGTCAGCGAGAGGCAGGGCCTGTGGTCGCCGACACCACCGGCAGGGTCCGTGGTTTACCTGCCTGTGGTACTGAGTTCAGAGGCTCCAGCTGCTCTGCACCTGGCCCATGGCTCCACCGTGGCTGGTCACTGATCTCTGGTTTGTGGCCGTGGCCAGGGGAGCCCCAGGTCAGCAGTCACGGCCAAGGCCAGCAGCTGCGGCTGAGCGTGGCTTTGGGCGTGCTGGAGCCACGGAGACATGTGACCACGCACAACACTCTATATACAGCTTGTTGGGGCAACATTGTGACAACCCAGTCCTGCCAGGTGGCCGGCACCCACTTCATGCTTTCATCTCAAAGACCGTGGGCAGCAGAAACGGGCCCACCCTGCCCTGCCCTGCCCCAGAGAGCAGCTCAGTAGACACTGGGTGACTGCACAGCAGGGCTCACTGGGGCGGCGGCCTGGGAGGAGGAAGCAAGAACCACAGCCACAGGGGAGGCCACAAAACATTTAGAACAGAAAGATGTGCAAATCCTTGAACTTCACTTTCTCCATTCCTCCCATTTTTAATCCAACACAAGGAAGCTGAGTTCCCCAGATTCCATTTCTGGGTCCACATATGTGTCAATGGTTTGGTGAAACCAGCAGTCAGGCTCGCGGAGTATGAAAGAACGGGAAGCCGGGAGGCCCAAACACTCCTGTTGGGTGAGATGCTACAAGCCCTGGAACAAAGGGCTGACATGAATGCGGGGAAACTAACCGAGACCAGCGAAAGGTGCAGCTCTTGCCCCCAGAAGCCAACCATACAAGCAAGGATGGGGGGCAGGGGGCGGGGAGCCTGTGGTTTAGCAGCTCTGGGAAGAAGAGAGGGTTTTAGTAAACATTCCATGCAGTGGGAACTAACGGGCATGGGCTGTCTTTGGGGAGCAGTAATGAAGTGAAAGGGCCGCAGCCCAGTACTGACAGGCTGGCACCCCGGGCAGAGCAGTGGGGCAGGACGGAGACAGTGCTCCTATAGTAACTGTGCCAGGCAAGTTGGGGTGTTTCATCTGAAGAGAAGACCTTGGGAAGTCCTGTGTCCGCCCTGGGGCGTGGGGACTGGGTGTCCCTGTTACCACAGGGACAGTCAGAAGAGGAGGTAATAAGCGTGGGGAGACAGGTGGCTGCCGAAGCCTGGCACACCCAGGCCACCTGCAGCCCAGGGCTCAGACAGCGTTGGCATGTGGGTCGTCAGGTGTGGTCCTGAGGGCCAGGGGACTGGCAGGGACCCTGTAGCTCCTGGCGAGCAGTGAGTGAGTGGCACAGGAAGCAGGAGCCAGCCCCTCAGAGCTTCTAGGAGCCCAGCAGGGGCCGGAGTCCCAGCACTGATGGCCGGAATGCCACCCTGAGATGGCAGCCCCCAACCCCCTGCAGTGCTGGACCCCGTCCTTGGGGTGGGCCTGGGACCCAAGGGGCGACAGCGGGGAAACCAGGATAAGGAAGGGCTTCTAATAGGCAGAGGAGTCACCAGAGGGCAGAGCAGAGGCTGGGGGTCCCCTCTGGAGGTGTGGCTGGGGGTGGGGCGCAGGCGCTGCTGCAGGGTTGGCCCAACAGCGTGTGGGGAGTGGTCAGCCCTCCCTCCGACATGGTCGCTCTCCTCACCCTGTCCTGGAGGGGAGTCCCAGTGGTCAGCCCAGCTCCCAGGTGTGCTCAGGCACTGCGGAAACTCCGGGAAGGGCACAGTTGGGGGACGGGGCTCTCCCCCAGGCAGGGCAGCCTCACAGGCTTGGAGACGACAGTCAAGCCTGGCCTGAGTCCCGCCCTGCCTCTCGCCGGTCACACGACCTTGGGCACATCACAGAATCCACCTGGCAGGACTGTTGTGAGGATTCAAAGACAGCGACACACGGAGGCCACCATCATTATCATTTGTGGGTTACAAGCCCTTTTCCAAATCTAGACTTGGAATCAGAACCCGGGCCTGTGATGTAAGGGCGTGAGGACAGCGTGAAGGGCAAGTTCAGAGGCTGAGCCAGTTCAGGGGTGCTGGTCGGAGGTGAGTGGGTGAGGAAAGTCCACCAGGGGCCTCAGACACCCACCCCCAGGAGCCACAAAATGACAAAGCCAGTTCTAGAGCTGGACGGTGGTGATGGCTGAACAACAGCGTGGGTGTGTTCACGGCCACTGAACTGTGCACTTAAAATGGGGTTCAAACAGTAAATATCGTGTTATGTATATTTTACCACAAAGAAATTTTTTTTAATGACAGAGTCACAATTTGGGCCCAGGTCTAAAGACCACAACCCTTCCCACCGCCAGACGGGTCTGTATTAGTGACAAAGGAAGTGGCTGAACTTTGTCTGAACTGCATTCAGTTATTTAATTCAAAGCTAAACGAAGCCCCATTCACACCTTTTCCAATGATTGGGCTTTGGAGAATTTGAGCAGTGACTTTGCTATCTTTTCTCTTAAAAAGAGGAAAATGTCATTTTACCAGATTCCTTTAAACAGGAGACTAGAATGATCAGAATTTTCTTGGTGGTACGATGCAATGGTCATTGTAAAGGAAACGCCACGCACTAACACATCCACAGTGCCTCCGAATTTCCCAAATCCTCAGGGAGTCCCTTATCTTCAGCCCAGATTTAGAATCACTGAGCTCCTACTATGTACAACACCTTGTACTGACTGGCACAGCAGGAACGACCACCGAGATGGCTAAGAGGTGGCCCTGCACCCTCACTGAGCTCACAGGGGAGCGGCTGTTTCTTCATCAGGAGACCCCCCGGCAGTGCTTTCGAAACACGTCCCCAGGCAATGGGGTTCACAGACGTCGCACAGGAGAGCTGATGCCTTTCCCTGATTGAAAACTATTGCTGTAGGGGACTAGGTCACCATTTAAAAATAGAAACAATAACAATACAAAATATAATAGTAATTAACTCTGAAAAAAATCATGGACAGTCTATACTGTCACCCTCAGGGAGATAGAACATTCTGTTAAGTTGAGATTCATTCCCCAGTGACTTTGGAGCAGTGGGAGTTTGCATTCGTGGAAAAAGGTGGGAACTCAGCACTGAGGAAGGGAACTGGCCACTGACCGTATTTATCCTAAAAGCTTTACGATGTCTGACCAGTTTATATTGGTAAGAGACTTAAGAGGAGTCACCTTTAAACTTTAAGAGGCTGGAGCCCAAGAACTCTCTTTTTGATTGTTTACTACTTCAAGTTCAAGGCTATTAAGGGGACAGCCTGCTCCCTTAGGAGAAGGGACAGGTTGCGCGGACAGTCCCCCGCGAGAGCTTCCTGAATACAAACTCTGTTGGGCATTGTTAGCAAAACCATTTACAGCTACTCCAGCTCCGTTTTTCTCTCCTTGTCACTGAACAGCCTTCAGACATGGAGCCCCAGAGATCATCTGGTCCAATCTGCCCACTTTACAGGCGACAAAACCGAGGTTGAGAGAGAAGTAGCCGGTCCAAGCTCACCCAGTGATTGGGATCCCAGACGGACATGCCACAGGCCCTTCGCACCAGGAAAAGGTGGCAGAGGCCTACTGGGCAGGAACCCCGCCAGTAGGACGGCACCGGGCTGCTTCTCCTCAGAACCCTTTCCTTCACGTAGCTGCCCACACTGGACAGGGATCTCTCGTGTCCCTGCATTACAGCGGAAGCTTCTTGAGAGGAGAGCCGGCCACCTCACTCCACAGCATCCAGGGTGAGGACAGGGTGCGCTTTCCACAGCAACACACCCATGGCTGGATTCAGCTGCCCAGGGCCCCCTCTCCTGAGCCAACGGGAGGAGCATGGAGGTGAGGTGACACCACCTTTCTATTCACAAACCGATACCTCTGAACCCAGTTTGCCCTCTGTCCCCCTGCCAGGGCTCAAGGGCAGAGGACACCCCTAACATCCTGGACCCGCAGATCTAAAGAAGCTTCTGGAGGACTTGGCAAGAGGCATTTGCCTGCAAGTCAAGGAAGCCCCAGCGGGCGGACCTCAGAGTTCTGGGGCTGTCCCTCCCGGCTGGAGCAAGTCTGCACATGCCGGGAGTGGCAATTTTCATACCTGTTAACAGACCCTGCACACGCCCTGTTAAGAAGCATGACACAGGGTGACATTTCCAAGTGACAAAACAGAAAGTCAATACAGGCAGCTGAGAAAGCCCTGCTGTGAACACCTGGCCCACAGGCCCTACCACTCTGGGTCGTGAGACTCTCGGACCTGGAAACAGCAGCGAGGCCTTCAAACCTACAGGCAGGGCCAGTGGAGAAGGATGGCCCTCTGTGAGGCAGAAAGGGTTAAACCCACGTGTTTAAATATTTAGCAAATAAAACCAAAATGTCACACACAGACTGCCAGGGCTGGCGTGGTAACCATGGCAATCCATGGCCAGTAGCAGGTCCAGTAGTGAAGAGGTGCTGGGACTGAAGCCACCAACAAGAGGGGACGCGCGGGTGGCGGGCAGGACCACAGTGGGCGTGGCCAGCTCGCAGGGGTTGCCCTCTGAGACCCTCAACCCCTTATGATGAAAAGCACAGGCCAGAAACCAGGGCTTCTCAGACTGGGCTCTCAGCCTCATAGAGACCCTGTTTTCCCTGCAGATGAGGGGAGAATAAATCTGCCCCGAATGCCCCCCGGGTTTGTTGTCCATTCATTGGTTGACATGTGTTGAATACCTGCTGGGCACTGGGCACTCTCGGCTCTGGGACATGACAGCGACTCCCTGTCAGTCAGTCCCCATCGCCATGGACACGCAGCCAGGGAGCGGGCGCGGGCAAAAGACAATGTTTACAATTCCACAGGAGACATGCGGTGTCAGGGGCCAGAGACGACGCTGAGCCACCACCTACAAGGAGTGTCTTGCCCAGGGTGTGGGGTTGGCAGGAAAGACGCCTGGGGGAGGAAATACCTATGCTGAAACCTGAAAGTCCAAGAGGTGACATCAGGCAGCCCTGAGGTCTGATAATACAGGTGAGAACACTCCAAGAAATACAAAGCACGAGACAAGAAGCGGTGCCTCCATCGTCACTGAGGTAGCGGCTCGCGTGGCAGCAGCCTCTCCGTCTGGGAAGGGGAGGCTGCCGAGGACGCACAGAGTTCGGACTATGAGGGCTGTGATGAAGGCTGAGCTGCTGCTCACCTCCTCGCCTTTCTTTCCAGCCCCACCAGGTGTGGGAGGCCTGGTAGGAGGGCGGGGGTGTCCCCAGCTGATGCACAGTGGCCCCGCCGGGCACTGTCCCCCTGGAACACATTCCCCGTTCCCAGTCTCCTATGTGCTGCGATCTATCCGGGGAACACTCTCGAGAGTGGAGCAGGGGGTGCATGTGAGCTTAGCAGAGGAGACACCACCTGGAATTTCCCGTCGAGCTCCACACTGGCGCCACCCTGGGTGCTTGGAGCTGCCTCCTTGTCTCCGCACAGCACACTGGGGTTCAGGAGCTGACATCCTCAGACCAAGCAGGCTGACAGGGCCGTCTGTCAGGAGGTCTTAGGATCTCAGGGGTTCCCAATCCATTCAGCACAGAAGGACGGCCTCGGCCATTGGCCCATCTCTGAGCCCAGTGAAGGCAATTCAAACTCATCAGCCAACCAGCCAGGGACACCCTTAGGAGATGTCTTTCAAGGGCGTCAGCCCCACTGAGGTTAGGCAGCTGCCATCTCCCCTGGAGGACAGATGCACCTTCCTTCCCTTCTCTCTCCACTCCCCTAAAATGCTCCAGGCCAGTTTCAGCTCAAACACACAAGGTTTCTGTTCCCAGTGAACACAAGTGTCAGTTAAAGCCTGTGAAATGTGCCTGGTCTTCTGTGGCAACGTGGCGTTTCCTACACGCCTCGTATTAAGGCACCTACTGGCCTGCGTCACATGGGTCACAGCTTCCAAAGGCAGGGGTCGGGTCGGAATTACTTCTGGATTCTTAATGCCGGACATAAAGTACTTACAGGTAAGTTCAGGATGTGACCTGAACCTACTTTCTTCTACAGGGAGAAGGGAGGGTGTGATCTCTCAAGTTCCTATCCACATACGGAACATGTGACATCTGCCATTGAACTCTGCCCCATCCTAGGCTCACAGCGGTGCCCCTGGTTTAATTCAACAAACATTAGTGGAGCACCTGCTGTGTGCCAGGCAGTGTCTTACAACGTCCTGCTGTTGCAGCTTCAGGAAGGACACTAACGCTCCCCACCGGCGCCCAGATGTGGGTATGTCTGCACCACCCACCCCTGTCCCCAGGCTCTGAGCAGGGGACTTCCCCCCACCCCGGGGCACTCGATCCCCTTCTGCTCCCTCTGGACAAGTGCTGGCAGGACTCCTTCCTCTCAGGAAGCCAGTCCCCACAGGCCGCACACCAGACCTCAGAGAATTACAGAACTGGGGTCTCAGGATCCCTAGTTAACAGATGAGGAAACTGAGGCCCAAGACCACAGAGCTAAGGAATGGTCTAAAACGTTTTGGAAACCAGGGATCTTGAATCCAGCACCCTTTCATTCAAAACATGCACTGCAAACACCAGCTCTTTGTTGGACACTGTGGGTCTCTGGAAATGCAAAGATTGGTGACATCATTGTCCCTGGGGCAGGGGAGAAAGACGTGGAACAGAAAACTACAGTATGGCCAGCTAAGATGCTACAAGGGGACCTCGTAGGAGCAAGGCTGACTAGCTGGGCCCAAACCACTGCCATGTCCCTCTGGCAGGAGAAGGTCCATCTGTGTGCAGAAAGAACTTTACAGGAAAAGTAAGAGGCAGAGGGAGCCAGGTCCTGGTGGCAACCCAAGAGACAGCGAGTCAAGTATTCTAGGGGGCTCGGCAATGGAGCTAAGGGAGCGGGTGATGGAGCTAAGGGAGCAGGTGATGGAGCCAAGGGAGCAGGCGACGGAGCCAAGGGAGCAGGCGATGGAGCTAAGGGTGCAGGCGATGGAGCTAAGGGTGCAGGCAGGGCCGGGCCGGCGTGGGGAGGAAGCCCCACCACCTGCTAGCACCATGCAGTCCTGATGGTGGGCCCAGCTCATGCATGAACAAGGCCCAGCTGGGGCAGAAAAGGGACCGAAGTTTCCATTTCATGAACGCCCACTCTACTGTTCTCTACTGTTACCAACCCTAAGAGTTCAGCAAAGTGGGTGATATGACTCCCATGCTTCAGATGGGGAAACTGAGGTGCAGAGAAGTTCTTAGTGTGGCCCAAGGTCATCGAGGCTGAAGTGTGTGAACCAGGATTCCATACCACTGATGTCAGATGTCACTTTGTTTCTCCAAACTGTGCGTGCCAGGCCAAGGTAAGTGACTGAAATAGCGTCTTCTGCTGCCCATGATTAGGGAGAAGCAGAGTGAGCTGTGAGCTGAGATGGGACAAAGGGTGCCCAGCGAGGTGCTGGCCTGTCAGCCACATGGCCATGCCACCAGCCCAGAACTAAGGTCACACCCACAGTGGGGCCGGGTCAGGTTTGAGAGCCAAGGCTGCAGGCCCTGAGCTGGGAACAAGGACCCCAGGAGAAGCAGAGGGAGGCACACCTCGCTCTTCTAATCCCAATGCCTGGAGTGGAATGAGGGAGCAGCCAGGCTCAGAGGGACCATAGTGGGGGCATGGCTGGGAACCGCTCGTGTTCCCCCAGACAAGCCTGCATTGTATTATAGCTGAGCTCTGCGATTCTGCCTTTTTCTTTGGCCTGGGTGACACCTTCTGCACAGGTCAGGTGACATATAATAACAAAGACTCCCTCCAGTTGAGGACCTGGGGGCTGAGAGAGGCTGACGGACTCCCTGGCGCCGTGGCTGGTTTTGGGTGCATGGAACCTGGCCTGGGGCCCAGACTGACTCCTGCCGCATTCCCACCGGCCTGCACACCTGGTTCCTTTCTGGAGCTGACTGCACAATGTCAAAGACCATGTGATTTGTCCAGTACCAATTCCAACAAGCGGCTTGCTAGCACCTGGGACTCAGCCCTCAGAGCACAACCTCTGTGCACCTGTGACGACCAGAGACTAGAGCCCCAGCCTCATGGATGAGTGCCCCCTGGTCAGCGACAGACGGCGCAGCCCTGCAAAGGTGGCCTGGAGCCAAGGCCTCCATGTCCAGGCCAGCCGTGGCCCCGACACTCAGCAGGAAAGCAGACCCTGTCTCTAGGAGTGGGCACTCGCCCCCACATCTGTCTGCACCCCGGCAACGCTGAGGACAGCTTACCGAGTGCTCTCTCGTACCCTCCATCATCATAACAACCCGTCAGAGGTGGAACAAAACCCCCGACGTTCCAGCCCGGAAAGGTCACGGGCTGACCAAAGACACACCGTGAGAAGAGGTCACGGCTGAGGCCCGGCCCCAGCCGTTCTGACTCTGAGTTCTGGCCTTTGTCAATCTCTCGCCACGGGCCAGACGTGGCTCTCTCTGTGTTCCTCCAGCCAAAATACCAGGATTATATCCAGATTCTGTGTGTGAGGAAAAACACCTGGATATCCAGGTCCCCAGGGGAGCAGGCCAGCCTGAAGGGAGGGTGATGGGGAGACTCAATGTCACATGAAGACACCACAGTCCTGCTCCCTCCTGCCTGCCCTTCCCAACCCAGGTGAAACCATCTTCCCGACGGCCAACTGGAAGTGCACCCCGGGGGCCCAGCCAGTATTCCTCTGGGTGCCAAGTTCCTGGGCATCAGGAAACAGAGGCTTCTGACCACAGCCAACTTCTACTCTATCTAGAAGATGACTCTGCCCAGCCCGGCAGGGGCCACCAGTAGATTCGTGTGTGTGACACGAGGCAGGTCTGCCTCCCTGGACGAGAGGGGGTGGTTCCATGACTCCAGTTCAGAAAGGATCCAGCAAGAGACAGAGAAGTCAAAGCGACTCGTAGGGGCTTTCACAGTAAGAGGTGGAACGCAGGCTGCCATCCAAATCGTGGAGCCGCGTTTGCCTGTGGATGAAGGTGACGTCGCAGTTGTTCTAACGCCACAGGGCAGCCCCACAGCTCCCTCTCGCGTGACGGCCCAAACCGAGAGAACAGCCATGATCTTGGACGCCGTCTTATGAAATCACCCACACAGCTGCTTGGGGGTGGGTGTTGGCGGTGAAAGGAACGGCCCCCACGTGAGGGGCGAGGGCCAGGGCACCTACCTGGACTTCACGTGTGTGATACGCGATGATGAGACCCAGCAAGATGATGGTGGACAGGCTGATAAGGCATTTCAGGGCCAGCGAAAACATGGACTCCTGCCGGAGAAATGGAGAGAGACAATTAGGCATCTCGTCTTCCTCTGAGGCCATGGAAAGGGGGAGGCATGGGGACAAAGGAGGGACTGTCACCAGCCCCTCCTGGGAGCAGCTAGGGTACAAGCAAAGCGCTTCGGGCTGGGCTCTGGGCCAGAGGAGCTCCTGGAGAGAGAGGGCGTCTGCACCAGAGCAAAGGGGGTCCCGGGCAGGAGAAGGCCCCAGGGGTCCCTCCTTCTGAGCACGGGGGACGAGGGGTGGGCTACCTGGTCTCCACTGCAGCCCTCCACCCCAGCCTCTGTTTCTAGGGTTAAATCGCTTTCGCATTCCTGGGATGAACTCTGTCGGGGCGTGATGTATTATGTTTGTTCAGCGCGGCCAGATTCAGTTTGCTGATGTGTTGTTTAGAAGTTTTGCCTCCATGCCCATAAGTCATGTGAACGTAATTCTTGTGTGTGCCGCTATTACATGGTTGGGGCATCAATCCTGTGCCAACCTGGGCCTCTCTGTTCTCTTAACAAACCTGAACCAGAGGATTCCCAAGGTCCCTTCCATCTCTGACCAAGCAGAATTCTTTCAGGAATGAATTAGAATGTCCTGGCAACTGCTTTCATCGCCTGTTTTAGGCCAAGGGCAGGGAGGGGGGCAAGGGTGGCAGAGGAGCTACCAGGGAGGGAAGGAGGCTGACCAAGGGAGGTCCTGGGAAGGAGCCCCCGGGGTCCCTCCTGCTGAGGACGGGCTACTTGGCCGTCACTGCAGTTGTGCCATGTGGCTAGGAGCCCGGGCTCCGGGGCCAGCTCAACTGGTCCAAACCCTGACACAGCCACTTACTAGCTACGTGACCTCAGGCTGCTCAAGCCACCGCTCGGTGCTCAGCTGCCTCCTGTGTCATATGGGGATAACACGAGTACCTGCCTCACGGGGCTGCTGTGGGAAATAAAGGTGTGTGTATGTGAAGTATCTAGGCCAGCACCTGGCCGTGTAAGGGTTAGCTACTACTGTCATTTACTTCGCTGCCTCTACAAATTCAGGGCATCTGGGTTTGGGACTTGGTGCCGTTGTGGGCATTTGAAAGCCAGGAAATAGAGACGGCTCTCAATCCCAAAGGAAGATAACAGCCCAGCCCTGAGCAGGTAGCAGGTGAGCAGCAGGTGGCCTGGGCATCCTGAGAGGTGGATGCCTCATGAGAAACGGCCCCTGTGCTCGGAGCTGGGATCAAAACAGTGCCCGGTTTCTGGAAAGCACCTTACGGTTTCCAAGGTGCTTTCACATATTGCTTCTCATCCATCCCCATGACAGCCCTTGGCCTTTGTCCCAGCTTTGTAGATACCACGGGCAGAGGCTCAGAGGGGTGAGCGGCCTGTGCCAGGGTTCAAAGCCAAGGCCTCCGACTCCCAGCCTACAGCACGGCCCACAAGCCCTCAGGCTCACTCTCTAATGGGAAACAGAGTAGAAACGTCAGAACTGTCCATTTAAACAGACCCAAATGACAGCTTGCGACGATAATGGAAGGTACTTCAAAGGTAGGCTACGATGAATCGCCTGATGAAACTGAGTGGGTAGGGGGACAAGAGGGGGAGACATCAATGTCAGGAAAGCTCTCAGAGGCAGAGTAACGTGTGGCTGAGAGCTGCAGTGTTGTCCAATATGGCAACCACTAGACGAAGTTCAAGGCTTGGACTTGAACCTGGGACTTCCAGATGCCAAGATGCTCCCATCCAGCCTCTGTAGACTGAGATGGAATGAAAGCAGTTTTCCCAGGCATCTGTCGACCTACCGTTCATTTATCTGATATAGTTTCTGGGGCCCACTTTGTGCCAAGCATGAGCTAGCACTGGGAATCCAAGAGAAAAGTAAGGAAGTAGCTCATTCATTCATTCATTCATTCGTTCGTTCGTTCATGCACTCATGACAAATTTCAACCACCTCTCACTCCTTGAGTACCTACTAGAAGTCCAACAGTGTATTAGAGGCTGTAGAATATTTACAGAGGGCCCCTGCCCACCAAAAGCTTCCTCTGCGGTTTAGACACAAACTCTGACTTTCTAGAACCCTGTGTAGGGTCGTCCAGCTGTGGGCAAAGGTCTCCATTATGCGCTACCCAGACGATGGCCTGAACCTGAGTCACTTTCCTTTCGCCTCTGCCGTGGTCTACAGTTTAATGAAGGGCAGCCTGCGATCATTAACTCAGCACACACGTATGGGGGTACCTAAGCGGGACGTGGTACTGGCTGCTCCAGTTATGGGCACCAGGAAAAGAGAGCACAGTTCCAGCCCTTAAGAAGGTTCTGGTCCTTGAAAACACTACTTGATGCCTAAAACATGACCCAAACCATCGACCTAGTTGGGGCTGAAGAGAGCAGGCAGTGAGTTCAGGGCCACGCAGGCTGTTTTAGGATAAGACAAACCCTACAGGAACCAACTGGGGACAGCTCACAATGTTTTCGAGCCAGAAATGACCAGAACTTTCTTTTCAAAGGGGTCTCAAGGCATCTGGGAAGCATCAGGCCTCCCCAGGAAAGGGTTTGGGATCGGCTGCACATTTCAACCTCTGATTTATTCCTTTTGGCAGAAATTAGCTGAAATCATTACCCAAGTCTATTTCCATCCTTTTACATAAGCGGAAACTCCCACCTGTGGCTTTGGCTGGTGCAAACTCCTTGGCCATCTCCAGCCCCACGGGGAGAGGAGCTGGGCACTGGGTCAGCTCACTACTTCACACATTTCCTTTCATGCTCTAGCACATGTCAATAAACCATCAATCGTTTCCAAAAGCCAGAAAACATGTCAACAAATAGAAATGTTTTCTATTTGGTAAAATGTCGCATTATCATCTTTTCTTTGCTGCCTGAGCTCCAATGAAGCTTGAAATCGATACGGTTCTTGGGTGATGACGGCAACTCGAGGTTGGCTAATTAGCTGCCATACACCATGTCTTGGGAACCGGCCAGATCTGCTCTGCCCCCTCTCACTCCCATCCGAGGGCTGAGAAGGACTCAGAGAGCTGGGAGGGAGTCCTGTGGCCAACTGGTCAACCCTTCTCTGCAACTCTGAACTTTTCCACAACAGAGTAACACTCCTAATACACAAAAATGCTTAGGAAAGATACCCCATCACATGAGAGTGATTTTTAAGTCATGCATTCCTTAATGTCCAAAGTATTAGGGAGGTTCAGTAAATTTAAGAACAGCCAGTGATGGAGCAGTGAGTGAGGGGAGGTTCATGATTTAATATCAAGTGCAAAACCCAGACCCCAAAACAATACATGTATATTTCCATTTTTTTTTTTTTTTAACTTTTTTGGTGTAAAAAACAGACTATAAAATATAGTACCATGTTATAAAGTGGCAGGGTACTCCACTCACAGCCCGAGGTTGTCTGCTTCTGCCAGGGAGACTGAGAATCCAGCAATGCTACATTGATACTGTATCGCTCTGATGCTCTGAGTACAACAGATGCTCAATAAGGGCTTCCTGAAACGACTTAGTAATAGTACTTTCATGTTACCTAACATTATTGAGTACTGACTGTGTACCAGGCCCCAGACTAGGCCTCCTACACAATTTACCTCACATCCCCGCCCTACAGACGAGGTTATAATGTCTCCATTTTACTGATAAAGAAACTGAGGGTCGGAGAGATGAAGGGACTTTTCCAAGGTCACACAACTAGCCCAGATTTTATATAGTGCGTACCAGGTTTTTCTATATACCATGTTTCTTCAAATGAACTTGGCATCCCTGTGGGTTCCTGTCTCCCCAGTGGAGGCTGACTATAGCCACCGGGGGTGCCGCAGGGTCGGAGGGTGGACTGTATTCCTGCAAGATACCCCCGTCATGTGGCCCCTGTTCTGCTCCAGGCCATGAGCCAGCCCTTCACAGATCTGTGATTTCTCATTGATGAAAATATCTTTAATAAAGCACTCTTGTAGGGCTTACCATGCAAAGTGGCATCACCCACCCACTTTTATAGAGGAAACTGAGGCTCCCAGAAGTTACCTAACTTGTCCAAGGATGTGCCAATAAATGACAAAGTCAGGACTGAAAAAGCCAGGATTTACTCCATATCTGTCTGCCTCCAGGTTCTGTGCTGCCCTTGCGCAGACACCCCCTGCCTGCTCCACCTGCCCTGCTTGCTCCACCTGCCCCACCATGCCCCACCTGCCCCACCGTACCCCACCAGCTTCCGGTTTCTGCACTGCTTCTGTCTTTCCTCCCCCGAGGCTGCGCACACTGTTATGAAGTGTGTTCCCCGGCTTCTGAGCCAGCCGTGTAAATTGCTCTCCTGGCCTGCCTTGCGGCTTCCCAACACAGGCCAGAATTGTAATGAGTACGGTAGATCTTCCCAGAGACTTTGAAGTTCTAAACGTGTTTTATTGTTTGGAAGATCTGAAAAGAACAGAAAACTATACTTGCAGGCAGAGCCCTGGAGGGGCACTGAACAGAAGTGAAATACGAGCGTCAGCTTAACCAAGATGAGGACGTGCAGATACCTTCCCCAACCAAGCTGACACCCCCAAAGTGTGTGTACACACACCATGTCTCTCCGAAGATAAGACCCAGCCGGACCACCAGCTCTAATGCGTCTTATGGAACAAAAATTAATGTAAGACCCGGTCTTATATTATATTATATTAGACTGGGTCTTATATTAAGGCTGGGTCTTATATTAAAATAAGACCGGGTCTTATATTAATTTTTGTGCCAAAAGACACATTAGAGCTGATGGTCCAGCTGGGTCTTATTTTCGGGGAAACACGGTATGTAGTCCGTTCATGATTTTTGTCACTGCCTGGAACCCCCAGAGGGGGAGAGGTGATACCATCTAAAGTCTGTATTTACTGAATTAAGATCTACATTTTGGGTATTCAATTTGGGAAATAATTGATTTAGAAATCTTTTCTGTTTAATAAGGTCAGCTTTTCTTTCAATTTCATGGAGAGGCTCCAAAATTGATTGATATTCAGCATCAGCTTAATGCTGTGACTCTGTAATGGTTGTCCTAATTAGATGCTCTTGCTAATTAATGCTATGCAAATTACAACCAGTCCGTCATCCACTGGCAGGGAAGACCACAATCCTGGTTACTGTTCTCGGAGGAGACGCGGCTTCTCTCCGCAGCCTGGGGCTTTCACATCCGCACCTGCCCCTGCCTTCTTCCCCTCTCCGCGCTCATGCTGCCGCTCTCTCCCAATCACTCTTCCACTCTGCATCCTTCGCCCTCATGCTCATCTCTTAGCTCAGCTCTGTCTTCCCGTTGAGCTGCTGATTTCGGTATAGTCATAGCTCTTCCCAGCATCCTCAGAGTGACTGCCAAGCCCGGCTGCTCCTGGAAATCAGCCACCAGAACGCTATTTTGGTCACCCATAGTCCAGAGGGGAGTCACTCAGACTCCCCTGTATCCTTGGACTGTCCAACTTGAAAGCAGGAGAAACAGGCAAAGTTGTCACAAGGGAATGGGACGGTGGGCCCTGGGGACCTCAGAGGGCACCTGGATCTCCAACACGCCTGAGACAGGGAAAGTTCCAAGAACCCAAGACACTTTATAACCAAGATGACTCAGGAGCTGGGCCCTGGGCTTAGCCTCCTAAGGCCCAGGGGATCTCCACCTCCTCCGTGGAAAATGCCTGGCTTTAGATAAGTCACTTCACTCTTCTAAGCCTCAGTCCCACCAGTAAAATGCAACTCTTGGACCAAAAAGTCTCTGAAGTTCAGCTAAGTCTAATGGCCGATGGCACACCTTGCCATGACACACACAGATCACAGGGACACTCCAAACCCCTCCTTCCTTCCTTCTTCTTTTCCCAAGCATTTCTGTACATGATGAAATTGTGAGTGTGAAATGGTCAGCAGCGAAACTCAATCGTGCCATCTTTTCCTCAAACACAACACAGTGGCCAACAAAGATTACCATTGTCTCTTTCTCAGTAACATGGGATTTAAAATCAAAACACCAGAATTCAAGTCACATCTTTGCTGCTCACTAGCTGTGTGACACCGGACCTGTCACTTAACCTTTCTGGGCCTCTACTGCCTTCTCTACAAACGAGGTCTAACAGGACCTCCTCTCATCTAACTCTCAGGTGTTGGAGGATGAAATAAAATAATGCCTATAAAAAAGTCTTTTTTTAACACAAAGAAAAATTCACAATCTCTTGTAGCCAAACACCCTTTTTCTTGCTGCACAGAAATCAGTGCGGGTGAACTCAATCGGGAGCACTTCCCATATCAGCATTTTAGGGCTGCAACAATTTACAAAGGGACTCCCCAGCATTTCAGAAAGAAGACGCCTTTGGGGGTCTGCAGGGGGCCAAACGGCCAGTCACTCAGCCATTCACACTATAAATATTTACTGAGCATGTACGGTGCCCAGGTCCTGTGCTGGGTACTTGCAAAACGCCAGGGATGTCCCCACCCCACCCCTGGCCTACTGAGCCTGGATCCCACCAGGCAGACGAAGGGGCGGGTGAACAGGGCCTGGAGGAGCTGCAGGCGGGGACAGTTGGAAAGGGAGAAGTCGTGCCAATGTGTCCTGAATGACCAGGGCACGACCAGAGGAGATGACCCTAGAGAGGCAGCTGAACCTGAACTTGACCCTACAACCTGGGCATGTCTTTACCAAGTCCCAGGGGCTGGAGACAGGGCTGAACATCCCTGCTTCCTTTTCTGCACCTGGGTCACCTGACAGGGAGTTTCTGCTCTGGCTCATACCTCCCCCCACCCCACCCAGGGCTGGGGAAGGCGTGAGGCATATCCCCAGTGCCAGGAGAGCCAAGGTGAAACCAGACACACTCTCCGCTGTGTCCCAGATGCGGGCAGGGACCCTCTGAGCCAGCTGACCAGGACCAAAAGGGGGAGGGTCTGACTGGTACCCATGGGAACGTGGCTTCTCGCAGCCCCATCCTCCGTCCCTGGGTCAGCTGGACCCACCTTCTAAGCTCTGTTCCTGCCTAGATGCTACACAGGGTAACCTCGACACCAAGAACCCCACTAGGCTGACCTGGGACCCGCACCTTCCTGAGCAGACCCCGCCTGGTGTCACCCCATCAGCCACTGGTCTCCGCTGAGGTGACCAGCGCATTTATCACCACGTAAGCCCATTTATTCACTAATGTTATTCGCTGTCTCACACCCGCCACGATGGGCAGGAGTTTTCCATTTCATGGTCCACCTCTCCATCCCCATGCCTAGGACATTGTCTGGCACATAGTAGGTCAACAAATATTAGCTGAATATTCAGTGAAGGGAGCAAAACTGTGACATGTGTCAAGCCGGTAGGCACCTGCACCCTAAAGTTCCAAATGCATAGAAACAAAGGGGACATGACAGAAAGAACAGCGAACGGTTCATGTATGTTGTTGTCACTGTCTTAGAGCAGGGGTGTCCAAACTGCGGCCCGCGGGCCAACTGAGCAGCAATCCATTGTTAACTGGCCCCCAGCAAATTCCAAAAATATATTTAGTTTACTTAAATAAACCAGGTGAGGCAATACGTACTTCACCTCGAGTGAGTGGCCCGGCTGTTTGTGTATTTTACCGCATATGGCCCTTGGTAAAAATCATTGAAAAAGTTTGGACACCCCTGTCTTAGAGCCTCAGAGCAACCCCAACAGAAGCCCCGGAAGCTTCAGCACTTACCCGCCAACCCCGAGTGAGGAAGACGTGGAGGCCAGACTCAAACCCAGGCAAGTCGGACCCAAAGGTCTGCGCTTTCTCCACCCGGTGGATCTCGTGACACCTGGGGTGTGCGTCACGGGAACAGCACCCTTCCAGGCCCAGCCTGCTCCCTGACAAGGCCCCGGTCGTGTCACCATTAAACCTCGGTCACCGGCATGACAGACCGTGAGCAGCCTTAGGTCAGGGCTGGGGATCTGCGTCATCCCTGCAAGTGCAGCCCAGACCAGGCCTGATGTGGGGAGCAGGCGGGAAACGCTTGTGGGGGGAAGGAAACCAACGGTCTCAAAATAAAACTCATCAAGTCACGTTGGCCTGGGGCACTTGTGGTGGCCCTCCACTCTGTCACTCCCAGAGGGGATGGAACCTGATGTCTAGCGGACAACACGCGGTTAATAACAAGGACATTTGGTCCGAGCAGAGGGTGGCCCGCTAGTGTTCAATGAAGCCAGTGGGATGACCAGGACGCCAATTAAGAGGAAATGATCGTCCCCAGACCTTGGCTCTCCCACTGTGTGATGCCTCAAGGAAGAAAAGGTCATCTGGGAGCCTGTGCTACCAAAATATCAAGTCAGGCAGGTCCCCCCTGAGGCCACCAACATAATTCCAATTAAGGAGCTGGTTTCCTTTACAAGGTCTGAGCAGAGCTGAACTGGCATATCATGAATTCTCTGCTGCATGCTTGCTGATAATTTATTTTCCTACCCCACTTACAACACTGGCAAAGATCCCATGTGGCTCAATCAAAATTTTTATTACATGCTTGCCACGTGCCAGGCACCGTGCTAAGTGTAGGACACAGATGTAAATATGACAGCATAGCTCAAAAGGCGGTTTGGTGCTTTCCGCTCCGAAGGTAGCCAAACGCTGGCCCACCTGAAAGACGCTTTCTGGACCCAAAGCAAGCACTCAATGTTTGTTGGGTGAATGAAGGTGTAAAGGTAAACACAACCTCAAGCTTTTGAGCTCTATCCCTGGGCAGAACGAAACCAGAAGGGGTTGTATGTCTCCACCCGCTCAGGCAGTATGAAGGTGGGATGGAAGCCTGCCAGGCACCAACGGCCCAGGGCATTCTAGAACTCAGCAACCTTGGCTCCAGCCCAGAACAATTAAATCAGAATCTGTACAGGTGAGGCCTGGGCACTGACATTTTAAAAAATATTTCAGTGATTCTTACATGCTGGCCAGGGATGAGACTTGCTGCTCTAGGGGCCCAAGAAAGAAGCCCAAAGGGCTGGGGCTGCGATCAGAGCCTTGAGGAGACGCCATTGAACAGGCAGTCAGTCATACACATAAGCAGTGGAGCCCCACAGTCTTGGAGTTAAAAGGAAACTTAAGAACCAACTAGTTAAATGACCCATGACGCTCCTCTGTAACATTCCTGGCATGGGGTCAACCCGTCTCTGCTTGATTACCTCCAGGAACAGGGAACTCACTTCCTCTCAAGGCAGCCCATCTCTACTGTGGACGGCTCTGACTTTTTCAAAGATCTGGCTTCAGCTTTCTCAGGTGCGTGGCCCCCAGGAAAGCTAAATAAACAAATGCCACTGTGAAGCTTTCCTCTGCTGTGCCTATGCCAACGTCCCCAAGACAAACAGCCATAAACATACAGAATGCCAGGCCTGGAGGCACCCGTGGAGATCAGCTAGCCCCCCACCCCTCATTCTACATGAGGACACTGAGGCCCAGTGAGGCCGGCTCAACCCCTAACATACAGCAGCCTGTGTGGAAGCAAAGCTTTGAGCAGGGATATTGGGGCTCCCAGGCCTCTGCTCAGGGGTCGGCAGCTCCATCTACTCCACCTTCCCTGTCTATGAAAATACAACAGCCATGAATTTATCCGTCCTCCAAAAGCCTGGTTCCCTACCCTGGAAGTCACCGCCGCGCTCCACACCTAGCCACTCTAATTCCTTGTCCCATAAACACTCTGCTCCTGATCACCTGTCACCGTCTCTGCTTGTGGAATGAGTGTTCTTGGCCAGTCTGCAACTACATTACTCTCGCGGTGTTGAAACGCCCTCTGGCCTTCGGCTTTGATGAATGCACACCCGTCACGATGCATCTCACGCGGAAGGTCCCGGCCCACTCCTGCATCTCGGGAGAACACAGATGAAGGTCTCCTGTCGTAGCCCCAGGATCCATCCCAGCAGCTGGGGGTCCCGAGTGACAGACACCCGCTTACCCCTGCAGGGAGGCAGTTCCGCTTGCCGTGCCACCAGGGGTTCTCCCTGCAAATACCCGCTGCTCCCCTCGCCAAGACCATGGTCCTCACATTCCCTCCAGCTTGCACACATTCTCTTTACATGTTCTAGAATGTTGGAAACAAGGAACTGTGCTTTCTGGATGGAGTGCTTTGAAGTCGTTTTATTTTCTCTTATTCAAACCTATCTGGTCCCCAGGCCCATACAACGGTAGGAGATCACTTTGCTCTGCAGAAAGCCATGTGTGCTCACTGGGTTTCCACCTAGAACTGAACCAGGCCAGTCCTGGGCCTTTCTCTGCCCATCCTGCCCCGTGACGCACAGCAGAGACAGCAGGAGCCGTGGTCAACCGTCTGCAGTGAACTGGGTAAATTCACCTTCAGGTGGACGTCACTTGAAATAAGAGTGCTGGTTTGTGTCACCTGATAGCCACAGGGACGCATGTGTCAGTTTTAAAGACAAAGTGAGGCCTAGAGACTTCCCTCCACCTTCCCCTCTCAGCCGCATCACCCCCTCCACTCGCCTCCCCTTCTTTTCTCCCTCGCCCCTGCCTCCGTCTGCACCAGTCGCCGCTGCTGCGGCAGAAGCAGCACTGTGGCCTCACCGGCACCTTCCAACCTCACCAGAGAATTCCAGAGTGCACCTTGCTTCCCACTCACTCCCAGCCTCCTGCCTGGAGGCAAACCCCTCTCCATCTCCTCCCGAGCCTGGCAGTGTGGTGTCAAGTGAAAATTCTCGGGCCCATATGGTGAGAAAAAGAACTGCCTGGGTGGCCCCACAGACACCTTGTGAAGGCCGTGCCAGAGCCTCCCAGGGAAGGAACAGGCCTGTCTGTTTCCCACCCCCTTTCCAGGCTTCCTGGAGCAGCGTCTGGGGACAGCATCCCCTGCCTTCCACTTCCACACCCACACTTTGGGCAATAAACGTGAGACCACGCGTGTTTCATCCGACCACAGGCTTCGGTGGCAGGGGTTTCTGGGCCACCGAGTCCAACACCCCACTCTACAGGCAAGGAAACCAAGGGCCAGCGAGGGGCTCTGTCTAACCAAGGCCGCACACCAGTAACAGAAGGGCCTAACATTGCCCTATGTGGTCCGAGGGCTGGGCCAGTATTTTCCCCATGTCCCCAATCTGCCTGTCCATCAGCCCAGATGCTCCTGAAAGAGGCAGGGCCCTGTGCCACGGTGCCCCCACCCTTTGCAAGTACTCAATTCAGCCTTGGGGAACGAACATTTCTTTTATGGCTCGTTCAAGGGCAAATCAGAAATAATAACTACCTACTCCAGGTTGTCCATTTTCTTTTTGCTTAAAAATATAAAAGCTCACACATAAATAAAGGGAAATGGTCTGGAAAAAATAACCAGTTGGCACGGAACAAATGGCATGTCGGTGCTGCATGAGAAGTGGAAATACCAATTTTTTTTTTTTTCCAGATCCTCGGCACAGCCTAGCCTAGCCACTTGGCACGGGCTGTTCAATTGTTTGGATGTGATGGACAATGTTGACCGAGTGCTGGAGCCCAAACACGGCTATTAATAGGCCGCACGGGGCCTGTTGTAAGTCTCTCCCTCACTCGCTCACTGGCACCAAACTATTGCCAACCTGCCCATTCTTTGCTTTGAGGTGACATCGGTTCCAGCAAAGGGGCCCCATGTGAGCTATGTCTCCTGCCCATGTCCAGGCCAGCTCATCCCAGAGCCCAGAAGGCCAAGGGCAAGCCGACGTGGGTTGCCCGCCTGTGCAGAGAGCTTCACAGGGGCCACGGGGCCTGAAGGTGCCTCAGGTGTGGCCCTGCCTCTCACAGTCTAGGGGTGTCGGGAACCTCTTAATTTCTCCAGCTATTTATTTCATCCACTTCCTTCCTCCAAGAACCTGAGGCAGCCCCAGTCTCAAGGCAGGAGCTCTTCCACCCTAACTGGTTCAAGTTCGAGCTGTTTCAAGGCAGAAGGGCCCCCACGGTCCCCAAAAGGATGCTGCTTCTAGGAATTCTCTCCAGATTCAAACTCTGCAAGGGTTTACTGAGGACCTGGGGCACGGCAAACCCTGAGCCTACCCATTTTCATGTAGGACCTCACTTAATCCTTGCAACAAGGGATTACTGACCCCGCTGGACAAGTGCGGAAACTGAGGCACGGAGTGATTACACAATGTGCTGAGATCACACAGCTCATCCGTGCAGGGGTGTTCTGATGCCAAGCCCAGGACTGGAGGAGACGCCTGCAGAGTCCCTGCAGAGACCCGAGCCCTGTGGCTCTCTGGACATGGTCCTTCTGCTGCCTCTCTACTGAAGCTGGAACTACTGGTTCTCACCCTCTGAGCTCCATTTGTGGCCCCCGACACAAAGCTCCCCGATCCTGGCCAGCTGTCCTCTGCCTGCATGGGGTCAGCCACCAGGAATGCCAGACCAAAGACCATGGCTGCACGGGACTGGCTCCATCACTATCTGTAACATCCATTAGATGAGAGTAAAAATCCTTCCTTCCTTCCTTCCTTCCAGAATTATTGGAAGACCAGATAATGACTATTGGAAACACGCTACCACTCAAGTGTTCCCATTGAGCTTAAAACAGTCTCTGAGTAGGGTGACCGTACATCCTGGTTTGCCTGGGGGAGTCCAGGGATGCCTGTTGTCTGGCATAAGTATGAATTTGAATAGTAATTATTCATGTAATACTCTTGAGAGCGTCCCAGTTTAGACAACGAATCATATGATCACCCTATGTAGGTAGCATTGGCTGCCATGGGGTCTGAAGAATCAGGGTGCCCTCCCTGCCCTTCGGCGCCATGTCTCCTGGCTTTCACACCCACCTTGTAGGGCCGGAGGTGTGGGGCTCGGGGCAGGCATCATTTTGCCAGATTAAAGCAGTTGAAGAGACGCTGTTTTTAGCAGGGCAGTAACAGTGCCTGGATTAACTACAATTATACTTCACTCCTTTAAGTTTTATCCATCAATTAAAAACAATTTCAGTCATGTGCTTAGCCTGCCTTAACCCTTTGTGGCTTGAATTTCTCAGCACAGAGGAGGCTGTAACCACAGAGAGGGCTGAACATCAGAATATATTTCCTACTGAATCACTGTGTCCTGGATGTCAGTTTTAGACTTTCCTGCTTACAAAGCATTTCCTTGTGCAGTTTCCTATTTGATCCCTGGGAGACACGGGGAGCCACTCCCACCTGGCAAGTGGGAAAATGGAGGATCAGAGGAGTTAAGCAATTACCCAAGGTCACACAGCTGGCTAGCAACCCCCAACTCTTCTAATACTGGGCAGTCAAAACATTGTCCCCTTTATAGATGGATGAGTGCGACCTGCATGGGAGCCCTTTGGGGTGCGGCCCTCAGGCCCCAGGGGTCTAACACAGCCCTGAGGCCAGGCACGGGCGACAGGCCCCGAGGGGACTGGCGGCAGGCCTGCCCGTGCAGTCCAGTGCATCCGTGATGCAGGTTTGCCGGCTGGCAGTCCTGTCCCTTTAGCATTTCAAGTGGCCTTACTGACAGAAAAGAAAAGGAAAGACACCCCAAGGACAGTGTGTCCACACCAGGAAAATGTACACACGTGGAGACCCAGAACCTTCCTTCTCCCGTCTTCAGCTGGGAGAGCCGCAGAAGGCATCTCTTGCTAACAAGGAGATGGTGGGACTCCCACAGGCCCCACCTGGGTGACGCGGCGTTGCGGTGGGAGACGCCATGGGAACCGAGTCTTCTGCTTAAAGGGCCTTTATTTGGGCTCCTGCACTGGTCACAGACTGTTAGTTGAAAGTAGATCTCTGAGGTCCCCCCGTCCAAAGCCTCATTTACAGATGGGGAAATTGAGGCACGGGGAGGGAGTGACCCACCTGTGCCCCAGCTTGCCAGGCCAGAGCTGAGGGGGAACGTGGTCCTCTCCCCCCATGGGGTCTTTCTGACTGGCTGAGCCACAGAGCAGAGCTGGGGGCTATGTGGGGTGCCGCTCACGGGAAAGCGTGCGGCCTGCCTTTCTTCCATCGCTGCTTCTTTCCTCCACCCTCGTCTCACACGCCTCGCCCATATTTCTTCCCTCTTGCACTATTTCTATTTCCCCATTTTCTGGGAACAGGGGTTAAGATCGTCAGCTAAAGGTTCTAGGTCTGAATGAAACGCACTGTACGGCTGCCCCCAGATCCCGGAGTCCCTGGGTGGTCACCCGACTCGGGGTCTCATCCTGTTTCTCTCTGTCCCCATTACCTCACACAGGGTCTGGCACATAGTAGTAGGTACTCAATAAACACTTGATGAATGAGTGAATGAAAGAAAGAAAGAAAGAAAAAGAAAGAGAGAAAGAAAAGAAAGAAAGAAAGGGAAAGAGAGGAGGGAAGGAAGGAAGGAAAGGAGGGAGGGAGGGAGGGAGGGAGGAAGGAAGACCATACCAAATTCCCAAGGAGAATCAAGCAAAATTACTCCACTACAGGTCTCATCACTCAGGCAGTAAATAGCACTTAGAACGGGGCGAGGGTTCTGAGTCACCTTTCATTTCCTCATCCCACTAATTAAACAGCTACTTATTCGTCTAGAACCCATTGTTTGAGCCTTTAAGTATAACAGCTGCCCCTCCTCGGGGCTCCTCACCCTGGAGCAGCTCTAGGACCCGCATCACCAACCACTGGAAAGGTAGCCGAGCAAATCACGTCTATGGGCGCAAACCTACCTTCACCCACAGCCGCCCTCAACCCCCCTCCCCCAGAAGTGGCTCTGGGGGTCCCTGGACAGAAAAAGCGAATACCAGCCCCCCAGATGCCACTGCGGATGGTGACACACTAAGCTTTTAGCTAAGGAAACGGCCAAAGCCACTGGCCTCTCTCCATACAGATGTCCCTGGCTTGGGGCAGCAACTCCAAATCATCTGCCTCTTGTCACTTGGGACCAGGTGGATGGCGAGGGGGGTGGGAACGGCCCAGGGGTGTAGATTGTCTCACTGAAGAAACGCAGCTGGGCCAGAGCTGTGAGCTGCAGGGAGCCAGGTGGGCAGGGGCCAGGGGAAGGGCGCTCCCACAGGGCTGTAAAAGGCCAGGCAGTCCACGAGATTTCGGGGTCAGGGGTGCACATTCTTGCTGGAGGACTCACCCCTATCCCTCCAGCTGCCACCAGCTGCTGAGCGTGCTGGGACAGCCAGGAGACGTGGGTCAGGCGGCCAGAGGTCAATGGACAAGTTCAGAACAAAGGGCATGTGGGCCAAGAAAGAGCAGCGGTGGTGGGTGTGGAGAATGTCAGAGCTGGGACAGGCCTTACTGTCCTCTCATCTCACAGGCCAGGACACCGAGGCCTAGGTGTGGCCAAGGTCACCCAGCGGCGAGGTTCAGACCTGGAATCTAGAGCTGGAACCTAGCCCCCGAGCCCCCCCCCCCCAGCGTTCCTTCTGCGGTCCCTCGTAGATCGCACGGTGCTTAACACAAAGCCCAGACGGTGCCGGCCCTCTGCCTAAATCCTTTCTATGGCTCCCCGTGGCCTCTGGGATGAAGGGGGACCCCCCTCAGCAAAGCACCTACATGGTCTGGCCCCTGCCCCCGTCGCCAGCCCCGCTCACACCTCAGGGTGCAGCCACACTGAGTTATGACACGCCTCCAAAATGCACTGCACGCTCAGGCCTCAGGGCTTCTGCACAGGTCACCGGGAAGGAGTGACCTTCGTCTCTTGGCCTGTCACATTCCTCATCAACCTTCAAGACCCAACTGTGTTCTCGCTACTCCCACGGCCCCCCCATACCCCACCCCCTGCCACCTCCTCTGTGCTTCCTCCACCAGGGACACAGGCGTCTCTGGGGGACGATCTAAGAACTTAAGTGCCTGTTTACCAGGCTGTGAGCTCTTTGAGGGTGGGAACCAGCTTTCTCATCTTTCAGTTTCTCTCCCACCCCCAGCACCTAGCATAGTGGCAGCTATGTGAGGAAAACCCCATTAATGGTTATGGAATTCACTGTCAAATTAGGGGTGAGTGACCCCTGGGCTGTGTGCGTCGCACCATTTATATTCTTCAAGACGCTACTTAGCGTACGGAAGGGCCAGCAGCACCCAACACTCTCAAACTCCCGTTTTCTTTCTCAGCGCCCTTGTTTCCCATGTGGGAGGATGGTGGGGTCTCAGGCCACCACCAAGAGTCACGTGAGGTGGTGTCTTTTCAGGAAGAGCAGCAGCTGAGACCCAGAAGACCTGAGAGACGCTTCTGGTTGATGCAAACGCAGATCACTGAACAGTGTTATTGGCTAAGCAGCCAGGCTGGTAACTGAGCTCACTTACCCATGAAATGAGCCGGTCCACAGGTGGCCACTGCCTTCGAGTGCACTGCAGTCAGCAGCCCTGAGGAAGCGGGGCACATTGATGCCACACTGCCCCATCACGGCCCCAAGTCTCGGGCACCTGCGCTGGGAGGGGAGCAGCGAGTTCCCAGAAGACCCCCTTGGGGACTCTAAGTGATGTGATGTTACGGACCACTTGCGTTCCAAAGTCTGTTTTCCCTACACAGAGTACGAACAGACTGTTATACATGCTGACACCGCCGCAGCACCACCGGCTGGTAGGGAAGGAAGACACCCAACACGGGGAGACTGTAGCAGGGAGGTGACCCGGTGGGGGAGGGGAGTGACCAAGGGCTGGCCTGGCACAGGGAGGGAGGGTCCTTGGGCTCGAACCCCAGCGTGGCCGAGGACTCCCTGCCACATGCCCAAGGCAGACATCTGAGCCTTTCTAAAGCAGCCCCCAGCCACCCCCAAGAGCATTTCTGGGGGCTCAGGTCACCAGTGGGAGTGTCTCGAACGATGAAGTTCAGAGACAAACACAGACAGGACGAGGTGCCGGGAGCCACATACCAGGGCTGCCTCTCCAAGCCGCAAACAGCTCTCAGAGGACACCGCGGCCACCGGCTCCGGCAGGAGCAGGGCAGGCTGGGAGACGGGAGGATGGCGGGGAGACAGGGATTTCGGAGGCAGCCTGAGAACCTGGCAGGAAAGGCGCTGGAAATTGTACTTCTCCGTTTGGTTTGTCTACGTGTCTCTTGTAATTTATCTAGTATTTCCTGAAAGGTCACTGGGTGGCGATTTCAATATTGCAAAATTTGTAGAGATGCTCTAAAAGAAATGTACAAATTTCACAGGTTCACGCTGGCTTAAAGGTGATATATTTCATTAAAAGCATCTATTCTGAGTGTCTGGGGAGGATTTGGCGACCGATTGGTGCAAGACGCAAAAGGCCTCGTGTTGATTAAAAGACTCCCTGTGTTTTCCTGGGTGGTAGAAGAAACAGAAAGCCAAGACATTGGAGAAGGTGTGGTTTGTGGACAGAGGAGAAAGTGGCGAGTGAGGTCACCGAATGATCTGTCCCCTTCCGGTTCCCCGAAGCAGGGAGCTGGGTAAGAAAGACCCTGATGCAAAGCAGGCTTCCCGCCTCCAGCAACCTGGCAGGACCCCTCTCACATCCCTCTCACTGCTCCTCAGGAGCTAAATTCAATCTTTGTCTTTCCAAAGCAAACAAACAGGGCGCACCCGCCTGAGGGGAGAAAGTCCTTATCTGCGGATGGAAAGGCTCCTGCAAGCAAACACCTCTTCCTCAGCCCCACTCAGAATTCTCCGTTTCCCTCCAAAGGCACAGCCACTTCCTTCCTGTCAGCCTAGTGATGCATGGCTTCCTGGCAGGACAGCTGAGGAATCTGGGGAAATGCGTTTTCCCTCACAGCCTCAGGTTTGCCTCAAATGGCGCCAAAGAAGCCCCTCCTCCACTTTGTCCCCACCAACACCCTCCCCTGAGCCCCCCAAAACCGGGCCGCCAAATCCAGACGAGGCGTACCACATGCCAGCACCTTGGGCTTCGGTCTTCCCGAGGCCTTCGTGGAGACTAACGCTTCCATCCCCAAAGCCACATGGGAGGCCTGAGCATGGGGGAGGCCGCCAGCTCCTTCCTGCTCCCCTGCCCAGAACCCAGCCTGCCAGGAAGGCTGAGGCCTGCCCTAGGGTGGCAGACACAGCGGGAGGGGTCAGAGAGGGGCTTTTCTGGTAAAGACGGGCCACTGGCAGCCACTCATGGTGGCACGGGGGAGAAATGAAAACGTTCCCACTCCTTCCAGACCCCACAATAAACGGAGTGAGGGGCAGGGAGAGGAACAAAAAAATAATCACCTCCGTTTCGTGAGTCCTCCCCAGGTGCCCACGTTATCTCCTTTAATCCCCCACAAACCCGATGGCAGCTGTTCCCAATTTTGCTGGCCATTAACAACACCTGGGGAGTTTTTACAACTCCCGGTACCCAGGTTGCACTCCAGACAAGCGAAATCAGGAGGTCAGAAGCTGGAAGCTGGAAACCGGGCATCAGCAGTGTTTAAAGCTCCCGGGTGATTCCAAAAGGTAGCAAAGTGTGGGAACCACTGAGGCAGGTGCCATTCTATTAATGAGTACATTGTCACTCAGAGAGGTTAAGTCACTTGCCTAAAGCCACACAGCTTATCCACAACCGTCAGAATTTCAGTTCACACTTCTGTGGCTCCAACATAGAGCCCCGCTCACTCCAAATTTCCTGCAGGAAGTTGGGTCTGCCCTGTACTGCTGTCCCACCCCACGCCCCAATCACAGCATCCCAAGCCATATTTGCTTGTGAGCAGGAGCAAGGACCCAGGAGAGTGCTGGGCAAAGTGGCTGATTGTGCACCAAGGGCCTGCCAGGGGTAATGCAGGAGCTTCTCCCTCCTCATCTGACAACTCCATTTCAATTCTCTCGGGAAGGAAACCCTGGCCTGAGAGGATCCAGAGAGGCTGGCCAGGTGTGTGTGTGTGCCTGCGTAGGTAAGTGGTGCTCACGGCTGGTGCTGAGGGGGGAGCAAGCAGGTGCGGGAGAACCCGGTGGTGTTCCGGCCTGAAACCCGGGTCTGGATCTGCTTCTTCACTGGCTGTATGACTGAGGGCAAGTCACTTCCCCTCTCTGAACTTCCGATCCCTCCTCTGAGTGACACAGGGTCCTTCCAGCCCTGCCCTCCACAGTGCAAAGAATTCCCAGGGCAGCTCTGATGGGACTCCGTTCTTGGGTCTGAGTAGGTGTGGGTGTGGGAATAGCTGTGGCCTCCTCCCATGCAGCGTCCACACATAGTTCAGGCACCCACAGACCCCCAGCTCTCAGGGCTGCCAGCCGACCAGAAGGCCCGTGCACCTGCTGAACACATGGGCCGAGGACAGTGGCCCCTGGGCCAGCACCCCACACCTGCCCTGCCTGCCTGTCCCCACAGGAGGGGGCTGAGAGCATCTGAAAGCCCCTACCCCCAACCCCAGCCCGCTGACCTGTAGCCTGCAATGGTCTCTTCCCTGAGTGCCAGACAGAATCTGCTTCCCCTGTGGGTAAGTCAGGGGCCACCCCTCTGTGCGCCCTCCCTGACCTAACTAAATGCTCTGCGCTGCTTCCTTCCATTCCTGGTCCAGCCTCTGTCCTTGCACACATCACACCGGAGTGTACCTGCCCTCCGTTTCCACATGCGTGACCCTAAGACTCTCCAGGGAAGGGTCTGGGTTGGAGGCAACAGAGGCAGCAAAGCACAGTGGTCAGGAGAATGGCTTTGGGGCCAGAGGATCTGACTTAGGCCTGTTTTGCCACTAATGGGCCATGTGACCAAGTCTCAACTTACAGCTATAAAATGGGGAAATCAGAGCAGTGACTTCACAGAGCTGCCGTGAACAAAGTGATGTGACGCATGTAAACAAGGGCTGAGCACAGGGCCTGACACTTAGGGCGGGACCTCAGGAAAGGGGAGCTATGAGGGCTTTTCATCTCCATGCTCCCAGCACCGAGGGCAAGCCGTGGCCCAGAGCTCAGCGCTAGGAAGTGTGTCAAGCCGAGCTGAACCCCAGCCTGGGTGCAGCCTTGACGGTGGGCACAGCCTTTCCAGAAGCTAGGTACCCCTGCCCACCCCCCAGCCAGGCTGGCCCTGCATTCACCACACAGAATGACCCCTTCCCCAGAACAAGAAGCTGCCTCCAGAGAAGCAGCAGAGGTTTCTGGAGAAGCCAGCGCCAGGCCCCTCCCAGTGCCAGCCCGCCTCCAATTGGGCTTCCACACCCTTTCAGCCTGAGCCCCACCTGCAAGGGTTCCAGGCAGCACCTACCAGGGTCAGGCCTCAAGTGCCCTCATTACATTTAGTCCTAAAATAAGCAAGGGCCCAGGAAGGCAGGGGTGAAGTCCACTTTACAACCAGAGGCTGAAACCTTTCCAAGTCGCGATGAGAACTACCCAGAGACCCCAGCAGGTCAGGAGAGTTCTCTCGTACGGCCTTCTCACTCACCCTCACTTCCCAAAAGCCAGAGAAAAAGGCAACAGTTACAGTGCCCGGCACTTAACAAAATCCACCACCTCGGCGAGACAGACGCTTGGGAAATCATGACCCAGGGGACTTCTCAAGGAACGCTGCCTGTACACAGAGGGTGAGATTTAACGAGGCCAGTTCCACAGGAGAGGTGAGTATAGGGCAGGGTGCTTCCGCCTCGGTGACGACCCCTGAGAGGGGGAGGGACGCCAAGAACCCAGGTGGCAGGGGGACAGACTCAGTACCAGGAGGGGGTGGAGAAGGAGGAGAGAATGGGTGCCCCCCATTACACAGATCTGGACCCCACTCTTTTCCCTCCCTAACCCTCCTCCAGCCCCTCCATTATGCAAATCAGGTGACTCCACAGATTTGCATAATTCATGCGTTATTAGTACATGCTACTGTCAGGCTTTTAGACTTTACAAAGCAATTCTGCTGTCTTTAATGGGGAGTAAAAGTCAAGGGGAGAGATATTTCTGTCCTTTTCTCGTTAAACACAGAAACAGTCTCCAAATTTTAAGTTGGGGAGAGGGTCAGTGAGAGAAACAAAGTGACTTCGAACTGGACACTTTGGCCAAGAGGGTACAAAGGGTGAGAGCACTGTATGGTCACACGTCACATCAGCCACCTCTCACGCACTCAGACTGTCTAGTGGACTGGTCTTCAGTGAGGCAGAGAAAGTAGAGACAGCAGACACTAATCTTAGGTCATTCAATAACAACAAAACCTGTTTCATCACTTTTTTATATCACACAAAGTGCTTTCACTCCGCTAACTCCGTCCCCAACGTAAGCTTATCAGGCTGGAAGAGCAACATTTTTACCCCCATTTTAGAGATTAGGAAACTGGGGCCCAGAGAGGTAACCGTTACTCACGTAAGATCAAACTATAGGCTCCCCATATTCATTCCACTACACCAGGGCTGGCAAACACCAGACTTCCTCCATCATTCCTTGCCCAGGACAGACATCACCAATCAATCACACTGTCATGCAGAGAGACCCTGCTCGCTGCGCCATGTGTCATGCAGGGTGTCGTGCGGGGTCTCTTCTGGGGTCTCTAGTCCCGCTCCCCACATAAGAGCGCAGGACACGGTGAGGCCAAAAAGGAACACCCACGGAGCCATAGGTAGGGGAGTCACACCACTATAGTCTCGCTGGCGGCTGGGTTGGAGACACAGGAAGCAGGAGTCACACTATCCTCAATCCACACTCCGCCGCTTACTAGCTCAGCCACCATCTTGCTAGCCCCCATTTGCTGCTAGTGTAGCCACAGCAGTTATATTAGTGGCCAATGGCTCACTGGTTACAGCTGATGGCCATCCAATCACAGTTGATGGCTATTTACTACCTGAGCCAGCACCTTTCCTCGTGAGGCCGAGAGCCTGGAAACTGCTCTCTGAGGCTCTGTCCCCACACACAACAAGTGTGGTTGTCCCTCCAAGTCCTCAACACGGCCCTTCCGGAAGCCCATACCAATTGACACCCAGATAAAACCTCTTTGCTGTTCTTGCATTAAACCTGCCAACTCTCCAACATCGTGCCAACACTGTGACAGTGCCATGAGTTTCTGGGAAGTGCCTTTGGACTAAGCTTAGCCTGGCTGCTCAGCTCCAGGGATCCCAGACAGCCACACATCAGCCCACTCGCTGGTCCCAAATGGAAACAGACACACCTGCTCCTGGGAGCAGAGCAAGAAGAGTGCCCCGGCCCCCAAGCCCCAAAGGTCTCTGTTCTCTTCACTGCAGGGGTCCCACCACATGGGACCACTCAGGCCCGTCTTCACTAAACCACAGCTTCCGATACAGCAGAGACCCCAGGTGTCTGACTCCAAAACAGCCCCGGGCCTTGCAGCTCCCTGACAAGGAGCCCTCCAAGGGGTGCAGGCAGGAAAGGGGCCAAGCACCGCCAGACCCCCATCCCACACTGCCCTGGGGCCCAGGGGCCCAGCCAGCCCCAAGGACACAATCTCCTCCCTCTACATCCATCTGCTGAGCCTCTCCTGTCGAGAGAGAGGCCCCCACAACCTTTCCACACGGCCCCCTCCCACCGCCCTGCAAGGAAGCCTGTTTAAATCATGTAATAAAACACTAAAAATGCTCATTTTTGATCCTCACGCACACCTGTTATGCAAAGTGCAGAAGCATGAGCCCTATCGGGTCTCCTGCCTTTCCCAAGCCCTTCCCAGCTCCCTGAGCCCCAAGGCAACCCTGCCTCCTTTGCCCCAGTTGAGGGGCCAGCCCCTCCTTGAGGGCCAGGAAGTAGCCTGCCAGTCCGAGAGCAGAGTGGCACGGTGCCCACACCAGCCGGCACCAGCGCCCCGGCTGGGAGCTTTCCTTCTGGAAACCACGGGGCTTGGCTCCGGCCTCCTGCCAGGCCTGAGGGAGCTGGAATACAGCCTGTCCTGCCAGCATCCAAAGGGCCTGGACAATGCTCCCCCCGCAAGCCTGAGCTCACAGCCATTACCTGGGCTGCCTGCATCTGCGCTCCCCGACTCCACCCTCACTGGGCCCAGACTCCTGCTGCCACTGCAGTCATAAATGGCTTGCTCTCCAGGTCATCTCTGCTTCCTGTGCCAGGCCCAGCCAGCTTCTCTCCTGGTGCCACAGTCCCCAGGCTCCTTTCTGGAGGCCCATTAGGCCGCACCAAGGGCAGGGGGAGGGTTTTATTGCTGATCTTATTTAGAAGGGGACATGCACGGTGACAGTAAAAAGCAGGCCTACGTCTAGTCTAGGCGGTTTCACTTGTTTTACATTCTCTCCAGACAATGGCCCCCTCACTGTCTGCCCTGCCCGCCTGGTGGTACAGCACTGCCCGTAGGCGGCTGCAGCCAGTTCCTATAGGACTGGGTCACATCTCAGGAGAGAAGAAGCAAAGGGATGCATGGCTGCAGCCAGGGCAGAGCAAAGCGCGGTCTCGGGAGTACCCACCACTTCTCTGCAGCCACAGAGGGGGAAATAAGGCATTTGGGGCTGCCCTGGGGGGGCAGCGTGGCACTAGCTGCCTACCTTACTCACTGAAGGAGGAATGCACATAAATTAAGTACTCAGATGTCCCTGATGCTGCTTATCCATCTAGACCCATAACCGCACTGTGTGGAGGGCATTAGCGTGGCCCCCCCACCGCCCACACAAAAGGAATGAGGAAGACACAGAAGCTTAGAGTCACCCTGCTTGCCAGTGGCAGAGCCAGGAGCTGAGCCCAGGTCCACCCGGCCCCTTCACGGCCCAGCCCATGCCCTGGGCCTCTCCCTGGGATCTGCCTCCCACCCCCCTCTCTGCTCCCTGCCCGGGCCCCCCTATATTCACTCCCCCACCATTTGCAGAGAGCCCGAGGTGCCAGGCACTGTGTGGGGACTTCCACACCCCTCACCCCATGGGCTCCTCCTAACAACCATCCATCTCCCCTTTACGGATGAGGACGCCCCTCAGGGAGCCCACCAACCTGACGGGAAGGGGCAGAGCCAGTTGAGTGTCAGGTCACTGACCCCACATCCGGGGCTCTTTTCCCTTTGGGGCCAGAGCCCTGGGCAGGGGTCGACCAGGCCCGGGAGGGGGTCACTAGACCAAGGCTGGGCTGGCCACCGGGGTTGCCTGCAAGAGGCTGGTGCTTTGAAAAGTTCATTCCCAGGTAACTAACTAGTCAGGGTGCTACCGAAGGCCCCCAGATGGCCGATGCCCGCGGATATCCTCCTGGGACCCCTCCCACCCAGCCCCTCAAATCCAAGACGGGACTCACCCCCTCAGCCGGGCCTCCATCACCTCTGAAGGACTACAGTCCTGCCTCTGCCACCCCGTCACGGCCCGTCTGTCACCAGGTCTTGTCAATTAAACAGAGTGGCCATTTGTTGAGCTAAGAACGTTACACCTGTGTTCCTATTTAATCCTCTCTCACAAGCACCCCGAGGGCAAAGCATCATGACCCCCATTTTACACACGCAGAGACTGAGGTGGAGGGAGACCGGGCGACTTGCCCAACCGCACAGCCTGTCAGCACCAGAGTTACGATATGAGCACAAGCAGAGCTGCTTCCAACACACCACGGCTTGTCCTCCCATAGCTTTGCAAACGAGCAGGAAGAGGGTGTATTCCAGCTCCCTCGGGCCTGGCAGGAGGCCAGGCCTGAGCCCTGTGGGTTCCAGAAGGAAAGCCCCCCAGCAAGGCGGCTGGTGCGGGCAGTGTGCCACCCTGCTCTCTGGGACTGGCAGACCGCGTGAGAGCTCGTGGCTTCCCGTCTTCCAAGCAAGGGCTGGTTTCTCGGCAGAGCAGGGAGGGGAACTGGGCCACAGCCCCCGCTTCGACCTTCACACACAACCTGGTAACCCAGGGTGCAGACACTGCCTGCCCCCACAGCCTCCCTTCCCTTCTCCCAGCTGCTTCTCGCCTGCCCCTGTCCCACAGAACCACAGCGATCACCCTCCAGCCAGCCTCTATGCTTGAGTTTCCTCCTCTAATCCCCCCCATTATAATCCATCCTCTGCAGTGGATACACGGCTGTCCTGCTCAGACACCTCCATCGTTCCCTGTGCCTTCAGACAGAAGCACAAACTCCTCAGCCTGCTGTGCAAGCCCCCCCCCCCCCCCAGGAGAGGCAGCACGTCCCTTTCCAGTCTTTTCTTCCCAACACTTCCAGGAAAACCTAGCTCCTTTGTCCCTGCCGAGGACAGCTGGCACTCTCCACCTTTGGGCCTTTGCCCAGACTGTCCCTTCAGCTTAGAGTCCTCCATCCCTTTTGCCTCATGAAACCCCACCTTGCTTCAAGGCCCAGCCCAACCCCCACTTCCTCCCAGAAGACACCAGACACAAAGGGTCGCAGGCGTGCCCTGGGCATGATATTGCATCTCTTAGACGCACTTGGCACAGTCCGCCTCGCCTCAGAGTGGTGGCAGCCTGACCACCCCCTCAACCACGTATTGCACGTCTCTGTGCCCCCCAACATTTCTGAGGCCGCTGCCTGGCACGGAACGGGTGTCGGTGAAAGTCTGCCTGCAGAATATCCTCAGAGCTGCAACACATGGGTGCAGACCCTTCCCCAACAGCGAGTTCTGTCCTTCCCTGGGGCTAGTCTTGAACTCAGAACAAACATTTGCTTCCTGCCATGGCCACTGGGCCATCCTGGTTCACTCACCCCAAAAGGAACCTAGCAATGCCCGTGTTGGCACACTCAGCCATCTCTCCCCTACCAGGAAATCTGCCTCTCCCCTAGCTCTGTCTCCCACTCACACAGCACAGAAATAATGGCGCCACGTTTTCCTGCAAATTCCATCTTCCCCAAATGGAGACGTTCTTGATGAGGAAACACAAAACAAGCAGGAAGATGGAGCAGGCCTGGGAGAACAGCCATGGGGCCTCCCAGGGGCAGAGGGGCCCCCGGGCCGTCTCTCTCGTCAAGTTGTTATCCAGGGCTGGGAAAAAAGTCCACCATCCTGCCACCTCCCATTTGTCACGGCCAACGAAGCATGTTCCCCACACAGGCTCCCCCTTGGTCCACACCACAGCCCACCACTGAGGGAACACCACTGTCCCATTTACAGATGAGACACAAGGAAACACTCCCGAGTCAGGACTTGAACTCAGGCCGTCTGACTCCTGGCCCAGGGCCCTGGATGAAACAGGGCTGCCCCTGAGCAAAGAAAAGGCGGGGGGAGAAAGCGCATAGGATGCACGCTGCAGCTGAGGACCAGCCCCGGCCAGCGTGTTCTCATTTGTCCTTGTGACAGGCCTGTGAAAATGAGTCATCTAAAGCAGGGTTTCCCCAACCCCAGCGCTACTGACATTTGGGGCCGGGTAATTCTTTGTTGTGGGGACCGTCCTGTGAGTCGTGGGATGTTCAGCCCTGGAAATGGCCTGACTAGCTACCTGGGAACAAACTTTTCAAAACACCAGTCCCCCTGCAGGTGTGGTGCTCAGGAGCGGGTCCCCAGGGCCAGCCCAGCTCTGGTCCTCAGAGCCTGCCTCCAGGCCTGGCCCACCTCTGCCCAGCAGCTGCCTACTGGATGCCGGTAACATGCTTCCCCTGTTGTGACAACCAAAAATGTCTGCAGACGTTGCCATCTTCTGCACCATCTCCTCCCCTCCAGGCAGAACAGCCCGCCCACAAGCATTCCCTGCGTTCACAGGGGAAGGGGAGGGAAGCAATATTTACTAGGCATTAAGCCGCTGGGCTAAAGCAAACATTAACGTCCCTTCACAAAACCCCTGCAAGGCAGGCACTGTCACCCCCATTCAACAGGTGGGCAAAAGGACTCAAAGATTAGATCACGGAAGTACCACAGCCAGTCGGGCTCAGGGTCTGGATCTGGACCCAGGCCAGCGCGGGGTGGCCTTGGGAGGCAGGTCCCAAGACCCTCACCCTCCGGGCCCAGGGCCCAGCATCAGACACGGGTAGGGTTGGGAGAAGACCTTAAAGGCCATTCTGGTCCCCTTGCCCCACTCTCCTCCCAGGCGCAAAGGAAACAGGTGCAATGGCTCCCTCTGTGGTCCCCGACAGCCCTGGAATGGTGGAACATGAGGCTGGGGGTCCCCAGAGGCCTGTCCTCTCTCATCCCTCATCCCTGCAGGGAGACCTTGAGGAGGTGGCTCCACCCTCCCCCAACACCCCTGCAGAGTTTAAACCCTAGAAAATTCGGAAGTATGTCTCTAGAGTTTGGTACTGGCTCCGTAACTGCCCATAAAACCAGGCTTCCCAGCCATGCTGGGGGACCTTTTGACCATGTGTAACTCTTTCTAGTTATCAAACTGCTCTGAGCTCAGCCTGGAGCAGAGAGATTTGACCTTGAATGGGACCTGATCCAGACAGACCCTAGCAACTTCCAGTGCCATTTGGGGAGCAGGCAACGACCAAGCTGGAGAACACAGAACTCCCTTGAATTTTTTTCAAAACGTGGCCAGCTGTGCCACGAACTGTCCTCTGGAAAGGCAGGGCACCATCTGCAGTGTTTCAGGGGCCCCTGCAGAAGCCTTCCATGCCCAGGAAATGCTCTGCCTTCCCACGACCTCTGGGGCACGTGCTGCCTGCATTAGATGGAAACTGACACCCCTGGCAAGGCCAATCCCAAATTCCCACATTCTCCCCAAAACTGCTTCTGCCGCAGCCTTCTCCATCCCAAATAACAGAAACTCCATCCTTACACTTGCTTGGGCCAAAAGTCTCTCCTCTTCCTCGACTCCCCATTTCTCCCACCACCTTCCCCACATCCAATTCATCAGGAATGCCTTCCCTCCAAAACGTCCCAGGAGCCAACCTCTTCTCACCATGTCACTGCTCCCACAGCAGCTCACCCCTCATGATCGTCCCCTCAGCCTCCTAACTGGGCTGCCCTGCCCTTGCCCCACAGCCACGTCTGTTCCCAACACTGCAGCCAGAGCAACCCTATTAAAACGTAAGCCACGCTTTGGCAGTTCTCCACTCAAGGGCCCCCATCAGGTCCCATCACACCCGGGGCAAAAGCCAAACCGCTCACAACAGCCGAGAGTCCTGAGTCTGCATCCTCTCCGGCCTCACCCCTGCACCCCCCAGCACCTCCCCTGCCCCCCACCACTCAGGAGTCTGCCTCACGGGCCTTCTCAGTGTCCAATGCGGCCCATACGGGCCACACGGCCACTCGTCCTCTGAGCCCTGAAAGGTGCTAGGGCAGCGGGATTTTTAAATGCATTTCCTTTTCGTTCATTTACATCGAAAACATACTCCATTTATTTACTGGAAAACTTTTAAGTAAACTTGCAACAACCTGGGGGTATGCATCTGCTTTTCAACGTAAGTGTTATCAAAACAAAGATCAGGTATTTCCAATGAAAATCTAGCGTGCGATCGAGGGACGCTGTAAGGTACACACCAGACTTCAGAGCTTCGTATGAAAAACAGAACGCAAACTACATCAATTTTTTACGTTGGTTATGTGTCGAAATGGTAGTATTTACTGTATTGGATTAAACAAAAAACATTAACATTAATTTCACATTCCTCTTTTTACTTCTGGACAATTTAAAATTCCAGATGCAGCTCACACTCTATTACAGAGCTGTCCAGGCCCGGCCCAGGCCCCACTCAGTGGCCTCCTGTTCCCATGTCCTCTCTCCCACGTGCCCTCTCCCTCCCCTCCTAGAGTTCTTTCCTCAGATGTCACCTCCTCAGTGAGGCCTTCCCCCATATTTAAAATCACCACCTGTGCCTCCAAACCCCCTGCCCTCCCATCCCAGCTTTACTCTTCATCACGCATTTATCACCATCTAAAAGAATACATAATTAACAGTCATGGTTTCTTGTCACTTTCACCTACTAAAATGTACATTCCGGGAAACCCGGGGACGTGACTCTTTCATGGTTCTTTCCTGCTATACCTGTGGTGCCTGCATGTAACAGGCATTCAGTAACTATTTGTTGAATGAACAAAGTCATCTATTAGGTTGGTGCAAAAGTAATTGCGGTTTTTGCAATTATTTTTAACCCTTTAAACCACAATTACTTTTGCACTAACCTAATATTTCCTGCCTGGCCTCCCTGCTCAGCTGGAAATGTCTCAAGGGCAGTGCCAGGCACATAGTTGGTGCTGGGCATATGGCTGTTGTTGAGTGGCAGGGTGACCTGTGACCAGGATCACCAGGAAAACAAACAGTGTGGCTGAGTCATCCCATGGAAGGGAAAGACAATTCCCAAGGTCCTTGAATTGTCACTGTGTCTCCTCCCCACCGCCCTCATCCTCTCTCCCCATCCCCCAGGAAAGCCACCCGACAGCCCCACAGCCATGGGTACTGGGGTGGGGTGGGGGGGTACATTTCCTTTCCTTCCCATCGATTTTTAGTCTCCCAGTGAGAAGACGAATCTGTTTCTCCTCAGCCAGAAGACCCCAAGCCACACTCCTTATATCACAGTAATTAAGTCACGCCGACAGGAGGGTCCGGGGCAGACAGGCCTGGTGCCAAGGGCTGGCCTGCAGGGAGGCGGCAGCAGGCAGGGAGGCTGGCCAGAAGAGCTGTCTCTCAGCTATCTCCCGCTAGTGAGAAAATCCCTCAGTACAAGGCCTGTGCAGGTTTCACTCCTGGGACGAGAAGATAAACCCGCCCCCAGCCCTCCCCTCCGAGAGGCACCCACTGAACAGCAAGGCACTGCTTCGGCTCAGGGGGTCACAGCTTTCCTCTCACTCATGCCTGAGTTCCCGCTGATCTCACGACCCTCCCACGAGGTGGCCAGTGGAGGAGTTCCCGGCATCCTCCCCTCACGTTTCCCATTTTCCAGATGACAACATGGAAGCACACTTCCCCATTCCTAGTCCAGGGCTTTTCTCTTCATGGGTGCTCAGCGTGGGCCCCAAACCACATCAGTGTGTCACATACAGGGTGTCCCATTTCACCCTCACAACCACCCCCAAAGAGGGCTATGATGAACCCCCAAGAAAACGGAATCAAAGTTGAAGCAACTGGCTCAAGACCACACAGGCAGTACGTGACAGAGCCAGGAGTCCAGCCCAGACCGGTCTCGGGAAAGCCTGTTCCCCCGACGCCGTACTGCGCGTGTATGAGGGGAGGGCGGCCAGGGACAGATACAGGGAGGACGAAAGACGGGAAGGCCAGACGGACCTGCAGGAACCGAGGGCACCGCGGGCGGGGGAACAGGCAGAAGGAACGGGGCTTGGTCTCAGGTTTATGGGGTAAAACCAGGCCGTGTGCACGTGGTTCTGTCTCCTATAAAACTCTCACCATACCTGCCATTGCTTCCCACCAGCCTGTGAGCACCACGTCTGGTTTGGTGTGAAACCCCAGAGCCAGCCAGAACACCTGGCACTTGTCGGCCCTCAGGAGAAGGGGAGGTGGTTGGGGATGGGGTGTCCTGGGACAGACAGGGAGAGGGACCACGAGACGAGAGAGGGACAGAAGGTACTAGAGTTTGCATGGAACTGGGCGGGGAGCAGGGGCGCGTGCCATGTGGGCCCAGGGAGACGCCTGCTGGCCAAGCCAGCAAACATATGTTCCGGGAGCTCCATCCAGCCCTCTGGGTACGGCGTTTTCCGAGTTAGACAAGGAGAAAATTATCGGTAAAAACAACTGGCCTTCACTAAGCCCTGTACCAGGAACCCAGCGCCGGATCTTGTCTCATTTGCTCTTCATGACACTCATCCCCATGAGGGCAGAACCATCATCACCCCTATTCACAGATCTGGCGACTGAGGCTCAAGGAACTCGATTTTCTCATCTAGGTTGCACCGCCACGAAGCCGCAGAGCTGGGACAAGGACACCAAAGCCGTCACCATAGATCCCTGCAGAGCCCACGACCAGGAGGTGATCTGCAAAAGCACGTCTGTCACACAGGGCACAGGCCTTGAGGACGCTCCTGGGTTCCAATCCCAACTCCACCATTTCCCGGCTGGAAGGCCCTGAGCAAGCGCCCTAACCTCTCTGAGCTTTAGAGAGATCGCTGTGATGGTTCAATGAGATGAGATATGTGAAAGCACACAGTAGGCACTTAATAAGTATTCATGTTCTTCTCCTCCCCCATCTGTCCCTCTTTTCAGTCCTGTGTACCTTGCGGTCATTTTTATGGAAAGGGAAAGAAGTTTCCATTTTATGAGAGCATCGTGTCACCCCCTGAGCTGCTGGAGACAGAAGGAAACCCTCATGAGTCACCCTCCACCCTGAACTTGTTCTCAGCTCAAGTCAACTTCATTTCACTCCTAAGGGATCTTCCCATTGCTGGCGTGAACCCTGTCTGGCGTCTCGTGCCCAAATGTCCTCTCAGCAGCCCAGCACCGTTACTCCCCCAGGAGCAGGGGAAAGCGTCCTGGCAGAGCCGACTGCCAGCTCCAGCCTGGAGCAGGAAGAACAGGACATCATGGGCCCAGCTACGGGCGCCTCGTATGGTCCCGTGGCCACTGAGCTCTCGGAAGAAGCCACCAAGGCGACGCCTGCCACGGACCAGAGAGCCCTGGGGCCGGCGGGGCCACAATGACTTCTTCCCTCCCCCTCAGCAGAAGGAACTAGAACCCCACTTTCCTGATAAAGAGGGCACTGCTTAATGCCACACAGCTAAACAGTGCACAGCCAACATTAGAACCAGGTCTGTGTTGAAAGCCTGAGCTCTTTTAGGAAGAGTGGTCGCTCAGGAGAGACCCCTGTAGCTGCCTCGAGTCCCCAAGGCACAGACCTTTGCGTTCCTGGCACCTAGAATGGGGCCTGCCACATCACAGGTGTGCAGTGGGACCAAAGCCCGGAATTCCTGGATTCGAGCCGCACCCTTGTCTCACAATGCTGAGTGGCTTGGACAAGTCACCTAACTTCTCTGGGGCTCGGGGTCCTGTAAAGAGGACGGAGATCCCTGCCCTGCCTTCCTCACAGCGGTGGGAGGAGTATACAGCACGCTGCCCCCTGGGCTGGCACACCTGGGGGGCCTGTGGAGCTTGGCCATTCAGGGAGGTCTGCTGCCACACCAGGCCACCAGCTGCCCCTAGAGGAGAGGTCTCCCCGGTCATCCCAGCAACGCCATCCAGCTCTGAGCCCCTCCAAAGGCAGTAAGTAGCCCAACCCAGAGCAGCAGGCTCACCTGTCAGTGGCTCCGGGCACGCCCACACCTAGGAGCTATTTGGGGACGTGATGAGCAAGCCCACACCCTACCCAATGGAAGCCAGAAGAGAGAAAACGGCTAAGCCCCAGTGTGTTAAAATCAGGAATCTTCTCAAAAGGAAGCAAAGGCTCTGCAAAAGTCCCTGCTGGGGGGACCTCGTGAGGGTGCAGGCAGGTGCCAGCTCAGCAAAGGCACGAGGAAGGGCTGCCATTGACTGGTGGCCTGGGACGTGCCACTTACCCAACCATTATCACATTTAATTCTCACCAGGCTGGGGAGTACTGCCATCTGCATGTACAAATGGGGAAACTGAGGCTGGGGAGTTTAAAACACTGACCTCAAGGTCACCCGGCATCGAGAGGCTGGGCAGGAGTGGCCCCCAGCCAGTGCAGTCTCTTCTCCCTCCCAGCACACCACCTGCCTCAAGCTGAACGCCAAACAACAGCGCCTGGCGGCCCAGGGCCCGCAAGCTCTCAGCAGCCGGTGCAGCCCAGCCAGCCCCTGTGGGAGCGTGTTTTACGGCAGTTTTCCTGTTCATTTGACACGGAGCACTATGCCTGTCCTTTAAGAAAAATGCCCAGCAAGCTGACTCAAAAATAACAGATGCCAATTTGCATATTATTTCACACATCATTTGCATATTGCTCATTTAGTGTCACCACGGCCCTGCTCAGAATACAACTCCGGTTGCCTAAAGATGGCCTCCACACAAGGGCAGCCCTGATCCCCGCACAGCTCCCAGCTCCCAGCTCCCACGGCTCTTCATGCCCCTTGGTGTCTGGCTGGGTGAGTTACCACCTGCCCCAGTAGGAGGGGTAGAGAGAACCTGGATTCACAAGCCCCCACAACCTTTTGAATTCAAGAGGGTGCCCTTTTGCAAGTTTAAAAAAAAAAAAACGTGTTCTCTTGAAGACACGAGAAAGCCCTAGTTTTTCTTTTACCCCTGGTTCTGTCCCGGGACCGCCTCCTGGTGGCCTCTCCCACTGTCCCAGGCTCTCAGCGTCTTTCTGCCTGGTCATCGTGACCCTCCTCCAAGCCTCGCCCCCTCTGGCCTAGTTTCATGGGCTGTTCTCTCCCCACCTGTCCCACTTGCATGGACACACCCAATGAGCTGTGCCCAGGCCACAAGTCACTGACTCTGAGGGTAGAATAACTGGGCCCATGAGGTAAGAAGGCTCCAGAAGCCCAGGCCAGGCCACCCCTACAGCCCCACCTTCCAGGGCACACGCTGCCTCCCTCTCACTCATGGTGCCTCAGCCATGGGGATCCATCCAGAAACTTGACTGGGTGGCTTGCCACCATCCAAGGTGAGGCCATTTGATTTTATGAGAAAGGGGCACAGCTCACATGGCCTCGTCTCTTCCAGAGCCCCCTCTACACCACCCGTGTGGAGGTTGTGACCTGTGCACTTGTGCCCCTCTGCCATCCTTGGGTGGCTGTGGGTTAGCAGGAGAGTCTCCTAAAAGCAACAGCTGGCAGATAGCACGGCTCACTGTGTGCCCAGCTCTGTGCTCGGTGCTACGCCACAGGCTGGGGCCGTCATTCCCTGTGAACACTGGGGACACAGTCTTCAAATTTAGTAAATTCCCTGAGGACCTGCCACAAAGCCGGGATTGGAACCCAGTGCCCAAGCTCTTCACCACCACGCAGGCCGCTGTGCCAACAAAGATGGCCTCTGAGAGAAGGACGTCAGGTCTCCAGGGCCTGGGGTGTTGAGCTCTGGGCCCCTGGCAATTACAGACATCAACTAAGTATTCAATCAGCCTGTGCCCTTGCCGTGGGCATGAGCGCGTGGCTCCCTGCTCAGAACCCCCGGAACGAGATCCGCCCCAACAGCGTCACCAGGGCCCTCGTTCCTCTCCTGCCCCCATGCAACCTCGTAACAGGAACAGCCCAGCTCCATTCCCTACCCACCTGCCCCCTGCCTCGCGACCCTCCCACCTTGGCATGCCTCGTCCTTCAGGGGCCACCCTGCCTCCTCCAGGGAGCCTCCCCGACGTCCGGAATTCCCGACCCCTTCCTCAGTGCTCCCAACACCACCACCAGAAACCAAAGCCCAGCCTGGATGGATGGTGCCCACTGCAGGCCCGACTCCCCTCCAGAACGTGAGTTTGAGGACCATGGCTGCTGGGTCTGCGATGCAGCGTGACAAACGTAGGCTCAGTGGTCAGAAATCTTTGAAGCAGGAAGGAAGTTAGTGTAGCGTCAGAGTCCGGCCTTATTTCTAAGCTAGAGAAACAGAGACCCAGAAAGGTAAGGGGACTTGACAAAGGCCCCACAAGTCAGAAGCAAGAGGTGGAATCATCTCCTCGGGCTCCCCCAAAGCAGACACAGGCTTTTCTTTAACACTAACTGCCAATGACACAGCTAAACCAAGCCTCACGCCAGGGAAATGGGAAACTGGGACTAAAGGCTGACCAAGAAAATTCTAGAACCAGGGATGGAGAAGCCCTTAAAGGTTCCCTCACTCAAATCCCAGCAGAGATCTGTGGTGGGGGTTAGAACAGTGAGACAAGCCCTGCACCGGAGAGCTGAGCTCTCATTCTAGAACCATCTCTCCTGAGACGGGTACCTGGAGCAAGCCACTCAACCCCTTTGCAGCTCAGTTTCCTCATCTGTGAAATACGGCCTACTGCAGTGACATGTACCACGGCCCTGGTGGAGGCTGAGGAAAAACAGCGTAAAAACACCTTGGGGGATGTAAACGCAGAGCTGAGCTGGTGGGGGTCACCCCCACAAGTAGCCCTTTGGGACCACTGGCAAAAGAGAAGGGCGCTAATGTGGGGGGGGGATGTGTGAGGCCCCAGAGCTGGTGCAGAAATGTTCCACCAGGCCTGGGGCCTGCTGGCTCACCAGGTGTGGAGGGGGAGTGTTGTGGGGGAGCCTGCACTAGTCCAAGCCTTGGCTCTTGCTCTCGCTGTGATGCCCACACCTGCCCCCCACCCCGGCTTGGCCAGCCCTCCAGGCGGACAGGCATCCGGAGCACTGAATGTGGGCCTGTCCACAGTCTCACCCTGCACCCAGGCTGCCCCCTGGGCTCCCCCTTGCCCTGGCCACCCTCCCCCGCAAGACACTGTCTTCGCTAGGTACCTGCACGGGTCTCTCCCATACTCCATCAAACCATATCTCTTGGAAAAGTTCCTTCTGTCCCAACATTTCACATCACGGGTCTTCGGCCCCTCAACCTTTATTTGTCTCTTTTAAGAATGATCAGCAGTTTATCCAGTAGCATCAGGCCAGGAAAGAGGCCTCAACCGGAGAATCAAATGGGCCTGGGTGCTTATCCCAGTGCCGTAGTCACCCATTAGCAGTGCCCGCTCAGCCTGGTGACGTCATCTCCACAACGGGCCCTGACCACCAGCTACTTCCAAAACTCTCAAATGTAGAGCTTGGTCCAGGCCTGTGCAAATGAATGTTCCCTACTTTCCCTTCTCCTGTCACCCAGCAGCCTTCCCGGGCCCCCAGCCCTCCTCCCCTCCTTCCTCCCAGATCCCAGCTGAGCTCCTGGGGGTGGAATGACAGGGTGGGGGAAGGGGGTACCTCAAAACCCATTAGCCTCCTCCGGACTTTCCTCACCAGAAAAAAGCATGAGAATTTTCCTCCCCAGAGCTCCCGAAAACAGCATGGTCTTGGAATTCCCCACCCTCATTATTTAAAGAGAAATAGGTGGCTTTCTTCTTTTTCTCTCTCTCCCTTTGGGCTTTTGAAAGAAAGAGAAGAAAAACAGCTCCGAATGAACGTGCTGGTCTGCCTGCCACGGAGCTGAGCTACGCGGGATTTCATCGATATACAGCCACCCCCTCACAACCCCTCTCTCTCTCACACGCTCATTTTCTCCTCCAAACGTGCTTTACAAATAACCGCAACCAAAGCAAGCCTCTCTGTTCGGATTTTCCATTTCCATGCGGGCCTCAGCTTCCCACTACAGAGGTCACTCACATCTCTTTTCGTGTTGTTTTTCTTTACCTTATATTATTTAGAGCAGGTCTTTTTGGACAATGCCTCATAAGACCCCCTTCCTGAAAGCTCCACAAGAGAAAGGCAGGGCCCTCGCCAGCTTTCTAATTAGCCTGCACAGCACACAAATGCCCCAGGGATGAAGCCAGGGCCCAAGCAGGCTGACACTGCCTGTGGGGAAGGGAAGTCTGGGCGTATTCTGAAGTCCTTCCCTGGGACAGTTATAAATAGTGAGATGACACGCAAAGGAGAGGCATATATAAAAGTTAGCTGTCCCTCCTGTGGGTTACAAATGGTTGACTCATTGCAGACTGTCCACAAAGGTTATAAATAAAGTCGCCACCATCCTGGGTAGGAGAAGAGCCTCGTTTTCACGCTCCCAGAGCCACACTTGCGGTCCTCAGGCCAAGACACTCCGTGTGGCCCGTGGAGATAAAACATGTGCCTGGGGGCCCTTGGCTCTTAGGCTCCTCCTATAGGGATCGCTTATAAAGAGTCTCCTCCCTTCTGCAACCCTGTCCTGCAGGCCACCCGACAGGGAGGGCCCATGGAAAGGGGTCTGGCCTATTCCTGCTTTCCCAACAAGCCTGCGACCACAGGCACAAGTGCCCTGAGGCACGTCCTCCCAAACACCAGGACATCCCCGAGGCCAGCCACCTACACCTAAGCGGCTCCTGAGTCTGGCAGGAAATGCAGGCCATTCACCCAGTGGAGCCCAGAGCCCGGCTGCTGCTCTGCCTCTCTGCAAACAACACCTGCAGAAGGGCAGGGGGCAGGGCAGCGGGGACCTGGGGTCCCACTCCATCACTCAGGCAGGAGTCACTCACTGACCTCTGGGAGTTGGCCCTAAGGGAGCCCATTCCGCTTTGAAAAGCGAATAGCCAGGGGACAGGGCGCCCCTGGGCATAGAGAAGCTGGCCTGTTCATGGCCACCTCCCACAGGTCGGAAGCTAGAAGAGTCACTGGAGCCAAGAAAGGGAGCCATGCAAGGGATAGACAGGACAGCCGAGTAAGACGGACTCCTCTGCCCATGGCCTGGGAGACCCAGCAACAAGGCCAGGCAGGGGGAGAGGGAAGAGCAGAGGGCAGGAAGTTGGTGGGCAGGCAGGAGCAGACGCAAACACACATGGTGGCGGGGAGGGGGGCAGAGGGCCGGCTCTGCCTGGGAGGTGAGACTCGGATGGATGGTGAGGCCCGGTTGGGGATGTGGTTTGAGGTTGTGCAAAACTGGTGGGAACGAGAGCCACCTGCTGCGCTGGTACTTCCCAGCCTCCTCTGAGGTGGCTCCACAGCCCGAGGTCCCTGAGAAGCAAGGCCCACCCGTGACTGGCCAGCTGGACAGAGGCAGCGGCTCAGCCACCGGCAGGATGGCAGGGAGGGGTGTGGTGTCCACAGCCAGGGAGGAGAGGGAGAGCAGGCGGGGCCTTGCCCAGGCCCACTCTCTCCCCACCGGGTGGCAATGGAAGGCATGGGGGTGGGTGTGCCTCCAACCAGCTCTGGGAGAAAAGAAAGAGCTTCAAGAACTGCCCACATCCTCATCGCCCTACTCCTAACTGGCATTCACGTGCTAGAGACGATGTCACTAAGATTTCTCAACAGGCTCTCTAGACCTGGCCCTGTCGTGGTGTCACAGCCCTCAGCGTAAATCCACATATCCACAACAAAACAAAACAAAAGCAAACCTGGACTCCTCACTCATTGCAGGGGTCGCCCAGAACCATGAGGACCCTGTTAGGGCCACCTCTGGCACTTCTCTGCCATGTGGCCTCATGGCCCTGGGCGTAAGAATGAACTGCTGTTGTCGGAGCCCCACTCCAGCCCATCTTCCTTCCGCTATCAGGGCCTCCGGCCTGTGAAGAGGGAGCCAGACCTCTATCTCAATTCCTTACCTCCTCACCTGGCTCCCTTCTGCTCTAATTTCAATACACTCAGGGACATGCCACTTGCATCTCAAGAGAGCCAGGCCTGCATGGTGAGTTCCTCCCCCAGTAACAGATAGCAGCCGAAGACAGTCAAACAGGAGGGCCACAGCTCCGTGGACAAAAGCAGAGCATCTCAGAAAGCAGCCACTCAGACACAAGGCTAGTAGTCTGCAATCGCTTGTGTGTCCCTCTCCCTAGGGGCCTTTGAGTGGGAAATGCCATCAATGCAGAATTAGCCCAATTGACTGGGTTACCGGAAGTTACCCTGTCCATCCTCCTGCTTCCAGACTGGTCAGTGAAGCCGAGCGGACACACAAACTTCTCCTGCAAGAGAGACTGTCACTCATACCATCCCCGGGCCCACCTCCCCTACGAGAGACTCATGTGGAGAGACGGTTTCCAGTGAGAAGACCCAGCCCCTTTTCAGAACTTCTCCTTCCATCGACAAGTCTTAGTTCCCAATCTGTTAAGGCCCCAGCTAATTCTGGAGCCCGAGTCAGATAACAGAGGAAAAAGACACCTCTTTCCTGCCATCAGCCTCATCACTGCTAATCACAACAGGCCCCGTATGGAGTACCTTACGCTCAGCTAACTCTCTTCCCCCCACTTGACAGCCGGGGAGACAGGCTCGCAGAGGCTGCATGGCTCGTCCAAGATCACACAACTGGGAGTGGCAGAGCTGGGATTCGAACTCTGGTCTGCTTCTTTAAAATGACCCTATTTGCCTCCAGGAGAGGAGAGGAGGAGCTGCCTGTCCCCGCCTGGCTCCACAGGGCCTGACCGAGGACACACCCAGAGAACACGGTTCAGTCTTCAGTGCACAGAGGGGCAGATGGAAGGGCTGCTGAGTCGGTGAGCAGGTTAAGGGGAGCCCTGATCACAACCAGTGCCAACCCCAGGTGCACAGGAAGTGGCCATGTCACCAGCAGAGGCAAGTGGGACCATGCTGACACCAGCAAGAGGATCAGTCACCCTCCCCTCACACCAGTCTGCTTTCTCAAGCTCTGGGGAAGCCCCTGCACGAACACTCCATCAGGATGACAACGGCTCCCGGCCCCTTCCTGCCCAGCAGCAACCTTCCTACCACGTGAAGACAACTGTGCCAAGCCCGACCCCACACTGGGAGCTGTCTCTAGGAAGAGCCCTGACCTGTCCAGGGGTCACTGCAAGACCAGGTGCTGTCTTGCCTCTTCCCTTCACCCCCAACACTCGGGCCTTCATCAGTTTCCCCCACTGAGGACTCCTGGTCCCCAGGGGGTGACTGCAGGGGGTCAGGGCTATACTCAGAGCGGCTGCCAGGCCTGCGAAGGGTGGCGGCCCCTCTCCCTGAGCGCACAGCGGGAGAGGCGGTTCTGAGAAGGCAGACTCAGAGGCTCATTACAGGGAATGACTAAGTGAGCTGCGATTCCAGGGGAAACCCCGCTCGCTTCTGCTCACTGAGGGGCTCAGAGCCTTGAGCTATTTAGACGAAGGCAGTTTCCCTTCCAGGAGCTGCTGGCTGGGCAGCCCCTCAGAGCAGCCAGGCTCCTGGGGGACCCTCTTCCACCCGGAAGTCTTGGCTGTGGCTAAGAGGGCGTCTGACAGGTCTGCCCCAGCCGTTTCCAGAGCGGCCAAGTCTGCCCACCCTGCTAGAGCTCGTGGCTGGGAATGGGGGAAATCTGATCAGCACCTCCTAGGTTTTAGCGGCTGGATTTCAACATGGAATGTGACAGTCTCGCAGCAGCTGTGCCCAGCCTGAAACAAGCTCTATTTGAAACCTCCAACAGCTGAACCCCTCCTAGCTACCGGCGGCCAGCTCAGCCACCCCCTGCCCAAAATGACAAATAAGTGAGAAATGCAAGCAACAAGCAGGCACATACACGCACGCACGTGCGCACACACACACACACACACACACACACACACACACCAACAAACTGGGGGTGAGAGGTAGATGGGAAAAAACCCACTTGTCCTGACTCCCCAGGTTTCCAAGCCTTCCAACCCACAGCAGGCAGAGCATGGCCAGAAACGCACCTTCCTCACTCCCCACCGCCTTGGAGGACGAGAGGACGCGATTCCCAAGCCCCTCTGGGAGGGAACCCCCTCCTTCACCCAGGGCTGGCCTGAGGCTGGAGTACTGGGGCCAGCTCCCCCCGCGGAAGCCATGCCGCCGGGCACCATGGGCGCGCACTCACACACTCGCACACACGCTCAGCCTTATTTATCCAGAGAGAAGGAGCCGTGGTGGGAGGGAAGAACCGGGGCTGAGCCCGGCGCGGGCTCTCGGGACTGCCCGGGAAGCCCTGTCATCCCATCCGAAGGAGAGACTCTCCCCACGCCTGGTGCCAAGGCGGCGCCCATCTGCTCTGCCCGGGGAACACCTGTAGCCATTTTTGTCAGGGGATGTTTACGAGGCAGCAGCAGGTTTATTCCGAGTCCTCTCTCCTGAGGGAAAGGACCGCTGGTTTCCTCTGCCTGTATTCCTACCCCACACCCCCAGGAGACTCAGGTCACCGCTGCTCTTTGATTTTGCCTTAAGTCTCCCAGGGACGAGGAAGGAAACAGAAACTTGGGGAGAGAGGGAGCAGACCGAGAGAGAAGGGACTGGCATGGAATCCCGACACCCCCCTCCCCCCCAGGCATTTATTTCTTTTTTATCCTCGGGAAAATGGAGTGGAGCCGGCAGGGGAGGAGGGGAAGTCACAGGAACTGGCAAGCACATCAAGGCACAGTGTAATTAATTGGTGCGTTAGGCTGCTGGGTTATGCTTTAGGACGAGTGAGCCAGGAGGAGAAATGATTCCTCCAAAGGGATTCTTTAATCCTCCCTAACAGTCTGCAAATTAGGCACAGTGTATGGGGGTGTCCCCCCACCAAGAAAGCAAGGAATGAATTCCCCCGGGATTCAGAAGGAAAACCACGTAAGTTAGTGCTCAATATAACTGAGCAACCGCCTCTCCCACCACCACCACCACCACCAGTCTCTCACCCAATCTCTCTTTCCCCCACCTCTCTCTCTCTCTCTCTCTCTCTCTCTCTCTCTCTCTCTACCTACATACTCCTTTTGTTCAATGTATAAAGAGAAACCGCAGCCCCTACCTTTGAGTACAAACCCCAAGAGAGCTCGGTCTCTATCACCATAACAACAATTCCAAACATCCCAAAAATCAGAGCATAATCACTCAGGCGCTTTCTCTTTTCAAACAGGGCCCTCCTGTGTCCCAGCTTATAGCCAATGTTCTGGTTTTTCCGCTTGTTGGCTTTGGGGAAGGTGGTGCTGCTGGGGGTGGTGCCGGCGTGCTGGTGGTTGTGGGTGGCGTTGGGGTGACGGAGCAGGGTCTGGTGGGCATGGTTGTCCTCCCGGGAGGAGATGATGATCTCGGGGGGGTTGCTGGGGCTGAAGAGCTGGAGGGCTTGGCCCTCGGGCTCAGCTTCAATGAGGTTCCTCCGGGAAGCGCTGAGGCGGCTGAGGGGCTTCATGACCCCGCCGCTGTACTTGCAGGAGCTCATGGCGATCTCCGTGAACGGGTTGCTGTCCCGCCGGTGCACCAGGGGGCTGGCCTGCCGGTGCCGGCCGCCTGCACCAGGCCCACTTGTGGCTGTGGAACTTGGAGAGTGGCCAAGCAAGTGGTCACTGAGATTGAGCTGGCTGCCTTGCCGGGAGGAAGGGTGGAGGATGGCGGTGGAGTTGGACAAAGGGGGGGCCCTGAACGCGGTGGGAGAGGAGTGCAGCAGGCCGGGGTGCACGGGCTGGCTCTGGAGTTGGGCGAGCTGAGACAGGGGATGCTGCGGCGGCTGCTGCGGAGGCTGCGGAGGCTGAGGCTGCAACAGGGGTCCCGGGGGCTGCTGAGGGGCTGCTGGTGGCGCTGGTGGCGCTGGAGGCTGCTGCTGCTGCTGTTGCTGCTCGTCCCCGGAGGACGGACAGGGGCACTTGGGGTCTTCATCCAGGTCCCCCACCCCCGAGTCATGGAAGTGCCCGGAAGTGTCCATCTTGGGGCCTGGCTGGATTCCCTGTAGCACAACCCCCCACCCCAAAGCCACCCTCGCTCCAGAGATGTCCTCAAAGAGAGCCAGGCATCCAAGCTCCCCACCAGAGTGTCTTGGCTCCAGTCCTCTCTGTGGCTTGCTTCGGCTCTCTGGGGTTGCCTGGAGTCCGGACGCTGCCAGTCAAGAATGCATTGTACTGGGCAGGGAGAGAGGGCAGGAGGGGAGCTTGGAGAAAGCTGAGGAAGAGGGGAGAAGGAACTCTAGCTCGGGAGGTGGTCCTCTAGGAACGCGCGAGGCCAGGCTCAGCTTCACTCCTCGCCGGCTTAATAGCTTTGCTCTCCTCCTCCTGCCGCTGTTATATTGTAAGCCCAGCCCACTTATTAGCAGCTGGTCTCATTGGCTTGGCTGAACCCTCCCACCACCTCCTAACCACGCCCCCTTATAGGCTCCTCCCCAGAGGAGGGGCCTGCCGCCCTCAGCTCCCAGCCCAGCGGCGGCGCGGGGAGGGCTGGGAACTGTAGTTTCCGCTCCCCACCCGCGAGCTGAGCAGCTGCCCTCTGTCCTCCGACAGGTAAAAACCCAGGAGCCCACGTCGCTAAGGGACGTGCAAGCACGCGGGCGGTGCGGAGGAGGAGCAGAGGACCTTCTAAGGAGGGGAGCTGTGCACCCTGATGAGGGAGCAGGAAGCAGCGAAGACAAAGTTAGTAATGGCCAGGGTCTACCATAGGTTGTTTCACGCATATTATCCAGTCACATCCTCCAAACACCCAAGGAGGTGGGCATGTGTTCCCAAACTGATGCGCAGAGATGTTGAGTGACAACGCCAAGGTCACAGAAGCAGAGGGGATCCACGTCCTCCTGACTCCAGGTGGATAAGCTCACTTACTGAACACCTGCAATGCAATGTGTGTGCAGGCGTCTCTCTCATTTCTAACCCTCACATCAACCCTATGGAAATGACATCATCATTCTTCTTTAACAGATGCAACTGTGAAAAACAAAAATCGCTCAAACACAGAGAAGTAACTTGCCAGATGTCACCCAGTTTGTAATTAAAGGTGCTAGGACTCGAACCCAGGTGAGTCTGACCCCACGGCTCCTGTGTTGTCTCCCAGGGTGCCTTTCCATGGTGACACACACCACAGTGGTTGCTCCATAAATGTTGCTCAAACGATGGGTGGGAAAGAGCCAGAGAGACGCTGTGGAGGAGGCACCGGCTTCCCAAAGCAGGATGTGTGAAGCAGACCGTGGCTCCAGCTGGGCATGGAGTCACCAGAGGGTCTGGCAGGAAGACTGAAGACCCCCCCATGGTCATTCCCCTCCTGATCTGCCCCATGGACTCTGAGAGTCAGAGCTGGGAACAGCTGCTGGCTTCCCAGGTTCAAAACCATCATCAAGAATTTATTAGGCTCCCACTGTGTGCAAAAGGAGTTCCAAAGAGATGGGACCAGAGCTGAATTCATTTCCATTTCTAACGGCAACAGACTTAGGGATCAGTAAGGAAGAGACCATTATAGGATTCCCCAGATACACCAGGGGTTTTAACACGTTGCATACGGGGTTTAAATCCCTCGTGAAGATTCTCGTGATCCGTACGCAACATGTTAAGAGGGAGGCACCTTTCTGCCTGGCTCCTGCTCTTCCATCACCCCTTGGCCTTGGTCCAGCTGCTCCCTGGATAGGAAGGGGAAAGAGTAGGACAGCCATGTGTATACACACATACACACAAACACACATGCACGCATGCACATATGTGTGTACACACTGGCCCTCAAACATGCACTGGCCCCCACATACAGACACGCACGCATACGTGCACACACTCAGTGAGCTTCTAAAGCAGCTCTCCTAAATGGTGAGCAGCAAGTGGCCAGGTCAGGGAGGGGCAGAGTTCCCGTCCAATGAGCCCTCTGTATACAGTTCTCACCTCTCCAATGCCCTATTGGCCTTGATGATGGAGAGTTAAGAATTATCACAACCCCAGAAGCCAGAATAATTGCAATCACTCACACCTTGATTATTGTTACTGTTATCAACAGCACGGCCATCCCCTCTCCTCCCTTCCCCACCACTACAAGTCACAACGCTGGGCTCAGACACAAGCCTCGAGTCCCATGTGTTCTCCCACGACCATGCAGGCCCTCCAGCACCCCACACACACATACACCCCCTCCGGCATGCCCTGCCTTCCCTCCCCTCCCCTTCCGTCTTCTTGGTGTCCTTCCATCCCCAAACAGAGCCACCTGTTTGGTTCAATGTTCCATAGGCTTCATGATTTCCTAATGAATGATGGTTGCTGTGTTGTTAGTAGCCATCACATGCTGTGGTGTCGGTTCTAAGGGCCGGGACAGCATCTGGGCCGTGACAGACTCTGGGCCTGGGCGTCTCTGTGCCCACTCCACCACCATGACCTGCCTCTGCCTCGGCTGGCCCTGTCTCCAGTTCTCCTGGCTGTGCCAGCTGGATCGCAACGGGGACTGTTAGAGTCAGTCCTGCTGTCACGGAAGGGGATGAGCAACATGGGGGCAGGAGGAGGGGACCAAAGCCAAAGCTCTAGCGGACATTCCTCTCTCATGCCACTGAAGCAGCTTGCACCCCTCGACGCAGCCGCCCCCTGGAATGGGAAGACGACAGTGTCATGGTTAGAGCTCGGGCTCGAGAGTCGGACTCCCAGGCTGTGGCCTCTGCCACGTGATGGCTGTGTAACCACAGGCCGGATCCTCAGCTCCCCACTCTATTCAGTGGGAGCAGTAAGTGTCCCCACCTCACGGGGTTTGGGAGGGTTAGATGCAAGGCAGTGTGCGTGGGCTGTCCCACTGGCCCATCCATGGCGGCCCTGAAGCCCTCGGTGGTGCACTGGAGCTGGAGCTGGCTGGTACTGGCTTAGAAAAGCCAGCTGTGTATATCTCTTCCCAACCCCACATCCAGTGATGTCACAGTGATCGCATGAGATCGGTGATGGTGGGAGGATTTACACCACAGGAACTGGCAAGCATTGCTTAGCTGGGCTGACTTTTCCTGGCGAGCCAATTCTTAAACACTTACTGGCTGTTAAATATTTAGCAGCACACTTCTGCCTCTTATCCCATATTGTTATATACGAAATGTGCACTCCACCCTGCTCTAACCATTGCCAGGTCCTTCCTCTCCTCCCTCCCTCTCACCAGCCAAGCTTCGGCATGGCACTGCATGGGCTTGCTGTGTGACCTTGGGCCCATTGCTTAACCTCTCAGGACTTCAACGTCCTTAGCTCCAGGGAGTGAATCAACTAGGAGCCACTCGGCCGCAGGGCCTGATCATGTAGGGTTTTCCATCCGGCCCCACAGACCCACGGCTCTCAGGCCTCTGCCACCATTGCTGCAGGTCCAGTCCTCACTGTTGGGAAGCCCCAACGCTCCCCCAACCCCCAGCTAAAAACATGTCTTCAAAACCACCCACGTGTCGGGGTCGTCACCCCTTTTATAGATGAGGAAACTGAGGCTTTAGACAGATTTAAAAACTTGCCCACAGTTAGTGACTAGTAATTAGTGGCATAGCTGGAATCAAGCCTGGGTCTGTCCAACCCCCAAGCACTTTCCTGAAACGCAAATCAATAGGACTCCGTCTGACTGGTCTTTCTTAAACATTGCCATGTGACTCGTATAGCCAGCCTTCAGGAGCTGTATGATCTTGCTGTAGAGACAAGCTGTACTCACACTGGATGATAAAGAACCTCAACAGAGATCCCAGAGTGTGGGCTAGACAACAGAGTTCATTGAAGGCAGAGGGTAGTCAAGGGAGGCTTCATGGAGGGGGTGGGCCTTGAGCCACACCTTGAAAGATGGGCTCTCCCTTCACACATATCAGGCCTCTTCAGTCTATAACGGGGGTGCAGTGGAGTTTCTTAGCTCAGAGAGTATAGGGACGGTGAACAAGGACACGCTCAGCACACCAAGTGAGGTAAAGGTGGCCTTTGGCCAGACCAGCTCCAGATCAAGTGTGCTGCTGCTTGCCCCTGGCCTCCTTTCCCTGCTCACTCCTCACCACTTCCCTCTGTGAGCTCCAGGAACACCAGCTTCTTAGAGTTCTGCTGATACCCCATGCCACCTCACAGCTCCACGTCTTCGCTCATGCTGTTCCTTTTCCCTGGCGTGCCCTTCCCCTACATTTCTTTTTAGCCCTTGGAGATAGGGCTCACAGGTTTCTTTCTGGGCAGCCTCCCCCAAGGCCCCCAGGCCCGATCAGGCGCCCTTCTAGATTTTCAGTACCTGGTACCCACCTCCAAACGTGTCTTTTATTAAGTAGTACAGCTGTTATCGCTGTGTGACCTTTTCCCCAGACTGTGAGGTCTCGTCCATGTGTGATCTGTCGCTCCTGCACAGAGCCTGGCATCTGATAAATGCTTAAGAAAGATGAACTGAACTGAACTGAACTTGAAACCCGGGAGAGGTCATTTGGAGGCAAACAAGAGGAAGCAGTACTACTTTCCACAACAAATAATAACCACAATTTCCCCATCAGTAAAGGGAGTGAGCGAGATGGTTCCTAAGGTCACTCAGCTTTAAAATCCCATAATCTGTGATCTGTGAAACTTGTTACCCTCAAAAGGTAGAATTGACTGAAAAATAGGTTTATGAAAAGTAGTTTTTTTGTGGTTTATATGTTTGTCTTTCCCACTAGGCTATAAACTCCTAGAGCACAGAGAAAAGGGCTAATTTTTTTCTGTATCCCCGACACAGAGCAGGGTGCCTGGTCATGGAAATACATATTAACGGTTTTTTAGATGCATAAATGGATGGATGGATGCATGGATGGATGGATGGATGGATGGATAGATGGTGTTTAGATACAATGACAGATAATAGTGGTTTTTTAGAAAAATGAGTGGTGTCCATGGACTATCCTTAACCTTCCAGGGATAGACAGTGTCACAAAGTTCAACCACACACGCCCCTCAGACACTGGGTGGTTGGGTCAGAGAGAGCGCCGGGCTGAAGAGCTCATTACTCATCCAGGTCCGGTCATTATCATGTTCTTACCTAGAAGTTTTGTTACTGGATCAATTAATGCTTTAATAATCAAAGCAAGCCCTGTGTTTGCATAGTTTTCCAACTGCTTTCACAGAAAATGCTCCATGTGTACCTCCCGGTGGCTCTGGAAGACAGGCCAGGAAGGCTCACTTCCCTCAGCTCTTACACTCTCACCCCAATAAACTGACACTTAGAAAGGTTTAAGTGATGTGCTCAAGGTCACCAATTAGCGGTAGATTTGAACCTGGATCTGTCTGACCCACCGATTCATGCTCTTTCCCATCTGTGCTTCCTGGAACACCATTCCACCCTTCACTCTGTGTCCAAAGCAACTCCATCCTCTGCTCCTTCCCCCCAATTTGACCTCATCTCCCTCTTTGAATCCCCTCCGCACTTGTAGCTCTCTGGGGACGCTTCTCACCTCTTGTCTCGTACTGGAGCTGTCTGTGGGCACGTCTTTCTCCCCTGCTTTGAATTTACACCATAAGCTCTTTGGTGACAGTTTATGGTGTAAATCGTGAAGCACACATGCACATAACACTGTGCCTCACCCCGCACCCAAACCGTGCATGGAATCAGTCAGTGAGCGAGTGAGTTTATGTGTGAGTGAGAGTTAGGGCGCCCACACCCGGACACATTGTTTGGCCCTGATGGCACGGCTACGGGAGTGCCAATGGGGAAGTGTAGGTCCACTGTCCACGCTTCTTTTGTCTGGGCCCCTGAATGTCCAGACCTGGGGGTGAAGCCTCTCATAACTAAAGCCCACCCACTCTTCCCCAAGCCACGACAGAAAGAGTGAGACAGGACTACAGTACATCCCACCTGCCCCCAGGCCACACACCAGCAACTGTTAGCCACCTCTAGGGGTCAAGTCTCTTGCGCCTTATCTGGGTCTCTCTATAAAGGGGACATACAGCCCGCCACCCCAAGCCCCGGCACAGGCACTGATGGCCTGCTCTGTGTGTGTGTGTGGTTCCAACAAGCCAGTACACTAAGGTTAGAACTCCCATTCTACAGATGAGGAAACTGAGTTCCGTTCCAGAGTCACTGGCTTGCTCTTGTTCTCAGAGGAGGTTAAGAGGCCACGCCGTGAGCCAATCAGGTCTGTGTACCCGCAGGTCACCCTCTCCACTCAGCCACCGCCACTGGGCTTCTTCCCCTTCCAGAGAAAGTCTGCTCCCGCCCTCCACCCCTGTTCCAAGGTCTCCATAAAACGCCCTCTGGCAAAAGGAGTGGGAGAAGGTTTCAGAAGAACAGCCCCATGGAAACCTATCTGGAAGAAGGGGGACAATTCTACTCCGAAAACTCTGTGGCAGGCACGGCTGGTCCTGGACACAGAGAGATTAGTGGAGCGGCCAGGCAGGGGTGCGGGGGAGCCTTGGGCTGGGAGCTCGGCCCCTCTGGTTTGGAGCTGCCATTTTCCTTCCAGTGACCACGCGAGCAAGTTGTAGGGCTCTGAGCCTATAAACTGGGCCCATTCAGGCCGGTTTGTAAAAATCAAGACACATTTCTAAATGCTTCTCATGACCCCTTTCCCCATGGCTTTTGCTGTTCTGGCCAGATGAGTCATCTAGATGGGAACGTTTATTTATTTGAGGGGTCAAGGGTTCAATGAAAGGTGCCAATACCACAACTGAAAAGAAGGCATGGGAAATGGGCACCAACACAGAAAGGGTGCCAACATTCTGTCACCATGCTCTCCTGCCAGCTTCGCAAGAAGCGGATATAAACTATAGTGCTGCCCACATGGACTGGGCAAGTGCAAAGAGCTTGAGGGACCTTGGTGGCTGAGGGAGGGCCCTGTAGGCCCCTGCTTGGCCAGGGCCCAGCATCTGAGGCTCATTCCTTGTGTCTGGGTGGGTCCAAAGGCCTGTGTGCCCAGGACTGAGTTGGTGGAGAGAGCCCATCACCGGCTCATTGGTCAGAGGTGTGTCCACTCCCAGCCCCACACTGCTGTGTAGATGACAACACTCTGCCCCACCCACAAGAGACTCAGCTTCATGCAGGCAGGAGTTTTTTCTGGTTTGTTCACAGCTCAATCCCTAGTGCTTAAAACAGTGCCTGGCACAGACCATGCTCTCAATTCAGATTTACTGAATAAATCAGCTTCCTGGCCCCAGTCAGAAAAAAGAAACCGACCTCTAACAGTTCCCCAAACCCAGAGCAGGCATCTGAGCTGCCCAAGGGAGGGCTCAGAAGCAGGGCAGCCTTGGCGCCTGGCGCGGAAAGAGGCAGGGAGCTCTCTGTGGCCCCGGTGACCCACCCTCTGAGAGACAGTGCGGGTGGCAAGAGATCAACATATACCCAGGGCCTGGCTGGTGACTTGGGCCCAAGCTCTCTGAGCCAGCCGGCACTGCCGGCCCTTCCCTGACTGCAGCTGGCCAGTGGCAGCCCCAGCAGGAAGTCGCCAGCCCAGCTGCAGCTCTGAGATGGAGGCCCCAGCGGGCTGATGTGTGCCCACCGCTCAGCTACCTGGGGCAGCAACCCGTGGCAGGTTTGTGAGGACTGTGGCGGCCTCTGCTGGTGGAATGTGCACATAGCATGCACTGCAGGCACGTGGGGAGGTGCCCACGGACCTCGCAAACAGAGCCTGCACCCAGCCTTAACTTTCCCTGGAGGCCCAGGGACTGCATCTAGTGCCGGGACTCACCTTGGTGAACATTTTGCAAAGGTATGTCCTATTTGGCAGGTTCCTTGAATATTTCCCCCATTGGGAAGGAAGATATTACCCCCATCATCTGTCCTAGGTGAGGCAGCATATTCTTGAATGAGAGGGCTGGAAGGAACCACAGACATGCCATTAGGTCCCATCCTTCTGAACAAGGGAAGCTCTCCCAAAGATGGCAGGTGACGTGACTAAGCTCCCACGTGAGTTAAGGACAAAGCTGGCACCGGAACCAGGGCCCCCTGGCTGGGCCCCTTTCAGGGGACCTATCATCTCAGTTGCTGCTGGGTATCTAGCAGGACAGCTCACCACATCCTCTCCCTCCTGCTGTCTCACTGTGTCCATCCCAAACCGACGCTCCCAGCTTCATCGCCACTCCACGTCGCTGCAGCTAAATGAGACACAAACCCTCTTCTGTGCCACATCCACAGGCAGTCAGCAGCAAAGGCCCTTGGTGCCCAGCACTTTGATGTGAATAATGCAAAAGGGCAGGCATCTCGCTCGCCTCCTGTCTTTCTTCGGCTTCCTTCTCTCCCGTAAAGGTGAAAGCTGGAGGGTTGCTATGGACACTGCACAGGGCTCTCCCTCCTTGGTAATAATCCGTAGCCGCCCTCCCTGCTGGAATCAGAGTCTCTAATTGCCAAGCCTCGGAGGCAGCAGGATGCAGGATGCCTCACAGAAGGTAAGGGCAGCCGGAAGAGCCCGGTGATTATGTAGATGGGGGAAGGGGAAGGAGAGAGGGACAAGATGGAAATCACCCAAAATTGGAAGTAACGAGCTTGACCTATGTAGGTAGACTGACAAAACCAATGTCGATTAAGCCAGAATTAGAAAAGCAATCGTGTCTTAACAGGCTCCCTGTCATACTGGACACAAGCACTGTGGCCAGTGTCTCTTGGGCAGGATGCAGAGAGGAGGGGAGAGGGGCGGCCCCACAGCGGTGTGCATGAGCCCTGCCCGCAGAAACGACCTGGATGGCCCTTTTGCTTCTATATAAGAACAACCATGCGTCCAGGAGCTTTACTGAGCTGGGCTCCTGACCACTCTGCTGCCCTGTGGGTGGGCGCACCCCAACTTCCTCGCTGCCACACAGTCCCCCTCATTTATCCTCACCAGATCAGAGCATTATGACCAGTACTAGTGTCCCCAACATGAAAATAGAGTATGCTCTCCCCACCCCCGCCATGAGGCTCCCACCATGTGACCAGAGAACACTTCCCTCTAATCCTGACCCTTTCATGAGGACCAAATCATATCACTTCCATGAACATCCCCTCCAAGGGACCAGGACACTGTCACTGCTATGTGTGTCCCCACCATGGGACCAGAGCTTTTTCCCCACCACTGGGCCCTCCACCGGGAAATCAGAATATTGTCACCTTTACACATGTCCCTAGCTTCCCAGCTACATATCAGACCAAGTCACCAAGACCACAAGACTCCACACAGCCGTGGACTCAGGTCCAACGGGACAGCAAGGTCCAGTGTGAAACCTCCTTCCTGTTTTCAGCCAAAGACCACACACTTCTTTGAAGGACACTCCAGAGCTCCCAGTGGCCACTTTAAAGAATGGGCCTAGGGGCCGGCCCAGTGGCTCAGGCGGTTGGAGCTCCGTGCTCCTAACTCCGAAGGCTGCCGGTTCAATTCCCACATGGGCCAGTGGGCTCTCAACCACAAGGTTGCCGGTTCGACTCCCGCAAGGGATGGTGGGCTGCGCCCCCTGCAACTAGCAACGGCAACTGGACCTGGAGGTGAGCTGCGCCCTCCACAACTAAGACTGAAAGGACAATAACTTGAAGCTGAACGGCACCCTCCACAACTAAGATTGAAAGGGCAATTTGACTTGGAAAAAAAAAAGGCCTGGAAGTACACACTGTTCCCCAATAAAGTCCTGTTCCCCTTCCCCAATAAAATCTTTTTTAAAAAATAAATAAATAGAGGGCCTACAGGAGAGCATGTTAGGCCCTACGGGTCACTGAGCGTATTCTTGGTGGCCAGGGTGACCTGGAGGCTGTGCCTGTCTCAGCGCAGCCAGGCAGAGGGCACAGTTAGCTTTGCTCTGCCATGACCACACCACACAAAACCCGACCCCACGTGCACTAATCCTGGAGGAAGAGTGTGACTGGACAGGGAAGCCCATCTCCATCCCTTGAGATAGACATAGATGTAGGTAGACACACACACATGTGTATACATGCATACATACATGTAAAGAAATTGAGAAAGAGAGGTGGGGGAGGGGGTCAAATCCCCACATTGACCAGTATTGCCCTCATTTTAAAATTTCTGCCATTAAATACAATGAAGCGAATAGAAAGTTGTTCCTCCCCCAGACCCTGTCATGGAAACTCCAGGGCTTCCCTTGAAATGAGGGCCACAAAATCACCCTAGGAAGTGGGTGCAGGGCAGTCAGCTACGCTCCCTCCAACACCGACTTTATAACAGGTGGAACGCCAACCCACACCTCAGGAAAACCGCCGTCACTACCCATCCTGGACCAAGGTTGCGCTCCAAGAAAGTCCTTACCGCAAACGTCGGGGCCAGAAAGCTGAGGGCCTGCTGGGCTACACAGGAGAGTCCAGGCCACTGCTGGCCTGACATCTATTGCAGCGAAGAAATCCCCGTTGGGCAGAGCCACAGCCCCGCCTGGAACGCCCCCTTCCCACTCCCGAGCCTCTGGCAAGCTTCTCTAGTAAAGGAGAGACACTGACCATGCGGGGAGAGCTCCATCCGGGCCAGTGCCGTGAGCAGCAGCTTGATGGGCATTGGACCTCCACGCCGCCAGGTGGGGCCACCACCGTAGCCCTTCAGGGCCTGCCCTCTGCCCTCTACCACCGGAACGTCTCTTCCCGCTCATGAGCGCAGGAAAGTCTCTGGAGGGTCACGAGAAGAGAGATCATTTTATTCTAGACTTCCAGGCTGCCTGTCGTTGGATGTGGGGAAGGACGCTCCCTCCACCGCCCCAACCAGGCCTGGACTCTAGTTCCGAACCAGATTCACTCAACAGGTTTAGGACACCTACCAAGCTCCAGGCATCGTGCCGCTGCTTCCCACTAACCCTGTGACACTCCGGAAGGCGGTTCTTGTCGCCCCCATTTGACAGAGAGAAACTGGGACCCAGAGAGGCCTGGGGACGTGCCCAAGATTAAATAACTGAGTTTCAGACTCAAAGGCCCAGCACCCTTGTCTTGGCAATTTTCCCACCTGGTGTTTGAAAGTCACACATCAGACTGCGGATGGGAAGAGGCTGCACATCTCCAAAAGCAAATGTGCCCAAAATAAGCCATTATTCTAACCGGGGGGTTTTCCCTGCAATTTAGGAAACTTTGCCTCCTTGATTGTTTCCGAAATTGTGTTCCCAGAGTTGACTTTATGACAAACTACGGCTCCAGCAATCCCTGTGGGCCATTGTGTGAGACTCTGGGCGGCCTGGTGAGCGCTAATCCTCTTTTCTTAGCACAATACCTTTTTCCTCCTGCAAACCCAGTGAATAAGCCTCCTGGTGGCCCCAGGAACTGGCTAATATGAGCCCCAGAGGGTAAGAAAGGCTAGTGGCTTCCTACTTCCTTCTCGCCACTTTCTTTAGAGAAGTTTCTGAAATAGCCAGGAGGGCCAGAGAAGGGAAAAAAAAGAAAATGAGAAGAGAGCCGAATCTGGCAGCCCCCTATGTCTTATTATAGCTGCTTCCCATGCTATCAGCCTTGACTCTGATCGCCCAAGAAAGATCAAGCTATGAACTCCACCCACCTAACGGAGAAGGTTTACGTTGCCCAGCGCTCTGAGGCCCAGGGAGCTCGGCTGATGGAACTTCTGTGCAGAAGAGAAAAGACAAGAGAGCCTGAGAGACCTGAACCCGGGGTCTGAGGCGGCACAAAATTGATGTGTGTGTTGTCAGTACCAAGGCAGGAGTTTTCTAGAAGAATAGATTGCCAGAGACAAGCAAGCAGCCAGTATCTCCTCCCTCGGGCTAGACGGGTTCTAACTGGAAAGATCTGGTCTCCCCCTGAAGTAAGGGATGTGACGTGCTTAGCACAGGGCTGCCGTGTGGTAGGTGTTCAGGAAATGTTCGTTTCCTTCTCTCCTCACTTTGCCTTGGCCATTCTCCTCCGTCAACTTGGCCTTGGCCATTTTGACGCAGCTTTGCCAAGTGATGCACTAGAAGCAGACGAGGAGAGACGTGCATCTGTGTGACGGGTTGTCAGCTGCACCCGGAAAGTGGTGATGGGGGAGGGGGTGGAAGTCAGTGACTCAAAGCAAGTTCAGGGTTTATCTGCTGTTTTCGCTTATCCATGTCCCTCATCACCATGGAGAATTGAGAATTGAGTGTATTTGCCTCCCCCTCAATCCTGTTGCTGGCATTAGAGACGTGATTTGTACTTGGATCGACTGTGGGGAAAGGACTCCGAATGGTCTCTGTATCAAATTCTCCCCGGTATGAAATGTCATTAAATAACTCTCTGCACCTGGCACCTCTTGGGCCCTTTAAAAATAGCTGGAAGAGAAACATATCCGGGGAGAAGAGAAGTGACAATGATTGAGCGTTTGGGTGCTACTCAATACTCATTCTGAGCCGAGGAAACTTCTGCTCAGAGAGGTTAAGCGACTTGCCCGTGATGCGTTTCAGCGCAGAGCAACAAAGCTGGTGCCGTCTGACGCCCCACGCCACCCCTTTGTCAGTAAACTCACGCTTCCCTTAGGAAATATGGTGGGCCCGTCTCGGACCTCCCTGTCTGTAATGTGCTCAGATGCTTTCAGTAAAGAAAAACCAACTCAAGAGAGATTTAAAACAAGGACATTTGCAATCCCACACACTAAGAACTCAAGAGGTAGGACAGTTTCAGGAGCCATCAGTTTGGTGGCACACATCACCAGGAACATAGGTTCTTTCTGACTTTCTACTCTGCCATCTTTAGCACGTTGGCCACACCTCTTGTGCTCACAAGATGGCTGCAGCGTCTCCAAGCATCTCATCATCACCCTTCAAAGTCCAGAAACAATAAAGGGAAGCACCGCTATCTTGGATCTCTTTTTAATAATGAGGGAAACTGTCCCAAAAGTCCCTAGACTTTCCTCCACATTGACTGGTCAAAAATGAGTCACACGCTCACACCTAAACCAGTCACTGAGTGGGATGACCACACTGGCTACACTGGGGTGGGTCTTCCTGAGAAGCAGATCAATCACCAGAGGAGTGTGGACAAAGTGGGGACTCGAGGAAGAGGTGAGGCAAATGCTGCATCTGCCAAGCCAGCCAGTGGTCCAAACGCACCTCCTCAGAAGGATCCTTGCCCCCAGGGCAGCTCCCTGGTACGGATCCTGAGGACACATCAGCTTGGTGTCCTTGGAACACAAATAAGAAAGGGATAAGCACCACCTTATGTCAAAACGAGAACCGCTGCCCTTCCTGTGAGCTCGCTTATCGAGAAGACACACACATGACCAACTTCATTAGAGAGATTTGGGGAAGGAATCTCATTAAAGATGGGTCCTATCACCTACCAGGAGAGCAGAGCCTTTCGTGAAGCTTGACGGCCACGCTGGTGATGCAGGTCTTTCATTCCCCATAGGACACCTGATGATTATCTGGCGGGAAATGCTTCTGCTCAAGCAGGGGTGTGTGAGGGCCAGGATGGAAGAGCTCTTTATACGTTCACGCTATGAATTCAGACTCCTTAAAAAGAGATGCGCGGCTGAGGGAGACCAAACACAATGCATAGCCAAAGACGGACACGTACCAGATAGTAACATTAGGTACTGGGATTATATGTATTTTTCTGCTCCTTTATTGTTTTCTATTCTTTCCAAACTTTTTATAATAAACAAGCGGGTATTTACTATGAAAACTCAGAAAAGTAAATCAATAAAAACACGGGACCCCTCCTCTATTTGCAGATTCGCCTAGATTAGGAAATTTCTAAGGGTTGTAAGAAGAACCTGGTGACCACTCGAGGTCAGGGCATCCCACCACCTCTGCCCTCTCCAAACACCCTCAGAGGTGAGCGGGGGCTCCCTTAAATGGAGAAAACCAAGGGGGTGACCTGAAGACAGGCAAGAGATACGAGAAACAGAGAAAAAGCTGTGCAAAGCAAGCGAGACAGGGAACCACTCAGAGAAACAGGAAATAGAGAATGAGACCAAGAGAGAAGAGAGAAGAAAAAGAAGGAAGAGTGATGTAGCAAAGGAGACAGAGGGACACTGAGAAAAGGAGGGGACAAAGAAGGGTGACAGAACGAGACAGACAAGAGATGCCCAACAGCCACTTTTTCAAGGTTTCTTATTAATGTTACTGTGTTTCCCTGAAAATAAGACCTAGCCAGACCATCAGTTCTAATGCGTCTTTTGAAGCAAAAATTAACATAAGACCGGGTCTTTTATATTATATATTATATTATATTATATTATATTATATTATATTATATTATATTATATTATATTATATATTAAAGACAGGGTCTTATATTAAAATAAGACCAGGTCTTATATTAATTTTTGGTCCAAAAGACGCATTAGAGCTGATTGTCTGGCTAGGTCTTATTTTCGGGGAAACGGTCATATGAACCACTGGAATTTCCAGCCCTGAGTCATCTTCTTGTAGCTGTCACTTGCTTTCTGGATAAGGACAGAAATCCAGGGGTCACACACTGTTTTTCCAGCCCAACAGGATCCAGATGTTTCCAGTTCCTGGACCGGGCAGGACTGACGGGTCGAGGGGTCACTATTCAAAAAGACCCTCAACACACAGGACCCTTGGTTAAAGGAGGGGAAGAAACAGCCAGGACTCAGGGGAGTTATTCTAACTTTGTGAGTTCAGATTTCCGTGGCTGGGAGAGGGACAACCGCCTATAAACAATCTGCTTATTCCATCTACCCTCCTAACACACATAGGCATCTCCCAAAATAATCCCCCACATGGCACAAGCTCCATTTCCGTCCGCTTGCTGACTAGGAAATGCTTATTCATTCCTCAGGGCACAGAAGAGGCCTTCCCTGACCTCCACAGCCCCAGACGGGTCAGCCGCTTCCTCTGCTGTGTGCTTCCGACTCTTTGTAGGGACCACCACGGAGGCGCTTCCTACAGGGCCTTAGAATGATGTGTTTGTGGCCCCTGACATCTGGGACAATGCCAGGAACCTAGCAGGAACTCCACAAACACTTGCGGAATTAATAAATGAGTAAATACATAAGTCTGCTTCCCTGACTAGACGGTGAGCTTCTCCACCTTATGGAATGAAACTTGAATACCGCACTTCAGAACCAAACGGCGCTTAGCGCCAGCTAACCCAGCTCTCAGATCCCAGTGTGTGCTTTATCACAAACATGGACCACAGACTCGAGCGGTCACCAGGCTCTTCTGATATCCCTGGATCTAGGCCAATCTGCAAACATAGGAGGGGTTCTGTGTTTTATTTGATTTATTTTTCTGAATTTTCATAGTTAATACCCGCTTGCTCATTATAAAAAGTTCAGAAAGAATAGAAAATAAAGGAGCAGAAAAATCATGTATAATTCCTGTACCTAATGTTACTATCTGGTATGTTTAGGTCTTTGGCTTTGTGTTGTGTTTTCCCTGCACAATTGAGATTATAGGGCATATATATCAGTGTTAGAGTAGCTGTAATTAGTGTGTACCTAATATTTCATGTTCTGCTTATTTCATTAAAGGAAATCTCACAGGTACATTAAATCCCGTCTCATTAACACAGCAACATAACCCCACCTACTCGGCATTTTAATTAGAAAACGTCACGTTGTCCCATCATCCGTGGATGGTTTGCTCAGCCATTCACTACTCTCAGGCACTTGACAGTTTCTGGCCATTGTAAGCAGCACTGCTCTGAACCTCCAGCAAGGAGGCATGTGTGGTTGGAGCTAAAACTTCCAGTAACAGCATCATCCCTGGACTTGGGAAGTGCTGGGTCTCAGCCAGCTTAGACAGAAGTGAGGGTACTGTGCTAGTAGACTCTAAAGGTGGCTGTGGTAGCCGTGGCACCCCTGGTGTGTGAATGCACGTGACGTGAGTGAGCTCAAGGGAGCCGGGACCAGACCTGCCTTGTTGCCATGACATACCTGGAGCCCCACACAGGGCCTGGAATATGACAGGGGAACGAAGGGATGGATGGATGGATGGATGGATGGATGGATGGATGGATGGATGGGTGGGTGGATGGTGCATGGCTGGGTGGACAGTTGAACTGTGCTCAGACGCCTGGGATTATGCTGTGTTAGTGATGCAGCCAGACCACACCCCCTGCTGAGCAGCAAATGTTAATGAATGTTAATGAGATGCTGAGTCCACGGCTCCCCAAACTCCCAGGGTCCTCTTCCTCTCTCTCATGCCCCCGCACCCCTCTCTCCTACCCACGTGTGTCTCCATGCTCTCGTCTGGGGTAACCTCCAGAGCAGTCTGTTTGGGCAGATAACCTGCCGGGTGAGAAAGAACACAGCACGGCTTCCCCCTTCATCCGAGGATGGGAGGATGGTACCATGTGCCAGGCATTCAACCAGCAAAGCAGGTCAGCAAGCCTGAGAGCATCTGTCCACTCGGTCACAAACACGCGAGAATTAGGGGAGTAATGGGTGAGTCCGTCCTTGAGGAGCTCACCCTTATGTCCCAAAGAGACTCTTCACTTGCTCCCCCAAAACCATCCTCCTGAAACTGGAAATAATCCCACATGGCTTGAGTTCACTTGAGTGTGAGAGGACTTGAAGAGCTCTGTCTAAAGAAGTAAGTAGAAGGCAGACTTGAGGGTCTTACAACCAAGAAAGTGGTTTGATTAGGGGATGGAGAGCATCAAAGGATTTAGGCAGGAGAGTGACCTTAAAAAGCACTCTGCCTGCAGCGTGGAGGAAGGCTAGCATAGGATGGAGGTCAGAGAGAAGATCAATTTGGAGGATGCTGCCTGAATCCAGGGAACTGATCTGCGCCTGAAGTAAGGCAGTGAGTAGCGAAATTAGAGCGGCCTCTGCAGACAGGACTGGCAGAGCTTGGTGACCAAATGGGTATGTGGTTAAGAGAAAGGCTCACTTCCCATTTCCTGCCTTGAGCAGCTCAGTGAAAGTAATTTTCAAATGCACATGGAACTTTACCAAGACAGAGACCCGGAGCCATAAAGACTTTAAGTCATACAAAAAATATACCCTGGCTATAGTAGAACTAAATTAGAAGTCAATAACAAAGATCTCGGCAAAATCCTCAAACATTTGGAAACTAAATAACACACTTCTAAATAATCCATAGGGCAAAAAAGAAATCAAAAGGACAATAGAAAGGAAAAGAAAACACAACAAATTGTAATTTGCCACAAAAGCAGTACTTAGGAGGAATTTATAGCACCAAATACCTAGACATTAGAAAAGAATAAAGATCTCAAATAAATGACTTTAGCTTTTATATTAAGAAATTAGGAAAAGAAGAAAAAATTAAACCTAAATAAACAAAAGAAAGGAATATCAGAGTGAAAAATCAATAAAATAAAAAATATAAAAATATTAGAAAAAATATCAAACCAAAACCTGAATCTTTGAGAAGATTAACAAAATTGATGAATCTCTAGTCAGACCAACAAGAAAAAAGAGAAAAGACAAAAATTCATCAATATCAGAAATGAGAAGGTAAGATCCCTACAGATTCTTATTAAAAGGATAATAAAGATTACTGTAAACAACTCTACGCCAATAAAGTTGATAAGTTAGATGAAATGGACAAATTCCTTAAAAGACACAAACTACCAAAGTTCACACAAGAAGAAATAGTGCGATAAACATACATCTGTTAAAGAAATTGAATGTATAGTTTAAAAGCTTCCCACAAAGAAATCCCAGCCCAGATTACTTCACTGGCAAATTCTACTAAGCATTTAAGAAAGAAATAATATCAATTATACACAAATTCTTCCAGAAATTGAAGAGAGGAAATATCCCCAACTCATTCTATGAGGCTAGAATTACCATACTACCAAAATAATACAAAGACTTAAGGGGGAAAATATGCAAACAAAATTCCTCAGAAATATCAATATAAAAACTCTAAATCAAAATTTAGCAAATTGAACCCAACAATATATAAAAAGGATAAAGCACCATGATCAAGTGGGATTTAGCCAAGTAATGCAAGGTTAGTTTCACATTTGAAAAATCAATATAATTCAACATATTTACAAATTTAAAAAAGAAAAACTTAAGATGCACAAAAGATATTTGATAAAATCCAACATACATTCCTGATTTAAAATATTTAACAAACTAGGAATAGAACAAAGACTTCAACCTGATAAGGAGCATCTACCAAAAAAACCCTACAGTTAATAGCTTACTTACTGGTTACATACTAAGAGCTTTCTCCCTAAGATTGGGGAATAAGTCGTGTCCACTCTCATCACCTACTCAACACTGCATGGAGGTTCTAGCCAGAAAACAAGAAAAAATAAATGAATAAAAGGCATCTAGATTAGAAATGAAGAAGTAAAACTATCTTTATTCAGAGATGACATAATCATCTATGGAGAAAAATTTATGAAAATCTCCAAAAAAGCTACTAGAACCGATAAGTGAGTTCAACAACATTGTAGGATATAAGATCAATACACAAAACTCAACTGTATTTCTACTTATTAGCAAAGACAATCAAAAATTGAAATAAACAATGCCAATTACAATAGCATCAAAAATATGAAATCAATAGGGATAGACCTGATAAAAGACATGCGATATCTATACACTGAAAATTACAAAATATTGCTGAGAAAAATTCAAAATCTAAATAAATGGAGAGATATATACCATGGTCATAGACTCATGGTCAGAGACTCAAGATTGTTAAGATGCCAATTCTCCCCAAATTGGTCTATAGAATCAATGCAATCCAAACAAAACCTCAGCAGGCATATATATATGAGCTTATTCTAAAGTTTATGTTAAAATGCAAAAGACCTAAAGGAGCCAAAACAACTTTGAAAAAGAAAGTTGGATATACACAATGGAATACTATTCGGCAGTAAGAAAAGATGATATAGGAACATTTGTGACAACATGGATGGATCTTGAGAGAGTAATGCTGAGCGAAACAAGTCAGACAGAAAAAGCAGAGAACCATGTGATTTCACTGATACGTGGTATATAAACCAAAAACAACAAAAGAACAAGACAAACAAATGAGAAACAGAAACTCACAGACACAGACAATAGTTTAGTGGTTGCCAGAGGGTAAGGGGGGCGGGAGGTGGGGGGTGGGAGATGAGGGTAAGGGGGATCGAATATATGGTGATGGAAGGAGAACTGACTCTGGGTGATGAACACACAATGGGATTTATAGATGATGTAATACAGAATTGTACACCTGAAATCTATGTAATTTTACTAACAATTGTCACCCCAATAAATTTAATAAAATAAAATTAAAAAAAAAAAAAAAAGAAAGTTGGGAGGTTTACACTACCTGATTTCATGACTTATTATCGAGCTAAAGAGACTTAAGACAGTGTGGAGTTGGCATAAAAATAGACAAATAAATCAGCGGTACAGAATAGAGACGCCAGAAGTAGGTCCATACATATGTGGACTACTAATTTTCAACAAGTGTGCAAAGGCAATGCAGCAGAGAAAGGATAGTCTTTTCAACAAATGATGCTAGAACAATTGGATATCTATATGCAAAAAAACAAAAACAAATAAAAAACTTTGATCCATACCTCACACCATATACAAAAATTAACTGAAAATGAATCACAGACTTAAATGTAAAACTTAAATCTATATAACTTCTAGAAGAGAACATAGGAGAAATTTCTAAGACCATGGCTTAGGCTGGGGTTTTGATTGGGATTCCATTGGATCTGTAGATCAAGAGATATAATACTAAAAGCACAATCCATAAAAGAAAAAAAAAGACAAGACTCCATCAAAAGCAAGAGGAATTGGAGAGCCGAACACAAGTACACATGATTTTAGTGCAGCATGAGTACCGTGAGAGTATGGTGGGCATTTGTTGGTTGCATACCCAGCAATAATTGCCCTCTTCTCCTTCCTAAACGCTCCCCTTTGGGAACCACCCCACTCATACTTCATTGCAACCACATGTTTGGGTGAGATTGATCCTTCTCCAATTCCAAGGTGCTCCATGCCTGGTATAATTTCAACTTTTGTACAACACCCTGACTGCTTCAGGAAGAGGAAGTAATGCCAACCTAAGTCAAGCAATGCATGGATTCTCTTGTCCAGTTCAGGTCAGTTCACCCCCAGTCAGGCTTAGGGCTTTTGGTCTATGGCTGGGAGAGAAGACATTCTTTCTGTCTGTAAATGAACAAATATGAATGTAGGCTCCATTGCTGGTGGCAGCCATCTTGCCTCCTTGGAAAAGTCAACCTGAGAACAAACCCAAACCTTAAAGGACGGTGGAGTCTAGAGAACTGATGGTAAACAGAGCCAGAGTCCTGATCAAACCATACCTAAAGGTAAATTACTTCTGAAATTCTCAGTCATCTGAGATAATAAATTCTCCTTATTTTTTAAGTCCGTTTGCATTGATCTTCCTGTGTCACTTGTAACCAAAAGCACCTTGCTGGTATAGGAGCAGGGACAAGGGCCCAATTAATTCTGTCTGGCAATATTGGGGAAGTTTTCCCGGAGGGGAGATCACTTGAGCTTCAGTCCTCCATGACCTCCAGGTGATCTTGAAGGCAGCCTGACTTCCCTCCAGCCCTGCTGCTGAGGTCCTTTCACTGAGTCCTCCCTCCCCCCACAAATCCGCACATTCTCACCATTCACCAGGCAACAGCTTATCACCAATGATGGGAGATATTAAAGCCGACTCCTGCCCAGGAAATGGAAACAACCCAGGAGAATTAGCTAGAGAAAACCTATTAAGCAACAAAGAACATACCCAGCTGTCGAGTCATCTTAAGAATTTAAAATCATGCTATTTGCTTTCTGAGTGGTTTTCTCAGCCTGCAAGGGCTCTCCACTTCAAGAGGGCCTTGGAGACCAGCGGGGTCTGGAATGTTCCCTGCCTGGGCACACCTCACCCATCTCCCCTGTGTGCTTTTCTCTCACCAGCCACGAGACTAAGAACAAAATGCCAATAATCATGAACCCCTCAAATAAATACAATGAATCCTCTTTCCTTTTGAAAAGCGATCCATTCCCAGCCTTTGATGTGACCTAGTAGCTGCTCATTGATAGTAAGAGTTTCTTCCTGTGCGGTGCTCTCTGGCACATTATCACATCCGGGCTTCCCAGCACCCCTAAGAAGCAAGCAGGAAGGATTACTGGACCCAGGTAGCAGGTGAGGACCCAGAGCCTCCAAAAGATTAAATGGCTTGCTCGAGGTCACAAGGCCAAGATGTGAACGCAGGCCTTTGGGCCTGTTCCCGGAGCCCTGCACTGCCTCTCTTCTTACACAAAAATTCTCAGAAAACCATCTTCACTGTACCGACCCAGTCTGCCACGCAATGAGCAGCAAGCCGCAGCAGAACAACAAAGTATTCTGTCCTTCCAGAAATCTAAGAATCCCTCTTGGACCACGACAGGGCTCAGCTGTGCAAGTGAGGCCTTGGGCGGGCCATTCGACGTGACTGAGCCTCAAATCCCTCCACGTGAAGTGGAGATCAGCTGCCTCCCTGGCAGTGGGAGAATCAAACAGGGTCACTGTGTCCCTCAGACAGGCTGGCACTCACCCTGGGCCAGCCTGAGAACCGGCGCTGGAGATAGGTGCCTGACATACACACACTGGCCAGGGCAGTGCTGGAGCGGGCGTGGGAGCTCGGGGGGGGGGGTCTAGCTGACCCAACACACGCTCAGCAAACACAATGAAAAGGCCACTCATGACAGAAAGGGGTCAGGGGAAGGGCAACTTCCTACCTACTCTGTGGGAACCAGAGCAGGACGTCCCCAGGGCCGAAACCTGCACCCCACACTCAGAGTTTCCATCCTTCCCACACGACAGCCACGCTTCCTTTCCCACACGGGTACCCCTGCCTGAAACCGCTTCCTCTCTGCTGCCCAGCCTCTCCCACAATAGAGCCAGGAGGCCTCTCAAACCAGCCAGCTCTGCCTCCCACCCTGCCTGGTGGGCCCAGCCGGGTCTCCTGCCACTGCGCAAGGTCACGGTGGGCCTTCCTGAGCTAGGGACGGGGAATCAGCTTGGCTCTAGTCCACTGTGCGTGCCCTCCCCCCTTGCCCACCTCCTCCTTCCATCCCTCCCTCCGGATGCCACCGAAGAAATGAATGAGCAAAGCTGTGGGTGCAGGAAAGCTGGGCCTGGAAGAAGACAGGAGGCTTCCCTCTGAAGAAACAGTTGGGGACAGTTATAAGTCGATCTCAGATGGGTCCCCACCTGCCCAGTGAGCCCAGCACGCCTCCCTGGGGGGGGGGACATTTCCCATCTCCAAAGTGACGAGCTCATCCCTTCCCCTCACTCCTCAGACTTTCCACATTCTCCCCACCGCCTCCCCACCTCCCCACACCAATGCCTGTGCTTCATACTTCCTGGGAACAACCTGGTGCAATCTGACCACCTGAACTCCCTCATCTCTCTACCACCAAACCACCAGCTTACCCACATCAAGACCACCCTCGCTGTTCCCCCTGTGATGAGGGACGGTGTCCCTGCCCTGTTCATGTGGCCGACCCCATCCTTCTCAAGAACGCGGCCCCTGCCCATATCCTCTCCTGCAGAGCTCGGTCCCAGGACCCCTTGTCCTCTCTGTCTACATACTCTCCCTAGGTGACCACCTCCTTCCTGTCCCAAGGTTTTAAATCCCATCTCTATGCTTATGGTCCCAAATCTACATTTATAGCGTGTGTGCACGTGCACACAGTTAAAGAACACAAGGGACCCTGCAATTCCACTGCTAGGTATATCCCCAAGAGAATAGAAAACATATGTCCACACAAAAACTTGTACATGAATTTCACAGCAATGTTATTCACCATAGCCAGAACGTGGAAACAACCCACATGTGCACCAACAATGGATACACAAAATATGGTCCGTCCAAACCCTGGAATCTGATTCAGCCATGAAAAGGAATGGGCCGACGTGTGCCTCAACATGGACAAACCTGGAAAACACTATGTTAAGTAAAAGAGGCCAGTCACAAAAGTCCCCGGAATACATGATGCCACGTATATGAATGTCCAGAAAAGACAAATCCATAGAGACGAAGTCGGTTAGCAGTTGCCAGGGACCTGGGGGAGGGCAGAATGGGAAGCAACTGATAATGGATACAGACTTTCCTTTGAGGGTGACGAAAACACTCCGAAATGAGTGGTGATGCTCAACTCTGAATATACTAAAAACCACTGAATTGTACGCTGTTAGTACTGTTACAATAAAGCTGTTATAAGACACACGCGCACACACACACACACACACACACACACAGGCACCTCCTCTCCCAGGAGCACAGCTCGATGCTGACACAATGCAACACACAACCCTAAACGTCCTCTTTTGTGACTACGGTTTCTCCACGTCTCTTCTCCTATGGCTTCCAGACAAACGCCAAGGCCGTGAGTGGGTTGTGGCACAGCCAACACAGGAGGGGTGCTTGGGGAAAGAAGAGACACATTCATTCGCTTGTCCAATCCTTTTAGATACCACGACATCCTACCCTTCACCAGCAGGCTGAGTGCTCACTTTCTTGATTCCCTTCCTGTGTCAGTCATAACTGAGGAAGTAGTCATGTGTTAGCAGAGTATTCGCAACTGCTGTACATGGTGCTTGAGGAATATTTTCAATATGAAATCATTCATATTACTCTTAAATTTGTAAACCATGGGCCGGCCCGGTGGCTCAGGTGGTTGGAGCTCCGAGCTCCTAATGCTGAGGTCGTTGGTTCAATTCCCATATGGGCCAGTGAGCTGCACCCTCTACATCAAAGATTGTGAACAACAGCTCTCCCTGGAGCTGGGCTGCCCTGATCAGCCGGAGGGCGGTGAGCTGCTGTGAGCTGCTGTGAGCTGCTGTGTGCTGCTGTGAGCTGCTGTGTGCTGCCATGAGTGGCCAGCAGCGTGTGAGTGGCCGGCAGCTGGTGAGAGCTGCCATGAGCTGCTGTGAGCGGCCGACCAACAACCGGCAACCGACTGCCTCAGCTGGGGGAGCGCAAGGCTCATGATACCAGCATGGGCCAGGGAGCTGTGTCCTACACAACTAGACTGAGAAACAACCGCTTGAACCGGAGTGTGGGGGGGGGGTGACGGAAGAAGGGGAAAAAAGAAATTTGTAAACCAGGTCTAGAGGTAAATGTAAAACGCTTGATACTGATTCTTTACAGTGGCCACCAGATGGATGTTGACTAGTAAAACTGGAAATAGTTTTATAGTTTTATTTTCATAAAAGCATGTTATAAGATTTAATTAAAATTTCATAAAATACAATGTCAGCTTTCGGTCAAGACGGTGGAGCAGAAGGTAAACACTGTGCTCACCTCCTCTCCTGACCACCTCAAATTTACAACTGACCTGCAGAACAACCATCAGAAAATTGCCTGAAGTCTAGCTGAACTGAAGCCTTACAACTACAGACATACAGAAAAAGCCACCTTGAGACTTGCAGGAGGGGTGGAGACGCAGAATGAGCTGGTCCCACACGCACATGTGATGGTTAAAAATTGGGAGGGATAGCTCAGCTGCAGAGGTCCCCCTGGAGGAAGGAGGCTCCCCAACCCAGGGTTTCAGTGCTGGGGAGAGAAGTCCCCCTAATTTCTGGTTGTAAAAACCAGCAGAAATTGCGGCTGAGTGCAACAGAGGGCAGCTGCAATGCTAGGCGTCCCTGGAAAGGGCCCGCGCACATACTCACCGATGGATTCACTCGCTCTGAGATCCAGCGCTGAGCCAGCACCTCGAAAGGCACCAGGGACAAACTGGGAGGAACTGAAGTGTCTGGCGTCAGGGTGAGGGCTGGAAGGGCAGCTTTCTCCTGGACAGAGGAGCCCGCGGAAGTCATCATTCCTTTGTTGAGCCCTCCCCACTTGCTGCGTGCAGACGCAGGTGGGCAGGACGTGTGAGTCTCCATCAACTGGCTAACACCATTGGCCCCGCCCAGGTGATTCTCTGAGGCCCCGCCCCAGCCAACCTGCAGGCCCACCCAAGCCACTTCCAGTGGCTTTTCCACACAAATGGCCTGTCTTGGCTCATGCTGCAGACTTTCCTAAGACCTCTCAAAGTTCACAAACCCCAAACAAGCAGCATCTGGCTTCAGCACGCCCCATACTTCTTGCTGGGCAGGCTCAAGCCTGGGGCAGCAACTGGCCTCAGTTTGAAGCTCGCCTCTCCCAGGTGCCTCCAAGCCCAGCACAAGTGGCAATCATCTGCAGACCACTTTGTAGCTCATACCAAGTGGCTTTGGTCAGGGCACAGGCAGCCGCTGAACTTGGCCTGCACCAGAGCCATTCCCAAGAGGCCTCGGAACCAAAACACCCGGTGGCCAGCTTCAGACCACACCTGAGCACCACCCCACCAACTCCGCAAACAACACACCCACAGGGCAGACAGGGCAGGCACCAGAGCCCCACGAAAGTGAATCCTGCTCTGTAGAGTCAGCCCCTGCACAGCAGCTCTTCCACTGTGGTCACGACCAGTCCTCACAACCAATCAGACAGAGGGTCAATCACTCCCATTCATGTGCCAATAGCAATCAAGTCTCAGCTACAAAAGGAGGGCACACACAATCCACACAAGGGACACACCTGGAGCACCCAGCTTAGGTGACCAGGAGACTGAGCCACTGGATCCCACAGCACACGTTCTACATAAGTTCACTCTACTAAGACCGGGAGGCATAGCAGCCCTACCTAACACATAGAAACAAACACAGGGAGGCAGCCAAAATGGGGAGAGAAAGAAACATATCCAAAATGAAAGAACAGAAAAAAGCTCCAGAAAAAGAACTAAACAAAATGGAGATAAGCAACCGACCAGATGCAGAGTCGAAAACACTGGTTATAAGGATGCTCAGTGATCTCAGGGAGAACTTCAACAAAGAGATAGGAAACATACAAATGGAGACAGAAAACATAACAAAGAACCAGTCAGAAATGAAGACTACAATAACTGAAATAAAGAATACATTACAGAGAATCAACAGTAGATTACATGAAGTAGAGAATCAAATCAGCAATTTGGAAGATAAGGTAGCAGAAAACACCCAATCAAAACAGCAAAAATAAAAAGATCCAAAACAAAATGAGGAGAGTTTAAGGGGCCTCTGGGACCACATGAAGCGTACCAACATTCACATCATAGGAGTACCAGAAGGAGAAGAAAGCGAGAGCAAGAAATTGAAAATCTATTTGAAGAAATAATGACGGAAAACTTCCCTCACTTGGTGAAGCAAATGGACATACAAGCCCAGGAAGCACAGAGAGTCCCAAACAAGATGAACCCAAACAGGCCCACACCAAGACACATCATAATCAAAATGCCAAAGGTCAAAGACAAAGAGAGAATCTTAAAAGCAGCAAGAGAAAAGCAGTTAGTTCCCTCCAAGACTGTCAGCTGATTTCTCCACAGAAACTTTGCAGGTCAGAAGAGACTGGCACAAAATATTCAAAGTGATGAAAAGCAAGGACCTACAATCAAGATTACCCTGCAAAGCTATCACTTAGAATCAAAGGACAGATAAAGAGCTTCCCAGACAAGAAAAAACTAAAGGAGTTCATCACCACCAAACCAGTATTACAAGGAATGTTAAAGGCACTTCTTTAAGAAAGAAGAAAAAAGTCAAAAATATGAATAATAAAATGGCAATAACAACATATCCATCAACAGTTACTTTCAATGTAAATGGATTAAATGCTCCAATCAAAAGATAGGGTGGCTGAATGGATAAGAAAACAATACCCTTACATATGCTGCCTACAAGAGTGAAAGTAAAGGGATGGAAAAAGATCTTTCATGACAATGGAAATGAAAAAAAAAGCTGGGGTAGCAATACTTACACCAGACAAAATAGACTTTAAAATAAATCTATAACAAGAGACAAAGAAGGACCCAGTAATTCCACTGCTGAGTATTTATCCAAAGAAACCTAAAACACTGCTTCAGAGGGACATGTGTATCCATATGTTCATTGCAGCATTACTTACAATGGCCAAGATATGGCGGCAGCCTGAGTGCCCATCGATAGAAGAATGGGTGAAGAAGACGTCTACATGTATACAACGGAACATTACTCAGCCATAAAAAAAAGAATGAAATCTTGCCATCTGCAACAACAGAGATGAACCTAGAGGGTACCATGCTGAGTGAAATAAGTCAGACAGAGAAAGACAAATGCTGTAAGATTTCACTTATATATGGAGTTAAAAAGCAGAACAAATGAACAAACAAAACAGAAACAAACTCATAGATACAGAGAGCATTTAGATGGTTGCCAGATGAGAGAGAGGTTGGGGGGCTGGGGACGGGGGAAGGGCTTAAATACAAATTGGCAGTTACAAAATAGTCATGGGATGCGAAGGACAGCATAGTAAATATACACAATAATACTACAGTAACTATGTATGGGGTCGGATGGGTGCTAGACTCATTGGGGTGGTCACCTCATAAGGTATATAAATGTCTAATCACTATGTTGTACTCCTGAAACTAACATAATGTATCCCAACTGTAATTAAAAAATAAAAAGTATTTTTTTAAATGCAGATAAAACACAGATTGCTGGTGAGCGACAGCTAAAATAAATCAAATAAAACTTAAAATCAACTTTATTCAAAAATTGTGCTTTAAGTTTTTTATACTGATTCATGTAAACTAGCATTTTGCCTGTTATTTTAATAGATGACTACATTAGGAGAAAAGAAACTTCTTCGAAAACAAATTAGGTAGAATCTTGAACCAAATCAACATAATTTGTGATTTTGCTAAAATAAAGGCAAAAAATAAATGTTGTGGAAAACTATACAACAATTTAGAAATGATATTTGTCTTTATTACTTATCCAGTCATCTTGGCCCACTAACAGAACACTCAGACATGCATAATAATAAAATTCAATCAATTTTGATATTTTGCCAACTTGTTACATTATTTTCCAATTTTGTCATTGTGATGGTATATTTGTCAAACTAGGAGGTTAGAACATATTTTATTTAAGAGCTTGTTAGTTTCATTTATAACTTAAATAATTAGACACGTAGTATGTAGGCCTCTCACCTCAGCCCCACAAGACTGAGGAGCGGGCCCCCGACTATGCCTCCAGCCTCTCACTGAGGGGTGCAGAAGGAAAGCACGAGGCAGATCAGTGACCCGGCTGCAAGAGATGGGCCCCGCCCCAGGCCTATAGGCCTCTCCATGCCGCACTCCCAGCCCACCTGCAGAGGGAAGAAAGAGGTTGCCCCATAACTAGGTGAACAACCTGCCCTCCTGACCTAGGAGCATCCTTTCCCAAAATGATGGACCTTGGGGGAAACCCCAGCCCTACCAAGAGAGGGCACTCTTGCTCTATGGCTGCATGTATGGCCGAACACACTATTTATCCATCTGCTGATTCATCTGGAGGAAGCTGGCAGGTGTACCTTCCCTGGCCTCATGCTGCCTTGAGTCTAGGGTGAAGGTGAAAACAAGACCACACAGATCAGCCCCCTGCAGCCCATCTGGTCCCAATGGATGTGCCAGGTCCAGCCTGCTCTGGCGTCCATCTCTCCTCCAGGTGAGGTCCTGCCAGCCGCCCTCTTCTTGGGCTCTAGATGCCCCCAGACCACTGGCCCAAGGACAAACAGCTGTCTGCAGCTCAGTGTCCCCTAACTTCATACAGATTCAAGACAGACTTCTCCCCACAAGCCCCCCAAAGTGAGCAAGTCTCAGAGGCAGAGCTCTGACTTAACTACACACAAGATATCACCAAACAGAATAACTGGGCTACCTCGAGTGCACTCAGGTAAGCTGCCACTTGTCCCCAAGGACAATGGGTAAACACTTACTTCATATGCTTGTCATGAAAGGGCCCCTTTGGGCAATTTCCCTGAAACAAAGGAACTGCCTAATCCAAAAGTGAATTGAAGTCCCCGCCTCTGGAGACAAAAACAAACAAACAAACAAAAACATGACTTTTCAGTGACAGTTTTTCCCTTTTCAATTCATCAAGGTTTCAAAAATCTGAGGGTTTGGGCTCAGCCCGGGCTCCCCATTCGCGTCTGAGCAATGTAACAGAGCACAGGAGGAAGGAGTGGGGGCGTGGGGCATGATGTGCAAGTAGCAGGACATCCACGTAGAGAAGCCAGAACATTCAGGAGTCACCCACAGCTAGATGAGCTCACCCAGGCAGGAGGGAAGAGAGACCAGGAGGCGCGGGCCGGAGAACATCTGTATTTCTAGCACCAGAAGACAGCAGGAGTCAGAAATAGAAAAGGCAGGAGCAGAGAGGCAGGAGAACCACAACAGTGAATTCAAGAAGGAGGGAGTGGGTGATCGCATGGGCTGCTGCAGGCGGGTCGTGAATGAGAACTGAAAATGCTGTGTCCGTGGCGGGTGACCTTCAAGAAGCAATTTCAGTGGAGACGGGCGCAGAGGTCAGATTGCAAGTGTTAAGGAGTGAAGGGGACGAGAGAGAGATGGTACTTGAGGGCTCTGCAGATGGAAGGGAAGCTGTTTCAGGATGGGGAAGATGGAGAAACTGGGAAACCCCAGGGAGAGGGGCTAACCTCTGCAGCTTCTTACGGGGGAGCCCTAGGGGAGAGATGCGACACGAGTGGGGAGTGAGAACCAAGGACAGGCCACCAACGCAGGAGCGACAGCAGGAGATGGAGTCGAGGAGGAGAGGTGGGGGACCCAGGTTGGGCCTCGGCCACCTGCCATCACCTGCCCAGCCTTCCTGATGCCACACCCGCACGAGGTGTCAGGAATCTAAGCTAAAGGACCCGTTCGCCCCAGCGCCCCATCAGAGGTCATCAGCATGGCCTCCTGACCGGCCATGGGTCTCTCATTCACTCATTAACATTGACTGCGCACCTACTATGTGACAGGTACTGAGCCACGTGCTGGGGCTGACGTGAGTCAGAGGGACAAAGCCCCAGCCTCACAGCTCCAAGGGCAGCAGGGAACACTGTGACGCTGACTTTCACGGGGTGCCAAGGCTAGATAGAGGGTGTTGCGGACACCTCACCTGGGGGAAGGGCCACAGGGGCAGTAAAACCAGGGAAGGAGGCACCACGTAGGCAGAGACCCAAAGCCAGAGGAGTGAGCCAGGAGAACAGAAGCGGCAGGGCTGTTCTGGGCAGAGGGTACAGTACGTTTCCAAGGAGCAGAGGTGGACGAGAGCCTGGTGATTCCAGGAACTGGGATTCGCAAATCAGGATGGCTGGAGAGCGGAGCCCAGGATGGTCATCCAAGGGATGGGCCTGAAGCCATAAGAACAGGGCCTTCGGGGATAGTTAGCGAAGAATACGAAATAAAATGATTACCTAATTATGAGCACAGGCCTCCACAGGTCACTGTATGCTGGAACCAAAACAACTGTGTACATTGTGTACTGAATAAAATCCATAACCCTTTGTGGGAGAGGATTGCTGCAGAGGCTAAATCAGAGGTCATCAGAAGTGTGCAAGGAAGGGAAGGAGGGCACGTACCAGCTTGGCATAATGGAAGCTGAACGAAATTGACTATAGTTTTTTTTGTTTTTGTTTTTGTTTTTGTTTTGTTTTGTTTTGTTTTTTCTGAGCTGGTCAAGTTCAATCCCACCAGATGTCATGAAAGCGAGGCCTGTGAGGAATGACTAAACAGAAGGAAACCAGGTATGGACAAGGCCTGAACTGCACCTGACTCATGCGTGCATGTCCAGTACCATCCTGGTGTGGCCTCCCAGACTTGCCACGGTTCTCAGTTAAAAACCCCCATGCCACAGAAGGAAAAGGTTTGAGGCCTGAGCTGTGCTGAGAAGCTGCTCTGAGCCCCAGGGCCACCAATGGGCATAGCTGAGCCCACGCCAGGGCTGATTCTCTCGGCCACAATTCAAGGTGTGCACACACCATCCATCTGCGAGTCTATATTTAGAGCACACTCCCAGAGCACGTGGGAGAAGCTTCCAGAAGGGGCCGGAGGACCCAGAGGACGTGCTGGGGGCCTATGCAAGTCTAGACCAGCCAGCCACGCTGAGAGGGGACAAGAAGGGGTAGCACGCGCCTAAGGCTTAGCACCATGCAGGCTCGGCGTCCGCAACTCAGCCACTCGGCCACGTCCATTTCAACAGTGGTGTTTCCCTTTATTTATTAATAAGGATTCCTTTTCCAAAAATGCCAAGTTTTTCTCATACAAACCAAAGGGTACGTGGGGAGAACGGGCACTAAAACTGGAATGGAAGCTCAAGTCCAGGCCCAACTCCACTGCTTCTGGGACAGGAGACGGTCACAGTGGCTGAGCTCCTAGAGGACAGGTACAGTGCTACCTCAACAACCCTGCACCGTGACCGGCAAGATCCCCACTTCACAGGTGGGGATCGAGGCTCAGAAAGTGGACTGACTTGCTCAGGGTCCCACAGGTAAATAGTGACGGACGGGAGTCAAACCTGACTACGAAGCGTGCTGGGCAAAGTCCCTCCACCTTTCTGTGTCCCCATTTGTTCAGTTTTAAAATGGGGATGACAACATGGCTGCTGCGAGAGTGAAATGAAGTAATAGGCGTGAAAACACGGTGAACTGTAAAGTGTGACGCCTGTGTTAACGTCTTCCCCACGACCCTTCCCCATGACCAAGGGCAAGGGGAGGGGGTGGCCCTGCCAAACGGGTCACGGCCTCGGCTCCCTGCCCTCCAGCTCGCTTGGCCTGCACTCACAGGACTGGCCACACGGTTCCTGGAAGATCCCGGATCTGCTATGACGATGCCAACCCAGGCCAGCTGTCCTGAGGCCTTCCGACCATCCTGCAGGACAGCTGCGGCAGCAGGAGACCCAAGGGGCCAAAACTACCGTGTTTCCCCGAAAATAAGACCTAGCCGGCCAATCAGCTCTGGTGTGTCTTTTGGAGCAAAAATTAATATACCACCCAGTCTTATATTATTATATTATATTATATTATATTATATTATATTATATTATATTATATTATACCCGGTCTTATAGTAAAATAAGACTGGGTCTTATATTAATTTTTGCTCCAAAAGACGCATGAGAGCTGATTGGCCGGCTAGGTCTTATTTTCGGGGAAACACGGTACCACTAGCTCAGGTCTGGAGGTGCCAGGAAATTCAGCAGAGTTGTCACGACAAAGGGACATTGCTGGAAATGTCTCCACTTAGCAGACACTGTCAATGCCCTGATGGAAACAGCCACGCCGCAGGGTGGGCCCTCACCTCCAGAATCCCAGCCCAGCTTCTGAGAAGCAGCAGGCCTAGGTCCACACACCCCAACCCCTAGCACATTCCCTTCTGGGAAGTGGCCTCTGTGGCCTCTGTATGCTGGTACAACTTGATTCACCTAAACAGGACATGCCAGGTGGCATAGGCAGGTGGCCTGGCCTCCTCAGGGAAGTCTGGAGACACCCAGGAAGCAGGGGACCAGGCCAAGCTCCCGAGGGCCCCAGCTGGGCCTTCTCTTCTACCCTCCAACAAAGGGCATAGGTGCATGGTCTCAGAGACACGTGCCCTGGGTGGGGAGTCAGGAGCCCAGGGGCCCTGTCCTGGCACGGCCACCAATCACTCTATGACCCTGAGCAAACCATTTCCCCTCACTGGGCCTCAGTTTCCTCACCTATTAGTGAAGGGTTTGGAGCTAAATCACTGAGGTCCTTTACTTGCTCTCTGTGATGTCACATACCTTGGTGACCCCTCAGAAAGCTTCACACAGGCCCTAGCACAGACCTTCCACAAGCCCGGAAACTGGGGAGCCATGTAAGACCAAACAAAGCAGGAAGCGGGCGCAGAGGCATGGGTGAGAAGACAACTTTTTAAAATTCCTCTCTGGGAACGCGCTTTCAGGAAGTTTTAGAGTTATTACATTACAGGCACCATTTATTCTAGGGGGGAAAAAAGGTACATCCCTCACCCTGTCCCCTTCGCCAGAATTTAGCACCAAGTTTCCTTTGGCTGTTTCCAAACCCCAAATCCACTTTCAGGAGATGAGTTTGCCATCCCTGTGATCAGCTCCTCAAAACAGAGGAGCTCCCGGAGACATCTACTAGGCAGATGTGTCTACTAGACATCTACTAGGCCCTGAAGTGTCTGAGCCCAAACTCCCAAGGTGACCACTGCAGGCCCGTGGATGTCCAAGACCATTTAAATTTCCATCTCATTACTCCGTAATGCTTTACAGGGAACAGTGAACGCCAACTTTTTTCTCTTAAGACATGGGCACATTCTGCCTTAGAGAATGTGGGAATTTGAATTTCCATAATGAAAGCCAAACAAACAAACAAAAATCCAAAAGCATCCAGACAGAAAAAAGGAGGTTACCTTCTAAGGAACAAAGTCAAGGTGACCTGAGACTCTGCGACGTTGAACAAGAGCAGACAGTGGAACTGGGTCATGAATCCTAAGCCAGCCAAGTCACTGTCCTCGGGTAGAAGCAACAGAATGTCACTCTGTCATTCACAGAAGTTAAGAAAATACACCACCCACATGCCCTTTGTGAAAAAAATCTTTGAAAGCACCTCAACTGTCTGGAGAGGAATTAATACACAAAATTCGAAAATGGGTTACTTGGGGTATCATAAAAAGATTGAGCGTGAGCAGCAAACCAGTTAAGTCCAAAAATTAAGTTATTGTGGTAAATTTGGTTTAAAATTGGATGCAAACCATTTATATAAAATTCAAGAACAGGCAAAACTAATCTCTGGTGAAAGTAATCAAAACAGTAGTTGTTTCTGAGAGGGCAGAGGTTAACCGGGAAGGGTTAAAAGGAAGCTTTCTAAAGTGTTGGAAAAGTTCTCTACCTTACGAGGATTTGTGTTACACAGGCATGCACATTTGTCAAAACTCAGTGAATTACACACTTAAGATCAGTATATTTCACTGTTTACAATTATATCTCAATTAAAAATAAATATCTTAATGAGACCAAAAAGTATGTGATTCGTTTATATAAAATTATTGAAAACGCAAACTAATCTAGGAATATGGTATAATCTGTTTCTTTAGGTCTCCTTTAATTTCTCTCAGCAATGCTTTATAGTTTTTAGTGTATAGATCTTATGTGTCTTTTATCAGATTTATGTCTATTTCATATTTTTTGTGCTATGGCAATTGGCGTTATTTTGACTTTTCATTGCTAATAAATAGAAATACAATTGAATTTTATATATTGATCTTGCATCCTGTGATCTGGTTGAATGCACTTCTTTGTTCTGGTAAGAACTACTAAGTGATTTTTTGGAGTTTCCACCAAATTTTCTACGTAGATGAACCTGGCATCTATGAATAATGGTTTTACTTCTTCCTCCCCAATCTGGGTGCCTTTTATTGCTTTTTCTTGTCTTATTGCACTGACTAGGACCTCCAGTATGACGCTGGGTAGGAGATGAGTGTAAACATCCTTGCCTCGTTCCCAAACTCAGGGAAAAAGCATTTCATACTTCACCATTAAGTATGCTACCACCAGCTGTTGGGGTTTTGTAGATGTTCTTTTTCAGGTACATGCTGTTCCATTCTATTCCTAGCTTGCTGAGAGATTGTATCAGAACTGAATGCGGGATTCGTGTCAAATTAATCATTAGGAAAATGCAAATAAAATGTATTCTTTTTCTTTTCCCATTATTTCTAAAAGCTCTTCCTGAGGATCTATTGAAAAGACCTAACATGATACCCAATCACGGTGGGCACTCAGTAATCTTTACTCATGCCCAGCCGTCACCACCCTTGCTGGGTACCGGGCACTGGGGACACAAACATGAACAGACTCAGGCCCATTCCCCAAGGAGCTCTCAGTCTGGGGGAGGGGAGTAAGAGGTGTCCCCCAAGGTGCCAGGGAACCAGACTCAGTGCCACAGAGAACGTCTGGCATTCCAGGACGAGGACACCCAGGGTTGACGTGCCTGGCGTGCACCATCCTGGAGCCCCAGGGCACTGCCTCTGCTGCCTGGAGGTGCCCCTCCGGAGCCCACTGCGGATGCCTTTGAACCATCCGTCATGGCGTGGAGCGAAAGCCACTGAGGCCAAGTCTGGTGAATCCGGACGTAAACTCTCTGGTCACAAACCTGGGATGAATATATAGCAGTGAGGGTGGGGGGCCCCAGCGGCATCTGAGCCCGTTCTGGTCGATGCTGGAGGAAAGTGGAAGCTCCAGGCCCGGAAGCTGGGGGTGAGGCAACGTGTACCTGACACCAGCGTGACTTCTGGAGTCCTGTCTCACCCGGCATTCACACCCACTTCTGAGCACCCACCGTGGGCCGACACAGCTCTAGGAGCCAGGGGCACAAACGAGAGACAGGGCCCCCGCCACCACAGTCTACCCTCCTGGGACAACCCCCGAAGGATACACAGGCAGTGTGGGTTAACAGAAGCTGGTGGCCGAATAGCCCCAGCGGCCAGGGCACACGAGGAGTCCACGACGACTGCCAAGCAGCTGGGTCTGGTGAACTGGAAGGGCCAGGACGTAGAGACGTATGAGGCTGCCTAAAATCAAAGGGGCCACGTCCCAGGCCCTCTATGGGAAAGCTGAGTCCCACAGGGAGGTGACTGGCCCAGAGCCACACAGCGGTGGCCAGGAGCCTTTCGTCTCCGATGCCGCTGCCCCTCTATGAGATCTCCGTCCCGCTGGGGACCTGCTGCACTGAGCCTCCCTTGGGGCCATCCCAGAAGATGAGACGCTCAGACCCCAATCCTGTCTCCGACACAAACAGACCTGCTGCCTGCGTCTGCAGGATAGGCTCTAAGCCACGTGGGAGGGAGGGCCGGGACCCCTGCCACCTGAGCGCCATAGAGGCTGGGCCGGCGTCTGGGAAATGAGAGGTGTCCAGCTCTGAGCATGTGCTCCAAGGAGCTTTATTAGCATCCACACGCTGGCCCAGCACAAGAGGCTGAAAGCATCCTGAAGGGGAGGCAAGGCCAGCACAGGCGACGGGCCAGTCCCCTGGAGATGGTGTCTGCTTCAGGCACAGCCAGTCCACCCCCCTCTGCCCTTTAAGTCTCCCCCTAAGAGTCCATAAAGAAATGAGGTCCCGAAGGTTTCCTGACTTATCTGACATCTGCCAGCCCCCCGAAATCTAGACCCAGACCATCAGTGTGCTCCCCACCTTGGCCAGCATCAGCAACCACTTGTCGGGCACAGCAGCCCCACCCTCACCCCGCAGCCCCTGACGACTAAAGTCTGGAGCGGACAAATTCTATCAGGTTCTCCAACTGCTCCTCCAGGCGTTGCGGGTCTCCGTGGTTCTCGATGACCCAATCGAAGTCCCCAAAGTTGTCCAGGCCACATTCTGACTCACCATCGTCCACCCCTGCGGAGGAGGCATGGCGAGGTCAAGCCTGCTCCCTCTGGACAAACACCGGGCGTGCGTGGGGCACGGAGGCCGGCTGGCCCCAGACGGAGCCTCCTCACTGCCTCCCTGGACACTCCAGAACCAAGCCCCACCCACCCCAGGGCACTTCCCCACCCTCTGAGCCCCCAGAGGGTCCCGCCAACTTAACTCTTCACTTGCCACTGCCTACAGAGAGTGGACTGTCACCTAAAACCACAGACAACCCCAAGGGCACTGCATTTTCACTCTGTGTGAAGCTGGGTGTGTTGCTTTTCATCCCTACATTGATTCAATCCTCTCGGGAGGCCGTGTGTGTCATCCCCACCGGCCACGAGAAGGGTCACAGCGGCATCACCTGGCGGGTTTGCTGTGTCTCTACAGTGAGGTACCAAGCGCTTCGCCCCGGCCCGGCCTATGCTCAGTGCCCAGGAAATGGGCAGCCCTCAGGAGCGTCGTACCCACTGGACCTGAACTTCCCTGCCACAGAGACCTGGGGCAGCAGGAGGCCGGAGCTGTGCCTCTGAATTGCCACAGAGCAGGCCCGGGGCTTGCATCCCTGAGGCTGCCTCCTGCAGCTTCCTCCTGGCCCCTCCGCTCTGTTCATCAGACCCACTGTCAGGCCCCACCCAGCTGGGGGTCCATCTCAGCCAGACCTCCAGAAGCCCACTGGCCTAGAAAAGACAGCCCAGATGAGGGTCCCAGGCCAAGGTCATGGGGAACCCCTACCCCATTCTACTTTCTAACCTGGGGGCACTCCTGAGCCCCAAGCCGGAGATTCCCGTTTCTAACCCCTCACTCACTCACCCACAGCCTGCCAGGGAGAGAGCAGATGACCTAGAACAAGGAAGCGGGTAGCCTGGTCTACAGGTGGGGGGGCCGGCTTGGGGGCAAAGGTCGTGAACGGCTCACCTGGTGTGAACACCCAGCCCCGCTGCTGCCGGCTCTGCTCCGAGGCCACCACACGGACTGTCTGTGTCACAGTCCCATATGCCTCCCGGAACCACTGGATGTCGGACATCCTGCGTGTGTCACTCACCAGCTGCAGGAAAGGGACACAGAAAGGTGACCAACAGGACATGGTACAGGGAGCAGCAGGACAGGGCGCTGGGGATGACGGGAAAAGCCAGCCCCACGCTGAATAAGCAGGAGTACAACGGGGTTGGTCGGGGGGCTACACGACCCAGGAAAGTGCAGTCCCCTCCCATTATCACCCAACCAGCTGGGACAGACGTCCTCCCTCCAGGCAGCCCCCCTATTGCTGCAGCCCACAGCCCGCTCTGCCCTGTCTCTACCACGGACACACTTGTGTTCCGTGGTCGTGCCGGTCATCACTGGGCCAAAGAGGCCTCGGGCTTTGAAGTCAATTCAGCCCGTCCAACACACTCATTTTACAGATGAGCAAACTGAGGCCAGAAACAAAGATACTCTAACTGGTCCCTGCCCCCCTAGCACCTTTTCAAATGTAAGTGTGATTTCCGTCAGCACTCTGCCCTAAACCTCGCAAGGGCTTCCCACCATTCTAACAAAATCCAAAGCTCTCACCCAACTTACAAAGCCCTGCAAGACCTGGCACCTATTTCCCAGCGTCCCCCTGGTTCATTCCGCTGCCGCCTGCTGATCTCCATGCTGTTTCTCAAACATGTCCAGGGCCTTTGCACATGCTACGCCCTCTGCCTGGATAAACACAAGGCGGGCTCCCTCACTTCCTGGAGGTCTCTGCTCCAATATCACCTCCTCAGAGGCTTTCCTACCACCCTGGCACCCTTCCTGCCCGTCTTGATCCTGATATGCTGTTTATTTTCCTCTGCGCACCTTTAAGTACTCTTAAATCATCTCTGTTTATGAGTGTGTTTGTTGTCTGTCTGCCCTACCGAGACAGCTCCACGAGCCAAAGGACTTTGTCTCATTCACTGCTCTGTCCCCGGCCCCTTGTGCACCGTCTGACACACCAGCCCTCAGGAGCATATGTTCAGTGAATGAATGAATCAGTGAATAAAGAGGCCAGCTGTCCCTGTCCATGCTGCTGACATGTTCACTCACCCAACTGTGAAACAAGAACGACAGCCAGCGCCCGCTGTGTGCCAGGCGCCGGGGACAGAGTGGTGAGCAAATCAGCCCTGGTGTCTGCCCTCTCGGAGCTTCCAGTCTTGGGGGAGACACACAGGGAGCGAGCAGCTTCACTGACAACCGGGGACTCACAGCGCACGTCGACAAGCACCTCACGTTGCCAAAAGGCAATTCCTGATTTTCTCCCCAAACCTGTGCCTCCCACACCTTCCCTGTCCCAGAAAATGACAACTCTATTTGATCAGCTGCTCAGAGAACAATCCTTGGCACCATCTCCTGTGCTCACAGCCCACAGCCAAGGCACCTGCTGGCTCCGTCTTCAAACTGTGCAGAATTACCTCTTTCTCCCCCGCTGCCCCCACTCTGAGCCGACCACGGCCACTCTGCCTATCTGACAAAGATCCTCTTCCTGGCTCTCGGCCCTCACCCTTGCTCTTCTGTCAGATGACACCTCTACTCTGCTCAAAACCCTCCACCAAGTCCCCGTCCCATGCAGAGAAAAGTCTAGGCTCTTCCAAAGAACCTGCCTGATCTGACCTCACCGCCCACCACTCGCCCTTCACCCACAAATGCCCACTGGGCTCCGTCCCTTACCTCCTCCGAGTCCTGCTTAGTGAGGCCTTCCGATGCCCCTGACAATACTTTGCCCTGCAGTATTTATCTCCACCCAGCAGATTCTATATTAATTTAGGGCCTGATTCCCTCTACCCCTGGCTACCACGTAAGCTCCCTGAGGGTGGGGACGTCATTGAGGGTTTGCGTTAATGTACCCCGAAGCCCCCTGGCACCATGCCCCATACAGCAGATAGGCTGGCTGCCAGATGAATGTGGAAGAAGAAAGGGAAGGTGCTGTGGGAGCGCCCGACAGGGAACACGACTTAAGACCTGGGTATCAGGGAGGGCTTCCCTGAGGAAACGCCATGGAAGCCGAGCCACACCTAAGCAGGTGAAGAGGAAAGAAAGGGCAGTCCCGGCCGGTAGAGGAGCATGTGCAAAGCCCCTGATTCCAGAAGGAACTCCATCTATTTGCGGAACAGAACGAAGGCCAATGTAGCTGCAGCTGAAGGAGTAAGGAGGCTAAAGGGTAGCAGGAGCGGGGTCCGTCAAGGCCCAGAGTTCACGTGAAGGGTTTTGACGTGGATCATTAAAACAGTGGGACAAAGGGTTCGAAACAGAGGAGGGACATGACTTGGTTTATGTTTTGAAAAGGTCATTCTGGCTGCGGTGTGGTGAATGGGTCATAGGGGACAAGAGCTGACGCTGGGACCAGTGTGGAGGCTAAGACGATTGTCCAGGGGAGAGATGGTGTTTGGACCACAGGAGCTGGCAGCGGAAAAAGAGAAATAGACACGTCTGAGATTTATGCGGAGAAAGGTGTTTTGTGAATGCTGCCATCCAGCACGCTTACCCAGACTGGCTGGGAGACGCTTTCCACGACCTTCCTGCAGAAGAAGCCTGGGTCGGCCTGGCGTTTCTCCTCCCCCCAGACGATCATGCTCCTCCGATAGGTCTCTTTGTAGGTGCTGGCATCCAGGAGTCTCTGGAAGTTCAGGCCATGCTCCTGCCCAAAGCACATTCCATGTCCATGCCTCCAGCCACTCCACCTGGTCTCCCCTAAAACACAGGCAGGGCCAGCCCTCCCCTCCCCCAACTTCCCCCAGGACGATGCAAGGACCAGCGAGGTCTCTTCCAGGACAGAGGCCTGCAAGGGAACAGGCTCTGGAAACGAAGAAATCTAAAACACCCTAAAACACCGGCAGACGAAAGAAAGGTCTCGGGATAATCCAGAGATTGTTCCACTTTGTCTTTTAAATGTGTGATGTGGTTTGGTTTTTTTGGGGGGTGGTTTTGGCAACAGTTTATCTTCCCAATTATTTCTGGTTTAAACTAATCCTGAAATTAGTTTGCATCCCCTGGGCATAGGCTTAGCCTTCAACGAAAGTGGGAAATCCGAAAACATGGCCTGGCCTGGCCTCCCACTGTCCCTTCTGGCATGGTTCGCCCCCATCCCAAAGCCCAGGAAACTTGGCTTTCCTGACTCTCTCCTTTCCCCCTCACCCCCTAGCCTCACCTCCAAATACCCCGGCACCTCTGCTGAATCAACATGCCGAAGGGGAGACTCCTGGAGCCTCCCACACCGAGCACCCCTGATGCAGGAGAGAGGAGCTGCTTCCAGACCTGACCTCACCCTTCTCCAGGGGCACTGACAAGCAGGAGGGGCCCACCCAGAAGGCCCCAGGATGGGTAGCGGTCTGAAAAACATCACTCCATTCAGGTTCCAGCTCTGTCACTAACTCACTGCAATGAGACCTCGTCCCCTCGCTCTGTTTCTCCACCTGCAGCCTGAGGGGCCGCGACTGGGCCAGTCAAATCACCTGCCTGCACCCCTGCTCCTCGGTGGTGCTGGCAGCCTCCTGCTTGTAAACTGGTCGCCTGTGTGCTCTCTACCACCGGGGAAGAGCGGCCATTGGGAGCGTTAAGCTCTGCTGCTCAGTTCTAGTTCTCATTGTGACATAAGAAATCAAGGCATCAACATTTCGTTTTGCTTCTGGGTTTGAATGGGAGTGGTGGGTGGAGTGGTGCTGGATTTCCAGAGGGCAGACACAGGCTGGCCTATGTCTCCCGCTGAGGCTTCAAACATGCAAACTCCGGCCCCTCAGCCACCCCCCCACCCCACCCCTTTTGGCTGGTATTCAGGAGCCAGGCCTGACCTGGGGCCTTTGGAAGCATAGCATGGTTTTTAAACTGCTCTTCTGAGCCTGGGATTGGTGTCGGGTCCCGCTGGGGAGGGCTGAGTGTCCCCACGCCCCCCCTCGGAGTCACTCCCTCTCTGCCTACTGAATACATGGAAGCTCTGCACCCAAAGGTTCCCACTAAAACAACTGACAACCACACACCCAGTTATCCCCCCGGGTCCCCAGGCTGCCATTGCATGAGCAGGTCTGTTTAGCCAGTGGGAGAAGACCAGTGGTACAGGAGACAGGGCTGCCGGGCTGTCTATGGAAGGGGGGGACAAACTCGTCTTGTGTATCCCCAGAGAAGGTCAGACTCAGACTCGCTGACCAAGGGGCCATGAGCATTTACGGGTCAAGGACAGAAACGCAGATGTCGAGCAGGCTCTTCATTGTGTGAGAAGCTCACGTCCACGTGCCCTTTCAGAAGTCTAAGGTTCTAAGTGTTTCTGCTTCTTTAAATCCTATCTCAACAACCCTATTTATTTTTTGAAAACCCACATGGTTCAAAAGTCAAACGCACATTCATTTACAGTGAACAATCTCTCTCCCACCCCTGGCCCCGAGCCACATTGCTCCCCTCCAAGGAGGCCACCAATGGGATAGTCTCTTAGGTGTCCTTCCAAGCACCTGGAGCAGCATTTAATACAATACACGCACCCCATAAATAGCCATTGGATGGCTGAATACCTGAGCAAATATATTTAGAATTCCTCCCCATTTTTATACAAACGTAGCATTCTCTGCCCAGTGTTGCCAATCTTGTTCTTTTTTTTTACTCAGTAACATACCTTGACCACTCATGCGACTAAATTTCTCGGGGGAAGAATTGCAGGGCTTGTGGCAGGCCAGATGAGGCGGTCACGTGTGGTGTCACACTTTCTGAGTAAGGGGATGTGTGCAGACCCTTACTAATTCCACAGCATCCGAGCTGCCAACTCACCTGTCCAGCCTTTTTTGGACACACCTTCTTGAAATGCTCTGGGGAGGTGGCCTGACGTGAGTGAGGCCACTGGGAAAGGAGAAGCTGAAAACGCCCCCAAAAGGTCCACCCACAGAAAACCGAGAGTTGGCCACAAGTGGTCACAGGGACCCTGACAGTGACTCACTCAAGCAACAGCCACAGCTATCAAAGCCCAGGAGCTGGCTCCTTCCAACCCATCAGATGCCACAGAGTCACCACCTACCTGAGCATATTGCTCCTTGAGTGGCCCGGAGAGCCGGAGGATAGCACAGACGTCCCCCCCGAGCCTGTGGGACAGGGAGAGCCAAACCCAGTTATACTGGAGCTCCTGGGCCCCAGAAAAGGAGCCCAGATGCCTGGGCTGAAGTCCTGGCTTTGCTTCCGGTATCTCAGGCTGTCAGGTCTCAACCTCCCTGATCCTGTTTTCTCATCTGTAAAATGGGGACACCTGTATCTGGCCTGTCTCCCACAGGATCATTATGGAACTCAAATGAATGCGAAAGAGTCCTGAAACTAACAGATAAAAGAAATAAAATTCTAATTCCAGCGTGAACATCCATGCCTGGTGATATCCTGGCGGTTATTTACTTGCGGGCCCCCCGAACTAGTTGTCTCACAGCAAGAGTACCTCAGCCTCTCCGACGGGGTCACCACTGAGTTCATTCACTCAGTTCAACTTAACCAACCTTTCATTGCACTGTACTCTCTGCTCACAGATTCACCTAAACACTAACATGGTGAGGTGGGTATTATTTCCATGTTTCAGATGAGAAAACTGAGGTTGAGGGTGAGCAGAACTGACTCACCGAAAGCGACACTGCAAGTGAGGAAGCCACTTTGGGTACAATAAAATATAATATAATTTTATAATATAATAAATAATATAATATAATAAAAATAATAACCAGCATTTAGTGCCTGTGCCTTTATAGGTGTCAGAAATTGTTCCAAGCCCTTCACATGCACCGTCTCATTTAATTCTTACAATCACCCTATTACTACCGTGTTTCCCTGAAAATAAGACCTAGCCGGACAATCATCTCTAATACATCCTTTGGAGCACAAATTAATATAAGACCTGGTATTATATTATATTACATAAGACCAGGTTTTATATTATAGCAAAATAAGACCGGGTCTTATATTAACTTTTGCTCCAAAAGACGCATTAGAGCTGATTGAGCTGATTGTCTGGCTAGGTCTTATTTTGGGGGAAACACGGTACGCCCATCACACAGATGACAAAACTGAGGCACAGAATGGATGAGAAACTTGTACAAGGTCACAAATGGTCAGTGATGAGTCAGGATTAAATCCCAGCACTCTAATTCCAGAGCCTGTGCTTCTGACCACTATGTGATTCTTGCAGCTGGGGTAAGGAGAAATGCAACTCAGGAAAAAGTGGCGGATACTTGGTGGTGAAAGATTCAGGTGGTGACCTCTGCCCTGGGCTCCCCCACAACCTCTTAGGAGCCCTGTGGTGCCCAAAAGCAGCCTCGGGTACCCTCACCACACTGGTCTTCAGGAGAGGAGTCCCACTCTGCTTCCTCCCTGCTACTTCTGCTCTCAGAACCCATGCCCCAGCCAAATGCTCCCACACAGAACACCTTGTTTTGAAAGGAAACAGAGAGAAAGGTATTATTTGGTGAGGCAGTGAAGTAAAGCAAAAAGAACCCATTCCTGGATCTAGACTAAAGCTTAATTTGAGTCCTACATCTGCCAATGACTTGGAAAGCGGCAAGTTTGGGTTTTGTTGTGTTTTGAACTTTTCAGAGCCTCAGTTTCTTCACCTGTGAAATGGGGACACTGACAGTACCTGACGAAGTTTTAAGGATGAAAGGAAACAATATATACACACAGTGCCTGGCACACAATAAAGGCTCCATAAGCCCCAGCTACCAGTGGTGTGCTGGGAGAGGATTTGTCTCTGGAGTCAGACACAACTGGGGGGTGGCCTCAGGCAAATCCTTTATCCGTGACTCAGTTTCCTTGTCTGTATCGGTTAACTAGCAACACTGTCGCGTGGATTAGAAATGGTGTACAAAACGCGCCTTGGTAGTGACGGCTATAATGCTTCTTGGCGAGAGAGGCCTACAACTTAGTCTTTGGAGAGGGAGTCGCCTGGTTCTTTGAGGTGGGCGTTGGTAGAAGGCTGTTTTACGTGACAGTGACAACCCCCACCTCCCACCGGCCAGTGCTGCTCCAGCCCTGCAACCCGCGGACCCTACGCCAAAGCGCACTCCATCACATCCAAACACACCCCCTGAATCACGTGATGTGGGGTTCCCCCCGCCCCACCCTTCCCCGCCCCACAGACACCTGCTCTGCAGCGCCTCGGTCACGAAGTCCTTCCCGGATTTCCTCTTCCCGCTGAACAGCAGCACCAGCCGCGGGCCGCCTCCCAGCGGGGCCATGAAGTCCCCACTCTTTGCGACCCTAACCCAGCCCTTAAATCGGGCCACCCGCGCGAAATGGATGCGGCCACTAGGTGGAGTGGCAACGGGGAGGGCTGCCGCCCGCGTCCTCTCCACAGCGGTAGAGGAGACTGCCAGCCCGCATACGCACTTCCGTACGTTTTAATTAAGGTCTACACAAGTTAAATACGGAGGCAAAGGAGGCTAATTCCCAGGACGGCCTTCTCCCCTGAAGGAGCACCCCTCCCGGCCCTCATTTAGACCAACCCAGCCCCGCCCAGAGCCTGACGTCACAGCCCCGCCTCCTTAACTGACAGGCGAAGGGGCTTGGACGCAACTATTTTCCTCCTGGGGGGGGTGACCTCTTCCAATTGCTTGACGTGAACCTCACATTCCCTTCCGCACAACCCTGCAAAAGTTATGGAAAAAGAATAAACATGATCACTTGGAAGAAATTTTCCAAACTTCCATTTTATGTGTGCACTAGAATACATGTGCTGAAGCAAATTTGTAGTTGACCCACCGTGAAAATGAGTCTTTCTGGATATGAAACGAGACCCTGACACCAGAGGGCGGTTCTTTTGACCTAATCCTGGGGGTGGGGCTTAGTCGCACGGGCACTATTTTATTGTTAAACAGGTTTTTATCATTGGGATAGGCCACTGCAGTTCCTCCCTTTAACGCCAGCGAAAATGCTTACATCGTTTTTCTGGCCGCAGCCTCCTCTCCAAAGGTTTTCGAAAGCGAGAGAGCTTGGAATGACGTGGGCGACATCAATACTGTAGGTTAAAAAGGGGCCTTGAAGCCACCCCTGGACGATATTACCTCGTTTTATCCAGAGCCCAGCTCCCAGCCAGGAGTTCAGGGGCAGCAGTAGGGGTGGTGATCTGTCCCCTCCCTGAAGTCCCAATTCCACCGCTGCCCACAGCAGCTGACAGCCAGTCCCCGTTAAGTGGAGTTGTCTTTCGCCCTGACTCACTGTCCCGCATGTCACTGATATTGTCAGAACAGAGCCTGTAACCCATTACCTGCTTCCATTTTAGCAGCTATAAAGTCACGCAAAGAGAAAACTGAGGTGTGGAGGCCTGCCTTGAGAAACCATTAATTTCCGGGATATTGAAAAGATGGCACTTTAGAAGCTAAGGAAAGAGCGGTCAACCGTCAGATGCAGTCAACCGTCAGATGCAAAAAGAAAGGACCTCAGGAAGGTCTTTTTTTTTTTTTTTTTTAAGCAACTCAAAGTGCTGCACTCACACATCCGTGCACTTAGAAGGCAGTGTAGAGTGGAGTTGAATCCCCGCTTTGACATTTTGCAGGAATATGACCTTCAGCAAGTTACTCTGAGTTCATCATTGATAACATAACGCCCACCTCCCAGGGCTGCAATAAGAAGGAAATGTGAAAAAAATATGATAGACTACAATTAAAATACTTTATAAATTCTCAAGTATCACCCAAATGTGGAGTTATTATTTATTCTGTGATTTTAGAGATTATAATTCAACACAGGATCAGACAGATTTTCCAGCTCACCTTCAAAAAGCATTTATTTGGGACCCCACAGAAAACCCAAATCCCACCTCTGCTAGCAGAGACTGAACAGATGAACTGCACTCACACTCCTGATTTCCTGAGTCACCACGAGGAAGGACTCAGAACTTCCTCCCACAGTCTCTTCCCCCACCTGAGCCAAACCACACCCGGCTCTTCCTCTCCCCACTGGAATGGAGCACCCTGAAATTCCCAGTCAGTGATCAGAAACAACCTAGCCTCGTCTCAGAACTTTCCCTCTGCTGCTCACCTGGAGCTCAGGTGAACTTCTCTGTCCCCTATTGCCCTCTCAAGTGCAGACTTTTTATTCTGCACCAGCTCTCACAGCTCAGCATAAACTTTGTATCTGTCTGTGGCCTCCTTCCCTCCCCATTTCAGCTTCCAGACCATTACTCCCCTGCCTCGGGAAATTCTGTCTCCTCGAAGGCTCATACCACCTGGCTGACCGACCTCCCCCCTCCTCGGGCTTGACAGCCACCAATCCCGAGACTTATCCTCATGTACGGAGACTTGACCACTGGCTGCTGCTCTTCTCCACCACGGTCCTGTCATCCCTCTCAGGGACTTCAAGCCACATGGTCCGCCCAGCCGACACTGACCGCTCAGTGCCTTGGCCACGGAGGTCCAAAGGGTTTTTCCTCCTCTGCTGCTCAGACAGCAGCTCCCATGGACACACCTACGCTTTGTCAGCCCCAGAAGCCATGCAACCTGCAAATTCACACACGCAGCCACACTACCCTCCAAGGTCACTTGCTCAAGTACTGCCCAGAGCAGTACTTCCCTCCCAGGGCCACCACTAGCTTATGAAACTCTTTATATTATATAACATCTGTTCTCCTTCCTTCCACAACCCAAGGGAACATCAAATGAGTGAAGATGTGTGGAAGGCCTTTGTAAGCTGCACGGGCTGCACACATGTGAGGCACTATTTTTGGTGTAGAACGGCTGGTCTGAAGGCTGGGTGCTGCTGAGGGTGAGGCAGGGAAGGGGAGAGGAGCAGGATTGTGTGATGGGAGCGGAGACAACCAGGAAGGGAGCGGCCAGGGTTCCTGGGCACTGAGATCGGAGGCCAGAGATGCCAGCCACCCTGGCCTGAGGCGAGTCTGGAAGATGATGCTTGAGGAACCCAGTGCTGGCCTAGGACAACAGAGAAGTGCCCCTCAGAAGTCAGGAACACAGTTGCCCCTGAGAGCACCTCTCATGTCACTAAACGGGCTGACCGTTTAAAAAGAGTTTTGCCTCACTCACCCGGAGGACAGCTTGGAAGTCAAATGTAGGCCTGTTTGAAGGAACCCTGCTCAACACACGCAGAGACAGTCTGAGCCCACCGGGGACCAGCTCCTACAGCTTGGCACAGCCTAGACGACGGAGGAGTTGGACTTTATCAGTGCCCCTCCAACCCTGCCCAGGCGGAGGCAGCCTTGAGCAGGGGGCCCCACGGTCTGCCCCTCCAAGGCGTTTGTCCCATAGTGGAATCAGATGCCACGCTTGGCTCAGTGACACCACCGATGACCCTTGCTTCATCTCCATGCTTCTGGTGCCAGTATATTTTCCTGTGGTCATTGACCAGCTGACCCAAGCACTCCAGTGAAGAGATCTGCCCAGGAATTTATCAAACAGATTATGGTACATGTGCCCCCCATGGGGGATCCCACTCCAGAGAGAAGGGGCAAAACATTTCCAAACAAACAACTGAAGCGTCAGAGACTTGGACCGCTCCCCTTCTATGAACCCCTCCCCCAGATTCATGAAATACCCAGTGAGACAGAAGACCACTAGACTTACTATGGCGATCACTTCGAAAAGTATGTAAATGCCGAATCACTATGTTGTACACCTGGAATCAAGATACTATTGTATGCCAACTATATTAAAAATAAGTTTTAAAATACCCCCAAATTAAAAAACAAACAGTGAGAGTGACACCAGAACTAGAAGGTGTCGGCCAGCTCTGACTTCCTAGGGTTCTCCAGCTGTAAGAAATGCCACTGGCAGATGTCCCTGGAGGTGAGAAGCTGCTGGCTTGAGGAGGTGACAGGATGGCTTCCAACCTCTCCTGAGACAGGGTGCCCCTTCGGCAGACTAATGTCAGGTTGGAATCTCCTACTCAGTCCTTGGTCTACGAACAATGAGGTAGATCTTGTCCCCTCGTTTTTATGGCTGAGGAAACAAAGGCACGATGCCAAGAGTGCTATGCCGCCCAGATCCAATCTGAGAAATCTGTACATCGATACCGACCATGTCAAGACATGCCGCTAGCATTCAGAGTGTTTACTATCATCTATAAATCCTCTGAACGCATACTCTTGTTTTATCACATCCGTAATGTAGGCAAAGCAAGGATCCTCCCATTTCCAAAAGAAACAGTCTCCAAAAATGGAACTAGTGTACTTAACAGTAGTGGCTCCATCTAAATCTGGAATCCAGTGAGAGAACAGAGAGTTTTTTTAAACAAAGATTCATGATTTAGAGACATATTTTTGTTTTTCTGTTGGATTACTTGGTCGTGAATATAAACCTCGGAGCTGGGGAACTAACCACACTTCAGCTACAATCAAAGAGTGACTTATTGATTTCACCCTACTGTTTTTTAACAACCTTAGTGATAAAGGTTGATGTTTGTTTTTAAAAGGAGATGGAGAGACTTGCTTCAAAGTCAGGAGCTGCAAGTGCTAGAGCCGTGTCTGTGTGGCTCCAAAGCCGGCCATTCTGGGCCAGGGCAGCCTCCCTCCGGGACATACAGGCCCTGCCTCGGCCCTCGCTCCATCGCTGTGTCCCCTACCCCACCCCCCAACACCACGCTCAGCACTTCACAGGCTGCTGGAAAGCGTATTGGTGGTACCAGCCCAGGGCCGGGCACAGAGTAAGGCTCCATCAGTGACTGGTGAATAAATGAATGACCGAATGAATGGGGCTCTTTGGGGAAAGCTGGGAGGCCAGGACTTCACTCCTGAGCCTGGAAGCCCCTTTGTGGGACCCTCGAGGATGAGTCTGCATAACGCCAGACCCAGCTGCTCCGGTTCCTGGGGCAGCTTCTGGAGACCCCTCTCTCCTCTCTTATCCCTGACCTGGGCAGATCTAACTTCCTGTCCCTCCTGTGGCTGCCGCCGTGTGGCCATCGTTGGATGTCTCATGAGTGAAGTCACCGCTCAGGGACAGTACAAGAAAGAACCTGTCTTGTAGCCAGCAGCTCCTTGAGACCGCACCTCAGAGCCTAACTGCCAAGCTTCAAGAGTCAGAGAGAGGAAGGGAGGGCAGGGGAGTGCAGAAGAGAGGAGGGGAGTGCAAGGGAGGGGAGGGGAGAGGAGGGAGGAGGAACAGGGGGACTTAGTCAGGGCTCAGCAGCAGAGACTGTGGTCTCCACTCTGTCCCTAGCAAGCTTTGTGACCTTGGACAAGTCACTTCCCTCTCTGGGCCTCAGTTTCTACCTCTGGACAACAAAATAGGTGGATCTGACACTCGTGAAGGGTCTTTCCAGGGCTGGCTTTCTCCTATCCACAAGCTGGGGCCCATAAGGTGGCAGCTGGTGGCCAGAGAGGAAAAGCCTCCAGGGCCAGATGCCCGAGTAGCTGAAGTGGGGGATACACAGGCCCAGGGAGGAGAGTTGGCTAAAGAGACACAGAGACGGGAGCTCAGACATTGCTTCCAACCTCCGGGTCAGCTGGCGGGGAGGGAAGGAGGGTGAGCAGCCATTCTGGACATTTCAAATGCCCACTGGTGTCCTAAGGGCTGCCTGGGGGCCAGTTTTCCTCCACTGTCACTCGCCAGCTATGATGGGACCTTAAGTAAGTCACTTCATCACTCTCAGTTTTGTCATCTGTAAAATAGGGACATTTATGGTCATACCTTCTTTAAGGTCTACTTCTCAGTGAAATAAAAGTTGCAGAATTGCTCTGAAAGGTTTACGGCCTGTGTCTTTGCGGGCCTCCTGCCATGGTTTCTGCACTGGTCCCTCCCTACCAAGCTGCGTCAGCAAGGCCCGAGGCCGCATTCCAACAAGCAGGCATTTCTGGCAGGTCTGCTTGACCCTCGGGTGACCAACCAAGCAGGGCACCATCTCCCATTTGCCTCTGCACAGCTCGTGCCTTCAGGTTTCTGCCTGTCCAGCCCCAGCCCAGGACCTGTCCCTTTGACTCTGCAGAGGGCCACTCCCCTCTGCTGGGTGCCTCCCTCAGGCTCAGTAGATGTCTGATGATGCTAAGAATTTCCTCAAACAGGTCCTGCCCCGGAGAGGAACTGGGGGCATGATGGGACGTGAACTTGGTGGAGCACAGGTGATCTGCTGAGAGGGTTGCTCTACCTCAGCCCAACTATCCTGCAAATCAAGCCGAGCAGCTTCCCCCCCACTCCCCCCACAAACCAGCCTGGCCTTTCCTCCTTCTTTCCCAGCATTGCATGAGAATGCAATCATCCCCCTGTCACAAGACTGGGAGCTGAATGTGGCCGTGACTCCTCCCCCTCCCCTGTCCTTGTCCCATCCAAGGCCAGTCCATTCTAATTCACTGATCGAAATCAGGTCCCTGTTATCTCCCTCCTGGCCCGTTGGCTGACACCTCCAATTTCACATCTCTCCATTCTGTCCTTCAGGCCACCAGCGACTCTGCACCCATGCGTAGCTTCCTTCATACAGGTGCCCTCTGCCCCTCAAATGCCTGCACCCCGCCCCATTTCCTACAGCAAAGCTCCCCCGCAGACATGCAGGAGTGGTGGGTCTGTGGGAGAATTCGCTCCCTTCTGAATGTGAACTTAACCGTCTGGCCACAAGGCTGTCCCACCCTCCCCTCAGCCTCACCTCTGAAATCCCCTCCCCTGTCACCAATCCTATTATCCCTTAAAAGGTCCAGCTCAGAGGCCATCCCCTTCTTCTTCTCCACCTTCTCCTCTGACTCTTCCCTGACACCATCAAGAGAGTACTTTCAAAATTCTGCTTTGTGTTAAACCACCCCAGTTAGCCTCAGGGACAAGGGTTGGGGTCCCCCCAGCACCTTGTGTTGGGAGCTGAATGCTACTCTTTCCCCTGCCAGGGGCTAACACCCTCTCCTCCCATATCAGTAGCTCGAGGAGGCCCCAGCTTCCCTGCTAGAGCTTCAGCAAAACAAAAATCACTACTTCTAACAGTACTCGACAGTTTGATAAACCTTTTTGTTTAACTTCTCGTGATAACCTATGAAGGGGCTAGCTACAGTCTCCACTTTAATGATGAGAAAGCTGAGCCTTGAAGTGGGGTGGGGGAACGTGGGGGTAGGGGGCACATCTTGCCCAAGGCCCTAGGCTGGCACAGCCTACCACCCCTATGGATTGCGCATCCCAAAGGCCTAGATAGCACAGAGCCGGGTTGGGCCTCCATCTGGCCCAGAATAAAGAACAGGTGAGTGGGGAGAGGCCTGCCTTTGTCCCTCATGGGCAGGCCCGGGAAGTCTGGAGGGGTAGGGAGCCCAGACAACGCAGCAAGAATTGCTGACAAGGGGCTTCTGTGGCTCAGAGGTCTGGGTGGTGAAATGCGAGGGGAGGGACGTGTTGTTGCCTGGGTTTAGGTCAATTACACCCCCACGCACTTGGCAGGGTCCCTACTAGACCTGTGAGCATGTGAAGTGTCACAGGATCAGGAGCCTCTGTGGCCCAGAACAAGACCAGATGAGGAGAGAGAGGTCCATGCACAAGGGTGGCCCTGGGAGGTTCCCATAGCAACAGCTAGCCAGGCCAGCATCTGTCCTTGGGCCCAGCAGGGGGAGGGGAGGCTAGGAGTAGTTTTCAGAAGGAACACAGGCTTTTGACCCTCAAGGAGCTTATGGGGGTGGTACAGGCCTGAAGGTGACCCACCACCAAATTCTAGCCCCCACCCCCACCCCAGGATGGGTGGGAATGGAAGCAGTGGGAAAAGGCTGGGCCCTGGAGGACCTGGGAGGCAGGGAGAGACAGGGAGAGCCTGGGGGAGGCAAGGGCTGGAGGGGGCATTGGTGAGAGAAGGCTGCGCTGAGGGCAGCTGGAGGAGCAAGGAAGAGGTGAGGCGAGAGATGGCAGCTTGGGGGACGCCTGGGAAACAAGTGCTGGGGACTGGCCAAAGGAAGCAGAATTTTTCCATTTGACAGGGGAAAGTGCAAGAGGGCCACCCCCTATGCTAGTGATTCCCCCAAGGCCCCGGGAGCGGAGCTCTTAGCTGGGGGAGTCCCCAGCGGAAAGGGCAAAACAGCCAAGCGCTCAAAATACCAACCGCTTACACAGGAAGGGCCCAGAGCAGACCCTGGGAGGTCAAGGTCTGTACACAGGCTTCCTGTTCCCCGACCCAGCCAGGAGCTGTCCCCAAGCCCTGTGGGACGGGAGGAGCAGCGTCCTCTGCTCCACCTCCCTTGGCTCATCTCCACACGCTGGCCCAGATCGAGAAAGCATCCTACGATCTGGGACGTGGGCCCCCCTCTTGACCAGAGCTGTTGTGGGTGCATGGGTGTGATGGAGTGAGGGGCCAAATGACCTACGATGGGCACCCCAGGGAGAGGGTCATCAGAGTGCCCATGTCCCTGGTCCCCTGGCCCTCCCGGACACAGCCCTTGGGGTCCTGGCTTTTTTCCTCCTGACTCGGCAGTTTCAGAAACCTCCAGCTCAGCACATCTATTTCCTGAGTGGGTAAGGAAGAGGGGCGCTTGGGGGAACTTCCTAGCCTCCCTGAGAGTCCGTTATGCAAACGAAGGAAATGGGGCCTAGAAATGAAACTGAGACGCCCCAAGTGGCCCAAGCGAGAGTCATCACCCTTTGGGAACCCAGGGAGGCAGGGAGGCCAGCTTGTGTGCCCTCTCCGAAGCCCAGAACACGGAATCCTGCCCACCTCGGAGCCTGAATCCCTCTCCTGGAAACCCAAGTTTACCGCCGGCACCTGACGTTAAGTTTTCAGCACCTGCAGCAGATGAGCAAGGTGAACAGGCAAGGATGGCTTCCACATGAAAGACAATGGTCCACAGAGGCAGATGCCAACTCCAGACCCTGGCCCTCGGCCAGCCTGTACTAGCACCTCCAACACACTCTCCAGAAACAGAAGACTCCTTTCCTAGAGCCCCTCAGCCCCTGTCATTGACCGTCTACCTAGGAGGAAATTCTTCCTCCGGTCTCACTGCCATCAGCGCCTCTTGATGCAGAAAGCCGCACACAACAGACTTAATCACCGTTTGTTGAATGAGTGGTCCTCGGTCCATCCCCCTACGGCCCGCCCCGCCCCCACCCCACAGCTGAATCGAATGATCAGGTTCGCCCACAGCCCTTGAACAGTGAATGGCACGTCATAGTGTTACATAAGCACTGGCTATCAATTCCCACCCTGCAGGCTCTGTCCCCTTTACTAACACCACTCCAGACCCCAAGTCACACCCCAAATCCTGTCCCCTGCACTTGACAGGGGATGCGCCCATGGCACCATGAAACCCCGTCAGGAAGGGCTCCCTAGGGCGTAGCCCAGGGAGGTCTGGATCTTTTTGGGGAAACTGGCCAGTGAGCAGGCCCGGGGTCAGTGGGGTGGGGTCAGAGATTTGGGGAACTAAGCAGTCGGGGAGGCGAGGTCTGGAGTAAATGTGGGGCCAGGGCGCCACCTAGTGGCTCCCTCACCTCCCCAACCCACAAGCGTGGTTGGCGGGGGGGCCTCTCCTCCCCCATCAAAACCCTGAAGGGAGTGAAATAACTTTTGAGTGCCAAATGCAGGACAGGCATTTTGCTTACATTGCTTTATTCTATGTCTCCCCCAGCCTCTCAATTCCCTTTTTTGAGAATAAGAAACGCAGGCTCCCAGAGATTAATTTGCCCAAGATCACTCGGCCTGGATTTGGGCCCAGGACTGATTCCAAAACCCACACTCATTTTTTCTACGTCTCCCAGGGGTGCAGGCAAGGCAGCTGTAAGCAGAGGGGTGTTCCAGCCCAGAGGGCCTGAAGGTGCTGGAGGGGCAGAGGAGGAGAACAGAGTATGTGGGAGAAGGTGACAGTGCCAGGGCCGAGGGAGGGGGGCAGTGCCTGTGCTTAGAAACCAGCCCAAGTGACAGCTCCATCCAATGTCACAGCTCCAACAACAGCATTTTATTGGATTGGAGTCTACAGTTCAAACGGGGAGGGGAGGTGAGGCCACGTGAGAAGCTGGGGTGAAAAGGGGACTTCACCCCCTGGGGACAGCTGCTTCCAAATCTAACAAAACCCCAGGGAAAGACCTCATGCTGGGCCTCCAGCCAGCAACTCTCAAACCCCAGGGGGCACCCCAGGAGCACGGGTGGTGTGTCTTCCAGGACCCACGCTGGGGCAGCACACACAGGAGGAAAGCTCTTTGGCTTCAGAATCACAATGTCATCCCCCCACCCCAGCTCACCCCCCAAAAAGCGCCAGGCTCCTCCCCCATCCCCTTTCCCATTGGAGCAACACAATCAGACTGCCAGGGGTCGAGGCCTAGGGCCCTGAGCATTTGCATATATTTGCATAGACAGCAAGGCAGGCTCAGCTCAGGCCTTTTTCTAGCCAAAGTGACAGTGCAGGGCTGGGTAATTTCACTCTCCTGTGAAGGACATCCAAGGACACCAACCAGGCCAGGAGAGATGGCAGTGTAACAGTCCCCAGGGGTTAGATAACAGCCGGGCTCAGCCCCTGAGGTGGTGGCTGTGCTCCTCCCTGGGCCCCACAACTCTGGGACTCCGAAAGTGTTTGTCCTTCTTCTGAGACCTGTGAGGAGACATGGGGCGGGGGCATGAAGGAGCCTTCAGAGGACAATGCCATGTGATGAGAAGGGGCTCTCTGAGGAGAGGGGACCCTCTTTCTCCTAAGGCAGCCACCTCCACTCATATTGGGAGCCAGGCCTGGTCTCCCAGGATGAAGCCCCCGCCTGGGCGGCAGGAAGGTGGGAACTGAGTGCTGTGGGGGATGGGCGGGTACATGTCTGGGATATGACAACTGGGGAGGAAAAATGCCCCCAGCCCAAAGGGGACTCCCCAGGACCACTGGGCGGTGAGCAAGGGCAGCTTCCTGCCCTCAAGGGAAGATAGAAAAATACACTGATGCCTTCTCTAAGGGAAGCCAGTGGGGGAATAAAGTGGAGATAAGGCCTCAATCGGAAGCCCTGGACTCAGGGCTCTTGCTAATTCACACACACGCCCCACCTCCCGCAGCCTCCTCTGTCCCACAGGACCCCACGCCCCCACAACTGCCCACCTCTTCTTCAGTGCTTTGTCTCCAAAGAAGTGGCTGAAGATGAACTCCTCAAAGTCATCCACCTCATCATCATCACCTGTCTGTTGCACTGCCACCTCCTCCAGGCTGTCTTCCAAGGCGTCCACAAAGTCCCGGAAGCGGAGGCGGTCGTGGCGGAAGACTCCATCCTCACCAAAGTAAGCAGGTGAGAGGGGTAGCTCCTCGGTCAGCTGCCTGGCCCAGGGCAGCCGTGCCAGGTACGTCCTCAGCAGAGAGGCCAGCTCCTGTTGTCGCACTGGGGCCAGCTCCATGCCAAACAAGGCCAGGCCCTCCTGCCGGGCACACTCATGCACGCCCGAGCAGCCCTGGGGTACCCGGTACTTGTGTCTTGACAGCTCTGCCCACAGTGGCAGGGGATCATGCCTGTCTTTAGCCCCTTCCTTCCACTGAGGGTGCTTCTGCCTTTCTCCAAAGGAGTGGGGGCTCCCACTTTTTCTGCGGGCATCCTTGGGGCCCTGTCGCTTACCATCCTTCTTGCCGCCCCATTCCTCCACCTTTGGCTTGCCCTCCTTCCTATCCTCCTCACCCCCCCAGCTCTTCTTCCTTTCCCAGCCAGATTCCTCCTTTTTGTGCTTCCAGTGCTCAGCCTTCCGGTTCCCCTGCCCATCCCGCCACTTTCCCTTTCCACTCCGTTCTCTGGGACTCTGAAAGGGAGGCTCCTGATGCCAGGCCTCTGAGGCATTGGCAGGGACCCCAGGGTGCTGGCCCCAGTTCTCCAGGCTCTGCAGCTTCTGGGCCAGCCTGTGGCCCAACTCAGCCAGGCCAGCACGAGCTGGGTCTCCTCGGCCTGCATCCCTCAAGCTGTGCTCCAGATCCTGCCGCACAGACCCCAGCAGCTGCCGCTGCCTCTCCAGCTCTTGCCTTAATGCCTGGGCCTCAGTCTCTAGCCGTTCCTTCTGCTCCAGGAAGCCAGTGCCTGGCTCCTGCCCACTGGGGTCTTGCCCCTTGGTGATCTTGCCACCCTGCGGGCCTTTGCCCCAGTTGAGGCACACCCCGTCTGTGTCCCGGGCACAGTCAGCCTCCAGCCCCTGAAGCCGGGCCCGCAGCTGCTGCAGCTCTGACTCCAGGGCCCGCTGGGAGGCCTCGCGCTGCTGCAGGGCCCCACGGAGCTGGGCATTCTCCTCCTCTAGTCCTTTGGGCTGGTGCATCAGGCTCTGAAGCTCTTCCTTCTGGGCCTGGAATGGAGGTAGCGATGGAGGGCACCACAGAAGAGTCCTTTCAGGATGGGCCTAGTGCCTTCTAGCTCAGTTCCATTCAGGTACAGTGAGCAGGTGGTCCAAGCCCCTTTTATGGCCTGGGACACTCAGAGGACTTGCTTCTCATCCTCCTCCCCATCTACAACCTGCACCAGACCCTGGGGTCCCCAAATTCCATCACAAGCCTCCATGTCCTTACATAAACACACACTTCTGCGATTCACCTAAGGATAGCCAATATGTGGCACTCGTGGCCTTGGTTCCACCTCCCACGCCCGGAACAGACATTACCAGTCGATCACAGCACTTCTTTCCCATTGAGCCTTGACACTGTCTTCAAATCCTTCCCCACACAATGCTCCATGCAGACCATACCAATCAATCAGAGGTGGCATGTCACATGAAACCGGTATGTCAGCCCTGGCCTGAACCTTAGCATGAGGGATATGAGTAGAGAACTAGGAAGATGACCTGACTATAGTGGGAAAGGCAGAGGGTCGAGGCGTGTGGGTAAACAGGAAACTTCTTTTGGGGGAGGATACCAGGACAGACCCCTGACCTAGGGCAGGCCGGCCTAGCCCACCCCTCCTGCTAATGCCCACCTGCAGCTGGGCCTGCAGCAGCCGGATATCCTGGTTCTCCTTGGCCAGCTTGTCTAGCAGAAAGGCCATGTTCTGCAAGCTGGGGACACCGTCCGGGGGCTCTGAGGCCTGCAGCTGCTGCCTTAGCCCATCCTAAGGGCAAAGGAACCAGTTACCCCACCCTGCCCCACAGCCCAGGCAGCCCCGACCTCCCCCACCCGGCCCACACACTAAAGGATATGCTCACACGTACCTGTCCATCCCCCAAAGCACCCAGCATCTCAGTACCCACCCCAGCATCTGGAAAGACCTGCAGTTCCACTTCCTCCATGGGCCCTGTAGGAAAGTGACGTCCTGAAACTGGCCCCGAGACGCACAGAGCCCACTCCGCCAGCCCCCGCCCCCGCCCTCCCCATGCACAATCACCCTCCTGCCCTGGGCCCACCCATGGCTGAGAGGTCCAGCCAGGTTAAGGGCCACGGGTTACCCTGAACAGCTGACAAGGTGTAACTGAACAATAAATGCACAACTCCAGCCTCCCTACTTCTGACCTAGAGAGCCGGCCCCATCAGCCTCCCTCAGGCTGGGAGGGGACAGCCAGGAACCAGCCAGGGCCCTCCCCACTCACTGCTCGCCACCTGAGGCCATCAGAGGGGTGGAGTGAGGTAAAGGGCAGGAGGGCAGAGGTTCAACCCCAGCGGGGAGGCACCACTCACCGGAGACGAGGAGGACCCCCAGGCCCAGCAGAACCAGGGCCCCGAGGAGACACATGTTGAGGGAGATGCCCAGCTCCCCGCCCACCCCCTCGCCTGCGGCCTGGTGCTCCACACCCAGGGGCACCGCAGGCTGAGGGGCGCTGGGCTCCCGGCCCCGCCGCCTCCGCAGACCCTCCACGTCCACGTCGGTGTCATCCCCACTGCTCGTGCAGTGGGCCTCCTCCCTGCTCCAAGCTGGAGGAAGGGGTGGGGACACGGCAGTGAGGCAACTGGAAGGATGGGATGTAGGGATAGAGGGGACAGGGAGGTCCCCAGCCCTGACTGCAGAGACGGGCACCTGGAGACCCTGCCCACATCTGCCTGGTCGTCGGTGACCGCCCTGCCACCCCCAGTCCTTTCAGCCTGCAAACTACAAGGGCAGCTTGCATCCTAAAAGCACCCTCCTTCCTCCCACGTGTGCCTGACATCAAGCGCCTGCTGTCCGTCCATCTTCCGGGTCCGTCCTAATTCAGGCCGCTCCTGCTCAGTTCCTCCCTGGCTCTGCCCCGGCCTAAAGGTGGCGGTCTCCTGGCACCACTTCTGTCCCTGCTCGCCTCACTGTGCAGTCACCCACACCGCTGATGGCGCAGGAAGCCCTCATCTGTAGCACCTGACCTGTCCTCCCTACAGCTCCAGGCCTGGACGTCTGCCTGCCCACCGGTCACTCCTACCTGGGTGTCCCGCGGGACCAAGCACTCAATGCACGGCCCTCCAAACTGCTTCTCTTCTGGTGTTGCCCCAGTTCAGGGAAAGGCACACTGCTGTCAGGGAGCCAGCCTATGCCCTCGCCTCACACCCACACATCTCGACACTTGATCACCTCGACATCACACGCTTTGATCTGCCTTAGTCAGGTCGTCACGGGCTCTGCCTGACCACTGCTGTTGCCTCCTAAATGGTCCCCGGCCCCGGGCTCCTCCTCCACCTGTCACCATTCAATTTCTCTGCCACAAGCCTTGGATATGGCCTCCTTAGCACAGGACAGCGGCCCCCAGCCCTTTGCGGATGCTGCAGCCTCAGCCTGGAATGTTCTCTGCCTCCTACTCTTTGCTGCAGGCTCCACTCAACTGTCACCTCCATTGTGAACCCTTCTGCAGCCATCCCTGCCTCTCCTTTCTCCTCAGCCTGTCCCTGACCGGACCACCCTCCCCGCCTGTGGAGCACCTTACTTACACCTCCTTTTGCACCCCTCATGGTCTGACTCTCATTTTGCATCTGTGCTGTGCCCCTTACATTGGTCTTACATTGACCAATCCGCCCTCCCGCCTCCCCCAGGCCCAGAGCTAACACATGGCAGGGACTCAGGGAAGGAGAGCTGACTCCTGAGAGAGGTCCCCTCGCAGAGAGGAAAGTCAACCAGACCTGGGCCCTGCTACTTACCAGCTGTGTGACCTTGGTCAAGTCACTTAACCTCTCTGAGCCTCAGTGTCCTGGGGAGGTGGTAAGGATTCGCTGATATAACTTAAGGAAGCACCTGAGTCGTAGGGCCTGGACCAAAGCTGTGCTCAGGAGCGACAGCTAATCCCATTCCCGTACCTTCTAGAAGGACAGCATCAAAGGGAGATGAGGACTCTCACCTGCTTTGGGAGACAAGGGCAGGCTCTGGGGGGGGCTCTGATCCTTCAGGTCTCGAGTGTCCGGTCCCAGGTCTGCCACCACAAGGCTCTCCTCCAAGTCTCCCTGGGCCACGGTGTCTCTTGGGCCAGGGGACTCCATACCAAGACCATCATTTTCCAGGACACCCTGATACAGACACAGTGTGAGCAGCTCCTGGCCCACCCCACTTCCTCCCCTTCCCCAAGTGAAGGTCCTCACCTTGGCCTCAGTCTCTTCCGGCAGAGTGGGACCAGATGGGAAGCTTTCACTCTGGAAAAGGGTCTCTGTGATGGGAGAAAAGGGCCAGGAAAACCTCTGCTGCCCCCAACTGAACTCCCAACACACCCTCGGGCTCCTGCGGCCCTACTGGGTTGAAAGGGGCAGGAAGAAGCCAGGATGGAATGAGGGAAGAAGGTCTTAAACCGAGGTTAACGTGGGAAGTAAGACTAACCAACCTCCCTCGCCCTGAGGAAACTGGGAACCCCCAGAACATGGAGGACAGATGGCTGCACCCCAGCCTCAGCAAGGCCGTTACCTTCTCCATCCAAAGTCCCAGCTAATTCTCCACCATCTGCCTTGGAGGGGCTCGGAGGGGCCTGGGGAGCTCTCTCAGGTTCTGGGTCCATCCTGGGTTCTGGGCCCAGGGTCTCCACAGACAGGCTCTGGGGGAGGTCGGGGCACAAGCAGGAGTGTCCAGAGCAAGGAAAACAGGACAAAACCAGGAACATGGGGTGCTCTGCCAGGGTCCCTGGGACCAGCCACACTGCTCAGGGAGCCCAACCCACGTGTCACAAAAATAGAATAATTCAGTAGTGAGCGGATCCAAGGCAGGGGGCTGGGGGTGGGGGGTGGTCCTGGCTGGCACTGCAGCATCTCAGCTTGACGTTGCCTTTGGCCCTTCCCCAACCTCACTTCCTCTCTGAGGAACTTTCAGAGGCCAAGATTCTGTTAAACGAAGAAGCACCGCTGGACCCCTGGAGGAACCGGCCCCCACCAGACGCTGGTTAGATAGAGCCTGGGTCTCGCTCCTTCCAAGGGCATCAGCACTTCCCTCGCTCCCCACAAGTGACCAACCCAGTTGTTGGTTGGAAGGTGGGAGGGTGGCAAGAGAACAAAGTCCCCCAGGTACCGAGGGGCGACAGTCACGTTCCCCAGTCTTCCCTCACAACGGGCCACCCCCATCACTTAGACCTTCCAAGCTTTCCAGGCCTTCCCCACGCCCCACATGCAGCTTCCCCAGGACCTGCTCGCAGAAGCCCAGGCCACCACGGCCTGTGCCCCACGGTGCTCTGGGCTGGCTGCTCGGGCTCAGCCCCTCCTGCCTCCGAGCAGGCCCACCGCCTGCGCGGCCCGTCCATGGCTCCCTCCACCCCTCCCAGAATAACTCCTGACCTTAGCGTGTTTCTTTACAATTTTCAAGTCACTTTTTTCTCATAGCCACCTCTACAAGGTAACAATCACAAACCCCCGTTTGCAGGGGAGGACATCGAGGGGACATGCCCAGCTGTCAACAAAGGCACCCCAGGGCCCTGGCTGAGAGCACGGTGTCTGTCCTCTGCCACAAGCCTCCAGGGCACCCAAACTCTGCATCTCCTCCCCTCCTGGCAGTTAGAACGCACCAAGCCCCTGGGGCTTGGCTTCCTTGACAAACTCCAGCCACTCAGTCCCCCGTGTGCCTTTCAGTGGCTTTGGGAGCACATGGCCTGCGGGGTTCCTGCCCCACCAATGACCACCTGGACAGCAAAGCGCTCTCTCCCAGTCCCCACCCAGCCCTCGCAGTGGCCTCACCCTCTGCCCAGGGCAGTGAGTGTCCTGCCCACCTCCCCCCCCACTCAAAGCCTTTCAGTGAGTTCCCTGAGCCAGGCAGGCCCTTCAGGCCTCATCCAGAGGTTCCTGGGCTCTGCCCCCAATCTCACTCCAACTCTCTGACCCATGTCGTCACCTCATCCAATGGGTCCCCTCTTAGTCTCCCCCAACAGCTTTCCTATTGTTGCCTCAGCCCCTCTGCTCATGCTGATCTCCCACCAGAATTTCTTCCCAGCCTCTCACAGCTTATCCTAGTTGCACCCTTCTTCCCGGGCATGGTCCAAGTCCCAGCGCCTGATCTCCTTCCCCTGCCACTAGAGTGCCTCTCACAGGTAGCAGGAGGTGATACAGGTGACCATCAGGACCAGGGAGGGGACAGAACCACAAAGCATCCCAGCCCTGCAAGAATCCCGTTTCCGTGTGGTTCCTAGGCCTGTGTTTCCCACCTCTGAGCCAGCGAGCACCCAGCTATTGTCCGAGTCTGGGCAGAAGGCCATAGTTGCTGAGGTCCCCGAGGCTGCTACAGCTGCCACCTGCAGAGAAAAGCTCCCTTCAGGACCCCAGCTCCCTTCAGGGGAGTCAGGGTGCAGAGAGCAGCCTTGGCTGGGTTCCAAGGGCTGGGCAGAAGCTTCCAGAATCAGCCTGGTTCCAGTTCTTGTGACCCTAACACCTCAACTCTTCTGGGCAGTATTTGCCTTGCAAATCAGAACCTGCTGACAGCCACAGAGAGGTCTGCCTCTCCCAGGGGCCAACAGGGCCTTGGGAAACTGAACTGACCTTGAAAGGTCGATGAAGCAGACACTGGAAAGGCTTTGGGGAATAACTGGCCAACTCCCTCATGCTATGATCAGGGCAGATGAAGGCCAGAAAGGCGGCGGCTCTGACTTGCAAAAATGAACAGCTGAGAGGAAGAGCGAGGAAAATAGCACAGCCCTCCCTTCACTGCCCCCCAGGCTTCCCCATAATCACTACCTCCTCCCCCAGGGCTGAAGAGAAGACTCCAGGACCACCTTCAGCCCTAAGTCTCTCACCCACCGTGTCCTTTGTCTGGTCGAGTTCAGGGGTTCTCAATGCTGGCTGCACACGGAGTCACCTCACATCCTGATTCGAAGGGTCAGTGTCCGGCTCAGGCACGGGTCTTTTTAAAAACCTCCCAGGTGACTCCCACGCGCAGCCAGGGTTGAGACCACTAGCGCAGCTTAGGTCCATCTCCTGTCACTCTCACCCTCCATTCTCAGTTCTGTTCCCTTCTTAGTTATCCCGAGTCTCGTCTTAGGGAACGTGAAGGTGACTGGGAAAAGGGCTTTAGCGCAACTATCATGTATAAAGACTTGACAGTTTGCAAAGCTTGGACAACAATCAGCGCTGAGGTCCTGTCCCTGCTGATCTGCTCTGACCTGACAGGGTGGGGCTGAGAAGTCCCTCCAGTTCCAAAGCCTGACACAAAGCAGGGGAAGAAGAGAGGGACCTACCCCTTCCTCCAAGGCTCAGACTGTCCCCTCAGGCGGGCAGCTGACAAGGTGTCCCCAGAGACTTAGACTGTGAGCCTTCAGAGGAGGTGAAATAATTCCTAACTGAGGGGCTAGAAGACTAACAAGTGGGAGAGGACTCCGTAAGGAAACCCTGGGAGAGGGAAGTGAGGCTGGGGGAGACGGACGGCAGAGCTCCCTGGGAAGCCACACGCTATGTCCCTTCCGTGTGAGTGGGTATAAGGCCTGCACAGGGCCCTAATAACCTCCCGTGGCCCTTCAAGGTCCACGCCCAGGACGAGGGAAGGACCCTCACAGTGGCTTCCCCTGTGCCCGTGGCTCCCAGACACACACCCATCGCACAAGGACACAGGAGAATGGCTCCAGTGACTCCCCACACCAAGTCCGACAGGACGCCCTGACCAGCTCCCACAGGCATCCACAGAGCCATGGCGGTGCACCTCTCAGGCCCCTCCCCCTGTTCAGTCATCATCTCCCCATCCCCAGTTGCTGCGTGTGACTGTTAACAGGTGGTGGCAGGAAGGAAGTGGCAGCAGCTTGGGCTGAAGTCCCTGTTTATCCCTGGCTGTGTACAGCCTGCTCAGGTCCTTCAGAACCAGGCACCATGGCAACCAGGGTGATGTAAGACGCACTGTCTCCATGGAAACCCGCAAGGGTATTTGGGTCAACAAGACAAACACTTCTGAGACCCAAACAGGAGCCAGTCTGGAACCCCTGCACTCAGGGTTCTAAGTCCTGGTATCTCTCGCTTGGGTGGGTTCACCCAAGATTCCTAAATACACTGTCCCCCCCCCAGTCCTCCCAAGCCAACATCTCACTACCTTATTAGGAAGTTCCTTCTGCTGTCTAATCTCTACCCTTCCCTGCTGTGTTTTCAGATCTTTTTTATCATCCACCTCTTGGAAGAAAACCTACCTCCACTCCCTCCCCCACTCCTCCCCTGTTTCATTCAGGCAGGATTCAACAAAAACATCCTTTAAGGAGTCAGAGACTTCTGCTAGTTCTAAAAGACAGCTAAAGGGGGAGCTCTCCCACCCGGTACAAAGCTGGGAAGTCTGGTCTGGCTAATATCAAGCCCTCTAAGAGTTATTACCCCAAACCTCTAAAGTAAAGGACCTAGGGCCACAAGCACTTGCTTGGGGCCGCCCATGGTGGCCCTTTCCCAGGCCCAGCAGTGACAGCAGCTCTGTAGATGGCCCGCGGGGCCCAACCCTTCGAGTTCCGCCCTTCCTCTCCCGTCACCCTCCGTCCCATAGCAGATCTGCGGGCCTCCGCCCCGCCAGGGCATTACCTGACCCAGCGCTTGCTTCAGTCTTCAGCTGAACTTGTGGCTGTCTCCCCTAGTTCCCAGCCCCCGAAAGGAGCGGAGTCACGTGCCAGGGACTGACCAATGGGAAGTCAACTTCCCTGAAGGGGCGGAAACTTTTGGCCAATAAGAGCCGGAGTTGAGAGCCAGGGGAGGGGAAGGGGAACCTGCTAACACCCTTAAACCTGGACTTACCTCCCAGCGGGAGACTGGGGCTCCAGTAAACTGAATTTTGGGTGACCCCTCCTTTCTTAGTGTCTAGTTTCTAGAGGGAAGACCCCAAACTGAAAGGCAAAGGGTGACATCTCCCGAGACACAGGGACACAGGTCAGATTGGTCCCGGGATAGACAGAGACAGCTGCAGGCTGGGGGAGGAGAAAGCAGCAAATTGTGGGTTGGAAATAGCCCTCCTGCCACCCTGCCCACCCTGCTCCAGTGCCATCGTCTAAGGATGCCACTGATACTTCTTTAAAAAGGGAGGGGAAGGGTCTGAAAAGTATCCCCAAATGACATCTGCGGGGCCAGGGGCAGCCCCTTCCCCCACCCGTGGAGATACACTTGAGCCCTAATCCAAGCAACTGGGGGTTGGTTGGTGGGCGCTAAACCCAGAACCACTAACTTGGCACTTGTCTCCCCCAGGCCTTGGAGCCAAAGCTCCCTCTTGGCTCCAGGCCCAGCTCAGGAATGTGCTCAGAAAAGAAACTTTCTCACAGCGGGGACATGGGAGGGTGGGGCCCAGGCCCAGGCCCAGCAGCTAGAACCCGGGTCAGCTCAAGGGCCGACCTCTCTACATTCCCACTAAGAGGGACAGGGGACAGCGACTCACTCCAACCGTTGTGCACATGAACAGCAAGGAGTCCTTGTCTGGATTTTCAAGTCATTTTATTAATCCAACCGTACAAAAGAGCCCCCCCGCCCCACCACATCTCTGCCAACCCCACTTTTTTCCAAAGAGCAGTGGCATGGCGTGCGGGACTGAGCAGACCTCCCCCAGGAGCCACTTTACAAAATGCCCAGATGAGGGAGGCATCTCAGAAACAGCAACAGATGAAAGGGGGTAAACAGAACCACTAACACAACACAAAGTGGGACAGTGGGGGGTTGCCCTCTCTGTTTCAGAGTGGGCGGACACCGAGAGAGAAGCCCAGAGCCCCTACGCTCCCTTCTCTCACAGTCCAAGGCTGCTGGCTCCGCCTGGGCAGGCAGGTGAGTTCTGCAGTCGCCCAGGGTCCAGGGACCACCGACTCCAGGCCTGCCTGCCCCACCCCATTGAGGAATGTGTGCATGAGATGTAGGGGGAGCAGCTGTGAGAGGCTCCCGGTCAAGCCCCAGGCCCATCTCTGGCAGCCCATGCTTTACAAATCAAATCAAACCAATAAAGCCCAGTGCAGGACTCTGGCTGAGAGGAGAACTGCTAGCTCACCAGGCCCGAGAAGGTAAAAAGAACAGCACGGAGAGAGAGAGAAGCAAAAACACCCGGGCCCGGGGCTGCATTTCAGTACTTCAGCCATGGGGGTCCTGCCGCCTCTGCCACCCACAGGCTGTGACAGGGATCCTTGTTTCGGGAGAAGAAATGAGGTATAAGGGCTCTGCACCCTTTCAAGCTTTCCTTCACTCAAGCCAGGGAGGCGGGGTTAGAGTAAGGGCGCCAGAAGGTAAAGACCAGCGCAGAGAACCATGTGCAACAGACGGCGAGGGGCACAAGAGTCCAGGCTTCCAGGACTGTCCAAACTTCAAATACTCTGGTCTGTCAGACCATATATCCCTATTTTTGGCAAAAATATGGTCATTAGAAAAACAAGAGAGGCTGAGAAAGGACCAGTAACTTTGGTACGAGGGAAATATGTCCCGACAGCATCTTACCTACTGTCTGGAAGCCCCAAATCACCAAGAACCGGCCACGGCCAACTCGCCCGCTTCTTCAAGCTATTTGGTTCTCTGAGAGGGGGGGAGTTGAGCAGGTCTTGGAGGAGACAAGGGGAGGGTAGGAAAAGGGGCAAATCCCCTTTTATTCCCTAAAGCTGTTTCCCAGAGCCCATGGAAGGGCTACTGCAGGGATGAGAAGAGACCCCCAACTCCTCTCGCCAGAAATCTTTTAACACTTGACTCCAAAAGCTAAGGCTGGAGCTATGGGGCTCGATAGGAGTGTTAGGCACAGGTTTTGGGGGCATCCATCATCTGCAAAGGGGATACCCCTGCCCCCCAGACCTTCCTCCAGCCTCTTTTCTCTTGCAGCCAAACCCTGCGCCTCCAGAGACAGCCACCAAAAAATGGTTCTGCTCAGCAGCGCTTTGGTTTCCCGGATCTCTCTAGATCTCGACGCAAAGTTTCCAGAAAAGTGAGCGATCCAGGCTCTTCAGCCTGCCCACCTCAATTCCTCGTATGCCCCCAGGAGCCATTGCGTTTCTGCCCCAGGGGGATGGGAAGCCAGTGGAAACAGGGACCAGGAGCCAGACAGGGAGACGATCACCCTGGAAGAGCAGGGAGGGATGTGTGCGCTTCCCTGGGCCACCTGGCCAGCATCACCCGTCGTTGGCGGCCACCAGCTGCCCCATGCCCTCGCGGATGTACACAGACTGGATCTCCTTGGTCTTGAGGCAGAGGTCACAGGCCCAGACGGCGGAGGCCTCGGTGGTCAGCAGCCCGTAGGCGTTTTCTGTCATGCCTGTGCACTCGCGGTGGAACCACTTCTGGCAGGAGGCCTCACACAGAATGGCGTCCTGGTCATCGTTCACCTCACTGCGGCAGGCACCACAGGGGTACACCAGGCCTGGAGGGGGCTGGGGCCCTGAGCCGCCCCCTGGCTTGCCGGGGGGTGCCAGGCTGTTGGCATCTGGAGTGCCCCCACCCCGCCCGCTGCTGTTCGGGGGGAAACTGGGCTGATTCCCGTTAACAGCAGCGGCCGGGGAGCCAGAGTGGGGCTCCTGGGGGAAAGCAGTGGGAGCTGGTGGATTCAAGGGCTTGCCCCCATCCTCACCGCCAGGGCCGGGAAAGCCAGGGTCCGGACCAGGGAAGGGACTTGTGTTGGGGGGCAGGCTGGGGAGCCCTTGGCCAGGTCTCTGGAGAGGAGAAGGGCCAAAAGGTGCCCCTGGCTGGGCAAAGCGTTGGGGGAGAGAAGGGGGGCCCAGATCCCCTCTGGGAGGTTGTCCCATGGTAGGTGAGATCATGGGGCCAAACCCCCCCACTGGGCCTGGCATCATCTGCCCACCAGGAGGACTAAAGTTTTGACCCAGAGGCTGGTTGAAGGGTTGGCTGGGAAAGTTCATGTTGCCTGGGGGTGGGTAGCCAGGGCCCTGGGGGGGCATGTTGAAAGCAGGACCCATGGGATTGGGAGGGAAAGGGGGAGGCTGTCGACGAAGAGGCTGGGGACCCCCTCCACCCCCAGTGCCGTAGCCTGGGGGCACCTGGCCTGCCATGCCCCCCTGTACACGGAAGCCTCCAAAGGGGACAGGGCTGCCAAGGAACGGAGGGGCTGTGCCCCCCACCTTAGGGGCTCCGAAGTCATCCTCAAAAGGGTTGGAGGCAACCAGGTGGTCCACCATGGGAGTCGGGGGTGGCGCAAACTCCGTCAGATGTGAGTACGCAGGGCCCTAGTGGGGGACAGGTGAGGAAGACAGGGTCATGGCGGGAGGCGCATGCTAGGCCAGGAGAGCAGCAGAAACACAGTCCATCCACACTCTGGAGGCTGGTTCCAGCCAGCTCAGGTCTGAAATCAAGATGGACCTCAGAAAGCAGAGGGTGGAACAGAGAAGCAGAGGGTGGAGCACAGACCTACTGCGAGCCCCAGCTAGGGCACTGCATAACCTCAGGATCCTGACGCAGGCGTTTCACTTGAGGCCTCAGCGTCCTCATCTGTAAACTAGACCACGCCATCTCCCCAAACCGCTAAAGCACTCTAGCACAATCCCAAGCACCCAGAAACGGTAAGCGGTAGGTGTTAAATTACCATCATGAGGGAACCAGACCAGGAAAAATGGGAGAGGCAGATTCTAACCCTGACTGATGAGATAGTTGGTCAAACTGTCTCATTCCCACCCACCACCACCACCAATTTATCATGAAGTTGAAGGAAAGGACCGGAAACAGAGCAAGTGGGACAGCTCTCTCTCCCTGCACCTGACCAAGACACACACATATTGGAGCGACAGAGTGGCTCCCCCTGCCCACCAGCCACCATTCATTCACCTGAGTATTCGACTTCCTTCGCTTCTTTTCTGGGCTCTTCATTTGCAAACCTGGAAGAGCAGCAAAAGGCAGACACAAGTTTCCCTGAGGTTTCCCCAAGCGCCTTCCTCCCAGCGGCGCTCCGGAGGGACGCTTCTAACTTCAGCATCCGCTTGCTTATTTACTTAACAAACACTAACAAAGGTGTAATACGAAGCATAAATTGTAGGGCCACATTCTCAGCGGCCTCTTCCCTCCCGGTGAGACACCCCATCTCTTGACACCCTCAGACTCCCAAGTAGCTCCTGAATTCCACGTGCCCCCAAACCCTAAGGTCCTCAGTCTATGACACTTGCCCCCAACCCCTGCAGGGGTTCAGCCACCCATCCCCTTCAGGCCCCTCGGCCTAAGGCCCCCCGCCTCCCTCCACCCGCCCAGCCTCCCTCCGAGGTCCCCAAGTCCTCCGTCTCTCCAGCCCCAGGCTTCTCGGCGCTCTCACCGGCCTTGCCCTGCTTCCTCCCGGTGCTGGGCGGCGCAGGGGGCGGTGCGGGGCCGCCACCTCCCTCCAGCTTGTCCGGTGGGGGCGGCGCCGAGGCGGCCATGGAGTGGGGGACCCGGGTCAGCGGCGGCGGGGGACGGACGCGCCCAAGGGTCGCATCATCGCCGGGAAAGGGAGTCGGGGGCACCACCCCGAGCGCGGCGAGAGGCAGGCGCCGAGCCCGACTGCCAAATGCGCGCTCGCCCCAGCCTCACCGCCCGCCCTCCCGCCCGCGGCCGCAGCCACCGGAACCGGAACTCGGCTCGGCCGCCACCACAGAGACGGCGGGGGAGGGCGGGGACTGGCCGGGACGCTCTGAGCCCCTCCGGGCCGTACCACTGCACCGCCGCGCAGGGGGCCGTGTCTTACGGGGCGGCGGCGCGCGCCCGCTCCTCCGGGCAGACGGCGGCGGCTGCCTCCGGGCCGGGCCGTACCACCCCGGGCCGACGGGCGTGCCTGTGCGCGCCCAGAGGCTGGCATCGCGGGGCCGCTCGAGATCGGGGTCCCCTCTGCACACGCGAACCTCGCCCCCCGGACAGTGGTCCCGCAGGCGCCGCCCTGCCGCACCCTCCCGGCCACGCACCCCCAGTGGTCGCGCGCGGTCGCCTGCTGGAGCCCGGCCCGAGCGAGGCCAGCTGGTTTCCGCCGCGGAGGCCCCACGGCGAACAATAGGCAGCGACGAGAACTAAGAGGCCGAGGTAGAAGAAATATGGACTTTAATTTTTTTTTCCCTTTGGTATAAGTAAGACCCGTGAGAACACCCAAACTACAAAAATGAGGCGGCGAGGACAGTCAGCTGCCCCTTAGCCACCAGGCCTAGAGACGCGCAGGGCCGGCTGCTCCGTGGCCCCAGGCAGGGACGCAGTCACTGCAGGCTTTAAGTTTCCCCAGCTGCACTTCCGCCTCCTGGCCTCGCGGTCGGAGGCCCACGTGTTTCTGGTCCTGGTTCACTATTGACTTCTCTGCCTTGGGTCCCAGAGAAGATAATGCTGCCGGCCCCAACTGCCTCACAGGCTGGGGTGAGGAAAACGCCAACAGTTGTAAAAGGGCTTTGAAAAGTCAAAGAGGTGATGTATAAATGTAATGGGTTACCATCATTTTGTGCTCAGTAAGCCATGGAAAACACATTAGGAAAGTACATCTACAGCCCTCAAATATATGCATATAAAATAAAAAATAAATGCAGTTCCAAATCTACAGATGGCATGTGGGGATTGTCTACTGCGTTTGAGTCTCGATGCCCGTTCCCCCTCCACAGAATCCACCTGGGAGCGCTAATAGTTGCGGAAACCCAGTCAGTCATCCCCCTGCACCCCAGCAGGGTAGGCAGGGCGGAGGACGCAGGAGGAAGGGCTACACTTTGGCTGTAGAATATAACATGCATGTGACGTGGGAGGGGAGGGGCATAGAAATGTATATACAGACCCCTGGGGTCAGGGGCCCCAGCCAGGAGGCACTGAGCTAAGAAGGGTCCGTCTCCCCCCTGGCCGGGAGGGGGGTTCTGAGGCAACCTCTATGGGTGGCATATGCCCCGAGAGAAGGGACCGCTGCCATCCCTGCCCGTTCTTCCCAACCTAAACTGGAGGAGGCGCTGAGCAAGGAGAGGACAGGGTCCCAGAAGCCAAGGTGTCAGCGCCCCCATCCTTGACCTCAGGGGCCCAAGAACTCTTTGCATAAAATATTTTCAGACCCAGGAGATGGTCAAAGGCACAAAGTTTAAACACTGAGAGGGAGGGTTGTCGAGAGGGGTCTGGGGCACCCTGAGCCCAGGAGTAGACCGAAGGTGTGATTTCTTCTCCCTTCCCTGGAAGGGTGACCAACTGTCACCACAGGACATTTTCTATGAGGCACACTGCCCAGGCCTCGAGCACCCACCTTCTCGGGGAAAGGGGTATCAGGTTGGCACAGGAAAGGCCCTGGGAAGGGGGCCACTCTACGTTAATACTTTGGTGAGGTTTGGGGAGGAGGACTCTACCCCAGGCTCCTGACTCAAACCCTTTCCCTCAGCCGGATGCTGACGGAACCCAGTGTCCACACTACCCCCAGCTGTGGCCCAAGCCCAGGCCCACAGAACACTCCCAAGTGAGGTCCTGACAGTCAGGAAACAGTGGAAGAAGTTGCAGGGTGTCTTCTGGAAAGCACCTGGGACGGGTCACGGTTTCCGCTCCACGGGTTGCTGTAGACACAGTTCGCTGCCCGCAGAGATGATGGGCAAGTGATTGTCCATGTGGTAGCTGATGAGGTGACTGACACTCTCAAAGCGGTGATCCTTTGTCCGAACCTGGGCAGTGGGAAGGGACAGGGGCGATTCAGGTGAAGAGCCCAGTAACACCTCAGCCCCCAAGGCCGAGGAAGCTGAGGAAGGAGAAAAAGATGGCAGGGGTGGGAGGGCCGTCAGCCCTGCTCACTGAGGCTTCTCCAGAGAAGGAAGGAAGAGGCAGCCATGGGAACGGGCAGGCCAGGGACCGGGAGAAGGCAGAGGGGACGTCAGAAGCTATGAAGCTGAGGGCCAGCCACCCCTCCCCTGACCTGGAGGAAGGGACAAGTCTCAGGGGAGGGTACATGGTACAAAATGGATGTGGAAAGGAGGCTGCAGCTTCTATGGAAGAGAGAGCAAAGTTATGGGGGGCACTGGGCTGAGCCCTGAGTCTGCAGGAGGGGGGAGCCCCCGACTCCTCTTACAAGAGGACACCTGGGGTGTCCAGCCTGTGTAGCCATCTGACACTGAGCGTCACAGCCTCTCCAGGATGCTTTCCTCATTTGTCAAAAGAGGGGCTCCAGTGAGATGGTTCCTGGGCATAAAGTGTGGGGATTTATGGGCTGGCCAGGACTGACGGCAACACAGCTCAGCCTCAGGGACGTGAGAAACGAAGGAACCCTCAGCCATTGGACGGGGGACGCCAGGCACCTTAAGATGTAGAGGTGCCTAGCCATGCAAGTCTAGGGAGCAACGAGGGGAGGGTCAGACTGCAAAGGAGGGCACGGCGCCTCCCCTGCTGCCCTGCCCCCAGGCCCCGGCCACTCACCACACCCTCAGGGTCCACCAGCAGCAGGTGCTTGGGCTGCCCGCTCTGCAGGCCGGTGAGCACGTACTGGCCAGGCGTGGTGGCGCTCTCCCGCACCAGGAAGTCCCCATTGAGCCGCAGCAGCGCCTCGGCCTCCCGGCGGCTCAGCTTGCCATGGAACCAGGGCTCCCCCCGCAGCTGCTCGGCCATGGCCGCAGAATGGGGAGGGGGCGGCACCCGAAGGGCATCTTCAAAGGGCTCTGGGGATACAGAGACAGGGCTGGGACAGGCCAATGGTACAACGCGTGCCCAGGACCCAGAACCTCCCGGGCGGGAAGGCCAGGAAGGAAAGAGCAACCAGGCCAGGGGAGGCGGAACCAAGGACGCAGACAGACACAGAAGGGAGGGAGCACTCACTCATGTCAAAGAGGTCTCGGGGCGCACTGCCATTGACAGCAGGGCTGGGGTGCCCGGCCCCAGCCCCAGCGTGCCGGGCCTTGTCCAGGTTCTGGACGTTGACATACGAGGGGTCATCGAAGAGCTCTCTGCCTGCTGAGGGAAGGGAGGCTTCCAGTGACCCCAGCCCTGCCTCCTGCACCCCTGGCTCTGTCCCTCTCAACCCCCTCCCTACCTGGGCAGGGTGGCGGAGGTGGCATCTGCTTACGGCCTTCTGGGTCTCCCCCAACAGGCTGCCCCACAGGCTGAAAGGACAAAAACAGGGTGGGACCAGAGGCCCTCACCAGCCACTCCTACCCCGGGCCTAGCCCACCTCTGTCCAAGCAACTTACCAGCGTTGCTCCCAGGTGGCTGGGGGTCTGGGCACTGGGCGGCGTGGGTCTCGCAGCTCCCGGGGGGGCTCCTTCCCGAAGCCTCATGTCCACCACCCCCCCAAGAGGGGGTTCCTTCCCCGGAAAGTCGTTATAGTACTGATGGTCAGGCGGCTCTTCCTCCTCCTCATCCCAAGCTGAACCATCAAAGCCGGCCATCCTGAGACGGACAGGGGTGAGGAGTGTGGTGCGAGGACGGACGGAGGGAGGGAGGGAGGGACGCAGCGGAACAGTGACCGCGGACTGGGGTTTCCTGTAGGGTCGGCCTGAGGCCAGCTGTGCTACATACACACCACTTCACCCTCCCGGCAACCCCACAAGGTAGGTTATGTCCTTCCCCAGTTTTACACATCAAGAGAACAGGGTCAGAGGTGGAAAGATTGGCCTGAGGTCTCACACGGGAAGGTGGTGCAGCTGAGATGTAAATGCAGGTGTGATTTTAAAGTTCACGACACTGTCGGGGGGGCGGGGGGGGCTCCAGAGCACGTTAGCCTCCTCCAAGGCTCAATGTCTCCGCCCGAGGAAACATGGGGTCTCGGGAAAGAGCCATCAACCCTCACTCAAACTCTAGATGGTTTCTAGGGGCAGGAAAACAAAGACCTGAGGATGGAGAAATGGGCAAGAAAGAGGGACAAGCCGGGCACGGGGCAGCCAGGAATGAGAAGCACGTCTGGCCAGGGCTGGGCTGCAGCGTCAGGCCCCCGACTGCTTTAGGCAAACAGGGAAGAGCGGGCCCTGCGGCAGGCAGAGCCGCCAGTGACTTTCCCGACGGCCACAGGAAACGTAAGAATAGCAGGAAGTGGGAAGCAGGGCACACAGGTTACTTCCTGCCCTGAACCATTCTGAGCCCAAGTGTGGGAACAGCGGACCTACTTTCCCAATTCCGGTCTGGGGCCCACGAGCTTCCTCCGCGCTCACCTGTCATGGGGGGTAACCAGCTTGGGCGGGTTCCTGAGGTACTGTTTGAAGCGCAATTCGAAGGCCTGGCCAATGGTGCTGATGACGTCCTGAGCAAGCCCTTCGGGACACTCCAGGATGTGGCAGGCTGGGGGCACAGCAGAGGCTGTCAGTGAGCTCTGAGGCAGGGTTGCTGGGAGGAGGCATGGACAGGGGCCCTCGTCCTCCTCAGCAGGAGCCCCCGCTCGGCCTGGGGTCCTGCTCACCCGCCTCCCGCCAGCTGGCCCCACCCCGCTCCCTACCGCCTCACCTCTTTGATTCACTGGGTCTTTGGCCACATAGGCGACATACTCGGCTGTGTCCTGGGGAGGACAGTCAGGAGAGGCCAGTTAGCTACCTCGGGTAGCCCCACTCACGCCTCACCCCTCAATCCCAGTGCTTTCCAGATGCAGCCCCCATCCTAGCATGCCCGTTCCGCCAGCCCGTCTTCCCAACCTGCCCCTTACTCTTCTCCCACCATTTTTGCTCTGCCCCTCAACTCACCGGGTCCCCGCCGGATGCAAACGAGATAGATTGCATGTGGTGGTTGGCAATGATCTGAGGGTTAGGGCAGGGGGCGGAGAAGGAAGGGAATGACGCATGTCAGACAGCCTCAGGCTCACCTGAGTGCCCCCCACCCGGCCCAAAACCGGCAGTCCCCACCTCGTCCTTTTGGCTTCTTACCCCACATCCTCCTAATATCCTTTCCTACTGTCCTGCTGCACCCAAGCCCTTTCCTAGACCCTCGCTCTCACAGCCAGGTCCTCGCTTAGCGCCCGACCAATGCTGCTGGGCCCTGCCCAGCCCCCTCACAGCCAGGTCCCTGCTTAGCCCCCCACCAATGCTGCTGGGCCCCTGCCCAGCCCCCTCACAGCCAGGTCCCTGCTTAGCCCCCACCAATGCTGCTGGGCCCCTGCCCAGCCCCCTCACAGCCCGGCCCTGCCCAGCCCACTACCTGTTTGCAGTCTGCGGCCATGAGGTTGAGGCTGCTGGTGGAAACGGTGAGAGTGATTGGCATGCCAGCAAATTTCAGGTTACTCCTCCCCAGAATGGAACTGAGCGGGCGGCTACAGGGCTAAGGAAGGGCCCGAGGGTCTCAGAAACGGGGGGCTCCCAACACCCAGAAACCCCCCCCTCCTGCCTGCGGGCCTTCTCCCCACACTTGCCTTTGCCCAGCCCCTCTGCACCTCCCACAGCACCCCCAACCCCATCGCCCCCGGGTACCTTTCTCCTTTTTGTCGCCCCCTTAGCACCTGGCACAGCCTCACACACCAGACTGATGGCCTCCCTGGGGAAAGAGGGGTGCTCAGACCCAGAGCCGGCCTCCCACTGGGCTGGGGCTGCCACAGGGCTGGGGGAGGGGAAGGCCAGGCCAGACTCCAGGGGCACTCCAGGCTCTTTGTCGTGGTGGATTGAATTAAGGGCCTTTAATATTTGATGACACTGAGAGGCCGCTTCCTGGCTGATTGGGTTAGGGCCTCAATGGGCTGGCCCCACCCCCTCCAGCTACCAAATGTCCCACTCCCTTCCCAAAGGCAGCAGCAACCTTCCATCTACCCCCATTTTCTACTCAACCTCCAGCAGCCAGCTGCCTCTGCCACCTCCCCCCACAACTCCCAAGGCTGGATGAGTAAGAAGGATCCAGGCCAGAGTCGCCACTTTTCATTCAGACTTAAGACTCGCTCCCTTAACTTTCTCTCAGTCCCCGTTACCACCCACAGATAAGCCACCACCAGCACCAGCACCAAGGGACCCACCGGGCTCCCCTTCTGTGCCCCCACCCCTCACCCCTGCACTGACCTGGTGACCTGAGTGCGGGTGTTGAAGTCCAGGGCTCGCATCGACTGCAGGACCTCCACACAGCCCATGTACTGAGGGGAAGGGGGGGTGTCAGCCGCCGCCCCCACCCCTGCCTAAGGGGCCTGGGACTTTTCTCTACATGTCCCTAAGGACAGTGCAGATGAGGTGCTGCCACAGCCCACAGCACACAAGACAACAGGGAATGAGGAGAGAGGGGAAGGGCGAGCTAGCAGGCCATGAGGCATCTGGGAGAAGTGACAGGCAGGGGGGGCGGGAATGGAGTGACATCTCTAGACACGGGGAGGAGACAGGAGGGAACAATCAAGAGTCACTCATCCCAACACTTACTAAAGGTGCTCCATGGGCTGGGCATGTACTAAGCATGGAGGGGTGAGGGTGGGGTGGGGGAGTCACAAGAGGGAAGGGGGGCCCAGGCAGAGCTGGGAGGGAAGGGGCTGCAGAATTGGAGAAGGAGCCAGGCAGGTGTAGGAAACAGGGCACTGCCCTCACGGGAGTCGCTGGGGATGAGCCGGGGACTCCCACACAGCCAGAGTGAGTGCAGGCACTGGGGGGGTCTGGGAGGAAGTGGGAGACGTTCACTCACCCGAACCAAGTAGGAAACCCCGGGTCCCATGACTCTGTCGTTGGGGTGCAGCCAGCCCCGCGTGGGCTTATTGACAAAGCTCCCGTGGCGGGTCCACTCCTCGCCCCCCAGCTGGCCCCCTTCCACCCGAGTCCTGCGCCCGCCGCCGCCACTCAGCTTGTTCATGTCCTGGAGGAGAGGCAGAGGGCCTGAGTCTGGCACGGCTGCCCCTACGATCCCCTCCCCATCCTCGGCCACCCTGCCTGGCTCCCCCTTCGGCCCCGAGCGCCCCCCAGCCGGGTTGGCCAGCTTCAGGTTGCTCATCCGGGGGAAGAAGGAGCACAGGGTAGTGGGACTATCGTCCGCAGGCAGAGGTGGCAGGATGGGCCCCAGGGATGAGGCTGACGGCGAGGGGAGCTCCTCTGGTGGGGTGGACTCTGAAGCCCCCTCCTCCAGCGATGACAGAGACTCATTCCGAAGTGGGTTGTACTTGGGCTTGGGGGGCAGGAGATCCATGGCTGGAGTGAGAGGGAGGCTGCTGCCCAGCCCGGCCCCCCTGCCGGTCAGGGCAAGGGGGCCAGGCAGGGGCATCCCCAGGCCCTTGGCCTGATCGGCCCGTTATGGCCCAGGGATCTCACGGGTTCTGGGGAGGGAGAGGGACCAGTGGCTCTGGATTCTCCAGCTCCTCCAGCTCAGACCCAGACTGTTGCCGGCCCCATCCCCGCCCAGCGTGGAGCTTCTTCTCCGGCTGAGGGAAGAACGGGCTGGACCTAGAGCTGCCTGGCTCCTCCCCAGGGGCGGGGAGCCAATGCGAGAGACCAATCCCGAGGACAGTGCTGACTCACAGGCTTGAGGGATGAGCCCCCACACCACCACTGCCCCCATACAAACAACTAGTAATCTGGGGAGGAGTAAAGTAGGGGTGGGAGGGGAGGACCAAGGAGTGAGAAGGAAAGGAGGAGGGTAAGAGAAGGTCTGGATCAATCCAAACCGGACACAGGCAGGCAAAGGGAGCAGGAAGCTGTGGGAGGGTGGGGGGGAGTGAGGGAGGAAACAGAGGCAGCTGGGGGTGGAAAAGGGAGGGGATCCCTGAGCTCAGCATTTCCCTTCCTGTCCCGCTTGAACACTCAAAAGTCCCCTGTCTCCGGCCCAGGCCACCCCCCACCACTAGCATACAGTGGGGTGGTGGCCCCAGGGAGCCCAAGCCATTAGCGTCGTCTGCCACAACAGCTGTGGACAGGAGCTAAAGAAATGGGGAAAGAAGGAAGTGGTCCCAGGGGGTGCAGAGGGGCCAGGAGGAAGGGCACAGCTGGTGAGGTAAGGGGAATAAAGTCCACCCTGGGTGGTGCAGCAGGGAGAGGAGCTGGAGCACAGGGCAGGCTGGTGGAGTCTTGTTCTCTGTGCGTGGCACCTACTATGCCAAGGAGTGCCGGCCACCAAGCACTCTTCTGCCCGTCCCCCTTAGCAAAGCCGGCTATCAAGGGTAGATGGGGGAGCAGGACTCTTGACACTCAGGTCAGCTCCCTGCACCTCCCAGGTATGTCATGCCCTCCGAAGAGGGTACACGTGTCCACCAGGGAGCACAGTGCCCCTCACACCAGGGGCGCAGCTTGGCTGGAGGTGGGAGAATGAACCAGTTCTCCAAGAGAAGTGGGGGCTACAGACCATGAAGGGAGAAGGGGGCAGAAGATAAATCTGTGCTAAGTACTGGAGAAGGGTGCCAGGGTCCATGCGCTGAGGCTGGACACAGGGCACCGGTCCCAAACCCATTCCTTCCTCCCACAGCTTCCTGCCACAGCTCTGCCGCGGGAGCCATAGAGGAAGTTGGAAAGTGACCAGAAAAGAAGTAAGATACCCAATGCCCACCAGGCTCACCGTCTTTAAATTACTTCAGAAGATAAAAAGATGCCAATAGTCATATGATTATAACAATGAACAATATTAGCACTTAAGACGTGTCCGATACTGTGCTAAGCCCTTTCCCCTCCCCTTCGTCCTCATCAGAGGAGAGCTCTGCCATTCCACCACTCCTGGAAAGGAATTCTAACCCTCCGTTTCCTACAGCTCAGCGCGAGGAAAGGAAAGGATTCAGCCATAACCTCACACCCCCGACACACGCGCGCACACACCAGGATGTCTTCATCTTTAGCGATGGGCGCACGGTAGGAGCCCGCAGGACCCAGAGGCAGGGAATGACCAACAGGTGTGGGCATTTGGAAAAAAAGAAAGAGGAAGTAGGGCTCTTTAAATCTGCATAGAAATGAGATTGCCTCCTGGGAGTCTGGGAGATTGGGTGTGGGGGAGAAGCTGCAAGTGCCTCCTCAGCCCAGCAGGGAGGAGGAGACGAGAGCGGCGGGAAGTCGCAGGAAATGGCGAAAGCCTCAGGAATGTTTCCAGAAGGGAAGGCTGGGCGAGCAGGACCCGAAGGAATGCCCAGACGAGAACTCCGGTGAGGGGGAGGGGAAGAGCCAGAGTGGTGGGGGCTGCGCGGCCCCTTAAAAAAAAAAAATCAAACAGCAAAAAGGTCACTGTTCCTTCCACCCACTCCAAGACACCCTTCTCTGGTGGTAGCAAACTTGCGCTCCTGTCACAAGAAATAAATGGCCCTACTTAAATCCCGCGCGTGGTACAGGTATAAAACAGAACAGCTGTTCCTGGGGTGGGTCAGTTCTGGGCAGGGCAACTCAGGGAGGGGGGCTAGGAATCTGTGAGCAAGTCTGTCTCCCACCCTCGTGCCAAACCCCAAGTCCAGCCCCTTGAAGAAGAAGGTCCACCCTTGGAAGGGGCTGCCTCTAATGTCCCTCCGAGCCAGAGACGGGAACGGGGACTGCCCACCCCACGGAGCCTGCCAGCCCAGGAAAACGGAGCCTAAGGCCCAAAAGAGAAAAAGGACAGGGAAACGTTAGCAAGTGGAGTTTCTGACAAAGCTGAGGCGAAGCCCTGGGTCCCACAAGGATAAACCTCCTGAGGGGGCGTGGTCCCCTAAGACGCGAGCCTCGGAAACTTCTTACTAGGAGGCGAGGCTTCTGGACAATCAGACGTGGATTAAGGAAGGGGCGGGGCTTGTAGGGGGCGGAGCCCCTAGAGAGGCGTGGCTTCACGAACTCGAATACTGTAGCTATTTGAGGGGCAGGGCTTTGCCCTTTTGGAAGATAGGCTTTTTGACAGACAGGAGTTAGCGGAGAATCATCGCGCTGAGGCGGAGTTTCGGGGAATTGGAAGGACTAACGTGGGGTTTCTTGTAGTAGGGCTTGGAAGCATGTCAGGGGGTGGGGCTTCCAGGAAAGCTGGTGACAGGGTGGGGTCAGGGACAATAAATAGAAGACAAGTCGGGGTTCAGGGAGCCCCTGAAGTTGGGAGGTGGGACTTCCGGGGAGGGGGTCTCAGGGGGCGGGACTTATAAATGAAGACCGGAAGTAGGGTCCCGGGAGAGGGGTTCCGGGGTGGAGGAGTGGGTCACCTAGGGAGAAAAAAAGTCCCAACTCACCAGGGCCTCATGGAGTCGCTGCACCGCACCGCGGGCTGATTTGGTTCTGGATCACGCCACTACCTCCTTAGGTCGCTGCTCCAACTTTCTCCCCGGGCCCGGCCTCCCTGGAGAAACTTTATTGCACTCACTTCCGGCCTCGCTAACCCCTGACCCTCTACCTCACAGTCCCTCCTTCACCCGGCCCACTTTCCCGAATCAACCAATGGCAGCGCGAGAAGGCGCACAGAGCAGTGCCAGCCAATAAGAGGCCTATTTTTTACCTAAGCCCGTTCTTGGGAAACGCAAGGAGTGCGTTCCAATGAGGACTCTACGAGAAGCAAATCTAAACCAATAGGAGGCTTGAAAGTGGAGTCGTCCCGCCTTAAGTCGAGGGGCCCAATAGGAAGCCCAGGCGGCGTGTTTGAAAGTGAGGCCAAAGAGGGTGGGGAGCGCGTGCTGCTGGGAGTTGTTTGGAGGTTGGCGGCGCGGTGCTGACGGTCCTCAGACAGAGCGATCATGGCGCACAAACAAATTTACTATTCGGACAAATACGACGACGAGGAGTTCGAGTACCGGTTAGTGCCGGCGCGGGGGCCATAACGAGGTCGTGAGTTTGACAAGTGAGGGCGCGAGGAGCTAGTAATCAAGATTGAAGCGACAGAATCAGCGCATGCGCAGCAGATTAACGGGACGGGTGTGAGATAGTTGAGAGCGTAAAGCGCATGCACGCAGGGTAGGAGGCGGCCGCAAAAGACACAGTGGGAACGAATTTGGAGGGAGAGCACTTGGGGGAGGCGGAGGTAGGCGTGGTTAGTGTTAGTGCTGACCCCCGTCACCTTGGAGGTGCCTGGACCATTCTCAGCTTTATTGAGCAAGTTGACCTTGCCTTCTTGAAACTGCTTGTAGTGCGGCAACACCATAGAATCACAGAGCCTACTAGGAAAAGGTGGCAGAGGCGGAGCTCGAATTTTCCTCGCGTCTTCAGTGGGAGTTATGAAAGGCTGAGTAGTGCTCATTAATTCATGGGAGAGGGGCGTGGTTGTCCGGCGTGTGTAGGAAGGGGACTTCGAGGAACGGAGTGCCTGCCATACCACTGGCTAGGAACATTGAGAAAAGACTTCACGTGGACCTAATCGATAACCCTTCAAATATTTGAAGGGGATCTTTTTAGGAAGCAATGACGGAGTGCTTACAGGTTTCAGGTGTTCTACTAAAGTGCCAAGATAAGCCAAGCCTAAAAAAATCTGGAAATACTGATTTCAGAAAGGTGCTATGTACGGACTGTGATGGAAGCACATAGAGCTTGCCCAGGCTGGTGAAGAAAGGACTCCCTACAGAGTTTGCATTTGAGAAATCCTAAATTCATAATTCTAGATTGGAGAAGTGTGGAAAACAAAGGGTTCTACAAATGTTGGCATTCCACTAGTCTGTTTTAACTATAATACTTAAAACAACTTCCAAGTTTGCATCTTATCTTCTCAATTGAAGAACATAAAAAGGAAAATTGTGTTTCTTCTTCAGCCCAGTGCAGGGCTCTGCCCTCTAGAGAACTCAGTGTGTGCTGATAAATATATTAATGGTCTTTATGCCATGTCCCAGGGAAAAAACCTCAGGCCCCGCCCAATTCACTTTCTCTTCCTCAGCTGTTTTACTCTACATCTGAATTAAACTTACCAAATCTATGTGCTTAGAGCACTTTGCAGGGTTAGGGAATGTCATCCCCTGGAAGATGTAAGTCTTGGCAGTGGTATTTTGGTTTAAGAAAGGCTTTTGGTTTTTGTGTGTTTTTGTTTTCTTTTGGGGGGTTGTTTGTTGTGGGTTTTTTTTGCCTACTTAGGTACTGAAGCCAGTCTTTGGGCCAGGGGTTTGTTAGAATGTAAGCTATTTTCAAACATTTAGACTGGAATTATATTATCTCTTGGGGGGGGGGGCGGGAATCTGTTACTAGCACAGAGAGAGCATTTAGTACATTTTCATTGAGCGCGATGCAGCCTATCTGGGTTAGCCCAAATCAAATCAGAGTAGGCATTTCTTTGCCATGAAAGGAGACTTATCCTTGGCTAGGAAAGCATGAAGTTTCCCAAAAGAAGTCTCATGGCACAGCCCTTCAGAGTTAGGAAAATGAGATTGGGGATAGATTTTAGAGGATAAGACATTGACATTTCATCCTTTGTGATGGTTCTTCCACAGAGCACCCCATAATAGGCCTTTCTTCTCCACAAAATCACTGTTCTCCCTTCCTTACCAATTCTATTCAAAACCACCTTTAATTAGTAACACTGGATGCCGTGGGGCCCCCATTATATTGTTTTAGGGTAATCAACTAGAAGACTAAGCCCGGGAAGGCAGAGGCGATGTAGCAACAGTGCCTGGAATGTAGGTGCTCATTCACTTGGGTTCATGCATTCATTTGTACTTTGTTTATATACTTTTCTGAGGATTTACCTAACTTGTCCTTTATTTCTAGCTGCCTCTACCCCACAATAAGATTACAGGAACTCCCTGCCATCAGAAACAGCTTCTCTGTTCTGTCCTCTCTTGGCTTTGTATGCAGGTACTTGCCTAACAGACCGTACCCAGTACTGACACAAATTCCCCCACCTGCCCATGTTTCTGTTACAGGCATGTCATGTTGCCCAAGGACATAGCTAAGCTGGTCCCTAAAACCCATTTGATGTCTGAATCTGAATGGAGGAATCTTGGTGTTCAGCAGAGTCAGGGATGGGTCCATTATATGATCCATGAACCAGGTCAGTGCAATGGCTGAAAGAACCATTGGGGCTGCTTCACTGAGGGAATGAAGGAATGATACCTCCCAGAGAAAGAGGGGGAAAGAAGGGGTGGTTTACTGGTTTCTTACCCCACCAGCCATCTAGAAAAACTGGAGCGACCAGAAATAAGAATAAGAGTAAAGTATCTGGGACGTTCAGAGATGACCTGTCAATGAAAAACCTCCTTTAATATCTAATTCAGTCAGAGGGTGCCCCTTTTTCTAAGGCCAGGTGTACCCTGGTAGAGTTTATGGCCTTTACTTCATTCTCCATCAGAAAGAGAATTCTTGGATGTGTTCCAAATGAGCCAAGGAAAGTGTATTTCTTGGTAAGACACCAGACACCAAGCTGCCAGGCAGAACGAATAAAGGACTTCCCCGGGCGGTATAAGCATAGCGAAAGAACTGATATTACCAATTCTGTCCTTGGTAGACAGGCCAGGCTGTCAGTCTGCTTCCAAGGCCATATGCTTGCATCTTAACCAAGTTATAGAGATCTGAGCGGGCGATAGCTGGGAAATGGGAGCAGGGTGCCCTGTAGGTTGTGCACAGAAGGGTGTGGGCTTGTCTCTTAGATTTCACTCACTCTTTCAGAACCTCACATCTTGCTGTTCCGGCGGCCACTGCCCAAGAAGCCAAAGAAATGAAGCTGGAGAGCCGCTTTGCAGCCTCGAGCTTCACACAGCGGTCCTCACTTGCTAACATCTTTCTGATAAAATTATGTTGCCTTCTCGTTTCTCATTTTGATATTTAAAAGATTTTAAAATACACTGTTTGGATGTGCTGGTGACTGCTTTGCTTCTGAGCAGAGCCAGCAGCACACGGCCCAGCCAGGCCAGGGCTCTTGGGGCTGCAGCCTTGGCTGAGTGTGGCCCCAGAAACCACGGTGAGCTCTGTGTCCACCAGATCACACCTGGCAGATGGAGGAAGCACCCAAGAACAAGACTATGGCTGTTCCAGGGACTGTGGAAACTTGCTGTTTTGGTTTTTTCCTGCCAGGCGTTGTGTGTATGGTGCTTTATGTTTCAATGTATTGGAAACTTTCCATTTTATTCAAGAAATCTGTTTCATGTTAAAAGCCTTGATTAAAGAGGAAGTTTTTATAATCTAATAATCTACTTGTAAAGGTTTTTCCCCCTCTCAGGGTGAGCATCACATTCAATATCATGGTTCTGATATCCCCTTCAGTTAGATAATGAGGCACCGCTCTTTGCTGATAATGATGTTTATTTCAACATTCGGGTAACTGGTTTTTAATCTCATCTGAAAAGCAGGCTTGCTGTCAAACATCTACTGAAATATATTTGTAACTACTGGCCGAAAATAGAGGTTATATAGGGATAACATCTCGTCAAAACAAATAAACTGTCAGTCAGCGGTGCTGCCTGTAACATAGTCCCAACACTGGAAGGTACATGGGGGCGAGGGGAGGAGGCTAGCAGCCAGAGAGTGCGCCCCACTTCTTGCCCCACCTAAGGCTCAGGCTCACCTATGGCCTGTTCACATTGGTTGGGGACTGTTTCCAGTGGTCCCCACTTTGAGCATTGGAGTCACCTGGGTAGCTTTACAAGTACTGATGCCTAAATCATTCTTAGAGGTGTTGACTCAATTGTCCTGGGGTGTGGCCCGGATGTAGGGATTTCTAGCATTCAGTGGCAGGTAGTTACAGCACTAACCTTTGAGAAAACAGGTGTAAATTGTAGCTGTTTAAGAAAACGTTTCACCAAATCATAGATTACCCTCTACTTTTACAAATAACAGTAGTATTGGGGGCAGCCGGTTAGCTCCGTTAGAGCGTGGTGCTCTTAACAACAAGGTTGCCGGTTCGATCCCCACATGGGCCACTGTGAGCTGCACCCTCCACAACTAGACTGAAACAACTACTTGACTTAGAGCTGATGGGTCCTGGGAAAACACACTTAAAAATAAATACAACAATAGTACTAAATAAGGGAGATTGATTAATCTACCTACTTTCCCCTGTCTTCCATCCATTTATTCCGAGAGCAGGAGTTCTTCGAGTGTGGTCCCTGGACCGGAACCCTGGAAACGCATTAGAAATGCACATTTTTGGACTCCACCCTAGACCTACTGAATCAAAAACCTGAGGGTTGGGCCCAGCGACATTTAACAAGCTCTCCAGGAGGTCCTGATGCTCCCTAAGGTTGAGAAACCACTGGTGAAAGATTGGACCAGAGCTGAAGTTCTGGGATTCCTGCGGGGGGGGGGGGGGGGTGTCAGATATCACCGTTATTACTAATAAAGACAATGGAACACACATGGCTTATGTCATTGGGCAAGTGGGGCTTTTTTTTTTTTTTTTTTAGAGGTTCTTTTTATTGGAAAAAACACAGGACTTATTACTTAGAATGGTCTAGAAGCCTGGCTCTGCCATTCACTTTAGTGTTTTGTGGTGATCGTGTGGCATCTCACCTTTCTGAGCCCGTTGCCCATCTGTAAAATGGGCATCGTGTTTACCTTAGGTTTTTAGGACAGTAAACTGAGACCGGGCATGGTTTTTTAGACCTTTACTACAGAAAACCTAGTGCACACACCGGTATCATGAGCATTACACGAGAACTTGTTAAATGCAGATTTCGGGCCCCACTCAAGTTCCCCAGATGATTAGGGTGAAGGTTTAAGAAGCACTTTTAGACCAAAGGCAACTGAAATGAGAGTAAGTTTGAGTCCAAAGTGGACACAGGGCACTCCCTAGGCGCTGCCCTCACTTGTACCTGCCAGACCCATAACTGGGAGAGGTGATGTTTAAACAAAGCTCTACGTGGAGCAAGGTGGGGCAAGACTTTTCCTTATCAAAGAGGTTTAGGTAATTCCCTTTATCGTTTATAACAGACAAAAGTTCCACACACTAAAACTCACCTGCAGGATCTTCCTACCTCACAGGCAATGCTGACAATCATTCTTGGTATCCCTCCAACTTCCATCTGCTGTAATATAAAATTCCTTCCGATACCCGTAGCAACCCCGGACCCCTTAGCCTAGAAATAGAGTCGTGGTTAAAGAAAACTGATAGCCATGCACACAAGAATTTGAATACAGAAGGTTAGAATCAAGCCTCCCTTTACTTCCAACAGCAGGAGGGAGCACCTCCGAGCATCGCTCCTTTCGCGCGCCCCATCCCCCCGTCGAGCCCGGGGGAAAAAGCCCCGCCCCCGGCTAGGGCCCGGCCCCCATATTTCCGGGTGAGGGGTGCCCACGTGGTTGTCGCCAATAACAACCCAGCATTGCTCCCGCCCTCTGGCTAAGGCTCGTGAACGACAGTCGACTTCACCAATGGACCCATGGAGGTAGTCTGAGCGACAGCCAAAATGACCAATTAATATGAGGCAGGTGTGGGTCTAAGGCGGGACTCTGAGTACGGAAGCTGCCCTAGGACAGGCGGAAAGGAGAGGGAGAGAACTGGTGAAAGGTGCCAGAGGCAGGTGAGAACCTGAGAGAGCTCAGTAGTCTGTAACGAGGTGGGGAGAGATGGGATTCCGGGCTAGAAAGGGTGTGGAAGCTTGCAGAAGAAGGCGGCTGAGTTCGGGTCGGGGTGGAGGGAGGGCACGCATTTAAAGGGGCCAAGGCCCATGAGCAGGTAGACATTTAAAGGGACAGGTGCCCCACAGAAAAGAGACATTTAAAGGTGCAGGTGCCCAAAATAGAGCAGACCCGAGGAGCCGAGCTCGGCGGACAGAAGACCTGTGGTAGGTTCTCGGGACAGCAGGACATTTTAAGGAGACTAAAGCCAAGCTTAGAAGACATTTAAAGAAGCATGGGCTGGGGTTTGAGAACACGTTTATTAAAGAGGCAGGGATAAAGGAGTCGCTTGTCCAGGGCCAGGTGAGGAAGATCATGCACTCCTGCTCTCCCCCATTATACTTTCTGGCTCCTCCAGGTTCCCTCGACCCCGGACCCCCGTTCCCATGCTATGGCCCCCAGTGCCCTTTAGACCTGGCGGGACTCCCGTGCTTGCGACCCCTATTTGGGGGTCTGGGTGGCTACTGGAGGGCCTTGCAGAGGGGCAGAGAAGGCAGGACCATGGCATCTAGGGCCTCTGAACCTCCCCCAGGGCGCAGCGTGACAGCAGGCATCATCATTGTTGGAGATGAGATCCTCAAGGTGGGTCTGGGGCAGAAGGGGGAGGGGCGGGTTCTCCTGTCCTTAAAGTGCCCGCTCCGTATTCTGTTGAGGGAGGGTGAACCAGGGTGGCCTCACCCCCACTTGCTGCAGTAGGTTCCTGGAGCGAGTCCAATATAGTGCAGGAAAAGTGACCCTCATCCTTTCAATTACTCAGTTGAAAAACTTATAGCAAAGGCTCTACAATTTGCCAAGAAGAGTGGGGGAGGGGCTTAATGAAGGGCAGGCAGTCCAGCGTGTCAAGGCGGTACAGGTGCAGGTATTATTTAAGAGTTTAACCGATTTGAAGAGTGGATAAGTGAGATAGGAAGAAAGTACTACAAGGAAGGAAGCAATCCCTTCTGAAGGATCAGGGAAGTCTTACTAGAAGTCGTGGTAGGCATGACATTTGTAACACGTTTGTAATAGTAATATTGACCCCTATGTTTTGAGTGCTTACTCGGGCCTGGACGTGGGCTTATTACATCACATATGTGACCTTACTGTTCCTCACAACAACCCCATGACGTTGGTACTTTTATTATAAATCTTACTTAGTAGATTGTGAGACTGAGGCTCAGAGAGATTGAGAAACCTGCCCGAGGTAACACAGCAAGAAATGGTAGAGAGGCTTCCAACCTGATTCTTATTTCAGAGTAGCCCTTAACCACTAACCATTTATAGAGCAGCAGAAGGACACGGGGCTGCCATGAACACACAGCCTCAAATGTTCTGCAAAAGAATGTGAACTTTATTCTGTATATGGTTGGAAACAACAAATGGCTTTTGAGTCCAAGAGTGATGCAATCACAGGGACACTTTCGGAAGGGTATTCAGGAGGCACCAGGCAGAGCGCTGTGCCCAGAGGCTGGGAGCCTGGCCACGGGGCTGTCGCAACTGCCCAGGTGAAAGGTGCCAAGGACCTGCTTGGTGGCAGCAGGGTCAAGAGACGAGGGCAGACGGAGAGACATTTCAGAAATAGAGTCAACAACATGAAGGGCCTGACTGGCTGTGCACAGTGTCTGGAGATGCTATTGACTGAAAGGACAATGGCCCAAGATGGGGTGAAGATGCCCAAATAAGCAGTCGGAGCCAGGGGACTGACTGTCAGGCTTGGTGAGGAAGTAGATAGAATTGATCATAGAATCCCTAAGCGTCGATGAGGTAAAGGCCACAGTGCAGAGGAGAAGGCCCAAGATGGATGACACATCCCCGCCCAACTCCATTCACACGCCCCTTCCCGCCCCTGTGCCCAGTCCAGGCTTCGTGGCAGCCTGAGCTGGTGTCCCCAGAGAGCAGAGTGCCCCATCGTCAGGCAGGTGCCACTTTCACCCCTGCCGCCGTTGCCCTTCTGCCCCAGCACTGACCCTCTCATCTTCCCCGTCTCCAATCTCCCAGGGACACACTCAGGACACCAACACCTACTTCCTGTGCCGGACACTGCGCTCCCTGGGGGTCCAGGTGTGCCGAGTCTCTGTTGTACCTGATGACGTAGCCACCATTGCGGCTGAGATCACCTCTTTTTCCAGCCACTTCACCCATGTCCTCACGGCAGGGGGCATCGGTCCCACTCACGATGACGTGACCTTCGAGGCCGTAGCACAGGCCTTTGGGGATGAGCTCAAGCCACACCCTGAGCTGGAAGCGGCCATCAAAGCCCTAGGCAGGGAGGGCTGGAAGAAGCTGTCGCTGGTGCCCTCCTCTGCGCGCCTGCATTACGGCACGGATCCTCACACTGGCCACCCCTTCAGATTCCCACTGGTGTCGGTCCGCAATGTCTACGTCTTCCCAGGCATTCCAGAGCTGCTGCGGCGGGTCCTGGAGGGGCTGAAGGGACTGTTCTTAAACTCAGCTGTTCAGTTCCACTTGCGGGAGCTGTATGTGGCCGCTGACGAGGCCTCTATCGCCCCCATCCTGGCCGAGGCCCAGGCCCACTTTGGACGCAAGCTGAGCCTGGGTTCCTACCCTGACTGGGGCAGCAACTACTACCAGGTCAAGGTGACGCTGGACTCAGAGGACGAAGCGCCCCTGGAGGAATGCTTGGCCTACCTGACAGCCCGTCTGCCCCAGGGATCGTTGGTCCCCTACAAACGCAACACCGTGGAGCAAGCCAGTGAGGCTGTATACACTCTCGCAGAATCAGGTAGGAGCCTCCTGGGAGAGGAGGCACCCCAGGTCTCAGGAAAGCAGGGGCTGTTGGAGGCTTCCCACAAGTCCAGTAGAGGGTAGAGAATAGCTACAGTCCATTTCATTCATTCTCCCAATAAATACTGAGCGTGTACCCACTTTCCCCAGCACTGTGCTGGAGTTTGCGGGGTAGAGAGGTGCCCTACTCTAGGGACCAGTGCTTTACCAGGAACAGTAGACGTTAAACAGGTAATCGTGCATGAGATGTCAGTGATGGGGGGAGATCGGCCTGGATCTGGGGTCAGAGGAGGCTTCTCTGGGCAGGTGACATACAAGCTGAGTGACAAGGAGGATTGGGCCAGACGAGGAGTAGAGCAAGAGCACCCAGTAGGAGAGGGGGCCTGGAAGGGAGCGGCAGGAGGTTTAGGAGACGGGCCCCCTGGGAGAAGACACTGAGATGAGGTGTGGCTGAATGGCAGGCAGGGAGTTGCGTCTGCGGGCCTGCTGGGCAGCAGGAAGGAATGGACCTCATCCTCGGGACCCTGGGAGGATCCTGAAGGGTTTGAAGCAAGGGCGTCGTGGCCCCCACTGCCCTGGGGCGGTGTCTATCTGATGGCCTCTTCCCTGCCTGCCTGGCAGGGTCTCCTCTGGGGGACAAGGTGGCAGGGGCCCTGCGGACCATTGAGACCGCCCTGGCTCAGTACAGCCTCCCCCAGCTCTGCGTGGGCTTCAATGGGGGCAAGGACTGCACCGCCCTCCTGCACCTCTTCCACGCAGCTGTGCAGAGGTGAGCCTACCCCCTGGAGGCAAGAGCCCAGAGAACCCCAGATACCTGATCTGCCCCCATCCTCTAGCTCCCTAGCCTAGGAAGCAGGGAAGAGAGGGGCTCTCTGGCTGGGGTCTGAGAGGGAGGTAGCCAGAGCGACCTCTCAGTTCCATTCCCCCACCCTATTTATTGGGCACCTGACACATACCTGGCCCTAGGTGTGGATGAGTGAGCCCCCATCCCTGACCACAGGGAGGTCCCGGTCCTGTGGGGAGGTGAGATTAACCTCCCTGAAACAGGGATGTGGGCTCCATGTTTGAGAGGGGAGAGATCCAAGCGGGCTTCCCAGAGGAGGTGGGCTCTGATGGATGGGAAGGACACAGAAGGGGGAGAGAAGGGTGTCCATCCTGGGGGTCAAGGAGAACGGTGCAAACTCTGGGAAGCATTTCCTTGCCCATGCTGACAAGACTATGGATTCTCCTGCCCCCCCCCCCCCCCCCCGCAGGAAACGCGCTGAGGCTCAAGAACCCCTCCAGATCCTGTATATTCACAGCATCTCCCCCTTCCCTGAGCTGGAGCAGTTTCTACAGGACACCATCAAGAGGTACCAGGGGCCTGGAGGTTTGGGCCGCAAGATGGGCTCGGCAGGGCCCATTTGTGACCCCCACGCCTCTCCCTCCCTCAGGTACCGCCTGCAGGTGCTAGAGGCTGAGGGCGACATGAAGCAGGCCCTGAGCCAGCTGAAGGCGCGACACCCCCAGCTGGAGGCCGTCCTCATGGGCACGCGCCGCACGGACCCCTACTCTCGCAGCCTCTGCGCCTTCAGCCCCACCGACCCAGGCTGGCCCTCGTTCATGCGCGTCAACCCGCTGCTGGTAAGGCAGAAGGGGACTGACCGCCTTCGGTGTCGTGTCCGTCAGTCACTGCTCCCCTGGCTTCCCGAGGTGGGACGTGGATGGAGGGGCCCGACCAGCCAAGGGAGGCTGTGCTGTTTGTTCAGTCAGCCTTTTGACCAATATTACTGAGCACGAATTCAGTGGCAGGCATTGTGCTTTCGCTGTGGACAGGACAACGTCTTAGACCTCTGCTGTCCAGTATGCTAGCCATTAGCCATTTATTTATCCTGAAACTGTACTGAATGAAAATGAAATACAAATGACGAAAAAAAACCTGAACGATATACACCTTGTTTCAAATGCCCACCGTGTTAGCACAGAAAGAATATGTCCATCACTGCGCAAAGTTCTCCCGGACAGTGTGGGCTTCCACAGACAGCCCCTCCCTGTCCTCCTGGAGCTCACACGCCAGCGCCAGCGGAGGGCGAATTGGGAGTGCGTGGGCACAGAGCAAGATGTACCAGCCACTTGGATGGCAGGCCCTCCCCTCCCTCAAAGGGCCCCTTCCCAGGCAGCAGGGGGAGAGTGGGATAGGACAGTATTTGTGGCTCTTGTCTAACTCTCTGACCTCCCAGGACTGGACCTACAGAGATATCTGGGACTTTCTGCGTCAGCTCTTTGTCCCATACTGTATCCTATACGACCGAGGGTAAGGATGTTGGGGGGAGAGCCTGTGTGGGGAGATGCGGGGGCTGGGGTGGGGCAGCCACCCCACCAACACACTCGCCCTCTGTTCTGGCTCCAGCTACACGTCACTGGGGAGCCGGGAGAACACGGTGCAGAACCCAGCCCTGAAGTACCTGGGCCCAGGAGGACAGCCCACTTACAGACCAGCCTACCTCCTTGAGAATGAGGACGAAGAGCGCAACTCCCGCACGTGACCTCCCAGCCCTGCCCCCTCCCCCCCTGCCCCCAGCAGGGAGGGTGGCCAGGAGTGCAGCCTCTCAATAAACTGTGCCTCTCGTGGGCCTGTTGCTCTCGCTGTGTCTTCCTGCTCCAGGGGGTGGGAGAATCAGAGTGGGCCAGGCCCTGCCAGCTCTGAAGTGGCAGTGCTCAATCCGGGATAGGGAGGGGGTGGGGGTGCAGCACAGGCTGGAAAGGAGCCTGGTTGGTGATTCTGAATGCCAGCCTCAGCAGGAGCCCACCAGAGGGCGGAAGTAGGGAGTTGTGCCAACCACTGGGGGTAAGGGCAACCAGGCAGGGCACCTGAGGTTTCGAGGCCCAGGCTGGAAGAGGGAAGCTGAGCTGGCCTGGCTGTGGACGGTGACAGATGGAGTGGCCAGGCCCTCCTCCTCCTCCTAACCCCACCCCTCCTCCATCTCCACATAGGGGCTGACTCAGCCCGTTCCCCAGCCCAGAACCTTCCCTGTGCTAGACCCTGGGGCCTTTTGTCCCTGTAGTCAGGAGGTCTGAGGGGGTGGGGACAGTTGATAAAAGGCTCCAGAGGCAGCTCTCACACCCTTGCTCAGAGCTGCTGCCCACATGCAGGCCGGGACCCAGCCCCTAGCCCAGGCCCTACCCTTCTCCCTGGGAGAGGCCCTGCGAGACGCTGGCCTCCGAGGGCCAGTCCTGAAGATGGGCACCAGGTGGGAGGGCCTGCAGCGGACCCTGAAGAAAGTCGCCTACATCCTCCTCTGCTGCTGGTGTATCAAGGAGCTGCTGGACTGAAGGCGGCAGGGAACTGCCTCCCTGCCAGCGCCAGGGCTGGTATTGCTCAGGTGGGCAGCGTAGGGCAAGCAGCAGGCACGGCCGCAGCCTCCCGGCCAAAGCCTGCCTCTCAGCGTCCCATTCTCTTCTTCAGCCCCAGCCCAGCCCCCATCAGGACCCCTGGGGCCAGCTGCACTTGACCAAGGATGGGCCACAAACAATGAGTGAAGTGTGCCTCCTGCTTTGAGTTGGTGCCATCTGTCAGACCTGCCTCATCTCTGGGCCTCCGTTCCCAGGCCGTACCTGGTGGACCTCTGTGCACAGGAGCTTGGCCTGCTGGCTAGGACCCCGTAAGACTGCAGCAGGACCTGGCACTCCTCCAAGCTTGGCACAGTGAGCCCACCAGCCCAGATGGTTGGTCTTTATCTTCTTAGTGCCAGGAATGGACTGTCCCCTAATCTCTCTGTTTGAGAATCACTGAAATATATATATATATAAAATACATAGGCCTTGAGGCCGTAAGTTCTCAGTGTCTAAAGAGGAATCAGAAAAAGTCTGCACTGGCACGGTCTTGTAGCCAGGGTGCCGACCAGGGAGGGAAGGAGGTTGTCCTGGATGAAACTGAGACTGAAAGCCAGCTTTCCTGACTCACTGGTGCCTGGGGGAGAAGAGGCGGGGGGGTGGGGGGGGTGGGGGGGGTGAGTAGACCAGGTTCCTCCCAACTTGTGGGTAGGGAAGAGTCCAGCTTGGGTGGGGTCTTTTGTGAGGCCCTGTGCGTTAAGATGGGAACGCAACCTGAACACGGGGTCTGGCCAGCTCCCGCCTCGGAGGATCTTAGGGACAGACCTGGGCTGAGGCTAGAACCCAGCTCATGGAGGAGGTAAGGGCCCTGCTCCTCCAGCTCACAAAGCTGCAAGAGAAAGGCACCTCTGTGGCCACACAGGTCCCTTAGGCTTATCACAGGACACAAACAGCCAGGAGGAGCAGAATCAACTCTTCACGTCCCCCTGGCAGCCACCAACACGTGCTTTCCCTTATTACTGCCAGTGGTGGGTACACACAAGCCATGCTTACAGCATGATTACTAACGTGCCCACTCACAGCCCCCACAACCTCAAAGCCAGCCAGAGGGCTTATCCGGTGTCCCTGGGATCGCTCGCCATCAGTCCTTGGCCCCTCTGTTCTCTCCTGAGGAACTGGCCTGGAGAGGGTGTGTGAGACCCTCCCCCCACTCCCAGGGATCAGCTTTTCCTCAGCCTTCTTCTCGGTTAACTCCTTTTTCTCTGGGATGATTTTACTTTTCTTTTTGTAAAGGTAATATATGCCTGGAGTAAACGATTCTGGTGGTAAAAGGCAAGTTTCCCTCCTACACCTATCCCTCAGCCCCCGCCCCCCAGCGGGTAACCATGGCTACCAGTTTCTTGGCGAGCATTGTAGAGATAGTGCCTGCATGTACTGCATCTTCATTCATTCATTCATTCATTTAACAAATGCTATACAGCATCAACTATTATGCCAGTCTGGATGCTTCGGATTCGGCCGTGAACAAAAGAGAACCTTGTGCTCGCCGCGCTTACATTCTGATGGGTGGAAACAGAAAATAAACTATAAACATAAAAAATAAGTAAAGAGGGGGTGGCTGGCTAGCTCAGGGGGTTAGAGCGTGGTGTTGGTGGCACCAAAGTTGCTGGTTCGATCCCCGCATGGGCCACTGTGAGCTGCACCCTCCTTAAAAATAAATAAATAATAAATAAATATAGAGATGTTATTCGGTGATAGGTGCTATGGAAAAAGGAGAAGGCTGAACTGGAGATGGGAGTGGAGGCAGGTCCCAGAGGGCCTGGTAAGCCTTGGTAAGAACTTGAACTTTGATACTGGGTGAAAGGAGGAACCACTGCAGGGCGCTGGGCATTAACTGACTTTTTATGTAAAAGGCTCACAGTGGCTGCTGTGTTGAAAACAAACGTGATGGAGAGCAAGGGTGGAAGAGGACAGACCAGCTAGGAGGTCATGGGCACAGAGAAGTTGATGGCTCAGAGCAGGCTCAGAGATGACACACTCCACACACCGCTCTGCACTTTGCTTTCTCCCCTGAATACACCTCCTACAGGATTCCACATCAGTACATTTAGAGCCTGCCCTTTCTTTTTTACGGTAGCATAGTACTCCAACTCAAGATGCTTTCTTATCCCTGGCTGCTCAACACCCCTCTTGGGCACCCACAAAATGTAGGTCAGTGGTCTTGCCTGGTCTCTTCAGGGCCCCAGAGCACAACAGTGAAAAGAGATAAGGTCCTGAATCCAACCAGAGAGAGGTCGGTGGTGGCGGTGGACACAGAATGTACCTGCCCATCTGAATCGGGGGCTCCTCCTCTCCCCTCCCCCTTATAACCCGCTCCCTGCTGGGCCAGCTCTAGCCCTTCCCTGGCCTTCTGCCTCCTTTTCCTTTCTTAGGCCCCCACTTCCACCAAGCTGGGCAGTGCCCGGAGGTATACACCGGAGTCTGAGAGTTCTGAGCATGAGGGCCTTGGCCAGCAGAGATGTCTGGCAAAGACCCCCGGGGAAGTGGCAGCAAGAGAAAGGCAGGGCCCAGAGCTGTGGCCTGTGACTGGCCCCGTGGAGGGGAGCTGAGGGACAGAAGTAGAGACTGCCAGTGGCCCAAGGAGATTGTCAGAGCCGGAAAGAGGCCCTGATGTGGAAAGACGGAGGACAGGGATAGGGAGAATAACAAAAACTTCACACGCCCTCTGAGAGCCCCTTTTGCACTACAAAGAGCTTTGAGCCTCACAAAAGTCCACTTCAAAAGGAGGCAGAACAAGGGTAATTATCTCATGTTAAAGTGAAGGAAACAGGCCCAGGGAGGTGAAGTGACCCATCCAAATTCATACCCACAGCACTCTGCGACAGGGTAGTCATTTAGTGAACTCAGATGTTCTAAGCTCAAATTCAGGGCTTCCCTCAATTAGCCTGGGGATGGTGGCCTGAGGCGGGACCAGGCAAGCAGAAATGTGGAGGGGATGCCACCCCCATTCTGCAAGCGCTCCATGCTCCACGCCCCCCCCCATTTTCACTGAATCTGCACAGGCCCAGAGGTGGCTCCCTGGTCTACACCTCCCGATTCTTCTAGGAGAGAGAGCTGCAGCAGCTTTCCTGCAGTGTTCTCTCTCCACCTAGAGCGGACGAATTACTCTCTCAGGAACTCGCTAGTTGGGTGTGGCTGGTGGGGTGGTGGTGGCTGTAAAGGGAAGCAGAGTGCCAACATTGGGAGGGATGGGTAAGACCTCATCTACCCCTCGGCGCCCCTGGGGAATGGGTGGGATAAAATGGGGAAGGAGACATGGCAGAGCTGGAAGCGACCCCCAAGCAACACAGCCTGAGGAGCGGCCTGATACCAGGAGTCCCAGCTGCTTCCGTCGGGTATAAGACCCTCGATGGTGTACGAAAGGCAGGTGTTGGGAAGAGGTCTGAGGAGCCGCGCGCTTAATAAACGACATTAGAGCAATGATTTTGGGAGGGTCTCACGTTTTCCCACCAACACTGAGAGGCGGTTGGAAAGGGGTGAGTGGCACTTGTTCCACTAGCGCCAGAGCGCACACCTCCAAGGACACAGGCTCTTATTTGCGTCCGTATTTGCATCTTGTTTGCATATGAGTTATTTTCCCTTCAATAGGTACATAGAAGTTCCCAGCCACTTTCTGTTACTCCAGCTGAAACTTTACTCCAGTTTCAGGGGCGTACCCATCCTTCCGGCCATTCTCTGGCCCCTCTGACCTTTAGCTCTCCGTACCCTTCCATATTTCGCCTTCAGCTCTTTATCTATCCCGGCTTCAAGGCTGCGCCCCAAACTCCTAGCTGGGTTCCAGGAGCCTGGGGGCCTGCGCCGCCTGGTGGCTGGCGGGAGGGAGGCTGAGAGCAGAGGGGTTCTGATTCGCCTGCCCTGGGACGTGGAGTTTTGGAAAATGTTCCCCCGAGCTTCCTGAAGCTAAATTTATCTCCCCCCCGCCCCGGGGGGCGCAGAGATCCCCGAGACGATTAGCGCTGCGCCGCAGCCCGCTTGCGCCGGGGGGCCCCGGAATAGGCGCCGAAGTTATAAATAGTGCCGCCCGCAGGTGTGGGGGGAGTCGGCGGGAGGGGGGCAACCCTGGCAGCCACGGCCCCTTCAGGTGGGTTGGGCGGTCGCGGTGGGGGGCGCCGGGGGACGGCGGGCGGGGGGGCTGCGGTCTGAACGCCCCCAGCGGTTTCCTGGGCGGCGGGTTTTTCGAGGGAAGCGGAGGCAGCCTGGGGAAGGGGGGCAGCGGGGAAGAGGTGGGCGCCTGGCGCGGGCTGACGCTCCGCTTCCAGCTCGGCCCCCCACATTCCAGAACAGGCCCCCAGACCCACTCACTCAGGACCCCGCCCAGGCAGAGTCGGGCTGGCCTTTCTTCCCGCCAGAAGACCTCTCCCCTCCAGGCTCTGCAGGCATCTAACTCCTCTGCGGCTGCCCTTTGGCGCACGTGGCCCAGCCAGCCGTCACTCTGACTCGCTGTCCCCAGTCAGCCCCAGGTATCAATCCTCCCTAGGAGGGTTAACTCCCAGCCGGGGCTTTCATCCTTCTCTTTGGTTCAGCACCTCACTCTCCGTGTATTTACCCCCCTCCTGCTACTTTTCCCCCAAATTAAGGTCTAACTGGTCGCCTGAAGATTTACGTTAGAACGTGCAGATCTGGGACGCTCCCCTATCCCCAAGAGGCCCCTGCAGGCCCCACACCTGCCCTCCAGTTCCCAATTCCAGTCCCGGCCTGGGGGTGGGGCGGGGGTGGCGGCAGGCCCCAGGGGCCCTGCCGGGGTTTCGTGGGAGGGGACGGGGCCCCCAGTCAGCGTTTCTTGGCCGCAGCTGTCTCGGTGGTTTGGCGCGGTATGGGCCCGGAGTTGGGGGGTAGGCGGGAATTTCAAGTCGGGGTTCCCCCCTCCGACTTCTTAGCAAACAAGGGAGCTGTGTGGACCAGAAGAGAAACGTGGGAGGAGGGTCAATGAGGAACTATCAGGAGGTTCCAGGACTGTCAAGAATCAAGTGAGGAATGGCATTTCGGCCTCTGAAAGATCCAGGTTGGGTCCAGGAAGACGTCGGGCGCGACCCCCACATATGTGGGACGCGGCGAGCCCGAGGCCCTGGGCGCCGTTCGCTTCTCTGTACCTAAGGGTTGGTGCCAAGGCGTCCGCCCTTCTATTGCCTCTGCTCTCCCTGGGCCACTTTCCCGCTCCCTTTTCCCTCGGCCATGCCTCCTCCTTCCCGAAGCAGCCCCCTCTCCATTTCACTAGTGCATCTGGCACTGCCGTCTCGCCCCTGGCACGGCCCTTCCCCAGGCTATCACGACCCCGACGGCAGAAGGGAGGGAAAAACCCTGGCCTGGACCCCACCCGCTCCGAGTCCTCACCAACCGGAATCTGACCGGCGAGGCCGAGAAGAAAACCCGGAGCTGTGACCAGCCTCGGGACCCAAGGGGGATAGGGACGATAGGAAAACCCGGAGCGGATTACCCGAGCGGGAGCGCCCCATGCCTGAAGCTACCCCCTCCTTCCTATAGCCCCCCTAATTCTCCAGTGAGATAATGTCTGGGGGTGGGGGGCTGTTTGGTTTGGCCTGGGCCCTCAGGGGCGCCTCACACTTTCCGCCCCTGGCTAGGGCGCAGGGCAGCGGCCCCGAGGCTGAGTCACGGCCCGAAAGACGGGAGGGAGGAACCGGGACTCCGCCCCTCCCCCTGCGCGGGGATCCCGGGTCAGCCCGGGTGAGGGCCAGGGCCCCCCTGGCGCCGCCCATTGTGGTCCAACAGGTTGAGCTGGTGTCCCGCGGAGCCACCTGCTGGAAAGGGAGGGAGGCCCCCTGCGCAGGGGGTTGGGGAGGAGAAAGCGAGTCCGACCCGGTTCGGCCCGGCCTGCCACGGGGTGCAGAACCTGACCCGAGGTGTCCGGATTTGATTCCGTTTTACACTAGTGGGAGGGGCTCTTTAGGGTACGTAGCGCTGCAGGCCCAGTTGGAAGCGTCCCGCACAGGCTACCTTCCTCAGTTGGGGGGCACTGAAGTACATATCCTGGTCCCCTCCAAACCCACACATACACACATCCTAAAACACCCAGGCCACCTGAGTCTCTGAGCGAATCCACGTCAAGAGGTCCCTCCGCGGAGACTCAGTTTCTCCACTTAGGGAACCGGCAGGATGGAGGCGGGGAGCATAGCGCGAGCGCGCCTCCCCCTCCCCCTTCGCGATCCCGGCCCCTCCCCTCTGACAACGCCAAGGCCGCATCGGGCACCGGCTGGAGCGCAGAGGCTGCTAGCCCAGGGTGCCGATCCGTCCCCGCGGGGCGCAGTCACGCGTGGGGAGGGACGCAGGGTGCCCGCAACCTCAACTCCCCCGCTCCCACTGAGGGAGGTGAGGTGCGGCGTAGGAGCTAGAGCCGAGGGCCTGGTGATTCCCCCTCCCCCTGCCTCCCGGGGCCCTGACCTGATTATAGCCCCTCACAGGACCCCCGCGCCCACAATTCCCTAAGTCCTCGCCTCAACCCCACCTTGCCTGTCTTTTACCTCTCATACCCTTCCCTCCCGAAGTGCTGACCCTACAGAAACCCCTCTGGGAGGAATGGAAGCCCTTGATGGGGGTGCTCGGTTCCCCGGCCGCTGCGGACACTACCCCCTCCCCCTTCCCCTCCTCCAGGTTTCAGGCCAGCCCCTCGGCTCCGCCCCCTCCCTGGCCAAACGCGAGGCGGGACCCGCTTGGGATGGGCGGGTGTTCAGGCCAATGAGCGGACAGGGCGGCGTAGTGCAGGGTCGGGGCGGAGCCGCGGCAGAGGGCTGGATGGGGGTCCGGGGCGGAGCTCGAGTTAAGGTGGACTGAGAGAGATAGGGGCTAGAGGAGAGAGGAGGAGAGGGAGGGGGGAGAGGGACCGCTGCAGGTGAAGGGAGAAAGAGAGAAGGAAAGAGGGAGGAAAAAGGAGGGTGGGAAAGGCTCGGAAAGCAAAGTAAGAGCTTGGAGGAAGGGAGCGAAAAAGGAGGGTGGGACCCATCTGCGCCCTGCAGGGACTGGCTGGACCAAGGGGTTGAAGTTTATGTCCTTATTGGGCGGAGGGAGGGGGGCCTGGGGGGGCGGGTAAAAAACCAGGAAGTGACAGAGGGTGTTGCTAAGGGTTTGGGGGGGGAGTTTGGGGGGTGGCAGGGGGCGGGGGGAGGGAGGGGAGGGATGGGGGGAAAGCAAGCAGGAGGACAGGTGAGACAGCAGGACAGGTGAGGCGGGCCCTGAGGGGGGGGCGGGTGGGAGCCAGGTGAATGTACGGTTCTCGGCGGCCGAGGGGGGGGCGGGCGGCAGGAGGAGGCAGAGGGCTGCGGAGGAGGAGCCCCCCAGCAGAGAGCGGCGAGCGACTGACCGCGGCCTTCTGACCAGGACCGGAGCAGGGCCCCAAGCCCCCGGGCCTGGCGGGGGACACGCTTCTCCCTACACACTGCCTCAGCTGCTACAGCCGGCGGACCCAGCGGCGGAAAGGTGAGTGTACCCCACTTTTATCTCCCAGCTCGGGGTCCCGCAGACTCCAGACTACTGCAGTGTCCTTCGTCTGTCCTGTAAGTGGGACCCCCCCACACACACGCACACGCATGCAGACCAGATTCCCACACCCCCCCTTTCCAGCGCCTTCCCAATACCCCGGCTCTTTGGAATTGATTTTAACTGGGAGGAAAGGTAGAGAAGGAACTACGGCTGCCCTCAACCCGGGGCGGAGGGTCCCCAGAAACTTTCTCTGCACTTCTGGGATCAGACTGGCGGCTCCGGGATGGAGAGAGGGCGAGGCAGCGCTGAGCGCTCCTCCAGTCTCCTTCGTGACTTTAGGGGGAGACCCCCGACCCGACCGAGTTGAGGGAATGGAAACGCTGACGGACTCTAACTAGGACAACGCGCTCCCCCCACCCGCGCCCCCTGGCGCGGTGGGTTGGACCCGGGCCAGTTGCAAGGGGGTGGGGGGAGCGCAGGAGGAGCGGCGGCCGGGGGGAAAGTTACCGGCTGGACTATTCGGTTTCTTGCGCTTCCAGAACCGCGCTCTCTTTTCCGTAGTGGGGTTCAGCGACAACCTCCGAGCGACATAGAACGACCCCTCTCTCCGTCGTCCCTCGATCCCACTCCCTTCCTCGGGCTCCAGTCCCGCCGCCACCTTTTCAAAGCCAGCTCATGCCCCCAGAACCAGGGAGCGAGGGTGGGTAATTGGGAAGTATTTTACCTACCACCCGCGCCCCCACCGGCGCGGGCGCACCTGCCCCTACCCGGAGTGGGGGTCGCTACTGTGTTGTAGAGCCTACAGTGAGCGCCGCTGGCAGAGGGCTGCCATTCAAAGGGGTGGGGGGCGCTGCTTTCCATTTCCAGCTTTCTCTCCTCCCCACCCCACCCCAAGTCAGCGAGCGACGTGTCCCGGCCAGAGCGAGGGGGGGCTGGGAGTGGGGGGGGCCGGCGTGGGCAGCGGGTTGTGCCCGGACACGTGCCTGCCCAGGCGCCCCGGCCCTGCTGGTGTTTGGAGAGAGGGCGGGTCCCCTGCCCCCCGCCCCGTACAACCCCCACGTATCAAAGGGCGGCTGAGACGTGGTGAGACCTCGGGGCGCCCTGGGTGGGGGGGCAGGGAGCCTGGGTCCGGAGCAGGGGAGGGGCAGAGGCGCGGGTGCTAGCTGACCCACAGGAAACGAGCGCTGCTGACCTAGTTTGGGACACCGGAAGTGGGTGCTGGGGAGAGGGGGAGACCAGCAGGCTGTCCTGGCTTCCGGGCCAGGTGGAGGGCGTTCTTGAATTGACCCTCACCCGAATGCCTTGGAGACCCCTAGCTGCAGCTGAGGATGGGAATGAGTCAGCGCAGCTATTCCCCCTTCCCCCAACTTATTCCTGGAGGAGGGAGACAGTTTATCAGGGGCAGGGGGAGCCAGATTGGGTAGTGAGGGTTAAACCATGGTGGGAATTCACCAGTTCCCCGAGGATGTATGTGTGTGGGGGGGAAGGCGGAGAGGATTATGGGGTTGTCTCTTCTCCCCCACACACACCAACTGGTTTGGTCACCCCTGTACCCGCCTGGCACTGCTGGGAGAGCTGGCATGGAGTGGGCACCAAGCTGGGAGGGGAGAGTAGGCATAAGGAGTGCTGTGCTGGGCTGGCGAGGGACATATTTTTGACTGAGTTTGGGTGGTAGTTAGTGTTTCTCCTTAGTGGTGACTGGGGAGAAGGGCAGGGGGCTCCCCCTGGAGCAGCTGATGAAACAAGAAGAAATCTCTGTCAGTGCCTCCTGTCCCTGGCCCCCCCGGGACCCCAGTTCCCCCAGCGTGCCTCTGTTAAATGGTTGCTGTGGGCACAATGCAGCCTGCTGGCACCTTCAGACACTGTCCTCTCCCTTGGGTACCACACCCCCCAGCCTTAGCACAGGGGTCAGGAAGGGGTTAATGCCACCCAAAAGGGGCTCTGGGGAAGAAAGAAGGCAGTGCCCACTAGACTCAGGTGTCAAGGAGAGAGGCCTGCTCTAATAGGGCACTCCCATCACCACTCAGCTCTGACGGATATGCACCCCAGTGTCAGAAACAGGTGCTGACCTCTTCCCCCTTCCCTGTGGTGCCCCCTGGCACCCAGGGCCCCCAGCTCCTCCTTGGCCTAGTGCCCTCCCTGGGAGGGCGCGGCGGGCAGCGGGGGCTGGGCTAACAATGCACCATCGGGCCCTTTGTGTGCTTGCACTTGGCACCCTAGGGAAGGATGGGGGAGGGGGGCCCAGCGGGCACGGGGGGCGGAGCGCCTCTGAGGTGGGGACAGTGAAGGCTGGGGGAGAGAAGCAGAGAATGAAAGCAGGTGGGGAGGAAAGGGAAGTAGGTCAGATAGGGTGCTGGCCCCCCATTCCAAGCCAAGGCTGAGAGAGCCAGCCCCTGATCCTATGGCTGCCTTCTGGCATCATGCTGTCTGAGGCACAGCCTAGGACTGGGCATTTGGGGTCAGAAGTCACCGCCTCGGGGACTGCTCAGGTGGAGGAGGCCTGGCCTGGTACTGCCTCCTCCTTGATGGCTGAGAGACCCAGTTCAGGCCCAAGGCCGAGGCCCCAAGATGGGTAGTGAATGGACTGCAGACAGGGCACGGCCCTCTGATAGACGCCCTGGGCCTGCTTCGGGCTTCCTGCCTCTGGCCTGCTTGGTTCCCTGACCTGCTAAGAGTTAAGACTGCCCTGCCACCAGGCCTTAGGGCCTATGCCTGTTTTGGCCTAGGGCTGAAGAGGAGGGTGGGGGAGGAAGGTGGGGACGGATAGGACCCTGGCATGGGGTGTGCCTGCCCTGGCCTCTTCCCCCTCCTTCTGCTGAGTAAACTCGTGAGTAAACTTGACGTTTTGCCCGGACAGTTTGAAGTTGCCTCGCCGCCCCCCCACCCCCAGTCCTGCCAACACACAGGCGGCCAGGCGCCAAGGCGGGCCTGGGGGACTGTGGGGAAGGGGTTAGAGCTACTGTAGTCCACCGTCAGGGGCGTTGGAGGGGCGAGAAAGACCCCCCCACCCAGCCAGACTCAGGTGTTGGCAAATCTTGGCCGAGGCCTGTAAGCATCTGCCCCAGAGCCTTGGGGAGCCCAGGGAAAGTGGCCTCAAAGCCCACTTCTGACTTCCACCCCCACTAAGGAAAGGCACCCAGCTGCCATCTGGCCCCAAGTTGCCATCTTTAATGTTCGTAGGCTGACTGGCACAGGGGGAAACTCCCCTTAGCAAATTCCGCAGGGAGACCAAAGAGGGCTGCCCTCTTTATTCTGTCCCACGGCACCGGGGTGGGTGGGAGGCTGGTGGCCTTGGCATCTCAGCCCTCTCGTCACTGAGGCCTCCCAGCTGCCATGGCTGTGGCCCTGGAGGACAGTGTCCTCATTTGTCAGCACTATTCCTTGACCTCACACCTGGGCCTAACCCTACACATACCTTCCCCCACCCAACTCCCCTTAGGCCTGGGCCTGACCTCCCCCAACCCCTTCCTCTGCTTGCTAGCATCCCAGAATCAAATCAACCATCAGAGCTCCCCAGCCAGCAAACACCTAGGCCAGACCCAGGGGTTAGGGTGCCCCAGCAAAAGAGGGCTGCTGGCAAGCAAACTGAGCCAGTGACCCCCCCCAACAGACACACCAGTTTGCTATCGCTTGGCTTCACTAATTCCTCTTATGCGTCCCCAGGCCACCAGAATGGCAGGGGGAAATGCCTTCCCAGTCCCTGCCCGGCCTCGGAGTGGGGCTCCACCAGGCCCTTGCTTTCGACCTCATGTTTCTGGCTTCAGTTTCCTTCCTGTTTCCACCGCCCCCCCCCCCCCACTCCTCCCCACCCATATGCCCCTTTCAACAGACATCCTCTCCTCCTTCCTTCCTCCTTTCCTCCCCCTTTGCCTGGGAGCAGGGGTCCTCTCCCCCCATGGACCTCCTAGCCTTTTACCCCTTCTAAACACTGTCCCCTTGGAGATTCGTGACTAAGTCCTCTGCTCTGCCTTCGCCACCCCATCAGCAAGGCTCTGGGGAAAAGAAGAGCACAAGGCTTCTCAAGGGAACTACAACTCCCAAGGTACATGCAAAGCAATTGTGGTGCATACTGGGAGTTGTAGTCCTTGATCTCTCAATTTGGTGAAGTCTGGAAATGTTTCTGGATGGGAGTAAAAGCCAGGACTGGGATGAACTGGAACACAGGTACCCTCTGAATCCCCCCACCTGGTTCTCACCGTCCTGTTCCCCTGTGATACCATGTACCCATGATTGACATCCATCCCCCCTGCTGAGACATGCTACCCATTCTTGTCTTAGGGCCCCACCCAAGAGATGCCCACACCCTGCCCTGCTGCCCCTGGCAGTGGTGAAATGGAGGGGCCCCATGGACTCCCTCCCTGCCCCCTGCCCTCTAGGCTGGTTCCCTCCTTTATGGGGATCAAAGGGCAGACAGCAGCCCCACCCCACTCCCTTGCAGGCTGCGGGCACTAGGGCTCTCAGGAATTGCAGGGACTTTGGTGCCCAAGCATTTGCTTGGGCAGGGGGAATGCTGGGAGGTTGGCGCCTGGTGGCAGAGAGACACACTGGTCTCCACCTTGGGGAGTGGAGCCTTCCATAACTGCTCATTGGGCTGTCCGTCCCCAGCCTCCCGGCCTCTCTGTGTGGCCCTGGCCCATGCACTGCCTCTTGATGAGACGGCTTGAGAACAGGGTCTTGGGCCTTATCTGTCGGACCCAGGGGCCTGGGCCCGCCTGGCTGGCACCAAGGCACAGGGGTGACCCTCCCCCACCCCAGGCCCACAGTTGGCATGGGGCACTGGGAGCAGGGGGGTAGGAGGGAGAGGAGGGCACGACTGCCAGCATCCTGGTGGGTAGGTGCCAACCGGGCCGGGAGCTGGTGAGGGGCAGCAGGCCAGCGGCATTGAGCCAGCAGCTGTTGGGGGGAAAGGGGAGGGGATATTTCGGGGGGCATTCCTGTAGTCCCCCCCAACCCAGCAGGACTTGAGATGGCCTAATGTGTGGAGGACACGAGGGTGCCCCTCATTCCAGGAGGAAGAGACCCCAGGAGTTGTTTAAGTGGAACATGATGGCCCACCCATCTCTGGGCTCAGAGCTCTCCTGAGTTGCCCCTCAGGCCCAGGCGGGTCCCACCCAACCGGCCAGGGTGGCAGCAGCTTGCGCAAGGGGTGGGGCTAGGCGCTTCCCAGCAGATGCCCCCTCCCGGCTCCTTCCTCTTTCGGTGCCCACAGCTCCCCCCATCTGCCCACTCCCCTCAGGCCGCTCTGTCCCCCTGACCCCCCTGGCCATTGGGGGCTGGCATGAGTGTTGCCCCCTGGCCTGGTTGGCAGGGGCTGGTGCCCAAGCAAGGAACTGTGGTATGTGAGTGGGTTTGGGGTGAGGCATGGGGAGGGCGGGGTGCTGCCTTGCCCAGCCCCTGAGGGCCCCGGCCCAGTACAGGGTGGGGAGAATTCGGCCAGCTCCCAGGGGGGCTGAAGGGCCTACTGGGGTCTGGAGGGCCTCCCTGTGGTCCCCTGTCACACCACATGCCCTGAGGGGCTGGGATCTGGGCACCTGTCACCCCTGGCACTGACTGTCCAGGGTTCCCCTCCTCCCTCTTCTGGCCACTGCCGCCTCCTGTCCCTTCCCCTCCCTTCTTCCTTCTCCTGGTCCCACCTCCAGCAGCCTCTCCCATTGCTCCTTCTCACCTCTGTCCTCCTGGACTGTCCTCGCTCCTACCTTTCCTCCCGCTCACCTTTTTCCCCTTTTAGGACTGAGTGAGGACAGGCGGGGGTGGGTACAGCTGGGGCTTCAGGCACCACAGGCAGAGAGTCTAGGCCCCCTCCCACGCTGCCAGCCCTCTGGTAACCCCTCCCTCCAAGCTGGGGGGAGGGGGGACAGCACCCAGAGGGTTAAGGCTCTAGGGGGGAGGGGCTGGGCCAGGTCGTGGGCGGCCCCTTTGAAGGAGGGAGCTGGAGCGGGGAACAGCCACCCTACCTACCCCCCAGCCAGGCCCTCCCCCACCCCTCCCAACCTGCTCCCCCCAGGGGCGAAGAGGAGTTACCGGCGAGGCCCCTCAGCGTTCAGGTGAGTAGGCCCGCTCTGGCTTGAGAGATCAGGCCCCAGGGGAGGTTTGGAGGCCTAGAATTAGCCAAGGGTCAGAGACGGACTGAAAAACAGGCTAGGAAGAGGGTGTCCAGACCTCACTGGGGGGGTTTAGGGATCTAAGGTTCTGAGGACCTGGAGTGTGGGGAAGCTTCAGTGTCTAGGGGCCCCACGAGGACAGCAGAGCAGAGGAAGGGGCCTACAGGAGCCGCGGGATTGCTGGGCCAGGACAGAAGGTTGGACAGGCTGGCAGGGAGCCGGGCTCCGGGGATCGGGCTGGGGTGTCCTCTGGGGCTGGGGGGCTCAGGTTTCTGCTGTCGGCTTGGCGGGTGTGGGGTTACCAGCCGGCTCGGTTACCCAGCTGGAGACACTAGGCGGGGGGGAGGGGGTGGGCACAGGGCAGACCCTGGCACCTTGTGCCGTCTCCTTAGGCCCTAAGGGGAGCTGGCAATCCCAGGCAGACCCCGCTGGGAACCCTGATGGCCAGGGTCTAGCCAAGTGCACAGTTGCCTGGCCGAGGGTGGGCACCCTCCGGGGAAAATCCACCAGTTCCAGGGCTGGAAACTCTGACAGGCAGAGAGGCCTAAGCTGTCCCCCCCACCCCACCCCACATCCGCTCTCACCGTACCCCACCACTCACCCTCCCCAACTGGCCCCCAAATTTTGGTTCTGTGCATCATCCGGAAGGGGGGCATGGGTACCCGAAATGCAGTCATCCCGTGGCAAGACTGGGCCTTGGAGGGCAGACCAGCCTCTTTGATTTAATTCCTCTGCCTCTCTCTATACCAAGTGTGCCCAGTGAGAAGAGGAGGGATGCTTGGAGTCAGGCTAAATGGAGGAAGTGGGAGAGGCTTGAGAGAGAGAACTGGAAGGGAGAAGAAAGGAGAGGTAGGGCTGGTTCCTGGGAGGCCGCGGGCACAGATGTGGTAAAGGAGGCAGAAGCCTGGCAAAGGCCAAAGGAGGGAAAGCCTAGGGTGATGGCGGAGCGGGGACAAGGGTCAGAGAAGGCACTAAGGGGACAGAAGAGGAGGCCAAGAAAAGGGGCCCACAGTGGAGAGTGTCTGATGGGTCAGGGTACCCCAACGTAAAGGCGGGGAAGCTAGGGAAGAGAGAGGTGCCCCCATTCCTTCTTCCGCCATCTTTTATCTCCCTGAGTTCCTGAGGCAGCCCAAGAGGCAGTGGGCACGGGCTGGTATCATGGAAAGAAAATGTGGGGAACACAGGTCTCTCTCATGTCAGGAGTCCCGGTACCAGGAATTGGGGATTTTGAGGGAGGCGAGGCTTAACCCCCACAGCACCGGGAAGCAGCCAGCTCCCCTGCCTCCTTCCCCCTTCGTGGCTTGCGGTCTCTCTTCCCCTCTCTTCCCCGCCTAGGCCCCCAGGAAGTGTGAGTGCTGGGGGTGGTGAGGTTAGGAGGGGGGAAGCGGCATATGGGGGATGGGGAAGTCATGCACTAGCTTTGGAGGGGCTGGAGTGGGGAAGGAGGGCTCCGTAAATGACTTGGGCATCCCTGGGCAGAGGGCCTCTCCTGCGAAGCCCTTCCAACCCGCCAGGGGATACACCTCAGCCCCTTACCCTGCCTTCCCAACTGGCCAGTCCAGATGGCTTCAGCCCCTGGGCCCCAGAGGCCCTGGGAAGGGGTGAGAGAAGCTGGGGAACTAGGATTCCTGGGTCCCTGAGGACTTTGGACTGGCTGTCCTATTTCCCCACCCCCCTGGTCCAGCCACAGGCCAAAGCCCTGGCTTCGTGCAAACTTAGCTCCAAAAAAACAGGAAGAGAACCTGAGGCTGGAGTTGGGGTGGGAGTTGGGGGATAGAAAGGAGAAAGAAGTAAGGGGGAGGTGACTAGCCAAGGTGGGGGGGCACCAGGAAGAGCCCCAGGTCTCTCCATCACTCCTGGCAGGAGGATGTCACAGCCTGGTCCCAAGCCGCTGCACCTGGAGAAGCCTGGCCAGGCCCCTCTCAGGCTCCCTGGCAGAGCCTGGAGGTGGGGGCCTTAGAGCTGGGGTGGGGGGGCTCTGTGTGCCTGTGTCTCAGGCCCATATCTATTTTCTCCGCTGCTAATCCTGGTTCCGCCTGCTGCCCCCCACACTAAGCCTCACTCCCCTAATCCCCAGGGTGTGGGGAAGGGGGGCCAGCTTTACTCAGCCGCCCTGTTCAGGGCCTCGTATCCCTGCTCTTCAGCTGGCTCGAGCCAGCAGTGTTGGCCCTGGTGCCCCCAGCCCTGCACTGGACACTGCCTGAGGTCAGCCCTGGAAAGAGTTCCAGCCTCCTTTCCTTTCCAAGCCAGGCCAGTGCCCTCTACCTTTTGGTTTCTTGGTGGTGGACACACCCTGGCAGGTGTCCTTGGGCACTGAGGGGTAGGTGATAGGGGTTCCCTCCTTTGCCCGCCTTCCACCTTTCTTACCCCAAAGTCTTCCCCCCACCAAAGATGGGGCAGGCTTGACTCAGGGCCCAGTTTCAAGAGAGCTGCCCACTGGCTTGGCCGGTCTAGCAGGCCTGACAGTGAGGGGAGCCTGGGGGGGTGGCGGGAAAGGGGGGAGTGATGGGGCGGGGCCCCAGTTCTTCCCCCTACCAGGCAAACAGACCAAACAGACCTCGCCTGGTTCCCTGGCACAGCTGCCCCCCCAGCCACCACACACGCCCATGCCCACGAGGTCTTAGCAAGAGGGGGCATGCCAGGCTGGGTGGGGATGGGCCGCCCTCATGGGGCGTCAGGGGGCTGGGCCCTCTGGGATGCAGAGGTGGGAAGGGTGCCCAAGATGGGGTGGGCATCCTGGCACCAGTGCCCCACCCTGGCAGAAAGAAGGGGGAGGCCTCCACCCCACCCACCCCTCCCAGAAGATGGGGATAGGAGTGCCCCCTTGGCCTGGTTGGCACCAGCATAGTTCCAGGTGGCACCTAAGTTGGCATGGGTGCCAGAGCCCTGGGTAAGGGCTGGGGGAGTTTCCCAGAAGCTAGAGAACCGTATGAATACCTACCCTTCCCACGTGTGTCCTCTGCCTCTCCCCTCCTTCATTGTTACCTCATGGCCATGGGCATTGGAGTCGGGCCTAAGGGGTTAAACACCCACCCTTGCCCAAGCCCGGTGTGAGTTGGGTGGTGAACCAGCCTGAGCCTGTGACCTGACAGCAGGGTCAGCCAATCAGCGTCCCCACCACACCAAGTTGCCACAGAGACTGACTGGCCCTGGGGTGGGAGAAAGAAGGCGGGCTTAGCAGCAGGAATGGGTAGGGTGGGGAGGAAAGGAGGGAGAGGGATGGGGTGAGCCACGTGCCTGCGGGTGCCCAGCTCCTGGCCAATGGGCAGCGAGGACAGCCCCACCCATCCCCTTCTGGAGGGACAGGATCGGCTTGGTCCCAGGAGGGTGCCCACTGCTGCTTAAGTGGCCACTGCGCTGCTGCTGCTGCTGCCCACCGCGTTTCTGTTTGTTCCTGAGTCCTGGAGCCATTTGCCACTTATACTATTTGTAAAGTGCAGGTGGGAGAACCAAAAGGAACTGGGAGAACACCCACACTGCTTGGCCCCCAGGGAGAGAAGTGATTTGGGGACTTAAGGTGGGGATGGGTGGGCTATTCTAAGGGTTCATAGGTGTGGCTTCCAAGCAAAGCTTGTGAAGGTGCTGCTCAGTCAAGGCTTCCGCGCAGCAGCCCTGGCATTGCAACGAAGGTGGAAGGCAGGGAGGCACAGAGACAATGCGTCCTTGTGTCTTAAAGAGGAAACTTGTGGCCCTCTACCAACCCCCCCAAAATACCTTTCCCCATCAGTGGCCAGGGCTGAGCAGCTGTTGAGAATAGCAGAGAAGACACTGTCAAAATGTCAGTGGGACTTGTCCTAAGGGTCATCTAGGTCAGTCTTTAATCTTATAGATGGAGGAAACAGGCCTCCTCGGGAAAGGAAGTGACTTGTCCAAGGTCATGTAGCTAATAGTAACCTGACTCCCTAGGGGTGATGTGAGGCAGGGAGGCAGACCTGTCCCCAAGTAGTTTTCCCAGCAGAGGCCACCTGTACAGTGGAACCTGCCCTCAGGTGAGGCCTTGCTTCTCCCTCCCAAGGCCAGAACATTTATTGAGCCCCTGCTGTGTGTCAGGCACTGGGCCACACTTGGTCTCATTTAACTCAGTTCCCACCACCCTAGGAGTCAGGGGGAGTTATCCCCATGTTAGAGATGAGCAAGGAGGTCCAGAGATTGAATCACTTGTTTGAGGTCACAGCTAGTCAGTGCGGAATGAGGATTCAAACTCAAGCTGGGCTGATTCCAGAGCCCAACTCTTTTCAGGCCCCAACTCTGTCTCCAGTTGCTCCAGATCCACCAAATGTCAGGGCCAAAGGGCTTGAGCCCTTGGGGCTTCCACTCCCACCCCCTCCTTGTACATCTAAGGAGATGGAAGCACAGAGAAAAATGACTTGCCCAAGGTCATTCAGCAAGCGAGTAGCAAAGCCAGGACCTGAAGCAGATCTCCCCACCTCCAGGCCAGACTCAGCCTTGGGATTGCTGGCAGCTCTACGTCTTCTGCCGCTGTGCCTTGGAGGGAAAGCGTAGAGGTTGGAAGGTGGCGCTCTGGAGAGAGGGGGCTCTCCTAACTGGCCAGGAATGGGGAGGGAGAGGTGGTGGTGGTGGTAGCAGAGGTGGAGAGGGGTGGGACTGGAACTTGGCCTATTGGCAGTGGGGGAGGGGCGGGAACGATGCTTATCTGTGCGGGGCAGGAAGCACCCTCGCCAGCCAGCGACACCCCAGCAAAGGCAGAGGCAAAGCGAGGCTGCTCCTTGGCCTTGTGGGGGAGGGGAGGGTGTGAGGGGGAATGCTGGGACCTGTGTTTCCCTTTTGGCTTCTAGAAGCGGGGACCTAGAAGGGGAGATGCATTTTGGGTGGTGGGAGAGGGGCCGAGAAGCTGCCTCTCCTGGTTGCCATAGTGTTTTACGGTGCACCCAAGTACTTGAGGGCCATAACTCAGTCAGAGCACCTGACCACGCCTCCCGCCGACCTTGGTCCAGCGTGAATCTGAAACGTCACTGGCCTCTCTCTGGGCTGTGCAGACCTTCCATCAGCTACCCCACTTTTCAGATGACTGAGGCCAACTGCCAGAGCCACCTAGAGTCCTTCCGCCAATTCTTCATGAAGCCTGAACCAGGACTCAGGCATCCTCTGCCCCAGGCCACAGCTTCTTCCAAGGGATGGGGGATGGGACCCGGGCAAGGACTTCGAGAAGGTCCAGGGCTCCTGCCCTCCCCAAGGCTGCACAGTACACAGCGGTGAGGCACTCGGCCCACTGCCTGGGCTTGAGCCGGTGCTGCACTGAGCTTGGAAAGTCACTTCCCGTCTGTGCCTCAGGTTCCTTGTCTGTGAAATGGATGATAAGCGTCCCTTCTGAGGGTCGTGGAAGAGTAATGGGTGCAAAACGCTTCCAGGACTATCTGGCATGCCGCAGCCGTCAATGAGCCTTGGCCACGGTTGCTTCTCCTTCCCTGGACCCCCTTGCAGGGCCGAGCGCTCTTAACCTTCCCCTTTACTTGACCTTGCAGGAGAAGATGGGGAGCCCAGAGGACGACCTGATTGGGATTCCATTCCCAGACCACAGCAGTGAGCTCTTGAGCTGCCTCAACGAGCAGCGCCAGCTGGGCCACCTCTGTGACCTCACCATCCGGACACAGGGCCTGGAATACCGCACCCACCGCGCTGTGCTGGCTGCCTGCAGCCACTACTTCAAGAAGCTCTTCACCGAGGGCGGTGGCGGAGCAGTCATGGGCACTGCAGGCGGCGGGACTGCCGCTGGGGGAGCAGGGGCTGGTGTGTGCGAGCTGGACTTTGTGGGGCCGGAGGCTCTGGGGGCCCTGCTCGAGTTTGCCTACACAGCCACACTGACCACCAGCAGTGCCAACATGCCCGCGGTGCTGCAGGCTGCCCAGCTGCTGGAGATCCCGTGTGTCATCGCTGCCTGCATGGAGATTCTGCAGGGCAGTGGCCTAGAAGCCCCCAGCCCGGACGAGGATGACTGTGAGCGAGCCCGCCAGTACCTGGAGGCCTTCGCCACAGCCACAGCCTCTGGAGTTCCCAATGGTGACGACAGCCCTCCACAGGTGCCCCTCCCACAACCACCACCACCACCACCACCACCACCGCGGCCTGTGGCCCGCCGGAGCCGAAAGCCTCGAAAAGCTTTCCTGCAGACCAAGGGGGCCCGGCCGAACCACCTAGTACCCGAGGGGCCCACAGCACTCACCCATCCCTTGGCTTACGAGGAGGAGGACGTGGCAGGCAGAGTGGGCAGCAGTGGGCTGGGAGACAGCTGCAGCCCTCGCACAGGGACTGCCTCCCCCCCTGAGGGAGCCGTGACCTACGAGCCCTATGAAGGTGAGGAAGAGGAGGAGGAGCTGGTATACCCCCCGGCCTACGGGCTGGCGCAAGGCGGCGGGCCCCCGCTGTCCCCAGAGGAGCTGGGCTCAGATGAGGACGCCATCGACCCTGACCTGATGGCCTACCTAAGTTCCCTGCACCAGGACGCCCTGGCACCAGGCCTGGACGGCCAAGACAAGCTGGTGCGCAAACGCCGCTCCCAGATGCCCCAGGAGTGCCCCGTCTGCCATAAGATTATCCACGGGGCGGGCAAGCTGCCGCGCCACATGAGGACCCATACGGGCGAGAAGCCCTTTGCCTGTGAGGTCTGCGGCGTCCGCTTCACCCGGTGAGCACAGCGGGGCAGGGACGCGGTGGGGGCCATGTCATGGGGGGGTTATGAGACCTGAGGTGGGGAGGTAGGTGATCCTGGAGGGTGTGGGGGGGTGTTAGTAGAGAGAGGAGAGACCAGGAGAAAGGAAGTCACTGGGGTGGGGCGTGGGGGTCATCTGGACATGGAAGAGTTGGTGTCCAAGAAGGCTCTGCTGGGCACAATCAGCAAGGGTATTCCAGAGCAATATGGGGACACAAATGGTGAGGGTCAGGAGTGGGATAAGGCCTGGGATCCTGGTGGCGGGAGCCCAGGACCCCGTCCTGATCGTCCCTTTCCCCCTGCCCTTGCCATGCCAGGAATGACAAGCTGAAAATCCACATGCGGAAGCACACGGGAGAGCGCCCCTACTCGTGCTCGCACTGCCCAGCCCGCTTCCTGCACAGCTACGACCTCAAGAACCACATGCACCTGCACACGGGGGACCGGCCCTATGAGTGCCACCTGTGCCACAAGGCTTTCGCCAAGGAGGACCACCTGCAGCGCCACCTCAAGGGCCAGAACTGCCTGGAGGTGCGCACCCGGCGGCGCCGCAAGGACGATGCGCCGCCGCACTACCCGCCGCCCTCCGCCGCCACCCAGTCCCCCGCCGGCCTCGACCTCTCCAATGGCCACTTGGACACCTTCCGCCTCTCTCTGGCTCGATTCTGGGAGCAGTCAGCCCCCACCGGGCCCCCGGTCTCCACCCCGGGGCCTCCCGATGACGACGAGGAAGAGGGGGCACCCACCACGCCTCAGGCCGAAGGTGCCATGGAGTCCTCTTAAAGAGGGACGAGTGGCCAGGCTGGCGCAGCACAAGGCCGGGGCCGCCCATGCCAAGCGGTGGGAGCACACAGGACAGACAGAGCCGGGGCGGGGGCACTGAGCCTCCCTGGCATCAGAAATCAGCCCTTTCTCCCCAGAGCCCTCATTCCAGTGCCCAGCTGAGAAGGTTTTGGGGCAGAGGCTCCCCAAATTGGGGTGCTCTCCCAAGGAGTGATCCATATATTATGTACATATTTACAGCTCTATTGTAAAGGTGGGGTCCCTCTTCCCAGCTGCTCCTGGGGAGTAGAAGCAATAATGTATTTCTGATTTGTGGGGCCCCTCTTCGGCTATGCGGGTTTCTAGGGGGTGCGGGGCTTGGGACCAAAGCCTTGCCCTGCCCCCATGCCCCTTGGGGTTTTGGCTGTGTAAGGGGGTGAAGGACTGCCCCTCCCTTCCGAGACCCCTCCTTCCTGGTTTCTGTTCCCTTTTCCTGGAAGTGAATTATGCAAAGGGGGGCCGGCAAAGGAAGGGTAGGTGGGGGAAAGCAAGGTAGAAGAAGCTTGAATGACCAGGGGACTGGGCCTGTAAGGAAGGAGCCATCCCAGTCCCCCTCCGCCCTGCTCCCAGCGCTGAGTCATGGGGTCCTGGAGAAGGGGGCGGGGTGGCCTGATTGGCTCGCCTGCCCCTGGGGGCAGCGGGAGGGGCCCCGCCCAGCTAGGGGTGCCGCTCGCCCGTCTCCTCCCTGGCCCTCCCCCTCCCCTCCCGCGTCCCCGGGCAGGGAATGTCTTGTTCCCGCCGCTCCCTCCCCGGGGCCAGAGGGCAGGGCGGGCTGGGCGGCGTCCTACCCTCTTCTCCTCCCCACCTCTTCCCCGCCCAGGTGCGAGCCGGAGCCGCCACCACCGCTGCCGCCCCTGACTCACGCCGCCCCCGGGCTGGCGCGGCACAGGGTGTGGGACGGGGTGAGGGGTTGGGGGTGCCTTGCGGAGAGCGGGCGAGCCGGCGCCATCTGGTGGCCATGCCCCGCGCGGGCGAGCGCCCCCGGCGGCCACTTGGCCTTTGTCACCTCAATCACCCAGCTGAAGAGCTGGGCCCCCTTGCCAAGGAGGGCACACAACTCTTGGGGGCCGCTGGGAAAGCGGGCTGCGGAGCTGTGGGAAAGGGACCCTTTTCCCAGAGCTCTGCCAGCCAGGCACCATTCAGAACGGGGAGAATAATCCCCTCCCTCTTCTAAGATCGAATCTGCCCCTTTCTGTACATAGCCTCTTCTCTTGGTCTCATTGGAATCTAGTTTCAAATTTTTAACTACCCAATTCTGCTGGGGGTGGGGTATCTCCCCCTCCCCTTCCTCGCTGGGTGCTGGACCCCCGTGGCGGCCTGGGCTCTGCCTTGCACTATTTCCCCTCCCTGGCCTGGCGGCCCCTCCCCCTCCTTAGAAGGGGAAGGTTTAGGGGCCCGGTGCTCTCCCTCCCTCCATCCAACCCCTTGCCCATTTGCACAGCTGCCCAGATACCCCCAATAGTGGGGGGGGGTCACAGGGAGGGGGTAGCGGGACCAGTCCCTGTATCTATTTAAAAAATGATGATGTAATATATTGGGGTAGGGGGAGGTCGGGTTGCCCTGGGCCTCATCTTAGCATTTCAGGTGTTGGGGGAGCCCAGGGCTGGGGAAATCCGGGGCCTAGCCCCAGGGAGCGAGGACAATGTGGCCTCCCCCCTCCCCTCGCGGCTTCTCCACTCAGTGCCTTAGGGGGGGAGGCAATCCCCCCTCTCCCGTTCCTCTCCCCGACCCCCCCCACCTTGGGTGTAAACGACAGGAAGAAATAATAATAATTTAAGATTCACACTGTGTCTACCTTTGGTTCCTTTATTTTGGGGTAGGTGGGAGGGATCCCGAGGAGAGGGAGATGGGGACGGAGGACTTGCGAGGTGGTCAGTGGATCTGGGAGGGCATGGGAATGCTGACAAACTGCGCCTCAGCTCCACCTTACGGCCTGTGCCACCTCTGCCTAGGCCCCTTCTCCTCATCCAGGTCACTAGGGAGGTGAGGAAGAGGGTCGTCCGGTTAGTCATCCACATTCTGTTCTTACGGGCGCATTCCTGCCCCCTGTCCCGTGTGTTCAGATTTGCCTCCTGTTTTTCACCAGCCCCGACTGCTGTCACAGGCCCCCAGGCGCAGCAGCCCATGGCTGGACATCTGATTTCTGGCCGATGCTGAGAGCCCAGCGGGCAATGACTTGCCCAAGGTCACATGGCTAGTGAGGGCAGAACCACTGTGACCTCGTGATAATACCTGGTCAGGGTTCAAGCTGCCCCCTCAGGCAACCCAGCTTTGAATTTCCTGGAGCCCTCAGGAGGCTCTAGAAATGAAGCCACTCTTCCCGTCTCTTCTCATCACTACTCCCAGCCCCCTCAGTGGAATGTGCCCACTGGACACTCCTCCCGGGGGCGGGGGGGCTGCTTGTCAACCTGTTGGCCCATGGCGTTTTGCAAAGCGCCTGGCAGCCATGGCAGCAACACCACGGGCTGGGGCTGGCTCCCCAGGCCTTCCAGATGCCCTGCCACGGCCCCCAGAGCGCCATCCCAGACTGGCCGCTTGGGAGACCCAGCAAGCTTCCCACTGGAAGACGCAGCTCACTCCGGCTTTCAAGTCTTGTCTTCCTTCACCTCTGCTCCCACTCGGACATCCGCTCCAACTTGGCCACTCCCTGGATTTGTCCCAGAATTCTTCCCTAGCTGTGTGTCTGTCCTGGCCACTGCCCCTGCTCTAACACCGCCTCCTGATAGAGACCCTGGAGTGCGCCCTGGGATCTCAAGCCCTTCTCTTCCCCAAGGCCAGTCATCTCAGACACTTACTGAAGACACCCCAGTTCTCTCCGCATCTTGTCCTTCCCTGGACCCACCCGAAAAAAGCCTTCACCCCTCGAATCCTGTTCATGGCTACCACATCAGCCCAAGAAAACCCCGGAAGCAAGCACGCCGGTCAGCAAGTAATGGTTTCCAACATCATCCAGACCTTTCATGCTACCTGGAAACCCCTTCACCTCCCCTCTCAGGTTCTTTGCACTCCACCCCTCACTCCTGGAAACCTGTATCCCACTCCCAGCCCCTCCTTTGCTCTCAGCAGGTGCCCTTGCCTCCTACTCCCCAGAGAAAAGCGAGCCCACCAGACTGGAGTGGGCTCAGCTCTGCTCAGGAACTGGCTTGTCTGTCACCTCCCACGCAGGGCAAGCATCCTCTCCAAGGCCACCTGGCCCACCTGGCCAGGTCTCACCTGTCTTCAACGCTCTCTTTCACCTCCTAAATGCTCACCTCTCCCTATCCGTGGATAAGAAAACATCCTTTAGTGCTGGGTCCCCTCCAAGCTACTCTCTGTGTGAAGCCAACTCTTGACCATCGAGCTTCCTTCTTTTAACCACAGCAGTGATATTTTAAAAAAGAGTTCTCGAACTTCTCGCCAGGGATCCAGAACCTTGTACCGTTTCTGTTTCTGCGTCTTTTGTATTAGTCATCCCTCAGCCCATTATGCTTTGGGCTTTCCTGGTGCCACAGAAAACGTTCCCACCAGCCATGGCAATGACCTCTCAACCGCCAAATATAATGGCGGTCTCCAGTCCTTATGCTCCCGGTCAGCTCAGCGCTTGAGGTGCTTGGCTCTCTTGGATTCTTGAGCTCTCCCTCCTCAGCTTGTGACTGAGCCCCTCTCGCCTACTATGCTCTCCTCCCTCCTATGGTCTCTAAATTCACAACCCCCCAAACACACCCCAGCCCAGAGCCCCGCCCTTTTCCAGCTGTTCCCTGGGCGTCTCCAGCTGGATTCTCTACAGGTACCTCAAGGCCTCCAACTGGGCCATTCATCTTTCCGGACACCTGTCCCTCTCGCCCTAACACCTGCCCAGTCCCACGCATAAACTCCGGGTCACTCTCAGCACCTGTCCTGAGGCCACCACTGACTTCTACACTAAATTAGCCTCCTGTCTGCCTTCTCAGCTTCTCGTTCTAAAAGACAAATACGAGCGTGTGCCTTTCTGGCCCAAGCTCCTCAGATGGCAAGTCAGGCCTTCTCCCATCTCTCCCACCTTGACTTCCGCCCTCATCTTTCAGTGTTCTCTGAGGTTTCCACCCAGACACACCCCTTCGGCAGGCTCCTCCAGGGCCGGGGTGCTGACACAGCGCAGGCACGCGGCAGACCTGCCTGCATCCCTTCGTCTCTGGCTCCAGCTCTCCCAGAGGCCTAGGCCCCCAGAAGCCCTTTGGGAATGGAACAGAACATACTTGGGCCTCCCAGGCCCCAGCCCCTGCTTTCTGCTCACCTGAAGTCAGAGCTGGACTCAGATGAGAGCGTCCTGCCCATGGCTTCCTGGAGGCGTTGCCGCAGTAACACCTCCTGCATGGGGTCGTTTCTTCGAGCTGCCGCCAGCCATAGCCGGGGGCCCTCGTCATCACTGGAGTCCCTGGAGAAGCCTCCCATGTGTCAGTGGCCTACAGAGGTCCTGGGGGAGGCGTGTCTGCTCCCACTGCTCCCACAGCCACCCCGTCTCGATGGAGACTTACAGCTCCAGGTCCAGTTCTCCCTGATAGGAGAGGGGAGACGCACACACAGAGCAGGTGTTGTCCAGGAGGCCGAAACAGGTGAGGCAGAAGAGACCTGCAGGGGGCCAGGAGCGAAGGTGCACTTGAGCTGACCCACCCTGCTCCCTGGCTCCCATCCTACCCCATCCCTGGGGGGGCGTCCTTGTTAAGTGGTACACAGTAGGGAATTTCTGCAATATAAATTCTGCTCACGTGGGAGAATTAAGGCAGACATGGACAAAGGGAGCTCCCTGAGGGTTCTATGGAAAGAGAACACTATAGTAACGAAGGGAGTGGTAAAAGGTGGGTCCAGAAGCTGTCCCTAAAGGAAGGACCACCGTTGATTGTCACCGTAAATGTAGTGAGTCCCGGCAGGGAGAGGCAGAGTGCCCAGGCATCTCACCTCGGCAGCCCGGGGTACTGCAGGACACAAAACTCTCCGTGTGCCCCTCATCGTGGGGCTGCCCACAGCCCAGGCAGTAGGTCTGGTGCTGCCAAACACGGCTGATAAACGGAGCCAGATAGACGCACCTGAGGAGAAAGGGCCCGGACAGTAAGCAGGCTGCTGAGAGGGCCAAACCCTCGCCTCTGCAGCACCGCCCTCCAAACCAAGGGTTGGTCCCTCCTGCAGTGTAACCTCCATGCCTCTGACTGTAGCAGCAACCTCCCTGGTGCTTACTCTCCTCTCTTCACTCCCCACCTCTAAGAAGGCTCATCCCTAATTCTCCCTCTCCGTGCAAGAATGGCATGGAATGGGCACCCTCTTCAACCAAACCTCTGGACACTTAGGAAGGACAGTGATCCATTCTGACCCCTGGCTCTTTTTCTGTCCCCTCTTGCCCCACTCTTGTAAGGAAGGACAATGGGCTCACCGCCTGGCCAGCACCTGGAGGACACTCATGTGGCCCTGGTCAGCTGCCCGCCGCCTCACTGTTCGGCGCAGGGCAGCCAACGGGTTGGATCGGCGGCTCAGAAGAACATTGTAGAGGTAGGAGATCCTCTCCTGGGGGAGGGCAGGTCAGGGACGGGGTCATCCGCTTGGCATGCCCCCTGCACCCATCTCCGCTTCCTACCTTTGCCTCTGCGCAACTCCTCTGAGTCCATCTAGGCTGGGCTCAAATGCCCCTTCCTCTGGGAAGCCTTCTGGACTCCCTCCGGCAGTTACCCCCACTCCCCTGGGTTTCCATAGCACTACTCAGTGCTCGCGGCACAGCCTGTCTGGCCTGCGTGGAGACTCTGAGCTCAGACTGTCCTTCCCCTTGGCGCCCTCAAGGCCAGCACACTGACTTGTCTACAATAGATGCTCAGTAAACCATTCGGAAACGAATGAGCAGATGGGGAGTTTCCACTCACACCTCAACATGCCAACGCAGCCCTTCCCCACCCCCATGGTTTTAACAGCACTCAGGAGGCAAGCTCTGTCCCAGGAAGCCCTGCGCCAAGAGGCTGCATTCCTCCCAGCCCCATCTGGGGTCCAGAGACCTATGGTCCAGGCAACCTTTGGGGTTCAGCCAGAGGGGAGGGGGTTGGGGCTGCTGAGGGACTCAAGGCTCCCTAAAACCAAGACCAACAGCCGCAAGGTTAGTCCCCGGGCAGGGGGCGGGGACTGGCTGTGGGCCCCTCACCTGTTCCCGGGATGGGTAGTAGGAGGCACAGATGACCCTCCGTAGCCGACTGATGTAGCTGCCAAACAGGGTGACGAAGAAGCATAGGCCATACATGACGCCTGGGGACACAGCAGGCACAGTGCCACTGCCGGTGGGCGCAGGTGGCAGCCACAGCCCAGCAGTCTGCGCCCCTCCCGCCCTGAGTGATTGTTACCAATGACTACATAACCAGTGGTGTCAGGCTCCGAAGGACGCAGGAGACAGCGCCGGGACAAGACGGTGACATTGCCTTGCTGCAGGACATCAAATGCCGACACCAGGTCCCGGAAAATCCTCCCAGAATAGCCATTGCCTTCCACGGTTATGGATACTACCACAGGGCCTGGCACAAAGACACGGTGTGAGGGACGCTCATGGCAGCTGCCCGCTCCACCGTACAGGAAAGGCCACACCTCCTGGACGGCGGAGAGAGGAGCAGTGCAGGTCTTAGGGATGGCCCATGCCCTCAGCGAGGGGCCTTTGAGGCCCCAGGCACCGTCATGGTGCCTAGGCACCTGGCACCTAGGACTGGCTCTGTGGTGCAGAGCTGGCTGCCACTGGTGTCTGGTCTGCCTTCCTAGGCCACCAGATCTGAGATGAGTTTAATGGTCAGTGAATCCATTCCCTGCCTCCATAACCTCCCAGAGCATTTGCTTTAAGCATTTACGAAGCACTGACTACATAACAGGCACAGACCAGGTGCTTTAATGTTTGGGGTATTTTTTGCTTTTTCTGTTGGCCCTCTGGTACGTAGGATGAGATTCCTCGTACTCCCTGGTTTGCAGCATACTCTCAGTCAGTGGTCTGCCAGGTGGTCAACACGCGTGGTCTCATTCACTCCTTAGAGTGACCCAGACAGAGTGCGGCCATTATTATCCCATTGTTCAGAAAAGGCAGCTGAAGCTCAGGGAGGTTAAGCAACTTGCTGGAGGTCACCAGCTGGTAACCGGCAGAACTGGGATTTGAACCCAGGCCAGTCTGATTCTACAACTTGTGATTTTAACTAGTCTGTCATGGTATAACCTTACCTGGACATAGGGCTTACCAGGCAGGGGACAGAGTTGGAAGAGGGGCACAGTCAGAGGCTGGTGAGTAACAGTGACACGGGGACTTTGAGGAAAGTGGGGAGCTTGCGGGAGCAGGCCAAGGGGGCAGAGGCAGGGCAGGGAGGCTCAGACGCTCACTGCGGGCCACCATCTCCCCCTGCAGCTGGTATCGGGCCAGGTCGAGCACCCAGAAGACGGCATAGTCCAGGAAGACCAGAAGCAGCACAAGAAGGAGATGCCGGATAAGGTTGAAGGTGGCCAGGATGTAAAACATCTGCTCCCGCTGGGACAGGAAGATGGAGCCTGGGTGGGAGAGGGATGCTGAAGAGGATGCCCCCCAGTTCTCTCAGCCCGCAGACCCCAGCTCCTGCAGAGATCTCTCTCCTGGAGAGGCCTCCAGCCCTGGATCAAGCCGGTGCCCATCTGGCAGGTGTGGAGGCAGGCGGGAAGCATTCTGCAAGGGCAGGGGCTTCAGGGATACAGGTGGGGGCCTAGCGTCTGCCAGTCTCCAGGAACGCCCCCTCCTGGGGCATCCTGATCCCCTTACCTGACTCCTGCCTCCCAGGCAGCCCCCACCCCACGGCTGCATCTCCTGCATAGTAGCGCATCCACACTTCCTGCCCACCCCCACCCCCAAAGCCTTCCCAACTTCGTTCACAGCCTTGCTCCACACCCACACCCCACCTCTCCTTCCCGCTGTCCTGACATCCAGGTGCTCCCAGAAGCCTCTTCTGCCCCTTCTGTGTGTCTGCATGCTGGGAGGGGCCCTCCTTTCCGCTTTCACACTGAGAGTTCCCCGGAGGACTCTCAAGGGTGGTGTCCCCCCCAGGTGGAAACTGCCTTAAGCTCTGGGTTGTCTCTCCCCTGCATGGGTTTAGTCAGGGCCGTAGGGTTTGGCCTCCCTCTGGGCCCTCACCAGGCTGGATGTAATGTCTGGCCTCGTGGGCACTGAGCGGAAGCACCGTAGGCAGCCCCGCCGAGGAGCGGACAGCGTCCATGCGCAGGAATCGGCTGGTAATGTAGATGTTGTTGTAACTGTCCCAGTTCAGGTAACCGTACCGGTAAAACAGGGCTCTGGTGGGGCACACGCGAGGCGCTTCAGGACCCCACAGGGCCCCAGCCTCCCCACCCCCCACCCTGCCCCAAACTCCAGCCTCCCAGGATGAGGCTGGGGTGTGTGTGGGGGTGCCCTGGCCCCGCCCCCGCCCCGCCCCTCACTGGAGGTACAGAAGCACGAGCAGCACCGGCGTGGTGTAACCCATCAGCGCCAGGGCCTCTCGGACGCGGTACAGCTTCATGCTGACGGCCTCATGGAGGTCCAGAGCGACCTGGGACAAGCTCCGAGAGGCATTGAGATCCACAGAGAAGTGGTGGGTGGCTGTCACGTTGAACTCAAACTCTTGACGCACCCGGTTAATCAACTTCTTCACAGCTGGGGCCAGCAAGGACAATTAGGAGGGGACAGAGCCGCCCCTGGGGGAGGGGCGTAGCGCAGCCCAGGGGCTGCACGGCTCACAGACCAGCCAGGAACCCCCAGTGTTTGAACCTACGGTGGACTGAGGAGGGGAGGAAGGAAGCCTCTACAAGCTGGGCCATTGCCCTGCGTGTACTCGGCAGCAGCATTCTGCCTTCCCGATGACCTGCCCAGGGGCAGGCGCAGGAGGCCCTGCCTCTCCCCCAGCTCCTGCTCCACAGTCAAGCTTGGGTGAGGCTCCTCCCCTTTGCTGGGCCTCAACTTCCTAATCTGCCCAGGTAACCTCCTGAGGGCCTACAGGGCTGGCAATGGCCATGCGGGGATGAGGGCGGGAGACCTCCCGGGAGCAGCAGATGCGGCAGGGCTCAGAGGGGTCACTCACGGGTGCCTATGGTCTCACGCAAGAAGGGTTGGATGTACTTGGGGATAATGCAGAATACCTGGACAGCTGAGGGCCGGAGACTGAGTGTCAGGATGGGTAGAGAGATGCAGCCTGCCTCTCCTACCTCCTGGGACCTGGTTCCCACAGGGCATTCTCGACCTTTTGCTTTTCCTACTGGCCTCCCCATTTGGCTCCAAATCTTTTGGCTTCTCCCCATTACCCCAAGCCCCACCCCATACTGGGCAAGCATCCTTACTGGCTGTATATTCATCACCTCCTATTGGTGCCCCTGGGCCCGCCCTCCAACTGACCCCTCATTTGCTAGGCCCCCAATCCTGCCGGTGACGCCCTGGCTCGCTCACCGCTGGCAAGTCCACAGAGCACCAGCTTGAAGGGCATCAGCACATAACACAGATGGTAGGCTTGCGGTATGACCTTCATGCAGCTGTCCTTGGCATCATCGAAGACCCGTGCACACTTCACATAAGGGTTGCCCAGCTCTGAGTTGCAAACGTCTCCGATGTGCAGGAGCCAGTACCACACATTGCGCAGGGCCCTGGCTGGGGACAGCATCGGGGCTCACACCCAGGGCCAGACCTGCAGCATCTTCTCGGGGGCTTGAGGAACACCAGGATACCCCCAGCGCTGGAGAGGCCTGTGGCCAGGTGCCTGTCTGCTGTATCACCAGAGACTAGTCAGCACCCAGGAGGGGCCCAGAAAGTCCTGGACAAGGGAAACGGTGAGGAGACTGGGTGAACTTTGACCTGACCCCCCTAGATGTGCTAATGTACTGACCTACATGCTTCACGCCGTCCATGATTGACCGAAAGAACTTGCGGACCTGGTCAGCCACCTCTTTGGCCTTCTGGGCAATGGCTTTAATCTTGTACAGGGCACCTGAGATGCAGGGGGCAGGGGCTCTGTGGAGTCTCCTCCTGGGGCTGTTTCTCACCATTGCCCCCGGGGTAGGGAGTGGAGAGGGGACTGCCACTCGGGAGGGAGGGAGCCTGGACACTTGCGTCTGGGACGCAGCTAGTGTGACAGTGGGGTCAGCCAGAGAGCACGATGAGGCGGTTGAACTGGGCGCTTTGAGATTGGGACCCAGGAACAGCAGAGAGGAAAATAGCCAGAGGACCATCGAACACACAGGACAAGGGGACACGAGGCCAGTGGGAGACGGGGGCCTTACTGACAAGGGGCTGCTTAGCCCGCTCCAGCATTTCAGCAGTTTGGTTCAGGGCCAGCTCTGCCCCACAGGCCACGGCCTCGCTGGCCCGGGAGAAGTTGCGCAGGGTGTTGGCACAAGGCCCTTGCAGCACCAGGCCAAAAGCAGCCACCAACAGTAGTGTCCGACTCTGCTCTGGGGGGGCAGCTGATCAGAACCAGGACCCCAGCCTTGCTCATGGCAGCACATCCCCTACAGGAGCCTTCAGAGTATTTCCCTTCACCCAGGACCCCTCCTGCCCCAGCCCCTGCCCCTCCCACCGGGTACCAAGCTCACTGGAAAAGGCCTGGGGCAGCAGCAGGAGGACGGTGACCCGGACCTGGCGGGAGAACCCCATGCCCAGGCTGAGGAAGGCAGCCAACGTCAGGGTGCCCACCAGGCATCCCCAGGGGCTGTGCCCCTCCACCAGCAGCTCCAGGAGCCCATAGGCCGTGGCCAGGGACAAGCCCAGGCTGAAGCCCCCCAGGCTGCGGACCACCGCCCGTGTCATGCTCAGCTCCTCTGCCCCCGAGGGGCGTACAACATCCTTCAGGACTCTGGGCATGGCTGCTGCCACCAAATGTTTGCCTGTCTCCAGGAGACGCCACGAGGTTCTGTGGCTCTTAAAGGGTCTCAGAATTTCTCATATTCCAAGGTTCCAGGGGCTTTTACTGTGTGTACCTTGGAATTCCTTCCCCAGTTGCAAAGACTGGGGAAGGGATAGGTAAGCGTCTAATCTCCGTCCCCACATCTCAGAGCAGAGGAATCAGAAGACACAGACCTCAGACAGGCTGTGGGTGAAGAGACGGAAGCACAGCCTCACATCCCAAGGACATCCTTGAGGAGACTTCTGGGGTGAGACAGGGTTCCTCAGAGCAGACTATGGACCCCAGGCTTCACCAGAATGGAGCAAAAGGGCAAAGGAGGAGACTACCCCACACCAGTGAGTCCGTCATCAGGGCACCACCCTTCTCAGCACTTCCAACCCCCAGTCCTCATCCAGTCTCCCCTCCAGGACCCCCTTCAACCATGCATTGGGGTCCCCACTCCTCTCATCCAGTGCCCTCCTCCAGCCGGGCCCTTTCTTCTTTCCTTCCTGTCTGCCCCACTTCCTTCAGGATCCCCCAAGTTCCTGCCACCCGCATCCAGGTTTCCCCAGCCTCTCCCTCCCTGCAAGCCCCTAACCCTAATACACCACGTCCCGGCCTGGGTGCTGGCCCTGCTGGGCTAAACTCTTTGACCCCTCAGCAGTACAGAAGCTGCTGCACTGGGGGCTGCCTGCGTCCTGTCACCGATTCCTGTGGCGCCAACCGGGGGAGTTTCCGGTCACTGCTTTCCTTCTGGGGGCAGGCACCGGGGGGCTCCTGGCCATCGGTGAGTGTGGAGCAGAGATCAGGGGTGGGACCCATCTTTTGACCTTTGGCTTGATCCTGTACCCTCAGGTCTCTTTCAGCTCTTGGTGAATCCTATGAACATCTATGAAGAACAGAAGATGCTGACACTGTACGGCTTGGTGGGTAAGTGCTCGGCAGAGGACAGGGACACCCAGGAGGCCTGTGCCCAGGGAGGAGTCTGAGCTTGCTTTTTCTGTACCCAAATGTCCCTTGTGGTCTCAGCCTCGTCTTAGGCTCTAAGGGGAGAGCCAGAGGGAAGAGGCCGCCAGTCCTTATGTTCTAGGGGTCTCCCTAGTCTGAGGGGCTCCGTTACCCACATGAAGCAGCTCAAACCCCACAACTCTTCCTAATGCCCATCTCACCTCTATGGCCTTGTTTCCTGCTCCTGGTGAGTGCCATTCATTCATTCATTCATTCATTCATTCATTCATTCATTCAGCACTAATTGCGTCCGCTGAGAATTCAGCAGGGAACAAGGGTCACAAGCTCTCACTTGGAGTTTACATCCTCGTGGAGAGAGTTGGACAATAAATGAGCAAGAAGTAAGCAAGAGCATTTCTGATCGTGACAAGTGGTATGAAAAAAGTAAACCAGGATGTGATGGAAAGGGGCTGGGTGCTACCCTCGCTTGAGTAGTCAGGGAAGGCTTCTCAGAGAAGGTGGCATTTCAATGGAGACCTTGTATCAGGAGGTGTTGGGCTGCAAGAACAGAAAAGCCACCCAAGAGCTGTTTAGCTGTATAGAAAGTGTATCATTTCATAGAACAAGTTTCAAGGTAGAGAGTGGATTTGGAGTGTGGATAATTCAGCATCTCAGTAAGCCCCCCGAGGACTCAGGCTGCTTTTATCTTTTATCTCTGCTGTCTTTGACCTGTAGAGACCCCTCTTCAGGTCATGAAACGGCTGCAGCACCTCCAGGCATCACATCTTCATACAACAATGTCAAAAGACCAGACATCCCTTCCTGCTATCTCTTTTAAGAACAAAGAAAACTCCTGTAATCCCCCCAGCAGCTTCCCCTCAGCCTCTTTGGGCAGAGCTGCAGCCAGGCCCTTTCCTACCCAGGCAAGGGGCATGGAACTGGCTACATGGACTAATCTCTATGGGATTCCAACAGGACACTACTTTTTCTCTGACCGCTGTATTAAAACTGTTCTCCCCCGATGACCCTTCACACAGACCCTTAGTTTTCCGCTTATTTTTATTTAGAAGACTGAGTCCTGCTCCAGTAGTTATGGCTATTTTTAAGTTTAAAAGATCCAATCCAGTCTATATCAAAATTTCAATCTCCAGTCCCTTCTCAAGTCTCATTCCTCTTTCCTGCCCTCCCCTCAGGCCTGACCCCTGGTGGGGGTTCTGCAGTGAAGAAGGGGGCACAGCTGCTCCTTTTTTCTCTACTTCCTTCCCCTCTGCTGCTTTTGATGTCAGAAAGGGGATTAGAAGAATTAGAGGAAAAGGGACAAAAGTCTGAAGTCACTGATACTTTTTTAATTCCCCTACCTCTGTGTGGCAGGCACTCACGCCCTGGCTGTCTTTGGAAGCTCTGTGTAGACCTTGCTACACCCAGGACCCTGCCGAGGGCGGTTATGTTTGGCTGACCTTGAAGGCAGCTCCCCGTAGCTCTTCAGGCTGCCCTCGGCCTCCTACTTTGGGTCCCTCCCCCAGGCAGGTGCCCTCTTAGATGGGGACATACACAAGTGACGAGGCCTGCTGCCCTCCAAAATGGCCCCTTGTCCCCAGGGAAATGCATACTCCCAGCCCTGCCAAGCTGGAGAAGCAGGGCACCTGGCGCCTGCCCTCTCTCCTGCCATGATGAGAGCAAGTACTACAGCCCCAGTTCAGGTTCCCCCCACCCCAGGAGAGGTCCTTTCCTTCTGAGTGCCCACACGTGTGCTCCCGGGCTCTGTGCTTTGGTGGCCACCCCACCACATTCTGCAGCTCAGTAGGAGTCCAGCCCGGAGCGACAGGTTCCCCTTGTAGCTCCCCTCTCGGAGCCTCTCGCTTGATGTGGGGAAGTGAGTGCCCATCCTCTCCATAGACTTGCCACCCCGTGTGTCTGCTGCCTCTGACCACTTCTCCCCACTTCCGGAAAATTCAGATTTCTGGCCTTGTCTTTATCTAGACGGGTCGGGGTAAGAAGTGAGAGACGAGCTTCGCTCTTTTGGGCGCTCAGAGAGGGTGTCTACAGCTCCATGGGTCTCTCTCTAGAAGGTAGGGCGACTCTGTCACCTGCCGCCCTCAGCTAGAGTCTTTGGCCAGAAGGCCATGGCCGCAGAACAAGCCCCTGTCCCTGTCCTGTTTTACCATGATTGGGTGAGACAAGTCCAGATGTACCCCCAGGGGTGGAGGAGGGACAGCGATTGCCCTGGAACAAAACCCAAGTTGTGTGAGCAAGAAAGTAGGCAGAACAAACTGTTGGGTGGCACCCGAAGGGGTTTGCAGCAAACCTGTATGACTAGGTGGAGCCAGCCAGGTGAAGCATGGGGGAGGGTGCTCCTGGCAGGGGAAGAGCCAGGGCAAAGACCTGAGAGGAGGAATGACCTGGGCATGTGCCAGGAACAGCACAAGGTCTGCGTGGGAGGACGTGGTGGGCGATGGGCTGCTTAGCACGAGATGACTTGAGGAGGGCGGGGCCAGGCCACAGGGGCCTGGAACCGGGCTGAGGGACTTTGGATCTGATCCCATGTGTGGTGGGAAGCCACCGGATGGTTTGCAGCAGAAAAGGGGCGTGTGCTGACTTCCCTTTTCTCAAGATTACCCTGGCTGCCTTGTGAAGTCCAAGTGTAGGCTAGCAGTAGAGGAAGCAGTAGACCAGTTCCTCCCGGTGAGAGATGACGGGACTGGGTGAGGGCAGCAGAGGTGGCGTGAAGTGTGAGGACCTGGGATCTGCTCTGGTGAGCCAGGGGCCTGCCCTCTATCCACACAGGAACCTTCTGGGTTCCCGGCCCAGCTTACGCGGCGCCTTTGGCCTGGAATGCCGTCCTGACAACACTTACTCATCTTCCAGGCCCAGCTGATATATCATCTCCTTTGTCCAGCAGTCGCAGCCCCACCCGTCCCTGCAGAAATGCCCCTTCCCTCCCGCCCCTGCTCCCACAGCTCTTTGCAAGCTCCACCCTCTGCACTGAGCACATCGGGGCTGTAGTCATTTGTTTACTCGTCTGTCTCTCTCCCTGGATTATGAGCTTCAGGAGCTCACTGTCTCCTTTCAGAGACCACAAGGAGACACATGTGAAACTGCTAGAAGCTACCAGGAGGTACATGCTTAAGGGACAGTAGGTGTCAGGGGAATGTTGAGGTGGCTCTGACCTCTTTTCCGACCGCTCTGAGCACCAGTGCCCATTTCCAGAATTTTCCTCTTGTTCTCGCCGCTCCCTCAGTACCTTGGGTAGGTAGGAATCCAGCCTAGAGATGGGCAGTCGAGCCCCCTTCCCTGCCACAAACACACACACTCACGTACACACACAAAGTCAACCACCGACCACAGGTTTTCAGTCTCTAGCCATCTCTCCAAGCTGTTCTATAGACTGCGCACTGTTGAACTCTGCACATGGCTGATGAATGAATGAATCAATGAGTGGCCGGAAGGCCTATCAGAGTCAGCAGAAATGGGGACAAGATCAGTATGGCGCTGGTTCTAGAGGGGAGTTCGAGTGGGGGGGCTGCTCGTAACCTGGTAACAGGCCAGCATCCTTGCTGCCTCAGCACCGCCTGGGCTCTCCTCGCAGGCTTCGGGGCCGTGGGCTTGGGGACCTCCCCTCACATCCGCTGTGCCAGCCTCTTGCTGGTCCCCAAGATTCTGGGCAAAGAGGGCAGGCTGTTTGTGCTGGGATATGCCTTGGCTGCCATCTATGAGGGTGAGTGTGCCCCCTGGATACGAATTAGTGACACTGAAGTCGTGACCCTCGGGGGGACACCCAGTGGGAGCCAGGCCTGGTGCACAAGGAAAGGTGGGACCTGAATCCCAGCTGCTCCACCCTGCTGTGTGCCCCTGAGAGAGTTCCTCCCCAGCTCTGGGCCTCCTTGGTTTACACAGGTGAAAAAATCAGGGGTTGAATGCGATGGCCTACCCCAGGTTCCTGGGCCCCATCCATGCAGTGCTCAGGTGGTCACTGCATGCAGAGGGGGAGCTAGGGGTGGCCTTCAGGAAGTCATTAGCTCGACAGGGAGATGACGCCCCCCCCCCCCCCCCCCCACTGCTCTCCCCAGGACCGGCGGCCAACCTTCGGCACAATCTCAACGAAGTGGTGGCGTCCCTGGGCTGCACGGTAGAGCTGCAAATCAACAACACACGTGCAGCCTGGCGCGTCTCCACAGCCCCCCTGCGCGCCGTGTTCAAGGGCCTGCTGGTCAGCACCACACGCGGGCAGGGCCTAGGGGCGTCCCTCTTCCCGGGGGGCCTGGATGACATCAGCTGGGAGTCATGACCCTGGACTTACACCTTCCCAATGGGGATACTCCTGGTGTTTTTTACAGGACGCTCCCCAAACATTGCAGGATATGCCCTGGTTCCTTGGCACTAAATGCCAGGAGAGCCCCCGCTCCCAGGCATTGGGACACGCTGCCCCCCACACACATTTCCAAACACCTGAGTGGGTGGCCCTCTGGGCAGATGAACTTGAATGTCAGGAAACTGGGGACCTTGGCCTTGAGGATTCGGAAGCATTGAGGACCAGGGTCTTGGGAATTGGATGTTGGAGCCTGGGGGTTTCGGAGCATTGGAGAGTTGAGGGGCTTGGGAGTTGGGGACCATGAGATGGCATAGTGGTCTGAGAGATCGGTGCTGTGGGGTGAAGGCCAAGGGCCAGGGGAGCCCTTCCCTGACTTAGCAAGGGTCTGGGATTGGAAGTCTGAGGAGGAGCTGGGAGCCTGGCAGGTGAGCAGAGCAGAGGAAGCTGGGGAGCGGAGGGGGCTCCCAGGGACTGAACAGAGGAGAGTTTGAGGTGAGAGGCTGTCTCAGGGCCTAAGCTCCCGCAGGCCTGAGGTAAGGGCCCACATCTTGGCTAATGGGGGGAAGCCAGGCCGTTGGGTAGCAGAAGCCCTAAGCTCTCACCCCTGACCCCTTTCCGCCCTCCCCCTCCACCCCAGGGCAGCAAAGAGTCACTGAGGGCAGAGGCTCAAAACATCTCTAGCTCCTTCAAGGACCTGGACGCCCAGGTGAGCAGTGAGACCGGCTACACACCTGAGGAGGCCACAGGCGCGGAGGAAACAGCTCATGGCTTGCGGACCCACCGCACCGTGGCCTCCAGACACCACCTCTCCACACAAAAGATGTACGAGATGAAGACCAAGCTGCGTTGCTCCAGTGAGGGGCATCCCGGATGGGGCAGGGCGGGGCCAGCCACAGGGCCAGGCTGTGGGGACCTCCGACAGCCCTTGTCCCTCCCCACAGATGTGGTGAACCAGGCCATACTCAGCTGCCGCCGCTGGTTTGACAAAAAGCACGAACAGTGCATGCAACGCATTTCGGTCCCACTGCTCAAGCACCTGCTCTGCGTGCCCATGAAGTTCAAGTTCTTCTGTGGCATTGCCAAGGGTCAGCACAGTGGTAGGAGCGGGGGGAGCTGCGGGGCTAGGAGCTGAGTCTTTGGGGAGCACTGAGTAGGTGTGCGGCACCAAAGCAGTGAGGGGGGGGAGGCTTTGGGCTCTGAGGACACGGCACCCTCAGAGCAGCCCCTCCACGGACTGGCTTTGTGACCCAGGGCAAGTCACAGCTAAGTCTGAGCCTCGTCGCCTCCTCTGAAAGATGGACATAGAATGGTGCTTATCCCACTCAGGGTTTCTGAGGATCGAAGGGGCTAACACTTGTGAAGGGGGTAACAGAGCAGACACACAGAGGAGCTGTTCTATGAATGTGGGCCATCGTTATTCATGTGTGGTGAAACGGGGGAAATCGGGCCTTGTCCCTGGGAAAAAGAATTCAGAGAGAGCAGGGAGTGGACCGTTAGAGTGGTAGAAAGACAGCAGGGAGGCAAAAAGCCCAAGGGAGAGGATGGGGAGGGAGGCCCGGAGGCCCGGCTCGGAAGGCGGCCCTGACCGGGCCCACGGCCCCTCAGCCATGGGCGTTTGGTGCCGCAGCCGCATCCCCGTGGAAGGCAACTTCGGGCAGACCTACGACTCCCTCAACCAGTCTATTCGTGACCTGGGAGGGGAATTTTCAGCCACTATTGACCTCAAGGTAGGAGGCAGGGAAATACTGGGGGTGGAGGGTGGGAGGAGGGCACAGGGAATGGGGCCTGCGGACGGACAAGTAACAGACACAGGAAAAAGGTGACGGGCAAGTAACAGACACAGGAAAAAGGTGACGGTGTGAGGGAAAGAGACAGGGAGGGGAATGGTGTTGGCGTTAGCTGACAGCGAGGTGGCCAGTGCTGAGCCTGTGGAGGGCATGGACCCGACTTTGGGGCAGAAAGGTCAACCTGGTGTGAGAGGGTGTCGGCTCATCCCGGTGCAGGGGCAAGACCATGTCCAGCAGGGTGGCGAGAGAAGGAAGCGGCAGCTCCCGCAGGTCCTGGGACAAGCCAGGGGACATGACATGAGTGGGGCACAGGGGAGAGAGGCCTGGGAGAGGCAGGGTCTGGGCCTGCGTGGCCGCAGCAGATTGGGTCTGCACCCGTGCCATCCAACAGGAGGAGAAGCAGGCCACGCTGGTGGGCGTCAACACGAGCTGGGGACATGTGAGCAGCGAGCTGCGGAATTACGTGAGAAGCCAGGAGGCCCAGCTGGAGTGGGGCCTGGGGCTGCTGCACGTCTTGCTGTCCTGCACCTTCCTGCTGGTCCTCCGAGCGTGAGCCCTGAACCCTGCCCCAGGAGCCCCCAGGGCCCACCTCCCACTCTGAACGGGAATATGTGTGTGCCTTTAACTTTCCTTTCATTGTTTACACAAAATGAAAAGACATGTGGGCATTTTGTCAGAAGAAACGTTACCTACAGTCCTGCCACCTTAAAAGGGCGACTGTCTCCATTTATCTACCTCCTTCCAGCCTTTATGCCAAAGCTCTTTTCCACTGTTCGCTTTGACTTTTGATTTTTTTCTTGCCCTTCATGTCCCCCTTGGCTCTGACTTTGTGCCATTTTTATCGTCCAATTCTGCTTTCATTTTCTCCCGCCTGCTGCGTTGGCAGCTACTCTCCCTCCATTTGGACCAAAGTCCTCAACCCCACCCAGCCTGGCGTCCAGCTGGGCTGCCCTGGGTCCTGCTCTCTGTCCCCTGCTGACCTCTGGAACCTCTGTTTCCTGCCTCCACCCCCACGTGCCTGAGATGGGCAGAGGACGGGCAGGGGCTGGGCAGGGATAGCCGCAGCGGCTCCTGCTCTGTCTGCCCGTTTCGAGGGCCTAGAGTAACTGCCAGTGAGTGACTGTGTGCATGCCTGTGGGAGGACAAAGATGGATGAGCCATAGTCCCGCCCTCAAGAAGCTCCTGGTCAAGGGCAGGCAAGAGAGGCATCCACAGAACAGAGATGACTCAAGCGCTGGGGACTGGTGTGGGAGTTGAGGGGACGCCCCTGTAAGGGCCATAACTGGGCTTCAAAAGGCTGCCGATGGGCGCCATGGTCTAGGAGAGAAAGGGTGTTCTTTCGGGCAAACGTCCTGGCATCTGTGGGATGCAGAGGGCAGAAGACTAGGCTGAAGTGGGCATGGCCAGAACAATCTGGAAAGCCCTGCAGAAGGGCCCTGAACTGGGGACAGTTGCAGGATGGACTGGGGCAAGCTGGAGGCAGGAGTCCAAGGTGGGTCAGCGGTCAGGGAGCCTGGCTGGAGGGAGGCGTGGCAGGAAGTTGGCCTGAGAAGGATGGAGCAAGGGGAAGATGTAGGAGGTCACAGAGCTAGCTTGAAGAGGGAAGGAAGGAGACACAGAGTCTTTTGGCACTGCCAGGCTTTAAACCTGTGTGAGGTCACTCACTGAAGGGACAGCGTAGGCTAGAGGGCGGGGCCCAGGCTCCGGGGAACCTTGCTCAGCTTTGGTAGGTCTCTCCACAAGGGGGCGCTCACAGTCTTTCTTTGCATTTATAGTTATTTCTACCTTAAAGGCAAAGATGTATGGATTTGGAATAACATCGGAACTTGTTTTATTTAATGTAATTTTACAGTTTCAAACACACTTTCTGCAATTAACTTTTTTCCTTAGGAAACTGAAACATTATATGGGATCTTGGGAGACAACACAGAGGACAGTTACATACACATGCACGCATGTGTGCACACACACACAGAGAAAACACTGCTGTACTCAGGGTGTCAGAGGAGAAGGGATATGGTCAGGATGAGTTTTGCTGAAAGGCAACTCTAGGAGATGTTTTGCAGTCTCAGCTGGGAGGCAGGGTCTTAAAGAAGTGAATGTAAGAGTCACATGGGTCAGGTGACTCTTGCAACCTCGATGGGTTACCACCTCTGTGCCTTGGCTCCTGCTGTTTCCTCTGCTTGATACTCACCCTGCAAGATCCATGCCTGGGAAACCCCCCTGCCTCCCATGCGCACACAGCCACCTCCCAGGCCCTCCCTCTCAGACAGGCTGGGCCCCCACCACATCCCGTCCTCACCACTGTTATGTCTCATCAGCTGTGTAAGTGTCTGTCTTTCACTAGACCATAGGCTGCGCGGGGGCAGGGCAGTCTTCTCCTAGGATGTGGAGATGCAGATGGTGCCCTGTGCATGCTGGCTGGATGGTTGAGTGACTGTCTCAAAGGGGCCCAGGGTTGGGGGTGGGTGTAGAGAACCGGAAAGAATGGGGACACGCTCGTCCACAGGTCTTTCTCCTACGTGGACAGCTACAATGGGGACATTCGCTTTGACAATATCTACATCAGCACCTACTTCTGTCAGATCGATGAACGCAGGAAGAAGCTGGTAAGTGGGCCCAGCCCTGCCCATGGGTGTGCTGCTGTGTGCCCTGTGTGGCTTCACACTCGGGGAGGGCAGAGGAGGAAGGGGAGAGCCTCATCGGTGTGCCTCATCGTGTGGACAATTTTTCCAGGGTAGGCGGACTCTGCTCCCTCTGCGCAAAGCCGAGAAGAAAACCGTCATCTTCCCCTACGAACCCACTATCCAGGCCACAGAAATGAGCAACGTGGTGAGGATGGCAGGGGAGGCAACTACCAGTGCAGATGGGGGTGGGGGAGGCGGCAGAGAGGGCTCCACGCCCGGCAGGCGGGCGCTGTCCTGCTCCAGCCCTCCGGCTCTTGGGCAGGTAAGGGAGCTCATGGAGACACTGCCCATCCTGCTGCTGTTCCTGGTGCTGTGCGGACTGGACTGGGCACTCTACTCCATCTTCGACACCATCCGCCACCACTCCTTCCTGGAGTACTCCTTCCGCAGTGAGCCCCGCCTCCCAGGACACCCCCGGAGAACTCCCACCCCCTGTGCACCCACCCCATCCCAATTCTTCCAATTCGGTCACCTCCTCCTGGGTCTCAGCCTCTCCCTGGCCTCCTCAGGGTCAAATCTCAGCCCTGCAACCTGACAGCTGTCACTGGGAGGGGGGACCTCAGTTTCCAACCCCCTTCATACTATCTGCAACAGGAAGGGAGGAAAGTGCCCTTGAGAAGTATTTCTATGCCTTGACCCCTCCCCGTGCCCTTAACGCCAACTCTTTCCTGACATGTCCCTACCCCACCACGCCCCACCCCATGGCCTGGTCCTGGCCTCAGGCAGTCATAAATTGGAGGTGAAAGTCGGGGGAGACTCCATGCTTGCCTGGCTTCTTCGGAAGACCATTGGGGCCCTGAACACCTCCTCGGAGACAGTGGTAGAATCAAACAACATGCGTGAGTAATGCCGAGACTTTAGATCACAGGAATTGAGAGCCGGGGGCAAGGGTCTTTCCAAGGCAATGAGTTGGGGGACGGGACCTTGGGTGTGGCAAGGTGGGGGTCAGCATGCTTGGGTTGGGGAATCAGAGCAGGAAATATCAGGTCCAACTTAAAGAGCTGGAGGCTGGAGGATGACAGACGGGTCAGAGGAGTCGGGGGCTGCGGCCTTCGGGCCAGAGGGTCCCAGCCCTCGAGCTGTGCTGCCCAACAGAATTGCCTGCTAGGATGGGAATGTCCTACATCTGTGCCACGTTGAGCAAACAGCCATGTGGGCCCAGAGGCAGAGCAGCTCTGCAGGGTGAGGGGCAGGTAGGGGGACAGCAAGGCATCAGTCACCTGACCTGGATCCTTGCCTGGCTGGGGGAATTCACCCAGGGCTGCCCTGTCCCTTGGCCAGCCGGCCAGATGGCCGGTCCTGGCCAGACCCCTGACAGGACTGCCCCGCCCCAGCCTGTCTGCCCCAGCCCGTGTGTCTGGATGCCATGGCCTATCTGAGGGCTGCGCTGCCCAGCGCCCTGCTCGTGGGTCTCTGCCTGCTCCAGGCTTTCGGCTACCGGCTCCGGAGGGTCATCGCAACCTTTTACTTCCCCAAGGTGCGCCCTGCCCTCCCCTCTCCACCCCTACACGCACCCAGCCCCGCCACTGATGCCGTCTTTGGAGGAGGCCATCCCCTCAGCACTGTCATTATCATTGACCCCCTGTCCTTGGCCCCAGCGAGAGAAGAAGCGGATCTTGTTCTTCTACAATGAGCTCCTGAGGAAAAGGGCAGCCTTCACCCAGCTGAGGAGGGCAGCCATTGTGAGGCAGGCACGACAGCAGAGGGCCCCGGTAAGTCCAGACCTGTGCTCCTGGGCTCCAGGCTAGGTCTGAGAACTGTGGGGGAAGGGCAGCTCCCTTCTGTCCACCCAGCCACCCCACCCCAAGGTCCCAGCCCTCCTGAAGCTCAGTGAGCTCTGCCATGGCTCATGCCATGGGCCATGGGCTGTCCATCTCTGTGCCCTACAAGTCTGTCCAGCCTGAGAGACTGGGTGGACGACCAGGAAGCAGGCAGAAAGGGGGAATCAGACCTGACACAATCTGGTCAAAGGAAAGCCATCAGAAGCAAGAGACCGGAGGCAAAGCCAGAGGTTCTACTGAGAGGGCTGCAGATCAGAAGCTCAGCGCAGTTCAGAGGAGCAGGGGAGGGGCAGAGGGCTGAGGGTCAGGGAGGCCTCCTGAAGGGGCACATGGCATATAGAAAGGGCATGGAGTGGGAAGAACCAGGTTCCGCCCCCCCCTCACTAAACTGTGTGACCTTGGCCATAGTCTTCCCTGGACCTCACTTTCTCCCTCTGAAGAATGGGGAGGTTGGATATACCTGCAGGCCTGCTCACTGGAGATTTGTAACAGAGTGGTTGTCAGGCACGGGGCTCTGGTACCAGGCGCCTGGGTGTGAACCCTGACTCATCCTCTTATTACTATGACAACTGTGTGGACTTGAGCACTTACTTAGATGCTATGCCTTGGTTTCCCTTCCGTCTGTAAAATGGAGTTAACTATCCTACCTGGTTTTTGTAAGAATGAAATGAGTTCTACTGTCATGGGCGGTGCCGCCACGTAGCCAGTTTTATACACGTGTTAGTCGTCACTGTGTGACCCTAGGCAAGTGACCACTTCTCCAAGCATCAGTTTTCTCACCTGCAAAAGAAATGATGATGATGATGATGACAGTCTCGGCCTTATGTGGTTATGGTTTGAATTGAGTTAAATTTACTTAGTTTCTTAGCACGGGGCCCAACATTATATATATATATATATATATATATATATATATATATATATATATATATATATATATATATATATATAAATAAGTGGCAGCCATTCTTATTTAATCAGCCCTAACAAAACTCATAAAAGTGAGTGTTTGCTTAACGTTTTCTTCCAGTGCCCAGACCTCCCCCCACCCGCCCCGCCACCTGACGGACAATAGATGCTGAATAAATAGCTGATGAAAAAATGAACATAGTGATTCCATGGCCCCATCCTGAAGTAAACTGGATTTTGATGGGCAGATGGAAATGTGAAGGGCAGCCATTCCAAGCTGCGGGAACAGAATGTGCAAAGACTCAGAGTCCAAAGGGAATGCCAAGTGCCAGGGCTAGTTGAAGGAGAAACTGGCACAGAAAATGCAGCGTTCAGGGAGGGGTAAGATGGAGCAGAGGCTAGAAAGGAACCAGATTGTGGAGGGCTCTGAAGGCCAAACCCAGGAAGGAGTACCGCCTTGGCCAGGCAGGGGGGGCTCCTGGAGTTTCTTGAGCAAAGAGTGACCTAATGAGGTGACCTGTGGCGAATTCCTGGCAATTGTGTGGAGAACGGGTGAGAGAGAGGGGGCACATAACGCACCAGGCCTGTGGTTTGGAATTAGGGTACCTGGGTCCTGCCAGGTTTGATTGCTTGCTATCTGTGTACCTTTGAGAAAGTCACTTACCCTTTGTGAGATTCGTCTTTCTCATCTGTAAAGTGGGGAACACAGTGGTGACACTCTTATCAGCCCCACCATGAGAACCAAATAAGATGATTGACGGGAAAGGGCCAGTGATGGTTGCTGGTGTTACTGGCTGGGAGAGTGCAGGCTCCATCCTCCCAGTCTCCATCACGGAGTGGGGGAGAGAGGCTCTCTTGGACCCCCTTTCATAGCACCCTTGCCCTACGGGGGTCTGCCCAATCCGGTTTCGTCCAACATGTAGGCATTGTCACGCACGCCTTGAGACTTCAGACAAGAAGCGCTGTCCCGTTCCCCTCGGGTCCCTTTCACCCCCTCGCTCCCCAACTAGCTCTAAACCCTCCACGCCTCCCAACAGCGTCACCGCCTAGTGGACATCTTGCACCGCTGCTGCCCCCTCTTGCGCCCCTGGCTGCGCCGGCGCTGCGTGGTGTGCCAGGCACCCGAGACGCCCGAGTCCTACGTGTGCCTGACTCCGGACTGCAAGGCCGTGTACTGCCGGTCGTGCTGGGACGACATGCGGCAGCGATGTCCGGCCTGCACACCCCGCGAGGAGCTCTCCTCCTCTGCCTACAGCGACAGCAACGATGACGCTGCCTACGCGGAGTGAAGGGGCGCTCTGCCCGCTCTGCCCGCTCTCCCACCTCGCTCCTAATAAAAGGCCGTGTACGCTCCTGCTGCCCGCGTTTCGCAGGGGTCCGGTACGGGGCGTGGGCTGAGGCCGGCGCTGCCTGGCCGGCAGTCGGAAGAACTGGCCCGCCCGATCGCCGCAGGGCCGGGTGGCGGACGAGAAGCGGGAGGGCAGCACAGCTGGTACGAGGAGGTCCGGACGCGCGGCGGGGTAGAGGCGCGACGCCCAAGCCGGTCGGACCGGGCCTCACCCTGCACAGTAGCGGGAAAGCAGCGGTGCAGAGCAGAGCGGGTGCAGGGGAGTCTCGGGCTGAGTCCCGGCTTCTTTAGGACCCGGAGCGCGGCGGGGGCGGGGCCTAGCCGAGGGTGGAGCCGCGGAGAGGCGGGGCCTGGCTCTGGGCCCTGGGGGAGGGGGCGCAGCGGGGCGGGGCCTGGCGGTTGCGCCGCGCGACAGGGTGCGAGAAGCAGACCCAGCCGCCGCGGCTTGTCGGCGCGCGGCCCAGCACCTGCTGCCCTCCGCCCGCCCGGGGCGCAGCTGCCATGCGGCTGGCGCTGCTGTGGGCCCTGGGACTCCTGGGCGCGGGCAGCCCTCTTCCCTCCCGGCTGCTCCCAGACACAGGTAAGTGCGCGGACAGGAGCAGGCCGGGTGGACTGGAAGGAGGCGCAGGAAGTCGGGAGGCATTGGGGTGCTGGGGTCAGAAGAAGACTCTGGGAGACCCCCAATCAGAACGCGGTCCGCCTTGGTCTGCTGTCCTGGGCCGAGGGCCCGGAGACTGGCGTGGAGAGGGAAGGAGGGTCATCCTTGGCACGGTCCCCGCGACACTTCTAGGCTACGGTACCAGGCACCGAGGGGCCTGGAGCAGCGCCCCATCCCCTAAGGCGCGTGGGAGAGGGTCGCTGCTCCCAGGCCTGATGTCTCGTTCCTCTGGGGCCTAGCTGACAGTTCCACCTGGTGCCAGGCAGCCGAGTGGACACGGCTCTTAGGGTTTGAGGACGAGAATTTTCCCGGCCCCTCCTCCCAGGCCTGAGCGGCCAGGCACCCTTCACCCCAGTGCTGATGCCACCAGAAACCTGGCTGAGCGGGAGGGGGCCCGGGAGAAGCCAAGAGGGGAGAATTGGCCAGGAAAGAGGCTGGGACAGCAACTCCTCCTTGGAACTTTCACTTCCCGCTGCTGTCTTGGGCCAGTGGCCGAGAGGGCAGGCGGGGGTGGAGTGTCCGGAGGAGAGAGGGCCATTGTGGGGAGGGGGGGAACTCGGAGGAAGCGGAGGCTGTGGGGAGAGGGTGTGCCTGACTGGGCATGAAGGGTGTTTTGGGAGGGGGGTGTTTGCACTGCTCACCCAGAAATGGGCGTTCCCAGCATCTCCGATGTGAGGAAAGGGGAGGGTGAGTGGGCCCACGGCCACGAGGCTTGGCCCGGTCCTCAGAGGGGGCGTTCCTTGGGGGGGTTGATTGGGTGAGAGTGGGGAGGGTCCCTCTGAGAAACTGGGATTGGCTTGAGGGGGACAGGGATGGGCCACTGGCTGGGCAAGGTGAAAGCTGAATTTCTTTCTCTGGGGACTTGTGGATGGGTTGTTGGGATGAAAGCGAAATATTGGAGAGCAGTCCCCCTTTTCCCCCCAATATTCTCCTTTAAGTCCCAGCATGCAGTGCAGGAGTCCTTCAGGCAGAGAAGGGCCTTGATGTACTGGAAGCCGGGTGGGTCAGAGGATACCAGCGACCCCCCAGCCTTGGTGCTGATTCTCTCAGCTCTCTCTTGGGATGCCCTGGGGACCCTGCAGATGGCACCAAGGAGGAGCAAGCAAGGCCAGCGAGGGCCCTGAGTGAGCCATTGGAGCCCCCAATTCTTCAGGACAACCTCGCACTCAGCCTAGCAGAGGTGCTTCAGGTAAGCCTCCCTCTCCCCTCAAGTAAAGACATATGTCCCCACCACGTCACCCAATCAGGTGTCTCAAGGCAAAGCCTGACTGAGTAGCAGGTGAGTGGACCCCACTGTGGCATGGCCACCCCAGGTCTGGCTGCCTCTCCCACCACACCCCAACACCTGGCTTCATTTATCTCCCTCTCCCCTCTGTGCACATCTGTCTGCCTCAACCCCACCCAACCCATCCATCTCCACTGGGAAATTCTGAGGCCAAACGTGCTTTCTTGCTCCCATATTGTCAGTTTTCCCGGGGTGGTGGTGGAATTAGAGAGGGTCAGGACCTCACCAAACGCCCTCCCCCACCCCCAATTCTAAAGCTGAGTCAGAGGAAGGGCTGGGGCCTGCACTGGGTCCTCCATGAGCTTCCTCTTTGGGCAGGAAGCCGAGGGGGGCGGCTCAGATACCTTCCTTGACCTCCCCACACAACCCCCCAGAACAATGCCCCAGGTCAGGCGGGGCTTCCTGGCCCCTCCCGCGGGACCCCCCCCAACAATGATGTAATGGTGGATGCTCTCCTAAAGGCCTGACATTTGCTGGTCAGGGAGGATAGGAATTTCAGGCGGGGGCAGGGAGGTGACCTGCCCTCTGATGCCCACAGACCAATGTGCCTGAGACTTTGCGGATCAAATTGGAGTTGGATGGTGAGAGTCATATCTTGGAGCTGCTACAGAACAGGTAATAATGACAGTGGTAATAATAATAATGGTAACATGACTAACGATTTTTATGTGTCAGGTACTAAATGCCTGCATTCGTTTAATCCTCATAACGACCCTATAAGGTAGATACAATTATGTGTTATTATTGTCCTCATTTTATATACAGAGATAAAGGTACAGAAAGGTTAAATAATTTGCCCAAGGGAACATTTGAGTTCTTGCTCCCCGGCATATGTCGTCAGTTGGGCTCAGATAAACTCTTATAAAAATTCATTTAAAAAGAAAAACCTTGCCCAAGGTCATACAGCTCGTGTGTGGTGAAAACCCGGTTGGAACCCAGGTCGCCTGGCAGTTTGTGGCCCAAGCGCTATGCTCGGCTGCCTCTGTGGGAAGCAGGAAGGTTGGGGGATCTCCTGGCCCCCAGCCACCGGTCTACCACCTTCAGCCTCAGGCTGTCACTGTACCACCCTGGGAGGCAGCTGACACTCCCCTCCTTTTCCTTCATTCCACAGGGAGCTGGTCCCAGGCCGCCCCACCCTGGTGTGGTACCAGCCTGATGGCACCCGGGTAGTCAGCGAGGGACACACACTGGTGAGTAAGGCCTCTTGTGCCCTGTTTCTGACCTGAAGGAAAGAGGGAGGGGGCAGCTGGAGGGTGACGTCTTGGAGGACGTGGGAGGACGCTGCATATCTTCACCAATAGGCGAGTCTCCTGGGCTCGAACCCCGGCCTGTCCCTCGAGCTGGCACTGTGTCTCTGTGCTGTAGGAGAACTGCTGCTACCAGGGAAGAGTGCAGGGCCACACAGACTCCTGGGCCTCCGTCTGCACCTGCTCGGGGCTCAGGTACGGGCGGATCCCACGAAGGTGGAGAGAGGGACCGGGGCATGAGCTGGAAAGTTTTCTGACTTCCTGCCTCTCTCTCTAGGGGCTTGGTGATCCTATCCCCAGAGAAAAGCTACGCCCTGGAGCTGGGGCCTGGGGACCTTCAGGGTCCTCCCGTTATCTCCCGGATCCAAGACCTCCTCCTGCCAGGCCACACGTGTGCCCTGAGCTGGCGGGAATCTGTGCCCGCTCAGACTCCACCAGGGCGCTCCCAGGGACAGCGTCACACTCGCCGGGTGAGGAGAAATGGCAGGAGGGCTGGTTATCTGTTCACAGTGACAACAGCTCCTGCTAAGGGAGCAACTGCCACTCACTCAGCGAGCATTACCTCCTTCACTCTTCCCAGCCACCCCGGGAGGGAGGGAATATGGGGAGCTCTATTTCAGTGAGAGAGGTTAAGTGAGTTGCCCAAGGCCATTCAACTAAGATGTGGTATATCCAGGACTTAGGTGTAGGCACTAGACTCAGACGCCTCGGGTCTTATGATCCCACATGCAGAGAGCTCACTGGGATGTAGAAACTATCTCAGTCACCATCAGAAAACAACAAGAACCCAGCTCCCTAATCTGTAAAATGGGGACAACAGAACGACTTGCCTTATACGGTTGCTGTGAAGATTAAACGACTTAATATATATGTAAAGTCTTAGAACTGTGCCTGGCGTGTGGTATTTGATAGTGTTGGCTATTATAATTTTTCAAAATGTGTGAAAAGCACTGAATTTGGAGCTAGAAAAGCGGGGCTCTGCTCCCCGCTTCAAACCCTACTTCTCCGTCCACCTCGGGCACATGCCTGTTCTCTCGGGCTCGCAGTGGCTTGTCTGTACAGTGGCCTCTTCACGCTCCTCTGCCTTCACTCTGCCTTACCCCACAGGGTGGGAGTGGACACAGGTTGGTCAGCCCTGCGTGGCTGCTGACAGGGAGTGGGGGGGGGTGCCTCCTAACTCCTCCTTTTCCACAGAGGAGGCGGGACGTGGTGACAGAGACCAAGATCATCGAGCTGGTGATTGTGGCGGATCATTCGGAGGTGAGCTTGCTGGCCCCTGCGTGGCTTCCCCTGACCCCGCCTACCCTGATGCCTTTCACGGCTGCCTCTCCACGCACAGGTCCAGAGGTACCCAGACGTACAGCGCCTGATGAACCGCACGCTGGAAGTCGCCCTCCTCCTGGACACAGTGAGTGTCGGGCTAGGTGGCCTCCTTACAGCCCCTTGGCCGTGGATACCCCCCTCCTGACCCCCAGCTCTTTCAGTTCTTTCGGCCCTTGAACGTACGTGTGGTACTAGTCGGCCTGGAGGCTTGGACACAGCAAGACTGGATCGAGATAAGCAAGGACCCAGGTCTCACGTTAGACAACTTCCTCCACTGGCGCCGGGCCCACCTGCTGCCTCGTTTGCCCCACGACAGTGCCCAGCTGGTGACGTAAGACCCCCAGGCTCAGCCAGTGGGGGGGCTCTGCCCTGGCCTGGCCAATTACATACCCCAACTCCCTCCCAGAGGCCCTGACGCTCTGGCCACCTCAGCTTTTGGGCTTCACCTTTGGCGTCTCCACCCCACAGTGCTACCGTGTTCTCTGGGCCCGTGGTGGGCATGGCCATTCAGAACTCCATCTGTTCTCCTGACTTCTCAGGAGGTGTGAACATGGTGAGCTACTTCCGGGTCTCTTCCCCATTCCCAGTGAAGTTCCTCCCCACTGTGGCACTATTTACTGAACCCCCCTGCAAAGCTGCCCAACCCCGAGTTGTGGGTACAGAGGACAGGGGTGCATCACGCGGCCTCTGCTGTCAGGGCACCTCACTGGTGGCCAGCTCATCAGGGTACAGTCTCCACCTAGGTCTTCCTATGGGGGGGGGGGGGTGCAGCTGAAGCCCAAAGAACAGAAGTGATCTCCCAGGGTCACACAGTGAGGGAGGGGAACAGAGCTGAGCCAGAACCCAGGTTTCCTGCCACCCAGGCCTGGGCTCTCCTCCTGCTTTAGAAGCACCTGGGGGAGGCGGTGCCTGCTGGGTGCCCTAGAGGCCAGAGGAGGAGTGGACAGCAGCTGTTGGGCTGCTGCTGGACCTGGGGTACACCTCCCCGCAGGACCATTCCACCAGCATCCTGGGCGTTGCCTCCTCCATAGCCCACGAGCTGGGCCACAGCCTGGGCCTGGACCACGACCCACCTGGGAACAGCTGCCCCTGTCCAGGTCCAGCCCCAGCCAAGAGCTGCATCATGGAGGCCTCCACAGAGTGAGTAACTGCAGGAGGTACAGAGCGATGGGGTGGGGGACAGGGGGCAGGGGAGGGTCCGCAGCCCCAACCATCTTTGCTGGCCCCCCCAGCTTCCTGCCAGGTCTGAACTTCAGCAACTGCAGCCGACGGGCCCTGGAGAAAGCCCTCCTGGATGGAATGGGCAGCTGCCTCTTTGAACGGATGCCCGGCCTGCCCTCCAAGGCCACCATCTTCAGAAATGTGACCATGGAGCAGGGCAAGCAGTTCACCTGTGTCTTCCCAAATGTGAGCCTTGCCCCACCCACTTCTGTGCGCTCGCCCTGGCTCACGGGCCCTCTCCTGAGCCGCTCTCAGGTTCTGAAGGGCCCTGTCACCCCCTCCCTCCTCCCTGTCCAGGGTCAGCACGTGGTTGTTGGGCTGTAGCTTTCACTCGCTGTGGGCATCCTTCTGGGTTCGGGCTCTGGGAGGGGGGCTTCTGGAGGGAGGCTCTCAGGCCAGCCTGCTTGGATGCTCAGCCCCCCTGTACCCCGACCCACAGGACTGCACCGATCCCTGCTGTGACCCCTTCACCTGCCAGCTGAGGCCAGGGGCACAGTGTGCAGCCGATGGACCCTGTTGTCAAAATTGCCAGGTGGGCACAGACCGGACCGGCCTCCTAGAGCGCACCTGCCAGGGACCAGGGCGGAGAGGGTCGTTCTGACTCCCAGGGCCTGGATGGGTTTGCCTGGCACCCACACTGATGTTCACTCACCCTCCACAGCTGCGCCCGGCGGGCTGGCAGTGCCGTCCAGCCAGAGGGGACTGTGACTTGCCTGAGTTCTGCACAGGGGACAGCTCCCAATGCCCGCCTGATGCCAGCCTGGGGGACGGGGAGCCGTGCGCTGGCGGCCAGGCTGTGTGCATGCAGGGGCGGTGTGCCTCCTACGCCCAGCAGTGCCAGGCTCTCTGGGGACCTGGGGCCCAGCCCGCCACACCGCTCTGCCTCCTCACTGCCAATACGCGGGGGGATGCCTTTGGGAACTGTGGGCGCAGCCCTACAGGCAGCTATGTGTCCTGTGCTCCTAGGTAAGAGAGAAAATGGCTCCTCGCTGGGTTTGTGGAAGGCTTGGCCCTGCCCCCGTTGAGCCTATGCCTCCTCCCTCACCCCAGAGATGCCATCTGTGGGCAGCTGCAGTGCCAGGGGGGCATGGCCCAGCCTCTGCTGGGCTCAGCCCAGGATCTGCGCTGGGAGACCCTGGAAGCCAATGGAACCCGGACAAATTGCAGCTGGGTACATCTGGACCTGGGCCGCGACGTGGCCCAGCCCCTCCTGACTCTACCTGGCACAGCCTGTGGCCCTGGCCTGGTGAGCAGCCTGGGTGGGTGAGGCCAGGTGGGGAGGGCTACCTGTGTACAGGTGAGCAATGCCCAGACCTCACAGTGTATGGGGCACAGACTCTAAGGGGAGTTCACGTTGTGACTGAGCAAAGTCCTGTCGTCCCATGAGCCTTGGTTTCCCCCTCTGTCACACTGGGGTGTGGCCTCAGTTGTATTGGACTCCAGCGCCAGGAAGCTTTGTGAGAATGTGACTTTTGCTCTTCCTCCCCATTGGCAGGTGTGCATCGACCATCGATGCCAACCCGTGGATCTCCTGGGGGCACAGGAATGTCGAAGCAAATGTCGTGGGCACGGGGTGAGCTGGCATAGGGGGCGGGTGGGAGGGGTGCAGGGAGCCTCTGGGAGGAAAAGGGTGATGGGCTTTGGAAGCAGACATACCCCTTTCCACTGCCTAGCTGTGTGACCCAGGGCAGGCTATTAACCTCTCTGAGCTCAGTGTCCTCATCTATCCAATGCGCCTCATTACAGTACCCACTTCCTGGGGTACGCGACATGCATAGGAGAGCTTGGAGCCCAGTGCCAGCATACAGAAGGCACTCACAGCGGTAGTTCGCCCTAATTTCCTCTGGTGCAGATAAAGACTCCCTCTCTCCGTAGCGCTGGGTTGCTGTACCCCCTCATCCCAGCACACCTTCCAGCTGTGGACAGCTGAGATCTAGAAAAGCTGGGGACAGGGAAACACGGCCCCAGAGCGCAGAGCCCCTCATTTCTCAACTCGTACTTCCTAGGTCTGCGACAGCAACAGGCACTGCCACTGTGCAGAAGGCTGGGCACCCCCGGACTGCAGCGCCCGGATCACAGGTAGCAGGGCCTGGGCGCGGGGGCCACTCTGAGAGGGCAGAGTGGCTCACCTTCTACCCCCCCTTTTTCCAACCCCTTCACTGCTGGTTCCCTGACTCTCGGTGACCCCTGAGCCCCCCACTTTCTCTGAGCACAGGACCTTACTCTCTGCCCCGCCCCTTCCTGGGTGGGGACTTCTCAGCCCTGCACACCTTCACACCTGCCTTCACCCTGCAGCCACCAGGTCCCTGACCACAGGGCTGCCACTCAGCCTCCTGTTGTTGCTGATCCTGGTGCTGCTTGCTGCCAGCTACTGGCACCGTGCCCGCCTGCGCCAGCGACTCTGCCAGCTCAAGGGACCCAGCTGCCAATACAGGTACCAGCCTCCCTGCTGCCAGCTCCCTCCACAGCTCTGTTGAGGGCAACAGCCTGGAGCCCTGCCCCTACCCCTCTGTAGCCCCTGCCACCTGCCTGTGACCTGGAGCCCCTTGTGCCACACCCCACACACCCCCTTTCCCTCTGTGCGCCCTGGAGCTCTTCATCTCGTACTGTAGACCTGCGTGGGGCAGCTAGCCTGCTAGGGCCACTGCCCCCCCACGCCCCGCCTTGCCCTCAGCCCCTGTGCTGGGGAAGTAGGGCTCTTCCTCAAGGTCATCAGCTTCCCCTCCCCACCCCTGATCAGGTCTAAGCCCCCACACACCCTCCTCTCCAAGGGCTGCCACTCACGGGCTGTGTATGGATGGAGGCTGGGCCCTCTCCATTCTTGCCTTTCTCCTTGCTCAGGGCAGCCCAGTCTGGTCCCCCAGACCGTCCAGGACCCCCACAGAGAGCCCCACTGATGTCCGGTGCCAAGGTGAGTCCTGCATGCCATCCAGCTTGGGCCCTGGGGTGGGGCAATTGAAGGCTCTAGACTCAGAGAAAGACACTGCCAAAGAGTCAGGCAAAGGAGTCTGGGCCAGCCCCCGCTCCCCACTGGCTGCAGGCTGAGCCGCAAAGTGCAGCCTGGAGTGCGGAGGGCAGTCCCCTACAGGAGGGTCTGTCTGCTGAGCTCTTTGAGCAGGCCACCCCAAGCTGGTGGCTTTGAGGTGGGTCTACCCCTGCTCCCAGCAGGGGCCCCTGGAGTGGAAGGGGGGTGGGGCCCACAGTGGCCTTCAGTGTGCCAGGACCTGATGAGACAGTGCAGCCTGTAGGAGGGCTGGTGAGTGCCCCTTCCCTGAGCCTCTGCATCTGATGACAGGACTATGTGTGTGGAGGGGGTCCGCATGCCCACTCCACCACTGGTCACCCCCTCTGCGTGCATCTAAATAACCGCTTGCACAGTCCTCACAGCCCCTGGGGCCCTGGCTGCCCCGCCTGAGGCACTAACCCCCATCTGCCCACATCTGTCTCTCTGCTCCCTCCCCCCACCCCACCGTGTGCCTGTCTGCTCCTTGGGGCTCTCTCAGAAGGCTAGTGCTCTTGGCTTCCCGGCACCCCCCTCCAGGCCGCTGCCTCCTGACCCTGTGCCCAAGAGACTCCAGGTAAATCTGGGCCAGGCCCCACCCTGGCTCAGGGCAGGCGGGAGGCTTGGTGCCCAACTGCAGTTCTCGTCCCTGTTCCCTGCCAGTGTTGCTCTGCATTAGGGGACCAGGGTGCCCCTCAGCCTTCAGACATTCTGAGCCCCAGAAGCAGCAAAGGGTGAGCCTCCTGCCTTGGTTTCTACCACCATCTGGTGGCCAGTGGCGGGACTGCAGCCGGCCAGGGACACGACGGTGACCCATACCTTCCTTCCCCAGGCATCTGCTGGCATGCACCCAAGCCCTGCGCGCATGTCCCCATTCTCTCCTGCCCCTGGCTGATTTTGCATGTTGATCTGAATCCCTGGGGAGAACCTCTGCATGCCCACTGCCTCTTGCTGTGCTCTCACAGCCACTGCCCCTCTCTCTGTTCAGGCTGAGCTGGCTGACCGACCCAATCCCCCCACCTACCCTCTGCCTGCTGACCCGGTGGTGAGGCATTTGAAGGTAACAGTGGGGGGAGAGAAGGGCACAGCCTCTTCCCCCACCCAGAGCTGTGGCGGTAGTGGCCATTGCAAGATGCCCCTCTGTGCCTTAGGGCACCTAACCCGGTGGCATCTCTAGGTGACAGGTTTATCTGGAGACAAAGGTGACCTGGTGCTGCCCCCAACAAGCTGGTGTTCCCCAGCACCACTGCATGGGGGGGTCCAACATGACACACCCTCCCAAACCCGCCTTCTACCTTCTCTTTCTCAGTCTCAGGGGCCTGCAAAGCCCCCACCTCCGAGGAAGCCACTGCCTGCCGACCCCCAGGGCCGGCGCCCTTCGCAGGACCTGTCTGGCCCAGGAGTTGGAAACCCGCCCCTACTGGTACCCTCCAGGTGGGCAAAGAGGGGCGCTGAGGATGGGTGGGCAGGGCAAGTGGTGGGGAAAAAGGACCTCTGACCCTTTTTTCTTGGCTCTGTGTACCCCAGGCCTGCACCGCCGCCCCCAGCCGCGTCTTCGCTCTACCTCTGACCTCTCCTGAGCTTCCGCTGCCTCCAACGCGGACTCAGGATTTAAAAAGGCGACGGACCCCCTGCTGAGTCCCACACGATGACCGAAGGAGCTGGAGTCTGGACGCAATGGAGCAGGCGCCTTAAGACAGCGAGCACCATCGAGAGCTGTTGGCAACACCCTGGGGACTCACCCACGAAGTTGCAGCTGGGGGCTGGGGAGGGGCTGGGCCCTGGACCTGGCTGGGGAGGTGTGCACAGCCTATCTCTGCTCAGTTGCAATAAACGGGAGCCCTTGGAAGTGCGCCTCGGAGTTTGTCAACTCAGGGAAGGCCGGGTCGCCCCTGCTGCGTTTTCAGTTCTGGCCGCTAGGAGACGCTGCCGCCCCAGATGGGATAGGGAGGACTAGCGTCCCTGTCTGGGGCAGCGTGTGTCGCAGGGATGCTCGCGGCTTGTTTCTGCCCAGCCTGGGATGACTCTCGGCGTAATCCAGTGCCAAAAGGAGTCGTAACGCCTGTTGCCATCCCCAGTCGCCAGACCCTCGCCCCCAACGCCTGAGGGTGGCATCGACGAAGGGGTCAAGCTCTTGGACCCGCCGTCCCCACACTGACCGGTAGCTGGGAAAAGTGGATCTGGCTGGTGTTCTCAGAGCCCCGGAGCCGGGGCGGAGCTGGGCGGCGGCTCCCACGATCCCAAGGCCGCGCACCTGCCTCCTCCCCCGCCCCCACCTGAGGGCTGGGGAACAAAGGTGCTTTGTACAAGCCGCAACCAGCTCATTACTTCGTCTTCGGGACTGGGGCCGCGTGGGCCCCCCAGCCCAGAAAGGAGGTGTAAGGAGGAAAGGGACAGGCGCCAACCCCAAGGTGGGCATCGAGCTCACCACCGAAGGCTGGTGGACAGGAGAGAAGGGGTGTCCGAGAAGGCGGTTTGTTCCTTCCCCCAGCGCTATCCCTAGATGTGCAAAGAAAGAGGGCGACGTGCTAAGGTGGTTGGATAGGCTTCTTGGATCCTCGTCCCGGCCTCACTTTACTCTTTCTGGGCAAAGGGCGTCTGCTCCTATTTAAATTTTCCAAACTTCTAATAAGGCCTTCTGATCTGTACTAACGCAGACACGAAAGACACGACCTCCTTAAAAACCTTCCTGGATAGTGGAATACATCCTTCCTCCCGCCCCCTCGAAACGCGGTCCAGCCTGGGTAGGAGCTTGGCTAACCCGGCGCGCAACGGCGTGAAGGGGGTTAACGGGAGTTGGCTCCGAGTGGAGAGGCGGAGACGCGCTCCCATTGGTTGAAAGTTATCCGGGGGGTGTGGCCTGTGGGTCTCCGCACTCCACCCCCTTTCTCGCAGCCCCCCCCCACCCCTTCACCACTTTGTACCTTTCTCGCGGCGACGGCGAAGCGGGCCGGCCGGGCCGGACCAGACCAGACCCGACCGCGGGGGCGATGCGGCTGCTGCCCCTGCTGCGGACTGTCCTCTGGGCCGCGCTCCTCGGCGCCCCTCTGCGAGGGGGCTCCGGCCTCCGCCACGACTTCTACTGGAACTCCAGTAACCCCAGGTAGCCGGGCCGAACCCGGCCAGCAGCCAGCTGGGCCTGCGCGCTCCCAGGCCGGGCGCGCGCCCGACTCTCGCTCTGAGTGCGGCGCCGCCTGAGCCGGGCCGCGCGCCAGGGCTCCTTTGTTTGAGCCGGCGGGGGAGGGGGGAGGGGCTAGGCGCGCCCCGGTCTCCCCCCACCCGCACGTGTTGGGGGGCGGGCGGAGAACCCCAGCCCCGAGGGCGGTCGGTGGGGTCTTGGAGCCCGGAGCTGAGGGGCCACGGCCAGCGCTCCGAGCCCCGCCCCCCTCGCTTCTCTCCTGGCGATCCCCAGCCTCCCTCAGGCCTGAGCTGGGGCAGGCGGACCTCAGAGCTAGGGAGGGGGCTTTAGTCTCGTGAAAGAACGTGGGTTACTCTCCTGCTCGCTGGGCTTCCCCTCTGGCGCTCACCCGTCTCCTGATCTCGTTTGGCATCTCTGTTTCCATGTCGGTCATTATCTGTCCTATTTCTCTCCAGTCTCAGCCCAGCCCTTCTAGGTGAATCACCTTTAGGCAAGCAATTTGACCTCTCTAACCTCAGTTATCTCATCTGTAAAATGGGCTAACAATATTAGTACCCGGGAAATCAGACGGGTGAACTGAGGTCATGAGTTTGAAAGAGGTGTATGCTGTACAGATATAAACTATTATTTCTTTCTCTCTCCTGAGCTGCCTGCCTTTGAACCTGGGTATTTTTTACTGTTTCTATCCCCCTCCTCAATTCCCCCTGCCTTTCTCTGCTTTCTCCATCTGTTTTCCTCTCTGATTTTCTACTTGAGACAATCTGTGACTCTGTGCATTCATTCACTCACTAACATTTATTAAGCACATACTGTGTACCAGGACCTGTGCTAGAGTGCTTGGGATGAGATTGGTGAGAAGACCTAGACTCTGCCCTCTGGGAGCCCAAAGACCCCCCTGGGGAGGGCAGGCTGAGGGACAGGTCATTACAATACCAATACCGTGTGATAAGAGCTATTGTTCTCGGCTCTGAATTCCTCTCTCTGTTCCAGACCAGTGCCTCTGAATCACACGGAGGATGTGTTAAAAATTCAGGTTCCTAGTCCCCAACCCTGAGGTTTCTGGTTCATTCATTCAGTCCATGGATATTTATGGAGTGCTGTCCTTTTGCAGGACCCTTTTCCAGGCACCAAGGATGCTGTGGAACAAAACATACAAAGGCCCAGCTTGTGTTCTAGTAGGTCTGAGCTGAGCCCAGGAATCTGCATTTCTAATCAGAACTCCTGACGCTGGTGGTCCTCGGACCACCCATTGAGGGACCGTTGGAGGCCTTTCCTAAGTCAAGCTGGGCTGTGTGTATGGTGGGGAGGGGGCAAGTGGTTCCTGCTATAGTTGATGGTGTGAGGGGCAGCCCTTCCCACCTGCACTGGCTCCCCCCCCCCCAGCCCCGACAGCCCCCAAGAGGTGGGGAAGGGAGTCCTGAACAGGCTGAAGATGGGGTGATAGGTGGACAGGGCCCCCTTGTCCTGGCAAAAAGAGGGAGGCACCCCCTACCCACTCCCTCATTCTTTGTTTTACCATGGCTCTCTGTTCAATATTGGATTGAAGTCTAAAGGGCAGTGTCCCTCTCTGCATCTTTTTAAGGAGGACACTGTCCCCAGTCTCCATCTCTGCGACTGTGACTGCCTTCTAGGCTCAGATCTCTACCCCTTGCCTCTGCTCCAGCTTCGTCACAGCAGCCATCCAGCTAATATTTATTAAGCACAGGCGCTGTGCCAGGCCTTGGGCACTGGGGCTGGAGATATAGGTGGCAGCTCCAACCCGAAAGGCAGGGTGTGGTGAGAGGCCTTCTCACACTGAACCACCTGTTCAGGGCACTGCAGTCCCTTAACCTCTCTGAACCTGTGAATCTGTTACCTCATCCTTTTCTTAACACTCTTTGTGTCGGGAGTTGTTAGTCTGGTGAACTCGGGCCTTGCTGAGCTGCTCCCTCTGCAGAGGACAGGGAGAGGCTGGCAGGGACCCTGGGGAGGGTATCTCTGACCCTGGTGCTGCAGGCGTGCCGTGCCATGTCATGCCGCCCTCAGGACATGCCTACTTTGTGTCTGCAGGCTGCTTCGAGGGGACGCCGTGGTAGAACTGGACCTCAACGACTATCTAGACATTTTCTGCCCACACTATGAGGGCCCAGGACCCCCTGAGGGCCCCGAGACCTTTGCTTTATACATGGTGGACTGGCCAGGCTACGAGGCCTGCCAGGCACGGGGGGCAGGTGCCTTCAAGCGCTGGGAGTGCTCCCTCCCCTTCGCTCCGTTTGGCCCCGTTAAATTCTCAGAGAAGATTCAGCGCTTCACACCCTTTTCCCTTGGCTTCGAGTTCTTGCCTGGAGAGACCTACTACTACATCTGTGAGTGAGGAAGGGTGCACTGGCCGCCTCTGGGAGGGAGGTGGGGAGAGGAGCGGGCACCTGGCCGTGCCACCAGTCAATGGGGGACTGGGAATGACGGCCAGGCCTGGGAGGGGTGGGGCTGTGGACAGAGGGGCATGGGAGGGGACCTGAGTCCTGCACTGAGAAGGGGGACATCTAGAATGAGACTATGGAGAGGAGGAGAAAGCAAGAGGAGCTAGGAAAGGGGATGAGGGGGATGAGGGGGGTCACCTGGATGGGGCCCAAAAGCAAGGAAAAGCTTTCCAGGCATCTGGAGAGGAGAGAAGCTGGGAGAGTCTAAGATAGTCCGCAGAGCAGCCTGGGCTAACTTTCTCTGATTTCCCACTGCACAGCCGTGCCGACTCCCGGGGGTCCTGGCCAATGCTTGAGGCTCCAGGTGTCCGTCTGCTGCAAGGAGAGCAGTAAGTGGCTGGGCCACAGGGAGCAGCCCTGCTGACCAGTGTGGGATCCTTGGGAATGAGGGAAGGCACCGGAGGGTCTGGCGGCATCAGACGCGTCTGGGCCAGGCTGTATGCTGTGGCCTCTTCTCCCCGTGGAGCCCATGGGAGCCTCCCCTGCAGCCCTGGGTGCTGGGCCAACAGAATCGCATCTCCAGGGACAAGGCCCTTGGAAGCCTTAGGCGAACCGGTGGTCTCTAGTGGCAATTTGGGGGAGACTTGGAAGTTGGGTCTTAGAGGGGACGAGGTAGTAGATTATGGGAAGGCAGTGGCTGGTTTGGGAGACCCCAGAGAACAGGATGGGTGTGAACAGCTAATGGGGGACAGGCGGCTGCCAGAATGGGGGACCCATTAGTGTACCCCTCCCCCCTCACAGAGTCCGAGTCAGCCCATCCTGTTGGGAGCCCTGGAGAGAGTGGCACATCTGGGTGGCAAGGAGGGGGCGCTCCCAGCCCCTTCTGTCTCTTGCTGCTGTTGCTGCTGCCGATTCTGCGTCTCCTGCGAGTTCTCTGAGCCAAGCGGACCCTTCCTGCCACCCCAGGACCCAGAGGCCTCCCAAGGCTCCATGGAGGAGGAGCCCCTGCCACCTGAGCTGGGAATGCCAAGCCAGACAGACAAGATGGAGGAGCGATGGGGGGATCAGAGGGTCTGAGGTGGCCCTTGCAGGTGCCGGCCCCTCATCCCAGGTTGCAGAGGAACCACAGGGGAGCTGCAGACAGCCCTGGACACCTGGCGCCCAGGCAAGACAAACACAGGGTCTCCCTCAGCAGTTCTGGTGGTCTCACCCATCCCCCAGGAAGACTGGGATTTGGTGGGATTGGATCCTTGAGCCTGCTGGGGGCCAAGGCCAAAGACCTGGGGCAGGTGGATTGCTGGACCAGGGCAAGGAAGCAACCCAGGCCTGCCATCTGTGCCCAGTGCCCTGTGGGCCCCTTCCCTGGGGCAGCACCTTTCCCTCCCAGGGGGTCACTCACTTGTCTTCTGTGAAGACAGACTGGCCATGAGGCTGAATTTCATACCAATTTGTATTTTTATAAATGTCTGGACCAAACTCTCAATAAATCACCCATCTTTTTGTCGCTCTCCCCAGCCTACTGCCCTCAGGCTCCTTCCCTGACACCAGGACTCCCTGCAGCCTCTGCTCTCAGCTTGGCTTGGCCTGACCTCCATGCCAGCTGTGCCCAGGCCATCCATGCCAGACCTCGGTGGGCACCCCTCTGGGCAGTGTGGGGCGGGTGCCAGCAGCAGCTGTGGAGCTTGGCACCCTCTCCCACCTCCTTAGCTGGCTTCCTGTGCTGAGAAGGGGCAGATGCTCCTACCAGCCCACCTACTTGGGGCCCTGCCCAAACTGTGGTAGCACCAAGCAGCGCCGGTAGAAAGACAGCACCTGGGTTTGAGGACGCGGGTCCCTGAGATCCGGGCGTCCATCCTCCTCCCAAGGGCAGTGTGGGCGGGGCCTGGCCCAGAACTGGGAAGGTGGGGTCAGATCAAAGCCGCCTTCCCCAGCGGCCTCTTTGTTCTCCGCTTTTATAAGGAGGAGGGGTGGGGCAGAGGCGGGAGGGGTCCCTTTGCTCTCAGCCCCACCATCGCTCCCACCTCTGGCAGGCAAGGCTATGATCCCCCCCAAGCCCAACTGGGGCCCGCTTTCTGAATGTGTCCAGGGTGGAGCTAGGGGAAGGGGTACCCCTTCCCCCGCAGCTGCGCTCTACCCGCCACGGTGCCCCGCAGCCTCCATGGGCACCGTGCCGGGCCGCCTGGCAACGAGCCTACGATCGATAGGTGGATGTTGTGCTGATTAGCTCGGCGGCTGCGGCAGCGAGAGGCCGCGTGTGAACACGCTGGGGGCTGGGGGCCGCAGAGGGTGCTGGGGGTCTGCAGACTGACAGACTGAAATGCTGGGGATTGCGACCCCCGCCCTCACCCTTTGCTCACCTAGGTCACACCCCCATCCCTCTCAGTTAATTGCATTGCTCTGGCTGAGGCCTGGGGTGGAGGACAGCGGCGCGGGCGGAGCAGACACGAGTCGACCCCTCCCCCCATTCGAGGCCCCTTTCAGAAAATGCCATGTCCGTAGGTGCTTGTGCCTACGTATGCGTGTGTCAGGGCCCTCACCCGAAACCATCTTTAGCGAGGAGGAGGGGCCGGAGTGCGGAGGGCGTGGAGTCTGAGCTGAAGGGTGAGCTATGGGCTCGGTCTTCTGGTCCTGCGTTCGAGTTCCGTCTCTACTGTCATACAGGAGGGTGTCTATATGTCGCCATGGAAACCGACTGTACTGCTACCTCCGTCCCCCCGCCCCCCCCTCCCCCCCGCCAGTGAAACCGCAGGCGGGGCAGTCCGGGGCGATCGGTTAGTAGCCCCTGCCTTGCATTGAGGACTGGGAGCAGGGGACATCTCACTCTTCTGGCTGTCCCAGACACCCTCTCCTACCCAACCAGGCCCGGCGCGCTCGCTCCAAGTCGGGCCGGCGCGCCGGCCCTCCGCGGATAAGAACGCATGTGCGAAAGAGACCGGGCCCAGTCGGCTTTGCCTGCACTCCGACGCCCGCCCTCCCTCAGTGGGACGCGCATACTTGACACAGACACGCCCTCGCCCGCCGCCCAGCGGCCCGCAGGTGTGAAGGCCGACACCTCCCCAGCCGCGCACTTGGGCGGAAGGTCTCAAACTCAGGCCGGCCGGCCGCTGGCCTTAAGCCAAGTCAGCCCTCCCTACCCTCACTTTCTGCTCAGCCTGGGCCCTGCGCGGACAGCTGATTCAGTCGCGGGGCGCGTCCCCCCGGAAAGCAAGGGCCAAGTCTGCTCCTGGGGCGGAGATGCGCTGAAGACGCTGGGCGGGCTTACGGGACAGGGCCCTACCTCCTCTTGAGAAGTCCTCCAGGCGTGTTCCGGGGTGCGGTTCCAGGAGGCTTGGGCAGGCCTGCAAGTTTTGGGGCGTCACCCATCTCCCCTAAACTCAGCGGTGCTGTAGACGGCCGAGGGTGGGGCCGTCAGTTTGCTGGGCCTGCCCTAGTCTCCCAACCAGATGAGGAAACTCCTCGTCTCTACCTCACTCTATCTCGCTGGCTCAAGACCCTGAGTCTCTGCGATTCTATCCTGCTCCACACCTTCCTGGGTCGCCCTCTTTCCCTAGAGGCTAAACCCTGAAGTTTTGGTCTTTTTATGTGGCCCCTCCCTTTTTTCTTCTCTTTTATTAATTCCTTCCTTCCTTTCCTTATTCATTCATTTAGCAAATTGTGAGCTCCCAACGCGCCCGTCTGTCAGTAGGCCACATCCACTGGGGTCGTCGGGGGATCCCCAGGGGTGACGCAGTTGTAGAGGGGCACCGTGGCTTCCAACTAGCCAATAGAATCCGGGGGCCTGGGGCATGAGGTCATCAGCGGTGATGCCCATTGGTTCAGGCCTGGACCCTAGGAGGGGGTCCCCATAGCAACCGACTGTGCGTCCCAGCGTACCCTGAAGAATGGTGGGTGCCTGAGCTCCAGAGGCAGCTCGGGTGGTGCTTGGGTTGGGGGCGGGGAGGCTGGGGTGGAGCCCAGCTTCCCAGATCCTGCAGCCCTAGCCCAACCAAGCTCTTACCTTCCTTTTTCTCACTAAAGTAATGGTCAGTGCCCCCTAACCCAGGAAAGCTAGGAGGGGAGCGCTGACAACAGCGCTGGGGTCTGGGTGCCCCGTTACTGCCAGCAGGAATGATAATTCTGAGATCCTCGTGTTCATCTGCATACAGTCTGCATCTCATTTGCATTCTCTTCATTTAAGGTCAAATTGGGCAGACGTCTCCACGTCCCCAGCCCTGCCGCTGTCTGTATCCTGAATCTATCCCTTCATCTCTCTCAGTTGTCCAGTTCCTTACCCCACCCCTCTTCCTAGCCTCCAACGTCTCCTGGGGTAGGAGGGGGCGCAGCCCAGCAAAAGGAGAAAAGATAAGAAGTCCGCCTCCCCCTCTGGATATTTGGCGACAGATGGGGAGGGCTGGTCTGTACTGCCTAGAGACTAAATTGGCAAAGCAAATGGTGGGGGGAAGTGCCCTGAGCTGGACTGAGGGTCTCCAGGGCCAAATCACCCACACGCCTGGCAGGGTGCTGGAACTGGGGACGCCTGCTTCCAGTGAGGGGCAGGCCTGCCCACCTGTCTGGTGCCAGGGCAGCTTCCTTCCTCCAATTAAACCCTAATGAGGTGTCATTAACCCCTACATTGCCTGCCAGCCCTCAGGTGGAACTCGAATTCATGGTCTCATCTCACACTTGAGTGAAGAGGGAGAAAGGAGAGCTTTTGAGGAAGCTGAGAGGCAGTCAGATCAGAAGACCAGAAGATCTGGGGGGACAGAGGCAGAAGTAGCCTGCACTTGATATCCTCTGTGTGCTTCTGGGGTGGGGGGGTCCCACTGTCTGGATGCATTTAATTTCTGTTCCTCAATTCAACAATTACTTACGAAGCACCCCACCTGCTCCTACTAACTATCAGGCTGCATGCTAGCTGCTGGGGATAACACTTGTATAAGACAAGATCCCTTCCCTTAAGAAACCTTCCAATTACTTGAGGAGACAAACTGGCCAACAAATAATTATGCCAAGTGCAAATGCTGTTATAGGGCCATGTACACAATGCTATGGGAACACAGGGAAATGGGCTGTCAGAGCAGGTTTAGGTTTTGAAGGACAAAGTTATAGCAGGGAGGCAGGGAGGGTGTGTGTTTGACTCAGTGTGGGTTCACACTTAGCTGCCTTCTCAGGACTGCTGGTGTCTGCCCTCCCAGAGCTGTATGTTTTGCATCTGTGTATACGTGTGTGAGTGTGTCTATGTGGAGTCTGGCTCCCTCTGTGTCTGGAATCCCTTCTCCTGAGCACACGTTGTGGTTTTATTACAGATCGATGTTTGCTGTGAAGCTTTTGCACAGATTAGCCCGAACCTGCCCAGCCCAGGGGAGGGAACTGGAGAACCAATGTTGGCTCTTTGGGAAGGGGTGGGAAGGCACCATCTTCACACCTGGGGGCCCAGACCCTTGGCTGCCCAAGTGGCAGCAGGCTGGCCAAGGGAGGCAAAGAGCTGGGCCCCAGGCTATGGTAGGGTATGCCCAGGCCCAAGTCCCTCTGCCCCTGGCTCCCTAGAGGAGACATGGGTTTGCAGCCACCACTCCCCACCAAGATCTCAGGCCCCCTCCCCCAGCCTGTTCTTCTGTCTGCGGAGGAGCAGGCCGGCTCAGACCTGTCTGCTGTTCTCTCCCGCAGGGAGCTGATCCTTTCCAGGGAACTGGAGAGGGCTGGGGAATGCTGGGGCTCACTGGGAGGCCCCAGGTCCCCCACCCTGGCTCTCCTGGCTCTCGGGAGTTCTCCAGCCGGGATTCTCCCCACCCACTCTGGAGTGCCGTTTCTCGGGGTTTTACCCAGACATAGCCATCTTTGCCAAGGAAGCCCTCAACGGCTAGACCGGGGTGGGGGGGCCTAGAGCTCTGGCAGTGAGGGCAGGCATGTGGGGGGCAAGGAGATTGTGATGGTCTCTGTACTCAGACACCTCTCCTCGAATTCCCTCTTGCAGCCACTTGCTAGAAAGTTCAATGTTGGTGGTAGGAAAGAGAAGAGAGTCTGGATCAAGGGAAAAATTCAGGAGCTAAGGAGAGGCTCTGAAGTCTAAGGAGAAGGTCAAGGACCCCTCTTTCCACACTGTCAGGGGTGACGACTTCCATTTTGAGCTGTAACTTCACCTCTGCCTGAATCCATCTGACCTTTTCCCCACGCATCTCTCCTCCCCAAGCCCTAGGCCACTTCTCCCACGACAACAGCCATTAGAGAAGGTTGGAAATGGGGGATGTCATGCATGGTGCCAGGCAGGGTCTCAGCTCCCGCTCCCCACATAAGAACGTAGGACACAGTGAGGCCAAAAAGGAACACCCACGGAGCCACAGGCAGGGGAGTCATGCTACTATCTTCTCGCTGGCGGCTGGGTTGGAGAAACAGGGAGCAGGAGCCACACTGTTCTCAACCCTCACTGCACCGCTTGCAAGCTCAGCCACCACTTCTTGCTAGCCCCCATTTTTTCTGCTAGTGTAGCCACAGCAGTTATATTAGTGGCCAATGGCTCACTGGTTACAGATGACGGCCAACTAGCCACAGCTGATGGCCATTTACTACCTGAGCCAGCACCTTCCCATGTGAGGCCGGGAGCCTGGAAACTGCTTTCTGGGGCTCTGTCCCCACACTCCACCCCTACAGGCTCTCGCCTCACAATCTACGCGACAAGCGTCTTCCGCGACGGACCCTGTGCGAGGAGCCTGGAGGTGAATGCAATATCCTGGACACAGCCAGGCTCTCAGGGCACAGTCAGGGTTTCTCAGGGCACCACCAGTACTTCTGGGCACAGCCAGACTTACTGGGCTTCTTAGGGTACCACCAGTCTCCCCGGACACAGCCAGGGTTTCTCAGGGCACCACCAGTACTTCTGGGCACAGCCAGACTTACTGGGCTTCTTAGGGTACCACCAGTCTCCCCAGACACAGCCAGGGTTTCTCAGGGCCCTGCCACTCTCTCTGGGCACAGCCAGACTTCCTGGACTCAGCCACGGTTCTCAGGGCACTGCCACTCTCTCTGGGCCTCTCAGGGCACCGTGCTGGAACAACAGCGGCTCACAGTCAAGGTGCTTACATAGTCTCAATGGTGACCGGTCAAGACACAAAAGCAAACCTCCGCCAGTTCCACTACATGGTGGTATGTTCCCAAACAGTCAAATGGTCCATTAAATTAGGGATGGAACCCATTCCCCATAGTCCACAGTCATTTGCCAGGGCTGTCCTGGGGGGGGGGAGGGACGACCTTGACCTCACCGGCATCTCCCACGGAGGACTCAGCAAGCCTTTCCTCCTGGGACTACAAGTCCTGCATCCAGGCTGCCTCAGCAAGCACTTCCCAGCCCACAGGGCAGCAAAGACCTTTGCTTTCTCCGGCCGATGCTGGTTGGGGAACCATCCATGTCTTCCCACCCCTCCACGGGGGTCCAGCTCTCTGGCAGCTGCTCCTCCTGGTCTTCCTCAGACTGGGTGTTCATACGCACAAACTGCTCCACTGTCCTTTGGAGAGCTTTGGCTGGCACCGTACCCTGCTCGCTGCGCCATTTGTCGTGCAGGGTGCCAGGCGGGGTCTCAGTTCCCGCTCCCCACATAAGAACGCAGGACACGGTGAGGCCCAAAAGGAACACCCACAGAGCCACAGGCAGGGGAGTCGTATCACTATCTTCTCGCTGGCGGCTGGGTTGGAGACACAGGAAGCAGGAGCCACACTGTTCGCAACCCTCACTGCACCGCTTGCAGTCTCAGCCACCATCTTGCTAGCCCCCACTTTTTCTGCTAGCGTAGCCACAGCAGTTATATTAGTGGCCAATGGCTCACTGGTTACAGCTGACGGCCAACTATCCACGGCTGATGGCCATCCAATCACAGTTGATGGCCATTTACTACCTGAGCCAGCACCTGTCTATGTGAGGCCGAGAGCCTGGAAACTGCTTTCTGGGGCTCTGCCCCCACACTCCACCCCTACAGGCTCTCGCCTCACAATCTACGCGACAAGCGTCTTCCGCGACGGACCCTGTGCGAGGAGCCTGGAGGTGAATGCAATATCCTGGACACAGCCAGGCTCTCTGGGCACAGCCAGGGTTTCTCAGGGCACCACGAGTACTTCTGGGCACAGCCAGACTTACTGGGCTTCTTAGGGTACCACCAGTCTCCCCAGACACAGCCAGGGTTTCTCAGGGCACCACCAGTCTCCCCGGGCACAGCCACGCTTCCTGGACTCAGCCAGGGCACTCAGGGCACTGCCACCCTCTCTGGGCCTCTCAGGGCACCCTGCTGGAACAACAGCGGCTCACAGTCAAGATGCTTACATATTCTCAATGGCGGCCGGTCAACACACAAAAGCAAACCTCCGCCAGTTCCACGACATGGTGGTATGTTCCCAAACAGTCAAATGGTCCATTAAATTAGGGATGGAACCCATTCCCCATAGTCCACAGTCATTTGCCAGGGCTGTCCTGGGGGGGAGGGACGACCTTGACCTCACCGGCATCTCCCACGGAGGACTCAGCAAGCCTTTCCTCCTGGGACTACAAGTCCTGCATCCAGGCTGCCTCAGCAAGCACTTCCCAGCTCACAGGGTAGCAAAGACCTTTGCTTTCTCCGGCTTATGCTGGTTGGGGAACCGTCCATGTCTTCCCACCCCTCCACGGGGGTCCAGCTCTCTGGCAGCTGCTCCTCCTGGTCTTCCTCAGACTGGGTGTTCATACGCACAAACTGCTCCACCGTCCTTCGGAGAGCTTTAGCTGGCACCGTACCCTGCTTGCTGCGCCATGTGTCGTGCAGGGTGCCAGGCAGGGTCTCAGTTCCCGCTCCCCACATAAGAACGTAGGACACGGTGAGGCCAAAAAGGAACACCCACGGAGCCAAAGGCAGGGGAGTCATATCACTATATTCTCGCTGGCAGCTGGGTTGGAGAAACAGGAAGCAGGAGCCACACTGTTCGCAACCCTCACTGCACCGCTTGCTAGCTCAGCCACCATCTTGCTAGCCCCCATTTTTTCTGCTAGTGTAGCCACGGCAGTTATATTAGTGGCCAATGGCTCATTGGTTACAGCTGACAGCCAACTAGCCACAACTGATGGCCATTTACTACCTGAGCCAGCACCTTTCCATGTGAAGCCGGGAGTCTGGAAACTGCTTTCTGGGGCTCTGTCCCCACAGGGGAGAACAAATGGAAAAAAGAGTTTGGGGCTAGTGTGGGTGGGTGGACGTCAGGAGATAACCTCTCCATAGTAATGACAGGAGGCCTCCATTAATCAAACACCTCATGGGTCCCAAACACCATGCTAAGCGCTTCCCAGACGGGCTCTTCATCCTCAGAAGCACCGCCTCCTGGAGGCAGGGTGTGATGAGCCCCACTTTACAGGGGAGGAAGCAGTCCCAGAGGATAGAAGTGCCTAGCATCGTCAGTGAGCAGTGGAACTGGAATTCAAACCCAAGCCCACCCTGGCCACTGCTAAGCCAGACTCCCTCCCTCTCAGCTTTTCTGGAAGCACACTCAGGGGAGTCACCCCCCCCCCCCAGGGGAACACCCCAGATGCCTCTGCGTCAGGCTTCTCAGCTTGCCGTCAGGCTTCTCAGCTTGCCGGGCTCATTAGAGGGATCAGGGCATGACTGATCAGAGGCTATTACACCCCGGCCCCACCCGCCAAGCCCTGTGTCCTCATTTCCTGTGTGGGGGCCACACATCAGTGCATTGTGTTCCCTGTTGTCGGTTACATATGTGGTTCCATGTCAACTCACGGACCTCAGAGCCCCCTGTAGCCATGATGACACACACACTTGGGAATCAGGAGACCCGTGCACTGCCCTTCTTGTTGACACCAGGATCACACGCGCCCGCCTATACCGGGGCACACCACACCCACCTGCCTACACTGGGGCACACACTTAGGCCCTGGGCAAGCTGCAGAACCTGTGAATATTTCATGTGTGGAGCTGGCGGCTGCTTCTCCTGCTCGCACACATCCCATCCTCCCTTTCACAGGCTCTTGTTTATTTGTTTAATGAATTATTTATCCGTGGCCCCTCTTCCCTCCCGGCCCCCCCTTCCCCCAGGCCCTCGCCTCCATGATTTATTGAACACAGCTCAGCTCTGCGGTTGCCACCCAAAGTCCCAGGAGCCATGTCGGGCCACAGAGCCTGAGTCCTCCCTCTGCCCCGGACCTGTTCAGCTCCCTGTTTCCTTGGCCCCAGGGGCGGGGGCTGAGACACCACGTTCAGAGTGTTTCCAGGGGCCTGAGCGCCGTGCTCCTGGGAGAACATGGCAGCCAGCCGTGGACTGGCAACCCTGAGGGTCAGCGGGAAATGAAGGCAGAGCCTGCGGGAGAGGAGAAAAGAGGCCTAAGGCCCGAGAGAGAGCGAACCAGCCGGGGAGAGAACCCCAGACTCAAGAGGGGCCTCACCCTCTAGAGGGGTGTTGATTAGGGAGGGCCCAGGCCTTACACACCAGAGTTTCAAACTATAGCTTGTGACCCATTGGGGTAGTGAGCCAAGAAATCAATTTTATGGATCTCGACCAGCTTTTTAGTTTATTTAAGAAAAAGTTAAGCATAGAACAGAAGAAAAATATCAGAGTGTATCCTCTGTAGTAAATGTTAAGTATCGGTTCATGAAAATTACTGTGTCAGTTATATGTAAGTGTGTGTGTACTGTATGTACTATATTGCAGATGCAAAATATACATCCCATTGCTGTGATGGGTCAGTCAGGAAAGATTTGAGTCCTATACCCCTGGATGGAAGCCTGCATCCTTCCATGACCTGAGTGCCACCGGAAGAGGCCGGCTTCAGATCAGGCCCCAGGCCTTACACCCAGAGAACGCTGGAGAAGCCGTGAGTAGAGGCCTGGAGATAGGACCAGGCATTACAGCTGGAAGCACATATTCCACAGTCAGGACTGACACACCAGCGCACATATGCAGTTTGTACATGGCACACTTAGCCACCCCAGCGGTGAGTCGAGGCTGACCTCAGCCCCAGCTCCCCGGCTAAGATGGGGAGAAATGCGGGGCCACCTTCTGCTGACAGACGCGGTTCCTTGTCTCTTCACACAGGCACCACCTGCCACTTGCCAGGAGATGCACCCTAAGGACTGGGTCTGGGTCTGCACAGAGGGGTGCTTTTTCTTTCATTATTATTATTATTATTATTGGGGAATATTGTTTTCAATCTAGTTGAAGGCGCAGCTCATTGGCCCATGTAGGACTCGAACCAGCGACCTTGGTCTTATGAGCACCACGCTCTAACCACTGAGCAAATTGGCCACCCACCTGGGCTCAGCTCCAAGCTCAAGCCGTTATTTTCAATCTAGTTGTGAAGGGCACAGCTCACTGGCCCATGTGGGAATCGAACTGGTAACCCTGTTGTTCAGAGCTCGTGCTCTAACCAACTGAGCTAACCGGCCGCCCCAGGGCACTTATTCTAATTCACACAAAAGCCCAAATCAGCCAGCAGCTCATTCAGATAGAGGCCCCAATAGACAAAGCACCAGATCCCATAGACAGAGGCCTTACGGCGAATATCTCAGAACTTAAAGACCAGAGGCTTACACCCCATAGAGAGAGCTGCTTAAATCCTATAGAGTGGGCTCCAGATGCTAGAGAGAAGGGCTCAGTTATGATGTGAAGGTGTGTGTGAGGGTGCTAGTTCTGAAGGGGAGAATCTGGGCCCTATGAAAATGCCTCCTCCCCCCGTAAGTGGGATCCAGACTCTACAAACATGGAGCTGAGGCTTCTAGAACGGCAAGCTCCACTCCCTGGGAACATGGGCAGCCTCTCTGCCAACTGTGGGCCCCACAGATAGAGCTTCCCTTTGCAGAGCAGGGAATGTGGGTAGCGGGGAGGGAGCTTGGATTTGTGGCACCTGGAGTAGGCAGGTTAGTTTCATTTGGGTGAAACAAATCTCCCTGGAGATGAGGAGTCTCAGGGGAGGGAGAGCTGTTTGTAAAGTGCCCTCTTCCCACCCCAAAGGGCCTAATTTATTTTCTGGCTTCTGAGTAGGGACAGGAGATCTCCCGGTGGAGAGGAGCTGAGGGAGGACAGAGCTTGCTCTCGCCTGGCAGCAGCTAGGCACCTGTTCTGGATGGCACTGCCCCTCCCCCAAACCCAACACAGGGGTGGACTTGTGGTCAGGACGTCTGTCCTGCCAGATAAGCAGATGAAACGTGGCTGTATGTCCTCTCTGCTGTAGTACAGAAAGAAAAGATAACATGCCCGTGCCCCTGGGCACAGGTGGTTGGCCTGAGTTCTGAGAACATAGGCTGAGACCTGGTCCTCCTGTCCAGCGGGCTGAGCCTCTCAAAAGAGAAGAGGGGTGGACACCCCCTAGGTCTGGATTCTAGACTATTTCCCTCAACTTCTACTTCCTAGGAAAAGAGAGGAGAGCACAGAGCGGTGTGTGTGCCAGAGGGTGCGTGTGTCTGGGTGTGTGCTCCTCTGTCTCTGTATCTAAGTGCCTGTATTTGCACAGATCGCTAGTTATCGGATAGTACCCTTACCTGTGTGTGTGTGAGCGCGCGTGTGTGTGTGCACGTGCACAAGTCTACCTGTGTGTCTGTTTGTCCATGTCCATGTCAAGTGCCTGTGCTGTGATCTGTGTTCTCAGCCTCTGGGTGTCAGTGCTTTTCCTCCTGAAACTGTGTGTGTTATGTCTGTGCCTGGGGGTCCCTGTGAGGACGTTGACTGTGGAGAGAGCAGCATAGGAGGGAGAGTGCCTGGGGACACGAATGGCCACGCTGGGAAGGGGCCCCCTTGATTGTGAGTGAGGATCCTTTGTAGGTGTCCCAGAAAAGCCTGGTTTGCTCTTGCTGACTCTCTCCCAGTCCCCTCCTCCACTTTGGGCCCTGGACTGCCACAGGTCCTTCCAGCACCCAGTACTGACATTCTTGGGGACTGAGCTCTTCTACCCCACCTCCAAGAAAAACAAGCCTCAAGCTCAGCTGGGGGCTTCAGGTCAATAGCTGTCTGGTCCTTGGTGCCAGCTGAGGGGCTTCTCCCCCACTCTCTAGAACCCACCTAACTCTTCATTCACCTGGGAAGAGGCGCATGGAAGGAACAGAGGGCCAGACGCTTGGTTCAGAAGGAAGGAGGTCTAGCTCTACTGATTAAGAGGTCCTGGACCTCCCAGCTTCTTTTCAAGTCTCCTTCCCCCCATCCCAAAGATAAATGAGCTCAAGGAGACCCAGATCCCGGTCTTCACCTCCCTAATCCTTCCCCTGGGAACTCCAGACCGGGCAGCTGAAAACCCAGGACCAGCGGCAGCAAATTAAACCTAGGAGGGAGAGGTAAGCAGCGCGGGCTGTTGGGGAGACGGTAGCACTGCCCCTACCTCCCACGCGCCGCGCGCTCCGGGCCCCAGCGGGGCGGGGCCTGGGCGGGAGCGCGCCAGGGGCGGGGCTTCGGAGGCGCGCCCGGCAGGGCGGAGGGAAGGGCTGGGGGCGTGGCCTAAGGATCGGGGGCCGGCGGCGGCGGCAGCAGGGAGCTGGGAAGCGAGAATCCGGGAGCGCGGGGCTCAGTCGGGGGGCGGCGGCGGCGGCGGCTCCGGGGATGGCGGCGGCTCCGCTGCTTCTGCTGCTGCTGCTCGTGCCGGTGCCGCTGCTGCCGCTGCTGGCCCAGGGGCCCGGGGGGGCACTGGGAAACCGGCATGCGGTGTACTGGAACAGCTCCAACCAGCAGTGAGTCGGGGGCCAGGGAGCCGTGCGTCCCGCGTCAGCGAGGGGGTACCTGGGGGGCCCGGGAAGTCCTGGGGGAACCTGGGGTGGGCGTCCTGGGAGAGCACAGCTGGGGGCTGGGAAGCGACGGAGAGGGGGACACACTCTATGGGCGTCTGTAAAACTCAGGAGGGGGTCTGAAAGAGGCTGTTGAGGTATATAGTAAGGCGAGCTTGGGCCGTGCGGAGGAGGCTGCTCAGGGACCCCGCACCCCACTTTGGCTTCTCTCCACACCTGCCGCTGGTATAGCGTACCCCCATACCACAGTGCCCCCATCTTCACCCCCTTCTGCCGGGCTGAGGTTTGGGAGTACCAGTGTGGTAGGGATAGGCCGCCGGCACTTGGGGGGCCCAGGGATGACCTGTTTTCAGTGGTGAGGATTTCAAGGGGTTCTGTCTCCGACTCCTGCTTTAAAAGTGGGGTCCAGAGCTGAGACAGGGAGTTCGACTGAGCAGCTCCTCAAACGAAGGCAAATGGTGCCCTGGTTGTGTGGATAAACCCGGCTGGAGTGAGCTGGGACTGGGTCGCGAGTTGGGGGGCCCTGGGGGTGTTGCTTGGTGAGGATGGGGACGTAGTGTACCGGTGAAAAGGAAGCAGGGAGATGTCGGCGTGTCACACGCGCACACACACACGCACACACACCCGCCCGGCTGAGAACGGCGTGTGGCTCCAGTGTAAGCGGGCGTGCGCGGCTGTCAGTGTGCGTGTGTGTCTGAGTGTGTGATTTGTGTGTCTGCGTCGGCGATCGTCTGGGGGTGGGAGCGGGCGACGGGTCGGGGAGGGGGCTGCGGTCGCTGTCCGCGTGGCCGGCCGCGTCTGGGCTCGGGTGGCTGTCGGCGCCGCCGCGGTCTGGGCGGGTGTCAGGGCGGCCGTGTGGTTTCCCCGGTGTGTGGCGCGGCGGCTGGGTGCCGGCTGCGGGGCCAGATCCTCATTCTGCTCAGTCCTCGCTGCCCTTGTCTTCTCCTCCCCGCCAACCGCCGTGTGGATCACCCCGGCCGCCTCCGTGTGTGTCTGTGTGTTGGGGGTGATCCCTGGGGACGCGGGGGTCACTGTCACACCTGCCCAGGCGGCGGCGCCCGCACTGCCTCGGGCTACCCACCCCGGGGGGGAGACTCGGGAGCAATGGCGAGGCCCCAGGGGAGGGGACCCAGAGGGCCTGGTGGCTGCGACCTCCAACCTCCCAGGGGAGGGGCTGCCGCTCGCCGCTCCGCTCTTTGTTGTTTGGGGCTCCGCGCCTCCCCCTCTCCCTCCTCGCGCCCGGAGTGTCAGACTGGGGGTGGGGATGAGCCAACGACGACCCCCTCTCGCTTTCCTTGGAAACCTAGGAGTGAGGATGCGGCCCCTCCCCCCCGGAGCGGGACTCGGAGAACTCCGGGGGCGCTGGGGGCCGACTCCCCAGGTCTATCTAGCTCGTCCCCCTCCCCCAGAACCCACACGTCCGCCCCCCGCCCGGCTAGAGTCTGGCGGGCGGTGGAGAGCGCGCAGGCGAGGGGCCTGGGTTCCCCACCATCCTCGGGGCGCCCCCGCGTTCCTAACGGAAGCCAGAGCCAGGGGTATGCGGGAATGGCAGGGGGGGGTGTTGTTGATCAGGTTCGCCTCCCCCGCATACACCTGGGCGCAGGTGAAAGCCCAAGGGAGGGGATGAGAGAGCCCCGGTTCCCGGAGCCTCCCTTCTGACTTCCCGGCTACCCACAGGTCTGGACCGGCAGAGGTGGGAGAGGGTGCGCAACCGGCCGGGAGGCCGCCCCCGCCCCCGCCTCGCTTCCTCTGCCTTTGTTGCCGCTGCGCCGGGCTCCCCGGCTCTCTCACTGCGGCAGCCGCGGCCCCATAAATCGTGAGAGCGACGTGCTCCGGAGCCGGGAGTGGAGAGGGCCAGGGAGCTGGGGGCGGGGCCGAGCCGAGCCACAGGCTCCCGCGCCCCCTCCCCCCGGTCACGTGAGCCGGCCTCCTGGCTCCCACCCCCTGTCACGTGCGGAGGGTCTCTGCCCCTTGGGGTCACGTAGAGAGGGTCCTGCGACCCCTCCTCCTGGGGTCACGTGGGAGGGTACGGGTGGGACACGTGCGGCGGCCTCCTTTGACAGACCTGGGGCCTTGCCCTGCACGAGGCCGCCATCTCGCCCCCTGCCCCCCATTCCGTTTGGTCCCCTGGAACAGGCGAGACCTTTGCCCAACCTGGCTTAGAAACTAGGGATGGCGGGACTATACTGGAAGGAAGCATAAGAGTGTGAGGTCAAGGGGTCCCCTGAGCCCGGAACTGAAGGGGGGCGGCCTTTGGCCGAATATGTGCGCTCCGGCCTGTGCTTCATTTCTTTGCGGAACTGAGCAGAGGTGTTGGTATCCGCCCGTACTCAAGAAGCCTCAGGAACACCTTCCTCTAGCTGTCTCCCTACCTGTCTCTAGCTCTGAAATGTTTCAGTTCTGATCTTTCATTCATACATTCAACAAATATTTATTAAGGCTCTACAGCGTCCACGTTGGTCTCTCTGTTTTCTCCCTGTCGCTGAGTGTGCCTTGCGCCCCTGTATTCTTCTCGTCTCGCCGTCTCTGCCCCTGCTGTCTGTGGGCCTCGGGACCGGCCTCTACGTCTCTCCTTGCCTCCAAGTCTCTCGGTTCTCATTCTCTTCCCTCTTCCTCTCGGTTTCCGGATCCCATTCTATGTGCCTTGCTCCCTTTCCCGGATTGCTCAGCTCATCTCTCCTCTCGGTGTGCGTCTCGCTCCCCCTTGGTTTCTGTGTGGCTCGCTTTCGGCCGGCCTCTCGCGCTTCTCCGCCGCTGCAGATCAATAAACCTTCGCCGCCGCCGCCGCCGCTGTCGCAGGGAGGAGGGGCGGGGATGTGGGGCGCGCTGATTCTCTCCCACCCGACGCCGGCCGGAGAAGCCCGGGGTCCGGTGGTCCCGGGATGGCCAGACTCGGCGGGGCTGGGTGCGGAGACCGAGGACGCCCGAGGGGTGCTGAGGTGTCAGCGTGCACGCGCCGCCCCGCGAGCGTTCCCGCCACCCACCCACTCAGCCCCGAGCGCGGACCCCACGCCGCGCACACGTGGTCCGGCCTCGTCTGCTGGAGCGAGCGGCGCGCAGCCTCGGGGGCGCGCGCTAGAGGGGAGGAGAACCGGGTCCGGTGTCTTTACATCCCTCCTCCACTTCCTTTGCTCTGCATCCTGGCTCTAGGGGTGGGGGTAGGGATTTAACAAGTTCAGGGCCCCTTGGGATCCTTTCCCTACTCCCTGGCCGTATAGACACCCTGTTTGCTTGCTCTTAATGGCCCGGGAGGGGGGAGGAGGTTTGCTTCTTCCCGGTCTCCCCGCCGCCCACCCGCCAGGCTCTAGCAGACAGAGCACTGAAGCAGTGGAAGAGAGAGGTGGGAATGTGCACCGGCGGCGAGAGCTGGAGAGACGGTGGAACCGGGGAGGGGCCCCTCCAGGTGGGGTGTGTCAACACTCGGCTTTCTTCGGGAGAGGTGGGAGGCTAGCAGGGGATGGAGTGAGGAAGAATAGAGACCTGTCTGAAGGAACAGGCACAACCCAGCCCCCAGATCCCTCCCGGGGGTGCGGCTCTGGAGGAGGGGTTAGCAGCTAGCTTCCCCAGGCTTGGGGCACCTCCCTCTTCACTGCCTGGACAGGAAGGATGACAGATTCAATGAAAGCGCCCAAGCCAAGCAGACACCTCAGGAGTGTGGCTGGGGAGTCCTGGCCTGCTGCCCTTCTGCCCCCAGTCCACGAGATTCCAATTGGGCACAGCCATTCCACAAGCACATCTTTTTCTCCTACATGCCCAGCTTTGGGGGCATTTCCTGCCACCCAGCCCAGGGATAGGTAAGAGGTGGCTTCTCTTCACTTGTGGTTACCCAGCAACCTTTCTATAAGGCTAGTCGCCACCCCGCTGGGGAAAGTGAGGTACCTATAGGAATAGCTCCGGCTTTTGCTTACTCGCTGCTGGCATGGGGTATGTTGTAGGGGGACTGGGCAGCCCTCAGGGAGGGGCCACTTCAGAGCAGGGCAGGAAACCTGGGTGCGGCTTAAGGACGGAGGGCTGTGCAGCTGCTGCAGACCTGGCCCCCTCCCACTGGGGGCCTCCTCCTCAAAGCCCCAGCAGGTTGGCTTCGGGGTTGAGGATAGAGAGGCAGACCTCTCGAGTGGTGGCAGCTGGGAGCCAGGCCTGGTCTAACTAGTTTTCCTGCTCCCAGTGCCTCAGGCCGAGACTCCTGCCCACCTGAGTGCCAGGGCCAGGGAGGGGCCTGAGTGACCCATCACTCCCGTGGGAACCAAGTGGGGCTGGTGACATTCCTGATGAGTCAGTGAGGCTGTGCCCATTCTTACTGGGGTGCCCCAGCACCAGCACTCACCTGTCTGCCTAACTGCCAGGCTTGGATGGGAGGCCGTGGGGAGTGGGCAGCAAAGCAAGGCCAAGGAAGTAGGGGTAAGGTGGGAGGGACCCTCGAGGCCGCACCCCATGCACAGGCCTCTAAGCTCCTTTCCCTAATAGATCTAATTACTGTTTGTGAAACTGGGAGGTGCTCGGTGACAGAGGGAGCCAGTTCTTCCCCTCAGGGCGTTCTCAGGGACCAAGGACCCCAGTGGTTTGACACTGTCAAGTGTCCCACACTTTCCTGTGTCCACCACACTCCCTCTCACTGTGAAGATGTGTGCATTCCCACTCTAAGGAAATGAAGGGGAGCGCCTGCCTTCTTGTCTGAGTTTCTTTCTCCATTCAGACGTTTCTCCCCTACCCACATCACTCAGTACCACCGTTAAGACCAGGGCTTACCGTAGGTGATGAGTAGTAAGGCAGGTGGAAATTGCCAGGGACCCAGCATCTGCTTCTGTGTCCCACAGGAGGCTGGAGGAAGTAAGAGGCACAGACATCTTGCCTGGGCACCATGCCCACTGCTCTGCCTAGCATCGTTAAGGGGCAGTGGTGCCCAGGCTGAGAAGGGAGATGTGTAGAGACAGACGTTTTGGCTGGTTGGCGTGATACCATGTGGAGCCTTGATCTTGAGTCCCTTAGCTCCCTGATCTGTTGCATCACATTATTGGGGACCTAATTGCCCATGGCCTCAGGGTGGAGGTCAGTGGGACTCAAAGTACAGAGACCAGTAATACTGTAGAGAGGACATGTGCCAGTGTGTGTGTGGGGGGGAGGGCAGAGAGAGAGTTTAAGATTGCAGGACACGGTGGTCAACCAATACTGGCATGAAGGTCCAGCATAGGAGCTTTTCTGTGTGTCTGCCGCCTGTGAGTGGGCGGTGGACATATTTGTGAATGTGCCATAGACCTATGCATGTATATGCATGAAGCTTCCATACATACATGTCTGAGGGCAGGTCCTGTCGAACTGGCCTTGGGGGAGGACTGGCAGCCGCAGGAAAGCATGCAGGGAGAGGCGATGGAGGGTGCGCATCTGTCAGAAGGGATCCCTCCCACCTTCGCCCTTCCCATCACCGCCTCAATCCCTCCGCCCCACTGGTGAATTACAGGGCATGGATGGAGGAAATCCGGGCCTGGGTCTGGGAGTCGCAGGGGCCTGCGCCGTTTCTGTGGTAACTAAAGCATGCGTTCCCTCCTTCCCTCCATCTTTCTCCCCGCCTCCTTTCCTTGGAGGCCGGCCGGGCTTCCCTGCGCCTTTGCTGCCCTCTGGTGGCCGCCAGTGGGAGAGAACAAGGAGCCGGCAAGAAAGGCCAGTGAGAGAGGTCTGGCGGCACTAGGGCCGTGGGGACAGACAGGGACAGAGAAGAGAGGACGCCCCGAAAAACAGCCGGGAGGCTCGGGGACTCTGGGGAAGGTATGCGGCTCGAGAGGTGGAGAGCGGGCTGGCGTGGGGTTTCTCTCTGACCCGCTGCCGGTCCCCCGCAGCCTGCGGCGAGAGGGCTACACGGTGCAGGTGAACGTGAACGACTACCTGGACATTTACTGCCCGCACTACAACAGCTCGGGGCCGGGCGGCGGGGCGGAGCAGTACGTGCTGTACATGGTGAGCCGCGCCGGCTACCGCGCCTGCAACGCCAGCCAGGGCTTCAAGCGCTGGGAGTGCAACCGGCCGCACGCGCCCCACAGCCCCATCAAGTTCTCGGAGAAGTTCCAGCGCTACAGCGCCTTCTCGCTGGGCTACGAGTTCCACGCCGGTCACGAGTACTACTACATCTGTGAGTGACAGCCAGGGGGTGGGGCCCTGGGCCGGGGGCGGGCCGGCGCGCTGTCACCTTGCGGCTACGCCAGGAGTGGCACCCCACCACAAGGCGTGGGGACTGGGGACCTCGGGGTTTCGGCTCAGACAGAATCGTGAGGCGAAGAGAAGGGTTTGGTGACAGTCCGAAGTCTGCACCGGGGTCACCGTTTCTGTAACGAACATTACGGGCGCGGCATCTCAGGGGTCAGGGTTTCTTGAGGGGTGGATGGAAGGGGCTCCTCGGGCTGACCGGCGGAGCCCCGTGAGCAGTGTCCAAAGGGTCGGGGAAGTCCTGAAGGAGACTGCCCGGGAGGAGCAGTGGGGCGGGGGGTGTGAGGAGAGTTTCTGAGTGAGGGCGCGGGGTGCAAACCCAGAGAAAGCCACTCAGGCCCCGTCTCTCCCCCCAGCCACGCCCACCCACAACCTGCACTGGAAGTGTCTGCGGATGAAGGTTTTCGTCTGCTGCGCCTCCAGTGAGTATAACCGGCTGCCAGTCGCGACCCCATCTTCAGCTCCCCTGCTTTGGGGCTCCCCTGGCTTCCTGGGGGTGGGGGTGGAGGGCACAGGCGAGGGAGACTCACTCCTCAGCTGTAGCAGGGGGAGGGGATCCTGGCCCTGACTCTCCCCTCCTCTCTCCCCACTCGCACCCCACCCCGCAGCATCGCACTCCGGGGAGAAGCCGGTCCCCACTCTCCCCCAGTTCACCATGGGCCCCAATGTGAAGATCAACGTGCTGGGTGAGTGCGCAGCGCCCTCTGGTGGCCACTGCTGGAACCGCAGTCCCCTCCCCAGTGCCTGCTCACCTCGCATGCCTTCCCCCTGAGGACACCGATCCCTCTTACCCCGTGGGTGGTCACGTCCCCGGCTCCCCTGCTGCTGCTGCTGCTGCTGCGTGCCCCCGCCCTGGCGAGCAGCCCAGCCCTCACCAGTCTTTTCTTCCTCTCTCCACAGAAGACTTTGAGGGAGAGAATCCCCAGGTGCCCAAGCTGGAGAAGAGCATCAGTGGGACCAGCCCCAAGCGGGAACACCTGCCCCTGGCGGTGGGCATCGCCTTCTTCCTCATGACGCTCTTGGCCTCCTAGTTCTGCCCCTCCCCTGACGGGGAAGAGATAGGGCGGGGCGGGGCCAGAATAGGGAGCCTTTGCCCTTTCCACGGGAAGCCTAGACTGGCGCCTAGACCCCTGCTGCGGTGACTGGAAGTGAGGTCTGCAGCACACATCTGTGCCCACCCCTTCTGCCCCCTCCACCCACGTAGGGCACTGTAATGGGCCAGGCACAGGGACAGCCACGGGTCCCAGTGGCCTTGTGGCTCTGGTAATGTTTGGTACCAAACTGGGGGGCCACGAAGGGCAGTGCTCAGGACTCCCTGCCCCCTGGTACCTTTCTCTGACCCCTGGCGCCCTCCTCCCCGTCCCCCCAGAGAGACAAATATGCCCCAGAGAGGGCAAATCAGAGCGTGGGAGACACCTCCATCCCTCTCTTGCAGGGGCAGAACACGGGGAGGGGACTAGATGGGTGAGGGGGTGGCATCGCCCGCTGCCCTCTTCCCCTGTTTACAGCAATAAGCACGTCCTCCTCCCCCAACTCCCGCTCCCAGGATTGTGGTTTGGATTGAATCCAAGTTTACAAGGAGACACCCCTGGGGGGGTGGGAGGTAGACAGGGGTGACGAGGGGTGGGCATTGGGGTGCCAGGCAGGCATGTACAGACTCTATATCTCTATATATAATGTACAGACGGACAGAGTCCCTCCCCCTCCTTAACCCCGACCTCCCCTGACGTCCCCGTCCAGCTTCAGACCCCTTCCCCACCAGGCTAGGCCCCCCTCCCCGGGGGACCCCCTGGCCCCTCTTTTGTCTTCTGTGAAGACAAGACTATGCAACGCACAGACACTTTTGGAGACCGTGAGACAACAATGCCCCTCCCCTCCAGCCCCAGCCAGCCGGGACCCGCCCCCAGGACCGTGCCCTGCCCACCCTGTGGTCCCACCCATCCTCCTGGGCCTTTTTCAAGTGCTTTGGCTGTGACTTTCATACTCTGCTCTTAGTCTAAAAAAATAAACTGGAGATAAAAATAACGGAGTGTGTGTGATTTCCAGGGGCGTGAGCCTTCCGTACACAGATTAGACCGCCCCCTGCACCCCGCCAGGTCACAGGGTCTGCGTGGGGGACGAGATTCTAGGGCCAGAGGGACAACTGAACACCTTGTTCTAAGGCGGCAGCTCTGTCGAGGGAGCAACAGAGCCTTCCCAGCAGAGGCTGATGGCTTTGGGCAACTCATGCAACCTCTCTGAGCCTCGAGTATCTCATCAGAAAATCTGGGCTATGATACATTTCTCTCATAAGGATTAAATCACGGAGTATACGGCTCGATTACGCCTTTCTCCTTTTCCCACTCCAGGTTGTAAACCTAGATAGGAAAAAAATTATCTTATTTCTACTTGCCTGTAACTAAGATTTAACATTCTCTTATGTACTTGGGCAACGAGCCACAACAGTTAACTGCGCCTGTGACTTCAAAACCAACAGAAATTGCAGATGTTTTCAGACTGCATTATAGTTTTCTGACGCTATCTCTACGGAGCATTTAGTCCCAACACTATTTGGAGATGACCGTGGTTGTTAGACCTTCCTTGTTTTGAATGTGTTAATAAAGAAGCGTATATATTACTATGCCAAAAAAAGTGAATGTTTTGATAACTGTGTTTAAATATAATTGGTTTCCTTTGTAACGTTATCCGTTTAAGACCTCACCACCAAAGGGCTGAGACTTTGCTGGAGCTGGGGGTGCAAATACTGCAGCCCCCTGCATCGGTCTGGAGAGTGAGGGGACAGAGGGGGGAGGGGAAGAAGTCCAAGGCCCTTTTCAGGAGCCAGGCTGGGTGAGGTCAGGTGGGTACAGATGGGCACTGAGTGGGGTTGCCAACGGGGCCCAAATCTACGTAGACTTCACTTGCCCAGCTGGCCCCGGAGGGGGTGCCTTTTTCTCATTGCCAAGCTGTGCACCCTTGGCACTGCATCTCAACCAGGTTCCCTAACTGGCACTGTGTGGGCAGGCTGGGTCCCGGGTGAGTGCCCCTCCTGTGTGTCTGTGTGGCTCTTGCCAGCGGCACTGTGGGAGTCCCTGGGCAGCAGGGGCTGTGTGCTCTGCTCTGTGCTCATAAGACATGGGAAACGGAATTTCAACCAGGCCCTGGAGGGTGAGTAGGCTTCCTGTTGGCAGAGCGGGGAGGAGTCTGGGTGGGAGGACTCTGGGAAAGAACCAAGAGCAGCCAGTGTACCAGTCTGAGGCTCCCCCTCCTGAGACAAGGCGGAAAAGGTAGGCTCACCCATCCACTCGGCTGTGGATTCAACTGACATTGGCTACCTGCTGAGGGCCAAGCTCCAGCCTGGGCACTGGGGTACAAGGAAGGTAGTCTGCTCTCAATAAGCGCCTAGTCGCATGTGCTGATAAGCAAAGAGGAATCAGTAACACATACACATACACACACGACCTACTAACCAGAGGTTACACGGTTAAGTGCCGGGAGGCTGTGGGAACATGAGGAAAAAGCAGTCTCCCCTGGGAACCTAGGGAGGAGGCTGCCTGGAGGAGGAGGTACACACAGCAGTCTTGAGGGGTGTGGGTTTGTCCCGTGAAGGAGCCATAGCCGTGGGCCTAGGATGCAGGTTCCCCCAAAGCCAGGGCCGCATGGCCCAGGGCCTGGCAGGCTGGGATGGAGAGGGCCTCGTGGGTTCAACAGTCCAGAAGACGGGAAGAGGGCAGGCAGCTGGAGGCAGGAACCAGAACCAGCCAGCTTCCTTTTACTACTGTGGAAGCGGGGCCGGCAGGGACCCCTGGCAACGACTGGCCTCACCTTTCCTTGACCTGTAGCTTAACAATACATCACCCCTACAGCTCGAGCTCGGAATGTCCCGTCCCAGTTCCCTGCCTTAGAAAACTACCCTGAGACTTATGACTGTGCCCTTATGCCTATGGATCACAGTCTCTGTGGTCTAGCGTTCCTTCCAGGCTTCTCCCATCATTGTTCCTGGGCTGCTGACGCCACCAGAGAACCACGTGGCCAGAGGGAAGGCTCCATGCAGACCCCAGAGCCACCACACAGCCTTTAGAGGAACGCCCAGGGTTTCCCTTAAATACCCCTAAGCCGGTCTGAGAAAGTGGAGGCAGTTTTTGGAGGTGGTAACCCGCTGCCCTCTCAGACCACTGGTGCTCTGACAATAAACGCTATTCTATGGCCCAGCTCCTGTCGGTCCATTGGCTGAGCGACACAGGCAGGACGAGCCCCAACTCGGTTGGCCTCGGTTTCACTATGTGCCAGGCACTGTGCCCAGTGCTCCAGGTGCCTTGGGAGCTTGTGCCCTTGGGAGCCTTACTATCCCAATAGCCAGATGGGCAAACTGAGGGTCTGAGAGACTCTGTCCACCGACCAGGATCCCACAACCTGGTGAGTCTGACATTCAGGGTGGGTCTGTCACCGCGCTTTGGTGGAACCAGTGCCACTACCTGGATCCCTTTCCCAGAAGTCCTGACTGCCTTGTGTCACCCCCTCCACCAAAAGGTACTTGGGATTTTTGGAGAGACATCCGAGGACCTCAGATCTGGACTGGGTGAGCCAACCCGAACCCCGTGTTTTACAGGTGGGAAAGCAGCCTCCGAGAGAGTGACTGGCTTACCCACAGCCACTTACATGCCCAGGGAAAAGCCAGGACCGAAACTGAGGGATCCTGACCCCATCTTTTTTCTAGCAAACGGCGACAGTCTTCCCAGGAACCTAACACTGACGTTTGAAACCTCCTAAACCACGGGGCGCTGTGACTCCGTAGGAGGGGCACCTCAAAGATCCCTTTTCATTCCCCCCCAGCCGGGGTCCTGCTGGGATCTCCCCTCAGACATGGCTTCAGCAACCAGAGCACTAAGGGGTGGGGAGGGGTCAGTGCTTAGATGGACCGTCACCAGTGACCCTGAGCCTTGCCCTGTGGTAACAAGCTGGGCACAGCCCAGGGTGTCCTGGCCAGTGCAGGTGTGAGATGACACAAGTGGCAGGGCCTGAGGGGGTGGGAGAAAGGGGCCCGCAGTCCAGACTTCTGACAATAGGATAGGACGGGCAGGGTGGCCCAGGACAAAACAGAATAGCTGTGGACGCGGGCTGAGTGAGAAGGACCCTGGGGCAGTGGGCCAGAGCGCGACAGGACAGTGGCAAGGAAGGGAAAGCCACAGCCCAGCACCCAGGGTGCCCTGAGAATCTGCCGAAGGCTGCCAGTTAGTGCCCCAGGGCCTTATGCCGTTCCCACCCCACATCCCAGCCAGCTGTGCCAGCTGCAAACGTGGCTCACGCCCACCCTGCACAGGGTCTGCCTCCTTGTGGAGTCTCCTCCTGGCTGCCTCTGCAAGGGCCTCACAGGGGTCACATCACCACAAGCTGCCCTCCCCAGGGGGAAAAACAACAGCAACAACAAACACTGGGCACAGAGGTAGGCTTGGGGAGTGAGGTTGGCAGCTGCCATGCCCTCTCCTTCTGAATGAGAGGCCACTGTAGGCTTGCTGTGGGTGGAGGAGAGAAGCAGGGCTGTTTGCATTCCAGGCTGGGTTTGAGCCTTGTCCTCTGGGTTGGGGGAGGGGGGGTGGATGAAAAAAGGGGTTCTATGGAAAGAAAGTAGCTTCTCATGGTGATCTGATTATAAGTTCCTACCTGGGCAGGTCATGGTGGGTGGTCAGGCCCCAAGCCCATAACTTTTTAGTGAAAGGTTGTCTGTGCCATAAGCAGCCCTGTCCACTGTCTCTGTGCCTCTACGTTCACACACTTTTGAATAAGCCATAACCACCCTCGAGCAAGCACACCATCTCCTTAACTATCCTGTAATCCAGTCCCCGCCTTGCTTTCTCCCTCCTTAATCTCAAATGCATAAAAGAAACTGCAAAACTGTTCTTCTCCTGAGCATCTGAGATCTTGCTTCCCAGCGTATGTCATCAGTTTGGCTCAAATACACTCTTATAAAAGTTCTCTACAGGCCTGGACATTTCTTACATGACAGGGGCTAGCAGTGGCGGGTGTTGGCTTGAGGGGAGCAGGGGGCTGCAATGAGCTGGGCTCAGCCTGCTCTCAGGCCCGGGTGGAAGGGGGAGGTCCCAGCCCGCCGACCCTCCCAGAACGTCACTACCCCTCCCCCTCCTCTCCCCCCCCCCTCCCTCCAGCACTAGATGCTACAGGGCTGGGAGTGAGCTGGGGCCCAGCCCACACCTGAGCCCAGAGTTACTCAGCCCCAAAGCCTTACATGTGCTCCCTCACCCTCCTTGTTCTGCCCAGTTGGCGGAACTGGGGGACACGGTCATGGGCTGGATGTGGCAGTGACATGGCTGGGCGGGGACAAAGATTGGAAAGGAGGGACATGAGCTAGGACCAGGACACATGGACTGGAACGGCGGAGCACAGGTGCGAGTGAAGGCATGAGTTGTGCAGGGGCACAGCAGGCATGAGGGACAGGGTGGGACGTGGTGGGGACACAGGGGGGTAGCCCCACCCCTGGACCAGAGGCTGGGCAGTGTGGTGCTGACACAGGGAACAGCCCAGATGTGCTGGGGCCAGGACAGCCGGAGACTCTTGGGGCCAGAACCCGGGATCTGACCCTGGGGCAGTCTGGCCTCTGACTCGGGAAGGGCAGGGGGTGCAGTTAGGGCCCCTCCCCAGGAGGGTCAGCGCCAAATTCCTGGCTTTCACCACAGCGTCTGGCCCCGGCTAATTACAGGGCTGTCGCCAAGCCTGGCTATAAAAAGGTGGATGAACCGGCCAGGGACCTGGGAGAGCTCCACTCAAGTGGCCTGGAGTTCCCCAAACTGCCCCTGAGAGGCTGGTGCTGGCCAGGGACCCTGCGCCTCACGTCACGCTCACACACACAATTCTGTACACTCAGTTCACACCCCGTCATAGGACCCCGCCAACCTTGCGACCCCACACAGTCAATCAAACTCCCGGCTCAGGGAGGGGCCTGAGGGGAGACAACCCTGAAGGGGCCTCAGAAAGGGAGGCAGGGGCTTTGTTTACACAGCTGAAGTGGAAGGGGCCTCACCAGGCCTCAGGGAGCAGCCCAGGCGCCTCGGCACACAGGCCACCTCCACCCCTGTACCACAGCCAGGAACGCAGACACACACTTCCACACTCATTCAGGCATGCGTGTTCAACACACTTCAAAGCCATACTCAGCCTTCACAGGCATCAGGCACACACAGGAATGTCACACCATCTAACATGCTCTTTGGAGGGGCTCACAGGCACCCAGAGCCACACTTGCATCCAGGGTCACCCAGGGTGACACATTTGAGGGCTGGCGTTTAACAGATGACAGTCGCTGACACAGACCATGCTGACAGTCCCAAGTAAACAAACAGTGTTTCGTGCCGGGAAGGGCAGCAGCCAAACCGACTGGACAAAGTCTGGAGTCCGGGAAAGTCTAGGGGACGGAGGGGGCAGGGTGTGGGGGAGAGCAGTGCCACATTCACACACTCTGGACACTTACAGGTCATGTTTCCAGCCATGTGGGACACGGAAACTCCTAGGGCCCCGAGGGTGTACCCCGACAATCACTAACACAGGGTGAAGCAGGGGCTCCCCACTCACATCCACGTGCACATAGAGACACAGGCCCACACTGGTGTTAGTCACCATACCCACCAACTCCTCCCGGCCCGGCTCGCCCCTCCCACCTCACCTCTGCCACATGCTGCTGAGGAGGAGACAATGAAAGAAGGAGCCTGGGACCAGAGACCCCTCTCTCCACACCACAGACACGTTTGCACACACGTACACACACACACAGACACCATGCCCCCACATCTACTTCCCTGGGCACCAGCACTGCCCGCTCTGGGCACGGACCCCCAGGCCCAATCCTGGACATGGAAGGTGATCCTGGCACCTCTCGATGCCCTGAGGCCTGTCCCTTGGGGTCCCTTCCAGACCTGATGGGACCTGGTCTGACAGTGGGGAAAGGGGTGCTCTCAATGGATCCCGAGAACGGCCCCTAAAAGGGATTGCAGAACATTCCCCAGTCACCCAGACTCAGCACACCACAAGCCCTGTGCTAAGGCCCAGAATAAAGGGGCCATTTGGCGGGGCCTGTGGGCAAGGTTGTCGGGGAAGGACTGTGGCGAGATGAGAGGGTGGAGGGACCGTTGGCAGGTCGCCAGCTAGGGTGTGGATGGTGGCTGGGGGGCTAGGAGGGCAGACAGCTCGGCAGAGCGGGCGGCGCGACCAGAAGGCTCTTGTTTATGCTTCAAAACATAAGCAGTCACAAAAACATCCACAGTCACAGCCGAGCACACCCCTTTGCACACAGAGCGTCTTTACACCCACGCACACCCTTCTTGAGCACCAGTCTGCGGTCGCCTTCCCTCCAGGACAACCCTGCGGGCACCATTCCCACGGTATCTGTGTGCACGGCGCCCTCTAGAGGTTCTCCCGCACCCCTGCGCCCGGGCCGAGGGGCTGCCTATCGTGGGTGCCCACGGCGAGTGGGCCTCTCCTTCTGGGACAGGTGGCTGGGAAGCTGGGAGCATGTGAGCGGTCCCTGAGCCTTCCGGGGCTGGGGACAGCGGGGAAGCCAGGGAGACTGTGGCGGCCGGGGGCTCAGAAGAGCCAAGTTCTCGGCCAAAAGCACTTAAGCGGAGGCCTGAGTTAAAAATAGGCTGGATTGACGGCCAGAAGGTGGCAGGAGAGCAAGCTCTTTTCTGACCGTGGTACAGTCCGCAAGTACAGTACTTATTCTGCCCCAAACACCTGGAGGTCCGGCTGGACCCCCTGGGCTGGGGAAACCATCCGAGCGCTGTCTGGCGCCCCTGTGGATGCCGGGAACCGGGACCCCGTTTTACCTTCCTATTAGCTTATTAAGCACACTTATATATTTTTCATGGCCCCTTCCTCTAGGATTACAGAATGTTTAACTTATCATAGTCTACCTTCTTCTTCACGTAATATTACTCCACTTTATAGTGTAAGCACCTGACTTCTATGGCCCACCTCCCAGCCTTTCTGCTAATGTCATGCATTTTATTTCTACATATCCATGAATCCCACACACATTATCATTTTTGCTTTAATCCCTGCACTACCATTTAAATGAGGAGAAAGTCTTTTCTATTTACCCACTTATTTAACCATTGCCGGTGCTCTTTATTCCGTAGTGTAGATGGAAACTGCCATGTCAGGTCATCTTTCTTCTGCTTGCAGGGCTTATAACATTTTCTTATAACGCTGGTGATGAATTCTTTCAGCTTTTGAATCTCGGAAAGCATCATTATTTCATCTTTAGTTTTGAAAAATATCTCCACTGAATTCTAGGTTGACAGTTTTTATGTTTTAGTCTTTAAAGACATAGCCCCGCTGTCTTCAGGCTTGCATTGTTTCTGATGAGAAGTTTGCTTCTCTTTTTTCCTCTACATAATATGTTTTTTCCTCTGGCTGCTCTGAAGACTTTCTCTTTATCACTGGTGTTCAGCCGTGATTAAGGCAGATTAAGGTATGCTTTCATGTAGTTTTCTTCCTATTTCTTGTACTTAGGGTTCATTGAGCTTCTTAGATATATGGGTTTATAGTTTTCATCAAAATTGGAAAATCTTTTGGCCATTATTTCTTCAAATATTTTTCTGTCACCCCTCTCCCCACCTTTCTGAGTCTCCAAACAGGTATATAGACCACTTGGTATTATTCCACAGCTCACTGCTTTCTCCTCCGCTGCCCCTTCTTCTTTTTCTGTTTTTTTCCTCTCTGTGTTTCATTTTGGATAGTTTTTCTTATGTCTTCAAGTTCAGCAATCTTTTTTCTGCAGTGTCTAATCTGCTTTTAATTTCATCCAGTACATTTTTCATCTCAAACATTGTAATTTTCATCTCTAGAAGTTTAGTTGGGTCTTATTGTTTATCTTCCACGTCTATTCTTATCATGTACATGTGCCTGCTTTCCTGAACACATGGAATATTTCATATGGAATGTTTCATAATAGCTATTTGAAATCCTTTGTTTACTAATTCTATCATCTGTGTCATTTCTGGATCTGTTTTGATTGGGTAGTTTTTTCATTGTTTTGGGTCAAATTTTCCCTCTTCTTTGTATGTGTGGTGATTATTATTATTTTTTAATAAATTGTATTGGGGAACTGTGTGTTTCTCCAGGGCCCATCAGCTCCAAGTCGTTGTCCTACAATCTAGTTGTGAAGGGCGCAGCTCACTAGCCCATGTGGGAATCGAACCGGCGACCCTGGTGTTATGAGCGCTGCACTCTAACCACTGAGCCAAAAGTTTAATATAGAGAATCAATGGTTGGAACAAGAGATTGGTTAGTGAGAAATAAACAGAACTCTGGGAGCATTTAGGAATAGCAGGTATCATCCGGAACCACTACTGCTAGGACCGAGATAGAGCTCCCAAGAAAGAGCTCTCCCCCAGTTGCATCTGAGAAGCTGCCTGTGCCCTAGAACCCTTGGGGAGAACCAGAATCTAGAAGGAAAACCCCTTCCTCCTGCAACATCTCTCCAGCACCATCCACCGACAAAGCTTAACACCCTGCCCACTGGCAAAGGAAAAGCGTTTGAAGGGCTCATCTCCATTTTCACAGAGCAGGCGATGAAGGATCAATTTAGAGCTGAGAAGCAATCAATTAATAACTGGCACCAAATGGTACCTATTGGGAGGTCTTTCCACTCTGGCTGTGAGAACACAAAGCATTCCTGTCCCTGACTGAGCCCTGAGGATTGCTTCCTCCTTTTCCACGGCTTTTTCCCTACATGCACACAGCTGACGACTTGAGGGGAACACTCTGCAGATCTCCAAGATTCTCTCTGTGCAGCTCCCGACTCTCCAGCATCCTGCCCCGCGAACTGCCCACCAGGCCTCCGCAGACTTCCCACTTCCTCTCCCCAACTCAGGAGGTCACCGGGCTCAGCCTGGAAATTCTCTTCAGACAACAGTCTCAGGCAATCGTAGCACTCACTTTGTTTCCTTTCCCTCAGCGGTCACTGTTCTGTTCTGCCTGTTGTCCAATGTCTGATTATCGTTGTTTCGTATCATCTGTCCTTTCTTTTTAGTTGTTTAATGCTGAGGGCGCAGGACGGTCCCTGTTACTCCATCATGGCCAGAATCAGAAGTTGGCTGTGATTTTGGAAGAGACTTTTCCTGCAGACATGACTTTGCTTTTCAAAAAACTCTTGTTGGGTCTTCTTCAGTCTTTGAACCCTTTCTGGCTGCAGTAACTAGCACAAACACTCCCGTATGTCACATTCTGTACCACCCCTCTACTGAAAAAGGGGAGGCTTTATACTGTAATGTATACACCATCCCTTTGAAGTGTACATAACTAATTTTGTTTTATCACAGCAACGCATTACATAGTTTTAAAAGCCAAATAGGACTAAATAGCTTTCATGAAAAATGGTAACCCCTGCTACACCCCTCTACCACTCCCCAGCCCTGTTCCCAGAGGCAACCAGCCTCAAACCTTCTAGTTGCTTCTTCTGATGTTTACCTTCATATTTCTAAATAATCTTGTTTAGCTGGTTTTGCTGTCCCCCCACCTTTTTTCCCAATGTTAGACTTTATCTAATGTTGTCTTCTCATGGAAGGTGCGGATTTTGTTCTCTGTGTCCTACCCCTCGATGTAAGAACACACACACTTTGCATCAACATTCCCAAAATAATTCAAGCCAAAATTTTGTCTAAATCGGTATTTAGCACACTTAGATTGTTATGCAACTGTAACAATTATTCACAATTGAGCCACATAATATACTATGATCCATTCTATTTCTTCAAAAGCTTTTTTATTTTCCTTGTCATTAAAAACTACCTGGAAAGACCAACTAGCCAACAGAGAAATGGCCAAAGAACACGAACATTTCACAGAAAAGAAATGCAAATGGCTTTAAAATTTAAAAAAATAGGCTCAACCTCACACATAAGATAAATGAAAATTAAAACTACATTAAGATAACATTTCGCATGTATCAGCTTGGCAAAAATCCAAAAGTTTACAACCCAGTCTGTCGATGAAACTTCAGGGAACAGGCGTTTTCACATATTGCCAGGGGGAAGGAAAACAGGACAGCTCACAGGGAGGGGATTTTGGATATATCAAGCAAAATTACCAATGCATTTACCCTTTAACCCAGCAATCCCACTACTGGGAACTAGTCCTGCAGCTCTGTCTACACACATTGTAAACAATGTATGTCTATATAGTCATGCCCTGTGGCATTCATTTCTAGTAGTAAAATACTGGGAAAAAACAAGTGTCTTTCTATAGAGAACTGGTCAAATAAACTACTGCACATGCACACAATGGACCACTAGGCCACTGGACAAAAGAACGAGGAAGTTGTCCGTGGCAAGAGCTCCAGGATACAATGTAAAGCGGAAACAGGAGAGTGTAGAACAATGTGTATAGAACGCAAGAAAAATACGGCATATTCATATTTACTTGTATTAGGTGGGTGCAAAAGTAATTGCGGTTTTTGCAATTATTTTTAACCTTTTAAACTGCAGTTACTTTTGCACCCACCTAATACCTCATTAAACAACACTGGAAAACAACAGTTGGAATGTAGTCAACACTGCTGAACTGCCCACTTAAAAATGGTTACAAAATGGTAAGTTTTATGTTATGTGCTTTTCCACCACAATTAAAAAAAAAAAATGGTGGCCTGTCTGGGAGGAGACTGGGTGCATGGAGTCAGTTATTTTGCTTTTTATATCATTTTGATTTTTCAACAACGTGAATGTATTACCTATTCAAAAATGAATTTCAATGTAAAATGTTGCCTGGATTCTTCCATTTATTTATTTTTTAGTTTTCTTTTCCTTGTTACTCATGTATCCCTAAACTCTCCTATCGACCGATCCTTCCTCTCCCCATGGGCAGACGCATTGGGTAACTGGGCAGTGCCCTTCTTCTCGGAGACGCTCTTCCCAGAGGCCTTCGCCCCTCTGCTCTAATCCAGGTTGGTACGTCTTTAGTTCAAGGGCACAGCTGCCACCTTGGAGCTTCCTTTCATAAACAATCTGGGAATTCCCTTCCCCTCTTTCCTGTGTTAGACCCTGTGTCCTGGATCCCATGTGTCATTTTTCTCTGTGTTTACTTCTCATTTTGTGGACAGACCTCCAAGAGCTTCCTGAAACACTGTGTGGGAGGGAAATGCTGTGTGTCACTGAGTGAGTGAAAGTACTCTATCTTAGCCCCGTTCTTCTTCGCTAGTTTGGCTGGGAGCACAATTTTAGGTTGGAAACATTTCCCCTCAGGATTTCAAGGCCCCCTCCTTTCTTCCGGTCCCCTCGCTTCTAGCGTTGCTATGGAGAAATCTAAGACTCAACAGATGCCTGATTCTTGCTGTGGATGCATCATCACTCTGGTGCTGCAATTTCAGTTCTTAGAAAGTTTCTTGTATCTGTTACCGTTTTTTTTTTTTTTCTTTTACAATTTCTTCTACTCTCTGCATTATTTCTTTTTTAAAAAATGATTATTCCTATTTTCTTGTGATTTCTTTTTCCCTGTGTGCTTTGTCTCTTGTCTTTTCCTACTGGACACTTCCTCAAACACCAGCGTCCTAGCCATCCTGGGTCACCCATTCTTATTTTAACACAAGGCACAAAAAAGCTGTGGGGTAACTGCATGTACGACTCGGGTTTGGGATTGTATCCGCTGGAATATTAGCTCTTCAAGGCAAAGATCTACGTCAGTTTTGTTTACAGATTGAGTCCAAGCATCGCGAACATTGTCTGGCACATAGTAGGTGCTTAATAAATATTTGTGAAAGGAAGGGAGGGAAGGAGGAAGGGAGGCAAAGATGGAAGGAGTGAAGGACACAAGGGAGAAATAAAAGGATATCTAGTGGCTTTCTCATCTTTTCTAAAAGTTGGCCTGTGCCCTGGGACTTTTTCCAGAAAAGTCCTCTAATCTCGTTCCTAGGAGTGCAACCTTGGCTTTCAGGAAGCAGGCAGGGACAGGGGCAGGGGTCTCACCATTCAGCTTGCAGATTATTTTTATCCATATGCTCCTTTTACTATTTTGCTTGGTGTTCCTGAGGCTGGAGTCATGCCCTTCCTACTCTTTTCAAATGCTACTCATATGCTCGGCACCAATCTCTACAGGAGGGAGCAAAGTCCCTGCCCCATGAAGCTTACAATCTACTGGGGAGAAACATAACATAGACAGAATATATCTGTATGTATATGTGTGTGTATATGTATATATGTGTGTACATGCATATATGTGTATATATACATATATATATATATATATCCACATACACACACACACACAGAGGGTGCCAAAAAATGTATACACATTTTAAGAAAGGAAAACTGTATTAAAATTGTAATCCTCAATATATACCGATAACAGAAGATGAATACAAGTCACTTTTGACTTCTGCAATGACAAGAGGTGCTCAAAGTGGCTACCATCAGCGTCCAGACACTTCTGATTATGGCAAACTACTGCTTGAGCAACATTGACCAAAGTGTCCACTTGTATACATTTTTTGGGCACCCCATGTATGTGTGTGTGTGTGTGTGTGTGTGTGTGTGTGTGTGTGTGTGTGTGTTTATACATCTATATGTCAGGTAGCGACAAGTGCCAGGAGGAAAGAAAACAAATAAGCAGAAGAAGAGTTTGCTCATGAAAGCTCGTGTATGCGAGAGTCATCAGAAAGGACCTCTCGATGGAGGTCACATTTGAATGAGTCAACTGTATATCTTGGGGAAGAGTTTCTCAGTCTGAGGTACAAAGTGCAAATTCCCTGAGGCTGGGGCCTGGCTGGGAGGAGGTCAAGGGACATGAAGAAGGTCATGTGTCTGGAGAATGGTGAGTCAGGTGGGGAGGGAGCCAGAGCCAGGTCACAGAGGGCCTGGAAGACCAGTCAGTGCCTGGATTTCATCCTAAGTGTGGCTGGGAGCCACTGCAGGCTTTGGCCAGGGGAGCCCCAATAAAATGTACACTTAAAAGGACCTCTGGGCTGTTGTGTAAACAATAGGATGGTAGGGGTGAGAGTGGAAGCTGGAAGACGGGAGGCCCCTGCCCAGGTGGGAGGCAGGGGGCCCAGCCCAGGTGGGAGGGGACGGTGGTGAGCTACAGCAGGATTCAGGACAAGGACGGGAATCTGAGTGAGAGAAAGGACAGTCCAGGATGACTCCTGTTTTGTCTTCATGGTGGCAATTTGGTGGTGGTGGTACCTCTTCTGAGGTGGGAGACCCTGGGAGGAAGGGACTGAGTGGCGGCCCGCAGCATTTCGGCCGGGTCGAGTGCGGGACGCGAGCAGACAGCCCGGAGGAGGCGTCCAGGGTGCAGCGGGTCTGCAACATGTGCCGTGAGGTGTTAGCTTGTGAGTCCTGGTCCTGTGGGTGCTGTCACGGCAGGGAGACTGCTGAGACGCGTCGGGAGTCAGTGCACTCAGGGCAGTGGGGACGTCCCGTTCCTGGGCGTAACCTGGCAGGGCTCAAACCAAAGGCACAGGGAGCTGGGAGCAGACGGCACCTGAGAAGGGGCAGGGGTGCTGAAGGGGAGCTCCCCCCGAGGAGGCAGTGGGCAGGGCTGTAGTTGCTTAGCTCCTGGGGGTGCGGGAAAGGCCTGGGGGCCTAACTGCCCTGGGCCCTTCCTCATTTCTAGCCCCAGACACATCCTGCCTTGAGAGGTGCCTTGTTCTTCCACAGTCCTGAGCCCTCCCTGGGATCTGTGGAGCCAACAGACTCCCTTCTGGCAAGACTTCCGTCTGTGGGCACCCACCTTAGCGCTTCGTCCTCTCTCAGCACACCAGTTCCCACTCCTCTACCCGCTGTCCAGTCCGAAATGCGTGAAACCTCATGGAATGTGGGCTCTTCTCCCATCCGTGGGGGAGCCAGACTGTCATTACATAATGAGCCTCAGTCATCTCACTGCGGTTTTGAGAGACAGACTCGTGTAATTAACCCCGCACGCTTCCCCAAGTCTTTTGAAGTGCAGGATTTGAGGGTCACTATGGAAAGACCTGAGGATTCAAAGTCAGACGGACCTGAGTTCAAGTCCAGCTCCACCATTCACAGACCTGTGAGCCTGGACAGGCTTCCCGCCCCATGCCGTGTCCACTCTGGGATGGAGAAGATACCCACGCCTCGGCTATCAGGACAGTCTGCTGCCTGCACGCTTCACCCTCTTATAAAGCCGACGCCCTAGAATACATGTCAACTAGAATGGGAATAAAAACAGACAAAGGGGGATGAGAGAAAGGAGGCAGCCAGCTGGTCGGGGACAAAGCCCCACCCTCTAGGTCCGGGAAATTCACAGCAATATTCACGGTCGCTTCTTCCTATCGTGGGAACTAAATGTACCTCACCACGATGCATTTGTGTAACTTCGAAGCACAAGCAAGGAAGTCATATTAATATGATCATTGGGGCCAGATAACAGAAGGAGCTGCTTCCAGGTGGCGATCAGAAACCTATATGGCACCCGACCCCACGCCCAGGTTCTCTGCATCTGAGGGAAGAGCGTCCAGGAAGGTAGATATTGAACGTGACCGCTCACTTGTGCCTCACATGCCCTCCAAGACCGACCACAGCGTCCTTCAAGCTGAAAAAGCCCAGGGGTCTGGATGTCCTTGGTCCCGGCCTGCCACACACCATGTAAACCCACTGTGTGTCCCACACACACCATATCACGGGCCATGTCAGAGAGGACTTTGCTTGGGGATGAGCGTCCCAGTTCTTCACGCAGCAATGCTCCAGTTATCCACACATGAAAGCAAACAGCACTTTAGAAATTTCTAGAAGTTTAGGAACATTCTTGTTCTTGTCTAAAATCCATGTCTTCATCATAATGTTGTTTAGGGCTCAGGAAACAGATCACAACCCCACGGTCCCCCAGTCCATTTCCATAGTGGTGCTGCAACTTCGGGACCCCACTCTCCATAACAGGAAACACGGGCTGATGCCGCTATGGGCCGGTGGCTGGCAGAGGCCTAAGGTGTCAGCCCCTGTCCCTGCCTGTCAGAAACAGTAGCCTGAAGCATGATGCCACCGTGGGCCAACAGGGTGGCACTGACTCTCCTTGGGCTTCTATGAGGGGCTTGCAGGTGAGGGTGAGGGTTAACGTGGCAGGTTGCGTGCAGCTCCTGCGTGCCCGACACTCATACAATGGTCATCCGTATTATCAATGACCAGTAACAGTGGTGCTGTTTCCTAGATTTCCTAGATGTCTGCAAAGTGTCCAAGTCACGGGGGGCTATCGGAGTGCAGAGGGTGGAGCTGTCCCTAAGCTGACAGGGAGGCTTCGTGAAGGAAGTAGAACTTGACATAGAGTGGTCAGAACTCCCAGTTGAATTTGACTTTCAGATAAACAATAAAGACTTTTCCTGTGTATGTCCCAAATATTGCACAGGACGTACTCATGCTAAGAAAGCCTTCATTGCTTATGTGAAATTCAATTCAACTGGGCATGCCCTATTTTTATTTGTGAAATCAGGTAAGCTGGGGGCGGCAGGTTAGCTCTGCTGGTTAGAGCGCCAGCTCTTAACAACACGGTTGCCGGTTCGATTCCCATATGGGCCAGTGAGCTGCGCCCTCCACGACTAGATTTAAGGACAACGACTTGACTTGGAGCTAATGGACCCTGGAAAAAACATACTGTTACCCAATAAAATTTTAAAAAAAGAAAAATTGAACTTCAAGCATAAAAGAAAAAACACAAACACCCAATCTGGGAGCAGAAGATGGGGAACCTCCCAGGCAAGTGGGAGAACTGACGTGCTTGTGTGTCTCCCTCTGCCAGGTGCTGTGCTGGGCGATTTACAAGAGAGCCACACCCTGTGTGATGTCTGTTACTCTGTACACCTCCCAGATGAGGGCCTCAGACTCAAGAGCACTACGCCTTGGTCTAAGCGCAGGCTGGTCTGCCTCGCTTCTAAGCACCTGCTGCTTGTTCCCAGCACCCCGTCCTGTCTGGGGCAGCGTGAGAACCCCCCTTCATGTGAGAGCCAAACGCAGGCTCCGTGCCAACACAGCCTCACTATTTCCTCCCAAGGACCCGTGATTGTATGTGTGTGTGTGTGTGTGTGTGTGTGTGTGTGTGTGTGATTTCTCTCTGAGAGCTGAACACATAGCTAGACTCACAGATTGCCACCCCCTTTCCCATTTCCATTCTACAGGCTGCATTTTGGACGTCTTTGAATTATTCATACGAATCAAGTTTTCCTTCCACGCTGTTTTGAGTTCCACGATATCCATCCCGGAAACCACCAGTGACCAGGGTGTCACCATCCTCCATCAATCAAGTGCCAGGCAATTTCGTAATAAAGACAAACCGACCCCAGGTCATCTTGTCCCCCACAAATGCTATCCCCAAACAAAGGATTTCCTAACAAGACAGACATTATGTTTATCATGTGTATATTGGAACTACAAGCAAATAAAACCACGTTCTCTTCACATTACATTTTGAATTTCATCAATTCTAAATTCAGTGCAATGATATCTACCCTCTGAGGCAAAGTTCAAAAACTATGAAATCAAAAAATATCCGAGTGTGTGATGGCTTTTACCAAATTAGGTCTGTGCCAATGCAGCGTCTTTATTGTCTGCAAAGTAATCCTCTTAAAAAAAATAAAAATAAAAATAAAAACAGTTTAATTCAACAAATACTGACCGAGAGCCCAGCCTGGGCAAGAGCTGCAGGGAACAACACATGACAGCCAAGAGTCAGTACTGGTCCTCGCCGGACGCGTGACGGGGAGCGGACACATACTCAGCAAAGGAAGGGAAGGAACAGAGTAAACACTGAACGAGAGAAAATGTCATGGGGGCCCAGAAGAGGGAGTGATTCATTCGCCCTGTGGGGAGGTGGTACTGAGCCCGCCAGGATGGCTGACTAGCATTGTGACAGCTGCTGAAGGCCCCCCGGGCAGAGGGAACAGCTTAAGCAAAGGCAGGAGGCCAAGATGTGTGGGAGGACGCCTCAAGGCCATCTCATTTATCAAAATGTACACTGCGATATTCTAATGATTCAACGTCCTCAAATATGATCGCACCTCCTTCCTTCAGAAGGAAAAATCCCATACCTGCCTTATTGCCCCTACAGGCCTGTAACCAATGATTTATAAGTGTAGTGGTTTTTTTTAAAAGATGCTAATATCCCAGACGAAAGCCCCTCCCAGGTCCCGCAGCCTTTTACGCACATTCCAAGCCTGGAACACACAGCCTGCCTAACAACAGCCTCCCTTCTCTTGCCCCTGAATCTTGCCGGCTTCTGGCATCACCACCTCTAACTCCCTCGTTAACCACGCTCCAGGCCACACAGGCACACATATCACCAGCTCCCCATCCACAGCGCCAGACAGGAAACACATTTGCAGGATTTTAAACAATTTTAAAATGCGCCTTCAAATTTTACAACTTGCTTTACTTGCCCGGGGGAGGAACCAAGCCCCTTGTATAAATATCGCCCCAAACAGGCCTGCTCCACACCCCACCCGGCTCGGGACTCTTGGCTTTTCTAGGGGAGGCCCAGGGTGGGTTTGGGGGCTTTTGTTTATTTTTATTTTATTTTTTTTTTCATTTCATCTGTGTCTTCCGTGGTCACTGGCTGTTTCGGTCATGTTTATTTCATAGGCACTCTCCCAGTAGCCAGTGGGGGGCTGTTCGGTTCTCCCCAGAGCACCAGCCTCACAAGCAGCCCAGGACAAGACCATTTCTCAGGTTCCAGGTGGGCCCAGGAGGAAACAGCTCAAGGAAAAGTGTCCTGGCCACGAATCCGACAGTTCCCAGAACCAGAGCGGCTGTGCGCCAAGGAAAGGCCCTCTCTCCGTGGCGGGGATAGGGTGCCCGGTGCAGGGTCTTTATCTGCAGGAGACCCTCGGATGTTTACAAGGAGGAAGAGGAGAGAGTTGTACTAACAGGAGCCCGGGGCAGATGGGGATGAGGCCGAGAGATCTTGGGTGTGTCCTGGGCCTGGTAGAAAGGCGGAAGCTAGATAACCGGCCTTAATAAGGGGCCTCAGGGCCTGACTCTAGCCCTTTGGTGACAGTGTGGCCCAGAGGTAGAGAGAGGACCCGCCTCCACCCTGCCTTCCCAGGAGCGCAGCTCGGCAGGTGCTGGGGATGTGGCGGCTGTGCCCCCAGCCCCCACACCACACCACACCACCGGCACCCTTGGCTGCCCTCACTGGGGCAGGGCTGGTCACTTGCTCTGCCCAGGCTTCCCTCAGGGGACTTGGCTGGGCTGCTGGGGGCGGGGGAGGTTGTGGCAGGACATTCACCAAGGGCCTGACGGCTTAGTTGTACTGGGGCTGAAATCACCGAGCAGCCAGGAAGGGTCACTCCCAGGACTGTCCTTGCTGCAGGGACCTGAGGAAGCTCCCAGGGGCTTGTGGCAAAGTCCTCATCCTCAGAGGCCTAGAAATCCCACTGCAGCACAGGACAAGTGGGAGCCGCGCAAACCCACACTCAGTCCAGCCCCAACGGCCGGTCGGGCCTTGCAGACAGAAGCAGCTGCCCGTGAAAGCTGAAGAGCTGACACAACCAAACCGTATGTGTGGACCGCTCGCTGCCCTTCCTAGGAACCCGTGCAGAGGTGACAGGGCTGGGGAGGGCGGTTCCTGCCGCCACACCCCCACCTGCAGAAAAATGGCACTCAGCAAGGACATGCCCTGTGGGCCCACGGAAATGCCCTACGGGGACCATCAGCAATATTTGAGGGGGTCCTTGATGGAGGGCTGGAGGTGCTGTGTCAGCAGGTAGGCGCAGGAGCCCTTCGTATTGGAATTCATTGCTGACACTGGGAGCCCTCTGCACTAAAAATCGTAATTACCATCATAACAGCCAGTCCCAAGGTCTTCTCCTACACCGGCTTTCTAAGAACTTTGCATACAGTGCCTTATTTCATCCTCACCACCGTCCTTTGGGCGGGCGCTATTATCACCAACCTTGGTTCAGCACCGCGGACACAGGCCCAGCTCACAACCTAGGAAGTGACAGAGTTGGAACTTGAATCCTCCCAGGCTCTCAGCCGGGGCCTGAGAAGCAGGTGACAGGGAGAAGGCTGTCCTGACATCCTTCCAACACCCCGCCGCCCTCCCGCCACCTCCCTACCTGCCCCACTGAGAAGTCGCTTCCCTTTGCCAAGATGGACCCCTACCCTCTGCCCACATGTTTGTTCTGGGACCTATTCTCAGTGTCCCCAGGCAGCTCCAGCCTCTCTCCAATGGGTCTCTCTTTACCTATAACTGGGCCCAGATTTCACCAATCAAAAAGAGTCCTTCCCTCCATTCTGAAACCTTCCCAAGCTACCAGGTGCCTCTCCCAGTTGACCTCTGCTTGTTTGCTTGCCCAGCACCCTGTCCTCCGTGTGGGGACAGGAGCCCGCTTTTGTTCAGGGACCCCTCATCCTCAAGCACTTCCAGGTCCTGAGCCCGGCCATTCCATTCCCAGCACAGCAGCCCCAGGCCATGGGGAATGGCGTGTGGACGCGGCCCTCAGACCCTGGCTACCGCCGAGGAGGTGCTCTCCTTCTGGGATGGCAAAGGCGATGGGATGCCAGCCGGAAGCCAGTGTTTGCCTCTCTGACAAATATACCTGGTCCTCTCTTTTGTGAAGGATTCCTGCCTGGCTCCGTGCAGGCGCTGTGTTTACAAGCCAGCCCTCCACTCTCGGAGCTCACTTCCAGGGCCTCAGATCCAGTTCTTTGCTGTCTCCCCACCTCTAACTCAAAGCACTGTCCCCAACCCCAGCCTCTGATATGCAACTTCCTCTCAACCCTGCTCTCCAGGCATTCCCAAGCACTTTAAACTTAACCTGCTAAAATAGAGGCCCCATCCTCCCCCAAAACACCAATGCAACTGATTGTGAAAAATAATAGAAATGGAGCCACTTTAAAAAAGGACCTGGGGCTGCCATCCCAGAGGAACTGCCTTGTACGTCTCACTCCTCAACCCTTTGGAATGTTAAAATTGGGCAAAATAACCTTTGGACTCCGCCTAAAGCAGTAAGCATTGTATCACAAACAACTGTTTGCAAAGATAACAAGAAGGCAGATATTATGATTACGGGACTGAAGATTGAAAGTGTTCTTTAGAATTAGCATGGCCATGTTAGCTTATCTAGAGAAAGTAATCTCCCAGCGTGATCTGATATAAATTCCTAACTGGGCTGGTCATGGTGGGTCCTCCTCGCCCCCAGGCCGACAGCTTCTTTAGTAAAAGGCTTATCTTTGCCTTAAGCAGCCATTGTTTTTGCTGCATCTAGGTTCACATCCCTTTGAAATAAACCATAACCATCAAGAGAGCACATAATCTTGTTAACTGTCCCGTAATCCAATCTCTGCCTTGCTTTCTCCCACAGAATCTCCCTTACTTTCTCTCCTTGAGCTCAAATGCATAAAACAAACTGCAAAATGATGGATCGTTTCAGATCTTGCTTCCCCAGTATATGTTGTCAGTTTGGGCTCAAATAAATTCTGTCGACGTAAGAAACGTCCAAACCTATAGAAAATTTTTATGACTTTATCTGAGCCCCACTGGTGACAATCGCTTGGAAGCAAAATCTCAACGGATTGAGAAAACGCTCCTGAGAATGGCAGTTTTGCAGCTTATTTCATACATTAGAATCAAAGGAGGAGACTAAGGGGGATACATGAAATCCATGGGTGGTAACTAGGGAGGCGGGAGAAAGCAAAGGGGGGACCCCTGGGATTGGATAAAAAGTAAAAGGGAGAGACACATAGTTCTGTCACATTGTGGGTGCAGGATAGTTAGTGTTTAGTATTTACAGTACGTAGAGATGGTATGGGGGGGGACAAGATAACAACGAGGGGCTCTGTGGTCTGTGCTCTGGTGGGAGGTTGTGCCCTGAGGGGTCTGGAAAAGGAGATTACTGTCCTTTCAAAGGTATGTTATCGTAGTAAAGATTGACCTCTGTCAGGAAAGCTACAGGCCTAGGACGGGAATACCTGCTTTTAGTTAGGAATTTTTATGTTCAGACCATCCTGTATGGTTACTCTCGGTCTCTGAGTTTTTAAGGCCCGCCATGCAGACCTCCCCTGAGCTTGTCAGGTTTAGTATGTGGCCTTTTTTTTCATCCACAACTCTTGTAAAAATTCTCTACAGGTTTGGACGTTTCTTACGTCAACACTGCTATTGATGGAATTGTTCTCCTTCCCTTTCTCATAAACACCCCTGCCATCACCTCCTAATCGGAACACCATTCGGGTTCCTGCCAGAATCAGTGCTTCCCGAATTCTTTTGGTTCTCAAATAAATGCTCATTGCCTCTCACATTGGCTTTCATTTCTAGATCCTTCCAGTCTCCTAGGCTTTAGATCTAGGCACCTTCTTTACCAGCCCAGGTTCGGTCTTGCCAATGACAGAGACGGACTCAAGGTCACTTAAAGCAGAAAAAGGATTTAGTGGGAGGAAGTCCAGTAAGTCACATAATGGATGGAAAGGCAGGCAGGGAGCAAGGTCCACGGAGCAGCCAGAACCACAGCCAGGACCACAGAAGTCCACTGGGAAATGAATTCTAAAGTCCCCACAACTCTGAGTCCCTTCCTTTGCATTTGGAGCCACCCCCACCCCCCACCCCCTAGGCCGGTGGAAGCATCTGATTGGCTGAGCTCCAGCCGAAAAGGCCTGTAGAGCCAGTAGTTTATCTGTAGGTTTTCACAGCCTGGCCTCCCACCTGGGCTACTGATGCTAGGCGGATGACCCCATCTCACCCCCCCATCCAAACAGCTGCTACATCCTGTAAAGACTGTTTCCATAACTTGCATCTCTGTGTCCCCAGTGACCTGCAGCCCAGACTAGCACTCACTCCTCCCTAGGAACAGCTGCCAGAACAGCTGGATTGTCTGGTGCTGGTTAAATCAGGACTCTCAACCCAGACTGCCTGGTTTCAGACTCTGCTTGACCACTTACGAGCTGTGTGACCTCAGGAAGTTATTGACTTCTCTGTGCTCTCAGCTTGCACATCTGTAAAACGAGGATAATACTACCTCTCGCTCATGACTGTGAAGATAAAGTGCGTTAACGTATGCAGTTCTTCAGATGAGCCGGAATGGAGACTGTGTCCCGTACAGGTGAGCTGGTGCTATTATCCTGAGTGCACCGCACCCACCATCCACTCCTGAGTCTCCAGACCTTCCCCCTCTCTCTGCTGGCCCTCAGCCTGTTCCCTGATGACCTACAGCCCCTTGGCTGGTGTCCGAGGCCAGGCTGCGTGGGCCCAAGCCCTTCTCCAGCGCAGCTGGGATGGCCGCAGTCTCCCTGTGAGCCTCCTCCAGGATGCCCTCCCCCACATGGGGGCTCTGCCCCGAGAGGAGCTTGGTTTCCTGCTCCCCCAGCACAGCATGCCCCCACTAAGGTGCTCACCACATTCTGCTGTGCGGTCCAGCTACTGCGTCTGTGCACTTCTGCCCTCCCGCCCTGCTCCCTGGGCGCTCCCAGCCCCCTCCCCAGGCCTAAGCCCAGGCTGTGTCAGCCTCCCCACATTCCTACTCCTGTCCAAGGTGCAGTTTGGGAAACCCAGGACCCAACAGTGCCTAGCCCGTGGTAGGTGGTCATCAATGCTGCCTAGGCGAAGAGAAAGAGCAGGAGCTGCGAGGGGAGGGAGGGAGCTGTACAGAACCAGGGCGCAATGAGGACACCCGAGGGGCAGGCTTTCTCCCCATCACCTTCCCTTAGCCCTGCAGGTAGGGGAGCGTGGCCACACCACCCCCTGGGCACGGAATGCCCTCGCTGGAATGCCATCCCTACCTGGGGAACCCTCAGACGTGTCTCTCCCACTCGTCTCCTGCCCCACAGGACCTCCGAGCTCTTGGCTGTCGTGTCCCTGGGGCATCTGTCAAGTCCGACCTGGTAGGATAGTATCTGTGCCCCTGCCTTCCCTGTACCCTGGAGGCTCCCCCTGCTTACCCCCAGTAGTTACCCCCAGTCAGCCCAGGAGGGCCGGACTTGCTCACTGAGAGCTTGCGCCCCAGGTCCTCACAGCTGTCATTTCACTGGGTCCCTACAATTCCAGGAAGAAAGTCATTGTCTTACAGATGAAAAAAAGGGGGTGGTGGGGGGAGGCTCAGAAAGGTTACATGATTTTCTCAAGTCTCCGCAGCTGGGCTCAAACCCAGACCTCTTTTCACTCTCCCTGTTGTCACTCACCCCCTGGGGTGCCTAATACACAAACAACTGACCTCAGTGAATGTTTGGTGAAGTGGAAAGTGCCCCATTATCTGATGCCTCCTGCCTGCCCAACCAGCCAGGGCGGGGCCAGGCCCTGGGGGACTGAATCTCAGGAGCCTGGCCCATGAGTCCCTCAGGTCCCTTCCGGGACTCGCCCACCTCCCTGTGCCCTCTACTCCTTCCCCTACCCATGGGTTCCAGTGCCAGACGGAGCTCCCCCTTCCTGCCCCTTCCAGTTCCTTCTCTAGACACACCCCCTCCATTTACCCACAGCAAATTCAGCACCTTGTGCCAAGCCTTTCCTCTGTACCCAGGCCAGCTGGGCGGCAAGGTGTGGGAGGAAGGACCCCGTGTGGTCCCCAGCCCCACCGAGGATAGAGGATAGTGTCTGAGTTCTGAACACCATCAGCTTTCTGAGCTCAGTTTCCTCACCGAGTTAGGCAGGGCATAATGTGTCAGAGTCTATAAAGATGAAATAGTACGTGATAAAATACACAGCTGAAAACCCTGGGAGATCGTAAAATGTTACACAACTGTACAGGGTTCCGAGCCGGCCATAACACGACCATTAAACTGTAACCTCTCCAACATATTTGCCAGAAAAAATTACAGAGCCCTGGGAAAGGTGGCCTGCTCCTGAGATCTCACTTCTGGGGGTAACTTTTTTCTCTTCGTGTGTGCTTCTCCAAGTTTTCTGCACCGGTCATGTATTTCTTCTGTAATCGGAAGAAAACAAGGTGTAGAAAAGTGATGCTTTGGAAATAACACCACCTGAACTCCTGCTCTTAGAGTCCCTTATGGTGACAGCGTCTGGCCAGCGGCAGAGGAGGCGAATCGGCTGCCCTGAGAGGAATGCCCCCCCACCCCGCTCACCCTAACCCTCACCAGGGTCTTCCACCCTGGAAGCTAGGACCTGGGAAGGAGGGATTCCTCCCCAGTCACAATCACAGGGAAAGGATTCCACGTCCCACACCCACCATTCCTCTTCCCAGCCTAGGGCACGCAGTCTGGAGGAAGCCCCCTGTGAGCCCCGAGGCTCACCATGGCATCCCAAAGGGACAAGAGCTCTGACCTCCCACACTGCTGAGCTCCAGACCCCCATCTCCCAACTGCTCCCAGGCCCCTCAAATGCACCATGTATGGCAGGTACTGTCCGCTGCTCAGCCCTGCTCCCAGGCTCACAGCCTCCAGCTCTTTGGAGGGGGCGGGGGGGGGGCAAAGCAGATCAGACCCCACTGGGGAGGTGAGCCCCAGCCCTGGCAGGACCAGTCCCTCCTCCTTCACAGAAGTCGGTATAGCCATGGACACTGAGCCAGTTCTGTCCCCTGAGGGCAAGTTGGCTGGGAAGCTGCTGGAAAAGATTTTCTTACCAGATAAAAAGAGCCTTGTGAGAGGACCTAGAGCTCCCACCCCTTCTTCCTGTGGCCGCTGTCACCAGGGTCATGGGGACAGCAGAGCAGAGACAGACAGGCACTGGGGCTTCGTCAGCACTGCTGAACTGTGGCTGTCCCACTTGCAGAGTGCTTTCTCATGGGGAAAAAGAGAACTTGTGTGAACTGCTACCGTGCTTCCCCCAAAATAGAGACCCAGCCGGACCATCAGCTCTAATGCGTCTTCTGGAGCAAAAATTCATATAGGACCGGTATTATATTGTAGTATATTATATTATATTATTATTATATTATATATTTATACCCGGTCTTATAAGAAAATAAGAACGGGTCTTATATGAATTTTTGCTCCAAAAGACGCATTAGAGCTGATGGTCCGGCTGGGTCTTATTTTCGGGGAAACGCGGTAGTCGCCAGGTATTCTGTTCTTTGCAGCCAAAATCATTCCAATTTGATACAAGAAACAAAACTGCGCTCTTCGTTTCTCCTTCCCAGGTCTGTTGTTCCCCTCCCTCCACTTCCCATCTGTAAGTGGCACTTCTGCCCACCAAGACCTCTCCCCTCCTCCCTGCCTCATGCCCACGGCTCAGGTCTCGTCCAACTGTTTAATGTGTCCTCTGCTGCCCCGCCTCTGCCACTCCTGAGCCTTCTCACTCACACTGGGACCCCTGCAACTCAGGTCTTAACCAGCCCCCTGCCTCTGAGCTACCCACAGCCCATTACCCACAGGGATTTTTCTAGAATACAAATCTGATCATGTTTCTGATGTAAGTCTCTACGGGCTACAGAATAATGTTCCAAATCCTTGGCAACATGGCCCCCAAAGCACCTTCTGCTCTTATCTCCTGCCACTCCCCAGGCCCATTCTGTAATTTCAGCTAAACCAGAGTATCCACTGCACAAACTCTCACCCCAAACCTCTGTTCTTCGTTCCCTCATCCTGGAGTGAATGCCTACTTATGCTCCAAAACCCATTTCAAATGTCCCCTCCTCTGTGAAGCCCTCCTCACCGCAGGTAAACATTTCTTCCTCTGTGAGCTCATAGCCTGTTCCACTTATCCCTCTATCGTAATTCTTATCTTCTGTTCTAATGATATAATTGCCCGTAGACTAGATTCCTCTAGGGCAAGGATGGATTTCAGAGTCCCCCGCACCTCCCCGTACAGTGTATGACATGAGCGATTCGTCAGTTGTTGGTGGAAGAGGCAGCTGCTGGGGTCTCCTGTGCACAAACCACAGTCTTACCCTCCTGCGCAGGCTCCTCCCACCTCCTGCCTGGCCCCATCCTGCCCACCCTCCTCTCCCCTGCAGTGGGCCCCGGGGAGAGAATTCCACTTTGTCCCCTGGAGTCTGTCTCCCCTCCCCAAAGTTGGATGAGGGGGGCAAATCCATTAGGTTCTGGTGACCTTGGCCCCCAGGAAGAGAACTGGACTAGTGGTCAAAAGAATCTGGCTTTAGTGTGGCAACATCATTTCCCCACATCTGGGAAAGTCTCCAAAATCTAGGAAAGCAGGTGCCCAGACTTCATTTAAAACATAAACTCACTGACTGTCCTCCACTAAGGCCCCAGCCCCAATCCAGAGCCCAGTATTTATGCTCCATAAATACTTGTTGAATGAAAGTCGACCTCAGGCTTGTTCCTAAGTTCTAAGACCAGTCAACGCAAGTGCTCAGCAACCGAGGAGAGCTTGCGTATGTGTGTGAATGTGTTTGTTTATCTCTATGCTGCCTCATTACATCGGTAAACTCTGAAACACTCCATGGAGGGTTATGCTGCCGTTAAAAATATTGTCCACAGAGTTTACAACATGGAAAATGTCCTCTGTCATCAAGTTAAAGGGTAACTAGAAATGAGTGGTGCTTGTCACCCTGTGTGAAAGCAAATAAACAAAATCTCACAAGCAAAAGCCTGGCAGGGAGCGGGGAGGATGTTAATTAATAGTGGTGGGTGGCTCCCCCCCCTTTGTTCTCTGTTTTTCAACTTCACACATGAATGAAGTGGGAAACATACACTTTCTTTTTCAAAATGACATCCAGGAAGTGGAGCAGAGGCTGCTCGGGGCTCAGGGTCCCCACCCCCACCCCACTGTCTAGAGATGCCCCCCAGGGCGCTGTAGCTCGGGCCTTCGGCTCCCCAAACCACAGGGAGCTCAGTAAAGGAGTAGCAATCAAGCAGCTGGGCCTGGAAGTGGTGCCTCCAGGAGAGAGGGGCGCCCAAACGTGGACGGCATGTCCCTCCCTCCCAAGGCCGGGTCTCCCCCTAGGCACTCAGAGGTCTAATCCTGTCTCTTAGGAATTCCCAGAAAGGACTCACAAGGGGAATTTCCCAGACAGGTAGGCAGACAGACAGACAGACACCTGACAGCTCCCGCCAGTCGCACAGATGTTTGCCGGGGGGTGGCGGTGCTGAGCCTACGCAGGCGCATAGCTTTGTGGTGAGAGGTAGCCCAGTGCCAGAACCCAGACGAGGCCCGCCTGGGCAGGCTGAGGGTTGGGGTGGGGGAGGGGACAGGCTGCGAGCTGAGTTGGTCATCAGGTTGTCACCGGGCACACGTCCCTTCGGTTGTCTGTCTGGATCGCACACTGCTTGCACCTGTCCCCTCAGGCCAGCAGGTGTCGCAGTGGCTCTCGGAGAGTCAGGGCAGCGCGAAGGCAGGTGGTGGGTCTGCAGCCAATGCTACGGCACTTCAGGGCAAAACAAGGCTGGCTTGTCTATTTCCTCTACTGTTCTGGGGGCTCCCCAAGGGCAGGAATTTTATCTTAAACGCACTCTTCCCTTACCCTCGGTGCCCATTACAACACCCGGCGCCTAGGGGTTCCCCATTAGGTCTGACGAATGACCACCAAACGCTCAAATATATGCATAGAAGAGTGACGAGATCCAAGCCTTACGTGAGAATGTTGGGGACAGCGCCAAGCCAGGGAAGGAAGGCTCCGCGTCCCATTCGTGCCCAAATTTCCCCCCACTTCTTCTCTACCCGGCTGGCCCCAGTCCTAGACGCAGGCAGGGCGGGAACGGACGTGGCTCCGCCAGACTGGGCCAAACGTGCCTGAACCTGCCAGGCCCGAGCGGTGCAGCCTAGGGACCCCATACGGTCCTCCGCAGCCGACCCAGCCGCCAGAGAAACAAGGAAATGTGCCCCACACCATCTCTGGGACGCCTCTCTTTAAGTTACCATCACCCCTCCCCTCTCGAACCCTCCTCCTGTTTCTTTTCAGAGCAGTAAGTCCAGCAGAAGTACCTTCACTAAACAATTATGTAACCCACTCAACAAATATTTACTGACCAGCTTCTGGTGCTAAGCGCTGTGCCAGGCTCTGGCAATACAGCCGTGAACCAAAACCATCCCTGCCCTCATGGACCTTCGAATCTGTGCCACACAGGAGCAGGGATGAGGTCATCTCGCCTGGGACACACGTGGGAGGCCGACACCCAGATGCCTTCCCAGGTGTGGAAAATGCGTGTGAAGCTCCACCCTGCAACAGGTCGGGGGTAGACTTGTAGACTTCGGCCCCAGCGGGAGGGGCAGGCTGCCCTTCGGGTAAACGCTGGGCTCCGCACGTAGCCTGGGGCAGGTGCGCGCCAGAGGGTGGGGGCGGTGCGCAAAGCCAGGCGGGGACCTGGCCTCAGGTTCGCTGGCCGGTGGCGGGCTGGGCACCTAGTTGGCGCTGGGTAAACATTTACCATCAGCGCACCTTCAGTGCGGAGAGTCTGGCCTCGAGCAGCTTGCGCCCCGGGGTTGGGGACCTGGCCCGGCCCTCTCCCGCCCCAGGCTCCTCCCCAGCCGGTCAGCGCTGGACTAGCCTTGGCGTCCTGGCCCGCATAATTACAGGGGCTGTCGCCAGGCCTGGCAGTAAAAGAGAAAGATGAAACGGCCTGGGAACCGGGGAAGCTGGGCCAGCGGCCGCTGGGCGCCCGGGGTGTGCGGCTTCCCGCGCTGCGCAGCCGTGTGGGGAATTGGCCAGGGGTGTGCACACACTCCAACACCAACCGAGGGCGCGCGTACAGACAGCCACACGATCATACACACACAGGCCACCTGACACACAGGCACACAGCACTCCACTCTCCCGCGCCAGACATATACGAGCCCAATCAAACACTTGCCCACCCACTCCACCCCGCGAGCTGAGAGGCAGACACACACCCGCTAGCCCAGCTCCAGACGGCAGTAGACCCCGGCGGGGGAGGGCCCTCCACCCCGAGCGAATTCCAGAGGGTTTGTTTACAGGGCAGGGCCAGGGGGAGGGGGCCGAGCTAGCGCCTGAAGACTGGGAGATCCAGCGGCCCTGCCCCGGGACGCCGTGCAAATACGCCCGCCCCCACCACAGGTACCCTGCTCGCCTGTGCCCGGTTCCCCTCCTCTTCACACAAACATTAGCATACACACGTCAAAGTTTCACACGCTTTCCCATCCCACACGCGCTGTAATAGTACTTACAGATGCTTTCACACTTGCACGCCATCACACATCTGCACATGCCACACGCACATATGCACATGTGTGGTTACCGTTTGTCATCCTTCATGCTCAGATTCTCAGTCCATAGTCAAAGCACGTTCGCACGGTACACACGTGTGAGGGCACACACACACACACAACACACACACACGCTGTTAGTGCCCTTTGACGCTCTAGAAACAGGACCGAACCCCCTCGCCCAGGATCCCAAGTGGCTCTCTCTCACAGGCACAGAGGCGCCCTTAGCCCCGGCCGCACACGTTACACACTTGATCACACAGGGTCGCGCTTTATTCCAGGCATCTAGTCGATGACACAAGCTCGCGAACAAAGACAACATTGACAAATCCAACAAAAACAAACAGCAGCGTGTGTGGGGAGGGGCAGCCGAGCGCAGAGTCCGGGAAGGGGGGGCGGGGAAGCCAAGTGTGGGAACGCAGCACCCGAGCCTGGGGCGCAAGGCTCGGGAAAGGTGCGGGACTTAACCTTGCATCCCGCGAGATGCGCACGCGGAGCTGCAAAGCCAGGTCCCTCCCCCGCGTGTTCGTAGAGCTGCCGGTGGAGTTGGTTCCCTCCTGCGCCCGGGGACCCGGACCCACCAAACCACACAGGCCCCCAAGGCGTGCGAACGCGCCGCACGGAGACGATCTGTTCCGGCAGAGGCGCGCGCTCTGCTCCCCAACCCTACGCTCCCCTCCTCCACCTCCCCAACCCCCAAGCCCCTGGGCAGCCTCTGGCTGGGCGGGGCGGGGGCGGGGCGGGGTGTCGGGCGGCGCGGGCCCAAAAGGCGGAGTCGCGAAGCACAGGGGCCAGATCTGAGCGCCGCGCGGAGTGCGCCGCGGAGAAAGCCGGCGTGAGCCCAGACCCCGAGGAGCCCCGCGTCCTCGCTCGGCCTGGCTAGGCCCCGCGCTATGGAGTTTCTCTGGGCCCCTCTCTTGGGTCTCTGCTGCAGTCTGGCCGCTGCCGACCGCCACACCGTTTTCTGGAACAGTTCAAACCCCAAGTAAGTCCCGAGTCGCCATCCGACAGCCTGGCGCCCGGTTGGCGCTGCCGCCCCGCAGGGTTACTGTCCGGCCAGCCCCTGACCGGAGTCCTGGGGAGGTGACAAGAGGCGGGAGGGATTCCGTAGTTGTCCTTGCCTTCGCTTGTCCCCCACAGCTAGGAGTAGGCACCTCAGGGCAGGAACCTGCTCGGGTCTGCTGGCACAGGCACTGTCTGTGCCCCTCTTTCCTTACCTCTGGCACCCCTATTTCTCCGAAGTGAGGGACCCGTGTTGAACAGTTCCTGCCTCCAGCATGGAACCCCCCAACCCCGGCTGCCAGGGTTCTTGTTCTAGGCCCTTCCCCCACGAAAGCCTCCGTGCCTCTGCTTGTCTGTCACTCGGGCATCTGCCCACACTGACAGGTACCTGATACGACATCAGAAGTAAGCAGAATGCTCACTGTCATCGTACGAGGACCCCTCGGCAGGGACCTGGGCTGCAGGCATCAAGTGTGCATTCTGTATTTAGGTGACTGTGGAAAGCCCCCACCTCCCAGGGATCTTTTGCGGTGACGTGAGTGAGGCACATGCTGTGTAGGTAGGCTGAGGGAGTCACCTGCTTACAGTTCAAGTAGCAAAACTGAAGCGATGGGGGCGGGGGTCACGGGAAAAGGTCCAGAAGGAATGGAAGGGGTTACGGGGTTACAAAGGGCTCTGGGCAGGAAGGAGTTAATTTCTCCTGGGCAGCTTTAGGGCTGGGAAGCAAATGGTACTGGAAGGAAGAAGCTCCGTGGGACCCTTTGTTCTTGCCCTTGAGTTTTCTGAAGTTATGGGAACAGTATTTGCGCGAAAAGGGGAGGCGGGTAGGGCGGAGCTGGGAGAGGAGGCAGGAGCTTGGGGTCAGGAAGAACTCTCAGCCCGGCCACCCCAGCCCTAGCACGCCTGCCCCCCACCCCCCCTTGAGAATATACTATGCCAGCTTCCTCTAACCATGTGGCAGCATTGCCTGGTGCGGGGGGGGGGGGGGGTGTATCTGTGGCGTGTTGGGTGGGGAGGGAACAGCCAGCTGCCAACCCCAGAGGGCAATGCCCTCTTGCCCGTCGGCCACAGGGACAGCCCAGTCAGCCCTCCCACACTCCACTCCTTGTTGCCTGCTCTTTGCTTTCTTGACCCCATCTTGTCCTAGTGGGAGAGAGCAAAGTCCCTGTTTATGCCCATGCCAGGTGTTGGCTGAAGGAGGAGGAGGGGACAGGAAGCCTTGAGTAGGGAGGGGGGGCCCTGGCCTTTTCCGTTCCCAAGCTCCCAGGTTTCCTCTCTTTCAGGAAGGAGCCTCTTCCTTGCCCCCCTTCCCTGACGCCGCTGCCCCCCTTTCCCAGATGGAGAGCAAGAGTCAAAAGGGGGCTAAGTGGAGCAGATTGTACCCCAGGAGGGGGGTGACGGGTGTCCCCACCAAGCACAGCCTCTGCCCTGTCCTGCAGGCCACACACGCTCCTACCACAAGCAGGACTAAAGAGAAGCCTGCCCAGAATGGAGTCCACGGGCAGCCAAGCAGGGCCCAGCTTGGGGGCAAAGATGAGGTGGCACTGAGCTGGGCGGGTGTGAGGCTGGCATGGGTGACTCAGGGCAGTGGGCATCTGCCCTGGGATCTATCTCCAGGCAGCGTGGGAAGAAGGACGGTGCCAGTGTGAGCTGGGCACTGGTCTCCTTGGTGTTGGAGGGGCAGGTACCCCGCCCATTCAGACCCGCCAGCTCGCTCTGCCTGGAGGACAGTGCCCGGGGCAAGTGGGCACAGTGCCATCCTTGGGGCCTAGGGACTGTCCACATATGACAAGGTACATTTCTCCAGGTTCTCATGAATGCTGGGGCGGGTGGCAGAGGTGGGTGAGGAATGAGTCAGTGCCCGTCACGGGAAGGAGGGAAAGACGCCAGGCCCAGAGCTGAAATACCTGTTCTGAAATGGCTTCTATGTTTATCTCTCCGGAGAGGAATTTTAAAAGCCTCTCTCTGCTCCTCTCCTGCTCTCTCTCTCCCTGCCTCCCTGCCTCCCTCCCTTCCTCCCTCTCTCTCTCTTTGACTCTCTTTCCCTAGGGTGGGGGAGGGGCCCTGGGAAGCTAGCCTGAGCACTGGCATTCAGTTGCAAAGCCAGGCCTCTCAGGGCTCGTGCTGACTGGGCAGTGGGTGCCCACCTCAGGCCTCTTGGCCTAATTCCTGCCCCTCCCCCCACCACCCATACCCAGGGCTTTGGTTTGCAGCAAGTTGGCAGCCAGCTCTGCTGAGTGTCTAGCTGGCAGTGCTTGGGGGAATTTAGAGAAGCTGACCAGCTTGGAGAGGGAGGTGGGGAGGCACTTTTCCCCCTCCTAGGACCCCACCCAGACTGGAGCCAGGTGTCTGGAGCTGGGGGGAGGGGCCGGTGGGCAGTCTGGCTGGAGCCTGCGGAGCCTGGGGGCAATGGGCTGGGGGAGGGGAGCTGGCTCCACCTTAGGAAGAGGGGGGGAGAGGCAGTTTCAGATCTGAGAACTCGGCATTCTGGAGCTCACCTCTTGGGAGGTGAGTGTGTGGCTTCTGGAGATAAAGGGACAGGAATGTTTTGGGGTGCTTTGAGAGAAGTGCACAAGGAGACCTGAGCATAAATTTGAGTAGCTAGAAGGCGACACTTGAGAATGAATGAACTGATGAAAGTGATTTAAGTTAAAGGATTTGGGCATTACTCGTGGGCCTGGGGGGGAACTGAGGCTGAGAAATGGGACGTGTACTCCGTGGGTCGGGATAAAATGAGAGGAGTAAGAGAAGGGAAGACACAGCTGTGTGGGGGCTGCGTGCTAGCCTGGTAAAGACAAACGGTGACTTGGACCCTGGCGGTGGAATGGGCCACTGGGGTCTCAGACTAAGGTCTAATCGCATGCAAAGGAGCAACTGGTAGGTACATTTCCATTTCGGGGAATATTTACGGGTAGAAGACAATGAGGAGTGAGCTAAGGAAATATTTAGAAGCCCATCCCTGGGTAAATACATATCAAGGGGATTATGGGAAGTGCTTTGTTACCTGAAAGATCCTAAGTGGATGCTAGCTAGAGGATTATGGGAGACAATGGTGGGGGTGTTTGGAGATGGTGGAAAGATATTTGAGAGAGCGAGGTCAGTCAAGATTGGGAGTTGAGATTGCTGAAACATCTGTGGGGGGGGGCACTGTGACCTGTGAGGGGTCAGTAAACATGGAGGTTCAGCTCTGGTCTGGCTTCTGAGGGACCGCTTGTCTCCCCTCCCTCTGCACACGCACAGGTTCCGGAATGAAGCCTACACAGTACATGTCCGGCTCAATGACTACCTGGACATCATCTGTCCCCATTACGAGGATGACACTGTGGCAGAGACTGCCATGGAGCAGTACACACTGTACCTGGTGGAGCGAGAACAGTACCAGCAGTGCCAACCCCAATCCAAGGACCAGGTCCGCTGGCAGTGCAACCAGCCCAGTGCCAGGCACGGCCCCGAGAAGCTGTCTGAGAAGTTCCAGCGCTTCACGCCCTTTACCCTGGGCAAGGAGTTCAAAGAGGGACATAGCTACTACTACATCTGTGAGTGCCCGGGGACGGGACGCGACGTGGCATGGCGGCTGCGGGAGCGGGTGCACATGCTTGGTACCTGTTCGGTGGGGAGTCAAGCTGCAGACGACCCCTTCCCGTCCTGGATTCTGTTTTCCTGCGTTCATGCGACACATGTGCAGTGAGCTTCTGTGTCCTGGGCATTCGCCTTGGCTCTGCAGGCGCAGAGCTAAATAAAACACTCCAGGGTCCCTGTCCTCAAGGAACCTGGGAAGAGACACAGGTTAACAGACCATTAGAAGAGTATGACATGAGCACCTGCCAGGCTGGGGGCAGGCTCCCCGGCTTCCCAGAGCTTAGGACAAGCAGAGGAGTTGGCCGTGAACTAGGGGCCGTGTGCAAAGGGAACATGACACCTTCAGGAAACTCTGTCTGGTCAGCCTGCCTAGAATAGGAGAGACGCTTGGAAGTGGGGAGATGGAGCTTGGAGAGCTGGACAGGGCAGGTCACAGGGGCGGAGAAGTGCTACAGTGTGTGACTTTATCGTGAGGACAGTGGAGCGCCACTGGCGGGTTTTAAGAGTGGTAAGATCAGCTCTGCGTAGAATGGATCCAGGCCTCACCCTGTGCATGAGGCCTAGGCAGGGGGAGTAGAGCGTGGCCAGGTAAGGGGAGCGTACTGTACAGGCTGGGAGCAGTGACAGACAGACTGTGGGGAGAGGACAGTGGCTATGTTCTTTTCACCATCGTCTCCAAAGCCAAGGGTTATTCCAAAGAAGGGAGGTTGGGCTGAACATGGGGCAGGAAGTGGGCAGAACCTAAGGAAGGTAAGCACCAAAGCTTACCGGAAGAGGGATTAAAATGAGCAGGGACCCAGGCATTTGTGCTTCTATTTTCTTCCAACAAAGGTTCCTTAACACCCTGTGGGTTTATCTTGCAGCCAAACCCATCCACCACCAAGAAGACCTGTGCTTGAGGTTGAAGGTGACCGTCAATGGCAAAATCAGTGAGTGTCAGGGTCCCTGTGGGCCTCCTTCCTCCAGCCCTTTGCTGGGCCTGGCCTGATGTCCTGGGATGCAGGGGGAGTCCCACTGCCCAGCACTCCCACCCCCTGCCTCCCTGGTACAGTGACTGATGTGTGGCCACCCCTCTCTTTTAGCTCACAGTCCTCAGGCCCATGCCAATCCGCAGGAGAAGAGGCTCCCAGCGGGTAGGTAGCTGGGGCACAGAAGGGGGTCTGCTTGAGGCGGTTGGGTACTGGAAGCCCTGTTGGGCTGCGGGCACGCCAGCAGTGGGGCTGCTCACCTAGGCACCCTTGCCCTCCCCTTGCAGACGACCCGGAGGCGCAGGTTCTACACAGCATCGGCCACAGTGCTGCCCCCCGCCTCTTCCCACTTGCCTGGGCCGTGCTGCTCTTGCCATTCCTGCTGCTGCAAACCCAGTGAAGGTGTGTGCCACACCAGGCCTAAGGATTGGAACTGGGCTGAGGAGGCAGGTGCAGGCACCCTCACCTGTCTTGGGGTCCCTCCCGAAGCCCCAGTCCTGGGAACCACTCCCACCACATGTACAAGCTGCCACCCAGCAGCCTTAAAGCTGGTCAGTATTAAGGGTTTCAACCCAAAGGGGGTCGGTAGTGCCATTCCTGGCCTCCACCTCAAAGGGATGGGCAGAGAAGTGGGGACAGTCCTTCCCCCGCCATTCCTGCCCTTAAGCCAAAGAAACAAGCTGTGAGACATGGACTCTTAAAAAGGGCGTTGTGGGACCTGAGCTGGAAGGGGTCCAGGGTCATGTGGGTGGACATCGAGCTCGGCAAAGATGCCCCTCCCAGAGACCCGGGATGCTGGGATGACCCGACTGAAGGAAAAGCAAGACAGTTTCCTGCCTGGGAGCCACAGGAGAGGCGGGATGCTTGGGCCCACCCGCCTCTTCCATCTGTGGAGAGGCTTGCAGCCAGCCACTGCACCATCCCCCATCCGGGGGACAGCACTCCCAGAGCTGTGCCAGCAGGGGGGCTGTGCCAACCTGTGCCTAGAGTGTAGCTGTCAGGGCAGGGCCCGCGTGTACAGGATCTGTATATAAATTTGTGGTGTGTCATTTCTACAACTGGAATTTTTTTATACAATGTTCTTCGTCTCAAATAAAGCAATGTTTGTGTTTTTGTAAGTGCTTTCCCACCCGTCCTCACTTATGAATGACCCGCGAGTCCCTGCTATGTGACACTAGTCGCAACTGGGTTTGAATTTTGTTCCCTCCCTCTGGAACGCATACCCTCAGCAGCCCCAGCGGGTGGGGTGTTTCCTCCTCAGGGTTGTCCGGGACAGGAGTGCCCCCCACGCGGTCTCTCGGGTTCTAGACTGCACCCCACTCGGGAGGTTCTTCCTGTCCACCCTCTGCCTCATTCCCACCCTCCCAACGCTGGGCCCTGGGCTTTGGCATGCCATGCAGGTACTCAGGCGGCGGGGTGAGTCAGGGCGGCCCTGGGAACGCAGCTGCGGCATGAGGCGCGCCCCGCAGCCCCACCAACGAGACTTGTGGGAAGCTGGGAGTAAGCAGTTCCCGGCAGCAAGTCCGGTTGGACTGGGGCGGGAGGTGGGGGCAAACGAAGTGCTGTGGCTGAAGGGGGGGGCACCTGACAATTGGTCATTCCTGGCAATCCTTGTTATTTAGGGAGACGCTGGGAAGAAGAGGCTTCAGCAAACAGAAAAGCCTCCCAAACCCTGGGCCCCTGAGGTTCTGGTCTCCAGCTCTGGATGGGAAGCGCGCTGAAGTCTGGTTCGATCCAGCACGCTTTTGTGTTGAGGTCCAGCACGTAGCCTCGGGGGCTGCGGGGAAGAGTTGAGGCCGGGACCTAGGTGATCCAAGGGGTAAACAGTGGGGAGCCCTAGGAAGGCGACGGACCGAGACCCGGAGGGCAACGTCACGGCTGCGAACCCGACGAGCCGGCCCGAGTTCCGGCTTGACGTCTCAGGCCGAGTTCCGGTTCAGTTTCCGGGGGGACGGCCCAGCGAGGGGGCGGAGCCGGGGTGCGAAGGGGCGGGGCTCCGACGAGCGGGCTAGGCACCCAGCTCGCCTGCCCGCGGCGCCCAGCACGGGAGCCGACCTCGGGGGGGATGGAGGCGGGCGGCGTGGCCGATTCGCTCCTTTCCGGAGCTTGCGTGCTCTTCACCCTCGGCATGTTCTCCACTGGCCTGTGAGAGCGCGGCGGGGCCGGATTAGAGCAGGACCAGGAAGTCAGGACAGGGACGCGAGGGGACGGAGACGTGGCCGCAGCCCCACGCTGCGGCCGGAACCTGGGGTCAATGGGAATCGGGTCAGGGGGCCTGGGAGAGGCTGGTCATTTAACCTGAAGCAAGGGAGCTGAGGGTGGGGTCGGGGATCTGCAGTTGCCTGGGGAGGGTGACAGGCACTGGGGATCTCGACTCCCCAACACCTTGTTCTCTCCTCTCACCCCTGCCTTTGGGGCCCCGTTACAGCTCGGACCTAAGGCACATGCGGATGACCCGGAGAGTGGACAATGTCCAGTTTCTGCCCTTTCTCACCACGGATGTCAAGTGAGAGGAGCGACCACTGCGGCGGGAAAGACTGAGGGAGGTGAGGGTGGGGGGGAGAACCGGGGAAGAGACCCCTCGGGTCTCCCTCCCACAACCCCGTGGGCGAATGTGCCTCCCCTCCACCCTGCAGCAACCTGAGCTGGCTGAGTTATGGGACCTTGAAGGGAGACTGGACCCTAATCGTCGTCAACGCGGTGGGAGCCCTGCTTCAGAGCCTGTACATTCTGGTGTATCTGCACTACTGCCCTCGAAAGGTAGAGGCCTTCCCTGGCCCCACGTCTCTGCTGCAGGGCAAACACTGTTCCTAGAAGACTAACAGGCTGGCACTGCCACCTTTTCCTGGAAGGGCCCTCCAGCCCTGCAGTCCTTCCTCCATCAAGCCAGCCTTCTGAGACTCCCACGGCACCCCCTAGTCTGGCAAGGCTGGAGGTCTACCTCGCCTCTTGGTTCCCAACAAGCCTAAGGGCAAAGGGCTTTTGTCTCCATAGTTCCTTCAGAGCCAGGGCCAGTGGCTGAGAATGAGATGATTAGCTCTGCTTCCGTGTTCAATCATAAAGGCGTTTATTAAGCTCCTACTGTGTGTACCAAGCTCACAAAGAAAAAGATCTTTCCCTCCCCTCGTAACCTCCAAAGTTGTGGGTGGAGGAAGTCACTGGTGGGAAAACGGCCGTGAGGAGCACAATTCTGGAGCTTAGGCAAAGGCTGGCTCCCCCACTGGAGAGGGCAGGCTGAATTAATTCCAGCAGGGAGTCAGGGCTTCTGGCACATCTAGAAGGAAGGCTATTTCCTCCCCTGCAGCAAGCTGTGCTCCTCCAGACTGCAGCCCTGCTGGGGGTCCTGCTCCTGGGCTTTGGCTACTTTTGGCTCCTGGTACCCAACACTGAGGCCAGGCTTCAGCAGCTGGGCCTCTTCTGCAGTGTCTTCACCATCAGTATGTACCTCTCACCATTGGCTGACTTGGTGAGTGGGGATGTCCAGGGAGGTGGGGGAGGTTAAGAAGGGTCAGGCTCCCATAGCTAGAGACTGTAGCTTACACGCCCCCAAAGGGAAGATACAAATCCTAGAAGGAGACGGGTGAGTGGGAGGCAGCGGGGAAAGGTTGGGTAACAAGATCAGGGAGCATGTTTGACCTTTTTTCCGAGGAAATTCTTAGGCAACGTGGGAGCGTTACTGCGTCTAGGCTAGGAGTGTCTCTCATCCTTTCCCACAGGCCAAAGTTATTCAGACTAAATCGACCCAGCGTCTCTCCTTCTCACTCACCATTGCTACCCTCCTCGCCTCTGCCTCCTGGACCCTCTACGGGTTTCGACTCAGAGATCCCTACATCATGGTAAGCAGCATGAGGATGGGGTGACAAGGGTGTAAGGTGGAAAATCAGCTCCGCGCCTCATAGCAGCCCTTGTGGTTTCAGGTACCCAACCTTCCAGGAATCCTAACCAGCTTCATTCGCCTCTGGCTTTTCTGGAAGTACCCCCAGGCACAAGACAGGAATTATCAGCTCCTGCAAACCTGAGGCAGTTCACCTGACCACGGGGCACCTTAATGCCCCTCTGTTACCAAAGAGACCGCCTTCTTTCAGCTGTTTCTGCTGACCAGTTTCACAGGTGCCATGGGTTATGGGCAAGAAAAAGAGACAGCTTTGAATTGAGAGACCAAAGAAAGAGCTTTACTTAGAAGATTGCGCGGGACCTGGGAGATGAAACACTTATTTTTCAGAGATTATATTTTTTAATTTTGGGGTTGGGGTGAAATCTTTAGAATGTGCCTTAAAATAAACTGTTCCCTATTCCTGCCCATCATGGCTCTTCAGTGATTCTCAACCTGCCTGGTTTGGTGAAGGGTAGAGGTGCACTACCAGATCCACAGTTATTCTTGGGCTGATTAAGTTGGCTCAGAAAAGGAGGAGAAAGAACCAGGAGCAACCTAGGGCTGACCTAGGAAGGCCTTAAAAAGAACAGAGGTTGGATATTGTGAAAAAGCTGGGTTAAGCTTCAAGTATTTCCTGACAGGGTCAAAAGGACCAGAAATGTGAAAAACATCTCCATCCTGAGAAGAGAAGGGGGGCTTTGTCTCCTTTGGAGCAAAAAGCAAACACCAGCAGGCTGCAAACATGAAGGCTCACACGGCCTCAGGAAGGCGGCTCGCCCGCCTCGCACTTCCCCACAGAATCCCCAATTCCCATTCTCCACATTCAGACTGAAAACAAAGTTAGGACGTCAGCTCGCTCTTTAATGGGGGACGGAGGGGAGGGCTGTCCCGGAGCCCGTGGGCTAGCGGGTCAGAAGCGCATCCCCCTGCGGGCTAAGTCGGCGCGGGCCTCCTGTATCTGGCTCTGCAACTCGCGGGCGGCGTCCTCGCAGTCATGAAAAGTGGCCACGCGATAGCCCACAGTGCCCAGCGCATAGCAGCCGGCGGACACCAGCAAGTAGGCGGGCAGTGGCCACAGCACCTCCCGACATGACAAGGGCAGCTCCAGGGCTCCCATGGTCAGGGCCGCCCAGGCGGAGCCCAGGAGCGCCAGTGCCCAGAGCCACTGCGCTAATTTCGTCATGGTCGCTGCGGAAAGAGAAAGCAGAGTTCGAGGTCCTTCCGCCTCGCGACCCTCACTTCATCCGAGACCCATTCCACCCGTGACTACCCCGCTCCGTTTCACCTACCCTCAGCACCGCTCCGCCATCTCTCTCGCCCACCTCATTCAGCGTTCAAGCTGCACGTACTCGGCCGCGCGCTTCCCCTTCCGCGCAGTTCTGACGTCACGCCCAGGAGTCCTCCGCGGCTCGCGCTCCACCTCCGCGCGGCCTTCTGGGAGTTGTAGTCCTCGTGGTGGCGCTCGGAGGGCTCGTGGCTCGCGCGGTTTCGCTGAGCTGAGTTCAGCTGGCTCAGCTCTGCAAACTGCGCCTTGGGTCCTGAGGGCTGTCGGTGCTGCTTCTCTCCCTCAGGACCCCGCTCCAAGCTGGCGTGGGGCTTGCAGAAAGCCTGAGGCCACCGACAAACCTTGCAACAAAATGGGAATGTAACGTGGTTTCCCTTAAACTTCACTTCTCCTACAGAGAAATCCCATTGGTTCATTCATTTAGCTATTCTTTTATTCATGCATTCGAACGTTTCTTGAGCTCCATGATAGGTTTTGGAAAAATAGAGATATCAAGATACTGGGCCCCTCCTGGGGCGGAGGGGGAAAGAGGAGTCAGGTAGACAGATGCATTGACCACTACTTGAGATAGGTGTTAGGACAAAGGTTGTCATATTTTTAAAAGGGAACGCAGGGGAGCAACCAGTACAGCTTGGAGCCAGGGGAAGAAGGGCTCCGGGAGGGTGTCTTTAGAGAAAAAAGTCTGGGGACAGAGGAAGTACCTGACGCGCTTGAGGTATTGAGGGAAGGTCTACACGTCTTTCAAAGAGCTTGGTGGATGAATTTCTGATAGGTATATCGAAAACCAAATAAAAGCAAAGGTCAGGCAATTATCAACTTCAGGTAAACAGCTATAAAAGAACGGAAAGAAAGAATTGATAAAATCCTGCCTGATAAAGACCAGTAGGAACATACTGCATGTTGGACAGAGTTAGGTCTATTAACTTGCTGCTGCAAGAGAGAGCCCACACACCAGCAGAGCTGAGGAGTGGCTCGTCAAAGGAAAAAACAGGGTCCTTACAGGATGTGGGAAAGGTGGAGTTTAGGTAATACTGAAATGAAGCAGTGTTTTGATAGGTTCAAGGTAAGCATGGACGTAAGTGAGGGAATCAACAGCAAGCCTCGGCTGAGAAGTGGACTGAGGGTCCACCTGGCAAACAAAATTAAGATAATTAATTGTAGATAATTATGTAATAGATAACACAATTAAGACGAATCTAGACTGTTGTGTCCAAAACCCCATTATCTGGAGCTTGGCACCCAGGTTGGAAATCGCTGCTTCTTTGTGCCAAAGTAATCCACCTGGCTTTGACCTCCAGGCAACAGTGGGACGTTCCATTCTCACTGATTTTAAACAGCGAAGTTTATGACCATGATTTTAGAGAATGAAGTTTCTCAGCCCCATGTCATTCATGTTAACAAAAGCAGTTTTTACAGACTTACAGAGTTTTCGTACAAACACTACATAACTCAGCTGTGAAGAATATTTTCACAGCCATAATAATGTGAGCACTGAGAGACTGAGTTAACTAAAAATTGCAATACATTTGAAGTGAGAGGGTGGAAGTGGGGAGAGAACTATATCCTCATCGTCCATGGCAGGCAGTCAGCTGAGTATATCTAAAATAGAGAAAAAGAGATAATAATATAAGCATATTATTTAGAAATGTAGAGGGACATACCAAAAGAAGCAGCCAAGAAACTTGAGAATGGTTTATGGAAGAGCATGTGTGTAGGGGTGGGAGAGTGGAGCAGGAAACTGATTTTTCATTAAATGCCTTGCAGAACTGTTGGCTTTTTAAACTATGCAAATTCCTTTGTTAAAGTAAGAATTAAGACAAAATAAAAACATTTTTGAAAACATGCTGGGCCGGCCCGGTGGCTCAGGCGGTTGGAGCTCCATGCTCCTAACTCCGAAGGCTGCTGGTTCGATTCCCACATGGGCCAGTGGGCTCTCAACCACAAGGTTGCCGGTTCAATTCCTCGAGTCCCGCAAGGGATGGTGGGCAGCGCCCCGGGCAACTAATAATTGAACACGGCACCTTGAGCTGAGCTGCCACTGAGCTCCCGGATGGCTCAGTTGGTTGGAGCGTGGGCTCTCAACCACAAAGTTGCCAGTTCGATTTCCCGCAAGGGATGGTGGGCAGCGCCCCCTGCAACTAATGATTGAACACGGCACCTAGAGCTGAGCTGCCACTGAGCTCCTGGATGGCTCAGTTGGTTGGAGGGATGGTGGGCAGCGCCCCCTGCAACTAATGATTGAACACGGCACCTAGAGCTGAGCTGCCACTGAGCTCCTGGATGGCTCAGTTGGTTGGAGCGTGTCCTATCAACCACAAGGTTGCTGGTTCGACTCCCACAAAGGATGGTGGGCTGCGCCCCCTACAACTAGTAATGGCAACTGGACCTGGAGCTGAGCTGCGCCCTCCACAACTAAGACTGAAAGGACGACAACTTGAAGCTGAACTGCACCCTCCACAACTAAGATTGAAAGGACAACAACTTGGAAAAAATCCTGGAAAAAATACACACTGTTCCCCAATAAAGTCCTGTTCCCCTTCCCCAATAAAAAAAATCTTTAAAAAAGAAAAAAAAAAAAAAAGAAAACATGCTATAGGAATTTCAAAGCCCCCCCTTCCCCATTCCCCCCAAAATCCTATTGGTTGTTCACTCAAGACCTCACTGGTCTCAGCTACTTTCAGCACAGGCCAGGAGCTAGGCAACAGCTTGGCAGATCCAGAAATTCTGTTTTATTCACCCACAGTAGACCTGGCTCTGAACGACTGCCACTCCCCAGAACATTTTTGGGGAGAAGATAATGAGAAGGGACTACAACACATAAAGACACATGATAAATTATAACGTTGTAATAATAATCTGTGGAAGAAGAGTAAACATTCATTGAGGGGCCATTATGTGTCATGCCCTGTCCAACACTCATGTTTAATATACACGCTGCCGTAGGTACTTTTATATCTCCACGTACGAGTGAGGAAACCAGAACAGAGAGAGATAGTAAAAGGTGAGTACCTTGCCTGAGGTCATGCAGATAGTAAGTAGCAGAAGCAGAGCTGTCCCATCAGCTCAAAGGTATGTGCTTAGTAATTTCACCCCCCTGAGTTCCTGGCCCAGGGATGGGCAAATAGGAACCATCATGGCAGATGACATTCATTGATGGATTACTCTGCCAACCACTGTAATGAGTACTTTCTGTGCATTATCTCCTTCTGTCATCACAGCCATCATATGAAATAGGAACTATTATTATCTCCATTTCACAAATGAGGAAACTGAGGCACACCCCAGCTAATCTGACTTTAGAGCTGCAAGCTCTGCCACGACAATATAGCACCACCTCCCTCCTGAGGTCAACGGAACAGAATAAAGAGTGAAGAAACAGATCAAACATATCTGTTTAGCACATGATAGCGATGGCAACTCAAGAGAGTAAGGAAAGATGAGTTGCTTGAAAACCATTTGCAACCAGGTTACCATTCAAAAAAGTAAATTCAGTTAGATTTCAACCTCACATCTTATATCAAAATTAATTCCTAGTGCATTAGAAAATATTGACTGTGGGGGTGGCTGGTTAGCTCGGTTGGTTAGAGCGTGGTGCTAGTAATACCAAAGTTGCCGGTTCAATCCCTGCATGGGTCACTGTGAGCTGTGCCCTCTTTCAAAAAATAAAAATAGGGGGGTGGGGGGTGGGAGATGAGGGTAAGGGGGATCGAATATATGGTGATGGAAGGAGAACTGACTCTGGGTGGTGAACACACAATGGGATTTATAGATGATGTAATACAGAATTGTACACCTGAAATCTATGTAATTTTACTAACAATTGTCACCCCAATAAATTTAATTTAAAAAAAAAATAAAAAAAATAAAAAATAAAAATAAAAAATAAAAATTGAATGTGAAAAGTGAAACCCTAATAATGCCACCAGAAAAATGTGGGCACATATTTCTCTAATGTTGAGCCTCAGCCTCATGTCCTCCAACCAGACTTCCTGGCACTTGACCTTGTCTTGCAGCATTCTTCACCACCTTCCTTCTCTGAGCTCCCACGGCCTCTTTTCTAGATGGCACTTACCATATCCAGCTGGAGGTTTGTTGTTTCCCTGCTTGGTCTGCCCAGGACCACTGTATCTCCAGGACCAAGCACAGTGTGGGAAACCCAGCAGGCCTGTAAATGTAAGATGAGGGGCAGAGGGAAGGACAGATTAGCATCTGACGGTCTCCAGGGAAACTGACCCAGCTTTCCTGGTCCCAGGAAATATGACTACTCCAGACACTGTCATCTGCCAAACATGGATGGGGTCTTTGGCCTTGGCTAGCCCTGGACGAAAGCCAGCAATTTCTGGGGGCGGCCGGTGGCTCAGTTGGTTAGAGCGCTAGCTCTCAACAACAAGGTTCAATTCCCGCATGGGACGGTGGGCTGCGCCCCCTGCAACTAAGATTGAAAACAGCGACTGGACTTGGAGCTGAGCTGCAACCTCCACAACTAGATTGAAGGACAACAACTTGACTTGGAGCTGATGGGCCCTGGAGAAACGCACTGTTCCCCAACATTCCCCAATAAATTTTTTTTAAAAAGCCAGCAGTTTCTGATGGTCCAACTCCTTGCTTGCCAATCTTTTGCAGACCATCAGTCACCCTTCTGCTGTTACAAGAGGATACAGTACACATGGTTAGAGCAGGGGATGAAGGGCAGCACAGCTTGGGGATTTTAAATGTGGGCTGTTAAGGCCCAGTTGTCCAGACATTGGGTCCTTTACTTAGCTATGTGACCTTGGGCAAGTAACTTAACCTGTCTGAGCCTCAGTTTTCTCAGCTGCACAATGGAATCAATAACTAATCCTCCCTCGTAGGGTTGCTCTCAAGATGAAAGGAAATAAGGTAGGTTGGGTACTTAAAACAATGTGCGGCATTTGGGGGGCACCCAGTAAGTGTTAGTTACTCTTGTTCTTGTTATGAATCACTGTCAAGAGTTCCAGCTCAGGGCTGAGGATGCCCCTTTGCTCCTGCAGTATTTCCCCAGCCTCCTTCCCATCACTCTCAAACCATTTTCTGAGGTATTGCTTCTGAAGATGGCGACACTCATGTGTTGTGGGGGTTTTCTGTTTTTGCAAGCTTTGATTTCCGAGGGAGACAAATTCCAAATTTGGTAGCTTTTATTCTAAAGTGCACAGAAGATGGGGGAAGTCGCAAAATTACATACACTACAGCACAGAGGAGGGAATTGACGGGGCTGGTGTGTGTGTGTGAAGACTTCAGAGAGGCCTTGACGTCTGAGTTGATACTGGAAAGATGACTAAGAGCTGTTCAGGTGAGGGGGTGGGGCATGCGAGGCCAAGGGAAAGCTTGAACAAAGGCACACAGGCTGAGTCCCGGTGAGTAATCCTCTATGGCTGTCCCTGGGACAAAGACGGCTTCCTGGGGAGCGGCAGGAGATGAAGCTGGAAAAGCAGGCCAGGCTATTAAAGACCCCTTCAAAGTATTTGTGTGTGTGTCGGGGGTGGGGCATGGGGGTTGGTCCCTCAAGTCAGCAGCTTCACCCCTTAGAGGAGTAGGTGACCCCCATGTGTGCTTGTGTGTATCATGTCAGACAGTAGAGCTTTCTGTGTGCCCACAGGTGCCAAGGTTATTACTGGTCCTTGGAAAGGTTCCAGGTGGTCAGGTTGTATTGACTTCATCCCTGTCCTCAGGGCACCCACTGTTCCACTGGGGCCACAGGACAGACACACCTGTAATCAACAAAACACACACTCACAAAATTACAGCCAGGCTTTAGGAGGAAATGGTAGATCTGAGATCCTGCGGCTGATTGGAGAAAGGGCTGGGTGAAGGTAAGGCAGAGGAGACCAAGATGGGACAAGAAGACAGCCTGAGGGAGGAAGGACCAGGAACAGGCCTGGCAGCTGATTCTGAGGATTCAGTAATAGGGAGCTTAGTTTTAACTAAGAGCTGTGGCAGTGGTGTGTTGAAGGGGTTCCTGGTTCTTCTTCTAACAGATATGTATTGAGAACCTACCAGACATCAAGCAGTGTTCTATGAACAAAACAGACAGATTCTATGAAGTGCTGGGAGACAGACAAGAACCAATCAAGCAAATATTTAATATATAAAGTAGTGAGAAGTGCTGTGAAGAAAAACATAGGCAGGTAAGTGGCTAAAGGGGGGCAGACTGTACTGTTACAGAGCAGTCAGAACGGCCTCTCTAAGAAGGAGAACATTGCAAGAAAACCTGAATGAGATGAAGGAGGGAGAAGTATACATATCCACTGAACTAGTGTTCCAGGCAGTGGGAACAGGAAGTGCGGAGGCCCTGAGATGGAAGCATACCTGGCACAGGAGGCACGTGGAGGCCGGGGGTAGGATGGAGTGAGCGTGGGGATGAGTGCAAGGAATGAGGTCAGAGAGGGGGTGGGGGCCAGGTGGCACGTTGTGGCCACATTTTTTAAGCGGCATGACAGACACTGATGGACCTGACTTTCAACTCCAGCCCTGCCTTCACTTATTTTTTTTTTGTTTTAAAATTTTGTTACAAAAATGAATCCATTTATTCTAGGCTAGCAATATTTCCATTGTGGAGCTTCTACTGGTCTTTCAATTCCTTCAGTCGTCTGATGGCGGACTTGACTGTGACAGAAGTGGTGTTGGTGCTCCAGGCACCACCAGCTACTGTTTTCACGCAGGAACCACAAGGCCAGTTCCCCACAGCTCGTCTCTTCATCTTGGTTTTGCCACAAAGGAGCAGGTGTACTTGGCGTGCTGGCTGATTTCAATTTTCTTCACCATTTTCCTGAGGGAGGCGCCATAACGGGTCCCATACTTACCAATGCCGACCGTCTTCGTGCGTTTAGCCACATCCCCGCACACCAGGCCGGAACCCAGAAAGGTCACCTATCATCTTGAACAGGTTATTGTAACCTCTTTTTCATTTTGCTTCATTTTCTTTCACGAAGACGGGGTGTATTAGTCAGAGTTTTCCAGAGAAACACAGAGATTTGTTTGTTTGTTTGTTTTAAGGAAATGGCTCACATGAGTAGAGAGACTGGCACGTCCCAAGTCTGCAGGGTTTCTCTCTGTGAAAACTTGACTTCCTCGTGGCCTGAGGTGGGGGCCATGGGTAGAGGGCCAGCTCCCAGCCCCGGGGAGCACAGACCCAGTCGGGAGTCCAGCCACTGCAGACCCAGAAAAGAGCCCATGTTACAGGTTAAGTTCGAAGGCCTCCAGCTGCGGGGTTCCCTCTGGCTCTGGGGAGGCACCTTTTGTTCAGGACAGTCCTTCAGTGGATAGGATGAGATCAAGCCACACTGGGGAGGGCAGCTTGCTTTACTCCGATTTTAACTGTAAATCTCACTCAAAAATACCCTCACAGAAACATCCAGAATACTGTTTGACCACGTATCTGGGCAGCACGGCCAGCCAAGTTGACACATAAAGTTAAGCATCATACATAATAAGAATATTAGTCTCGTAAGGTTGACATGACAGCTGACATTGAGAATATCTGTAAAGCACTAGGTATTACACATCGACTGGCAAGTGGTAAGTACTCAACCCAAGGTGTTATCATCATCACAGGGAAAAATAACATTTGTCAGATGCCTAGTGGGTCGAGCACTGGCTGGATAGGCTCTTCCGTGTTGTTATTTAATTCCAATCTTCCTCACCACAGTCTGACAGAGGAATTATTATCCCCGCTCTACAGTTGAGGAATATAAGAGGCAGAGAGGTCACTCGACTCGCTTGAGGTAACTAACTGTCTAGTTCTAGAGCTCGAACTAGAACTCAGGTCTGTCTGATTCCAAGACCTGGGTTTTTCCCACTGTCCCACATCCTGACTAGTACCTGAAACAGCTTAGCTGAGTCAGGAGAAGCCTCTGGCCATCGAGGCCGGAGGCTGAGAGCAGCAAGGAGAGGCGTCTCCCTGCTGTTACTCTCAGCACCTCACACACAGGTGTACACACACCTCGGTCCCAGAAAGTCCCTTGAAGCAGCCTGAGGTCAGCCCTTGTGGCAACTCTTGGCCCAGAAAGGGTGTCTGTGGAAGGCTTTTTTCTGTAGAATCCTGTGCTGATGGGATCATTACTAATTCCTGACAGTTCAGCCCTCAGCCTGAAATGGGTAAAGGAAACTTTCCTGCTCTGCCAGCTTATTTGGGGCGAGGGGAGTTCTCAGAGAAGGGCTCCTCACAGGGCTTGAGGGCCATTTGGCTCAGACCTTATTGTCACATGGGCCTCAAATGTAGACTTTGGATATTATCTCCAAGTGTGTCTACAGACGGTCACAGGTTACTCTCTGATTGAACAAAAAGGAGGGACTTACCACAAAGTGGTTTAACTTTTACTACGGAATTTTTAAATATATACAAAAGTAGAATGAATCATACAATGAATCTGATATGCCCATCATCACAGGACTTTATATGATAAAACAGGGGCCTATAGTTTCTATAGAGAAAAGGTTCTAAAAATCCTGTAACGATCTTGTGACTGGCACAAGTACAAGTTCTGATTGTGTTAAAAACTGTTAATTTGTTAAATGTAAGAACTTCAAACGTGTCTCAGTTTTTCTTCATTTTAAAGCCTCAGTAGTTGAAGGGACCTTGGCTGCTCCCCAGGCTTTGGAGGACCTGTTTCCAGGGAACAGTTGCTGAGAAGTGTGGGCCCAGGTAGAAGAGATGGGAAAGACATGCCCCCTCCAGGTCCCGGGCTGCGGAATCTCAGGTGGGAGATCTGCAGAGTGCAGGCCTATGGCACATTGCTTTGCCCTTCCCCCCAGGGGGTACAGGTTCCTGACTCCAGGGCCAACGGTGGGGGTGGTGGTGGTGGGGTCTCTCTGTGCCTCTACAGGAACTCAACCAAACAGCACTGACAGTGCAGCCTCTGTGCGGCCAGCTTGCTCTGTGGGGGTGGGACTTGGAAACAAGGTCTTGCTCCTGCCCCCAGAGGAACTTCCAGTCTGCAGGGAGAGAGGCAAATCACTGTATCTGAAGCGAGCGATTAAGTGCCACCAACTGTGCCTGCACAAGGATTCAGCCATTGTTTGCTCAGGAGGCGGCTCTGTGGGTGACCTGAAGTCAAGCGGGAGTGTGCACAGGGCCCGCTGGCCCGGAGGTCCCCGAGGGCAGGGCCTCCAGCTTCCCATTCTTTCGTGGTTCCCACAGGCCAAGGGCCCGCTGGGTTCACAAAGAGCTTCAGTGCTCGCTTTTGACTGAACCTTTCCCCTTTGTATCTGTCTCTGTGTCTCTCAGCATCTCTGTCTCTACGAGTCTCTGGTTCGCTCTTGTTTCCCAACATCCTTTCCGAGCCCCCAGGGGAGCAGAGCTGGGGGGGCCGGGCAGTGGGAACGGGACAGCGTCCTGTTCTCACCAAGGACAATAAGGGCCGGAAAGGGCTGGAGCCAAGGCCTGGCGTGGGCTCCCCCTCCCTGCCCGCCCTGGGCGCCCCCACCCCGCCCTGACCTTCTGGCGTGCCCTATGTGCCAGCCGTCCCCCTCATGCCAGTGCCAGTCTCAGGCGAGTCCAGCCTCTGCCGGGACACGGAGCCCTCTTAACCTGTCTCACCTTCCACTGCCTTCTGATCTGTGGCCTCACCTCCCGCCGGCCAGCCAGCCTCCCCACTCGCATCCCCTCCCCCACTGCGTTATTTACTCTTGTTTCCGGAGCAGGCAGGCGGGTGTCGCAGGGTGTAGGGGCCACGTGTGAGGGAGCAGGAGGAAACATCTGGCTTCCCTCTGTCCTTCATGGGTGGGACCGCCCCTCTCTCCCCCAGGCCTCCAGCCTCCCTTGGTGGAGCAAAGCCTCAGGAGTGCAGGGGCCAAGAGGTTAGCACCTTTGCCCTTGTCACCTCCAGGTCTCCAGAAGCCATGATGGCCTCCCACCCCCATACTTAATGATGGTGACCAGGTGGCTGGGATACCCCTGCCAGGGTTAATTGGTAGGTCAGGTGTAGGCAGCCTGCAACTAGGCACCCAAGATAGGCTGGGTGGAGAGCCAAGGTTGGCGCCAAGCTGCCTTGTAAATGCACCCATTCCCTGAGGAAGGGGTCATTAATCGTGGGCCACATACTGCAATTGATTCCTACGCAGTGGGTGGCAGCAGGTGCCCAGATCCCTTGGCATTGCCCGGACACCTGATCTCCAGCTCCTCCCTAGCCTGGCCCCACCCAAGCGCTCATCTTGAAAGGCAAGGTGCCCCCAGGTGGCCAGGCCCCGCAGCTGTGTCTTGTGCTCACCAGGCCTGGGACCTGGCCCTCTGCCCACCACTCCCACCCCAGGTGAGGACAAAGGCAAGGTTTGATAGAGACCCAGAACCAACTCCCCGTAGATCCCGGGTCCGTTTTGGACAACTTCTCCTTCCCCAGAGGGTCCCACGTACTGCAACCCCTCCCAATCACTAGGTAAGTTGGAGCCTAGAGCGCTCCCTCAGGCGAGCTCTGGTCTCCATTGAATTCTCTGCCTCTGCTGCCAGCCTAGGGAAGGAAGGAGACTTAACTCAGTCTCGTCCTCCCAAGTGAGCTTACCTTTTGGGTCCAAGGTCCGGTTCCACTGGACCTCCAGCAACAACCCTCCCCAGGCCTCACTCAGGATGGGCTTGTAAAGGACAAGGTTGCGGGTCTCCTGGAGATGTGGGCTCATGGCGCCCTCTATAGGCATCCTGGGTAAACTGCATCGCACTCCCTCAGCCTTAGAGAAAGGATCTGGGGGACCCACCACCTATGGGAATAGGTGGGTTGGGGGAGCCCCTAGGTACAGGATTGGGGGTGGGTGGGGGCCTCTAATCCGTGACAGCTCTTTTGATTCACTTCATCTTCACTGTCTTCTTCCCTAACTCAGTCACATTCTACGTACAGGATTTTCTGTTCTAGAAGGGCCATCTACTGCCCGTCATCAGGCACGGTGCTTACCCTCTGGACAGGGGTGCTCCTCTTAGCAGAGCGGGGACAGGGTAGGACCTGAGAAGCCATAGCCCTCATTCCCCTCAGGGCTGGGGCTGAGGTGGATGGCCTCGTCCCTGTCGTTCTACAAACGTGGCTAAAACTTAGGAAGTTCCTAGTCTCTTGGCTACTAGACATTGGAGGAAAACGATGGCACCAAAACAAAGGGGATGGGGGTGACCAATCTTGGGAGTCTTTCTAAACACTGGCATGCGTTGGGGTAGGAGAGATGGGTCTAGGAGGGTGACATAAGCAGGGAGTTCCACGGACAGACTTGGGGCAGAGGGGCGGGGCTCATAAGAGCCCCCACAGGTGTAACCAGAACCCCGTGGGGGGGTGTGGGGTGAGCTTTTCCTCCCCTGACCCTCCTGTCCCAAGACCTATTCCAATTCCGATGGGCAGGCCTTCCAGCACTGCAGCCTTTACCCCTTTTCTCAAAGGTCAAGGCTGCAGATCACAGATACACTTTCCTTCCATGAGACACAGCACATACACTCCAATGCCTGTGAAAGTACCTGCCACTGACGATCCTCCATACATATTTGGTAAAAAAAAAAAAAATGAACCCTGGAGGAAGGAAAGCCCCCCCCCCACTGTCTGAAAACAGCCGGGGGCCACCTGCCCTAACATTCTGCCCACCCATGCAGGCACTGGCAGAAGAGGTCCACAGCGTATCACAGTTCACAGAGCTACAAAGAACCAACTTTATTGGACATTCAGAGTCAGTTTCTCTTCTTGCCCTTGCCCGTGACCTTGGCTGGCGTGAGGACTGGAGCTGCTGCCTGGTACAGAGTGGAGGAGATCTTGTTGATGTAGTACAGACCGACCATGGAGAAGATGAAGCTACGGGGTGAAGACAGAAAGGTCTCGGCATCCGTGGGCACGCGGCCAGCCTGCCATCTAGGGCAGACACCAGCACAGGGAAGCATGGGGAAGACAGGCGAACAGAAGGGGAGGGAGGGATGGGGGAGGCTGGAACCACCACAGGGGGATCCAGGGCCAAAGAACAGGATGCAGTACCCCTCACCCAGCCAGCTATCAGGCACTTACCAAGTGGTGACACAGACTCGATGGATGAGTCCAGACGCAAAAAGAGCCAACAGGAGGCAGAGGAGAACTGGGGAGGAAAGAGGGGACACGGAGGGTGGTGGTCAGAATGGACACAGCAGGCGTTCCTATGAGAAGAACAGGAGCAATCTGGGGCCTTCTGAATCCTGGGGAACCTGCTTGGAGGGATATCGCACGACAACAGCAGGAGGACCTCAGAAGGCCTTAATGATGCCCAGGAAACCAGCTCTACCCTGTCCTGGCTTTCCTCCAGTGGAAAGGAAAAAGAAAGGTGATAGCAGTCTGAAGGGCAAGGCTTGCTCGTAAGGATCAAGGCGTTTCCAACAGACACCAGCCAAGGGGGATCAATTCATTAAACTGGCTGGCCAGGGGCGGAAGATGAGAGCCTCACTCCCTAGACACAGGTTGGAGGGCAGAATGCCTGGATACACAGGCCCATGGGGCAGGAAAGGGTCTCAGGTTATCTAGAGTAAGAATGGAGAAACAGGGGGAAGGCAGGAAGCAAGGGCAAACCCCACCAGCCAGGTGGGGAGAGCAGGGCAGGGCAGGGCAGGGCAGAGAGCCAAGAACCCAGCCCCACAACAAAGGTTTCTTTCAGAAGCAAATGAAGACAATCAATTTACATGGAAACAAAGTCTCAGAGGGAGAGAAGTCCTGGGGCTGCAGGATGTAAGGAGCTCTGGAAGCCCACAAGAGGGCAAGGTGGAGAGAGCAAGACCTACAGGAGGGCAAGGATGACAGATCTGTGCTACTGGATGAGGGCTTCACGCTTCACACCAGATGGCATCTGCCAATTTCCGAGCATGTGGCATTCCTTAGGTGATCTGGCTTTGACGCCTAATTTGCTTTATGAACTTAATTCTCCATAAATAACCACATCATCAATTCTCAATTAGAGGAGCAGTAACAAGGATCATTTCAAACACAAAACAATCTAACAGTTATTCCAATTTGGCCAAGATTTCTGCTGACATAGCGCTCTTCAAACTCATCTCAAATAGAATTCACTAATATCAGGTCAATTTCACATCAGAACTCCCTCAAGGAACTCAGTTCTTCCTGCTTCTGCTGCTGGGAACAAAGAACACCTCCCCACAGATGGCTGCTAAACAGGTCCAAACTTGCCTGTTCCCCTCAAACCTTCCCTGGGAACTGGCCAGAAGGCAACTGAGTTTCTGGCTTTCAGAGGTCTTCTTTTCCGGCTCCCATTCCAGGAGCTGGAAAAAGTGCTGGATCCAAAGGCGTCATCTGTCTCCAGACAGTCTTATTAACATATTTCCGTCTGCTTTACCTTCTAAGCACCTGAAAATTCAGTACTGTGTTGGGGGAGGTTAGAGGAGAGGGTTCAAATACTCAACCCCCAATTGTCACTTACTCTCAGGGAAGATCTTTGCTTGGAATCCTTTGCCAAAGACAAGATTCTCCAGATTATTGAAGGCCTGGGTTGAGGGAATTAAGGAGTAGGGCGTGCAGTGGGGACAGAGCTGCGTGGGTAATGGGAGGGGTACAAGTCTGCGTGGCCCTCCCCCCTTCCGACCCTCAAACCCCTCGCCCCCCACCACCGCCGGGAGGATACAGTGAGGGAGAAGACGAAAAGGCCGGAGCCAAGCAGGCCCCCCTGGATGGTGAGCCACTCGGTGGAGGCCAGCTGGCGGCTGTACATCTGCATCCCAGCGAAGAGCAGCAGGGACAAGAGGGACGACAGCGCCAGCGAGGTGCCCGTACCCACCACTGGAGGGGATGAGAGAAGAGACGGAGAATCGGGCCCGGTTCTCCCTCCAGGAGCCGCAGGCAGATTCGGCAACTCTCGGGGCTCAAGGGCCCGACCACTTCCAAGCAATCCCAGGTCTGCAGCCACACTCCCCAGCTCCACGCTCCCCAACTCCCCACGGCGACCCCCAGGAATTTCTCAGCCCGGGACGCCCGGCACCCTCCCGTCCCGTGCAGATGCCCGCCCCCTGGGCACCAGGACACGTCAGCTCTGCGGGGAGAGGACCAGGAAGGCTGGTCCGTGCCAACTCCGACCCCCACTAGTCCGTGCGGGGAACCCCGCTGGCCCCGTTACCCATCACGTCCCGCCCGTGGGTCCAATCTGCGCCTCCAGCCAAGAAAGACGGGAGCCGAACCGGGCGCTGTTGCCTGTGCGCACGCGTCAGCACCCAACGCGAACTTGCTTCCCCTACGTCTTCCTTTCTCCGTCTCGGCGCCTGCCCGTCGCGCCCTCTTCCGGCGTGGAGGAAATATTGCGTCCGAAAGCATCCTTGGCCACCGCCCCAGTCCCCCGCCCGTACCCGCACCCGGAGCATCTGCTGCCTCTCATGGCAACTGCACTTAACTCTTCAAGTCGCTGGGACCATGGCCCATAACCTCTAGCCCACCTCTGTCTTCTTTGCCGTTTACGAATATGTCATCTCTAGTGCCTGTTCCTCAAACCTCCCTCCCCCACGATCATTGCCTCGACGTCTCCCGTAGACTCTTGGCCAAACCAAAATCTAGTCCTGCCATCGTGGAGCCCATCTTTAAAACCAGCCTCCCGCTTTATATATGAGTAAGATTAGGAGCCGATGAAGAACGCGAACATTAAGAAATGGCCCTCCCCTCAAATACCATTCCATGTTACCCAACCCCCTGACCGCCTTCTGAGAACCACGTGGGGAAAACTATTTCCCACCTCCTACCCCGACAGGCGCTGTTCGAGGCTTGTCCCTGGAGCATGCGCAGTGATATTTCACCCCACCCCTCCCCACACCCCCACCGGGCTCCTGCATTAAGCCCGGGGTTCGCAGCCGCAGCCGGGATCGGGCACCCGGGGGCGGGCGGGCATGGTAGGGCCATGGCTGAGGGTGACGATATGCAGACCTTCACTTCCATCATGGATGCACTGGTCCGCATCAGTGTGAGTTAAGGTGGGGTCGAGGGAAGGGGGGCGGTATAGGGGTCCGGGGCAGACCGGGACCGTGACCAGGTGGGATCCAGCGAGATGCTGGGATGAAGACAGGGGGCTGGTGATGGCAGAAAGTACTGAGAGGGTCGGGATGCAGGTGTGAGAGGGTAATCCCTGGGGCAGCCGGGCGGTAGGTGCCGTGAAGGCGTCCATCAGCTGGGATGTGAGGACCAAGGAGCTGCTCGGACGCAGAGGGTGGGCTAGGGTAGCGGCCAGTAGGGCACCAGGGCTGGGGCTGCGGGGCAAGGAGGCTTTACTGTGAGGAGGTGGCGTGTGTGAGCTTGGACAATTTCCAAGAAAACTGAGGACTGCTGGGGAGCGATGAAGGAGCCGCCCCAGGGTGTAGTTCCCAATTTGGACAGCTCCACGACCCCACCCCACCCAGCGTACCCCCACTCCCAGCTGCCTTCGAACCTCCCGCGGTTGTCATGGCAACCCGTGCCCGGCTCTCCCAGGGGCGGTGCCAACCCTGCTCCCCCCCACTACCTCCTCCCCCCTCCCTCCGTGTCCCTCCCTCCTTTGTGTCAGCTGCGCCCCTGATCGGGATGGCTGCGAAGAGAGGGACCAAGGTGAGGTGAGGGGGTGGGGCATAGCTCGAGGACCCCCGCCACCAAGAAAAGGAGGGGTACTTCCGGTGGGGAGGGGGCGAGTAGGCGGGACGCTTGTTTCCCCACTGCTTGGGGAGGGGTTTGCGGCCAGCCAGGTTGTGCCGGGGATGGGAGCGGGAGGGCGAGATGGTGGGGGGCAAAGGAGAATGGGTTAGCATCGGGGAACCGGAGGAGAAGGCTGGGGAAGTGAAGAATGGAGGATGGAGGTTGGGGCGGTCGCAGGCCAAAGCCGCGGCCAGAAGACCGCGGGGGTGAGCAGGATGGAGAGGGAGCGACGTCTATCTACAGGGAGGAGTCACGTGGGGGGGCAGGTGGGGGGCTGGTGTTCCAGAGTAGGAGGCGGGGGTCCGCACCGAGCTGCAGAATGGGCGGTGTCCTTGAGAGGGTGCCTGGGGCTGGCGCAGAAATGGGGGAGGGGGCTAATGACTAGGTGAGAGGGGCTGCAGTTTCGCCTGAGCAGAGGGGTAATGGGGGTGGGGCTTGAGGCTGGGGGGAGGCACGAAATCCAACCCTGAGCTCCAACCATCCTTCCTCCTCCGTAGGCCTTTAGCTCTGCAGGAGGGAAGCAGACTAGAGACAGAGCTGGGAGGTCTGTGAACCAAGCCCAGGCTGGTGCTGGGGAAAAGCTATAAGTAGCTTGTCTTGCCCCTTCCTGAAACGGCTGGTCTCTAAGGGCAGCTGAGGGGCCTGTCAAGATATGCCAGGTGTCCAAGCTCTGACTCAACCGCCTGGTCCCTCCACAGACGAGCATGAAGAACATGGAGAAGGAACTGCTGTGCCCAGTGTGCCAAGAGATGTACAAGCAGCCACTGGTGCTGCCCTGTACCCACAATGTGTGCCAGACCTGTGCCCGCGAGGTGCTGGGCCAGCAGGGCTATGTAGTCCATGGTGGGGACCCCAGCTCCGAGCCCACCTCTCCTGCCTCCACCCCTTCCACCCGCAGTCCCCGCCTCTCCCGCAGAACTCTCCCCAAGCCAGATCGCTTGGACAGGCTGCTTAAGTCAGGTGGGACTGGGACCGACGGGGTGGGGGTGGGGATGCTGGGCTGTCCATCAGGAATCTGGAAGGGGTCCATCCCTGGTCAGGGCATCTGTCTGTGTTTCCCAGGGTGGAGATACTGCTCATTTAGGCTCTAAGAGCTCAGCTGAGCTATGGCATAATAAAAAATAATTTTTAAATTGAACAGACTTCCCCCACCCCCAGCCAGCTGTAATTTTTATCTCCCGGCCCATCCACAGGCTTTGGGACATATCCCGGGCGCAAGCGAGGTGCTCTGCATCCCCAGGTGATTGTTTTCCCGTGCCCAGCCTGCCAGGGTGATGTGGAGCTGGGGGAACGGGGCCTGGCGGGGCTGTTCCGGAACCTGACCCTGGAGCGTGTGGTGGAGCGCTACCGCCAGAGTGTGAGTGTGGGTGGCGCCATCCTGTGCCAGCTGTGCAAGCCCCCACCACTAGAGGCCACGAAGGGCTGCACCGAGTGCCGTGCCACCTTCTGCAACGAATGCTTCAAGCTTTTCCACCCCTGGGGCACCCAGAAGGCCCAGCATGAGCCCACCCTGCCCACTCTCTCCTTCCGCCCCAAGGTGAGCCAGCTCTTGCAGGGCCTGGGAAGGGATGCCATCTGGATGGGTGGGGGTGCCTGGCATTGTGGGCCCCCAAAAGGAGGTGGGCAGGGATTTGCCATTGCCAAGTTTCTTTCTCTGTGACGATGACAACAAAAGGCACTGGACAAATCTTTGCACGTCTTTGAGCCTCCATCTCATCTGTTCAATGAGGTTGATGGTATCTGCTCTGCAATGTCCACACCTGCAGGGCTGGTCTGAGGATCACGTGCCATAACGTTTGTGAAAGTTATCTGTACACTAAAAAGGTCTGTGTGCGTTTATTCATTAAACAAATATTTATCAAGCACCTATGAGCCTAGTGCTGTTCTAGGCGTTGGGATATGGTGTGAACAAGATAGACGAGGTTAATGATTAACCACAAGGCCAAGATCAATTACCATGATGATTATTGTTATTAACACACGTCTCCCAAGGTAGACCAAGGGAGGAGCAAAGCTGGTGCCTGGAAGGTGCAGGAAAGGCTCTTTTTGATGCCAGTGTATACCACCAGGTGGCACTGTGGAGCACCACCAGCTGGGCTCCCCTGCACCCCCACCTGGCCAGTGGAGGTGAGCACTCTTAAACACCGTTACCTGACCATGCCATTGCTTTCTGTCCCTAGGGTCTGATGTGCCCAGACCACAAGGAAGAGGTGACTCACTACTGCAAAACATGCCAACGGCTGGTATGCCAACTCTGCCGAGTGAGGCGCACCCACAGCGGGCACAAGATCACACCGGTGCTCAGCGCCTACCAGGCCCTCAAGGTGAAGACCCCTCCGTGGGCCCCTGTGCTAACCCACTCACACCTCCTCCTAACTCCTGGCTTCCACCGAGCCGGCCGTGATGCCCACCTCTTTCTCCCTCCTCAGGACAAGCTGACAAAGAGCCTGACATACATCCTGGGAAACCAGGACACAGTACAGACCCAGATCTGTGAGCTGGAGGAGACCGTGAGGCACACTGAGGTGAGGGAGGGCATGGCGGTGGCCCTGGGCCCTACGTGGGCCTGGAAGCAGCAAGGAGGTGTGAATGGCATGGCTCAGTCAGCTGGTTGCACGCTCAGGAAGCCCGTGTGGGGTCCCTGGATGTGTTGGGGTTTTGGTTAAAGCAGATTGGCAGAAACATCAGTGCCCCAGGACAGGCTGTACCTGGAGTTCCAGTGGGGAAAGGGTGGCTGTCACCCAGGACAGGGAAAGCTGGAGAAGCCCCTGGGATGTAGCTCTGATGCCTTCGGGCTCAGCTGCCTGCTGCCAGATTGCTTGAACCCGCTGACGTGTGGATGGGCAATTAGGATGGCGCAGATGCTGGCGGGTGTTAGTGCAGTCCAAGCGGATGAGAGAGCACTCACCGTCTCCTTTATGTGGGGGAGTCCTTGGGGACCGTGGTCTGGGCTCCAGGTGAGCACAGATGGTTAGGAGCTGAGCCCATCTGCATGTACAGGAGCCTTTGCAGCCATGAGCCTGGCCCTGTTGGAGCAGGTGGGTCGCATTTCCCTGGATCCTTTGTGATCCTAGCCATGGTGTGGGGCCCCAGGAGGCCGGCATAGGCACTGCCTTCAAGAAGATAGTAAGTGTTGCTCTTTGGGCAGGTGAGTGGTCAGCAGGCCAAGGAGGAGGTGTCCCAGCTGGTGCGGGGGCTGGGGGCTGTGCTGGAGGAGAAGCGGGCATCACTGCTTCAGGCCATAGAGGAGTGCCAGCAGGAGCGGCTGGCCCGTCTCAGCGCCCAGCTCCAGGAGCACCGCAGCCTGCTGGATGGCTCAGGTCTGGTGGGCTATGCCCAGGAGGTCCTTAAGGAAACAGACCAGCCCTGCTTTGTGCAAGCAGCCAAGCAGTTACACAACAGGTACTCCCGGCCACGGCTCAGGGCCACGGGCTCCCAGTGGGCAGGGGCATCATGGGTGTAGATATTGCCCAAGACAATGTCTCAAGTACCGCCCAACAGAGAGCTGGGCCCCGGGGATTGTCACCAGGCCAAAGTGATACCCAGCTTGTCTGAAGGGACGAGGAAGAGAATCAAAGCAGAGGCCAGGGCTCTACGGGTGGGCAGACAGAATCGAGGGGAAGGGTGGCTGCCCAGGTGGCAGTGCCTGACCCTTGCCTGCCCCCATCCCAGGATTGCCCGAGCTACAGAGGCCCTCCAGATGTTTCGACCAGCTGCCAGCTCCTCCTTCCGCCATTGCCAGCTGGACGTGGGGCGTGAGATGAAGCTGCTGACCGAGCTTAACTTCCTGCGAGGTAAGGAGATGGCCAGGCCCCATGCCCAGTTAGAGCCTTTCTCCCTTCTTCCCGAGCAGCGGGCCCGGGGGGCAGTGCCCACCGGGGACCTCCCGGCTTCCTGCCGGCCTGGCCAGCCATCCCTCCCACCTAGCCCACCGGCCACACCATCCTACCGCGCTCAGCGCTGCTTCTCCCTCTCTTTGTTTGTAGGCTGTGGCCACCGCGGACTCTGCTCCGGAGAACCCCAGGCAAGTCAGCGGCCCTGCCCCGGGGACCCTGCCCCGCCGGGCCCCCCCGCCCCGCCCCGCCGCCCCCACGCAGCTCGGCCATCCACTCTTTGCTTCCTTCACTGTCCTGCCTTAACCAGACTGTCAGTCCTCCCGGACCAGTGCCCTGTCTCTCTTCCGCCTTCCTTAGGTGCTTGCCTAATCCTTGCCTGTCTGATCTTTTGTCCTTGTGACTCGTCCTCTGGACTTTCCTTCTCTTTTCCTTGACCTTTGTCCCCTGCCATCAAGCTTCTGCTCACCCTCTGTCTATCTGACTGACTGGTTATTTTCTATCTTACTCCCATTTTCTATCTTACTGACCGGTTATCCATCTCCCTCCCATTCTGTCCCCTCTTTCCTGTTCAGTGCCCTCTTGCCTGGGTTCCAGTGGCCTTTCCCTGGGGCTCCTCTTTATTCCTAGAATAAAAAGGGTCATAGAAAGAAGGGTCCCCATCTGGTCTGACACCCTCATTTGACAGAGGAAACTGAAGCCCAGAAAGGGGAAGTGACTGACCTACAGCCATAGTGAAAGGTGGCAGGCAGGACTAGCACCCAGGCCTCCTGCGTGCCTCTCTCCTTCTCCCCTGGGCGCTGCCTACCGGTGCCCTGCCTGGTCCCAGACGGGTCTCTTCCCCAGGTCCCTCTCACCCACACTCACCCCCCCGGCTCCCGCTGCTTCCCCTTTTCCTGCCTGCCCTCCCTGCCTGGACAGTGGCCAGGCCCTGACTGACCCCACTGTCTCTTCCGACAGTGCCCGAGGCTCCTGTCATCGATACCCAGCGCACGTTTGCCTACGACCAGATCTTCCTATGCTGGCGGCTGCCCCCCCACTCACCACCTGCCTGGCACTACACCATTGAGTTCCGGCGCACGGACGTGCCTGCCCAGCCGGGCCCCACACGCTGGCAGCGGCGGGAGGAGGTGAGGGGCACCAGTGCCTTGCTCGAGAACCCTGACACAGGCTCGGTGTACGTCCTGCGTGTCCGTGGCTGCAACAAGGCTGGCTACGGCGAGTACAGTGAAGATGTCCACCTACACACGCCCCCAGCTCCGGGTGAGTGGCACGGGAGGGCACCGGGCATGCTGGGACCCGGGCACTGGAGGGACGGTATGACGCAGTGGGCCACATCCGCTAGCTCTGGGGCGAGGCTGCCTCCTTCAAATCCCAGCTCTGACTCTGGCCAACGGTGTGGCTAGGCGCCCGTTATTCACCGTCTCTGGACCTCAAGTTCCTCTTCTGCAGGGATAGTAGCAATACTTACCTCGGAGGGCTGTTGTGAGAATCAAGTAACTTCACAGATGTGAAGTCTTAGCAGTCTTTCCGGCTCCAGGGCTCCGTAAATGTTAGTAAAGTGACTCTCCAGAAGCGTGCGGACCCTGGGATGTAGGCATACCAGGAGCGGCAGCACCCACATAGAGGGCAGCAGGGGGAGGGGCTGGCTGTAAGGACCAGCTGTGGGCACCAGGGTGTGGGCTGGAAAGTGTAGGCAGATGGTGGCGGGGCTGTCACCAGGCGGAATGGAACAGCAGTGGGGACTGTCCACAGGGCCAGCCATGGGAAAGGGATGAGAGAAAGCATGGAGTCAACTGGGTCTGGGAGACCGGTTTCTGTGTCCACTACTCATCACTAAAACCCTTCCTGGGGTCCCATGCCCGTTTGGGATGCCCCCTTTTTTTTCCCTTATGCCCCCCCATTCCAGTTCTCCAAGCCCTCTTCCCGGAGCTTCCTGCCCACACCTCAGCAACCTGTTCCGTGTCCTGAAATGTCCCAGTGTCTTGTGCTAACACCTCACAGTCCCCAGTGCCCGTGTTTGTCCCTGAAGTCCTTCCTTCTGTTTCAACGCCCGCCCCCCACTCCAGTCCTGCACTTCTTCCTCGATGGCCGCTGGGGCACAAGCCGAGAGCGGCTGACCATCAGCAAGGACCAGAGAGCGGTGCGGAGTGTTCCGGGGCTGCCCCTGCTGCTGGCTGCGGAGCGGCTGCTGACTGGCTGCCACCTGAGTGTGGATGTGGTCCTGGGTGATGTGGCTGTGACCCAGGGCCGCAGCTACTGGGCCTGCGCCGTAGACCCAGCCTCCTACTTGGTCAAGGTGGGCGTCGGGCTGGAGAGCAAGCTTCAGGAAAGCTTCCAGGGCGCCCCCGATGTGATCAGCCCCAGGTCAGGTTTCTCGGGAAGGGATGGGGTGTGGGGGCCCTGGGTGGAGGAGCTGGGGACAGTGCAGGGTGGCAAGGGGAGCACAGACTTGCAGGGGTGGAGCTGGGAAGAGATTAGGAGGTAGCAGTACGATAATGGAAGTCAGGTCAGGGGCCTGTGGCCGGCGAAACGTGGGCCCCGTGGAAGGGCTGTGAGGCTCGAGTTTTGGAGTGTGTGGCCAGGGAAAGAGATGATAGAAGAGGGGGCCGTCCCCACTCCCTCCCACCCTCTCTCCGAGCCTCCATGTGCTTTCTCCCTGATACCCCCTTTCCAACATCCTTTCCCCACCTCCTGTACCTTCTCCCCACACATCTTGTCTCAACGCCCTAAAATTCTTCCCTGGAACTTCCCACCTCCAAACCCTCTTACCCCCAACGCCTACCTGACACCCTCCCACACGTTCTTTCCCCTCCGACCCTCTCTCTCAGCACTCTGCCCTGATACCCCGCTTCTTCAAAATGCTTTTTCTCTAACACCAGCTCGTCCCCACCCACATCCCCTGACGCCCCTGGTCTCTGACACCGATGCACCCTCAGGCTCTCCCACCATTGACCTTCCCGACATCCTCTCTGCTCTTCCTGTGCCCCCAGCACCTCAGTCACTGACCAGCAGCTTCTCGGACCCTCAGAACCCTCTCTCGGCATGATGTCCGCAGCACCATTTTTCTCACCGCCTTCCTACCTCGCGGAGGCTGCATGCGTCAGTGTGCCTGGTCTTTCCTTTGCCCCGGAGCTGTCTTACCCTCTGTCATTTCCTTTCCGTACCCTTTTCCTGCCAAACCAAGCTCCCTGCACTCTAGCCTGTCTCCTCAACATGTGTTCTCCTCCATACCCCGATACCGCTGGCTCCCCAACACTCCATCCTTCCACCGTCTCAGCCCTCTGGGCTCCCCCTCCCCCACTCTACCCCCAACCTCTTGTCCACCACCCGTCCCTGCAGGTACGACCCGGACAGCGGACATGACAGTGGGGCTGAAGACGCTACCGTGGAGGCGTCGCCACCCTTCGCTTTCCTCACCATCGGTATGGGCAAGATCCTGCTGGGGGCCGGGGCCAGCTCTGGTGCAGGGCTGACGGGGAGGGATGGCCCCGCAGCCGGCTGCACGGTGCCCCTGCCGCCCCGCCTGGGCATCTGCCTGGACTACGAGCGGGGCCGGGTCTCCTTCCTGGATGCTGTGTCCTTCCGCGGGCTCCTGGAGTGCCCCCTGGACTGCTCTGGGCCTGTGTGCCCTGCCTTTTGCTTCATTGGAGGTGGCGCTGTACAGCTACAGGAGCCCGTGGGCACTAAGCCTGAGAGGAAGGTCACCATTGGGGGCTTCGCCAAGCTGGATTGACCTTCTCTGGCCCCTCCTGGGCCCTGGCCCTCCAAGCCTCCTGGAACCCGGTTATTCCTCCGGCAGCTTCTCCCTCCAACTCTTCCTACCATGAGGTCCTGTCCGTTCCCCCGTGTCTGTCTTCCCAGCGCCGTCCCTTGACCAAGGGACTGTCCTCTGCCCACCTCCCTGTACGTCCCCCATTATCTCCATTACCTGTTAATCCAGGCTGATCCCAAGCCTCTGCTCCATGGCCTGACCTCGGCATCTTACCGAGGTCATGGAGCGAGCCCCCCCACCCCCGCCACCCCCATCCCTGGTCCCTGCCCTGTGCCCCTCCCCGGGCCCGACTGGGAGGGAAGGCTCCTGGAACACTGGGCATGATCCCCAGCTCTGCTCTCTGCCCTGCCAAGCAAGCTCTCTGCCCCACTGATGCTGAACTACAGCCTTGGAACGGGCAGGCTCTTTGGTTGGACACTGCCCAGGCACTCACTCCCTGGTGAGGGGAAGGGGACCCTGTCCTGCTTTATTTATGTGGGTCCCCATACTCCTCCGCCGCATGCCTCTTACACCTCTCTTTTCCCTCTTGCATGCTTTACTTGTCCCGCACCTATGCCAACGTGCCAAGTCTCCCTTGGGGCCCCAGCGGAGGGTGGGTGTCCCCATTGGGTTGGGCTAGGCAAGGCCTGTGGTGCCCGCTGCTGCCCCCTGCGGTAGGCACTGCTAGGCCTGTGCCAAGCAACAGCTGTCATTTTATTTTCATAGTTTATAAATAATAAACTGTGATGTCAGGCACATCTCCCTGAGACCTGTCATTCCTTAGTTTCTGTGTGGCAGGCGGGAGGGATCCACCACGGCTCAGAGCAGGGCTGCCTGGTGGATATATAGCGCCTGAGGGAAGGAGGTCCCCAAGCCAGGCGCTCCACGCCTATTATGTTTCTCCTCCCACGTACCTCTCCCGGGCCTGAGCCGGCCGTGGCCTCCAGGGGGCGCATCGCTCTGGTGGCCACCGGTCAGTCCACTCCCTCCCCCACTTCCCCGACGGGGCGGCGGCTCCTAGGCCCGGAGGGAATGTGGTGGAGGGGGCGGGCACCGTGCCTAGGTCCAAAGGGGTCAGTGAATCAGAACCACTTCCCCATTCCCAGGGTGCGGGGAGCAGACCCCAGAGCCAGCGGGTGGATGGGGCAGGCCTGGCGCCAGCCCCGGATCTGACACTTATCTTGGCCTTGTTGACTCTGCGGCTATTATCGCTGCCTGAGGACTTACTTCACACTCAGGCAGCTCAGAATAGAGCTGCCTGAGGGCATCATGCCAAAGGGGAAGGAGGGCGTGGGCCGCCAGCCCCTCGCTGGGGTGAAATCAGGGGCGAGCCCTGGTCACCTAGGTTTCGTTTCCTCCTTCCTCTTGTGCCGCCAGAGGTAGGGGAGAGGTGACTGAGTTCTTCCACTAGCCACTCAGGCGCCCAGTGTCATCTCTCCTCAGCCCCTGCCGCTCAAATGAACCCAGCTCCTTGCCTTCTCCCCTCGTCTTCTTCCCCAAAGGCCCCTCCAGACCCCCCTCACATTCTCACCACCCCTACTATCTGAGGGTCACATATGACAGATCAGAAGTTGGTGGCCCGCGCAGAAGAGGCCACATTTTATTCAGCCATGTTCAGGTTCCCACTCCCACCTGGGGGCTTTCCGGGCCAGTCCAGACATGTCCCCAGGGGCCCTGATGGGCTTCACCGGGGCTCAGATGGGTTAGGGCACACGGTGGGGTCTGTGAGGGAGGCTGTGAGTAGCCCACCTGAACTCGCAGTTCACCCGTCCAGAACGGTGGGCGCGGGGCGCTCTGCCAGGGAAGACCATGACGGAGGCAGCTGGCACTGGCTGGAGACTCAGAAGGCAACATGCCCCTACAAGTTGGCAGAAGTGGCTGCCAGGTTCGTGTAAGAGAGACTGCTGCCACCGTTGCCTGCAGAAACCTAGGTGGGAGATGAAGGGATCCAGGCTGAGGGGCAGAAGCTTTCCTGGTAGAAGCCACCACCCCAGAGCCCCTGGATGACGCCACAGACTGGGGTCACCGGTCCAGGCGCCTGACCAGTTCTCACAGGGTTAATTCGGAGAGGGCACCTGCCAGGCACCGTCACAGCCTGGTGACTGTAAACAGGGCCAGTCCTCCTCCCTCTGCTCCCCTTCACTCCCTTCCCTTGGTTCTAATCAGCCCCCTTCTCTTCCCTCCTGCCACCTCTCCCTCCATTCTCGCCCCTGCAGCCTAAGGAGCGGTGTGTCTGCTCATCTGTGTAAAACCGGGAGAAGGAAGTCCCAGGAGGAGGGAAAATAGGGTCAAGGAAAGGAAAGCCCCCTCCCCCACATGGAGTTCCCGCCCCAGGGGAGCAAAGTAATTATTTACTAGGTCCTGGACAGAAAGGCTGGCGAGGAAAGAGGGAGGAGGGGTCCGTGCTCTCCTGAGTCTCCTAAGACCCCACCCAGGCCCACCCTGCTTGGTGAGAATTCTTCCTCCATCCGCATTGCATCAGAGAGGCCCCTCCCACCAGCCTTTCTCAATCTACCCTCCATTCTTAGGAGAAGAGTGGGGGCATAGGGGCTCATTCCTTGTGAGTCCTGCACGAAGGGTTCCCCTGGGCATGGTGCCCCACCCATTGCACCTCTGGGCATCCCAGCCATGGCCGTGGCACCAGTTCAGCTGACCAGTGAATGCTCTTCTGGAAAGGCTGGGAGTGGGGACACTCCCTCTTGAGGTCCCCTCTCTTCCATGTGGTCTCCCTGCACTACTTATTTCATGTCCTCTCTCACCTCTTCTAAGTTCTTTGGATTTTCCAAGTACCCCAGAACCCCTTCCCAGCCAAGGCCTCTGTCTCCTCCCACCCGTGGGGCCCATCCTCACCTCCTCATAAGGGCTCCGTTTAGTACCACCAGGGGGCACATAGCGCCCATGGGTGTGGTAGGTGGGGTACTCGCTCATAGGATGGTAGGAATCTCCGGTTGGAAAGATGTCCAGCTGCCCACAGTTCTTTCGGCGGCATTGACACACAGCCTGAGAAGATAGGAGGTTGGGGGGACCATGGAGTTCCCTCTAGCGGGGCCGGGGGGGGGGGGGCTCTGGTCAGGGCCGGAGACTAAGCACTTACCAGGGCCATGAGATAGATAATGGTCAGCGCAACCAGGACACAGACCAGCGTCAGCAGGGCGATGCCCCAGCCAGGTACCCCAGACCCAGGCCGGGCAGAGAAAGGAAATGACACATCGTAAGCTGCAAGGAAAAGCAGTGGTCAGGGCAGTCTCCCAAATGCTGGACAGAGAGGGGCCCTGGCGGCATGGTCCAGGCCCAAAGCAAAGGGCGTGGCCTCACCATTAATTCTGCCGATGACCAGATCGTATCTGTCTGCTTCTGATTTGTGTTGTATGAACTGTACCTCCACCTTATCGGAAGTGATGGTGCCCTCTCGGAAGGCCAGCGTTGATTCCACCACCACGGATCCTGGCCTGCTCGCAGGGAAATGGGCAACTCAACCACGGGCCCCAGCTTCTGGGCACTTCCCCCCAACCATGCATGTCCCCGTGGTGCTTCCCTAAAGTCATGACACCATCTACCCACCCGAGGCTTCACCCAGAACTGTACCTGAACTTTACATTTGAGGAGCCCAGAAATTCCTCTTGTTTATAGATCTGTAAAAACTGGGGTGAGAGGGGAAGCACTGAGGCTCAATGCATGGGTTCCAGCAGCTCCAAGCGCTGCTGCAGGGGGGAGGAAGCACGTGGAGGAAGGGCAGATACTCACCAACTGGGAAACTTTTCTCTGCAGCTCCTGGTAGTAGCTAGTGCTGGGAACTTCCAGAGAAGAGTTAAATGGGAGGTTAAAAATGCTAAAGGACAGGAAAAAGACGGAGATCCTGAGAGGTGGCTGGGGAGGAGTCTTATGGCCGGGGGAGGTGGGGAGTCCTGTGCTATGGTCAGTGCTACTGGCAGTAGTCCTGGTACTGTGGCTGGCAGGGGTGGTGGGCATATCAGAGTGGTGGCTGGAAACTGGGGATGAAGTACCCTTGCCAACTGGGATGGTGGTAGCCTTGGCAGAGGTGCTTTTGTGTGCTGGTATGGTGGCCGGCGTTGTGGCAGGGCCGGTGGCCTGGGACGAGGTGGAACCGTGGGCTGGCGTGGTGGCCGGCGTTGTGGCAGGGCCGGTGGCCTGGGACGAGGTGGAACCGTGGGCTGGCGTGGTGGCCGGCGTTGTGGCAGGGCCGGTGGCCTGGGACGAGGTGGAACCGTGGGCTGGCGTGGTGGCCGGCGTTGTGGCAGGGCCGGTGGCCTGGGACGAGGTGGAACCGTGGGCTGGCGTGGTGGCCGGCGTTGTGGCAGGGCCGGTGGCCTGGGACGAGGTGGAACCGTGGGCTGGCGTGGTGGCCGGCGTTGTGGCAGGGCCGGTGGCCTGGGACGAGGTGGAACCGTGGGCTGGCGTGGTGGCCGGCGTTGTGGCAGGGCCGGTGGCCTGGGACGAGGTGGAACCGTGGGCTGGCGTGGTGGCCAGCGTTGTGGCAGGGCCGGTGGCCTGGGACGAGGTGGAACCGTGGGCTGGCGTGGTGGCCGGCGTTGTGGCAGGGCCGGTGGCCTGGGACGAGGTGGAACCGTGGGCTGACGTGGTGGCCGGCGTTGTGGCAGGGCCGGTGGCCTGGGACGAGGTGGAACCGTGGGCTGGCGTGGTGGCCGGCATTGTGGCAGGGCCGGTGGCCTGGGACGAGGTGGAACCGTGGGCTGGCGTGGTGGCTGGCGTTGTGGCAGGGCCGGGTGCCTGGGATGAGGTGGAACCGTGGGCTGGTGTGGTGGCCGGCGTGGTGGCAGGGCCGGTGGCCTGGGATGAGGTGGAACCATGAGCTGGCATGGTGGCCGGCGTTGTGGCAGGGCCGGTGGCCTGGAACGAGGTGGCATGGGTGACTGGCGTGGTGGTTGGCCTTGTGACAGGGCCGGTGGCCTGGGATGAGGTGGAACCGTGGGCTGGCGTGGTGGCCGGTGTTGTGGCAGGGCTGGTGGACTGGGACGAGGTGGAACCGTGGGCTGGCGTGGTGGCCGGCGTTGTTGCAGGGCCGGTGGCCTGGGATGAGGTGGAACCGTGGGCTGGCGTGGTGGCCGGTGTTGTGGCAGGGCTGGTGGACTGGGACGAGGTGGAACCGTGGGCTGGCGTGGTGGCCGGCGTTGTGGCAGGGCTGGTGGCCTGGGATGAGGTGGAACCGTGGGCTGGCATGGTGGCCGGCGTTGTGGCAGGGTGGCTGGTTGCACTCACAGAACTCCTCTCAGTGGAGTTGGACATTGCGTTGTTACGGGGAGTCAAAGTCTGTGTACTTTCAGGGCGGATTGTGGGGTCAGAGCTGATGGTAGCTGTAAGAGGTTGAGGTCACAGCGTTGTGTTCCGGGACAAATCAGAACAAGGAGAAAATACATCATCTGGCATCCAGAGAAGAAATGCCAAGAGGTTTTGGGGAGTGGGTCCCTGAGTCGGTCCTCCCCCACTTCCCTGTGGGCAGCCTCCTCTCTTCCCACACCCCTCTCTTGGCCACTCTCCACTCCTAAGATTTACCTCTCCTGATGCTCCCACCCCCACCCCCACCCCTCTCTTTAGGAAATTCGCCTGCCTCTGGCACCCTTTCTCCTGGGGGGCGGCCTCTTCTCAGCCTGTCCATAGCCTCTCTCCTTTGTTCTGGCACAGACTAAGCCACCTGTCTGCAACTTCTGCCTCTTGGGGTGCCATCTGCCAGGAAACAAAACCCACAGAAAGGCTGGAAAGACCACAAGAGCAGAGCAGCCCCTCCCCACCTTATGCCTCTCACCTGTAAGCACTGTCAATAGAAGCAGCAGGAGAAAGGAAGGGGCCTGGATGCCCGGTGTCATGGTGGTGGTGAGCGGGGTGAGGAAGGGTCAGAACAGACTCAGGCAGGCGCTGCGTGTGAGGTGGAGCGCACAGGCGTCTGCTGCTTTATACTGGTCCCCCGCCCGCCCTAGGCTCAGCCTGAGCAGGTGACAGGTGACAAAACCCCGCCCCCTCCCCCATTTCCTACCTGCTGTCTCTTCCTCCTCCTCCCCAACCATTTCTGTCCCCTTAGGTAGGCTACTCCGGCCCCAATCACTCAATCCTCTGACAACTTGTTTGTTCTTCAGTTGGCCTCCCCCTCTCACCAACCACTCCTCAGCCCCAGAAGTTGGTGTGTGTGGGGAAAAGGGGGAGTCTGGGACCTGGGTCCCAGTTTTAGCCCCAAGGCGACAGCCAAGGTGAGAAAAGGAACCGAGAAAGCGGGCTAGGTCAACGCGGGAAGTTCACGCTCAGGTCCCCTACTCCACCTCCCCATTCTCCCTGCGCCCCCTGAAGCCCAACTCAGGGGGCTGAGAAGAAATGGGAAGGCTTGATAAAGTGGGGACTAGGTGCTAGTTTCGGACCCCCTCCCCCCGCCACTTCCCGGAATAGCCGCACCCTGCTAACCGCTCCCGGTCCCGTTCTGCACGCAGTTCTACCCCGAAACCCACAGTCCCCGCCCCTGCCGCACTTTTCAGCAGCTGAGTTCCTTCCTTGGCTTTCTACCGAGAAGGGGGCGGGGAAAGAAATTTCCACTTAAACGAGGACCAGACCTGGGCTCCGCCGAGCCCTAGGGTCTTTCCTCCCCAGTCCGGCACCTGGTAGCGGCCGGCAGCGAGCTGGGCCGGTCGTGCTCTCCTGCCCTCTAGTGGTCACCGGGAGCCTCACGGTGCCTGCCCCGGCGGGCTAGGGGGTTGCCCCCGTCGAGGGTGAGGTTGGGCGGCGTTGCCTAGGTGGGAGCAGAGAGAAGCTGGGGAGGGCAGCGCCCCAGAGAGAGGAGTCAGTGGTTTGGCCAGAGAAGGCGAGGAACGCCCTGTACCTTCGATGGAGAGGCTAGGAACTTTAGGAGAGGACACTGGGGTTCGTGGGGCGGTATCTGGAGGAAATGGCGCTAAGTGGGAGGGGTCCTGAGGTACATGGAAAGGTCACCCAGTACGTGAGAGAGGACATCGGAATGTGAGAGGGAATGTGGGAGGGGGAATGGGACACTACGTATTTAGGAGACAGAGAGCACGTAGGGCGATAGAATGGTATTTGGGGGCACTGAACTATATCCTTTGGGGAGCAGAGCGGTATTTGGGGCATGTAGGCACGTGTTGGTGGTGGGCACAACTGTATGTGAGGGTGTGTAATTTTGGAGGACCGACACTTATTCTGAAGTGCAGAAATATTTGGGACCAGGGACGTATTTAGGGTCACAGCAAGTGGAACTAAGGGTATCAGGCCCCATCCGGAGGTCCTGGGTTGCGGCCTCGGCCGACGCAAGCAGTACGACGTTAAGAAAACAATTTTTAGCCCCAAGAATACAAATCGGAAAATGAACTTTAAAAACACTTCGGTGCGGCGGGAGTAGAAGGAAGCCGGCGCGGAGGCGACGGACAGTCGTGCCGAAGCGCGCAGCTCCGCCTCGTTGGCGAGGCTTTGTGCCGCGCGGGGCGGGGGGCGTTGACGTCAGCGCCGCGGCGCGCGGGCCGGAAAGGCGGGGAAGCCCCCTACCCTCCAGCTAGAGAACGGGCGCGTATCTAGGTGGGCGGCCCCAAAACTTCAGCCCCCGGTGTTGCCAGGCAACAGCCATTCAGTTCGGTTGCTGGGACACGCGTTACCATGGTGACGGCCCCGCGCCGCGCCGTCCGAGTATTTAAAGAGCAAGCGCGCGCAACGCTCGGGCGTCGGAAAGTGGCCTTCCGGGATACTGCGATCGCCCCTTCTCCCTTCCCCCCTCCCCCTGCCGTCCCCTTCACCCTCTTCCCGGGGCCAAGTCTCTCTGGCCTCTGAGGTGAACCCAACTCCCCAGCGTGCCCCCGGACCTTGGGCTGGTCCGGCTTCAAGCGGTGGGGAGCGGGATCCCGGGCCCCGGGCGGGCGGGAGGGACGGGACGCGGTGCAGTGTTGTTCTTTCCCCCGCCAATATTGCACTCGTCCCGGCCTCCGGCCCCCCCGGCCCCCCGGCCTCCCCCTCACCCCGAGCGGGGCAGCCCCACCCCTCCTGGCTCTCGATCACGGCTGATCTAAGATAGACTGGAGTGTCGTTGCTGCCACCGTGGGTAAGTGGAGCTGGGCGGACTTTAGCCATCCTCCCGGACAGCACCTCATCCTTAACCGAACCCCCCATCCTTCACCTAACCCCCACCCACCACCTTCCTCACGTGCCCCCAAATGAGCCAAACTTCCTCTAGATCTTGAATTTCCATCCTACCAGCCCTCTCCCTTGCCCCCCTCAGGTTCCTTCCTGCTCCCACACTCTCCCCGAAAATCCCTAAAACAAGCAATTGCACTGGCTTAGAAAACTGGAGCTTTATGGCAATGTGCTGTTATCTTTCCTGGGGTTAGCGCCTGAGAAATACCCCTTGAAAACGTCCCATCTCAACAGTGGGGTCACCACCCCTCTGGGGCTGAATTGGTAGGTGCCAGAGGAGGGTCTGTGTTTGGCTGAGGGGCTGTAGATGAGACCCTGAGGCCTCCAGTATGGACCCCAAGGCCAAAGGATCTAAAATCAGGATTCTAAATCGGGCAGCCACCTCTTCATACTCTTCCATGGAGCAGCTGCCTCCGGAATGGCTCAAAGTCCTCGGGCACTGTGTCTGAAGAAGGAGAAGCCATAAGGTCAGACGGGACTCCCACGAGGGCAGGAGAGGGCAGGTGACCGGGGTGGAGCGCCTCACCGTTGCATCTGTACTGGAGATTGGACCAAATGATGTTTTCTTGGGAGAAGCAGAATACACCAAGGCGACCCCCTCGCATGGATGTGTCAATGATCACCCCGGAGTCTGCCACTAGCTGGGGACCCTCATAGAGCTTCACTCTGTCCAGAATAGGGGTTTCCATTGGTGCTAGGGTGCCGGTGGGCACTGTGCCACTCTGCCAGGACCCTGCTCATCCCCAGCCCCCCTGGCCTCCTCAGGCCTGAGAGAGAAGGGAGAGGGAAAGGGGAGGGAAGGGGGTGCTTTTCTCAGGCTTGGGGCCCCTGGCTCTTTGTCCAGCCCCTTTGCATCTCAAAGCACCAGCCGCATTCCAAGCGAGGATTGGGTTGCCATGACGATGAGCACAATGGGCTGGGGGGTGAAGTCACCCGCTTCCCAGGCTCTAGTCCACCCCCCAGCCCCAGGCACCTTAAAGGGAAAGCAGCCCAAGTGCCTGGCCTCTGGGCACTTGGCCATTCCCCTCCCCTCCCTGTCATCCCCACCAACTAGGCAAAGTTGTGGACAAAGTGATGAACTGAGGCCTCAGCGGTGCTGCCAAGAGCTGTGACGTCTGGGACTTGCTGTGAGCTTCTATAAATGACGGTCCCTTCCAGGTCAGACACCGTGAGGAGGCAGGTTCTGGGCTGTATGAGTGAAGGGGCTGGATGTCACGCGCCTCTCCACACACTGGCCTGGCCTTCGCAGGCTCCGAGAGGCACCCTCGTTTTACAGAGGGGAAATGGGCACGGAAAAGGAAGGACTTGCCCCACTCTTGGCCTGTGTGTCCTCGGCACCACAGCCCAGGCTACCTGATGCCAGGAGGAAAGCAGGGCTGAGGCGCGTGTCTGGTGAGAGGGGAGATGGAGAGAAGTGGTCCCAGTCTGGGCCCATGGTACCAAGGCACTGAGTAGAGGGGTCACTGGTGAGTCCCTCCTGGGGTCCCTCCGGAGGGCTCAGCCCCTCCCCTCACCGAATATAGCCAACTTGAGGCCGGTGCAGCAGCTGCCAGCGGTAGGAGGTCTTGTCACGCCAGCCCACGTTTCGTGGGTCAGTCCACAGCAGTCGTACCTGATCAGGGGTGTGGCCAGTATGCCACAGGGCATTCCGGAGGTGCTCGCCTGGGCCAGACACTGATGTCACTGCCTGGGGGACATTAGCAAAGGCAGTGGGTCACCCACAGGATCCGGAAGAGGGGAGACAACAGGTGGGTAAGTGCAGGTGGACAAGGACATCTAGGTGATCAGGAGAATGTTCTGGAGCCCAAGGGAGCCCACTTCTAGGCCCAGCATCTGCGGGAGAGGGTTCCTGAAGCTCAAGCAGGAGGAGAGGGTGGGCAAGGGCCCCGGACTGGGGAATGAGGGCGGCTCTGGGACCTTGAGCTGCAGCCCGGGCTGGGCGACAGCCCGGAAGGGTGTGGCCTGCCAATAGGTCTGCTCCGTCTGCTTCCACATGACCACGTAGAAACGGCCGCTGTCCTGGTAGCTGAAGAGGAAGCCTGCGTAGTCGTCATCTGTCACTGTGTTCACGTGAAAGGTGCCTTCAAAGTCCACCCCGTTGAAGGCTGTATAACCTGGGGGGTGGGGGAGGTCAAGGTCAGGCAGCAAAGCTACGGGCGGTCCATCATGTGCTGGGGGTGGGCAGGATGCCTGCTGGATATGTGGCCAGCTTGCCCCCCACCCTCTGCCCCTGTCAGATTCCTCTGTTTGGAATTATGGAATTAGGTGTCCCGTACATACCAACTGCCAGGCCAGGGTCACTGTTCATGGTCTGAACGATTTCCATGCCCTGGTGGTGGGCAGAAAGAAGAAAGCCTGGTCCGGGTGCGCTGCCCACTGCGGCTGGGGTGACAGCGCCCGCCCAGCCCACTGCCTGGTACCTGGTTGAGCACCACCCAGTTCGGGTCAATCTGAGCATCCCCCTCGGGATCCAGGACGACCGTCTGATAGGCCCGGAAATCCGTGAGGGTCACCTCCGCACTTTCCGGACACACATCCAGGGGGTCGTCCACGGTGTCATTGTCAAAGTCATCCTCACACACGTCCCCAACGCCATTGCCTGGGCGGAGTGCGGCTGGGCGCTCAGGAAGGCCCAGGCCACCGCCGCTGGCCACCACTCCCGCCGCAGGGGAGTCCTGAGCTCTCGCCCCGCGCTGCCCTTCCTCACTCCCAGCAAGGCTGCCACTGCGCCCTGGGCAGCGCCCACACCGTCCAGTCCTCTGGGACCCCAGCCTTACCATCTGAGTCCTTCTGATTGGGGTTAGGGACCAGGCGACAGTTGTCAGGACCAGGAGGCACGTAATCGGGGACACCATCATTGTCATCATCCCCATCACACTCGTCTCCGAGTCCGTCGTTGTCTGAGTCCAACTGGGAGCTGTTGGGGAGCTGGGGGCAGTTGTCCTTGGTGTCCTGATGTCCATCCCCATCGCTGCCCAGGAGAACAGGCACCACATGAAGTCCCGAAAGGCACCACGTTCTTTGTCTCTGCTTAGGAGCCTCTGTGGTCGAGCCCCCATTCACCTGACCCCTTGCAGTCAGCCAGGTGAGACGCAGGCCCAGCGGTAGGAACGGAGGGGAGGTTATGGGAGTGACCTGCTTAACGGGTGTGCAGATGAAGGCCACGCCACAGAGCCGAGGTGACACTTAGAGGAAAGTAAAGAGGCCCTATAAGACCTTCCATCTTGGTCAAGACCCTACCTGTCTTCATTGGTGTCACAGACGTCTCCCACCAGGTCGCTGTCTGCATCTGTCTGAGAGAGAGGGGCCCGTCGTCACCCTCTCGATAACCGACAGCAGTCGCCCATCTGTCCCCTGCCCTCTCCATTCCCCTGTACCTGGGTAGGATTGCTCATTTCTGGGCAGCTGTCACAGGCATCTCCCACCCCATCCTCATCCCTGTCTGTCTGTAGGGGGTTGGGGACTTTAGGGCAATTGTCCAGTCCATTGGGGATGCCTATAAGACATGCGCGTAGTAAAAGGTTGTCATGCTCTCTCCTAGGTCCGTAGAAGCCCCAAGCTTTCTCTTCCATCAGAGGACAGCTGTTCAGGAAATCTGCCTGGACCCTGGCCCACCGCCTTGCCCGTACCCTACCTCACATTCCCGAGGTGGGGAATGTGGCAGGTCATCTCTCACCCAGGCTGACCTCCCCAGTTCTCAGACTTCCTAGCCTCCCGGCTTCATTCCCACTGTATCCAAATCGTCACAGGTCTCCCAGCCACCCCCTCAGCCCGGGCTGCACCATCCCCATCCACGTCGTTGTCACAGGCGTCCCCTTCCCCATTGCCATCTGTGTCCTTCTGGTCATTGTTGGGAACGTTGGGGCAGTTGTCACAGGCGTCACCAAATGAATCTGTATCTGAATTCTGCTGGTCTTTGTTGGGGAACAGCCGGCAGTTGTCCTGGTTGGGGAGGGAAAGCATCAGTCCTCCCGTGAAGTGCTGGCTGCCTGGTACCCACGTTGTCTGCGGTCACCAGCCCGGTGAGGGCCCACCTGCGTGGTGCAGCCCACCCACCCCACATCCAGGAGGCCACCTGTCCTGGCCAGCAGGCTACTGCCTCCCTGATTGGGGGCCCTGGGGAGCTGCCAGGGGCTGGGGGGCAGGGAACCGACGGGGAGGGGAGCCCAGGAGCCACCTCAACGTTCTTGATCCCGTCCCCGTCAGCGTCCTCATCACACTGATCGCCCACGCCGTCGTTATCGGCATCTTCCTGCCCAGAGTTGGGTGTCAAAAGGCAGTTGTCCTAAAGGTCGGTTGTGGGGAGGAGGGTGAATGTTGGGGCGTGTGGCTGGGGCGCCCGCCCTGCCCCCTGCCCTCATGCCCTCATGCCCGCCTGCCGCCTGCACCTGCTTGCAGTGCTTGTTGTTGTCCATGCAGGGCAGAGCCTGGTCGGGGTAGCCATCGATGTCCGTGTCAGGCCCACACACGTTCCCGTTCCCAGCCCAGCCCACGTTACACTGTGGCGACACGAAGGTGGCAGTTAGCGGTCGGGGATGGCTTCCCACCCCAGCCTTTCCCCTGCTTCAGGCTCTCCTCTCACCAACCAGTTCCTGGGCCCCCACCCCAACCCCCGGTCAGGTTCACTAGCCTTGCCCGTCCCCCAGATTCTCCCTTTTCTTCCAAGCCCCAGGTCTAGCTCACCGAGCAGGACACTGCACCATTGCGTTCAAAGAGACAGTGCGCGTGGACGTGGCAGGGGCTGTGGGCTGGGCTGTGGCAGGTCCGGGCTGGAAGGCAGCCCTGGCTCTGGTTGCCCAGGAAGCCCAGGCGACAGGGACCACACTTGAAAGAGCCCTAAGTGTAGGGACGCAGCATCTCAGGAAGCAGGTCAGCCTCCACGGTGTAGGATGGGCACGTGGCCACATGCCAGGGACATATCAGTGAGCCACTATTTATCAATTATCTCCTTTAGGGTCTCCTGACAGCACTTTAAAGTAGGTAATAGCAACACTTTTCAAATGAGGACGCTGAGGCTCAGAAAAGCTACCTAACTTGCTAAAGGTCCCAGCTGGCAAGGGGCAGGTCCGTGTGGAACACCTGGGGGAGGTGTCCTGGGGGTGGAGGAGGGGATGCAGGGAGTCTGAAGAAGGGGCTGCACACTCCCAGCACCCACACACTCGGGTACCGGGCTCACCACCGTATTGGTGCAGATGGAGTTCGGGTCGCAGCCACCGTTGTTCCCATCGTTGCATTCGTCGACGTCGTTGCAGACCTGAAGAAGCAGACTTTGGGTAGAACCAGACCGGTGCTGGCTCTCCTCGGGAGGGCACTGGGGTGGCCCCATCTGTGAATGTCAATGTGAAGCCCAGACCGCCAACCAGTGCACAGCCAGTGAGCCTGTGGCGTCACTCATCCCGTTTATCACCAGGGCCCCGTGGCCAACCCAGAAGCCCCTGGGCCCTGCACGGCCAAGCTCTCTTGTCCACACACAATACCCAACTCGACCTGTTTGCTGGCGCGGGCGTAGTCGATGCCTACACCAGACACCCGCGTGCCCTTGTAGCCTCGAGGACACGCCTCACAGTGGAAGCCAGGCATGGTGTTGATGCAGCTGGAGCCCGTGAAACAGGGGTCGGCGTGAGCACACTGGGGAGCAGGAGAGAAGTCAGGCCCTGCCTGTGCTCCTAGGACCACTGCTCCCTGTGTCCCCAGCCAAGGGCACAGGGCTCAGGGTGCCCCCCCCCCACAGCCTCCTCCTGCCCTCCACCTGGCTTGCGTCTCAGACTGCCCCTGCCACTCCCCAGCACCTTCCCTGGGTGGCCCTTCAGTCTTTGTCCCAGAGATTCTGTCTCCCGGGCTCCTCACACTTCCGTTCTGGTCTCCAACCTCTCCTGAGCCCCAGGTTCTTGTACTTCAGACCAACATTCATCCTGCCTTCTTGGGCCTCCTAACACCCCCCCCCCCAGCTTTCTGTGCCCTCCCCCACCTCATTGATGTCAGTGCAGTGGGTGCCATTGCCCTGAAGGCCAGGGGGGCAGGGCCCACAGCGGTAGCCTGGGTACTCGTACACTTCCATGCAGTCCACGCCTCGGAAGCAGGGGTTGGGGCTGCAGTGGGAACGCTGCTCGTGGAAGCCTGGGGGAGGGCACAGTCAGCCACCGAGAGGTCAAATCACTGGAAGTGGGGGCCAAAGCCATGGGGGGAGCACAGCGGTGCCACCTGGCGCCCTCCCCTACGCTCCCACTCACCGCACACCTGACACTCCATAATGGTGTTTCGGATCAGGGACATTTCCTTCACCTGCGGGCAGACAGGAGGAGGATGGGGAGGCCTCGGCTCGCGGCCTCTGCCACCCACCCCGCCCAGTGCCACCGTCGCTGGCCCACCCACTAACCTGGTCTCGGATGTCATCCCGTAGTTCCACCAGGATCTGGTTGAACAGGGTGAGTTGGGTGACCAGCGCCTTGGTCTGCTCCCCTGTCAGGGCACAGGGTGTGGGAAGCTTAGGACTGGGACGTCAGCCCTGGTCCCTCTCTGGGTAATAAGCCAGCTCCTGCCACTGCTGCCCACTCCCCACCACCTTTAACCCCCACCCCCACCCCCATTCCTGGCCCAAGAGGACTTCGTTTCAGGCAGCTGCCAAAGCCTGGGACCTCCTCCCCAGCTTCCCGCCCCTCCCACCTCATCATGGGCTGCTCACCTAGGATGGAGTGGAGCGCGGTGGTCACTAGGGAGGAGAAAAAACACAGTCAGAGGGTGGTAATGCGAAGAGGGGCCTGGCTTGGGAAGAGGTAGGGGAAGCGCCGGGGACAAAGGGCTGGAGCCTTGGAATAAAGATGGGGTATTGGAAGGTAGAAGGACAGAGGTGACAGAAGCAGGGTGAGGGGCCCCTGAGGGAGCGTGTCAGAGGCAGTCACAACCCAATCCTCGTGGTTCCCAGGCCTGGCAGTGGCAGAAGGGACCGGGAGGTGACCGAAAGCAGAGCCAGGGCCCCAGTACATCCCATTTCGTCCCTCCTAGGCTTCTGCCGCAAGAGCTCTTTCTTTGAAACATCTGGGAGAATGGGCGTTTTATTTAGGTAAGAGCCTCTGAACACCCGTCAGAGCCCAGGCAGATGGGCAGTGCTCAGAGAAACTGCTGGTCGGTGACAGCCACCAGTGGGAGCTAAGAAAGACTCAAGACCCTGACCAAGCAGTGGACTTCCTCACCCCACTCGAGTTCTTCCGATGTCTAGTCTTCCCGTTTTGTTTTTCTGGCCACCCTGGTAGGGGGGGCAATGTTTTTGACCCGCACCTCTGGGTGGCTGTTGTCCTTAGAGATTATAGTGTCAGAGGTGAAGGAAATTGGAGAGACAGGGTCAGAGCCCCAGGAATAGGGGAGCCAAAGGAATGAGTGTTAAGGGGAGAGGTCAAGAGGATGAGTCCCCGAAGACCACAGGATGTGACCTGGGGTCCAGGATGTCAGCAAGCAGAAGTCTCTGTTACCTGCACTGTGGATGGACTCGTCCCCCTGGAACGGACACTCACTCAGGGCCCCGACCCGGGCCATGGAGCCGCCGAGAATCATTTTCATGGATTCCACGAAGCCCTGGGGGTAGGGGGCAGAGGAGCAGAGTAAGGTGGGAGGACCTACCGGCTGCTGCTCCCACTGGTGCAAACTGTTTGCACACACACCCCAGGGTCGCCTTGCTCACCTGCATCCTCAAATAAGCCTTCTGTCCAGTCCTAATCTCCAGCCCATCGACCTCCGCTGGAGGAATGGGGGCCAGCGGCGGAAGAGCAGCATGCTGGTCGCCCAGTTTGCAGTCTACATAGAGCTGCAGGGCAGGGCTGGGGCGGGACGGGCCTCGGAGTCGCAGGAGAGCGGTGTGCGTGCGCCCGTCGGCCAGGCCTGCTTGCTGTAGGTTCACTGCATGGACCTTGCCATCCTCCCGCTGGTACCGCACCAGCACTGCCCAGGAGCGGACGTCAGTATGGGCCCCGTCCCCCATCCCGTCTCCCAGTTGAGCCTTGGCTCAGCTCTTGTGGATGCTACATGGCTAGGGCTGCGATCCTTTACTCAGCTAGGTATCACTCAACACCTTGTACATGGTAGGTACACAATATGTGCGTTTTAAATTGGTTCAAAGACTAGGACTTTCTCAATCTTCAGTGGCATCAGATCACTCTATCCCCTGCCAGGCGGCAGCTGGTTCTGTACCCACTGAACTGCCCCAGGGATGCGCGGGCCCTCCCTGCACAGCTTCATGCCCCCCACCCAGGCATCCCCGCGTACAGCTTCCCATCCCTACAAATACCAGGCCTTACCCTATTGTTTGGGTACCTGGCCTTTGCAGCACCTCCTACGCACCCCAAACCAGGTGCCCCCTGTTGCCTGGACACAGCCTGATAGGTCCATGGTCCCCAGTGGAGCCCAAGGAAAATTGAGAGGGATATGGGAGTGGGGATGAGGGGGTCACCAGTCACCTTTGTTGATCTTGCCTACAACAGAGGCCTCCAGCCATCGTGTGTTGTCTTGGCGAGAGTAGAGGCCAAAGAGGACACCACCTTGCTTGGGGGGCAGGCGGAAGGTAGACAAGAGGTAGATGTCCCCAGCCGTGAGCAGGGCTGTCCGTATCTTCTCTGCCACAGCGACCATCTGCCGGGACTCGCCCACCGTCAGCAGGTCAATCACTGGCCAGACAGGGATTATCAAGGTCGGAGAAAGGGGTCAGACTCCAAGGCCTGCCCTTTCCCCTAAGCTCCCGGGTGGGGCCTCCATCATTCCCAGCACCAGGCAGTGTTACTGACCTTCTCGAAATTCAACCCTTGTCGCTATCAAAGGACAGCGCATGGTGCCTTCCGTCCCCTCAACACTACCTACTGCCACCCTCGGAACCCAGAGGCCTGGGGCTCACTTGGAAATACAGAAATAGCGCCCCACAAACTTGAGATGTGCCCAGCAGGTGGCGCACGGGAGTCACTGCGCGGATCCCGGCAGGAGTAGCAGCACCTGGTGCCCACGGAGCAGAACGGGGCCGGCAGTTTCTCTTTACACCGCTGGCTTTGGCTCATCCCACACCGTAATGCCCCTCCTCTCATCCTGGGGGCTCAGCACCCTCGCTCTGGATGAGAACAGCTGCCCACCGAGGGCTCCGACCCTCCCGCCTCTGGCTCTCTCCCTCGGGAACAGAGGGCCCAGCTCCGCTGCGTCCTGTGTCTTGGCCAATCTGTGGTTTCCCTTCCAGCCAGTAAAGAATCTGTGCCTGTGTCATCTGCTCCAGTTACCTCTCCACACCCACAGGCCCATCCCACCACCAGACCTCCGGGAGAGCCCAGACCTCTCAGTCCCCACCCCCACCCTGTCCTTGGGCAGCCAGCACTCCAGTGGACGGAGAAGCCGAGGGGTCCACACGCTGCCCCACCTTCACGCTGCTCTCCTAGACCCTGGGGTGCTTCCGGATGCTCAGACACGGACCCAGCCAGGCAGCGCTAGCATCTAGCTCCTGAGTCCTGTGCCCTGGCCTCGGGCTGACCCTGGCCAGGTCCCTCTCACCTACCACCCTCTGGTGTTACCCTCTGGAGTTCACTCCTCTCCACAGGGCCGTAATTCAACTCATCTCTCCAGCTCAATTTCAGGACTCTCCCCTTCTCCCCTTGCCCACATGTTCCCTGCTGCTAGGCTGGAGGCAAAAGGGGAGGAGGCAGAGGGGTGGAAGAGGATGGAGACAGACTTACCCTGCAGGTCCTGACTGGCAGATGCCAAAGTGCAAAGGACGAGAAGAGCCAGGGCCCCTCGAAGTCCCTGCGTCTCCATGCCGCTCAGCCGGCTCACTACCCCTGGCAGGCAGGCGGCTGGGAGGGGAAAAGGCTAGGCGGAGAGAGCAGGAGCGGGGGGCGGAGGGACTGGAAGGGGGAGTTGGGGGGGGCCAGCAGGCGGGTGAGGGGGGGCTGAAACAAAGAGCTGCCAATCACCCTGGAGGCATCCCCAGCTCCGGCAACCAAGGGCACCGGCGAAGAGTCCTGGAGGCCTCCAGTCTCCTGCCTCTTCCTAATGGTCCTCTCGCCCTGCTGCCTCCCTCTCTCCTGGCACCTCATTGTTGGGGGCCACTACCAAATGCTACTGTTTTCTGGAAGGCATAGTTGGGGAAGGCAGGAGCCCCTGGCACTGCAGTGCTCGACAGTGGGCATTATTCCACAGCTGGCATGAGACGATGCCAAGGGAGTGGTGGAAACGAGCTCGCCATAGTGTCCAGGGGAGGCACACAGGGCATGAAATACGCTGCTCTGACAGGGCGAGTGCTTTTTATTAGGGTGTGTGGGGGGGTCCCCTGACACGTGCCTGTGCCTCCATTTTCCCTCATTCCTAGGAAAACCTGGAAGTGTCCAATGGGAACTGGAGGGAGAGCCTAAAACAGTGGTTAGTGAGGTCGGAGTGAAGAAATCAGCAGGGGCAAGGGACACTAGGAACAGGAGAGTAGACCAGGAAAGGGGGCCAGACTGCGAACACCGGGGGTACTGGTTGACAGGCCGTGACCCGGATGAAGCGGAGGGGCGCCTCCGTTCCCGTTACCAAGGCAACAGCGCGGGAGCCCACCTCCCATCCCCCCACGCAGGCCCTAGCCCGGCTACGCTCCGGCCGCCGCCACCGCCCCTGTTTTGTTTCCATGGCGACAGGCGGCGCGGGGCCGGCTCCAAACATAACGCGCTGTGGAAAACATGCGCCTCGGGGGACCCCTCCCGCAGCCCCCGCTCGGGGCCGAGCCCTGAGGGGCCCCGGAGCAGTCCAGGCCACGTGCGGATCTGCGAGAGCCCCCAGAGCCGACCCAGGCGCACGGGACCCCCTTCTCTCCGGCTGCCGTGCCTGCGGGGGTTCTGGGCTCCCCTCCGCCTAGGCGCCCCGACTCTCCGAGGCGCGCCAGGGCTGGAGCCCTCCCCCCTCCGGGAGCTGCCAGTGCATCTGGCGGCGGCCGCCCTCCCAGAAGCCCTCGGCTCCGCCCCGCGCCGTCCCGCCGCCTCACGGGCCCCAGGAAGCCGCGCCTCCTCCGGGGCCTCCCTCCCCAGGCCGCCTCGAGCGACCCGACGGGCGGCGGCGGAGGGCGGGCCCGCGCTGGGCCGGGTAGACGCGGGGAGGGAGGTGCTTCCGGGACAGAGGGCGGGCAAGATGGCGGCGCCCATGGAGCTGTTCTGCTGGTCTGGGGGCTGGGGGCTGCCGTCAGTGGACCTGGACAGCCTGGCGGTGCTGGTGAGGGTTGGTGCCGGCGTGCTCTGCTGCGCCCTGGAGGACTAGGGACGGGCCCCGAACTAGCCGATCATCCGAATTTTGCCAGGGCGCCTCAGCCCGGGCGTTGGGGGGGGGGAAACTGAGGCAATCAAAGAACGTGCCCGGCTGATATGGGCTCAGTGCCCTATGCTTTAGCAGCCTAGGTTTTGTGCAGCAATAGAAAGAGGCCTGGTCGGGGGTTCAAGAAATGGGTTTCAGTCCTTGCTCCTCCATTTACTGGCTGTGTGACCTTGGGGAGCTCCGTTCTCCTCTCTGTGCGCTTGTTTCTTCCCCCGAAGCTTTCCTAAAGCTGAACAGCCGCAGGGTTCTCCGTCTTGGCATTTCTGTCGTCTCCCCAGCCGCCCTTTCTTCTTATTCTTCCTCCGCCTCCTCCTTAAACAGTGTATATTGAGCTTATTGTTTTTTGAACCAAAAGGCCCACAGTGAGGCTCTATAGAGCGAGCTCTGGAGTTAGATTTACTCATTTCATTCAGTCCATCATTTAATAAGCAAGTATTAGGCCTCTTCCAAATACCAGACATTGGCATGCGAAGATAAATAAAGCTTGGTCTCTCCCCTGGAGTTGTTTACAGAAAGGCAGACACGTCAGCAAAGAAATGGGATAAAATGTTCGGGTGCTAAGGTATCAGTAGAAACAGGCTACAGACTACCGGGAAGGGCATGTCAGGGCCTCTAAGAAAAGGGATATACTGGTTACAAAAAACTTCTGAGGATAGGTGTTCACCAGGCAGATGGTAGGAGAGGAGACAGAGGGAAGGATTTTTCTGGCTGACTTGTAATCATGGTTGTGTCCATCACCTCAGTCCTGTGTCGCCCTTTGTAAAATGGGCATAGTAATGTTCACCTCTTTCGTGTGTGTGAGGCAAGTACTAAGCATATACCATAGCACAACAAGTATTCAATAAATGTTACTTCTCTCTTTGATTCCCCATGGGGGCCATGTCTCTGGCCTCCCTGCCTTCTGCTTCCTTTCCTGCAGACCTACGCCAGATTTACTGGTGCCCCCCTCAAGGTGCACAAAATCAGCAATCCCTGGCGGAGCCCTTCAGGTACCTAGTATCCCTGGTGGGGTGAGGAAGGGAGTGAGGGTACAGGGGGAGGAACAGGAGATAGATAGGGAGGTGGTGCAGACATGTTTGGACAGGCAGCTAAGGGTCTGGTGGGCATTCTTCTCTCTCAATGTCAGGAACTCTGCCTGCCCTTCGGACCAGTGATGGAGAGGTCATCTCAGTACCACATAAGATCATCACCCACCTTCGAAAAGAGGTAGGTGGCTTGGGTAGGGGGGCTGCCAGTGAGGAAAGTCCAGTCAGTTCAGTGCAACATACATTTATTGAGTACCGAGTATATGCCAAGCTAGACACAGGTGGCCCAGAGCTTCAAGGAACAATGGTGTGATGGGAAGACACACGCAAGGTTGGTGCGATGCAGTGAGTAGGAGGCCAGAGATTAAGCTGGGGCACGGTGGGGACATCCACAGGCACAGTGCGTTCAGCCTGCTGGGCAGGGGGACAGATGACAAGCTCATGACACAAGGAAGGGAAAGGAGACTAGAAGGGAGTTCAGATGAGCTCAGAAAGGGACTTCTAAGGGCCATTGCCTTTTTCCAGGGACCAGGTTGGGCAGGATATGGGGCTCAGGGTGGACAAGGCGTAGAGCCAGGGTAGGGAAGTTGCAAGAGCGTGACAAGAAGAGTGGGGAGGTAGGCTCTGCTCTTCCCTCTGTCCTTGACTGTGTGACTTTTGGCAAATCGCTTAACGTCCCACAGCCATAAGCTCCTGATTTGTAAAACTAGGGGGCTTAGCCAGGATGCTTTCCAAGAGTTCTCACTTTCCTGGTCTGGTTCCAAAAGGGAACACATTGTCAGAAGTGGGACCCTCTTCTTCATTTCTTTCTCCAAAAATTAAAGAGCTGGAAAGTTAATGGAAGCTTGGGAGGCACGGAGAGAAGGGATGCAGGTAAAAGCCACAGTTCCTGGCAGGGACTGGATCACTGCAGTTTCCTTATGTATGAGCATAGCTTTGCCAGTTTCCAGCGTTTTCTCCTGGTAGCCATATTGGGAGATCAGTGTCCCCATTCCTCAGCGGAGAAAGTGAGGCTCAGACTGATTTAAGGATCGTGCTCAGGAGGTTATTTGGGGACAAAGCTTACTCAGGATGTGCAGGGGGGAACAGACACTGCTGCCTAGGACACTGTGGCAGCCTGAGACCTGGGGTACAGTTGGAATGTGCGTGATGGTGGAGCCTGGGCCATGGAATGAAATACAGGAAATCATGAAGAGCTGGGCATTGCAAGAACAAGCCAGGGGGCCCTGGGCATGGGTTCACTGGGTCCCAGGAGCACAAGGATGGCGTCCCTTAGTTCCTGAGGCGTGGCTGGAGGCCCAACCTGCCTCTGAGCTCCACGCTGCTAGCTTTGTGGTGTCTGGGTTGGGGAAGTTACTGTTAGAAAGTTGCCGTCAGCAGGCATGTTGCCACCTTTCTGTGGAAACTCTGGGAGCTCGTCCTGGTTTGTGGCTGGGCCTTCCTTCCTCCCCCCAGTAGGCGCGGGACCTTGACGGCCAGCGGGCTCCAAGGCCCAGGCTTCCCGCCAACAGCAACAGGCTACTGGCTGTGCCCAGGCCAGGGGGCCTCGGTGGGAAAAGCTTCTTACTCTGCTTGCGTTACACTCAGAGGCCAGTGGCGGTGGCACCAGACGGGGTGCCCCTGGGGACGTGCCCTGGAATCCCCCACCATCCATCTCATGGTGGCCGTTTCCTCCACAGAAGTACAATGCCGACTACGACCTGTCTGCCCGCCAAGGGGCCGACACCTTAGCCTTCATGTCTCTGCTGGAGGAGAAGTTGCTCCCAGTGCTAGTGAGTGTGGCCAGGCCTGCCAGGGTCCGTGGCCAGCGAGGGAGGGGGGCGGGCACCCCCGCCCCAGGCTTGGAGTGGACGGGCATCGGAAGCCCACCTGGAGTCGGGCAGGCGCACTGGCCCAGACCTGCCTCTCCCTTGCTGTGTACCCCACGCAGATCCATACGTTTTGGGTGGACAGCAAGAACTTTGTGGAAGTGACCCGGAAGTGGTATGCAGAGGCTCTGCCCTTTCCCCTCAACTTCTTCCTGCCTGGCCGCATGCAGCGGCTGCACATGGAGCGGCTGCAGCTGCTGTGTGGCGAGCACAGGCCTGAGGACGAGGAGGCGCTGGAGAAGGAGGTACGTCTGGGACAGGCGGCTATTGTACGAGGCGCCGAGGCTGACGCCAGCAGCGGGAGCGCCTTGCAGGGGAGGTGGCCGGCGCCCGCCCGCCCGCCCGCAGCCGCAGCCTACCTGTCCTCCCTGTAGCTCTACCAAGAGGCTCTGGAATGCCTGACCCTCCTTGCTCAGCGCCTGGGCTCTCACAGATTCTTCTTTGGAGACGCGTGAGTCTGACTCCAGGGGAGTAAGAGGTGGCTGGGAAGAAGATGCCGGCTCAGACGTAGCTGCAGGGGCCGGGGTGGGTGCCGGCTCTGGACAGGCGGTCCTCGGGACAGACACCGGGTCTGGTGACAGTGGGGCTGTGTGTGGGGCTGGAGCCGCCTCAGTGGTACAGGAGGGTGGGAGGGCCGCCAGGCACGGGAGGGGCCTGCGGAGCACTCAATGTGCCCTTTATGCAACCCTGGCATAGAGTCCCATTCAGGGCCAGGCTGGCGCCACCTAGGCAGCCCCCCACACCAGGTCCAGACTGTGTCCTCTCCTCCCCTGGCGGCCCAGGGCCACTCCATCCCACCCCTCCCTCTCTGCTGCAGCCCTGCCTCCCTCGACGCCTTTGTCTTCAGCTACCTGGCGCTGCTGCTCCAGGCAAAGCTGCCCAGTGGGAAGCTGCAGGCCCACCTGCGGGGGCTGCCCAACCTCTGTGCCTACTGCACCCACATCCTCAGCCTCTACTTCCCCTGGGATGGAGGTAAGGCCAGACGGAGGGGGCACCGGCCCCTGGGACAGTGGGCAGGGGTCCAGGAACGAGCCCCCCCACCCACCTTCCTTCCTTGCCCGTCAGCTGAGGTGCCACCTCCACGCCAGACACCAGCAGGCCCAGAGACTGAGGAGGAGCCGTACAGGCGCCGGAACCAGATCCTCTCCGTGCTGGCGGGGCTGGCGGCCATGGTGGGCTATGCCTTGCTCAGCGGCATTGTCTCTATCCAGCGGGCAGCGCCTGCCCGGACCCCAGACACGCGGGCGCTGGGCATGGCCGAGGAGGACGAAGAGGAATGACTGGTCCTCGTGTTCCCAGGACGGACTTTTCTACTGTCATGCATTCCAGAGAACCCTGTGTCTCCCCATTGTTGGTACAGCCAGAAATGGGGTGTCCCCCCAGAATAAACCTGATCACACTGACTGGGATCAGACATTCCGTCCTTTAAGGGGCCACCGTTTTTGCCAGCTGACGCCGAGGGGCCGTGTGGGTGCCTGAGCCCTCCCACAATGCCTGGCTTCTTAGCTGCCTGTGCCCTGATCCTGACACTGCTTGTACAAGGGCCCATTCCTGCATCTCCAGGACAGACACAGTCCTTGGTTCTGGGTCCAGCTTTCCTAGTCTCTCCGTCCCCCACTCCCCCCCCCCACTCCCATCTTGTGTTTGTACAGACAGTGAGCTCACCCTGGGCCTGGGCCCAGTTTCCACAGGCAACCAGCATAGAGCACACGATCACACAAGCTTGGGGGTGGGGGGCCACTCGGCCTCCCCAAGCCTTTCCCGAGGGGCCTCCAGCCCCTGGCACCAGCTAGAGGGGAGAGTGAGTCACCCAAACCACTGCTCCTGGGTTACGTCACCAGCTCACCCCGGCCCTGCTGTACCCTCTTTAGCCACAGACGGCATGCGAGCTGACTCTGTCCCTTTTAATGCCCATGTCGAGCCCAGGCGCCTGCTTGGGCATCTGCACCTTCACTGGCGACGCCACAGATAGGTGTGAATGGAGTAGGCAGGTGAGAGAGTCTCCAGGAAGCCCACCGCAGGATCCTCGATGGTGAGAGGCACATCCTTAGAGGAGCTGGGGGTGGGGGGAGGGGAGGAGCTGAGCGTGTGGCCTTGCCACGCCCACTGCCCCGCCCTCAGCCCTGTCCCCAGGCCCTGCTGCTGCTCTCACCGGTTCAGCACGACCACAACTGCAGAGCCGTCCGGGTGCATCAGGGCCACTGTCTCCAAGTCGTTCTTCTCGCTGGCAGCCAGCCCCACTCTCTGGGAGCCCTCAGGAATAAACTTGCTGAAGTGGGGACAGGCGTCGTCAGGGACCCAGGGACTCCAGCCCAGCCCCTCTGCCTCTGCAGGCAGCTCAGCTCCCATCGACCTCTCACCCAAGAAGTCACCCCCAAACCCTTGTCAAACTTCCGCCCTAATTCCAGCTCTTGAGCCACGCTGCTGGCACGCCAGGCCCTCCTGCCGCCCAGCCGAGCAGCAGGCATTCAGGGGCTGTCTGTGTCTGATGCCATCAAGTCACTTCTTGCCCAGATGGCGCAAGAGGGACAGGTGTGCCTCTCAAGGTTCCCACCCTAAACACCTCCCTGCTCCTCGTGGGGTGATATAAGCCAGTGCCGGTGAGGCTGGGCCTGGCGTGGAGTGCGGGTGCCCTTCCTGCACTCACCTGAAGTGGCCGAGGTGGTAGAACATGGGCTGTTTGTAAAACGTGTCCTGGGCAATGTCCACGATGACGGGGCTGTCGACAAAGTTGCGCACCCAGTTGGGTCCCCCTTCGGGATTCAGGGCGAGGTTCCAGTCGGTCCAGCCGACCACATGGTAGAGAAGGTTCTAGGGTGGGAACAAGGCAGAGAGACAAAGGCTCCACGCTGGGTCCCCAGATAACGTGGTTAAGGGTCACGCCATGGAGACGGGCTCTGCTGCCTCAGCCTTGGGAGGGGGGTCGTATCCTTAGCACCTAAGGAGAGACAAGAAACCGACGACTCCCAGGCAGATGGAACTGCCTGAGACCCAAGCCTTCAGAACAAGTGTGGGGGGGAATCTGTGAGGGGAAGGCAAGACAGGGAATCACGACGTCCTGAAATCTGCCCCACAGAGCAAGCCAGCTGGAGAGGAGGGCCTGTCCTCATCCTCCGCGGAGACGAGGAAGGGCGGGCAGCGTGCGGGGCGGGGCGGGGGGCGGGGCTCACCGTGATGATGCTGTGACTGTACTGCATCCCCCGGTCCCAGGAGCCGAGCCGCACACTCTGCTCCCAGAACTTGGAGCCCACGCAGGCCTCCGAGGCAAAGAGCATGGTGTCGGGGAACAGGCGGTGTGTCTCCCCTAGGGTGGCTTTGGCGGGAGCCAGGAAGTCCAGGTACCAATGGACAGCAATACCATGAACGTACTTAGCGGCCTCCGGATCCGCCAGCACCTGCACCGGGGACGGGGAGGGGAAGGAGGCCACTGAACCAGGCCGTACACAGGGAGCTCTGGACCTGAGAAATGGGCAGTGAGATGAACACAACTGGGGGGGGGGTTGAAGGGACACCCACGGGGCCCTGGACATCCAGAGGGGTCACCACCATCCCAGTGCCCCATGGGTGCCACCTGGACACCTGGACCCAGCCCAGGGTGCTCTAGGAGTCGAGTTGGGGCAGGGAAGGCACTCTGTTTGGGAGCCAGTCATTTGGATGCTGGATCTGGGGGTCACAGGTACCCATGGGGGTCACGGCCTTACCACCTGTGCCCAGCGGGGCAGCAGCAAGCGCTGGTCATCCAGCATGATCAGACGAACACTGCTGTGCTCACTGTTGGCGAGCGTGGGACCCAGGTCACGAGCGATGAAGTCTCGCTGGTGTTCCGGGGTGAAGCCCAGGCACTGGAAGGGGTACCCGCTAAGCAGCCCAGCAGAGGGCTCGTTCCCTGCTGTCACTGCCCAGAACTGTAACTTATGCTCAGCATAGGCATCCAGGAACCTGGCAGGGGAAGGGTGTTGTGAGCATGACCACGAAAGCGGACCAAGACCCTGGGGGGACAGGCCCAGTAAGGGGGAGAAATGGGGGTCCCAAATCTGTAAGGCCCAGAAAGTAAAAAGGCGAGCTGAGGAGAGGCAGATCTGGAGGCAGAACCAGGCTGGGACACAGACCAGGGGGTCCCAGAGGGGCAGCTGGTCCAAACCCCACGGCCTTGCTGCTCCCTTACTTGACAAAGTATCTGGCCCAGGTCTGGTGGTAGCGGTCCCCCGGCTGACCCTTGAGTGACCCCTTCCCATTCACTGCCCCATTGGTCTTGAGCCAAGTGGGTGATGTCCAGGGACTGGCGAAGAGTGAGACAGGGCGCTTGGCCATTTCTAGGGCTTGGTGAATCAGGGGTATCTAGAAACAAAGGTAGTGAGGAGAGACACCCAGCGTTGGAACATAGACAGACTGGCCCAACCAGTGCATCGGGCCTCGCCATTGGCCCCCGCCCTCCCACCCCCAGGACCAAACACGGAGCAGGGGCCCAGTTCTGTCTGCACAGTGCGCTAGCCGGAGGCTTCTCAGCCACCAGGCGTCAGGGCCACCAGGGCCTGGCAGCCACAGTGCCCACCTTGAGCTTCACATCTTCCTCTGGGAGGCTGAAGTTGCGCAACTGGAAGTCATCAGGGGTGTCGGCATAGGTGTAGGTACGGATGGAGAAGTCACAGCTGGCCATGGGTACCCTGATGAGGTTGTATTCGATTCCTGCAGGAAAAGAGGGGCATCTGAGCCAGCGGGGGAATGCGGGACGTGGCCGACCAGCTGCCCGTCCTAAATGATGTCTGGGTCAGGACCGAAGGGAACGTGGGCTCCCTGAAGCACAGGCCGTCTGAGCCTGAGAGTCCCTGGGCAATCAGTGGGCCACGGGAGAACAACTCTGGTTTGTTTGGGCATTAAGAGAGAACCCAGAATCAGGGATCGGTGGAAGTGAGGACCCATCAAAGCACCAAGCGCACTGTCCTCTCGTCCCCCTCCTCCTCACCTTCTTCAGAGAAGTACGATTTCAGTAGCAAATTCCGGGCAGCAGGTGACAGGGCCAGGATGTTGAGAGCAGCAGCATCTGTCATGGCCCCTCCAAAGCCCTTCACTTTCTGGAACTTCTGGTCCGGCTGCAGGGTCAGTAGCAGCCCTGAGGACGTTGCAGGGGATCAGGGGTGTCAGCCCACAGGGGAGAAACCCGTGTGACCTCTGGCGCGATTCAGCTCCAGGACGACCCCAGCCTGGCTCAGGGGTGAGGGGTGTACTGGTTACCTGTGCCCGTCCAGTTGGTCTGCATGGTCCCCAGACTCAGCTCCATCCGGCGCCCGCTGCGCGTGCTCTCATAGCGGCTGAAGGTGCCAGGGGCAGGCAGGGTCAGGGGGTCAAGGGAGTCACAGTACGTGGCATTGCAGACACAGACCACTGAGCTGTAGCCGAAGCTTTTCGGGATGCAGGGGCGGGCACCTGGGAGGGAAGAAGGGCAGGGGGGCGCATGAGCAGAGCGATGGGCTGAAGCACGAGGCCGGGCGATGGCACACTGGTCAGCAGGGAGGCACACAGGTTTCAGAGGTCCTCCGGCTATCCCCCCACCCCGAGGGCGGTCTCAGTCACTCGGTTACCTACTGAAGTCCACCACCAGTTTGCCAGAAGGCTCCGAAGGACCATAGGCAAGAAGGGAGTCTCGGGTACACCTCCCTCCTCGAGGCACTCACCTGATGCCCAAGACACTGCCTGGAGTAGAAGCAACCCGGTGAGGCTGGCAGCCACCACATGTACCCTGCCCAGGGGCTTGGGACACTCCTGAGAACAGAATGAGGGGAGGCTGAAGGGCAAGGTCCCCTCCACCCCCAACTACTCTCCTGGGCAGCGCTCGGCTGCCTGTGGCCGCCCACAGCTTTGTCTCCCACCTTTAATGGGGTGGAACAGGCCCTCTGCTAGCGACAGCTCTCTGCCCACCCCAACCAGGACCCTCCTCCTCCCCTCTACCCACCCATTTCTCCCTCAACCGCTCCCCTCCTCCTTCTGTCCCTCCATCAAAGTGCTATGACGGCCTGAGTCCAAGGAGAGTCTGTCATTCATTGAATTCCAGAGCCTGGATGGCCAGGATTCCAGAAGCAGACAAGCGCAGTGGGGAGCCCTGGCTCACTCACCTGTCTGGAAAGCTCCATCACCAGATGAGAAGGCTGCAGGGCTCCCAAGCCTTGGAGAAGACAGAGGGTTCAGTCAACGAGAGTAGGGATGCAGGTACCCGGGTAGCTACCCACAGCGGACTAGCCTTTCGGGTTCTTTCCGGCATAATAGAGTGGATGGGTCATGTGATGACGACGGGACAGTCACATGATGCAGGAAGTGAGGCAACTGCAACCATACTTGTAAAGGGCGCCTGGCTTCCTCCAGGCTGTTGGCGATTATACACCCCGTGAAATTCTGGAATGACAACTTCAGGAAGAATGCAGATCAAAAGGTCTAAGTGGGGGATTGGGTAGAGGCTCCCAGATCCCAGAGGATGGGAACCACCGCAGGCACGTGACTTTCTTGAGAACAAAATGTGAAAGTAATACTAACAAAGCTAATACTAATGAAAGAGGTTCACTGTGCAGAATACTGGGAGATGATTACGACAGGCTTTGCCCTGCAGAGGCTCGTGAAGCAGGCGGGGAGTCAGACACGCAGACAAGATAAAGACAGTGAGTGTGCATGGAGGGAGGGAGCTAATCCTGGAAGGCTTCCTGGAAGAGACAGAGCAGGGAATAGTAAGCAGTGAAGTGCAGGGAGGATGGGCCCAGGGCAGAGGGATGGTGGGACCCGAGGGAGGGGTCAACACTGCAGTCTGAGGCCACGCTTGTTTCACGTCAGATGCGGCTGCTTTCTCACAGGATGGGGAGGCCGTGTAAAGTCTTTCAGATACTGAAAGTGTACAAGCTGGAGCCTTAGTCCTGCTGTTACAACCACATCACACATGGACCACACCACACCTGACTTAGTGGGAATGACACACGCAATGATGACCTGACCAACTCCCTGCCCTTCGGCAGGCGACACCGCACGCAGCCTCCCAGGGTCATTCCCGGAATGAGTGACAGACGCTGGTGTCTGGCACATGGGAGGTGCTCAGCAACTGCTTGTTGTGTCTTTCTGTAATTAGTGAAGTCTTTCCGGGCACACTCCAGGTAAAGTCAATCATTTCTTCTTTAGGTTTCCATAGCACTTCAGTACTGTCTCAGTGAGGCCTGGGTTTGAAGCCTGGCTCCACTGTTTACTGGCTGTTTGACCTTCGATAAATGACTCACTCACTCGAAGCCTCAGTCTCTCACCTATAAAAGGGGAGTGACAGCTCCTACCTCATAGCACTGTTGTAACGTGTAAGTACCATCGTGTGTGTCTAGTACGCTGCTGGACACCAAATATCGCAGCAAGCTGCGTCTATGTTTACGGAGTTCTGTCAAAGAATGTCTTACTCATTCTAGGTAAACGGCCTGACATCGAGTGGGGAGGTACCAAACTCCTGAACTGGATTGAACTATCATCAATGTGTCAGTATCTGCCCCATCCAGACTTCCTGTTTTTCAAGGAAATGCGGCACAGGACTCTTTTGGGAGGAGGACAGGGGATCCATACCTTACTTCCCTCTAGTTCATGCATTCCTCACGGCGTTATTAAGCAATGCTTGTAGACATAGTCTGCTCTGTTCGGGGCCCCCTCCCCTTCCTATTGCGCTCTGTGGGAACAGAGTTTGTGACACACCACGTCATCGTACAGATTTCTCTCCCAGTCTGATTTTCCCTTGAGGCTTACGGATCTCATCTTCTAAAGCTGATTATAATAAGGGCTAATATTTAGGGAGTACTTTGTGTGCATTAGACACTTACTCTCATTTCATTCTCACGAGGCAGATACTATTCTTTCCCCCACTTTAGAGATGAGGAGCCTAAGAAAGGTCATTAAATTGCCCTGAATCCCCTGGCTACTCAGAGTCCCTTGGCTAAACACACCACACATTTAACGAGTGCCCCTGGTATGCCAAATACTACACCACGAGGTGCTGCTTGTTCTCCAAAGCTGCTGGGTCAGTCTGCTCTGTGTGCTTTGCGTTGTTTTAAAATCGCCCCTTCTTTTTTACAGAGGGTTCTACCTGCCCAAGATGAAGGCCAAGTTGGCTTCTGAAATGCTGGCTACGTGGCAACAACATTTCTCCGTGTTCTCCAAGTTCTCCAAAGACACCAGTTAGGGTCTATGGCTTCAAGAGCGCACCAAAACCCAGAACTCCCAAGATGGGCAAGAATGGTTGGTTTTCAGCTGGGGAGGGGTGGCTCTGCTCCTGTCCCTGAGCATCACTCTCCCCACCCTCAAGATCTCAGCCCAACAGCCCAAGCACCCCCTTTTCATGCCAAGTATTTTCTAACATACTCTTTACAATCCTGAAATAAACGTATAGATACCATGGCTTCCCTACACACATAATTTAAAAGAATCAGTATAGCTGCCTTAATTGGAATATGAAGGAAAAATAATTGGACTATCTTGACAATAAATTATGTTTTCGATAAGAAAACGCGTAGGCATGATTACCTAGGAGACATAATGTACTCAGATCTTGCACTAACCTAAATGGAATAAATTAGGAAATAACAGAAGCAAAACCAGCCCATGTATTAATAAATACTTTCAATATGTAATTTTCATCATATGTCATTTTCATAATATGTAATTATCATTATGCTGCAAAAGTATTAAATATATGATGAATTGAAATGTTTAAAAGCCAATCGTTATGACTAAGTCAGTGCATTCCACATGTCTCCACAAATTTAATATCCACATGTCTCCACAAATTTATTATTTGATTCTAAGTCTTGGCAATTCAATAAGGAAAAGGACAGTCTTTTTAACAAATGGTGCTGAGACAACTGGATATCCACGTGGAAAAGATAAACTTAGACCCTTACCTCACTCCATCATCAAAAATTAAAGCAAAATAGATCCTAGACCCAAATGTAAGAGCCAAAACTACAAAGCTCCTGGTGGAAAGCATATGAGTAAATCTCTGTGACCTTGGATTCAGCACTGGTTTCTTTGTTCTTTTTTTTTTAACCAACAATAAACATTTGTTATCTCACACAGTTTTGGTGGGCCAGGAGTGGCCTGGTTGGACAGCTCCGATTTGAGGTTTGTCATGAGACTGTAGCCAAGACGTTGGCAGGACTGCAGTCATCCTTCAGGCTTCACTGGGCTGAGCTCTGCTTCCAAGAGGAGCCACTAACTGACACAGGTGGTGAGGCGGAGCTGGCCGTTGGCAGGAGGCCTCAGTTCCCCACCATGTGGACTTCTCCACTGGGCTGCTTGAGCGTCCTCACAACATGGTGGCTGGATTCCTCCAGAGTGAGTGACCGAAGACAGAGCAAGGCAGAAGCCACCATGTCCTAGTTCAGGCGTCACACATCATCACATCTGCAATATTGGTTTCACGGGTCTTCCCTATACTGTGTGGTGGGGTGACCAAACAAGGTGTAAACTCTGGGAGGCAGGGATCGTCTGGGGCCAGCTAGGAGGCAATCTACCACAGTCCACTCTCTGGCCCTCAATAGGTCATGCCTTCCCACATGTAAATACTCTTACCTCCTTCCAAGGTTCCCCAAAGTGTCATCATAGCTAAAGTCCAGAATCTCATTAGGCAATGGTTTCTTACATATGATCCCAAAACACAAGTGACAGAAGAAAAAAAAGACACACTGAACTTCATCAAAATGAAAAGGGAAACGTGTTTGTGCTTCAAAGGATGCCATCGAGAAAGTAAAAAGACAACCCACCGAATGCGAGAAAATATTTGCAACCACATACCTGATAAGAGCCTCGTATCCAAAATACACATATGAAGAACTTTTACAACGTAATGGCAAAAAGATAACCCAATTAAAAATGGGCAAAGGATTTAAAGAGACATTTCTTCAAAGATAATATACAAATGGCCAACAAGCACAGGAAAAGATGCTCAACCAACATCAGTCATTAAGAAAATGCAAGTCAAGGGGTGGCCGGTTAGCTCAGTTGGTTAGAGCGTGGTGCTACTAACACTAAACCCAGGCTTAGAACCAAGGTTTCCAGTTAGATCCCTGCATGGGCCACTGTGAGCTGCACCCTCCTTAAAAAAGAAAAAAGAAAAGCAAATCAAAAAAGAAAATGCAAATCAAAACCACGATGAGATACCACTTTGCATAGGATTGCTATAATAAAAAAGGTGGACAAGAACAAGTGTTGGAAAGGAGGTGGAGAAATTGGAACACTCGTATGTTACTGGTGGGAATGTCAGATGGCACAGCCGCTGTGGAAGACAGTTTGGTAATTCCTCAAAATGATAACCATAGAGTTTCCATATGACCCAGCAATTCCATTTCTAGGTATTTACTTAAGAGAAATGAAAACATGCACCCACACGATGACTTGCTTGTGACTGTTTATAGAGCAGCAGTATTCATGGAAACAACCTAAATGTTCATCCACTGGTGAATGAATAAACAAACTGTGGTATTTCCACACAATGGAGTACTACGCGGCAATAAAAAGGAACAAAATACTGATACATGCCACGACATGAGTAAACCTCAAAAACATTATGTTATGTGACAGAAGCCTGGCAAAGAAGATCACAAATCGTATGATTCCATTTCTATGAAATTCTAGAATAGGCAAAGCTATACAGACAGAAAAGCAGATTAGTGGTTTCCTGGAGCTGGGGGGGGGGGGGAATGGAGGTTAACTGTTGCACAACTCAGTCAATTTACTAAAAATCATTGAACTGTACACTTAAAAGGAGATTTTTATAGTCTGTAACTTTCACCTCAATTAAGCTAGTAAAAATTTTATGACATATTTGCAGTTGGCTCGTTGCTTTTTCAGGAACTGCAACTATAGTGTTGAAAATATTCAACTAAACATATTCCATAGTTGGAAATGCTCTAATACACTGAGTAGGCAGGTGCAGTGATTTCAAGGCATTTTATTTTATTTAAGCGTCCTTCTCCATAATGATCTTCTAAATCATTGGACTTTTCCAGAAGAAAAGTTCTTGTAAATCTTTTCTGCATTATTACATAATAAAGTCCTGCTGATTTATATTTGATTTTATATTTGCATATGTTGTTGAGCAGAAATTTCCAAAGTCAAGGAGAATGAGAGACCATTCTTTCTTGTGCAGGGCTGTCCGGCATGTTCTAGAACGTCTACCTTTTCCTGGGCTCCATTAAATCCTCAAAGTGCCTCTTAACAGTGGTCTCCACTAAAGACGCAAGTTCCCAAAATGTCCCCTAGGGAGCGACCACTGCCCTAGGGAGTCACCTCAAACGCCTTGGACTCTGTGCAGTGCCCACTAGGTGTACCAGGTGGCCATAGTGTGTTCCTCTGTCCCCTTTTTAAAAGATGTAGCTAAATGCCATGGATGGACAACTGGGAAATGAACATAAAAGAGTAGAAGTGCAAAAATAGTTTGGCTGACCCAGCAGTGGAGTTCCGATTCCACTTGGGCCAGCCCTGTGCCAGGCTGTGGCTTGGCTCTGGCAGCAAACTCCAGCCCTGGAGACTGGTTAGGTTCCATGTCATATGCTCCTTGCTCTTTAAGCCTCAAACCAACTCCCTAAAGAGGACGCCCACCCCCTCCCCCAAGTCCCACTGTCACCTCCAAGGTCAAATCAAAGAGAGACACTTTCTCATTCCATGCACAGAATAGTAGATGCTCAAAAAATACCAGACGGATGAATGAATAAACCAATCAACCCAAGACCCGACCTTTCAGCTCTGGTTTCTGATCTGAAGATACCCCACTCCTCCTGATGACTGGTCCCCAAAATGACTCCTTTCTCCAGTAAGACCCCGTCTGCCCCTGACGAGGGTATGGCTTCCCTCTCGCACCCATCTGATTAGCCAACTCTTTTTTCCCCCCAGCTTCATTGAGATGTAATTGACATATAACACTGTGTAAGTTTAAGAAAATGTATATACTACACAATGGTTACAATAGTTTGATTAACCAACTCTGAAACAATAACCACGGCATTCCCGGTAAAGCCCAGAGCAAACGGAAAGGACTTGACCCTCACGCGCTATCCTGTATTTTTTTCTCAAGATAATAGCCAATCTTTCGTGAGTGCTTATTACATGCATTGGCCCGACAGGCCCATGTTACAGATGAGAAGACTGAGACCAAGAGACGGTAGATAAGTGGCAGAACGAAGCCTAAATTCAGATCCGTCCTACCCTGAAGGCCAAGCCACTTTTAGTCGTTATGTCCAAGAATGCTCCCTGAAATATGCTCCCTGAAAGAGTCCAAGAAATATGCTCCCTGATATTTCAGTAGCATATTTTTAGCCTTCCTTAATGTTATAAACACGTGCAGAGTAAATTTCATGGGTCCTATTTCTTTGGAACCTCAAAACATTCCACTCAGAGGCAAGCACAGAATCGGGGCTCAGTGTTTGCTGAATGAGTACGTTGTTATCAATCACAGTCCACTACGCAAGGCCCTGCCTGTCGGTGTTTCAGGGGCGTCCTTGGTGTGGTTTGAGGGAGAATGAACTTCAGAAAGAATGAACCTAACTCTGAACATGATTATTGGGGTCAGGGAGACCCAGCGGAGGGGGCTTGGTTCAGGCTACAGGAAGGACGGCTTCAAATACTGAACACCCATGACCTGCGGGCACATTCCCACTGTTCTGGGCCTGAGGGGGCAGGAAGTATAACCATTATAGTTATTCAGCCTTTATTTCTTCCCTCTGGTAGTCAAAGGAGACGCGTGTCCAAGACCTCTACCTTATTTCTTGCTTCCTCTGGCCGCCACCCTTTCTCTCTTGTCCCCTAAAGGAGAAGACACGTGGAAGGGTGTTTTAGCATGGACACCGGAGGGATGTCACAGATGTAAATCCTCGCTTCATGACTCACTACCTCTGAGGTACTGGGAAGTGACTTGACTTCTTGAGCTTGTTTCCTCATCTCCAAAACGCTCGCCACAAGGGTTGTTAGGAGGAGTTAATGCAACACTGCATGTCATGTTATTGTTCATGCCGAACTTCTGGACCGAGTTGCGACACTCGATGCGCCCTCTCTCAGACTTCCTCCTCTCCAAAGGCCAACTCGGTCCTCCCGGCTCCAAACCCGCTCTCACCTGACTTTTTACCTCAGTTGACACAGGACCCCTCCCTTCTTGAAGTGCTCTTCTGTGTTCCCATGACTCTGCCCTCTCCTGGTTGGATGTCGCCCCCACTTTTCTGGCTGCTCCTTCTCTTTGCAGGCTTCCCCTCCTCTTTCTGCCTGCAGGTGTTCTTTGAGGTTTCACTCGAGGCCTTGTCTTCTTGTACATCACGCCCGCTCTAAAGAGACAACCCCATGGCTTCGATCACCTTCTAGTTGCTTTTGGTTCCCAAATCCCCACGGCCAACCCCAATCTTTCTCCTGCGGTGTAATGCAATTTCATGTGGTCATGAGAACTCTGCCTTCCAGACCTTTCCTCTGTGTGTCTCCCATACACCTCAGATTTTAATACAGTAAACTGTCACATGTATCATGAGATCATCCCCTCCCCCGCCAAGCCTGCTCTTCTTCCTGTGTTCTTTCCCCATGAATGGAAGCCCTTCCTCCAGGAACCTGGGGCTCCTCCCTGACTGTACCCCCTGCCCCTTCTCCCCATCATTTCTCTCCTGAACTACAAAAGCATCTCTCTCTCGGCCTCCTAACCTCCCCTTTTCTCCTCCAATCCATTCTCCACGAAGAACTGGATGGTCTAATTAAAATATAAATTCCGAAGCTACACTCTCCGTCCTCCACTCCTTCTGTGGGTTCCACACTGCCCTCAAGAGGGCTTCCGGGATCTTTGTCCCACCCTCACGTCTCACCCCTCCATTTGCACCATATGCTCCATTCGGCCGCGTCCCGTTTCCTTTCACAGGCTGCGTTCCACCTTGCCTCTGCTCTCCTCTGTGCCACCAGTCCTTTCTTTTTCTCTCTTGAAAAAAATGAGTAACTCCTCTTTTCCATCACGAATGCCTCAGCCTTACTATTATTGCCATGAGTACCATTTTCCTGACACCTCTGACTGGATTAGGCACCCCTTCAATGAGCTCCCCAACTCACACATTCAACAAATAACGGGCGTCTACTAGGTGCCGGGCACTGGTCTAGATCCTGGGGCTGCAGCAACAAATACGATGATTAAGCTCCTAGCTGTTTGGAGCTTATGTCCTAGAAGCTGGTGGACACAAAACCAGGCAATCTCATGCGGCCATGAGAACTATGAAGCAAAATAAAGGGGTAGGGCGTGCTGGATAGAGCCAGTGAGGGGGACAATTGTAAGACATGACTTTAGAGGAGGCCGGGGGCCAGCTTCTGCAGGGCCCTGGTGGCCAAGGAGTCTGAATTTTGTTCTAAGATGGAAATCCACTGGAGAGTTTGGTGCAGGGAAATGAGAAGATCAGATTTATATTTTTAAAAGGTCATTTTGGCTGCTGTGTAGAAATCAGACTGTAGGGGGCAAGTGCCAAGACAGGGAGACCAGCTGCCAGTTGGAACCTGCTACAGGACTTGTCCCCTTGGCCACAGGACTTGTCCCCTTGTTCTACATCCTTCGAACCTGAATCCTCGCAAAGGGTCTTCCGTCGGTTCGCATCCCTGTTCACCTCCATTTAGCCTAGCTAATGCCTATTCGTCTTTCAGAACTCGCTTCAGACGTCATTTTCTCCAAAAAATTCTCTCCCTCCACACACACCTCTCCTGTAACACAAGCTCACAGCCCTTACGTTTCCTTTGTAGCTCTTATCACAATGAATTAATTGTACAAGTGGCTTAATGTCAGTTACGGCGCCCAGTGGCCTGCTAACTCGTTTGCCTGCTGCTGGGTCGGTGCGTAAGCCCAGGAGGGGATGGACCAGTCTGACCCGGCTCCCAGGCGTATCCCCGCGGCGCGCGGGGCGCTGGTCCAGTGCCCACTGAACGTGTGTCGAATGACTGCAGAATAGATCGATTACACAGACCTTATTCCCACTCCACCCCTCAAAAAACAAGAGGAGGATTCGAAGATTCGATCCCTTCTTCTTCGTTACTAAATGACGACCATCCCTACAAATAATAACAATGACGCAAAGGAGAAGTGCAAACGCAGGGAGGGGAGAGTTACGACGCAAACGGTGCCACATCCAGTGCGCCTACCGTGGGCGAAGCGAAACAGCAACCCCATCCGGAGGCGAAGGGAAACCCCACTGCAGCCCCGCAGAGCCGGGTGGGTGGGGCTGGAGAAGGGGGCTCTGCAGCGCGCGCGCGGGAGAGGCTGCGCCCCCGGGACGCGCATCCGCGGGACGCGCAGGAGGCGGGGCGGCACCCGGCCTCTCTCGGATAAGTCAGGGGGCAGGACGCAGGCCCCTTCCGCGCTCCCTATTGGTCTTCCTAGGGACGAACGGTTCTCGTTGACCAGCCGTAGCCCAGATGCGGCGCAAGCGTATTCGGGGGTCACGGGGAGGCGAGAAGCGCGCGTGCGCCTTGGCGTACACCCGCCCGCACCCTGTCATGGGCGGGGTGGGGGGGGGGAGACTGAATTCCCTCAATGAGTCCCGCCCCCGGAAGTTGAGCAGGATTCTTGAGCTTCCTCCTTCGAGAACCTCAGGATAGGGAACATTCAGTGCCCAGAAACTGTCCCTTTGGGAGCACCGATTTCTAGTCGCTCCTACCTCGTTTTGTCGTCCTGGCCGCACCCCAACCCTCCCTGAGGCGGGGTTGTTATGATGGTGAATTATTCAAGAAGCCTCGCAGCCTGCCGCCATCTGTGGACAGCGCCCCTCCTTCCTCCCTTCCTTCCCTGCGGGGCACGCGGCTGTCGCCAGTATCTTAGGGTCGGGAAGCTTCCCAGGCCCCACTCTGTTACTTAAGTAACTTGAGTTTGTTGAGGCCCTACTAAGTGTTAGACCCAGGGCAGTGAGCCAGTCCTTGCTCTCAGGAGCTTACATTCCATGGGATCACACAGACGAAACCAAAGTAATTTTAGATAGTGCTAAGTGTCCCCAAACAATGTGGCAGTGTGAGAGAATGACTGGGGTGGGGGTGGGGGGTGCGCAATGAGAAGGTGAGAATGGAACGAAGACCCAAATTAGCTAAAGGCAGTGAAGGCAGTGGCCACAGGATAACGTGTTTAATGCTTGGGAAAGAGCTGGCGAAAAGGCGCTGACCATCGTCTCAGAAGGAGTTTGGAGATTATTCTAAATACAATGGGAAGCCATTAGATTTGGGTGGAACCTTGATGTGACATGATTTCTTACCATTTTGCCAGTGGAGAATGGACTGTTAGTTAGAATGGAAATAGATGCATTTAGAGGCTGGTAGCTTGAACTGGGTAGCTGGTGAGACGTGAATAAATTCAGGATAGGATCAGACGTGTTGCTTGAGGGCAAAGAAATCAGGATGAGTCCCAAACTTCTGGAATGTGCAGCTGTGTGAGTGGCAGCACCACTTGTTGAGAAGGAACACTTGTAAGAGGAACAGGTACTGGGGGTGGGAATCAAGAGTTCAGTTGTGACCATGTTGAGGCTGAGATGCCCTTAGACATCCCAGAAAAGATTCAAGTTGGAGGTTGGAGCGCATGGAGAGGTCAAGAAGGGAGTTCTCCATGAACACATAGCTGGTATTTAAAGCCATGGAGCTGTGGGTTTTGGTAGAGACATCAACAGACAGAGTGGAAGTAGAAAAGGGCTGAGGGGAGAGCCCTGGGGCCCGCCGGAGTTAAGGAGTCCAGCAAGGTATAAAAATTGCAAAAGATAAGGAGAGGGTAAAGTTGGAGGAAAAAGAGGAGAATGTCTTCAAAGACTAGCAAGGGAAAAAGTCAAGAGGAAAGACGCTGATTTTCTGAGTAAATGCTTCTTAGAGGTCAAGTGAGATGCAGGTAGAGAAACGGTCACTGGGTCTGGTATCTTTTGGTTACTGAAAACTGTCAGAGTAGCGCCTGAGGAGAGGTAGAGTAAGGAGCTGTGGGAGTGAGTAAGTTCAGGGAAGGAAGAAAACCTTTTTCTATGAAAAGGAGGAGAGATACAATGTGGCAGCTGGAAAGAAATATGAGTTTTGGGAGAGTTTTCTTAACTATGAGAGATGCTAGAACAAATTTCATTGGTGATAAAGCATGATCCAGAAGAGAAGGGGAAAACTGAAATTTATTGAAGGCTTAGTGTGTTAAGAGCTTTAGAAACATTTGTCCTCACCATTTTTTACAGGTCAGGCAATGGAGGTTAAATAACTTGCCCAAGGTCATGCAGCTAGAGGTGGCAGAGCTGAGAGGCCAGCCAGATTTTTATGACTTCATGCCTCACCACCCAATTGCACAGACACACAGCCCCCTATGCTTAAACACCCGGGACATGCCTTGTCCGGCCATAGTTGCCCTGGCAAATCAAAGAGAGCTACTCTCGTGCTGGGGGGTCAGGACTTTTCCTCCTCCAGTGCTGTAAGCAGGGGCATCTCCCCCACAGCCTGAACACCCATGCACCACAGGCCAGAGGAGCAGAGGCAAGCAGCAGGAGCCCCCAGAGGTAGGAGGGAAAGGGATTCTTTTGGGGGGTGTTCAGCGGATTTCTTTTTGTGCCAGCCAGTGCAAGGGAATGCTGGGGGCTGCTGGTCCCAACCAGCTGGTGCCTACGGCCCCAGTATTCATCTGTTCAGTGTGGCAAGAAGCCTCGGTCACAGCCCAGTCTCCCGGCTGCCCCCATTGAGGCTGAGGCTGTGGGGTCGGGTACCACGCTCCAGCCGGCGGCCAGACAGGAGGCGCCGCAGGGAGGAGCCGGAGCTCAGATCGCCACAGCTTCGAAGGTGGAGGCTCTCTCGGCCTGGCCGGCCCCACGGGCTCCTGGGCACCTGAAGAGACACAGGAGTGGGCATCAGTGTGGCCCAACCCAACCGGAAGCTCCGGGCTTTCCTGGGTATATTCCCAGGCTCTCCTAATGCCTACCTGCTTATGCCCATGGGCTCCATTCCCGCTGTGCTCTGGGGCCTTCCTGGACATCTGGAGGAAACGAGTGACCAGGCCCCGGCCTGGCCAGCTGCCCTTCAGGTCCCCCAGGGAGTGGGCGGGTGCAGGGCCCGAGGGCAGGGGGACCTTCTGGAAGGTGGGCACAGGGTGCCGTTTCTCGGCTGAATGGGCACGCAGCAGCTTGGGGGATGGGCATCGGGCTAGACGGAAGAGGCAGGCGTCAGAGCAGAGCCCTGCAGAGAGAGACAGAGAGGTTGTGGGTGGAAAGGGACAGGGATACACGTGCAGCGAGTGCCAGGCAGCACACCCTGCCCCGACCCCTGGGCACTGACCACATGCCTGACCTGTATCTGCAGAGGAAACAGAAGCAACTTCTTCCTCAAGCACTTTGGTATAAAGGTCCCTGAAGTCAGCTGGGGAGAGAAACGGACCTAGTGGGCATGCTCAGTGGACGCCCACGCAGCCCACCACCCTCCTGTGAGAATTCAAGCCCAGAGGCACTTTCACAGATCCCCCGCCCCATCCCCTCTGTTAGTTCACCAACAAAGGGATGGGGGCAGCATCGTTCACAGTGGCAGCCTCCCTGGGGCGGGCACACATGGGGGTAATGAGCACTTCCTGTGCCAAGGCTAAGCATTTTCCTCGCGTTATCTCATTTCTCAGTAACTCTACCGTACCTATGGTTGGGGTACCATTGTGACACCTGTTTTACAGGTGAGAAATTAAGGCTTCGTAACTGGCCCAAGCTGGGAGCTATAGAATTGTTTCAAAGAACAAATCCTGCTCTTTTAGCCACGAAGCTATACTGATGTTTTTTCTAGGAAGTGAACAATCCAGAAGTGTCTGCCGCAGGGGCGACTCACACTTTCTCCTGGGGGACAACGACAGTATCCCAGATCTCTGGCAGCACTGGCCCTCCACCTCCCAGTACCTACCCTCCTGAACCTTGGTGGGGGCGGGGTGGGGGGGCTGCTCACCGGTGTCGCTGGAGGTGGTGATGCCGGGGTCACTGTGGGACCGTGGCAGCAGCAGCGGGGACGGGGGAGCCGGATGAGGAGGCCGGTGCCCCGGTGGGGTGAGGGAACCTGAGCTATCGCTGAAGCGGCGGGTGGGGGCTCGGGTTGGAGGGGCTGCAGCTGGCCGGCTGCCTCCCCGGGGGACCCGGCGCCTCAGCTCCGGGAAGCAGGGTCCCGCCCAGGGCGGCCAGCCCTCCAGCCGGTGACAGCTGCGGGCGGCTGTAGGGGCACCCAGCGGGGGTGGGGCCTCCGGGGCAGAGCAGGAATAGGAGCGGGCGGCCCGCGGCGGCCGTCGGGGCAGCGGGCTGTCCTCAAAGGGGCCGCGCAGGCCGCAGTCCAGGCTGAGGCAGTAACCCGCGCGGCTACGCTGAATGGAGCGGAAGAGCACATAGTCCACGGAGCGCACGGAGCCCTGCAGCTCCAGCAGGCAGGAGTCCTCAGACGGGCTGGAGCCCCCCGGGAGGTCGCCGATGGCTGACAGCACCAGAGACCCGCTGTCCATGGACACTGTGGGCGGCAGGGGGCGCTGGGTAGCACCAGCCCCACCCGGCCTGGGCAGTTCTTCTCCGGCCCTCTGGGGGGCCAGGCTGCCTCCAGTTTTATCTCAAAGGAGACAGATAAGTCCAGGGTTCCAAGAAGCCACCGCCCTCGCTTGTCCCTACACCACCAATTCAGCCTCCTCTCCCCCTTTTTTCCTCCGCCCCCAGCTCTGCTATCCTAGCCGGCTGGCCCTTGTGTGTGCCCCCACCCACCACTCTCTGCTCACCATCTACAATGGAGGCCACTCTCTCGCAGATGCAGGAGCTGTCATGAAGCTGAGGGTCAAACAGAGTGGCCTGCAGAAAGCACAAGGGTCAAGAGTCCAGCCCCACATACTGACACGGCACCCCTCGTGTGCTGGACAGCGCACTGGGGGCCTGGAGGGCAGGCCAGCTGTGTCCCTTTGCACAAGTCACTCATGTGGGCCTCAGTTCCCGCATGTGTAAAATAGAAATAATAGTTCCTACGCCACGCACCTCACTGCGCTCTAGGGAAGATCAAAGTGGTGCACTAGTGTTATAGGATCGTGAGAACTATTATCTGTATCCGGTGACTGGCCAACTCACTCAGCTTTCCGGGCTTTAGCCCCGGCTCCCTCGCCCACAGCAAGCCCTGCTCTTACCTGGCTGTCTCCTCGTAGCCCCATGACGGCCTCATAAGAAGGGGGGCAGTCAGTAGGGTACGAGGGCACTGGGCTGTCCATGGAGCCATTGTAGGTGATACTGGCAGGAGGGGGAAGAGGGTCAAAGCCTGGAGAGCTCCTGCTCCACAAAGACCCTCCCCACCAGCCCAGGCTGCAGCCCCGCCCCCTCCCCCTGCCGGAGCTCCCTCAGCAGGGTCCAGCGGGCCTCACCTCTGTGCATCTGTTTCTGAGCTGCAGGTGTACTCTGGGGGATAGTAGGGAGGTGGGGGTACAGGCGGTACAAATTCCTCCAAGTCCAGCATGGTGTGCAGGAGAGGGGCTGGGGGCGAGGATGTACAGCCCAGAGGTTCCAGGGGGCCTGAGACTGAGCGCTCAGGAGCCAGCTGCTGGGGAACAAGCAGGTCAGCAAGCCTGGTTTCTGGGAACGCAGCTCCTTGGCTCCCAAACTCCTCTTTTATCTACATTTTTCTGCCCCCCCCCCAAGAGGCTCAGTTTGGGCCCCTCCCTCAGCCGGAACAAGCTCCTCCTCTAACCCTGCCCCCACCAAGGACCTCCAGCTCTAGCCCTGCCCATCTAGAAACGACTTCTTTATGACCCGGTCTGCACCCAGAATCACCACCTGCTCTCTGTCGCCTCCAGAACATCAACCCTTTATCCCCACCCCCATCTAGGACCTTCTTGACTCCGCCCAACTTCTAGTCCCACTCTCTAAGCCCCCTCCCCTGGCCCTAGCCTGGCATGACATACTTCTTTCACTCCCTGTCATTCCCCTCCTCGCCCCCCTCTGTGGTCCCCCAAGCATCCCTACAATAATAGACATGCCTCATAGGTGGCCCACAGCCCAGAAGCCCCCGCTTTAGCTACACCCCCTCAACCCGAGTCCCCGCCCCCATCATACCTGCTTGGCATTGACCCTGGCCCTCCCTCACCGTGTGCACAAGGTCCAGGGAGAAGATTTGGATGCAGCAGACAATAGCTGAGAGGGTACAGATTATGGCGGCACAAATGGTGAGCCCACAGACGCTGAAGAGCAGGTTCTGGGGAAGGAAGGGGGATGTGAGAGGGGCCTGGGGAGGCGTAAATCCCACAGGTTCGGCCTGTGAGGACCCCAGGAGGGGACGCATGGGGGAGGAAGAAGAATGGTGCAGGTGGGCGTGCGGGCTCACCTTGAGGGCCACTCGGGCTTCATCACAGGTGGAGTTAGGGGTAACTTTCAGTTCCTGCCCTGAGCCCTGACAGGGCCGGAGGAGGGTAACAGAGGGGCAGCACACACACATCTTTCCTTCCTGAGTGGAAGTGGGGACGGTGAGGCAGTCTGAGTCAGGACACACCCAGGCGTCCCACACAGCTCCCCCAACTACTCTCCGCTCTCCCTCCTCAGATCTCACCATGGAGCAGTCTCGGAAGTCTCGGGCCAGCTGGGCATTCTTACAGGACAGAACAGAGCCGGCCATGCTCAGCATGACACACAGCACCGATAGCAACGAAAAGAAGGAGATCTGGGGGGAAAAGGGTGCAGGTTCAGGCCAGGACCCTCAGGAGTGCCCCTCCACCACGGAGGGCACCACCCTTCCTCACACACACTTGTGCAGGGCTGACACGAACTGGAGAGCCAGTTCCCTTCTCGAGGGCATAAAGGGACAGCCCCTCAGGTGCTGGGCACCTGCCCCCCAGTGGGCACCACACCCTGGCACCTACCACTAGAGTGAATGGCCGCTTCCAGGACACAATGCCAACCACTCCGGAGAACGCCAGCTGGGGACAGAGTGGGCACAGGCTCAGCCTGGCAGGGGAGGCACCTGAGTGAGCTCCTCACCACAGGGTGCACTCAGCCCTGTAAGGAAGGAGAGGACCAGGAGAGGGAGGAGAGGCCAGGATTTGGACTGGCAGCTGGTGTGGAGGGGTGGGGCCCAAGGAGCCGCCCCCACCCAACCACTGTGCACCCAACTCACCGAGAATCCAGCCCAAGATGGGCAGGACCTCTTGATGCTCTCGGTGGTGGTAACGGAGGAGGCCACCATGCTGAAGGTGACCACCAGGATGCCCAGGAGAACCTGGGCCAGTCCCAGCGTGAGCAGGGCCTGCAGCCAGGGGCGGTGGAGGCGGAGGTGGGTAAGGCCCCGGGTGCTGGGCCGGCTGGTAAGCGAGCGGCTGGAGTCACTAGGCGAGGGCATCATGCCTGCCGCCCGGTTGCTTGAGCCTCGCTCGGCCCCCCCTGGCGCTTGGGAGCATCTCAGAGGCGCCCAAGGCCCCGTTCCTCCTCTCCACCCGCCTCGCTCTAGAGCCCACCCCCTGGCTGGGTCCCCTGGGGCAGGGCCCAGGGACTCCAGCTGGGAGGCTCCCCAAGGGAGGGGCGTCACGGAGGGGCCGCGGAGTACTCCCTCCCCAGCACGGGCACTGGACGGGCACCGTGCCCGGGACGGCGATGAGGACGCCGGGGCACAGGCTCATCGCATCTCTAGGGAAGAGAGGCAACGAGAAGGGCTGGTCCGGGAGTGAGGAGAGGGCGGCGTTCCGCAACCCAGGGAAGGGTGGGGAGGGTAAAGACAAGAAGGATGGGAAAGAAGTCCAAAGAGGGGAGGGGTCGGCGTGGGTGACTCTGGAGGAGCGGTCGGTGTGCCCGCGGAGTGTCCAGTGGGATCCAGGGCCTCCTGGTGGGGAGAGGCCACAGCTCCGCTGCCCCCTGGGTGGCCTGCCTCGCTCCCCTCCCCACCACGATCCGCTCCCCCAGCTCGGGCTGCAGCGGGTCTGGGACTGGAGGTGGGAGGGGGTGGGGATGGGGATGGTGCGAGAGGAGGGGCGTGGCGTGGCGGCGCTGGCCGGCGCGGTGCACCTCGGGAGTTGTAGTCCCGGCAGACACGCTGTGGGAGGGGAGAGCAGGAGCCGCGACATATCCGGCGGGCGTGCTCTCCAGCCCCTGCCTCTCCTTGGACCGAGGCCCAAGCTAACATCACTTTCGGGGCCCTCTTGAGCCCCACCCAGCCTCTCAGGCCTCTGGGCCCGCTGTGTTCCCAGCAGAGGCAGTGGTTCTTTCCCGGCATTAATGGAGAGGCTCCGGGATTCCACGCCCAACCGTGGACTGCCCTCCCTCTTCCTGCACCAGCTACCCAGCCACCGGTGCTCTGCTGCCCCGCCCTGGACAGCTGGCAGTTCACACTAAAGCCAGGTCTGACCTTCCCTCTGGAGTTCACACTCTGCTCCAGTCCCCATCTCATTCTCCTCTTTCACAAACAAGGCCTAGTTCTCAGTAAAAATTCGGGAAACGGGAATTTGAGTTCCAGTTCCACTTTCTTTTTATTAAATAACCGAAGCAACAGCCTTGGCACAGCAGAGGGAAGCTGGGTTGGGGTGTGTAAGAGTGGCAGCAGTGTGGCCTGACTGGGCGGTGACGGGGGAGCAGTGACTGGGTCACAGTGGGCTCCGGCATCCCTGTCAGGTTCAGCAGTCACGGCTGTGGGGCTGGGGGCACTACAGAGGAGACATCACGTGGTGATGTCTCACCAAGTCCCAGAGTCCGCAGGGCTGGGGGCCAGGTCAGCTCCCTCAGGTGGCAGGGCCAGGCATCCCAGTCAGGGCTCACGGGGCCCGGAAGGCATTTTCCGCAGCCCCGGTGGCCGCATTGGCAGCTGCGGTTCGCACCGCAGGGTTCGAGAAGACACCAGCCGCAAATTCTTGCTGCGCCTTCTGAAAGCTGGCACCTGTCCGGCGGTACAAGGAATGGATCTGCAAGTAGAAGGCAGAGACGTCAGGGCACGTTCCAGCCACGGTTACTGCACGCCAACCTCACACTGCCACCACCACTCCCGAGCCTGCTGCTCTGGTTTTTTCCTTCTTATACACACCGCACAAAAACACCCCCACCCCCACCCCAGCTCAGAGGTCCATTAGCCCAGAAGCCGCTCATCAGCCTGGCCCTCCCAAGTTCCTCCTGAATGTTCCACCCAGGCCCCTAGGGACGTGAGCTCTCTCTCCTGGCCCCACGTTAACACAGCCCCTCACCCGCTTTAGCATCACGATCCCCAGGACGGCGATGCCGGTGAAAAACAGGGCAACCAGGAGCATGAGCACAGCTACAGCCGTGTTGAACTTCAGCACCACCAGGGCCGAGATCCAGCCACTGTGGGGGGCAAGCATGTGGCCATGAAGAAGGGCTCTGTCCCCCCAGCCTCCTTCCCGCTGGTGTCGCAAACGCTCTATTCCCACCCTCCCCATCGGGTGGCAGCGTTCACCCCCTATCAGTCTGGCAGCTTTCCACACACCACGATCCCAAACTCCATCCACAATGTTCGTAGTTTAATCCCAGCTTCTGAAACATTAGCTTTTAGCTCTGCCAGCTCTTCCAGACGTTCTCACTCCCAACAGCCCTTTCTTCTGTTGACGATTCTCCCTCCCCTCCTCCACTGTGGTTACAGACCTTCTCTAGGAAGCCTTCCCAGGTTGACCGCCCTTCTTCCCCTCATCTGCGGCTGCCTAGAGTTCTGTCTAGGCTGTCTCTAGCTGGAAGTATGTCCTGTCTCCCTCAGTAAACTAACACTTCCCAAGGATAAAAACCATGCTTCCTTTTGCTGAGCGACTCCTACCCCAGTACCCTGACTGGGTCTAGAGGAGTGGGAGGAAGGGATGAGGGTGGATGGCAGCCTCACGGACCTGAAGCCCCACCCTGGGATGCCAATGGCCTGGAGGACAAACAGCACGTCCTGGGCGAAGAAAATGAAGAAGAAAACGAAGAAATTGAATGAACTGTCGCTCCTGTGAGGAGAAAAGTGGAGGGAGTAGAAGAAGAATTAGGGCTGGAGGAGCAGAGCATGAGGGTCCATCCGAGTCCCCGCCCCTTACCCCGATCCCCTAACTTACCGGAAAGCCTTATACATGGGGCGGTACCAGCAGACGAAGGAGCAGGGAGTAAAAAGGAGGACCCAGAGGATAGAGAGCCCGAAGCCTGCGCCATTGCTGGTCTCCACACAGAAGCTGGCCAGGCAGGCCAAGAAATTCAGGAGAAGAGCCAGAGTGCTGCCTAAGGGACAGAGGGAAAGGACGATGGGTTCTCCTGGACTGCAGTGAGAGCTCCTTCCTGTAGGAGGCCACCCTACAGCCCTCACCTAGTGTGGCAGAATAAGGACAGGAAGACAGCGTCTGCCTTCACAGAATCCTCAATTCACCAGAGGAGACAGAACGAGCCAATCCCTATCACATGTAACCTTCCCCTTTGCAAAAGCATTTAAAGGATTTCAAACCCATTTGTGCACAAGGAAACGGGGAGGGCCAGGACACCCATTTGCTAGCAGGCTGGAGAGTAAGTTCTACATCCTGTAAGAGGAGCCACCCAGAAAGATCCTGGAGAAATGAGCCCTTCAACTCAAACCCTGAAGAGGGGGGGAGTGCCTAGTCCTAGGTGCGTGGGCTCCACGGCAGGAAAGATGTACGAGTTCCTCCCTGTACTCTTCCTCCAGAAAGCGTTCTCACGACTCACACATCCAGAGGTAGTACATGGTGGATACTGTCTTCTGAAATTCTTGGGGAATCTCCATGGAGATATCCTGGAAAAAGCAGGGCTGAACTGGGCAAAAGGAAGGCAGAGGGGGCCAATTGTTCTGTCGAGCTGTAAGGCAAAAAGGCAGGGAGACCTCAGAAATGAACAGAGACCCAAGAAGATGTCTCCCCCTTCCTTCCACCCCCAGGTCCTCTCTTCTATCTCCAGTTCGGGGTCCAAGAAGATAAGGCGGGGGGCAGTACTAACACTGAGTGTTATATTTACACCTTGCAAGCACTGGGCCAAGCACTCTCTACAAAGGACCCTGCCGAACCCCCACAACAGTCCTGTCAAATAGGTACAAATGTTACTCTCATTTTACAAGGAACAGAGGCACTCAACGTGCCTAAGGGCTCACGGTTAGTAGGCAACAGCGCCCAGATTCAAACTCAGCAAGCTGGCTCTTAGGGTCCTTTCCTCCTTCGAAACTGTCAGAGGCCCTCCCCAGCCTACCAAGGCCCCGCTTACTGGCTGTGCCCCCCAGGGCAGCATGCTGCAGCTCTCGCTCTCTCCGGTCCAGCTCCTCTGCCTTCCGGTTGAGCTCCTCCTGTTTCTTTAGCAGCTCAGCTGTGGCTGCTGCAGCCGACGCCTGCCCAGCAGGAGCAGAGGAGGGAGACGTGAATCCGGGGTCCAGGGCTGGCCCTGCTCCCCAAGTGCCTCCCACACAGCCCCTTTACCTGGGTGCTGTAGGAGCCATAGTTCTTGGGCTCCGTGGGGCTGAGTTTTCTCGCGGACTGCAAGGGGGGAGCCGGGGGTGCAGGCAACGGGGCAGGGGCAGGAGGCTCATAGGAGGGTGGTGGCTGTCGGGTATGGAGAAGACCTTAGAGACAATCTGGTCCCCGTAACACAGGAATCTAGTCTGCCTGGATACCCTGAGACCCAGAACTCATTACCAAGGCAGCAGCCCCTCCCCCAGTTGTTAGAAGCTCCTTGTGTTTATGTCGGAGAACTCCTTTAGGCCTGCAGCACCCCTCATCACCCCTCACACCCAATTCCTTAGTCGGGACTCAAAGCACTCCTCTCCCGTACTTCCTTCACTTTTTAAAACTCTTACTAGTTCCTGTCCCACGGAGACAATAGATCCAGTCTCCCTCATTTCTTGCCTTGTAATTGTAAACCTAAGCCGAGTCTGTTTGCTCCTCAGCTCCGACCAGCTCCTTCATCCTTTAATTTCTTCAAAGAAGCCTCCGTAGACAGCGCCTTGGTTCAGGCCCTGCCAGACTCCAGATCCTCCCAGGGCCAATATTCAGGGCTCCAACTGGATGGATCGGTGGCCCTGCGGTCTCCGGAAGGATTAGGCATCCCACGGCAAATCGGCCTCTCTCAGGGAGCAAACTTCCTTCCTTTGCATGCAGGAAAGTCCCCTGCACCCCAAGAGAGTGGGCTTATTGGCACACCCTCCCCTTCCTTGCCCTCCTGAATCTCACCTCCCGGGTCTCAAACGGGTTGTAGACATCCAGCGTGGCATACTGCGGGCTACGTCGGTGCTGGATCACTGCTGGGTCCTGCGGGCGGAGAGCTGAGGCTCAGCTGGCACCTGGTGCCCCTGGGGGAACTCACAGGGTCCCCTGCTAAATTGCCTGTGACTCCAAGCACTGCACCTTGGGGGCCACGCTGTTGCCCAACATTTGCTCCAAACCCTTCGCCCTACATGCCAGTACCAGCTCTTTACAGGGGCAGGGCCCGCCCCTCCAGGGTGCTCACTGGTCTGGAGTCACCGTCACCCCCACGTGGCGGCCCTTCCGCGGATCAAATGTCACGAGAGGGAACACGACTTAGCCCCATCCTCCGGGACCGAAAAGAGTCAACCCAGCTGCCCAAAGGCCGGCGCAAGTCACCTGAAAAGGGTTGTCAAGCTCGCCGGGCTCGACGAACGGGTTCCCATCGTCTCTGTTTTGAGCCATATTTTCAACCGCGGCCTAGGCCGCCCCTGGCCTCCACGCCCCTGCCGCGGCAGTGGCGGCGGCTCTCAGCGGCCCCTCCGCTCCTCTCGGTCCGCCCCGCTGCGCTGTGCACCGATTGGCTATACCGACCGGAAGGGTCACAAGGATCCCCGCAGCAGCTGCGGGTTGCGCCTGCGCCCGGAAGGCAAAGCCGGAAGTGCCCCCACGTGACACCTCGAACGCAGTCTTCCTAGCCAAGTCGCGCCGCTTTCCCCACGTGACTCCACCCCCACTGGCGAACTACACCTCCCAGCAAGCTTCGCGCCCGAATCCTGGTCCGTCCGTCTCCCGAGAGGTACGACGGGAGTCTTCCCGCCGGTGGTGGCGGCCTCCCAGGAGCCCAGTTGATTTAAGTTTTTTTTCGCCTGAATTTCTGGTTCTGTCCTGAAGCCCAGACTAATGGCTACAGTAGTCGGACCCAACCCTCATTATTCCAGATGAAAGAAGTGCCACCTTAGGGCCCTTCTCCGTTCTAAACTGCAAGAAATAATACCCCACTCATCACTACCCTCTAGAGACAAACCGTTAAACTGGTGGCTTGACTAGTTAATTTGGGAGTAAGATGGGACACCCTTAACACCCAAACTCAGAAAGGTTGCCAATCTTCTCACCCCTGCACCCCAGCGTCCCAAACCTCAAACTCCAGGGATGGAGGTCGGATGAAGCACGTCATTTTATTTCACAAAGACTGTACAAAATTCCTTATAAAACATGGGATGGATGCCACCTGGTTACCTCATTCTGCCCCATCCGACTCAACTGTGAAGGGGCAAGTGAGGCTGGGAAGAGTGTGGAATGGTATCGCGTTATGTACAAGGCAGGGTCCGAGCTCTCATATTTACATATCTCACATATTCACAGGTATACAAGGAGCCAGGAGGGAGTGGGCTCCGGCTCTGTTCTCTTGTATAAAAAAGCACCAGTGTCCTGGACTGGACACCCACTGCTGTGACAGATGCAGTGGGGTCCAGGGCCTGATCGTCACCGACTGATATCCCGACTGGAGTCCCACAACTTGGCGCTGGGTGGCTCAGCCCGAAGGCGGGCGAAGAAAGGGTGCTGAAGGGCTTCACCCAAGCTCAGCCGTTTAGCAGGTTCATACTCTAGCATGCTTTCAATCAGATCGAAGAGCTGGTGGTGTTCCTCTGCCTCTGAGGTCAGATACCGCTGGTGATGGAGGGCGGGAAGAAGGTGAGGCGCCACACCTTACAGACCCTGCCTTCTCCTTCACGGCCCTAGCTTTCCATCTTGAGGCCCAGGGCTCTGTCTGCTTGCAGCCATTAGGAATGCTACCTGACCGCGACCGCTTCTGCTAGCACAGCTCAGCCTACGTTCCCACTAGCACCATTACTCCTTCATACTCTGGACGTTCTTTCTACTTGCATATGCTTGTCAACTTCATGAATCTTCTTTAGCTCCTCATTAAAACGTAAGCTCTTCAAAGGTAGTGTACTCTTTACTGTCTGGCCTAAGGAATCCAGGATACTGCTGTGATCTCTGCTTGGCTCAAGAAAGACACAGCTGTCTAATCTCCTTTCCTCCATAAAACAACTCCCTCTTATCTCTCTTCCATTAACCAAAGATGTCTTCTTTCAGTTTTCCTCCCCTTCTTTCCTAACCCTCTGCTTGTGAAATGCATTCCAGAAACAAAACACCTCTGGGTGGTGGGCACCATTGATCCCCAGCCCAGCTCACCCGCAGTGGTTTGCAGTTTTCTCGAACGTAGCGCCCAGCTGATGTGTTCTCATCCCAATCCAGGTGACCCCGATAAAAATATTTCTGCTTCCTAGAGGGGAAGGGGAAGTTGAGGAATCAGGAGGTTCCTCTCGTGGGATAATTCCCTTATTCCCCCATCTGAGAGTAGCTGGGGGAAGGGGAGGTGTCAAAGAAAAAAGAAAATGACGTGATATAGACCAATTTTGTGGAGAGAAAAGGAAAAGGGTTAAGTCCCTCCCACTCAAGGTTCACCTGGTCTTTCGGATCATCCGGGAAGGGATGGGACCTAAGATCCTTTCCATCATGGCGAGATGCTCTCTGTTGTCGTGGGTCTGGGAAAGAAAGCCAGAACTGAACGTGGGTCCGGAAAGGGGGTGCTGAGGACCAGCTGCCAGGAAGAGAGGCAACGTGGAGGGGTAAGCAGGCAGGTCCTCGGCAGACACCAGGGAAGTCCGGCAGCAGAACACCAGGCGGGCCTGTGAGCTACCCCACCACTTACTTGGAAGAGGGTGAAGCCCACATAGTACTCGAAGATGATACAGCCTATACTCCACACGTCACAAGGCTGTGACCAGCCCAGCTCTGGGAAGGAAGGGAGGGAAAAGGGGTCACGAGGCTTAGGGGTGCCGCCCTCGCCACCACGCCCGCTCCGGTACGGGGACGCTGTCCCGCCTTACCGAGGATGACCTCCGGCGCTCGGTAATGGCGAGTGGAGACAATGGTACTGTGGTGTTCATGGTCAAACGTGGCACTGCCGAAGTCTACCACCCGGACAGCCGTGCTCTTCACGCTGCGCTCGTCTCGCTTCTAGGAGCAAAGCAGGAAGAGGATGGACCTCCACACCACAGCCCAAGACTCCACCACTATTCTCGGAAGTGCTTTGAGCCCTAAGAAAGCACCTGTGACCTCCCACCTGCTCCCACGCACGCTGGAGTCTCCTGCCTCACAGCAGAGCGCTGCAGGAGTTGGGGAGGTAGAGGATTAGGAACAATTACAGAACAGCACGCAAGTCTGCACCTGAGGACTACACCCCAGGAACAGGTGCAGTTTTTCTGCAAATACCTAACAGGTAGCAAACAGAGGGAGAGCTTCCTGAGGCGAGACCTCCAGGAACTCAGTCAGTCAAGGGAGCTGAGCTTTCCTTACAAAAAAAGAGAGGGAAGTCCAAAGCTGCAACCTTAAAAGCATTTCCACGCGACTGGAAAATTATCTGAGGTCCTTTTCCCAAGTTCTCCCCAATTTAAGTCTTCTTAAATCGCTCCCTTTCAATGTGTTCTAGCACTCTGGCTTTAGTCAGGCCGGGAGGGAAAAAAGAGGACAGACAGGGCTAGGAGAAAGGAAAACTGGCCAAGGGGAAAGACCCTGTCCATCTTACCTTCTCGAGGTTGTAGGTGAGCTCGTAGTCTGAATTCACAAACAAGATATTTTCAGGCTTGAGGTCCGTATGTGTCAGCTTGTTATCATGGAGGACTGCAGGGGGAAGGCCACATTGGGGTCGGTCCAGGCAGCCAGGGCAAAGGGGCCCCAGACACCCGGGCTTGGTCACCCAGCTCAAAGCTGGCAAGGAGGCTGGTCCAGAATAGCTGGGCTGCTTCCTGCTCTACGTCCTCCACAGGAAATGCCCAGTCTGTTCATGTAAGATATGTACGTGATCCTCAACGGAAGCACTTGGCTATGGCTTGTATTTTTGTACTGACTCTGACGTGTGTACCTGACATTCTGTGACTTCAACTCTGCCAAACCGGGCTGTTCCGGAGACTAAAGAGGAACTGTGTGTCCTGGCCTGGATTCGCTCCCTGGCCCCTGGACTGCACCTGCTTTGCTGGGACTGGACAGCACCCCAGCTCACACACACAAAGACCTCTAGCTCGAACTGTCCTTTTGTCTCTGTGCTTGCTACCTGCCTCACACTTCCCAAGGGAGGGGAATGAAGGGAAAGAGGTACTGAGGTGCTTTGACTTCAAAGGCTGTTTCCAGCTCCTGCTTGGCCGGATGTGGAAAGAGAGCCATCAGCGCTGGTGAGGAAGTCAGCCAAGGAGTAAAGTCAGAAGAGATGTCAACGTGACAGTGACTATAAGATCTGCAGATAATCGAGTTGACTGTCTAGGGGTTTCGCCAGCGCCCAACTGAGACAGAAGAGGCCCAGTGGAAGGAGAGGCTGCCCAGAGCCCGCCAGGCCCGCCCCACTCACATTTGACGGCCTGGCACAGCTGGACGGCCATATGGCGCACTTGGTGGATGGGGTAAGGCAGGTAGTTGTTGTCTTTGAGGAAATCGAAGGTGCTAAGGCCCAGAAGCTCAAAGGAGATACACATGTGGCCATGGTAGTCAAACCAGTCAAACATCTGGACACAGAGGCTGAGAAGAGAGATGGGGGAGGGGAGTGGCTGATGAGCTCCCCTCTGCCCACCCCACAAGGAGGGACTGCATACTAGCACTGCCACCGAAGTTCCGTTCAGCTAGGGAATGGCCTTTCTGGCACAGCCAAGAAGAGATGGACTACCTGCCAAACTTCAACCTATTTTCCTGCAGATTTTTAAATGGGTACAAAAATTCTATTTGCTGAAGAGCTGTTGAGTGCCAGGCTCCAGTGATGACCCTGAGCTGTCCAAGTGTCACTCCTAAATCCTGATCCCACCCCCACTCCGGAAATTCACTCATCGTCAGCCACCGCGGGCCCACATTTGTACCTATTGTTTTTTTCTATCTGTGCTTATAACGCTCTTATTCTGTTTTGGCTTATGGAATGTGTGTGAACAGAAATATTACAGGTAAATGTCTGTGGCCTCATCATCATACTTCTAGGTGTTAAAGTTCAATTAATTTCTGGATGGAAATATTGATTCTCAGTCTCAGGGTCATTTCCAGGGCAAATCCCTACAGAGCCCACCGTGGTGGGCTGGAGCCAAACTGCAGAGCAACCTACTGGCCCTGCAAACACGGGAAGTGGATCAGAGACCCGCCCTTCTACTCCGATGTCCTACTGCTCTCCCAGGATGGACTAAAGACGAACGGATGGAGGAGGAGGGCTCGGGCCCCCGCCGGCCTAACCCCGGTGGGGAAGGGGTCCCGGTGGAGGGGTGGAGCCTCTCAGACGCCCCACGTGCCCCGTGCTTGCTTACTTCTTGTTGTCAGGGTCCTTCTCATTGATTTTCTCCAGCACGTTGATTTCAAGTCGCGCCGCTTCCTTGTACTTTTCTACATTCTTAATGATCTTCAAGGCAACTCGAGCCCCGCCCCTGTGGGTCGGCAGAAGAGGCTTTTGCTGGGTTCTCGAGAACGTCTCAAATCGAATGGTATTGTCTGGGCATTAAGAAATCCTACCTTTGGCTAATCAGCAAAAAACCCCCAGAAAACCCTCACTACCTCTTTCTTCCTAGCAGGTATGGTACTGCTGCCTGAAGGGGGGGCGGTGTGTGTGTGTGTGTGTGTGTGTGTCTGACAGTTACCTGCGATGATCGACACACTGTACAACTCGGCCGAAGGTCCCCTCTCCCAAGGTGCTTACAATTTCATCTGAAATGAAAAACAGCAGGGTCGGGGAGAGGGAGGGAGAGAAGGTGGGGAATGAGCTAAGTCGGAAGGAAAAAGGGTACAGCAACCTGGGGTGAGATGAAGGAAGGGGGAACAGATACAGATGGTCACAGGGGAAGAAAACCCCTGCATGAGTCCCACCACCTTTAACCCAGGGGCCATGAGAGCTGGGAGTGGACGGCAGAGGTCAATTCTCAACAGCAACTCAAACCACCCAGATAAACAACACCACTGAGAAAAGGCAAAAAAGGCCGTGACTTGGGTTGGCTGGGACGTTAGATGGCTATGGGACCATTACAGGCTATAGGATTGTTACGATTTGGCTTGTACATCGCTCTTGTAGCCAGTCCCCGACGTGGTAGATGAGGTGGCCCTCAGCGTCGTCCTCTACACTCTTGGCTCTCCGGCTGCTGTGCTGCTGTCGGGGGGCGGGGGGGGTCGGAGCAAGCCAGGTGTCGGAGCGGGGGCCGGAGGGAGGCGGGGTGGGTGGTGGAGGGCCACCGGTCACAGGCGCCCAGCCAGGGGGGACAGACGATGATGGGGGACAGTGGAAGGGAACACGTCAGATGCAGTAAGGCGGATCGGGGTGAGAAGAGAGAGCGGCGCACAACCCCAAGTCCCAAACCCAAAACGGGAACAAGGAGAGGCTCGGGCAGCGCAGAGAAGTGGTGTCGTTGCCAGTGTCACCCACAACCCCATGCTCGACAGTGCCCTTCCAGGCAGGCACAGCTCTCCCCTTGCCCCCACCCAAGCCCACCTGCTGAGGGGGCCCTGGGGGCGAAAGGCAGTTCACAAGCAAGGGCCCCCTGAGAGGATGCAGGCCTCTGGGGGAGGAGCTGCTCCCAGCACAAGGCCCGCATGCCGGGGGGGCACCGGGGTTCACAGCGCCCCGTGCCCATCCATCTCCAAAGCAGGTGCCAGGGCCCTCCGAGAGCCAGAGAGCTTCCAGGAGAGCAGACAGACTCAGCGGCCACCTGTGTCCATGCCCTACTGCTCCGCTGAGCACAAGGATACTTGTCACTTACCGGGGTCCCGGAGGGCTGGAGGAGGGGGTGGGGACAGAGGGCTGGGCTGGCACTCACCGAAGACGAGCGGCTGAATGTCCGGCTGTGCCGCCTCCGCCGCCTGTGCTTCCTTCGGCTGCTGCGCTGGCTGCGATAGCTGCTGTTCTCCCGGTGGTACTCGTAGGAATGGCGGTAGTCCGCGTCATAGTAGGCGTCCGCCCGCTCCCGGCTGTAGTCGTTGCGCCTGTAGCTGCCACAGTATCGCCGGTCATACGCTCTCCGGTCTGATGAACGGTCATCATAGCTGCTGTTGGACAATAAACACCCATTAGGTGCATCTGTTCAGGCCACGTTCCTGGCCGCACCAAGTACGACGTCCTCCCTCAGTGAGGACAAAAAGTACTGCTGGAAAAATGGCTCTCAGACACTCAACATGTCACTCCGACAGGACCAAGGACGACAAAAGTGAAGGAACTAAGCACGAGGACGACTCACCCCTTGCCTGTCACCAAGACCTCTGAAAAGACATGGGCAGAACTACTGCCTTTGGGGGCCTCCTCACCCCTGCACTGACTCAATGGAACAAACAGCCACTTCATTCTCGAGCCTTTCCTGACATCCAGCTTTGCTCCAAACTGTCCCTAAGCCATCGCTCCCCCTGAATATGCCACTAAGCTATTAAAACCACGCAGACCACCCTGTCTCGTCTATTGGCTCATTAGCCACTTCCAGCGCCTCCTCTTTCTTTGTCTGGGACGTTTCTCCCTTATCTTTCAGACCAGCTTAGACGCCATGCTGCCCAGGATGTCTTCCCTGAACCAAACCTGCTGGGTGCCCTCGGCCCCTCACTGTTCCCTGCCTCCGTGACAGCCCTCTTCACACCACAGAGCACGTGCCTCCTCTTGTCGCCCACCGGGAGCATCCCTTCTCCCAGCTGCTTAGCAGGTAAAACGACTCAACAAGGGACGCCGAGTACGAGGCCTCACCTCCGGGAACGGACATGGTAGCTGTCTTCCCGCCGCCGCCGCCGCGTCCGGTCACTGCTGCTTGACCAGGAGCGGCTTCTGCGCCTCTTATGCTTTCGGCTCCGATAGTGTTCGTGGTAACTCCCCCGGCTGCCTCGCTCTGAGGAGTGGTACCTTCGGGGATGGGGCATCTGGAAGGGAAGGAAAAACAGACATAGTGTGGAAAGCTCGGAGATTTCAGAAGTGTCCCCAAGGACACAGGTGCTAAGCTGCTTTCTGCCTTTCTCTCTTATTTTACCACCCACACCAACCTCCTCAGTCTTCCTCTGTACCCACAATACCTCCTCAATGGCGTATACCTTCACCCACTAACTCTGGGGGAAAACGCTAGGAAGCCTCCCCTCACCCCCTGAATCCCTTAATTCTGCCCCACTCAGTGCACTGCCCTCCTCTGATGTTCCTCCAACTTGGCTCCATGAAGACAGACCTGCAGGCCTGGGCCACAGCTCATTACGAGAGAAATGGTGGAACTGGTGGCAACTGCCATAGCTCATCCTTAGCTGGGATCTATGACAGGTCTGTGCCATCTGAGTTCCTCACAACTCCACAGAATAAAGCTTTAGTATACATTGTTACAATAAATGTTTCACAGTTCTTAAAGGTGCAGTTTATCTCCCCAACTAGACCATCTGTGTCCTAAGAGCAGGAATCCCGTTTACTAGGAGTCTACATGCAGCAGCGTATAAGCGAGTTCTGGGGCTCTGGGTCTCAATCACCTCTCGCATCTCTAGCCAAACCCCTTAATACAGGCAGACCCAAGCTACGCGCAGCTTCCCGCCTGGCCCCTCCCCTTCTGTGCCTAGGAAGTACAGAATAACGGGTTTTTTCATTAACATCGGCATCACCTGGCCAAGAGCCAGCCACCTTCCAGTTATTGGGATTGGAATGGTGTGGCGCACAAATCCTTTTTTTCCTTCAGGGAAAGAATCAGAAGATAAATCATTGTCACAATCCAGGAAGATGACAACAGGAGGGCTGAATGAAACGAAACAGGCCCAGGGACAGAAGTCTCGGTGGAGGGAGCATTACTTGTGGGAAGGCTAATGACTCCGCATCTGGCCCCCACGCGGAGCTACTTCTTTCCAACCTCCTCAAATCGAGGAGGAGGCTGGTATTTGATTCGCGCCTGGCCTAACAGGGCGTGCAGGAAGCCAAGAAGATGCAAGCACAAGACTCTCCCAGGTAACCCAACCTCGCTTAGCACAGCCACATAAATGTCACCTCCCCACATACAGCCGGCCACCAAAGTAACCCCACAAGGCGTCTCCAGTCTACAACCTTGTTCAACTTGTATGTCTTTTGTTTCCCCTTCTCACTCAGAAAATCCAGAACTCATTTCTGAAGTCAAACTCCTCCCATATCCTCCAAGTGACACGGGGGTGTCTTGCCCCTCTCCAGCCCTGGTTCAACTTTGAGATTCTGCTCCTTGTCATTCCTGGAACCACTCCTATGCCTACTCCACCATCCCTTCTCCTTGGGTCCCTCCCAAGTTTGCTATAGGTTTTCCTGGATCCATCGGTCTTCTTCCACCTCAACTCCCTGCCCCTCACCTCTACCGCTTCGCAGGTCTTCAGCCCTCCTCCTCCCCGCATCTCGCCTGGGTCCCTGGCCCCCAATTCAAGCCTATCCCCGCCCGCCCCGCGGTCGCCATCTTTCCGCGCGACCCCGCGGCCCGCCAGCCCGCGCGCTCACCGTTCTGGCGGCGAGGCCCGTGCGCTTGTCCCACAGGAAGTCCGTGATGGCGGCGGCACTGCGGCCGGAGTCCCGGCACCCCCGCGGCGACAAAGTGCGGCTCCACCCCCCGAACCCGAGACCCTGGGACCTCCCGCCTCGTGCCCGGGCTCCGCTCCAGTCCCGCCCGCCCCGGCTCTGTCCCCGCCCCCAGGATCCGCTGGGCGCCGCTCGCACCGCCCCCGCCCGGGGCCCGATCCCAGCTGGGTCTCCGGCTCTGGCCTCTCCGATCCGCCGCCGCCACCGTGAGCGAGCACGTACGCACGCACGCACGTCCTGCGTCGCTTCCCAGTTACCCCTGGGCTCCGCCCCCAGTGCCGCGCACGCCGCCGCGTCCTCGCCTACTAGCTTGCGGGCGTCGACCGGTGAGAGCCGCGGAGGTTCCGGGGGCGGAAGTTCATGGCGACGGAGAGGGAGTCGCTGCGGCTCCAGGGCCGCTCCGCCCCCCTCGTGTCCTTCTCCGTCCCTTCTCGATCTTTTGCCCCTTTCATGAGACTCCACTGGCTCACCGAAATGGGTTTGGAGGTTTCCAAAAAACGCTTGTCATTTAGGGAGTGTCGCCGCTCCGCAAACCTTTTGAGGCCTGATGTTGAGGTCTGATTCTCCAACGTAGGTTGCAAATACCCAGTTCTTAAAGCAATTCGCCCATCTACCCACAGCAAAGAGGGACTCCCGCCTTTTTTCCTAAACAAAAGCTATGCACGTGTGGGGTCGGGGCACGGCCGTGAAGGAAAGGTTTGAGATGGAGGGATGTAGAATCGGGTGCTGAAAAAGTGGAGATCACTTGAGAACGGTATGTTACGTACTTACACACAATATAAGAAGTGTAAGTTTATTGCATTGAAAAAAAGAAGAGGAAAGAGAAGACCTTGAGACAAACTGGGCAATGAGAGACGCTATAGAAGGGACTGAGAAATAGAAAGGGAAATGAAGAAGAGCCTGAGGATAAGTCTATTAAAGTCAGACTATCAGGGGAGCTGGAATGAAGGATTGTCAGATGGAGATTAGATCACTTAGCCAGAAATGGTTTAGGAAATGTTCCCTAAAATAAAAGAGGAAGGGTAGTGAAGGCGCTGAGAGGACAGTGGCGAGTCCACTTCCTCCTCCAAGTACACTTTCCCAGATCATTCAACAAGCATTTACTGAGTGTCCACTATGTGTCCGCACTGTGCCAGGTGTCAGGCTCCTGTTCTTTAGAGCTTCACAGTCTAGTGGGAGAGAAAGGCCTGTAAACAGCTAAGGGCAGCCTTGTGAAAAAAGTGGTTAGAAAGCTCTAGGCTAGGTCCTACCTGGGAAACGTGTCTCTAAGTTTCCTAGAGGACATGAGATCTGAACCAACTGTTGTGCCCTCAGGGTCCACTCAGAGACGGGCAGAGTTGCACTTGAAGGTTGGCAGAGTGAACTCGGAAAGGGAAATACCAGGGTGAGCAGCATGGAGAACAGAAGAAAGCAATATGCTTAGAGTGTGGAGAGAAAGAAAGTGGAATGCAGGAAGTCCAGGAGAGAGAGTGGGGAAGAAGAATCTCAAAAGCCATTCCCCACCTCTTCCATTGGTCCCCAATCCATCGCCCTCCTTGGTCTCACAAGCCACAACCACCTTCCGGTTTTCCCGCCATTTGGAGGCGTCCCCACCTCCCTGGCACTCTATGAATAAAAGCCCGTCAACTCTAGGCCACGCCCTCTCCGTTGTTCCTGCTGCGTTTCCCCGGGGTCTCCTCCTACTCTTGGACAACCGCCGCCATTCGCTAAGCCACGCCCGCCCCGGAGTCCCTCCCGGTACCGGCTTCATTGGCTCCGCCTCCTCCAGGGAAGGCTCTCGGACAGCCCCGCCCCCGTCTGCCCTGCCCAGCTTTCGCGCTGCCCTCGCCAGGGGGCGCAGCGCAACCCGCCCGCCGCCCGCGGGGGAATCTGTCACCACACCCCCTCTGCCCGGCACGCTGGCAGTTCCCAGCCGACTACGCCTCCGCTCCGAGCCCGCGGGGCTGCGCGGGCTCCGACTCCGGGAGGGGCCGGGGGTCCCGGATGGCCGCGGCCGGGTCTAGGAAGCCAAGCGTGTAAGCCGTGGGGCGTCATGGAGGCGGAGCCGCGGCCGACGACGGGGGCCGGCGACCGGGCGACCCCTGGACTGGAGGCGGTGCCTCCCGTTGCCCCGGCGCCTACGACTGCGACCTCGGGTCCGATCCCCGGGTCCGGATCCGGACTCGAGTCCAAGAGGAGGCAGCTCGGCACGCTGCTCCAGCCCACGGTCAACAAGTTCTGCCTTCGCGTGTTCGGTAGCCACAGAGCAGTGGAAATCGAGCAGGAGCGGGTCAAGTCAGCGGGGGCCTGGATTATCCACCCCTACAGCGACTTCCGGTACTGGGGGCCCGGCAAGGAGGGCGGGGGACGCAGATCCCACCCCCACGGCCGCGGCACCGGGACCGGGCCCGCCTCACCCTCCACGGTCACTTCATTTCCGGCCGAGGGGTTCCCGGGTGGGGCGAGAGAGTCACTTCCACCAGCCTAGCCTGGGAATTCTCAATGACTTCTCAGGCTGGGGGCGCCGGAAGGGACAAGCAGACGCCGGAGACCTGGATTTCCCGTTTCAGGAACCCGGCACTCCACCTGGACCACAGGGACTACTGGAGTTAGGGATCCTTGCGTCCTCCAGTACTGCTTGCTGGGGACCTGGGAAATTATGGCATATTCCAAGGCTCGCGGTCAGCCTGATGGAGAAACCGAGCTCCGCTATCTTCTACTCACCCTACCCCCTATTCCCACCCCCTAGCACCTGCCTACTTCAAGGCAGGCTACCGGGAAAAAGAGGGACCCTGGGGAAGTGGGGGTGTTCTGACAGCAGTCTGGTCGCTGTCCCTGGTGCTGAAGGCGGGATGCAGCGGGGCATGGCTGTGGCTCAGCGATTGAGGCAGCAACGCGGGGGCACGGCCACCGCCCAGGTGACTATCAGAGAAAAGGCACTGAGAGTGAGGGCAGGGCCATTTCATAGTCCCCATCAGGCTGTACCTCTACATCAAGGTCGCTAGGGGAGGAGAGCAATCCTGTCCTTGCGGGAAATGAAGGACAGCTTTTGGGTGAGGCAAGGACATGTGTAAAGCACCTAACCCGGGCAGCGAAATGAGCCGAAGGGATGAGGCGTGAATCAGGAGTCTGGAAATACAATTGGAGACCTAGACATCGTCTTGAATCCACAGACTTCCACATTCCCTAAATGTTCCTGTCTCCCATTATTTCTTCCATTCCCATCTCCTTTACTGCCTCATTCCCACCTCACCATGCCCCTTTTCCAGTCTCCGGTGGATCTCCCTCCCCTCCCCCATTTCACCCTCTGATGTACCCCCCAGAAGCCATGTCTCTCCCTCATTATGGTGCTTCTTATCTGTGCTCTCCACTGCATCACCCGCCAGGCTTGTGCCTGCCTGTGAGCTGGCAGTGAAGTTGCTCTATGTCTAGGCGAACCCTCTTTCCCGTTCCTCTCCCAGCGCACAGTACAGGATTTCTCCAGTGGCCCAGGTGGGAGAGGAAGAGGGGGTCGAGGATTTTTTTTTTTTTTTTTGGTTGATTGAAAGCACTTAGTCTGAGGGGCTGTCTGGAGGCCTGGACTTGGGGACCACCAAGCTTCTTTCGGGGGATGAAAGAATTGATTTTACAGTCAGAGGGGCTGGGTCCTGGGTCAGTGATGTGATTAGCTGCGTCCTGGAAATAAAACCATCATAGTTAATTGGGACCCTCAAATTGTCCGGTGTTTTTTGTTTGTTTGTTTGTTTGTTCTGAATGAGGGCTTCACCTAGCTCCTTCCTGACCTGTTCTTTCCACAGCTTCCACCACAGCAGTGTGGCTCTTCCCTGCTCATGCCCTTGCCTGGGCTCAGCCAGAGTCCCAGTGGGCACAGGGAGGACAGGAGAGGAAAGGAGGGCGGAGCTTCAAGCCTAGCTGCGGGCAGGATCTCCTATGGAGCTTCTCCATGGGCAGCCCTGTCTGAGGTGCTGTGGAGTGGGGTGCAGCATCCCTGAAAAGCTCAGTTTAGATGGGAGGCAGGACAGGCCACCCCCAGCCTGGGACACAGTAGAGCAGATCCCAGCAGAGAAACAAGAACCATGGGTCCGACTGGTTGGGGAAGTGAGTGGGGGTGGGGAAGGCTGGGAAGGGGGTGAAGTACTACACCAGGAATGGGCAGATAGCTGAGATGGGGGAGCAGCAACCTCTTAAGGAGTCTCGGAATAGAGTGGGTGAGTCACACCACCAGCTAGTGCTTGTACAGAACTGTCACAGCCATTGTCTCAGTGCATATTTTTTCAACAACCCTGTGAGATTAGCACAGGGAGCTTGATTTTTAACTTTAAAAATATTTAATAATAGTGACATATATCATATATATAGTAAGGGTATTACATATATATTAAGAAGATATATATGTATATATTAAGGGTAGAGATAATAGGGGTTATATACATAACAGATATATAGTATATATATATATAGATACATAGTGTATATATATATACATACATAGTAGATATGGAGAGAATGGTATAATATAGAGTGGACCATATGATTGAGATATATGTTATATATATATATTATGTATATACATTATATTTGAAAAATATATATATATTATGTAAATATATATATATATATATATATATATATATATATATTTGAAAGAGTAATTCTAAAGCACACTCTCAAATAACAATGTAACAACTATCTAGGTCAAGAGCAGGTACCCTATAAGCTCCCTACTGCCTTCACATTCCTTTCCCACACCTACTATTATAACTTTTATGGCACTCATTTTCTTACTCTTTATAGTTTTACCATTTTTCTGTGACTCCCTAAATTATGCACTTGAGTTTGGCTGCTTTTGAACTTTGTACAAGTGAAATCATCCGATGTGTATGCTTTTGTTTCTTGCTTCTTTTGCACAACATTAAGTATGTGAGAGTCATACATACTGTGGAATGTGGCTGCAGTTGGATGCTTTCACAGTTGCATAGCATACAGGGGCATGAATAGATCAGATGCATTATATCTCATTTATCTACAGTTTTCTACTGACGGACACTCAGGTTGTTTCCGGATTTAACACTGCTATTCCGGTATATACCTCCTCCAGCGAATGGAATTGCTGGGAGTACAATGTTTCTCTTTACTAGATAATACCAAACTCTTTTCCCAAATGGTGGTCCAATGTCCACTCCCACCAGCTGTAAGTGGTCAGTCCCGTATGCTGCATCTTTGCCACTCTTGGCCAGGTCAGACCATCTGCTGTCAGTCTAGTGGCTGGTGAAATATCACTGTGGTCTCACTGCCCGTTCCACACCCACTTTAGGTTTTACTGGGACCTGATCATGCTCCTGTTGATGGTGGGAAACCTCATCGTGCTACCCGTGGGCATCACCTTCTTCAAGGAGGAGAACTCCCCACCTTGGATCGTCTTCAACGTCCTGTCTGACACGTTCTTCCTGCTGGATCTGGTGCTCAACTTCCGCACGGGCATCGTGGTGGAGGAAGGCGCCGAGATCCTGCTGGCACCGCAGGCCATCCGCACACGCTACCTGCGCACCTGGTTCCTGGTTGACCTCATCTCCTCCATCCCTGTGGATTACATCTTCCTGGTAGTGGAGCTGGAGCCGCGACTGGACGCCGAGGTCTACAAAACAGCGCGAGCCCTGCGAATCGTGCGCTTCACCAAGATCCTCAGCCTCCTGCGGCTGCTCCGCCTCTCCCGCCTCATCCGCTATATCCATCAGTGGGAGGAGGTGGGGCAGGGAGGTGGGCAGGGGGGCTCGCGGACCCCCTCCCGGACTGCGCTGTGGGGGGGCTTGGGGGACTTCTGGGCAGGTGGGGCTTCTGAGGGTGGCTGTCTCCAAAGTTGCTGGGGGAGAAGCAGGAACAGAATGAGGGTTCCGGGGGTGGGGCCCCGAGGCGAACACGGTGGTGCAGCACGGAGCACAGCTGCTGGGCAAATACTTGAAGGTCAGTTGGACTCTGGGAGGAAGATGTGGGAGGGGGGCCAGGAATCGCAGGGTGTGGAAGAAGCTAGGCTTTCAGGGCAGCAGAGTTGAATGGTTCAAGCGTGGGTCCTGCAGTCTCATTGCCTGTGGTCAGATCCCAGTTTTACTGTTTACTAGAGAGACTTGGTTTCCTCTTCCACAAGATAAGAATGTTAAATATACTTGCATATGATAAGGTTATAATATAAGGATTAGAGGAGTTAAGCACTTAGAACGGTGCCGGCACATGGTTTACGTTCTCAGCAAATTACCTATAACAATTATTATTGGAGGGGAAGCGGGCTGCTGACATTAATTCTTCTACACATGCCCTGGGGACATTATACTGTGAAATGCCCCCTCCTCTTTTCCAGGCTCCACCTGGGCAGCTTGCACAGCAGACCTTTTTGAGTTTCTGCTGTGATGCTTACTGTGTGATTCTGGCCACATGACTGGCAGTGATTTCCCGTCTATAAGATGAGAGTAGTAACACGACCCACTTCGTATCAGCTACATATGTGTGCTGTACAAATCATGGCCACGTTGTTTAAACTCATGGGGCTGGGGCTAGAGAGACATTCAAAGAGAATTTGCAAGGCTGGGAATGGAGGGGGCCGGGCAGGGAGGGTCCCTGTCCACAGCGGCCCTCCCTCGGACCCCACAGATCTTTCACATGACCTATGACCTGGCCAGTGCTGTGATTCGCATCTTCAACCTCATTGGGATGATGCTCCTGCTGTGTCACTGGGACGGCTGCCTGCAGTTCCTGGTCCCCATGCTGCAGGACTTCCCACCCGACTGCTGGGTGTCCATCAACCACATGGCGGTGAGAACTCCCCACGGCGCTGCCTCCTGGGCCTGCTAAGGGCTCTCCTGCTGGAGCAGCAGGAGGACCGCAGGGGGCAGGAGGTGGGAGAGGATGGAGAGATGACCAAGAGAGAAGACCGGAGTGAAGAGGTGGGAAGTAAGAGGAGCAGGGAAAGAGACCCCGAGCAAGTGTTTGTGTCGGTGGAAGCAGACAGGGAAGGAAACCTAGGCAGAAACTGAGGCCCCCAAGCTGCAAAAGCGGCCCCTTCTGCCTCAGGGGCCCCCCAGAACCAACTTAAGTGCCTCTTAGGAGGCGGGTCGGAAGCAAAGGGGGAGGCAGCAGGACTAAGAGAGAAGAGGGGGCAGGAGGATGAGGCTCGGAGGGCCCTCTGCCCAGCTGTGCAATACTTTGCCCCCCAGAACCACTCGTGGGGCCGCCAGTATTCCCACGCCCTGTTCAAGGCCATGAGCCACATGCTGTGCATTGGCTACGGGCAGCAGGCGCCCGTGGGCATGCCCGACGTCTGGCTCACCATGCTCAGCATGATTGTGGGCGCCACCTGCTACGCCATGTTCATCGGCCACGCCACCGCCCTCATCCAGTCCCTGGACTCCTCCCGGCGCCAGTACCAGGAGAAGGTGAGCAGGGGCAGGAGGAGGAAGGGGTGGGCACGGAGGGCTGCTGGGGCGGGCGGCTCCCCCGGAGGCCCATTCTGACGCGCGCCCATGTTGGGTCTCTGTCCTTCCTTGCCCCTGTGCACCTTTTCCTTGTTTGGACCTGTGCCCCTGTCCTGGGACACCGCCCTCTGGGCTTTCCTGTGCCTGTGCCTTGTGTCCTCCTTGTCCCTCCCTTATCCTTATGCCCTGCTGTGGCCCCGTGTGTCCCCTTCTGTCTCCCTCCCCCGTCTGGGTCTGGCCCATGTCTGTGACCTTCCTCCGTACACACCCACCTCCGCTGCTGCCGGCGGCCATGGCTGGGCTGGCCCTCCCTCCAGTACAAGCAGGTGGAGCAGTACATGTCCTTCCACAAGCTGCCGGCCGACACCCGGCAGCGCATCCACGAGTACTACGAGCACCGCTACCAGGGCAAGATGTTCGACGAGGACAGCATCCTGGGCGAGCTGAGCGAGCCGCTGCGGGAGGTGGGCTGGGGGGGCCCTGGGCTTCCTGGCCGCCATCTGGGGAGGGGCCCAGGAGGCCAGGCCTTTGGGGGCCTTTTACGGGCTAGGGTCTTTCTTGAAGGGCTTTTGGGCATGAAATATACATGGGGAGGGGCTGCAGGGATCTCTGTTTTGGGGGACGGCCCTTCGAGGGCGCATGGAGAGCCCTGAAGGCAGGAGCTGGGGGACGGTCCCAGGGCCACTGAAGCAGCCCCATCCTTGCAGATCATGACCCCAGGGGTGGGGCCTCTGGAGACAGATGAGCTCCATGGGGGGGTCCCTTGCAGCAGGGGGCACAGCCTGCCTGACAGGCCCCTCCCCTGCCCAGGAGATCATTAACTTCACCTGCCGCGGCCTGGTGGCCCACATGCCGCTGTTCGCCCACGCCGACCCCAGCTTCGTGACGGCCGTGCTCACCAAGCTGCGCTTTGAGGTCTTCCAGCCGGGGGACCTCGTGGTGCGTGAGGGCTCCGTGGGCAGGAAGATGTACTTCATCCAGCATGGGCTGCTCAGTGTGCTGGCACGCGGCGCCCGGGACACCCGCCTCACTGACGGATCCTACTTCGGGGGTCAGCGGGCCTCAGGGAGGGTGGGGGGATGAGCAGAGGACGAAGGGCAGCTGCTCCTCTGGATCAGGGGAGAATCACAGAGTTCCAGCCTCTGCCCGGCTCATCATCAGGGTCCCTGGGCCTGGAGCTCGGTATTTTTAAGATGCTTCTTAAGAGATTCCAACGCACACAGGCAGGTTGTCCATTCTGGGCCACTGAGCCTCTTAGAACCCACTCGCGGTGACGCGCCTGAGATGAGGGACAGAGGAAAGAAGCAGAAGCGTGAGCCTGGTGGCTACCCGGTGGTGTGACTCAGGGACCCAGCCCGTGGCAGTGGGGCAGTTCTGCAGCTGCTGTGCTAAGTGACTTGAGCCTCACGTAATCCGTCCCTAAGCCACCCACCACCCTCTGGAGTCCCTGTGGTGTTGCCCTTTGCCCTTTGGCACTGCTTTTCTCCTCCTGGGTTGGCCTTGGTGTTCATTCAAAGGAGCGGGAGGGGAGGGGTACACAGAGGGCGCTGCCCCAGGCCTACCCCTTGGGATAGAGCAGTGCGGTGGGAATCAAAGTGGCGTGGGATTAACTAGGACTCCAGGGACCAGCAAGACTGAGCTGTTTGTCGGCTTTAAGTTGGAGTGAGCAGAGCAGTTAGGGACCCTGCGTGGGTCACCCTTTGCTTCTCCCATCTGGGGAGGAGCCCGGGGAAGCTGGGTCAGTGGCTGCAGGCCCCGTGAGAGGGGGTTCTGGGGACAGTGGTTCTGAAGGCCTCCCTCCAATTCCGGCAGAGATCTGCCTGCTGACGCGGGGCCGGCGCACAGCCAGCGTGCGGGCTGACACCTACTGCCGCCTCTACTCACTCAGCGTGGACCATTTCAACGCTGTGCTGGAGGAGTACCCCATGATGCGCCGGGCCTTTGAGACGGTGGCCATGGACCGGCTGCACCGCATAGGTGAGGCCCGCCGCCTGCCCCGCCTGCCCCGCCTGCCCCACCGGGCCCTCAGCCACGGGCATGGCAAGAAGCCCCAGCGCCCCAGGGCCCAGGCGCAGTGCTTGTGTCACACCCCGGCCCACCCAGCCCCGCACATGCCCCCTGGAGGCCTTTCACCAGCCGCTCACCGTCCTTGTCTCAGCGTCTCCTAGTCCTGGACACTGCGGGTGTCCCCGTGCCCCAAGCCCTCCTTCCCCAAGTCCCTGACACTCACCCTCTCTGACACATACTCTCAGGCCCTGACCCTCTTCCTCCAACCCCACCTCCCACCCCGCCGCCATCCCTTGGCCCTCACATTTTTTGATATGTTTTCTTGGTTTCCTTCCCGGGACAACCTCCAGGCAAGAAGAGCTCCATGCTGCAGCGGAAGCGCTCTGAGCCGAGTCCGGGCAGCGGCGGGGGCACCGTGGAGCAGCACTTGGTACAGCACGACAGGGACATGGCTCGGGGCGTGCGGGGCCTGGCCCCAGGCACAGGAGCCCGGCTCAGCGGCAAGCCAGTGCTGTGGGAGCCACTGGTGCACGCGCCCCTGCAGGCAGCAGCCATGACCTCCAGTGTGGCCATTGCGCTGACCCACCAGCGGGGCCCCCAGCCCCTTTCCCCTGACTCTCCAGCCACCTTCCTTGCTCGCTCCGCTCGACGCTCTGCAGGCTCCCCAGCCTCCCCACTGGTGCCTGTCCGAGCTGGCCCTCTGCTGGCCCAGGGGCCATGGGCATCCACCTCCCGCCTGCCTGCCCCCCCTGCCCGAACCCTCCACGCCAGCCTGTCCAGGGCTGGGCGCTCCCAGGTGTCCCTGCTGGGCCCCCCCCCAGGAGGAGGAGGCCGGCGACTAGGACCTCGGGGCCGCCCACTGTCCGCGTCCCAACCCTCTCTGCCCCAGCGGGCAGCAGGTGATGGCTCTCCTGGACGGAAGGGGTCGGGAAGTGAACGCCTGCCCCCCTCAGGGCTCCTGGTCAAGCCTCCAGGGACGGCCCAGTCCCCCAGGCCACCAGCGCCTGAGCCAACCACCCCCCGGGGCCCCCAGCTCTCTGCCAACATGTGAAACCCTTAGGCAAGCTCTCGGGTGCAGTAATGTGTGCCCAAGGGCAGACGCCTCTTGGGGCAGGCCTGAAGCACTGCCCTATGGGAGCATCTCCCTGCACTGCCAAGAAGAGGGTCCTGCCCTCAGCTCAGGCACCCCGCAGCCTCCTGACCCATTCACCCATCCATCCAAGCTACCACGTCACCGTGCAAGGCACTGCCAGGCACCGCACATCCCCACTGCCAAGTCCGAGTGACGAGGCCCTTGGACAAAGGTCTTCCCTGGCCATGGTCCTGCCAGGTGCAGGCCCGGGCCCATAATCCCACCTTACTAAGCACAAGTACTTGCCACTGCCATCACTGCCAAGTAACTAGATGTCTGTTTCCCGTGACCCTACAGGTTCTGCCTGGCATGGTTACCTTCCTGTCCCCCTAGCATAGCCGGGCACTGCCAATGACCTCGTGCCCCTATTGCTGTGAACAGATGTCGTGGGTCCTCAATGTGGGCACCCACCTTCACTGCCACGTGTGGGCTCTCCCTGTCTATACCCCCGTCCCCCGAGTGGGAACACACGACTCCTGACAAGTTCCCTGTGCTGTCTGTCTCTGTGGCAGAACTGTCTCTCTGTAAACTGGGAGCCACCTCCTCCATGGGTCCCTGCCCACTGGTGTCCCCCTTGAAGCTAAGGGATGATTGGCACCTCCTTATTTAGTGTGCCAGCTTAGATCCCCCCAAGTTGGGGGCAAGTGGCTGAATCCTTACATGGCATTTTTTTTCTTCCTCCCTTCCTGATTTATTTATTCATATTTATTCAATCATTTAATAACTGTACTTATTCATTTGCTAGTTTTGTTACCAATTCACTTTATTCACCCATCCCTTTATCCATTCCTCTCCCAGCAGGGAGACAGGAAGGGGCAGGGCTCCCCCATACCAGCTACTGTGGTCCTTGCTCAACTCCACTGGCAGCAGTGGGGCCCTCTCCCTATCTAGGTAGCGACAGGAAGGGCCACCGGAGCGGGAAGGGCTCTTCTTTCTTTTAGGGGTTTTTTCCTACTGAGTTTGCTGTAGGTGCAGGAGTAGGGGGAGGGCCCCTAGTGTCTGAGCCTGGGGAAGGCTAGGCTAGCCAGCACCTCTGCCTTCTCAGGGACAAGAGAAACCCCTTACCCCACCCCTGTCTCCATGTCTACTCTGCAGCATCCAAGAATGTGGGGCCAGGACCCTTTTCTCCTGGGTGGGGAGTTCTGGGGTTCTGGGTGTGTGGGAGAAGTTTAATCATTACTTCCAAACAGCTGGTTTAAAAAGAAAGTAGAGACACTCGTTTTGGCTCCTGGTTTGTGTGTGGGAACAAAGTGGGCAGGGAGGAATTTTTAGGCGCAGGAGACAGCAGGGCATCTCACCCAGCAAGGCATGAGGTGGCCCCGAGAGCGGCCAGGGAGGGGTCATGACGACAGCGGTAAGATGAGCGCTCCAGGCTGTCAGTGCTCCCAGCACCCACCTCCTCTGGCTTCCCCAGAAGGTGGTGCTTTGATGTCACTTTGTTACAATGAAGGAAGAGGTGGCACTCCTCAGGAGATGGCTGGATTACCATGAGGGCCACATATGAGAATATCAGACTCATGGATGTGAACTATTTCTAAAATGGTGATTTTGTAGATACTGCACATGAGTCCCCCACCCCCGGTGTGGGAAGCCTGGGGACCTAGCACTAACCCGTAAGCTGGGATTCAAGGCTCGCAGCATGTTAGGGTCAGCTGAGAGCACCGGGCACAGGTGTTGCATGACTGGTGCTGCGGGGTGGCCAGTGCTTAACTGCACAGCCTTTCGGGGCCTGCCTGACATGGAGAGGGGAAGGGGCCCTGGAACGGGGCAGGCGGCAGATGTGGCCTCGGGCAGGTAGCACTGGGAGTAGAGAAGACAGACAGAGGACATGGGGTGGAGGGACCCGGGAGGAGGGAGGGGGTCCAGAGCCGGCTGGGTCAGAGGGAGAGGGGCCTCTCAGGATATGCTTAGCACCCGCATGATGTTGGTATAGCCAGAACCAGGTCGCCAGCCTGTCACCACAATCACCAGGTCCCCAACACGGAGGAAGCCACGGAGCTTTCCTGGGGGAAGGGAAGAAGGCGCAATCAGCTGCTGAGGGACCCGAGCCAGCCCTGTGATGAGACCCAGCCACCACCGTCTACCTCCTCAACGCCACCCTGTAGGGAACGAGGGGCCTGAGGCATGCTGCGCGGTGCCTGCCACAGGTGGCACCACGGGGAGTCTGACCACTGCAGTGTATTAGAGCTGCAGGTGTGTCGGTGGGTGGCATGGGCTGTGTTGCTAAGCAGCAAGTCTGTCCACCTGGGTTGCTATGCCGATAGGAAGAGGTGAGGTATGCTCAGAGCCAGTTGTAAACTAGATAGATGTTCCAGCTGCTCTAAGGGGACTGGGTCCCGGGTCCCCTTTCCCCTTTCGCCTCCTGCGCCTTATGTCACGCCAGGCTCTAGCCACCTGGTGCAGGCAGCAGCTGGGCTGACTTCTTAGGGACGGCCCTGGCCTCTCTCTCTGCCCTCCTCCCTCAGCACGTCCCATGGAGGCCAAAACATCTCTGAGTCTTAGTGAGCCCCACAGAGAAAATCTGGGACCAGAGGAGAGAGGCAAGGCCCTTCGGGTGGGTGTGAGCAGTGGGTTGGGGGGCTCATGATCCTAATCCGGGGGTGGGGTGGGGAGGACTTCTGGGCGGCTCACCGCTTTCAATGCCGAACTGGACCCGGCGATCCACGTCGTCTGCCCAGACGGCCTCTGGAGGCTCACGGTAGAGCAAGGGGAAGACTCCTCGGCATAGGTGGGCCTGGCGGGCAGCCTGGGCAGAGCGGGTGACAGCAATGACCACTGCCCGGGGTCGGTACCGACACAGGAGCTGGGCTGAGCTGAGGGAGGTGGAGAAGGTCAGCCTGGAACCGTGAAAGAGCGCTGACCCAGGAAACCAGAGCTAGGTTCTGGTTCCAGGCGTCACCAACAAGCATCATTTTTCTCTGGGCCTTGGTTTTCCTCACCTATAAAGTGGGTATAAGAATGCCTGCTTTTCTCACCACACAAGGAAGATAGGAGATAATAACTCATATATCAAATGAGATAGGAAGGAAAAACCTCCTTGAGAAACAAAACCGCTCTGAGAAGGTGCCATTATACGGTACTTCACTTACAAATGTCTGCTTCTCACAACCCTGTGAGGAAACGGAGGAAGCTTTAGAGCCTGGGTGACACCCAGGGTGTCATTTCAGAGCAAATATTTGAACTCAGACCTTCTGGGCCCATCCGCAACACCTCAGCAGCGTAAGGTTTTGGGGGTGAAATGCAGAGGACTTGCTTCTGAGCCCTAGGAGCCCACATGGCCTGGAAGCCCACGTTCCCAGTGATGCCATCTTCCCCCTCCACCCACCTGGGGCTCCCTGGCACAATTCCTGGTGTGCTCCCAGACCTGCCCCTCCTGGCATCCAGGTCCCATAGCTACCCCTCCTCATGTCCCAAATCAATATTCTTCATCTCTGACGACAAGACAAAGCCCGAGCCTGGGGCCCATCCCAGCCTGCCCCTGACCCAGAGGTCCATCTTAGGGTCCCCGGTGTCCCCCTCACCGGCCAGTCTTGGTCAGCACGATGATGGCAGCAGCACAGCACTTGAAGGCAGCCTCTACAGCACCGATGGCGGTGACTTCTGTGGGATCACGGCTCAGGGGGGCTGCCCGGCGCAGCTCCTCAAACAGCTGCCGGTGGTACACGGCGGCCTCTGCCTCCCGGGCAATCTGCAGGCAGCATGCGGTCAGCCTGGGCAGGGGCCCCAGGGGCTGGCTGGGGGGTGGCCGTGCGGCCCATCCGCCTGGCACTCTGAGCTCCTACCGCGTGCTGCATCATCACGGCCTCCACGGGAAAGCTGCCCTTGGCGGTCTCCCCTGACAGCATGATGCAGTCGGCCCCGTCCAGCACGGCGTTAGCCACGTCACTGGTCTCTGCCCGCGTGGGCCGTGGCTTGGTAACCATGCTCTCCAGCATCTGGGGGACACGTGCAGGTCAGAATTGCAGGAGTCACACTCTGATGAGGGACCCTGCCCAGCTACTTCTCTGAAATCCAGGCCCTCAGAGCGCCCTAAAAGCCCGGCCAGTCACCAAGTCTGTTCTCCTGGCAGTTCAGCCCCTTCATCTGAAAATGAGGGTCACAGTATCTCTTCTTAACCTCACTGTTTGAGGAGCAAACACTGGACAGCAAAATGGGCTATAGACCTAAGGAACAGGTATTCACCCTCAGGTGTCCCCAAACCCAGAGTGCCCCAGCCCTCTCCAGGCTCACTCCAGACCTGTGTGGCACAGACAACTGGCTTGCCCGCCAAGTTGCAACGTCCAATCATCATCTTCTGAGCCAGGAAAACCTTCTCAGCTGGGATCTCGATACCCAGGTCGCCCCGTGCCACCATGATGCCGTCGCTCACCTCCAGGATTTCATCAAACCTGGGCAGTTGGGGAGTCAGGGCTGGAGAAGAGCCAGGAGATGCCAGGGACAGGAGATGGGAGAAGAGGGACGATGGGGCTGGTTAAGGGCCTGATGGGGACAAAGGCCAAGCCTCACTTCTTCACGCCTTCGTGGTTCTCAATTTTGCTAATGATCTTGATGGCCTGTCCTTCCGGCCCGAGAGCAGCCCTGACGGCAGCCACGTCGCTGGCTTTCCGCATAAAGGAGGCAAAGACGATGTCCACGCCATGCTCCACCCCGAAGCGCAGGTCTCGGGCATCTTGCTCGGACAGCCCGGGCAGGTCCACCTGGACGCCCGGCAAGTTCACGCCCTTCCGGCTGCCCAGGACGCCGCCGTTCTCCACCTCGGTCTCCAGCCCTTCTGGGCCTGCAGGCGTGGAAAGAGCCAGCCTAAGCCAGGGCTGAGGCGGGGCGCAGAGTCACGGCAGAGGGAACAGGGGCTTGGATCCTCAAGAGATCAGGAACCACGTCCTGTTCGTGCCTCGGCCCTCGGCCTGGGCTCCGCACTGAATAAGCTCACGGCGGATGTCTGTGCAAGAAACGACTACCCCGCCCGCCCAGCCCCAAGCCTGGGTGAGCCCAGCAGTCTGGATGCCAGGGGCTCCTGGGACGGGTGGGAAGGACGGCGGCCCCAGCCAAGTGTGGTGGGTCTACCGGGCGAATGTGGGAGCCGGAGGGGAGAGGCGAGCCCAGCTCTGCACGCGGCCGGGGCGCGAGGCGAGTCCGCACCGATTCTCTTGACCGCCAGGGAGATGAGCCCGTCGTCAACGTAGATGTGGCCCCCCACCGGCACGACCTGGGTGATGTTGGGGTAGTCCACCCACACGGTGTGCGCGTCTCCCCGCGTCCGGAACGCCGGGTCCACGGTCACCAGCACCTGGGAGCCCTTCACCAGCTCCACTTCCGCCTCTGGGCCCTGGGGGCGGAGCCACAAGTCCCGTGTTCGGCTCCTCCCCACGCTCCGCCCCCAGAGCACTTGCCTCTGCGCCCTGCCGCCCCCTGCTGGACCCCCGCCTCTCACCCCCTGCAGGATCCCGGTGCGAATCTCGGGTCCTTTGGTGTCCAGAGCGATGGCCACCGGTCGGTAGCTGAGCGGGGAAGCTGCAAAGCTCTCCACCGCCTCCCGGATGTTGGCGATGGACTCAGCGTGGTACTGGGGACGGAACCGAGCGGGGATTTCAGGGGAAGGTGGCCAGGACCCCGGGCATCCTCTAGCCCCGCCGCATCCCGCGGCCCCTCCCCGAACCTCGTGCGAGCCGTGGGAGAAGTTGAGTCGTGCAATGTTCATCCCGGCCTTGATCATCTCTTTGAGGCGCTCCACAGAGCGAGACGCCGGCCCTGGAACCAGAGATGCTGCTTAGACAACTTTCTCCCCGAACCTCAGAGACACCCGAGCACGCCACAGAGGTCACGCTACCTGACCCTTATTATCTGAAGCAACCCCTGCTCACGGGTCAGAAACTCCGTTCCCCTCTCCAGCCAACACGTGCCTCCTTGCGGAGGCAGCGCTGCAGTGGAAGGGGGGCTTGGAGGGGCTTGGGCTGTGTGAGGGTAACCCCAGATTATGAGGGGGGTATATCGGGATGGGGGCAGGTAGGGCATTTGGGGTTCGGGGCTGCAGAGCTGATGGGCCTCCTATTGACTGAGGAGAGTTAAGTTGAGGGGCCCTGCAGCCCCTCCTAAGCCAGTTCTTCCATTTGTGCACTAGGTCTCCGGCTCGCCTGCTCAGAGACAGATTCTGCCATTTTCAGACATTAATGTCTTCCTTCTTATCGGATCATTCTTATCAGCATGGAACACTGCTGTTCCTTCTTCATCATAAAAAAATTATCTAAATCCCAGTTTCCCCTCCAACTCCAGTCCTATTTCTTTTTTTTCTTAAGTGTGTTTTTCCAGGGCCCATCAACTCCAGCCAAATAGTTTTTTCAATCTAGTTGTGGAGGGCGCAGCTCGCAGTGGCCCATGTGGGGATCGAACGGACGACCTTGTTGTTAAAAGCACCAAGCTGTAACCACCTGAGCTAGCCGGCCACCCCCAGTCCCATTTCTTTGCTCTCCTTTGCAGCAAAACTCATTGTAAGAGTTACCTGTCCTTGCTGCCTCCAGTTCCCCACGCCCTATTCTCCTCTGTACCCACTTCAGTCGGCGTTGGCCCCCAGCTCTCCACTGCATCTGTTCTTGTCAAGGGCACCGAGAATCTGTGTCTTTGCTAAATCTAATGGTCAATTCTCAGTCCTCATCTTAGCTGTCCCATGTGCAGCACTGGGCACATGTCCTTGACATACCTCTTTGGCTTCGGGACACCACTTTTCTCAGTCACTCCTGCCTCCCTGGCTCTCCTTAGCCTCTCTGCCCCCCTCCCCTGAACATTAGATGTCCCATTCTCTTCACTGTCATTTCACCTTCATTCCGTTGGTGGTCTCAGCTGGTCTCATGGCTTTGAGTACCATCTATATGCCAACAGTTTATATCTCCAAATGAGACCTCTCTCCCAAGCCCAGAGCTGTGTATCTGATCGCCTACTCCGTACCACAGTCTAATATGCAAAGTCAGCTTGCCCCCAACTGAACCCCTGATTTCCTCTCCCCCCAGCCCCCGACCTGTCCACCAGTCTTTCCTGCTGCGTTGATAATGCATCCTTCTAGTTCCTCAACCTTGGAATCACCCTCACCCCACCCCACATCCAATCCATCAGGAAATAAATCCTGTCAGCTCTACCTTCCAAATCAATACATTCAGAATCGGACCACTTCTCACCCCCTGCACTGCCACCACCTGGTCTGAGGCAGAAATACTGCAGGAGCGGCTTCTGCCCTTGTCCCCACCCCCACCTCCAATCTATTTTTAATACAGCCGCCAGCATGGGTCTATTAAGCATCAGGAAGAGCCTGTCTTCCCCACCCCCACCCCCCAGCTCAAAACACAGTAGTCTCCCTACATGGTCTTCCCCTCCCCCCTCCCCCCAAATCTCTTCATTTCTGCTACTCTTCCCTTTGATGGTTGCTAGCCATGCCCGCCTCCTTGACGTAGGGCCTCTGTGCTCACTGTTCCCTCTGCCTGGAATTCTCTTCCCCAGATGCGTGCATGGCTCATTCTTTCATCTTTGCTCAGTCTTTGCTCAGGTCTGGTTTTCTCAGTAATGGCTCGCCTGACTCTCCTCAGATCTGCAGACTGCCTCCTGCCCTGGCACCCCTGGTGCCCCTCACCATGCTCTGTTGTTCTGTTCTCCCATAGTAGGGTACTTATCGCTTCCTAGCACACTCAATAATTTATTGTGTGTATTATCTATTGTCCCACCCGGCTAGATTGTCAGCTTCCCAAGGGTAGGGATCTTTGTCTAGTTCACTGATCCACTCCCAGGGCTCAAAACCTTATCTACCAAGTGCTCAGCAAATATTTGCTGAATGAATGACTCCGTTAAGTACAGACAAGTCTCAAAGGAGACAAAAGACGAGGAAGCACCCTGAGAAACAGCACGGGCGCCACGAGGCTGCGGGCGGGCGCGGAGGGCGCTTACCGATGGTGGCAATGATGCTGGTGCTGCGAGCTGCCAGGGGCTCCGAGTCAATGTCCAGCAGACACAGGTGCTCCAGGAAGGTGTCTGCCATCGCCGCCGACAGCTGCTGCCGCTGGAAGAAGGCAGTGCCCAGCTCCTGGCTCAGCTGCGCCACGCTGGCCCGTCGCAGGTACCCCGCTGGGCCTGCAGGAGAAGGGGCTACATGGGCACCTGCCTCTGCTCCCTGCCTTTCCCCTCACAAGCCCTGTACCCCTTCCCTCGGCTTCCTGGTCCTTGTGAGCTGAGCTGGCCATTGTGCATATATTATCTGATGTGGTCACGAGGATCCCAGGAAGCAGGGATTGTTACCTGCTCTATAATGATCCCCGTTGTACAGATAAGGAAACTGAGGCCGAGAAAGATTAAACACGTTGCCCAATAGCATATAGCTCCTAAGTAACAGAGATGGGATTCACATCCAGGCCTAACTCTGGGAGCAAGTTCTTGACCGTTTAGCTATCTGATCCCTCACAACCCCTGACTTCTTGCCCTTCAGCCGCTGGCCTCCCTCAGCCTCAGCCCCCCTGGATATCTAGTCCACAGTGACCCCTCATTATCCAGGCCCAGTATCAGCCAGTTCCCTTTCCTTAAGTCCCTGTTTTCTCCTTCCAGGTGCTGGCTCCTTCACCCCCTCCTCTGAGTATCCTCAGCCCCTTCAGTGCTACCCCAGGACCTGGGGTCCCTGTGGCTTGGCCCAGCCCAGGGGAGCCGCTGCAGCGTACCCTCCATGCCACCGCACGCCTGCCTGCCGCGGGGGTCCGCTCCAGTGTCGGGCTGTCAGAGGCATGAGGCCTGGCTGGGCGGGGGCCAGTTCTGCCGACTGGTTAAAATGTCAACCAGTGTCTCCTCTGTCATTGGAAGCCAAGGGGTCAGAGTCCAGGAATCACGGGAATGTCCCGTGGCCCCCATTTGCAGGCTCCCCTCTGCCCTGCCTCCAGGGGCTGGGAAAAGAGGCCCGGACCAGAGTCCATAACTCAACCCCGATGAACACAAAGGCCCCCCAAATCCCTCCTAGCCAGCAGCAGACATGCATCTTTTGCACCCTCGTCTCTACTCCTGATTTCCACCCTCATCTTCCCCCTCCCTTCACTGGCTGCTGGGGACCCTCCTTACCTCCTGGAGCCCCAGTCAGGATGGATTTTGTTAAGTCCCTGCGGGGTTTAGAGACCCATGTCCAAAGTTGCTGTGCTTGTGTGTTCTTGTTCTGGATTGACATGCTTTCAAGTGCAGGAATGGGGCTGCAGGAGTGGGCTGCCTGGACTGCGCAGAGAGGGGGAGAGGGTGACACAACTGCTGTCTTATCTAAGGGAGCCAGAGAGAAGAAAAGGGACACACCCAGTAGGCCGCCCCTGGCCCCACACAGAGTCCCTCCCCCAGACCTACTGGCTCTCTTCCCCCGTCTTCTGGCATTCCTCCTCTCTCATCCATTTTTCCTGATAAATTTTAAATCCATTCATACTGTCTGGTCATCAACCTGAACAGAGATTTTTTTTGCCAGTGACATGGCCCCTTTTTCTTTGCCCGTACTGAAGTTAGCCCCAGACGGCTCTGGGAAGCGGGCTTTTGGGGTAGGAGCTATAGCCGGAGGACAGTGGTGGGGAGCACAGTGACAGTGTGGTGGGGTTCTCTGGAAGGGCTCTGATAGCATCACCGTCACCCTAACCTTGGCTGCCATTTGCTCACTGACCACGCTCCAATATTTATGCAGCACCTACTTACTGTGCTGGGTCCCGAGGACACAGTGGTGAGCGAAACAGGCAGAACCTTTGTCCTTCTGTGGAGTTTACAATATGGTGGGGAGACCAACTACAAACAAGTAGCAAACAAATCAGTCCGTCAGTACAAACTGCGAAAGTTTAGAATGGAGACCATCTAGAACAGAGAAGCCAGCGGGGAGAAAGGAGGGAAAAGGCTTTGAGATGAGGTGGTCAGGGAAGGCCTTTTTGATGTGGTCATATTTAAGCTGAAATTGGAAGGATGAAAAGGGACCGGTGGGGACAATTTGGAGCAAGGAGTTTTCCGTGGGGTTGGAAATAACATATGCCAACACCCTGAGGACGGAAGGAGCCTGGTGCTGAGGAGAGGGAACACTGAAGCCTGAAGCGAGGCCATGTGTCTGGAGGGGAGGGGCATGGTCCCTGGAAATCGGAGACCTCAGCAGGGCCTCGGAGGGCACTGGGTTTACCCAGGGGAGTGACATGATCCAGGGGATGCACTAGGTCCCTCTGGCTGGTGGGTGGAGAATAGACAGTAGGTGCAGGGTGACCCGTGAGGGGTTTTAGGTGTGATCCAGTGGGAGGTGATGGACTGGCATAGTGGCGGTGGAGATGGAGAGAGGGGGACAGATCTGAGATGAATTTTGAAGAGCAGACAGGCTGGAAAGACAGAGAGATGTGGGCAGAGGGAGCTGGAGGTTTCCATCTCCTCAAGGATTGCCTGAGGAGCCTGGCTTGCGCAGCTGGATATGTGGTCGGCCACTCACCCAGAAAGGGGGAGACATGGTTTGCGGGGCAAACATTCACGGTCCCCGTTTTACCTCAGCTAAGTTTGAGAAGCCAATTAATCGCTAAAATCAGTAGGCATGCAGTGGGGTCTGTCTGCCCCCTTAATGCCTCATGTGCATCCCCTCCCTTTATCATCACAACATAGAAGGAACGGAGGATTAATAGCTGCTTTCACAGATGAGGGAACTGGGGTGAGCAAAGTGAGCGGGGCATCTTCGGTTGCCCCGAAGATCCTTTCTCTACCCTTCTCCACTCTGCCCAGGGACCAGGAGGCTTCTGTAGGGCTTGGCTGGTGGAGAAGGGCCCTGACAGAGAAGGAGACGGAGGAAAGGGAGGCTGGGCATCTACCTGCCCCTGCCCCCTGCAAGGTTGCTGTGTGTCCCAGCTCCTGCCAGCATCCCTCTCCCTCCAGATCTGAGAAACCATTCTCTCCCTATCCCCTGGGCCCCTGAGGGTACCTAAGACCGCCATTACCGCATCTAGGGTAACCTTTGTGTATAACCCTGTTATGAAACACTCCTCAAATTATCCAGTTTGAGAAAGTCCTGTTTCCTGATGGAACCCTGCTTGTCTGGGTGGAGCTGGGATTCAGGCCCAGAGAGTGTGGCTCCGGGACCCGAGCTATAAGGTCCATTTCTTCCTTCTCATGATGGTTTTGGTGACAGAGATGGGAGAAGGCTGAGATTCTGGTTAGAGAACCAAGAGTCTAGATTGTCGGAAGGACTTCCCAAGGGGGGTGAGCTTGAGGTCCTAGGCTCTCTACACAGAAGGCAGAACGAAGGAAGATGGACAACAGTTACAGCCAGAGGGGACATGACAGACTTCAGGGACTGGGGACTGGAGAGGGACATGTTTACGGTTGGCCCCGTAAATTGTGAACTGATTCCAGGACCAGCCAAGAGGACAAGAATCCCAGAAGTTCAAGTTCCCAGGGGCCAACTGGGACTTGGTGCCTCAAGGAGGCCCCTGTCCTATCCAGCCGAGGGACAGAAGCTTTGGCCTGATATCAAATTGGAGAAGCAGTCTGGCTGACCCTGGGGTCACAAGTGACCATGTAGGAGAATGTGCACTTTGTCACAGGGTTAGGCAGCCCTGAACAGGAGGCCTGTAGGTGAGAAGATCCGAGAAGGACAACAGGTCACAAACAGCACAGGTGACTCCAGCTTCTCAGGTAAGGTCTCTCTCCATCCCCATAAACGCTGCTGCCCTCAGAGACACACAGAGAGCCGCTGGCAGGCCGGCCTGTTCCCCCCACAGAGACACCAGCATGGAGCGAGCCTCCACCCCCTACCCCCTGCCCATGTGGCCTCTGAGGGTGTGAGGTCACCAAGGTCAGGTTCCTGCCCAGACAGGGGAGAGACAGGAATAAATAAATAAAGCGTCAGGCCTGATGGAGGTGTGTTCAGAACAGAGGGGCACGTGGGGAGCCTGGGCCTTGTGGATGAGGGGGAAGTCGGGGTGACACAGAGCCCCAGCGCTGGGACACATGTAGGCACCCCCATTCCACAAACACCCGCATTCCTCGCGAGCACACGCAACACCCTAACCGTCCCACACACGGAGTCCGCAGGCCACAAGCACATGCTCATACAACAGATGCCCACAATTATAGATACACCTGACCCTCACGCACACGCATGCACACGCACACTCGTGAGTCCAAGGTCGTCCTCCAGCCCAAAGCAGCTTTATTCTGCAAACCGATGCCTGCCCGCCCGCTCCCCGGCGGGAGGGCGTGGCCGGGGCTCTGGGCCCGGGAGGCGACGACGCGGACCCGTGTGCGAGCCAGGCCGGGGTGGAGAGACGTCTGCACGTCAGCTTCGTCATCTGCAAACCGAGATAAGGAGCCTCCCGGAGGCGCGGTGCGATAAGGTGCGCGGACGTGCGGCGCGCGCCGCACCAGCGAGCTCCGGGACAGTGCGGTCCCCGCGCCACGCATGCCGCCTCCCCCACCTCCGTAATCAGAACATCCGGGTGGGGCCCTGCGCCGGTACCTCCACAGGTGCCGTAAAATGTGTTCCAAAGACAGTCACACTCGAACAATTGTGCAATTTACACAATGACACAGTTCGGAGGCACGAGGTACAGGCCAAGGGTTTCCCCCTTCCCGACTCCCCAGCAGCCATCAGACCTCTGAATTTTCTGTGTATTGTCCCAGAAATAGACAATGCAGGTACAATGTACGACCTTTCCCTATTTAACGCAAAGGGCAGCCGGGCCTGTACACTCAGGTCTGTCTTTCCCCACTGAGATCCCGCTCTCCTTGCTTACAAAGAAATTACTTAATTTTGTTCATAGCTTTTGTAATGGGCCCTCTGAACCCCACCGGTGGAACCCTCACTTGCATGGGGGGAAGGGGGAGCATGTCCGGAGAGAACCTAGAGGCACAGGCCAGCCTGGGCCCAGTCTCTTTCTTTTTTACGAAAATTGTGGTAAAATACACATAAAACAAAATTGACCATTTTAACCATTTTTAGGTGTCCAATTCAAGTACATTCACCATATTGGGCACCATCATCACTATCCATTTCCAGAACTTTCTCATCAACCCAAACAGAAACTATACCCTTTACACGGTAGCTCCCCACCCCCAGCCCCTGGTAACCTCTATCTAACTTCTTGTCTCTGAATTTGTCTACTCTGGGCACTGCATACAGGTGAAATCACGCAATATTTGTCTGACTGGCTTTTTTCACCCAGCATAATGTCCTCAAGATTCCTCCACGTTGTAGCACGCATCAGAGTTTCCTCCCTTTTTAAGGCTGAATAATAAATATTCCATCGTCTGTACAGACCACACTTTGTTGATCCACTCATCTGTCCACGGCCACGTGGGCTGTTCCCACCTGCTGGCTGCTGTGTCTACGTGCCCTGGTCTTTGGCTCCTGCTGGAGCCTTCTGTGAAGGCCTCTCACGTTTTGTCCACCTCCCGCGTTGCAGGTGGGGCATGCAGAGGGCTCAACGCTGGTGGGAGCGGGGAGAAGCACAACAGCCCTACCCTAGAGGGGTTGGGGAGCGGAAGGCAGGGGGAGACGTGGGGAGCACAGCACTCCATGTAACACCCACTAGCGTCCCCATCACACTCAGAGAAAAAGCCCAAGTCCTCGCAAGGCCTTGCTGCCTCAGCCCTCCTCCTCCTCGGCCTCTTGCCCCTTTCACAGCCTCTTTCCCGTCACACTGACCTCTCTGCTTCTCACACAAGGCAGGTAAGCTCCCGCCTCAGAGAGGGCCGGGCCACTCGAGCCATTCGCTGTTCCCCCCTGCCTTCCGCTCAGCCTCGCTTATTACTTCCTTCCAATTGCTTCTCAGGTATCACCTGAGCGGTGAGGCCTTCTCTGACCACACCGGTGCACACGGCAATCTCCCCCCTCGCTTTCCTTTCCTTCCCGCTCAGACTTTTAACATCTGACTTGCTAATTGTGTTCCCATCCCACCTAGAAAGTCAGTCCGAGAAGGGCAGGGATCTTGTCTGTTTTGTCCACCGCTATATTCCTAGTGCCTTGTAGGCGCTCAGTAAATAGCTGAATGATGAGTGAATGGTGAGGGGCCCAACCCTCAGTGAGACTCAACAGGGTCCGGCCGGCCCAGCCTCTCCTGGGCTGCAGACCCTCACCTCCAATGGCCGCCTCTCATCCCCTCGGTGGGGGCCATGCTTCACTGTTCAGCCCCCCTTCCTCTCTTCTGCACCTTCTATTAGGACAAGGCAACTCCTTTTTGCTTCCTTACCCTCACCCCATCCTGCTCTGCCTCCTTTCTCTGCATCTTAGTGAAACTGTGAGTCTCTCACCACCATATCTGACATTAGCCAATAAAACCTGCAGATTCCAAACCCACCTCCTCTCTGTCCTCTCTGCCGCCTACTGTGGCCTGCCTCTGCTCATCAGTTGCCCAGACCTGTCCTGCCCAGGGTCTCCATCGCTGGGGACCCCCCCTGCAGGGGAGCCTTCCACAGCAGCCAAAGTTGTCTGTCTAAAAATCAGGTCTGGAGGGGGCCGGTTGTCTCAGCTGGTTAGAGTGTGAGCTCATAACACCAGTGTCGCCAGTTCGATTCCCACATGGGCCAGTGAGCTGCTTCCTCCACAACTAGATTGAAAACAATGACTTGACTTGGAGCTGATGGGTCCTGGAAAAACACACGGTTCCCCAATATCCCCCCCCAAAAAAAAAAAACACAACCCATGTCTGATCAGCCTGCTATGTTCAAGGACATTGCCGACGCATCAGGGCACGCCAAGACGGTCCCCATCTGGGTCATATGGTGGGTCTATGTTTAACACTGAGGAACCTCCAAACTTTTCCACAATTTTATATTGCACAATTTTATATTCCCACCAGCAATGTACGGGGGTTCCAACTTCATCAACATTCGTTTTTTTCATTTTTTTTTAAACTATAGTCATCCTAATAAATGTAAAGTGGTAGCTCATTATGGCTTTGATTTTCATTTTCCTAATGACTAATGATATGGGCATCTTTTCATGTGCTTATTGGTCATTTGTATATTTTCTTTGGAGACATGTCTGTGTAAGTCTTTTGTCTATTTTCTAGTTGGGTTTCTATTTTTGCTGAGTTTTAGGACTTCTTCATATATTCTGGATATTAAACCCTCATCAGATGTATAATTCACAAATATTTTCTCATTCTGTAGGTTTTCTTTTCACTCTTTTGATAGTGTCCTTTGATGCACAAAAGTTTTTAAATGTTGACGAAGTCTAATTTATCTATTTTTTTCTTTTGTTCCTTATGTTTTTGGGGTCATACTTAAGAATCCAGTGCGAAATCCAAGGTATGAAGACTTACTCCTATGTTTTCTTCTAAGACTTTTATGGTTTCAGCTTTTATATTTAGGTTTTAATCCATTTTGAGTTTATTGCTGGACTCTCAATTCTGTTCCATTGGTATTATAGGTCTATCCTTAGACCTACCACATGGTTTTGATTACTAAAGCTTTGTACTAAGTTTCCAATTTGGGAAGTGTGAGCCTTTCAGTCTTGTTCTTCTTTATCAAGATTATTTTATTAGTTGTTGATGGCCCCTTGCACTTCCATATGAATTTGAGGATCAGCTTCTTCATTTCCACAAAAACGTTGGAATTTTAATAGGGATTGTTTTGAATCTGCAGATTGCTTTGGGTGGTATTGGCATCTTCATGTGGAATATTTTCCGTTTATTTAGGTCTTCTTTAATTTTTTTCAGCAATGTTTTCTATTTTTCAGTGTACAAGTCTTTCACCTCCTTGGTTAAATTTTATTCATAGGTATTTTTTTAGATGCTATTGTGAATAGAATTGCTTTCTTTGTTTCCTTTTTGAAATTTTTCACTGCACATGTGTAGAAACACAATGGAGTTTTGCATGTTCTTTGCACCCTGCAACTTTGCTGAGTTTATTAGCTCTAGCCGCTTTCTTGTGGATTTTCTATATATCCAATCATATTGTTTATGAAATACAGATATTTTTACTTCTTTTCCAATTTGGCTGGTTTCTTTTTCTTGTCTAGTAGCTCTGACTAGAATTTCCAGTGCAATGTTGAAATAGCAGTGGTGAAATCCGGTATCCTTGCAAAATGATTTTTGTTCCATAATGACGAAATCCATTTATGCCCTAGGTGGTTTGGTGTTTCAGGCACCTTTCCAGATGGATCAAGTTACTGCGATTTGGGAGGGTTAAAGGAGATAGAGCAACGATGTGAAGCCATGGTGTGCAAAGTTAAGCTGTGTGTGTGTGTGTGTGTGTGTGTGTGTGTGTGTGTGTGTGTAGGGGTGAGGCTTCTAATTTCTGCTCTGTCTTACTTTTCTCGAACCCTTAAAACACTTTATGTACACTATCTCGTGGTATTATCCTAGTTTAACAGATGAGCAAAGCCAGTTTTAAGGAAGTTAACCGGGGAGTCAGAGAAGTTAAATGACTTGCCTGAGAACCAGTAAATGACAAACCTGGTCCTGCTGGGGTTGTAGTAACATTCAGGAGCACAGAAGCTGTACCAGAGCAGACGTCATTCGCAGCGGCAGCTTCCAATCTCTGACTACGTACCGCCCCCAGGCCCACTCCGCCTGCGTTCAGCCGGGTCCTTGCTAGTCTTTTGGCCTTGGGCGCAGCCCTTCTATTGGTTGTTCGTTAAAAGGCCCCATGCTCTTACGAGGGGAAGCAGCCAATCAGCGTGGCTTGGTCCCACCCAGCCGGTCTACGCTAGATCGTGTCAGCGCGGTCCCTCGCGCAGCATGCCGGGAATTGTAGTCTAATGACGCATTTCCTCCAACAGTGAAAAAGGATCTTGAACTACTAGACCCAGGGAGCTGAGCTGAGCGCGGGCACAGCTTTTAGAACTAGTTCGCCAACCATCTGGACTGAGAACCGGCATCCGGGAGCAGGTGAGAGGGCTGAGGGCTGGGATGGGAGGCCGGGTACAGAGACTCGGCCTTACCTTTGTCGTCATACTTTGAGGCACAGGCCCGGTGTGTTGTGTCGGACTTCCCCGGTTTTGGGGGCCTGTGGGCCCGATTGACTGAGCCTCTGGATGTGTGGAGACGCCCGAAGCCTGTCGTGCTTTCCTGGCACCCCCAATATGCCCAGACCTGGGTTGCTCTCCTGCTGCGACCCCTCCTCACTCGCCTGTTGCTCGGGGCCGTGTCCGCAGCCCCAGGGCTCCCCTTGGGGCTCGGGATGCCCAGTCTCAGAACCCAGGCCACATGGCCGTAGCACCAGGGGTGCTGGCTCCAATTCTTCTCTTCTTGGGGCATCTCAGCCTGGACCCCTCTCCCGCCTACCAGGCAGACCTGGGTTCCAGATTTAGCGCCGCCGCTGCCGACGTATTTTCCCACCTCCCAGACCTCACACCGATCTCTGAAATAGGGTGACTTCCTTCCCCTAGTCCTGAGGTTCTTCACTCTGGACCTTTCCAGCTGTGCCCCGGAACCTGGGGGAAGGAGCCGAGAGAGGAGTAATTTCAGAGGCTCCCTGGAGGAGGAGTTGACAGTTGAGGATAAAATTAGGTGGCATTGAGTCTCAGTCACTCAGTCATACTTTTTGTTCCCTGCGGGTCCTTTCTGTTAATTCCCCGAAGAATTAGGGGAATTAATTCCAGAAGAGGGCGTGGCCAGGGCCCGGAAGTCAAAGGTTGGGGGGTGACCCGGGGAGCTGCCACCTTGTACCTGCCTTTGGTGCTTGCCCCTGCAGTGCTCGGTGCCTCCTCCCTATGCCACCCCCCATGATGCCCCTGTCCCGCTGGCTGAGATCTGTGGGGGTCTTCCTGCTGCCAGCCCCCAGCTGGGTGCCCCTGGAGAGGTGGCTGGGTCCCCTTCGGCGGCCCTCCCTGGTGTACAGGGGCTCAGTCCTGGGGGCCTGGCACAGTGGCCGCTGCTGGTGCCAAGCGTGGACAGAGGAGCCTCGGTGAGTGTAGTGGGTGCGAGGGGTCTTGGGGAGGCAGCGGCTGATCAGATTTCTGATTTGTCCCCCTTCTCCTCAGAGCACTTTACTCCTCCCTCAGAATGAATGGAGACCAGAAATTGGATGTTTATGGCCAAGCAAAGGAGAAGTTCCTCCAGCACTTCCCCCAGATTATCAAGGTGCTGACTGAAGATGACGTGAAATGTTCAGACGCGGACGACGCTATCGCCCGACTCCGGGAGGTGAGGGATGTGCCATCTGAGTGAACCTTCGCTCACTGTATGTGTGGGATCCAGCTGTGGTGTTGGGGGGACGTTGGACAGGCGTGGGGGCAGGCTTTTACCTGAGTGACTCCAGGTCAGCTGTGGAGGGGCCTGTGCCATCATTCCTGGCGGGTCATCCAAACTGCTTTGCATGGGCGGCTGCCCCTGGGCCTGAAGATCCTGAAGCTCTGAGTTTTTGATTTGGTGGAGAAAGGAAGTCATCAGGTGCTACGTCGGCAGGGACCAGGGATGAAGGCGGTCTGAGGGGCCTCAGCGAAGCGTGCGCGTACCGTCAGAGACCCCGCTCTGGGACAGGCACTGTTGCCGGGGTACTTACGTTGCCTAATACTTGGCTTCTTTTGGAGCGTCTACTAATTCTTTTTATAAATGCTGTCTCCTTTGCCTGAGGGGAACCAAGGAAAAGGAGGAGATTTGTCTACACTGGGATGGAGATTAAAAGGAGTCTTCCCAGTGAGTTAGATCAGATTGTCAGCAGAGCAGCAGACGTAAAATGAGGGGCCCCAGCAGGAGATACCATGGGGGGAGTGGGGTTGGGTCCCCCAATCCGGGTCCCCTGCAAGCTCTCTCCTGACTAACTTTGGGGGCGGAGCTTGTCTTTAATGCAGTGAGGGAGGCTTTTCATTTGCAGAAAGGTTGAACTGTGGGTAGGAGGAAGTGGCTGGGAAAGGGGGTCTGGGTTGTGAGGTTAAGTCTGGGGGAGGTGAGGATGGGGCTGGCACCAGAGGACGACAGACCTGAGCATGCCAGCCACTCTCACAGCGAACACAGTGCTCCCAGGTTCAATCCCTGCCCTGGGCTTGGGAGTGGGTTTTCATGTTGCACTATTGTTTGCTGAGGACTACAGTGAATTTACAGAGAGAGCCTGGGGCTAGGGACCTCCTCTAGCTGTGTTCCATGACTTGGGGGAAGTAACCAAGAGAGGAGCAATTCTGGAGGCTCCCTGGAGGAGGAGTTGCGGTTGGAAGTAGGAGAGGGAAGGACGAGACGCTGCTCTGTGGACACTGATGGCCTGTACCTCTGCCCTTGCCCCCCAGGTCCTGGAGTACAATGTCCTCGGAGGCAAGTACCAGCGGGGTTTGACGGTGCTGGTAACACTTCAGGCGCTGGTGGAGCCGAAAGAGCTGGATGCTGACAGCTTTCAGCGGGCCCTGACTGTGGGCTGGTGTGTGGAACTGGTGAGAGAGGTGGGGAAAGGGCCGGAGGAGAGCTTTCCTGGTGGGGGTGCCCTGGGTGGGAACAGGAGGGATGGGCCTGAAACCCGTTTCTGGGTTATTTGTGTTTCTGTGCCTCTTGTGTGCTGCGGCCGAATTTATAGTGAATTACCTACGGGCTAACAGACACTCTTGCCAGTAGGTACATATTTCACCTGCAGGCTTCCTGCGGGCCAGGGCCTTGGAACTGGGCGTAGAGGTGTCACCTCTCCTCTGAGCAAAGGGACATAGTTCTTCCAGAAGATTATTCTAGAGCAGAGATGGGAAACAAGCAGCCCACTGAGTTGGTGGCCTGGCCTCAAGCTTTCATTAGTGACAGAGGCAGTGAGTCCTGGGAGGGTGCCATGCCCTGAAGCGTGGCAATGCGCCACTCAGGATTTGGTGGATGATGGGTGGTACTGAGGTGCCTCGCCCAGGAAAGGTGCCACTGGCTCCGGAGGGAGTGGTGACGAGACCAGAGGGAGCAGCACAGTCCTGCTGGAGCTGGTAGAGCTGTCTGTCCCGTGGGTGTGGAAAATTCCAGACGGGCTTGTGACATGGGGCTGGAGAATGGGGATTTGCCTCCAAGGAGATAAAGGGACGGTGGCATCCCTGAGAGACAGGGCCCCGGGGGACAGAGGGTCCCTGTAGGAATCAGGAGGGGCTGAGATGCCCATAAACATGGAGGCGACAGGGGAAGAAGGAAGGAAGGGTGGAGGAGGAGCAGAGCTGCGCGGCCATGGAAAGGGAGACCTGGAGGGCCAGCAGCTCACCTGCAGAGTCAGTTGTCAACCCTGCCGGCACCTGGGTCACCTGGGAACCGTGTTTGTTTTAGGAAAACACGGCTGGAATGCTATCACATCTCCCAGGGGCCACTTCAGCTGTCCACCGTCGTTTTTCCTTGGGCGATTTTAGTTCTAATCTCTGCTTCTATTGTCTTTCTCCTTCTGCCTCATCTCCTTCCACCTCTTATTTTTTCTGTTTCAGCCTTTACCTCCTAAAAACACGGATATTTGCCTTATTTGCCTATATAACCACCTTCCCTTTATCACATCTGCCTTAGGCTGTGTGGACTGCTGCAACAAAATACCGGGGACTGGGTGGTTTGTAAACAACAGAAATTTGGTTCTCACAGTTCTGGAGGCTGGGACGTCCAAGGTCAAGGCACCAGCCTGGGGGGGGTGAGGGCCGGCTTTCTGGTTCAGAGCTGGCACCTGCTCGCTGTGTCTTCTTGTGATGGGTGTGGCCAGGCAGCTCTGTGGGGTCTCTGTTTACAAAGACCGGAATCCCAGGCCCTGATGGGTTAGCTCAGTGGGTTAGAGTGTGGTGCTGGTAGCACCAAGGTTGCCGATTCGATCCCCACACGGGCCACTCCTTAAGTGAGCTGCACCCTCCTTAAAAAAAGAAAAAAAGACTCGAATGCCTTCACGAAGGTTCCATTGTCATGACCCGTCCCCTCCCCCAGGCCCCGTCTCCCAGTGCCATCATCCTGGATGGGCAGGATTCCAACATACGAATTTCGGGGGATCCATTCAGACCATAGCAACATCCAAAATGTTTAACACTGATACAGTTTTATCTAATGTGTAGTCTGTATTTAAATATTCCTAATGCCCCCAAAATGTACATTACAGGTAGTTTCTTTTTTAACATCCAGGATCAAATCACGATGCAGTGTATTTGGTAGTTTTTCTTCCATCTTTAATCTAGAATAGTCCCTCCATCATAATTGGCCTTTTTTTTTGAAGTCTAGGCCAGTAGTTTGGTAGAGTGGCTCGTAACCCAGTCTGGATTTGTCTATTTCCTCATGATAACAGTCAGGCTAACCATTTGGGACGGATGGGACACAGGTAGTGTGCTGTTTCCCAGTACCCCCTACTATGGCACATACCTGAGAAGACTTAGAACACGAAAACCCTAGAGAGTTCTCACTTAATTGATCGGGGGTGGGACCTGGGCACTGGTGTTTTTTTAAAGTTCCCCTAATAAATTGTGCAGTTGGGTCAGAATCACTGCTGGGGGACAGAGGAGATTGAGGGGGGCCGTAGCGTGGGGGCCCTTTGGAGAGAGTCGTGGTTGGGGGGTGCTGGTTGAAAGCATCGGTGGCTTCAGAGGGACCCTGTCACTCCAAACACGATGTAAATAAAGCACGTGCCCCCTGTGGGAAGCCCAGGCCCCACGTCAAGGGGCGGGAAGAGGTCGAGGTGCAGATGGAGCCTCCATCGCCAAGCACTTGGCCTGGGACGATGGGCACGGCCCTTTTTCTTCACCTGAGCCCCTGGGCCATGTTAGGTGCCTCCTCTGAGCAGCACAGACCCACCAGAGCGCACACATCAGGACGGGGTGAAGATGTAAAAACCATGTCTTGAAAAGCTGTTTTAAGGAGCCAGAATCTATAGCCTGACAGCAAGAAGCACCGTGGGGAACGTGACGGCATTTCGTTTATTTATTGGCTGAGCATTTATGACACAGCCACTCTGGGACGAGCGCTGTGCCAGCTCTGGGAACTCCCCTGCCTCCAAGGAGCCCAGTCTAGTGGCGAAACCAGCACGTTCAGGGGCCTTCCCGGGGCTGGCGCTCGGAGTGGGAGAGCTTTCTGGGGTTCAGGAGGCTCAAGAGCCACGGCTGAAAGTCACCAGGAGTCACTCATGAGTTCAGTCCCATTAGACCTGCAACCCCAGGTGAGCTTCCTGAAGGGGGCTTTGCTCCTGGCCGTTGACGTGGGAACAGCCCTTTGTCTCAGAAGTCATGCAAAGTCAGGTTGTACGAAGAAATCTTACTGTAAGCATCATTGATGTTTTTGGCAAGAGTCCAGCAGGTGAAGCAGTTCCGTCGCCTCCCTGATGCCAGGGGCCATCTAAGGCTGCTTGTCTGGAGATGTCACAGGTCTGTCGTAGTCTCTTAGTCTGAAAACAGGTGTTTCAGTCTCATTTATAGTCGGGAAGTGTGAGCCCAAGAGGTCACATAACTGGCCGAAGTCCCACAGCCCAGAAGGAGCCCTCGGCCTCCCCACTCTGACCTTCCTTCCCTGCTTAGTGATTCTGGAGGACCAGCCGTGTGGCTGGTGGCCGGGACGGGGCAGTGTGACCAAGGGCCCCGAGGGCCGCATTCCACTGTTCCTTCTCTCCCTAGCTCCAAGCCTTCTTCTTAGTGTCAGACGACATCATGGATGCGTCCCTCACCCGACGGGGGAAGAGCTGCTGGTATCGGAAGGTAACGCGGCTCAGGAACAGGCCACAGGGAGGTGGGCACAGCCTGTCGAGGTGTCCAGTGACAGGCTCTTGGTCAGTCTGGGCTGAGCCTGCCTGCTTTCCTCCTCTCTGCCCGACAGCCAGGCATAGGTCTGGATGCCGTGAATGACGCGATTCTTCTAGAAGCATGTATCTACCGACTGCTGAAGTTTTACTGCCGGGAGCAGCCCTATTACCTGAACCTGATCGAGCTCTTCCTGCAGGTGGGGCTGCAGACCAGGGCGCCAGCCTGGCCACGCCGTAGCCTTGCCCCCTGCAGGCCAGCCGTCCTCTTCTAGCTGGGTTCAGGGTATAGGAGGCCGCGGCCTGCCCGGAAGAGGAAGACCGCAAGGGAGTTGGTGAGGGTGGGAGTGGTGGTGGCCATCGCAGGGTGCTCTCCCTGTGTGACTGGCGGGAGTGCTAACCGGCTGCATGTGTGAAGGAATATGGGCCTTGAGTTGGGGTGCGCTCTCACTGTTGTCAGCTGCTGTGGGGTGTGGGCCCCAGGATTTCAGGGCTCCCCAGCCCTGGAGACAGCCCGGCTCATAGGCCATCCTCCTCCTTAGAGTTGCTATCAGACTGAGCTTGGACAGACTCTGGACCTGATCACGGCCCCCCAGGGCAATGTGGATCTCAGCAGATTCACTGAAAAGAGGTGAGGGACAGTGGGAACCGCACCTGCGCGGTGAGGGGGCTCCAGTGAGCCTTCCCCTTCTGAGGAGTCTGTGCTCCCCCTACTCAGGTACAAATCTATCGTCAAGTACAAGACAGCTTTCTACTCCTTCTACCTCCCTGTCGCTGCAGCCATGTACATGGTGAGTGCCCCACCCCTCGCTGCCCACTCAGGTGGGCGCCGAGCACGGAACTTCAGACAGTGGTGCCCCCACTGGTGGCGGTGCCTTGAGCAAGTTGGGGATTCTCTGAGTCTGTTTCCTCAGCCGTAAGAGGATAGAATCCCCACCTCACAGGATTGTTGTAAAGGTTCCTTGAGGCATGTGGTATGAAAGTGGTCGGCCCATCACAGGGGAACAAGAAAGCCTCCATCTGCCTGTGGACAGGAGTCGGGAGGAGAGAATTCAGGCGGCATTCACGGGCGGCAGTGGTATTCATGGCCTTCCCTGCCCTTGCTGCTCCAACTTTCCTTTTCATCCTGAAAGAAGTTGGAGGGAGCAAAGAGGTTAGGAAGAAGGATCAGTATGACCCAGGGACATCCTCGTGAAAGAAGACAGTCTGAGGGCACGCACAGCGGCTTAGTCCCTGCTATGATGTCTCGGAAGGCCTAGCTGAAAGTGGGTGGGGTAGAGGTTGGAGCATGAGGAGGCCGGGGTGTCTGAAAGGAGAGGGGAGAAGATTTGGGGGCTGCACAGGAAGGCGAAGGCAGCTCTGGTGACCCCTCGCCTCCCCCCTCGCCAGGCGGGCATCGACGGGGAGAGGGAGCACAGCAGTGCCAAGAAGATCCTGCTGGAGATGGGCGAGTTCTTTCAGGTTCAGGTAAGAAGGCGCGGGGCACTGGCTCTCCTCCCCCCCTGCCCCGGAGCCTCTTCACCCCCTTTTCTGCTCCCTGCCCAGGATGACTACCTCGACCTCTTTGGGGACCCCAGTGTGACGGGCAAGATTGGCACTGACATCCAGGACAACAAATGCAGCTGGCTGGTGGTGCAGTGTCTGCTCCGGGCGTCCCCTGTGCAGCAGCAGATCCTGAGGGTACTGGAGGGAAGGCTGTGGGTCCCGAGCGGACGGGAAAGGCGATGGGCTCTGGTTCTCACCCATGGGACATTTGTCAGCATCAGCACTTCCATCTCGTCACAACTTGAGTGTGTGTGCACGTGCTACAGGCACCCAGTGACGGCGGGAGGGCAGCAATACAGCCAGGACACAGTGACCTGGCCCCAAATGTCAACAGTGCCTGGGTCCAGAGACCCTGGGGAGAGGAAGCGGAGGGCTGAGCACGGATGGGGCAGAGGACGTTCAGGATCGGAGACACTGACGTTGTGAATCGGAGGGGCGCGGTGGGGGCCTGGGGGTGCTGCGGGAAGGCTCAGCCCGTCTTCCTGCCCCCAACCCTTTGCAGGAGAATTACGGGCAGAAGGAGGCCCAGAAGGTGGCCCAGGTGAAGGCGCTGTACGAGGAAATGGACCTGCCAGCCGTGTTCGCGCAGTATGAGCAGGACAGTTACGACCGCCTGGTGGCTCTCATCGAGCAGTGTGCCTCGCCCCTGCCCCCGGCCATCTTCCTGAGGCTAGCACAGAAGATCTACAAGCGGAAAAAGTGAACGGCTGCCAGCCGGGGAGCGGGCGCTCAATCAGCTAGTCAGTCTGCTGACCTTCCATAGGCTCTCGGGAACTGACATGTACTGACTCGAGTTTTAGCTCTGGCTAATTGATAGAAACAAGAGTTACGTTCCCACGACATGTTTCTGGTCAAAAAAAACCAAAACACCAAACTTCTAAATAAAGACCCAAGACACTTCTAGTATTAAACACTGAAATAAACGTGAGCTACACACTCATTTAAGAAAAATGACTAAAAGCAAGATTATTTTCCAACCTGCTTAATCCTGTTTGGGGTCGTGGGGGTGGTGGGAGCCGACCCTGGACAGGACATCCTCGCAAGGCTCGCTCACACCCATACCCACACCCATTCGGGACAATGTACACACCTATGCAGTGTCACCTAACTGCGCATCTTTGGGATGTGGGAGGAAACCGGAGTCCCCGGAAAAAACCCACAGACGGGGAGGACGTGCCAACTCCACACAGCGGACCCAGGCCGAACGGGTTTTTTTCCTCAATGGCATAGGAAGCGAGGGTGGATGGACCGTGTCGTCCCAGGTCTCGCTACATTAACCTTGAGGCTCTTACTGTCTGTACCAGCCAGGGGTGCAGCTCTGGCCAGTGGTTAGGGCGGGGGTGGGGGAGGGCGGCCGCACGGAAGCCAGGACTGCTGGCCTTGCCTTCCACATCCCTGAGGACATCCCCAGAACTGCTAGATGGGCCTGAGTGGGTGACACAAGCAAGACGTCAAGTGCTGGGGCTGGGTCAGAGCCACGCCCCGCCCATGCGTGAAGGGGCGCGGCTGCGCAGCGCGGTGGGTTGTCCTACTGCCCCTCCCCTCCGGTCTGTGCGGAGACCTGCGGGGACCAGGGACCAGCGGGTCCGGGGGAGCCAGAGGAGTCCAAGGCCGGAGCGGTTGCAGGAGGACCGCGGTGAGGAGGTCGGCCTGGGGGTGTAAATGAATGGATCGGGAATGCGGGGTGGGGCAAGAGGGAGTCGTAAAAATGAATAGGGGTGGGGTGGTGGCTGGGTGATGGACAAGTGCGGAGAGAATGGACCGACACACGGGGGTTCCAGCAGGGTGTAGGCGCACCTCGCGGGTAGGCTGGAGCCCTGCGGGGTCTGTGCGGGCAGGTCTGACAAGCTGACTGCTGCTCGGTCCGTTCCCCCACGCCAAACCCTTTCCTGCGTTAAGCCCCGGACGCGCCTCCCGTCCGCCCAGCTTTTCAGAGCATCTGGGCGGGGCCTCCCTTGGCCGTTTCCTCTGGGAGTGATTGCGGCAGAGAGGACCCGGGGTCCATTCTGGGCCGCATCCTTTTTCAAGCCCCCACACTTCCACGGAGATCCAGAGCGCAGCCGCACTCTCTGATCCTCCCCGCCCCATTCCCGGGGGGTTACATTCGACTTCACCTGCAAACACTGCAGAGGAAACTAAAGGCCAGTGGATGGCCATTTGCATCTCATTTGAATATTTCCCAAAGCAGACTTCCCAGGCGAGCTCCAGCCGTCAGTCACCTCGGTGTCCTTCCCGCCTACGCACCCTCACTGGCTGGGGTTCACCATCCCTGTCTTCTAGGTCTGCATCGGGCGGTTGCCAGGTAGGCGGATGTGAGAGGCCCGGTGTTCCTGATTCTCTAGAGGCCTCCCCGTCGCCGCCAGCACCATGCTGTCCCCTCAGAGGGCTTTGCTCTGCAACCTCAACCACATCCACCTCCAGCATGTGTCTCTGGGTCTTCATTTGTCCCGTCGTCCTGAGCTACGTGAGGGGCCCTTGAGCACATCCCCACTCCCAGGGGACACCGGGGGCAAGGAGAGGCGGGGTCCCTGCAGCGGGACCCTGGTGGACGCCAATTCCAACAGCCCAGCCGTGCCCTGCCGATGCTGCCAGGACCACGGGCCCGGCCTGGAAACCCGGCAGGACCCAGCACAGGAGGAAGAGGGGGCTGCCTCTCCCTCGGACCCGGGCTGCTCGTCTTCTCTCAGCTCCTGCTCAGATCTCAGCCCTGACGAGTCCCCCATCTCAGTCTACTCGCGGGACCTCCCTGGCGACCAAGATGTCCACCCGCAGCCTAGCATCATCCCCCTGGAGCAGGGCTCCCCACTGGCTTCCGCAGGCCCTGGCGCCTGCTCTCCCGACAGCTTCTGCTGTTCTCCTGATTCCTGCTCCGGGGCTTCCTCCGCACCCGGCCCTGGCCTGGACTCCAACTGCAACGCACTGACCACCGGCCAGGACCTCCCTTCTCCAGGGCTAGAGGAAGAGGATGAGGGTGAGGAGCAGGACCTCCCTACCGCTGAGCTCCCGGAGGTGGATGACGGGAAGATCGATGCTGGGAAAACCGAACCCAGTTGGAAAATCAACCCCATTTGGAAAATTGACACAGAGAAAACTGAAGCTGGCTGGCAAATCACCGACAACAATAACTCTGGTTGGAAAATCAATGCGAATATTAACTCTAGTTGGAAAACTGAACCTGGAAAATTCGACCCCGGATGGAAAACCAACGCAGGAATATCTGCTTCTGGCTTGAAAACAGATGCAGGGAAAATTGATGGGGGATGGAGAAGTGACGTCAACCAGGAGCCGGTGCCCCACCGGACAATCACGTCCTTCCACGAGCTGGCCCAGAAGCGCAAGCGGGGCCCGGGGCTGCCCCTCGTGCCACAGGCCAAGAAAGACCGCAGTGACTGGCTCATCGTCTTCTCGCCCGACACCGAGCAGCCCCCCACCGGGTCGCTGGGCGGCTCTCCGGCGCCTCCCCGGGAAGTCACCACCTTCAAGGAACTTCGGTCCCGAAGCCGGGCCCCGCCCCCGCCCCTCCCGCCCCGAGACCCCCCAGCTGGCTGGGCCTTGGTCCCGCCCCGGCCCCCACCCCCGCCCGTCCCTCCCCGGAGGAAGAAGAACCGACCCGGGCTGCAGCCCATAGCCGAGGGGCAGCCGGAGGAGGGGAGGGCGGTCAGCCCCGCGGCTGGCGAGGAGGCCCCGGCCGCGAAGGAGCCGGACGAGCCCGGCGCGCAGGCCGGCCTGGAGGGTAAGAGGCCGCCGGAGGAAGCCAGAGAAGGGCCGGGCTTCGGCCTCGCCCATGCCTCCAAAGCTTCCTCCCGTCTCCCCTCCATTCTGTGTTACCCATCCTCCCCGTCCCCTTACCAGGGAGCGCTCCGGGAAAGGGAAACCGGGGGGGTCGTTGGGTTACGGGACTAACTCTTTGCTCCCTCTTTCTCCCGCCCCTCCTTGCCTGGCTGCCGGTCCCGCTGCCCTCCTTCCCCTCCGCACCTGCCCCGCCAATCCCGCCTGCAGCCCGTCCCCTCCTGCTCCCTCGGCCCCTGGTTTTCCGGTTCTCGGCCGACGGGCGCCCCCTGTTGGAGGGTGGGGGCGCGGGCTCAGCTGGGTCTCTGCTCCTGGCGCCTCTGGCCGGCTGGCCCGGGGCCGGGCTGCGGCTGCTGGGGGCGCCGAGTCCCCCAGAGAAGCAGCTGCTGCCTGTCCGCCTGTCCCCAGTGGGAGCCTATTCGCCTCCGGCTCGGGGGGCCCTGCCCTGCCTGGCCAGCCCCGAACTGGCACTGCTGCTGTCCCCGCTGTTTCCCAGAAGTAGCACCTTCCCTGCCGCGGCTCCCCCATCCCGCCAGGTACCTGCCCCCACGCTGCCACCGCCACCTCGTCCGCCGAAGGCCCCTCGCCGGACCAGGAGCCCACCGCCTCCGCCCAGGCTACGTAAGACGGACACGGGCCGGCCCCGCAGGCCACGCCCCAGGCGGCCGCCCCACCCACTCCTAAGCCCCGCCCAGGCCGCTGCTTCAGTTTTTCCCCCGGGGTTACCCGGCTCGGCCCCGCCCTTTGACCCCGGGCCGATTCCTAGCAAGTTCATTGGTTCTGGGGAGTCTGGCCAGGTTCCTGTGTTGGGGGAAGGTTGCCCCTCTCCTTCGAGGCCCGGGCGTAGTGGAAGTGGGCTTGTGCAGCTTCCATACTGAGTTTAAGGGGGGTTCCAGCAAGTCCATTGTTAGGGACCTTGGGTCGCACAGTCTGTGGATTCCCTGACCAGTGCAGTTACGGCCTGGCGCCCACCTTGCTCGGGAAGCTCCCCGGGCGCCTTGGCCCAAGGGGTCCTGGTCACGCCTTCCCCGTGAGGCCAGCCCCACGTGGGCTGCGGAGACAGCCTCCGCCAAATGCTGGCGGAAGACCCGGGTTTCCCCTTCCCGGCGCCTTCCAGCCTCCCAGTCCTTGGGTCTCCTCTCCTTCCCTCTCTCCTCCCATTCCCGTCTGTCTGTCTTTCCATTGGTCGGGTCTCCCCACGTGCACCCTGGGTCTCCGCGGGCTGGACGAGGGCCTGGAGCGGGCGCAGGGTGCCCCTCCTTTCCGTCGGCCTGTCATCTGCCGCCCTACAGGCCCTAATCGGGCGGGCGGGCGGGCGGGAGGTGAGCGCGGCTGTCCCCGCGCCAGGACTTCCGGGATCGTGGAGGTGGGAGCGCGGCCCTAAGGGAATGGGAACGGGGAAGGGGCGGCGAGTGCAGGGATCTGAGCAGGATTTCACTCCGGGGACCCGGGTCGACCTGCCCCGTGCTCTACCCAGCCCTGCGTCCCCTCTCCCAAGACTCTTCAAGGGCGGGGGCGCTGTGGACTCGCTGGAGGTGACCTGTGCGGAAGCCTGGAGTCCTGGGGTAACCCTTGGTAAGTGTCATCGCGTTCTTCCCTTCCTCCAGTCCGTAGTTCCTGGTCTTTCGCCGGTGTCCCCGGGGCCCAGCGACTGTGGATGGCAGAAGCCCAGAGTGGGACTGGCCAGCTGCAGGAGCAGAAAAAAGGTAGGACCTCCTGCCTCTTGACCCCTGGCTTCAGAATCATCTGCCCTCACCTCCCTCGGCCCTCCTTTCTCATGGTCAGATGGCATGAACCGTCTCGCCAAGTCCCTTGGGTGTGCCCCGAGGGACAGGGGGCTTTGACACGTCTTCCTTCCCTGCCCGGCTCCCAGGTCTTCTGATAGCTGTGAGCGCCTCAGTGGATAAAATCATCTCGCACTTTGGGGCGGCCCGGAACTTGGTTCAAAAGGTGAACGCGGCTGTGGGAGGGTTTTGGGGAGTGAGGAGAGGAATGTAGCCCCGGGATGGGGGAGGCTGGCGGTATCTCTGGACCCACACCCACTGTGCTGCCTCCAGGCCCAGTTGGGGGACAGCCGGCTGAGCCCAGATGTGGGGCACCTGGTGCTGACCACCCTCTGTCCGGCCCTTCACGCCCTGGTGGCCGACGGGCTGAAGCCTTTCAAGAAGGACCTCATCACTGGGCAGCGCAGGAGCAGTCCCTGGAGCGTGGTGGAGGCATCGGTGAAGCCAGGTGAAGGGCGCGAGTGTGACGGCAGGGACAGCCACTGGGGCAGGGCTGGGGCCTGGCTGACAGCACCCGTGTCCCCAGGCTCCAGCACCCGGTCCCTTGGAACCCTGTATAACCAGGTCAGCCGTCTGGCCCCGCTGACCAGCAGCCGGAGCCGCTTCCATGCCTTCATTCTGGGCCTTCTCAAGTGAGTGGCCGTCCTTCTGGCGCCCCTCCCACAGCCTGGAGACGGCAGGGGTACGGTGGGTGGGACACAGTAGTGGTGCCCCGTGTTCCCAGGGAAGGCCGCTCCTCTTGCAGTCTCATCTGCCGTTCTGCCCAGAGAGGGCTGGAGTCCTCCCCCCCTGAACCTGTTTCCTCCTTTCCCCCCAGCACTAAGCAGTTGGAGCTGTGGTTTTCCAGCCTCCAGGAAGATGCAGGTTAGAGGCTCAAATGGGAGAGGATGGGGTTGCTAGGCTACGAGGGAGGAGGGAACGGGATCCGTTCTGCCGGGCCCCACTGAGGCCAGAATGATCTTAATCCGCGTCTCAGATCTTCTTACTCTTCTGCTTCAAACTCAAGGAGTCTCGTAGCCCAGAGGGGGAAAGACCCAAGTCCTCACTGTAACCTCCAGGTCTCCGTTTTCTGGCCTCCGCCTCCTTCCCCTGCCCCAAGTCTGGGCCTGTCCCTGGTCCTGCCAGTCCTCCCTCCACCTAGAACAGGCCCCTCCTGCCCCCTCATTTCTTTCATTCATCCCTGGGGTTCTCCTTCACTGAGGCTCCACCCCCTTTCTGCTCCCATGACCCTCAAGGCCACTTCCAATCACTCAGTTTGTTGTCACCACTTGTTCCACGTGTGCCTCCCGCTCGGCCTTGGTTCTTCGTGGGTAGGGATGTGTCTGCGTGTCCCCACCATGTCCCTGTCCGCCCCAGTGCCCTGCACAGGCCTGGGTGGGCAGGCGCAGGGCGGGGCTGATGCTGGTGGCTCTCCCCCAGGCCTGCTGTCCCTCCTGTACCTGCCCACCGGATTCTTCGCCCTGGCCCGGGGCGGCTGCCCTTCGCTGTCCACAGAGCTGCTGCTGCTGCTGCAGCCATTGTCGGTGCTCACCTTCCACCTGGACCTGCTCTTTGAGCACCACCACCAGCTGCCCCCCGGCCCGCCGCCGGCCCCTGCTCCCCCGGGCGCGCCCCCAGCCCTGCAGCAGACTGTGCAAGCAATGCTGCACTGGGGGGGCCGGCTGGCCCAGAGCCTTCGTGGGGCTTCTGGGGCGACCCCTCCAGGCCCTTCAGCTCCCTCAAGTTCCCCCACGCCAGGCGGCTGGTGGGAGCAGCTGACCCAGGCCTCCCGGGTCTACGCTTCTGGGGGCTCCGAGGGCTTCTCCCTTCCCCGCTGGGGATCCAGGCGGCCCGGGACTGCGGCTGAGGGCGCCCAGGAGAGAGCGCAGCCCGCGGAGGACGTGGCACCAGGCAGAGGCGTATGGCTGGGGAGACTGTTTGGAGCGCCTGGGGGCCCCACAGAATCGGCAGGTGGAGCTCTGAAGTCCAGGTAACGGGATTCTTGGCCCTTCCATGACCTCTTGACTCCCTCCCAGAGCCCCCAGCGATCCTACTGTGAAACTCCACAGGGGTCCTTCAGGTCGGAGGTTGGCAGTGTTTTCCTACCGCGATGAGCTAAAAATGGCTCCATTCTGAAGTGGTTACATTTGAATGGTTAAGTAGGTACCTAGGTGACGGCTGTCCATTTTGGCCCTCAGCCAAAAAAACCACTATGTGTCCCTTCGGGAGAAAGAAATGTGCCCAGCACTCTGCTCTGGGGTCTGACGCAGCTTCAGGCGCTGCAGGGAGCCTCTGGATCTCACAGGTTCCTTTGTGATTGCCGGTGTTGTAGACCTTTGTCGTCACCTCCCTAATCACCCTAAAGCCACCTGGGTCCCACAGCCGCTGCTCGCTGCTCGGCAGTGACCAACTCCTGACTTCTTCTGAGCCACGGTTAGGCCCCTCAGCCTCGTCCTTCCTCCAAAGCCCTGGGCTCTTGGGCTCTTTTTCTGGAGGTGGGGTGACCTGTGACCATGTCCTTTCCTCCAGGAGACCATCTAGCTGGCTGCCTCCCACAGTGAGTGTGTTGGCTCTGGTGAAGTGGGGGGCACCTCCCGAGACTTCCTGTTCTCCTGAGGAGCTCGAGACCTCAGCACCCAGCACGCTGCAGACCCACACGTAAGGAGGGTCCGGGTGTGCGTGTGGGAGCGTGCGCGCGTGCGCAGGGGAGGGCTGTGCCATCAGCAGTGCTTAGTTTGCATTCCATCTTTGCTGTCTCTTGGTGTGACAGTCATCTCTGAGCCTTCGTTTCTCTCTGTACCGAGGGTAATTTATGCCTTTGTTATGGTTGTTGTAAGACTAAGCACAATGTTAGAAAAGCATGTGGCCCGGGGCGTGGACGAGCATGTGCCCACATGCGTGCCCTCAAGGCTTGGGCTTCCCTTTAGTGGGGTGTCCTACTTTGGCACCAGGGGCTGCTCCTACTCTGGGGTCTGGCTTCCTTTGGTTTCTCCGTCCACGGAATTAGGCTTCTCGATTTATCTTTTATTTGGCAATACGTCCAAGCACTATGTGCCAAGCATTCTGCGAGGGGAGGGGTGCCCCAGCCTTCAGGAAGTGTGTGGTCCAGTGAAGTTACCAGTGAGGAAACCAGCCATGCAAATTCTGTGGTCAAGACTCTGGGAGAGGAAGGCTGAGTCCTTTGGGGCCGTGGAGACACGGCTTCTGAGTCCCCCAGGTTTGGGGACTCAGGGAAGGCCCAGTGATGGTGTGGGGTGTACATGTAGCAGAATGAACAGAATGTGAAAGCGGAGGCCAGGTGTGCTAAGGGGGTACTGGGGGTGCACAGCTGCTTGTGGCTGGAGGGGAGGCAGCTGGCAGTGGTGAGTGGGTGGCCAGAAGCTCCAGTGGGCAAGGTACGAGCCTGGACTTCACCGAGGCAGTGGGAGCCACTGGGGAGCTTAGCCTCGGAAGGACCACTGGCTGCTGTGTGCAGGGAGGGAGCCTGCAATTCAGGAAGAGCAGCTGGATCCTATGCAGGGGTTCAGAGGACAAGCAGGTGGCGACCGACTGGATTTGCTGGGAGCAGCTGGGTGGCAGGTGGCAAGTGCTGTCTGCCAGCACAGAGGGCACAGGCAGGAATGGTTTGCAGGCCGTCATGTAGTTTGCTCACGTTGAACTGAAGTCCGTAGACGTGTAAACCGTGTCAGGTAAGCAGCAGGCTGGAGCTCGGGAGCGCAGGGGCCCCGAGAATCGCCTGTGGGTAGATGGTCCCCTGAGCCCATCAGTGTTCCCCGAGCTGAACCGAAAGGGACGCGCCACACTGTGGGAGGCACAGCTGGCACCCAGCGCACTTCATCGCAGCCTCCCCCTCTGGCTCCCACAGGGCAGTCCGCACGCTCTGTGACCACTCGGCCGCAGGACCTGACCAGCTGAGCTTCCGGCGTGGGGAAGTACTGCGTGTCCTCGCCACGGTGGATGAGGACTGGCTGCGCTGCGGGCGGGATGGGGCGGAGGGGCTGGTGCCCGTGGGGTACACCTCGCTTGTTCTCTAGGCCCGGGACCCTCCGCTCCTGCGCCTGTCTCCCTCCTGTCACCCGGGAATGGAATGGCCTCTGCACACTAACCCGTGTAAACCGATCATCCCAGAAGCATTCTCCCGGGTGTCACCAAGTGACACTTGCCTCCCATATCCGTTTCTGCTGATATGTAAAATAAATCTGCCTCTTCCCGCCCGTGCCCTTCCAAGTATATCAGAGGAATTTCCCTCCATGCCATCTTGCCTCTTCCCCATCTGCATAAGGGAACGTCCCTTCCTCCCTGCACAGCGGCCGTCCAGCCCCCTCTCCCTTCTTGGTGTGTAAGTGGACGCTGCCAGTACAGTGGACGCCTCTTCTTACAATGAAGGGCCAGCTGTGACCCCCCCATCCCATGTCGCCTAATGTATTTATTGTGTCCTCGTGTTGTATCAGGTGCTGAAGTCCAGACACCCCTGGTGGGTGTCCTGTGGTGGTCGGCCTCCTTCCTCCTGTCGCAATAAAGTGTGGGAGTTGAATGCGTGTGTGTCACTGTTGGTTTCCGGACAGGCTGTGGGATAGAGGAGGGAGACCCCCTTATGGAAGCCCAGGTCAGTCCTTACTGTTCCCTGAGGGCTGACGTGCCCTGACGGTGCCTGACTCTCAGAGGTGCCCCTCCGTCTGTCCCGTGACTTGATTGCTTCGTTGTGACTGATATGGCAGGCGCCTGAGTAAATGCGGGACAGCGGGGAGACTTAGATCGCCCCTGAATTGTACTCCTCAGATCTGGGGTGATGGGGAGGATGAAAGGGTTGCAAGAAGTGACACATTGTTTTCCTACTTCACATCAGCATGGGGCGGTGACAGGATCTCAGAAGCACAATAACCTGACATCCATTACTGTTAGGAGTTAATGAGCCTCCTTTGCGTCTTGTGAAAGGGGAGTAGCTCAGGTACTCTGGGGTTCAGGATGGGCTGGATGTCACGATGGGCGAGAGGACAATCGCCCAGGCCCGAAGCTGTGGTTACAACCAGGCAACTGGACGGCTGGGGAAGCTGAGAGCCGAGGTGACACGGGGGATCCCTGGTCTTTTCCCTGGCCTCTGGAACGTGGTTGGAGAGGGCAGTGGCTGGTGACAGGAGAGGGAAACAGGCTTAGGCAAAGCTTTCTAAGTACCCAGGAGCAGGCTTGGTGAGACGCAAATGACTCACACGTTGGCATTTTCTCACTGCTTGGACCCCGTTCCTGGCCAGTTCGCATCTTTCACCTGCTCCTTGCGCTCCTTTGCGTCTTGTGCTTGGCTGCCCTTGGTTTGCATCTCAGTTGTTTTCCGGGGTGACGCTTCTCCACTGGGCTCTGACAGCACCTGGAGTCCTAGGTAGTCTTAGCGGTTGGACTGCTCCAGCTTGGGACGCTTCTTTAACTGCAATTACTACTGCAAAAGAAGTTGCATTTTATAAAGTCCGAAGGTATGACAGACAGTACATAGGGAAGACTTCCATACTTGGGGACCAGTGTTGATCTGGGGGGCCTGTGATATCTCCAGTTGCAGAAATTTCACACTGACAGCTTTTATTTTCCATGATTCTACCTGCCCTCTCCATTTTCTGACTCCTGTGCCCAGTACTTGGTTTTAGAGTGGGTCTTCCTACTCCACGAGTCCTGAGCTCAGTGCTGTCAGAGCATCAGGGAGGCCTGGTGACACCTGCCGTCAGCGCCTGGTGGCCTGAGGGCTGGGCAGCAGGTAAGAGCACAGTGGGACCTCCTTGCAGAGCGTCAGGAAACAGACCAAACATTGATCCAAAATTCAATTTAGTATTCTATTACTATCATATATTATCTAGAACAGAACAGCTGTAGTAGGTCCTGAAGTTTAAAAAAATTCCAGGGAAAAACCAAATGAAGAAACATTAACGTCTAAGGGACTGTCCTGCAGTCGCGAGACTGTTGTCAGCTGGGGGACCTCAGGAGTGCGGATGGCACCCCTGCAGCCGGCCATCCTGGTGCTTCCGTGCAGCTGTTTTGCAGCTGAACTCGAGCCTACGCGTGGGACCCACAGCAGGCAGCACTCCGTAGGGCTCTAGGCTTTGGGCAGGAGTGGACTGACCCTCCCGCTGGCAGGACCACGCTGTGGTGACTCCTGCCACTTTGCTGTCTGCAGATGAACATGACAATTCTGAACTTCTCCAACACCAGTGACGAGGCGAGCTGGGCAAGCTGCCTAACTAACCCCCCTGAGCGTGTTTCTACTCCCACAAAATGGGAGTAACTACAGAGGGCTAGTAGGAGGATTAACTCACGAGCTGCATGGTCTTGGGCAAGCGGCCTCACCTCTCCGTTGCTTCAGTTTCCTCGTCTATAAAACTGGGTTTTGGTACCGACCTAAAAGGGCTGCTCTGAAGATTGAGCAGATAAATGAACACACGTCAACTGCTTACGATGGACAGTAAGATGGTAGGCTAAAAAATGTGGCTGGAAGTGATTCCTGTCACCCTCAGAGGTTGTTAATGAGCATTACATGATGCTGTGTGTGTGTGCAAGGGACAGAGATGGACACAGCGTTATGCCGACTGCGAGTGGGCCCAGACTGGAAAGGTCCCAGTACTGAGGAAACGGCTTCATCCGGCGGGAACCAGCGGCGAGGGTGCCCGTGTCGGGCCCACGAGGCTGATGATATGGTTTTAAAAAGATCTCTTTGGAAACAGGATGGAGAAGATACTGGAAGATAAATGGAGGCTAGGAAAGAGGAAAAAAATAGCAAGCTCACCACTCTGTAGTTAGGAAAAGTTTTTTCCATTTAATACTAGACTTTCAAGGATTGAGATGCAAGCTTTTTATGCAATTACATCCAATGTTAAAATTGGTAATACATAATTTACAAAGATTAACATCAAAACAATCATCTATTTAGATATGCTTTTGTAAAAAGGAAATATATTAGCAGCATTTATATTTTCCGCAATCACACAGCCTACAGACATGCAGACTAACTGTAACTATTTGCAGTGATGTAGTGCTTTGCCCCGCATTTCAAACACCAAAACCCACCTGGCAGCTAGGGGGTTCTTTTTATTTCGTTATTATAAAATAACCGAAAAATAAAAAAAGGCATTAATTTCTACACCAGTAAGAAAAAACAAGTTTTTGCACTTACCTAACATTTGATTGTCTAAAAAACATTTCAGTTTTTAGTCTTTCAACAAAAGAAAGATAAAATGACAGAGCGTAGTGTCTTTTGCTTCTGTTTTCGCATTTTACAAAGTTTTTTTTCTTTTTTCTTTTTTTGTCTTTTTTAAAACTTTAGTGTTTAACACTATTAAAGGAAATATTGAATTTTAAACTCTTTCTTGTCACTTTCCTGCTTTTGACTAAAAGGAGACCCCCAAAGTGCCCCTATCCCCACCTCCCTCCCACCTGGCTCCCTGAAATGAAAACCAAAAGAAACCACTCAAATGGGCTTGGACATGCGCTTTCCCAGCTCCACACGTGAGCATCTGATACCCAGGCCTCTCAGTAACGTACAGTGCTTCTCTACAGTAAGAAAATACTCCAAACTATTTTCTTAATTCTCTTTTTTCTTTAATAAAATATTTATTCTGCTTTTTCTCTGCTCAAGGGGACCTCTGGCATCCCCGGTCTTTTTTTTTTTTTTTTTTTTTTTTCCCTCAAGATTGACACAGAAAGGAGAAAAAGAAAAAGATTCAATGGAATGGAAGGTGGTCAATGTTTCTACCTAAACAAGTCAGAGCGTCGTCATCATAAGGGAAAATGTACAATCAGGACAGCATTGGTCCGGTATTAGAAAAAAGTAATGGGGACCTGTTTACTACTGTATTGCTTACTAATCACGCAGCAGATATATATATATACATATATATATGTACATACATATATATATATACACACACAACTTGGCACATTTAAAAACCATCTTTTCTCTTATAAGAACATCTAAAACGTATATGCATATGTATGTCTGAGAGGACAACAAAGCAAAGCTTTTTAAATTTTATTTTTAAAGAGACAGTATTGTCTGGTAACTTCTGGTCAAGAGAATGGGAAGGAAGGAAACACCCTGATCTCTCTCCTGATGATGAAGCCAACAGGAGGGTGAGGAGAGATGGAACTGGGGTGAGGGGAACACTGTCTCTTTTAAGAGATGGACACTGAAAACTGTACAATTAAAATAAGAGTAGTGTTTTCAACTGATAATCTACACTCACAACAAATACTCTGATAGGTGAATACTGTTCAACAGTTCATGTAGTGACTTTTGTTTGGCGGGGGTTAGAGTTCATTTTTATGTAGCTTTTAAAATGCGTTTCTTTTGGAATGAATCTCCATTCGCACAGCACAGCAGACACACAAACCACAGCGCGTAAACCGCACATGTGCTGGCGGGGGCCTGGCCTTCACGCTAGAAAGAACACGCTGGGCAGGTTCTGAAGGTTCACACCGAGACAGTCCCGGAAGCACGGGTCCTGCTGACTGGGGGGCCCCTGCCCCCCCCTCACTGGGGCAGAGGCGGGGCAGGCAGCACACCCATGGGCTTGAGGTGGCTACTCCTGTTTGACTTTGAGCTGGCTGAGCAAGGACAGAGGGACCTCCTGGTCGGGGATCTGGGCAGAGGCCCAGCTACTGTTTCTGTCCTCGGTGTCCGGGAGCTCTTGGAGCCCACCGAGAACAGATGCGGGAGGGGCGGGCGGCCTGGGTCTATCCCTGTGGACTGAGTTACACCTGGGTATAGGAAGCAGTGCCTTTGGGATCAGGGGTGACAGGGAGGGGCAGGTGCTGGGGGAGCCAAAAGGTTTTGGTCCCCTAACGTGCTCTCCCTCGTCCCTGCATTGTTAACCCTCAGGGTAAAGAGCTGGAGAGGAAAACAAGTTCAGCCGACCGGGTTAGACAGACCCTCCTCTTCCTCTCCACTAGCTCCGAGGTTTACTAAGTACCTAATGTCAACGACATGGCCCCATGCCCCTGCTGGACGGACCTGCCCGCCCCTGTCTGCACGCAGAGAACAGGAGGCAGGACCACCAGCTCCTCTGGATCCCAGACGCTTGAGGTGCTCGCTCCTTGCGGTTCACTTCCGAAAGCTGTTTTCTGGGATAAACAGAGTGCGCCTTCGCAGTTTCCTGCCGGATCCCTCCTCCAGCAAGTAGGTCACGTCGATTGCTGAAAACAGAACCAAGGAGGCGCATCAAACAGCACCCGCCCACTCCGTTTCAGATGTGAGTGAGCTCTGAGGAGAGCCCAGGAGTTCAACGGCTCCTTTTCGGGCCTCAAAGCCCAGCTCTCACACGCTGTCCTCTAGGGAAGGGACCCTCTCGCCACCCCAGTTTCATGCCCGTGAAAGAATTCTATCTTTCTTAGGAGACTTTCCATTCTGGGCAAGGAGTCAGAAGTGGTTCTTTTTCATTCCCTCTTCCCTAACTTCCCATTTCTCTCAAACCCTAGATGTTAGCCTGATTCTTACCATTTTTTCCAGGGATTTTGTCAAGGAGACCGAGCAAGATCTGGTTGAGTCGTTCCCGCTGGTTTTGCCGCCGTTCCTCGGGGGTACAGGCTGCCTGGGGTTCTTGACTACTCTCGTCTGGCTTTTTCTCGGCCTCGCGGCCATCGGCACCGGCCCCGTCCTGCTCGGGCTCCTCCAGGCTGGGCATCTCTGCGGCAGCCTGCTCCTGGCTGGCCAGGACCTCTTCGATCAAGGGCAGGGCGTCATCCTCCTGGCCCAGGTCCTTTAGGGGTGGCTTTGAGCGCTCGGACTTCCAGGATGATCTGCCAGAAGGATACACGATTTCAGAGTAAGGCCGAGCAGGGCACTTGGGCACGGAAGGGGGTGAAGGGGAGAGACCTCAGATGGCTTGAGACCCGGGGTTCGCTGCCAGAGCCTTGGGTCAAAGGTAAGAAACTTGGCTCTGGTCTTCACTTCATTATCTTTTGAGCAAATCACTGCCTTTCTCTGAAATTTAATTTCTATTTGTAAAATTCCATTTTTCTCCTTTCTTTCAGGAATCCAACAAGTTGACAAAACATAACCGAGTGGGTGAAACTGCTCAGCTAGTTCTGACGGCTTCGTGAGTACAGAGAAACATGGCACAGCCTGCGGATACCCATGGACCAACTACAGTAAGAACGTAAATGGAGTTTTTACTTTTCCTGAATCTCTCGTCACGCCTGTTATCCAGTATTTTTCCCGCATGTAAGCTATCAATGAAGAAAAGCCTTCAGTGTTTTCTCCAAAAATACCCCTTTTATGTACAACACACACCCAAATAGAAATGAAGAGCCCAAGTGCTCAGCTGACACTGCATTTCTAGCTACGTCTGCTCCTTGACGAAGGGCCCAGGAGCTGACACAGCCTGGGGTAAAGGGAAAGCTGGCAGAAATCTAAGAGAGAGACCTTTCTGGGTCTGCCGAGCATCTGTTCCAAACCCTTTTCTATCTCTAATCCTTGCTAACCTCCCTCCCTGCCCTTTCTGGTGGCTACAGTGGGCTACTCTGCCAGGGACCCCCAATCCTCGGGGTTGGGCCCAGCGGGTCGGTGGTGGTGCTGGCTCCATTCAGGGCTCCTCACACCCCACAGGACTCACCGCCCTCCGTTCCTCTTGTAGTTGTCTGGGACGTAGTGAGGCTGCGGAGAAGAGAAGAAGAGGTAAGTGTCCTGCGGGGCTGACAAAGCTGGAGCAGGGGACCTGGGCCCCCCAGGCTAAGGGGGGCGGGTGGTCAAGGAGGAGGAGAGCAGGGCTGAGCCCTGACAAGTGGGTGACTGTCAAGTCAGGAGTTCAGCACTTCTAGTAATCTGCAGGCCACGGCGCTGCTTTGAATGTGTAAGCCTGAAGTGACAGTGACACTGGCTCATAACTCTTCTTGCCCCACCCCAGTGCTGAAGGACTCATAGTTGGGGTCTCAAAGCTAATCAGGGAGCAGCTGACTGAGCAAGAAGACCAGAGGAGTCTAGTTGACAGGCAGGGCTGGCTGCTGGGCAGAAAGAATCTAGTTTAGAAAAATCCGAAAATAATTGGAAAACTAGGGACACAAAGGTTTGGTTTCTGGTCGGACTATTTCTAAGCCTTCCAGGATGACAGCTACGACAGGCCCACTAAAAGAAGCCTCAAGGATGCAGAAGCCAGTCCTGGCTTCCATTACAGCAAACGGATGGGCCGCGAAAAGCTTTATGGAAAGGCACAAAACAACAGGAGAAGTACGTTCACAACAAGTTGAGAAAAGCACACACAGGAAAAAGGCTGATAATGAAACGTTAACAGAGGTTATTTCCCGGGTAGTGGGGTAATACAGCCATGTGCCGCTTAATGGTGGGAAATGTGTCATTGGGAGCTTTGGTCACCGTGCGAACATAGAGGCCCTCACACACACCCAGGTGGCGTAACCTGCTGCACACCCAGGCCATGCCTGCGGTGTGGCCTATTGCTCCCGGGCTACAAGCCTGTACAGCAGGTCACTGTACTAATACTGTAGGCAAGCGGAACACAATGGTGAGTAGTTGTGTGTCTAAGCGTAGAAAAGCTACAGTAAAGCTACGTTATAAAATAGAACGGCACACCTGGACAGGGCACTCCCCACGGACGGAACCTGCAGGACCGGAAGCTGCTCTGGGGGTCAGTGAGGGAGTAGGGAGCGGGTGTGACGGCCTGGGCCGACTGTAACTACTGCAGACTGTACCCACACAGTACACAGGCTACACTACATTTACAAAACAACACGTGATGTGTGAGGCTGCTGCTGGCGTGACACAGCACGCTGTTTCTGCAAACTTGCTTTCTATAAGTAGAAAGAGTACAGTCTAAAATGATTAAAAAGTATAGTGTAGTAAACACATAAACCAGTGACACTTGTTCATTACCAAGTAGTACGTGCTGTACATGACTGTGTGTGCTGTACTTTATACAACAGGCAGCGCGTAGGTCTGTCTGCACAGCGTCACCAGGCACGTGTCAGGACGGGTACACGGTCACTGGGCGACAGGAAGTTTCCAGCTGCAGGACAGTCTTATGGGAGCACCGTTGTTATGTGCTGCATGACTGTACACAAGCTTTCTTAATGCTTCTGTACCCTTCAAATGGTATATGATGATGTCTTACATTTTAAATCCAGGAACGAAAAGAAAAAGCAGTGAACTATTCTCACCAAAGGTTTTTCAAGGTTCTTGCTAGCATTGTACTTGCTTTTTAAAATTATGGTGTGAAAACCAAAACCAAACACTGTAGTATGGGGCTCCAGGGCAAAGACTATAGAGGTGAGAGAGAAAAAAGAGGCAAGTGCAGCTGGGAAATCCAAGATTTCCTGAGACACAGCCACGCCAGGCCACGCAGATGAGTGTGTTGATGCTGTGCCAACACCCCCAGCAGAGACGGACGTTTGCACAGTTTGGGACGGAAGCAGGAGGAGGGAGCAGGGGGCTACCTGCGGGGTCCTGCTCTCGCTCCGAGCAGGACCTACAACGTCCTGGTCCTGCCACGCGGTCAGCACGAAGGACGTACCGAGAAATCTCTCCTGGGCGCCAGCCTCTTGGGGAAATGATCGAAGGCGTAGGGCTTAGTGCACACGGGGTAGCGGCTCCGATGCATCTTGTAGAACAGGTGGGCCGACTTGTCGAGCCGGTAATCGCAGATGTACACGTCCTGCTCCTTCACTCCCTTGGGTCTCCCTATGGGTCCAAACACTGTTAATCACCGCGTATTTCCCCGAGCTGCACAGCGGCTAGCACACCCCACTGGGAGAGCAGCGAGACCCTGGAGCCATTACTAAGCATGGAGGCTGCAGAGGAAGGAAGGTTCTCAGACACAAGTGTCGAGAAAGGACAAGGGCAACTTGGAGTCAAAGCGCAGACCACAGGATGAGAAGAAGCCAGAAACGTAGGTTACGTGAGCACGGCGGAGTCTGAAGGAAAACCAGAGCAGATTCTGGGCAAGTTATAGGAAAGGAAGGCAGGGTGGCCGGGTGGCTCAGTTGGTTAGAGCGCGAGCTCTCAACAACAAGGTTGCCGGGTCAGTTCCCACATGGGATGATGGGCTGCGCCCCCTACAACTAAGACTGAAAACGGCGACTGGACTTGGAGCTGAGCTGCTCCCTCCGCAACTAGATGGAAGGACAATGACTTGACTTGGAGCTGATGGGCCCTGGAGAAATGCACTGTTCCCCAACATTCCCCAACGAAAAGAAAAAAGGCAGCATAACTAAGGAAAGCACATGTGGAAATGCACGCTCTCTAACTGGGGGAATGGAGCTACAAGCAGTCAGGGTCCAAATAGCCTACACTCTCCCCTGGACTCCGCTGTGACACCGGGAGAGCTGGCACTGACCTCTGCGACAGCTACACGCACTGAGCCCTCTCCCTGTGAGCCATCAATCGGGCTAAGCGTTGTCACAGACCTCATTTCAGCTTTACAACATGCTCTCAAGTATCTTAACAACTTCATTTTTGCGTATTGTTTGCTAATGCTTTAACAAACCTCAAAACCTGCCCCCCAAAAAATAAGTAAAAATAAAAATAAAAAACCCCATAAAAAATTCTAAAATAGATACCAATCCCTACGTTCAGCAGGTTAAGGAACCTGCCTGCCCAGGGCACAGAGGTGGAGCTGGGGGATGAAGTGAGATGGGCTCAGTCCGCAGCCCCTGCTCTTAACCACGAAAACTGACGCACACAGTTGACGACGGCCCTAGGATTCTGGCCTGGCTGGCTGGAGGAGCATTACCTTCCCACAAATACTAAGAGAGTGCCAAGTACACAGTATTAAGAAGCGAGGACACACACAGGACAGCACTCAGAAGCTCCAGCTGGCCCCGGACAATCTGGTACCAGATGGTAAGCGTGGAGAGGGCGCAGTGATCAGGGGACGGGCGCAGGTCCCGTACCTTTACAGTATGTGTACAGGTCCAGGACACAGCACGTCCCCACCACGGCCTCCAGGGGAATGATCTCATACAGCGGCACCCGAAACAGTTCATTGTGATAGAACCGACGGGACGGAGAGTGGTGGGTTTCGTGGGGACGGAAATAATGGTGGCCAAAGGCAAACCGTTCCTCTCTAAAAAAAGCAAAAGAGAAGGGAGAGGTTTAGTTGATTAGCGAGACCCTAGTGAACACTCAGCTCTGTGCAGGGAGGGGCCCAGCTGGAAGGAAGGGCTAGACCTCAACACATACTTTTCATTCTTCCAAAGCTTCTCGATGCGGAAGATGTCCAGTTTCTCTCTGTTAATGTGAGACAGCAGCCGGTAGGACTGACGGACCGGGTGGCCATCAGGCGTGCGCCGACTGTCCCTCATCAGGTACACGCAGTCACCTGGGTGGGCACAGAACACAGGACGAGGTTCAAACGATTCCTGTGTCAACTGTTAGGTATCCACTGTCTGGCCCAAGGTTGACGGAGAAGGGACTGAAAATGCACCACCATCAAGACAGAGTGACAAGCAGCAGTCTAATGGTGGCGATCACACCTCCGGACTATGAGAAGGACACGTGGGAGGTCTTCCACCTCCGGGGTCCTGAGTGTCCTGCCCAGCCTTACAATTAGCTTTATAACCCCCCGGTCTCTCCCAGCTTCATTTGGTGGAGGGGAATGTGGGGACCCTGAGGACTGAAGGACAGAAAACCCTTTATTCCATTGCTACTAACGGCCCCATGGCGACGGAACTGCGACGCAGACAGCAGGTCCTCCCTGCTATCAGAAAGGTCAGCTCTGACAAGCAGGGCGAGCACCTGCGAACGCACCTTGACGAAGCAGCAGGTCATCTCGGAGCAAACAGATGAAGTAGACACAGCCGGGTTGGGCGTAGTGGGGTCGAGGGGTCATGGGTACCTCCTGGCAAGAGCAGGAAAAAAGCCAAATGGGTAAGGGCTGGGACTGTTACCCCAGCCCGCTGACCTCTCCTCAAGAGGACGAGGACCAGCACCTAGAATTCCCAGCCAACTCACTGTTCAGCCGCCCCGTATACCACAGGTACAAAAACGGATGAAAGCAAGTGGAGATGCTCAACTTGGAAAAGTGAGGTACAGGACGAAACTGACAGGCGAAGTCTCCCAAACTACATGCTACGAAGCATTAACTGTGCGGTTGCTCTGTGCCATCTAGAGGGCATTTCAAAAGGGGTCGGGCGGAACTCTGTCACAACGATGGTGGGGGTGGGGGGCCTCCTAGCATATAAACAGCCGGAGCCCCGGGGAAGACAAACATTCCACAAAGAGCTGGCCACGCAGTGACAGCAGCAGCCCGTTAAACACCTTTATAGAGGTGACTTGCCCAAAGCCACTCGGAGAAACAGCAGAGCCAACACAAAACCCGCTTCATAATGCGGCCAGTTACCCAGCCCGCCAGCCGGCTCTCCGGGAAGTGGGCCTCGGAACAGCCTCTGCTGGCTCGGAGTCGAGTGCTCTTCCACTTACACGCCGCTTAACGTTAAGTGTATTCAGAGCACTCAAGTTCTGGGCTTTACAAGCTACTTCTTTTATGAGTCGTTGCTAGTGTTTATAAAAACCACAGTTTATATAGTACCATTCCTTCCGCTAAGTTCTAAGTATGTTATTTTCCGTTCGCTCACTGAGAAAAGGGCAGAATTATCACCCTCAATGGAAAGTGTAAGAAACCGGCCCAGAGGGGGGGGGATTTGCCAGAGGAAACTCGGCGCCCCAGGACAGGTAAGTCCCCTCCATTCAAAGCAGGGCGCTGGCAGAGGCTGCTCACCCTGTCCACGGGCCTCGGGTCGCACTGCTCACACAGGTAATGCTCCACGTCTGCGTGCACCCCCATACAGTCACAGTGCTGCCAGACCTGCAGGAAAAGGTGCGGGGGTGGCTTAGACTCACCATAGAAGTGCTGGGGGCGGAGAATAAAGAGTTAACAACAGGAGACGGTCAAACAGGAGCAAACTAAGGGATAAGTGGGTGAGGGAAAATGAGGGATAAATGATAACATGGGAAGGAAGAACAAGGACTTGTCTGACCACAAGTATGCAGATTGGTTCCCACTGTACAGATCTGGGCAACGAGGTCGGAGACAGAGAACGGGAGACTGATTCAATAGCACCGCAGTATTGCTCACTAAACAATACACATCAGTGATGGGCTATTGTGAAAGGCTTCGCACTGACGAAGCGTTCACTTCCCCTCATCTAATTATTTCCTGCCAGCAGCCCTGTGTGTTGCTCATGGCTCCACTGGCCACATAAGGTGACAAGCTCAGAAAGAGCAAACGGGGATGGATGCCGGGGCTCAGCCCAGGCCTGGAGCCCTTTGTCACGAGCTCTCAGTGCACGTGCAGTGGGACGCTCTTTCTCAAGGAAAAGCACCACCCTAAATGCCAACATCCTGGGCCGGGTCCCGTGAGACGTGCAGTGCAAAGCGGGCAGAAAGAACGGGAGGCAGGAAAAGGAGGGACAGAAAGAACAAAAGAGAAGAAAATAAAAAGGGGGACAGACGACAGGGGGAAGCACCGGTGAGGTGACACCTCACAGAAACCAGGCAAAGTCCACGCTGACCGAGGCTGCCACGCCCACCCGGGGCCAGCCGCGTCGCTGAGCCGGGCGCCATGCTCGCCAGGACCGGCTCCGGCTTCCCGCCCTGACGCTCACCATGCACTTGTCACACTGGATCATGAGGCCCTCGTCCTTGTAGAGGCCGCAGACGCAGCGGATGACGTCGTCGTCCTTCTCGTGCCCGCTCTCCTTCTCAGACACCGAGGTCTCGCTGCTGTCGGCCTCACTCGCTGTCTCTCCCACAATCTCGTCGATCTGGGCTGAGGCCTCATGTCGGGCGTTGTAATAGGCCTTTCGCAGGCGGCAAACGTCTCTCCCAGTCGGGGACTTCCGCCCGTAGTACTTCTGCAGAAAGCGGGACAGAGAAGCTGTTTGCGCTTCTCACGGTGGCTGGAAGCACACCTACGCGGTGACGCCATTCTCTTCACCCTCCCGTGTGGGTGAGAAGCTTTTCAGTGCCATCAAACCCCGTGAGTGCCAGGCAGCTGGAAACAGCCGAAAGTGAGCTAAAACGCACAGGCGTCAGGGCCTGCCTGCACGGTCCCTTTCCCATGCGCTCTCCTGCTGGCAGGCAGCGCCTTCCGCAGGCCCTCTGAGCACTTGGTAAATACACAGACGTCGTGGGGGAGAAGCGCTCCGTCACCCTTGTCCTGACACATCCGGGACAGAGCCACGGGTTTTAAAGACATGTGGAAGCTGGATCTCAGGGGAAAGCGGGTTACGCTACAGACGGCTCGCATCCTTCTCTCGCACGCGTTTTCTTCCTTCACTCCTTGTCTTCAGCCTCAGTTCTCCCTGCATCTAGTTCCCTCTCAGGCCCTCAAACCCCTCTCCCAGGGGCTTCAAAGTCGCTGATGATTCCCTCTCTTCTACGCACCATACACTAGTCCGTCCTCTCCTTCTCTCATGAGTTTCACTTACTCTACAACCTATTCGCCTAACACTCAATTCCATTCTTAAGACAGATTTACAACTACTTGCCTGTACCTACGTCTGTGTGTTTCACATGTACTTATTATCTTGAGCAATGTAACCCTTGCCCTAAGGGTACTCAAAAACAACTGCTGCCTTTCTTAACCAGAAATACGAAGGTTGACAGAATAGAGTGAAAATCCTGAACGTCCTGGGACGGTTCCCTTCCGATCCCACTCCATAAGCCGAGCCTGAAGCCCGTGAGCAGTACCTACCTCTGCGTTCCGGAAGACCTTGAGCATGTCAGCATCGAAAGCCTCCACAGTCTTATAATAGCCGATGAGGATCTGCTTCTCGATGGTCGAAAGATCCAAGGGATCAGAGATCTTCTCATAGTAGTCAGCATTCCTGGAACACAGAGCCAGGTGTCAGTCTGCTACCCCCAGTCCTTTTCTAAAATTCCAAGAATCGCGCCACACGTGCGGACTTACTTTTTCTTTGGGGGGAGGTTCAAAAGCGGTGCTGCCAGTGCCTGTCGGGAAGAATCTGCAAAAGAATGCCAGGCTTAGTGGAAGGGCTGTAAGACACCAGGCAGGCAAGTATTAACTCTGAAACTGAAAAAGGAGAACCCCTAAAATTAAGTTAGAAAAAAAAAAAATCGAAGTTTTCTTTGGCAGCCTGACTATAAAAAATGCAAGGACTTTTCAGAAATGTGGGTCAAGACAGGGACCGGAAGGTACTTTCAGGATTAGTGAAGCGTAAGAGACACAGTACATACACTTGATACACAGCACGTGAGCTGGGTGATGAGGAAACTTTCTGTGAAGAAAGAGTGAGACATGGGAAATTACGAGGGTAGCTGGGCTGCTCTGGGCGGATTCCAGCTCCACTAATCTCACTACAGCGAAGACCATCTCATCCAAAAACTGTTTTCTAGTTCTCATTATTTCTCTGTTGGTTTGGATTCAATTAAATTCCAGATAATGAATAATATGTACTGTAAATATTTTCTAGAACGGTTAATTTGTATCACCAAAACAGCACTCACGCTGTGGGGCTACTTCACCTGCTACCTTACATCCCTTCTAGTAACTTCCTAGAGAGAGAAAGCCTTCGGTTCCATGCCCAGAACGCAGGGACAGGCACACAGACCGATTGCTGCCTAACACTTGTCAGATGGGGTGGCTGAGAACGCAGCGTGATCTTCTGGGAAGGTAAAGGGTACACGTAGGTGCCACAGAACTTGACATTTCAGGACAGCTTGGTCCCCCCTTTCCTCTCTATTACCTTAGGTTAACAAAACAGCAGAAAGCCACTAAACTATGAAAATAGCAGACAGAGAAAGAAAAAAGAAAAAAAATTCCTCAGAATTTAGGGAAAGGAAGAAAGACCAGCCAAGCTGATGGCACAAAGCAGCATTTGTTAAAATCTCTCACTGTAAACATCTCTAAATTTTCTGGTCATAGAAAGTCCAGACTTCTGGTCATAGGAAGTTTGTACATTACCAAACTTCCCACACCAAATTAAAAACTCTCTCCTCTAACCTTACCCCCAACACACACCCAAAAACTGTGCCTTGAAAAAGGAAAGTAGGGGAAAGGCGTTGGCATGAAAATGCTTTGTAAGTAATTTTCTTGCAGCTTTACATCCTTGGCCTTAATGCAGAGGTCAGAGCTTTGTGAACCCTCCGAAATATATGCAAAATTATGTAGATACACTTTTCTAGGGAAAGCGTCCACACCTTTATTATATTAGATTCTCAAAAATATCTGTCAAACAAAAAAGGTTAAGAACCACTTGTAATGTCACATGTTCGTATTTCTTTCTTAAATTGCTATTTCACTGCCTCATTCAGGAAAATTACATCCAAGACAGAGACCTGCTTCTTTCTATCCCATAGCTAAGAAATGTGATTTCTAAATACAGCTCTAGGGCCGGCTCAGTGGCCCAGGTGGTTGGAGCACCAGGCTCCTAACGCTGAGGTTACTGGTTCGATTCCCACATGGGCCAGTGAGCTGCGCCACGTGAGCAACAGGAGGTTGGCGTGAACTGCCGTAAGCAACCGTGTGCTGCCATGAGCAGTGGCCAGCATGAGTGGCCAGCAGCCGGCAAGAGCTGCTGTGAGCAGGCATCCGATGACCGGTGACCGACTGCCTCAGCCGGGGGGAGCACAAGGCTCATAATACCAGCATGGGCCAGGGAGCTGTGTCCTACACAACTAGACTGAGAAACAATGGCTTGAACCAGAGTGGGGGGTGGGGGGGTGGAGCAGAAAAATTGGGGGGGAAAAAATACAGCACTTAACTACGGTACAAATAATACAAAAAGTTGACATACAAGATGTAGGGACTTGAAACAATCCCCAAAGACTACATCCAGCCAGTCCTGTAACTCTCCACAGTCCTGACTCTAAACCGTCCCTTGTTCCGGTCTTGGATGTCGCAGGTGAGAGTAACGACTGTGTGGGACGGGGATGTGGCCACCTCACCTTTATAGGAGATGATCCCATCACAGATCTCTTTGAAGACCTGGGCGAGGCGGGCTGCCCGGGCCACTTCAATGTTCTCCTCTGCGGCTGCCAACCGTCTTGTGCGAACAGACCGGGCTGTCTGCAGGGCGGAGAACTGGGTCATGAAGACGTCTGCAAGGAGGAAGCGGAAATCAGCCTCAGGAAAACGGGAGCTCTATGTGGCTTCTCTTCCCCACGGGCTCCTGCCATGTGTTCTATTTTCCTCGACACTGGTGTCACCTCCCCCTGCAGCTGGCATAGTTATGTGCCCCGTCTGCAAGTTCCTGTCCAGGCAGGAAAGCAGACAGAGGATCCACTACCGCTGTCACGTCCAGGGACTTGCAGGCTGGCAAAGCTGTTTGGGGACGGGTGGGAGGGGGTTTCCTCCTGTTCCCTAGAGTAGAAACAAGGCAGCCGGAGACCTGGGAGGGACAGGTTACTGCTGACTGATGCTTGTATGTTTGGATCTTAACTGTTTTGGTCCAGACTAAAAGGAATCTGTGAATAGACTGTTTGAAAGTAGCTGAAAGCACCACTTTTGAGACAATCTTAGGAATTAACAGGACCGTTTCCCAGGCCTCACTCACCAGACTTGATGTTCCCGTCATCTCGGCAGATGCCATTCCAGCGGGTATATAATGACGCCGAGTGAATGTTATCAGTGGTGTGCTTCACTTCCTCCTGTTTCTGCCGAATCTTCTCCCAGTTTCGGACCAAGAACACATGATGCTTTAATACAAAGTTCCTGCCAAGAAAGAGGAAAGGTGTTCCTTTATTCATGAATTCAATCAGCATTTACTCCATGTCTGTTCTACGTAAGCCACTATTAAGATGTTATCAATGAATACTCAGTGAATTCAGCCTTTATAAAAGGAATTACATACAGGGCAACATTACTCAGTTTTGCATCTTGATTCTTTTTTCCCCCCACAAAACAGAAAACATTTCCCTATATTATTTATAGATGGCAATTGAAGCGGCCTGACTTGAAGGCAGAGCTTTGTGGAGGGTTTGTACAAATCCTAGAGGAAGTTGCTGAGATGCAGCACATACAGGCTGAGGCTCAGCTACGACAAGGAGCCTGGCCGGACGGCAGAGCAAAGGCATGTGAGATGGGTGCGTACTGGGCAAACCACGTTAGGGTGGGGCCTCCACACCTCTGAACTTAAAGGAGCCGTGCGTATCGTGACCGAACTTACACAAGCTTGACGATTCTATACTTTTTTACCCTAGCACACATATAAACAGACGTGACCTTGAATAAATCTCAAACTATGGGCCTCAGTAGGTGGAGATGAGACTAATTTTATAGTGCCTGACTCTGGCTCACATTGAAATCACCTGGGGAGCTTTATAAACCACAGATACCTGAGCTCCACCTCTGAGAATTCTGGTTTGAGGGCCCTGGGTGTGGCCTGGGCACCAGGAGTTTGTAGGCACCAAGGCTAACATGCAGCTCAAGTTGGAACCACTGCTCAGGTTATTTCTGTTTTACTCAAGTTTAAACTTTCTATCCCTCAAAGTGTAATAGGATAAACGGGGCTAAAATGATAGTCAAATCACACATAAGGACGAACTTTTGAAGACCCTGGATTCTTAACCTGTTCTGGCCATGGATTCCCCGGCAGCCTGAGGAAGCCTGTGTAACCTTTCTCTGAACAATGTTTTAGACGTACTTTAAAAATAATATAAAATTTTAAGTAATTTTAACACATAGGATTAAAAGGCAACTAAACATACTGAATACTGTTTTTGGAATATTAAAAAACCTGAAAATGTGATATAGAAATAAACATTAATTTTGCATACATGACAGATCTAGTTGTGGCTTTAACAGCCCTAAAAATTCTGAGGTGGAGATGAATGTAAGTGATATTCTGAGATACTTGGAACACCTATAACATGACATGAAAACCTGAACGTGGTGACGAAGTCACGGAAACTGCAAATACGACACACACGCATACACGCACGCACGTGCACACACACACTTTTTTTTTTTTTTTTGCCTACAGGTTGCAGTCGAAGGAAATGCTAAATTTCAGTTAGAAATTAGGGAAAATAAAGACAATTTTTCCCCACTCTGAGCTCACCGATCCCCTGAATCCTTGTTTCAAGACGTGTTCAACTACACAGATGTTTAATAATGTTTAAACTGACGAGCAAATGACGTTAATTTAAGTTCAGTGAAGAAACCTCCTTCTTACCTCTCCCGATTGGACATCGGCTTCATTTGTAACTGGGGGGTCAATCTTGTTGGGGTGTTGATGTTCTCACTGGGTTCCTCAGAGAGGTGGCCTCTCTGAAAAAGACGGATCAGATTGCAGGAAAAGGAAAGTTCGATCAGAGATCAACTCGAAGAGCATTAAAACGACGCTAAAGACACCACCCGTGGGAGTCCCCCAATTTCAGCAACCGCCTTAAGTGGCTATTTGAGGAAAGAGCCGGGAGATGGTTATTCACCCTTTTTTTCAGCTTGTGCTTAGACTTCCTCTTCTCCTTGGACCGCCCGGACTTTCTGTGTGTGGCCACAGTCTGGCTGCTTTTGCTGCTGGGGAGCCCATTCATGCGCTGGCTCTTGCCTCCAATGATCCCTCGGCATTTCTCAAAGCCACACTTACACAGTTGCTTTGAAGAAAAGAGAATAATGCTTATAGCCTGCCATCTCATTCACAAGTTCAAACAGGATGCCTGAGCATCTAGACACCCAAAAGTAAGTCTAAATCAAGGCATTTTCACATAGAGGAAAAAACTGATGGAGAGTAAAATAAATACAAATGAGTTTCTACTGTAATAGAAAGATTACACGTTGGGAAAACTCTACCAGAATAGTTAAGAACTGACTGCAGACCAAAAACGATCGGGCAGTCTGTTCCTGCAGTGCTACAAGGGACCTCTGTGTCCTAGCTCAGTGGAGTGAAGAGAACAATTTTTCCCCAATGAATGGCTACAGATGAGCAATGTTTCCTGAAGGCCTGTATTCTACAGGGCACGGTGACAAAGCCAACCTCCCCTCTTATATTTATTCTTCTTACCTGTTTTTCAACGTTAAAGGAATGAAAGTTGTAATCGTAAGTGAGCTCGGTACCAGCTGGCATATCTTTCAGGGCATACAGTCCGATCCGGTACACGCCATTAACAGACCTAGAGAGAAAGGCAGAGTAGAGGCAGAGGCTTACTGCCACGCCTGGAAACTACCACCACTGGTGCACGGATTTCCAATTTGCCTGTTTCTGTCTCCAGTCACTCGAGTTTGCTGGCCAATCTTTCCCCCCTCAGTCTGTCTCCTGTTCTATTCCGCCTACAGGATACTGTCAAACCAACAGTCCTAAATCAGTTTCCTGGAAAACATGCTCTATGTTGCCGATTCGAATAGGTCTAACTTTTCCTGCTCGGTATTCAAAGCTCCTCTAAAACATGGTTTTAGTTCAGTTATTAACAAGTAAGTTAAAATGGCTTCCTATCGCATCCCTAAGAAAAGCTTATAGTTCCCACTGATCTCCACCTTTCTCACCTGTACGTGAGTCTCTTTTGTTGTTTTACAGTAAGTTATAATGATCTATCGTGCCCAGTTCTAGATGCTTTATATAATTATAGCTAACATTTATAGAGTGCTTATTATATTAGTTATAACATTCTGTTGCACTAACTTATTTAATCCACCCAACAACTGCATTAAAAAAGGTACCATTATTAGGTAGTATTATAACCCCCTTTTCTGAGGCACAGAGAGGGTAAGTACTTGCCCCCAGCAAATGGCTGCAGGAATTGTTTCAAGTCAAGGCAGTCTGGCTTCACAGGCTTCCCCACTACGTCATACTGCTAACAAGTTGTCATTCGGCCTCAGAACAACCCTATGAGGCAGGTGCTACGATTCCAATTTTATATATGAGGTTACATGTGGCTTAGATATTCTGTTCACAGTCACACAGCAATTGCATTAAAAACTAGGGGGTTAAAACCTAGTCTGTTTGACCCCCCAAACTTCTCTTCTCTTCCTTTCTGCTTCTGCCCATGTAGGACACATCCAGGTTTAGCTTGGATACTCCCTTATCAAATGTGAATTTCTCTAACCTTCAGTTTTTGGTATTCTTTTTTTCTAAATTCACAAAGCATTTTTCAGTCTACACCAGAGAATGGAAAAATGTGACAAACTCCCCCCATGTCTTTGTAAATTTTTACTGGCATACAGCCACACCCCAAAGTTTTGTATCATAACATTTAAAATTTGATTATATACTGTATTAATTTTTTTTTTTTACAGGATTTTATTGGGGAACAGTGTGTACTTCTAGGCCTTTTTTTCCAAGTCAAGTTGTCCTTTCAATCTTAGGTGTGGAGGGTGCAGCTCAGCTCCAGGTCCAGTTGCCGTTTTCTACTTGCAGGGGGCACAGCCCACCATCCCTTGCAGGAGTCGAACCGGCAACCTTGTGGTTGAGAGGACACATTCCAACCAACTGATCCATCCGGGAGCTCAGCGGCAGCTCAGCTCAAGGTGCCGAGTTCAATTTTAGTTGCAGGGGGCGCTGCCCACTATCCCTTGCGGGAGTCAAGGAATCGAACTGGCAACTTGTGGTTGAGAGGATGCGCTCCAACCAACTGAGCCATTCGGGAGGCAGCTCAGCTCAAGGTGCCGTGCTCAATCTTAGTTGCAGGGGGTGGAGCCCACCATCCCTTGCGGGACTCGAGGAGTTGAACCGGCAACCTTGTGGTTGAGAGACCACTGGCCCATGTGGGAATCGAACCGGCAGCCTTCGGAGTTAGGAGCATGGAGCTCTAACCGCCTGAGCCACCAGGCCGGCCCTAAAAATGTTTTTTTAGGGGTATAACTTACATGGAGTTGAATACACAAAGCTTAAATACATAGCTTGCTCAATTTTATATATATATATATACCTCTGTAAACTCCCAGAAAGCTCCTCTCCCAACCAGTACCCTCCCCACAAAGGACTGCACTATTCTGATCTCTATCACCACAGATTAGTTTTGACCATTTTGAACTTCAAATAAATGGAACCTCAACCGCTGTTTCTTCAAATATTCTGTTTCTTTCTCTCTGTTCTCCTTCTGGGACACTAACGAAGCATATGTTGGTCTGCTGATGGTGTCACGGAGGTTCCTTAGGGTCTGTTCTCTTCAATCTTTTTCCTTTCCGATCCTCAGACTTGATAATTTCCATTGTCCTATCATCTAGTTTACTGATTCTTTCCATCTTTGTTTAGTGTATCTGCCTTTAAGTCTCTATTAGGGACAAGTCCTGTTGAGTTATTTTTTTCCTTTGAATGAGCCATTCTTTGCTATTTCTTTGTATTCCTTATGATTTTAAGTTGAACACTGGACATTTGAATTTAATAATGTGATAACTCTGGAAATCAGATTCTCCCCCTTCCCCAAGGTTGGCTTTAAAAAAATTTTTTTTGTGTGTGTGTGGTTGTTGTACGCTATCTCTCTACCAAGATCAGCCCGAGGTGTAAACTCAGTGTCTTCTTATGTCTGTCCTGAGCCTTTCCTTGGATATGCACAGTCACATTAAATTTTCCCCCATATATGCAGTTGCTTTTGAATGACCTAATCTTTAATGCCTGGCTCACGAAAGGGGAAAAGTGAAAAATGAAGGGGGGAAAAAGAGGGCACTGGCCCTTTAAATCTCCCGGAAGTTACTTCAGCTGGAGGGAGAGGTGCTTGCAACAACCTGGCAACTGACAATCAGAACAGATCCCAGTATTTGGAGGACAGGGTCCTTTTTACCCACCCTGGTTTCTGCAAACTGTGCACAAGCTGTTCCAGGAACACGCGTACAGCTGCCTGCCATGTGGCTGGTGATGGAAGATGGGCAGCTGCGACTGCTCTAGGAGCTCAAACTGACTCAAACAAACTGCGATTTACCATCGCAGCCTCCCCTGGCAGTTGCGAGCCTTCAACAGATTCTACAATTCCAGAATCGTTCTACCAGACCGATGGTGCCTGTGCAATTGTCTAAGGGGAGGTCGATTTCTGGTGCTTCCTACTCCACCATCTTCCCAGAATTCTCTCCTATCCTATTCTCTTTTTTGAATTGTTTTTCAGATGTGTTTTTTTTTCTTCTCAATTGTATTCTAATCTATTGCCCTTGTTTTTATTTCTCATTGTGACAAATCCAGTGGGCTGACAGGAGAAGAACCATGTAACACAGTGCCTGGGACATAATAAGGTGTCAGTAACTAGTAGGTATTATTATTGTTTCCTATACACATACACATACTTATAATTTCCTGGGAGTGAGCAGTTAGGCTGAAGTGAAGACGTATCAGAAGCTTACTCTCTGCCTGGAGGGCCTAGTAAATGGGAAACTGCCTGCGCCGCTTTGTGGCAGCTGAGTGACACTGTGGACAGATCAATCTCTGGGTGCCCTCACTGCCTCTGCTCTGCTGGATTCTTGGCTTCACCTCCCCTGCTTCCTTACCATTTCTGCATCTCACAGTTCGGGTCACAGCTGTGGTTGATGAATCGAGCCTCATTTCCCATGCGGTAACTGTCAATCACCATCCCGCTGTCCAGGTTCAGACAATAGTGGTCACTGTGATTGTGATACTGCTCAATCATCCTGTTCCTGAGGAGAGACATGATGGAAAGCCACTTACTGGTTAAGCTGAAAGTCATTTCCAATGTTCCCTTTTCCATTCTAACCTGGTACCTTTGTCACCTTACCGGGTACCATCATTCACTACTGTACCTGAACTCCTGCTCGCTGACAACCTCCCCTAGGTATTCAATGATGAACTGCCCGGCTTTTAGGGGTTCTTTGGTTCTGATTCCCCAACCTTTTTCCTCAGCTCGAAATCGTTCTAGACATTGCACCCACTCATGCCTCTGTATCCTCTGGTTACAGCACTGCTCACCACAGGGGCAAGTGTTGGGGGAACACTCGGCAAAGATCATTCTGGAAAGAAAAGGAATAATTGCATGTCAATTAACATTATATATGCCTTCATGAACCCACCTAATGTTTTGTAGGAATTTTTAAAAAGAATACATGAAATTATTTTAATAAGGTTAGACTGGTTAACAAGGTAATATTGTGGTTGCCTCAATGTCCTGAATCAATTCAAAACATTTACCTTTCATGGTCATTTTGACTTTGGGGAAGAGCCAGAAGTCGCATGGTGCCAGATCTGGTGACTATGGTGAATGAGAACACACCGTAATGCTTTTATTTGACAGAAATTGCCATACGAGAAGTGATGTGTGACATGGAGCTTTTCTGTTGTGATCACAAAATACAGTGAACGCTGCTGCCGAGTGCCATCCAACAGAAAGGCAGGGATCTTCAATATGGGAAGTGACACATCAAACCTTAGTAACAGTGGGTGACAAGTTTCAACTTGTTTGGTGTAGTCAGTCGGGTGTGAGCTATGGTTGAGGGAAGGTGTATTTTAAAGTGTGCCATAAATCATCCTCCATCATGACAATGCTCTGTGTCACACATCACTTCTAGTATACAGCAATTTCTGTCAAATAAAAACATTATGGTGTGTCCTCATCCACCTTATTCACTGGATCTGCCACCCTGTGACTTCTGGCTCTTCCCCAAAGTCAGAATGATTCAGGACATCGAGGCAGCTACGACAGTGCAACTAAAGACACTCAGAAAGAGGACTTCCAGAACTGCTCCAGAAAGTGGCAAGAATGATGGGATAAGTGTTCGAAGCGAGGAGGAGTATTTCCAGGGGAATTATTGGCAATGTGTCTTTTACTGTAATAATTTTTTTAATTTAAACATTCACCATATTGTTTGATCACACCTCGTACAATGCCAAGACATTTATAGTGATGTAGGTAGATAAAGTAGAATTTCCCCACCGGCATGCTGAAGCAGGAGGTACTGAAACACTGACTCCCCCAGCCATCAGGACAGATGACTAGAGACCAAAGAAGCAGCTGTCCTTGGCCAGAAAAACTATCCAGGAGTATTGGTGTGCATTTCAATGGGTCCTTTTGCTGTAAATTTGCTTATGTTAATACTGAAACCAACAAACTATCTGTACTCCTTTATCTCCATCAGACATTTCCATTTTGAAATCTCATTGTCATTTTAATATCAATGGTCCCAAATGAAAATCATAATTTTTATCTCTAAACCAGTCACACTGCACACTCGCTATCTCTGAAAATAACATTACCACCTCTTACTGACATCACTGACTCAATCATGTCTGTATTTGTCGCATGCTAATGGTTTATTAAGCCAGCTTTCCCCTCAAATATGTCATGTCCTCCTTCTCTCGCACTGCCATCAGCCTACTTTATTCTCTCATGGCTACTTATTGAGACCTAGGAATGTTTCTACAGCTCTGCTTAATACTTTATGAACTTTGTCTCACATAATCCTCACAAAAACCCCCCATAGAAAAAAAGGTATTATTATTTTTATTAGAGGGGTTAAATACCTTTCCTCAGGAATCACAAATAGTAAGAGGATTAAAACCTGGGTACATAAGACTCTAAATCTCATTCTTTTTCTGTTATTCTATTCATCCCATGGATCATCTGAATGTGTGTCCCCCCAAAATTCATAGTTGAAGCCCTACCCTCTGCCGTGACGGTATCTGGAAGCAGGGCCTTTGGGAGGCAGACAGGGAGTGGGGACCTCACGAGGGGATCAGTGCCCTTGCTAGAAGGGAAGACAGAGATCTCTCTCTCACTCTCTTCCCCTGAGTGTGCACTGAGGAAAGACCACGTGAGCACATAGGGAGAAGGCAGCTGTCTGTAAGCCAGGAAGTGGGTCCACGCCAGACACCGAATCTATTGGCATCTTGACCTTGGACTTCACAGCCTCCTGAACTGTGAGAAATAAATGTCTGTTGTTTAAACCGCTCAGTCTGTGGTATTTTGTTATGGCAGCCCGAGCAAACTACAACAGCCCAACAACTATGTTTGTGCAACTTCTTGAGGAAAAGTCTAAGAGGCTATTTAACGTTTCCCTCCAAATGAAGTGTCTTACAAATTGCAAAGCCTACACTTTTAGAGGCGTCAGTTTAGCACAGTACCGATTGAGGCAGTCGTCCACACAGCCTTTCCCGGTGTCATCATCTGGCTTCTTACAGTTACAGGTGGGAGCCTCGTAACCAGACAGGGGTTTGACATCAACGTAGACATCTTGAGAGAAGACAGCAAAGAATAATTTGTGAAAATAAAGGATAAGAAGAACACTGATGGTAGGGAGACAGAAAAAACAGCTCCCAAGTTACTCACTTGAACGGATTTTTTTATATAGGGGGACATCTGGCTTTTTGTATAGCTGGAAGAAAAAAAAAGAAAAATCTTGATATAGCATTAACTTCAAATGCCAGACAACAGCATTAATCACTGAAAATACAGGAAATTATCCATGTGCTCTGCCCATATGGAAATATTTACAAGATTTTCTGGGTTGGACACATTTGAGAGAAACTCTTGGTGCGATCACTTTTTTCCCTGAAATAAAAGGTGACTTACTAGATCAGGGTAAGAGAGAACTAGACTCACAGAAGATATATAAATATAAAATAGTTTAAAGAAAATGCATTTTGAATTATATGTTGCTTCAGCATGTTGTTGGATAGACTAATGAAAATCACACTGCAGATCAAAGCTATTCATTTGGATAAATTAAGATTCTATTTCCCTCTGAAAAAAAGGGAAACCTGGCCTAGGGCTTTTCAGATGGTCTAAGTAGGTATATGAAATTAAAAAGATGAGTACCCTTGCTTTTTCAGGGTGGGTATTGCAGGAAAACACATTTTACATTTTCATTAAGGCAATTAATTTAGTGAATAAAGAAGCTGGGGCAGGCAGGAAAATGAAACTCTCACACTGTAATCAAGAACACATTAGGAGGAAAAAAAAAGAATGTATTAGAAGAGAGTTGGCCAGTGTTTTACCATAGAAGATAGTATAAAAAAGTAGCCACTTGGTGTAAGCTCAGTGCCTTGGTCTATAAAAATAACCCCACTATCGTTTTTCAGTGGGTATAGTCAAAGCACTGTCTCCCTCATTCTTATGAACTCTCTGAGACAAATATGTAAGCTATGATCCTCTCAGAATTCAAGCAAGGCCACCAAAGAAGAGAGTGCAGAAGAAAATGTCCATTGCTTTTGGCGTTCCAAAATTAAACTTTGATGGAATTCTGGCAAAACTCAGGAGCTTATTCACCTCACTTGCATGACTATTTTTATTTCCCAGTGGTGGAAATGTATGGGGTCTTGGGGCTATAGCTTAATACAAAAATTACTGGGGGAAACTTTTCCATTAGGAAAGCAAGAGAAAAACAGCACCTTCCTATTTTTAGTTCCCAGTATATTTCAAGATCTTTTAAAAGTAGAAGAGTGTTAAACATTTTCCCTCTTTCCTTTGGTAGAAGAATTCTTTTTGTATGTGAAAAATAAATTCCAAACTGATGGGAAGGAGCCAACAAAAATAAAGCCTGAAATTTCTTAGTGCTGCTGGCAGTACATTTAAATTCTCTGGAGACCTGCAGCCAAGAGGATTCTTACAGAACAGAATCTTTGCTACCAAAATAAAAGTCCAGAATAATAACAGAAGGTTGCCTAGGGAAGTAGGAACTTACTGCTATTTTGAAGTATGAGTAAAGGCAAATAGGTCACATTAAATATGGATGCAAATTCATTTTTTAGAAGTCTCTAACCTTCACAGGGACACTTCTCTATACCTCCTAAAATGAAAGCATACCAAGGAAGCAGAGAAAAAGACTTGTACCGCCCCCCCCCCCCACCACTTAAGAATGAAACCTGGTAAGACAGGCTCATTGTACCTGATTATGTTTCCATTGCCAAAGGATGTCATAGGGAAGCTGGAAGTCAATTCTCTTTTGCCTTAGATACTTTCCTGAAACAAACAAAGAAATACTATAAATGTCAATGTCTATTCATAAAAGGGCCTAATAGCCATAAGAGCTAATATGCACTGACTAGAAAAATAAAGATTTAATTTTAATTTTATGGAGTTTTTCCATCACCAATTTTTATTTTAGCTACTATTTTCTGCCATGTAGTATATGTTAAAGATATATTTTAATAGTAGCCTATATAAGACAACGTAGCCAATTTACTACCAACAATACGCAGGACATTACGAAGCAAATGAAATACTAAGAACTGTCTGATTAGTAAGATCCCTCACTGAGCACCCGCTCCCCACTCTCCTCCATCACTGGACATAATCGACGGGGGACTATAAAGAGGGGAAGTAGCAGAGTTTTCTAAAATGGCAGTCCCTGAACTTAATCTAGTGTTTACATGGAAATTTACGATCTGTTAGTTTTTTTCCTATTAAAAAGCACCACTAGTTTTTAATATGTAAGATATGTCAACTTCAAAGGCTCCTCAGGGAGGTCGCCTCAGCTTCCTTACTGCCCTTGACGCGCTGTCACGATAGGACTTACACTTTCCCGAGTTATTTGGATACTGGTCCTGATGGTTGTGTCTAAAAGTGATGCCAGAGGTGAAACTACTTTAATACGACTACTGAGACGTTACACGCATTGTCATTACGCTGACACTCGTCCTAAAGGTGTAAAGCAATGGCGGGTGAAACTGCAGGCATCTGCGTGTAAATCGAGGCAAGTGGCACCAAACTGCATGAGCAAAACGAAGCCAGCAGAAACGACTGTGCCGGCTCGTCAGGATGCGCTTGATGAAGTGACAAAGATTAGGTTAAACCCTGACCCGAGCCAAACCGTGTAACCATCCACAGGACACGGAGGCAGTGCGCATAAAGCTGCATTCGGAGGCGTGACACTGTCACATGAAATGCACTGTGCAAACACGGGAACAGAGGGCTGAATTAGCTGCTTTGCTAATGACCACCATTTTTACTTGAAAGAACTGACGAACTCCAGTCATGCTGACTTAGGAACTGAAACAGAGGCCAGTGAGCTTGTTACTCCTAGAAACAACTGAAAATATCTGTTTCCAATGATAACATGCAAGTCGGAAGTGAACACTGGGAGTTTGGAAGACTCGATGTCCACTACCGTGAGACTCTGTTTTCCAATACTTAAAACTTTCTCATAAAATAAGTGGCAACACAAACAAATGTGAACTGTTTTGGATACATATAGGGAATGGAAGAGCAATAGAATTCAACAAAGCAGTATTTTTTGATGACCAATGCATGAAATGATAAAAATCAGACATGGGTAAAAATCCATTTAAAGTTCAAGAAAGACAAATGGCTATTAATGTAACAGAATACAGAAAGTTCATTGATTTCAAACTCTACACTGCAACGCGCCTTTAAGAAAATACTACATTTATATTTTTACTGTCAAAGAATATCTACAATTACCTAAAATTATGAAAATATTCTTCTCTTTTACAACTTTTTATCTGTGTGAGGTCAGATATCTTCATGTACTTAAACCAAAATAACATTCCAACAGATGGAATGCAAAAACAGATTAGAAAATCCAGCTGTCTTATATTAAGACAGACATTAAAAACATTTGCAAAAATGTAAAATAAAGATACTTTTCTCATTAAAAAATTTTTTGGAAAGTTATTTTTTTATAAAAATGTTATTTTAACATGTACTGTATAATGAGTTTATTTATTGACAAGTCTGATGACACAGCAGCATGGGTTACAGGTATATCTAGGAAGAAATAACTATGGAGGTAAGGTAATATAATAAGATTCCGGGGTTACACCTGGTAGAAGTCTAGAGTCCAGCTGCTGATAGGGAAACAAAGCTGAATGTATAACTATGAGGCCTATAATGAGAAACTGGAAACAACTTAAAGGTTTACCAATGGGAAGTAAGCTTTGGTACATTTGAATACGAGCTACACAGCTATTAAAGCAAAATGAGGTGTATATTTACTCACATGAAACATATTCTCCAAGTTGCAGAACAACATTATAGCACGGGCTCATTTTTTTAAAACTTAAAACAAAGTTAACTAGCTATATATGATGGGGTCTGACTGGGGAAAGGCATGAGGGAACTTTCTGGGGTGATGAGAACGGCCTTGGGAGGGTTTGGGTTACACAGGTGCATGGAAAATCTAAAAACCTCAGCAAATGTACATTTAAGATTTGTGAATTTTACTGATGGTGAATTCACCTCTAAAGAAAAACGTATAAACAAATACTGAGATCTTGGTCCTGTGTGTATGCTGAAATATTTCGGGGGAAGTGTATCAATGCCTGCAGTATACTGTGAAATGCATTAAAAAATAAGATGGATTAATAGATGGATAGATAAATATATGATGAAGTAAATAAAGTCAAATGTTAATGACAAAATCTAGGTGAAGTGTTCACTAAAATTTCTCCTAACGCTGAAGGCTGCGGGTTCAATTCCCATATGGGCCAGTGAGCTGCGCCCTCTACAGCTAAGATTGTGAACAACAGCTCTCCCTGGAGCTGGGCTGCCGTGAGCAGCTGGAGGTTGGCGTGAGCTGCCGTGGGCTGCTGTGGGCTACTGTGTGCCACCAGGAGCGGCTGCCAGCCAGCATGAGTGGCTGGCAGCCGGCAAGAGCTGCCGTGAGCTGCTGTGAGCGGTCAACCGGTGACCGACTGCCTCAGCCGGGGGGAGCGCAAGGCTCATAATACCAGCATGGGCCAGGGAGCTGTGTCCTACACAACTAGACTGAGAAACAACGGCTTGAACCGGAGGGGAGGGGGAAAGCGGAAGAAGGGGGGGAGAAAAGTTCATAATGAAGTGTTGGAAAAAGACAACTATACAGGAAAAAGTTTGAAAGGGTATATGCTAAACCATTATATCTTTAGGAAGGGAGACTTTATCTTTTAACTCACACTCGTTTATATTAGAATTTTTTTATCAGTACGTACTGCTTCTTAAAAACAATATAAAAATAATTTTTAAGAAAGTCAAAATTGGTCATAAGATAGGACTGTTAAAAAAGAGACAACAGGCCCCAAACGGAGTCAGTTGTGCTAAGCCTACATCACCACACTTAAGATTTAATTACAGTTTCAACCTTCCCTACGAATGTAATTTCCTGGTTAGCACTAGTGGGGTAATCCGCCTGACAGACCCCTCCCCTCTCCCAAAGAAAGGTGACCATGCTTGAAATGATCCTTTCTTTTGTGTCTGATGACTTCCTGTCCCACCCCTTTCTGTCTTTAAAAGTCTCCCATTTTGCACAGCAACCTGGAGCTCTGTTCTGTCCGCTGGACGGGATGCTGCCCGATTCATGAATTGCTGAACAAAGCCAATTAGCTCTTCCAATGTAGTCAGCTGAGCTTTAAAAGGAAAAAGCCCTGAACGTGAAGAGTTAACTCTTTTCCTTACCAGTAATATCTCACGTGTTTACTGTAGAGAAGAGGGTGTAAAAGAATGAAGGAGATCGTAAGTTTTGAATTTTTTAAAAGAATACCTTTTCTTTTTTTTCTAGGAAAGAAATTTCTACATCTACTTCCACTAATCTCAAAGAACAATTTCCTGCCACAGCCGCCTGACATCGCGCCTGTTCCCAGCAGCGAGGATCCACGGTGGTTAACGATGCTTTTCCTGGTTATTTGTATCCCTCCTCTCCAGTCCCTATATTGAGAGTTGGAACAAAAACATGGTTCCTCCCCCGAAACGTTCTGAAACCAGAGCCAGCTAATGCACGGCTAAGAAGTGAGCCCCACCTAGAGATTTTCTTTATCAAATCCTGCTGGAGCGGATACTTCGGGGGAACCTAGGCAGGAGCTCCTTATTTGGGGAAAAAATGCTTCTTTCGCTAATCTTTGTTTGAAAAATGGGGGGAAAATCATTTAAATCCCAGGTGCAAATTAGATGAAATCTAATATTTTGGTGAATTTTTCATACTGTGTGCTCAAGCCTTGAGATCGTAAGTCCTGCCACCCAACACTACGGAAGGAGCAAAGAAATCCTTTCCTTTTCTCTCTGAAAGGTGGTCATGTTTTCCTTTAAATGGGACTTGTAAATTACTTCTTATTTTCAAAGCCTACTTATCATTAGTAGGTTCTAGGAAATAGGTAAATCTGTTGAAAATCTGTTTCCACTGCTATGACCTCACTAGTAAAAACAAAAGGCTTTTTCAAGAGAACTTTGGCATTAAGCCCAGAGAAAATGGCACTTAATTCTTACCTTCATTAAGTGCGCACTAGCTGAGTTACCGGCTGAGAACTAAGCCTTGTAACTCTGGCCTGTAGCTAAACCGCTCTCCAGCCGCCCGACACAGAAGTTACAGCCCACGGATCCTCAGCGCAGAACCTGTCCTTGTCTGCTGCTCTAAGTCCCCCTGGTGCCGGGCCCTCTGGGGATTAGATAATGGGGCCATAGAGACGAGCCCCACGGTCAGGACGGTCAAGGGAGCACAGCTGAAGAGAAAACACTCTGCAGGTGGGACTCACATCTTCTGCACAGGAAAGGTGTTCCTGAGAAAACGCTGTCATCCACACTCAGCAACTTAGCCTCACTGCTCCTCTTCTCTCATTTATACAACAATAACTGTTCAAGTTCTACTCTGTACCAGACACTGGGAAATCAGAGGAGAATAAGACATGTGCCCTGTACTCCTGGAACGTGTAATATAACGGGGGAGGCAGATAATAAGTGAGTAAACATACAGTCATTACAGAGTCTAGGAAGAAAGACAGGGTCCTTGATACAGAATAAAGAAAGGGACCTTCTTTGGTGGGAAAACCAGGAAAGAAATTTTAAAGAAAATGATAGTTAAGCTGAAACTGACATTAGGCTCATCCTTAAAGGGTGAGAAGAAACCAATCATGGGCAGAGTTTGAAGAAGAGGTTTCCAGGCAATGGGAGTAATAAGCATGACGATCGTCTGGTGGGAAATGGCTGGTACGTTCTTTTGAAAGAAGACCAACATGACCTCATACAGTAAACAAGGAGCAGACAGGAACGGAGGTGGGGGCTGCTGGGGCAGTCAGGGCCAGGCCACCCCTCAAAGGCAGGCTCCGGAGTTTGTAGCTGACTCGAAGGCGGAGCCACCGGAAGGTGTTAAGTGTCATCCAGTTCAGCTGAGAAAACCATCTCGTGTCACTGCGTGGACAGCGGAACGCAGGGGCGAGCGGGGAAGTGCACAGACCTGTCGGAAGGCTACTGCAGCAGCCCGAGCAAAGGCGGAGAGGCACGGAGCTGGGCGCTGGCAACAGAATTTGGAGAGAGTAGGAGACAGTTCAAGCATGGAAATAACAGAACTTGGAGACGGACTGGATAAGGTGCTGAAAGAACGACAGGAATCTGGGATGACGTCCAGGTACCTCCTGCTTGTCGGACACGCTTCATAGTAAGATCCTAGAAGCTACTATCACCCAAATGCTAAACAAAGCCTCAACATTTTCTCCAAAAATAAACAGAAAGTGAAATCTTGCTCAATTTTCAAGCAGCTCTATAATGATCAGGGAGAGCAGTGGGCCTTCTTCCTTTGATTATTACATACCCATAAGTCATCTCACCCCTTTGAAACACTTGAAACCGAGCTGCCAAGTAGTTGGCTTTTCCTATAGGATGTACTTAGGGAACCGAATGCTCCAGATGGATGTTGCTTACTGAAACTCCAGTGAGGAAGTTACGTCATTCTGACTCCTCGACAGCAAAGAGTTTGCAGGATTCCTCAGAGTGCGTATACAAACTAATGGTAAAGAAAGAGCTCGACCCCACTGGAGATACAGAAGACCCTTCGCCCAAACTCGAGAAACAGCATTTCTTCTCAGCAATGTCCTGTGTACTGATACTCACCAACATGAATGGGGGCGGGGAATAACCCGTACTCATGCTCTCCTGGGGCGTACTCCAGCTTCTCCTTCTTTAATTGGATCAGTCGGCTCTTTGGGCTATGATAAGACAAGAATGGAAAACAGTCAGAGGCAATGCAATTTCCTCACTCTATCAAGAGGATTTAACAGTGGCTTAAGTCTTAAATACACATTTCTGGGGGGACAGATGTCAAGTACTTTCAAATATTTTTAAAACCTACATTTCTGGAATAGCCTTTTAGGAATGATACATTCAGCTAAAACAGGAACGAAGCCAAGCCGACATTTACCCTGCTGCCATTAGGGTAGAAGCAAGCACGTAACAGACAGTAGTCAGGGAAATAAACATTTGGCAGCCTGAGATGAGCAAACATACAAAACCACAAGAAATTCCAGGCTCACCTGCATAGTTCTAGTCCCCCAAATAAATGAGCCCTGAATACATCCCATCAATTACTCACTGGCTCCCTAACAAAAATGATTCCATCCTTGATTCTGCAACCCTGATGTCTACGGTACGTGACACCATCAGGGGTCTGCGGATCACGTGAGCAACTGTCTCCCTCGTTCCTGGCCAGGTCCGGCTGCGCGGCTAGGTGCAGCATGGCCGCTTACTTCCCTGTTGCTGATAACAACGTGGCCTCTCATTTGTTTAGTACTCTGCTCTGTGTGAGTGCTGCGGGCTGGCAGGTTAAGAGAGAGCATCTGGCTGTCTTTGTCAGTTCGTCCGAGACTGAACACGGCCAGCGTTTTCTGTGCTTCTCATTTGACTGTGAGCCACTGTTCATCGACATCACTCAGGAGGAAAAGCTTCCAGCCTGTAGGACTGAAGCGCGGCCGCTGCAGACAGGAAGCTGGACGCCGGTTCTGTGACAGGTGCTCACTTCTGGCCTATGGCTTAAGCTGCAAAGGGACGCCTCGTTCTATGTCTATGTGTATAAATAACATGAGACTCCTTGTTCTATGTGTGTAAATAAAAACACCCTTTTGGTTTTCTTATCAAAAGAAGGCAATGTGCCTCTATTTATAGAGGTGACCCATTCAGGATTTGTGGCCAGCTTTCTCGCTCCATGGTAATGAGCAGTTTTACTGATTTATCATTTGGATGTAATACAGGGATATCTAATCCAGACAGGCAAACCCGCCACCAAACTGGAGAAAGAGTATATAAGTACTTCAGAAAGAAACGTAAAAAGCTAGGATTCCTAACAATCATTAATTGCTATTGAATTTAGCTTAAATATTTCTTGGCGTTAAGCACTATTCACCTTATTTTCAAGTCATGTCACCTTTAATCTAGGCCCCAAACTTAAAATAATAAACCTATTAAGATGTCTTCTATCCTCAAACTATCCCTGAAGTTGCCCAGACAGCTGCTGAGGGAGTCACAAGAAGGGCCTGTCCCCCACTTCATGCCACACACATCACTATTCCAAGAGCTTCCTGTCCGGCAAATCAACACGAAGTCCAAGTTCCCTAGTTAATTACGTTAAGCCGTATTTTATTCATGTGCGTACGTCTGAGCTACTGCGTATTTTGATGGTTGAACAAAATCGTACTAACGTTCCTATACTGCACCGGAACAGTAACTGTCAAAACTTTATCCTCTTTGTCAAGAACATTTGTTTTTCTAGGTTGGATTTTCCTTGTCAGTTGGTGACAATCATAACATACGTTTTATTGGATGTATCAGAAGGGTCTGCAGAATTGTCAGTGCCTTCACTTTCTATGTTTTCATTCTCTGAGTAACTTTTGGTTAAATCTTTATGAGTGATTTATAAAGGACTCCATTTCCATTCATTATGATATTATTTATAATTACAATAGGTTAACCAAAGCCACTCACTCTTATCTAAAGGTGGTTTCTGATTTGTTTCATACAATTGCCTAAAAGCCACAGCTAGAAGCAAAAACCAATACTGTCGGAAGAAACATCAAAGCGGCCTCAGGAAATGACTGTATCAGTTATTTCTGACTAATGATACTACTGGGAATAGATTTACGGGGACAGATTTCCCTTTATTAGCTGACAGCATTACCTCAAACAGATGCCTGTTGGATTGTAAAAAGGGACAGAATTTCCAAGACGTTTTAAGCCAGGAAACAAATGACTTTGTGAAAGTCACTTTCTATAACTCAAGACCAGCAAAACAAGAATTAACTACCTAGGACTGAACAAACTGATTTAATTGTGGTCAATATTCCATTTTTAATGAGTGCATGATAAAGACCATTTCTTTCAGCTCACTTTTTCTATAATTCTCAAGTTCATAGGCTATACTTGTATAAATTAGAACGAAATATCCGTTAACTGGTATACTGTTCCAAATGTCTTAAATTTAGAAAAACTATCCTGTGAAAATTCTTAATATCGATTAAAAGCCTACCCGAAAACTTAATACAATTTCTGTAAAAAAAATAAATAAATAAATAGATAAACTTAAAAAATGTTTCTAAACATTGTTACTTCAAATCTCTTTTCACCCCTCCGCAAAAGGCATGGTCAGCAGAGCAGCCATAAAAAGGAGATGAAAGCACAAGCGCTGAATGTCTCCGCACTGGCCTGCTTAAAAAATGATTCAGAATACGGCATCTGTATAATGTAAAGTACCTCTCCTGTCCCCATTTAGAAAAACCACCAGCTCTTCCCTGCCTGTGCAGGGACACCCCCGTGCTCCCCACTGAGTTTCTTTCCTGTGTGTCTCCTTTACTTTTACAGGTAGCACTTTACAGCTGCAACTTCAGTCACCAAATGTGTGGAGGTATCGCCCACCCCAAGTCCTTCTGCGACACCAGCGGGGTGTCAATGCTGACACTACACTGGAGAGCAAGCACCAGACGAGCACCAGACGGCACAGGGTAAGGGCCCAGCCCCACAGACTGCCCTCCACCCCGCTCCCAGACGCCGGTCATAAGTCTAGGTCAGCTGAGCTTCTGACCAATCGGCTGTACATGGAAGCTTCCCACGACCCCCTCCTGGGTCTGATTAATTTGCTGGAGCGGCTCACAGAACTCAAGGTAACAGTTCACTTCCTGTTTCCCAGCTTATTAGAGGATGTGCTAAAGGACCCAGGTGAACGTCCAGACGCATCTCTGCGGAGGGCATCTCTGCGGAGGGCCAGGCATGAGGGAGGGGGCGGAGCACTAGTGCCCTCTGGGCCCACACTCCACGCACCCCAACATGTGCCCCAACCCAGAAGCGCCCTGAACTCTGCACTGTGGGGATTTTACAGAGCTTCCCACACAGGCATGGCTGATGAGTAACTCTGATTTCCAGGCCCTCTCTCCTTTGGAGGACGGGGCGTGGGGCTGAAAATTCCCAGCTTCTCCTCAGGGCTTGGTCCTTCTGGGGACAGCCCCCCGCCAGGCGCCCACCCGGCGTCCCCTCAATAGGATCAAGATGCTCCCAGCATCTGATCACTTAGGAATTTCCAAAGGTTTTGGGAGCCCTGTGTCAGGGTCAGGGCCAAAGACAAATGTCAGAACAAGGACGCTCCTTGTGTTCTCGTCACTTAGGAAATCGCCAGGGTTTTCGGGACTTCGTGCCAGGAGCCAGGGCAGAGAGCGACACAGGTGTTTTCTGATAGCTCACATTTCCCATGTGTTTTAGGACCATGGAGTTATTAGGTAGGACCAATAAGATACGTAAGTGGATACACTAAACTGGGGACCATGAAGAATCCAAGTAGTACGCCTCCTAAACATAACGATACCTATAAAATCCTCAGGAAACTGGACTGCCATCCGCACCATGGCTTAGAAAATCCCATAATTTAAGGGAATAAGTAACGGCACTTCTTGGCAGGTTAGGAAGACGGGCAAATGTGGGCGTTTAGAGAAAGAGGAGTCTTTCCCAGGTCCTCCATGTGAAACCTGACAGAGGTAAGGCGGAAGGATTCTGGTTCCTCATCTCCGTAGGTCAGTTGATAAGGGCAATAAAATACTTTTGACACATAAGAGTAACTTAGAATTTTATCAGTGTTTCCAAGCCAAAGCTGATTCTGAAGGCTTAGAAGCATGCTGCTCTCGTAGTAGGAAGCAAACCACAAAAGACATCTTTGTGTATTAATCAATATTGTATATTATAAATGCACATAAAACTGGTCCAATAAACATCCAATTCATGATTCTGAATCAGAAAAATCACTGAACAGATTTATGCAGTAAAATATCCACCTTAGAGGTGGAGACTTCACTACAAAAAGGGACTGTGAAAGTGAAACTGACACCTGGAACCACAGCCATTTTGGGTAAGTTACTGACTCCCTCACAATCCTGTCCCTTTGCGATGCTGATGTCTAGAGAGATGGGAGGCCATGATCTTTGTGAATATGGTAATATGAGAACAAACAAATGTAATCTTGGTGTTTTTGGGTGTGTTGCACTGAAATTCACCCATTATACTTTCCTATGAAGAATACTTCTTTTAAAGCCTGGATTTGCTTGCAAAACTTTTTCTGGAATTAAATATATTTTTCTTTTTATCTTTAGTCTTTTTTAACAAAGATAAGTTTCATTAAGTTTACTTTCTTTTTTATTGTTGGTTGATTAGAAATGACTCATAGGATAAGTTCTAAATACTAATGGATTGGCTGGACATTGTTCATAGTAAATGGTTAAGAAACAACGTGGGAACAGACCCACAGATTAGAACACGGACTTCAGTCACTGTGGTGACACAGGCAGGTCACCCAAGTGTGGCGGGAACACAAAAAACAAATGAAAGCGCCTTCTTAGCAACATGTACTATATTTTCAGTCAATAGCCACTAAAATCCTGACAATTCTACAACCTTTCTTTGTTAGATAGCTAAAGGCAAATCTACTAAAACATTCCAACACAAAACAAAGTCAAGCAGAGAAGACTGCATCGAAGACAAAATGGACAAAGATTAAACGTAGGAAATCACTTGCAAATTCCTAGATATAAACATTACAGACCTAAGATCAAAAAGGCTACCTGTCATAATACCATTCACAAAATTTGCTACCTGTGTTAACAGCTATTCAGATATGAAAACTATGAACTAATTACTAGATACGAAAACTATGAAATAAGAGTCAATGAATGGTATGTTGCAGTTGTTTGTAGGAACAAAATTAGTTGCATTTACACGTGATCTTTAAGATGTAAAACACTGTTCTCAAAATTACTTTCACCTGGATTTAGGAGGCAGAGCCACTTAGGACAGCTATCTTCCAACATACACAAAAATCAACTTGAAACGGATTAAAGACTTGAAAATAAGACCTGAAACCATAAAACTCCTAGAAGAAAACACAGAGGGTTAAGCTCCTTGACATCCATCTTGGTGATGATTTTTTTGGGTTTGACACCACAAGCAAAGGCTACAAAAGCAAAAATAAACAAAAGGGACCACATCAAACTAAAAAGTTACAAACCAAAGGAAACCAACAAGAAAATGAAAAAGCAATCTTACCGATATTTACAAATCATATCTGATAAAGGTTAATAACCAAAATAGATAAAGAACTCATACAACTCAACAGGAAAAAGACAACTTCATCACAAAATGGGCAGGAGATCTGAACAGACATTTGTCCAAAGAGGACACACACATGGCCAACAGGTACATGAAAAGGTGCTCAACGTCATTAATCACCAGGGAAATGCAAACCAAAACCACAGTGAGCTATCACCTCACGCATGTTAGGATGGTTGTCATCAAAAAGACAAGAAATAACAAGGTTGGCGAGGATGTGGAGAAAGGGGAGCCCTCGTGCACTGTTGGTGGGAATGTAAATTGGTGCAGCCACTGTGGAAAATCGTAAGGAGGTTCCCCCCAAAATTAAAAATGTAACTATCATATGACTCAGCACTTCCACTTCTGGGTATTTATGTATCGAAAGGAAACGAACACACTAACTGGAAAAGACGTATGCACCCCCATGTTCATGCAGCATTATTTACAATATAATAAATGTAGTGATATGCTATTCAGTCATTAAAAAGAAAGGAAACCTTGCCATTTGCGACAACAAGGATGGACCTCGAGGGCATTATGCTGGGTGAAATAACTCAGAGAAAGACAAAGACCATATGATCTCACTTATATGTGGAATCTGAAAACAACAAAAACAAAAAAAACCAAACAGAGATACAGAGAACAGACTCTTAGGGGGTAGGAGGTGGGGAAAATGGGCCATGAGAGTCAAAAGAGACAAACTCCCAGGAATAAAACCAGACAGTCACAGGATGCACTGCATCGTGACGACAGTTAATAATACTGTATTGGATATCTGAGAGTTCCTAAGAGTAGATCTTAAAAGTCCTGTCAAGAAAATAAACTTTCCTAGTACGTAAGGCAACAGATGTTAACTACACTGATCGCAGTGATCATTTTGCCATATATACAAATACTGAAACACGCTGCACACCCAAAACTAATATAATGTTGTATTCAACTATACCTAAAAAACAACAACCCTAAAGAAAATTTTAAAAATGATTCAAAAAACACTTTACATGGGTTATTTTTGTTTTCTTGATTAATGACTGAAATAAAGATCAGATAAATGAAATTTTAAGCTGTTTTAGCTAAAAATAATCTGTGTGACTTGAGCAAGTCATTTAACCTTTCATTAGCTTCTGTGTCACCACCTGTCAAGCGCAGCATTAGGCCAAGCAGAGATGAGGGAGTTCTGTGGGGTTTGAGGCCAAGGGTATCCCTGTACTTCCTGCTCCATTATTGCTGTGAACGTAAAACTGCTCTAAAAGATAGTTTATTAATTGAAACAAATACAAAGCCTGAATCTACTTCATACAGGGAGTGGCGTGATGTCAGCATTCATTCTCTCCACACTCCTACATTCAAATTAGACTCAGAGCCTCGACTATTCCTAAAACAATTCAGGGGAAAATGAACCAGGTTCTGGTATTTCATCCTACGTTAACCATCAGATTTTCTGTACGTAAGACAGAAATTTTAATCCTCTGCCCTACAAATCTGTCTCTGAAAAGCAGCAGGAGTCAATGGTAAAACAAGTGGTGTGGCCTTAAGCACTCGACTCCAGAACTGGTTTTAAAGGCAAACACTGTTACGTTTAGGTAAGTTCCTTAACCTTTGTGTGTCAGATTCTTAAGAAGTAGATATAGTAACTACCAGCTTTACCATTTTCCACAGATTTAACATAAAAGTATTCTGAAAATTTAAATGGCATATCAAATGCAAGATGGTACCATGATTTTATTTCCAATGATCTGTACTATTTTGAGGAAATGATAGCTAAGTGCAAACATTATGTATGATACATAATAAATATTATAAAGTACATCTATATTTTATATATGATTCCCATGAAAATAAGTCTGCAAGCTATAAAACTGTAGTTACCCCATTTCCTGTAAGAGATTCAGTACTCAAAGTCTAGCCCATAAATCAAAGTAAGTGTATGCGAGTTTCTTATTTTATAAGATTTAGAAGTCAGTATTTGAGAGCTGGGAGAATCTTAAGCTATGAGCTCTATAGTTCAACGGCTTAATTTTATACATCAAGCTTCATTTTCACGATTCCCAGAGAAAGTCATTTGCCCAAAATGTTACGAGTGACGGGCCTCAGAGGAGAGCTGACGGCTCCTGTCAGTCGTGTGAAGTCTTGCATACTGTGCTGTTGACTGTCACACAGCCCCTGAAGCCTGACGGTCCTTCTCTAATTCATCTGATATATGTCTGATACTTAATATCTTCCATTTAGAGAAAACAAAATTTAAATTCTAAAAGTAATACAGCATTTTTCTAACTTCCAGACAAACAGAAAAGCAGAAGTGAGAACCCCACTCCCCATCCCCTGTCCTATAGCCTAGAGGGGTACAGTAGGCACGTAATAACCGCCCCCCCCCCCCCCCCCATTCACGTTGCAATCCCCAGCACCTGGGAACATGCAGATGGAATTAAAATTTCTAATTTGTTGATTCTGAGACAGGGAGACCATCCTGGATTATCTGGGTGGGCCCGATGTAATAACAAGGGTCCTTGTAAGTGGAAGAGGGCTGTGAGAGAGGCAGAGTCAGTGAAAACCGAAGTGCAAACAGAGCCAAGGTGGAAGTGATGCAATGTGAGGACTCAACCTGTCACTCCTGGCTTGGAAGACAGAAGGGGCCCCATGCCAAGGGATGTGGGCAGCCAAGGGACGTGGGCAGCCTCTTGAAGCTGGACAGGCAAGTCAAAGGATTCTACCCCAGAGCGCCAGAAGGAATGCAGACTTGCCAGAACCTTAATTTTAGCCTGGAGAGACTCGTATCGGACTTCTGACCTCAGGAAGTAGAAAATACATGTGTGTTGCTTTTAACAACGTAAGTAATTTGTTACAGCAGGCACTGAATACTGATCCACAGCTTAACCTCTTTTAATAGTCTGATGACTAATACACTAGACTTTTTTGGTGCCTACATCATTAATGAGAGGTTTTCTGAAACCCAGGAGCACCGGCTGCACCCCTTGTATCTGTCATCTTAGCTACTGACACCGCCACACACCCGGGGATGCAACATTCAACCCAGGACTCTGGCCCTGTCCTTTACTCCCTGCCATCCAATCAGGCTTTGATTCCTTTCAATGTTACTGTGAGAAAAGTGTCAAGACTCCACCCTTTCCAACATCCTGATACCGCTCTCTCCTTAGTTCATGACATTACTTCCATCCTGGAAAACCTCAAGGGCGTCCAGCTTCCCACCGGTCTTCTAATATTTCCTCATCTAATGCATCTTCCATATCGAGACTGTGGTTTTATCTCCATCTAATTTTGATACCATAGTAACCTTGAACTGTGTATTTCACAGCTTCTTTTAAATTAGAGGAAAACAAAAGTCTATCTTTTCAGTCTTGGTGATTTGAGAGGATTTCCTATGATTGGCAGCTGAAACTAAACCTAAGTAATAAAACATTTCCATGATCAAGAAGCAGGAATAGAGTACAAAGAATTTATGTGACATTTAACTCAGTGGCAAATCAATGAAAAATCTTTCAATGCTAATAAAGTTCTGTGATTCACATGTTGACCGAGTCAGATGTGTCTCTAACATTTAACCTTTCCTCTTTCAATTTTACTCTTTCTTGCCTAAATTCAGACCCTCATGACCTGTTAATGGCTAGTGTGAGTTTCTGCCAGTAGTAACGCTCTCACTCAATTCATATTCCACTCTGTTGCCAGACTGACCTTAAAACACAAACTCGTACTTTTCAGTTCCTTTCTCAAAATACCATTTTTAAGTTCCTGTCACTTAATGGAATAAACACCTTGAGTCAGTGAAGTCCACGGTTTTGGCTATCACTTGTTTATTTCCTACAACAGCACTACATTGTAGAAACACTGAACCTCTGAGTTGTTCTAATATATGAAAAATCTCTGCAACCCAGGACGTGCCTTGGTACGTGCTACTCTCTGAATGGAATACCCTTCTCCACCTTGCGAACTGTTACCGAAGCTCCGAACCTAACCCAACTCGATTCTGTGAGATACTTCTTACTCATGATACAGGTAGTGAGAGCTCTTTGGTGCTTTAAAACTTCTCAATTCGAGTGCTTATCAAGCTATGTTTTCCCAAGGGAATGTGAAGTTTTAAAAGTAAGGAGGATTTTACTCGTCTGGCAAAGTGCTTGGAACACAATTGATGAGCAACGAGCTGCCGAAAATCACCAAGGTCGTTTTAGATACATGCATAATGTCCTTCTTGTTAGTTTTAATGAACAAAAAAGCACCATCTGAATCCAAACTATAGAAATGTAACCTACAAAGACAGAGAAGATAAAGACGGGGAAGATCTACCAGCCCCCAAACCACAGTGCAGTGTCAGGACGACAGAGAACCTGAGGTGTCTGTGATGCGATTCCTACTCGTGTACATTCTACGCATGTTGTTTTGACGGTCAAAGTGTTTTCTCAAACATGGGACAATAACAGGTCTGTAACGGATGTTAGCTGAGAGGTACTATTACTTACTCTGTAGTTTTGTAAACGTCAGAATACAGCCCTGCTTTCTGAAACTTCTTCTTTGGGGGACGTGGGGCCTTCTTTTCTCTTGGGATGAGAGAAAGCACAGGCTGCAAGGTACTTTCAGGTTCGGGAGGTTTGGCTGGGGTTTCAGGAGGACTGGGAATCTCAACTGCTGCTTCAGTAAAGCTACAAAGAGAAGTTTAAAGATAATTTCATGGTGAAAAAAATAATTTCCTACAAATGACTGTCTATTTATAAAAACATAACAGCAATTAAAGAAAGAGATACGGAGACTGCCTCATCTGGCCATGCTGGAGTAACCGATAGCAGACTTGTCCTACTGACAGAAACTAACAGAAAACTACGAGAAACAACTGTAAAACTACAGGGAACCATTGTAACCTGGTATAAACCTGGAAACCACTGTAAACCTGGAAAGTGTACGAAACAATTATTATATCAGACACTGGACTACAGTGCAGCACTGTGACCCCCCGAGAAAACGGAAAGAAAAAAGAGAGAAGAGTCCTGCAACCACTTTTCCTTTATGAGCAGGATGGTGGTAGAGCAGCAGAACCAAAGCAGAGAGAACGCCCAACTTGATGAGCTGAAAAGAGAGCGAGACCAGAGTACGTGCAGAGAGGCTGGGGCGGCGGGAGCCCGTGGGGCAGAGCACGGCAGCGCAGAAAGCTGTGCAGGAAACAAACTCTAGAGATCTACGTGTGCGTGTCCCTCAGGACACTGCGCCTGTGCAGGGGCAGTTCCTAAGGCTGCACGAAGAATGACCACAGCACTATCGCCTGAACAACTCCCAGAGCTCAGACATGATGGGAGATACTCGGGGCCCACTGGGCAGAACGGACAGACACTGTCCAACACGGGGGGAGGGTAATAGTATCCATTTCTGTAGGGCTGGACTATGGGCCAGCTCTTACGAGTTTAAAAACAATCTTCAAAAGAATCCATGCCGATCGCAAGTAACTTCACTGCCTACCAAAGTAAACTCAACAGTGGGAAAAGAACAAACACCAGACACACAATAATGAAGCATTCACAATGTAACAAAAATTCATAATGAAAGAAAGAATTTCAAGAGTAATGGTCAAAAAATTTCCAAATTTGATAAAAATATAAATTTAAAGTTCTAAGAAGCTCAGCAAGCCATAAACAATGTAAACTCAAATAAAACAAGTAAGGTGGTATCATAATAAACTTGCTGAAAACTATCTGATAAAGAAAATAAAGGGCCAGAGAAAAAAATACCCAATCTACACAAAAGTACAAAAATAAGAATGAGTGTAGACTTCACGTTGGAAACAACGCAAGCCAGAAGGCAATGATATAAATTGTAAGTGCCAGAAGGGAGAGGAAAACACCTGCCGAAATAATTCTAAATGAATCAAAAACATCTTTAAAAATTAAGGTGATTCCAGTTCTAGGCAAAGATGGAATAGACATGTCTACTTATCCTCCCACTAAGTACAACTGAAAACCCTGGAAATTATATATCAAATAAACATACGCAAACAGACTGGCTGGGGACCGTGGGACCTGAGCAGGGGATTTCCTAGATTTTCTTTTTGCCTCACATTTAGTGGTGAGAGACATACAATTTCCCTAATATCAAGGACAGAGCAAACGTCTGCTCTCATCACTTACATTCAGCATCACAGTCAAAGTCCCTGCCTGTGCAAAAATGCGAGATAGAAAAAAACACCTTGAAGTGTTGAGTCCTCCACTTTTGTTCTTTTTCAAGATTGTTTTGGCTATGTGGCGTCCCTTGAAATTCCTTATGAATTTTAGGATGGATTTTTCTATTTCTGCAGAAAACGACACTGAGATTTTGGTGGGAATGACACTCATTCTCCAGACGGCTCTGGGTAGGTAGCACTGATATCTTAATGCACAGCCACAAGGCTTTTCCATTGATCTGTGTTCTTTAATCTTGTCCCACGGCTTGAAGTTTTCAATGTGTAAGTCTCCTGCCTTCTTAAGTTTATCAAGTATTATATTCTTTTTCGATGTTACTGTAAATGGAATTTTCTTAATTTCCTTTTTGGAAAGTTGTTAGTGTAGAGAAATGCAACTGATTTTTGTATGGTGATTCTGTATTCTCAACTTTGCTAAATCCGTTTAGTAGCTTAAACAATTTTTTCTGTGGAATCTTTAGGGTTTTCCAAATCTAAGACGTGGCATCTGGACACAGAGCTAATTTTACTTTTTCCTTTGCAGCTTGGATGCCTTTTACTTCTTTTTCTTGCCTAATTGTTCTGGTTAGGAATTTAAACACTCTTGAACTGAAGTGGCAAAAGTGGGCATCTTTGCCTTGTTGGGGGAGAAGCTCTGTCTCTCACCCCTGAGTTTGGGGTTTCACATGTGGTCTTTGTTATGTTGAGGTAGTTTCTATTTCTAGCTTCCCGAGAGGTTTTGTCATCGTTCTGCCCAATTCATTTTCTGCATGTATTGATATGATCATGACTTTTCTTTAGTCTGCTGTGCTAGATTACATTAACTGACATTTGCATATTGAACAAGTCTTACATAACTGGGATAAATTTTACTTGATCATGGAATCTATTTATTATCTATTTACTCATTTATCACCTTTTTATTGTCTTCCGTACCAGCCAAATTCACTTCTACGTCTTCACCTTATCTTTCTTTCTTCTTCAATCAAAAATGTTTGCTGTTTTCCTGAATATACATATATAATATATACACATACACATACGTGTGTGTGTGTGTGTGTGTATTTTCCCTCCCACCAACGGCCACGGGTTTCCAAGTGCTACCCACACAGATCAGAATCACCCTGCGGGCATATAAGAAACGCAGATGCCTCCTCATAGAATTTTAAAACTTTCCACCGCGGTCTGGGACGGACATCTTCCTCACCTTGCCGGTCCCTGACACCCCACAGTGGGGGCTCTTTGTAAGAGTCTTTCTCATTTACTCACCTCCTGCCGCCCTAGGCTGGGTTGATCCCGTCTCTCCCTCTCTCTCATCTTACAGCCCAACCCCTCACTCCATTAAGGTTCCAAAGCCCAGCTCGGGGTCACCATGGTTTCCATACCCCAAGTGGATATCAACCTAACGGCTTTAAGACTGAATTTTTCAGGAAAGAAGAGGTATGGCATTTTAAAATACGGTTTATGATATATTCATCTACACCAATACTTTGCTTAGTTTCTGTGTTTTTCTAAAAAAAAAAAAAAAAAATAGTATCCGCTACTATATCATTTTTAGGAACTTGTTTCTTTCATTTAGTATTATGTTTCTAAGATTCATCCACAATTATTACATGTCAGCTGTAATTCATTAATTTGTATTACCATGTTATATTCCACTGTGTGAAAAACTACAATATACTTATTTCCGTTAATCTGGGATATTTCCAGTTGCTATGTATTATAACCAGTCTTGCCACTACTTTTTCAAAAAGTGTTTTCTGGTGCCCGTTGGCCAAGAGTTTTCCTAAATTACTTAAAAGGGAATTGCTAGATTATGCAGGCTAGATTACGTTGTTGCTGTTATACATGCTGAGCACCAAAACTGTACACATTATATGGTATACATTTCCTCTGCTTGTAGCAAGTCTTCATGTTTATCATAATATATGATGAACAGAAATTCTTAGTTTTAATATAATCCAGTCCATCAATCTTTACCCGTATGGTTATTGCTTTTGATGCCTTGTTTATGAAATCCTTTCTAACAAGGTCAGGAAGCTTCTCTCCTTCCAAAACTCTAAAAGTTTAAAGTTTTGCTTTTTAGGTTTATGTATTTCATCAGTTGGGAATTAACTTTTGTGTATGGGGTAAGGCAGAACCCAGTTTCATTCCCATTCCTTCCTACCAATACCAGCTTCGGGGGCACAATTTATTGACTATTGATTTCTTTCCCTATCAACACAGTGTCAGCTCTGTCACGTACGAAGCTTGTACGCGTGCAGGGGTCTCTTTCTCTTACCCACACACTTCCACACGAGCTTAATATACCACAGCTTGAAATTAAGTCTTGGGGCAAATCCACTGCTTTATTCAGTAATTCCACTCCTAGGCATGTACCTTAGAGAAATGAGTGCCCATACCCACCAGTGGACATTAGAGGAACAGAGAGAGCAGCAGTTTTGGATAACAGCCTCAAACTGGAAATAACTCAACAGTAAAATGGAAAAACGGTATTATATACAAATAATGGCTTACTATACGGTAACAAAAAGGAGGTAACTACAGCAACATGCAACAACAAAAACTGTTTAATGTGAGTATGTTGAGCAAAAACGGTGAGACACAAAAGCACGTCTTGTATAACTTTCCCAATGAAATTCAGGGAGTCAGGAGCAATTTTCTTTCACCTCCCCCACAGGTGGGTCATGACCCCCAATACCTGTTGGCTGCTCTCCCCCATAGAGGGATGAGCCAGCTGAACAGCCAACACCAAGTATCAGCAGATTTGCTTCAGCCTGGGTGTTTCATGGTTTCTAGTAGATCACTGTCATCCCTGGGCCACAAGGGTCAGCCTCAGAATCACGGAAGTTACTAATATTAATATGAATATGAAGCAAGGGCCTTTCTGAAGCAGATTCAGGGTTTCATTGTTTCAGAGCATTTTGGTGTTAAATTAATAAGTAATGAGAAGTACGCCCAAAGTACCAAAGTATGCAAGTCAGCCTCTGCTCTTAAGTTGACAACTTGAGCTTTTTATTGTTATAATTATTCAAGTCTACAGACAGAAAACCATGAAGTTCAGGGAGGATAAACTAAACTCTACTGCCTCCAGCTACACGCTTCAATGGTATGCAAGGTAAAGATATGGTTACCTTCAAACCCAGGAGACGGGCTAGTGGAAAGGCAGCGGCTTAGGACAGGAAGGACCTCGGGACACCAGCGCTGTTCTATATGGTCACCTGTCCTGTGTCTCCATGGGTGTCAACGTCAAGATTTAACCCGATTACTGACATTTACGTACTTTCGGTATGTGCCCCCCTATCCCCGGAGCCTCTAATGTGCAGTAATGAGCCTGCAATGATCTTTTTCTTTCAAGTACGGTAGAACTTTCTTTTAAACTGTCTGGTCCTCATGCTTTCTATGTGGCAAGATTTTAAATTACAGATTAAGTCACCTAAGAGGAGTGCTCAGGCCATGTCTTCCAGAGCAGGCTTTTTTCAGAAATGCACACATTTCAATTGAGTTTTCCAATTTGTTGCTCCAGAAGTTCTTCCAGTAGTCACTTTGTAACATCTCACATATAGCTCTCCTTCTTAGTCCTAATTTTATTATTCCCTTTCTCTCTTTATTGATTAACCTTACCAGGACTTCGTATATCTTATTAGTTTTCAATGAACTCACTTTGGTCTTCAGTGATTCTCTACTGTACCGCAGCTTTATTTCGTTAATGTATATGTTTTATACCCTTTCTTTACCATTTTGAGGCTTATTCTCTGGTTTTACTAATTTCTTCATTGGACTCTTAGTTCATAAATTTTCAGCATTTTAAAAAATAATACAAGCATTAAAGCCTATTGATCTTGCCCCAGGTACCTCTTTAGATCCAACCGATAAGCTTTACTACAGAGCACAGTATTCAGTTCTAAATATAACTAATATTTTTAGTATGATTTTATTTTTTACACAAGTTTAAAAAATTTATCTTTCTCCCTTTTAGAAGCAGAATTTGAACCCAGATTTTTCTGAGTCTAGAGGTCAGCTCACAGGCATTACCCCACATAAGCGTTATGCCCATCTGGACTCATCTGATACCCTATTGCTCTAATTCACTGTGTTCTGGCCACAACAGCTTTCACCTCCCTCAACCTCCCATGCATTTGCACACTTGTCTGCCTATAATGTTTGCTCTAGCCTTGTTCCTTCAAAGAACCGATGATGTCTATTCTTCAGATTTCAGCTTCATCACTACTTCTACAAGGGAAAGAAGTCAATTACCTATCTCTGTGGTTCCCCTCATAACCCTACATAACTCTTCCTATTAGCACTGAGACTCTGAGATCCATGACGCTCGGGAGCGTATCGAGATGTGCTCACATTTTATCTGTCCTCAGCACATGGACTAATTCTGCAATGATTACTTACTGAATAAGTAAATGAACAAACTCCTACTACATAACAAGTACGAGAGTAGGTTCCAGTGAGAGAAAGGTGAAATACTTGCTGTCTTTGGGAACTCACTGTGTCATGTCCTTTCCTGTACAATCTCTTAAGGGCAGAAACTGTGAAACTGTATCTTTCTCTTCATAATCTCTTCAAATTTCAGAATATAATTTTGTTGAAAATAAGTGTTTCATATTGCTGACTGTGTATGACACTAGAATTTACTGGCACAGAAAGGCTTATCTGAAATAAAGCCTTTTCCCTTCAAAGCACATTTTTAAGGTGACCCTTTCTGAAGTGAATGATTAAGATGTCACAAACTGTCACTTTCTTACTACAGTAAAGGCAGAAATCATTCTCTTTGTAGGCATTTTAAAGCCTCAGTAACTAAAATGGAGTAACAGATACCAAAACAGACTGATGGGAAGAGAATATAAGAATATAAAAGAAAGACCCTGAGACCCAAAGATGTATAAGAATTTAGTACACAATAAAGGTATTGTTTCAAATAAGTAGGGAAAGGATAAATTAATAAATAGTGGCAAGTCACCATTCAAAAATTCAAAAATATTATATCTCTTTTTAAATTAAATCTTTTTTTGCTTTTCCAAAAAACCAAACCAAACCAAAACAAAGAAACCCTTTACTAAAGTCCACTGACAACAGAAACAACGACACCCAGCACAAGAAGGGTCATGCTCACTCCCAAATCTGCAACTTCGACTAATGACCAGCCGTAAGCACGGCACTAACTCATACCTTATATGAAAGTAAATTTCAACTGATTTGAAGTCCTACATGTAAAAAAGTAATGTGCAATCCATTGAAGGAGAATAACTAAATAAATGATAATATATTCTTAGCACTGAATAAGATAATTCTGTATGTTCCGATGACAAGATCTCCAAGATACATGAAGATAAAAAGTTAAGTTACCAAATTAAGTTTAGTATGTTACCAATTACATAAAACAACAGCTTTGCACATGTATGGATTAGTAAATGCATAAGAAAGGTATCAAAGGATACACAACATACTCATTTAACAGTTTTACTCCTGAGAAAGACAGGATTTGCGAGGAAATGAGGCCATGTGAAAAGAGACTTAACTTTTGAATCAGTAAAGCTCTAGTTTCACTGACTTATTTACAAGCATGTATTACTCATGAAAAATTTAAATCCCATATATTCGCTAGGATAAAAAGTATTTTTTTATAGATGTATGCACAGAGTGATGTGAAAAACCTCTCTATTTAGGATTCATCAAGGCAGATGACAGAGAAAAAGGCTGACAGAAAACATAAACAAAATCAAATGTCAAACAACAAACATGAAGGGTTAATATTCTTACTATATATAATGAGCACTTAAAAATAGGTAAGATAAATACTAATCTCCTCCAATACGCAAAAAGTACAAACTGAAACAAGTAGGAAGTAACATTTAGGAAGTACATTTCACTTCTGTCAAATTGATAAAGATTAAAAAAGAGATAATTTCCAGGGCAGATAAGGGTGGGGCAAGTAGTCCACAACTATTACTGCATAATGTTAGTAAAAGTATCAACAGGTGTGGCTATCAAGAGGTCGATCTGATAATCTGTATCAATTTGACAATATTATGTTAAAAGGTTGAAAATGCGTCTAGCAGGTTTAAGTTCTCTAATTGTGAGCTAGGGGTGCAATTAAGTGACACCAAGCATGCTGTATTTAGTAAAGCTAACGCCATCTCAAATGGTGAATATTGTATTGACTCATTTAAAAATATCAAATAAACCTCCAGGGAAAGAACCTGGTTGGATACCTAACAAAAGGATTAAATGTTTTGTTTTACTTTCTGCTTTATACCTTTTAGAAAAAAGTAAAAAATATGAAAAGGACACTAGGAATAAAATAAATCTAACATGTAGGAAGACTTAAAAATGTATTTGACGGGGTGGCTGGTTAGCTCAGCTGAGTAGAGCATGGTGCTTTTAACAACAAGGTTGCCAGTTCGATCCCCACATGGGCCGGCTGCTGTGAGCTGCCTCTAGATTGAAACAACTACTTGACTGGGAGCTGATGGGTCCTGAAGAAACTTAAAATAATAAAAGTTAAAAAAAAAGAAAGTCTTTGATGTCAGGATGAAAAGGTGAGAGCACAGTGAAGGTAAGACAGATGGTGCGAGAGTAACAGTAACCCCGCCCACACAGCTATAGCTACTGGAAAGGATCCGTGACCTCTCCGGGCCTTGATTTCCTCCTCTGCAAAGTGAGGGCTCTGAACTGGACTGCTGCATCCGCTTTGCTTCATAATTATTTATGCTTTTGGAAAGCCATGAATAAGAACACTCTGACAGAGGACAGATCCTACCTAACGCAAGGCTCTAAGATGAAGTGAATTATTAGCGGCACAGGTATGTTACACCTGTACAAAAGCTAGTCTCCCCTACTCACATAAACAAGGACTTACCTTTTAGTATTCTCTTGTTCTTCTTGCTCAGGGAATGGCTTCTGCTTTTTCTTGGTCTGTTCTTCCAACAGCCAACTTTTCCTCTTCAGGCCCTTCTTGTGCTCTGGATTCAGGCTTACGCTCTGAACGACAGCTTCAATGACGTCTGTGACCGTGTCAGGGCCGAGGGGGAGTGCTGCTCCCTCTTCACCCTCAGTCAGTTCTGGGCTGACAAACTGGGCAGCCTGGAATGCTTGCATTGATACCACAGCCTGGAGGGGACACTTCCGAGGTCGACCTGGTCTGCGTTTCACAAAGTTATTTCCTGTCCTGGCCTGTCTTTGAAGTTTTTTGGCTTTTAAAATTTTATTGACATGGTCCAGGTTTTTCTTAGTGGCCAGGATTTTGTCATAATTGCACATTTTCCGAGCTTGGCGCTGCATGGCTTCCACTACACTTCTCTTGATATGATGGGGGGAGCAGCTGCTTGGCAACTTCTCAGACAGGAGGGAGATGCCATTACCGCAGGGGTCAGTGGGGACCGCGGGCACGAGAAGGCTGTCTGCTTTCCCCAGGGGCCGCTCCTTGCTGTGGCTGAGGCCTGGGCTGGAGGCAGGCGGCACCGAGGCAGATGCCACCACGGCGTCCATGTTTCTCTCCAGGGCCTCTTGGTCCTCCCGTTGTGCCACCCGCTGCAGCAGACTGTCCACAGCGTCGTCCCCAGACGCAGCCAGTCTTGGACTTCGAGAGGGAACGCCGTTCACTGATAAGACAAATCACACAGAGATAAAAATTGAACACAGCTAGTTATTTATAAAAATAACTTTTTACACAGGATTAAAAGTCAAGGGATATTGCTCTATTTTTCATAGCAAGATTAAATAAATATCATAATACCATAGGCATCTGTCTTTCACAGGTAAGTTGGTAGTTTACCTTTCTGAATAAGGTACATTACAGTAACCATAATACAGTCAAAATTGGTCCATATTTCCCTAATAATATGTGGATTAAAAAAACAATTCCTACTCTCTGAGATGAGGAACAGAATGAAATAAGAGTTTACTTCTTCAAAAATGAATGTCCAGTTCAAGTACTTGACAGTCAAATCAATCTTGGATCTTGGCTAGAGACCTAAACTTTAAATATAGATGTTTGTCTAGTTCAGTGCTTTTCCTAACAGTAACGGCAAAGGAATGAAAGTGAAACTTTCTTCTTGGGGAGAGCTTTAAAATTAGAATAGAAAACATCTGTATAAACTAGTTTAGAAAGAATATGTTTCTAGTAAAATTAGAAAATAAGTGGTCTTAGATAAACCTTGTTATCCTAGTGGCCCAATGATCTGGTAATCTTTGTTTCTTCCGAAACCACTCAGCAACTTTTTATGACTGTAATCCACGTGGGAAATACTGAATTTCCTCTGGGCAAGCTATGCTAGTTTCACAATATTATAAATAGGCCAAATAGATCAAAATAGGCCACTTCTCAAGATGCCTAGTTTACTACTAATGATCATAGGGTCCACTTTTCCAAAGGTAGCGGATTTCTTATCTCTGTGACTAAAGCAGGAACTACTCTCGAGACTCCTTTACAACATTCTGGATTCCAATCTCATCAGACTACAATGGAATTTGTTTTTCAAATTACCAATAACTTCCTTCAAATAATATCCAATAGTCTTGTTTAAATTCAGTGTTTTTTAAAGTTTCAAACTTCAGCTATATTTTACATCACTATTCTTGAAAATCCTGCCTCCTTTGTTTCTATAATACACTTTATCTTCCAATTACTTGCAACTCCATTTAATGTAACTGTAGAAATCCCTCAGCTCTAATTCAACTTTTCTTTTTTCCTAATCCTTTTGGCTAGTTATCTGCCCCACCTCCACCAGGAACCAGCATAAGCTTTCAGTGATTTCGCTATGTTTTCTGTTTATTTCTGCTCTTTTCTTCCTTCTAATTCGGGCTTAGCTTACTCTTCTTTTTTCTAGTTGCCTAACGGTGAGGTCTTGGGCTACTGATTTACAGACCTTTCTTGTTTAATAATGTAACTCTTTGAAGATCAAAATACAGCACTAGCTATATCCCATAAATTTGTATACATTTTGTTATTCACTTTAAAATATTTTCGAATTTTGTTTGTGAATTTCCTCTGACTTACGGGCTTTTTAGAAGTGTGTTGTTAAATTTCCAAATATTTGGAGAATTCAAGATATCCTGTGTTACTGAATTCTAATTGAATTTCACTGTGTTCTTACAATATACTCTGTATGATTTCAATCTCTGAGTTTATTGAGATGTTTTATGGCCCAAAATGATGGTATCTTGGTATAATTCTACATGCACTTCAAAACAACATGAGAAAAAGGTGCTTTATATTTGTCTAGTTAATGAAAATTTCTGGAACTCTTCATTCCTTTGGTAAATCCATTTCCATCTAGTATGACTTCCTTTCTGCTTGAAGAATTTTTCTGCTGCTGTAGGCCCACGGGCAATACATTCTTTAAACTTGTTTGTCTGATAATGTTTATTTTGCCTTTATATATGTATTTTTGAATGAAAGATAATCTATTTTATTTATCTGTTTTTTTCAATTACAGTTGACACCCGACCTCTTTACATTTGACAGTAAGAGGCTTCTAAGACATGTACTCTCTGATTTTCCTATTTAAAACTTTATTTAGAATCTTTATGTCATTCACTGACATCTTTTCTTCCAGTTCCTTCTCAAATGCTAATGCTTCTTAAATCTCCATTCCTGTCATCTTCTCAATTTACACTTTCTCCCTGGGCAATCTCATTCACTGTCAGACTCAAGTTTATAATATGCGACTAGACCCGTGTCTCTGCCATGTGCCTCAAATTACAAACCACTGCTTCCAAATGGCTATCCAACATCTCTACCTCAATAGCCCAAAGACAGTTCACATGTAACATATCCAAACCTGAAGCCGTTATCTACTGTCTTTATGCATTTGTTCTCCCCACTCCGTTCTCCACAATGTAATGTTTCAGTCTTTTCCTAAAATGCATGAGGTAGATTATTACTGTTCATAAATATTTGCTGCTCCTTCCTCGGTACGATTATACTTCCCACACCTCTCTGATGTAAGACTTAACCTTGTGACTTTCTCTGGCATTGCAATGTGACAAGTAACATGTTACTGGGGCAGAAATTTTAAGAGTCAGTCAGTGCTTTACTATGGCCCTTAACCCTTTTCCACAAGACAAGCAGCGTCCCAGACAGAGGCTGCTGTCAGACGGGGTCCTGCAGAGAAGGACACAAGGCACAGGCCAGGACGGCCACACAGCACGAACAAAACCCACATCTCTGGTGTTTTACGCCACGGACGCCACGGAAATTCAGCCTATTCTGCCTGATACAAAATATCAAACAATTTTTATATTCCCTGTTCAAATTCCTTCATGGCTCCCAACTGCTTCGCTTCAAATGAAAAACAAAACCAAACACCCCAACCAACCTACTGCAGCACATGCGAATACACGCCACAGCCCCTCATTACTCTGACAGCTTCATCTCCAACCCGCATCATACGCCGTTTGGACACTCGAGGAGCAAAAGCTGCGTTGCGCTACTGTATACTTCTGTGCCTTTCTCAGACGCGCTGCTGTCACTGTGTCAGATACATTCTCACCCCTTACTTTGTCCTCTCCACCATGGTTTTCAGTCCTCCTTTGACTGCAGGCACCCACTGGGGGGTCAGGGAACAGAACCCCGCAGGTGAGGGAGGACTACTCCACGTCTAGCTGGACACAGAGGGGCACCCAGGGGAGACTGTTACATTGTTTCAAGGTCCATCACTAGTGGTTCTCACATCCCAGAACCGCTTGTGTTTTCTCCTACAATGTATGGTGTACGTCACTATGTAACACGTTTCCCTTCACGTTGCAGGTCTACAGTATTAGGCTGTAATTCTGTTCGTAAGTAACAGATGGGACGTTATCTCCAATGGCTGGTGAATCGACAGCACTTGCCTGTTGAAGAAGTGCTCTCAGATGAAGACCGCTTCCGGGTTGGGCTGCAGTTTGTGCTTTCTGACGCTCGCTGGGAAGACTTATCTGAGGTTGGCTGGGAACCTGGAAAGACAGGAAGAGACAGACATCATAGGAAAATCCCAGTCTAAAAAGACTGTTAAGCCATTCTGTGTGTAATCATTCAATTGGTGCTACTGCTATTCCCTGAAATAACAGGACTTCGAAGGCAGCAGGAAGGGGACAGTGAACAGTGGACACGCCACACTGGACACCCCGACAGAATGCCACAGGTCTCAGACACATGATTTCTCCCGTGACAGTACCAGCGGGAAACTAGTTTGAGTGGAAGAATGAAGAGAACGAATGATTCTGTTTCTATGTATTAGGTTGGTGTAAAAAAAATTGAGGTTTAAAAGATTAAAAATAATGCAAAAACCGCAATCACTTTTGCACCAACCTAATATTACCATTATGAAACATGTAATTGAGATGTTTATTGATAAAAATCACTAACAAAAGTTTAATTAAATCTGTTCCTGATTATTGATTCAAATTTATCACACAAATTTGACAAAACTTACAAAGCAATTAATTAGAAATGACTGATGTGAAAAAAGCAGGTCCAACCTGAGCATTTTATTCAACAGAATCAGAGATGAAAGTTAAAGAGCTGGACCTAAAATCTACATATCCCAGATAATCCACAGAGGTCATTTTCATAGCCTGTTTTTCCTCTATAGCATATTGACTAATTAACCCAAGGACTATAATAAACTTCCTTTAAAGCTGTACACTTAAGGTTCTTTGGTTATTACATAAAAGCTCATGAAGAAAAAGAAAGTCAATGTCCTTTCGGCAAGTCTTGTACTTTTACCAAAACCCCAAATTAATGCAGCATAATTTAACACATCTACTCAAGAGAAAAGTATGTCATTCAGGAAAGATTATTTTCCTGAATAAAATATACTTGGTTCTGGTACTGGATTCCTCATGACTGAAAAAGCCAGCTGTTGGGGTGGCCAGTTAGCTCAGTGGGTTAGAGTGTGGTGCTGGTAGCACCAAGGTTGCCGATTCGATCCCTGCATGGGTCACTGTGAGCTGCGCCCTCCTTAAAAAATAAAGAGAGAGAGAGAGAGAGAGAGAGAGAGAGAAACGCCAGCTGTTGAGAATACACAACGACTGTCCATTTCATGTTTGTCAGAAAACTACTAGCACTCTGAAATGTTCACTTTTAACTTGAAAAACATTACAAATAAAAAGCCTGACATATAACTGGAGGCACAAAAGGTACAAGAAGTCAAATACTTAAAGATGTGATTTTGTAAGATCTCCTCTAAATGAGTTAACTGCTTACTGCAGAAGTGACTCACTCACCGACAGACAATCTGGGGACAGAAGAACTGAATGGAGCTAAGCTACTGTCTCCCTTGCTCTAAGACAAACACTACACCACGGGCTTTGTTTGAATCGCTTACGATCTTAAATCACACCACTGTCAATCCTTGAAGCAGGCTCTTTTTGCACCACTCAGGAAGGTAGAAGACTATGCGTTGCCATTCAAGAGTAACAAGCTGGATTCTGGGAAACTGGTGCTGTGATAGTTCATCCTACTTCTGAAACCCAGTGATGACCACTGTCAGATCTAATCAAGAAGCAAGAAGGTCTAGTATTGCATCTTAAAAACAGACACAAAGGGATTTTAAAACAGTACAATAAATCCCCCCAGAGTATGGCTCAGAAAAGATTTCCATTAAAGAGCTAAATTCCACGACAAAGTAAGAAGTAAAAGCCCAGGCATTAATGAAGACGTAACTTTAAGTATTAATACTGAAAAATTCATATACCGGACAGATAATTATTTCCTACTCAGACACACAACCAAGACAGAAGACAACAGTGGCCAAGAAGCTTGAGACCTTGAACTCTCTGTCACTACTCTGCTGCTGCCTGGGCAAACAATCTTAGGTCAAGTGCTAGGAAGAAGGGTTGGACAGCGCCTTCTACAGCATTCTCTCTCAGTCATAAACTGTCACGGATGGAACAGTTTCAGTGCGTGGGCCTATGCCGGGCACTGCAGAGGTGGCGAGACGTAAGACGCAGCGCATAGTCTGTGCCCTCCAGGAGCGCGTTTAGGGTCTTGTATGTCATCATGGGTTACATTTCAGGCGGCATCTGTGCCACCCACGCTTGAGCTCCGTCTTCAGTATCTAGGCTACTTGGTAACGTTTCCCAAATTTCTTGGTCATCTTCAAGAAAACTTTGATGAAGGCTTCAACTGTACCTTTGAGCACCAGGCAATCCTGAGAACCAGCCTGCCTGGCCTCTCCCACCTCAGGGTAAAGGAGGGTACAGGCACTTTCTTCAAAGCTCCTTCTTTTGGTGGCATCTGGAGCTGCAGAGGAGACAGTGGGAGGTGGAATGGGGGCAGATCCCCGGAGACCGTTATTGGCAGCCTTGTACAGCAATTCCTGAGAAACTGAAACAATTGAGAGAGAGATGGCTTAGCTTGCTTAGCTTCTGAGCCATTTGTCATTTCCTGAAAGTAATGGAGGCCAGCTGCCTACTCTTAGGATTTATTAGGAGACTGGAATAAAACTTCATTCAGGAAGGTTCTCATCTTTCATTTTCAAAAGTCTGTTTGAATCCCCTGTTCATACAGAGCAGAGCTGTTCTTGACAACATTCTGTATTTGAGGGAACCAGGCTGTAGCCCTGAGACACGGTCTCTAGGGCTCGGGAATCATCAGATCTCGACTCTTATTTCATTTAAAAACACTGCTTAAGCAATAAGAGGATGAGGATATCGGAAAAAACTGTTACCTAATGATGTAAAGCAACCAAGCTCAAGACTGGAAAAAGACGATATAAACTCAAGTGCAAGAAGTACGTGCTAAAGATGTTCGAAAGCTGTTCAAACTGGCCCGAGCACGTGAAACCTGCAAACGTCATCTCCAGCACTGCCAGAAATACCCTGCTTCCTAAGTGCCATTACGCAGCTGGGGGGCCGGAGAAGAGCAAGATAATGTCCCCAAAGAACTAGCATGTCCATTTCAAAAGAGCCCAACGTAGTTAATGTCTCAAAACCTCCAACAGAAGGCCAGGCAGAGCGAGTGCGGTGGAGTGGTAAGCACATGAGCATGGAATCAGGCCTGGCGAGGCTGACTCCTGGCTCTGCCGTAAGGAAACTGTACGATCACGCAAGGAAACGTACTTCAGTGTTGGTTTAATAAAGCACGCTAACTCACATGGTTGTTGTGAGATCCAAAATGAGATAACGTAAAAAAATGCAAAAGGTTTTTATAAGTGCTATACTATTACACATAATCTGACTCTTTGGGTTTATCAATGTCATTGACACGCACAGGCAACCATTCGATATTAGAATAAAAATTAAAGAAGGGCAGGGACTTATGCCCACGTAGGAACTGGGACTAATCTAAGATATCAAGCATTTATCTTGAACATAAAGAAACACTAATAAAGTTAAGTACTTCCAATGAAGAAGTACTAGTAAGATAGGTACCTCCACGGCTGGTAGGTAACTGTCAGGTCGGAAAAAGCTCCTCTGAAGTGAAGCTTCTAATCCACCGAGTCTTCTCCAGGGCTGGGATTATGTTCTAGATGACATCAACAGGACCGGACGTGCCCAAATGATGAGTCAGAACCGGGAGGTGTCTGGCTTTCTAGTCAGCCCTGGACCGGGGGAGAAAGTAGTTTTCTGTTTCCTCTGCTTCCTCTGGTTCCTCTAAGTCATGGCTGAGTCCTAAGGGGAGTTACTGCTTTGTTGCCGTCTCCATCACGTGACGAATGTTTGTTCATGTCTCATCAGAGGTCATTTCAGATCTGCCTGGAGGGATCTGTGAAGACTGTCCCCTCCTCACAGGATCAGAAGTTTGTACGTCCTCCAGTGTAAGAAAATCAGAACCTTCCTCAAAGAATACACACTGAGAACACGTGTAACTTTAGATATCAGAGTTCCCATCACTTCTCATTTCAGTATAGAGTAAAACTGAGTAATAAGTACTTTGGAAGCCGACAAGGAACGTAAGTGGGAATTCCTCAACTCACAAAACTACTGGGTAGAAACACTACCGAATTCTCATCACTCAGATGACAGCTTCAGAAATATGTTTAGAAGTTGTAGACACACGAAGGAAGCAGAAATTACAGATTAATCACAAAAGTGCCTAACTCAAACTGGACTTCAACACAAATGCAAGTTGATTACTACAAGAAAGTTTTTTCTTCTGTTAGAATAGAGGCCTTCATGTGAAAAAGAAGGCAGCCTACTAGTAAGGAGGTAACCTGAAAATCAAACTGAGTATCATAAACCGGGACAATAAAGAGGGAATTAACAATTAAAAACCAACTTAGAGACGTGAAGGAGCTCTGGGAGCGGCGTGGTTGTGGGATCTCTGGATCTTTGTGGCCGTTATTCAATGAGCTTTTAAAGAAAGACAGGTTTTGGGGAAACATCTGTATCAAATTAGACAAAAAAGCAGAAAGATGGTAGTTTTATAGCAAAAGCGTAAGATGAATTCATGAATAAGAATGCCAGGAAGTTGAGAAAACAAAGAATATAACTGGATTTTAAAGGGATAAGAATGTGGAAATCTTTACATTATACACAAAAATGGGTGGGAACCAAGAAGAGGTTCTGAAGCTGATTTGTCACAAGAGATCTTGATGGATGTCTACACACGTGGAACTGAAACAAAGATAAAAAAGGAATAAGTTTACAGATAGATGCCTGGGTGTGAGGACAGAGTCAAATGGGCAAAGATATGAGCATAAATAGAGAAAATTCCCACAGATAATAGCGTCTGTATGTGGGGGGAGCCATCACAAAGAAAACACTAGAATAAAAACTCAACCTAATTTCACTGAAGCCCTGAGTATCCCAGACTAAAAGATGAGGAATTTCCAAACGTAAATTAGCAAAGAACACAGTGAATGAGCAGCTGTAGGATTAAATGTGCATTTCCTTAGACTAAATCCACTATTAAACTTTCATAACTTAATACAGCATGAGTTTTGGTCACACCCTGTTGGGAGTTCAATACTAAAGATCCAAGTAACTAGGGAATGGTTTGAACGAGAGGGTTGATGTTTCTAATGCTAGAAATATCTTTGGGTAAATGATGGAAAAACAGAGTAAGTCTGCTCGATTTGGAAGGATACTATACAATAGTCAGTTCAAAGACTATATAAATTACTTTTAAAATAATATATTTAAAACTAATTTCTAACATTTAAACCACTCTTTCCCACCGAAACTAAAGCAAGTTGCAAAATTTAATACCAAACTATTTGAAAACCTCTGATCAAGATTTTTTGTTTCAAGTTCTGAATCCTTTGCTCTGGTTCACAGTTCACGGGAACGCTGGAAGCTTCTCTGAATGAGGCGAATGCTGAGAGAAGAGCTGGCTCCACCATGAAAACAGCTGTTTCCAATTGTGGGAAATACATTTACTGAAAGCAGTACATTTCATCTGACTCACCAATTAAATGCACTATGATTCAGAGCCTGTGCTGGTGATTTTTAAGCTAGAAGTCTGTGTTTTTCTCCTTCTAATTGGGCTATTTCTCATAATGCCCAAATCAGATCATTCACTGAAATGGAATTCCTCTAGAAATTCCCCAAACCGCACTAATCACCACAATCAATGTTCTGATTTCATCTCTATATGTTCACACTTCACTTATGGGTTTATCTATATACCATGTAGAGAAATGTCAGAAATCAGAAAATTCTTCAGTTAAAAACCAAAATAAAACTCAGGATGCTTTGCCTCGACCATTATACTTTTACAGTGAATATACTTTTTCCAAACAAAAAGATTTCCCCCTAATTTATTCATGGGAGGCAAAACAGTTATCAACACCTACAATCACGTCCGGCTGCCTGCTGATTGTGTAACTTGGACTCTGTAAGTGTAAAAATGCTCCATGCTTCTGCTCTCCCCATTCTTGAAATCAGATTGCGGGTTGTGGCACATGCAGCCAGCCATGAGTTGAAATGCACCGCAAACAGCAACGGAATCTCGTGACGCAACAGCTCAGACGAGGCCTATTTCATGTCTATCTAACGTAGATACTTAATTAAACAGAATTAGTTAGTAAGATTGGGTGAAACCAGAAACCCTGTCCTCACTGAAAGTGTCTAATGTCACTGCAGTTCCGTTCGCATCAAGCTGCTCTCACACTGCGGGTACAGAACAGCACTTACATCGTGTGTGAGTAAAAAGGAGTTAACTAATCACAGCACGGACATCATTTCTCACACGATCACACCTGTTCCTCTTGCTAAAGGTTTACAAGCTGCAATTAGTTTCATTCCAAGCCGCTGCAGGATTCAGTCAGGCCGAGGCCGAGTCCTCGTCCGGGGAACCAGGACAGAAAGCTGAGGTGCCGGGCCGCAGACTACATGTGAAGGCCCATCACTCCTGCCTGCGCCCAATCTGATTTCACTTATTTTCCCTCAAATTTACACCAACATAACTTATCAATCACATCTGTTTTATTCCAACGAACACTTACAATAAGGCTACTCAATATTAATAGTAAAGAATCCATTTTTTCCTTAACCAGTTACCAGTTTGAGATAGGTTTCACTAAACAACTGGTCGTCCGCTTTTTTAAAAACTGAACTGGTTTTGGAATAATTTTAAATTTACAGAAAAGTTGCAAAGACAGTACAGTGCAAGAATTCTCATCCTTTATCCAACTTCCCCTCATGTTAACATCTTACGTAACTACGGTACATTTGTCAAAACTATGACATTGACAGTGGTGTAACTTTTTCATTTACGTCCTTTTCCTATTCCAGGGTCCAATTTAGGACGTCACATTGTACTTAGTTGTCATGTCTCCTTAACCCATTTCCTTTGATCTGTGAAAGGTTCTCAACCTTTCCTGTTTTTTCAGGTCTTTGTTCCTTTCAAGGCGTAGTGGTCAGGCATTTTGTTCCTTTTTTTGTTTAGTTTTCTTATGATAAGATGGGGGTTATGAGTTTCTGGAAAGAGTATCACAGGACTGAAGCTCCCGTCTGATACTACAGCAGAGGGCACCTGCCCCATTGTGACTGATCACTAGGGACGTTAACCTTGCACTTGGTTAAGGTGCTGTCTGCTAGGCCTCCTTCCTGTACAGTTAATACTGTTCCTTTTCCGTCCTCTGCTCTTAGGAGTTAGGTCACCAAATCCAGCCCAGAACCAGCAAGAGGGGCTTAAGCTCCAGCTCCTTGAAAGGGACAGTCTACATGTATCGTAAGGAAGAGGTGTCCCTTTCCTCCATTTATTTATTTAATCAGTCATTCATTTATATTGTCATGGACTCATGGATATTTCCCTTATTCTTTAAGTTATAATCCAATACTGTTATTATTTATTTTGTTGCTTAAACTGCCCTGTTTTGGCCATTCAGAGCTGTTTTAGGATAACAACGTCACGAAGGTAAATGACGATTTTGTAATACATGGTATAATAAGCACTTTTTTGGACATTTTAACAGGATACCAACCCATGTATAATGAATCTATCTCTTCAAGTTATGTATGGAGAAAATACCAACTGAAGACTGAGAAGGTCAAGTTAAAATAACACGAAGTTTAGTTATGTTCTTTTTATACTTGAAGAAAAACTGTAAAATAATCACAGATTGAGAAGATACAATTATTTCCTTGACATTATAAGAGTAAATAATAAACCAGTCAGAACTGCCATAAAATTTAAAGCTGTAAGAATTTTAATTGTCTGATTTCCTCATTTCCCTTTCATTCCTTAACGCCCAGAAATCTAACATTTGATACTATGGAAAGGGCTCTTAGACCACGGCTCTTAGATTAAGATAATCTGCTACAGCAAAGCAAACCATCTACTTCCAATCCTTCTCTAACTAGCACTGACACTCCTGACTACAAGCTCCCTCAGGAAACCCAGTGTGTTCCCCCTAAATGTTATCTATGCTTCCTTCTCATGGCTTCAACAATCATGTCTGCATCTTTTATCTTCAGGTTTGATTTCTCTTTTGAGCTACAGACCCACGTATCTCGCTCAACAGCACAAACCCAATCCATTTTGTCTCCAGCCTTCTCCTTCGCACACCTCCTTTATCACATCACCATCCAACCAACTGCCCAAGAAAGATATCTTGAAGACACTCTAAAATCCTTCCCCCTTACCGCTTTTAAAAATCTACTACGAAATCTACTTATTTTCGTGTTTTCCTGAAAATAAGACCTAACCAGACCATCAGCTCTAATGCGTCTTTTGGAGCAAAAATTAATATAAGACCCGCTCTTATTTTACTATAAGACCCGCTGTAATTTTACTGTAAGACCGGGTCTTATATAATATATAATATAATATCATATAATATAGTATAGTACAGTATAATACCATACCGGGTATAATATAACACCGGGTCTTATATTAATTTTTTGCTCCAAAAGACGCATTAGAGCTGATGGTCCAGCTGGGTCTTATTTCAGGGAAACACGGTACTTCTGAATACATCTCTATCACGGCCTTATTAAAACCCCGTAATATTTCGCTGGGACAATTTCCAAACTGGTCCACCTGATGTTTCTCTAATCCGTCCACCATACAGCTGTCATTCTTCTGCTCTAAAACTGCCCCTTGCCTACAGGGTAAACTCCAGACTCCTTGGTACCTTGTCTATAAACCAGGGGCTTTATGATCAGCCCCCGCCTACCTTTCCAGCCTCATGTCGGGGCCCCGTACCTGACCACTTACAGGTACCGAAGCGCAGGACCTGACCCAGAGAAGCTTATTTCTCTGTAAGAAGCAGCCTTCACCCTCTATTCTTGCACACCCAACTCAAAACCTCTTCTCAGCTCCTTTTAAGCGAGTCCCTCTTTTCTGTGCTCCCCAAACACACTGTGAATATTTCAATTTTAGCAGCTGTTGATAATCACACACATGTCTGTTCTCTGCCGAACTGCAAACGTGAGGGCAGACACGGTATCTGACTCCTGCTTGTGCTCCTCGCATCTGGCAAACAACAGACTCACAGTAAGTGCTGAAGGGACAGCCACCATCACACTGGGAAGATAAAAAATCAGGTATATAAAGTTTCGTCTAAACAAAACAAGTTATGACTTTCAAACTGACCCAGTTAGAAGATACCATATGCCTTATTTAGTACTTTTTACTTATTTTCCTTAACTAAAAATCTTTTCAACTGGTTTTAAGAGGACAGGTAAATCAGTTTTCATGTGTACCTGAAAAAAAGTTCCTATTGGAAAATCAAGTCATTTCTATCCACTTATCAAAAGAGTAATTGTGAAGATGGACAGATTCCAAGATATAGACCAGTTAACACAAGAATTTAGACGTGTGATATAATAACGAATACATTTGTTCTTGTATTTTCAAAGAAAAACTTTTAAGAATATATCTGCTCTTTGTCTCTGAGTCCTGGCACAGAGCTTCAAAAATCTTTGGAATTTCCTGAGGGATAGAAGTGCCTTTCTTTGTTATGTCACAGAGGTGACTTTAGGTGGACCCCAAGATAGCTTCAGGATAGGAGTTATCACTACAAAGACCGATCACATGATGAGAGGGATGAAACTCCGGGCCAGCATCCGGTCCAGTGGGTGGAGGGGAGCTAGAGATTGGTTCCAGCACAGGCCCAGTGGTTTAACTCCACCATCCTATGGAATGAAGCCCTAATCAAAACTCTGGACATAGAGGGCTGGGGAGCTTCTTGGCTGGTGAACACAGTGGGGAGCTGGGTGGGAGGGCCACACCCCCAGATTCCACCGAGAGAGGGAACTGCAGAATGCGGCCCCAACTGACGATTCGTAAGTGCACAGTCTATTTTTTATCGTGTTTCTGCAAAGGAAACGTGCTCATGTACAACGGATAAACAGCAGAATAGCAGGATGACATGGCAGCTGTATGAATTCACACGATTTTCCAAACACATTCATGTTTAGAGGCAGCGGAACGAAGAGAACACTAACAAAAACGAAACGCCGAGGCCGTCCGTTCCCAACGCACGTTCATCCTACGTTCTTCCTCGGCTCCAACTGGCCAGACTTTCCTACAAGTGCTTACTGTGTGGTTTCCCCAATCTCACAAAACAAGCGAAAAAGGACAATACACCAGAATGTGCTCCACCTGGTACCTCTGCATCTCGCTGCCAATGACACGCTTTTGTGTCCACAGCTCAGCAGCTTCATCCCTTCTTGTCACCTGTCCGGCTACCTTCACATTTTCCTAAAAAGCTAAGTCCCTATGTTTACTGTAGTATTTTGTTTATTTATTAAACAATTTAAAGTCCTTTTAACGGTTGCTGGTATTCCCTAGAATAATTATTTTTCTTGGTGCTCTGGCTACAAAGTTGCATAGGTTTTAGGAATCTGCTCCCAACTCCATCTTTCCCAGAAGGCCTTTGATTTTTCGTGAATGATACCGCCAAACACGTTTTTCAGAACTCACAGTGAAATGCCCGTATGTCCAGCTCAAGCATCTCTATTGAGCTCCAGAACTAGACGTCCAACTGCCTGCTCCACAGCCGCCCGATGTTCTCCGGGCTCAGGTGTGTAATGTGCTCTGCTCTGTCTCAGCCTGTGGATGAGGCACTCTCACCATTCCGCTTTGTGGTCCCTCTGCTCCCACGATGACACCCCCACCCCAAGGCTTTTAAATACGGAAGCTCCTTTCCAGCTCCGGATCTTCCAAGTGTCCTCCGCTCACGCCTCAGCTTGAGAAACTAGCGGCTCCTCATCTTACAAGTTTTAAGCCAAAAACTCTCATCTGAGCAGGTCAGCCCTCCCCCTTCACTGTCCACCCGAACACTGCTGCTATTCCAACTCGGCAGGAGTCTGCGCAAGTCCGACACTGTTTCCGTGCTCTCCCCTCTATCGCTCACGTTCACTACGCTGCCAGTGAGTGAGCGAGACCTCAGGCCTTTCCTCTCCGCTAGTACGTGCCAGGGGCCGGAACTGTGCGCGGTGCCCTGGAATTCAGGAAGTACATGACTGAGAGAATGAGGGGTCAACGTAAGAGTGGCATTCTGTTTACCTCGCTAACTGCTGCTCAGCCTTCAGGTCACAGGTTAGGGTCCCTCTCTCCGGGGAGCTGGCTGAGTGAGGCCCCAGAACCCTGTACTTTCTCTTCTGCTTCCACAGCCCTCGTAGCAACTGAATGACATTAACGTACTTTGTTTAGGCCCCGGCGGCCCAGCGGCTCCACTCTAGGTTCCCCGAGAATAGTGAGCCCACACGCCTTGTGCCATCACGAGACCCACAAAGGAGAATGAATGCCTGGCAGACAGGAGCTAGGCCACCACTCTTGTTGATTAAATATATATTTGTCAAAAATTTGTTGAGATGGTTACTAGACTTATTGTGGCGATCACGTTGTAAGGTATAAATGCTGACTCCCTGCTGTGCCCCTGACACTAACATAATATTGTATGTTGTATGGCAACTATGATTAACGATGAATTAGAAAAATAAAATAAAAAACAGCAGTGAGTGAATTATTATAATTAAATACCTTATTAAAAGGTCCTAGATTACCTATCTATTATTAAACAAATTTTAAAGATGTAAAAAAAAATTTTCTTTGTTGAGTGACCCTAACTAAAGTTTAGGATTTTTTCCCCTTTTATTACACTACATTGTTAACAACTAAACAATGCTCAGCTTCCCCATCAAGGTAGCTTTTATTTTTCAACTTTACGAATAATGAAAACTAGGAACAAAAACTTGTCTTTGAGGGAGCTCATCATTTCCTCTACTATTCAGGTTTTTAATAACAATACCTATTAGCATCTGTGTGATTACTACGTGCAAATCACTTTGCTTACACTATAATCCCATTTACTTCTTATAATAACCCTATGAATCCCATTTTATAGGAAGGGATATTGAGGCTTAAAGAGTTTACTTGGAAAATCCAATGAAACGTATGGACCTTCTCTTAAAAACTACACACAAGCATACACACATATAATTTTCCTTATAGCACCAGAAGTTTTACGGATTTCCTAGAGTTAATTTACAAACGTGTACGGTTGAGATCTTTGATTAAAAAACTCCTGACTTACAGAGAGCTTCCATATGAATGGGCAGTGCTTCCGCTTTCATGTTTCTATCTTCTCTTCAATTCTTAAGACACTTTCTAGACATTACGAGTGCATTATCTAGGTTGGTTTTATGTCATTTTATATGAATAGAAGCAGCTTTTATAAAGTTACTTAAAGGAAATCTGCAAAATGAAGTCCCTCTGAATTTTCAGTTAAATTTTGTGAAGCTGATAATTTGGATGCTTAGATTTTTGAGACATACGGACTATTCTTCCTGCAACACAGAAGCATTTATAATTATCACATTAGTATACACTAAAAATTCTGCATAGCTACCAACATATCTAGGAGCCGTTCCTCACTAAAGAACTGCCTTTTTGAGTTAAGAAAGATAAATTACTTTTACTGGTTTCGAAAAGATGAGTATGAATTGAGGCAAAGACATGCCTTATCTCACTTCTTCTCACATCTACCGAAGATGAAAACTTCCAAGATAACATTTCAACATACATTTATAAAAACAAAAGCCAGTAGACCTACTAAAAGTTCATGTCCACGTGCCAGGCAACCAGTGGGCCCAATTATCGACTTCTCTAAGCCAGCGACAGGCCGCGAGGGCCCCCTTACCTGCCGAGGTCTGGGCTGGCCTCCCGCTGGAAGGCAGAAGCTCCTTCCTGTGAGGCCGACTCAGTGACGTGTCCTGTGCAGAGAACAGTCCGGGACTGTCAGGTAATTTCTTCCGGCCACTGGAGTTAGGGTTTGAGACTCTGCAGCTGCCTACTGCGCTTGTGAAAAGGTTTGTGTGTTCATCGCTGCTGGCCAGGTCAGAATTGGGAGTGAATCCGCCAAGGGATAAACTTGGAGAACTTTCCGAACAGTCAATCTGTAAAGGTGTCTGCAATCCCAAAGCCAAAGGATTAGATTCTGAAGGCTCTCGGTGGACCCACGGTTCTTCTCTGGTTATTAAGCTTTTTGAGGGAGAGAGATGAGGGCAGGACATGTGACACCGGTGCTTTTCCTTATGCTTGTATCGCTCTCCGACAGTGTCCTTTCCGAATCGATAGCGCTTTAGTGACTCCAGGACGGATCTGGAAGAACCAGTGTCCATGGAAACCTGGGGCTGCTCGGAGGACCGGTGTTCTCTGTGTTTGTGCCGGTGCCTGTGTTTGTGCTCCACCATCCAACCATAGGCCATCTCGGGGGGGACGCTGGGGTAGGTGCTCATGGAAAGGAGGGGAGTCCTGCTGGTGGTAAGAAAGGCCTCCTGGCGAAGCAGCTTATGCTTCTTCTTATGGTACTTGGTGGGATTGAGAAGCAAGTGACCGGCATGCATGTAGGAAGGAGGGGGAAGCGGAGTGGTGAAAGAAGGGGACGGCGGAGGCGGGTAGAGAGTGGGGGGGTACCTGCCATAGTAACCTAAGCCTATGGGGGCAGCGGTAAGGGGTGAGGGCGAGTAAGGCATGCCGTAGGAGGGATAGAATCCGGTACTCGAAAGAGGAAAACTAAGGCTGTGCATAAAGGGCATTTCAGCCATCGCCTCCCTCATCTTAGGGGGTCTCCCTCGCTTCTTTTTTAAGTCCGGTTTTCGGATGTAGTGCAAAGGGTCTAAGGGGAAAGAAGGGTGTGTATAGAAACTATTGAAGTTGATCCGAAAAATCGTTGGCAGGAGGTCTCGGGGGATAAAGTGATGGCTTCGATGGGTGATTCGAATTTCACTTAGACGACTGATTAATTCCTCCAGCTCTGCAATAAAGTCTGGATCCTGTCTATTTCGGAGTTGCGGGTATTTCTTTTTCCGTTTCCGTTTCTGCCTTTTCATCTTGTCATAGCTGAGGTAATCATGACTCCTGCGCTTACATTTGTGTTTGTGTTTTTCTTTAAGACTGCTGAGGACTGTCGAGGTTTCGGGGGGGATCAGAGACACGTGCTCAAAAGAATGCCGCCTCTTTTTCTGCCCACAGAATTTCTCCGCCCTGTCCGAGGTGCTGTTATTGTCTGTTCCGATTCCACTGTCGCTGGGAATGGTCTCGTCACTGTGTGACTCACTAATGGGAGAAGGAGTGGCTTCTTTCAGAGATGTGAGCTCACTCAAATGCGAGGGAGAATTTGGCAACAGAGTCGGAGGAGATAAGCGCCTCCTCCCCTTGGAGGCCTTCTTCATGGCCAGAGTCGGGATCACACTGCCCTGTCTGGAGTGTAAATGCAAGTAGGGCACCGCACTGGGCTCCACGAAGCCTGCGTCGCTGCTCACAGGGCTCTGCCCCCCGCTAGTCCCAGAGGACTGGGAGCAAACGGGGGACGGAAGGATCTCGGAGCTACTGGCAGACGAGGGCAGTAAAGGGGGCAGCGGCTGTCCGAATGCTGACCCGGCCGCCTGCTGAGCCGTCTGCTCAAGAACAGCAAGGCTGGTGGGGCTACCAGAGAGAAGGCCATTTAAGACAGTTTTGGGTTTCCGGCCCCTCCTCTTTCCGATGTAAATGGTTCCTTTCTTGCTGACATTGATCTGCTGGCCCAATTTAGAGCCGAATGTGGCAGCAAGACTTGACACGGTGTTATGGAGCTTGGATTGCACTTTCCCTTTATTACTTGATTCTACAGAGCTTGAAAGAATCTGATTCAACAGTTTCTTTCTCTTTAAAGTCTTCATTTTATTTATTTTGCGGATAATTGTTTTCATCAACTGTCCATTGTTTCTCTTTGCAATTTTTTTATCTGGGTCCATCTCCAGGTCCCTCATACTGCAGACAGGGGGCCTGGGACTGTCATCTAGATCTTCTGGATCTTGCAGCTGGTCCTCACTCTCGAAGAAATCACTGCTACTGCGATGGTGGTCACTTTCCGACTCGAGCTTGCTTGGACTTTCGGTGGCAACAAATGGAGCCACTGACAGGACAGGTGGCTTCATCTTGACTGGGGACCTCATCTGCCTCTTAGGTCGGCCTCTCTTTTTCGGAAAAGGAGACACAGACAAACTTTGTTTGAAGGAAGGAATTTCAATTTCTGGCTGCAAAATTGGGGGTTCTTGTTCTTCCTTAGACTGCAAAGAGAAAACTTTGGAGGCAGGGATTTTTAAAGTCCTTTTAGGTGGACCTTCCAGTTGCGGCATCTCCTTCGCTTTAGGTCTCCCTCTTTTGGGCTTGTAAATATCAGACAAGAGGTCACTAGGGACACACATGCTGGAGGTCAGTTTGTGAGTAGCAAAAGACTTATGAGATGGTTTTTCACTGTCAGTCAACAGAGCAAGAGACGGGGTGGTGGATTTGCTCAGCTTTGGCAACCGGCGTTTCAGGAAGTCGTGATCTACAAATGAAGACGGTCCAAGGTTTTTCATGAACTTGGCTGGCTCCGAGTTACTACCTGATAGTGAGCTACAGGAAACGTTTTTAAAAAGCTCTGATCTTTCTAATTCTAGCCCTTTTGGGGACCGGCACGTGCTTCTTGCCACCACTTTAGTCCACCGAGTTTTTCTTCCTTTCCTTTTTTTCAATGGTTTGGACTGCAGACTGGAGCTCAGGCTCTCAGCAACATGGCAGTGCTTGTCAGGTGCAGCGACTGCACCCAGCTTTAGGAAGGGCTTGCTGCTGAATAAACTAGTGAAATTAACAACTGAAGGGGTAATTGTATGAATACTGGGTTCAGAACTCAAACTTGGCTTTTTTCCCAGAGAAGAGCTTATTCGTGGAATATCTATATGTGTAGTTTTGGAATCACTCAGGTCTTTGTCAATCCCTTTACATTCAATACTCATGCTATGACCGATAGACCTATGACCAATGTTCAAGTGGGTACCTTCAGAAGTAAATTGGTTCTTTCCACCAGATTCAGAAATTTCTTCCATTAGTTCTGTGGTAGGACTTACAAGTAACGGGTTAGGAGCCAACTGTGAAGAACTTTCAGGTGGACTTCTGGTTAAAGGATTTACAGACACAGTAGGTGATGGGGAAGGGAGAGTGCTTTCTCCTACTGCACTGAAAGGGGACTTAGCTGTAGACCCGTCAGAAGCACCTCCCATCTGAAAGTCTGGAGAAGTGCAATATGCGGGAGGCTGCTTTTCATGCTTTGAGCTTTCATATGAGCCCCTATCGCTGGATGAGAAACTGTCTTGCTGAAGGCATGTTCCTTCATTAAACATCTCTTTCTCTAAATTGATGATTTCTTTTCGAACTGAGAACTTTTCCAATATGCTTTCTTTACTCTGCCGTATGACGCTCTTCTCAAACGTTTTGCTGGCGGCACTGTCCTTCAGGGATTCGGACAGCTCCTGGCTCTCATGAGCACTGATGTTCGCGCTACAAGACGCCCTCAGGGGCTCCTGAGTGGGGAGCAGTGCCTCGGCTTTCAGGTTCAGGGCCTCTTTACTGACCAGTCCTGCCACAGGACAGCTCACTAGTCTCTTGCCGATGTCCTTACTAACTAACCCCATTGCTGCATTGGCCACAATCTTCTTTGCACAGTCCTTGGCCACGAGGCCGACAGTAGAGCCCAACTTCTTTCCTAAGTCTTTGTTAACCAGTCCAACCACAGTGCCAAATCCTAGCTTCTTTCCAGACTCCTTATTCACCAAACCTGGGACGATCCCGATTCCCAGCTTCTTTCCTGAGTCCTTGCTCAGCAGTCCCACTGTAGTGATGGCCCCTGGCTTTTTGCCCAAGTCTTTATTAATGAATACCGCTGTAGTGCCAGTTCCTAGCTTTTTCACAGAGTCCTTACTGACCAGTCCCACCGCTGCATTAAACACCGGCTTCCTCCCAGGATCCTTAGTGACCAAGCCCAGCGCTGTGCTGATGGCTGGTTTCCTTATGAAGCCCTTATGGATGACCCCAGCCACAGAGCCGACGCCCGCGCTCCTGGTCAAGCCCTTGCCCACCAGTCCTGCCGCCGCAGTGCCAGCCCCCAGCTTCTTCGGTTTTGTCTTGGAAGACTTGGAGGGAGGACAAGTTGCAATAAGCTGTGCCAACTTCTCCGTTACACTCGTTCCTCCATTAAGTAATGCTCTGTCCTTTAAGTCAGGATCCCGGCCACCAACCAGCGCGGAGGCCGCTGCATTAATGTAATCTGTCATTTCGGAGTGGACTGGAGAAAGCTTCTTAGACAAAGGATTGTTTTCTCCCTGTGAATGAAGATGGATGCTTTCTTCAGATTGGCATTCAATGGCGGCAACATCACCTGCTTTCTTGTACAATTTTGAAGGGTCCTAAAATTTGAACAAGAAAAAGGTTTCAGAGAGAGTAAAGCTTATACCACTTCAGTTTAGTATTACATTTGAACAAACTAATCGATCACATCTCAGATATAAGATAGGCAATAGCGCTTTAAAAAAAAAATCTAACTGAACTAGAACAAATAATCCTAAAAATGATATGGAATCACACACCAAAAAAACATGACTAGCTAAAGCAATCCTGAGAGAAAAAACAAAGTTGGAAGTATCAAGCTCCCTGATTTCAAACTATACTACAAAGCTATAATAATGAAAACAGCATGATACTGGCACAAAAACAGACACACAGATCAATGGAACATAATACAGGGCCCAGTAATAAATCCACATGTATATGGTCAATTAGTCTATGACAAAGGAGGCAACAATATACCATGGAGAGATGACAGGCTTTTTAACAAGCCGTGTTGGGAAAACTGAACAGATACATGCAAAAAAAGAAAGAAAGAAACTGGACCACTCATATACCCCATATACAAACACAAACTCAAAATGGATTAAAGACTTATATGTAAGACCTGAAACCATAAAACTCCTAGAAGAAAACATAGGTAAGCTATCTGATATCAATCTGAGTACTATCTTTTTGGACGTGTCCCCTCCAGCAAGGGAAACAAAAGCAAAAATAAACAAATGGGACTTCATCAAACGAAAAAGCTTCTGTACAGTGAAGGAAACCATCAAGAAAACAAATACAACCTACTGAATGGGAGAAAATATTCACAAATCATATATCTGATAAGGGGTTGATACCCAAATTTTGAAGGAACTCATACAAGTCAATTACAAAAATAAATAAATAAACAATGCAATAAAAGAATGGGCAGAGTAGATGAAGAGACATTTCTCCAAAGAGGACACACAGATGGCCAACAGGCACGTGAAAAGGTGCTGAATGTCACTGATCGTCAGGGAAATGCAAATCAAAACCACAATGAGATATCATATCACACCAATCAGAATGGCTGTTATCAAAAAGTCAGCAAATAACATGTGTTGGCAAGTATGTGGAGAAAAGGGAACCTTCATGCACTTTCGGTGGGACTACAAATTGGTACAGCTACTATGGAAAACAGTATGAAGGTTCCTCAAAAAAACTAAAAATAGATCCACCATACAACCTAGCAATCCCACTTCTGGGTATTTATACGAAGAAAAAGGAAACACAAACTCAAAAAGATATATGCACCCCTACGTTCACTGCAACATTATTACAATAGCCAAGATATGGAAGCAACCTACCGTGTTTCCCCGAAAATAAGACCTACACAGACCATCAGCTCTAATGCGTCTTTTGGAGCAAAAATTAATATAAGACCCGGTATTATATATTATATTATACCTGGTATTATATTATATTATGTTACATTATAAGATAAGACCCAGTCTTATATTATAGTAAAATAAGAGCCGCTCTTAATATTAATTTTTGCTCCAAAAGACGTGTTAGAGCAGATGGTCCGGCTAGGTCTTATTTTCAGGGAAACACGGTCGGTATCCAGCGATAGATGAATGATTACAGATGTGATACAGATGGACAATGAAATATTACTCAGCAATGAAAAAGAATGAAATCTTGCCACTTATGACAACACAGATGGACCTGTTGTATTATGCTAAGTAAAATAAGTCAGGCAAAGAAAGACAAATACCATATGGTTTCACTTATGTTTGGAATCTAACATAAGACTTATAGAAACAGAGATCAAACTGATGGTTGATGGGGGGTGTGGGAGGGTTGGGAGGATGGATAAAAAAGGTGAAGGGGAATATAGTCAATAATATTGCAGTAAGTTTGCATGGTGACAGATGACTACTAGATTTAGTGTGGTGATCACACTGAAAGGTATAAAAATGTCAAATCACTACATTGTACACCTGAAACTAATATAATACTGTATAGCAGCTATACTTAAAATTAAATAAAAATAAAAAAACCTAATAATGTTACACGAATGCCAAAGTATGCTAGTTCTACTGCTGCTATATCAGAGGCCATCAACATGTTATGCTGGTGGACTTTCAACCATGTACACCTAGTTTTTACCAGGTATTTAGAAATATCCCTGTGATATTTTGTGACATTGCTTTTAAAAGGCAATTAATAGTCTACTTTCATCTTACTTTAGACTGACTAAATACACATTAGCATATGAATGTACTGTTTTTGAAAAGAGAAGTAATATCCCATGGTCCTCTTTTCAAATCATAGTTTATTGCCCGCCTCCTCCATTGATTTCAAACCAATACAGGACAATCTCAGACCTACTTCCACTCCTTTAACTCTTCTCAATTATAGTCTTTAACAAACAATCAAGTTCTCTCTTAATTTGAGGGGTCTAGAAAAGACAATAAGATACATTCATATTTTCTTTAAAATGTTTTTATATAAAATCTTAGAGTTGGAAGTAACTTGCTATATAATGCATGAATCCTCACTATACACTTTACAAATAAATTCATTATTTTTTACAACAGTCTGTTTTACTTTTGGATGACAAAGGGTTTTTTCTTCACATTTCAGCATAATTTTTTTTATTGAGGTATAACTGACATAAACAATTCTTAACTATAAAATACAAACGAAAACACATACTGTGTTTGTGACTAGAAGACATAAAAATGACAATATTCCCTAAGCAAATTTATAAATTTAATGCGATCCCAAAAAAATACCAAGATTTCTTTGAGTGATAAGAAAAATTATAACATTCATTGGGAGAAGTAGACAAGCATGAATAGCCAGCAAAATCTAAAAATAAGAAAAGCAAAGGAATAATCGTACCAAATATTTTTTAAAGCCTCTACCATTAAAACAGTATAGAACTAACACATGAAAAGACAAAAGAACCAATGGAACAAGACAGAAAACCCAGGAACAAATTGAAGCATACATGTGTGAAAATGTGCTGTATATAAAATGGTATAACCCTTATAGAAGGGAAATTAGTAATAACTAGAAAAACACCACATCCCTTTACCTATACTTTCAACCAAGGAATCCCACTTTTAGGAGATTTATCCCAAGATACTCTGGCAAAAACAGGACGTCTCCAGAAAGCTATAAAATGTACCAATATCTTAATAGTAAAGCCCTAAAATAATCCAAATGATTACCTACTGGAGACTGGCTGAATAAACCAAAGTACATCCGTAAAACTGAGTAGTATGAAATGCGGGGGAGGAAACACCAACATCCTGCTGTTAGCACAGTAGTTATATCATGTGCTATCTTTTGTATAAGATGGGAATGAACGGAGGCAATGTAATCAGTACATTACACCTGATTACATTAAAAATGGAAGAACAAGGCAAAGATTAATAAAAACAGTGACGTATGAGGGAAGAAACAAGTCTACAAGTAAGATTTCTGCGAATCTGCTTTAGGTTCTGACTTTACAATTAAGTCTTTCACATATTTAAGAAACAAAATTATGTCATAAAGAAAAATATCCCAACTCTCTAAATAGTGAAAACAATGGAAACAAATATATCTATCAAATTAATTACATAACTATATGGAAAATAATTATTCTGAATTACTTTAAAACAGTGATCACACTATACATTCTAAAGACAAAAAGACTGACAATAAAGATATCTTAAACTGCATCCAGTGAGCAAGATACTAGCGGTAACATTGGTTCATTTATTTTAAACCTAGATGATTGATAGATACATAGATCAAGTAAGTTACTAGTGAGTGTTAATAGGAACCAAAATTTTGGAAGAAAAAAGGAGATACAATATAAAATCAAACAAGTAAAAACCCAGTAATTTCACATTAAAATTATAAATACAAGAAGTGCCTCTCTTTCTCTCTCTGTCACACACATACACCCCTACCTCTGTTCAATGAAATATCTAAAAACAACGAAAACCCAGTAGCAACGAACACCTCTAACACTCGAAGACTCTGGTCTCCCTAAACAGCATTCGTGTTAAAATGCACCAGGGCACGTTGTACAAAGGACTGTTTCCTAGTGTTAGGTCAGGAATGTACAAGATAACCCTGGTAATGGGTGCACATCGCTAGCGTCTTCACTAGCGTACTAGTCACTCTACTTCTTAATTTGAAATGTACCATAGAGAAATACGGGTAAGAAAAAGTTTTTCCCTGGAGTGAAGTACAATCTACCTTTCCACAATTTTCATTTACTGATCTGAGTCTCACATTCTCGAATCAGATAGAATAAGTCTAATTCCTCTTCTTCTCAACAGCTTTTCACACATTTGAACTCAACCAACATATTGAACCTTCTGCCCCAAGCAGTTCCACTTCTTTCTGGTCATTTCCTGAAGTACATGTTTCTGTCTGTCAATATTCCTCTTTAGACATAGCAACTAAAATAGAACAATACAATCAATATTTGCTCAACTCAGAATTAAGGGAACTATCTCTTCTTTTGGACTGGACTCGACAATTCTGCCCAAGAATAAACTGGCTTTTCTGACAGTCTCTGATACATATTAAGCTTGTAATTAAAGAAACCCTTACATTTTCTTCCCATTCTATTAAAGAAACAATACTCCCATTCTGTACTTTTACAGTTATTTTTAAAAATTAAAAATTAAAAGGCTTTATTATTTTAAGTATTAAATATATTTATGTCTGAAAATCATGACACTTTCAAGTCCCTCAATATTGTTTGTGACACCTTTAAAAATCTGTTGGTCCAAACTATGACTACGTGATAACATGGACACAGCTCACCGACAAGACTGAGTGAAGGAGCCACAACAAAAGCGTCCACTCCCGACTCCCTCTACATGGAGCGCAAGACCCACCAGCATAACGGATTATGATGTTAAAAGTCAGGTGTGGGGCAGCAAGAGGAAAGCAGCTCACGGAGCCCTGCTGGGTGCTGGTAACGTTCTACTTCTTACACTGGATGCTGGTTACATGGGGTGGCAGAGTTTCTGAAAATTCACTGAGCGGTTTTACTTAAAATTTATATGTATGTTACACTTCACTAGTAAGTTAATTTAAAAATTCTGTCTAAGAGAAAAGTACCCAACTCCCTTAACCTGATGAAGAATTTGTACTCAAATCTGGTTTTTCACCTTTGTCAGAAATAAGTATCTCAGATTAATTAATATCAGGCTAAAACACAGTAAGTATCCCACAGTAAATGATCGATGATAAAAAGGGGGTTGGAGGGAGACATACACAGATAATTTCGTTTGGGTTTCAAAGATCTTTTCTTCTAAATCCTGACATTAGATAAACTGAGTGAATAAGATAATATTATAAGCTATTGAAAACTATATTTCACACCAGTAATATTATTCTATTGCATTTCTAAGAACCCTTTAAAATGACAACTAGCAATAAGAGGTATCATTTTTAAGAGAGTATGTTATATATTAGCCAATGAAAAAGAACTATCAAAATATCCCATTAGGCATATAATTTTTTTCAACATGAAAATAGTTTTATTCCAAATATAAAGTATGCTCATTAAAAAGAGACAAAGTATGACTACTATCATCCATGTATAAATATTTTTACAGTTCAGATATTTCGTCATGTACCCAGAAATATACACATGTACATTCTTTTATAAAAACAGGGCCAAAAAAGCTTGCTGTTTTGTTAGCCTACTTAATACAAGGAAGACACCTTTCTATGTAAATAAATCGAGTTTGATGATTAATTCAATCGTTTCATAGTAGTCCATAATTCGTAAAGTCAGCCACCTACTGGCTGCTTTTTAAATAATTCTGGTTATTTTTATAAGTAATATAATGATGAACATCAAATTATATAAATCTCTGCCTACTTGTCCAATTATTTCCTTCAGATCAATGTCTAAAGGTGGAACTGCCTGAAGGTTAAAGGGTATATATTAATACAATAGTTACATGGTGGAAAGCAAAGTGCCAAAACACTGTAACAAAAAAAAGCTGATGATAAAAATCCAGACTGTATAAACACTACATTTCTGTAACCCAAGATAATACTTTATGACTTGTGATATTCTACAGTTCAGCAATGATTCTTGCGGCAGAAATAATAACATCTAACAACCCTGACCCTGACCATTTTGAAATTAAACATTACACTAACAGCATTCCTGTTACTCTGGATGTTCCCAAACCTTGGAAGTGGGTAATTTGATTACAGCAAGCTCCAGAAAGTGACTCATTTACTGTTCTAATAAACTCACTGAGTTTTCATGTCAAATGTCATTATTTCTAGGATTAACTACTATTTAGTTCATTTTTCAATCCACTTGTTATTGTCCTGAAAACCTTTTATAAATGGATATTGTTTCCTCACTTCAAAGTCTTTCAGATGGTTTCAATATTCCTAGTTCTCCGGTTATAAAGTCTATGTCGATCTATTGATCTACTGATTCTTTCCCTACTGTTGGTCTGTGTTCTTGTATGGCTTACAATGTTTTCCTATTAAGCCATCTGAGTTTAATGTTTTAGGTGTGAAGGAAAGACTTTTTATTCCAATTGTCAGTATTTAATATTTTACAACCTACAGACAGGCTTTTTCTGCATTTCTGTTTACATTTTATTACCTATTCTTTTGAATGTCTTGTCACATGATTTTACTGGTCATGTGTATTTCCGCAGCAGTGAAATTGCTGCTCAAGGTCTCAATTCATAATTATTTTTCCAAATCGTGAAGTGTATCATTTCTGATTTAGAAGAACCCTTAATATTTTAGGAATAATAGTTCTTTGTTTCTCTCATGTTGCACCTATTTCCCCTAATTTATCCGTTGTCTTTCCACTTCTAATTATTTTTCTTAAAAAGAAGTTAAAGTACGTTACGCATTCGAATACATATGAAAAACTGTACCAAGTACCTCACGTAATCTGCCACTTACTCCTTACAACAACCATATGATGCACTTACTATAATTATCCTCACTAAATAGCTTTTAAAACAGTTTAGATATTAGATTACCAGCCCGAGGTCACTTAACCAGTAAGAGACTGAGGTATGATTTAAACCTGGTCTGACTTCATAGCCAAAGCTCTTAAACACTGTATTATATAAAACAGTCTCTAGCTTTCTAGTTCTGTTTTCGTATCATCTTTGGAAAGACCACGTCCTCCCAAACATGACAACCTTCACATTTTCAATGGATGCTTTCACAGTTTCTTTTTTATTAAACTTTATCTATCTGTGTTGAGTTTTTAAAATATAATCTGTTGTGTAGGGAAGTAGCCTTTACCTCAAAAGATTTGTCCATTGTTCTAAGAGTTTTTCCATTACTCGTAACATAGCATGTTCACTGATTTCAAATACTTTCATCATGTATTCCTATTCCTATCTGGGTCTTTCTCTAAGCTCTCCATTTTGCTTCCTGCATATTTATGTTTATTCCTAAGTCACTAATACAATATATTAACTTTATATTTTTTAATACTTGAAAAAGACTAATGTTTTCCTTTTTGTATTCCTATAGAAATTCCTTATTTTATTAATAACATTATTGAGACACAATTCACATATCATAAAAGTCACCCTTTTAAAGCACAAGTTCAGTAATTTTCAGTATATTCACGGAGCTGTGCAACCATTACCAGTAATTTCAGAACATTTCACAAGGCTCTCTGGTAATCTCTGCATATGTATACTTCCAGGTGACCTTGAGATCCATTTGAAGGTTTAAAAACTCCAAATGGCTTTAACTTTGTGTATTAATGTAGAAAAAAGCTATCTCAACATTAATATTAGCTCCACAATAACAAAGTAAATTTATTTACTGAGTCAAGCCTTTTGGTGTTACTGGATGATTTTATTCATATAGATCCTAAACACTTGCTATCAAGTTTACTTCTAAATATTACATAAATACTGCTGTTACTTTTGTGAATAAATTCTTTTCTGTTATATTTCTAACTCTATAAATTGATGGTATTCAAGAACACTACTGATTTTATTTACTTTATAATCTAAAATTCTTGCTTCATCAGGAATTCATTTTTTCAGCAAATAGTTATTAAGTAACTACTATTTAAGGGCTAAGAATAACAGCAGTGAGGAAAAACATCCCGTTCACCATGTCGAGTTCATTCTAATACACGAGAGGGGTAGCGCCAATAAAAGTAAAACACTCAGTACATCAGATGGTGAAACGAACCATGCAGAAAATCAGAGCATAGGAGGAGAAAAGAAACAGACTAGGGTTGGAAGGGACCACCAGCATTAAAGCAGGCTGTCAAGAAAGTCTTGATTGAGATTACATTTCCGGAGAAACCCACAGGAGGTGAGGGAGGCACGCTTGTAGTTACCCAGGAGAAGAACGATACCGAAGAGGAAACAGCAAGAGCAAAGGCTCTGCGGCAGGAGCTGGTCTGGTGGATTCAAGGAATCCAGGTTTGCTGGAGTAATCAAGGGAAGAGCAGTCGGGCAGGGGTAAGGGGACAGACTCATTTCAGTCCAAGAGAGGGGGGAAGCCACTGGAAGGTTTTATGCAGAAAAGGTATGTGACCTAATTCTTCATTCAGTAAATATTGGGTGACTACTGATTGCGAGAGATACAGCAAAGACAACACAGACAAAAATGCCTGCTCTCACAAAGCACACATTTTAGTGGGAGAGAAAGACAAGAGAGAAAAACAGTACAATTTTAAAATATTATTTGTTAGACGGTGGTAACTGCTATGGGAAAAACAGAAAGCAACTGCGAGTTCTAGGAGCGTCTGTGAAATTGAGTTAGGGGACTGGGCCTCAGTGCCGCGGAAACATCGAGCAAAGGTGAAGCGAGAAGGTGAGCAGGCCCGCAGGAGACCACAGGCCTGGAGCAACCATGGAGAGGAACACGCATGTGACCAGCCGGCTCGCCCACGAAGGGCCTTCAGGCCAGTCCACAGGCCGGAGCTTTGCCTCTAAATGAAATGGGGAAGCACTAAAGGTTCTAAGCAGAAGCATGACATGATTTCACCTACGTCTTCGAGGCGTCCCTCCCTCTAGCTGCTCTCCTCATAAAGCTGTAGGGACTCAGGTTAAGAGCATGGACTCCTGGGGGCAGCTGCAGGCGTTATCTTGACAAGAGATGATAGTGGCTGGACGACGCACAACAGTGGGAGTGATGGGAAGATAAAGCCTGGTGGGAGGAGGCTTAAACATGACGATCAGGCGTTCAGTTCAGGACATGGTCAGACTGAAACGACTTCTAAACATCCGAACAGAGAAGTCTGAGCAGGAAGAGTCACATCTGGACGTCAACAGCACACAGGTATTAGAGCCTTGAGACTGGCTGGGACAACCAGGGGAGGGTGAGTAGAGATGAGTAGAGGACGGAAGACTGACTGAGGCACCGCAACATTCAAAGATCAGGGAGATGAAGACGGCCAGCAAAGACCGACGAGCCAGAAGGTAACAAGGGGGAAAAAAGACACAGAGTGAAAGCGCTGTGGTGCCTCGAAACTGAAGTGAAGAACGCTTCCAAGAGTGGCCACCGACAGATCAAAGAGAAACGAGAACACAGATTTGTCTGTTGGACTTAGCATTGGGGGAGGGGGCGATCACTGCCCCAGCAGTTTCTATAAAGTGCAAAAGCAAAAATCTGATTGGAATGGGTTTAAAAGAGAATGGGCACAGAGAAATCGGAAACCACGTACGAACAGTAGGAAAACAGAAATGGGGGTCAGAGCGAGGAGCTAAAGTGCAATCGAAGTAGTTTTAAAATGTGGAAAACAACGGCATCTTTTTATTCTCGAAGGAAACAGAGCAGTGAAAAGATAAAAAGCCACACACTCCTGAAGTTGAATACATGTGTGTATGCGTATGTCTAATATCGCCCAGACAGCGACCCAGTTTAGTGGAATTTACTGAATCATTTCATCAGTCGCCCTCTGATGGGAAATGCTACCCTTCTTGTGTACTAAATCCTCGTACAAACGTGGGTCTATTGCTACAGGCTCCATTCTGGGCCATTGATTTTCTGTCTATCCATGCACCGCCTTCACAGGTCTGAATGATTTTAACTTTGCTTTATTATCTAATAATAAGTCTGATTCCCGCGCTATTGTTCTTTGCAGAAATGTCTGGGCAACTTTTGCTTATTTTTCATTTAAACTTTACAAGCAACTTATCTAGTGCCAGCAAATGTTACTTTGATTGTTATATTTACAAACGTCCCAGACAAATGGGACTTGAAAGGATTTTGTACAATGATGTTCACAGCAGCATGATTCCCAACAGCCAAACGGTGGGAGCAACTCCATCGACAGATGAATGATAAACACACTGTGGTCCACACATGCGATGGAATATCACTCGGCCTTAAAAAGGAAGGACATTCTGACACGTTACAACATGGATGAACCTCAAGGACACTATGCGAAATGAAATAAGCCAGTCACAGAAAGGCAGATGCCACATGATTCCACTTATATGAGGTGCCTAGAGCAGACAAATTCACAGACAGAAAGCAGAATGGCGGTTGCCAGGGGTTGCAGGAAGGGGGTAACAGGGAGTCACCGGTTAAAAGCTCTGGAGATAAATGGGGACAATGGTTTCAAAACAACATGAATGTACTTAACGCCCATACAACTGGACATGTAAAAATGATTCAAAATATGTGATGTTATCTATATTTTACTCCAATAAAAAAACTTGCAAATAAGTTTTGAGAGAATTGACATTTACAATGAGGTTTTCTCATTCAAAAACATCTTAAGCTTTTCCATTTTTTCAAGACTCAGTAATGTTTGGAAAGCTGTCTTCATATAGATCTTAAACCTTGATAGTTTATTCCTAGATCTACATAAAGAAAGGAGGAGCACTTGTCTGGAGGACGAAAAAGTGAAGGTAAAATAAAAACTTTTCTCTTTCTTATTCTTAATGGATCTAACAATTTGTTTAAAATAATAATAGCAACAATGTGTTTGCTAATGTATGGCTTTATATTTATATATCCTTATATATGAGTTGAATGATGGCAATGATACAAGGGCCAAGGGAGGAAGGAATGTGAATTATTTTGTTATTATAAAGTACCCGTGAAGCAATACAGTGTTATCTGAAAGTGGACTTAATATTATTTGTAAATGTATATTGTAAACTCTAGGACAAACACTAAAAATGTAAAGAAAAAGGTTTATGGACAAAATTTTCCCAAATGAAATGTATGAAACATGTTACTCACAAAACTACATTAGAAATTAGAAATGTAAGTAAAGCAAGAACCTTAAGTTTGCGCCTCAAGATATTCAGAAAACATCTTCAAGGAAGGTACATAGTTTCAGTTGGTAGCATGTAATCAAAAGAGAACCAAAACATCTGAGGATGGGGAAGGGGGGGTCTCTAAACAAAAATATTAAAGAAAACTTAACATATAGATGATTAAGTTGAGCACTTTAATAAAGAAACCACCAATTCTTTTCTTTCCAAAGCAGACCTCCAAGGGCTTTTCTTCACTGACAAAGTCCGTGAGCACTGCACTTGAACTCTACACTCCAGATGAAAGCCCCAACTCCAGCTATGCTGGTTCACTTTATACTATGCTGCCCCATTATGATCAAGAGTCAACCAAAACCTATTACTACAGGAAGTTTAATTCCTTCAGAGAACATTATGGTAAAAGAATAGCAATAACAACATAGAAACTATTATGTGATACGAACTTCCACCAGCAAAGAGCTCGTCTTGCTGTTTAACAGAATTTAAGGAACAATCACACCATGCCAACCTGTCCCAGGCGTCAACGGGAGAGGAAAGAAGTCTTCAGGCGCTTCTTTATTACCTATTTTATTCCTGAATTGACAAACCACCACCATGCACATATCTAACTTAATCTATAATCTTTCTCTCAGGATTTTTCCCCCCAAATCCCTGTCTGACTAATTGGGAAAGAGGTACAATTTAGAACTATGTACCCTGTAATTCTGACTCACAAAGTGAGGTCAGACAGGAAACAACTTCTCTTTCAACAAGTTTTCAACCTTTTCTCCCTATTGATGAAGGCTCACAAAGGCTCTGGGCTTCGTTATCTCATCATCAAGGGCCTTTCATTCTGATATTCCCCCCAAAGTCTTCACTCACTCCCATGCAGCTGTGCCTCAGAATTAACTAGCAATGTGCACGTACGGAGCAGTCTGTATGAGATCGTCTCTGGAGTGATTTACAGTCTTTAAAACAAAAGATAGGAACAGACAACCATAAAAAGCTGCATGTGAATTAGCGAGTCAATGGGATAATATTTAGGCTTCACGTTCTGGGACTAAGGAAGCTATGCCTTCTCTCAATTTGGTTCAATAATGACTTTTTCCATTAGCAAGCCCCACTCACCATCCCTCATTACGTGCGCCATTAAAACAAACCACAGCACCCTGAAGCAGCTACCCCTAATACCCCACACTAAGAGAAAGTGAACTAACTGCTCAAGCAGCCAAACGCAGGGCTGATCAGAGAAGCTTCTACTGCAAAATGAAAGCAAGAATTGAGACGAAACTGACGATGGCAGTTTTAATCTTCCTGGTGTATTTATAGCAGATGCCGCACTAGCAGGGAGCTGCTTTCCCCTCCATGTATGGGAGCATCTGCCTCCCTAATGGGTGTGATTTGGGGAAAAGAGTGGCAGGGCACCTCGTTTTGTCTCCAAGGCTTAGGACAGATCATGGCTGCCCCCTTAGCTGTCTGTTTTGTGTACGTAAAGGGAGAAAAGCAGCCTTTACTGAAATGTGAAGGATTCCAGGAGAATTTGCATAATAGCTGCTGCCACAGAGAAGCTGGGCTCTGCGCCAGCTGTTCTCTTCTTCTCTGCTACAAAATAACTGGAGCTGAAGCAGCGTCCAGAGTAAACAAACAGTACATGAGGTAAGACAACAGAACCCATTTGAAGCAGGACCTGGGGACACCTAGTAACCACCATCAGATCTCCCTGCTTGAATGGCCTGTCAACAAAAGCGTGGGAGTGGAAAAGTGGCCGCGGGATAATGCGGGTGTGTACTCTGGACCTTGTCGTAAGTCGGTATAAAAAAGGCGACACTCATAGATGGCACTCAACCCTCAAGGTACAGGTAAGACGAGAAAACGTGACCATTTAGCGTCTCAAATTCTCTGGTTAGCGCTAAAGAGCCCGAACACACACACGTTCTCCAAAGGCACTGGTATAAACATAACGCTGATAGTAACAACGACAAAAGTTTCACTTGGGCTATAATACTGGTACCATTTGGTGGATGAGTCGTTAAGATGTGTAAATCTTTTCAAAAGGTGTTTGACATCTGAAAATGTTTTTTTAAACTAAGAACGTGTTAGGGTTAGGGCTGTTTTTAAATGGAGACACGATATACAACCTAGTTTACCGCCGTGCTGTGACAAAAAAGGTTCTGTGTGACCTATAGCATAAGATGAGGGTAGTCACCTAAGCTGTCCTTTAGCAGGAAATGCACGAAACTGCTCCAGGTGGTAGCATTACAAGCAGTAGTAACACTCACGTCTTAAAAGTAGCAAACTACAGACTGTTTTAAATTGACCTGAAAGTTTGAATATACACTTTTAGTAAAGGAGAGAAAACATATATGCAGCTCCATTATGCAAGTATATGCAAAAGCACCATTTAGGGCCAGGGAAACAAATCCTCTGATCCGTAACCTGTATTTTCAGGGTTGGTTTTGGTGGTGGTGGTGGATTCGTGTATGCGTAACCCACAGTCCGTAATCGCACTGGACTATTTTAAAGCATGTTCAGTGTTGACGAAATGCAAAAACTAGAAAGCTCATCCTGACACTCAAAGAGCATTCATTCACTAATAAAAGACAAATTAATTTCAGTGCGTGATATAGGTTACAAACAGAAAAACACGCAATGGAAGCACAAAAGTTAGCATAACGCTGCCTGGGAGGGTTCAGGCAACACGTCACAGAACCAAGCGATACGTGACCGGAGTCTTTCCACTCCCTCCTCCTCCTTCCTTTCTCTATCACATTCTGAAACTGTTTTCTTTTTGTTCAGGAACTTAATAACCTTAACTTTATTTTTCTAATTTTTCATTTTTATCTTAGATAATTTACTTCTTGAGGTTTAAACAGACAGAAGGAAAAAATGTCACCAGAGATGCTTAGGAGAATTTCCACTTCTTTGCTAATTCCTAATGGTCATAAATAACAAACAAATGGCTTAAAAAGAAAAGTTACCAAGCTCCCCTTGCCTCTGGTTTGTAATTTCCAGGATCTGCCTGATATTTCTTTAACAGTCTGTAGCCCCCACCCGTGCAGCCAAGGACTAGACAAGGAGCTACAGAATAATGACACTCAGTCATTTTGCCAACAACTGAAAAGGTGGGGTTCAGAAGTAGATTCCACCTTGTTTCACGGCTTTTACTGTGAAAGTTACTACTGCATCCCGCAATTGTTAGGTTCATCTTTCTGCTTTCCCATATATTCTCAGATGTTAGAATTCTATGTTAACCTGGCTAAAAATAGCTAAAATATTCTAGTGTCTGCATCTACCATCTGTGCATTTCTGTCAAAATGCTTGTGCACACCTCCTAAACTCTGACTTCCTAATATAGTAGCAGAACTTTATACTGCAAGCTTGTATACTTGACTTTGAGATGTTTTCCAAAAATGTAGGTAAAACAATAGATCACGACTTGGCTGTTAAAAAATAAAGAGTAGAAAAAGACCACATGTAATAGTTCAGAACCTATTTTGTTTAAAGAGTGAATTCTGGATACCATAATCATTTCACTTTAATCACACTTATCATTTCTAACACCTTTGTTGATATTATCTTCTTTTGTTAATCTGTTTTCTCTCAATTTAGAGAATAGATTTTGGAGAAACTGAAGCCTTAAGGACACCATGAATCCAGCTTTTAGAAAGACAAGGTTTCAAAGAAGCCAGAGTTAACATGCAAACTACCATCCCCTTCTCTGGTCGGTCTTGATCCAATTGCATGTACCTTTCTTAACACCTGCCATCAGGCACTTGTTGCTGCAAAGCGATACTCAGAACAAGAAGGCAACGGTTATGAAACATCCTGGATGACACCCTCCTATTTTTCCCCCTTTTAGTTAGGAGGGGAGAGGGGATATTAGACATACAGCAAAAGTTTCCTTTTCCTCTTGGAAGAGTATCCTTAATTCCTAGATTTCAAAGTAGTTGGTTTAAGAAAAATACACACACCGACAGATAATCTTTAAACAGACCAATGACACTCAAGGGTCATGCTGAGCTTTGCCACCTGTGCCCTGAACCCCCAATACACCTCACTTCCCTCCCCACTTTAACAGCTAAATCCTTGCAACTCATCCTTAAACCTGATCTCTAATGCCACCTGCTGTTGTAGTTGTGTCCTTGAGAAGCTCGACCCATCGGCCCCAATATTATTCCTACGTGACTTTTCACTCCTGCACGAAGACCATCAACAGATTTGTAAAATAAAATCCAGGCACTAATCCTTGGTGAGGCTTAACGATACAATCATAAACCACAGGGCTCCTACTGACTACAACTACAAAAAACACAACAACAAAAAAACCCCGAATTTCTCAACTAGAAAAACTTGACAAAAAAGCAATTTTAACTTCAGAATGTTTCCTCTAAGAGGAATACTAAGATAAAGTAGGACCACAAAACTTTAAAAACAAAGAAAAAATCCTAAGAAGAATGAGTATAGTCATGCAATTTTTATTTTTAAATTTTATATTAAATGCAACACTACGTGATTTAAAAATTAAAACAACCCATTTTGTAAGTCAGAGAAGAAACTTCAACCCAAGATCTGTTAAGAAGTAAACGCAGACAGAAAACGCAGCCGCGAAGGCTCCCTAAGTTTTCTGAGTGCAACACGTAAGTTGATTATGTAAGTGCCCTGCTTGTCCTCTGTCCTGTTTATCTTCTCAGGACTCAACTACACTAACGGATGGCAATTCTTGTTTCACAGCACAGCAGACAAGCCTCTGGGAGACATGCTAAGTATGCCTTTGCCCTTTATTTACTCTGCCCCCAAGCCCTTCTCTTTGTAGCAATTCTAACAAAGACGTCAACACCCAGGTTTAAACAAGGGCTCCTCGGGAAAGCCTCCCTTGCATATAACTCCTGCTCACCACTTTGTCCCAACCATTCTGTGAGTCCATAAACACTGTGTCCATTATGAAAGTTACATTACATCCTAATTACTTGTTTACTATACAGCATAGGCAGGCACATATTTTTTGGAGGAATAAATCAATCAAAGAAAACTGTGAGTTTTGACTAGAGATTATATTGAAAATTAAATAATACAAAACTTCATCTCCCTCAGTGAAAAGTACAAAGTAAAGTATCAGTTCTCTGATCAGTTATCTACAGTGTAATCGACACAATAAAAATACATATTTAGGGTAATGAAATTAGATAGCGCTGATGGTTGTAAAACTTTGCATGTAGCTAATAATATACTAGAAACCACTGAACAGTATACTTTAAAAGAACAAATTTTGTGGTAGGTGAATCATATCTCAATAAAAAATACATACATCTTATCTAAAACTGGGCAAATCCAACATAGGGCACAATTTAAAGGAAGGAATGTATGTAGAAAACCAAACATACTATTGCTATTTAGCAGAAATGCCAAGGGATGAAAAGCCCAAACCTATGTTTTCCCCAACATTTCATTTCAAAACAGTTGGGATTTGCATGCGGCAACTGAAAAATCGCGAGGCAAACGAGCTGAGCTCCGCGGACACTGAGGAAGAACTGCGACACTACTATTATCTGTGCGGTTTCTTACTAAAGAAACCACATTCATCAATCAGTTGTATAACTTAATAAAATCTCAAGCTCAACAGGCCTTAATTAGAAAACTCGGATTCATGTGGATTTTAATAACTCTCCATCAAAACAAAACAAAAAAAACACTGAAATTTAAAATTCCATCTCCACTGAAATGTTTCTTAAACAATACATTAAGTTGGCAGAGGAATTTCTTTTCTGAACAGAAAACTATCTTTTGGAGGAAAAATTATAATTAGGGCTGTAAATTTTGTTTCCAATTCATTGTGCATATGAAATCCACTCAACTAGGCTAAATAAACTATTCACTGACAAAGTGGTAGTCAACACAGTACCAAGCTTCCGTGCCATCTGACCTAACCTGTAATCAGTGTACTGGAGACCCAAAGCACCCCAAACCTTTCCTGCTCACACAAGTTTGTTTTTAATCCCCTGCTACTTCCTGTATCAGGTGATATTTTGGTTATTTTTCATTTGGGTATTTTTCATTTGTCACAAAAGCACTTTTTTTTCCCCTGGCTTAGTATCCTAAGTAAACTAAGATCACATATTACTAGCTATGTTTAACAATTCCAAACTGGGATTTTGTTTAAATGCCCGAAAGAAATGTACTATTGCCTCTTCTCCTTATAAGCTAATGTGTGATAAATTTAAGTAAATATTATGACTTCCATCTCTACTTTCACTTTCGAAAACACTGCTCCAGAAAAATGAATATACTGTTCTGACAACTTATGAAATGACACAGGTACTGCATGAATTTGCATGATACCCTGAATTTTACAGGAAATTAAAAAAAAATTTCTTTCCACAATAGAAAAACAAAAATGAGACAGGAAAATCTGCTGTAAAATTAATAATGAACATATTTCTTATAAAATAATCAGGTGTGATTTCCACTCTAGCCATATGGTAGGCTAAATACCGTGAAGATTCTTCTATTACAACAAAATAACTCAATACAGCACAAAATGTAATGTTTATTGGCCTGCTGACCTCACAGAAACTAAGAAAAATCTCCAAGGATACCAGAAGAAAAGGAAAAAGGAGGCTGCCGTAAGTAGGCACAGTCGTCCAGAGGGGAAATGCATCAAGCCACAGCCTAGAGGGAAAGTGGGGACCAGGAAAGGGGTTAGTAACACACCCTAATTCCTGACAAAGCAAATTCAGAGCTTCTCAATCATTCCCCAACTAGCTTCCAAGTTCAGCCACAGATAAAAATGCACAAAATATAAAGCATAATCAACTGGTCAAGTTCTAGAAAAAAATTCTGTTTTTACTGAAATCATATTAAGTTTATAAATTAATAAGCAAGAATGCAAAGAGCACTCTGAAATGAGTAATGCAAAAGGATTAGCCCTACCAGATATAAGACATAATTAAAACTATCATGCTCTCAAATAAATAGAGACACCAATGACATAAAATGAGAAATCAGACTAGACCCTAGTACATAGGGAAAGTCAGTGTACGGTAAAGGCGGTGTCTAAACTCCAAGGAGTAAAGAGGACTTACTAATAAAAGTCCTGGGACAACCTGTAGCCATTTGGAAAAAGATAAAGTTGGATTCACAACTCACATTACATATGATAAACTCAAAACGGATCAAAGATTTATATGCTAAAAATGAAACAAAAAAAATCCTACAAAAAAACATAAGATCTTTTATAAACTTAGAGTGAAGAAAGTCTTTATAATGATATGTCGAACTCTAGTAGCCATAAAAGAAAAGATTAATTGAATTAGGTAAAAAACTAAAGACTTCCGTGTGGCAAAATAAAATAAGCAAGATCTAAAGACAAATGACCAACCGGAAAAAAATACTTGTAACCTGTATTTTAAAGAGCTGAAGCCGTATCTCTCAGTCTGTGTATGGAGAAATCTCCAGAACACACTATTTAAGTAGACAAAAGCACGATGCAGGGCAGTGTGCATAGTGTGCTACTGTTTATTATTTTTAAATGGGGGGCATGCATTTGCTTGTATATATTTGTGGGAGATACAGACACTGATGTTGGAGTTCCTTTACTGGAAGTTTCTTTGCACCAATTTTGGTTCCAAGCAATTTGTTCTTAATGTGGCGTTATTTTCCGAGTAAATGTAAACCTGATGACATATTCATATACAGAATAGTTTTCTTCATTTTGGTTGAGTAATGGTTGTTCTGCTTAATTAATTATCATAAGTTAATAAGGGGTCCTCTGCTTAATGAATTATCGTAAATTAATAAGGGGTTCTCGCACAATTGCCTAAAAGGGAATTCCAAAATGGATTTACTCAGAGGGGGGAGAAAGGTGATGGCGGTAAAATGTTTCATTGTTTCCTTTTGTAGTTTTTAAATTCCCAATCATAGGAGGGTATTACCTAATCAAATATTTGCTGGTCCAATAACCACACTCTTATACATTAAATTTTTTTATACGTTTCCCATGCCCAAAGTATATCCCTTGCTATCTTAACCAGTTTCTGAATTCAGAGAGCAAGTTGAGGATGAGAGGGATACCTGAAAACCTAACCCTACACCCTAAACCCTAACCCTAACATTCATATGAACCTATCACATGCCAGATACTACACATAAATTTAATTATTTATATAACCATTTAAGATTGGGATTAAGTCCCATGTTATAAACGAGAAAAACATGGCCCAGAAAGATCAACCAAATTGCCTGTGCAGTTATTAAGCTAGCAATTGAATTTGGTTCTGCCTCCATAGGCCCTGCTCTTTACATTATGTTTGAACTAATTCAGAGGATGGTGATAACCAACAGCCTATGCTTAAAGTAACTGTTGGAAAAATAAAAAACCACCCATCACCAGCAGTTTTGTTAAGTATACAAATACTTTCCCTCAGAAACCACAGACTGGATTCCACTACAAACAAGATATGTGGGATATAAACAACTTATACATTGAGAGTAAGTACGCATTGTGGGTGAAACCTTTTCAGTACAAAACCTCATCCTCAGTACTGAATATTTTAAAAACACCATGGAAAGATTACTAAAGGCAATTATTCATCCTAGCTCCCTTTACAAGTTAGCTGTGCAAATAAACTGTAACGCTGTTTCAAATAAAAAGATCCAAATAAAAATCTTTTTCAACCTTATGACAATACTTGAGGTCAGCAGAAACAGGTAATGGCTTCATTTCAGAGGTCAGGAAAGTAAGGCTCAGGGTAGAGTAACCAATTTAGCTAAGAAGCATCCAGCTAATTTTTTCACAAATTCATTGGTACAGTACCCATTTTTCCCTGACTTATCATCCAACTCATTCACAGTTGATTTTATCAATAAAACTTCCCAAGCTACAATATGTCTTTTATCTTGTGCAGAACGGCAACTACTAAACATTTCTGGGTGCCATAGCAATTTGGAGAACAAAGAGCCTGCATCATTACAGTTTCTGGTATCATGCAGACAGCATACGAGTTTTATGTTAAGGAATTAACAGTAAAAATCAAGTTATTTCATAGTCAGGAATATTCCCAAATTCCAGCGAAAATGTTCCACCAAAACTTTCTGCCTAAACCATTGTTTTATTTATGTACACATACAATTTAAATCTGCTCAGCCTGAAACTAGGTATTGTATAGAGTGACTAAAACTTGTGATCAACATATAGTCCAAAACAAACTTAATATCTTATTAGACAGAGTAACGAGTTAAGAAAAATCAGTTATTATATTTGGATAGCTGGTGGGAAAGAGGGGACAATTTTTAATATGTTAACTTGCCTATGAGGAGCAACAGGAATTAATCCTTGCATGACAATTCATTTAACAAAAGCTTTCAACATGTGTTAGTGCACTGGATCTTGCCAACCATTCAAAAAGTAGGCGGCATTACAATCATTTCCCATCTCTGAGCCTCAGTTTCTTCTCTGTTCTTTTGTCTAGAGTCACACTAGTAAACAGGAAGGCAAGACTCAAGCCAGGCTTCCTAACTACCAATCCAGCCTTCTTTGCACTAAGCCATTAGGAGCAGGGATCTGAACACGCCCCCTTGGGAGTATGTGCGTCATTTTACAAACACAAATACATGTGGGTGACTAGCGCTCCCATCTCTGGAAAGCCTCGAAGCCCACAGCAGGCTTCGAAACAGACTATTGGGAAACAACACACAAGGATGCAAGTCCCACTTCCCGGAACAGGCGTGTAGGCTAGAGAAGAATTACTCGAGGAACCCAGACACTGCCCGCGACCACGCGCCGCGGGACGCCACCTACCCGCTTTGAAGGGCAGCGCTCACTCTTTTCTTCCGTCATCTTCCCACTTTTAAGTGCTCTCCTGGGGTGTTTGATAGTCGTTTTTATGGCAGGTCGACATACATAGTTCTCCAAGTTCTTGGGAGGCTTTTTAGTTCTCTTAGCCTGAAGGCCAATTTTCAACTTTAAGTTTCCCTCTGAAAAGTTCGTTTCTTTCACTGAAAACTGCTGCTGTGCATCAGCCAGCCCGTCACCTTTGCCTGCCTCGCTGCTCCGGTCCCGGCTCCACTTGCGAGGGCCCTCGTCCTCCTTCGTGCTGCTCTCGAGCTCCACTTCTCTCTTGCTGACCAGTATGCCAGTACCGATGGCAGAGGGACTCTTTCTTGAAAATCCTTCGGAATCAGAGCCCAATCCTAACATAGCAGTATTTCTAGGGTCCATCACAAGTGTGTGTTATTGCCAAGGAATCCTAGGAGTATTTTACAGAACTGTGTTCCACAAAAAACAGGGATCTCCACAATGTGCAACCAGCATCTCTTTCTCTGCAGGATAGACCACAACAAACATGTATCAGAATAGAGGCAACAACTGGTTACAAGAGCAACGGGGGTGGGGGAGGGGGGAAAGGAAGTCAGGAAGAACCTCAAATCAGTTAAATCAAAATGTAGTTCAAAATGAATTCAAATTCATTTAGTTATAATTACATTTAAATTTTCAGAATAAGTTTATTATTCTACAGCTATCATAAACAAGCGGCAGTGGTATGGTACAAATCAATGATTAAGAACCACTGTTAGAACTCAACCAAAAAGCTTTTGCAAACACAAGCCTAAGATAAAAATAATTTTATATTCATATATTTTAGCATTCCTCGGTTTTAAAGGAATGTATTTTTTACATTTTCAGTTGAATAAAATCAGTTTCACTGAGGGTAAAGAATCATGTTTTTCAAATATATGGAGATGGAAGAACTGACTCTGGGTGGTGAACACACAATGGGATTATAGATGATTAATACAGAATTGTACACCTGAAATCTATGCAATTTTACTAACAATTGTCACCCCAATAAATTAAAAAAAAAAAAGAAGAATCATGTTTTGGGCTGGTTTCACTGCTCCAGACTTTTTTTATAAGAGGTTGTCAGGGGTTTTTTTTTTTTTTTACATTAGGGCTCTTAGGCTGGAATTATTTCTGTTGTACAATTCAACTCTGAATTCAAAAATATTTCTGAGCACCTATCATGTGCTAGGCATTCGGCTGGAAACACAGCACTCAACCAAACAGATCCAGTTTCCAACCTTACAAGTCTTATACACTAGTGAGAAAGACAAATGGTAAACAACTAATTGCACAAATGATTTATAACAATTGTTATAAAAACTTCGAAAACCAGAAATTTATTCTTACAAGTTTTCCTAACAGCAGTAGTCAGCTGGCACGCTTCAATTGCCCAAATCCATAAAATACTTCTAAACCTGCACAGTAATGTAGTATTTTACAGCAGGTGGTACCCCTTACTTGAGAAACTGAATAATCTCTACACAAGGCAACCCCCTTCTGATGAATAAAGATCCTCAGGAAACCAGATCACTATATAATCAGAAGGCTGACTAATAAATGTAAAACCAAAAGAAAACAACTCACTATTCTTGAGGATGACAGTCTTTATTTCAAGCCTGTATCTAGAACAAGAGCCAGGACTAGTATCTGGAAAACGAACATCCTAACCCTTAGAAAGTTCCGTTTATGAAGTAGAATATTTTATAGTTTAAATTATAAGCCTTAAGACTTTTCTTTCCAACAAGATTATAAGATTCTCAAGGACAAAGACCACGTGCTATAGTGTTTGGTAACTCTCACGAGGAATGTAAGTAAAATGCATAGCCCAAGGGCTAGCACATAGCAAGCTCAATAAAAGGTACCAACAATTCAGTGTTGGTATTATCACCAGTGGTAGCAGCAGCTTTCTAAGCAGTTTCTCAGTAAGTACTGGCCAGCCCCCTCCACCTCTGAGTTTGTTCCCCTCTATTCACTCACACAGCTGAGAGAGGCTCTCCCAGTCAGTTCACTCGGACAATTCTCGCTCTCACCTCACACAGCAACGCTCCACCATGGCAGTCAGGCTTCTCCTGATCCGGCTCTGACTATCCAGACTGGTCTCACCCTTACGTCCTAACGCACATCCCCTGGGATTTAGTCAAGTCTTTTCTTGACTGTCCCTAACAAATGGCGTTCATTTCTGCTTCTGTGCCACGTGCTTGCTTCCCCTCTAAGAGTACAAAGTTCCATCTTCTCCGTGATGGGTTCACAATCCTGAAATCCAAAGTCTGAAAACCAAAAGCCTTTTCATCACTCATTAGTGACAAAACCTGACCTGGATCCATTTTTGTCTTAATTGCCACAATATCTGTGGATAGTTGTGTATTTCAATGCTGAAACATTACCGTGTTTGATTGAGGAGTGGTACTCTACACACTGCAGTGAAAGGAACCCATTCTGCATCCTGTTATCTTTCTAAAAGCAACAAACTTTGGGACGATGAATTGTGGACCTCTGTTCTCAGACCTGCCTTCAAGCTCGCACTGACCTGACCCTCCCCTAAATACCTACTATCCATAGAGGGTCACGATTCGGGTCATTTGTATTCCTGCTCCCCATTTGTCAGCTACACCCCAGGCAGACTGTAATTAAAATGTACGCTCCATGCGGGTCGGGACCTCTCCTGGCGTGTTCACCACTACATCCCAGCCCCCGGAACAATGACCATCACATAGTTTATTAATAGTACCCAATAAATATTTGAATGAATGAGTGAATTTTAAGGCCTCTGTAGCTTCAAACATAATGTTTGGCACGTAGAAAATGTTCCTTTTCTTTTTTTACATGCCTTCATCTTGTGTTATAAATTTGAAACCTATACACAAGCTTTTCCTTATTGTATGCTGACTGTAACTCCCACAGGGGTTTTCTGTAAAATCCCCAAACTATCTTAACTGCACTAGTAAGAGCTTCCAAATCATACTGATGACCCTTCTATCCCTGTACCATCAAAGTTGGGGGAAGAGAAACTGTTATGCTCACTGATGTCCCTTTCTGCTCCTGACCACTGACCTCCGGTGGCCCTCAGTGCTGTCACATGTCCGTCCCTCAACCACACCGCTGGACACCTATCCCACAGCATCGCCCTCTCGCTGACGTGGCGTCCAATCTGATGACGGCAGCAGAACGCTCAGAAGGAAACTGCCAGCTCCCAGCCGCGTCTCCCCACTCGCCCGTCCTGCTCCCACCGCTCCTGCCCTCCTTTCTGTCAGAACGTATCACCTGTCTCTAGCACCACGCCCTGCACTGGAGGCTGCATCCTGTGCCTGCCGGCTTCTCAGGGGCATTGCTCAGGGAACCGCGTGTCCTTTCTCCCTCACACCCCCACTTCTCCCCTTTCCTCCACACAATGCAATGAGCTCCCAACTCCTCTTGACCCCGCACCCCCACCAGGCATCCACTTCTTCAACAAAACTCCTCGAAAGGGTTGTCTGTACTCCCCGTCTCCAATGCCGCGTCTTTTCTTTTCCTCTTGAACACGTCACTTACACTTTCACCACCACCTCTGCACAGAAACTGCTGGCCAGGGTTACAATGTCCCCTCCACCGCCAGGTACCACGGCCACGGCTCCTGACCTGTCACCAGTACCTGACCAGCTGAACGGCCGCTCCCTCCTTCACTTGACTTCCAGGACCCTTCTCGGGATTCTTCACCCACTAGTGAGCCAACCTCTGCCAGTTCTTTCCCTCCCCGCGCTCCACACCCGGGCGTGCCCCAGGGCATCTCTTCTTCCCTGTTCTATCGACACTTACTTCCTAAAGGACCAGATTTAAGCTTCTGGATTTAAATGCCATCCAACACGATGATTAACAAATTTCTCTCTCCAGACAGCGCAGCTGAGACCTCTTCCCGGAACTCCAGACTCACATCTAAATGCCTACTCGACACTGACTGGATGTGTAGTAATTAGGTACTTTCAAGCCTAATGTGCCTAAAATCATTTCATCTTCGCCCCCACCATCTGTTCTTCCCACAGGCTTCCTCATCTCAATAAATGCAACTTCAACCAGAAATACTTAGGCCCAACATTTCTAATCACCCTTGGTTCCTTTCTATTTCTAATCCCCCCGTACCCGTACGGTCAGCAAAGTGTTCTTTACCTTTGAAATATATACAGAATGTAGTAATGTAATTATAGTGTCACATAATCAGTGAGAGCCTATTTCTCACTAATTTTCTTAAACTTTTCCCTTCCCACTAATTTGACAGCTACCCATCAGATCCACGCGATAACGTATCTGGGCTTGACCACTGGACTAGCCTAACCTTCCTTGCTTCTCCGGCCCTGGGGCTCTTTGGTCTTCTGAGCTCAGCAGCGGGATAATCCTCGTAAAGCCTGTGTCAGATCACGTCACTCCTCTACTCCGTATCTGTCCAATGGCTTCCTGCTTCACCCCAAGTAGAAGCCCAGGTCCTTCCAATGGTCTGAAGACCCTATTTCATCTGCCCTACAATCCCCTCTATCTCTCTTCCATCTCCTACCAGTCTCGCCTCTTAGTTCCCAAAAGAGGGGGATGCAGGCCTCCTCCTTCTGTTTCTCAAATAGAACAAAAACACTCCTACCTCACGGCCTGCAGTGATTATTCCGTCTGCCTAGAACAAACACCCTTTCCCCAGATACTTGCATGGTTTGTTCTTTTACTTCCTTCATGTCTTTGCCCAAACGTAGCCTACAGAAGAGGCGCTCCCTGACAACCCTTTACAGACTAGAACAGCCAGCCCACCACCCTCTTCTCACACTGTATTCTTTCATTTTTCTCCATTGCTCTTCTCATTACATGGTGTGCAACCTATTTATTTACTGCCTACATCTTTCCACTGGAGTGTGAAGTCCACCAGGAAATGGACTTTTGGCAGCTTAGCTGAACGGAGAAGCCCAGCACCTGGACAGGACCCGGCACTGCTCAATAAATACCTGAAGTAACTTCACGCCTTACGTGGATTTCACCTCATTGGCTTTAATTTGTTCCTTTTCTGATTTTTTTTCCTCTCTCTTCTTCCTTCTTTCTTAATTTCTAATGCCCATCCTGTTACTAATGGTGAACTGATGGACCGGCCATATATTTTTTGGATGAGTTATTAAAACAAATCCTTTCTGGAATAAAAATAAATAATAATGTATACAAAACAATTGCTTTTATATCCACTATGTGCAAGTATACAATTTTAAAATTTACTGCGACTTGTGCTTTTCATAATGAAAGAATTTCAGAAGTCTTAATATATATTTATAAATGTAAAGTCGAATTTCACTACTGCTTCCAAAGAACTCAAAGCATTTTTTAACAGTACTTACTTTCAAAATATTCCATAAAAGTGTTTGGGAAAGCGTGATTCTCTTTATTTTAAAAAAGGAAAAAACTGAACTCAAGCGACACGCAGTATTATAAAATAGCAGAATATCACTAAGCTGCAAAGGAATTCATTTGAAAACACTGACCACCACCCTAAAAATGTCTATACAAATAGAAAGAGATTGTTCCCCTAACTTGATCAAGGAGGAAAAAGAACAGTACGCTTAAGGGCATATTTTGTGAATCCATTTAGGCAGCGGGGGCTGGAAAATCATGATTGGCAAACCCCACATACCAAATTTAAGTGTTTCTAGTAAAGATAAATCCAAATTCTGAAGATACTTCACAACAAAGAATGCTTTTTATCTGCTAAATGTAAACTGTTTGAAAAGCAGTCCCTACAGCAGCTGCCAGAAAGCTGTTCTGAACTTTCAAAGCATGTTCTTTGTGAATGATATTCTTTCAGCTTTTGGAAAGATATCTACACAAATCTAGGTTTTCCATCCTGGGGCAAGGATTCCATGTTGTTACACAACTTACTATGCTTCCTACCACGACACATTCAATTTAAAACACAGCTCCAAGGAGACACACAGAACAAAGACTGCAAAAGTCTCTTCACTCAAAGAGGTAAGTTCAACATTCATTTCACAACTTTGGGATTTATAGAGTGTTTTCAAATCACTAAAACAATCTGGAACAGTCTGGTCCAAATTCCAGGGAAACTACCACTAAACCTACAGCATGAAGCCCTTGTGCCTAGATCACGTTAGCTGTGAACAAACTTTTTAGAATAGAATATACACATTATATCAACACAAATACAAGAACATGTGAGAGCCTATGTATACATTTACAAAATAAATCACCATTCACAGTGATTTACGAATGCCACTCTGTAGGTTCTGCAACGGCACCTGAACATTTGGCGAGCAATACAGATACGGACTTGAAACAGGAGCTGCTCCGACCCGTTTCACCTCCAAGCCCTATTTCCTCTAGAGAGTGAAGACCCCTGCCCACCCAACCTCTCCTACGCATCTCACATCCAGTGGATCTGGCTGAAATGAACACGTTCGCTGCTAATACAGAGCCCTGGTTCGGGACACACCAAACCACTGGAAAACAACTCAACTGTGCTTGGAGACCATTTTGTGTAGATACCCGATCGCAGGGGTGGGACGGGGACAGACACACTTTGACAGAACCCTCTTTAGCAAGGCGACATACAATCAACTTCATATTCTTTACGTGCGACAATGAATCCTCAGTGGGCCCAGCATTAATAAGTTAAAAGTAATAAAAAATACCTAAAATGTACTGAGCTCTGGATATGTGCAACGGTCTATGCTAAATGCTTATATAGATTTACCTCATTTAAGCCTCACAACCACCACGAGGCAGTTACTATTATTATTCCCTTTTTAGAAATGGAAAAACAGGCTAACAGCCAATAAAAGGTAGAGCCCATGTCTGTCTGGCTCCTCTTAAATTCTATGTTATGCTGCCTCCCAAAGGTCAGTTCTATCCTGATCTTGTTACTCCCTCCTGCTACACTTGGCATACTTGCTCTCTGGAACGCTCACTTGGCTGCTATGATATATTCCGCTGGCTCTCCAACTAGCTCTCTAACCATGCCATCATTTCCTTTACGAATTTATCATTCTTAATCCATCCCTTCATTCATTCAATAAATATTTGAAGAGCCGCAAAACACATTTTTGAAAACTGGGACAACACATTGTAGATAGTTGTAAGTGATATAAATATGGTCCTGGGTCTCATGAACTTTTTTAGAGAGATAGGCAGACAAATGACTAATCACATAAATATGTAATTATAACATAATCAATGTGAAGGTACTACGATATAAAGTATATAAAGGGAACTTGGAGGGACAGGGGACACATCTTAGAAGAATATTTAACTTTAATAAGCAAGACCCAGACTGAGTAGGAAATAGCTAGGCAAAACGTGGAGGTAAAAATGATCTGAAAATAGCGAGCAGTATGTGTAAACAGTCCCGCAGATTGTCAAGATTAACGGTAGATAATCCAAAGGGGGAACAGCACAAAATGAAAATGGAAAGATAAATGAAAATAGCTTGCCAAGGGCCTTATTGGGCTATATTATTAAAGATCTGGAATCCAAAACGCAGCTTTGAGTAGGGGAGTAACAAGACACAATTTACATTTTAAGAAAACTTGTTTGCTGTGGAAGAATACTTAGAAAGACAGCAAACATTAATTCTGGAATACCAGTCATAAGATTGACAGATTAAGGTGGCAGCACTGGAAATAAAGAAAATGGCTTGATTGAGAGGTATTTTAGAGGTGTGACTGACATAATTTGTCAATAAGAAGTAAAAAGGGAGGTAAAGAAACTCAAGACGTGAGCAACGCGTGAGCTGTACCACTGAGACCCTTTCTGTAACGGGAGCCAGGGATACAGCTGTGCAAAAAAATCACAAAAACCCTGCCTTCATGTGGTTGACATTCTAGAACTTGTCTGCCAGGATGAGACTGAAAGGGAGATGAAGAAAGAGTACATTACATTAAGAGTACAATACATTACATTATAGACGCCTGTCACACATTTACGTGGGAAGACCAAGCAGACAGCTGGAAATATGAACATGATACATACAAAGGGAGGCAGCAAGACAACATATAAATACAAAGTAAATTTTATAAGGTTTTTAAAAAACTAGGTAAGAAAGGTAATTATCTTATTAACTTTCTTTAATATATAAAAATAACTTTCTTTTTGAGTAAGTATACTTATCTAAAACGATCGTTGTGGACAGAACAATGTTGGCAGATTTTTTAGCTTAAAACAAGTAAAATCAGCTTGTCTCATCTGTGATAATTTTTTGCTTTTCTTTGTGGTCTTTAAAACATAGAGACTGAAATCATTGTTCTATTTTCCAACATTGAAAAACAGATATAACTGTGTAAGATTTAAAAATTTACAGCACGATATGCATTTTAATTTGTCCTAGCTTTAATGCTCTTTAAAATCCTCGCAGATGATCATATTTCTTAGAATATATCGTATTAGCTAAGTAATCACAGTACCACCAGTGGCTCAAGTCAAACTCTGGCCTCATCCTTGGCTCCTCTCACTCCTCCACTCCCAATCTTCGATCTAACATCCAAACTTGTGAAGACCACATAAGTAATTTTCAATTACATTCAGTTCTCTTTAATTCCACTGCCACTGACTTGTCAAAACACCATCGCTGCCCAGAATACAGCAGGCGCGTCCTAACGTCTCTGTACACCCCCTGCTCTCCTCTAGTCCCTGCTCCAAGATGCAGCCAGAAATGATTTAACAATCTATGTCATTTCCCTGCTTCAAACCTTGGAATTCTTTCGTGCTGGCTTTCCGACATGGAGGTTCCTGGTCCTAATCGTAACTCACAGCTCAGATGGGCACTGCAGTGTGGTACAGTGGTTAGGGACACAAACGCGGGACCCAGAACGCACAGCTCAGATCCCAGTGCTGCTGTGCTCATTTTGTTTTGGGCAAGGCTCTCTGTGCCTCAGTTCTCTCGTCTGTAAATAGAAACTGTTGTTAGGGTTCAATGAACTAACATCTGAAAGCACTTAGAACAGTACTTCACACACATACCAGTGTTGGTGGTTGTTGTCTGCCCCTACCTACTACCTCTAGCCTCACCATTCAGAGGCAGGGGCAAATTACAACCAAAAAACAGCAAAAGCTGAGGTATGTGTGACACACGTGTTCCAAGGACTTGTCAGGTCATCAAATGCCTGTCTGCCCTCTTCTAGAAGAACTTATACGTTACTTCTCTCTTCCACCCCCTTCCCGGATGACTTCTACTCATCTTTTCTACCTCAGCTTAAAGGTCACTTCATCAGGCGGACAGTTCCCAAGCCCCCAGACCAGAGACCTCCTGCCAAGCGCTCACGCATTATACTGTCTCTTAACACTTACAGTACTAGTAAGTTATAGCCTTATTTTCCACTAGACCACTTGCTCCATGAGAATAAGAATCTTGTCTGCCTAATTTTATTCACGGCCACATCCTTAGCAAACTACCTGAAAAGTAAAAGATACTCAATACTTAATGACTAAATAAACAATATACACATTACTATATTTTTAATCATGAATATAAGACAAAGACTAAAAGACATCAGACAAATAAATAAAGAATTGCTATTTTTCTTTAGATATTATATAATCGCATACTGTTTTCACAACTTAAAAAATAAGTGCTATGTGTATAACCATGTAATCTGTTCTCAAAAGTAAAAAGGTAAGCAGTCCGAACAGATTTAAGAGGTTTTACATGAAACCCCTGAATCACTGCCATTACCTAAGTACTGAAATCACAAAATGCTAACTACCTCCATGATGACACCAATAAAATTTGAACTATAATCCTAAATAATTTATACAACATAACTGATACAATATATAAACTACACTTACAAAGTAGGACAAACTAAACTTTTTCACTCCACTAAAGAGAGACCTTTCATTTAAAAGACAGTGACAATCACCAATAATTCCTAACTTCCAAAGTACTAATCACCAATAAATTATTTGTTTTCATATTGATATATTGTATATATTTTTTAAATTCCATGATGCCACCGATTTTAAGAGGCTTTATGAATGAATGCCCACATTTTCAGGAAAAAAATTTTTAAAAACCTCTATCATATTAACTATCATATTAAATGTAATTATCAATTATTATTTCCTAATTTCAGAAATATTAAACTGGGAGGAAAAAATATGTCTCAGGAGCAAAGAAAAACTACGATACGAACAAACTACTTCTAGAAACTTAGAATATGAAAGTGAAAGAGCAGACACAAATTACAACCAGTAAGCCACAAGAGGAAGATACACACAGAAAGCATTCCCAAAATTAAATCCTGAGTAAAAAATTATACCCATAGACCGTCAGGTGGTAATTTAATCAAACCTTATACTCAGCTCTTCCCAAGAAGCCAAATTAACATGGATTAAATATATAATTTTAATTTTTTTTTTTAAAGGTGGGGTGGGACTGTGGTTGCAAGGAATATATAGGGACATTTATCTTTGTCCCTAGGGAATCCTACAATGGCAACAAGACGGAAACCGAGGTCAACTTTCCCATTAATGAATGATTACGTTGTGACAAGGGTGGGGGCTGTCAACTCAGGGCCAGTGCACCCGGTTGTACACTAAACAAAAGAGCCATTTCCAGGAGGGCAGCATTTACATTGTAAATATCTTACATTTGTTTTTTATAAAAACTTTCTGTGCGGAAGTTGGAGTAGAAATGTAAAATGGTGCAGCTGCTTTGGAAAACAGTCTGGCAGGTCCTCCCAAGGTTGCACAGCAATTCCACTCCTAGGGAGCTACCCAGGAGAAATGAAAAGTTGTGTCCACACAAACGCAACACTGTCCGTACAATGGAGTGCTACTCACCAATGAAAGGAATGAAGTGCTGACACGCCACAACACAGAGGACCCTTGAAAACGTTATGCTAATGAAAGAAGCAAGTTCCAAAAGACAACACATTATATGATTCCATTTATATGCAATGTTCAAAAAAAGCCAATCTATAGAGAAAGCAAGGAGATAGTGGTTACTTCCCTAGGGCTAGGGGAGAGGAGGAACGCCTGGGAAGGAGAGTGACTGCTAATGGATACAAGTTGAAATGCTCTGGAATTAGTGGTGATGGTTCCATGACTACGTGAATATACTAAAAACTACTGAACTATGCATTTTAAATTAGTGAATTGTATAGTACATGAATTATATCTCAATAAACCCATTTAAAAATTATCTGGCATATCAAAATAAAGCATGTTGTGGAAGGGATTCCTTTCCTACTTTGCATAAAAACAAAATATAGGCTAATGGTAGTCCTGTGAAAACTTTTTCCAATTACTAGATTTCAATATGGCAAGAAGCTGATTTATTTGACATATGTTGCTGCATGACCTAACTGGCAATCCATTTGGAGAAAGTCAGACCCATTCTTCACGTTCCATATAGAAATAATTTCCTCATAGGTTTCAGAGCTACATGCAAAAATAAAAGCACTTGAAGAATATTTGTGAATATTTCTATAGCCTCTAGTGGAGAAACCCTCAATCAAATCACGAAAGTAGAAGACATAAAAGAAATACTCACAAATTTATCTAAAAGCATAATACATCTGTATGGTAAGACATCGTAAACAATAAAAAGACAAACAATAGATTGGGAGAAAATATAACAAACATGAAAAAGGGTTAATATCTCTAATATATAAAGTTACTCTATGAACTAGTAAATAAGAAAGACACACAAGATATGCAAAGGCAATTATAAAAGAGATAGAAATAATCAATTAGAAAAATAAAAAGATTTATAGATGATGTAATACAGAATTGTACACCTGAAATCTATGTAATTTTACTAACAATTGTCACCCCAATAAATTTAAAAAATAAATTAAAAAAATAAAATAAAAATAAAAAGATGTACCACCTCCCTAATAGTCAGGGAGGTATGAATTAAACAAGGTATTTTTCATTCATCAGTTTGGTTGAAATTTTGAAAACTGATAACAGCTAATACTGGCAAGGAAAAATAGGCACTAGTGGCCACCAGTAGTAGCCACCATTATTTTGGAAAGTGGTATTTATAGTATCTATTACAATTTTAAATTTTACATACTCTGACTTCAATAGTAATTCTGCTTTTGAAACTCTTATCATAGAAAAATAAAAGCACCACCAAATTTTATTATAGCACTCCTTGATGTAGCCACACAAAAAAAGTACACACACACACACACACACACACAGCATGACTGCTATTTTTAAGTAAAAAAGCAAGCATGATCTTACACTTGTAAAGAGCAGGAAAAAACCGTATGTATTTGTATATATACAGAAATAAGTATAGATGATTATATACCAATTGATAGCACTGGTTACTTTAGGGAGAAAGCTTGGAAGTTAAAAAAAAAGATTATGTATTTTCTCTTGACCTATTACAGAACTGTATTAGTTTTATAATACACAAAAATCCAATAAATACATATTTTGCAAAGATCTGAAATACCTAAGTTACCATACGCACACACCTCTCATAGTCTTGTTGTTTTGTTCAAAGCTACATACAAATCAGAAAATTAACCGAATAACTTCTACACATCCTTTCTAACTCCATTATTCTAATACTGACTCGCTACTTTCTTAATCCATTCCTTTCTTCTTTGTTTCCTTTCAATAGAGTACCACCTACTACACACCTAACTTTATTTTACTATGGTGAGAACGTTTAATGTGAGATCTACCCTCTTAACAAAACTGTATTAAGTGTACAACAGCGTTGATTACAGGTACCGCAGAGCTCTGGAGTTTATTCATCTTGCCTGAAACTCTATGACTGTTGATAATCCCCCAAGGCCCCCACCCCCAAGTCCATACCTTTTCAAATTAGATCACCATCCTTTTTTTTTTTTTAAGAAAAAGACAAATTGGACTTTATCAAAAGTAAGAACTTCTGTTCATTAAAGGATACCACCAAGAAAGTGAAAAGCCAAGCCATAAATTGGATATTCGCGATGCATATACGTATCTGAGAAAGGAAATGCATTCAGAAAATACGTTAAGAGCAGGCACTTTACAAACGAGGACGTCCAAATGTCCAACAAACACATAAAAAGATGCTCAACCTCCCGAGTCATCAGAGAAATGGAAATCAATACCACGATGTGATACTATTACCCACGAGAATGGCTAAAGTTAAAAAGAATGACACCACCAAATGTTGGTGAAGATGTGGAGCAACTGGAATCCTATATATTCTGATAGAGTTATACAGTCATACAATCAATTCGGAAAACTGTTGTCTCAGAAGATGGGCAGCCCCGCACTGGGAGAAATGTGACAGTCCTGTAGATCTAAATGACCCGGGCTCGGAAGGATGGCAGGTCCAGAGAGCTGAAACACAAGGGCCAGGGGCCCAGGGAGACACCAAGATGGAGAGGTGGGCAAGATCTTGAAGAGAGTGCTAAAGAGTCTGTTCTACCAAGGCCAAGGTCAGGTTTAGATTCAGGAATCGCATTCAGAGAGGTGTGGAGTGCAGTAAGGAAAGCGAGGTAACCACAGGCAGGAAGCCAATCAGCATAAGGCGTGACACACGATTATCGCTTTGCTGCCATTTTACTGATTTTGGAGAACAATCACTTTTCTTATACCCAGCCGGCCATCCTAACACTACTCTGTTGCTTTAACTGATGATTCTCCAGAAATTACTGCATTACCAAAAGGGTGAAAGGGAAAGGAAGGTGGACGATGACAGACAGTTCAGCAAAGATTTACTTAAACCACCAACCAACCGCCACGTCCTTAAGTGTTTATTTCCATTTTTAAGAGTAGTCTCTGTTGGGGAACAGGTGAAGAATGCAACTGTCATTCCATAGCATTCGTAATTAAGATGCTTATGAAACAAAGGATTCTGGCCTATAATCAAAATTGCCCATGAACTCCAAAAAATGATATACCAAAAACTGTATGGTGTGTGTGTACCTTTGGGGAAAGGGTACAAGGTTTCATTACATTCTTACTGGGGCCAATGACGACCACCACCACCACCACCACCACCACCACCAGACTTTGGATCCCATTTTTAAGGTAAGGTACAAAACGGATGCCCATGAAACTAGGAGATGGCCAGTTTTCACCATCTAATTCTACCCCTCAGTGAACAGTTTCCAGATTTTTGTGGAACAAATTCATTTAGAAACATTTTTAGAGGCTTACCGGAATCCCAAATCGTACTACTATCTTAAACATCTCAGTCCTACGTAAGTAGACTGCCTCTAATATTACGGGAATTTTGGGTAGTGTCCTCATAAGGGCACCATTTACTTGGAAGCAAACTGGCTTCTCTAATGCATTCATCTGCTGATTATTACTTTGACTTGCGAAAAAGAAATCATACACAATACGGATCCTTAATTCTCTGGTGATTTCTATAAAATAGCAACAAGAGGTCAACTAAACCCTGGGGAATACGTTGTTACTAGAAATGTTTCCCCTCAATGTTCTGAAATTAATTTCTCTTCCAGGACTGATAGAAGTCCAAAACTACCGGCCTTTTAGGCACAGTGCCAATTCAACAGATGGGCCCTACATTTTCCTAATGGTAGAGGTGGATTGGCAAGTGTGAGTCGTGTACTCAAACAAGAGAACAGTATCTGTTTCAGGCATTAGCTCAGAGGATTTCTAAAAGGTTTTTAAATCAACAACAACAAATAACCTTTATGCTATGACTGCCTTTATTGTCCATTATTTCTACTCCTTTCAATTTCTGACACCTCCAATATACTTAAATAGATCGTTACCCACATCCAGAAAATATGTCCCTAAACAGGCAGTAAATCAACCTAAATGATATGAAGCCCCTAATATTTACAGGTAGTGGACCTTACACATGTATTCTAGGATATTACATATGTTGACTCACTAAAAAACCAGCTTCTTCAAAGGAAGGTTTAACAATACCCAATGATAGACTAACGAAGAAATCAGGAGGCAGGTTGATATCACACTCTGTAAGTTTTCAAAGCTAGAAACACTCATCGTGTTAATGGGTAAGGAGCTTCAGGTCTTTTGATACCTCATTCATCATTTTATAAACTTTTTTTTACCTTATATTGTTCTCCACAATGGATAGATAGGAAGGCAGTGACCAAGCTGGCTATCTTTTTAGAGTAATCAAGTAGAAATAGGCACTCTGGTTCTTAATTTCATATAAAATTAGTGTTCTGATCTCTGTAACACAATCAAAGAGCTATTTAACAGATTTAAAAAATAGCAATTTGTTCATCAACCATTTTATTTTTGTTTCTATGTCTTGACTAGTTAGTATTTGTTAGGTTTTCTTAGGAAGGTTTAATTCCCAAATTTATCAAAAGATCCTTTCAGCCCTGGCACTGTTGATTAACTTCCTCTAAGTGTCAAGACTACCCCACAGTGCAGTCCAAGAACTCCAACTCTCTAGGTCATCTCCTCAAGTCCCCTGGCTCTAAATACCAACTCCACACTGATCAACTCCCAGATATCTCCGTGCCCCCACTGGAGATTTACACATCCAACTGCCTACTCAGTAACGCCACCTGAAACATCTCATGGAAAACGCAAAGGCAATATATCCAGACCGGATTCCTGACGGCAGCACACCCGCCACCGGCCTCTCCCAGGGCTCTTCATTTCAGTAAAGCATTCAACTCCTGAGGTCGTCGCTGGTCATTCCTGACAACTCTCTTCTGTAGACCCACATGTAAGACAAGTTATTGTCCCATCCCCTTCACCATGTATCCCAGTCACCTCCCTGATAACACCCAGGTTCAGCTCAGTCACCTTTGCCTCAATGTCACAACAGCCCCTCACTGGCCACTCTGGTTGCATCCCTCTTGCCTTTCAAAGGGTATAGATCAGATCAAGTCACTCCCTGCTCAAAACCTTCCATCAGCTTCCTATCAAATCTACAATAAAACCTGCACACTTAGTCAAGCCCTCTAAGACCCTGGATTACCAAGCCCTTGGCTGCCTATTTCCTAGCATTCCTCCCTACCTTGTTTACTCTGTTCCAGCGCTTTCCTACTTCTTAAATGAAGCAAACACACTACTGCCTCAGGGCTTAGGCTCACACCCCCCTCTCCACCCCGGGGGCTGCATGGGGCCCCTCACAGCATTCAGGTCTCTGCTCAAATATCACCGCCTCAGAGGACGTCCCTGACCTCCTGACATCCCCTGACCTTGTCTACGTTTCCTGTGCAACACTTAACCCCCACACGCTAGGACGTCATGCTTATTTATTTAATATCTATCTTACGCACTAGAAAGTGAGCACTAACTAGGAAAGCTGATTTTTGAGTGTTTTATTTACTCCTATATGCCCTGGGCTTAGAACGGCACTTGGCATAAAGTATACAACGAATAGTTGTTGTATGAAAGAAATGTTCCTTCTGTTAGAAGGCACAGGAGGCCGAATGCTGGTTTTTATTTGACTCTGAACAGAGGAGTTAAGCCCACGGATATCCCAAAGGACTAACTGCCCAATGGACTGCCTGGATAAAACACAGCACACAATAAAGATTCCTCAAGGAGAAGAGATCTTTGTCCTAGAATTGATTTGCTCTGGCATAAAATAATCCTATCCCAAGACATTCCTTCCGAAATCCCTACTGTACCTTAAGAACACAAGTCTTGCCGAACCACATGTAGTGTGAGAGAAGCGGTATGTGACAGTAGCACTGAAAGACCTCGTCCTGGAGAAGGAAAAGGAAGATGCCACGGACCTTATTCCGGTCATCATTGCATCCCGGTGCCGGGCACACCATGACACTTAACAAATACATGCTGGTCTTGTTTCTGAATCAAATGAGGTGGTTTAGTGAAAGAGATGGGTTCTGCTTTAGAAGAATACACTGGGCTCCTAAAAATCAAAGGAAATACTGATCAGTTTTAAAGAGAATGGTCATAACCAAACCCATTTCAGTTCAAAGATTTAAGGTTTTCCATTTCAAAAAATTCACCCAGTAAGATACATCCCTGTTCACTTTGGAGACAAATCCTTGATTTGATAAGAAGGTAAAAAGAAGCCAAACACAAAAGCCTTGCATAGGGCCGGCCCGGTGGCTCAGGCGGTTAGAGCTCCGTGCTCCTAACTCCAAAGGCTGCCGGTTCGATTCCCACATGGGCCTGTGGGCTCTCAACCACAAGGATGCCAGTTCAATTCCTCGAGTCCCGCAAGGGATGGTGGGCTCTGCCCCCTGCAACTAAGATTGAACACGGCACCTTGAGCTGAGCTGCCTCCCGGATGGCTCAGTTGTTGGTTGGAGCGCGGGCTCTCAACCACAAGGTTGCCAGTTTCAATTCCTCAACTCCCGCAAGGGATGGTGGGCAGCGCCCCCTGCAACTAAAATTGAACACGGCACCTTGAGCTGAGCTGCCGCTGAGCTCCCGGATGGCTCAGTTGGTTGGAGCCTGTCCTCTCAACCACAAGGTTGCCGGTTCGACTCCCGCAAGGGATGGTGGGCTGTGCCCCCTGCAACTAGCAACGGCAACTGGACCTGGAGCTGAGCTGCACCCTCCACAACTAAGACTGAAAGAACAACAACTTGAAGCTGAACATAACCCCCCACAACTAAGATTGAAAGGACAACAATTTGACCATTGTTCCCCAATAAAAGTCCTGTTCCCCTTCCCCAATAAAATCTTTAAAAAAAAAAAAAAAAAAAAAAAAAAAAGCCTTGCATAGAGTGAAGTTGGAAAATACAAAAGCAGAATTCACATGTGAGGAAAATAAGATAAATTAAGAATTAGAAAAATACACATACCTCTAAGGAAGATGTTTATATACTTTCAAAAATGCATTTTGCATATTCTTACCTCCTATAGGAAATATAAGGGAGGTCACTGGCTTTGCTAAAAAATAATTTATCTTGTCAGGAAACGAAGACGAGAAATAGCTAACAACAGCAAATCTCTATCACGCACTTGCTACATGACACACGTCATGCTCAGCACTTTAAACTCACCGTCTCATCCCACCCTCCAACAACCCTGTGCTCAAGTATTATCATCAACTTACAGTCAAGGAAACCAAAGAGCATCAGTGTTTTGCTCAACAGTACAGTCAGTAAGCAGCAAAACTGGTATCTGAGCCTAGTCAACCTGACTAGTTAACCTCTGTTTGGGATTTTCAACAAACTGAGGGGAATACACCAATCTGGAGGCTGGGAGAGTTGTTCATTATTAAGAAAAGCAGTTATACATTTTTGCATTTGGCTGGATGGATACCTACTATAATCAAAGCTTGCTTAACTAAAATACTGATGGAACGGGGTGCATTCTAGAAAAAATTTTCTAAGTAACTAAAACAAAACCAGTTATTTTCTTGATTTTAGTCTTTGTTAGAAATTACTTCTAACCGTAACGACAGACTCTAAGTAGAGTGTATTGAACACACTAGTTTCATCTTCATATTGCTGACGATCTCTCAGTACAAAGGCCAATCTTATACAGCACTGAACACACAGGATATCGTAGGAGAATGGGTGGAAAGTATACTGACCCTAATTAGTCCCCTGAATTCAGTCTATGTTATATTCATTTTCATACTGGGCACATGACCCTCCTCTACCTAGAATGCCCTAAGCCGTACTGAATAACTCACAATTTATCCTTTCAAACCTGGGTTTTCCTATTTGTGTAGGAAGACATCCCTAAGCTTTCCCTTCTTCCCAAAGATTCAGTAACTTTCTCCCCTCTCTACCTGGGAATAAATAATGTGTTACACTGTACTTTGTCATGTTTGTTAAAAAGCTGTTCCTCTTACTGGAGTCACAATTCTTTGAGGCAAGGAAAAGTCTTTTCCCCCCCAACACCTAAGCACAGAAGTGGGAATGGAGTAAACACTGGGAAAATGTGAGTTGACTGAGTGACGAATGAGTGAATGAATGAACGAACGAACAAAGGAATAGAAGAAATACTTGTTAAACTGAAATTAAACCCTGACCTGTTCTACATTTGAGGTTTTTTCCCTTAGACACACACACAAATTAAATCTCTAACTCACTGAGGTTTAAAGGTGATTGCTTTTTTGTTATGCTTCTGCAGAAACTTTAACTCCCCAACCTGTGTTATCATTTAGCTTGATGGAATCTCTACTTGAGATTTATATCCTCCAATCTTCTTTGAAGACCTTTCTACTATATATAATATTGTTCACCCAGTAGTTATTATACATGACTGATTCACTCCCCCATTTTCTCAAATATCAGAGTTAGCAGCTTCTTCTTTCAAAGACAGTTTTTAAAATTCTCTCCATTCAGCTCCGTTAGGCTTATGTTAGTAAACACTAATCTTTAAACTCTGGAGCTCTGCATTTTCAGCAGTGCTGAATTTAAGAAACTTTATTATAAAGAATGTCTCCTCCACATTCTAAACAATGTCCTTTACACCAAGAAGCTATGATATGGCTACTTTATAATTTGACACACTGTCCACCTGTGGTCCGAGGACAAATAAAACTGAATGAGAAGTAGCAAATGTAGAGAAGACAGAAATGCAAAACCAAAAAGTCGAAGATTCATGATTTAGCTACTGTGGGATTATAAGCTTTAACAAGAGATAAATCAGCCAAACTTTCACTAATGATGGAATTCACATTTATCTGAATTATAATTGTCAGCCTTTTGTGGAAGGAATATATCTGTAAATCTCTTCACTAGCAACCACTTCAAATCTCTATACTCTGATTCATTTCAGTAACTCAATAGGACCACTAACTTTCTTTTTATACAATGTTTCTACTCATCATGATAACCATCCTCTGGAACACGGTTCATATGAAGCAATTTAAGCAATGGGATGGATTTTCAAATGTCCACAATTAGAATTTCAAAATTCAAAACAATGTGCATTTTACTCTTTAAACAGCAAGTGGACATTAGACCAATTTTAGCTCCTGTTCAACATCACCAGAATCATCTGATTTCTTTGTGGTAACTGGATCCAGTTAGAAAACCAAGAGGAACTAGAAAATGTTTTTACCATCTTGTAACTCTGACTAAAAACAAAACAAAAGCAAACAAAAAAACTACATTACTTATCACTTGTGCATTTGAAAAAGCTGATAAGCTTTTCTGGCAAATACAGGAACTACCTGTTGCATTTTTCAATGCAAACACCTACAAGCAGTGAGGTGAACTTCTATTCAGCTCACTTCTTAGTTTGCAGAGGGACTCCCTATTGACAGTTTATATAGATCGGAAGTATTTCGTATAAGTAGTTTAGTTCCAACTATCATCAGATGCTTTAAAAAGGTAAATAAACCTAACTACAGAGAAATAATTCCCCATTTTAGAGTGCAACAAAAGTATTCACTCAAGTACTTGTGGATGAAATGGTATGTCTGGAAGAAGTGCTTCAAAAAAGCACGGGAAGTGGGGGGGACTAGTGGATGGGGCTACAGTGTAATAACTGGGTGCTGGTAACTGTTGAAGCTGGATGGTGAACACATGGGAACTCATTATACTGCTCTATTCATCTCTGCAGTTTGAAATCTTCCACATTTTAAAAACAAATGCAATTAAACGAAAAAAAAAGTAAACAATCCTGTCATCAGCTTGCACGTGACTGAGAGCAAATGACTAAAAACTACGAAAAGCAAAAACAATTAATGCTAAAAATAAAATCTTATAGTCTTCAAACATAACAAAAAGATGTTCAATGAAGGAAATACGTCTCTGAAGCAGCAGTAAGGTTATTAGTCAAATTTCTGTCATCACTCGAATCCATAACTTTTTGTGTTGTGTCAACATCACACTGCCACTGACATCTCCAGTGAGGCAGTCACTAAAAAACGTGATTTCTAAAACATGAAATGTAAGACTGATAGTTATCATTAAGATGACAAATCATAAGTATGAAGATCTAACCTCTACATACAAAGAAATATAAACAACAACCAAAAAAAAAAAAGGAAAAAAACTACAATACAGGTCCAAACAAAACAAAAACTACTTTCATTTCCCTCTCAGCACAGCCAGGCTTAAGATATCTCATGCCCTGAAAAGGCTGTCACAAAGCAGCTCTCACAGTGGATTTCAGTCAGGCTGTACATTACCTTTAAAAGACTCAGACCAACATACATAATTCGAATAGCAGTATGAAATTATTTAACTGGAGACACACCACCTACACATATGGTAAAACTTCTGCTCTGTGTGTAGGCTGACCATTTGGGGCAGGACTGAATGTGGTTGACTCTTTATTCGTTGGTATGGAAGACTGAGAATAAAGCCTTAAGTGGAACTGCTAATACTACGAAGATACAGTGCCTAGCAAGACATCGGAAGTGATGCTCTGTAGTTTAGACTGCAACTCAAGGATAGGACATAAAAATTGCTTTCCACTCTTGATCCTTAAAGGGCCTGAATAATTTTGATTATTACAAGCATCATTTTTTGTGAAGTATCTCCTACATAGAAGAGATTACCTACATATCTATATGCAGACATGCACACACACGACATGTTTTTAAAAAACCATGAACCTAATACCCAAGTTAAAAATTAGATAAAATATTAAAATTTTGACAAGTTTATATGACATTCTTACACAGAGGCCATGACAATAAAGGAGACAACCAGACCGTTTTTCTTAAGATCTTCCCATTGTCTTGATGAATCCTGTAATCTGTCCAAGTAAAACACCTTTCTGAATTTCTTATTCTTTTTAAAATGCAGAAATGATTTTTCATTGCCAGTACTAGATTCACGGGTAGTCTGTGAAATAACTACTGAATTTTACCCTAGAAGTGTATCCCAGATGCACGTATATCCAAAATGACGTTAGGACCTTTTTACATAAACTTACTGTAGAAATACATCCAAAACAAGATAGGGACGCCAGCAATGATTACCTCCTTTTCAAGCCAGAGTGCCTTCATCCAAAAACATCAGATGGTCAATCATTTGATACCAAAGCACACTTTTTCTCTACAAAGTTGCATACAAAGGCTTTACAGCTTCCTAAGAATAAGTAATGGCAAAAACTCTCTGCAATGAAGTCATAAAACCTAAAGTAGGAACACGCGTCCCTCCTCCTTGCCGTTTTGAAAGCTCCTACCATCATACAATTCGTATCTTCAACTGGATTCGAATCTCTTCAAGGGCAGGCACCATGTATTATTCATCTCTGTGTCCCCTGCACAGAATGAACTCAATGTTTGTTATAACTAAAATAAACTCCAGAAAGTGAGCTTTAAAACACCTCAGTACCAGTGCAAAACTGGAAAAAAATATGAGTTTGAGAATAAAAAGATACTGAAAAGAACTATAAACATTTGTGCTATATTATATTCTCTTACCACCTGATTCATAATCACATGCTAACATTACAGAAACAAGTTTGCAAAGAGTAAAGTAAAAGCAATAAAAAAAATGGATCTTAAAGTTCTCCTTAGTGTCAGCATGCTCAAATACTATTCTAGAATCTTTCATCTTAAACTCAGACTTTGTATACCAGCCATACTTAAATAAATTTTTTAAAAAACTCATGACAACATCTTCACCCCACAACTATAAAAAATAAATAAATTTAAAAGGCTTCAAATAAGACCTGCACATAAACTGGTTCTATTTCATCACGATTTAAGTTCCTGAAATTGTATGCATGATTCGCATCACTGTGCTTATGCTCATTTTCTATAGTGAGGGTCTTTCATCAGATTTTCAGAAGGGTAAGTGACCCAAAAAAACTTTAAGAACCACTAACCTAGCACATCAGAAACATTCCATTTTCCACAGAAATAAAGTTGGTTTCGTCCAAGTATTCTTCTCTCATATTCACAGAGGGGATCCTTACTATAAGATTAGTCTTTCAAAGCATTCCTTCATCCTAGTCAAAAAGTGCCAGTATCCACAGGCACATATAACAATTCCAAGATCCCCAAAAACAGTTTACTCATTAAGTGCCAAAAACAAACAACAACAAAAGAAGGCACATTCTATCACAAACTGGCCACCCTGTAAGATGCTTAAATATACTTGTATCCTTCCATATTAAAAAATGTCCAGAAGATCTTAAATTTCCTCCAAACTGAACAGACTTTTTAGGAAGGTTTTCCAGTTTTGTTCCACATTGACTTGTCTGCCTCGCTCAAATTAACACATATCACTGTCAAGACAAGTCGTCCCTCATTTGCATCCAGGCTGTTTCAACAGGGTCACCTTGATTCTTCTCACCCCAAGGCAGGACCATTTATTGAGTAGTTATTCAGTAAGTAGCTGTTGAATGAATGAAAGAAGCTCCTTCCTCTCAAAGATTTAAAGCTACGCTGTCAGTCCCCATACACCTGCTCTGGTATAAGTTAAGCTATGAGTGACATCCCTCCTTCAAACATACAAGCTGAAGGGTTAGAAATGCTCTGCTTCCTCCATAAACAAAAAAATAATATAGTCAGGGACACCTATTTCAGACAGGCCAACCTGGCAGGACAACCTACATGCCACATACATGTCTGGTACAATCGATCTCTACCAAATGTAATACAATTCAACAGGTCACATATGCCGCTCCCTTTCCACTAAACTCAGATTTGCCTGACTGAGACCTCCTGAAGGGCATATACCACTGGACTAGTGGTCGTAACACCTCAATTCCAGTCCTAACTTTCTCTCCAATTTAACATGTGACCTTGGAAAAATGATCTCTTTTTGCATCAATTTCTTGTTTTGTAAAATGGGAGAAAACATTTACCCTACAGAGATTTAGAATCACAAAGAAACTGAAAATGCAGTCTGAAAAATGGAAAAGCTTTATGCTACTATAAAAGGTTAATGTAAAATCAGATCGACCCAGAAGGCCACACACTCTTTACCCCCTCCCAGAAATGGTTGTTACAGATGGTCTGAGCCTTCACGTTTACACAATTCACTCTCTCCAGAGACACAAACTATTCCTAAGACCACAGCTGGCTGTGACACGTTCCTCCCAGCCCTGACCCCACACATACATGCCGTCTATGTGTAAAACACTACTGCCATGACTGCTCTGGCCCAGTAACGGGGCGCTCCCAAACCCTAAATGCACACCCGTATCAGCCAGCACGGAGCATCCCAAGTTTTATTTTAAAAATAAACTCACTTATAAGGGGAACTCCATCACACTTACACAAATACAAGCAAACTCTTCCGGAACACTTTCCTTCCTTGCATACACACACAAACACAGCCGCTATACACCAACAGGCCATCTGTCTTCTAGACCAAAAACATGTCTTTCCCTGGATTATACAAACTCCCCAGTAACATTTATTAAACTTGGAACACTGAGCTCATCCTGTCGTCCCTTCGTACCGTGCGGCGTGTCAGGGACGCCAGAGCCGATCGCACAGGTAAAGTCCCCTCCGCAGATCACCCCGCCCGCCACTCGCGCCCGTCGCGCCGCCACGAGCTGGACGGTGGCGGATGCCCCCGTCGTGCCTGCACAACACGCAAACTAACCTGTCAGGGGCCCAGCCGACTCCGCCTCCACGCGCTCACTCTCCCGCCCCCTCCCCCAAGCCAGCAGCCCGCCTGTCAGGGACACCCCTGCGCCCCGCCAGGAGGGACTTCCCGGGCGGCCCAGGATCCCGGCCCGGCCCTCCCCTCCCCCACCCCGCCGCGCTCCCGGAGGTCCAGGTCCGGGAGATGACAGGCGCTCCCGGGAAGCCGAGGGCGGAGTGGTCGCGGAAGTGCTTAGGCCCCGAGGCCTCCCCAGGCGCCTCTACTCACCGTGTCAGAGGCCGAGGCCCACACATGAGAGTGCAGGCAAGTGGGGAAGAGGGGACGGCCGCCACCAGGCTCCTCCGCTCCCGCGGTCCACGGCGGATCCCTCCCTCCTGTCAAGAGGCGGCCGGCGGGTGAGCGGACTGGCGGAAATGCGAGAGAGGAGAAGGGAAAGGCGTGGGGCTCAGCGGGGGAAACTGAGGGGAGGCGGGTCCCGCAACCGAGACGGGGATCGTCTCCCCCTCCGCAAAGCGAACCCAAAATGGCGGCGGGAGCGGCGGCGGCAGAGCGGCGGCGGCGGCGGCTCCTCGGGAGGAGGGAGCGAAGGGCGCCTCGTGCCCCCCCACCTCCCACTCCTCCCTCCTCGGCTGCTCCCCCTCCGCCCCCCTCCCCCGGCCCGGGCGGCGCAGCGCGCACGCCCGCCCGCCCGCCCGCACGCGCCGGAGTGGAGCTGGGCTCGTCGCTCGCGGCGCCCACCAACCACCGCCTCCGGCCGCCTCGCGCGCCCGCCAGCCCGTACGCGCTCGCTCAGGGGCGCCTCCGCGCGCGGCCCCCCGCGCCCCCTCGGCCCCTGTCAAGCCGGCTCCGGCGCGGGCCCTCGCGCGTACCTCCGGCGGCACGAGCCCCAGCCTCCTCCTCCTCCGCCTCCTCGTCTTTCCTCCCCCTTCCCCGCCCCCACTGCCACCAACCGCCGCCACGGCCGCCGCCGCCGCCTCCTCCGGCCCCCCCGCGTTCCCTCCACCCCTCGCGCGTGCGCCTCCCACAATCCCCCCGCGGGCCTGTTCCATTCCGCCGGCCGCGGGAGCGGGGGAGAGAAGGGCGGGCGGGCCGCGCGGAGCCGGCGGTCCCGCCGGGAACTGCCCGAGTGGCGGACGCACCCCTGCGACCGCTCGCCTCCCGGGCGCGGCCCCGCGACGCCGGCTCGCTGCCCCCTCCGCCTGCGGGCCGCGGCGAGCGGGGCGCGGACGGCGGGCGCCCCTCCGCTGGGCGGCGGTTGGAGGCCGCGGCGGCTGCGCGTTGAGTCCTTCCTGCCGCTCGCGCCGCGCTCGCTGCTCCGTCGGTGGCCGAGCGCTGGGAGCCAGCCCTCGACGGTGTCTGCCGCTCACCGCGTCAGGAGGACTGGCCCGCGACTCGGTGAGGGATGGGCCGGCGCGGGCGTGGTGCCCGTGCGGGGACGGAGCGGGACTCGGACCCCCGGGCGCAGGGAGGGAGGCCGCCAGGGCAGCCGACCCTCCTGGGGGGCTGCTTTCCGGGCTCCGCGTCGCGGACTTGGGAGCCGAGGAGGAACCGGCGCGGTGGTCGGCCTGCTTTCTGTTCTCTTTTAACCCGGCTGAGGTTTTCCAGTTTCGCACCACGGCCCGCACGCGATGTTTCCGTGCACCACTCAGTCCTCGCGGACGACGGTGCGTTTTGAACCCCGTCAGGCAGCCTGGTGGTGGCGGAGGCTAAGGAAACCATGCGGTTCCAGTTCAGTTCTGGGCTCGACCTTCCGTGTCTGGCGTGTCCTTCACAGGGTTACTTTTCTTAGTTCTTTATCAACAAGAAAGGGAAAACTGGACATAAAAAATTAGTTAACGCCAAATCTGCCTTCAGGGTCGGTGTGTCAAATAATAACATGTAAAGTAGAATTAGCTCCTAGGCACAACTAAGCGCCGACTATTACGTTATCGTTCACACTACTGTTGATGTTGATAAGGTTTGTGGGTGTAATTGGTAGTGTGTGTCCTGTTCCTCCCAATCATTAATAGAAAAGAACGCAAAACTAGGCCTATCAGATTTCTGTTTCTCAAAACTCGGTATGAACATTTACAGGCATTGGATTCAGGAGAACTAGAGACTATTAACATACACAGAAAACCCCAAAGTGTATCCAGTAGTTTTCAGTTTCACCCAAAGGGCAAAGCAGAATGTATTAAGGGAGGGATGCACTTGGGTTTCCCTTTCCTTCAGCATCAGCCGACGTCTGGGGATGAGGGACTAGTTTGAAAGTCATTGTGCTAGACTTACCCCAAAGGCCTCGTCAGCTCTCAAGTTCAAGACGACACTCCTAAATGTCCCCATTACCTGTTTCAGCATACGCAGCAGGTTTTGTGTGCTTGCTTTGGTTTTTTTAAGGTAAAGAGGAAATCAGTTTTAACTCCCTCACTATGTATTTGCTTTTCCTAACCGTGTCTTAAGTCCCAGCCCTTTCAGGGAGCCCATTTAGGTTGACATTGATGTTTCTTAAATTGTGTTATGTATGCAAGTGTGTTACCCTACCAGCACGTTTTTAATTTTATTCACAATAGTAGAATATTAGCAGTGCTAATGTTGTTTATATATTAAAAACTGTCCAAACTTCAGTAAGCTGTCCATGGTAAAAAGTTACCCTGCCAACACATTTCTTTCATATTTTATAGTCTGGGGCAAAACGAGTCATGGAAATGTTGAAATGAATTACTTAAAACATGAGAGGGTTAAGAGTTAACCTTGGTGGAATACCGTGCCAGGAGAACACGTGTTCCTGTTGAATCCTTGTAATAAACACTTAGAAATAGATCATCTTATCCCCATTTTAAAGATGAGAAGCCTGAGGCTCAGAGAAGTCCAGTAAGTTTAGAGTGGAGTTTGCCTGTCTCTTGAAAGCAAAATCATTTCACTATACCATATTGCCTTCATGGTAAAATTTCTCATCAGCAACATAATGCATATGCTACAAAGAAAAAAAACACATGCTTGTAACGGGATTCCACTACACAATATATAAAGAAAGTTACTTACGGTCTCTGCCTTCAGCTAACATTCAGTAACTGCACTCAGGATTTGTCAGCTAATTGGGTGCCCCAGTGTCTACCAGAGGCCAAAATACATTTGGTACTCAATATTTTGAATAAATTATAGTATTGAATCAATGGACACTGAATTATTTGAACCAAGGAAGGTACGGAAGGTAACATAATGGTTCCTCCAAAGACGTCCACATCCTAATCCCTGGAACCTGTGAACATGTGATGGCAAGAAGGAATTAAAGATTTGGATGGTGTTGAGGTTACTAATCAGCTAACCTTAAAATAGGGAGATTATCCTGGATTATCTGATAGGCCTACTGTAATTATAAGAGTTCTGAAAAGATGGAAGAGGGAGACAACCGTCAGTGTCACAGTGACACCATGCGACAAAGACTTGACCAGCTATTCAGGCTGTAATGATGAAAAAGCCTCTAAAAACAGAAAAGTAAAAAAACAAAATAAAAAAGCACCACATTCTGTGCTAGAGCCTCCAGAGAGAACACAGCCCTGCAGACACTGATTTTGGACTTCTAAACCACAGACCTCTAAGATGACAAATTTGTGTTGTTTTATGCCACTTAGTTTGTGGTAATTCGTTACAGCAGCGATAGGAAACTAACAGAGAAAGGGGAACCAAATCCTGACTAACCTCTCAACTTTTCTGTCTCGGATTATTTGTGCTTTCATTTAAATGAAGTGTGGTTTAACTGAAAGTTTTCTTTAAGAACAGTGATAAGCACTCAGCAAAGCTGCTAGATTTCCAGCACAGGCTCCTTGTGTCACGCCTCGTACTGCGCTTCCTAGGTGTTCGTGGTTTTTACAAATGGAAGGCAAGACCCCCCAGCAAAAGGATCCCTTCCCCTCACTCGCTTTACTGTGGTGGTCCGGAACCAAACCTGCAGTATGTCCGGTCGCCGTGCTTCCCTAGTGCTGGGCTCGGCTCCTGGCGCCAGCCCTCAGCTGTACGGACGGCCGGGCTCTGGATGCGGCTGGCCCGCCGCACCTTTCGCTCAGCCGCCCCGCACTTCCCCACCGGAACAGAAGCCATCAAACATTTATTTCATCCCAGCTTCCTTGCTGGGATGTTGACTAAATGCAAAATAGATAAATAGGAAAAGCTCTTCAGTATCAACTTTTAAAATAAAGGTTCAAATGTTAAAGGAAATTTTAAAGATAAAACGTACTGGAATAGCATCGGGACTGACTTTCCACGGCACAAGGTGTGGGTAAATGCTGTATAAGCGTAACATTCTCTGAATAATCTTCTATTTAACAAGAACTGCAATTTTTGTCTGGGTACCAAGGTTTTGAACTCGTGCTTCCGACGACTGCCTTTCAGCAGAGGAGCAGCGTACACTCCAGACTGCCTGGGTTCGAACCCCAGCTCTTCTACTTGGTAGTTGTGTAAACCTGGGTAGAAACTTAGTAATCGTGACCACCCGATGTTGTAAGTCATTTAATCCTTACATCAATCCTGTATTTAGACTCTACCATTATATCCATTTTAGAAACGAGGAAACACACACACAGTGTTTAAGTGCTTGGTTCAAAGTGACACCAGCTCAGTAGGAGAGCCAGGTTTCAAGCCCCAGCAGTCCTGATGGACTCCGTGCTTTGAACCATTCTGCTGTTGTTGCCACTGTTTCCTTGTCTGTGACTCGATGTGACAGCATCACCTACATCATAGGACTGTTGTGAAGAAGAAGTGAGTTAAGTCACACAGAGCACTTTGAACTCGGCCTGCCACATAGGAAGTGTTCAGTACATGTTAGCTATTGCTGTCGCGGTGACGAGTTTTTTGGAGCCTCAGATTTTTTCCAGTACTTAGTAGCTGGGGGAGTATGTGCTCCTTACGCCTCTTTCCCAGCACAGCCCTTTGAGCTCTTGTCCGTGTCAGTATTAGAAATTGCTCTTAGTTTGGTAAAAGTTCTATTCCCAGAGGGGGAAATGTCTGGAAAACAGGCTAGTTCATGCTCTTGTTTTATAGATAGGAAACCTGGGCTCAGAGAGGAAACAGATTTTACAAGCTTAAAACAATGTTACTTTTTCCTGTAGAGAATGTTATGTGAAAGGTGCTCACCTGAGAAACCAAAGGGTCTCTCAGACACTCTAGAGGTGGGCTTAGGTGTGTGATTGGAAATGGGGACCCAGTATGACACAATCTGAAGCATCAGGGTTTCCTATATAGAGAAATATCCATACAGAAATATCCATACAGAATAATTACTTGTAGCTTTAAAAGATTCACTAGGGGGTTGCTGATTTAATTTTTAAAGATTTACTCTTTGCCTGGGTAATAGCAACCCAGTTCAGAATTCAAAAATTACTGAAGACACCACTCTCCCTCTTTTCCTGTCCCCATAGGGACCCATTTCCTCTCTCTGAAGGCAACCAGTATTACGAATTTTTGTATGTTATTCAAAATGTTTACCTTTTTACAAACAAATTGGATATATTTTGCCCTTTTTTAAATGATAGCTTGCTATATACACTGCCTTTTTTTTTTTTTTTTTTTTGTACCTAATATATATTGGAGATTTTTCCTCATTAGTACCCACATGGCTTCGGGGTGGTTTTGTTTTTAAACAATGGCATGGTGTTCCGTTGTATGGATATGCTGCTTATCCACTGTTGACAGATATTTAGTTTCTTCCCATTCTAATATTAGAAACAGTACTGCAATTGAACAATCTAATATACATAGGGCCCCCTATGTTTTTATTACATCACTATAAAAATGGTTTTGCTGAGGTCTCATAAAAACTTTTTACCATGGACACTTTATTGAAGTTTGGACAGTTTTTAATATATAAACAATATTAATATCACTAATATTCTATTATTGTGAATAACATTAAAAATAAAAATCAAGGAAGAAAATTACCTGCAACACTAGCACAGTAGATCAGATTGTTTTGTGCATATCTTTTTCTTCGAGTCTGTAGCGCGTATGCATCTCCACGCCAGAACCATTATCATCCACACGTACAGTTGGGTCGATGTACCCGAGCCCTAAAATTCTAGGGTGTGGACTGTGGGCATATGTGTACACTTCACATGCCTCTTGTGAAGCCTTTAGGGCCGTCTCCGATGTTTCCCCAGTCTGGAGTCAATTTGTTGAGGAATTTTCTAGGTTTAGTTTGTTGAGCAATACCCAGAGTATCCTCTCGCCTACGCAGGAGGCAGCAGGAGGCAGTCGGATGGATGGAGTCCCTTCCATTTCCTTCCTCCTTTGTGTTCTGTATTAGAACAGTTAGTGAAGTTCCTCGACAGTTGCTCCCTTTTCATTTGGAGATGAAGTGCGTGGTTTCTAGCAAAAACACTAGAGGTGTGATACTGAGAGCTCAGAGGAGTTTGCAAGGGGCTGAAGTGTGTCATCAGTGGGTTTCAGAGAAACCCCGTACTTCTGTAGCCCTGATGCTGCTCTAGGAATCCCAACTTGGGGAGACAGGTATAATGAGGATTGTAAAATGCAGTGGAACAAATTCTAGGTTTTCTAACTGAAATTGTGAAAACAAAGAGATCAGTCTCCAAAAACCAAATTTTTCCTGCAGGGCTCAGGATTTAGAACAATGTTTGTGAACCTTGGCACTACTGACAGACATTTGGGGCTGGGTGATTCTTTGCTGTGGGAGCCCCTCCCGGGCCTTGCAGGATGGTTAGCAGAATCCTCTAATCCGGAAGTTTGGCCTCTTCTCACTAGGTGCCAGTAGCACCACTCCCCCAAGTTGTGACAACTAAAAAAGCTTCCAGACATTGCCACATGTCCCATAGGGGGCAAAATTGCCTCAGTTGAGAACCACTGATTTAGAAAAAGAATTACTGATCATCAGGAAATGACATCAGTCAAGTCATGGCAGATAATACATCCTTTTTGTCAGAATTCCTACAATGGTAACTCAGAATAGTGCCATTATGTATATATCGTGTCTTCATTAAAGTAACATGTTTGGCAGTCTCACGTGGCTTTTTGGAGAAATATGCATTGAATGTTTAATTGGTGGAATAACCATACCCAAAGACTATATGCTAGTTAAATGGGTTAAAATTCCTTAACCACTGACATCTCTGCTGTGGATCTCATGCTTGGCCGCACATTGGAAGCAGCTCGGGAACTTGGAAAAATACCGATGTCTGAATCTCACTCACTACCAGAGATTGTGATTTAACTGGTCTGAGATGCAGTCTGGGCATCAGAAGTTTTAATTATACCCAGATGTTTCTTCTGTGCAGCCAAGTTGAGAACCACTGAGCTAGGCTGTAGAACTCTTCCGGTAACTGTATCCTGTTCATCGTTACTTGAATGACATCACTGAGGATATATTTTTCAAGTTTATATTTTTTTCTTTTTTTTAAGGATTTTATGGGGAAAGGGGAACAGGACTTTATTGGGAAACAGTGTGTACTTCCAGGACTTTTTTCCAAGTCAAGTTGTTGTCTTTTCAATCTTAGTTGTGGAGGGCGCCATTCAGCTTCAAGTTGTTGTCCTTTCAGTCTTAGTTGTGGAGGGCGCAGCTCAGCTCCAGGTCCAGTTGCCGTTGCTAGTTGCATGGGGTGCTGCCCACCATCCCTTGCTGGAGTCGAACCGGCAACCTTGTGGTTGAGAGGACGCACTCCAACCAACTGAGCCATCCGGAAGCTCAGCAGCAGCTCAGCTCAAGGTGCTGTGTTCAATCTTAGTTGCAGGGGGCGCTGCCCACCATCCCTTGCAGGACTCGAGGAATTGAACTGACAACCTTGTGGTTGAGAGCCCACTGGCCCATGTGGGAATCGAACCGGCAGCCTATGGAGTTAGGAGCATGGAGTTCCAACCGCCTGAGCCACTGGGCTGGCCCAAGTTTATAATTTTCACAAAAATTTTAAAGGGTAGTAATATGTATGTGATAGATTTCAAAAACCGAAAGCTCTCCATATGCGGGATCCTGTACAGAAAGGACATTAGCAGAGAAGTTGGGGAGATCCAAATAAAGTCTGGAGCTTAGTTGATGGTCCTATTTGACAATGTTAACTTCTCAGTTCTGATTATTGTGCTGTGGTAACGGGGAAGCTCGGGGACAGGTGCAGGGAAGTCCTTGAGACTGCTTTACAAGTCTGTTGATCTAAAATTTTTAAAAGTAAAAACAAAAAACTATCACAAATGGTTACCACTTGCAACTACTTACCTGTGTGACAAGACTGCTAATATTGTACATACAAAATAAAAGCTGATATTCATTTGATGCTGAAACTGATATGAAACTGAACCTCTCTTTCATCGTTTCTGATTTAGACTGTCATCGAAACAACTTTTGGTTCTCATTGGTTAACTTTTATAATTAAATGTTTAAAATTGTGACATTAAAAAAAATTATTAATAAAATATCAGCAAACTGACATAAGGTTCAAAATTAATAAAATGAATTTTAATAATTCACTTATTCTTAGCTAAGATCAAAATCAACAAGTAGCTGCACAAATAAAAGAGTGCGGCCACCTACGAAGAAATGTGGTGTAACAATGAGGACTGTAGCTCTGAAGTCCAGTCACCATGTTTACATCCCGACGTCTTCATTTTCTAACAGTTTCCACGGCGGAAAAACTGATTTAACAGCTCTTCCCATAAAGTGGAAAAGTCTCCTTCCCCCCCTTTGAAGCTGGGTTGGCCAACAATAGGCTGCGGTAGAACGTGACAGAAGTCTGTGCTGGTTCTGAGCCAGGTTTGAAGAGGTCCTGAGTTATTTCAGCTCTTGGACCGCTGCCACCGCTATGACGGCAAGTCCAGGATACACTGCTAGAGGTTGAGACAGTGTGGCACAGAATCAGTCAGTCCAGCTGACGCCACCCTTGACCAGCCAGCCAACCTTGGTTAGATGCACGAGGAAGCGCCACAGAGAGAACCAGGCCCGGCCCAGAGCCAAAGAACTAACGGGCCTGGGGCCGCAGACCAGAGCCTGAGGAGCAGTTGCCGTGTTGAGCCCCTGAGCCTGGGGTGGACTGTCATGCGGCGGCAGCTCACCGTGCTTCACAGGACGCTGTCGTGCCAGCATGGGCTTGTGGGTCCAGCTCCTGTCTGGTCTGGCGAGGGAGCCATCCGCCATGTCAGCTTCTGCTGGGGCTGCTGTTTCAATACGGCTAAGTGGCAGCGTTTTTAAACACCAGCTTTACTGAGCTTCACATACTATGAAATTCAGGGTCTTTAAAGTGTACAATTTGGTGGGTTTTTAGTATAGTCACAGAGTTGTATACCCACCATTATCTAATTTTAGAACATTGTTATCTCCCCCAAAATAACCCAATCAGGAGTCTGCATTCTGCCCTCTCCCAGCCCCTGGCAACCACTAATCTAATTTTCTATCAGGAGATTTGCCTGTTGTGGACATTTCGTATCATTGGGGTTATGCTGCGTGTGGCCTTTGGTGACAGACTCTTTCCCTTGTTTCAAATGCACACGTCGCAGCAGGTATCAGGACGTCATTTCTTGCGTCACTGAGTAATACTCATCCTACGGCTACACCGCATTCTGTGTGTCGTCGTCAGTCGGTGGACATCTGGGTGGTTTCCACATTTTGGCTGTCACGCTTGTGCCCACGGTTTTGAGTGTACACGTGTGTTCATTTCTCCTGGGTCATAACTCAGAGCGGGATGGCGGGCTCATTTGGTAAGGCCACGTTGAACCTTTTGAGGAACTGCCAGACTGCTTCCCCAAGTGGCTGCACCATTTACAGTCCCGGCAGCAAACTGTGAGGGTCCCAGTGTGTAGGCAGTGTCGGGGCAGGGAGTTGAGTTAGTTGAAGTAGAGGGAGAATGACAAGAATTAAGAGAATTGAGCTGGCATTAGTGCCAGGTGAGGCTGGGTATCAGAGGGGTGAGGTGCCAGGTAAAGATGGATGCTGGATGGTGTTGGGCACTGGGTGACTGTGTCGTGGGGGCCAAGACCACCCCCAGGTCTGGGATTCCCAAAGCTTCACAGCCTCTTTACCATTTGCTGTTGCCTGACCTTTTCGTTTTTCCCAATACGGTGGCTGGGAATGGTCTCACTGTGGTGGTTTTCATTTCCATTTCCCTGGTTTATAATGAGAATGAAAATCTTTTCCTGGGTTTACTAGCCATTTGTATTAACTTTTCTGTGAAATGTCTGTACGTGTCTTCTCATTTCTTAAATCAGTTTGTAGACGTTCTTTATATATTCCGGATACTAATCCATTGTGCAGATACCATTCCCCAGTTCTGGCTGACCTTTTCCCTTTTTTTTAAGCGTGCAGGGACAATGCTGAAAGGAATGACAAGGCTTATCTCCAGGGTCCACAAGGTGAGTCCTCACTGACCTAAACACTTTGTACGAACTGCTTTTAGATGGATTTATTATGCCCAGAATCAAATGCTCTGGAGAACCTCAGCTGACTAGTGCTTTCAGTTACAAGTTTACACTCAAAAGAACAGGCCCAGTTCCATTTCTCTGCCCATGGACTTCTCTCCCAGCTGCCCTACAAATCTGCAAGTAACAGGTCTCAGTAGACAGTTGTGCTTGAGAACTCAGCATATCATAGGATAACTGTTATTTTTTACAAAAATAAAGAGCTTGATTGCAGTTATCTTTATTAAATTTTATCAATATTCTCTAGTTGTATTAATAATTATCATCCCTTAATGAAATATTTTAAAGGAAAATATGTTGCCAATTTAGAACTTTAGCATCTGATAGTTGAATGAAATAATAAAATATATGGAAAAAAAACATTCTGTTGCTTTACTTCATTCTTTCATTTATTTAGGAAATAGTTTTTAGTACCTCCCATATGGCAGGTACTCAGGATTTTAAGATGACTCATTTCACTAATGGTTACTATTTGTCGGGCATTCATTGTGTGCCAGGCACTGGGCTCGGTGCTTTATTTCTTTAAATTCTCGTGACCAACTCATGAAGTAGATAATATCTTTGATGCAGAAATTGAGGATTAGAAAGGCTGGGAAGTTGCAGAGCCCAGACTAGACGGCAGGTCTGTCTGACTTAAGCCTGTGGCCATAACTGCTGCGCTGTATTGTATTTTCGGGTCCACGTTCTCCACGACCTCAGCGCGCAGTCGCAGGCTCGTGAAGAAACGATTGTCACTGTGGTGCCTGTTACAGCGCCCAGCGCGAGCACCCACCCCGGATCTGTAGGGCCCAGAGGAAACTGTCCGGGAGCTGAGTCCTCAGATGAGCACCGAGCCAGAAGGGCTTAGTCACTTCCATCTGCTCGTTTAGTTACAAATTAGATTTCCTAGAAAAGCAGCCCCTCCTGCTACAGGGCTCACAATAAACCTATGGACATAAAAGAACCCATTGGTCGGCAGAGGGATAGATTCTGGCCCCAACTGGTTACATTAAAGGCTAAACTTTCTTTACTGGCAGACAAGGACGAAGTGAATCCAAACTGCAGAGATGTCAGTGAGAAGTTGGTTGCTTTTTGTAGACAGTTTAGAGTAACTGGTTGGCTCGTGAACACCGTTCTTTCGGGAACTGCATGGTATTCACTCTGGAACTGTGCAGAGGCAGCTGCACATATGGTTGTTTTCCCTGGAAACAAGACTAGCCGGCTGATGCCACATATAACGCCGTAAGAAGGAAGGAATCCATTTTGCTAGCTCTTAATTTGCTGCAAAAAGCAGTTAACCAGAGTCTTAGCATTCTTGTCGAAACAGCACCACCTCGTGGCCCTTGAAGGTCTTTAATTTTGCCCCGACTGCCGCTTGCTTTGGCCACGGTGCTTTCTGCCCACTCACATTGAAAAGACTGAGTCCTATGCACACCAGGGTGTAGTATCCGGACAGCTCTGCTCAGCTGACTGTCCCTGAATTCTCACGGGCCTAACGCAGCACATAAGCCTGTCTGATGTGTACACATGCTTTGTGTTGTTTTTGCTGTTGCTGTATTTCCAAAGTGGTTTGCAGGCAAACGTGGGAGGGGGCAGGCAGACAGGAGACAGTCATCTTGGGGCGCCATCCCGCACGGAGAGTTGAAGACTGCCGCAGCAGGGGAAGGAGAGAGTATGTCCACTCTTAGCGGCTCTGTAGAAAAAGGTACCTGTACTCACAGACAGCTCGTGAGCCAGAACTAGTCAAATAACCCCAGTGTGTGCCCAAGGGAGGCTGGGAATGTGGAGAAGTGGCACATTAGGTGAACACGGGTGTCTGCTGTTCTCAGACCAAGTTAGAACGACTCTCGTGCTTGACCATATTGCGTTCTGTTAAATCTCCACATTCTGGTTCAGGGGTCTGTGCAGTCCACGGAGGTGTGCGTGCAGGGTGCTTTCACCTAGCTGGGTGCTGCACGCACACCCCATTACGTGTCTCGAATGGAAGAGCCTTCCTTCTAGTATGTGTCGTGTCAGGTACCAAGAGAAGGAGATCCAAAGATGAATAAAGCTGATCTCTCCAAGTGTGTGTGGCCTAGGAGACAAACCTGTGTATAAGGTAACATGATCTGATCAAAAGAATAGAGATTTTAGAGTCAAACAAAGTTGGATTTGAATTCTGTCTTCACCACCTACCAACTTTGTCACCGTAGGCAAAATTACTTAATTTCCCCCATTCTTGGTTTCCCGCATCATAAAACAAGCACCATGATATTCTACTTCCAGGATTGTTGGCTCAAAAATAACGTGTGTAAAACACTATACTGCCTAGCCTCGAATAGATACTCAGTTAACAAAAGCCATGAATGCAGTTCAAGGCCCAGAGAAAATGTGGAATGCGCTGTCAGCAGAGAGGGGAAGATAATTACTTATGACTGGAGGCCAGTCTTCACAGAGGGTGTGACGTTTGAGGTGGGCCTTACAGGATGAGTAAGACTTCAGTGGGGAGAGAGGGAAGGTGAAGTCGAGTGAGCAGGAGTACAGAGGCATAAAAGTGGACACCACGTTTTAGTGCAGTCACATGGCCACGAGTTCACACAGGAACGAGAATGACAGGCAGGTGGCAGCCATGGCCTTGATTTCCCTGCTCAGGACTTCAGGGCTTATGTTAAAACCAGCAGGAAACCAAGCTTTTCCATTCGATGAAGGTTAATCCTGTTATTTTGGGAGGACAATCTTTTAGACTATGAAAGACAAAAAGTCAAAGATTTAGAGGTAAAGATACCAGTTAGAAGGTTGGTATGGAGTTCAGGGTCTTCTTAGGAAATGGTCAGAAGCATTGTAAGGGGTGGTACGATACACGCTTCCCGTACTCCCGGGCAGCTTGGTGAGACTACAGACCCCGGCAGCTTTCCTGTTACCTACTGATCTACCAGTCAGCTCCCTGGCTACAGCCACCTCTCACGTTCCTGTTCTCCCGCTCCTAAGCTTCTCCTGTAACTGGCGTCTTCACTTCTACATAAGGCCTGTGACCCTCAGGCTCACTTTGGGGATTCTCCAGTTAGCACTTGGTCAGATCTGTCTCCTGAATTATCTTCTCCCCCCCACCCCTCCCCAGTTCAGCAGTTTCCATGTGCAGTTCACAAGTTGCCTGTAGAACAGTTTATTTTCACTTTTCTGGATGCTTTACATACTCCATTCTCCTTTTATCAGTAGACTCTTGATTCCAGGGTATAGCCAGCAAGACAGTTGGGGTGGGGGGTAGACTTGTCCCTGTCACGCAGGAAGCTGCACTAAACCTCTGATAACTATATAGTACTGACCACCATTCAGCCCTGTGGAGAAGCATTGAAAGAATGGTCCTGTTCAGGTTGGTAATGGCTGTGCTGTGGTCCCCAACAGACTCTAAGGAACTGTCCTTTCCATATGACACAGAGCCCTGACTCAGCAACATGCTGGAACAGATGCACAGTGTGAACAGAGCGTTGTAAATAACACAGGGATCCGCTTTACATAAAACTAAACTGTATGTTAGTGACATTTTTCCCTGTTGCAGACCTGGCTTAAAGCCTCCATGTTATAGCAAACAGAAAAGCCTTACAATTCCAAACCACTAAAATGGTTTCTTTTATAGTTGGACCCTGGACGTCTTTTGCACACAGGGACCCAGGCACCCCAAAACCTTACTGCTCAGCTGGACGACCAGGTTTCAAGTGAGAGGCCCAGAGCCATTTCCCGCACCAGTGAGAATGACCCGGTGAGTTGCTCATGTGTGTATGGGCTGTTTTCAGGGCTTAATTAGTGCTGCTGTCATTTTACATATCAGGGAAACTAAAGCCCAGAGAAGCTAAGCACATTTCCATATCATCACAGGATGCACCCAGGACAGTAGGCTGAGACCAGGCCGCCCATCCCTGTCTGCTGCCGTGGTGACAGGACAATCGGGCAGGTCGGTCCGCGTTTGTTCTGCTGTCATCGCACCACTAAATGCAGCGCTGCTGGGCAGGGTAGGCGCGTGGTAAATACTTGGCAAGGCGGTTCTTTAGCAGTTAAATTTAGATGGGTCAGCAAACTTTTCCTTAAAGGACCAGGTAGTAAAATTGTAAGCTTATGAGCCAAAGTGGTCTCTGTCACAACTCCTTAGCTCTGACGCAGACAAATGGGCGTGGCTGGGTTCCAGTCACACTCTTTTCAAACAGGTAATAAGCGAGTTTGTGAACAGACCCTGGTACAGAGAGGCCTAAGATCACGGCGCGGCAGCTAGAGAACCCAGTTCTAATAACCAGTCTGGGGCTGTTTCTACCTTTCTAAGTGGATTTCCGGGTTCTGGACGGGGAACTAACGACTTGCTGAGAAGACCGGCACTTAATGTGAGGGTGGTCAGTGGCAGCCAGGGTTCCAGCAGGGTCCACTGTAGTATTTTCTCCCACAGGCCCGTTAGGCTGGATGGCGATTTCTCCTCTCCTTCCCCGGCATCCTTGCTGCTTAATAAATACAGTTAGTTGTTGGGGCTGTGCTTCATTCAACATGAAGGAAACCAACAGCTTTTTCTTTTTGTTCCTGTCCCTACCTTCTGAGTCTTCCCACCTTAACAGGCGATGCTGTGAGTGTGGGAGGGGAAAAGAACTCATTACCCCAATGCCACCTCAGCAGGGCGTGCTTTCTTTCTGCCTCTAGTGTTCACCTGTCTGCACACTCACAAAATGAAATAGAGCAAGTAAATGAATTCATCGAAGTGTCCTTCAGCTTTCCCGGTAATTGTAGTCCCTTTATCTGCCAAGTCCCTGGTGTTTCTATGGAAACAGCAGCATGCAGATGATGCTGTCACATGACCGGAGCATCTCTCTACACGGCATAGAAGAATCCAGATGGCAAGAACTGACTTTGCTACCTCCACGTCCAGGGCTTACTGTTGCTGAGCAACGAGCTCCATCTTTGGGGGTTGGAGGGCTGACAGCAGCTTCATATACACACAGGACTGGGGCAACGACCAGCACGTTATGTCTGCGATAAGAAATGAAAGCCACCTGTTCCAGCTCTGAGAGAGAGCTGTGTCCTCGATGGGGTCTGTCGCCCTGCCTGTGGCCCCATTACACCTGTCGCACCTGTTTCCTAGGCCAAGCACGAACTGCGGCACGAGGGCCAGCACTACAACATCCCGCTTCCGGACGTGAAGGCCCTGTTCCCCCAGGGCCTGCCGCCGCGCTACCTGAAGCAGGTGCTCGGACAGGGGGGGCGGGGCCAGGGAGGGGCGGGGCCAGCGCGCAAGCTGTGCGCACAGGGGGCGGGGTTAAGTGAGCGGGACACTAAAATATGACATTTGAGTCTGAAAAAACAGATTCAGCTATTGATTATCTTCTGTAAATAGTGCTGCTGCTACTATAACTACTTTCAGGCCATGTTTATCTGCCTTTACTTAAAATCCTTTTTGAAGCCAGGCAAGATATTCGTAAATAAACAATAGCCTGCTCTTTTCCGTGTGTTACCCAACAGATTTCTACAAACTTTGGCAGCCAATCAAGTAGTTGTTCAAAACGAATTTAATACTTTCCATAGGAAAGTACTGTGAAAATAGTTCCTGTGCTGCAGACAGACAAAGATCATAATGTAACTTGTACGCAGTTCGGTTACGGTAGGCGCAGTGCGCATCCGAGACGTGGCCGGAAATCCACACCCTCACTCCTCTCTCCTTCCCTTTGCGTTAGGTGAAGACATTCAACGAAGCCTGCCTGATGGTAAGGAAGCCAGCCCTAGAGCTTCTGCATCACCTGAAAAACACCAATTTTGCTCACCCGGCCGTGCGATACGTTCTCTGTATCCTTTGCTGCCTGTCCGGCCGTCTGGAGCCGGGCTTCCTCCCTCAGGTCGGGGACAGAAGCCATGCGAGAGTGCTACTTGTTGGCAGTAGAAGGTCACCTCTGGTCATGTTTTCTTTAACAACAAGTGCTTTAGATGGGGAGAAGGGAACAGGAAAAACCCTCAGCCTTTGCCACATTATTCATTTCTGTGCCAAACAGGACTGGCTGGTACTGCATATTCCAGATGGTAAGCCCTTCCTGTCCCCACATCGGGGTTAGTTCTCCTGTCACTGTGGTAGCGCGTGGCTTTCATATGCGACAGGGCCCTGCCCGCCTTGGGAGAGGCCTTGGCTCCAGGTGCACAGGCCTGAGCTCGTTCATAACCTCGTCGCATTACTGACAAGCGACGCACAAGGAGAAGTAAATGCAACAAGGAGAAATTCCGCTGAAAGCCTCCGGGAGCCTTTCGGGAATAAGGATGAAGTTCTCTGGCCCAGCGGTCCTCACTCTGACACGTGAGAGAGCGTAACTCCCGCCTGAGAGGTCATCGCGGGCTTTACTGCCCTCGGTCAACAACCTGGAGTGCCCGTAAGCGCCTCTGACACGGTGCTGGCTATCAGCATTCTCGAGTCGTCAGCCTGCATCTTAAAAACATAACTCTCGTACTTGCACACATCCCTCCCCGTGTGTGCAGCCATGTTTTCGGACTGTCTTTACAAACTGCCAGGAAGCTGGGGCGACCTTTCACACACTCGGTGTGCCTTGTGTGTTGATCGTAATGATGTTTAAGATGGGCCAGACAAAAAAGGAAGCCTGGAAACAGCAAGGCTTTCAGAAATATCCATGGGAGACCGAAGTCATTCCCATAACTCAGGGAAGCACAGAGTATGTTGACGTGAATCCAGTCCGTTCCTGCACAGTCTGTTCTCTTGTACCTCCTTTTAGCTCATCTTTGGGTGAAAAACTGCCGGGAGCTGCTGCAGTCCACCTACAACAAACAGCGCTTCGACCAACCTCTAGAGGCTTCGATCTGGCTGAAGAATTTCAAAACTGCAAACGAGCGTTTCCTGAGTCAGGTGACTACACTCCTGGCAGTTCGCTGCTGGACATTCTGTAAATGGATTTGATCTCCTGTGCTCTGAGGACCAGTAGACTCTGGAGACCTAATGTCGTAGTTGAAATAACTGTACCATTTTGTATTTCTTGTGGGCAGCAAATTGAAGTCCAGACTGATTCAGTGACTTTTCCAAGGTCACGGCCTCATACTCTCTAAAGCATGTTTTCAACTACATGATTTTCTCCAGATGAGACCACTTTTGGAACCAGAAATGTATTGGTAAAGTTACTCTTTAGTGACTCTTGAATATGATCTCTAGGCCAGGGGTTTTCAGCGCTAGATAGAATCACCTAGGAGCTTGTTAAAAATGCAGGTGCTGAGGCCCCCTCCTGGACCTTTTTTGTCAGAATCGTATATAATAGATGGATATTTTAAAGCTCCAGGCAGAAATGGTCTCGATAGCATTCACTTCCATACTGAGATCTCTGATAGGGCTTGAAAAATAGACTAAAACTATTCCTAACACCCTTAACCTCCTACCTGTCAGCTAGGGATGGCCATCCTTCGGCTGAGTAGCCAGTTTGGATTTTTATTTTGTTTGTAGATAAAGACTCAAGAGAAGTACGTGTGGAATAAGCGAGAAAGCACCGAGCAAGGCAGCCCCCTGGGCGAAGTGGTTGAACAGGTAGGAAAGTGCTGTGCCCCGGGCTGAGAAGGCCTGTTACAGGGTTATAGGGCGGCAAGCAAGCACCATCTCGTCTTGTCTCGTCTCGTCCCCTGCAGGGCATGACCCGCGTGAGGAGCGCCACCGATGCCGTGGGGATTGTGCTCAAAGAGCTGAAGAGGCAAAGCTCTCTAGGAACTTTCCGCCTCCTGGTGGCAGTGGATGGAGTCAATGCTCTCTGGGGAAGGACGACACTGAAGAGAGAAGATAAAAGCCCGGTAGGAAAACTGAGTTTCTCTCTTCTGGGTCCTCTGGTTTCTGGTGCCGTCACCTACGCAGCTGGGACTCACTAGATGGGAGATGTCTTTTTGCCCTTAAAGTATTTGAATTAAGATGTAGAGTGAAAGCAGCATCAGTAGGAGGTAATGCCAAGTTCCGCCATCCATTGAAAACTAAGGGAGAGTATTTTGAACAGCACATGACAGCAAAAGCTGTTTTGTCAGTTTTTTCTCTTTCTTTTCAAAATGAGGCTCTGTAGTCTAAGCAGAGGAGATCGGAAGCATCGAGAGAGCGGGTATTTAGAGCAGTGGGTGTTTTCTCCTTGGGGATTGCTTTTATTCTCCAGAAGCTGCCAGTTTCAGGGCCAGCAGCTGTGAGCTTCTCAGGCTTCGGGGACTAAGGTGACGCCTTTAGTAGGTGAGGGCTTTGCGGTGATCCAGGCAAAGCAAGTAATGGTCTCTGCTTTCCACCCCGCCCGCGTCCCCCTCCCTCCTTCCCTGCCACCCCATGCTGACAAGTGCAGATCGCCCCAGAGGAGCTGGCCCTCATTTACAACCTGAGGAAAGTGGTACGGAACGACTGGGTGAGTCCAGAGATGCTAACACGCTTCAGACGGCAGCGCGCTCTCACTTCAGAGCCACAACTGCTTCACCTAAGACTTGATGGACAGAAAGGTCTTGTATCTTGTTAATTCCCGTAACTGTACCAAGTTTAAAACCTACGTATTTGGCTTTTAATCTTTTCACTTCGCTGGAGTAAGCTGTTCAAAATCATTTTATTTAAATGTTGGTGTGATTACCTCGCTTGCAGTTGTTCACAGTGTTTTTGTATCTTCTTATCAACTTTGGAAAAGTTTGAGATTATGTAGCAATTTACTGCGGGCGCCAAAGCTAGAACTAATAACCGGTAGCGTTGCCATTCAGCTGTGCTGGGCCACACCGCCACCCCACTGTATGGCAGACAAACAAATCTGCAGACGATAGAAGTGCATTTTTCTATCTTTTTCAGCTTTTTCTGATGTGGCTTTTTCTCCTTTCAGAACGGAGGTGCCATTGTGCTGACTCTGAGCCAGACTGGCTCTCTCTTTAAGCCCCGGAAAGCCTACCTGCCTCAGGAGTTGCTGGGAAAGGTCAGATCACTGGAAAATTTGTTTTCCCTTAGGTAGTCATTCTGTCTGAAGAAGTCTGACCTAGTTTCAGACTTGGAGGAAACGCATATTGCATGACTTCCCCCAGATTCCTAGCATGCTAATACTCGACCATACTCTCTCCCGCTATCTTTTCTTTTCTGAATTTTGTGACAGTAACCTGAGACATGATGCCTCTTTAGTCACATGGACTTCCTAAAAATCACAGCTCCCCAACATCTAACCACAGCACAGTTATCAGATCAGGACACAGACATCGCTGAAACACTCGTACCCCGTCTGTAGAGCTTAGGCTGATTTTGCCAGTCAGCCGGGTGTCCTGTAAAGAACAAGTCCTGGGTAAGGTGTTGCCTTCAGTTGTCACGTCTCTGTAGTTGCTTTCATCTGGGACGGTTCCTCAGTGTTCCCCCCATCACTGGCCTGGCGAACTCTGACCACTTAGTTATGAGGTGACCCTCCCCGCCCCCCCAGCACTCCGGTTCCTCCTCAGCAAAGTTCCTGGTTTACTCTGGAGTCGGCGAGTACCTTGCAGAGACTGGGTTAGTGTCTGTTACTCCACTCGTGTCCTTGACCAGCTTTCGTACCAGGGGTGCGTCTTCCCTAGATCAGTTATTAAGGTAGTTGTAAAATAGGTATTTTCTAGTTGCACCATTTCTTCTAAGTGTATCAGCTGGCTTTCTCTTCCATTTCTCTCTTATGTATTTGTTTCAGCGCAGACATGCGAATGCGTAACCTTTTCTGCCATTGTTTACTTCCGGGCTTACATCACGTCAGATGTGGCCAGCAGGAGCCTTTCCAGCTGGCTTCTCTGTCCTCTTAACAAGTGCCCATCATCCTTCTGTATGTGCTTACTCTTGGGCACAAGACTATGTTCCAGACTCATCTTGAACTTCCCATGTCCCTGTCCTGGCTTCGGCCTTGTTCGCTTCAGAGGACATGGTGTTAGGAACCGAGAGGACTGCAATGGGGGTGTCCCTTCTGGGCCCCCCGCCGAGCTCATGACCAGTATGAGTGCGTGTGTTTACAAGCAGGTCCCAGGCTAGCATCACAGCACGCGTTACGTCCTCCCCCTTTCCGTGTCTGTAACCCTCGCCGCCCGTGAGTAACCCGCTCATCAGCCACAGCACATTTCCTCACGAACTCGTCTCAGGTTACAGTGAGAGGAGCTTCAGAACTGCTAACCTTGACGCTATAGAAAAGCAGCTTTGAACTGGGTCGCAGTATTTGTTTAGGGAAGTTTTTATCTTTAGCCTAAGGGTCTTTAGTCCACACTCTGTTCAGAAGTTAACGGGTTAGTTTCCCTCATCCCTTCAGTGTGATGTTTGAAATTTGAGATAAGCAGTGCCTCTGTCTGCAGGTTCACTTTCGGCGATTTCAGTTTGCCATGGTCAACTGTAGTCCGAAAATACTAAATGAAAAATTCCAGAAGTCAGTAATTCACAAGTTTTCTATTGCACACTCTGCTGAGCAGTGTGATGCTGTCTCTTGCTCCATCCGGCCTGGGACGTGACTCACCCTGTTGTCCTGTGTCCCCACACTGCTCATGCTCCCCGCCCATTGGTCACTTAGGAGTCTCTTGGTCATCCGATCGGCTGTCGCAGTGTCGCAGGGCTTGTGTTTTGGTCACACGTTTTAATTAATACTGACTCCAAAGCACTGGCAGTTCAGGTATTTCAAAGAGAAGCGGTCAAGTGCTTCCTTTAAGTGAAACGGCGAGTGCGGAGAGGAAAAACACAGGATATGGAGGGCTCAGCGCTACCCGAGGTGTCAGGCATCCCCTGGGGGTCGTAGAAAGTACCTCTGGCTGGTAAGGGGGGCTGCGGTACAGTTTGATTTGTCTGTTTCAGTTTATGTTCCATTTAGGGTCTTTTCCACATCCTTGTTAGTTTTATTTTCTATTTGGAATATTTGAACTGTCAAAACTATTGCTGACTATTCAAGTAAGAACTGGAAAAAATGAAAGTATATACGTATTTATACGCTTATGTATATACAAACAAGGGGCACCCCCTCAAGCGTCCTCTCTTTTTATACATAGTACTCGTGGCTGGCTAGAGCCACGGCAGGCAGCGACGTGCGTGGAGCCCTGAGTGGGGCGCCCTCAGTAAGGACCAGAGCAGAGGAAAAGCAAAGCGCGTGCCCTTGAAGTGTTTAAATAACTGGATCTCTGCCCATGTCACTTACCAATTACTGTATCTTTGTCCTTTTTCCTCAGGAAGGATTTGATGCCCTGGACCCCTTTATTCCCATCCTGGTTTCCAACTATAACCCAAAAGAATTTGAAAGTTGTCTTCAGTATTATTTGGAGAACAGCTGGCTTCAACATGAGAAAGGTCAGTTGTTTCCCTTTGTGCTCTCAGGAGAACCCCGAGACACAGCCTGGTGTGTCCCCTCGGCAGCAGCCTGTAATCTGTAGCTCAGCCTTTTTCCCTTGGTCTTGACTCCTTTCTGGCTGAGGAGATGGGACAGCAGGTTGGATTGACAGAAGCTGTCCGTGCCTCGCTGAGTGTCAGCAGCAGGCCAGGATCAGGGGCTGGTGCTGACAGGCCCACACGCAGTCTGGGCACCTGGTGTGGCTGCTGCCACACTCTCGTCGTTGCCTTTTTTCTTTGTTTTGGGGGTTTTATCTATTTTGTTCCTGTTGCATTTACTCATCATTCAGCAAACTTTGACCGAGAGACCCAGAAGCTGGGACACCCACAGAATAACTGATAGTGTGAGAGGCCAGCCGCAGACTGGCCTGCACTGGGGCTGTCCCAGGGTGTGCATCTGAAACGTCCCCGCAGCCCGGGGGTGGGGGGGCAGCGGCTGGGGTGCAGGGGAAGGGGAAGGCGAAGAGGAAGGCTGTCCCATCACTAGGGAGGAGGCTATGGAAGGGCGTGAAGCTGCTGCCTGTGGGCTGGGAAGCACAGTGGAGACATTTCTAAGGGGTGGGGATTTGACAGAGTCCTAAAGTCCAGAAGATACTACTCTCGGAACAGAGGGAGAGGCAGATGCTGGATTGGAGGGATTTACGCTTAGAAGCCTAATAGTTTATTATTAGGATAAAGCATCGAAAAGGGAGGTGTCGTGAGTGCTAGTTACATCAGAACAGTCTGGGTACTGTCGCCTCTGACTACGGAACTTCCTGGGTAACATAATGCTGTGGGAGAAAACCCCCAACATCTCTGTTGACTCCATTTTAGCCCACACGGAGGAAGGGAAAAGGGAGCTGCTGTTCCTGAGTAACTCGAACCCGGGGCAGCTGGAGCGGCTCTGTGCCTGCCTCTGAGCCGTGGTCACACCCAGTCGGAGGGGGCGGTCGCCCAGCGGAGCTCGTGGGACTGGACAGGACGGCTGTCGGCTCGCACCCTTCGCTGAAATGGGTTCCTTGTGAATGTAAAGCGACTGTAATGGCAGTAAGATGTCCTCTTGTTTTTGGAGCTCACATCAGTTTACTACATGTGGTTTTCCTTTTAATTAATCATGTTTTTTTTCCTTAACAATTAAATTATCTTTCTTAAAATGTGTTCGATTTATAAGATGGAAAGAGTCTTCATATTGGCCAAACTGAATTTCTCTGGCGTTCTGCTTGGCGAGTGTCTAAAGAGACTACGTTCTAGATAAATTTCCAACAGTACTATTTTCCAGCCTCAACTCAGTTCAGGAGACTGCGAGTCACAGCTTCCTTCCCCCTCCCAGACACTGAGCACTCGCTCCCTGTACGTACACCTTTATCGGGGTCCCTGAGAACCTTACTGAATGCAGCTGAGTCTGGCCGCTGTGTGCATACGGTACAGCCCCTTTCTACAAGTTCCTGAAAGAATCAAGTACTAAACCCCGACGCAGATACCGCATGTAATGATTCACGTACCTTCAGTGCACAGAGAGGAGGACAAGCTGCGTGCCGTCTTTGGGAGATTTGAGAAAATCGTGACAAATCAATTTCTAGAATATATAAATAACTCCTTTACTAATTAATAGGTAAATAATTTAAATATAGATATTTCTCTAAAGAAGACATAGAAATGGCTGAGAAGATAATGCAAAGAGGCTCCACATCACTAGTGATTAGGAAAATGCAAATCAAAACCACAGCGAGACCCCACGTCACACCACCTAGGACGGGCTATAAATAAAAAAGACAGTAACAATCAGGAACTTTCAGATATTGCTGGTGCAAATATAAAATAGAAATGGAAATTTTCCAGAATGTTTCCACATTGGACAACACTCTGGCAGTTTCTCCAAATGTTAAACAGTTTGCACACGACCCAGCCATTCCACCCGTAGGGATCTAACCTTCAGCAATGGAAACACGTCCACACACAGATTTGTGTTGAAGCAGCGTGAGACTGTTCATTATTCATAATAGCTGAAAAGGAAATGACCCAAATACCCTTCAACTTGTAAAGGCATAACCAGAAAGGGAGAGAAACCAGTACGTGGTACGACGTGGGGAACCTCAAACACCGTACAGAGAGCGCATACTGTGTGATTATGTGAAACATCCAGAAACGGCAGATTTCTAAGGCAGAAGTTCAGCAGTGGTTGCCTAGTGTTGGGGTAGGAACAGGCTTTAACTGTAATCACACAGAAGCATTTTTGGGGATGCTGGAAAAGTTTTAAAACTGAATTATAATGAAGGTACAACTCTGCATAGTCACAAAATCATTGTACACTCAAAATGGATGAAAATGATACCTCAATAGGGTCTTTAAAAAACTGCGGTCAGACTTCCTCCTTCCCTCTGTTCTTCGCAGGGGTCATACCTTCATCGTGGTCTGCTGGCTCACCCGGCCGCCTGGCCACCTCTCCTTCCTCAGGATGGTCCCTCACAGGCTTTCCAGATAAAGCACTTGCATGCCTCATTCCATCTTGGGGTTGGTTTCCAGCAGATGCCGTCTTCCAGACACAAATCTAAAGCTGCAAGGAAAACGTGAAAAAAGCTGTATTACAAACACTAACCAAAAGAAAGGAGGTCCTCTGTGTTGCTATCAAACGCAGCAGACACGAGGGTAAACTGCATAGCCAGAGAAAAGTGGGTATTTTATAATGGTGGAAGGTTCCATTTGTCAGGAGGATAATACACGTAAAGTGGTAGGTCCTGACAACAGAGCCTAAGAAACCGACAAAACTCTAAGGAGATAACAGACGATCATAGTGGGAGAGTGAACATACATCAGTAACTGATGAAGACAAAAAGTATCAGTAGGAATATTTAATGAGCATGATTAACAAACTTGTCCAAATGACAGTATATTTTTTAAACCCCAAAACTTCTGAATGTACATTCTTTGTAAGCACATGTATAACCTGTTTAAAAATTGACTGTCACTGGACCATAAAAGAAGTCAACGAATTTCAAGGAATTTAAATCATACAAACCATCTTCTTTGATCCCAAAACAACCTAAGCTAGAAATCAATAACAAAAATATACACAGAAAATCCCCACTGTGCTTGGAAATTAAAAACTTTCGTGATGTGCCCATAGGTCAGAGAAAAAAATCAGAATGGAAATCAGAAAGTGATTCAAACCAAATGATTAGGAAAATACTAAACTCAAAACTTAAATAAAAATTTAGTTTTTCTGAAAATACTATTAACTTGATAAAACAACTCTAATGAGAATATTCAAGAAAAAAGTAAAAGGAATTTTTCACCTTCAAAAGAAGAAATATCAGAAATGATAAAGGATATCACTACAGACCTTGGAGACATTAAAAAGATTAACTGGGTATATTACGAACAGTTTGATGGTAATATCTCTAAATTTGAAGATGAAATGGACAAATTCCTAGAAAATACATAACAACCATCATCATTTGTGGATAAGACTAGAAATCCAAGAGTCTACAGATAAATGATTAAAATTAATCAGCGAGCATGGCAGGGTAGCTGGTCACGTCAGTGTACCAATCAGTCTTGTTTATATCAATAACAGAAAATACAATTTTAAAAGAATATGACAAAAGGCACATATGACATTTATATAGAAAACTATAAAATTTATTTTAAAAAATTTAAAGACCTCAATAAAGGCAGAATAGAAATTGGAAAATTTAATACTGTAAAGGCACCAGTTCTCCCCAAATTGATCTATGGAGATGCAATGCTATCCCAGTCAAAACACCTATAGGATTTTACATTTTGTTGTGGAAATTGACAAGCTGATTCTAAAATATATGTGGACATACACAGAGCCCAGAATAGACAAGACTTATCCTAACCGTTTATCTTGAAAAATTTCAAACCTACAGAAATGTTGAGAGTACAAAAGAACACCATATAACCTTCACTTAGACTCAATTGCTAATTTTGTCACATTTGCTTTATCTATTTACTTTGAGATAACATACCATTTAAAAGTAAATTACAGACAAGTATTTCATCACATACCTCCCAAGAATAGGATATTCTTCTACATAAGCAGAATATCACATCAAAGAAACTCATCATCGATACAACAATATCATGTAATATATGGTTTATTTTGAAACTTCTCATTATCCCAACAATGTGTTTATGGCTCTCCCCACCCCGGGCCCTACCAGTTCAGGTTCCAATCAAAGACCACACATTTAAGCTATAATCTCTCCTTACTGTGTCCTTTTATCTTTGATAGACCCTCTGATTTTTTTGTCTTTTGACATTTTTTTAAATGCTGGGCCAGTTGTTTATACTATTCCCCATTCTGGATTGGTATATTGTTTCCTCCAGATCAAACACAGGTGACAGGGTTTTAACCAGCATAACACAGGATATTATGTATGATATTTTGTATGTGCCACACTATCCCACCATTTCAGTTTGTTCTATTACTGGTGACACTAAGTTTGATCACTTGGTCAATTTTGGCATCCATCATTGTGAGACTACATTTCCTCCAATGTAATTAACAAGTTATCCGCAGAAGGTTACTTTGAATCCTGAAATCACCTCCTTTTCCAACAAATTACCACCCAATGGTTTTAATATCCATTGATGATTCTCATCTGAATAAATTATTAAATTAATGGCTGCAATCTAAATTTAAATTCTATTATTCTGTCTACATTTATTTGCTGCTATTCCTTCTGTCGCCCCTAATTCGCACCCTCCCTTCCCCTTTCTTTAGTCTCTTGTGGACTCACAGATCTAAGATGTGTTTTTAAAACGTGGTGTGTAAAGACTGAAATCGGAACAAACCAATACAACAGGATCATGAGCCCAGAACATAACATAAAATGCATTGGTAATATTTGAAAAGATCAGTCAATGTGACTATATGTAAAAACAAAATACTCTGTTCTTTAAAAGACCCCCTTTAAGGAAATGAAAGGACAACTAGCATGGGAGAAGATATTTCCAACACATAACTTGATGGAGGGCTTGTATCCAGAATAAAGTACTCACTCCTACAAAACAGTAACAGACAACCCGCAAGAAACATAGGCAAGAGACCTGAACACTCACTTCACAAAAATGGATATCCAAATATTTGGTAAACATACCAAAAGGCGCTGTCAACCTCTAGTAATCAGGGAAATTAAAACCAGTGATAAGGACTCAAATTTTAAAATGTTGGAAGATCATGGAACATCGATTGAAAACTCCCCTACACTTGTGGTGGAATTTAAGTTGGTAAATTTAGAAAACAGCTTGGTGTTATTTACCAACGTCGAACATGCCCATCCTTACGACCCAACAATTACACTCCTGGTGTGTACCCGACAGAAGTGTGTGCAGGGCACACGCACAAGACTTACTGCAGCACCGAACAGCCCCCAACTGGAAACAATGCCAAAGCCCATCCATTATCGGCAGAATAAACCATTTGTGGTACGTTCATGCAATCACTGTTCTGATGCTATGAGAACGAACCGTAAGTACAGGGAAGAACTTCACAAACGATAGCGAGCAAAAGGCAGACGCAAAAGAACACGTGCTCCGGTTTACGTGCGACAGGCAGCTAGGAAAACAGGCAGAGACTGAGTTAAGCCAGTGCACAGGCTCGGACACCCGGAAGGCGGTGACTTTCGGGGCGGGAGGAGGGGGCGCGTGGGAGGCGTTAGGGGAGCGTCGACTTTTCTGGCAAGGTTTCACTTTTGCCTGAAGTCTCCCGTGAGAAGACACACAAGCTTGGAGAGCAGTAAGAAATAGCGTGAGCCTCACCGGGGACCCCACCGGACATGCAAACACAGCACCAAGAAAGCTCCAGGATGGCGCGTAGGCTCGGGCGCCGACAACTTCCGGCGTGGGCCCCGCCCCTTGACAACCACCAATAAGCAGGATTGGTTCCCGCTAGGAAGAGGCGGGAATAATGGGCGGTGTCTCTAAAGGCCAACGAATGGTTTACCCTCTAGGAAAAGACGTTTATGGACCAATAGGGCGCAGAGGACGAGGCCCCGCCCATAAGCCTACTGAGCCAATCGGCTGGGAGTGGTGAGTGGGCAGGCGGCGGCTGCGCGACCCAGTGGAGTCGTGCGGCATGGCGGGCGGGGCCCGGGAGGTCCTCACGTTGCAGTTGGGACATTTTGCGGGGTTCGTGGGAGCGCATTGGTGGAACCAGCAGGTGAGGTCTCGGGGCGGCTGCCCCAGCGGAGCCTTTGGGACTTCCAGCCCTTACTTCCGTGCTGCCTCTCTCGCCACCCGAGTCCAGTCCTTCCTGTGCTTCTCCAGGATGCTGCGCTGCGCGAACCGACCGACGCCAAGGAGACGCCGGCGGAGTTGTGCCCCGACGTCCTGTACCGGCCCGGCCGGACGCTGCACGGCCAGGAGACCTACACGCCGAGGCTCATCCTCATGGACCTGAAGGGTGAGGCGGCGGCCGGGTCAGCCCGGTGCCCACTTTCCCCTTCGCTTGCCAGTGGAGTCTCTAGCGCCCATTCGCTTCAAGGCTCCCAGACCGCACTGGGCTGAAGCACAGAGCCCAGGAGCCCAGGGAGACTGACCGCAGTAGGCCTCCACCCGCGGGACGCAGGAAGGCACACCTCGGTTCCCTTCCCGAGCCATCTCGGAAATGGGCTGCTTGGCCCTGGAGCCAGTGGTGTGTGGAAGTGGCACTCCTGTACGACCTTGGGGTGGGCCCTTCGCCTCCGGTCCCACAGCTAAGGACAGGATGGACTCTGGAGTCGCCTAGGCCAGGGTGTTGAACAACTCATGTCTGTTCAGGAAAATCTGGAAGCACCAAGTGCTGGTGACGGCAGACCGTCAGGAGATGGGGTTAGCAGGCGTGGAGGGACGAGGCTTTGACCTAACATGGCCTGTCATTTTTGTGCAGGGAGCATGAATTCCCTAAAACAAGAAGGCGGACTCTACAGGGACACACAGCGAGACGCTGCGATAGCCTGGTATTGGGGCTGTTGGGAGAGGAGTGTGGGTGCGCACAGGAAGCTGGGGACGCGGCACCTGTGGCCAGGACCCGTCTCCAATCTCTTTCAGGGAGGGGAAGCTCACCACACACACAGAGGAGCTCCATCCGAAGAACCCTTATCTCCAGGACCTTCTGAGTGCAGAGGTGAGGGCCTCGGCCCTGAGCTGCAGGCCCAGCGCTGCCACCATGCCTCACTGGGGCACTGAGTCACCTTCGAGGCCCGAGGGGGATTTGGGGAGAGGCACCCTTTCCTCCTAAAGGACCAAGGCGTAAACAGAAAGGAGGCTACAGGGTGTGGCCACCAAAATCGGGGAGTAGAAATCCACTTTTGTCTGTGGGCTGCTTGGAACTAAATGGAGACTTTTCCCATCCCTCCAGGGAGTGCTGTGTAGTGATGGTGTCTGGAGGGTCAAGTCCATTCCCAGTGGCAAAGGTGAGACTTGTCCAGGTTCTGCAGGATGGGGGCTGGGTAGATCAGGGACCCCGAGCAAGGCACATTTCCTCTGCTTTTCTTCAGGTCCCGCTCCACTCACCACTGCTACACCTCCAAAGCCACGGATCCCCACTGAGGGAAGCATCCAAGTCTGGTCAGACTTCCTCAGAGTCCATCTCCATCCTCGGAGCATCTGTATGATTCAGAAGTACAACCACGATGGGTACGGGGGCCCAGAGGCTGGGGGTGAGAAACCGGGGCCCACCCATGGTGCATGAGGCTCTTGAAACCACCCTCCGTGCCCTCCCTGAGAAAAAGACCTCAGGGCGGGGTGGAGGGGTGTCCAGTGAATCCTGGGCTCTGTCTATAAATGGCAGTGAAGCAAGTCGCCTGGAGGCTTTTGGCCAAGGGGAGAGCATCCTGAAGGAACCCAGGTACCAGGAAGAGCTGGAGGACAGGCTGCACTTCTACGTGGAGGAATGTGATTACCTGCAGGTAGCGGTGTGCACGGAGGACATGGGGCTGGGAGCTTCCCTTCCCATCCTGTCCCGTCCCACCCTCCATCCTTCACCTCTCCAGGGCTTCCAGATCCTGTGTGACCTCCACGATGGCTTCTCTGGGCTGGGCGCTAAGGCCTCAGAATTGCTTCGAGATGAGTACACGGGGCGAGGAATAGTGACCTGGGGGCTGCTCCCCGGTCCCTACAGTCTTAGGGTGAGTAAAATGTGGGGAGAAGAGGCAATGAGAGCCCAGTGAGAAAGTTGCTCAAACAAACTACTCTCCTTTCTTTCAACAGGAGCCCCAGAAAAACATCTACCGTCTCTTGAACACAGCCTTCGGTCTGGTGCATCTGTCTGCTCACAGCTCCCTGGTCTGCCCCTTATCCTTGGGCGGGAGCCTGGGGCTGCGACCTGAGCCCCCCGTCCACTTCCGGCACCTGCATTATGATGTAAGGCTCAATGCTCTGGTGACAGCTCGTGACAGGGACCCTGGGGACCCTGACTCACCGAGGCAGCCTGTCACTGGCTCCACTCTTGCAGCCTCAGCTTGAACTTAGCAAGGAGGTGGCCTTAATTCCGGGTCCTGTGCTTGCCACCATGGGCCTCACACACCCGCTTTGTCCCAAAGCCCCGGACCTCTCTGCCATTACCATCCTGCCTGCACTCGTTTCCAGCCCCGAAAGGCAATTGCTCTTCTCGGTATCCTTTCCAGGCCACTCTGCCCTTCCACTGTAGTGCCATCCTGGCCACAGCCCTGGACACAGTCACCGTTCCTTATCGCCTGCGTTCCTCACCAGTTTCCATGGTCCATCTGGCTAACATGCTGAACTTCTCTGGGAAAAAGGTAGGAAGCTTCAGGCGGGGTCGGGTCGGAGCCGCGACAAAGCTCTGGGACTGGATCTCATCCTTCTTTTCAGGTGGTGACAGCAGGAGCAACCATCCCCTTCCCCCTGGTTCCAAACCAGTCCCTTCCCGACGCCCTGGTGCAACTTGGAGGGGCCGCCCCGTGGACCCCGCTGTCTGCATGTGGGGACCCTTCTGGAACACGGTGCTTTGCGCAGTCAGTGGTGCTGAGGGGTCTCAACAGAGCGTGCCACACCAGGTGAGCTGTCCTTTTCTCCCTGGCACCTCCGGACAGTCTAAGGGCACAGCCCCTTTCATCGCCACACCTCCCCCCCCCCCCTTAGCCCGATTCAGCTGAGGGCCTGAGAACAGAAGACTCTTGGTTCCTTAGCACGCTGCCCCAGACTAAGGTGCTCTGGCTTTGTCCTGGCAGTCAGCTCCCCCCAGGGACACCTGTGCCCTCCGTGCTCCACGCGTGCGCCACTGGGGAAGAAGTCCTGGCCCGGTACCTGGAGCTGCAGCAGCCTGGAGCCAGGAGGTCAGTGCAAGCTCTCCGGGCTGCTCCCAGACCTCAGGCCCCCTCAGGCCCCGGCTCCTCTTACTGCCGCCCTCCTTCTTGCCCCCCAGCTCTTCCCATCTGCTGCTGACGCCCTGCAAGGTGGCCCCTCCTTACCCCCACCTCTTCTCAAGCCTCAGCCAGCAGGGCTCGGGCCTGGACAGTCCCCCAACCGGGGCAGGTACGTAGGACGGGAAGAAAACCACAACTTAAGCGTGGGAGCGGTTTTACTCTGTCCCCTCCTGGGTAAAGGTACTTAGAAAGTTCACAGTCAAACACTCCTTTATTCACGCTGGTTCCTGAGAACTGCTCTCCTCTGGAGTACTGGTCTACTGAGGGGACAGCCCACAGACTGGCTGAGCCCCTCTGTACACGCGGAGTCCCAGGGGAGAAGACCCCCGTGACAGGTCTCCCCGCCCTCTCCTCCACAGCAGTGGACAGCGTCCCCGTCCTTGGGGCTCTCTGCTCCTCTTCCTCCTTGGATCGGACCCTGGGTGACTTGGCCAAAGAGCTCACCAAAGTGGACCTGCGGCGCTGGGCCAGCTTCATGGAGGCTGGGGTGGAACAGGGGGACCTGGAGGAGCTGCTCCACGAGCTCCGCAGCCTGGCCCAGTGCTACCAGGGCGGGGACAGCCTCGCGGACTGAAGTTCCGGAAGGGAAAGTGGGTGTACAATAAAAGTGCGGATGCAGGCGCTTGGTGTCGGGACTGGCTACACCCACACGCACCTATGACATGTAGGAACACTGCTCAGATGACAGAACCACGAGTGTACGCTCGGGACAAAGAACGGGGGCGGGGGCACGGAGCTGAGCCTGTCCCTCGACGCTGTGTATGTACAAAGTGGACGTCCAAGGTCTTCAGAAAAGACAGTGATGCGGACGGCAGAGCCCTGCCAGCCTGCCGTGTCCTGGTCCTTGCCCGCTCCTCAGCTGTCCACTGCGCTCAAAGTACAAGCACCGTGTCCCTCATCAGGGTCCGGGGCCTGGGTCCTGTGCAGGCGACACCGGCACGCTGCCGTCTCACTCATCCAGCTCTTCCTCGGACAGAAGGTCCCCGCGGTCAGACAGCTGGTCGGCGTTGCTGGTGCTGCCTGCGTCGTCCTCATCCTCAGAGCTGGCCTCGCACGCGGTGTGGAAGAGCTGCATGAGTTCTCGGAAGCGGTGGCACACCTAGGACGAGAGGGGGCTGTTCCCTGTGCCCGAGCTAGTGGCACGTCAGCAGGAAGCACGTGGCCAGGCGAACGGCCTGACTTGTCCCGCACAGTAAGGGCTGTGTCCTCACAGAGGACTCGGGGGGAGGTGTCCTCACAGACGGAGACTCAGGGTAACGTGTCCTCACACAGACGGGGACTCAGGGTGAGGTGTCCTCACACAGAAGGGGACTCGGAGTAACGTGTCCTCACAGATGGGGACTCGGAGTAACGTGTCCTCACAGATGGGGACTCGGGGTGAGGTGTCCTCACAAAAGGAAACAGGGTAACGTGTCCTCCTCCCACGAAAGGAGACTCAGGGTGAGGGGCTGTTTTGCCCAAAGTCGCACCCTCCCAAAAAAAAACGACTGGGATCTCTGGGGCCGCTGCCTCGAAATCTTCTAGAACCAGTGCCACCACCCTGAAGAGTCAGGCCTTTCCTTGGGGCCCACCTTTATAGTCACAGTGGGTGTCACCTCCCGGCTGGCCAGCCTGTCCTCTTCTTGCCAGGCCCCCCGTGGTGCCCCCCACTCACCTCGGTGGGGGTCTTGTTTCCAAGCTGCTGGGAGATGACGCGGAATGTGTGCGGCTGCGCTCCTTGCTCCTGGCACACGGTGAGAATCACACGGTCGGCTTCCCTGTAAGCACACGCCGTGGTCAGTCCTGCATCGCTAACCGCTGCGTTCCATGCACTTTCCAAACACACACGTCCGGCCCTACCCACCTTGTCCACAGGACCACCTTTTCCCCAGTGGAGCTGACCTTGCTGTTGTTGGCACATACTGTGACTTCCGTGGCCTTTGGCGGTGGCTCCCCCTCTGGACCCCTGCCCTGCATTCCATTGTCTTTAGTCAAACCGCCTCTAGGGGCTGAGGGAGAAGTCTCTGAGGTGTCAATTCCTGATGAAGATTCATGGACAAGGGCGTTCTTTTCTGACGTCTTCACCCCAGCTCTGCCTGAAGGCAGCCAGCTCTCATGAGCGTCTGGTTTCCCAGGCGCCTGTCTTCCCCCTAAGTCTCTGGTCCTCGAGGAAGCAGGACTTGGGAAGGAAGCAGGGGGGTCGCCAGTTCCAGGCCGTTTCCCAGTTTCTGAGGCATCCCAGACCAGCATGGGAACGTCCGACTCCCCTGCAGCCTTCTGGCCGCCCCCCTCGTGCAGAAGCCTGGGGGACGCCTCAGGTCCAGCCTGGCTTCTCCCCACGCTGGCTGGCACAGCGCCAGTGCTGGAGGGAAGCTGACGCGGCTCTGGTGAGCGGGCCGGTGGGCCATCTGGGAGGAACTGCCGGTCTGAAGGCGTCATTTCTTGAGGGGACAGCGAACTGCTCCCCAATGCCGGTCCTGCTTAGGAGAAAACCAGGACTTAAGGGTCTGGCCAGGCCCCAGTGCACCACAGGCTCACGCAGGTAAGCACGGAGATCAGTTCTGATCTAAGGCGGGGCTGGGGGCTGAGGGCACAGTGGGAAGACAGAAAGTCTGGCTGCCAATCTGAGAAGAGTCTAGAATGCGGATCAGCGGGGCTGGCCACGGGGGAGGATCCAGGCACGGGAACACGAGCACGCCTGAATCCTGCTGATTCTGCATGCGGACGGAGGCCACGCAGGGAAAGCTAAGGCTGGACGGGAGAAGTGTTTCCCACCGGTTTGTCACTAGGAGGGGTGGTAGCCCATCGCTAAAAACTCATTTATCCAGGGTCAAAGCTGTTCTTGCTTGAACCGTGTGACAGTAAGACACAGAAAGGGAGAAGGCCGGGGCGGCCGTCGGCTCACTCACCTGGCACGGGCATCTCTCCCTTGCGGGCACTCCTGCCAGCCCTGCTCGGGGGGGCCTCAGTGCCCCCCCGCTCCTCTGGACCATCCTCCTCCGTCCCATCCTTGCTCTGCCCAGCTTCCTTAGCAGCAGGCACAGGACTTGTCTCTCGGGGGGGGCTGCCGCCCACCAACTCTGGAGGCTCCTTGCTCTTGTAGGACTTGCCGTCACAAACCTGCAGGGATGGCCTTCTGGGTCACGGGCGTCTTGACTTCCTTGGTCTTAGGGGCCGACCAAAGGAAGGGGCGCTGCCGTGAGCTCAGCAAGGCAACCAGGACGCACTCTACCCGGCTGGCCAGGACGAGCCCGGGCACTCCTGCGGACGCGTTTCCGCTGCCCACCACCCTGGCTCTAGAGAACCAGACCACCTTTAGGGGCTGCGTCCCTGACACAGGTTTACTTCATTGGGGAAAAAAATCTAAGACAGAACTATCTGAAGTGGTAGAGTTTTTTCCAACTCCAAAAGCTTTACCCATAAGATTCTCTTTAAAAAGCAAAATCCATATGTTTTTAAAAGATTCTATGTGTGTTCTGTGTGTCTGTAATGAACTTACTTGTATCTGTACACAGATATAAATAAGGTCCACACCTGTGGCAGGAACAACGCCCCAAGCAGCCTGGGGTTGCCCTGGGCACCCGTCCCCTGCTCACCTTGCCGCTGCAGTGACTACAATTTCTGCGTTTGTTCTTCTTCAGCCTGGAGTCAGGGCCTCCTTCATGGCAGGGACACACGCAGTCCTTCGCCCCGTCTGGCCACTCAGCCTCCTAGGAGAGACCTGGGCTTGGTCAGCTGCCCAGCGTTTGCGGTTCCGAGTGAGGAAGCTAAGCCCGCCCCGGCGCCCGGCCTTTCTGCGATCATACACCATCTCCTCGCGTGGCCTGAGGAAATCAACGTCGACCTCGAGGAAAGCCTATTATGAATCCCGGAAACATCCTTAAATGACCCAAAGACTGACATGTCCCAGTTGCCCAGACGTTGAGGAAATATTTAAGTCAAACACAGCCTGAGGCAGTCACTGGAGAGCGCCCTCCTGAGCTGCGATCTACTCACTCATCTGTCTGTCTGTCTGTCTGTCCCTGTGCCCTGAGGTCTCCGCTGTTCTCCCATCCCCTGGAGGAGGGCTTTGTACAAATGGAAGGCTCACTCAGTGACACTGTTCAATAAACCCACGTACCACTACTGTCCCCACTGACGGTGAGACAAGGAAACAGAGAGACTGAATAAACAGCCCAAGGTCATGCAGCTACCTCGAGTCAGTTTTTCCCCAAGAAAGAGCAAAAGACATGGAGTAAACGGACATGGAGGAAAAACGCGACTTCTTGAGAGCAGTGAGAAAGCGCAGCCTGCAGCTGGCTACGTGGGGTCCCATCCTAGCCGTGCTCTTAGGAAAAGCGAGACCTGGCCATGGCCTCTGTCTTCTGCTTCCTCTTCTGTAAACTGCAGAGGGGAGCGCTGTCTGCACAGGTTACTGGGCGTCAGCTGAGTGATAACCCATGAAAAAGCTCCCAAGAGATGCGTGATACTTGGTAACACAGCTGAGTGCCAGCTGTGATTATCATTCAACTGGGAGTCTTGGCTCTATTCCTTCACATGAACACAAAGGCAGACATGAAGACCCAAGGGCAAGAGAAACAGCTGAGCTAGGAAGACCGGGAACAGGTCCTTCTGGACTCCCCAGCGGCTGCACTTTGCCCCCACGGGCTCTGACGCCTGCAGCAGCCTCGGAGCCGAGGCCTGGCGCCATCCTAAAGCGGACATTTCGGCAGAGGCGCAAGACGTGATTCGTGAAACGACACCAATGAGCCCCGTACCTTGTCGTGAGTCGGGGCCCCCGTCTCCTTTCTCCTTTTGCTCTTCGATGCCGTGGGTATCTTGGGAGGCTCCTCTTCCTCTTCCACATCAGGCAGTGCCACTTCCTCAAAGCCATCAAACTGGGCAGAAGTTGGTGCCACTCAGCACGGACCAGCCGGCAGACGCCCCTCGTCTGCCCGCCCCCCCCCCCCGCCCTCCTGCAGCCTCGGCCTGTACCTCATACTCCTTCTCCTCTGTCCAGTTGATCTCTTCAAAGTCACCCATCCGGCTGGCTGCGGGGCGCAGGTGGTCAAAGAAGATGGAGAACTCGTCCTGGAGGTGGTGGTGCCCCTTGAGCAGATGCCACATCTGTGTCTTGAGCTGGGAAGAGTTGTCGGCACAGACAGATGGAGTCTGCAGAGCCCGTCAGCCTGCATTGCCCATCCACCCCAGGGACGGATTCCAAGCTCTGCTTTCCTAGTCCCCTGGGAGACACCGACGTCCACCTGGACAGCCGAGGACTCTGCAGCCCCTCTCCCTCCGTGCCTGGCTACACGGGAGGGCTGTTAGCAACAGGTGTGACTCCTAGTGACAACACTGCCCCTGCCCCACTGACCTCCAGCTCGGGCACCACCCAGCCGAGCCCATCACCTCCCTCCTGGAACTTCCTTCCAAGGCTCTATGGCATTCCTGAGCATGAAGACGAGTCAGCCTGAGAATCCCTGCCTTCATCCCCTCCAGTAAGCGCATGGTACCCCAAAAGCCGCTCTAGACCAGTTAGGGGAGGGTGAAGGGAGAGGCCCAAGGCCCAGATGGTGGTGGACGAGGCCGGATGGGAAAGGTACCTCCGTGACCTCCTGGGGCGGACAGTCCGCACAGCTCTGCAGGACCTTGATAATCCTCTGGTGCTGCGATGGGTTCTCCGCAAAGCAAATTTCCAGCTGCCGAAGAAACTTGCGACTCTTCTCAAAAGCCTGCTGCTCCTCAAACTACCGGAGTGGAAAGAGGGCGAGAGCAGTCACCTACTAGAGCTGCTAGAGAGGACTCGACGGGCCACACGAGCCGAGACGACGAGGCCAGGCACGAGGGTGCAGGGCTCTGGTTGGCAAAGCCACTCTCCTAAGACCCAGGCATCGACCCGCCCTGGGTCTCTGGGGTCTCGTGGCCCCAGGCAAGTAAGATGTGAAGGAAAGAGTCACGATGCGGACAAATCTCACGGTGTTTATTGCTTCATGGACTGTGAAATCAGGCACTCAGGCCCATGCGGCATTTCACTGTTTACAAAGAATTTTCACACATCCACTCATTTGTTCACAACACAGGAACAGAAGACTGGCGTGGTTTGCACTACTCCATTACCATCTAACTGCCTGAAGACACCCAGAGTAGTCTCAATGTACCCTTTATTCCCAGGACAAACACCCAGAACCCCTGGGACATGCCCCTTGGTTAGCTCCTCATTCTCCAACCTTCCAACGTCACCTCACCACCTGGCCTTCGCAGCCCAGCCCACCGCGGGTAAAACGGCAACATGCCCCTCACCCTTCACCTACAACTCCCAGGTCCCCTTTCCTGCTTTGTTTTTCTATAGAATGGTATCACTCTAAGGCATTATATGCTACATATTTTACTGTTTATGTCTATTTTATAATTTGCGTAACACACATACTTGACTGTTTATCATCTAACTTTCCCCATGAGGATGAAAACTCCACGGGGGAAGGATTTCGTCTTCTGTAGTTACCACAGTCCTCGTCCCTACGACTTCGCCTGCCACGTAGTAGGCACGCATTCCCTTTTGCTGACTGCACGCCTGCTTTACAACAGTGACAAGCAAGAGGCACCTGATTTAACCACAGTCTTCAATGGCAACTAGTGGTAACCCCCACCCCGCATGGGAGAAAATGGAAGAAGGGGGTTGGGGGGGGGCGGCCCATGGAGAGACGGCTCTCGGCGCCTCGCCGAGTCGGGACAGCGGACAGCGTCACGCAGCTCCGTTCATCCCGTCTCGCTCTGAGCCACGAGTCTGGCGCTGTGTGCCCATCTACTCACCAGCCCGCAGGCCAGGGCCTGCTCAGGCAGCAGGAACGCGGCGAAGTCCTTCAGCAGCTGGGGCCAGTCCTGGAGCAGAGCCTGCAGGCTTCTGTAGAGATCCACCGCTGTGCGCCGCTGGGAACCTGACTCGAATTCATAGATGACCTGGAGGAAGTCCTCGTACTTGCCAGGGACGTGCTGCAGGGCTTCTCGTACCTGTACAGGAAGACGTCAGTCGCCAGTGCCCTCCTTTGGGCCCCAGCAGAAAACAAGGGCACCGAGGGGGGAGGAGGAGTTACTGCCGGGGAGCCCCAGGATTCCTCCTTCAGAGGCCCCTCCCCCGACAGGCCCTGAGATCTGTTAGCAGACGACATGGAGCGCTGAGCAAGGAATAGCTCCCCTTCTGCAGTGGGCCACCGAGAGGCCTTCCTTCCCCAGGGACCACGGCCCACCCCACAGAACCAGGCCGGCTTTTCTCGAGCTCACAGCCCTAATCTCGCCTTCCTGACTTCAGCTCCACACGGAAATACATAAGGAATTCTGCTACATCTATCTCGGTGTGGATTATCCGAGGGTAAATAACAGAGATTAGGACTGTTAGCAAAACATCAGGAGACAAGAAAAAGCCACGGCTCTCACTGCTCGCCCTCCACTCTGCTGGGGGATCAAAGCAGTGTTAGCTGGCGGAGGAGCCAGCTGCCAGGAACAGGCTGCTTCACGTCTCTGAAAGTCAAGGTGCTTCCCTGAGATCCACTCTCTGGCCAGTGTCCAAAGGCCTTTCTGCTCAAGCCCAGCGCTCGGGAAAGGTCCTTCTTAGCCCCGCAGTGAGGTCACAGCCTCTCACCCATGATGGCGGTATCATCTTTCCCCAATTTCTGATGTGAGGTACTAACAATCACCCTGCTTGGCACTGACTTCCGTCTCCTTGTGGTTGTCGCACACAGATCTCAGTGATTCCAGGAGGGCAAAGGCAGAGGCACACAAGGCTGTCGGGCAGCCCGGAAGGCAGTCTCCATTTTAAGCACTCCTCCCTTGAAGGAGAAGCGCCCCCTTCAGTGGGAATGGTGGAAACAGGAAGCCGCATTTGCCTACCCTGGTCAGGTAAGCCTGAGCAAAGGCCAAATCCTTCTGCTCCCTGAGTGGGTCCCGCTCGAGAATGTTCTCGTCATACAGCAACAGCAGCTTGGACGTGTCCTTGCTGGCCCGGGCCCGACTGCCGCGCTTGCTGCGAGCTCGATGGCCGCTGCGGCCCTTGCCGGCAGCCTTGCTGCTCTCTCCTAGAGCACACGTGAGAAGGGCTGTGTCTCCGCCCCTGAGCCCCCAGCCCACCCACCCCACCGACAGTATGGACAACTCAGGAGGAAGCTGGTGGGAAATGGGATGAGGCCCGTCTGCCTGTCAAGTCGGCTCGGTGCAGAGCCAGCAGTCTACGAGGCAGAGTGGCCTGTGCGGGGCTCTCTGGGGACGAGGTCTGGTGAGGAATGAGCAGTGTTTCTGCAGTGAGCACAGCTCTGAGACTCACGCGTGACAGATGAATTAAGGACATGGACAAACCTAACACAAATCGAGCAGCTGGTGAGACTCCAATACAAAATGCCATGAGCATCTCGTTTGCAAAGGCACCAACGTAAACATCAGTGTGGGGGGGGGGCTGCAGGGGAGAGGCAGATCCCGGGTTACCCGCCAGCCGCTCTGCACACGTCATTTAGACAGTGAGGCCCACTGAGGCCTGGCCTCACCGCTCACCGAGCTCACCTGGGGGGGTGCTGCTGGTGCCCACTTCCGGAGCCGTCTTGGGCGAGGCAAAGGGGGTGGGAGGCCTCTCGGCAGGGCCCCGGCCGGCTGCATGGGCCACGTCACCCTCTTTCTGCAGGCTTCCCGCCCCCTCTGCCTCCTCCTCCTCCTCCTCCTCGGGATCCGAGTGCTCGTCCTGCGAGTTCTCCTCCTCAGACTCACCCTCCTGACTCAGGCGCCTTTCCGACGCGAGCCAGGTGAGTTTTTCCATCGTTTCCTGCAAAGCCCCAGAATGCTCAGAAGGGCTGGGGACGGCCCCCCACGTGCTGGCTGCGCAGAGCCCATCAGAAGGAGCCGAGGGTAATCAATCGGGGTGGGGTGGGGGCCCCCAACTACCAGGGGTCGCTGGGACGGCAGCCTGACAGGAGCGGGGAGAGGACGTATTCTGGAAGGTCCCCTCTACCCTGAAGACAGTTTTCCTTTGCCACGGGCCACACGTATGACCTATTTTTTTGGCATTTATAATGTGCTTAGGTGATTCAATTTAACATTTAAATTAGCTTAAGTTGAATGTAATAAGTAAAATTTCACCGTTTCCCTCTCCTCTCACCTCAAACCCAAAATGATGTCCCATAATGCATTCAAAAGTCGAGTAAAAATGGTTTGAGGACTACCTAAAGTCCTAAAACCCGCAGGACGGTGGCCTACCGATGCAGTAGCACACGAGTCCGAGCAGCTGCGAATACCCCCGCGCTCACCTGCAGCTCCGGGACGGACAGCACGGATTCCTCAGAAGCAGACGACATCTCATCCTCCTCGTCTTGCGTAAGGTCGTCAAAGTCCTCTTCTTCCTCCTCCTCTGGCCCAGCCGGGGTCCCCGCTGAGCGCCCATCGATGCTGGGAGAGCCTTCGGGCTTCCCTGGGGGGCTGCTCAGTGCCGTTTCAGGCTCAGGGGGGGCTGCAGCATTCTTCGCAGACTCTCTGCTCCCATTCCCTGCATTTGCTCCGTCAGGAGGCTCCTGCGAGGCTGGAGGGGTTTTAGCGGGTGGACTCCTCTCCTCCTTTGGGGGCACCGGCTGTGTCCTCGCCTCCTTGGCAACGCCGGGCTCCTCGCGTGGACAGCCGGCGTCCGGCTCCCCAGAGCACTCCTCCTTGACGGCCTCACAAAAGGCCTGCTCCGGGGGGGCGCTGCACACTTCCTGCCCATGGTCCTTAGGTTCCATCTTGACCACTTTATCCAAGTCCCCAGGAAGAGCACTGAGAGACTCTGGGAAGCCCTGAGCCAGAGGCTCCACGACGTGCCTCCCCTCCTCTGTTTTCACAACAGTCCAGACATACGCACTGTTCTCCGGGGAGTCCTCCCGGCACAGCCCGTCTGCGGGCGCAGGCCCTGGGCTGTGCTCCCTCGGGGGTAAGACGGCAGCACAGAGAGGAGACAGGTCCTGGGCTTCTAACTTGGGTACCAGGCCCTGGAAGGCATTTTTCCCTTCGTCCAAAGGACAGCCCATGTCCCCGTTCACCGGGACCTTTTCCTCAGGGCTGGGCTGCACAGGAAGCTTCACAGAGTTGCCAGAAACAATTAAGGGGGGCATGGAGGAGGCCACGAGGGGCTGGCTCAGTGGGCAGGGGAAGGTCGGGTTAACCAGGAGTGTGGTGATGGGAATCGTCTGCGAACTGGGGGCCACAGCGGCATTGACAGGCTGGATCACGTTGCAGCCACTGCCAAGACTCACAACCTTCACAGTGGCGGCAGGGACAGTGAAGATAACAGGGGCCGAGTTGATGAGGGGGACAGACTTCAGGCAGACGGAGGCCTTGGCCCCCTTTCTCTTGGGGCCTCTCCGTTTCACGTAGGGCTTTCGAAACTTCGAAGGGGCAAGTGAGGGCAGCATCACTTTGGGCACAGGAGCCGAGGAGAGCAGGGTCTGGGGCTCGGACAGAGGGTAGCTGGTCCTGACCGCAGGGGGCACAGTGGGCAGTGCTGTGGGGGATTCAAAAGTATCGCCCCCAGGGACCCCCAGGGGAGGGACGCCTGACACGGTCTGTAAAACAGCGGCTGGCTGCAGGCTGTGAGGCAGGCGGAGCAGCATTTTGCTCGGAGGGGCTTCTGACTGAGCTGACCTAGCTGGGGGTCTCCCCGAGCTGGAGCTGGGCTGCAGAGACGGGCTGGGTCTGATCAGTAGGGGCTTCAGGGCGGACGAGCGCTTCTGTCTCCAGCCCTTCCTGGAAAAGCAGTTGGCAGCTGGCTTCAGGGTCAGAACTACGCCCTTGGGCAGCAGCAGTGGGTACCGGCTCTCAGCCCCCGGGTCGGAGCTGCTTTTCCCTAGGTCTGGGTCCGGCTTGATCTCAGGGTCCGTGGTGCCATTTCCTCCCGCTCTGGCCCCGTCAGCTATGCGCTGCATCTCCTCCCGGATGGATGGTAGACTGGCCTGTTGGCAACAAGAGTGCTCAGATGCAGCACGTGTCAGAGTTTGGGGGGCAGAAAATAGGGCTCTCCAGATTTCAGGGACTTTTCCAGGATGGTCTCGAGACATCTTTTCAAGATTTTCCTTAAGGGTAACGGGGATCAAATATATGGTGATGGAAGGAGAACTGACTCTGGGTGGTGAACACACAATGGGATTTATAGTTGATGTAATACAGAATTGTACACCTGAAATCTATGTATTTTTACTAACAATTGTCACCCCAATAAATTTAAAAAAAAAAAAAGATTTCCCTGCTTGACATCAAATTTCTACGAAGACTACATTCCAACTGCACACTCCAGAAACGCTTTTCTGAATTTCATGGGGAAAACAATCATTGTCCCCACTATTTGTAAAGGCCTGTAGAACCACTGGGGAGGGGGCAGCAGGAGAAGGGCTCATGAGGGAGACCTCTGAAGTCCTGGCTCCACAGCGCCAGCCCGAGAGCGGTGAAGGGCTGCCGTGCGGCCTGCGGCCCCGCCTCTCCGAGCAGGAGGTTTACCTTTAACCAGAACGGCAGCCGGTGCTCCTCCCGCTCGACAGGCGGCTTCCACTGATGGGGCTGGATCTCTTCGCAGCACTTCCCTAAGGTGGGCAGCTGTTTGGTCTTCTTGTAAAACTGCGCAGGAAGAATAAAGCACGAGTTACACTCCTGTCAGAGACACGGCCCTCTGTCAGGTGGGGGAGAGGGGCGGGCAGACTGAGGCAGACACGAGCGCTCACGCACAAATGCATGTACAGCAACAGCATGCGCTGAATCAGCTCCTGCATTTCAAATTCAACTAACGTCTAACTGGTAAAGACTGTGCAATGACTGCCTGTCTGCTAACTTCTCATCTCCATGCTGGTCACCCAGAGGGAAGCGTTTAGGTTGCATGGAAGAGGAAGGAGGTGGTTAGTTAGACGGAGCCTATTTAAACTTTGCCCCTTCTCAGGAGCTGCAATGACAGTGCCCTAACCCTCCGGGACGCGTGGCAGCTTCCTTTCTAAGCAAACAGAGGAAGAAGGTAATACTCGAGAGGAAAATGCTAGATCAACGTCCCTGGAAAGGCGAGAGGAGATTTAGTTCAGCGCAGGCGGGAGGAATCGCTGTAGGGGAAGACCCCTCCCCATTGGGCCCATGGAGAAAGAGGGCGCGGCCCGTGGGCGAGGCCCCAGGGCAGCCGCCTGCAGGGAGCGCTGACCTTGAAGATATTGTCAGGAGCTCTGTTCATGCTTCGGTTCTTGATTCTGACCGTCAGCTGGCAGGCAGTCTTGCACGTCAGAAGGTACTTGCTGATGAGGGGCTTGGGAAACTCGGTCCCCTCAAAGTGCTTCAGTCCTAAAACTAACAGACTGAGAAAGCAGCAGGGGCGTGAAACCTCACTTCACATGCGTTCTTCTACAAAGCCCCCCAGACTCACTCCCCATTCTCCAATCCACTTTTTCTGCATCTAATTCTTACACGAGTGAACGGCTACTTGACAGAAAATTTCAGGTATTTACTGAGCACTCGTAAGTACTATGAATAAGACACAATCAAGTGGAAAGAGGAAAACCTAGGCATAAATCACTAATAAATGTCAGACCACGTGATCTTTATACTAATAATACAAACGCAGCTCAAAGGAATGCAGAGGAAGGAGGACGGGTGCAACAGAACAAATACGAAAAGAGCAACGGGCACCGAGTTAGCCATTTGAAATCAGCACCAACACCACCTCCCATAGTGTGCTCACTTCCGGCTGCCTATGTCCGCATTTACTGACGGCAGTGGGGCAACATGTATCGAGAGCCATAAAAACGTTCCTAACCTTCATCAGATAATCTCACTCTTGGGAATTTACCCAAAAGGATAAACTCAAAGGATTTTCAAAAGCTCTATGTCCAAAGATGGAGTCACTGACAACAGCAAAACTGGGGCGGGGGAGGGGGAGGGTGCCAGCAAATAAAAGGACCATCATCAGGCCACTCAATATTGCTTTAAGAGACGCGACACAGAAACAAAAAAGGACAACGGTACAGCACAGAGAAAAACAATTTCAACATGTGAGGTTTAAAAAACAACAAAATTATACTTAAACTGCCAATAATTATGTAAGAAATGCAAAGAGGAAAATCATTGTCTTGGGGTGGTTAGGATAATGGATATAAAAACATTTTTCCTTTGGAAAATTTCCTCTAATAGTATACATGAGAAGATTGGTTAATACATTAAATACTGTTTCCCCAAAAATAAGACCTAGCCAGACAATCAGCTGTAATGCGTCTTTTGGAGCAAAAATTAATATAAGACCTAGTCTTATACTATGTAAGACCCGGTCTTACATTATATTAAAATAAGACTGGGTCTTATATTAATTTTTGCTCCAAAAGACGCATTACAGCTGATTGTCTGGCTAGGTCTTATTTTCAGAGAAACACGGTAAAAGACAAAAAAAATTTTTTTTTAATGTTCCAAAGGGCGCATGTTATTTCCCCAAAAGAATAGTGTCTGGCCCTGCTGAAACAAGCACGTCTAGAACGAGAACCTTCTCCCCATATGCGTCCTTCTCTTTGAATCTTGTCTTACTGCACATACCTTACTCCCCTGAACTCCTCCAGAACAGAACTAGGTCTTGTCCTGGGACTCGGTGCCTGCCCCCACCCCCCCACCCCACAGCAAACCCTTACTTGTCCTCCGCCTTGGTGAATGAGTTCTTATCCTGGGGGTTCTTTGCCTTCAGAGAACACACTGGGAGGAGCTCCGGATACATGAAAACCTTGCTTGTGGCCAGGATCCAAGCTACTTGCTTTGGCAAACAGGGAAATTTACAGGCTGTAAGAAAAAGAAAACAAAAAATCTTTCCTAAATGAAATTCTAGCACCAAGAGGGCTTCACAAAAGCTCCTGAATGCCTTTCTGCGTTAGGGAGAGCTGGTCCTACCTAACGATGTCTTGCCATCCACACACCCTCCCGCCAAATGTTTCCACCACTTTCTCAGCCTAACATTTGCCTAAAGGGCTTCACATTCAGTGGTATTAAAAGCTGATTCTCTCATTGTCTCCCAGACTATGTTACTTAACACACTAAGTAACATCAACACCTACAAAGTACCGAGTGACACCTGGCACACAGTGTACGCTCCAAAAATTTTACCTCCTTCCCCCTTTAAATCCTTGAACAGTACGTGATGTTCAACTACGCGTTCTTTCTTCCGGGATAAGATTCCCACTTGCTTAATCTCCCTCAAGAATCTGATATTCCAAATTTGATTTGATTTGATTCTTACTTAACTTTCATTAAGTTCTCCCAGATTCCTCCTGAGGCTGGGAACAAACAAACCATAAAGGGAATGAGACAATTCAGTCTCGTCCACTCTGGCTCGCTGCCTGAGCCCCGGGTTCCAGGCACGTCTAACTTCCCAGAGATAAGCACTGCTACCGCCATATTTCTCCTTCCACAAATGAGATTTTCATGTGCCCAAAAGGAAAACACAGAACACCACACGCTAAGTTAGCAGTCGTTTGGTGTTTCCAGTGACAACACGCAGCTAATAAAGCAGTTAGAGATCAGTGTCCACAACCTAATGCACTTAAATCCAACTATATTCAATTTCACTAGAAGAGTCAGGGATTTCACATCAAACCCAAAGACAAACCAAAGTCCAGAGCAAGCCACGACTAATGTGTTAAACCAGGAAACAAAGCAGAAGCAAACAGCTGGATTCAGGGAACAGCAAATATTTTCTAAAAAAAATACTAAACCAACGCAAGGTAAAACCCAAACCCAAACCCGCAAATTTCTGTAAAATACTGAACATGGCGCAAGGGCCGCATCTCTGATTTGTGCCTTGTCCCAAGCCAACATTCTTTCAAAACGGTGACAGCACGATAATTGTTATGGGACATGAAACGATCCTGAGGAAGGAGAGCGAAGACCTAAACCTGACCCTCCCCTCCCACTTGGCTTCCGTCTTCCCAGACCCCAGTGTCTTGCTCTCGCTCCTGCCCGTGTGTCTACTTCAGTCCAATTCCTAGCACTGAGCCCCATGTCGCCCCGACGACCCTGCCTGTCCACTGCCTCCATTCCCTGCTCAATTACCACACAATTCTGGAAGTTAGATCATGAGTACAAAGGGAGTCCAGAAGAGAGGAGGGAGAAATTATACATCTCCTGTCTCTTCCATCCCCAGGAAACTATCCATGGAATACGACTCCCAACTCATTGCAAGTAAAAACTTGAAGTGGACACGTCTGTCCCCTACCAGTCTTGACACTTTTCCGAGGACTCCAGTCGATGCTGACGTGTGTGCTGAAGTCTTCAATGAGCTGCATGGCCCCCACCAGGTTACAGGGTTGGAACAAGGTCTGAAACTTGGGGTTGAACTGCTGGTGAAGGGCGATGGAGCTTTGAGCGAAGGTTCCCAGCTCTTCCTGGGAAAAGCGGACACAAAGGAGATCTAAGTTCCAGGCCATTAGCACCCACAGCCCTCAGCCTCGGAGGGAGGAACGTGTCCTTCCTACTATAGGAGACAAAGGTAGCATTAGTGTTACCCCACTGAGCTTCTGCTGAGCCCTGATATTCAGGAATTGTGATGAGGACACACCCATTTTGTTCTGGTTTTGTCCTCAGGCTGAGTGTTCCTGCGCCTGCTGGGTGCTGAGTGTAGCTCCCAGCTACAATCAAGGTTCTCAAAAGCGAGAGCCGCTGCTTTTCAAAATTTTCTGTCGTCTGGTTTCTCAAATAACACTTAGAACAAAGTACTTCTCACAGTTCTCTGAACACAGGAAGAGGTGAACACAACTGTTGACGACCAGGACAGCTTGGAGTACCAGCCAACACAGCACTCAAATGCCAGAGAGACTTATCCAAGAAGCAAAGCTCACCATCATTACCTGCCCAGAAGTTCAGGGGCAATTTTTATAGCATTTAAAGTTTCAAAATTAAAAGCCCTTCCTCCAAAATACTTCAAAATGTCATGAGCAAAATTAATTTTCTACATAAGACACAGTTATTGAGTCTAATGAATGGAGAATGAATTCAATAAAAAGAGAAGCACTGAAAACCTAAGAAGTCAGGGTGGATCTAAAGATGAGGACGAGGACCCAATGAAAACGTGAGGCACGCGCGGAAGGACGTGGAACACACTCTGCACTTTCATGGAACTCAGGGCTCCGCTGTCTCAGCAAACAGGGACGCCACCAGAAGAGCGACGAAACGTGCAGGAGAGGAGAACCACGTGGGTGACGACGGGGGAATACCTGTGCAGGGCCACCTGCCGAGCTACTGCACACTCTAGTCTAGCACTAGGGACACCTGGAATCTTACCAGAAATATCCTGGCGGTGCTGGCCTCCGAGCTGAGACTGGGGTTGGAGGTGGAGAGAAGGTGAATTTGCGTCAAGAGCTGAACGTGCTGGGAGTGAAAACAAGTCACACAGCGACACGTTAGGACGGCATTTCCAGAACCCAGAAGATCTTACCAAGGTAGCTGCAACTTTGTGCCACGTGTTTTGCTTTCTGGTGGGAATCTGAGAACAACACAGTATGTTGATATGAACTTCGCAGATGTGTTCGTTCCCCTTGAGCTAAATGGTAGAACCAGAGGAAGCTTAACTTCCAACCATAGAAACTGAGTTTGGAAAGAAGAAAACCGACTCTGGCAGGGAGGCTGTCATATTCCGAATGGAGTGCCAAGGACTCACTGAAATCCAGAACTCTGGACACTGTCGGGTCCTAAGTGTGTTCTTGCCTGAGCCACAGGACTCTTGAACCTGACTGTCAAGGTCAGGGCTGTGGGAAGACCCTGGGCCTGCGGTTTCCCCGGCACCAAGACGACACGTTTCTGACCTTCCCAAAGCCGCTCCCCGGGGCGTGGCTGTGCCGCTGTGGGCCGGGCAGTGCCAACGCCACCCCACGCGCAGCCTCACCTGCTGCATCTGGTGCTGCAGCCTCTGCCGCTGTGCGGGGTCCAGGATCAGCGTCTGCTGCGCCTTCTCGGGCTGCGGCTTCACCCTGTCCGCCTCCTGCTGCTGTCGGGCCGAAGACTTCCTCATCTTCAGCTGTTCAAGGAGCTCCTTCATCGTCCGGTGCTGCTCGTTCAGCAAGTTGGCCAGCGGTTCCTCAAACCTGCGCCCACGGGAGACGGCCGGATGTGAGCACTGCCCTGGGTCCACGACACATCCGACACCTCCTCATGGGCCGAGAGGCCGAGTCCTTCCCCTCACCCCCTCCCACGGTAGCCCGCAGGCGACACGCGCAGCCTACCCGCCTTCCCCAGAGTTCTGAGCGTAGATCTACACAGGATGGTTCCCAACTGCCCCACCCATTCTACCATCAGCCCTCTAAGTAACGCAGGGAAATTAAACAAAAGCCTAGGCGCAGAGAAAGGGCGGGATAACAAGCGTCAAGGAGCCATGGGAACTCGTCCTTCTTGCATCACACTGACACCCACGTTAACCGGGGCCGTGTTCTGCACGCTGATACACGACCTGCTCAAAGCACGGCCTGTGTTCTCTAACTCACCCGTGAGCCCCACCCCAGGTCTAGCTTCTCCCATTCTCCTACTCCCACCCATCCCGGCTGCCCTGCCTTCCTTTCTTAAAAAGTCCAAGAGCCTCTAGCATGAAGCAAGAAGGGGATACACTAAAGTACAGGCAGTTTGAATCAACAGTGAGAAGCTGGTTCCAGTACCTAACTCCGTCCATGAAAATCCCTCTGAATTGCTCCTCCAAGTTTTCTAACCCGACCGTCGCACCTGCGTCCAGGCAGGGCTGAAGCACGAATCCTAACACCTGGCGTGCTAGCTCTGCAGTGGAGGCAGCACGAGACACTTGGGTGATGGAGCACGCGCTGACACGTTGCGCCATCAGGGCAAGACCTGCTCAGGTAGCTGTGACTGCCAGGTTATCGTATTTCAAGAAATTCTCTCTGTTGTAGCAACAGTTAAATGATAAGGACTTTTTCCAACAGCCTTTGAGAATAAGATTACGTTTCCTTTTACAGTATTTCCCACGAGTGTGTAGACAGGCACAGGGTAAAACCCTAAGGGCAGGGGACCGTCCTCTGGACACCCTTACTGAGAACTGAAAACCCCTGACTATCTGCACTGCTAACAGGAACAGAAGAACAGAGCCCAGAAAAAGTCGGCATCGCAAAAGGAGGCCGACCTCCTTCTAGTCATAGTATTTCCTGGAGAGTTGGTAAGGGGAGCACAGATAACTCTCCTTCCCCACACGTTATTTACTCAAAGGTTAAACCACGTTTGCCTTTCTTGCTGAAAGAGCAGCAGCAGCAGTGCAAGCAGATCAACTGAATGCCGGAAGTAACTGAATTTCAACAAGGATTTTAAAGTAGTCACATAATCCCCAAATTTTTAAAATTTACAGAGTTGACTTGGGAACGGAAATAGGTTTACAGACGGAGCAATGGTTCCGTTCTGCTGCACCTGAATTGTGTTCTATGCACTGCGGCTTGCAGCAAGCGGGTCAAATACACTCTTAGAAACCTTGAAAATGTTCTTTTTTAAAAAAAGTACATATGTGAGGTGACAGAAGTGTTTAATTCAACGGGGGAATCCTTTCACAGTGTATATATACATGATCAAATTATCATGCTGTACACTTTCAATATCTTACAACTTTGTCAATTACACCTCAATAAAACTAAAAACAAAGTGAAATCCCGAGGTTTCTGTGGTAGTTATACTACGGCATTTATCGGATGGAACATCACTGACACGTCTGGCTTGCACACTGTTTAGTACGCCTTGTCTTTTGCACTAAGGTGCAGCTGGCAGGCCGACCCCAAGCTCTCTGTCAGATAATGCTGTTCAGGTCACACACAGGACTACTCAGAGGCCGTGGTCTCTCCGCTCAGCTGTGTTCCACCCGTGGCATAAGCCACACCCTGCCCTCTGCTGCAACTCAGAACGGGTAACAACAAAGTACAGAGAGACGGATCATGCAAACCCATCACAGAAACGGGGGAAAATGAAAGCCTCCACCATCTGGGTGGGGCAACACAAGTGCCAGCTTTGTGTGAAGGGGGCAGTACATGTATTTCAGACGCCAGGGCGTTTCTGTAGGTGCTTCATGGTTTACCTAAGCAAGGGGTATAAAAAGGCGTTGCCTAGGTAACCAGCAGGCTTTCCCCACCACTTACCAGACGCTAGCGGCAAATGAGCAGCAGGACGGGGACGTGGCTCCGACATCTGGGCGGTTTCTGTGGCTGGCCAGAGTGCCACGCGCCCCTCCAGCACCACTCACCTGGAGAGGTTGCCGTGGATGCCAGCTACTGTTCTCTCTCCCTTCCCAAACAGATACAGCATGGCCTAGAGCTGCACTGCCCCATAGTAAGGAGACTTGGCCACTCGACACCTAACACGCCCCAGGGCTGGGACCCCGACATCAGCAACTCGGGCAGTTAGGGCTGAGAAATAAACGGACATCTCTGCAGAACCTTCCAGACATACACTTGCCTCCATTCTGAGGCTCAAGGACTCTGGCTAGCCTACCGTAGGGCTTGAGGTGTGTTAAAGTTAGGCCGGGGCTCAGCCACACGTTCCTCCTCCTCGGGGCCGTCATCTTCCATGCTGGGGAATCCCATCTCATCTTGGAACTGAGGGGAAGAAAAAGGTGGGTTTCCCTGGGAGATGGGCACACGGACGTCGCTGCAGCCATGCCAAGGGAAAGCGGAGAGCAGTTCCCAGGACATTAACAACGCTAGCAGCACCCAGAAAGAGCTGCAGCAGCACCTTCCTCCCTCCAGGCACCCACAGTCCCACACAGGGGAAAAAAATCTCTCAATCGGCCAACCTATAATGGTGAGGACAGAGCATGCATGACTCAAAATGCTCATAAATATATTTCATGGGACAAACTTAAGAGAAAGGTAACTATGTCTGCTCAGAATAATCTAAAACCAGTTCGCAATCTTTATGGATGCACCAAATGATAGCTGGGGGGCCATCCAAAGCTTGCAAGAGAATAACCTACATATGGGTGATCAAAGTTTGTTAGGAGGTTACTGCAAAAATAATTGCGGTTTTTGCAATTTTTTTTAACCTTTTAAACTGCAATTACTTTTGTACCAACCTAATAGTTAGCAAACTTCCCCCGCCACTAGCCTCTCTCCCAGGTGGACTGACGGGGTTCGGGGCGGTCAGAAGAACCCACTTTGCATCCCAAATTCTCACTCCAGGATCATTACTCACCGTTTCAAACAGCTCTTCCATCAGCCCATTCACCTCCTTTTCTGCAAAAGAGCCAAACAGCATGTTGTTGGCATAGTTCATTCCATTTTGCAATAAGGCAGAATTCCAAGAAGACAATGTGTGTTGTTTTCAGCAAGCTCCTCACATCTATCCACCATTCAGTCACTCAGAAACATTTACGGACATCAACGGGGGCTCTATCCCTGCTCTAGATGCTTGGGACACATGACAGAACGAACAGAAGTGAAGCTTTCTCTTGAAGCTTCAATTCTAGTGGGAAGATATACACGGAATGTGAGCTCGATGACTTTACGGTAAGATAAATTCAGTTTGTTGACCTGTCCTACTGAACAGAGTCAGGAGAGAAGTCTCGAGCCGTGTGTCACAGGACCCTGTCTTAGTACCTGAACTACTCAGCAACTCCCTCCATGGCCTAGGAGACCCACGAAATAGTCATCAAATCGGTAAGTGATACAAAGCTGGAAGGGACTGTCAGACCAACTGATGACAGCTTCCAAATTCTGTTTTCTCACATTAATGGACGGATCATAACGAGGAGAAATGTAAAGGCTGCATTCAGGATTTTAAAACATCGGTTTCTTAAGGGCACAAAAAGGTGAAATGCCTCAAAACCAACGAATGTGAAAAAGACCAGAATGTTTTGGTTGACCTGAAGCTCAGTGTGACACAGCTGCTGCAAAATAGCGCTCACGTCCGGGAAAGCAGGCCCCTCACTGAGCGAGCGCAGAGCCAGACGGCGTCTAAAGGACTGCGGTCATTTCTATGCGGGCCTTTCCCAGAGGGCATTAAAAGGCTCAAATCCAAATGCTGGTGAGGACACGGAGCAACTGGAATTCTAATGAGGATGGAAAATGGAAAGCCACTGGGGTAAATGTCTGGCAACTTCTTATAAAACTAAACCTACATCTGTCCTCTGACCTCTCCTAGGTAGCTGCTGACCCACGAGAAGAACCACATCCGCCTACAAAGGCTTGAACACAAGCGTTCAGAGCAGCCTTATTCAAGGTCACCGAAACTCAGCAAGGGCCCAGATGTCCATCAACACCTGGGGGTAAAAGATGGATCAACAAACTGGTATATTTACGCATGGACTCCGAGTCAGTAGTAAGAGATACACGCAATGTGGATGAATCTCAAAAGCACTATTCTGAGTGAACAAAGCCTTGCGACAGAGCACAGACTGTATGATTCCAATTATACGAAGTCATAAAACAGGCAAATCTAATCTGTGATGGGAAAACATCAGAACAGCAGTTCCTCTAGGGGGATGGTGCAGGGGCATGAGAACACTTCCTGGGGTGACAATTCTGTATGCTGAGAGGGGTTTGGCTTACGCAGATGTAAGCACGTCAAAACTCACTGAATGGTACATTAAAATTTGAGTAAACAACTAAGTACAAAGTTACCTAAAAAGAGAAATTACAAACAAATATTGAGCTCTAATTCATGATAACATGCTGAAATGTTTATGAGTGAAGTGTACTGATACCTACAATTCACTCTGAAATGCATTTAAAACACACACACACACACAGATTTATAGCTAGAGAGATGGAGAGCTGAGTGATAAAGCAAATATTAAAAGTTAATTAAAGAAACTAGGTGGTGGGTACATGGGTTAGTGTACTGTACAATTCTTTGAATTTTTCTCTATGTTTGAAAAGTTCCATAATATAATGAGTGAGAAATTTTTTAAAATAAAGGCTGGAATGCAGAGAAGGGTGACTTGGGCGGTGAGAGGTGTGGAAACCACGGCATCCAGAGAACTGGAGAAACTTGGTGTGTCTGGCTTAGGAAAGAAAAAAGTCAGGAAAAGAAACACCTTTTACTCTGCACACTTGGGAGTAAATTACATTTTTCAGCCACAAAGGACAAACAGGGGACTGTAAAAGGTTGATTTGGGTTCAGCAGCGAAATATTCATGGAAGACACACTTCTGCAAACGGACAAGCTCCCCACCAGCGGTGCCCAAACAGACGAAAAGGCCACATGAGAGACTGGAAACAAGTGGGAGAAAAAAATATGACCACATGAAACTTTTCAAACTCTATGATTCTATGCTTTTTTACTCTTAAATTTTGGTTATGCATGTAAGGGCAAGTCCTCCTAAAGGGATTATAATTAAATATGACAACGTCAGATATGAGAACAGGAGGAAGAACATTAAAATTCTACCCTAGCTTTTACTTATGATCACCGACTAGAAAGGATGGCCTTTCAGGCAGGCATCCCAGAAAAGTTCACTATTTGATGGGCAAATATTGTCAGCACCCTGCAAAACACCGGCTCTACAGCAATTGAGTACAAACTCCAGAAGTTCACAGACTAGGGCAGAAGACAGACACTAAACAAGCAATTCTGAGAGTGATTTTTAAGTATTAAAAAGGACATAGCAAGTGGTATGGAGTCCAAAGCAAGAAGATCGATGCTAAGGAGGAGACCTCCCTGAGAAACTGTAAACTGAAGGGAGTCACAAACAGAAAGGGAAGGCACATGTATTCCAGGCTGAGAGCTGAACCGAAAGGAGACCTACTTTTCTGCTTCGAGCAGATGTTTCATTCCCAGCATATGACACTGTGGACCAGAGCTCCTTCTTGGACAGACCCTGCCCGTGGTTTCTGCCACCAGACTTTCTTGATTTTTCCGGTACTTTCCTACGCCCTCCTTCACGGTTTTCTCCAAGCCTAAATCCTCAAGCTTTTTCATTCTGTACTTTCTCTGATTCCTGGTAGCCCTGTCAGTGCCTCCTGTCCTTAACTGCCGGAACATACCAATATAAATGGAAGAGCTTCATAAAGGAAGTGGCATTCTAATCTTAAAAACAAGATGAAAGATCAAATAAAACAACAAATTAGAACGTAAGTCCTAAAGGACCGTGATTACATAATTCTCTTCGCACAAAAAGCTGTGTTATTTAGGTATGGAATAAATACTTTTAGATGCTTATAAAGCTTTCTCCATAATCTGGTCAAAAGCCAACAACCTACCTTCTCTGTGCTGTGTATACTATTCCAGTAGAGGGTCACGCATACACTCAGTAAAAATCAATAGTTTCTGAAACACGTGTTTTCCATCACTGGCAAACTAGCTAATGAAGTAATTTTTTTTAAAAACGACTCAAGCCAAGTCATTTCCTTGTTTCCATGCCTCCAATCTTGTTCTCTTTACCACCAAACCAGTACATTAAACTGGTGTTAAATCAACATGCTATTTCTAAAATCCAAATCAGTTCCAATTCATTTCCTGCGTAAAACTCTGAGCAATCCTTTTCGATAGATCAAAACTCAAAGTCAAGGTTCCCTGCTCACCTTTCTACCACCACTCACTCCACAACTGTACCAAACCACTCGCGATTCTCCAAACACATTCGTTGCTGATTCCCAGTTCCGTGGTTGGCAGATCTCCTCTCTGCCCCACCTCACCAGAAATGTCCTGCTCCTCCTTCCAAACTAAGATGAAATTCTCGTCTGGTGACTCCCCCACACACACCCCTCCACATCACACACTAGATCACATCCTCTCTGAGGCACAAGCACACCTTACACACAACCTCTCACAGCACCTATCACTTTGGATTCTAACTTTCTCTGTTTGTGTCCCCTACTAAGCCGATGTCCTACAAGGCAGAGGCCGTGTCTTAATCATTTGGGTACTAAGAACAGTCCCTACCTTTACACAAGACTGGGGTGTCCAAGTGCCTAACAGGCTTCCTGAATATATTCCTCAATTTCGAGAATTACAGAAATAAATGGGTAGAGGAAGTTTAAATGTCTTAGCTTCACCCTCAAAGATCTCCAGAGCAAACAAACGTAGACGGGGACGGGCCAGAGCAGGACTCGTCGTGATTGTGACACAGACTCACTGGTGATTCTCACGGCCCGGTCGGTGCGGAAATCCTCCGTATCTGGCTCATCACGGTCTTCCAGGAAATTATATTCTGGATCGTCGTCATCATCGGCCTCATCTAAGGGACAAAAATGTTTCAGACACTTATTTCCCACTCTGAAATCTTTTCTCCAGTAAAAATGTAAGATATTCAGCACCGTAAGAATCTGTCAATAAAGCACATGGATTCTTAAGGTTTGAAATAACTTATTCTGTTTTCCGTCCATGCCTTTGCACAGATCATTTCCCACAGCTGACCCGTCTCACCTAGTATCCTCTCCAATAAGTCAAGTTCCTTTCTTCCTTCAAACAAGGCTTAAGTCTCTCAAAATGCAGCAAAAGCCAGAAAACTGAATATATAATTTATCTCAGTAATCCCACTTTGAATAGTGCATCTCATGAAGATAACACTTTTGTAAAACTATTTATACAAAGGTAGCGACAGTGAAAAAAAGCAATACCCCTAATTCCCAATAATTAGGGAATGACTATAATTCTGATGCCTTAGTATGAAATAGTATGTATGTATAAAACATAAACATGTAACATTGCATAAATAGTCACTACATACATGACAAAGTACAACCCAATATCATACACATAATAATCCTAAGTGTGAAAAATTATACCCCTAAACTAGGACTCAAAGAACTAAAAATACACAACCATAACACGCACGCTATGTTAGAGTACAGAAACATGGGCGTTCTTCTCTTCCTAACTTTCTCTAATGCTGATGCTGTGATGTCTTGCCTGTTCCTAAACAGAAACTGTGAAGGAGTCACAAACTGTGGGATTGTCATACTAAGGTGACATTTCTCCTGGGACAGCTTTAGGTCAGGCACTCAACTCCCAGACCAGTAGTCTCCAATCTTTAGGATATAAAGAATTAGACCCTTAGGCCACACCCATCAGATGCTGATTAAGTGGGGAGGCCTTGGAATCTGCAGCTTTAATTAACACCACCCAACACACACCTTACCCTCCTTGAGTGTGCTGCAAGTTCTAGGGACCATATGATAAAAAACACTGCCCTGGACTCCCGAAACCCTGGCAGCCAACTGTCTGGCCTTCCCCCCTCAACAGCTACTGTCTCAGCTCTTCCAACCAAGGTGATGAACGTCAGGGCACTGAAGCTGCTGCCACTGACGAAGCTACGAGAACCTGACTTAATTACTGGCAAAATTTTGTATCAGCTTAGTTCTGAGGACAAAAAAGCAGAGCTGGCTTATGAAGAGTCATATTCAGCTTTAAAACACTTTAATGTCCCGAGACTACTGCTATCAGACATGTTCCTGGAATGGTAAAACTGGGTTCCAAGCCTAGCAGTGTCACAAACTGCTTCTTACCACTGGCACAAGACTTTTTCGGAGATTTCTACAAAATCGACAGAAACACCTAAGTCCCTGCTCATTTGTCTGCACAGATTTGAGCCTTGGTGTCGCAGGCCTTGGGAGAGGTTGGTAGAAAAAGGAAGTGTCAATAAATGAAAAAGATTTACAAATCCTGAAAAAAAATCCATGTATGTAGACGTGTACAGCTTTCTAGAGAGGCTACATAGCTTTCATCAGCTTCTCTGAGGGGTAACAGAAAAGTCAGAAGCTTAGACTCCCCTCAGAAAGACTAACGGGTGACATGTCAGTTGTCAATTACGATGACTCGAGTTCAGCTTCCATCCTCCCCTCACACAAGTCTGTGCATTCGGTCGCTCACTAGCACTTCTGCTACAGAGGGTGGGTGGGAAAAAGAAAAGTGCTAAGATCCATACCAACTTACTTGCTATCTGTCTTTTCTAAATGTTTGGGGGAAAGTCTTTATTTTAAATTTGGAACTAAAATTCTCCCTACTTCTACATTAATGTGAAAAACAAAAAGGTAATTTTAGATTTGAAAACTCTTAAGAGATGCACACGAAAATGTTATCAGTGATCCCGCCGGGGTACGAAACTGTCAGCATGGGAGGGGCTTTAGTTTCATTATGTAATACAGGCAGTTGTCGCATAACATTATTTCCTTCAACCACAATCATGTTGTGATTCCGTTGATGTAATGCCACAGGAACTTACCTCTTGTGTACAGTATGTCAATTAGCTTATGGTAAAGCTGGTTTCATTCTAGGTCATTTTACTTAAACTGCCAAAGCCTATCAAAGATGTGAAGTGAGGACTAATTTGATTTCTTGACACCAAGCACGTATGTAATACAGAAAATGAAACTCCTAGGAGGACACAGCGTACAGAACCCAGAATACGTATTACATCTCGCGTTACTTCCACCTATGTGCTCCCCCCTCACTCGCTGTCACTGTCGTCAAATCTCTCGCAAAGGTCCATCTCAATTACCACTGCCTCTGATCACTCTAAACAAGAATTCCTCCTCCCTCTTCCAGAACAGCATTTATGCCATTTTTATGCTGTATCTGAGCTTATTCAACTTCATTCACCTGAAACATACTGCACATCTAACAACGGGCCAGGCACCACTCATACCAGTCTGACTTCCTGACAAACGCCATGCACCTTTCTCTCTCACGGAGCCTACGTAGTACAATGCCTTATAAAAGGAAAGTACTCAATACACATTTGCCAAACGATGTACAATATAATTATAAACGCTTTATAAGGTACATTCAAGGATTTATTTTCTTTCATTCAGTGTTCCAGTTATTCCGAGCCTTACCTACCCAAACATTTACTTGGTCTATTTCCATCCAGACTGTATGTTCTCCTATTTATCCTAAAGCATCATTCTTTTCAACATACCACTTCGTGGTGGTTGTTCTCAGAAGGCAGGCAAAGAATACAGATGGGCTGTGTAGGTTGTCTGTAAGCAGATTTGATAGGACACCATCTGATCCGGAAACAGGAGCAATGAATTAGCTTCAGATTAACGTGAGACAGGCACTGGATGACTCTGCTCACATAAAAATGCAAGTAACCTTGACCTTGGTTCAGTTACATAAATTTTTTTAAAACATGTGACTCCTCTACAACACAACTAATAAAATATTCTGGTCACTTCCACTGAAGAAAGTCAAAAGGGAACAATAACAAAACTGCCCTGATTCCATCAAAAGAATGTGGCATCGTCTGGAATCACTACACACACAATCTCCTTCTATCTTCGCAATCTACACAGACGCATTGCACAAAACGATGAATGGTGCACCAAAGACAACTTGTTTATTTCAATAGGACCTTTTGCCTGTATTCTAAAGCAAACCAGGGTTGTGGCTGGGATTCGTCCACTAGGCATGACTGCAGGCCGCACTGTTTTTGTCTGATCACTACTCCTTCCCCACTTCTGCAAACACTACCCCTTCTCTTGAACAAGTGCCTAATCCAAGCACATTGTTCTAGAAGGTGCTGCCAATCCAGGAGTCTCTGCTGAGCAGTGTCCCTACGAATCCCACGCACCCCGAGAGTGAGCCTGTGATCAGACCAGCCAGTCTGAGTTGTTCTGGCTTTTCCACAGCGCAGCGTGTCAGAGAGTCCTTCTCACGTGCGGGCCAAGCAAGAAGAAAGCGGTGCGCTTATGACCATAGTTCCAGTCTGATGGAAAACAACAGGTTCGAGCATGGAGCTGACCCACAAAAAGAAGTCAAGATGACGGCTGTAGAGAGGGAAGAAGGGCAGTGCCTCAATCCCACTGCAGGTTTTTCTGCCCCTTGCGGAGTCTGGATTCACCTGACCTTGTGCAAGTTAGGAGTTAGTCTTCTTTCACTTGCATCATCATAAAGAACCTCAACTAACGCAAGAGTCTTAGAGTCAATGCACTCTCACGAAACGGTATCTAAAATTATGTGTGCATTCATGTTTCGGGGGGGTTCTTAGCATTCAAGAGTCCCAAAAAGATTCTTCATCAAAAAGGGGAGGGCAGAGAATTTAACTGTTGATTTAAAGTGAATTGTAGGTTAAACACAAAATGCAGCTCAATTAACCAAGAACACCCCTTGCTTTACGCTCCTCACGAACAACAGCACCACGGGGCTAAGGGACAGAGCAGACAATACGCGCCACCGGAGCCACTGACCTTCGTCCCCCACGTCGCCATTCATGAGCCCCCCGAGCCACGTCTTCCAGTCCTCATCATCTGCGGTATTGGGGTCGTACATGTCTGGGGTGATGTCTGGAGCCTGGAGCTCTGCCTCCAGTTGCCCCAGGGGAACATCTTTCAGGGGCATCTTCGAGCGGGTTCGGAATGCAATGAGGCTGTCATCCATGGGCTGGCAACGGAGACACAGAAACACGTCACTGAGGCCTACAGCTTCCAAATGCCCCGACCTCCCCGGAGCCTGCATGCTGCTCTTCTCAGCGGAAACCACAGGTCTCTTCTCTAAACCACTGGGGTTTAGCCTTCTTCAAGAAACTTGAAGGACAACGACAGCTTTTAAAACCAACATTTCAGGAACATTTGTAACAGCTGTATTAAGGTAGAATTTACATACCATAAAATCCACCCTTTTAAAGGGTAAAACTGAGTGGGTTTTGCTCTATTCAGAGCTGTGTGACCATCAACACTAACTCCAGAACAACGTCCTCACCCCCAAAAAAGAAATCCATCCTCCCCATACCCAGGCCCCAGCAAGCACTCATCTGCTTCCTGTCTCTGTGGATTTGCTTAGGCGGCTGCTTCATATAAATGGAATCATACGATAAGGAGCCTTTTGTCTCTGGCTTCCTTTACTTAGCATAACGTTTTCAAAGTTGATCCATTTCCTACCACGTACCGGTATTTCCTTCCTTTTTATTGCACAGTAATATTCCATTATACTGATATGCCATTTTTGGTTTATTCATTTATCACGTGACGAACGTTTGTTTCCACTTTGGGGCTATTGAATCATGCTGTTGTGAACATTTGTCTACACGTTTTTACATGGACGTGTGTACTCGGTTCTCTTCAAGGGGAACTGCGGGGTCCTATGTTTTAACTTTCTGAGGAACCGCCAAACCGCTTTCCAAAGTGGCTGCACCACTTTCCGTCCACATTTCTCCCCATCCTCACCAACACTTGTCATCGAACATGGTTTTCACAACAGCCGTCCTCGTGGTTGTGAAGTGGTCCCTCTCAGTTGATTTGCACTGTCCTAATGACTAACGATGCTGAGTATCTTTTCATGTGCTTAGTGGCCATGAGTGTATCTTCTTTGGAGAAATGTCTATTCATATTCCTCGCCCATTAAAAAAATGTTTTTTAATTTTTCAATTACAGTTGATATACCATAAATTAGTTTCAGGTGTACAGCATAGTGGTTAGACATTTATATAACTTATGAAGTGATCCCCTGATAAGTCTAGTACCCACCTGGCACCTTATATAGTTATTACAATATTATTGACTATATTCCCTGTGCTGTACTTTACATCCCCATGACTGTTTCTATAACAGCCAATTTATACGTCTTACTCCCTTCCTTCTTTTTTATCCATCCCTCCAACCCCCTCCCATCTGTCCTTTGCCCATTTTTGAACTGGATTGTGTTTTTATTGTTGAGTTACAAGGGTTCATTATGTATTACGGAGACAAGTCCCTTATGAGATATGTGATTTGCAATCATTTTCTCTCATTCTGTGGGTTGTCTTTACTATCTTGGTGGCATCCTTTGAAACACAAATTTTTAATTTTGATGAGTCCGATGTACCTATTTTTTTTGTCACTTGTGCTTTTGGTGATACATTTAAGGAACCACTGCATAATCAAAGTTACAAACACTTACTCCTGTTTTCTTTAAGAGTTTTACAGTTTGAGCTCTTACATTTAGGTCAGTGATCTTTTCTTTTTAATTATTTCTTTTTTTCAGTCACAGCTGACATTCAATATTATTTTATATTAGTTTCAGGTATAACAATAATCTATTTTGAGTTAATTTTTGTGTGTGGTGTAAGGTAAGGGTCCAACTTTATACTTTTACATGTGAATTTCCAATTGTCCCAGCACCATTTGTTGGAAAGACTATTCTTTCTTCATTAGTTGGCCTTGGCACACTTGTCAAAACTCAACTGACCACAGATGTAAGGGTTTACTTCGGAGCTCTGAATCCTGTTCTATTGATCTATGTGTCTGTTCTTAGGCTAGTACCAGACTGTCTTGATTACTGTAACTTTGTAGTAACTTTTGAAATCAGGAAGTACAGACTTCCAACTTTGTTCTTTTTTAAGATTGTTTTGGCTAGTCTAGGTTCCTTGCATTTCCGTACGAATTTTAGGATAAGTTGGGCGATTTCTACAAAAAGAAAGAGCAGCTGAGATTTGGATAGGGGCTCTAGTGAAAAGGCAGATCTATTTAGAAAGTGTTCCCTAGACAACTGCAACAACCTCCCAACACATTTCTGTTCCCTCTCTTGGCACACCTTAACCCTAGGGAAATTTTTAACATCATGCTGCAACATACCCTAAAGTGATTCAGGAAAAGAATTACGTGTATAGAGAGAGAAAGAAGGAGAGAATAAGGCAATTGTGGTAAAAGTTAGTACTTGGGGGATCTGGCTGACGGCTGTTTCTATGTTCCACATTTTAAAATGCTCTCTGTCACATACCTTATTCTGTCCTCAGGAACTGCCACTTTCACAGTAAAATAGCACAAATGAAATAAGAGTATCAAAGACCTACAATTTCACGGCTCTTACTTATTATAGCAGAATTTAATATCTTCTCCTCTCCCTCCCCAACCTGAGCCACAACTAAATTACTCCATCTGACTTTCTCAGCGCTTTAGAAACACGGTTACCTGGAAAGAGTCCATGCAGACCGGACTGGAAGCCAGCTCCTCATCCACAGCGTGCAACTTCTCCATGAACGCACTGTCCTTGGTCTGCTTGGGCTTTGGGGGCGGCGGGGGCCCCATGGGCACTACCTCAGCACTGATGTGCCTGACGGCAGGTGTGGTGACTTTCTCAGCCTGATTTAAAGAGGCAAGCACGTTAAAAAATAAAAGGGAGGGAGAACGAGGAGAAAAACAGAAAAAGCAGCAGGGAGAGGCATATCTTTCACGTACTAGTGATCTTTCTCTCCCCCTCTCGATAGAGGGACATAACACAAGGGCACTGTCAAGTCCACTCGCGTTGATCTACATAACTAGGTGTCATGCTCTTTCCAGTGAAGCCAGCAGGGTGCTACTTAGATACCAGAAGTGGGCGATCTAATAAACATGGCTTTAGGAAAGTGTTAGAGAACAGGTATGAAACAGGGAAGGGTCGAAGAAAAGAAACTCTGCTCGTCACGGCCCCTTAAGGAGAATTCAAAGCAGCTCTCTCCCTTTCACTGAGTTTAGCTTTCTCTAAGATGTTCAGTGACTTAAAAGACTTTGCTAAACAGTTATAACCAATCAAAAACACCAGGCAGATACTGGCACGATGACTGACCTGCCATCGGGTTTGGCAAAGGGTGACGGCTCAGAATCACGGGTACATATTTCCTTCCAGTTAGAACTTCTCTGTTGTGTGCGACGCACATTTACCTCTGATAACATGCCGCTCTCCTCATCCGTTTCGGTCATCTCAGAAGACTGCCTCAGTCTGGATTTCTTTGCCCCACGTGGAGACGACGCAGTGCTTTCCACATCGCTTTCCAACAAACTCTACAAAACAAACCCCACTCACTTTCATTCATATCCCTGCCCCTACCTCGTTCCACTGAGTCTGAAGTATCTCAGGAGACAGAGTATCCGTCAGTCAATCCGTCAGAGTGAGAGCAAATACAATTGAAAGAGCAGCTCAGTATTCGGAAGGTGGGAGGGATCAGCTCACTACGCCCACCAGCACTGCACACTGGGGGAACCTGTAGGGCCTTCACTTAAAATCCTTTCACAAACACGTCCAGACAGAGTATCACACAGGAATGAAAATGCACTCCAGCGATAGGCAACAGCACAGGGGAAGCTCAGAAAGCTCGCGTCTCAGTCCTGGCTACAGAAGCGGCGAGGTGGCGAGGCCTCCCGGCCCCACTCTGTCTGTGTTCGCGGCTGACACTCACACGCCCCACCTACCTCCTCGGCGGTCTCGTCCTCGTCGTCGTCATCCGGCTGGTACTCTTCATCTGACGAATCATCTTCTTCAAGGTGAATATCCACGAACTGAGGAGGCTACACAAGTCCAGTTCCAGAAAGAAATAAAGTGAAAGGAAACATGAGTCGTATGGATGTGGAAAATAAGGGGAAAAGGCAGAGCGGGAGAGAAAAATCTAAGAACACAATGAGCAAAGTGGGGCTTCAAGAGAGTCCTAGCAAGAGACTCAAATCTGAGAGTAACAGGAGGGGAAAACAAAGCTGGGATTTTTTTTTTTTTTAAACTTAGGAGACATTTATTTACTTTCCCATATCACCATTCATTGATCTTATGTATCTCCTCAGGAAAACATAGCACTAGTGAGTGACTACTACATCCTATGGAGAACTTCAATCTTTGGTCACAGCGTTAAGAGCAAAGCTGGGATTTTAAAAGTTTCAATTCCAAGTTCCCCAAAATGTTAACAAATAGAAAGGAAGCATTTAGGTTTCAAAAACGGACGAAGTCTTTCTGGAAAACAGTAGGAATTACCTCCTTCCAAGTTTACCTTAATTTCATTGGCCTTCTTAATTGGTGAAATATTCCACGTCGGAATCACCTACCAACAAAGAATATAAATAATTAAGTTCTCTTAACCGAAATAGGCTGTTTTCATTTTTAATTCCTCTTTGCCATCACAAAGAGCCGTCTACCTAGCGCCAGCTGCAGCGAGCTAGGGGCACTGACTACCCCTGAGGGTGTACTCGCTGCTGTCAGCTTGACAGAAGAAAGGAGAGAGGATCCATTTCCATCATTAGCATTTCTGCCATAGCCCCAGTAAGACTCTGTATCATCCATAAATGGAGACAAGACCTCCTTGCCTACTTTGTATCACAGCTTGGTTCACGTGGAATAACGAACGTTAAAACTATTTGTCAAGTACAATAGTAGACAAACCTAAGATATTACAGGTGATACAGTGGCCTTTGACATCATTGTCAAGTTGTCCACAACTTATTTTGAAATAGTACAGGGGAAAAAACCAATAGAGATAGAGAGCTATAAAGAAAATATGGTAAAATGTTATAATTGTTAGATCTAGATAGAATCTAGATTCACTACAATTCTTTCAACTTTTTGTATGTTTTAAAACAATAGAGTTGGGGGGGGGGGACATTTTATAAAGAATTTTTTAAAGCTCCCACGCACTGCTAACAAATGCCACTGTGGGGCATAATTTCTTGACCACTTCCTTTTGACCCGATCAGAATCCTCTCATGAACAGAATCCAAGGCTGGACTGTGTCTACAAGGAGCTCGGGTTCCCCACATCTCAGCCCTGCCGCGTTCCGGCCTTTTATCTCGCTCTGCGCAGGGAGGCCAGTAGGGGGGACAGGCGCTGATGTGACTCAGGTCCACACCTCTTCCCGTGTCTCTTTCTGAACCAGTCAGTTTCCCTACTGCCACACCCACCGGGAAGTGCGCTGGAGTCAGTCTATTAAGCTGTAAGGCACAGGAGGCCTGAACCCTAATCCTTGCTCTCCCACATGAACTAGAGTCTTCGGTTGTCCAACTTCTCTACACCTGTATTCAGGGCTGGGAAACAGAATCCAGAGCCTGCAGTGGATCTCCTCGGTCTTTTTTTCCAAATCAAATATGGAATTAATGTTACTTATACTCTGTATGTCAGAGAGACATACAACCTCTGTCTCACTGATGGCTGCTTTCATCATTGCGACATGTCCATTTGTGTACTCCCTGGAGAAAGACGATTTCAGTTTATGCAACCAGTTAGTCAATTACACAAAAGAAAATGATGTGGCTGTCAAAAAAAAAGCCAGTGCAACCTTAGGCCACATTAAGAGAAATACGGTATCTGGAACACTGAAGGGATAACCTCACTCGTATTAGTTGAACCACATCTGGGCAGTAGATTCCACGTTAGCCACAGTTTTGACAAACTAGGCACATTCAGAAGAAATGGGGCTGATTGGTGAAGGTATTCAAAGCCTTGTCACATAAAGACCAATAAAAAATGGGAATGTCTAGCAAGAAAGAATGTTACAAAAAAACATACTAGCTTTCTTCAACTAGAGGAAAAGTTGTATGGAAGAGGAACAGACTTATTTCCTCTATTAGGTAGCAAGGAACGGAACTGGACAGACTGACGGAAACGACAACATGCATTTGGGGTCCATCTTCCTTCCTATCAGAGACAGAACGGGCCCCCTCCGAACTATCGCCGGCCTGGCCACAGAAGGTAAGCACACACAGGACAGGTGCTTGCTAAACGGGATATGACACGCACCAGGATGCTTCCGAAGTGACGTGGTTCTCGTACTTCCATGTGCAAAGGAAGAAACGAGCACGTTTTCACCGATGCACAGTCCCCTGCCCACCCACGGGCCCTGACTCCTAGGTCTGGGGTGAGCCCAAGAACGTGCACTGGTAGTGGGCACTCCTGAGGGACCCCACACCACGGTGATCTCAACCCAAGTGGTCCCTTTGGACACACTTGGAAAAACACACTCTAAACACGTTGCACATATCTTAGAACAGCAATAAAAAATCTGACCTCTCACTGCTTTCAACCATTCTAAATGGTTCTCTATCTAGTACCTCCAAAAAGGAATAATTTCACATCAATTAAAATAAAAATAAACTCTGATAATGGTTTCATATATTCCGTGTCTACTTGTCTTTTACAAATCCTTTCCCCCCCCTTCTTCCGCCTCCACCTCCCCCTCCAGTGCAAGCGGTTGTTTCTCAGTCTAGTTGTGTAGGACACAGCTCCCTGGCCCATGCTGGTATTATGAGCCTTGCGAAAATCCTTCTTTAAGGAGGTAAACCCAGGCAAACAATAAATCTTTCCTGTATTTTTTTCCCTATAAATAACTTATGATTAGAGGTTATTTACCAAGCTAAACAAATAAAAAATAACACCTACCACTCCTTTTTCCACCACTTCCTTAAGTTTAGAGCGTGTCATTTTGGGCTCCTAAGGAGGGGAAAACGAGAAGAAACGAGTCAATAAAAATCATCGTGTGATCCTTGGGTTTTGAGACGCTGCCCTGGCCCCCAACTGTCAGACTATTTACAGAGCCCCCAGAGACCTGCCCCACATCGCCAGTTTACAGGGAGCTCTGCTCCGTGACAAACGGATTACTCACAAACATCGGCATATCTTCCGTCTCACTGATGGCTGCTTTCATCATCGCTACCACGTGTTCATTTGTGATTACTTCCTGGAGAAAGATAAAATTTCACTTTATGCAACAAAGATGTGTCTTCTAGATAATACTCATGTCTCTGTAATTCTGCTAGATACTCAAACAGCTTCAGATTGGGGGGATGCAAGGGAACTGAAAGCAAAGAAGCAAGTTGTGGACAAAAGCACACAGCTCCAAACACTGCAGCAGCGAACAGGCCAACCTCATTAGCTGCTTTGGGGAACAGGAATGGCTCACATAAAGAGAGATCAGTGAGGTACTAGATGCTTAAGAGAAACAGTAATAAACAACAAAGGCTTTGTAAATAGCTGTGTTGCTACATATCAAAGAACAGTATTTGCATATGTGCAAAGTACTGCAAACTGTTAACCCACGAAAGGGTAAATCCAGTGTGAACGTTAGTCCTGAATGTGCTAAACAATACACTGAACATTCAAACCAGTGGAAGGAAGCAGAGGGACAGTTTACCTTCCCAGTTAAGTTCTTTACCGTGTGTTCAGATTCCAAACTCGTGCTGAGTGTAAAGAGAAAGCTATCTTGGAATGTGAAATGTTCTGCCCCGGGTCCTCACAAAACGAGTCAGTCACATACCAGGCAGGAGTCGGGAACTTCCGGGCCATTCTCATTTGCTTCCCGAGCTCTCCGTCTTACTCACGTGGAGGATGTTCCGCACGTTGACGGCCGTCAGGTTGTGCTGCTTGGCGCCGTCCTCCAGGGTGCGGTCCAGCACGTCGTCCAGCTTCAGGTCACACGCCCCTTCTTCCTGACCCTTCCCGTCTCGCTTCCGCTTGGTCCCCTTCTTCTTCTTCTGCCGTTTCTCACTTTCTTCATTGTCTTGCTCCTCTGCAAACAAACCAAGAACATCACCAGAATCTCCAAACAACTGCTCCCAGAAAGAAAAACAAGCCGCTGCTGTCTGGCCTGGACATCCAAGTCGACTTTGAGGTGGTCGTGACGGAGATGGCAGAACTGTCACCGTAACAATCTCTAACACTCACTGAATACTTATCTCATGTCAGTCTTCTACACACATTATACGTATTAATTCACTTGTCTCTCACAGCAACCTTATGACGTAGGGACTATTCTTGTCCCCACTGTACAGATGAATAAACTGAGGCAGAGGTAAGAAACTTTCCCAAAAGCTAGTAATGACAGCCATGTTTGGAAGCCAAGCATTCCCGCTCTAGAATCTGCAGTCTTAACCAGCACTCTACAGATAGTACATCGGAAACCCTGGGTTTGTGGCCCCGTTCTGGGTTACCTTGGCAATAGAGCCCCATTTTTTTCTTTTGTAAATACAGATATTTGCCCATCAGGGATGCCATGGAGATTAAGCAAAATTTTACACACACACACACACACACGCTGTGTAACCAATGAAACAAATTACAAATAAAATGTCTATTATAATACTATTCAGTCTAGAAAAGAGAAAAACACAGAGCAAATCAACAAAAACTCTACTCTGAACTATATAAATAAAAAAGGGACAAAATGTCGCTACTCTACAAGAAAGGAATACATATACAACCAGACAAAAAGAAAAACTTTTTTTTTAAAGGAGGGCGCAGCTCACAGTGGCCCATGCGGGGATCAAACCAGCAACCTTGGTGTCAGTAGCAACGCACTCTCACCAACTGAGCTAACTAACTGGCCACCCTAAGAAAAACTTCTTGATTATTAGAATCTGGTAAGATTATCACGCAACTCCAAAATGAGGCTCCCATCTGATATTTTTGGTCGGCTTCTGTCTGAAAACAAGGGATTAAAGACGATTAATATCAAGTTGACCTTGTCTGTTTAAAAGACTTCATAACCTTCAAGCTGCACCCTGGCAGTATTTACTCAGTGAAAAATTATTAGTAACTTCAAACAATTGCTTTTGCACTTGTGACTATATATCAAGAATTTGTTAACTTTCAATGCAATAATTCTTCTTATGGAAATAGTTAGACATGCAAAGACACTGGAAGAATGAATAATTAAGTTATTAATTTGAACATTAATTATTTTACCAAAAACACAGAAAACTGCTAAATGTCCAATGTTAAAGGAACAGTTAACTGAACATTGGTACATCCCTACACCAGACTGTTACCGAGCCACTAAAAATTGCCTTTTTGGGGCAACCGGCTGGCTCAGCAGGTTAGAGCGTGGTGCTCTTAACAAGGTTGCCAGTTCGATCCCCACATGGGCCACTGTGAGCTGCGCCCTCCACAACTAGACTGAAACAACTACTTGACTTGGAGCTAATGGGTCCTAGAAAAACACACTTAAATAAATAAGTTTTAAAAAGAAAAGAACAAAGTTGAAGACGCAGACTACCTGATTGAAAGACTTCCTATAAAGTCAGTAATCAAAACTGTGTGGTTTTGGGGGGGAAGGTCAGACACGGATCAATGGGCCAGAGTAGAGTCCAGAAAAGACCCCCACAGATACGGTCAAATGATTTTTGCATATAGGTGCAACAGTAACTCAATGGAAAAGGGAATCTTTCCAACAAACAGGCTGAAACAACTGTACATCCGTATGCAAATAAATAAATAAATCTCAAATATGCCTCACATTATACAAATATTAATTCAAAATGGATCGCATACTTAAATGTAATATGCAAAACTAAGCAACTGCTAGAAGAAAACAGGAAAAACAACAACTTGGTGACACTGCATTAGGCTGAGCTCCTTATTATGACACCAAAGGCATAGCCCATAAAAGTAAAACCTAAAGCAGTTCCCCAGGACTAACGCTGAAACAATTTGAGCAAAATAAATAATGACAGTATTGCACTATAACTCAAATAATAAAATAAATATCCACGAGTCCATACTCATAAAAATTGAATAAACGCATAAATAAATGAGGGACAAGGGACAGCTCTTCTTTACAGAAAAATTCCCATTAATAAATGTCAAAGGAATGAGAGAAATTGAAAATCACCATTAAACAACACCATAAAACTGATCCAGGCGATCCAAGGGATGTTAAAAATTAGTGGTTAAAACTTTGAAGAGAAACAGGGTATGTGCAGTTTCAAAGTATCTCCTGCAAGTTATGTAGTAATTACAAAAGGAATAAGGCAAACAACAGAATCGTGAACAAACATTTCACCAAAAAAATCCACACATGGCAAATAAACACAGAAAATATGCTCCATATCACTATTCATTAGGGAAATGCGAGTGAAAACCTCAGAGAAATACACCTACTAGAACGAATAAAACTGAAAAGTCTGACAACGGCTGGCAAGGATCAGGATCAACTGTAAATCTCACACACGCTGGTGGGAACACAAAGTGGTGCAGTCACTTTGGAAAACAGTTTGGCAGTTTCTATCAAGTGAAACATACATTTACCATAAGCCCCAGCAATGACACTCCTACTTATTTACCCAAGGAAAACGAAAAACTTAGGTCCATCAAAGGCCTATATGTGACAGCAACTTTAGTCACACAGGCAGAAACTGCAAACAACCCAGATGCCCTTCAGCTGGTGAACAAATAAACAGACTGTGGTATCTCAATGCAATAAAACGCTACTGAGCAACGAAGAGGAACGTGAATGGATCTCAGAAGCATTACACTAAGTGAAAGACACCAGATGCAAAAGGCTACATGTGCTGTGACACCATAGGTATACATGACAGTGTGGAACAAAACTATAAGAACAGAAATGAGATCAGAGGCTGCCAAAGGCTGAACACGGAGGGCTGCAAGGGGGAAAGAGGGAACTCGGGGGGGGGGGGGGGGGGGGGGGGGGGGGGGGGCGCGAGGAAAGTGTTCCATACACTGACCGTGGTGGTAGTTACACATTTTTCAGAACTCACTACATAAATTTTATTGCATATAAGTTATCTTAATAAAGCTGACATTAAGAATCAATATAACCCTTCACATTAACACAATACAGGAGAAAAACCGTATCATCTTAATAGAGATTAAAAAAAAAAAAAAGCATTTAACAAAACTCAATATATGGTAAAACTGTCCAAAAACTAGGAAAAGTGTTTTCTTAAACTGATACAATATAGAAACAGCCCATAACTACTGCCATACGTAATGGAGGGGTTCGGAACACCTTCCCCCAGGTTCAGAAGCCAGACGTGGCTGCCCCCATCACCACCTGCGCCCTCCACAGTAATGGAGCGCTAGCATTGGCGGTACGATCCACGGGCACGCACTTTAAAACCATGTGTTAAATCGAATAAAGCAGGCTCTCCTCACGTGCTTGTATGCACTATATTTCACAATAAACAAAGCAGTTTTCAGGCGGCCGAGTCCTACAACCGGCCGATTCCAGCCAGCGGAGACAGCGAGCGCACGTGTTCGCCCGAAGGTCTGCGCGGGACCGTCCACAGCAGCACCACTCACGGCCGCCCACACCTGGAAACTTTCCGCACGCCCGCCCGTTCAGAATTGAATGGATAAAGAAAATGCAGAATATTCAAACAACAGAATACTGCAGAGCAATAAAATGAGTCACCTGCAAGCACATAGTGTGGACCGATGTCATAAACATAATGCTGAGTGGGAAAAGGCAGTCACAAAACGTATGATTCCATTCACGTAAAGCACAAAACCGAGGAGCCGGTCCATGCGGCTGGAGGGAGGGACCGGTGGCCCATGGGTAGGGTGCTGGTAATAACTGAAAAGGGCGGACTTTGGGGTACTCATAACATTCAATCTCTGGAAACTCAGTGAACTTGGATGTCTTAGGACAGGCACCGTTTTCTGCATATTATACTTCAATAGCGGTTTTTAATTTAAAAAAAAAAAAGGACAGAAAAGGAAAGCCTACCCATTGGAATAAAGAGTCCGTCATCCTCTGCCTCCTCCTCAGCTCGGTGAGCTGCAGCCCCGAGGGGCTTTCCTTCAGGGCAGGCACCCACATCCGGCCGAGCTGCTTTCCGAGGCTGGGCTCCTGGTCGGGCAGCGTGGCTGCCTGATGGAGGCAACGGCATCTCCCCTCCAGGATGCAGCTGAGGTTTTCCTGGAAGAATCACAAACACGGCTTCACACTTTGCCGTCCTGTCACCCTCTGCTGTGGAAACTGGCATCTTGCTCCAGTCCTTTTGGTCAGGTAACCATTAACGATGCATACACTATGCCGCATCCCTCGCTCTTAAATAAAGTACTTTGCTCTTAAAATCCTCCTCCCTCCTTGACTCTTACTGTCGCCTCTGTCCTTCCTTCTCTGGAATCTTCATCAACCCAAGGCTACCTTCTCCCTCCACACTCCTTTCCATGAAGAACCACCACCACTAACGCTTGGAACATGTCTAGTCCTACCTCTTTCCAAACTTCAATCTCGAATTTGTTGCCCCTTGAGGGCCCCAGTGTCACCTCATACTCCACATACCCAGAGCTGAACTCATTTTCAGCCCCTCACATACCTTCCCCGGAAGAAGGCTGCTTCACCAGCCCCAATCCAGGTATGTCTAATGGTACTGGTCGGTCTCTGAGCCACATTCTGCCTTTGTCATGTCTCTAAGATACGTCCTTTCTTCTCTGTCTTTATTGTCAGCACCCATTCCGATCCTTTATAAGCCCTCAAGGGAACAACGGCAAGGCTCTGAGTGATCTGAAGCCGCCACACTTCCCCACAAACACAGCACCCCACACGTTCGCAGCACGTGCTCTTCCACTTCCACGCCTTCCCCACGATCCATCAGAACCTAGCGATCCTTCAAGTTCCAATTTCAAAAGCCCTCGTGAGCTGCACCACACTCTCCAGCACTTGATCACGTACTTACTGTCTTACCTGCTCCAAATGAATTGTGTGTCTATGTCCTGTCTTTCCAACTGCACTACAAGCTTCCTGAGGTCACAACTACGCCTCCTGCTTCTTTTATGCTCTTAGCAACCACTAAGTCCAGGAAAAGTTCAAATACGTGAGTGTGAAAAGCAAAGCCCTTCACAACCTAAACACGGCCTCCTGCTCTGAAGCCATGTCTCACTTCTAACCATGTCGCCATCCTCCCCTGCCTCTGCAGACTGTCCGTGGCCCATGCCTGCCCATGCCACCATTCTGTCATCTCTGAGGGTTCTGTCACCTCTGCAGAGCCTTTCCCCATGTCCCAGGTAGTGTCTCTCCTCCACAAGCCCCAGTTCACGGACACCCACCAAGTCACAACTAAGTGGCCACACATAGTTCCCCTCTGGACACGACAGGATACAAGAAACGAACCCAGAGGAGGAGCTAAGGAATGAGAGAGGAGAAGAAAGTCTCCACCCATTCCCCAAGTTCACTGCTGACCCATAGGAAGACCGCAGTTCTAATTCCAAACCAAATCGGCACCGCTGGCAGAAACACGTATCCTGTCGAGGCAAAGCCGAGCGTGCAGACACGAGGAAAACATGGCCTGAGGACCTGGCATCTCTTACCTCCTTCCTCCTTCACTTCCTCACTGGCTTCCCCTGCAAAAGGCTCCTTTGTCATAGGACGATCACCTCTGTCTTCTTGGGTAACCGCCTTGGGCCTGAGCGTCACTTTCTTCCCTCTCCTTGAGCCAGTGGCCTGGAGGTTTTCTTTCCCCATGTGCGTAGCAAGGGGCTGGGAGGACTCCGAGGACGGGACGGTGAGTCCCTTAGAGGTGGCCGCATCAACAGCTTCCGGAACGGGTGCACTTGTGTCCTGGCTGAGTTCCCTAGAGCTCAAAGACGGACCGTCCACACCCAGCTGCTGTCCTGCAGCCGGCACAGACTGGACTTCAAGGCCAGCTGCTCTGCTGTGACTTGGACCCCAGGACACAGACACGGACCCCAAGTCTTTCACCTGGTCCGAGTCTGGTTTCACGGCCGACTCTGGGGCTAAGTCATCTCCCTCCTGGTTGCCCTGATGATGTGGGGATTCTGTCACCGCAGTTCTTCTCTTCTTACTGGGCAACATTTTTAAAGTCCTACTTTGGTTCCATCCTGAAAGGGTAAAAGCAGCTTCTTACCACCCTCGTGTTAATTACGATAATAGGATTTCCTCGCACCTTTTTCACACCAAGTGCACAATCTCCTGTTAGGTGAGAGTTGAGAGACCGCAGTTAGAGCCTGAGTTGAAATCCTAACCCTACCACAGGTTAGTAAGTTACCTTGGCCAAGGGACGTCACCTCTCTAAACCTGTTTCCTCAACTGTAAAAAATAATCGTTGTTACCTCATAGAGCTGTTATAATTACACAGTATGTGTTAGTTATTATTATTACCATCAGGAGGATAGAATAGTGTGATCCTGCGAGCAAACTGGGAGTCAAACTGTCTGGATTTGTTTCCCGAGTCAGCTTCTCTCCAGCTTTGTGACCTTGTGTAAGTCACCTAACCTGAATCTCACTTTCTTCAGCCATAAAATAAAAACAGCACTTGCATCATTAGATAGTAATGTCAATAGATAGTAAATGTCTTCTGCTGTTGTTTCCATAAAGGGGTATTTCCATTAACAGAAACAACCCAAAAGCAAAGTGTGGCTGTGTGAAGAGGCTAGGCCATGTTAACAGAAATTTCGTGTTGAAAGCAAGAGAGATTCCGACTGTTCTCTATAGTGTTACTTCTGGACTCTCGCCGTCAATTCCAATTATCACATTTTGAAGGCAACGCTAACCTAAACGGGAGAGTATTTGCTTTCATGTTATTATAGCACCTATTCGCAAACCTCCTTGATAGTACGCAGCACTTTTGTGATTGCTTCTTGTCGTCTCCCCATCTCCTCTCTCCCCAAAACGATGCACTTTTTCAAGAGAACGACTCTTTCAAACTGTCCTACGACTCAGCAGCATCTGCCCTATAGTAGAGGCTCAATGAACGTTCCCTGAATAAATGAATGAACAAAAGAGGGTATGAGTTTCCTACTCAGTGCTTATTCCTGTGCAACATTCAGACCAAGAGTTAAGCATCATGTGGAAACTAACTGCATCTTTCTACCCCCCCCCAAAAAAAAACCTTTACTTGAGAAAATAGGTCCAAGACTAGAACTAGCTGCCGGGTATGACAGCGAGTCCTCGTCACCGACAATGTCCAATGACGGTCTGAACGCCCAGCTATCAGGGCACTAGATGAAAACACGGACCAGAGGGCAGCCAAACAAGGTTCTTTCTAACGGCAAAGAGTCTGAACGACACGGTCAGTCTTGAGCCTCCCTAACGCAGCTTCCCCGGGACACCAGGAAAGGTCTCCCCCCAACCCCCCATCAACGATGCCCTCATCTCGGTAATTACAGCTCCATAAACACGTGAAGGTTCCGCTGACCCCTGTGAGGGAGGGTGGTGCGTGGGTGAGGGGGCAGCGTAGGCGAGTCCTGCATTTCACAGACGAATTACTGAGGCCCAGAAAAGGAGGGAGAAGGGGGAAAGGGGAAGAAAGGCGGCAGCCACCATCCAGTCGGCAGCGCACAGGTCTGGGCTCCAGGCACCGAAAACACAGCAGCTCTAAGGGGCGCCCCCCTCACACACACACACACACACACACACACACACACCCGCTTTGGACACTGGGGTCAGACCAACAGCGAATGAACGCGAATCCAGAGGCAGCCCCGGCCGGGCCCCTCCTGGAAACAGATTTCAAAAAGGGATCCTAACTGCGCTGTTGCCCTCAGCGAACAGCCCTGGCCCAAGTCCCCACTCCCAGCAAGACCCCCTCACGACTCTACCTTCTGTAACGCACCCGGCGCCAGACCCGCGCCCGCCCTCAGACCCGACCCCGCCCCAGCCCTCAGACCCGGACGCCCTCAGCCCGGACATGCTTCGCCGGGACGTCCAGCTCCCACAGCATCTTCCCGCCCCACAGCACAAGACCCGGTAAGCTCACCAGCCGGCCTGAGCCCGCGGAAACTCGGCGTCGGCACCACCGGAAGTCAGCCAACGGCAGCGACTTACGTGCGCGACCCCGAGTCGCGGTGCGCGGCGTCAGGTCGCCAAGGAGCATGCGCAGACCACTAAGCGCCATCCTCTGTAAGGGCGGAATGAAGCCGAAAGACTAGCGCGTCAGTTGCTGGCAAAAAAAATTTAAAGGCAACGCTTCGCTTTCTCGGTCCATGGAGCTATCCTACTCAAAACAAAACTGGGGTTTGAGATTCAGTGGTTTCGTTACACAACTAATCCTCTCGCGGCGCGACACCTGGAATACGGGACCAAGGAAGTGGAGAATTCATAAAATTTCAGAAAGAGGAATCCCTGGGTTACAAGCAGTGCAGTTTCCTGAATAAAGCTGTCATGGACTCAATCCATAGTAATCATTCATATCTGTATAATACTCTGCATTTTACAAAATGCTTTCACTTACATTATCATAGGTGATTTGATCTCCACAATAAACCCAATGGGACAATGGATATTATTAAACCTTCCAATTTACACAAGACAAACTTCTAGCTCAGGTGGGAAGGTGATTTCACACAGCTATACACAGCTAGCTATCCAGGGGAATCAGGTATCCTAACTAGCTTCTCATGCACCGTTCTGGTACCTGGGAATGTGCCTGGGGCATAGTTGATGTTCAATAATTCAACACCTGTGTTTTGAACGAATAAATGACTCCTAGAACCGCGTTCTTTCCACTCTTCTAGGACAGAATGCCAAAGCTGGAAAAATACAGTCAACTCTCTCATTTTACAGATGAACCACCAACAGATATTTATCCATTTAAAAATCTGTTTGACCCCATCCTGTCTGTAAACAGAATCCGACAGGATGAAAAGTATCCACAGTCAAAATGAAGAGTGATTTGATGGAATCATGGACAACCCACGAGTTGTCTGACTCTACCTGCATCACCCTAATTCTCCCAAATGCCAAGGAAGTCTCTGGAAGCCTGGAGTTTCATTTGAGTCCTGCTTTTGAACCTACAGAATACAGATCTGTTGGTTTCCTCTTCCCTCCGCCCCGTCACCCCCCCTTTCTTCTCCCCTCCCTCCTAAGCAGCCCTAAGCTCCTGCAACTTTTGGAAGAGACGTATCCAACACTGATTAACTTTGGCACTCTTCCTTACTCTTTTTATAAAAACAGCTTGAATGTACACACCACAAAATCCATCCGCTTTATTTATACAATTAAATTATTACAAGTAAATTTTTAGAGTTGTGTGTCCACCACAAGGTTTGGTCTTTAATTAGAGTTTCTTAAGTTTAAGAAAGCTTCCTATAACCTTTAGTGGTCTCAGAAATACATAACAGTAATGGCAATGGATACTGAAATGCAAGCAGTATTGAATTTTGTTATTCCAAAAGCCTAGGCACCCAGAACATTCTGCTGCTATATTAAGCCCAGGGAATTGTAATCACAGGATCTATAGAACCTCATATGATAATGTACCTACACTTCTTACTCAGGCCTCAGGGTTTTCTCCTTATAGACCCACAGCCCGTCAGTGGGCGGAGTCTCATTCTTAGGCAATCTCGGCGATGGGAGGGGTCCCCTCCCCGGGATCTTCCGGAAAGGGGCGGGCCTTGCCTTCCGGAACTTTTCGGACAGAGGCGGAGTCTCCCGCCGAGGGCCGTTCGGAAGAAGGCGGGGCCTACCTCGCATCAGGACCAGTCTGCCTGCACCTGCATCCTTAGCTCAGAGCATCCCTGGAGCATCTTAAGAGGAGACCGCAGCTGGCAACCAGGGACCAGACCGTCGCAGGAGGCGTCTGCCTGATACCTTCCCCCTCCCCTGACCTAGCAGTCTACAGCGGCGGCTTCCATACTGACCGGGGGTTCCCAGAGTTTGTCTGACCGCTGCAAAAGCATTTTTATAGCGATAGCCTGTGATTACGACATGGCTGAGATCACCAATATCCGACCTAGCTTTGGTAAGTACAGCCCTGGAGCATCTTAAGAGGTAAACTAAGCCTGGGGTAGTCGACACCGTTGCAAAGCCAGGAGAGCCCAGCAGCTGGACAGGGAATGGAGCCCAGACCAGGGCCTTCAAGAGCCATCCCCGTTAGAATCGGGCCTGTGTTGGTGAGTAGCGGGCAGTGGACAGCGCCTGAACTTGAGCTGTGGGCTGCAGGGCTGGGAAGGCCAGAGCCACACGGAGGGTGGGAGGTGCAGGATGCGAAAACCTTGCGTGGTGCACCATCGGCATTGCTGGAGGTGAAAAACAGCGAGCTTCGGGAAGACGTGAACCCCTCCCTCTGGGGAAGGAGAGGTGGGGTAGGCCGAGCCCTCCCCCTTGGGGCACGCAGGGCGGTGCCCCTTCCTCCCCCTCCTACCCCTCAGGCTGCGGGGGAGGGAGGTGGCAAGGGGGATGGGGCACCAAGATGGCAGCTTGGAGACTGGGGGTTGTGTGGCTAGCAGCCAGGGGAGGCGGCGGCCTCTGGGGAGAGAGGTGCGGGGGTGGGGAGCAGAAAGGAAGCCACTCCTTAAGCCGGTCAGCCGGATGCAACGTGAGCACTGCAAGTTGTATTCTGCACCGTAATGGTGGGTCCGTCCGATGCCTCCAAATGGCGCTTGGTGCTGCTGGGCTGGGGGATGACGTGATGTCTATTCCTGGGCCTCCTGGCAGCGCCTAGGCGCTTCCTCCCGGGCCTTTGTTCCCTGTTTCCCTGGGCTGGCTTGCTGGCTTTTCAAAAAGGGGGACTCACCCGCGCTGGCGCTGGCAGGGGCCCGATCCAGGCCCGAGGGGGAGGGGCGAGAGAGGCCGAGCCCGGGGGAGGCCGCTTTGTGTACCAGAGAAAGCATTACGTCATCTCGGCGCCGCTGGTCCCCGACCCAGCCCGATGGGCTCCAAGATCAGTTACATTCCCTGGAGCAGAGTGGAGTGGAAAATAGGGGAGACGACGGGAAAGAAAAGCTCGAGAAGCAAGTTTTTCCCCCTTTGGAGATTCCCCCAAAATAGGCTAGGGCAACAAACTTCCTGTGGTGTGCTCTCCTGGTGCAAAAATGAAAAAGAATTACCCAGCTTCTCCGTCAGGTCGCCCCCAGTTTGGGTGGTAGAAGCCAGTCTGAGTGCTGTCAACCTGGGGTTCGTTCCTTCATACCCCTAAGAGATCCTAACCCTCAGACAATCTGGAAGGTTAGGGTGGGGCCGCAGTCCCACCAGGAAATGGCTTTTCTCACTCCCCAGTAAGGGGTCCTTGGAAATAAGCAGAACTCTGTGCAGAACTCCCTCAATATCCAGAGACTACAGGAGAGGACATGGGGTCAGGGAGAGTCTGCAGACAACAGATCACACCTCTAAGTGCTTGTCCCACGGACTCCCAAGGCTAAATCTTTATGGTGTTTCTTTCTTCCCCTTCACCTTTGCATCTTCCCTCCTTCAGTCCCAAATTTCCAAAACATGTCCCTTTTGCAGTCGGACTGCACTCCATGATTTTCTTTCTGCACTTTCCTTTTCTTCTTAGGCCTTCTTGCCAACGTATTTCTTCTCTAATTGCAGTCCCAAGTTCCTTGGAAAGTGAATGGTGTGGAGTTTAATGTAATGATTTACTGTAGAGGGAAAAGAGAAAAGAAATTATATCGGCCTTTCACATACTACATTTCATTAGATCCTTACAAATAGCCTCTGGTGTTGGTATTATATCTATTTGCCAGATGAGGAAACTGAGGCTCAGGGAGATACAATAAAGTCAAAGAAACTGGTGAGGTCATGGTAGGATTTAAACCAATATCCAGTTGATGGCAAAGATCATTCTCATTTCACTGTATCACACCGGCCTCCTTGACAGGGAAAGGCTGTTTTAATAAAGGGAGTGTCAATAACAGGTCAGATCAGAAGCTGACCGAGTTGGGCATAGCCCCGATGGGTCGTGCAGGTCTTTTGACCTGTACAGAGGATCTCCCACATAGAGAACTGCCACTTCTGACTTTTTCAAGTGTCCCAGAGTACTTCATTTCAAACGCCATAGCTCTTGGGAGATACACCAAGCCAACACTCCCATTTTCCATGACCTTGGAGGACAAAAGGAACAAGCAGCCCGGGTCACTGCAATTTACAACTACTTTGAAACACACTTCAGCCATTAGGTCCAAGTTCTTTTTCCCACCGAGCTTTTGACGAAAGCAAGACAAAGAGTTCTGATGATTTTTCTACTTCACTGCCTTGAGTGTGGGGGAGAGAAGCAGGGCTTACGGAACGATCAAATACAGAAGAAAGTGGGGCAAAGGTGGGAAACAAGGTGGGGGAGGTCTCCGAGGTGATCACCTCGGGCAGATGGATCTGTCTGTTTCTCTTCTTTTCCTTCTCTGACCAATGAAAGGTGAGAATCCTTCATGTTCTCTCTTACCCACCCCGCCTCCATCTTCTAACAGTAAAACTTGAGGCCTGGGAAGCAGCAGTGGGTTCCCTCAAGATCACAGAGTAGATTTATGGTAGAGCCAAAAGGGTCACACAGGTATCTCCCAACGAGGGCCTTTGGATCTCCCTTTCAAATAAGTCTCGAAAATATACCTGTCTTGGTAGTTCCCTGTTTTCCTCTTCGCATGGAGATAATCAATGTTCAGTTTCATGAATCAGTAGCAAACAATTTTCAGGAAAGCTCCTGATTGATGAATAGCCATTTTTGCAGCTTGTGCCCATTCTGATTGACAACTGAAACCTATCAATTGTTCAAACAAATATTTCCTGAGCCCGTATCAGATGCAGGAGACTCGGGGATTCAGTGATGAACAGGGTGTTATTTCTCTTACTCTCCAGGCTGAACGCCCCATTTTGTGAACCCTCTCCCTCATAATTCATTCCACCTAATACTCTGAGAATAACCACTATTATTATTCAGCACGGCATGGACAATTGCAGTGACCCATGCTCCTTGTTCCTTTTGTCCTCCAATGCCATGGATAATTGATTTATTTGTTAATAGCTTTACTCTTTATCTAGATTATTTTAAAATGTAAGCCCTTCTTTTTTTCATAGAACCATGAAATGTCTGAAGTAGAATAAACATCAGACATTTAGTGCAGTCCTCATGGAAGAAATCCCTTTTAGAATATGCCTGACCAGGGGGAATCCAACCTCTGTTTGAAAGTTTTCAGTTGGAGATGGATCTAGACTAATCAGCTTCAGTGAATGTAAGGGGGAAATAACCCCAAACCTAATTATCTAACTCAGGGGTCCAACTTGAGTGGGAAAAGGTAGACAAGAGAAAGGAAAGGGAAGGAATCTGTCTCTTTTTAGTAATTCATTCATTCAACAAATATGTATTAAGTGCCTACTATGTGTTTTTAGTGCTGGGGATACAGAAATGAACAAAAGAGACAAAACCTGTCCATGAAACTTACCTTCTAGTGAAGATAGACAATAAATGGCAAAATTATACGAGTGTGTGTGTGTGTGTCTATATGTATTCTCGTGTTTGTGTGTGTGTCAGAGAGAAGACGTGGAGAAAATTAAGCAGGGCTACGAAGTGTGGCTCTCGGGGGTGGAGAAGGTTGCACTTTTAAATAGGTGGTCAGGGAGGGTCTTACTAAGAAGGTAACATTTAAGGAAAGATCTGACATTTTCCACCGTCTGTTTTTTCTATTTAAAGTTTTTCTATTTTAAATACCTGGGAGCTGAAATTTGGAAAATATTTTAAAAGCACTTAGACCCAGAGTTCTTCTTTTTACTACCCACCCACTCTACACCCCCCCCCCCTTGAGCATCCTACTAAAACCATCCAAGGTCAAGCCCACATCCTTCCACCCCGTATGTCAGTCAGTCAGTTAACACAGGCCCACTGTTGACAAACCCTGTACTGGATGCTGTGGAGTGTCCTTCTGAAGCCAGACAGCTTGTGCCCTCGTGTAACAGTTGAGGTGAAGGGGTTCCCATGTAAAAGGTGACCTTGTAACACTTACAGGGCAGCTTCAAGTCTATATGAGCTAAGCAAGTCCGTACATACTGAGGAAAAGCCAAAAAGAACAGGAAGGCAGGTAGGGCACGTCAGGAAGGCTTTCTGGGGAAGGTAACTTCCATCCAGGTAACGGTTCCATCCAGGTAACTTCCACCCAGGTTTGGTGGAAAGGGAGAGCCATGCATTGATTGAAGAGGGTGGGAGAGGGCAGCTTGAAGATGGGGGAGAAGTTCAAAGCCCCGATGAGCCCATTTGGCTTGGGAGAGTAGGTTGCTGACGAGCAGAGGAGCTCAGGCCAGGGCTTGAGGTCCACCTGCCTTGACGCTTCTCTGGTCTCCACCTTCAGATGTGTCACCCGTGGTGGCCGGCCTCATCGGGGCCTCCGTGCTGGTGGTGTGTGTCTCGGTGACCGTCTTTGTCTGGACGTGCTGCCATCAGCAGGCGGAGAAGAAGCACAAGAACCCCCCATACAAGTTTATCCATATGCTCAAGGGCATCAGCATCTACCCAGAGACCCTCAGCAACAAGAATAAAATCATCAAAGTGCGGAGAGACAAAGATGGCCCTGGGCGGGGAGGTGGACGAGGGAACCTGCTGGTGGACGCTGCCGAGGCCGGCCTGCTGGGCCGGGACAAGGGTCCCCGAGGGCCCAGCTCTGGAGCTTGTATGGACCAGCTACCCATCAAAGTGGACTATGGGGAAGAACTAAGGAGCCCGATGGCCAGCCTGACCCCTGGGGAGAGCAAAACTACTTCTCCATCCTCTCCAGAGGAGGACGTCATGCTAGGATCCCTCACCTTCTCGGTGGACTATAACTTCCCCAAAAAAGCCCTGGTGGTGACAATCCAGGAGGCCCACGGGCTGCCGGTGATGGATGACCAGACCCAGGGCTCTGACCCCTACATCAAAATGACCATCCTTCCCGACAAGCGGCACCGCGTGAAGACCAGAGTGTTGCGCAAGACCCTGGACCCAGTGTTTGACGAGACCTTCACCTTCTACGGCGTCCCGTACAGCCAGCTGCAGGATCTGCTGCTGCACTTCCTCGTCCTCAGCTTTGACCGCTTCTCGCGGGACGACGTCATCGGGGAGGTCATGGTGCCCTTGGCCGGGGTGGACCCCAGCACAGGCAAGGTCCAGCTGACCAGGGACATCATCAAAAGGAACATCCAGGTGAGGAGGAAGCGTGAGGTGGGGCGGGATGGTGGGTGGGGGCCACGAGATCTCAGGACGCATGGCAGGGAAGGGGATGGAATGGGTGGCAAAGAGGGGCTGTAGGAGGAAGCCCTCAGCCGTGGCCTGGCGGTGGTCTCCTCTAAGGAGCGCCTTCCTGGGGAGACGATGGGCAGGTGGCTCCTGAGATGCACTTAGTGGTGGGCACCCTGATGCTGTGCCCAGCTCCCGGGGAGCAGACTGGACCCCCAGTCATATCAAGGATATAGGGGCTCATTTCTTCTCCAAAACATGTCGTCCTCCAGCGAACTTATTTCTCACAGCTGAAAAATGGTGAAAAGAGTTCAGTGATTTTCCCCTCGGCTTCCCTTTCCAAGCCAAAGCTCCGGGTGTCATTCGCGTCACGTACTATACCTACGTCTTTGAATAACCATTTTATAAACGCTTTTTAATGCATCGCTTCACCTTCAAGCCTGTTCCCCAGGCCTGAAGCTTTGCCACAGACGCCAGGCCCCATTCCTCCCCGTTGGCATTAGAGGGGGCCTGAGAGCCCTCCCTCTGCCCTCCTCCCACGGCGCCAGCGCTGGGTCTTACGTTGTAACTTCAGGGGTGTAAGAAATGTACCCCCGTCCTCCACTAGTTCCTCTCCCACAAACGGGGAGGCAGTGTCCTTCTGTGCTGACGTGCTAGGGCCTCAGAGCTGGACTGCCTGGCTTCACGTCCCTGCTCACCCCCTTTCCAGCTGTGTGACATGGGTGAGGGACACTGCTAGGCTTGTTTCCCCATGTGTAATGGAGCTGTTAAGACTGCCTTCCCGACAGGGTTAGGAGGCTCAAATGACATAATACCCCGGGGCATATTATTGCCCTGGAGGGGCTTTTACTATAGTGGGAGAGAAAGACAGACAGTCTTGGCAGTTACCGTGCTGCGAGTGTGGTAGGAGCTTTGAAAGAAGGTGTAGACGTTTGGAACTCTCAGTTTCATTCTCTTTTCAGGAGAAAACATAAGTGGTTAATTGCAAGGGCTTGGAAGTCAGACCGAGTTTGAATCCACATGCCACCAGTCAGGTGACCTCGGGCAAGTGGCTTAGCTTCTGTCTCAGTTTCTTAAAGGAGTTAAGGAAGCTGATGGATTTACATCATCCCCTAGCACATAGGAAACCTTCCGTCAACTGTAACTACTGTTATTATTATTTCTATTTTTAATAACGTTTGACCCCTGGGAGATATGTGTCCTTTGAAGATGTCTGTATTTTGTTTTGACAAAGTAAAAGAAGATGGGGAGAACTGCATCAGTGGAGAAGCACATAGAAGGTTCAGGAAGGATGTCAGGGTCACTAGAAACAGCTGCCCATCTCCCAGGAAGGGCCCCGGCTGTAGGTGCCGTGCTCGCTCATCTCTTAATGCCTTTGCTGCCTGCAAGCCCACACTGGACTCAGTGGGGAGGCAAGAGCTAGGGATTGGACTAAAGAAGCTTCCAGACCAGCAGAGGGAAAGCGCCCAGTGCGCTCGCAGGTACAAGGTCTGTCCGCTGAAGAAGGCACCACACAGACACACCGAGATGGGGCAGGGGCCAGGGGCAATTCCCCCTGGAGGTGTGTTCTCACTTTCTCAGCGTTTCCAGAGGCGCCTGGCCCACTGCGGCCAGCTCCGCCCTCAGCACTGCTGCTGTCACATGGCTCTCAGCTCACCTCCCGGGGCCAAGGAAGCCCAGACATTCTGAAGAATATTAGAGGCGTTTGGTCAGGACATAAACACAGGCCCAACGCGGGGTCTAATAGACATCCTAGAGTCTTAACACAGCAGGGGTTCTCATAGCCTGGGGGGCAGAGGCCACGGGGCAGGGCAGGGCCACAAACCGCAGCCCCTGCTTTGTTGAACCCCCTCTGTCCGCTCTCCTCTCCCACCATCTCTTTTCCACAGGTTTCTGCCAGCCGCTCCTCCCCCCGCCCCCCCATTTCTAGGTTCCTCTTGGCAGTGGCTCCAGTGTTCCCCTCCCTGCCTTCATCCAGCTCTTCTCGCAGGGAGACCCTTTTCCAACACAGCCTTCCCTGTAGCCGCAACCTTGGTAAAGCTGCCAACTAGCCAGACTCCTCCCGAGTCTGATGCCCTCGCAGCCCAAGGCTGAGACGGAAGGATGGCTCTGTGCCAAGCTGCAGCTGGGAAGAGACGGCAAGGGAAGGGACTGATTTGGGCTGCGTACAAAAGAGCCTCGAATCCAGGACATGGCGTAGGGAGCACAGACAATGGCATTTGCTAAGCTGCCAGGGGCTCTTGGCAAGAGGCACATTTCTTTCCACTTTATTAACTCCCTTCGGGAGGGATAAGCCAGGGCTGGGCAACACCCCCGCTGGAAGAGGCCCCAGACAGGACACCGGAGCCTGTGCGGCCCCACTCCAGAGCCTTGCAGCCGCCCAGGCTTCCCCAGCCAGCGTCTTGGGCAGGGCCATGTCCCATCGGAGCCATGACTGTCATCTCCCCGTCACTCGTCCCTGTGATTCCCTAGCATGACAGCCTCCAAACATCTCCTGAGTCCTCCCTGCTTGGCCGAGAGTCCGCCCTTTCTGGATCTCCCCTTAGCTCATCAGTTAGAGCTGTTCCGGACTATTCCACACTCTGTGTCAGGCATCCCCTTATCATATGGGGCCAGATTATCTTCCTCCGAAGATTCCTGGGTGGCCACTGGTGAGACCTGCATTTCTCTAAGGAAGCCGCCCACTCCTCACTGCATTTCCTGGCCTGTAGCAGACAACACACGCTTGTCCTTTCCACTGGACAGGCCATTCCAGGTGAAGAAGCACAGGATTGGCCATCACTTCTGACTCTAACCAGTTCACTGCCTTCCTCCCGGCAAGCAATTATTATCTGTGGGCTCAGCCTCCCTCTAGGCTGGAGCGTGAAGCCTCCTGGGATGGCTTGTGAGAGCACTCTCAGCTCTTAGGAATATCCAAAAAGATGCAAGAAGCATTCAATCTTAACCCTTGATTACGAGTGCAAGAAGATCACAGCATAAACTCTTATCGAGATGCCCCAAATCTCCGAGCTGGACTTTGGGATTAGATTTTTTTTTTTTTCAATGGCAGCTTTTTTCCAAATATTTCCTTCAGATAGAAATTAAAGTGACTTTACATTCCCATAATAAATCCCCCACCAGGAGAAGGCAGGCGATACAGAGAGGGCTGGGGGATAAAGAAGAGACGGGGGGAAAGAAGTGATTTACAAAGTAGGTAATAAAGTGTTGCTCCACTTCTCCTAATTTCTGCAGGTCATTGTTTTCCAAACCTTTTCCTGTCTCTCCACTGCCAGATCTGGTGCTGCTGACCTGGGATGATGGTCATGGGAACGAGAGGATTCTTAAAATCTCAGATTTACGAGGGACCTTAGAGGTCATCCATTCTAGCCAAAGGGACTGAAAAGGGAGAAAGAAAAAGGAATGTCAAGTTTCCAGGAACAATAAAGAAGGTTGCTATGCATGAGTATTGGGGCGGATACAGGGGGGATGTGCTTGAACATTAAGGCTTTTGTTTCTTTTGTTTTCCCATGATTGTGATTTATGTGGATGGAGGTGGCCCTTAGCTGGACTTCCAGCCCCAATAACGGTTTATTGAGGATGTGTGCGTCCACCTAGTGCAAAAACTCTGGCCAGAAAATCACTCTGGAAGGGGCTCTGCTCATTAGAGGAAACCGAGAAATAGACTGCTCCCTCGCCAAGTGTTGCCTTCCTCTGAATGTCTCTAGGACCCCCGCTCCTTGCTCCTGGTCTGTTTTCCACTGAGGGAGGAGGATCCCGCCCTCTGAGCGCCAGGCCTCCCTGCTCTGTCAGGCATGGCTAACACCCTTGTCCCCTTCCTCCGCCTTTTGCTTCCCGGCCCCTCAGCAGGGCCTTTGCCTCACTAAGCAAGGGGCTGGGAAACAGAGCTCGCTCCCAGCCCGTGACAAAGAGCCATTGACAGTGATGCTTGGAGTGGGATTGGGTGGAACGAGAAGTGGGGGAGGTGAGGGGACGGACGTGAGACTCTGGTCTTCACTGCAGAATGGAATAGCATTCAGGTGGTGGTGTGGCTGCGGATGTGGGCATCACAGAGCGGCAGGCACTCTGCCCAGGGAAAATACCAAAGGCGAAGGGGGATCCGGTGGAGAACAGTTACCTGAGGAGCGATTTTAGGGGAGAAAAGTATTAAAAGGAGTCATCCGCGTCCTCTGAGTAGGGAAGGTGCGTGGGGGCTTAGAGGAGGAAGATTTGGCTGTAATGGATGATGTAGGAAACAGAGTTTTAGATAAATAATCGGGAAACCTAAAGCCTAGTCCTGCAGTCAATGTTATTTTTACAAGTTAAACCCTTCGTTTTTACGTCAAATCTTTTTGCCCCACCTATCCTCCTTCTGTATATAAAGTTAGAACCATAGCTACAGATTGCGTATTGAACACTTAGATACCAGTATTCAAGGGTGGCCTCAGACATAGACATCAGATCCAGTTAACATTTCATTATTTATGGAAATGAAGGGGAGCAGTGGCCCAAATAATCCATAGGTTCTTTCTCGCCCCGCGCTGTGTGCTGGGATTTTCTGTGACATGGAATTGTCCCCTCTGTGCACTGCCCCATGTGGCCGCCACCAGCCATATAAGGTTGTAGAGCCCTTGAAGTAGAGCTACTGTGACTGAAGAACTAAACTTTCGATTTTCTTTCATTTTCACAAATTAAAATTTAAATAGATGTGTGGAGCTAGTGGGTCCTGTATTGGATAGCTCAGTTCTGAATGTCTGGAAGGCATCTGATTTGCTTTGTCACAAGCAACACTTTCCTGCTGCCATTTGGCCGTGGCTCCTCCCAGAAGTGAGTCTACAGTCTCTGTGGTCTGATTCCCGTGGAAAGGAAGCCACCCCGCAGGGTCCTGGTTGGCACGGGCAAGCAGCCTGTCACTGTAAACTGGCTGAAGGTTCTTCCCATGGACCCAGTCAGGCACTGACAACATATATGTCCTGGGGAAGGGAAACCTGTGGAGCTTCACTCTGGCGTTGAAGAAAAGCCATGAAAATCTTTTTTTTAAATCTATTCTCTTTTGTACTTCAACTTCAAAAGCTAGAGGCTAAGTTTAAATTTTCTTCAGTCATGTTCTGTGCCTTACAAGAGACATTTCCACATGCTCCTGGTGTGAAATGGAACCTCGAGAAGTGTGTTAAGCCATGTGAAATATTATCAGAGTTCTTCCCTTGAGAGGACTTGAGGTTGATAAAGCATAGACTCAGGGTTTTTTCCCCCCTGTTTTTCACTAATGAGCTCGTTAAATTATTTACTACTGCACCAGACACACCTGAGCAGGTAGAACACGAGACTGCGAGCTTCTTGAGGAGAGGGTTCCTGATTGTCTAGCTTTGCATAGCTGCTGGCAGAGTGCCTGGCCCTTAGTAAGTGCATACAGGATAAGTCATTTTGGAGGGTATGTAAGGCTGGTGGTGAGAAGAGTCTATTTTTGCTCAATCTAAGAATTCCTGACGTAAGTGACATTTCGTTGAAGCTATAAAGACTATAAGGAATCAGATTTGATAGTCGGGGAATGAAGTTGTCCTAAATTTAACTTATTATATCCCCTACTTCCTGTTGTTTTCCTTATCCCAGCCCCAGCCCCACTTCCTAAGCTAGAAACTTGAGAAATAGCCCTGCATCTCTTCCCTCTCCCTCACACGGCCATCCAAGTAGCCACCAAACCTAGAAAACCCTGACGACTCTTCCTGAGACACAGCTCCCCTCCGTCCATCTCCTCTGCTCTAGCCCCGGTTCCAGGCCTCCCCGTAGCTGCCTGAGCCTTGCAGCAGCCCCTCCACTGAGCTTTCTGACTTTGACCTTTGTCCACTGCAGTTCACTCTCCAGCTTTCACGACAATCATATTATTACTAAGATGGTAACAACCACGACGGTCACTTTGTCACTCGTGTGCTGACAGACCTCCTCTGGACTGGGCTGACTCTGCTGCTTGTTCCAGTGTCCCCACGGCCCTTCAGCCTCCCCTCGCCCCCCCCCGCTCCCCCCACCGCAGGTTCCGGGCACATCCCTCTGGCCAGGCACCCCAATACCAGGCACACGGCCCCTCCCCCTCGCCCTTCCCTGAACACCACGTACCCCTTCAGGACCCAGTGCCTTTGTCCCGGCCATCCCCACCACTCCGCCGGCCATGACCGCCCCCCCTGCCTGTTGTCTCACGGTCCCTCACTCACCCTTCATAAACTCATCCCAGACGTCAGCTGGCAGAGCCTGCCCAGGGCCTCCCGGCAGCACTTAGACAGGCTTGTTCCTTTTCGGCCTAGTTCACGTTTGCTCACATCTCTGTCTCTTCTACCCTCGGGAGTCCTGTCAGCGCTGGCTGCCCCACCCCGGGCATGGAGTAAGTATCCAAATGTTTAAAATGTTCTCGGAGGACTAGAGGTTTTTCATGCTCAAAATAGGGCCTCGATGAAACTTAGAGACGGGAGACAAAGACGTGGGCGGAGGGCGGGAGCCAGCCGGGCTGAGGAAGACGTGAAGTGCGCACGATACAGGGTGGCTGGTCACCCTGGGAAATGGAGGGACAGGCTCCAGAAAGTTCAGGGACTCGCCCACGGCCAGGTGATGCGAACGTGGCAAGGTTGACTCAGACCCACATTTCCAACCTCCCACGGGACAGTCTTCAAAGCGTTTTTATCACAAGAACCAAGTGAGAGAATAAGAGAGAATGTACTCGTCGGGCGGACCATGGCATTTTACACAGGTTAACTTCCCGAATCTTCTTCCTAAGCCCGTGCGTTGCATAGTTTTTATCTCCATTTTATAGATGAGAAACCAAAGTACAGCGTTGTCAGGGACTTGTGCTGGGTCATACAGGTGACAAGTGGCAGCAGGACGTGAATCCAGACCAGGCTGGGCTGTCTGTCCATGCAAATGGTTTCATGTAGTGTCACCACCCGCATTAGCACACCTCCCTCCCTGTTCAGTGCGACGGTAACAGCTTTACACGACGGGCACCTGCTGAGCTGAGCGGCCTTCTCCCCACGCTCCCTCTCGGGGCTGCTCTTCCCTGCCCTCCGCCCGGGCCTGCGCCTGCTGGGTTCTCACCTGTTGCTTCTTCTCCACAGAAGTGCATTAGCAGAGGGGAGCTCCAGGTGTCTCTGTCCTATCAGCCCGTGGCCCAGAGAATGACAGTGGTGGTCCTCAAAGCCAGACACTTGCCGAAGATGGATATCACCGGCCTCTCAGGTAGCAGCTATTTACTCCAACCTATTTCTAACCTTCGGAACAGACCCTGCCTCCTGCCCGTGACCCAGACACGCCCCCACGTTTCAGGCCCCTCCCGCCTTTCACGCTGCACCTGTCCGTCTCTCTGCCCCTCTTCCTGACGAATATCTAGGTTATAGACTTTCTTAGCCAGGGAGGTGCTTTGGGTGAGCAAATGGGGTCGTTACCTTCGGCGAGGTACCCTAAATGGCATCCTGCCTGGTGCCGGGCCCTCCCTGCTCCAGGTGAGACGTCTCAAAAGGGCTGCAGGCAATTGTTAGTCTCTGTGTCCTTGAAAGCGCTTCCCGGTGGCATGGGGTTTCTTCAAACCTGACTCGAGGAGGTTATTCTCTTCTCTTGGTTCCCCGGGGCCCTCGTCCAGGCGGGCGGACTGAAACCCAGCCAGCGTGCATGTTTGTGCCATCACCCAAAACCACGTGGGGGTGGCCACCAAAGAGACAGACAGGATCCCCCCCTTCCAACACTAGACCACATCTCCTAAGAGAGGACCGTGTCATAGGCCTGTCTCCCTTTTTCTTATCTCTTTGGGGGACCCAGATCCTTATGTCAAGGTGAACGTCTACTACGGCAGAAAGCGCATCGCCAAGAAGAAAACCCATGTCAAGAAGTGCACTTTGAACCCCGTCTTCAATGAGTCTTTCATCTATGACATCCCCACTGACCTCCTGCCCGACATCAGCATTGAGTTTCTCGTCATCGACTTTGATCGCACCACCAAGAACGAGGTGGTGGGGAGGCTGATCCTGGGGGCGCACAGCGGCACCGCCAGTGGTGCCGAACACTGGAGAGAGGTCTGCGAAAGCCCCCGCAAACCTGTGGCCAAGTGGCACAGTCTGAGCGAGTACTGATCCTGTGCCCCTCACCGCTCCCCCCGGGGCCGGGCTGGGCAGGGACGTGGCGGGGAGAGGGGTGACAGAGAGAAGTGGACTCGAGACCTCATTTTAGTTGTAGAAGAAAATTTCGTACAAAACAAAACCCCACAAAGAACATCCCACATGACCACAGCTGCAGATCAGTTCTTAGCGATGATGATTTTTCTCCTTTGCAAGGCACTAGAAATTCTTTTTTTTTTTTTAATGGGGGAAAAAAAAGAGAGGGAAAGACCTCTACAAGTCTATATATAACAATGTAACCTTATACTTGCATGTCTAATACAAACTGAAGAAAGTAGCCTAACTGCCAATATCAAGTTACAGATTTTAACCCATGAAAATTGTGTTTTGTGCCGACTTGTATTTGCTGATGACCTGAAATTGGCCTCTTTTTATTGGGCTTCTCTGGAGTTACTCTCACTCCTCACCTCTGCAAAAGAGTATTTTGCTCTTGTAAGACCTCACGTGTACATCATCACCACCTCCTCTCCCTATTACCTCTTACTTCTCCACTCTTGGAGCTCAAGGTCCACAGGTCCGTTAGCCAGGCAAGAAACAAAGGTGGGATGGATTAGACAGCATGTGTGGGAGAAAGGGTTTCTGAAAAATGGGGTGTTTTCGCCATCGGAGCTCCTGCTATGAAGGGGTAGACGGCAGTCTGTGGTTAGATTGTGATAAAGCGCATGGGCCCATCCGACTTAGGAGGTAGAGCTGGGTTCACAAAACAAGATGACTTCTCCAAAAAGAGCTTTGGAGACTTCCAACTCAGCGGTAGGACAGTTCCAACAAACAGCCCCGCTGATCCCAAACGCTCTTTGCAGGTATGAGGACGAAGAGAGAAGTGAGATGACTGTGACCCCCACCCCTCCCTTTGCATCTCTGTATGGAGGGCGACAGCCATTCCTTGGTCGATGGGTTAGAAATCATCAGAGGTTTGAAAGATTAACTTGGCCTTTGTTTTTCCAGAAATGCGACTCTTGAGAAGCTTTAGTGTCTTCTCAGGTAGCTTAGATGTGATCAGTTTTGCTTCAGAAGGCAACGGGCCTTCCTTCAAAGATTCTTCTCCTTAAAATTTTCAGTAATGGCTCTTAAAAATAACAGTGTGACGCCACGAGTCATTCATGGTGACTTGGATTCTTTCAGGATGTCCTTTCCCTCAAAACAAAGTGCTTGGTTCTCGGAACTTCCGGGCCTCACAACAAGGTGGAGGGAAGGGGGAACCACAGGGTTCTATGCTCGTCCTGGAGACATCGCACACCCTGCGGGGATGAGACGTCAGCCTCCTTACCCCTCGTCCAGCCATGGATCTAAGGCTGACGCTTCAGGTGGCAGAGACTTAAGTCACTGACGATAAGGAAACTTGGGTAGGCAGGAGATATTTTTGCCAGCCCGGAGAGGAACTCAGATAAGCAGCACCTTGAAGCAAGGCCTGAGAGATTAGCTGAGGTGGAAGATCCACTCCCATGCCCGAACCCCACTTTCTAACTTGCTTCTGAAACGGGGGTTGAAAATCTGGGTCTCCGTGGCGGGAGTGGGTGTTGCCTGGATGTGCCCTTAGCTTTTGTGGATTTGAAATCAATCTGCACCAACCTCACCCCTGCCCCAGCCCCCAATCCTTTCGTTGTGTTTCGAAGCCTGGATTCTTGACAGTGCAGAGTGGTATGAGCGGGCACGAAGCCCAAGCTCTGTCCTTGTCCCTGTCAGCCCCCACCCCCCACAATCCGACTCTGTCTCTCACCATCCGTTGGGTTCCCACCACCAGTACTCTGTGGAATGTAAATACTGTATCATATGTAGAAGAAATTAATTTTCCTTTTCTAAAAATGCATTTTGAGAGGGTTTACTGTACATCTGACAGGAGCACTCTGAAGCCCCATTAGGAAAGAATTTCAACGGTTCCTCTTCATCGCCTTAATGTCTAAAGATCAGAAATCGCTGAGCAACTGCTTTCGCTTCCTTCCCAGAGACAATGCTAAAGCAACAGGTGGAGCCAGCCCGGTGGTGGTCGCCCCGCTGTGTGTGCCTCTGAGCTCCTCCTGGCGGAAGTCTGGGAATAGCCGCAGCCCGCTCCTCTGCCCCCCACCTCCTTGTAGCTTTATTCCTGGCATTCTTTGGGTCTACTGCGCACTGGGTGGTGACAGGGGAGGAACCAGTAGTTCTGGAGCCTGACAGCTGCCTCGGTGTCTTTCCCAGAAAAAGGCCAAGAGGCAGACAGTACAGGGTCCCTCCCTCCTACCTCAGGCCTGACCCATCGTGCCCTTGACCTTGCTGCCCCAAAGTTTCTTAGCTGACCTTGACTTTCACATTCATCCCTCCCAGACCTAGCTGGTAACGGTGGAGGAGGAATGCCCCCTCCTAAGAGTCAGTAGAAAGACAAGAGACTCACGTCCTAGCTTTTGCACAAGGCACTCCTGGTCAGGAAGGGTTAGGGAATGGTCACTTCTGATTTTCCAAAAGTCAGTCCTTCTGTCCTGTCTTGTTTCCTTTGGGAAGACAAGAGTTTTTCTTAATAACAGAAGTCCCTTTATGAGTTATTTCTTCTTTCGGTTCTCCGTGGAGCACGGCCAAGACACACATGTTTATGTGCTCTAGGTGTGAAAACAGAACTGGTTTGGGGGACAGGGGCGCCTGCTCAGGAGAGGGGACAGTGCAAGTCCGTCTTGGAAGGCTTTTCTTATGGCCATGATAGTGACACATCCCTCACTCTGCTCCTTCTCCAGTGTGGTCGTCTTTCTTTACCTTGTGTCTTCTCTTGTGAAAAGGAAACTCAAAAATAAAATAAACATGTCAAATTAAAGAAGAAAAACCTGAAAAAGCTAACATGAATTGTGTGAACTCGCGTAACGCTGTATCGCTAACCTACGATATGTAATGCTATCCTGTATGTTGAATTTGTAAACGCACCACACAACTGCAAAATAAAAGCCGACTGACATTAAAGACAGAGTGACGTCAGCGTGGTTCTCTTGGAAGCTGGATGGCTGTGAAATTAACACTTGGACTCCAAGGGGACGTTCTAGGGCGTTTTCTCCAAGTGTGGGCCTGCAACCACCTGGTTCAGAATCGTCCGCGGGGAGCACTTGTTAAAACAATGCAGATTCCAGGCTCCCGTCCTAAAGCCCCTCACTGGGTAGGCGACTTGGTTTGCTGCTTGTTCTAGTCCTTTTTCTAGTCTATTTTCCTCTCAAAACGTCATTCGTAAGATCCTAACCACCAGACGGAGAGATGATGTTTTTTAGCACCCCAGTAATTGGACATATTTATTCCAAGAAGCAAGGCTGAGACCGGCTGATTCTGCTCTCACACATCAGCCAACAACTACGTGTTAAGTGTCCGCCAGGTGCCACATACTGTGGGTACAATACAGGGGACAAGCATTCGTCGCATAATCACTAATAAATGTGTCATTACCAACCAAGAAATGCTCTGAAAGAAAAGGCACAGCGCTGAATCCCGCGGTCTGGGGCCAAGGCATGGGGTGACGTGAGCACTGCCCACTGATCCTTGTGGATTTCCCTGGCTGCCTGAAGGCCTGGAACGGTGCCCTCTCCACGTTTTCTGTTCTGGGTAAACGATCCCCCCAGAGTGTGTGCTAGAGATGGAGAGAAAGGAAGTGGGAGGAAAAGTCCCTGCTTTTTTTTTTTTTAAGTTTCAGTGAAGGAACTAAAAAACATTTTTAAATGACAAAACTAATATAAGAAGCGTATCATAGGACAATTAGAAAAAAATCGTCAAGATTCCAAAACCTTAACAAACGTTTTGTCTCCCAGTCTTATTTCCTGTGCATTTTCTCCTGATCCGTCACTCAGGATCATGGCAGAAAACATGCAAAATACAGCACATGTTCGTAGAAACAGGAAAAGTCCAGCTACAGACAGAGATGACTCATTTGGGCACAGCTCCTTCCAATTTGTTTTAACTAGCTTAGGATTGCAATCATGGCACGCATGGAGCTTTATAGATTCCTTTTTTCTAGGTGACAGTCTTGACAAGTAACATGATGGTATAACAAAATGACAGTAAGAGAATCTCGGCATTCGGGATGCTTTTGGCTACAATTAACAGGAAACCAAATTTGAATTGGCTTAAACACGATGACAGTGCATTGGTTCACCCAACTACAAGTCAAAGGTGGGCAGGCTTTGGAGCTGACTCCAGCAGAAGGTCACTGAAACTATCAGGGACCCAGGTTTTTTCTGTGGGCCCATCTGATGTTCAGTATTAGCGTTATCCCAAGGCTTTCCTGATGTTTCTAGAACCCCTTCCACGGCTCCATGCATCCTCATTCATTTTCAGGAGGAGAGAGGAGATTGCTTCAGCACACCTCCCAGAAAAATAAGGCAAGCCACCCCGAGGCCTCTAGCAATTCTCTCCTCTAATCCTGCTGGTCCAAACTGTCCCCTCGGCATTTCTGAACCAATCACAGGCAAGGAGGATGGGATTACCTTTGCCATTGCCCTGGAACTGAGTATGGGAAAGAGGTGGATTCTCGAATAAAATCATTTTTTCTGGAAGGAGAAATGGTCACCGGGTGGGCACCCGAGAGAGAACACACACAGTTTTCTGCAGGACCTCTCACTCTAAGTATTTTCTCCTGGGATCTTACGACACACTCTCCAAGGAGCGTTGCCAGCCTAGTAAGTGCCCCACATCCTGATTTTACCCCCCGCCCCCCATGCCGTGTGGGTTGAGAAGACAAACAGTCTAGTGCTTATGTCCCCTCTTTGGGAAGGCTGAGAACGTCATTTGTAATCAGCAGAGCTTTTATAAGACAGTAACCCAGAGACCATCCCAAGGGCCTAACATGGTACTGGGTGAAATACCACCTCTGAGCCCCTCTGGGACGCTCAGAACTCTGCTTGGAGCTCAGAAACAAGCCCCTGCAGGAGGCCGTAAGGCTTCACGGGCCCAGGAAGAGATGTGCTCCCAGAACAGCCTGGATAAAAGCCTGGGAACTCATTAACTGCTCTGGTGTTCAGGCCTGGGGGGCTGGTAATTCTCCTTACCTGGGATAGTGAGCGTCAATCTAATTACAAAGCTCTAACGGGCCCCTAAAGAACGATGCGTTTTCTTTTTAATGATAATAGCAAAAGTGGCTAACATGACTGAATGTTTAGGTGTCCTGGCCACTGTTTTAAGCACTTTATACATTTGGAACTCATTTAGTCCTTCCAACAACCTTGTTGGATATGTGCTATTATTATTATTCCCATTTAACAGGTGAGGAAACTGAAGTCCAGAGTTTCAATAACTTGTTCCAAGTTCCACGGCTCATAAGCGTGGAGCCTGGATTAGCAGCCTGGCTTTTTCTCTACCATCTGTATTTTCCTACCGTCACTGCTGACCGGGTGGAGACTTCAAAGAAAGCCACAGAAAGAGCCCAGTGGGAACTGACGCACCTTTGAATGTGCTCGTGACCTTAACTGTAAGGTCCTCAAGAATGTGGCAGAGGGTCACCTGCAGTGGCATGAACCTGGGCACTTGCATGGTTTCCACTCCCTCCCACCAGATTCCACGCTAACATGTAACGACCGTTAGCAAGCGACTGACACTCTGCATGTCCCTTACCCCTGCGCTCTCTTCTGCCCTTTGGTCCAAATCTCCCATGAGACTTTGCACGTTAGAATTAGAGATGCCCCGAGAACTGTGTGCTTGTCTGTTTAGTCACTGGGGACTGCCCAACACCGAACACAAGCCTGGCCTGTGGCAGACTCTTCGTGAAAACTTGTTGGATGAAGGCAGACAGGCCGGCAGCAAAATATGTACCATCTAGGATGCAGGCAAACTCACAAAGGCTTAGCTTCCCCTTCTCCTTGGAGGCCGAGTCGGGGAGTTTCAGAAGTTGGGTCTGAAGTGGTTTCTGTTACTGTGTTTTTGGTGGTGGTCAGTGTGTAGTAGCCAGTCAAACCCACGTATTCTCGAGAAGTCTAAGGATATGAAAGAAAGAGTGGCCACAGTTTGGGGTGGGACTGTGTTATTTCTGACCAAACTGACATGCAGACACTTTCCCGCCAGCCGTTTGGTGTGGATTGCCCTGTCCCTGAGCCCGTCCCTGCACTCACCTTCATGTAAAGCATGCCTCCACTTCTCCCTCACCTCCACGCTCCACTGCAGGGGATCCAGGGAGAGCATCTAGTGGGGGTGTTTTGGGAGCGAAAGGTTTTTCTCCTGGCTCACAGCAAACTGTAATAAACGCTAGCAATAACCAGCTTTGGGACAGGCAGGAAATGACACGTCCACACCCCAGCAGCTTTTGTTCAAAAAGCTGGGTGACTTCATGACATGGTCATGTGTGCTGTGGAATGTACACACTGAACCAAAAGCTGCTCCTCAAGGTTTGTTGCTTGTTTGTTTGTTTGTTAAGCAAGGTTAAAACGTCCAGTCCTTTTTGTCTACGGGCCAACTCGTGCTCAAAAGTTGATTGGCAGTTTCAGAACGCCCCCAACACGAAGACCTCCCCGCCCTTTGTCCTGTAAGTTTTTCTTGCTTGTCCTGTCCAATCCCGTCTCCTTACCTGTGCACTATCAGAGCCTTTTTTGTTGCTTCCTCCCAGGTGTACATCCACTGACTTTCCCACCTTGTGAATAACAGCCCGTCACTGCTTTCCACGGCCCCCGGGTCCAGCTCAGTGACTCCTAGTCATCCAGGGCCGGCTGCATGGCTGTGGCAGAACCACCTGGGGGTGGGGGGGGTTCTGTTTTTACAGATTCCTGGGTCCTACCAGAGAGCCATCAAATCAACATTTCCACAGGCTGAGAAAAGGAGAAAAAAACCGAAATGGCTCTCCAGCTGTTTCTGATGCAGAATCACCAGGTATTTGGGACCTGTGCTCGCGACGGACCGGCCTCCCTGGCTTTCCACCCCCAGCCCGGCCCTGCTGGCCTCTGGCTGTACCCCAGCCCTCACGTCACGTGATCCGGTCTGGACTTTCCGCCCTCAAGGCCTGTGTCGGAGTTGTCCTCTGCACAGTGCTGGCTTTTCTGTTGCTCCCTGTCGCACTGCTCCTCCTCCTGAGACACCTAATGGGCTAACCCCACCTACCAAGTTAATCCTAGACCTTGCCAAGTGTTGTTTTGGTCAATGTAATGTCGGTTTTTATGTGGCCTCGTCTTCCCAATCAGCTGGAACCCCCCAGGAGCAGAAAGGACGTGCTGGGGGTCTTCCGTTAGGTCAGCTAGTGCATTTCAGCTGAAGGAAGCTGTCCACACCCCAGCTCTGGCCATCCGGACATGGGACAGTCAACTGACCGCTGACCACAAGTCCTAAAGATCCATCCTGGGGCCTCCAGGCCATACTTGGTCCCGTGTTCCTGACAGTGAGGCCAGACAGGCGGCACGTCAGTTCCACGCGATGCATACGGGTCTTTCTGCAGACAAGCGCTAAGGCAGCTCTAGCTTTCCTCACCGACGAGGGTGCGGTCCAGCCAAACAGGCCAAGAGCACACACACCCTGGAAACAGCTAAGCAATAAACCAAGGAGGAACAGCAGCAGACTCATCTCCCAACTTTCTCGGAAAAACACTTGTCGAAACTTCTGAGTAAAATACAAACACAGTGGCTATTTCCTTGTTTTCTTCTAACTCACGCTCTACCTACCTGTGTCACAGCGCTTCTGAGCAGGCAGAAAAGGGAGAAAGACAAGACGGGTGTGTGCAGTGACATCACTGAGAGGTATTTTGAGAACAAGGTGAATGATCCCTTAGTCAGAGGACGAGGCTCTCTCTCCAACTAGCTCCCTGCACGGTGCCACCTAAGTTCAGTTCCAGCTGAGCTGGTCAAACGGGGGAGGAATAATCTGAAAAAAGATTTTAATTCAAAGGTGAACAAATCCAGGTTTACTGCAAACCCAACATTCGCAGTATTGGACCAAGAACGCCATTAGCTTGTGGAACTCCCAAGTGCCCTCCGTCTCACCCTTCTCGAGACTGAGCTTGGAAAAGCTGCAACCCTAGCCATTACTTGTCAGCTGCTTATATAAGAAAATAATTTTTTAAAGAAAATATGCAGTAGAGAAGCAGGAATGAGGAGAAACTTCAGAAGTTACATCTCTTTGATCTGATCTCTTTATTTTTCCCTTCAGGTTAAATTCAGGCTCTCTTCACTCTCCCCCCTGTCCGGCCATACTAATTCTGAGTTCCTGTGACATTCCCTGCTTGGAGCACATAACGTACTGTGTTAAGACTGCGCTCTCATGGTTTTGTCTCTGCATTTCACCAGAGCAGGGGTATTTTATGTTCCTTGGAATCCCTCACGGCCCTTAAAAACAGCACGTGGTTCCACCGCCTTTCCTGACAGACGTTAAGCAGAAAATGGAGTGCCGGGCCCTCGGGACCCGTTTCAATAGTGGGCCACACGGACAGTTCCTGCGCCACTTGGTAACTGTTAAATAACGAAATACACGCCTTAGTGTCCAAACTAAGTCTTCTCCACAACACGGAGACCCATTCAGCCTAGTGGAGATACCAGCAACCACCTCCAATTTCACTCCTCACTCTCACACTTAGTTTACGTCCTTGAAACGACTTTAACCCTGGCCCAGCTGGCAAAGGTGCCAGCACCTTCAGGGTGCTTCTCCTGTCTCCCTACCCAAGACGTAATCTCTCCGAATGAAGGGGCATTCCATGACATGCTCCCGAGCACGTGACACTAGTGTTCTAGAACTCATGCGCTTAGCATGTTTTTGAATACTTCCCAGTGTGGGGACAGAGCCAGGAGTGCAGTTTCCAGGCTCTCGGCCTCACGTGGAAAGGTGCTGGCTCAGGTAGTAAATGGCCATCAACTGTGACTGCATGACCATTAGCTGTAACCAGTGAGCCACTGGCCACTAATTGCTGTGGCTACACTAGCAGCAAATGGAGGCTAGCAAGATGGTGGCTGAGCTAGTAAGCGGCCGAGTGTGGATTGCGGATAGTGTGGCTCCTGCTTCCTGTGTCTCCAACCCAGCCGCCAGCGAGACTATAGTGGTGTGACTCCCCTACCTATGGTTCCGTGGGTGTTCCTTTTTGGCCTCGCCATGTCCTGCATGCTTATGTGGAGAGCGGGACCGGAGACCCCACATGACACCTTTCATGACAAATGGCACAGCGAGCAGGGTCTCCTGCATGACACCAGAATATAAAATCTCACGGTATCCAATGTTTTTCTTAAAATGACCCCTTACAATGATTCCGAACATTTCTCCCCACACATCGGGACGTAAAGGAGAAGGCCAACAGGTGGTTTCGGAGTTCTGTATTGCATCACACAAACTGTCTTCATATACAAGGGCGTCAGTGGAAACATGTCCTCCGCACACACCCCAGTAGACCAGTAACTGCTAACATATCAAGAAGGTAAAACACAGGTCCCTTTCTGAATCCCAAACACCTGATTCTAGACACTAGCGTCTAAATTTGTAACTTACCCATCTGCCCTGGACGTGAATAGTTCCCGTGCTTTTGAACTTGTCCCTGAATTTTTCTCCTCCAAGTTCCAGGCAGTAATTGACTGTAATGCCCTCAAATTGGATAAAGCTGACTATTTAGAACTTATCAATTACGGACACTGTGTGATTCCTAAGAGACCTCTGACTCACACACATCGTATGCGTCAGACTATTTAGCACCACGAAGAGAAGTCTCAATCCCAACTGAAGGGCTCATGAGTCCAACAGTCAGACAGATAACAGTGATAGTCTTAACAACACTGATTTCTTATTGTCCTTCTGTACAATACAAATTCTCTCCGGCCTAACAGACTTTCCCTTCCGACAATGCTCTGCTACCTGGACTATCCCGAATAGTTATACAGCTGTCAAGTTCTTGCCGATGAAAGCCACAGGTCACTAGGTCATCAGTCACGCGAGCTAAGGCATCACACTTAGAAGGCTTAATGCTGGTTTAAACGTGGTGAAATCCAGAATTGCGCTGTATTTCTTTTCTACCTTCATGCTTCTCCAAAGTGCTACGGTTCAGTAAGATTTCTGTCCTGCACATTTTCAAATTCCAGGTCTTTCACTTTTGGATGGCTTGAGTACCATAAAACATGACTCATTTGTAGCAAAAACATTTCCAGGCATTTTAAAAGAAACCACCAGTCAGCTGAAAAAGTCACAGCCAGCACTTTTCTTTAAACCTGCAACATCTGCCATTGACTGGACGGGAGAACCCAACGACCCTGTCCTGCCCGTAATAAAAACGGAAAACAGTAAGCTGAGCTGTGTGCTTTCTAAGAGGCATCACACAGTCACGTTCTGAGTTGAAAGTGGATACAAACACCGCTCAGTGGCATGGAATGTTCGGCATAAGTGACATTGCTCTGAGCACTTTTGCACTTCACCTCCGCACAGGACTCGGGTGTCAAAATCATCCTGATTCTAAGAGAGAACTCACCACCAACACTACAGCTGTTTCTTCCTGGACGACAGTCTGTCAGCTCTGCACAGGCTGTGGAAGTGCTGTTCTCTCAGGCTGAGCTGTCAAGCTTCAGACAACCCTGGGGTGAATTCAGCTGGGTCCTCGCAAAGAAATCTTCAATGAGGAACTCGCCGCATGGGGGTTTTAAAGCCTCACGATGGGCTCATTACACAGAAACGCCACAGGCTTTCTTAGAGCACTGAGGCTTGTGCCAGCAACACAATTCTACTCAGACTCCTGATGTCTCTTCTGCCTGGAAAACGCCATCAGTCTGATGAAGGGCCTAAAGCAGATGGCCAGGCCCAGCTCTTCTGGAGAGCGCGGGGAGGCTAAGGGAAAGCACTAGAAGCTATGAATGTATTGCTGGGTGCACCTCGGGGAAAACAAGCCTGTCCAGGCGATGGCTTTCCCAAGCAGGGATTTAGATGAAGCAAGGTTAGCAATCCAGGAATGGTTCCCACAGCGTTAGCCTCTGAAGGTAAAGGAAGGCCAAACCCTGAAAGCAGTAAAACAACATCCTATGAGGAGCCTTCACTGCAAGTCGTACGCTCCTGTTTGTTGTCACCCATCCCAGCACGTTTCTTACAGAAGCCCGGTGGCGCTGGGGACGCCGTCCTGACCCTGCCCTCTTTCTAGCCCAGCTCCTATGAACTCCGGCCCGATCCCCCCAATCTCGTCCCTCCACTGTCTGTACAGGACTCAGTCCCACAGCTAGCTGCTGGGCGTCAGCACCGCTCTCTTTGGCACCAGTTTCTCTGTGTGGATTTTGTGATGTCTCCAGGAGGCACAGTGTGCAGAAGACGGAGGTCCTTCTCGGGGACAGTCCCAGGAAACCGAAGTTGAAGGGGGAGGCGGGGCCATGCACTCCTCTGGAGAGCTCATGGTGCACGCGGCCCCCTGGGGCCTGACAACGTACATTAATTCATTCATTACCATCAGCAACAGAACCCGACACGTGGGTAGATCAAATTCTAATGTGACAATTCAAAAGCAGACAGTGGTCCACTGGGTTAATAAATCAGAATTAGCTAAGAGACAATATTTCAAATACCACATCGTGAAAACTCCTAGGAGGCACGTCCCCTTCATCAGTTACTTTAAAAACAACAGTCGTAACAGGAGAAAGGGCAAGGACCCGGCTCACGAAAGCACGTGCTGGACCCCTCTGACCAAGCACTGCAGTCCACAGGTGACGCCTCGCCACCTCAGGTGACAGAATCTTTCTTCTTCCGGAATGGTGACTTCAGCCTCTTCCAGACACTGCTTTTGGGTTTCGATTTTTTCTCCATGGCCAGTACTGCCTCCTTTTCCTTCCTGCGTATCTCGCGGACCAGGGCATGAAACACGTCGTCAATGTAATAGCGGTACGCAGCAGACGTCTCAAAGAACGGACAGCTGAATTCTCGGGCCAGAGCCAGCCCTTCCTCCTTGGTGACCTTTACAAATGGAACCGTGAGAAAATTTGTAATGGCACCGGAGGAAACAATTACAATGACCCACAGGGGAAGGGGACACCTGGACAGGGGGAAAACACCTCCAAATGCTCAGCACTGAGGGGTGCCTGGAGCAGTGGGGGGGGCAGGGCTACACAAATTCTGAGATTTCTTCTGCCTTCGAATTAGGTGAATCTATTTCTACTCTGTTTCGAAGACAGCGCTTTGGAACAGGGAACAGTTAGAGATACCAATTTTCTTCATACTTTTCATTTTAAGAAAGTAAAATGCAAGGCAGAGAGAGCTATACTTAAAAAACCACGATCCTGAAAACTCGAAGGAACCCAAAATCGATATATCCAACTATGGATGTCCCACAACTTCTCCCACTTTCGGACATTTAGCCTTTTCCTAAGTTTTGGCTACCATAAAGAGCCTGGCAGTGAACGTTTTATATCTAGATCGCTGAAGAGATTTTTCGAATGAGGATTAACTGAGAAGCATTATGAATTGAACTACTGTCAAACTACTTCCAAGGAGTCTGGACCACTCACTGCTTCCGCCAGTCGTCCCGAACGTGCCCTCTGGCTCCAGAAACTCTGCACCAAGCAGCAAGGCCCTAGACAGAGTGTCACTTACCCAAAATCCTCTACACTTTCTCTTATTCTCCCCTCCCAGGGCTCCTAACCCTCACCTCTGGAAGTATCTCTGGAAGTCTAATTTCAGTTTCTTCTCATGCGACACAAACAGATTTGTTTCTGAGGTTTTAGGGACTGACCATTCCACGATCCTTCATTGAACACAAGTCCTACTTGTCATCTAATTACTATCCGGTAGCTTTCGTCCGACAAACTGATTCCCAAAATCCCGATTTTATCTAAAATCATAGCACACCAGTGCATAGAGGGAAGTCTTCGTCTTCCAGGTTAGGGTGAAGCTAATTTTGAATTTTTATTTTAAGACAGAGGAATCTATAAACCGAAATAAAAATGACTAAACCCACCAGAGTCCAGGCGGCCTTTTCAGCTCTGCCCTCACCTGTCTCAGCAGCTTCAGATCAGACTTGTTTCCCACAAGAACCACCGGTGTGTCATCCGTACGGCGAACGCGATAAATGAGCTGCTTAAACTCCCGAACTTCATGGAAACTTCGACGGTCAGTGATGGAGTAACAGATGATAAACCCTTCTCCGGCCCTCATGTACTGATCCCGCATGGCCGTGAACTCTGCCTAGAGGAGACAGGAGTCATCAATGGTCTGATGCCCCCCAGAACGGCGTCCATGTTAGCGCTTTATTTCGGGTTAAAGAAGAGAGGCGCTGATTACCTGCTATCCTGAGTCAGGGTGCATGAAAAATCAAAAGACATGAACTAGTGACCTTCTCCGCACGAGCCCTCCCCTCCCCTTTACCACAGTGAGAAGACCCTGCCTGACTCATAGCATTCGGGGGTTGGGTACCTGTCCAGCCGTGTCCAAAATGTCCAGATTGGCAGGCTCGTCATCAATACGGATCCGGATTTTATAAGCATCTTCTACAAGAAGGAAGGAAGGTGTACTGTAAACCCACAAGCAATGAATATGCGACCTTACTTTAAAATCCGTCTAATGGAAAATCAGGTTACACCAATGTTCTTTAAGGGCCCTCCTTTTCTCAGGAAAAATACTAAACCTATTGAGATGCATAAATCGGGTCTTCAACTAAGGTTTTATTTTGTTTTTCCACATAAGCCATGATGTAAGTTTATTCATAGCTTAAGTTTATAAGACTTCACCCACAATTCTAAGCTAAAAAAGGTTTCTGAGAGATTATCTTACTGATTTTTTTTTTCTGGTTTTTTAAAAATATTAGGCGAGAAAAGTAACTGCACCATTTATTTACTAAACAGTTATTACATGCCAGACATTATACTAAGTAATTTATATACGTTAACTCATTCAATACTCACAATAATCCAGTGAGGGAGGAATTAGTATCTCCACTTTACAGATAAGGAAAATTAAAACATTAATACGTCTTCCCCATAGCTAACTAATAACATACCCAGAATTAAATTACATAGTTAATGATATAGCCAGAATTAAAATCTAGGGCTCCTTGACTCAAAAGTCCTGTGCTTACCCATACTCCATTGCTCCTTCTCATTTTAATACTACAGACAAGAGGAAAATCATAACTCACTTTCCTATTTCCTAAGTCATCCACATCACCACCATTTCTCCTTTATGAAAGCAAATTTCCTTACGCATATCATTATATTACAGTAACCTTGGAAAATACAGGAAAGTAAAAAGAAAAAACCCACTTGATCGTTCCATCATTCAAACAATGGCTGCTTACATCCTGATGTATTTCCTTTTAAAATTTTGTTCTTGAACCCCTGCATCTGACTCTTCCTCAAAAATGAAGAACTCACTAAATCAATGTTTCTCTGACTACAAGTCACTGTCGAATAGGATTAGTGAGTTATAAATGAATTTAATAGGTTGGGACCAGCATTAAAATAAACAAGCAGAAACCTAACAAGAGAAAATAACCAGAGCACACCGCACATAGTGAGATAAGTATAGTTCTGTGCTATTTTAATTACATATACATGTGTGCATATGTATACATGTATGTGTACTGGTTACAACGTAAACTTTTCCGTCTTGGAGTTAGCAGCCAAAGTTTGAAACAAAACGCGCTAAATTATAAGGTCAGTGAGAACAGACACTGGTTTCTTTTTGCTCACGGCTCTACCTGCCAGGGCCTACCTCAGTGCTTGGGACACAATAGGAACTCAAGAGAGGTAAGTATTTGCTGGTGAATCAGTTAATATTGTCAGGAGGGTAGCTGATTGGGAAAAAAGTCGAGCAATTAAAAGAAGTACGTAACTCTTTCAGAGCACTTTAAAGAAAGGAAAAGATACTTTTGGAGTTCTAAGTAAATTGTCCTAAACCCTAACTTTGTTTTCTTTCTAGAATTCCCACAGTGTCCGAATCCCTGAACAAGTTCTAAATTTCTCTCAGACACGAAGGGGCAAGAACTGTTTCCATTTCTCCCATCCACAGCGGTCTCCTATAAAATGACCACATTCAAAGCTGGGTTAGCACAGAACACTCATTGGCTTTGCAGAAAACAGCAGCAGAGGCCTGGCCAAATGGAAATCCTTCCTGGAGACCCAGGACCCCAGCCGAGTGCCACATCCTGAAAATACTAGTAATATGGCAGACCTTCTGTGCCCTGTCCCCCCCACCCCTTTTTTCCTGGGATATCACACCCCTTAGAATCCAACCCACTTCCTTATGGTTTAGGAATGACAGCAATGCTTAGTCTTTGTAGAGAACAGCATTTTTTTTAAAAAGGCAAAATAAAGTCACCCGTTATGCTAACAGCGTCTCGCCGACAACAGAGCGTCGAGGACTATAAAAGACTCAATGGCGGGCCTTACTGTTTAATGAACTTGAGCTTAAGGACGTGAAGGAAGAGCGTGAGGGGTGGTCCAGGCCCTGCGAGCCTGGGTTCTAAGAGGTCAGCTGGCTGGCTCTACTCGCTTTTCTGCTTCCTTTTGTGGAAGTTCAAACCAGCTGACTCATAGTTACAGCGAGTTACAGAGTCAGTCTCAAGTCAGACCCTTAGCGAAGTGACAGCAAAAGGTTTGTTAAGTGGCCTTTAAACTTTTCCTTTAATCTAGCAATACAGTATACCCATCATAACAGTGACAAAGAAAGTGTCCCACGAATGGTTAACAGACAGATTCAAGACAGGGTATGCTTATGTATATAGAGAGTTAACCGAGAAAAAGGGAAATATTCATTTGTTTACCCATCCTGCTATGATTCTCTTGTTAAATAAATCTGAATTAGACACGGAAAAAGGCTCAAAATAGAAAGTTAAAAACCATTTGAAAAACGGACACCAAGAAAGACGCTTTTGGGGGTTTCTGTGGAAATCTAACCCCTAATCGGACTTACCGATGGTGGGGTCGTGGTCCTCCGGGAACCGATGGCTGATGAACTGCATGGTCATAGCTTCAAAAGAAGAAATGAACGTTAAAGTCCACACAAGGCGCCACGGAAACAATTCGAAGTTATCAACACTGCACGAAGCCATTCTCCCGTTCGGTTTGAGTGGCGGTCACTCGTGTTCAGACATTTTCATCCTCCCTCCTTAAAATCTGGAAGGAAATGTCACCTACCACTCTTCCCTACGCCGCCAGCGCCCAGCATCACCAGTTTGTATTCCCGGGAGAACCCCGGGGGGCTGCTGCAGCAGCTGCCCCCGGGGCGGGTTCCAGGATCCATTGTCTTCGCGGAGACCCGTGCGCGGCCCCGAGGAAAAGAAAGGCACCTAGGGAGAAGGAACAACCCGGGGCGCCCAGGCTGGTGACGCGGAGCGACAGTCCCAGAGCCAGCGCCCAGCGCCCCTACCCTGGCCTAGTGCTCCAGCTCCCGGCTGGCGGGTCCCCGCGGCCGAGGACACTTCCCCTCCCCAACCGTCCCTTCCGGGCGGCTCGGTCCTGTGACACATCACAGGTTTTCCCAAAGAAAAACGAGACAAAGGAATTCGGCATTTCTCTTCCGGCTGCGGCACGGCCACGGGAGGGAGGCGGCGCCGGCGCGAGTGGTCTGGGGACCGAAGGCGCGGGCCGCGCGGGCCGCAGGGGTCCTCACGCCCCCTCCCCCAGCTGCGCCCCCGCCCCAGGAACCCCGCTGCTCCCACTCCGGACGGGAAGGCCACGCCCGGTCCCATCACCGTGTCCCCCTCCACTCACAGCGACGCTCGGGCACTGACCTGTGACCCCTCCCGCGGCCGGGGAAGATGGCGCCACGGCGGGAGGGGCGGGGCCGCGCCGTGACGCAGCGACAGGCCCCGCCCCTCCGGGGAGGGCCGTGTCCCCTCCAGGTCCTCACCCCGGCTCGGCGACTCGCCACCTCCGAAGGCCCTGTCCCTGGGTGGGGCGCCACAGCGAAGGCGCGCGCGCACACAAACGTGCCGAACAATGACCTACGCGAGTCAAAAGCCGAGGATGTGACAGGCACGCAGGCGGCCTCTGAGGGAGTCATTTAGTATCAACTCACTTGGCCAAAGAGGAGGAAACGGGACGGGTCAGCCGCCAAATCCTCCCCCAAACAGGACAGACACCAAGTTTCCCGCTCAGCAGCAGAAAAAGCAAATATCTTCAAAGGACCAGCTACAAGGAACTCGGGCCCTCGAACACAGAGGGCCAGGTCTCCAAGGCCACGTGTCCCCGAGTCTAGTTCGTGTTCTCTATTTTACTTATGTAAATGAAAGATATTAAAAATTTTCTTTTGTTGTAAACAAATACCCTCCCAACAGGAAATTTGAGTTTTCAGGTAGCTTTGAATTAAATATAGAAACAAATGAAGGCACGATCACTATCTTCCTCTTCTGAGGGAGCACACACAGGTACTAGAAGGAACCTTCTGGGAAATCCTTCCGTTGCAACTTCTGCTCACCCTCCTTCCTTCCTGAGAATGCTTTCCCACAAATAATTTGCATTTCTTTTAAAAATAGGTTTCATTCACTCAGTCCCTTTAAAGTCCCTTTAACGGAGTTTAATAAAGGAGAGCTAAAATATGAAAATGGAAAACATAAAGCATATTAGTTTTACATTTTCATCTGGCCTTCTAAGGGTTTACTTTGCAAAGTCATAAAATTCATGAAACCATAGGCCAACTTTTGGGTCCATGTATGTATTTTTCTGATGGGGTTAGAATTTTGTCGTGTAATTCCAACTATGAGTAAATAAATTTATGAATTTTAGTGCATGGATGGCTTGTGGAAGAGAGAACAGAGAAACCACGAGCAGAATATTTATACATTTATTTATAATGAAATTATGGTCTAAATATTTACAACATATAGGAAACCAGAGGGTGTTTATACAAAGCCAGCCTGCAAAGTATTCAAATGTGCAAAAATGACAGTTCAGTATCTCAAACTACTCCTGGTTCAGCAGACTAGCTCCTTCACTTTCACACATCAATATATTTGATACAAAAAAGTTCTTTTGGCAAAACCGGTAATGCCAAGAAAAAGGAGGGGCAATCTCAGTCACTAAGTCCCCATCCTATAGCGAGCAGTCACATCTCTCTATTTTCGCTGCAACCAGTTCTGAGAGAGACAGACCGCTGTGTTTCATTTCTGTGATGAGTTCCGACCAGCTTCTGATCAAGTAGTTTTTTCTGACCCAGTTGAGCAATAAACACAGCCATGGCTACGACACAAGTGTGCCTGAAGGTGCCAGCTTTGGACCATTCCAATAAAAAGACAACCAGTTCTGAGAGACAGACGCTGTGTTTCATTTCTGTGATGAGTTCCGACCAGCTTCTGATCAAGTAGTTTTCTCTGACCCAGTTGAGCAATAAACACAGCGTTGGCTATGCCACAAGTGTGCCTGAAGGTGCCAGCTTTGGACCATTCCAATAAAAAGACACAATGAAAAACATAACTTTGTTTTCCTACCCAGGATCCAGCTATCTCTGACAGTTTGAAATTAGTAAAACAGCACTTTCCAAAACAGAAGGAATCCAAAAATGAAACGGGGCTAAGGAATTCAGAGACTTAGTACAGAAAGGAAAGAATGGCCTTAAAATCATTTCCCCACTAATAAATAGTAAGGCTTTGTGTGTAACCAGTTATTATCAAAATTGAACAAACAGTAGTAAAATACAAATAAAACTTTCTTTACGACGGAATAGGGGCTACGTGTTTGGAAAAGGCTGGACCAGGTCAATGTATACTGGAATGACCCTGTTGGGAAGCTTTGCCAAACAAGCACATATCACCAACCGTTAAAAAAAAAAAAAGCTTCTGAGACAAATCTGTGATCCTAAGTAAATTTGAACAGATGCTGTGCCACTGCAGAAAAAGGGCTGTTTTAAAAAGAATGCAACCCCTTTAAGAAAGGGGACACTGCGTCTCTAAGTTCCACGAACGTCCACGATGGTTCCCAGTGCAGGTCCCCGTCTTGGTAAATCAAATGCATGCATTATTGCTAAAGAAGAGTCACCACGGGTCAAAACTCTGTTCCACTGTTTCCTACGGGGCCATCCAGAATGGCATCTGTTGTTTAGCTCGTGGCTGCGACGAAGGGTACTGATACCCCAAACTCCAGCCCTGTGGAAAACTACTTGCATTTTTATGACCTCCATGTTCCTCCTCCTCGTCCGATGAGTCTGCAGCATAAGCCACCAAACCAAATCCCTTCTCTGTAGTTTTCATCTTCTTGACTGGATAATCTAGAATAGAGAAAAACAATCCCAACCCCATTCCCCACCAAGAAAAAAAAAAAGAAAAAAAAGACAATACCATAAATTCGTTAATAAAAAAAAGATGTTAATTGTAAGTGGTTAGTTGGACACCATTTTGAAGTCACAGGGTCAGTGGTCACCCAAAAACGTTGAAGATCACACGAAAAACAGCATCAGCACCAGCAAATGTGGGTCCACCAGAACCATGTAAGAAAACAGAGAAAGAAAAAAGAAACATAAAAAAAAAAAAAAAAAAAAGAAAGAAAAAGAAAAAAGGAAAGTTAGCAAGTGAGTCTCTGGAAGATGATATTTCACCTTTTAAAGAGTTAAAAGAAAAGAAGAAAAGAAAAAAATTTATTTTCTCCTATTCATTTTTATTATGACTACAGGTAAAGAACAGCAACCCAAGTGCCTTCACAGGATTCAGAGCTCTGGGGCACTAAGGAGCAGCTGTGTTTGTACCGCCACAGGCTGACCTATTCCCCCACTAACAGAGCTATGACGGGGGGACGTGGCTCAGCTCTCAATACAAAAAAATCTTCACTAAGTCTGTGTCAGATCACCTTCAGGTACTTAGACAACAAGGCAACACAATATTGAAATGACCTACCAATCGTTAGTATTTCGTAGGGTTTTAATGTCACTGATGCTATGTATAAAATACAAGTCGACTGACTCGTTTCTAGACACACGTCGGTTGAAAATAAAAGGCTGTATAACTATAATCTGCCCACATAAATAAAAAAAAGTATTCTCATTAGATCAAAGAGGTTGGACTGGACACCTAAACGAGTCACAGATGAATAAACATCAGGTGTGAAAACTAATGGCTGAAGACCAATCTTAGCCACTTCCTTATTCCCCCAGTTACACCTTACTCACCATGGTTGCCTGTTAAGGTCCCAGATCCATTTCTTTCATCAGACTCTGTTTTTATTCCAGTCACCGGAAAGGCTGGTGGAGGCATCAACTGCCTGTTAAAAGAAAAAATGAAACACTCTTCAATTTTAAATTCTCCAGTAGACAAGAAGTGGAATAACAATACTGTCCGCAGATAAATTTTCAAGTTCATTTTTACCATTAATTTCAACCCTTTCCACCTGACCCATCCTTTAAGCTATGTTCAAATTGTACGATTATCAGGCCTTGCCTACACAGCCAGACCATGCCAGAACCAGAATAACCATCTCAGGAAGTGAGCTCCCACTTACGAAGGCTCGTAATAATACAAGACAGGAGAAATCAGGCACTGGCTGGCAGGCTGGGCTCTCAGTCAAATACCTCCACCCGTGATATTCTATGCTTCTAAGTAGCAAAAATGGTTCGACCATGTAACACTTCTGTTACTGCCTACCCTTAATAAGCAAGCATTATTGACTTGTTACTGCCCGGATAAGCAAGCACAGAATGAGTCAAAGCTGAGCGCGCCTGCATCCAAGACTGTAAAAGTCACATCACTGTACTTTCCAGTACTGCGCTAATTACAGCAAGCAGGAACTTGTCTGATCCAAATGGTTGCATCTCAGCTTTGGAACACGGAAGCTCCTAGCAATCACCCTTCACACTGACGGTGCGCTCGAACGGCGCCCGGCCGTATTCCTGTCGTTACGTCCCACCTGACTTACCTGTCCCTCTCTCGCTCTTTGCCTGAGGAACTTGCCGGCTTCGATCCTGCACCTTCAATCTCATTCTGACTGGAGAAGCCTGTACCTAAATTAGTCATATGAATGGGTCCATGCTATGAGCAGAAAAATACAGTGGCATTAGCAAATCTACAGCTGCTGCATTGACTTTAGCTCCTTAATGTAACTGTCAAGCACCTCCCTTTCTGGTCAGCTGCAGTAATCTACACTGCACGGCTCTCTGGGGTCTGGAGCATAACTATAGGCGAAGAGACTGCACACACTCCTTTTCCCTGGAGGGATGGTCGGGGGCGCTGGGAGCCATCACGCTACGTCTGTCTGTTTTCAACTCTCATACGTCACTGCTTTGTATAAACCTAGTTACAAAAACACTTCCAAGTCTGTTTCTGGCAAAACGTAAAGGTGCTTCTCCTGATAAAACAAAATTGCACCAAAGCTACGTTATTTTAATACTTTAAAAAACTCTTTAGTGAATGACTGTGTTTATAATGATATATATGCACAGAATCACTACATTTTTGGGGAGGGGTAGGATTTGGGGGGGGAAAAAATCGCCTTTTTTTAGGGGGAAGGAATGGGAAGAACCGTACACCGAAAGCCAGGGTTTTACACACAAACCATGTATTGGTAGAATGATAGCTTTCAGTGAGATGTGCAGGGAGGTAAACCTATCAGAGGCTTGCAAGAGTCAGCTGCGCGGACCAGCAAGTACAGAATTCTACCGAGCGCCTCCCACAGGCCAGTCAGGAGACCTATCTGGGGGGAGAGCTTTATTCTCTAAGCACACTGACACCCAAAACAAGAGCCACCCAAGAGGCATCACTCTTGCTTTAAATTGATCCCCTAAGGATAAAAATCTGATCTAAAGAACTCCAGAAGGCAGACATGCTAGTACTGGGGGGATAGCGGATACAGAGATGAATTTCTCTTTCTTTCAAGGGAAAATATAGTAGGCTACAGCTTGGAAAGTAAGACAGGGGATTGTATTTAACCTGGTATCCCAGAAGTCCCGATTCCCGCTCGTCAGGTAGCTCCTCTGTGAAACGCCTCTTCTGTGCCTGGGGCTGAGTTGGGAGTGGGGGCGGGGGCGGGGGCTGGGGGCCCGCCGGCAAGGCCGTTTTGACGGGAGCAGCAGGAATAAAAGGTCCACTCAGCGGAGTCTGAGACCAAAACAAACCAAGGGGAAAACAAGTGTGAGAAAGCCCAGCGCGGGACGTCAACAATGATTACGATATGCTGTCATGACCAATACGTCACGACAAATCTTTCATTGTCTGGTTCTTAGCTTCCTTCATGCACAATTCAGTAACAGTACTATTATTATTACCTGGCCTGCCCACCTTCATAGTAGGGAAACATGAAATCGACCATCCCTACAGCGCTCCTTGTGCATCTGAGCTATTAGGAGCCAACACAACCATTAACAAACGGTAGTACCTGGAGCCACTTACTCAGTTCAGAAGTTACCAAGGACACGCTCTTATTAAAGCCCTTCAATCAATGCGACTAGCTCTTCTGGGTCATACATGCTGCTAACGCTTGTGGCAAAGGCAAGTCCTTGGACCACTTCCATGGTGAGTTGTTATGTCAAGAGCGAGAGCAACTTACTGTCTAACCTTCTAAGAAGTTGTTCCAAAAAGGAATGAGGGTCATCAAAAGCAAAGACAGTACACGTTAAACAAGCACTTCTAAAAGGAAAATATTATAACAAACAGCTAATATTTACTGACTGATCAGATCACCTTCCCTGATCCTTGCAATCCTCTGAGATATTAGTTACTATCATGCCCATTAAATAGAAGGAAAACTAACACCTGGAATGGTGACGGTACATCCCAGGTCACGCAGCTCACAATGGCGAAGCATGACGGATGCTGCCAGCCTATCTCTACAGCCAACCCTTAATCACTCTGCTCTACTGTTTTCTAATTACAAAGAATGAGGCTCAAAGCTGGAGAACCATGGCTCCGCCTCCCTATGAAAGGTAAAATGACGACCGGGGACCACCCACAGTGTTTAGTTCAGAACCCCTTCTTGTCTCGCTCTGTACAGCCCCGTTCAGCGCTCACAGCCCACAGGAAGGCGGCCGGGCCATGGTTCGAGGCTGCCGTTTGCTCTGGCATGGGTACACTATGAGAGACCCACGGAGAAGGGCCCGCCATAAATCCATTACCATGCCATCTCATGGGTCTCTCCCCGGCCTGAGGAGGATGGTACACAACCTGCCTAGAGGAGCAGCTGCCTACTCTTTCCCTAAAATTCTGGTTTCTTATGGTTTGAGAAATATGTATCCGCATTTAGAATGCTTAAGTTTGGCAAGTTCACGTATCTCTTGGCCTAGGAACACCTGTATGTGGTACAATATCTCTTCCTCTGAGTAGTAATTCCGTGCCAATCACTAAGGGGAGGACAGGAACGCCGGGCCCAGGCAAACGAGGGCGCACGCTATGACACACCACCATCCTGACCTGCCACCTATTTCTGTCGGCCAAGTGTGATGTGCACACGGCCATGCTCTTTCGTCTGGTACTGTCTGCAGCCGCTTCTGGGCCACAGCAGCCGAGTGGCAGGAGTTATGACAGCGACTGAGCGGCCCACAAAGACAAAAAGTGTACCGTCGGGCCGTTCATAGAATGCCTGCACTACTGTACGGGCCAAGACTCGGGAAAGTAACTGTTAATTTTGGGATGAATACACATTACTGCCAAGTACTCAGAAGCCTGGTGCTGGGAACACGGCGAGGACGAGAGGCAAACGGCACCTCACGTCACGCACGAGTCCCAGTCTCACCACCGCTCTCCTGCCCCTAGCCTGGCCCGGTTTCTCCTGCCCGGTGGCACCACGTTTCATACCCTTGCATCCTACCTGTGCAGTGCTAGCTGGAGGCTGCACTTGTGCTATCGGGTATTGTGTTGGCACAGGTGGGACTCCAGTAGGTAATGCTGGCAAGACTCCAGGTGCCAATGAAACAGCTGGTGGCACCATGCCAGGTGCTCCGTAGGGAGGCTGAACCGGCTGCTGAGGAGGGGGAATAACAGGGTAACCAGACTGATAGCCATTGGATGGATAATATGGTGGCTGAGGAGGGACATTACTTATAGCAGAGGGTTGTGTATAGCCTGAGGGGGAAGAAAAAAAGTGTTTAATCAGCTGCAGCAGAAGGAGACATTTTAGCCGAATATTAAACTTAATCTCTAGGGAAGAAAAACACTGAGGCTCAAATGGCTTTCCACATCACCCTAAGGTGAAGGGAACGTCATTGGTGCCCAGGCAGTTAGTTTAGCCTCAGGTATCATTATTTTATTCGTAAGTATCGCTAGCAAAATATTTTTTGGTGAAACACTTCAAGACACACACACCTGGTAAAGGCACAGCAGTATTAATCTGATTCACAAATCTAGAGTATTCGGCATGAACCTGAAAGAGAAGCAAAAACAAATGAATGCGGGGCAGTCCTATTACTGAGTATGTCTAAGGGACCTGACATACAGTTCTAGGACCAAGCAGTCAGGAATTCAAATATCCCCACTGGTGTTTCAGTCAAATTTAGACTTGCTTGTTCTCTCATGTGCTGAGTGACCTGTGCCCGAGGAGCTCATGGTTTAATAAAAGTCCAGCACTTTCCCACTCGTTCCTCATTGTAAGCAGCTTAGTAACTCAGTAACGTCAAGCAGCATCAAAGACAAAGACAGGGAGCACTCAGGGAAGGGATCTGGGACGAGGGCAGCTAAATCGGGTTCCGTCACCAAAGCAAGGAAACAGCACATCGCCAAAGGGCATCCTTCAATCGGAACGAACACAGGGTCGAACCCCCAAACCCGATCTCCTTTAGGTGCTGGCCAGACAGCCCTAGTTTAACTTTTACTTGTTTGTTTTTAAAATAAGCAGGCAACGATCCCAAAGACATTGCGAACTGCTTTTGAACCGGTATAGCTCTATAGCTACTGTGGCTAACGCTGGTATTGAACAGCATCTGGCGTACTTATCCCAAGTGACCCGAGCAGGGATAAGGTGTGGTTTCAATAACCGACCACACTGAGACTCTGAGACACTAACGTACTACCAGTTTCAAAATTCCACACTGAAATAGTTCCCGAAGAAGAAATGCAGACCATCGGTGCCCCTGGCTAGGGAACTCTGACTTCCTTACAGAGAACAGTAGTTGCCAGAATGGTAGGGTGGTTTGAATAGTGTTCCCCAAATTCATGTCTGCCTAGACCTCAGATTATGACCTTATTAGGTCGTTCAGATAAGGCCGTACTGGACGAGAAGAGCCCTGAATCCAATGGCTGCTGGCCTTAGAAGAGACAGATACAGGGGAAGGCCGGGTGACGACGGAGGCAGAGCCTGGAGTCGCACCGACATGAGACAGCTTGCCAAGGAACACAGGCAAACACATGAAGCTGGGGGGGTGGGGGCGGGCTGGCACAGATTCGCCCGCACGGCCCTGGAAGGAACCAACCCTGCCCACACCTTGATTTTGGACTTCTGGCTTCCTGAGGTATGAGGGGAATACATTCTATTGTGTTAAGTCACCCAGTTTGTGGTAGTTTTGCGTGGCAGCCTAGGAAACTAACACAGGTAGGAAACACAGCTAAGACACAGTCCACAAAGGCAGGAGCTGTGCCAAATGAGCACCAGACAAGTGTTACTTACTGTTTGCAAGAGATTCTCACAGAGCTTCTTGGCAGCTGCCAGGCCTTCTGGTTTGGGGTGACTGCAAAGTAAGAACCAAGATTCAAAGGGGGAAAAATACAGGATACAGGATTCTTTCACTTTGTGTGCTGCTTTATGAATTTAATATATTCAATGTAGCACAAATCTAAGCTTCTGAAAACCACAAAAAAGGATCACAAAATAGTGTCACGAGCCCTTTAGGATGTAACTTAGATTGTGGCCACCAATATTTTATTGGTCTTTCTCTGAGTGATGGTACTTCTTGATATAAAGATACGTTAAGATACTGTCATAGATTTAAATGTAAGTCATCAGAGGCTCATCCCAGCTCCCTTCAGGACAACTGGACTTGAATAAAACCCAAGGACTTGAACACCAAAAAGTTCATCTTTTTAACCTAATTCAGGAAGCTTTTCAACTAATCGTGAAATGATTCCTCTCAGTGTTTACCTAAGTCCCTCACGTTACTTATGAAGCCCAATTTTCTTCTTCCCAATCATTCCTGTCTATACTGATAACCGACAAGGACCCTGCCCAGCGTACCTGATGTAAATATACATAGGTTCAAAAGCTTCACGGCCGGATGCCGGCTCAATGCAGCCCGAACCCTTGCCTCGCAGGAAGACTTTGGCACCCGTTTCAATCTGAATGTGCTGCAAGTAGGAGCAGCCTGGACCTTCCACCTTCTCCTTGACATTAAAAGTGGGCACGGCATGTTCTAGACCCACGAATAATTTATCTTGAACATAATGCATCTATAAAGAGCAGAGTACCCAGGTTAAACAGAGAACACATAATTAAATCCGAACCTTAAAAAATTATTATGCAAAATACTTTAACCCTCCAGATACATCACTTCCAGAATAAGGACCCCTATCATTTCTACCAAGAGCCCACAAAAATAATTTAAATAAGAACTACACAGTCCGTATCCCTACCTATGACACTAACACCTCACTCGGTTCAGCAAAATCTACTTAAGAACCGAAAACCCCAAGTCCAACCCTGAGTAGGCATGGCCACACCGCCTCGGCGGAAGGCCCCATCAATTAAGAAATCAGGGTAGACAGCCTGCGGCAAAGCGAGCAGAGTGTTGGGTAGTACAGTCAGCCCTCTGAGCTCTCCAGGGAGGGCTGCTCTCTGCAACCCGTTTTTCTAGGAGGATGGTATCGGCAGAGTCTTACTTCATCAGACTCAGCCTTCTTAGTCCTCCAGGCGCCACCAAGTTTACAAACAGAAATTCAAACCACTGACTTGAAATATACCATATGCACACTCTCTGTTTGATCTGTCAAGTCCCTTTCTGGAATATTTCAGTAGCAAGAGATGTGTGCTCAGGTGTTCGTTACATCTTGGAAACCTCAGTGGTCCATTAATAGCACGTCAATAATAGGTGTTGTTCAGATTTTCTTTCTTCACGCTTTCTGTATTAATTGGCACGTGTCATTTCTATAGAAATGACAAAGCTGTTAATGATCCCTCCACAAAACATACCCCTGACTGGAAGGGCGGCTTCTGGCTAACAGCTGGAGACAGCTGCACGACGGGTGCTGGCTGGTGATACACAGTGACGGTCGCACCATTGAAAGTCGGGCTCGTCCCTGTGGCAGCTTTCACCACCCCATTGGTGATGATTTCTTTGATTCGGTTTACAGCTCCTAGGGAAAAACACAGAGCGTAAGATACTACACCAGAGCACTGAAAGAGCTGACTAGTACCCAATGAGAAACACAGGCCAACACTCAATTACTTGAGCATTAATCCACTTTATAGGTGACTCAAGTATTTGGCTCCCAACCTCTCCACACCCCCGTGCACACTCATGAGTAGTTCATAAACACCCCCCAGGGACCGTCTACCAGCCTATTACACACAGCCCTGTACTCTGCCCTTCACAAAAAGCGATGTGAGCCAAAAGTATTACTTACTGTCCACTAATTCCCGTGTCTGGCCCTGAACATGAAGATATAATGGACGATCCCTATAAAGAGAAATAGAAGATGACGGATAGTCCCAATCTGGTTACAAGAGGCGCCAAATGGGTCACCACAACTAACTTGTAATGTGCCCTGCTTCCAAGTCATTGAAAGGGACTGGTGCTAATGTCTGAGAACATGGCTTATCAGCGGGGGGACGAATCAACTTTTCTGGTTGCTTCAAGTTAACTGGCTCACACAGGGATCAGATCTGTTCTTAGGGGCTCAGAAGGACTGGCATCCAGTGACGCCCCATAGGCCAGTGTTTGAGAACAAGGCCTTTTCCTGCTGCCTCCCAGGTTATGGACAAATGAGCTCCGGGCTGCCCCAGTTAATGGGGAGGGAGTGACGGCACACACACATTTCTCCACAGGCCCACACCCACCGAGGAGACGCCTTAGTTTAGAAATGTAACAGCAGCTTAGAGCCAGGTTTGAATTACAATGTAAGAAGTGATCTGTGGCCATACAATTAATAAAAGCTGTAAATAAAAGACAACTGTTTAAAAACAAAAGAGTTTGAAACAGTAACCAGCACGTATACATTTTCAGTTTCAGGAGGAAATTTTGCCTCCTAATTACATTTAGTGTAAGCCAAGGTTTAAAATGTTGTCTTGTTGAGTACCTGCCCTCAAAAGTTGAATAATGGAGGGGATGAAACTAAACCGAGATGAAATATTTACATGGATAACCTACAACCTATAATCAGAGAGACCTTAGGGGTCTGACAAAAGAACTTTTTTTTTTTTTTAAGGGAAATTATGACAAAACATGACCTCCTCTATCGGGGGAAGTATTTATTTCCATAGGAAAAAAGTTTAGAAGTCTATACATCAAAGGTTAATCGTCTCCTTTGATACTTCTGCATAATTTGTTTCCATCAATAGAAACATTAACTGTGAAATAAAAAACCAAAGAGCAACAGGGAAGAAAATAACGCTTCTCCCACCTGTTGGAGATGTCCCAAATTCTGCAATAAAGCATACGCACACATACACACACACACTCACACACACACACACACCTGTAACCAAACAGCTGCCGTATAAGCTGCTAATCAAACATTTACACACACTTCTGAAGAATGAAAACTATGAAGCCAACGCGAGCCGTGTGTCCAGCCCTCCCCAAAGCACAGGAGAAGCACACACACCCTGGTCCCACTTTGGTCTTTTCCTCCGTGGTCATGAACCTCCCTCGGGTTGACACTGCAGCCCCACTGAGTCGGCTGATCTAAAAAGGAAACGTTCCATTAAAAAGAGAATGTGGCAACTGACCGATTTCAATGACAGGTAGCAGGACAGAGTATCCCCACCCATTCACTCCCACCAAGGCAGGAATGAGTCCTCACCACTACCCGAAACTCCCGTTCCCCTGTTCCCTACTCAGCCACCCCAGGGAATTAACCCATTTCTTCACCTTCACTAAGAAGTCTCTGCAGTTAAAATTAAACCCCGCCTTGACTTTGGAGACTCTGACCCAAGTCAACTAACAAGTGCCTGCCTCCTGTCTGTCTGTATTTGGAAGTCTTGTTTTCCTGAAACGACAGCCCCCCACCCCAACTTCCCCAGGGGCCCAACAGCTCCACACCTCGTCTTGAGTCTGTCCTCGAGTCAGCAAGTTCCTGCATGTGAGAGGCACGTCATTGATCTCCACTTCTGCCACCACCAGATCATCTTTGCTTTTACTGCTAGTGAGGCCTTTGCCAGGGGCCTGAAGCTACCAAGAGGGAAATCAGGTTAAAAAGTGGATAGGATGAAACAGGACCTTCCCATTGCCCCGTGTCCAGCCACCCCTTCCCAAGACCCGCCACCTCCTTACCTTTCCCTTTACCAGCCTGCAAACACCCTTGGAAACACTCCTTGGGCATTCTTCATAAATAAACTAATAAGCAAACAAAACCTCACTAAAATGACGCCAAGGTCAGTCAATTTACTTGAAGGTCGTCAGACTTCGCTACAACCTTGGTCATGGGTGCATTTTTATGACCACACCATTACAGAAGTCTGTAGACTAGAAACTGCAAACTCCAAAAGGAAAGTTGCTTTACAGTTTGACTGGCTGGCTGTGCGGGCAGTAAATACACGGTCGAGTCCAAAGCACAACTCACGTCACGTGTGTGCCAACTCTATAGTCACAACATATCAAATTCAACTAATACCATCCTTGCAATATCTCAAAAACCTTTCAATGGTATCTAATTAACATTCCACCCCATTACACATCTTATCTCACTGAAGCCTTCTGGCCACCTTTAAAGATTATCAGTGTTGTCCAACAGAACCTTCTGTGGTGACGTTAAGTGTTCTCTGGCAGTCCAGTATGGGTGCCACTGGACTGTCACAGTCACATGTCCATTGAGCACTTGAAATGTGGCTAATGTGACCAAAAAGCTACATGTTTCATTTTATTTTTAATTCAAATTTTGATTTACACAGCCACATGTGGCTAGTAACTACTGGACTGGACCGCACAGGTGTATTACCAATCCCATTCCAGATGAGGAAACCGAGGCACATCTGTCAGAGCTACCCAGCCAGGAACAGGAGACTATGGGTTTCAAACCTAGGTGTTCTGATTCTAAATCCAGTACTTATGTGCCACGCTGCCTCCTGCTGAATTCATTTACCATTTCAAAGATTACTTTTTAGAGAAAAATGAGTCTAAACGATTAAAATCAGTATTAAGAATTTTAATATTCAAGGAGCAGTCCATCTTCGTCAGTGTCCTTTTATTTCCTTGTAGAGCTTAGAAATGGAAAGTTGACTCACAGTGTTTGCAAACCATAAAAATACAATGAGTAATCAACTCCCAATTCACTAAACATTTGCACCGATTCTGCACAATTTGAATATTTCAGCATCCAGACAGGTTATGGCCTACTGATTAAACATCCGGCTGTTACCTACTGATAAACTGGAAAGCTAACAGAGCATTTCACTTTCCATTTTCCCCCAGCGTTACTTAGGCATAATCAAAAAATGAAAATTGAATATTTAAGATGTCCAACTTGATGTTTGGCTATACATATACATCAAAATAATCACCAAACATGCTAATAAACATATCCATCACCTCACATGAATTGCATTTTCAAATACAGAACTCTTCACAGGTACCAAGGAAGGCAAATTTTAAGCCAAAAGAGTATTGTTTTCAAATTATAAATACAATGGGATGGGCTGCTTTGGAAGACACCGAATTCTACAACTCTATGGAGGCTTCCCAGCAAAAACTAATACCACTTAGAGGCCTTGAACAAGTCACTTTCCATTCATGAGCCTGATTCTTCTTTGTAAACTGGTGACAATCATCCATTCCATAGAATTGTTGCAGGGATTTTTTAAAGTGCAAAGTATGCATTCTAGTAACAGAGAGCCACTATACTCATTGTCCTGTAGGAAGATTCCTGCATTCGATGGCAAAGTACATTAAAGGCTTCAAAGTTCAGATCCATCCTGGTTGTAAGATTCTAATTAGATCAGTTTTATAAAACGACCAAATAATTTCCTCAATTGTGCGAAAACAACAAAACCACCCATATACGAATGAGTCATTTATTTCATGTTTAATGGCAGCTCAGTTACGCAGTCATTATTACAACGTGGGGTCTACAGATAGATTCTTATTAGAGACATTTTAAACCTCACTTGCTTTACCTGAACCTCTCTTTCGACTTTAGGGAAAACGCACATGTATCAGAAAAAATATTACATCACGGCTTTACACAATCATGTAGGTAGAAGGGAAGCTGAACTAAGCAAACGTAGAGAAAACAAGCTATTGGGTCCCCAAGTGCAAGCAGCCCGGTCACAACCGCCTCGCAAACACAAACGACAACATATCATCTGACACATTCCAAACCTAAGTGATCTTGCAAGGCCTGTAGCCGTTTTCTCCATTAACACAAACGCCTGGGAGATGACAGGGTTACGAAACGAACCTCACTAAAATCGCAATTAGCAGAGTCCCTTCAACTTCGCGTACCTTCTCGGCAGCGTTCGGCGCTGGTTTCAGCTTCCCTTTGGCCATGAGCATGGCATTGATCTTGGCGGCGACAGCAGCAGCGGCATCCAAGGCTCCCGACGGCGCAGCTGTGGCGCCCCCAGGGCTTCCCCCACTGCTGGGAACCTCCCCACCCGGGGCCGCCGGCGGCAGGAAGAGCAGGGGGGCCGGCGCTGGTTGGTCCCATTTGCTGCGACGCCTGCAGTGAAGACAAGGAAAATAATAGGCCTCAGAGCCTTTATGTATATTCTTCCTCTCATCCAAGCCTCAGCGCCCCGTCTTCCGTCTGTCACGCTCCCTTCACACCTTCGCCTCTCCCACTGGGGCTTAAAATTACCATCTTAAACAGACAATTCCTGCAACGTTGCTCCAAATCCTCACGGCTCTCAACGCTTATTCAGAATCCACTTCCTTTCTATTCCGTCTGCCCTCCTCCCGCGTGCCCTCGTGTTCGCCGTCCCCGGGGCTCGTCCTCCCGAAAGCCCCGCTTTCCTCCTCCCGCCGATCCCCGCCGGCCTCTCTCGGGGGCCCCAGGCCTGCTCGCCGTCCTCCCCAGCAGCCCGGCCTCCCCCATGCACACCGCCCACTTCAGCGCCCTCCGCCCACACGCAGCTCCCACGGCCCCTCCGCCCGTCCTGCGCCCCACGCTCGCCGCGACGCCCTCGCCCGCAGAGCTTTACCCGCCGGCTCCGGGATGCGTCGCGCTCCCCGCGGACATGGCGACCGGCTCTGCTCAACCACCCGCCAACTACCCCACTACCACCTTCCCGTCACTTCCGCCCCCAACGCCCTCACGCACAGCCTCTTCCGGTCGTGAGGCAAAGCAATTCCGGTCAAAACGTCGATTCCGATTGGCCTCTCGTTGATTTCGAGGCGTCCGGCGCTGCCGGAGACAGGGAGGTGTGACCTTCCTGCTCGCGCCTTGCCCCTGACAAAGATGGCTACCCTAGCCCTCCTGTGAAGGCGGAACTGGGGCGGGCGGGGGGGACTCCATCTTTGTTGTGGGCACGTTGGTAACCGACAAGACAACACGCATGAGTCAGGGAATTAACCAGGTTTCTCCCCTCGCTCAGCTTTATTCGCGTGGAATCCCAACCTCTGGCCGGGGAGAGAGGTTTCTCGCGACTTTTGCCCACTTCCCGTTTCAGTTACCTATTTAGGGGAAGAAAAATGATTCGTCCCAAAGGTCATCTGAAGAATTTCTGTGTTGTGTTTTTTTTTTTTCCTCTTTCTGTGCGCCAGTTTTAAGAGGAGGCCACCTATAAAGACGTCAAGATGAATAAGTCACGGGTCCTGCGTTTCTAGGAGTCGTAATGTGGCGGGGTAGACACGCAGGCAAATACCTGTAGTAATAAGGTTGTATAATAAGCCACGGTGAAGAAGACAAAATGCTCAGCCTGGTGGGGCTTAGACGCAGGTGTTTGAAAGACACGGAAGCTGAACGTCTGGGTGAGGAGGGCGGGAGAGGTGATCAGCACAGGTTATACACACCCTGTTCCGGGGTCAGGTACTTAGCGTTCACCTGGCTGCACTGTGGGGGCCAGGTCACGAAACGCCCTGAATGCCAGCTGAGACATTCGAGTTGATTGTGGAAGCCAAGAGATTTCCAACATTTGGGGTTTCCTGGAGCTGCAAGGAGTCTCTAGCTCAGCTCGAATAAGTGAAATACAATGCTGTGTTTTCAAGTAAGTCTACATTCTGATAGGATTCATCGAATTCAAGTTCATTTAAAAGTCAAATTGATAGTGTGTTCCCTTTAGGATTTAGCAAGTGTCCCCTCCATACAAACAACACCTTTATGATACATGAAATTTTATATATGTATATAATATATATGTATACACACACACTCGTGTGATATATATAACTTTTCTGCATTGTTTTCTGTTGCACTGGTCTATTGCTTTGTTCTATGCATATTTTAATGCCTGTTAGGCAAGCCGATTCTCTTTCTTCTACATTTCCTACATACAGGTGTATTTTTCCAAGTGAATTTTATTTATTTAATTTTTAAATGAATATATAAATTCCAGGTGTACATTATAATTCGATATCTGTGTACTCTATTATAGTGTGCTCACCACCAAAAGTCTAGTTTCCTTCCTTTACCATATATTTGACCCCTTTATCCAATTCGCCCTGCTCTTACCCCCCCAAATGAATTTTAGATTAAACAATGTTGTTTTCCCTTTGCCTTGTTTCCCCAAAACACAGTGCAATTGGATTCTGATTGTAATTACATTGTGTTTATTTTTTTCCTTTTTGAGAAAAATTGAGATCTAATTCACATACCATAAAATTTACCCTTTTTAAAAAGGGTACTTAAGAGTACAATTCAGTGGCTTTTAGTGAATTCACAAATTGTGCAGCCATCAATATTATCTAATTCCACATCAATTTCGTCACCCCAAAAGCAACCCTATATGCATTAGCAGTTCCTTCCCATTTTCCTCTCCCGCCAGCCACCATCAACCACTAATCTACTTTCTGTCTTTATGGATTTGCCTATTCTGGGCATTTCATATAAATGATATCATAGAATATGTGACCTTTTGAGTCTGGCTTCTTTCATTTAGCTTAATGTTTTCAGGGTTCATCCACGTTCTAGCATGTATCAGAACTTCATTCCTTTTTATGGCTGAATAATATTCCATCGTGTGGATACTATTGGTAACTAAGAGTGGGTTTGCAAATCACAGACCCTTCGTGGAACTGTGGAACTGGCTGGCATGGATTAACCCATTGCTGACTGAGAAGTCAGCAGTGACAAACCAGGAGACAGGGTACAGCTCAGGGGACTGTTAGCAAAATGGGAGGATAGCAGTGCATTGATTATTCTTTAGAGCGTTAAGAAAAGCACAGTCCCCAAAGAGACCCACAGTCCTCAAAGAGACCCAGGTTTCTCTGATGAAGAGGCAGAGGGGGAAAAATGCACTTATGCAATCTTGTTAGAGAAAACCCTTTCTCTTTGTAGTCTGAAACTACTTAAGGCCAGCTGAAGGAAAATCAATCATTTCCTTGTCAAATTTTAGGCCATACCAAATTGTTTGCCATACTAGATTTTTATGACGAAAGTTAAAGCATTGATTGGCCATGATTAGGTTCTTGACAATTGGAACGTGGAACTCTGTTAGGCAGAAACCCCTAACATCTGGACTGCTCAAAAATACTTCTCGTGATTTTTCATATGGTTATAATGAGTGTACCTGGAGGTGATATGTAAAATATGACAGTCCCAAGTGTCATTTCTCATCAGGGGCCTAAGGACAAAGCCAGCAGGAGAAGAGCAGTGGAGATCCAGGCTTGGGTTCCTTCCAGGCCACAAGTTGTTCTAGAGAAATAACGATCAGGAAAAGGCCATGGCTGTAAAAACAATGGCATCAAAAAGCACCATTTGGCACCTGTTAGAGTAACTGCAAAAAGTTTTGCAGTTGTCTTGTGTTCTCCCTTAGTATCGTACATCAGATGTCTGGGTACTTATTTTCTAAAAGGTGTAAGGTGTCAAAGGATCGTTCCTGGAGCCAATTCCAACAGAACTGGAAAAGAATGGACATCGCTTAGAGATTGTAGAGTGAGGAAAGAGGCCCCATTACATTTCTTCTGAATGCAATAGTTAGGCTGAGGGGATGGGTATGTTCACGGTTGTTTACAAAACTGGATCACGTTTGTGGAGGAGGAATCTTTAGAAATGTACATATAAGAAGGGGGCGTATGCAAGGGGACAGAGAAATGTGCCAGCCATTTCATTGGCTGTCAGCACGTAGCCCCTTCTGCAGAGCATACCCCTCCCCCAGTCTCCAGAAATACAGTCCTGCATATTTCATGACTTGGTGGCCACAGCTGATTAAACCAACGATACCTACTTGCCCAAGGACTGAAAAGCTAACATTAAACACTTCCTCCTTTGTACCTGCTCTGAACTCTCTATTAAGTCTTTAGCACAGCACCTTTCTGACACATTTACAAGGATTGTTTCTATTGCGGTTGCCTTTCCTGAGTGAGCTCTCAGGGTAGCTTGGCCTTTGTCGTGCCCCAGGCCTGCACCGTGCCTGGCACTTACCAGAAACCCGGGAAATGCCTTTTGGGTGAAGGTACGGAAACCCAAGCTCATCGGGGACACGGAAAGGGACTTCTAGGCATCAGCGACGTCTCCTCTGAGGCTGGAGACGGTAAGCTGTAGGGGTGGAAAATCAGTGATGAGGGCGGCCCATCATTAGAAGTCCTTTTCATGTCAGCGTGACACGGTAATCTGCCACCGCAGGTCCTGGCACCCTGACGGAGAAAATCGGGCTGGTGACGTACATGAACGTGGCGATGCAAAGCCGTCTTTGTTGACTCCAGCTCCTCATCTCCCAGCAGCTGTGAATGAAGACCATCTAGAGAGGAGCTGTCTCTGTTCCTGTGTCCACATCCAGTTTCCCTAGGAGCTTCCCAAGGGCAGGGACTGGCGCGTCTGACACTCGGGAAGGGGGAAGAGATTATCCTGAAAAGTTCCGTGACAGAGTGGAAAGAGCCAGGTACCAGGAGTCATGGATCTTTTATCTCGAATCCTGACTCTGCCACCACATCCGTAGTGGCCTGGGGCCAGTCACTTCCACTCCCTATAAAACGGGAACTTGAACGAGATGATCTTAAAGGTCCCATCCATCTCAACAAGTGTATTACATTTTATGAGGCAACGGACCATATTTTATTTGTTTTTGTCTCCCCAGCATCTGGCACAGAGCCTAGCACATGGTAAGGAATTGGGAAATACTGTGATGAATGAGGGAGGGAAAGAAGAAAGAAGGAAAGAAAAAGACTAGGAAATAGAAATCATGGGCCCAAAGTGAAGTTCTCAGATGTGGCCAGCTGGTGGCATTACCTCTCTACATAACCTCAAGCGGGTGTTCACAGCCGCCGACCAAGGGAAAGGATTGATTAGAAATGAATAAAGGTAAAAAAAAGAAATGACCAGAGGACCAAATATTTCCAATGGATAGCAGAAGCCTGGAATTCTGACCCAGCTCCTTTTCTCTGAGCCAAGAGAAAATCAGTACTGCGCTGAGCAGACATGTTCGTGCCAGGGGGGTAAGGTGACTCTGGATGGGTGGGAGAGTAAACACGGCCAGTCCATGAGGCCGGGAGGTAGCCCCTGGGTCTCACCTGGACTTGGGCTGGGCACCCCCTTCTGCCTTCCCCCCACACCCATTCCTTGCTGAAAACCCCAAACATCCTGCACCCTGTCTGAGCCTGCCTCTGGGTCTCTCCTGCAGGCTTCATCCAACACCCTGCTGACTCCTTGTCCCGAAGGGCCCCTCCCCGCCCCCAGCACTCCAAGGGAGCTGAACATCAAACATCTTGATTTGCTGGCAGAGGGCAGGAAGGTGCTGACTATTTCAGAATCCTTGAGAAAGCCTCACTTTTCTGTCTACCCACGGCCCTCCTCTTTTCCCCATCACAGCAAATTCTGCACGGGGGAGGGGTGCAGGCACAAAATGGGAGGGCCCAATGAAGCATTTTTTCCAGTCAGGACTGAGGTCATGGGGAGACAGGATGGGGCGTGGGGAGGGCATATCTGGGATCCAGAGCTCTGAAATGTGGTTGGGGATGGGAGAAGGGGAGGACCCCTGACCTTTGACTCCATAGACTAGAGCAGCAAAGGGTGAAAGACAGTGGAATGACAGGTTAGCAAGACTACTTACTACTCAGGAGCAGGAAGAGAACTGAGGATATTCCTAGGTTCCCTCAGTCCTCACAGGCCAGTTCCCAGCAGGGAGAGAGCACTCCCTGTCACTTCCTCTCCCCCTTCCCTCCCTGCCCGTTGCCTCAAGGTCAGTTGTTGCTGCAATGAATTCCAACCTGTGTTTTAGTTGGCACGGGTCCCTGGGCTTGGTGATAACCTCTCAGTACCCTGCTCTCTTCTGCCATAAACACCCCAAACTTTTCCTTTGAACTAATCATCAGTCATGCAAATAGCAACGTACAAAGGGCTTTTGCAGATGTATCATCAAACTCTATCACAACAGTCTAGTGAAGCAGATACTTTTATCTGAAAATTTTAAGCACGGAAACAGGTTCAGAGGAGTGAAGTAATTCACCCAAAGTCACACAGCAAGTGAGTAGCAGATATGGGACTCCAGAAGCTCTGCTCATTCTCTCTCTGGCATTCATTCCCTGCTTTATGCCCCCTGGGGGGGGACCATTCCCCCAGGCCCCAAGAGAGCACTTTCTGCAGAGAAGGGGGATGCAGTTTGGTTCCTGTCATCCCTGAGACGGGATCTCTCTAGCTCTCTCCCTGGAGCAGAGGCTTGGGGCTGCTCTTCATAGTGGGGTAATTGCCCCTTTTCTCCTCTGCCCCAGAGCCCTACACACACACACACACACACACACACACACACACACACCAGCTTGGGTCCTACCTCACCCTGCCCCACCCACCCGCCATCACCAAGAGCAATGGGGAAGGGCAGACTGTCCAATCCACACCCCGCCCATGCAGGTGTGGGTGTGGGCTGGGGCTCCCAGCAGCCAGAGGCCCCAGAGGAGCACTGAGGTCTGGAGCCTCCTGCTGAGATTCCATGGCCCCTGCTGCCCGGCACCGCTGACCTCTGATGCCCTGAGATGCCCACACCCAATACCTCCGCCCCGCTGCCCGTGTTCTGGAGCAACGGGTCTGCAGGCGGCGTGCTGAGTGTGGACGATGCTGCCATGCCCGTGGAATTCCTCGCCCTAAGGGTTGGGGTCGCCCTGGTCTACGCGCTCGTGGGGGTTGCAGGCTTGCTGGGGAATTTGGCCGTGCTGTGGGTGCTGGGTAACTGCGCTCGGCGAGCCCCCTGCCCACCATCTGACACTTTTGTCTTCAACCTGGCTCTGGCAGACCTGGGGCTGGCACTCACTCTGCCCTTCTGGGCGGCCGAGTCGGCCCTGGACTTCCACTGGCCCTTCGGCGGTGCCCTCTGCAAGGTGGTGCTGACGGCCACTGTCCTCAACGTCTATGCCGGCATCTTCCTCATCATGGCGCTCAGCGTCGCCCGCTACTGGGTGGTGGCCATGGCCGGGGGGCCAGGCACCCACCTCTCGCTCTTCTGGGCCCGCGTGGCCACCCTGGCGGTGTGGGTGGCAGCCACCCTGGTGACGCTGCCCACAGCCGTCTTTGGGGCCGAGGGGGAGCTGTGGGGCGCACGCCTGTGCCTGCTGCGCTTCCCCAGCAGGTACTGGCTGGGGGCCTACCAGCTGCAGAGGGTGCTGCTGGCCTTTGTGGTGCCCCTGGGTGTCATCACCACCAGCTACCTGCTGCTGCTGGCCTTCCTGCGGCGGCGGCAACGGCGACGGCAAGACAGCAGGGCCATGGCCCGCTCCATCGGCATCCTGGTGGCCTCCTTCTTCCTCTGCTGGTTCCCCAACCATGTGGTCACTTTCTGGGCTGTCCTGGTGAGGTTTGACCTGGTGCCCTGGGACAGCACTTTCTACGCCATCCATACCTACGTGTACCCGGTCACCACCTGCCTGGCACACAGCAACAGCTGCTTGAACCCCATGCTGTATTGTCTCCTGCGGCGGGAGCCCCGCCGGGCCCTGGCGCACACCTTCCGAGACCTGCGCGCACGGCTGTGGCCCCAGGGCCAGGGCTGGGCAGAGCAGGTGGCTTTAAAGGCGGGGAGCAGGCGGGGGACGCAGAGCGCTCGCCAGGACAGCGGCCCTTCTACCATGCTGGCCAATTGGGACACAGGCACCCCTGCCTGAAGGTGCAAGCTGGAGGTCTCCCCCGCTGGGGCCCGCCAGGGGCAGCGCCACCCCCGGAGAGAGGCTGGCCTGTGCCAGGCCGCCATCCCTTGGGAAGGCTGATCTTTGCTCCCACTCTGGGTGTGGTGGAATGGGGCCGGCCCGCCCCGGCCCAGGTCAGGCTGGTAGGACAAAACTGAAGTTCCCATGTGGAGGTGGGAAAGGAGGGGGTCTAACAATAAACCTGTGTATGAGTCGCAAATTGCCTTGACCTTTTGTCCAGTGCCATCTCCAGTTCAGTGCGGACACAAGTCGTCTTCGCCCCACTTCTGCCTCCAGTGCGATTTCCCAGGAAATTCCCCCTAGGGGTTCTAGGCTCCTGGATGAGGGCTCAGTGCTTTTCTCCCTTTGCCTGGCCTCCCTTTCCCACCCCTCCCCTCAAACCGGGTGTGCCCTTTGTCTTTCTCTGGTGCCAAGGCCCAAACTGCACTCATCCCGGGACAGCTGCACCTTCTTACCCTCTCAGTGCTGCCCGCAGAGACCTCAGCTGCAAAAGCTGTAGCTCCCCAGCAGGCAGATGCCACACGAGGGGTCTTGCTGCAGTCTTGGCAGGGCCCAGCAGGAGTGTAAATCCGGGTTTGGAGGGAGAAGTGAAGATGACAAGCAAGGATGTGGGTGGGTGGGGCCTAGGCAGGTGAGAGATGAGGAAAGGGGTTGGATGAGGCTGAAGGTGGGGGAAATGGAAGGCGCAGAGACGGGTGCTGGTCCCCTCGCTGCCCCAAGTCCCCCGTCAGAACCCGGGGTTCACAGTCCGGCTCCCACACTAACCAGCTGAGGGAACAAAGTTAATTCTCCGTACCTGCTTTCTCCTCTGAAAAGCGGGCTGTTGCCCTAAATAGTGTTAACTGTTATTCTTACATTTCGTGTAAAGTGGAGACAGAGAGAGAAGAAAAAGGAAGAAAAGAGGGGGCAGCTGGGAGGCAGGGCTGGAGGGCCAGAGGCTCATCTGGGGTGAATCGCGAGCTCTGGAGTAAAATCCGAGTTTTACAAAAGAACTCAGAGAGGAGCTGGCCCCTCCAGCCTTCTTAAAGTTGTTCCAGGGCAGGGTTTCCCCTTTGGTTTCCAGATCCAGAAACAAGACGCAGCAGTGGCCAAGGTTGGCCTTCAGAAGGAACTTTCCAGGGGGAAGCCCTGCAAAGGGGGGAGGTGGCAGAGGGACGATGGGCTGCAGCTCCCACTTCGTCGCCCCCCAATCCGCAAGCTGCGAGCAGCGCCTGCGCGCGGAGGGCGGCCAGGGGGCCTCAGACGCCCCCGCACCGGTTCCTTCCAGTTGCTGAGAAGAGGCTCTAAACAGCCACCCAATTCACAACATATTAAGCAATGTTGAAGAGATTTAATTAGCCTCTTGATGTTTAATTTCCTCTTCTCGGTAATGTTTAATCTGGTTCCAAAACTGCAGGTCTGTCCCCAGCCAGTTCGGGACGGGAAATGCTTAGCCGCCTAAGTGCCGCCCCCGCAGCTCCTGCGATGGCCCTGCCCTGCCAGGCTCCGGATATTGGCTCCTCTGGGGGCCGGTTGAATGGGACCCAGCGGTAAATATTGACGTTTAAACAGGTCCTGGCCACAGATGAGTGAATGCACATAGTAGGCCTACCCTTGGTAGGGGTGGAGACGCAGGGAAGGACCAGCGATGCCCGGCTGGGCAGCTCCGCTCCAGCGGGAAGGCATCTGCGTGGCACGAAGCCAGAGCTTTGAAACTGCAGGAGGGACGGTTAAAACTGCGTTTCCCTGAAAATAGGATTTGGGAGGGGTTTTGGGGAGGAATGGTGAAAGGTGAGACGGACTCATCAATCTCTCAGTGTGACGTCACGTTTCCAAGGATGGGGAGGGGGTTTTGGTCAGCGGTGGCAGGAGGGACCGTGCTGCCCGGAACAGCCATGGGCTCCTCCAACAGGCTCAGGGCCTGACCAGCATCCTTCACGGGGTCCCTGTGGGCAGTGGGAGGAGCCTGCAACCCCCCTTCCAGGGGTCTTTGGGTGCTGTCTGAACCCCACCCACGCTGGCCTTCCTCCTCTCCTTTCACAGGCCCTGGGTCCCAGGTGATACAGTAGCCACCGCTGAGCCACTGCGTTGGAAACCTGGAGTCCTGGCACTTCTAGTCACTGAGGGAGCAGAGGAAGGCTGCAGCTGGGGGCTGGCCCCTTGCTGGCTCACCTGTGTGGGCCTGGCAACCTTTCTGCACCCAGGTTTCCACATCTGTAAAATGAGAGTAATTCCCACCGCAGACTGAGGAAGCACCTTGTAAAGGCCAGATGCCGGTGGGAGAATAACAGGGGTGCAGGGGCTGCTGACCCCCATCTTGGGATTCCAAGTCCTTTTTGTAGCTGAGGTCTTGAGCCCCACTCTTCTTATCTCACCCCAGGGGCTCCCACAGAGACATGTGCTCTACACCAGCATTTCTACACCTCTAGACTCGCTCCCCTCCCTGCACCCCAGAGCTGTTACTAACCAGAAACAGGAAGTAAAATTAGCCAAAAAAACGAGAACTGAAATCAACCTAACCTCATTGCCTCTCAGAGCCTAAGAGCTAAGAGCAGCAACTCTGGAGGGGAACCATCTTGAAGAGGTTACTCTCATGACACGTAAGACCCAGGGCAGAGTGGGGACTGAACTTGAAAACCCATGACACTTGGGGGAGGCACAGAGGACTGTGCCAAAAGGGCTGGGGCTGAGAGGCTGCTGGGCTTCTGAGCATGGCATGCAAATGAGATGGAAATGAGTTTTCTAATAATGTCCTGGAATCACCAACGGCCACCGGAACCTGATCAAGGGCCCCTTCATTTTGGTCCTTGTGTCTGAGTATCAACAATACCAAAAAGGGTTTGCAACAGTTTCTTTTGTTAGGACCCCGTCTTCAGGGAGGCTGGCGGACCTTCCTGTGAGAGGTAAAGGGCCCCGTCAGAGGCACACAGGTCACCGCCTGGCTCAAGCACCCTCAGAACCGGCAGACATTCAGACATGGCACTTCACAGGGTTCCAGGTCTTTAATTTCCCTGCTTTATCTTTTTTCTCTCTTTCTCTCTTTTTTTTTTTTTACAATCAAATGGGCAGGAAAAGGTCTGGGGTGGGTGGGCACTGGGGGTCCATTAAAAAAATCCCCCAAGTTCAGGCTGAGGTTTCAGGTCATGGTTGCTGAGGTGAGGGTGAGGTCAGGGTTCACAGAGGTTCCCCAACTCTCCCTGGAACTTTGTTTCCAAACGGCTGGGGAAGAAGTCAGACTAGGTTCCCCATTACTACAGATGAGGGGAGAAGTCAAAGCTCCCCCATCCCTCAAGTTCTTCAGCGATGAGGAGATAGAAGGCTGCAATTTCTAGTTGCCTACAATCTTCTCTTAAAAATATAAAATACGTGCAGTTGGCTTTGGTACAAAAAAGAAAACAACGATAACAAAAAGACATTCTGGTCCCTGTGGGGTTTTCCCTCACCCCCGCAATGGACCATTATGGCCACCTCAACCTCCATCCCACCACCTCCAGGAAGCCAGGTTATCTCCCTGGGGGTCCGTGGAGGACGGACAGACGGGAGACCAGCAGTGAGAGGTTGAGGGGAGAGGGAGAGGGGCATGGTCCTGCCCACAGCCCTTCTGGAAGGGGCAGCAGGGTCCTGTGGCCGCAGCCTCCCCTCAGGGGGGGTCGCTGGGCGGTGTCAGGGCGAGAACCCAGTGGCCACATGGTTAAGCCTGAATGAACCCCAGTAGTGTTGAAGGACAAGGCCCCCTGACCCCTATGGCTTGGTTCCCATGTCCCTGGTCCTCTAAGTCTCCCCTCTCTCTCCACAGCTAATAAACAATAAATAAATAAATTTTCCTAAAGTAGAGGGGAGAAGGCATGAAAGATTGGCATCTGTGGTGTAGCTTCTGGCTGCCACCAGGGGGCACTGCGGCCCAACTCCCCAGCTTCCTAAATGGCCCCAGGTGTGCAAGGATCCCAAGAGCTGGCAAGGACAGACAGCAGTTCTTTCAAAAGTTCCCTGGTCACAGGCAGGTTGGAGTCCCCACGGTCTGCCTTCCTCAGCAGTGTTCTTCGGGGGGCACAGGGAGGGGGGCCCCCTTAGCTCTCGGAAGCGACAGGCTCCCCGTCGCGGCTCTCGGTCTCCTCTGGGATGTCCTGCATCCGGGTGAAGTCTGAGGGGGACGGGGCAAAGTTAGTGGGTGAGCAACTGCACCCCTCCACGAGTGCCCCCCTGCCGTGGGCTGAGGAGTGGCGAGGTCCGTGACTCCCTGGGGGTGGGAGAAACCTCCGTGGGTGTAAGGAATGTGCCCACACCTAGCTAGCTACTGTGTACACCCTGTAAGTATGCGAAGATACAGTTTGAGTCATGAAATACAAAGTATTTTAAGATTCCTAGGTGGAGTTACAGTAGCTTTTGGCTATTTGTATTTCCTGAACCAACTGTAAGAACTTGGAGGTCTTTGACATTTTTTTTTTATTTTCAAAAATCCATGTCTGCTTCAAAAGGTTGGGAATCACCAACTTGCTGTTGGAGAAGGGGTGGCCCCCCTACATCTTCGGCTTCCTGGAGTTTCACCATCAGCCAAAACAGGAAGTCCTTTGTGTCCCTCCCAGTCACTCAGACCTCAGTGGGTAGTGAGGGACCTTCCTGCCTAGCCCGGAGGTCCTGTGCTCCAGGGTGCAGACTCCCTTGGAAGCCACAGCCCCAGGGTCTGAACCCAGGTTGCACCCCACTTCTCTGCCACGTCTCAGCCAGGGTCTCACCTCGTGGACTGTGGGGCGGAGACAGACGGCTGCCACCTTCCTCCTCGCTGCCTGTGTCGGGGTCACTGCTGTCATGTAGCCGCTCGTCAGGGCTGCCCAGCTCCTGCCTCTCTTGATCCTCAAAGGGTCGATGGACGGAGCGAATTGTCACAGGCAAGTCCAGGCGGTCGTGGCCTCGGCTGGGCTGCAGCCAGCGGGCAGGAAAGGCAGGCAGCCCCGCGATGAGCAGGGTGCAGACCGTGGCCCTGCTCAGCCGGGGGCAGTGCCCTGCCGGCCCCCAGACTGGCTCTCCCGGCAGACCCCAATGCCTGACCTCTGCACTCACCCAAAACCTGTGGTCCCCCAGCCAGTACCCTAAGAGGCTGTGAGCCCATCGCTCAAATCCCCAGCTCCTTCAGCTTCTCTCCTGGGCCCTGCTATCCGCCCCTGTCACTGCTACTCCCGCCTTCCTTACCTGTGGGGGCGTGAAACTCAAGTACAGTGCGTCGCCCGCAGGGAGGCTCCGACGCCGGGGGTCCATCGGCCTGCGGGCCCAGGGGGCCTCGGCGGGGAGGGGCTCGGTCTGGCCCAGGGCGGCCAGCTGCCTGCGGGCCTCTTCGGCCTCCCGCTCCAGCAGGGCGCGAGCCTGCTCGCTCTCCCGGAGCCGGGCCTCCAGGTTGCCAGCCTCGGTGGCCCGCTCCTCGCCCAGCCGCCGGCAGCGCCTCAGCTCCTCCTGCAGCAGCCCATGTTGCCTCTGCAGCAGGGCCAGTTCCGTGGCCGGCTTCTCAGGAGCCACAGGGGCGGCCCCGGCCCTGCCAGCCTCCCCGTCCCGAGAGTTGGCTCGGGTCAGCTTCTCCCTTCGCTCGGGGCCCTCAGGGAACCGGGCTTCCACCAAAGTGTCCTGCTGGGCCACAGCCGCCTGAGATGGAATGGGGACAGATGGCTGTATCAGAACCCCCTCTTTCTTCTGCTCCTCACCACCCCCAGGGCCCAGGAGAACCCCAATTGGGAGAGGCTCTGCCTGCCTGGGAGGGCAGCTCTGCCCTGGCGCCCCCTATCCCCACCACTGCCCCTGTTCTTGCTCCTGCCCCACTCACCTGTAGGCCGTGGAGAAGTCCATAGAGATTGACCAATCGCTGCAAGACTTCCTGAGGACAGACGAGAGGGTGGGAATAGGGCCCGAGCTTCAGGGTGGGGGGACTGCCCAGAAGCTGAACTAGTGCGTGTGTGGGGACGGCCCGACTCCGGAGACTGTGAGGTACAGACTGTCCCCACGCCCCTCCAAACTGGCTCCAATTCCTCAGACGGGGAGGAGCCTCCCACACCACCAAGTTCCCATCTCACCTCCTGTGGTGACCTCAACTGATTTCCATTTCGATCCTGCAGAAATGGTCAAGGAGGGGGAGTCAGCAGGCACACAAGTCCCTGACATCTCGGTGTCAAGGATCCGTGGCCGGCTGTCCCTTCCCACCCTCGGGCCCGGTGTGGACCCCTCCTGAGGACCCACCTTCTGGCTGGAGTCTGGGTCGGCCCTGCAGAGCTCGATGGAGCCGTTGAAGGTTCTGGCCTCGCCATCTGTTGAGGGGCAAGGAGAGGCCGAGCTCAGTTCCCCAGGACACTGAAGGCCCGGCCCCTGGTGCCACCCCATTCTCCGTAACCCCGCACACCCACTACTCACTGGCAGTGAGCCCCGGACTTGTGTTCCCGCCACGCTCTGCTTCCACGGGCAGGGCTGGTTCCCGGGGCGTCAAGAGCAGCTCCACGGCAGGGCCCACCAGCAGGTCTCTCAGGACTTCCACTGAAAGGGAAGAGGAGCGGTGAGGGCAGGAGCAGAGCAGGACCCTACGGGCACTGACTGCATGGGCACTGGACGTGGCAAAGGTCATTAAGGGTGCGCAGGGCGAGAGGGTCCCAGAAGGAAAGATCAGGCTCTCCCCGCCTTGCCCAGCTCCCAGCAGACAGAGCAGGGACTTTGCAGGCCACGGGCTGACATCCCCAGTGTGTGTGTGCATCCAGGGCTAGTCGTGTGCCCAGTCTGTGACAATGAGCGGATGAGCCCACACTCTTAACCTAGGCGCCCCTCACCCTCACGGATGGCATCCTGCAGCAGCCGCTCGCCACGTGGGGCCTCGAGGGACTCGGAGCGGAACAGGCCCCTGGGCAGTGTGGTCAGGGTCAACCCAGTGCCGCCGTCCTCTTCCACCTGGAAACGGGTCATCTCGGCAAACAGCCCGACCTTCTCTCGCAGCAGCTCTGCCAGTGCCCGGTCTTTCTGCTGGAGCTCCACTGTGGGTAAGGACAGGTGAGCACACGGGAAGGCCCAGGGTACCCAGGAGAGCCAGTGGGGAATGGGCAGCCCCAGGGGTCAGGGGTCATGGCTGGGCAGAGTGGCAGAACCTAAATTTGATTTGTTTGGCATTTACTAAAAAAGAAAAAACTTTTTTGGGGAAAAGTAACATCTGCACTTTTGTTCTCAAAACAAAAGCAAGAAGGATCAGTGGCAGGGACTACGGCTGTCTACCAGTTTTCATTCTCTCCCATCTCCCTCCAGTTAGGGAACATGTACAGTCATGGGGCACAGGGCTGCCCAGTTAAGACTACATTTCCCAGCCTGCCTTGCAGTTAGACATTACACGTGACTCAATTCTGGCCGACGGATATGAGTGTCGTCCAGATGGGCCTTTAAAAGAAATGGGTATACAGGCTCGTTGTTCCTTCACGCCTCCCTGCTAGCTGGGAGGCAGATGTGACAGTGGGAGCTTTCGTAGCCACTTTGGACCCAGAGGTGGGAATCTGCCCATTGAAGGTGGCAGAGTGGGACCACTACTCTGCACTTCCCCTTTCTAGACTGATATGTGGAGAGAAATAATCTACCTTGGTTAGGCAGCTGATTTCTGTTGGTCTTTTTGTACAGACCTTAGGTCATACCCTAACTAATATAAGGCCCCATGTAAACAAGTAGGTTAGGGTCTCAACCCTCGTCTTGCTAGCTCCCCTTCCCAGAGGCAGCCACGGTAATACCTTATCTTTCTAGACACACACACACACACACACACACTACATATGACACATACTTATCCCCACTTTACATTGTTTTAAACCTTGTTCTTTTCACCTGACAACATATTTTAGTTATGGCTCTCCATCAGCCCTCATGGAACCATATCATTTTCCAAAACACTTGCATCGTTTCCCACTGTGTGGATATATCATGAATTAGTTGACAAACTGAGCGGCCTTACTCTTGATTCGTCGCAGGTAAGCCTCATCCTCTGTCTCAATCAGGGGGAAGTCCTCTCTGGACGGACACCTGGAGGGGTAACAGGTTGGGTGTGGTGGGGGGAAGGAGGCCAGGTTACACACCAGGAATCAGCCAAACACGTTCGGTGCTTCCCAGGGGAGACCCACCAGCCACAGCCCTGTCTCCCTTCACCCATGACCATCCCTTTTCTTAGACCTGGTCACCTGCATTTACGGGTCTCTATGTGCCTCTCCTAAGGTCACCTGGAGAAGCGGCAGAGGGACAACTACAGGCTTTCGCACCAAACAAACTGGGCTAAAACCCTGGCTCCGCTATTTCCCAGAAGGTCTCCGCTCTATTTCCTCCTCTGAAAAATGGGGATACTAACTTCCTTACATGTTTCTTCGGCAGGATTAACTGCAACAATGTAACAGTGCTTTGGACATGGCAGAAGCTCAATAAATCAATTACAACGAAGAATATGAATTCTAATTTTCACAATTTCAAACATTAGTACTAGTGACACAGAGGTTACTATGGATCTAATGTCCACGGGACACGTATTCTGCGTTGTTTTGCTAGAATATGCAATTTCACGGTTTTTTATGCATTTCTGAAAAAGTTTGTTCAAAAGTGTAATTTGCAGACATTTTAAAACAACAGGTTTACACATTATAAAGTGGAGAAGAAGCCATTCCCTGAAAAATTTCTCTCTCTCTCTCCATATATATATACATACACCAGGGGTACCAAAAAAAATGTACACATTTTAAGAGATGTTATCTACGTATTACTTTCTGAAGTTGAATACTGCAATGTGTAGTATGACAGTTCACGCAAAACATGGCGTTAATCAAATGAATGTTAGCATCATTCATTGTATTACAATTTTAATACAGTGTTTTCTTTTCTTAAAATGTGTGTATCTTTTTTTGGCACCCTGTATATATTGCATCCTGAGTTTTATCTCCCAGAATCCACTTTCAACACTACATGCTTCTTTGCTTGACTCGTTTCGCCCCAATAGACACACACAGCTGACTGGTTGCCTCAAATCTAATGTATGCCCAACAGAGGGTAAAGATCTGCTACGTGAGCACACGGAACGATTTCCTTCCTGCCGCTACTATGTGGAGTTTTGTTTATGAGGCTTGCTCCTCTCATCTCCAGTATCAGTGCTATTGTCATCTTCTTTTTCACTCATTTTGAGAAAAATAAAGGTAAAATGCGATACAATCCCATGAATCGCCGCGTGCCCACAGACCAGCTGGCTGGCAGGTGTGCGGCCATCGCAGCTTAGAGTACTCCTCGGCCAGTCCGCTCACACCGGGTCGTCATTGCGTGTATGAGAACACAGATGACCCTTCCGGCTTGGGCCCTCTCGTCTCCCCCCAGCCTCGGAACCCTGGGCTCTGTCCCCGGGGGGTGCTGTGGCCTGGGCCTGAAGCGGCAGGTCCTGAGGTCACACACACACTCACAGGCGCACACTCTGCTGAATGACACGGATCCAGGTGCTCCGTTCATCCCGCGACGCCGTGTGGACCTCGTACATCTCAGGGGGCGCCGCGCTGATCAGAAACATCCCCTTCTCCTGGTTGGCGATATCCCGAACGATGAGGTTCGGCAGTGACACCACCGAGGGCTTGTCCTGCGGCCAGGGGAAAGGAGGGCTAAGCGGGGGCATCCTGACTCTTGGATACTTGGACGATCAAAGGACGGAAGAGTCTGCCTGCAGGACAAGAGCCCAGCTCTGGTGCCAACCAGAGAGGACCTAGACGCACAAGACCCTTGCCCATGTATCGTGTTTGCCCGAAAATAAGACCTAGCCGGACAATCAACTCTAATGTGTCTTTTGGAGCAAATATTAATATAAGACCTGGTATCATATCATATCATATATCACATCATATCATATCCAGTCTTATAGTAAAATAAGACTGGGTCTTATATTAATCTGTGGTCCAAAAGGCACATTAGAGCTGATTGTCCAGCCAGGTCTCATTTTCGGGGAAACACGGTAGTTAACTTTAAGCTTTACTTTCCACATCTGCATAGAGGAGGTACTAGTGGCCTTCCTCACAGGTGTAAAAGGGCCTGCAGTCTTATCTTATTACAACCATTTTATTATGGTAGCTATCAGCCGTTGGACTGGAGGGTTCCAGGGTGCTTTCGGGCTCAGGCAGGAAAGCAAGAAAGGTCCGAAACACAGGCCGTGCTGAGAGAGGAGGAGGAAGGCCTCACCAGGACAGGAAAGCTGTACTTCTGGTCCTTCTCCTGGAGAAACACCAGCACATCTGTCATGAGCAGCATCAGCACATCTGGTGGGGACAAAGGCGGAGAGCAGTTAGCCTGGGAGCGTCTGAGCAGGGCTTCTCTCGCGAGGACCGGCCGACCCCGGCCGGAGCTCAGGAGCCCCTTTTTCCTGGCCCCTCTTCCCTCTGCTCCCTCCACCTGTGCAGACCTCCCACGTCCCCATTGTTACAGCTCAGAAATGCGAGGGGCAAGAAAAGATGCACGTGTTATCAGGTAAAAGAGCTTCTAGAGCTCCAAGAGACCATAAGGGTCAGCCAGTGCCTCTGAGGACACCCATCTTCACCCAACCGAGGCAGGTTTCTTAACCTGGGGTCCACCGCTGGGCTCCAGGGGTTCTGCAAACCCTCTGAAGGTGCATAAGCAACTCTGAGTATTAATATAACACACGTGTATTTTTCTGGGTGAAAGGGTCCAGGCTTTTTAGGAGTAGAAGAGATTCCCAGAGAAGGAAGGGCCACCCTGTTTCAGCCTTTCAGCTCCAGGTCTAACACTTAACTAGTAACGAAGACCTTTCTGGATATTGGACCTAAACTCCCCGGGCCCAGCATATTCCCAGTTCTCGTCAGAGCCGGGCAGGGAGGGGAGAGTTGGGCTCCTTCTCCAGTGGAATGAAGCCACCCCCTTGCACTCTCCTCTACACCACCCACCTGGCCCTCGGCGGCTATGAGGTCCCGCACTTTGAGGAGGAAACAAAGGTCAAGTCCAAAAACGCAGGTGTCATGGTCAAGAAAACACACTCACCCTTTTCCCTTGGAGATCTTACCCAACTGTGGGCATGCAGCGGGAAGGGCAGGGCTTTTGCTGAATGCTTCAAAAATAAAGCTCTCCAGCCTTGCTATTTTTAAACCCCCACCCCCACCCCCCGGCTTATATTCTTAGCTGCTGCGTGGGAGGGATGGGAAGGAGAGAAAGGGATGAAGGAAAGTGACTGCGAAAGACTGCAGCCTCTAGGAGCATGGGCTGGGGATTCCGACAGAGGACAGAGGGTCAGCCAGGCTGTGGTCTCAGGCAGTATGGCTTGCTTGGGTCCCTCAGTCCTCACCCTAGCCAAGGCCTGCTACTCTCAGGCCCTGATTTGGGCAGGAAACATCGGGCAACGCAGTCTGGGAAGGGAGCCTGGGAACGTGTGCCCCGCCCCCAACACCCCCCCACACACAGCCCACTGTGTTCCCAAACTCCTGCCCTGGTGGCTGGGGCTCCAGCAGGTGGAACCAAATGCCCCGAGCTTGTCCTCTGGTCCTGGAGTTTCTCCACCTTCCTCATCCAAGTCCGAGCTCTCCGGGCAGGCAAGGACCAGAGAAACGACTACGTACTGAGATGGAAGTCCCCGTGGGGCCCAGAAGTTAAATCCAGACTCTGGACTCCCGCTGCACCCCTGTCATCCTGGGTGCCAGGCTGTGTCCAGCGGTTCCTAAGGGACGGATGCTTCGCCCTCCCTACACCTGACTGCCACTCTTGCCCAGCCTGCCAAGCTGACAACTGACCTTTGAATCGGCCGGTCGCCGTCTTCCAGAGCAGGCAACCGTCATGGATGAGCTTGCGTCGCAGAAGCTCCTCCCGGCCGAAGGGGCCCTTGCTAGGCACCGGGGTCTGGGCGCGGGGGTCCATGCGGCTGTAGATCTCCTGCAGGCGGGCCCCCTTCTCCAGCTCGTGGACGTCCTGGTCCACGTTGGACAGCAGCTCCTTCACCAGCCTCAGCGCCGTCGCCAGGTCCTGGCGCTCCTCCTCGACCCCTGGCATGGTCGGCAGGGGGTGGCTCAGCCAGCCTCACTCCGGCCCCACGGCCCCGAGTCCCGACCCCGCCGCCTCCAGGGGCTGCCGGGGCCCCTTCCCTCGGTCACCGCGGGCCTGTCCTCGCCCCGGGCGGCCGTCCCTGGCTCGGGGCCCCTCTCACCGTGGGAATGCTGCAGGATTCTGCTGATGAGCACCGGGTACTTGGTGATGCGCTGGGTCACCAGCAGGATGCACTCCTGCACCCCATGTCGCTTCAGCACCGCCGAGCGGGTCACTTTCTACAAGGGCAGAGGCAGGGTCAGGGCCCGTGTGGGGCCGGAGGGGAGGGCGGCTCCGAGAACGCAGGACCTGGAACCTGCACTCCGGGGCTGGCCCTAACTCGGCCGCAGACCTCACGCTGGCCTAGGGGAGAGCAGCTGGGAAACGGGGACACACACCACGGGCCCCGCGCTGGGAAGCTCTTGCTCTGCTGCCGTGAGGGGCCCCACGAGTGGAGCCTGAACCCACGCATCTGTGGCACATACAAGCGCCGGGGACGGGGCCTGGGTGTGGATCCTGCAGAGGGCCGCTCACCCGAATGAACTGCTGGAAGCGTTTGTCCCGTGCGAACAGCTCCTTGTAGAGCTTCAGGGCCTTGGTGTGACGGCTGCAGAACTCGGAGTAGGTTTTCCGCATCTGCTCCGCGCTGGGACCCGAGAACTGGAGGGCGGGGCACGAGCTGGGTCAGTGTCCCCCCAGAGCCACACTGCACCCCCGGACACCTGCCCACCGCTGGCCTCCTGCCTCTCCAGCGGTCCTGGCTTCCCCTGCCTGAGTTCAGAGGCAAGAGACGCCCACTCTCGTCACAGCCCCTGCCACCAGTTGCCCACAGGCCCTGCCTTTTGTCACCTGGCTGATCAGCAGGTCACCCAAGCGAGAGATGACGAAGTTGCGGGTGCTGCCCGGGCACAGGGACTGGCGCCGGCGTTCCAGCAGCTGGCTGAGGAAGCGTGTGTGGATGTCACTGAGCTCGTCCACGCAGGGGAACAGGCCCTGCACGGCGCTGGGCTCCAGCTGCAGCTCCTCCAGCATCCCCGTGCGGAAAAGCCGGGTCATGATCTTCAGCGTTCTCACGTGGTGCAGCTCCGTCTGGATGAGCTCTGCACAGACAGAGGCACGTGTGGCCTCCACCCCAGCCTGGCTGCCATGGGGGGGTGGGGGGGCGGGGGACCTCGGAGCTCGTCGGAGGGTCTCAAGGCCCCTTCCAGGTTAACATTCAGCCTGACCAGGACCTATGATCGTTTACGGATCGTTTTTTGGCTTTACGGTCGCCCTCTCCAGTTGCTGGCTGCTTTAGGGCACAGACCACGTGTCCTCGCCACATCTGGGTCCCCACCGTCCCTAGCACGGCACCAGGCGTGACAGGCACCGAGGGAAGACTAAGAATTAACTTGAAGGAAGATAGAAACAAAGAGCCTTGGAGCCCAACGGCCCCAAAAGGCAGGGGCCAGAGGCAACTTGTGGGATGTCGGGCAGGGTGTTGGTGACCAAGGGGCCAAGCCGGGGGTCCTGAGAGGTGGGGCTGGCAGAGGGAGGACAGACAGCAGGACCTGGTGACGGAAGAGGAGGCTCACCGTAGATGACATCCTGCTGCTTCATCACCTCCTTCTTATGCTGGTGCAGGAAGCTGCCGTCCACGGCGAGGCTCCAGGAATCAGCAGTGAAGTCCTTCTCGTCCATCTCAAACTCGCTCATCAGCTCGTTGTAGATCACCTCCGCACCTGGACGCCAGTGGGGACAGCTCAGAGCCAATCCCCTTCCCTGGGCCCCGGGCCTTCCTGCCCCACCGCCCCTCAGGTCCCGGGCTGGCACGCTCACCTTCATCAATGAGGGATTCCACCGATAGGGCTCGGTTCCGCATGTTGAGCGAGTCTGTGGACTGCGACAGGATCCGACGCAGCCCCAGTGGAGACTCATCGTTGAAGTGTCTGTGGGAGACAGGGCCCAGCTCAACACCCCGACGCGGGCAGCAGAGCCCTTCCCAGGCGCGCGGCCCCGGCAGGACCCGAGAGGCAGGCACCCAACTTCTCCTTACCCGTCTGCCTGTAATTCTGAACCCAGGGGTGGCAAGGCCTGCTCAGGCCCCCGGTGCCCACTGCCACTCTCTCTGCCTGCCTGGCTTTCCCTGCCCTCCCCCGCCTGCCCCCCCACCCGTGGAGGCTCACCCAGCAATGTTGGTGGTGGAAACACTCTTGGCTAAAGACAGGGAGGAGCGGCCGCGGCGGGAGCCGAGCAGGGACTGCCGGAAGCTGTCGGAGGGGTAGATGGCGGAGCTTGGCCGCTCCCGGCTGGTGGCTATGGGGGCACCAAACAGGCACACGTCATGCCTGGTGCCTTCCCAGGACTCAGGCCTCCCAGGCTCCAGGACTACAGGTGAGGCCGCCTGTCCCAGCCCACCCGGGGCCCGCGCCAGTCAAAGAGACACGACAAGGGCAATGTCACCTGACAGGTGGGCAGTAGTTTTAATCTTATCTTCCCCCTTCCCACAACAAGCCTAGGAGCAAACTGAAGCTCAGAAAGGTCCCAAGACCTGTCAGGGCGATTCAGCCCGTGGCTGAGCGGGGCCTCGGACGCTGGTCTTCTTGACTAAGCACCATGCCCTTCCTGTCCCACCAAAGCTGTGTGAACTGACACTTGACGGCTACCACCAACGCTCCCAAGTGCAGTGTGAAAAACTGAAGGAACGATAACAATACTCCTACAGGCTGCGAGCAGGCTGACGCCCAGCCCCCCACGGGAATTGTCCTGCCCTGTCCCTAAGCTGGAGCCTGGACATCCATCACCTGTTTCCACCTAAGCGGGGGAAGGTGCTGTGCCAGGGAACCACCTCAAGGGGGCAGCAGAGCCCAGGGCTCGGAGGCAGGGGGCCCAGGCCCCGGGGGCTCCCGCAGGCCTGCTACTCACTCTTACTGCGGAGCGACACAGACTGTAAGGCAGTGCTGTTCTTCAGCAGGGCGGCTTTCTGTTGCTGTGACACAGAGCAAGAGAGAGACACCGAGTCAGCTGTCACCCAAGGGTGACCTACAAGGGCACACAGGGCAGGAGTCGGCCCCCTTGGGAGAAAGCTGGCAGGGCACCAGGGTGGCTAAGCCCAGTGCTGGGGGCTGGCTCGCTGGGGCCTGAGGTCCGGCTGCCCCGTGGTGACAGAGGAACACAGGGGGAGGGAATGAATGAAAAGGGTCTGAGGGTACCGCACACTCACTGCCCTCTCCCCCAGCCCTCTGCCCTCCCTGCCATCTCACCTTCTGCTTGACCTTGGTACAGTTGGCCAGGGTGTCTTTACAGCGGTTGTGGATAGTCACATTGCAGGCTGGGAGGGTGGGGTAAAGAGGGTGAAGGGAGGGCCGGGTGGTACAGGAGGGGGCACCCCCACATGCAGACACCCATCTCCCCCTGGCCACGCTGGCTCAGAGACTCTCCCCCTTCCCAGACGTCTCTGCCATCCCTACACCCCAGCCCCACCCCTCCCACCGTCCCTCCAACAGGAAATGAAGTGAGGGTACAGGTGTTGAACCCAGCTAAGCAATCAAGGGGATGTGCAATCCTGACTCAGAGGTGATCCGAGGGGGGGATTAGAGGAAGACGGGGTTACTGGCTGCCAGAGATGAGCTCAAGAAGCACAAAGGTGGCTGAGAATGACAGATGGGAGAGAAGCGAGGACGCCCACAGAGCAGAAGATGGCACAGGAGCAGCTGGGACGGGGGTTAGGGGCAGAGGGGGGAATACCCGCCCCTGAGCGTCTAGTAAACGTTCCACGTTGCCTTGGTCCTAACAACCCTTTGAGGCAGCCTCCGTTATGTTATCCTCATTTCACAGGTGAGGAACCTGTCCTGGAGCTCAGCTCAGCCAGACGTCAGGCAGCGAGCGGTACAGCTGGGATTTCAGCTCAGGTGTGCCTGAGTCCAAAGGCTGTGCTCTTTCTGTGACCTCTGGCCGGGCCCCAGCAGTGTGGAGGCTGACGGGCCAAGGGGAGACTGGGGACAGGCTCAGCCTGTCCTGTCCCCCACCAGCCGGCCTGCCTCTGCACTGCTCAGCGATGCCTGCTCCGACACAAGGCAGGCTGCCTTCTCCCTGCCAGGCCGGGAGTCCTGTTCCCCCACTGAGGCACACCCACAGCTCCCACCCTCCGTCTGCTTCTCCCCCACCAGCCCCACACACCTTGCCATGGGGGTGGAGAGGAGAGGAGAGGAGGGAGGAGCAGCCGAGCCTAGTCGCTGGGGCCACGGGCCGTCCCTTCCCAACATGCCCTGTACCAGCTTCCCGGCCCCCGGGGAAGCAACACCGGAAACTGCTCACTCCTTCAGACAATGCCCAGCGCCGCACTCACTTCCACAAATACAAGGCCCGTGGGGTGGGGCCGAGGGGCAGACAGAAGTGGGGGGGCTGCCCCCCCTACCCCCAGCACCGCGTCTCTGGACCAACCTCCCCACGCTTTCCACCTGCTCTCAAAATAGTGCTCGCGGCCGCCTCACAGGTTCCCCTAGCAACAAGCTTCTGGATTGGGAATTCTGTCAGGTCTCTAGAGGGATCTAGATTGGGACTCCCTCCTCATCCTCATAACTCTAAGCTGAGCAGCAAGGAAGCGGGGAGACCCAGCTGGTTCTCCCTGGGGGTTCCTTCCCCCCGTCCCACAGGGATTGAGAGGCTAGCGCTGCGGCCCCGCCATTCAGCTGCAGGTCACAATACCCCAGCCCTGCTCCAATCCCAAGCGGCCCTTTGCCATAAATTGGGGTGGGGCAGGCGGCTCTGCACAGGTAGTATGTTGGCCCCTTGGGGAGGAGAAGCCCTTGCTTGTGTAATGCTTCCCAAACACAGGGCCACCCTCTGAGGCGGGAGCCGGGTGGGAATTCGAACCCCATCCCCAATGCGCACATCCCTGCCATTTGCCCTCCTCCTGCGGTGGGGTCAGCCAGACTGCAACTATGAGCAGAGGGTCCTAACCCATCCTCTGCTTCCCACTGCAGAGACCTAGAGATTTCAGGCTCCACCCTCGGTCAATGCAAAGGGAGGGGCATGGGGCCCCTGAAGTCTGGAGTGTCCAGTTCTGCCTAGAAGATGGGCAGAGGCAGCTGCAAGGCCGGCAGCTTGCCCCCCAGCTCCCCAGGCCTCCCCCCACCCACCCTCACATACATTCCTGCTCCTTCTCCAGCCAGTCCCCCGGACCCTCAGCAGCTGTTCCAGGGACACCAGAGGACGACAGCTGCACGGGGAGCCATCCCAGCCTCCCCTCCCCCATGTTCCCATAAACCCTGCTTATGCTGCATAAACCCTGCTTATGCTGGATTCCGACCGCCACCATCCCCGGGCATGAGGAAAGGGAGCAAGGGAGCAAGCATCTGGCATGTGGGCCCAGCGGGGGCCCTGAGAGGAGTGATCCCTAGGGATCCAGGGCAGAAAGGACAGATGGAAAGCTCAGGGTCAGTGGGTACCAAGTCAGAGTGACATTCAGGGTCCAAACCACTTACTCGGGCAGATGAGGGCTTCCTTGGCCGTGATGCTCTTGTTACAGGCATAGCACATGGTCATGCCTGACACGGAGATGGTGGTGAAGAGGTGCCCATTGGTATAGCGGGCGTCCTTGGCTTCCTTCATCTTCTCCTTCTCCCGGGCCTATAGCAGGGGTGAGAGAGACAGGAAGTGAGGCTGGGAGATGCCAGGGTGCCTGAGGAGTCCAGGGACACAGGGCAGGGAGGAACGCCTGCCTGGGGCTGCCGGGAGGACACCAGTCCCACAGCAGAGCTCGCTGCAGCTGTCCAGCAGGGACCAGGCCAGCGCTGGACCCACCTGGCCTCTGCGGCTGGGCTGCCTCCTGGTGCCACTCATGTCCCTGGCTCTCGACCGCGGCGTCCTCACTCCACCTCCCAGCCCTGGCTCTGCTCGTCCCCAAGCGGCTGTGCTCTCTCCTCTGTGCCGGGGAAGATGCGCAGAGAGCAGACGACGCAGAGGGTGCCAGCTCACCAGCGCTTTCAAATCTATGGGAGTTAGCTCCTCTTATAACCATGACAACGGGTGCTGTCTCGAGGCAGTCACAGTGGGGGGCAGGAGATCCCCTTGTCAGATTGCCTGAAGGGGGCAGAATGCCTCCACTGCCACCAGCAACGCAGAGTCCGGGTACCAAGCCTGACTGCCCCCCACACACTCAGCCAGGGATCACCTGTGCGGGAGGCAGCGCGTCCCCCACTCACCCCGAGATAGGAGGAGCCTGGCTGTGGTCTAGTGACTCCTCTCCGGGCTCTCAGGCTGGGCCTCACTCCTGGCAGGAAGGCTCTCCTGCAGCCTCACCGTTATCCCTCCGGTACAACCCTCCAAAACCTAGGGTAGCCCCCTCTGTCCCTCCTCATCCGACGGGTCTCTCCCTCCTCGCAAGTCCCTCTGGCATCTACCCTCCGTCAGGTCTTGTCAGCTCTCCTGGTCTCCCTCAAGATGGCACACACCTAGCCCTTCCTCAGCTCCTCAGACGCTGGTGGTTCCCGCTCAGCTCTCTCTTCTGCTGTCCTGACCTCAGCAGACCCTCTGCTGGTTTTCATTCCCCCTGACCTCTTTTCTGTCCCTCCTCAAGCCCAAGCTTCCCCGAAAGCGTGAGGTGAGAAGACAGATTATCATCCCTCCCACCTATGCCAGGGCCTTCCCCAGGGGTCGCCTCAGAGCCTGGATTTTCCCTCCACTCTTAGAGGGCAGAGAAGAAGCTGACAAGACAGCCTCCAAGGGTTCCCAGCTTCTCAGAACCAACCAGCGGATCAGATCAATCAGCTGAGGCCGAGGGTAAGGGCCCCCAGTCGGAGGACACTGTGGGGAGGGGGCCTGGGACAGAGCATCAGAACTCAGGGGAGCCCTCAGGCCGGCCCTCAGACGCCCAGGCCTGGCGCCCAGCTCCAGCCACACTAGCCCTTAAGAGCTGGGGGAGGGGCCGGGACATACTGGTGCTTAGGGAGAAAAGGGAAGTGAGCGGGAGCTGAGTCAACACCACAGGGCCAGAGGGCACTGGGCCCCTGCACTGCCCTAGCCAGTCCCAGTCCTGGGCTCCTGGTGGCCCGGGATCCTTCTCTCTCCTGCCCGCCCTCAGAGGTTCCAGTTCTGTCTGATGAGCAGAGCCCTGAAGCCTCAAGGTCACGCCCCATCCCAAACATGCATTTTTCCTTGCTCCTCTGTCTCTCCCTCCTCCTACCTCCTGGCCTCCCTGCCGCCATGGGGCGGCCCTCCTCTACTCCCTCCCCCGCCCCCCTTTGTCACCCTGCTTCTCCTCCAGTGCCCTTGGCCTCTTCCTGCCCTGACCCTCCAGCTCAGCCTGGTTAAGGAAGCTGACCTGCTCTAACTCCAGCCTCCAATGTTCCAGGCCTCCATTCTGGTCCCCACCTACCAGGACCACTAGAAAACCCTCCCTTGCTCCAGATTATAGCTCTTCAGATCGAATCCTGCTCTGAATGATAACCTTAGAGAATCTCAAAGGTCAAATCCAACTAAGTCTTCTCACCACACCCTTCCTTCTCTCCTCCTCTCCTGACCTCCCAGCCTTCTCCATGACACACACAAAATGAATTAAAAGCAAGCAAACAAAACCATGAATATCATCAAAAAGAGCAACACATCTGAATCAAGGTCAGCCCCACAAGGGGCAGCGCTGCAGACCTGCCCTAGTGTTGGGCGCCCCTCCCCTCGCAGGCCCCTGCCCTCCACCCTTAGGCCTTCTGGGGAGCTCACCTGGGAAGGAGGTGGGGGGCAAGGGAGGTGAGGACTGGGGCTGCCAGAGAATGGGGTCTCTGTGACCCTCCCTCTCTGGCATCCATGCCTCCGACAGGCAACCCAGGTGCTCTGGGCCCAGCCTCCTCCACCTCCAACACTCACCCTCTCGCCAAGCGACCCCCTCTCTAGGTGGGCCAGCAGCGGGCAGCAGCCACAGCAACAGCACATCCCAACACGGGCGCTGCCCAGCAGCTAGCAGTCCTGGCACTGCCTAGCGCTATTGTCCCAGAGGCAGCCTGTGCCCGCCCCAGGGCTCAGCTCTGGCTGCTAAAGATGCAAGAACACAGGGCCTGCTCACCAGGGGAGCCCACTGCAGAGAAGCAAGGAATGGGCTTGTCGCTGCCAGGTGTTCTTCCGAGTAAGGTCATCACACTGGTCTCCCATCCACCTGCCCGCCAGCAGGACAGCCCTTTGCCTCCACGCCCCAATCTGTCCGCCAAGAAAAGGACCCATTGCCCCACAGTCCATAACACCCACCAGACCCCCAGGCCCTTCCTGCTTGGATCAGCACTAACCCGTCCTGCGTCTAGAGTCACTGTTTCTCGTGAACCCTCCCGGGAGCCTTTCTGGCTGCACAGCCCTCACCTGTACCACGGTGACAGAGGTGACACTGGTGAGCACCCAGCACAACATGCGCTCAACACATGTTTGAAAACGGAGGAAAGGAAGGAAGCAAGGACGGAAGGGGGGAGTGGATGGACAGACGGACGGACGGAAGGACACCTGTACGGGGGTGGGGGGCCCGCAGCAGCCTCCCCCACTCTGGGGCCCTGAGTCCACGTCACCGCTGACTCTTCTGTGTCCTCTCCTCATCTCTCCTTTTCTCTCTTCCTCCTTCCTTTGAGCTCAGACCCTCAGGGTTTCCCTCAGAGCCCAGAAGGCGGCCAACCCAACCCTTCCTTTGACTGTCATCCTAGCTCTTGGTCACTTTTTGGGAAAGAAAGACGGGGTAAATGGCAGAGGGCATTGCGGCTGGTGCCCCAAAAGCTCAAAGGCAGAGGCAGTCTGCCCCCTTCTCTGCACTTTGCTCTCCAGGCAGAGAAAAGGCAGGTGAAGGACAAAGCAATCCCAGAGCTGGACTTGGCTTCCTGTGCTCCCAGCGGGACGGCAAGGGATGGCAGAGCCTGTCCAGGCAAGGCCTACGCCCACAGCTGTCCCTGCTCCTCCATCGGGTGTCCCAACCCAGAGTCCTGGGGTCACATGGTCCTCAGCCGGGCCTCTGCTCCAGCAGCCCCTTCCCCGCACAGGGAGACCGTCCAGGCCCTCTGAGTGGAGAGCAGAAGGCCCTGCAGGGGCTCCAGTCATCTGTGGCTCAGCCCTGGCCAGCCGGGGTGCAGTCAGAGGCTGCAAAGCGCTCTGAGTCACGGGGATGAGCTACACGGCTGGGAAATGAGACAGGGTCCTGGCCGTGGGGCCAAGAGGGTTTGGCACAGTCACAAGCCGGGCTCTGCTCCTTGATGATTTTCCAGGGACAAGATAAAGGCGGGAGGCTGAGGAGGAGGCGGCCGACTGAAACACGAGGGCCAAAGCCACACACGTTACACAAAAAGGCATCGCTGAGCACACAAAGACACTTAATACACACTTGCTTGATGAATGAGGACGAGACCCTGGACGAGGGGGAGGGCACAGCGGTGAAGCAGAGGAGCGCTTAGGGCCACAGGGAATGAAATCAGGCCAGAGACCGCGAGACCCAGGCATCTTGGACCCCAGCCTGCCCCCCACCCGGCCACACCTGTCGGGTCAGGAGAGGGAGACCAGAAGAGGGGGCGGGGTGGTGCAGACAGACGGGCATTTGTGCAAGTGAACAATAGCTGTGCCAGGACTCCCTGCCCTCCTGGCACAGCACAGGCCGGCGGAGCTGGGAGGGGGGCAGCTGCTGCCTGCAGACCCTCCCCCCCAAAGAGACATAAACAAACCCAGAGGGGCCCAGCCAGCTCCAATCAGCCATGTCTCGTACCAGTTCCGGGAACCCTGACCCATCTACAAACTCAAGCTCCTGGAGGACGCTTCACACCAAAGACGAAAGCTAAGACTGGAACTATTTCCTTGTATCCAGAGCACGAGCCTCCTACTGTGGGGACCACCATTCAAAACAGTCCCCAGAGCATCTGGGGACGGACGGAAAGACGTACACACCCCCAACGTAGAGGGCCCGTGCAGGCATGGGCCTCACACATTGAAAGCTGTCTCCTCCCTGATACCCAAGTCAGGGTCCCAGGGAAGCCTGACGGCCTGGACTCAGACCCCTTTAAATCCTTAGTGGGCTCCAGGCACCTCCAACCGCTGCAGTCAATCAGCGATTTCTCTAAGATTTCCCTAAGCTTTCGGCTCCCTTCCCCCCTTCCCCTCAGCTCTTTCCCTAACCTCCATGACCCACAGAATCTTTTCCTGTGCCCCCCCAAAGATTCAGCCTTCTGTGGACCCCCAATGCCTCAACTTCCCCCTAAAGCTGCTGCCCCTCTCAGCTCCCTCCTGGGCTCACCTAGCCCTCCCCTGGGGCTCCACTCCTCATCCTGCACACAAAGCCAGCCACCTCTCCATTCCTCAGGACAAAGAAAGTCTCTCTCCTCTCTCGCGAATCCAATGCTGGGATCCTAGAGAGTCCAAGGGGACTCCCACTCTCCACAACCATCGCTGCATCTCTGGCCCCTGCTTGCTCCTAGGCAGGAAAGACCCTTTGTTCTGAGATGCATGAAGGTTGGGAATGGGGGTGGGAGGGAGAACAGGGGGCTAAGAGAGAACGGGGACCTACGGGGCTTGGGGCTTGGGGCCTGGAGGTAGAAAGTAGAGCAGAGAGAACTGAGGGGGTGGAGGGCTGAAAACAGCCTGAAAGGACAGAAAGGGAGTGAAAAGAAACAAGCACGGGAGGGGAGCCACACAGAAAGGCTCAATGAGGATGGGAAGAAAAGGCAGGTTCCACTTCAATGTCTCCACCTACAAGGAGGTCCTGGGGCATGAGGCAAGGAAGGGGGGTGTCAGGGCTTAGCTGACATGCCCCCTAATAGGTAGCAGGAGAGAATGTCTTCCTCAAATAATCTCATTTCCAGTAGGCCCCCCTCTATTTCCCACCACAGTATAAAAAGAAAGGAGACAGCTGGTGTGTTTGCGGGGGGAGGGGGAAGAGGGGATCCAGGGTTTGTTGGCTAAGAACCAACTCCCCCTTCTGTAACCACAGCTTTCCGGAGCTGGCCCTCCCTTTCAGACCAGCCCAAACTGACAACCACCTTGCTCCAGCGGCCTTAGTTTTCTCAAATCCACCTCAGCCCCCTATACCCCACCCCTGGCCAGGTGGCCAGAGTCCCACTGCCCCCACCATGGCCAGCCCCAGGATAGAAAGAGCAAAGCTTCTGGTTTCCCAGGTCCCACCTCCAAAAAAGCAGGGCTTGAGCACCCCAGCTCCTCCCAATAACAGAGAAAGGCCCCAGTCAGTATCTATCCTCCCAGAACTCTTCTCTACACCCCCTCTCTCCAGGTCTGCCCTCCACCGGCTCCCCCATGGCTTTCCTTTTTAGGGTGGAACCAAATTTCCGTGGTTTCAAAAAAGCTCTCCACCCCCCTTGGCAATACTCCAGGGTCTCAGCTCCAACGGTTGAAAAATAAACAGACTCTCAGAGCTGGGGCCTGGCCTGGCGCAGGGCTGAGCCAAGCGGCCTCTGGCCACCCCACTGCTCTATACTTCAGCCACCTCCTGGCCCCAGGCCCTTGGTTTGTCTGAGGCCCCACTCCAATCCCCAGTTGCTTTCCTGTTAGCGGAGTCTCATCTCAACCCCCCAAGGGAAAGTTTCAGGATAGAACCTTCTCCAAGTTAACCTCAAGAGAGGTAGGCAGGCAGGCTAGGAGCTAGGAGCAGGTGGGGCGGTGTCCCCCATCCTCGAGGGCTCCAAAGGGTACTGCTCTTGCCTGAAGGTGGTGACAGTGGTTCCGCAAGGCTGGGGGCCTGGAGCAGGCGCTGGGGCCCGAGGGGGGGGGGGGAGGACAGAAGCCACAGTTAAACCAGCTGTGGGCCGCATCCTGGCCTTTCTGAGAATGGCGGGTGTGGGTGCCCGGAGCGGCGGGCGGGCATGGCTACGTGCACATACTGCTCTCACTTATCCCAGCTCTCACTTATTCACCCCGAGTCAGCATCATCACTTCCTGGGGGCTGCGTGTAGAGGCCATAGCCTTTGGGAGTGGGCCTGGGTACAAAGGCAGGGATAAAGGATACTCGGAAAAGAGTGGCCAAGAGGTCATGGTGGGGGTGGGGGGTGAGGATAATTATATACCCAGACTCTCGAAAGGATATGTGAACAGATCCCCAGAGAAAGAGATAAGGGAGCTGGGGGAGAGGGAGGAGGGGCAGGGGGCACGGTGCCCAGTGGGTCAGCCTAAGGGTTTCAGGTGGTTTCAGGCGGAGAGAACAAGGATTTGGGAAGCTGGCGGGGCAGACGGGGGTGGGGGCCCCTGCGTTGCAGGAACAGGGGTGCTCAGGGCCCCTAAGGATGGAGGAAAGGATCCCAGCTACACAAAGACCTCTGTTGCCCTCACCTCAAGGTGCGGCTTAGGGGGGAAGTCAGCCATGCCACAGCCGTCCGGACCCCAGCCACCCACCCACCCGAGGGGAGAACTGAATCACAGCTGGAAAGTCCATTTGCGCGGAGGAGGAGCTGACTTTTGTCTCGGAGGGGTGGTGGTGGGAGGAAGCCGAGAACCCACCCCCTCCGGTCCCGTCGGCCGGATGGCGGGGACAAAGGGGGAACAACCAAGGCGGCGACTGCGGGGTGGGGGGGACGGCCGAAAGCAGGTCGGTGGGACCCGGGCAGAGGGGGTGCAGCCGAGCTCTGGTCGCCCCCACTCCAATACACACCCCTCCCGCCCGCCCTGTCCCTTACCCGAGCAACGAGCAACTTTCTTTGGTGTGGCCCCGAACACCCGGTCCCGCCGAATCAGAGGCCACCAAGGCTGGGCCCGCTCTCTCCCGGGACCCGGCACCCGGCAGGCACCGAGGCCGTGCGGAGCTGGAGCGCGGGTCGCGGCTACGGCCCCCCACCCCTCCCCACTCACTGCAGTCCCCACCCACCCGGCCGCCGCCGGCCCGCCGATGCTCCGCCCGATTTTGGCGCCCAGCAAGCAGGCGGGGAGACAGGGGAGTGCGCGGCGGGCCGGGGTCGAAGGGCACCCCGAGGACGCGCGGAGGAGAGGGGTTGCAGAGCCCACCTTGCTCACTAGCTCTTTGCTCCGGTCGATCCGCGCCCGCGTGAGGGATTCAATCCGAGACATAATCCCCCAGTGGGGGGCAGTCGGGGGGTCACGGCGGGACCCAGGCGTCCAGCTATTGTGGGGGAGGCGGGGGCCGGGCAGGCACGCGAGGTCTGGATACAGGAAGTCGGACTCCCCTCACCCGGCACCCGCGCCAGTTCCTCAAACCGGAGTCTCCACCCCCACCCGGGCGCAGGAAGGGGGAGGCGGGGCAGAGCAGGGCGGGTGCCCGCGGAGACCAACAGCGCGGTACCCGCAGGGGCAGCTCCGAGAAGTGCGGGCGTCCCGGGACAGGATGAGGGCCCCCGGCCTGTTTCCCCTCCAGCACCTGGGCTGTCCTCTAGCCCCCGAGACCAGCCTCTGAGATCTGGTCTTCCTAAAAGCCACCCCTGCCCAGCCCTGGTCTCCCTTCCCCCATCCTCCCCCAGCTCTCCAGGGAACCCGCACCAGTTCCTTCCTGGCCCTCCAGCCCATCAAAGCAGGCCAAGCCGACAGACCCCTTTTACGACTGGGGGCAGGGGTGGGGAGAGGGCGGGAAGTCAAAGGGGAACTGAAGGCTGGACCTTTAGAAGGCGTGGAAAGGATTTACTAACAGAGGTCGAAGACAGATGGGGAGAGGAGAGACTTCTCCAGCTAGCCCCCACCCCTCTGGGGCCTTCCAGACCGCACTCGGTCCATTCCCCTCCCCTAGCCCCGCTGGAGAGGAACTGCCACCTTTCCTGAAAGCCAAGCTGAGGAAGTCCTTCCTTGTGTCTAACTCCAGTCCTGTCTGTTGCAAGTTATGCCAGAACCAAAAGACCAGCCTGCCTCAGTCAGGGGCAGTTGGAGTCGGGCCAGTGTCTCCACAAGAAGGCGGGTGGGGTGCATTCTTTCTGAACCCTTTGCTCCAGCCCTTGAGGCAACCTCCACCTTTGGTGAGTTTCCTGCAACTGGGAAAATTCCTCCTCCACCTAACTATGCCCATTCACGTTGCAGTTCAGTTCTGCCTCCTTGGGTCTCCCATTTCCCCGGAGAAACCGGAAGCACCGAGTGCCCTAGACCGCATCCTCCTTCGTAGAGTCCTGCGGGATTCTGGTCCCAAAAGGTGTGGGAGAAGGGGGGGGGGGACGCCCGCAGGACCGCAGAGCCAGGCTGCAGGTTTCCAGCCCAACTCAGCACTCTTGGAGGTGCCAATTTTAGCCTCTGCCACTATTTTCGGCGTCACTGCCTCACCACTGGCTAAGCTGGTTGGGCTGTGCACCCCCAGCGCCACCCCCACACGGCTCCTGTGGCCTCACCTCCTGTTTAGCAACTGCTTCTTCACCTCCTTCTTCACTATTCCCCGTTAGGATCCTTATATAGCAAAGGCCAGACAAAAGGAGAGGAAAGGACCGCGCGTGTTCTAGGCTGGAAGGAAAGTAGAGAGCAGAAAGGACTTTCAGGCCCCAAGGGGAGCTGATTCCTCCTGGGGTGCACCTGCCGAGAACATCTGGGGCAAGGCCCCAGGAACTCCCCTAAACCAGCTCCTGGGCTGAACCCCAGACTCACCTCCCCACAGTGGGCAGGCTGAGGAATGCACTCGATTTAAAAACAGCAGCCAGAAGTCAGAACCCTGACCTTATGGCTCCGCCCACTGGGGGCCCTGAGACAAGGGGTGGGCTGGGACCTCAGCTTTTCTCCCAGGCTGGGAATGAGAGGGTGCTGCAAGCTAAGAATAGAGTTTTAAAGGGCCAAACTCCAGGCTGAGTACCCAATAAATCTGGGACCTGAATCCCACGGTGTTTTGAGGGATCTCAGTCCCCAAACTCAACTTAGAAGGTTTCTATAAAAGAAAAGGACCCAACTCTCCAACCGCTTCCTGGCTCCCCCCTTCTTCAGTCTAGTGTTCATCCCACCTGCTGTTTGTCACCCTATGTTCTCCTTCCTCTTAGGAGATGAGTATCAGGGAAGAGGACCTGGAGGTGGGGTAAAGGGAACAAATGGTCTACCCCTAAACACACCTGGGCTTTCAGTGAGCTAAGCCTGCAGCTGGACTTGAGTTTCATTTTCTGTATCCTCTGGAACAACGAGCCCTTTTCCTTCGTCCTTGGCCTCTCCGGCCCCTTCTTCCAAACCATTTCACCCCAACCCTCTCTACTCTTACCCAGTGGCACCACCCAGCTGTTCAGAAACTCTTTAAGTATACAAAAACAAAAGCCAACCGAATTTCTGCCAGAAGCTAAAAGTAGCCATCACCTTCTTTAGGTCATTTGACTTGGCAGATGTGTCCCTCACATTGCAGGGGTGCGGAGGCCAGCCCAGGGGAGAAGCGGGTTGTCAGAGCCGTGGCCTGTAAGTAACACACAGAGCGACACGGGACCTGGGCCCAGGAAAAAGCTTGTTTCTCCTATTGCTCGGGACCTCGTGCATTCTGGGAGGGAAGGATGGAGACATCACTGACTCCAGCAGCAAGTCATCAGAAGATGGCGGAAGACGGGACAGGCGATTTCATTAGGTTCACTGCCCGGCGCAGGCAGCATTCTATAGCTGAAACTCTGGCTCTGCAATACGGCTTCACCTCTCACTAACTGCGGGATCTCGGGCACGTAACTTAGCCTCTAAGTTACCGTGTCTGAAAAATGGAGAGTGAAATACCATCTTTGCCAGAGTGTTATAAGAATTAATTGAGATGATCTCTGGAAAAGTGTTTTGATTTGCCATGCTAATCAAATAGGAAGGAATCAGCCACTTCCTTCTCTCACTGCTTGACTGAGCTCCTTGCCAGCCCCACCCCCTGGTGTTGACCTGTGTAAGCCTCCTACCTCGGGCTGGGACGACCAGGAAGAAGAGCTCTGGTGAGGCCGGCACACCAGGCATGAGGTTAGAAGGAAGATGGACCAGGAGATGACAGAGAGGGAAACAGGAGGACAGACCGAGGACCCTGGGGAGGAGTGGGACGGTGTCCTGATGTGCTCTTTCCTGCTGCCTGTCTGTGCCCACATTCCCCTTCGGCCGGTTCCTCATCCCCTCCCCAGCCTGTGAGGCCAAGTGGGGGCCAATGCAGACCAGCTGGGATCTGGATGGTTGCTGGGCAGAACTGGCTCCCCCGTCATTCCCACAGCAGGGAAAGGGGGCGGTTCTGCCAACAGACTCCCACCCTAAACTGAGAGAGAGAGAGCCGTGGGGGGCTGGGGGACAGGACGTGAGGGACAGGACGGGACTCCCCCCAAGGCTAGTGTTCTCTTTGTTCTCTAGAGAGCTCTGCTCCCCATGGTTAAGGAGAAGTCCCCCCGCCACCCCCCCCCCAAGCTCTAGAATTCTCCAGTTGTTCTTCCCCGCTCAGACTGCATGGTCTCAGGCCTCAACGTCCCCACCTTGGCCCGTGGTGAGAAGGTGCTGACAGCCCGGTTGTATCTGTGCTTTCCCTGCCCTGCAGAGGAAGGGCACACTTGGCTGAGGCTGGCAGAGGACAGAGCCCTGGCACCACCATGGGTGGGGCCTCAGGAGCCTGGTAACCTTCCTGGGTGACTCCCGTGGTCCTTCCAGGTGAATATGCTGCTGCCTTTGCGGGTGTGCCTGGTGCTCAGGAGCACATGCACGAGAGGAAAGGGGGGGCTCACTCTGCCAGTCCATGAAGAAAGTGGAAAGGAATTCAGCCGCAGCAGGGCTCCCGGCTTCCGCAGAGCCCAGGGTGGTGAGAGAAGAAAGCGGCGTGCTCACCTGCGCAGGGTCAGCACTGCACATGGCCCCAGACGACGGTGTGCAGCTTCCAGAACCATCAACTTTCCTGGCTGCCCCTCTGCCTGGTGTCTGATTTCAACTCCTGCGACTGCCGTACCCACCCATACAATCATGAGCCTACAGGCACTTTGCAAGAAGTAAAAAGTACTGCTGTAACTGTTACCATTCTTATGCCCGATGGTTATGATTCTGCTGCCCACCTCTTAGCTATGTGACGGCTAAACAGGGAGGGCTAGGCCACTCCGTGGCCGCTGAGGCTCCTGACCTTCTCTTCCAGCTGTCCACAGCTGGCTGCTAAGCTGCAGGGATGGGGAAAGCAGAGGGAAGGTGAGGGAGGCTAGGAGGGATGGCTCGCGTTCCCTTAAAACTTGAACATTGCCTGGAGTCTCCATCTACAGGGGAAGCTGGGGCAGGGAGAGGCCGACGGGATGGGGAGAAAGGGGACACGGGAGGCAGTGGTCCCCAGGCCTCCTGCTTCCCTGTCTGACTCCTACCTTGGTCTTTCCAGTCATGCTCAAGAGGAAGCTGAAGGTCCGTCGCAGGGAGGAGCCGGCCCAGGTCCCTGAGCTCCGTTCCAGTTGGCTACAGCTGCAGAGAGGGGAGAGGCAAAGGCACAGAGATGGAGGGTGACGGTGCCACGACCAGGGGAGAGAATGGAGACGCGAGCGAGCGGAAAGACTGAGAGAAAAGGTGAGGAAGAGAAAGATCCACTGAGGGAAAGACTCTGAGAGAAAGGTGAGGAGGAGAGAGATACCTCCACTGCCCAGCTCCTGCGACCTCCTGGATGTGGACACCAGGTTCCCAGGCCCCTCTATTTATGAGGAAAACTCCAGGCTCCTCCCAGATAAGTGCAGACCACCCCTTCCTACTTAATCCAGGCCCAATCTCCTCTCTCAGGCCGCTCCCAACGGAAGTGATATGGGGTGGGGGCTCTCTGGGGGGAGGGGCATGGTCCCCATGCCAAACAAGAGCCCTGTGTAAGTACGACCCTCTCTGCTGCTTGGATTGGGCCTCTGGGCCTAAAGCCAATAAGGACTGAATTTCCTGGGATTTCATCAGCCCCATCCCATGAGCTAATCCCAAACCCAGAGCCAGGAGGATGTGTCAGCTAGAGATTTTCAGGACCACAAATCAGAGCCTGATATCTTAAAGGGCCCGTTACTGGCTCACACACCCAAGCCTCTCAGAGGGCTGGCCCGCGCTAACGCCAAAGGAACAGGTGCTGATTTTCATGCCTGTTTACATCGTTTGGGAACTGTCCTGGCCTCCACCTCATTTCTGAACTCTGCCTTCAGCCCCTGCCCTCTGCCCAGATCTGTGGGGGTCTGCAGCCCTTGCCCAGCTCTCCTTACGGCCACCCCCCATTACCTGAGCCACCCAACATCGATCCACGGTCAGTGGTCACGGTCTCTCCCTGGGACAGCCTAACAGCCCGTCTGCCTGCTCACCTTTCTGACGCTGACGACAGCAAGCAACCCCCACTCTCTCTTATTCAACGGACACCCCAGCGTCTGGATACGCCTTTTCTTTCCTTGATTTCTTCCCCATCCCTTGGGGTTACCAGGAACCTTCCCCAGCCTTCCCAGGCCAATGAGAAGAGAGTGAATTTTTTGCAGCTCAGGGAGGACATTTGGAGGTCTTTGATCAGAAATGTTAAGGGGAGCAATGTTTTCGGAGGCAGAGGCCCTTAGGGCGACAAACCCATGGCCCAGTCCCACTGCCCCTCTCCCATCTAGGCCTTTGAAGGACCTGAATCCCCCCAACTCACCTTTGGCTGAGGTCCGCGGCAGAGAACTGGGATAAATTTCCTGCCAACACAAAAGGAGACGAGAAGTGTCCAGCTGAAGCCAGACAAAGGCGTCCAGGGCCGCCTCCCCCACCCCCTCCACCTGGATCAGGTTCCCAAGCTGCAGGTGCGTGTGACGCCATTCGCCATTCCTGAGGGCGGGCTCTGGGGAGTGGGAGGGAAGGCGGGCTCTGAGCAGCTGAAAGCCTTGGGAACCAGGGTTACGGAGAAGGGGGCTGGGGCCCCATGTCCCAGGCCTGTTTCTGGTGGCTGGGAAGGGCAGAGGTGCCACACTGCCCTTGAGGACAAGGTGCATTGCAGGTAACTATCCTCCATCTCTGGGAACAGGGGAAGCTGGAGGGCCTCATACTGTCCTATGCTCTCGTCACTGGAAGGAGAATGCCAGAAGGCCAAAGTCCTGAATTCAGATCTCTCATCGGAATAAAGATATTTGGGGGTTCCAAATTGTGATTAGACAAAACCCAGGATATCTGAGGCCTAATCACCTGGCTCTGAGACAGACGGGGGAGGGGGCCACAGCTGCTCTGCTCCCCACTTTGACTTACCAGCTGGATCTGAGCTGCCCAAGAAGCAGTTGATGCCACTCATGGATACAGACTTGGGAAGCATACCAGTGGCCGAATGGTCCAAAGGGCCAGCAGATGGATGACAGGAACCCTGACCCTAGAATCATGTCAAGAATCCTCACACAAAGGTCAGCTTCATCCCTCTTCCCCACCCCCCATGATCTTCACTTTCCTACAGCACAACCCTCCGTCAGGGCCTCAGGCCTTCCACCCGTCTCCACGGCTCATATCTGGGCTATTCCACTTGAAATAGTTGGAGAGTTCCTCCTGCTGTTTACCAGTCACCATTCTGCTGCAATTCAAGCTCAGGCTTCCTTAACATGGAGAACATCTTAGAAATGATTTACCCTGAAAAGATTTCCCCAGAGGTGATAAACTCGACCTACAGAGGCCAGGTGACTAACGAAAAAAAAAAAAACTGAGGCTGTCTGGGTTTAAGACGATAGGGAGTGAAAATATGTATAAACCACACACCCAACCATTAGAAAATAACTTGTTGTTTTCAAGCCTACATGGAGCATTACAAAAACTGGCCACATATCAGGCCATAAGGCAAATTTGCACAATTTCCAATACTCTGTGTCACAGAGATCATAGGAAAAAACCCAGAAGTCCCTTTCTAGTAGACTGGATAAAGAATCTCTGATGTATTTATACATTAAAATGCTATCCAACAGTAAAAATGAACCAACCACAGCTCAGCTCGCCCAGCAACACTGAAGAATCTCCCAAACATAACGCTGAGCGAAAGAATCACGACACAAAAGATTTATGGGCTGTATGATTACAGTCATACAAAGTTTAAACCAGGGAAAACTAAATGATATTGTTGAGAAAGGCATCATATAAAGGTGGCAAATCTACAAGGAAAATCGATCTCAGAAGTCAAGAAAGTGGGCATCTCAGCCAGGAGAGAGGGTTATGAAAGGGGAGGGATACAGGGGGCTTCTGGATCTGGGTGATACTTTTTTTTAACCTGGGGTGGTTACATGGGTGTTTGCTTCGTTATCATTCATTACATTGTACATGTCAGTTGTATATGCTTTTCTGTATGTAATACTTCAAAAATGTTTCAAGTGTTTTTTTTTAATCTCTATAGATTTTGAAATGTTAAAACACCCTCCTAAATAAACTGATTGGTCAGAGAAATCATAATGGAAATCTAAAGATATTTTATAATAGCAATAATGAACATACTACATAACAAAACTTGTGGGAGATGGCCAAAGTGGTATTTTAAGGGCAATTTGTAGCCTTGAAATGCTTATATTGGAAAATTTCTAAGCAAAAAATTAATGAACTATGCCAACTTTGAAAGTTTGGAAAAAGAACAACAAAACAAACCCAAAGAAAATGGAAGCCTATAATAAAGGTAAAAGCAGAAATCAATGACGTCGTAAACAGATACTATAGGGAGAATAAAGCCCAGAGTTGTTTTTTAGGAACCGGCAAGTAAAATAGACAAACCTCTGGTAAGAGTGGTAAAGAGAAAGACAGCACAAATATAAGTAGAATGGAGCTAACTACAGAAAGAGCAGTGATTAGAAAGAGAATATTACCTACAACTTAATGCCAGTAGTTTTAAAAATGCAAACAAGACAAATTCTTTAAAACATATATGTATATATATAACTTACCAAAATTGAATCTAGAAGAGATAGAAAGTCTGAATGGTCCTATTAAAGAAATGGAATCAGTAGTTAATCTTTCTATAAACAAAACAAAACACAGCAGGCCAAAACAGTTTTACAGGCAAGGGAGATAGCTTTCAAGGAATACTAGTAGATCACTGAAGTCTTATACTACAAACTCTTCCAAAGATAGAAAACAAAAACTCTCCAGCTCTTTCTATAAGGCAAGTAGAACCTGGATCCTTGAGCTATACACAGACACAAACAAAAGGAAAACGATGGGCCAGTTTCTCTTATGAACAGAAGCACAAAAACCACGAACAAAATATTAGCAAACTGTAGCAGATTTTAAACAGGCATACATTATTTGCAGCTCCTTCCATCAAGGAGTCTATTTCTTCACTCTTTGAAACGTGGGCGGGACTGTGATTTACTCTGATGAACAGAACATGGCAGAAGTGGCATTATGTGATTTGTGAACCTCAAGAAACCTTAAAAGCTTCCACTCTTGCCCACTTGAAATGCTATTTCCCTGAGAACAAGCCCAAGCCTTCTGGAGAGGCCATGTGGTAAGAAGCACGGCATCAGAACTGATGTGAGTATGGTTATCCTTGATAACTAAGGTCATAGGAATGAGTCTAGAAGAAACCAGCGAAAGAACACCCAGCTGAACTCAGACCAGATTACCCATCCACAGAATGAGGCAACAACAACAACAAAAAAGGTTACTGTTTTTGACCACTAAGTTTGGGTTTGATTTGTTACGTAGCAATAGATCACAGATACCACAGATGAAATCCACCAAGGTATAAAGAAATAATCCATCGCGACAAAGTTAGATGCACCCCAAGGATACAAGGGTGATTTCGCATGAGAAAAATCTTTAAACGTAATTTGCCTCCATAACATATTAAAGGAGAAAAAACACAACCATCTCAGGAAAAGCAGAAAAGCATCGGATAAAATTCAACACCCGTTCATTGTAAAACCAAAGCCTTGGCCGTTAGGAGTAGAAGAGATCTTCCTTAACCTGATCGAGAGTAGTTTTCAAAAACGTACAGCCAAAAGTCAATTTCAACAGTGAAACGTAAGACATACTCCCGCTAAAATCAGAAACAAGACAAAGAATACTCATTATCACCTTCTGTTCAACTCTGCGATAGAGCCCAAGCCAGCACAGTAGGGCAAGAAAGAGAAATGAAAGGAATTAATACTGGAAAAGAAGAAACAAAGCTCACTTAAAGATTAAAGATAATATAATTGTCTACTTACAAAAACAAAAATAACAAATCCATAGATAAGGTGTTATAACTAAAAAAAAAGAGAGAGCGCTTAGCAAGAAGAATGACTAATTCAATTCCATTTCAATAAACCAAAAGTAACTATAAAGCGTAATTTAAATATAAGAAAAGCATTTATAATAGCAATGAAAACTATCAGGTACCTAGAAATAAATCTAATAAAAATTGGCAAGATTCGTATGAAGAAAACTAATACTTTATTAAAAGACATATATTTTTAGAAAGACTAACCTGAAGAGATATTATTATTGTTAAGGATAGGCAGACTGAATATTAGAAGGATGTCAATTTGTCCTAAATTAATCTTTGAATTGAGTACAATCTCGGTCAAAATCCAGCAGGAATTTTGTTTTTCAGAAATTAATAAGTTGATTCTAAAATTCACATGGAAATGCACAGGGCCTAGAACAGCCAAGATAATCTTAAAGAAAAATAAACTTGAAGGACTTACACTACTACATTTTGAAGACTTACAGTTAAGCTACATTAACTAAAACAGTGTGACACTGGCCTAAGGACAGACAAATAGATCAATAGAACAGAGCCCAGAAATACTCACACAGCAATTCAATGGGGAAAGTATGGTTTTTAATGGAGCAACTGGATATTTATATGGGAAAACCGCCACCAAAACCTTGATTTTTACCATGTACACAAAACATGAAAGCTAAAATTATTAAGCTTCTAGAAGAAAACACTGGAGAAAAATCTTCACATTGTTGTGGTCGGCAAGATTTCTTAAACACGACCAAAAGCACTAACCATGAAAAAAATTGATAAATTGGACTTCATCTAAATAAAAACGCAGCTAATTAAAATACATGCTTATTAAAGAAAAACTCCTCAAAGAACCCAATAGAAAAATGGGCAAAAGACATGAAGAGGAATTTCACAGAAGAGGAAACACAAATGACCAATACACGTAATGCAAAGATGCCCAATTGCATTTGAAATAAAGATTATTCAAATTAAGACCCCAGTGAGATTTATAACCAGATTGGCAAAATTAAGAAGTCTGATAACTCCAATTGCTATAAAGGGAACTCACATACTGCTCACAGAAGTCGGAACAACTTGCTATGATCTTATTAACGTGAACACCTGTGCATTTGATGACGCAACAATTCCGCTCCAAGGTATCTACCCTGAAGAAATTCTTGCAATGTGCACCAGAAGACGGGTAAAAGAACGTTCATGGTGACGCTCTTCATAAGAGCAAGGAATGGAAATTATCCAAATATCCATCCACAGAAGAAAGGAATGAAAACGAATGAACTCTATTTGCAACCTTAGGGAGAAACCTTAGAAATAGAATGTGAATGAAAATGCAAGTTATAGAAAATTTGGTACACTACGGACATCATTGTTTTTAAGCTCAGAAACAAGAAATAATATGCATCATTTCATAATGCATATGTTTGTGTTAAAACTCTTTTAAAAAGTAAATGAGCGATAAAGAAAATTCAAGATAGTGATTACCTCTCTCTGGTAGGGAGACATGGGAATAAGACAGGAAGACATAAGGAAAGAGACATGTGTTGGTGACGTTCTAGTTCTTGGGATGGGTGGTTGATTTACTGGGCATTCACTTATTTCACAGACAAATGGAAAAATACAATAGAGAGTTTCGCCACTCTGGCAGACTGGAGAGTCCAAGTCCCGTTTAAGGACATCTGAAGTTTTAAAAGTGTAAGCACCGAGCGGGCCAAAGAAAATAAATTTTGGAATGAGATTAGGCTCGTGGGCCGCCAGTCTGCAAGCCCCAGTCTAGCTTAATGAGACTCAGACTTTTCGTCTGTGGATTTTGGAGGAGAAACTTATACACACTTACTCTTCCAGGAAGAAATGGAAAAAACACAAAACAAAACCCAAACATACAGACAAGGAGAAAGCTAAGGGGATTGCTTGAAGATTAGATGGAGAAAGGAAGGCAGAGCAAAACACTAGGGAAAGGGGGGAAAGAAGAAAACATATAATACCAAGAACAGGGCGGGGAGGTGAGGAGGAGAAGAGAAAGGTGGGAGAGAGGGAAAGAAGTACTAAGAAATGGAGGGGAGAAGAGGAAAAAGAAACCGTTATCTCTCCCTCTCATCCTGTGTGCCAGCCTCTGTACTGGGCACTTTGACAACTTTTCTTCATCTAACGATCACGACTTTAAAAGATCGTTCTTATTATCCTGATTTTCAGAAAAATGAAATAAATTGTTCAGCTGGTGAAGGAAAGACCCAGGAGTCGTGTGCCTTGGAAGTCCTGTTCTTGCCACCATTCCACATTGAAGTGGGGGTGAGGGAACATATGCAGAGATGCTGACGGAGAAAAGTGGGGGACGGGTAAGACAGTTCCGGCTGCCCCCGACAGGACAGGCTGTAACACCCCTTTCCCAGCCTCTCCCCCAGACCACAGGCCCCTGAACAATAAACCCTCCCGCCTGCCCACTAGGGCATGTGCTGAAAGGGAGGCAACATTTCGTCACCAGCCTTGAGACATTTCTGTGGACTCAGGCACCCTTAGCTGGCAGCCCAGTGGTGTGTCCCCTCAGTGGTGCCCAGGTCCTGGTGTGAGGCCCCCTGCCCCCAGCTGTGTTCCCAGAGGCTGGGCAATCTCTACATCCCTCCTCATTCAATAATCCTCTGATTATCTTGTTAGAGGACGACTGTCTTTCGGGTACCAGATGCCTCGTTTCATCCCCCAGATAATGAGTTCAGCTTCAAATCGGAGAAATGTGGAGTCCACAGAAAGAAGTGGTTATAACAACTAGGGGAACAGGGGCCTTTTAATGAGAGGGACACAGAGATCCCCACATCGACACACAGATACAGGCCCAGAAAGGAAGGAACAGAGGGTCTTAGAGAAAGAGCAGAGGCAAAAGACCAAGAGTGGGGGGCAGACGACAGATTCCTATTTGGTCAGATGGAGTCAGGGTGATGCCCGGGCACAGAGAGACCCAGCAGCTGGCAGAACAGAAAGGCACAGAGTGATGGCTGGACAGGCAAAGGGCAGGATGGGGAGGGCGGGCCGCCCCAGGGTGGGGTGGGGGGTTGTGGGTCCCTACCACACGGCGGGCTGGGCCACCACGGTGCTGCAACTCCACAAAGGGTTCCAGGTCCTCTTGGCTCTGCAGTAAGGGGGCCTCCTGGGGGCCCACGCATCCCGATGCCTGCAGTGTGCTCCTGAAACACACATTGCCACCACTGCCCGTTGTACCCAGTGGCCAGCGACGGGCACCAGGGAGGAACACAGCCCCAGCCCAGCCCGGTGCTTGCCCCCAGCCCAGCCCTTCCTGTTGGCATAAGTGCAGCCCAGACCCAAGTTGGCCTCTGCTTGGGCCTGTGCTTCAGGAGAGATGCCCGGCGGGCGGCGGGCAAGGGTGGCCCCTGCTGGTAAAGAACAGTACTACCCTCCCACAGACAGCCAGTGTTGGGGAGGCCAAGGGCCAGCTGGGTTCTCCATCCTTGCCTGGTTTCGGAAGCCAGCTTTGTCTTTGCTCATCTAAATGGTGTGCCTCGGGGTCCCTTCCCTGCCCACCCAGGGGACAGAATTCACGCCTGATAGTGAAAGGTGACACCTGGAAGACTGTGAGCTCCACTTGGCACCATATAGGGGTACCTAGGGCACCTCTGCCTTCAACCAGCTGCTCTAGCAAGGTGCCAGGAGCCCCGCAAGCAAACCTTCTCACTTGAGGTCCTACCCAAGCCAGTGCAGGGACAAGACACAGCGTCCTCTGCCCTCACCCAGCCCAGCCAGCCCTGCCCGGGAGCTAGGGGGACTTGGTCTACTCACCAGAGCTAAGGGAGCTTGTGCAAGGGGACCGTGCTGACAGCAGAGGGACAGTGCCCTTCCGTGGCTAGCAGGCCCTCACAATGATCCCTCACACTGAATTCTTGATGCTACCCTCGGCCTTCTCTTTCTGACTTCCTCTGTGTTTGGGGAAGTGGGTAGGGAATTTCCAGGAGTGGGGGACACATGGGTCCCTGTCTTCCGGTCTGCTAAGCACATGCTGGCCTCTGAGGAAGAGTCGCTCTTCCCCCTTCACGGCAGATATTTCGGACCTGTTTTGGCCTGGACCCAGCAGGTAGGCCGCCATCTGGCAAAGGGGCAGGTTCAATGTCCCAAACCTGGGCCCACTTCTCTCAGGAAACCTCCCAACGTTGTCTGGGCCTCAGTTTCCTCGTCTGCAAAATGAGGAGATCGGGCCATGTGATCCCTGAGCGCCTTCCAGCACCTTCCAGCGTTGTACGGGTCTATGAAACCCAAGGTGGGAGATGCAGGCAACAAGACCCAGGGGTCCTGTACTCACCCAGCTCTGTGCCTGCCCCCCTCCACACCAACCCCCACCTGTCCTTGACAGCAGGTAGAGAGGAGGCGCTAGGACCGCTAGGGACAGCCACATTTTGAAAGGCTGGGTCTGTGGTCCCCAAAGGCCTGCCTTAGGCCTGGGTTTCTGAGTCTCCAGGGAAGGGACAAGGGGACCAGGTCTCTTCAACTCCTGCCATTCCTTTCCATGCATGTTCCCCCAGACCCCAGATGTGGACGAAGGAAGGACGGGGGGCCCTGGGGATTTACCTGCTCAGAGGATCCTGCTGCTTCCCGTCTGGCCCCCAACTATGCCTTTTGAAGGGGTCGTAGTGGAGGCTCTGGGCACGGAAAGCCCCCGTCCTCCGGAGCGGCACAGCGTGGAAGCCATGGCCCTCCTTTGTCTCCTCCTCCTCCTCGTCCTCCTCCAGCTGCTCTCTAGATTCGACCACAGACAGGCAGCGGCGAGTGTGGCTGTGGGGCAGTGGGTCTCCCCCTGCGAGGAACACCTCTGGGACGTCTCTGCTCATGGGAGGCTCACGCAGGCCAGTCTGAGTGAAGAAGACAGAGCCGTGAGCAGAGTTCTAGAACACTGGACCCTCGGAACCAGACAGGTGTCACAGGCAGCTGGCCGAGGGCATCCGGCCCCCCGCCCTTTCCCGAGGGAGGCCCAGAGCAGGCCAATGGCTGGCTCAGGGTCACAGCGGATCACCCAGCACGTGGGTGTTCCCACTCCCAGCCTAGTGTTCTTTCCAGTTTGGAATGATGTCCTCATTCACTCGTTACTATTCCATTTCCCGGGCACCTTCGTGGCAGAAAACCAAGGCGAACGAAGAGAAACAGACCTTGTTCCTGTCCTGAAGGAAGCCACAAGCTAGTGAGGGACACGTGCTTAGACGCAGACAGAAGCACCAACCACACGACTGACTGGCCTGGGCACACCAACGCCACAAGAGACGTTTCAACGAAAGGCCTCGTGCCATTGAAGGAACGAGCACGCTTAACCAGCTGGAGGACTCAGAAGGGGGACGAAGGTCCAAGGCAGCCCTCGCAATGGGCCTGCAGGGGTGGAGTGCTTAGGATTTGGCCAAGTGGGAGAGGGAGGAGTCTGGGCAGAGAAACTCTGAGAAGTCCTGAGTTCTTCCTGGACGGGTCACACGGGGGGAAGGGCGCCATTCTGACCTCTCCCCATGGAGTGGAGGGCAGGCCTCCGGCAGCAGGTTCCAGGGCCTTCTCACTGCCCAACACCCCTGGCTGCCACCAGGGCGTGCCTCAGTGTGTCTCAGAGTTAAGAACCCTCAGGCGCTCGTAAAGATGGAATGCTGAGCCGCACTCCTGAAAGAAGTACCAGATACCAGAGTCCCAAGATGGTGGCGGGGCGGGGAGAGCCCCCACATGGAAGGCAGACCTCTCAACACCTCACTGCCCTGTCTCTGCCTCTGGATCTTCTGCCAGAAGGAGTCTCCCAGGCTCCCCTTCTCTGGGGACACCCCAGCCACCGAGATGGTGGGGGCAGCCAGACGGGCCAGGAGCAGGGAGCTACAATCCTGCCTCCTCCAAGGCTTTCTGTGAGGGTGTCAAGCCTACCCCCTGTTGTTACCCCACCCCACCAGGAGCGTCCAGTCTACTTTTCCCTGTGTCACTGGCCTGTGTGCGGCCTGTGTTCCCAGGACTGAGAGGGCGCTTGTGCCTGCTCACCATAGGGAAGGAGGAGGCCAGGGCTCAGGCCTCCACAGGTGGCATCTGCGGCCCTGCCAGCTGGGTCTGACGACAGAAAACGAGGCCCAGGCCTTGCGCCCGCCCCTGATCGTCACATCTGGAAGCAACACAGAGGGGGCCCCCCCGCAGCAGCCACCGGGAGGTCTGTCTCTCCTTGTCTGCAGACTCCGGCCTCCTGCCACCGGATGTGCTGCTGTAAACATGACAGGCACATCTGCAGGAGCAGAAAGGACAGAGCCCGAGCGCCAGGCCAGGGCCCCTGCCAACAGCGGTCTGCAAAGCTGAGATTGGGGGGTGAGGGGGGTTCAAAGCAGGGGTGGATGGAAGCGTCAGAGCTGGAGGTGCACACCGGGCAGAGAGGAAGGGGGACTGGGGACAGGACAGCACCTGAGGGCACCGAGGGGGCACTGAGGACCTGGGCCTGGCATTCAGTGACCTCGCAAGAGGAAAACTGCCTGAGCTCCACGCCTCTGTCTGCTGAGCCACTGCTGCCGCAGGGCTGGATGCCGCAAGAGGAACGAAACACAGTGAACGGAATGAAGCCTTTTCTCCCTTCCTGGAGACACCACCTGCGGCACGTGGCACCCTTCCTACCCCCGGGCCCACTGCACACTCAGAGCCGATCCTGATCTCATCCTTCTGCAGCCGCCTCAGAACACTGGGATCTGACTTCTTCTCGAAGCTCTACCCTTTCCCAGGAGCTCTGGCATGTCGGGCATGGTCTCTGCCCTCTGGGAAAATGGATTTCATCTTCGCATCTGCATTCCACTTCTCAGAAAGTTTTTCCTTTTTCCTGACCGCCACCCCTCCATGCCGTGATGTACTCATTTTGATTCTGTCCCTCAAAGAGATGGGGTGTAGCAAGCCTTCCTCAACCCCCTCCCAGAGACACTCGAGCTGGCGCCCCCACGCTCTGGGCCCTTCCTTCCTTCTTCTTCTATTAGCTCTCTCCCAGCCTCCTCCCACCGCTCCCCAAGCCTGAGCTCAGGAAATGGTGCAAGGGAGCCGCCAGGGCTGGGTCTCACACAATGGCTTTATTTAGTTCCAATGAGATCACATCATGTCACATCCCTGCTTCCGCTGAGCAGAGATAGATGATGTACTAGGTCTGGGACCAGCAGCCTGAGGTGGGGATGGAGAGGAAAGCATGAAAAAAAGCTTCTGAGAAGGCCTTTTACTCCTTCCCCTGCCCCTGGATTGCATGGTTTTCCCACCAACACAGACCATCAGGGTCGCCGGCCCCCCGCTCTGAGTGTGTAACCTCCTAGCATTGCACTAACCATCAGTGATTGGCTGGTCTACCAGGTGCTGGGATGGGAGTACACAATATTTTAATAGAGAGAGACATCTCTTATCCAAAACTGTGAGACCCTAACTTCTTTACGGTGTCATCGTGGCTTTGAAGCCTGTCAGACTGGCTAGCTCTGCCACCTTCACAGGCCACATGACCTTGGGAACTTAATGGTGGTGAGCTTCAGAATCATCTGCAAAATGGGAATGATAACACCTCGTAAGGATGTTGACAGACTAGGTGACAACGTATGCAGTGTGACTAACGTGTTTGGACCGTATTAGATGCTGAAACATACTACTATGACTGTTGCTCTTGAGAGGCAGAGAGAAGGCAGGGCGTGGAGAAATGGAGAGCTGGAGAGAGGAGGGGGGCCCAAGACAGACGCAGAAGAGGTGGTTACCCCACCATCCTCTCTGAAGAGAGAGAATAAATAACCCACGGAATGACATGTCACACCTGTGACAGGGACTGACTGTCATAAGTAACTTCTGATAGAACACAGTACACACAACCAGAGCAAGAAGACATAGCTTTGCTGTCCTTTGGGTCCCTGATGAAGTTGTCCCCTTCAAAGAGAAGGGAGAAACAGAGTGGCCTCTAGTAAAGCAGGGGCTTGCAAACTATAACATATAGCCTGTGGGCCAAATCTGTCCTGTCATCTTTTTTTAAAGCATTGGGGGGGCGGATATCGAAAGAGGAGTACTACTTTGTGACACATAAAAATTGTATGAAATTCAAATTCCAGTGCTCATAAATCAAGTCCTTTTTTGGGGGGGGAACACAGCCGCACTCTTTCCTTTACATGGGGTCTTTGGCTGTCTTTGCAGTACGGCAGGAAAGCTGGCAGTTGCGACAGAGACCGTGCATGTGGCCCACAAAGCCTGGAATACTTATCAACTGGGTCTCTACAGAAATTTGCAGACTCCTAATGTCCAGCAGCCGGGTCTCAACATCTCAGGAAGGAGGAAAAAGAGGTATCAAGGCTCACTGTACACCAACCAGGCACTCACCATCAAGCTGGGGGGACTGGGGGCTGTGAAGACCCCAGCAAACCCATTTCCCCAGTAGCCTCCGGCACCTCCAGGGGGGAGAGTTAACCCACAAGTGCCCACTTCGTCTGTGGGCTCCTCATAACCTAGCATTACCCCTGTTCTCCATCTGAAGAAACAGGCTGTACAGAGAGGTACAGTAACTTGCTCAAGGTCATAGGCCTGTCGGAGGCGGAGCTGAGCTTCCGAAGCAAACCCATCCCAGTACTGAGCCTGAGTTCTTTTCTGAAAGCCCAAGACTAGCTCCCAAGGAGAACAAGTGGCTTTGAGAGACATCTGGCCATATTGGTATTCACCCCCCACGCCACCCCAGCCAAAGAAAGGAAGAAACTTCCAAAAGGAATTTCACTTCTTTGGGGGAAGTTAACTGTCCTTTTTATGCCTCCTATTAGCTTGTAAACAAACCTGAACGAGGCCATAGGGGCAGGTAGGGCTCTGCTTGTTTGCTGCCCACAAACATGGCGGAGGTGGGGGGTGGGGGGTGGGGTCCTAAATTTCCTGAAGGGGGCAATAATGGGGAGGCCACAAAGACCCACGTAATAAAGAATGGGAGGGAGAGGCCCGAAGTGGTCTGCTGGCCTCTCCTGCGGGTCTCCAAGTCCTCAGGGGGAGATGGGGTCATAGGAAACCCTTTGATGGTTCAAAATTTAACCCTCCTGCTGCTTCTCCTGTAGAAGGTAAACCATTAACGCAAGAGTGTCCCGCAAGGAGGGCAGACTTCTTGGAGAGAAGCAGGGCTTCTCTCAGCCGCAGAGAAAGACCCCGGCAACCACAGTTCCTTCCCAGCCGTACCCTGGACACCCCCTTGGATGGCAGCTCCTACACCCGAGTCCCCGGTTTGGTCACATCGCCACTCTATCTCAGTGTGAGACACAGCAAACTGCCGTGTACTGAACAGTGGTGTCCCGGAACTCCCTCCCCTTCTCTGGTTTTCCTGTCAAATGCCAACAATCAAAGGAAAGGCGAAAGGTGTATAGAGAGGGTTCGTTCATTCAGGGCCAGGAACAGACAAGAGGACCCCCAAAGGGTCTGTGCACAAACACAATGGTGGGACCTGTGTACCAGCTCTGAGTGGGACGGGAAGCATGGCCACCAGCCACCTGCCCGCGTCAGCTTCCAGCTGCCTCCTGAGAGGCTCCCACCTGCTTCCAGGGCCCACAGGGCAGAGTTATGGATTTCGTTGTTTGGGCTGAATTCCAAAGTTCAAAGCCAGAGTCAGCCATCCCCAGCGCCCTGGGCTCACCACCACTCCTCCCACGAGGTCAGCAGTCGGGCATCTCAAACACCCACCCTAAGTCACCCCAACCTGCCAGGCTCACAAATCAGCCAGGAATTGGGCAGCTTTGGGCTTCCACACGTGACCCCCTTTCCTTCTGCTACTGCTGCTTAAAATTGGTTTGCAAACCAAACACAGCCTTGCGAAGCCACCTTCTTCCTTTCTGCTGGGACTGGATGTTTGCGGGGACCCTGGGTTCCCCGGGGCGGGCAGGCCAGACAACCACCTGTGTCCTACCTCCTGCCAGTTTCTTGGCATGCGTTCTGGGTACTGTGCCAGCAGGGTGGGGCGGGAGAGGGTCTGAGGTTCAGAGGGACACACCTGAGAAGACTTTGGCCACTGTGTCCTGGGGAATTAACCCATCAGATCCCAGGGGACAGCCAAAGGTAGGGGGCAGAGTGGGGGCCCCACTCTGGTGGACGGGGTCACCAGCTCTCAGCTATGAGAATCGGGAAGTACCCAGCTCTCAGCTATGAGATGGTGGCCTTTAAATCTCACAACTAACCCACACTGATAAAGGAACAACATCCGGCACTAGAGGAAGGGGACCCTGAATAAATTAGAAGGGCAAGATTTTGAAACCCCAGAGCTGTACTTCCCATCCGTCCCTCCCGAGTAAGAAAAAACGCCAGAAGACAGCATGGTGTCCGAGGACTCTGAAGCTCATTCCTGCAGTTTACCCCGACCGACGAGCCTTACTTAGCTCTTTAACTTCTCCCAACCTCCTCTTTAATGCAGGGACTGTGGTCTGTCAACCCCACAGGACCGTAAAGATTAAGAACATATAGAAAGGGCTTAGCATTACTTGTCGCACAAGTAGTAAATGTTAACTGTTGGCCATCCTGTGATTCGCTATTTGCACACTTACGCACACACACACACACACACACACACAATGCTCCCTGAATTAAAAATGGGAGCTGAATGCAGGAGGCTGGTGAAGAAGCTACAAACTGTTCTGCCCTTTTCTGGGGTGCAGGGGGTACCTGAAGGTCTCTGCTTCTGGGGGTGGGGAGAATGCCCATTCCCAGGGTGAGGACCCAGGAAAAGGGAAGAGAGAAACTCACCAGACCTGGGAGGGATCCCAAAGCTGGGGCACCTGCTCCTGCCCTCCGCTGGTGCGTCTAGGTGGGAAGAAGTCCTGCTCCAGGTAGCCCCTCTGAGAACCCAGCCCAGCACCTTAAAGGGGGTGCCTCTCATTTGGCCCGTTGAAGGGAAAGGCTCATGTTCCAGAAGTTTGCACAGGAGATGGGGGGACTCATTCCCGTCCAGACCAGCTGCCTCTTCAACTCCTCAGGCCCTCCCCTTCCCCCGCCCCACTTCAAACACCCTGGACGGTGTGTGCACAGGCTTTTAACCCCGTGGGTGCCAGTGCTGGTCCTGAGGGCTCCTGTCCTCAGCATTCCCTGGACAAAGGGCAGCCACCAGATTTCAGGCTCACGTGGAGACGGGTAGGGCAAGCCAAGCTGGGGGTCACCCTAGGGGAGTACGTGGGAACCTGGCGTCCAGGGAGCCTCCTCCCTCCCTCCGACAGGACCAGTGGAGCTGAGGGGGAAAGAGGACATTGCAGGGAATGGCCCCCAGCTGGAAACCTACTTAACAGAAAGGTCCCACTGGGGTCAGGGAGGCCCTGTGCCCTCTCCCATATGTGGCGTTGAAACCGCTTGTCGGGCCCTTTAAGGGGCAGGTTACAGCAGGGAGGGGACTGTATTTTCTATGATGAAGGACACACAGGAAAGGGCCCTCACCAGGGCGGCCACCTCTCAGGAGGGCTCTGCTTCTGCCAACAGGAACAAGTGACCAACAGCTCAGGGCGCGCGTACGGCTGGCTCCCTCCAGCTTGTTGTGCAAACTGGGCGCAGGATATCAGACCAGCTCCCCCACCCCTGCCCCGATAACGCTTGGGGGGCTGACTCACCCTCGCTGCTTCCCTGGGGCAGAGGACAGCGTGGGCAGACATTGGACTTCCTGAGGTACTGAGGAGCCTCTCCTGCCGGCCCCGTTGGGGTTGCCAGCCCACTCGTTACGGGGCCTTGGAGAAGTGACCCATTAGCCTCGTCCCATCTGTAAAATGGGGGTGCCACGTGAGACATGTGCAAACAGCGACACATACATGCTGCTCCCACACCAGTCAGTCTAGCTGCCGCCTGTGTGTCACCCTCACTCTGTGCCTATCCTGCTCCGTCAAAGCAGAGGCTTACAGTAGGTTATCCGTGGTCTGTGTGCGCTTGCTCGAAAACTCTTACTCTGGGTCACAGGAAGAGGGCAGTTGCTGCCAGTTGTGGGAACTGTGCCCTTCCCTACTTGGCGGGGCCCCAAACCACGTGATGGGTGACAGGGGTTGCTTCTCACGTCACAAGAACACAGGGTAAACAGCTGCCTCATTTTACTGGTGTGAGGTCCTCAGAAACCCTCTAATTAGACCATCTCACAATTGGTCAGAAGGACACAGGGAAGGGGGGTGATTTACCTGAGGCCCGACCCAGTGACTGGTGGATGGGGGGACACCCAGCACTGTGGCCTCTGTCTGTGGTCCATGCTGCTCCCACCACCCTGAGCCATTCTCGAGGGACCAAGGCTCGAGGACTTCCCAAACGGCTGCATTACTGCCAGTTTCGTGGACATTCTTACACCGTCTCCCATCGACTTTCTTTACGCAGTCGTGAGGCCTGGCATGTGAAGGGGGTGGAATCCGGGCGCCTGGCTCCTCCTGGTACCAGGGCTGGGTGTGTGGGTGAGCAGGGGCCAGCTGAAAGTTTGGACAACGTGGGAGGGACAGACAGCTGGTTTCCAGGGTGGGACCTGGAACACGATGGCAGCTGGGCGACTCCCTGTATTGCCTTTTAGGGAGGAGCCCCTCAGTTTGGTACCCAACCTCCAGGAAGGATGTGGGGCCAGGGCTTACTGGTCTCTGCCAGCAGGCAGTTGGGAGGTCAGGGTTCCAACCTCCCTAGGGCGGTTCCCTTGGGTGGAGGAGGCCGCCTGCCACTCCTCCCCCATCAGATTGCCTCCGGAAGTTAAGAGGGCTCAGTCTTAGAGCGAACCATTCCAGCGAAGTCTGTCTGTAGATGTCAGAGGCTCTTACAGTCGCCAAGCCCATTACTTACGGGGCTCAAATTCCATCCTGACTCTGAGGAAGTCTCTCCACAGATGAAGGATCTGGTTTTGGCCCCTTTTCAAGGTGCCTGTGACACGAAGTGCCGCACAATGTCATCCACCAGGTCTGGGGCCCTCCCACCCCATCCCCCCAGCATTCTTCATCCTAACCACTGGCCAGGACACAGTACTGAGTTCCACAAGGAAAGGTAAAGACCGCCGGCTTTCGGGAAGGGCACACCTCCGAGTTCAGACTGAGGAAGCCACCTTGTCACCTTCCAGTGGTGAAGCTTATCCTGTCCTCTAAGGCCGCCGGCCTCCTCCTACAGGTTAACTCCTCATGCTGTTTCAAGGGGAGACCACACAGATGGGACAGTGTGGTCCCTGCTCCAAAGACTAACATTTCGCCTTCATCGTCCTGGAGAGCGAGACGACACACATCAAACCAGCCCGTTTCCTTCCCTATGCGGGGCTCAACCCCACACTGACCCACTTTCTCCCCGATTCTAGCACATCCCAGGTCTCCACCAGGAGCACACGGAGCCGGCAAACGCACTCTCGCCCTCACCTGGGCCATCCTGGGGTGTCCAAGCCGCAGCCCCTGAAGGAGGGAGGTGAGCTGGTGGAGGGCTACTCCCCCCGGAGCTTCCCGTTGTCTCCATGTCCTTTTCATCCTTCCTGGGGCCGAGACTCCACTGCTGGGCGAAGGAAAGGTTAAACCAGTTGGGCAGCACCCCCATGCCCAACGGACTCTGAAACTGGGAAGCTTGGTGGCGGGAACAAAGCGGGTGTTTGTTGGGCTTTTCCCCTGCCTGGGAGGCTGATCTCAACCACGGCATTCCTGGGCTGGACAGACTCGGCTCAGAGCAGCCTCCCCACCGCTGCCAGCCGCTGCAAAAGCCACTGCCTCTCCACACGCCGTGCTTAGGGGACAGGTGGGGACATCCAGGCACTCCAGCCCAGCCTGAGCTCAGTGCAGAGGCATTAAAAATAAAGTCAAGCTCAAGAAGAGCTGGTTCTTAAACAGAGGAAGGGCTAGAGTCAGGTGTAAGATAGCGTGTCATAAACACTCGGCAAATAAATCAGACCAGACTGTCCGCCTGGGACCAGAACAGCTGCTTATCTGCAGACCATCTTTCCCCATGTGTCTCCTCCAGCTGTGGAGAGGAGCTAACCGGCAAGGAAGGTTTAGGGGAACATGTGATTGGTGAGGACAGAGCTGGAAATTAGGGATGGAAACACAGGTGCTCGGTGGGGGCAGGTCTGGGTGGGAACAGGACCCAGCAGCCCACAGCCACGAGGCAGGGACTCAGCACTCGGGCCTCAGCTCCAAGCGGTGCCCCACAGCCGATGAGGAAATGGACAAGTCAGAGTGGCATTTGTTTTTATTAGAAAACCCCATTTGGTAAGCACGTCCCTCACCCAGAACAGAGACTGGGTCCCCTCCAAGAGTCCCACAGCTTTCGTTTTACCTCCCCCCTCTCCTGAGGGGAGGGCAGGCGATGGGGCTGATGTCAGGCAGTCCCCAGCACCCCCTCCTGCGCCCCTGGGAGCGTCACACTGCCGGCAGCACCCCCCACAGCACCTCAGGGGCGCGCCTGAAGGCCCTGCTGGCTCAAGGCTGTTGCCGACGGCAGTCCTGCTTGTATGGCTTCAGGAGGGGACCGAGCGGCTCTGGACTCCTGGGCCTGGCCCTTCACTCTGGTTGACAGCAGGGTGGGATCCAGGAGGCGGCCAGGCTGAGGGAGAGAGCTGCGTCTGAGGTACCCTCTGGAGTCTAGAAAGCACCTGGATTTCTCGGGAAGGGAGGGCTGTGGGCGTTGCACTCAGTTCTTCTTGGCTTTGGGGGTGTCGTATTTCCGCTTGCTGGAGTACCACAGCAGCAGGGGGACTCCGATGGAGGGCAGGGTCATGACCCCGAAGGCTGCCCAGTCCAGCTGCGGAAGACGAAAGGCCTGTTTAGGGTCGGGGGCGCGGCGCAGGGGGGCCAGGAGGCAGGGGCCAGACCAGAAAGGGAGCAGCCTGGCCCCAGATTCACACAGAACCTTGGCGGAAGGCTCCGCTCCGACCACTCGATAGAGAATGGCTCTCTGAAGACCAACCCACCTCTGAAGCCGCGACGCCAAGGCCTCACTTGACCCAACCGGGACCAGAAGAGCAGCTTTTCCCTCCCAGGCGAGCTCTGAGGAGGGAGATGGCCAGGAGCTGCCCAGACAGTCAAGCCTGTGCTCTAACCCCACTTCCGCCTCTGCCCCACCCCCATTCCTCCGCCTCACCGTCATGCTCTGGCCACATTAGACTACCTGCCATTCCTGGACTGCGCCGGGCTTTTTGTCGCTCGGAGCTGCTGCTCTGACTGGTTAAATATCACCTCCTCTAGAAAGGCCCCACACTGAGACCAGGCCAGATGTCCTGCCCCAGGACACCTCCCACGCCTTGTATATGATCTGTCACGCTCTTCCCGCTGACTTGTTCTGAGCCCCAAAGGTATTTAATGGAAGGGACTGTGTCTCGGTCACCACTTCCCAAAGCAAAGCACGGCACTGAGCACACAATTCGGACCTTCATAATATTCACTCAATGACTGAAGAAATGAACTTCCTCGTTCAGTGTGTTAGGCCAATCCTCAAAAAAGTCTTTCCTAGACCATGGCCAAGTTCCCTCCTCACCTTCCCAATGCTCTATGACTCTGAATCTAAGCAGATAGTCTTTTAAATCTCAAAATAGACCCAGGAATCCAAGGTGGGGCTCTACCCGAGGCTGAGAGAGAAATAGGGCAGTGTTTTGGTTCTGACAATTGTGATCTCATCACCAAAGCTCTCTAATCACGGTTAAATCAGGGTATCTGATGGCTGTATCAGACACCAAAAAACAGATATGGCAAGAACCAACCAAGGACACAAATCTTCTAAGGAGGCTAAGAAGTCCCAGAAGCAGAAGGGTGTTCTAATCCCAGGGGGATGATAAGAGAACACTGTTCGGCTTACAAAGTGGGGCGAGAATCTTCGGTCAAACTCTCGCTGAGCCAGGATTCCTCCCTGCCCCGGGGCGCTGGTGAAGCCGATCTAGAAAGAAGAAAAAAAGGGCATCAGGGCAAGTCCCACATTTTCTCATCTGAGAAGGGGCAGTCCCAGCCAGCCTACTTCAAACATTTAATTCTTAGAGCTTCAAAAGGAGGAAAAGCTTCTGAACGAGACGGAGCGGATGTTTCCTAGTGTGCTGTAAGGAGGAGAAAGTTTGGAGCCAGGAGACCTGATAAACACATCACGAGCATTTACTAAACAAGGCAGGCCAGGTATGCAGCCGGATTCCAAACCAAATCCTTCCCTGCCAGCCTCAGACTCTGGAAAGACTTGTTCACCACCTCTGCAGGGCCAAGTGTGGAATGGAATGGCTTGCATTTGGCAGTCATTGCATATCCCTCAAGTGGAAATACTCTTCTCGGATGAAATGAGAAGGATTCTGAAACGTAGAAAGCCCGATCGAAACGCACGTTACTAGTGCACGGCTGAGTCTGGCCCACATTCCTTTGTCGTGGAGAAGCCAAGACTCGGAGGCCACAGCAAACAACTTTGCTCTAAAGTGGCAGCTGAGCCTTTGATTTCGTGTCTTTTAACCCATCAAATACCAGGTAGAAACAAAGAGTCCTAAAGTTGGTTCTGAAAGCAGAAATGATTCAAGTGTGAAAATGTCACTAGGCTGACAAAAATACAGTTCCACAAGGCTTATAAAAAAAAAACATTCAGAAAGTGCACTGAATGTGAGTGAATCTTCCATTTCTCTTAGTGGTTTAGTGGTTGACTGCTAAGTCCCTTCCCTGCTGGCACTCCCCAAGGAGCCTACAGCCCACTTGTATGGGGTCAGAGGGCTTTATAAACTCATGACCTAAGCTTTTTGAGGGCTGGCACAGTGTCTCAAGCTTCTGGGTATTCCCTAGAGTCTAGCACATTGCAGGGGCTCAAGAAACGTCTGTTGACTTTACATCAATCAAAAAACTGCTTATTAGTGTGTTTCTATTATATACGGGGAATGGAGAGAAATCTAAGACACGGTCCCTGGCCTCGAGGAGTTTATAATTAAATTGGGAGGTAGGGGTGGGAGAGAGCTACACACAAGAAAGAAAACTACTGAGGACAGGAAATAATTAACGGTTCAAGTGGCATAGACTCCAAGCTGTGGAAGTTCAGACGCCCTCCATGGATGGTGATTGAGAGAACGAGGAGAAAAGAGCGGTACGAACTGTAAAAGGAGCCAGAGGAGCCAGAAACACGGAGCTGCAGCTCACAGCTGGGTCTCGAGAAGGCCTCAGAAAGTACTTCAAACAGAGAACAAGGGGGAAAGAACAGCACTGGGGGTGGAGAGCAGGAAGGGGTTTGGCCTCGTTAGGACGGAGGGTCTTTTCAAGTGGCAGAGAACAGCTGGACATTGGAGGGTCCGCAATGACAGGCAGAAAAGCTCGGCCTTGATGCAATAAGCAAGAGCATTCTAAGCAAGGGAAAGATGCAGAAACAGAGAAGACGGGGAATAACGTGAAAGCAACACAGAAGACGAATTGGAAGGGCAAGAACAGCAGTACACTGGGCAGTAAAAGACACATTCGATGAAAAGCAAAGCAGAAGGAACGGAGAGGAAGGGGTTCCCGCAGTACTCCCCTCCCGTCCATTTCAACTGCTTCATTCTAGGGCCCAACCACACTTCCTTCCTAAGGACAATGGCCCCAGTTTCTGGTCCTTCTTATCTTCCGCAGAGTTTAGTGGCTGCTTTGATAATTTTCTGCAAGAGGTTTCAAAGGAGAGCAGACCTGAGCGCTGTCAACTCACCACAACGGGCCCGTCCTCCTGGGCCAGGTAAGTAATGGTTGCTGAGGTGAAGTTGAAATAGCCAGCCTTGAGGGGACGCAGGACCACAGTGTGAGACACGTTGCTAGCACTGGCCCGAGACTTAAGGAAGGGAAACAGATGGAGCTCAAGTTGCAACAACAGCCTTTCAACCTGTGGACCAGATGCACCATTCACAAAAAGAGCTGCTGACCCATGTGGTGGTATCACACTTGGGTTACTCTGCAAGAATTATAAACGGAGACTTTTTTTAAGCCTAAAGTGCGGGGTACAATATGACGTCTTTCTAGCCAAGTTTTAAGGCTCTACGATGTACTCAGTATCGATATTTTTGAAGTAAACTTTCAAAGCAATATTGTGTTATGGATGAAAAATTAATCATTTAAACTCACAGAAAATCTAAATACGGGCCGGCCCAGTGGCGCAGGCGGTTGGAGCACGGTGCTCCTAACACCAAAGGCTACTGGTTCGAGTCCCACATAGGGCAGTGATCTGCGCCCTCTGCAGCTGGGACTGTGAACAACAGCTCTCCCTGGACCTGGGCTGCCCTGAGCAGCTGGAGGTTGGCGTGAGCTGCTGCGGCCTGCTGTGTGCTGCCATGAATGGCCGGTGGGCAGCAGCCAGCGTGAGCGGCTGTGAGCTGCTGTGAGCGGCTGACCGACGACTGGTGACCGACTGCCTCAGCCGGGGGGAGCGTAAGGCTCATAATACCAGCATGGGCCAGGGAGCTGTGTCCTACACAACTAGACTGAGAAACAACGGCTTGAAACGGAGTGTGTGGGGGGGGAGGCAGGAGAAGGGGGGAGGGGAAAAATCTAAATATACTTCCATTCACAGGGGGGTGGGGGGAATCAAATATACTTCCATTCACAGGGGGGTGGGGGGAATCCTAATTCAAAACACTCAGGAAATAACTAACAGATCACAACGAGAGACTCACTGACCTAAGTAAAGAGATTTTAGAAGGTCACCCCTTAGCATCCAACTGCATTTCCTTTAAAAGCACCTTATATACCCTTGCCCAGCCAAACATCTTTCTAAGTGTCTACACCTTCCCAAGAGAGTATGCTTTGGGACCTTAGAACCTGAACTCCAGTAACCTCCTTCCTCAGGACTACCTAGATGGCGATCATACAACTGTCACCAGGCTCTCGTGCCCCGTCTTATCCACAGAGGTGACAGAAGAACAGCCACGCCCACCTGAACTATTTGAAGGGAGCCTGCGGCTTTGCTGGCCATGTCCCCTCCCCCGCTGCCAGCCTTCGTCACCCAGTGTGAAGAGGATACGGGGCAATCCGGTCCCATTTGACGTTGAGCATTCCAGACACGATGCCGAAGTCCTCTGGGGGGAAGGAGTCGTCGGATAATTCCACATCTAACGCGGCACTAGAAGACGGAGGCAACAGGAAAGATCAGAAAGCTGTGGACGTGAAATTGAAGCCACCAGCAATCAAGTCTGCCTGCACGCCCTAAAAATTCAGAAGTACAAAAGACAGATTGAGACACACAGTAGCTTGGGTTGGTTGCACTGAAGAATCCAGGTCAAGAGCTGGATTCTATGGCCCCAAGACACCAAAATACTCAGGTATGTAGGAAAGAATGGGCTCGAACTCATTCCTGCCCCAATTTCTGTGTGTGTGTGTGTGTGTGTGTGTGTGTGTGTGTGTGTAAGGAGAGAAGGACCCAAATGCATATGACAGAGAAAATTAAAGGGAACGAAATAAAGAAAAGGCAACCAAAATGCGTACAGGCTAATGAGACAAAGGAAGCAGACGCGCTGACCCAGGATGTGACAAAGGACCACACATTTTCTGCCTTCTCCTTTTCCTGTCCCTGTTTCAGCATGATTCTTGCAGCTCAGGTGAGAATGTCCTCCTCTTCCAAAATCAGGTCCAGCAGTATATTCATTCGCTCATGACATCTGTCAGTGGACGTCTCCCAAAGATAAATCCCTATTGGTCCCTGATCCCACCGGGGACATCTAAGAACCCTGAAAAGGGCCCCACCTGTAGCCCAGAGGCTCCTTACCTGGAGCCAACATTGTAGATGTTGTACTGCAAGGTCAGGTCTCTGCCCTCCACCGCGTATCTGTTCAGCAGTGACTTGGAGGCCAAAAGCCTGGCTCCTTCCTCTGCTTGAGTGACAGCAAATAGTGCCAAGGCCACAAATGCCAGCAGCCTCATCTGTGCAGAAAAAACGCCAAGTGAGCAGTCGATCCAAGCGTGTAAAATCACCAAAACCTCCTGACACTCCTCCAGGACAACGTCTATCAAAGCAGCAGCCCCTTCCACAGAGCAGTGCAGAGGCCACAGCGCCAGCATATCCGCCACCCTCTTTCTGCCAGGAGCCCGGGGTGCTCCCTAACTGGTGGGGTCTCCTGAGATGGATGACACCACGTGGCCAGAGCAGGGCTTTCTTCTGGTGGCCGATCTCGGACCTGCAGCCGCCTCCAGCTGTCCTTTACACAGGAGGCCCCTCGGCTGCTGCCTTCCCGCTGCCCTCTCGTCTTCTGCCCAGCTCCACTGGGACCCCCACCGCGCGCTCGCGGGGTCCTCCCTCCCACATCCCTTTCTGGGTCCCTCCGGGGGCTCAATCCGCTCTGCCCCTCCCCCGTCCCGCCAAGATGACACGTCCTCCCGCGGCGCCCTCTGCCCTGCCCGCCCGCCCCGAGCTGACCCTCAGCCGCTAACTGACGTGCGGACACGAGACTCTTCCCCCCTCGGGCGAGCACTCCTAAAACCTCGAGACTCACCGTGTTCAGCCCCAAAAGCCTTTCCGGCGCCACCAAGACCGGAAGCAAGCGTCAGCACCCGAAAGACCGGAAATAGGCTCTGGCCGGAAACTGGTGCTCCGTCAGATGCCTTCTGGGAGTTGTAGTTCTGGGGCAAGCCCCACCTTTCCCTTTGTAGGGCCCGCCCGCCTCGGGAACGCGAGGCGCCTGGGACAGGCTTGGGTGTGCGTGCTCCTCGCTCTTGTTACTCGGCCCTCTTCAGTGGCCTTCGAAGCTGGCTCGCCCTTACGGTGTGTGACCAGCCCCTGAGGAGGTGCTCTGTGGCACTGCCACACCTAGAGGTTTGGATCTAGAATGTCGAATGTACTGTCGAACTAGGAATTAGAGAAAAGCTCTTTCTCTCAGGGCTGCCAGCCTTCTTCCTATTTCCAGGTGAGACACGTCGTCATCCCCTACACCCAGTAAGTCACCAAGCCGTGAGCTTTATTCAGAAGCCCTTTGAGGTGCCAAAAACGTAAATCTTTTCTTACTCGTTACTGTATGGTGTTTTTACTACAGTAGTTTTCTTATCTGATGTCTTTCTTTTTTTAAAAAAAGAAAAAAAGATTTTATTGGGGAAGGGGAACAGGACTTTATTGGGGAACAGTGTGTACTTAAAATCCCCTCTCTTCCGTTCTCTCCGCTTTCTTCCTCCCCAGTTTGGACAGGCTCTATCTAGCTGAGACACTTGGGTGAAGGGATAGATGGGATGGAAAACCAGTTCTAACTTCTCCACTATTCCTTCAACAAACACGTACTGATCACTGTCCCATGTGCCAGACACTATCCTAGGCCCTAGGGCCATAGCAGTGGCCGAAACAGACAAACCTCCCTTTCATTCGAAGGCAGTACCGCCCACCAGAACTTTCGGTGATGATGGAAACGTCCTGTAATACCTCCGCTGTCCAGTGCAGTAGCCACCAGCCACATGTAGCTGTTGAGCACGTGAATTGTGACTGGTGAGACTGGGGAACGGACTTTCTTAGTTCTATTTCATTTTAACTAATTTCAGCTTAAGCTGGAAGAGCCATAGGTGGCTATTGTATTGGACAGTACAGTTCTTGTATATTCTGACACATCTCTGGACTTGGGCTTTGAAATCCCAAAGCCCAAGATTTTATAGCCAGAAAGACTTTTCTCTGCTTTTCTTCTGGAACAACACTTCTCTCCGTCACTGGGAGATGGATGAAGTGTTGTTCCAGAAGAAAAGCAGAGAAAAGGCACAGCTCCCAGCCAGTCCCCAGGAAATGCCAGCATCTTGGCTGACTCCACTGAATGCCTGAACCCAGGGAAGATACCTTCCTGGTGGCAGGTGCAGCTGGGGGTAGAAAGCACAGGGGATCCACCTTCTCCCTATCAAGTTTCCTGACTCATTAATGGGGAAGGAAGCTGAAATCCCCGTTGGAGGCCTCAAAGACATCCCACAGTAGGAGAGTGCGGTATGAAGGCCCTGTGTCCCCCTCAGTCCCTTCACCCTTTTGTTCCTCCCGACCCTCATCTCTAGTGACAGGAGCTACGTTAGCAAACCAGCACAGCATCTTTGTGCTGGAGAGGCTGTCTCTATGAGCAAGAGAGCGCCTTGCTGGTTGGTTGGTTTGTAGGTGCCACTCTGAAGAAGACAAATCAGAAACAGTGATCACCCCGCCTCACCACAAGGGGCAGCAGCAGGAACAAGAGCCCAGTGGTGGGAAAGGGAAGGGTCCTTTGTGAGAAGGGACTTCAAGTGTCTACTCCAGGCTGACTCCAGAAGGCAACCTTTCGGAGGAAGTGAGCACGTGTACGTCTCCCTTCCCAGGCAAGGAGTCTGTGTGCATTAATAGCCAGCTCCTCATGGGTCTGTTTTCTTCCAGATACCCAGCTGTGCCCACCTGCTCGTTCTTCCAGACACAAAGGGACACCTAGCAGTGTCGTCGTGCCCCTGCCATGTGTTCCCACACGGCCACCACACCCACCACACTGTAGTGAGATGACTTGTTGCCACGTCTGTCCCTTCACTGGATTGCGAGCATCTAGAGGGCGGGGACACACCCAGAGTTTGTGTCAGTTTGAGTGGCTACCCTAGAAATAAATACTCACAGGACAGAACTAAGCCGGGGCAGGAGGAGAAAACCACTGCTGCCGACCACGTAGTAGTCAGGTTTGGCTGGAAACAGGACAGGCTGGAAAAGAAGGCCGGGCTACAGAGCCCAGAACACTGCCGAGCACAGTAGGTGCTCAATCACTGCCCCCCCCCATCCACACACACATGACTGTTTTATTTTGGAAAACTTCAAACCTATAGAAACTTTAAAGAACGGTTCAATTAATACCTGTCTACCTTTTACCTCGATTTGGCAGTTGCTCACATCTTGCCCATTTGCTTTCTCTCTATGGATAAATTACTGCATGTATGGATGTTATATACAGAGGGTGCCCAAAAAATGTATACACATTTTAAGAAAGGAAAAACTGTATTAAAATTGTAATATTTAATATGTACTAATCACAAAAGACGAATACAAGTCACCTTTGACTTCTGCAGTTACAAGAGGTGCTCAAAGTGGTTGCCATCCGTGTAATTTTAATACAATGTTTTCCTTTCTTAAAATGTGTATACATTTTTTGGCACCCTCTGTACGTTATACACATGTACAAACACTACACATTCACACATATATTTTGAACCATTTGATTGTAAGCTGCACATCACGACACTTCACCCCTGTGAGCTTCAGCACGTATGTCCCAGGTACGAGGACGTTCTCAGAACCGTAGTGACAATGCCACGCCCAGGAAGTTTGACATTGCTCTGATGCTATTATGTAACATACGGCCCATATTCAATGTCCCCCCAAATGCCCTTGCTGACTCAAAAACAAACCTAGGACGCTGTCAGGATCATGCATTGTAGCTCGCATTAGATCGATACATGTGTGCAGGCCAGACCAAAGAAGCTTCGCCGGGGAGGCGTGGAGGGAAAAGAGCGATGCATGGAAGATGGACTCTTGGCTGCTGCCTCCCCACACGGAGCGGATGGGAGGCTCAGGCAGAGAGCTCCGGTTCTTGAAACGGACAGGGAAGGGTCCCCTCTAAGCCCGGGATCCCTTGAAGTCTCAGACAGACCCAGCCACCGGAACTGGATGCTGGACTATTTTGTGCTTCCTGCTGAATTTCTCTCCCGCACAGGCGCATTCCCAGGTGGATGCTGAAATCTCCATCTGCTATGTCCTGAGGCCCTTTAGGGTTTTGGTCCCATTTTCAAAATTTGACCAATCTCTGTTCTTAAGCCCCATCTTCTTCCTATTTGCCCTGATGGCGGTTGAGGGGAGGGGGTTGAGCATATCCAGCCTCCTCTTTCTGAAAAATGAAACAGGTGTGCGTGTGCGCGCATGCGCGCGCGCTCTCCCATCCTTCACAGGAGCCTTTCTTGAACCCATGATCCTGGGACCCCACCCTCCCTATCGCTATGACAACCACTTCTGTGAGGACATGGGGGTTAGAGTGTGTGCTGAGGGAGGGCAGGGACACGCCAGAGTCTCATCGCACTGGTGATCCCAGAACCTTAGGGTAATGATAAGGAAGGAGAATGTGTCTTCATCTTCGACTCTCAGGGTAGGAGGGCAGGATGGGACGCCGGCAGGAGCAAGGGCAGGGTGGTTCCGCTCCTGTGACCTGCGCTGCTCTTCACTGACCTCTCCCTCTGCTCCCCCTTAGGACACCAAAGAAGCCTGGGGAGGCTCAGGGACAAAAAGTGCCTCCTCTAGCAACTTGGATGTATCCTTGACGTCCATCCATAGCGTCGCTGATGACCCGGGCTACCAAGCGAGCCTGGAACTGACCAGTGTGAGTAGCCTGCTCCACACCCCTTCCTCCGCGTGCCCTACACCCATGTGGGCATTTTAGCTCACTGAGCTCCCCTAAGGTGTCCTGTGGCAATCTTCCGTATCTTCTCTACATCCTTCCAATTCACTGCTTTACTAAACATGGCTCAAATTTACTGCTTCCAGAAAAAAAAAATACCAGCAGTAATAGCAATCCCAACTTACCTTTATCAAGTACTCATGCCACTTTACAAGAATTTCTCTCTCATTTGAACCTCATTACAACCCTATAAAGTAGATACTGTCATTATCCCCATTTTTCAGATGAAGAAACTGAGGCACAGGCAAGTTAAGTAACTCTCCCAAGAGCATTTAAGAACGAAGCAAACACGCTAGAGTCTGAGCTCAGTTTGTCTGATTCAAGATCTCACGCACAGAGATAGCTACCCCAGTTATTACCACATTTTTATTAGTCCCCCGTGGTATTCTTTCAACATTTATATGCTGTTAAGCACACTTGATGTATAAACTCTTTGTTTGTTTATTTGGAGGAGGGTTGAAATGCTAGCCACGTTTTTTGTTATTGAGCTATAATTGACACACAATAAACCTCTCATATTTAAAGTGTACTATTCGCTGTTTCGACATATGTGTGTATATATTTGTGAAGCCATTGCCACAATCAAGATAATAAACATATCTATCTCCCCCAAATATGAACAACAAGGATTTCTAGAACTGGTAAGTTAGAGGGTTATTATCTGCCGTCTAAAGTGAGTATTGAATCAAAGTATCTGCATCAGAACCCTTTCAAAATAATGAGCTCTCTTCTACCGCATTCAGAATATGCCTCTGTCTTTTGCAGACACCGCTTTGTAACTTCTCTTTAGTAATTTTAAGTGAATGTCTACTTCAAGCGGCACAGTCTTCGGTTATCTGTGCTTCCCACCTGTACACACACGCGGGTGGGTGCTCGCCTTAAGTTCTCCTTCCCATCTGCCCCCCTCCGCCTCACTCCCCCACCCCACCGCTAGAAGTCCGGTGTGTCATGGGACGGGTCAATGGAGAGCAATTTCATTCCTCGCTCTTGCATTCCCCAAGGAAGAAGATGCCGGCCTTGCTCAGTCCAAGAGGCAGAAGCGGAACAAGGTTGTCGTTTTCCAGATGGGGAGAAGAAAAAAGAGGAAGGAGGAACACCAGGATGACACAGATGATGAGGACGAGAACTCCAAGGGGGCCCCGACCTCTTTGCAATCGCCTAGGATGAGCCAGAAGCCACACCTATACTCAAGGACGCGCCCACGGAGGCCCAGGGAGCACGTGAGCGTCTTGGAAAGTAGCTTGAGCGAACCCACCTCCAAGACCCAGCCATGCCCCTGGAGTTTGGCCTGGTTCTGCCAATACCTGTGTAGCTGCTGCCACAGGAGGCATAAGTCGGTGGAGGGAAACGAGGCATTGGACTCCATAGGAAGGAGGGCTCTGGATGAGCGTGGCATGGTCCCAGGCTCCGTTTGTGAGCAAAGGTCGCAATGGGCCCCTGGGGAGACTCCAAGGGCAGGTCTGGGCAGAAGCCAGAACAGAGCGCGTCATCGTTCAGCGTGTACATAAAGCACATTTCGTTTTTGTGGATGGCATGTACGCGCCTGATGCTTCCAGGTTGTTTTCTTTCCTGCCTTTTGTTTTTGTAGATGTATCCACTTTCTTCCTACCCTTCTCCCTCTTTCTCTCTCTGAGCATCTTCTCATCTTGTCTAGCTCGGTATGAATTTCCATCTCTAAGACGCGGGGTTAGCCTGTGGGTGGCTGAGACCTTGAGAGGGAGGTTTGAGGCGGCTTTTTCAACCCTTGAGGCCTGGAACTCTGAGAAGCCCCCTGAAGAGAAAGAGTCTTGAAGTCACTAAGGGAAGAGGCTTCAGGCTTAATTTTTCAGGTTTTCAACTCCAGAGTTGTGTCATTTTCTTCCTAATGACTCTCAGCTCTAAAATAAAGCCTTTGAGCTTCTAATTGTATCAAACAGTAAGACAGGAACAAAGACTGTTTGCCCAAAGTGAATGCAGAAGCCATTTTTAAGGTTGTGATTGCCCCTAGCAACAAGAAGAGGGGCCTTTCCCCTCCTCCCCCCTCCCCCCTCCCCCACGCTAATAATTCCGAAGGAATGTCAGAGATCAGGGACTGTGGCCGTCTGAGGTCATGTTCCCAAGAAGCTGAGCCTGAGAGGGAGGGCCCTGTGCAGGTGAATTATTGAGAGAAGGCCCTGAGGAGGGAAGACAGTGAGGGAGCTGGGGAGGGTAGGGGACAAACTAAGCAAGAATGTGGTCTCTGAGTCCACCTTGGCCTGACCCCAGGGAACTCTGCAGCATGAGTTACACCTCAAAACTGGTCACACTTTTGAGGCAAAGGTTTGGCCTTTTGTAAGCCCCTGTCCATCACTCACTGTGGGCTGCCCAAGGTTGGGTGGCGAAAAGTCTCCAGCAAGGCGGCCACCCTGTTGACTGAGGGCGGTTTTTGGGTGAAGAGGCTATCTGTGAGCGGTTAGCAATCACCCCAACAGCAGGGGGGAAGGGACGTATGGCCCAGTAAAGAGAATCTGGGCAGAGCACCGTGTGGGCAACTGTTATAAGTCATTGGGATGTATTGCATTTTGTAGTCTGTGGTTAATTTTTATAAATGTCCCATGTGTGCTTAAAAAGTGTATTATAATAAAGTGATAAAAATAAACCTACAAATGGGGGACAAAGGATGGCTCTTCCTTACAGAACTGCAACCAACAAATATGGAAGGAATGAAGTAAATAGAAAAGCACTATTAAAACACCAGTCACAATTATCGCAGCTAGACCCAACAATGGATGCTGAAAGTAGGGAGTGAACATTTGAGGAGAAACAGGATATTTGCATAGTCTCAAAGTATCTCCTTCAAGGTATTTGTTAAGTACAGAGGTAAAGGTAATAACCTTACAGAGGGGAAACCAGACACCACACCCTTTTAACCGAGTGGTCGAGGTGAGCATTACCTGTGTACCCTGATATCACATGCCGAAAAGGCACACCACTTCTGGGACATGCTTGTCAAAATGCAAAATCCATCTGAGCATGAGAAAACATCAGCCAAACCCACATTCGGGGATTTCATACTCATGTCTCCACCTCCAATACATTACTACATATGTCATTCTAGCCTCACCCCCTTGCTTACCTGTGAACTCCAACCGTGAGACACCTGGCTCCCACCACCGTCTCAATTGTTCAGTTCTAGTGTCCACATATAGTAACAGCTGTTAACAGTACATCCATGGGGCATGTACCTACTAGGCCATGTGCAGTTTCTCTTGCCTTTAGTCTTGCAAATTCCGCTCATTTCCGTTACTGAGGCCAGCACCCCCTCTTTCTCCCTTTGGTGACATTGTTTCATACAATGTCATTGTTTCTGAATCTTGTGATACAGATTCTTTGGCTACCTTCTTCATTCCATCCTGGGATCTCCTCCCAAACGACGTATTTTTTCAGTTTGCATATATTAAGAGTTATCCTCTGAGTTGTATGCTCCTTTGAACATAACTGTCTTTATTCTCTACTTGCTTTAAAACATTTTCCCTTTGCTTTTGGCGGAGTGCAAGTTCATTTTGACTCATTAGGCTTCCTGAATCTGTCAATTGATGGTTTTCATCAAGCCTAGATAATCCTGCCATTATTTCTTCCGATTGCTTCTTCCCTTCTCTCCTCTCCTGGGATGCCAATTAAACGTGAGCCCAACTTGGTCTTTTCTGTATTTCCCATCCTCTTTATTATTCCAAGTTTCATTCTGTGTAGCTCTTCTGACCTATTTCTAGAACCCACCAATTCCTCCTTCAGCCATGTCTAATCTGCTGTTAAACTCATCTACCGTGTTTCCCCCAAAATAAGACCTAGCCAGACAATCAGCTCCAATGTGTTCTTTGGAGCAAAAATTACTATAAAACCTGGTCTTATATTAATTTTTGCTCCAAAAGACTCATTAGAACTGATTGTCCGGCTAGGTTTTATTTTCGGGGAAATATGGTATTGAGACCTTACTTTATTTTTCTAGCTACAATTCCTATTTGGTCCTTTTCTAACTGTGCTCTGTCCGTTTTTGTAGTTTCAGATAGCTGCTGAAATTTCCAAGCGTGGCTTTTATTTTGTTGAAACACTAAGCATCAGTGTTTTCATTTCTGCACAATTCCTATATATGGAATTGCCGTGGGTCTACTTACTGTCATTTGTTTGCTTTCACTTATATTGCCTTATCTCTTTAAATGCTTCATTAATTTTTATTGTGGTTGATGCTGTAGTTGAAAAATTATTTATCACAATATTTTTGAGGTCTAGGTTGATGTTACAGTCAAGATTTCTACAAAGCATCTGGGATCCTCTGACTCCAAGTTTGAGGCTTGAGAACTACTGGACCCCCCAGAATGGTGGGAGACTAGGAGGCAGAATGGAATTGGCTGTTCCCTGATTCATCCTCTTTACTAGCATCCCCATCTTTAGCTGTCCTCAGATTCCAATTTTTTGTTCCTCTAGCTTCATCATTTGAGGCCCTTGAAACCCTCTCAGCAACATTTTCCCAGTGAGCCAAAGCCCCCAGGTCAAAGGCAGCCTATAGGTTTCTCTCTCTGGATTTCAAGCCAATCTTGGCCCTTTGATGCTTTTCAGATTTTTTTTTTCCTTTTTAAGTATGTCACCAGTTTTTAGAACTTGTAGCACGAGTTGGTCTGAAACACCCAGTCTACCATGATCTCTAGTGGAACCTTTTACCCACGGATCATTCATTATCACAGAACTCCAGCACACGACCTTACTGTACAACGGATAAAACCTCAGACATGAAGACTTCCTCAAATCCACACAGTCAGTGGTAGCAACAGGTTTAGTCTCAGGGCTCAAGACCAAGAATGACTAAACTCACCTGCATACGTTCTGGATGCAAAGGTTCGTTTTGCTCCTTTTGCTTGAGGGAAGGAGAGGACAGTCTTGCCCAAAGATCAGAGGATGGAAGTAATGACCTAGGAATATTCCCAACACCTTCATAGATTCCTCTCCCAGGCTGACCAATGGGGACGGGACTGGAAGAGCGCAATCCTTCCCATTCCTAAATCAGGAGCTATAGCCATCCCATGACCGCTTAGCCCTTAACCCTCAATGTTTCCTAGCACCGGTGGTAACTGAACCCAACTTCACATTCCCCTAGACCTACTTTATGAAAACCCTCTAGAACCAAGTCCTCTTCAGCCAGCCTCCTCCCACGCAAAACAAATACAAAGACACCCTCACAACAAAGACCACACCATTTATTTACAAAGGCCAGTGTGGGAGCTGAAGGAGGGAGGGAAGCCACGCAGACATCCTCTCTGGATTGCTTGGGACCCTTTCCCATGGGGAGGAAATTCTGTTCCTCGGGCCTCCATATTCTCAGCCGCGGGTCCTCACAACCCTAACAGCCGGGCTAAGCAGCAGTGGAGGTGAAACGAGCCTCCTGTGCCCCAACAGAGCAATATCCAAATCCAGATCAAAGGCGCCACTGCCACCCTCTCCTTTCCTTGTTCAAACAGCACTTTCTGGCCTGGGGGAAACAGTGAAGAACTCAAAGGGCAGGGGCTCTGGAGGGAAAGACCCTCTACCATTCCCCGAAAGCAGTGAGTGTAAGGGAGTTGGTCACAGCCCTGGCAGCTTCAGACGGGATATCCATACTATCCTTGGGTTACGCCACATCCAGGGGCCAAAGGGCCGAGCTCTCCGGGTGGTATGTATTATTGCCCGAGACTGGCCCTTCCGCCTACTTCTCTGGTGGGGGAGCTCTGAAGCAGACATCACCTAAGAATCCACCCTCCCACTTAACTCCCACACACGTGTGTGCATGCATGCACCACCAACCCCACACACACCCCCAATCCACTTCATGTCTTTTGTGGGGGGCTCAAATCACTGGTACCTGAGGACACAGACAGGCCCTGGCTTCACGGAAATGTGTGTCAGATTGTACACGGCACATGTGTTTGAGGAAATGGAGCCAGTATGACCCCTTGTGAGCCACACGGTTTAGCTTCATTGAGCCCCTTTCAACTCCAGTTCCATAAGCATCTATCTCTAAGTGTCCTCTGCCAGGACTCTCCCGCCTGAAAGAGTAACTGGTGCTTCCGCTCCGTCAGTTCCGGCTGTTTTGCCCATTCCCTTCCTCCAAAAACCTCATGGCCTCTTCTGCACCAGCCTCCCCTGGGCTGGCCCAGGGCTTGTTAACTCCTGTTTGCAGGGCTGTCTTTATTTCCCTCTTCAGACAGGGAGACCAGGCATCTACCCTTGGGAGTCCCAACAGACCCCCTGAAAACGTGCTGACCAGACTAAGGGTGAGGAAGAACACCCCAGCCTGTTCCACCCGGCCCTCCTTCCGAGTATGACATCCTAGCGCTGGTTAGGCTGGGGCAGGGAGGGGCCGGGGAGAGAAAGAAGAGTTACCAGAAGTAAACACAAGAAGCAAACTCTAGTGATCCAGACAGAAGACCCTGTTCCAGTAAACCAGAGCGTGAGTCCCTCCTTCAACTCTGCACGGCCACTGAGAAGTTCAAAGACTGCAGGAGGCAGTTGTGGGGCCCATCAGCAAAAGTGTGAAAACCGTTTAAACAGCTCTGCTCAGGCAGAAGCAGGAGAGGAGAGTCTGTAAGAGAATGCAGAAGTAGAACCGAAGTTCTCAGAGCTACGGGGTCGGGGCCCACCGACGCCTCTAAAGCCACCCTGCTGTCTGGAAGGGACAGGGGAGAAGATGGAAGGGATAACGGGCTGAAGAGGGGAGGGAGGGGCTGACAGGAACCACTGGCTGGCATCCAGGCAGGGAGACCAGGAGGCAGGCCGCAGGATTAGGACAGCTGAGAGCCCAGGAGTCTCTCGATGGCCGCGTTGATGTCCCCTCCTGTGGCAATCAGGGCCTGTAGGTTGGCCTCGCGGTTGATGAAGCCCATGGCATTCAGTTGCTCGAGCTGCTGCTGGAATCTCACTTCTGGCGTCTGCACCTGCAGGGGACAGGCTTCGTGAAGTGGGCGCAAGACCGAGCGGGGCCTATTGGCAGCTGGGGGCTTCTGATGGAGAGAAGACAACCAGTAGGTCTTCTCGAACATCCTGAGTCAACCAGTGGGGCAGGGAGGCGTGGGTTGCAGACGGGCCAAGGAGCCCTGTGCCCCAAGTCACTAAACAACTGTGTAATAATAAGGCAGGGGTATCTTTGTTAAAATTTCAAAGTAACAGATAGGCCTCGATCAGCCTGTCTTCTTAATGGCTTTCCATCAACAGTCTGGAGGTTTTAACAGACACCCCAAAAGCTAAATGCTCTGCAGTCGATAAGGTGCATGCTGAACCCCTCCTGGCCACCATCACACATGCAGCCATCGGAAAGGCCAGGGAAGGGCCCCAGGAAAGACAGAACCTGTGTAATTTTAGCCAATCAACAAGCACAGTTATTAACAAAAAGAGAAGATTTTTCCTGTCTGACGCTCCTGTGAACGTCTCCTGGAAGTGTTTTCTGGGATGCTGAGGGAGGGCTAGCCCAGAGGACAGAAGACCCTCAGAGCTGGAAGGAGCTCAGACATCACAGGCCAGGTGGCCGCTGACAGGAGAGTGCACTCCAGGGAGGGAAAGGACCTGCTGAGGGTCACAGAGGCCCTCTGACACAGAACAGAAGCGCCGTCCGGCCCTTTGTGCACCTTCTCAGTGCCATCCAAGGATTTAAGCCAGCTTAAACCCAGTCAGGCCTTGGCGATCACTTGGCCTGGCCCTAGCACAGACTGCCTCGCCCTGAGCTGGGCACACATTTCTGCCGAAAGGCTTTTCCCAGATGAGTCATAGAGGCCGGAGAAAGGTTAAGGGGCTCACCAAGGTCACCCTCACTCCTTCCCCATACACCTGGCCTTCACTTTGTGGCCCAGGGCTCTAGTCAGCTCACCTTCCAGAATCCTCCTCTCTAGTCTCAGGGATGGAGGCTGCTCTAATTAGCAAAAGAATCCTTTGATAGAAGCAGAAGTGGTATAAGACAGTGGTTAAAGTATAAATTCTGGAGCCGGCCTGCCTCGGTTTGAATCTTGGCTCCATTACGTACGTACCAGCGAGGAGCAAGCCACTGCACCTCTCTGGGCCTTCGTTTTCCCCTTTTGTAACCCAGAAATTATCACGAGGCAGTTGTGAGGAATAAAGGAATGAGAGCTTCTCCGTAAGCACATGGGAAGGGCTATTAGGATTCTCACCTCCATTTTACAGCTGTGGGAATGGAAGAGCCCCACCGGCAACTTGTCTAGGGCCGGAAAGTGCAGGCCAGGAGCTAACACCAGGTCTGGCTGACCAAAGCCTGCTCTCTATTGTGTCTCTATTCTGCTGCGACCCCTGACACCGCCAGGCTGGAAGCGGCAGTCAGCCCCTGCCCCACTGCCCTGTGTACCTGTGAGTTTCCACTTCCTGCCAAAAGCTGGATCATCTGCTGCATGAGCTGCTGCTGGGCGCTGGGAGCCCCAGCTGGAGAGGATGTGGCCGGCGGGGCTGGCGAGGAGGTGGGGGCCTCAGGCACAGGCCCCACGGTGCTGCCTGCCGAGGGCGCGGGCGTCCGGGACATCCCGAAGGAGCCGAGGCTGCGGGCAGGAGAGACCAAGAGGTGGGAGGTGGCCTCTGAGAAAGGGATGGGAACATGAGGTCCAGAAGGAAAAGCAGTTAGAGGAAACAGGAAAACGGACCCTCAGAGACACAATGGCTGGTCTGAGTGGTGGAGGGAGGGGTCGAGGGGAGCCGTGGCCAGAACCTCACTGCCCACCTGCCCCCACCCTCACCTGGGTACCAGCCCGGGGGCCTCGGTCTGCAAGGTCTGCAGCCCCTGCTGGATTTGCAGCAACGCCTGCATGGCACGGGGGTTGGTGAGGATGGAGAGAGACTCCGGGTTCTGCATCTAGTGGCGAAGGAGCAGAGAGGCAGTAGTGGGCAGGGGGCAGCCGCACCCTGAGGGCCCCCTGCAGGCCCACCCTCTGGGCTCAGGCGCCTCACTCACCTGCTGCAGGAAGACGGGGAGCTGCAGGCGGAGCTGCTCCTGCAGCTGGGGGTTCCCCGCAAACAGTGGCACGTTCACCATCATCTGCCAGGGTCAAGGTAGTCAGGGGAGGCCGGGGCCTACCCACCCTGGGAATTCCCCCACAGCCTCGCCTCGCTCAGCACCATTACCCCTGCAGGAGATCTGGCCAGACCCCTAAGTGTCCTGACAACCTAAGTGGGACAGTGAGAGGGAACAGAACACTCCAGGCAATGATGAGTGTCAGCAGCCAGGCTGCTCAGCCCTGCGTGTGACGATGATGAGGGCTGACAACCCCAAGGGCACGGTGCCTACCCTGTGCCACGCTCAAAGCACTTCCTATGCACTGACTCCCATAATCCTCACTGGTCTATGAGGAACTGCTGCTATTACCAGTTTACAGACAAGGAAACTGGGAGGTTCCACGACTTGCTTAGCTCACACAGCTGGGAAGCGGGGGAGCCTGACCTACAGACACAGGCAGGCTGTGTCTGGGGTGTTTTGGCCCCGAGTAACCACACCCAATGCACACACACACCCCACCACCCCGGGGCCAGGTCCGTACCTGAGCGGCAAAGTCGGGGTTCTGGGCGAGCGTCTGCACCATGCTGCGCATGTAGGGGGCGGAGACCACGTTCTGCATCAGCTGGGGGTTCTCTGAGATCTGCTGCAGCAGGGCCTGCATTTCCGGGCTGTTGAACATCCCTACCCCAAGCAGGAAAAGAGAAACCAAACAGGAGAAAAGGGGTCCCGATGGAAACCAGCGGCCTCGCATCGGTCTACCTTCCTTTACACACTGAGTGGTGGCAAGACTCAGAAGGACAACGGTACAATGGCCACCCAGGTACCGGGCGTGGGCCAGGGCTCTCCTGACTCCAAGGTCCTCTCGCCCTGCTTTGGCCTGGCCCCTTTCCCATCTACCCTGCTAAGGCCGAGCCACTTGGAAACTGGGTCTGATTCCTGCCCCTCTGGATTGTTGCTGCCACGATAACATCCGACTCACAAAGGATCTGACGAAAATCACCAAGATCAATGGTTTTCGAACTTGTCTTAGTGGCAAAGACCCTTTCCTCAAACCAAATCCCACTCAGAAACCAAGTAAGTCAATGGTCTGGTTGGAGCCGGAGAAGGCCTGGAGCCTCTCTCACTTGGTCCTCCCTCATCCTGGAGATGGCCCAGACCCCCTGGGACTCAGGAGCACAGTTTGGAACCCAGGATCAGGTTCAAGTCCCCTATTTTATAAAAAAGGGAAGTGATGCACATAGAGGGAAAGGGACTTTCCCAACCGAGATGAGGTGTCCCCCAGGGTAGAGAAATCAGGGCATCTACCAAACACATCCCCAGGGTCATATGTAGAGTTCAGATAAATGGGGCAGGCCCCAGGGTTGAGCAGTGTGTAACCTGCACCTCTGTACAGGGCAGCCTACATATCCCTCTGCCCCAGCCTCACATGACCCCAGGTCTGCCCTGATTCCTCTCCCACACCCCCATTTCCCGTCATGCTGAAAGAGCTTAGGTGGGGTCTGGTTTATTCACGAGTCACTCCCGGGGTCACTCTGACTTAGGTCACTCCCGGGGACATCAGGACATGGCCAGAACCAACCGTCACCCTCTCAGGGGTGGGGCCATGACCCCAGGCTGCAGAGCCCGCTCTGTGGCTTCAATACAGTCTCACCTCTGTCTTCAATATTCTGGAGCACTGTGAACCCCATTCAGTCCTGGGCCTGAGGGACAGCCATGGGGACCCCACTAAGCTCCTTCCACCCCAGGACATACCTGACCCCAGGCTAGCCGCATTGATCCCAAAGGGGTTCGAGACTGTCGGGTGCACCTGGCTGGTCCCCGATCCTCCGGTGCCCTCCCCACCGGACCCGGGGGCCTGGGAGGTGGGGGGCGAGGGGCTCCAGGGGTTAGGGAGGGGCTCTCGATTCTCAGTCCGCAGAGGCTGGGAGGACGAGCTGTCGGAGTTCCCGGCCAGGGAAGAGAAGGGATTGTTGCCAAACTGGGAGGAGGGAAAGGTTTCGGGTTAAGGACTGAAACAAACCAGGGGCAAGGGCTCTGCCCTTTCTTTCCTCTCACCTGACAGCCTCCCCTTCCCCAGGAAAGGGAGAGAGATCTAAGAGCTCCGAGGCCCTCAGCTGGATGGGGAGCCCACAATGGGCAGCACCAGCCCCGTCCTGCAGGGTGGGAGCTGGCTGCTGCTAACGACTGACCCCTCCCGTCTTCCCAGTGGCTCTCAGCACGTGGTCTGCAGTCCCGTGTGCTCCAAAGGGCTTCACACCCACTCCCAGTGTGCAGGAGACCCTGGTCTTCCTCAGCTCCTCAGGGCTGGAGACAACGTGGGGCTCACCTTTGCACCCCGTTCCTGACACTCTAGGTGCTCAATGAGTAACTGTTGGCTTTTACATTAACCCTGAATTGCCCCAGCTTCCCCGTCCCCGACCACCTTGGTCCAATGGGACTCCCCAGAGCCTCTCCCTGAATGCCTGGGTCCCCTAGTGGGCTGCCCCTCCAGGGGCAAAATGGCACACATCCCCGGCTGAGCACGCCCTCCCTGGGTCTCCAATCTCCTCCTTCCCCTCCCTCCACGGCCTACCTCCCCGGACAGGCGGCTTCAGCTAAAGTCCCCCTCAGCACCAGCTCCCACTGTGTCACTCAGGGTCTGCACCCATCATATGGCGTGCTGTCCAAGGTGGCCCCTGGACCTCCCCTCCGGACCCGCCAGCTCCCAGGAAAGAAATCTGTCTAAGGGACGTCCCAGGCCCGTTTCCCCTCTCCTGAGTCCCCAGGTGGTCAGGACCTAAGCAGGTCTCTGAGCTGCCTCAGCGCCTCCCCACCATGGGGTTTCACATCCAGTCACGTTCCCTGTGTATTCAGAGTGGGTCACGGGAACCAGGGCTGATCAAGGATTGCCCTGCTCTGAGCTTGGTTCCTTTACCTCAGCAGATGCCAGGGTCTGGGCACCATAGCTTCAGTCTGTCCATTTCCAATTTCCTGTTCTGCTCACCGGCCTGGCACCCAACCCCTCCTAGTCCTGGGCCCTGCGTTCTTCCTCCTGGTGCACCCTAAGGACCAAATCTCTTCCTGAACTGCCTGTCGGCGTAATCATTTATTGAGCACCTACTACGTGCCTGCTACAGTCATTTTAATGTTTACAGTATCCCTCTAATACACCAGTTCTCCAAGTGTGGTCCTAGGACCCCTGCAAGGTTCGCAACTGTTTTTATAATTCCAAGATGTTATTTGCCATTTGCACTTTCCTCCTCCTGTGAGTACTGACTGGAGTTTTCCAAAAGCTATATAACGTGTGACAGCGCAACAGGGTGAATGCAGCATACCTGAGAATCCAGCTGTCTTATAGCTGCAAAAATGTAACGCAAGGTCCCTCTTTCCTCCGTAAAGTTATTTTCAAAAGAAAATGCTATTTATGTTCACATACAACGGATTTATTATTTTTAAATGAATTAATAGATATTTGTAAAATCTCTTCATTTTAATTTCAGACACAGTGAATACCAAAGCTCTCCGGGACCCGCAGTAATTCTTAAGAGTATAAAGGGACCCTGAGACGGAAATGACTGAGAACCACGGCTATAACATCCAGGCGCTGAGGCCCAGATCGGTAGGTCAGGCAACGCGCTCAGAATCCCATCACCAGGAAACGGTACCACAGGCATCTGAAGCCAGGTTTGCTGATGCCAAATGCTAAACCAGTTCTGTGCACTAAACCAGTGGTTCTCACACCTTAGGGTCCCTCAGAATTAGCTGGAGCGCTTGTTATAAGCCTCTCTCTCAATTACTTGCTTTTTTTTTTTTTTTTTTTTAGCTAGGTGAATGGGTTACTCTGATGTATATTTATTTTTAATTACTTAAATAGAATTTAAAATAAACCCAAAAAATCCTTTAAAAATTCAGAGTTGATCCCTACAAACAGTAATTTGAAAGAGCAATGCCAAAAGTAACGAAGATGCTATTGAAGATGATGGTGGGGTGGGTTTCATGCCACCGGGTGCCCAGGCTTATTAAGACGTGGTATCACTGCACCAACAGACAGACAGCCCAGTGGGGCTGAGTAGAGTCAGCAAGACACATACTCATCTGTGGAGACCTGGTGCAGGACAGAGACAGCATGGGAATAGCATGGGCCACCCAAGACATGGTGTTTTTTCCTTTCCACAGCAAAAGAAATAACGTGAGATGCCACCTTCCCACCTGAGTGCTGGTTAGGGGGTGTTCAGTTTGTGAAAATCCATCAAGCTGTATACTTATGATATGTGTATTTTCTGTCGCTGTTTTATCCTTCAATTAAATGTTTTTAAAACATTTAAACAGCAAATTAAAAATTATACGGGCAGCATGATACCATGTCTATAAGGTAGAAAAATATGCAAAACAATGCTATGGAGTATTTACAGCTACATGCATAGGTAATAAAAGAATCAAAATGACAAGCACCAACTCCGGGGTGGTAGTTAGCTGTGGAGGGAAAGAGAGCCGGACAATGGGAGAGGGCTAGGTGAAGGCTGCAATGCCATCTGTAATGTCTTTTTTGCAAATATTAAATACGGCTAGGAAAATGTCCACAATAGCAACATTCGTGACTTCTCAGGTAGGACAGAGGTGGTTGGTATATGAAAACAGAAGGGTCTCTCTTGTATACTTTGAGCTCGTATACCTTTCCTTACTTTTAAAATACCCTTTTGTTTCCACACACCTTTTCAATTTTGAAACATGTAAATGCATAAAGTATTCAGTGTAAAGTAAACTTTAAAAATAAAGAACCAAAAAAGGCCCTGAATCTATTAATACATATGGCAACTCGGATACAGGGAAGGCTATTTTTATCTACATTGGTTATGCATTTGGAAAGAATTGATAAAGCATTTTTAAAAGCACGTATTCTCAGAGGCTGATTCCAGAGCTGGGGCTGGTAGGTAGCTCCAAGGTGAGGACCAGGAATCTCATCCTCAATAAGCTCTCCAGGTGACCCACCGCAGGTGACTCGGGGACCACACTTGAGACACTGTGCGAGGGTCAGCTGTTTGACCCCAAGCCCGCCCCACAACCTGTGAGCCCCTGGTGTAAGAGGTCTGTCAGGCCCATGGCAAATGCCCTGGGCTCTACACCTCACCCACTTCCCTGCGCAACGAACTCTACCTTCAGCCCTTGTGCCTCAGCCCTGGACGACTTGGGACCATCCCTGGCTGTCACTGTGAGAACTGTTTTCGAGCCAAGGCCCACCCTTGGGGGGCTAGGGAAAGAAAGAGGAGTGGATAGCACCCCAGGCTCGCCTGTGTCAGGGGTAGGGAGTATGGAGCCTGATGCCCCTGGACACGCCCACCCCCACTTCTGGCCCCACCTGCTCCCGGGCGGCACTGAACATGGGCTCCTGGATATCCGTGTACATGCGGCGGAGAGCGTTGTAGCCCCCAGGTATGCTCTCCAGGTTGCTGAGGGCCCGGTCCTGGTTCCGCATCATCTCCTGCATCATGGCTGGATTCCGAGCAAGCTCCATCGTCTGGGGGAGAAGCGAGACAGAGGGCCCTGGAACCAGGAGTGTCGAGCCCACGAGGCCTGCATCAGGCGGGCGGGCCCAGCGCCTGCCTGAGGAACTTCTTCCCTGTGGGCATTCTGCTTGGCTTTTCCTAGCGAGGACAGTGATCCCAGAAGGGGTGAGGGCAGCAGCTGTCCTCCTGCAGGTCCAGGGGGTCCACAGAGTATTAGGGAGCACAAGAAAACTAAGCAAGAAGGGATCTGAGAAAGGGGAGGCTCAAGTGGGAATTCACATCCATCGAGCACCTATGATACACAGGCACTGCGTAAGTAATTTACAGAATTCAAGTCATTTAATGCCCACAATAACCATCCCAGGTAGATATTTATCTCCCTGTGTTGCAGATGAGAAAACAGGTTCAGTGACTCACTGCTGGGGACACACAGCCAGTCAGTGGTGGAGCCAGGTCTGTCCAACCAAGGCCATCCTGCGCTTCCGGTCAGTGACAGATTGGAGAGGGAAAGGGTTCACGCTAGGACAAAGCTACTAACACCCTTTCATCCCACCCCCAGGTCTCTGGCCTGACTAAAGACTGAGAAACAGGATGGAGGTTTTCTCTTTAGAGCCAATGGCTCACTCTCGATAAGGGGTGGTCTGTGTCAACTCCGGGGGACAGCAGTGCAGGAGAGAAAATGAGCATGACTTCTTCTTGTTCCCATGCAACTTGGAATGCCTTCCCTGTCCTTCTTCCCAAATTTGCTCCACACTTGCCTCTTCTAAGCACCCTACGTCTAAGATGAGACTCTGACTCGTAGTCCAGAAGCAGCCATCTGGAAGCATCCACTGAGTGACTGCCGGGACCCAGGCACTGTCCTGGACAGTGAAGAGGATACTTGCAAATCTCTGCCCTTATGGAACTTACCTTCTGCTGCGTCCAGCACGGTGTCTACAACTCAGCTGAGATAGTCTTTCCTTGTCCCCTGCTGGGCTGGGCCATGAGACGGAGCTCCCAGAGACCGACACAAAACTGCGTCCCCTGGGCCTCCCCTCCCCACCCAGCCCTGGGCAGCCACAGCACTCCCGGGACACTCTGTGATCTTTCACCCCCAGGCCTTTACACGTGCTGTCCCTCAGCCCTGGACACTCTTCTCTTTTTCTTCCTCTGGTTTATTCTTCCTTCTTTGGGTCTCAGCTTGGGTGACACTTCCTCTAGGAGGCTCCCTTGGAGCCCCAGGGTAGGATTAGGACCCCCCATGTGCTCCTCAGGGATCCCGTGACCAGCTCTGCGGTCGTGGCGACCACACTGTATTATAACTGCCTGCTGACTCGTCCCACTTCCTTTGACACCAGCAGCTCCTGCAAGGCCAGGCCGGTGTCTGCATCACTGGACTCCCAGTGTGCTACGGAACGCCTGCACACCCAGGTCAAGGCAGGACACGGTGGGACCAGGCCGGGCAGGCCCCGGAGTGCCGGACCCCCTGCCCCGCCGACGCCACACACGCACCCACCTGCCTCATGAGCTCGGGGTTATTGAGCATGTGGCTGATTTCGGGGTTGCGCTCCATCAGCTGCTGCATCTGGGGGTTGGCCATGATCATGTGACGCATCAGGTCGGGGTTGGACATCATGTCCTGGACCAGCGGGTTCTCCATGATCTGTGACAGCATCTCGGGGTTCGACATCAGCTGCCTCTGCATCTGCTGCTGCAGCTCCATGAAGTTGGCGGAGCCCAGGCCCAGGCTACCCAGGCCCAGGATGCCCCCAAAGCCAGCTGCGGGGAGGGCGGGGTCACAGTCGGCCACAGGAGCCCTGCCCCCACCTGGCCAGAGCCACCGAGTTCAGGTCTCCGGGATCCCCCCCCCCCCCCAGAGCCACCGAGTTCAGGTCTCCGGGATCCCCCCCCCCCCCCAGAGCCACCGAGTTCAGGTCTCCGGGATCCCCCCCCCCCCCCCCGCTTCTTGGTCTCCCTTTTCTAATCATCCCTGCTGCCCAGCCCAGATCCGCTGCTGGCAGAGATGTCAGCCTAGCGGGCTGAGCCCTCTGGTGGCAGAGGCTGGGAGCCAGGCACAGTCCTGACCACCGACGGCCTTCTGAGTGCCCCTAACTCCAATATGCTCACCCAGGGTCCCCCACATCCCCAGCGCTATTTCTCCCCTCACTCTGAACACTTAGCCATGCTTCCCTCCTCTGGGAAGCTCTCAGAGGCTAGCTTTCCTCCTCCATGTGGCTCAAGTACCCTCTCCCGATCAGACCCCTTGGTTCTCCCCCAACCCCCCAACAGGACAGTGTCCTCCTTCCTGAGGGCTTACAGAGTATGGATGCAGTAGCACTGGGAGGGCCCTCCCCAGTCCCTGGGGAGGGCCCCCCTCCACTGCTCCTCCGGCTTGCACTGCCAGCATCCGAAGTGGCACTGCCAGAGGTGGAGGGCTGGGCAGGGGTGGCAGGTGAGGCGGGTGTGGTGGAGGGTGCTGAGGCAGGGTCTGGAGTGGAGGGGGGAGAAGCAGTGGTGGCAGCCGGATCTTGAGCCCTGAGGACAGAGAAAGAAGATCCAAGCTTCCATGAAGGCGGGAAGAGGGAAGGCAACCCTCTCCGTGTTTGCTGTGCAGCTACTGCCCAAACCCACGCTGCGTCCTAAGCAACCCCGAGGCTGGGGTGGGGTGATGCCGGGGGGGCAGTTGTAAATCGGACAGAGGGAAGGAGCCAGCACCGGGTGTCTTCAGGGCATTCTGGGAGACCTAAGTCCCCTGCAGGTGAGATCACAGGCCTGCCTGGCAACCCACCCAGGAGCCACCTTCCACCGGCAGAGCTGAGTGATGGGCGAGAAAGTATCAGATGGGGCAAGGTGGGCCAATGAGAAGCTCGGCCTGCTCCTCTGCTGAACTTACTTCTGAGGGGTCTTGATGACCAGATGGACAGTGAGCCCATCCTTGATCCCGTGCTGGTCCAGTGTGTCCCCATCCTTGAGGATCTTGCCTGCGAAGATCAGGACCAGCTGATCCTGCTGGGCCTTAAACCTCCGTGAGATTTCCTCTTTGAACTGTGATCAAGAGGCAGAGGTCACTGTGGAGGCTGCCTGGGCTCCACCCATCAAGAGCCTCTGCCTTCTTCTGCTGCCACCTCTAGGTGTGGGCGGTCCACTCGCAGTCTTCACTCCATCTCTCCAACTGCCATAAGCAGCTCCTTTGTTAACCAAGGCGATGGACCAATGAGAGGCTCCTCCCTTAATCAGCCCAGGGCTTCCCACCCCAGGAAGCCCTTCTGCTACCTGTCCGTCCCCCCCAGTCCCTCTGCCCAGGTCCCTGAGGGTACTGCCTGGGCAGCACTCTTCAGCAGCCTTGGACCCAGGCCCAGTCTCCCTCAGCCTTCTCTTCTCAAACCCCCAGTTTCTCTTCCCTCTTCATTCCCAAAGTGCTTGTAACAACTACAACACAAGGAGCCCAGTTATTATACCGGCACCAACTATTCACGAGTTAAGAGTCTAGGTCCTATGAGATACACATTAGTCACCATCTCCATTAGGAAGACGAGGAAACTGAACAGCTGGGCAGGTAGGTGACTTGCACGCCCGCAGACCGGACTCAAGTCTCCACACCAAAGCCCAGGTTCTTAACCAAACACACTGCCTCTCAATTACAGCTGATTTCAAATCCAGCTTTGCAGGGAAAAGGATTTAAATTACGGAATATAGCCTTTTTATAAGGTTGGGGGTAGGGCGTGGGCAGCGAGGGTACTAAAGGCTGGCTTGGGAAGAGTTAGACTCCCAAATCTATCAGCGCCCCCAAACCAAACCTGCGCTCCAAAACCAGTGCACTTGCTAAGCCAGGCAGCTTCCAGATCCCTCCCTTCCAACCAGATGGCCTATCTTAAGCCCCGCCCCTGTGAATTTCTGGAGCAGCCACAGGGGGGTGGCGAACCCAGGCAACGCTCCCTCATCGGATACGTTTTTATTGAGCACCTACTGCACACTGTGTAAATCCCGGAGGGCTGAGAACCAAACGTAACCACCTGGATTGGAAAGCGCAGGAAGGATCTGGGCAGAGGGAAATCCTCCCCCCACTGCCGGGGCGGCGAAGAAGGCGGGGCGTCCTCCCAGGCGCACAGCAGGCGCCCGAGGTCTCCGCGGCGTCCCCCGCGCGCTCTCCCGGCTCAGCACCATGCCCGGCCCCCACTCTGCCTCGGCGCCCCGAACCCCTATAAGTAACACGGCGCAAGCCCAGGGTCCTTGCCCCTTCCCTGCGCAAGGTGTCCCCCTCCCCTCTCTCCACCACGCCCCCAGTCCAGGCCACAAGGCAAGCCCCGGCCTCCCTTCCCCAACACGCGTGCCACGCTCCTCCAACTTACCCTCGCAGGACGCCCCTGACCCGCCTCTCCTCCTTCTCGCTCCTCCGAGGGCCGCCTGGGCCCCCGCCCTCCTCTCCCAGGCCCTTCTTTGCGCCCGGCCGTCCCGAGCCACCCCCCTCTCTTCGCGGACCCCTCCTCCGCGCTCCCCCCGACGACCGTAGTACCTCCTTGACCGAGGCTCGATCGCAGATCACAATTTCCTCCTTGTCCTTGGGGGTCTTGACGGTGACCCGAATGGGGGGCCTCGTCTCAGCCCCGCTCGGCTCCGCCATGCCGCCGCCGCCACCCGGCCGCCCGCCAGCCCGCTCCGGCTCCTCCTCCTCCCCGCCCGCCCCGCCGGCCCGGCTAGGCTCCGGCGCCTCCAACACTCCCCTCTCCTCCCTCCCCTCCCCAAGGCTTCACCGCCCCCTCCGGACCAGCGGCAGCCACAGCGCCCCGGGCGGACTGGGGGGGCCACTGCAGCAGGGTCCGCCCAGGGCCGAGCCTGGGGTCCCGCAGCCTGGTCTGGGCCTCGCTGGGCGGCGGCCCCTGGGGCGCTCGGGACGCGGACGGGGCGAGTCCCTCACTGCTGGGGTGAGGGGCGAGCGCCCCACGGGGGACCACGGCCCATCCGAGCGGGCCAGAGCTGAGCCGAGGTCCCCTCCGGCCCAAAGCATCCCCTGCCCCCACCGCGGGTCACTCCCGCTCCGGGACAAAGGACTCTCTGTGTCGCCGCTTTATCTCCGTCCCCTGCGATAGCTGGTCTTTCTCGAGAAGCCCAAATCCTTCTCAGGCCTGGGGCCTCTGCCGACTGGGAGGATGCATTTTCCCACTTCTGGACGTCCACCTAAAATCTCATCTCTAGAACTGATTTCATTCCCCCGAGGATCGTGGCCTGAATGAACTCTATTAGGTACTGTTCCAGCGACCTGGGTTTTGCCTGCATGGCCTTCCCGAGCCTCGGTTTCCTCAATAGTATCTATGGCTTCATCTCACAGAATTGTGCATAATGTAGAAAATTGCTTTGAAAAGCAACCAAAGGTGTGCCTAACAAACACAGGGATTTTATTTTTCATTTTTTTAATTACTGAGTCGTGGATTGTCAAGCGGACATGACTTTTCTCTCCCCGAGGGGGTTAAATGTCCTTCCAATACCGCCAATGTCCTTTCACTCCCGCTCTTTTCCCCCACAACCGCGTGGTCTCAGTGGAAAGGCGAACTATCGTTCCCAGGATGCCTCACGAGGCCTCAAGGAACTACAATTCCCAGTCCCCTCCGCGGTGGAGCGGGGTTGAGTCACAAACTACGAAGTCAGGCGGAGAAACTACAACTCCCAGGGCGTTCCGGGGCAGCAGGTCAGCTGAACCACCGGAAGGGGCCGGCGGAGGCCCGCAGGAGGCAACTCGGAGGTCTGGGTGCAAAAACCCGGGTTTGGGAGCTGCAGGCATGCTACGTCCCAAGGCTTTGACCCAGGTGCTGAGCCAAGCCAACACTGGAGGTGTCCAGAGCACCCTGTGAGTGCGGACCGAGGACCCGAGCGACGAGCACTGGAGTCGGGCAGCGCGCGGCTCTCCGAGGGAGGGGTGGGGACACATCTCCGGGAAGGGAGGAGGCAGAGTGGGCAGCCGCCTTGGAGGGCCCCTCTCGACAAGGGAAAGCGACGTGCTGGGTGCTCTGGGCACGTTCTAGGACACACTCAACCTAGACCCTTGCTTTCTAGAAGCGCCAGTGGCGGGAGCTGGGATGGGAACCCAGGACTCTTACTCCCCATCCTGAGCACGTCGCTGCCCCTTCCGGTTCCTCGCCAGGCTGCTGAATAACGAGGGATCTCTGCTGGCCTACTCTGGTTACGGGGACACTGACGCCCGGGTCACCGCCGCCATCGCCAGTAACATCTGGGCCGCCTACGACCGGAATGGGAACCAAGCGTTTAATGAAGACAATCTCAAATTCATCCTCATGGACTGCATGGTATGGAGAGGGAAGCCACTTCCTCTGTCCCCCAAGGGGATCCCCGGTCCCGGCTGGTTGGAGGGGCAGGATCTCGGGAAGAGTGCTAAGAGTTGGCCCGCAGCACCGTTTATGATAGGCAGAAATCACAGTGGTGAGGAAGGAGCCCTGGACCCCGGGTCTGCCTGGGGTTCTGGTCTCAGCCAGCCACTTACCGTCTGTGGAACCTTGGGTAAGTTACTTAACCTCTCTGAGCTTCCTTATCTCCTCTCTGAGGTGGAAACAATAACCCCCAGTCCCCACCTCACAGGGCTGTTGTGAAGATGAACTAAAAGAGTGGGTATAAACTGTAGAGTGAGGTACACACAAAGTGCTGTCATGCCGGATTCACTGACTCACAGAACTATGAGAGTCTCCAGACCCTTGTTTAATCCCTTGAGGAAGAAAAAAATATGTCAGTTTAAAAAAATAAGATGTTAGTTTTCTAAAAACACAATGGAGAAAAATAAAGCAAGGAAGTGAGATAAGGGTGGCACGCGCCAGGGACAATCTCACTGAAAAGGTGACATTTCATCACAGATTTGAAGGAAGTTGGCAAGCCGTGTGGCTGTCTGGGGCATAAACATTTCTGATGGAGGGAACAGCAAGTGCAAAGGCCCTGAGGCAGAATGGTGCCTGGCCACAGATCAACAAGGTAGATGTGGCTGGAGTGGCATGAGAATGGGGGAAGGATCATAGGTGATGCCGGAGAGACAGCACAGGGTTCCTAGCACACACTGGATACCTAGTGAAAGTTTGCTGAACTGAATGGAGAAGGCCGCAAGAATGAAGGGTTTCCACTGTAACTCAGCTACCTGCCCCTTCCTTGCCCCCAGCCCAGCCAAGGATGCATTCCAGCTCAACTCATTACTCCTGGGTGCCCAGCTCAGACCTAGTGCTATAGGGCAATAGCTTTCAAACATTTGACCACAACCCAGCCATAAGAAACACACGTGATGCCGGAGCCCAATACACACAATCACCCACTCAAACAAGTTCCCTTACTGCATGCAACGCACTTCTCTTCATTTCTCTTCTTTTCCTTCCTTTTTTCTTTTGATGCTAATCAACCTTCTTAATTAGTCTCCTAACCCGGACGTCAAGTGTACAGTTTGAAACACATTGCCATTGGAAAAGAGGACTAGGAGTGGGGTTTCTGCTCTCAAGCCCCTTATAGTGTCTTTGAGGTGAACCCATAATAATAACATCGCCCATTAGAATAGCCCAGAATTCCTTCCCGTGTGCTAGTACCCTCAGCAACTGGGATGAGGTAGGGGTTACAGAAAGAGAACCGAGTTTCTGGGAGATTGAGTTTTCTGGGGTGACTTGGTTCGTGGCTGTGCTGAGGCTGGAATCTGGGCACAGGACCCCATGTCCAGGGCTGCGGCCAAAGCCCCCAGCTGAAGCTCCCACCCTGCCCGGGGCGTGGAAGGAAGACACAGTCTGTCTCACGAGGAGCCCGTGGGGAAAGGGGGCTCAGGGTGCCAAGCAGAGCCTCCCATCCCACGATGTCACCCCCCCAGGAGGGCCGTGTGGCCATCACGCGAGTGGCCAACCTACTGCTGTGTATGTATGCCAAGGAGACCGTCGGCTTCGGGATGCTCAAGGCCAAGGTATGTGTGCTCATGGCTCCGCCACCTGGGCCCGGCCCCCGTGCTCCGTCAGTGTCCACTCCCGTCCCCACCGCCTTCCTGGGTCCTCATGTCACCCAGTCCCTGTCCACTGGGGCTGGGGGCTGGGTGCTCGGTATTGGGAGTCGACCTGGATTTGGGGTCCCTTTCGTGGCAGGCCACATGTGGGACGATTTCTCCTCCCCCTCCCGCAGGCCCAAGCCTTGGTGCAGTACCTGGAAGAACCCCTTACCCAGGTAGCAGCGTCGTAAGGGGCACTGGTGGAAGCTGGGGTCAGACGAGAGAGATGACCATTGGAGGGGCAGGGCCCCCTGGGGAATCCTTCCTGGAATGTGGGGGGAGGGGAGGGACTTTGTTTTTTCCAAGAATAAATTTCAGTCCTGTCTTACGTCTTGGTTGCTTTCTTGGCTGGGAGGAGTCGGGATGGAACGGAGCAGGACTGGCTTACAGGTTTCTTCATGTCCTGCTCCCCCACCAGGGTCTCCAGTGGAGTGGCCTCACCTGGCCCTCGCCACTCAGAATCTCACCCACCTGGTTGGCAAAGCCTTGGAAGTGAGCTCCGAGGAACAGGGCCAGTGGGCGTCATATTGAACAAAGAGCATATAGAGCCAGGGAGTTCAGTGTCCGTAGGTCCCGACTTTGGCGGGGTTGCCTTTCCTACTCTTGGGGTTGGGAGGGGGCCACCCCTTTCCTCTCCAAGGCCTTCACATTCTGACGCGCACCTCCAGCTCTCAAAGCCCTCTGCAGACACCATTGCTTTCCGGCGACGCCTCAGGTCCTGGGCAGGGATCTGAAGAAACCAGAAGACCTCTCAGGCCTTCGTCTCCGCACCCTGGCCCTACACTCGCACCCCTCACCCCACCTGGCTGTTTCTGTCCAGGTCTCCCCCTACCTGTGTCCTTAGAGCAGGTGTGGGCGGGAAGCTGCCAGCCCCTTTCCCAGTGCTGTAGAAAGGGACCCATTGCAGGGAAGCCTGTAGGTAGCAAGTTCCAGCTCCACCCAGGGTGAGAAACGCTGCCCCTCCCAGGCCCAGAGCTGTCTGGGAGGGGCAGGAGTTGCCGGGCCCAAGATGCAACTCCCAGAGCTCTGCGCACAGATAGGTGACTGCCACCCCATCAGCCCTTCCTCTGGGGCCCCCAGTAACCACCCACCAGAGGCTCTAAAGGAAAAGCAGGAGGCCAAGCCGGCTTCTGCTCCCTGAGGGGCCTTGTCACTTACTGGCGGCTGGGCCCCCCTGTGCTGCAGGTGCTACGAGCCTAGCGCCATGCACTCGGTCCTCAGCTGTCTCTCGGAAGGTCCCGTCTGCCCCAGCTTCCCCACTACCACCCCCTGGAGCCTGCTCACCTCATTGCGGGAGCCTAGGCTGAGAGCAGACACCCAACCTGTCTAACCTGTCTGACGTCATCGTCTCCACCCACCTGGGCCCCAGGTCTCCAGTGCCCTGCTCTTCCTGTTCTCAGCTTCCGTCCTCTCAGCTTCCTTACAGCACCCCTACCTGCCAGAGCGGAGCGTCCCCAGGCCTGGCCTGGCCTGACATAGGCCCTCAGTCCCTCTGGCTGGCCGGAAGTTCCTTTACCCCCAATGAGAGGAGGGGTGGATCCAGGTCTCAAGAGCTGAAGGTTGAAGGCACTGAGCCAACGCAGAGACAGTCACCTGTGTCCCGAAGACACTTGTACCCTCTTATGTGGAGCCGAGATGGGGAACGGGACCGAGGAAGATTATAACTTTGTCTTCAAGGGTGAGTTGGGGTTCGGAAAGAAAGAGGAGGCCAGAGAAACCCAGAAAGAGACCAACAGAGCCAGAGGCATAGCCTCCTATTTTGTTTTTAATCTCTAACCAGGAATCCACCCTCTTCCCCCCGCCCCCCACCCCCTGGGCTCATCTTTTGGATAAGAAAGAAAGCTGCAGGGAGCTGGGAAGGTCTGGTGTCTGGGGTGGCCCGAATGCTCTACTGTTGTAAATAATGTGTTCCTCTGTCCCTAATAGTGCCCGTGAGGCTCCTCTGCCCCGTTCCTAATGCCACATCCCTAGGAATACTCAGCCACTGCAGCAGAAGGGGTGGAGGTCAGACTTCAGAGAGGACTTCCCTCAGGCAGACTTAAGGGGAGGAAAGTCATTTTTCTGGGCAGATATACAGAAAAGGAGACAAAGGAGGGTCCCGCTCTGTCTGTCATGGGGCGAGGTGAAGATATAGGGAAGATGTGGTGAATTGGGAGCAGGGGCTGACAGAACCCCGAGGGCTCCTGGGGCCGTGGCCTCCTCGGTCTGTCCCTTGGGACGTAATGCCAGGCACTGGGTTCAGCGTGGCTGTCCCTGAAAGTGTGCACGTGTCTTTCCTGCTCTTTATCTCAGCCTGCGTCCCGTCCCCCCCTCCCCCGTTGTTCGCCACCCCCACCTCCTCACCTCCTTCAGGGCAGGGGGGCTGGCGGGGCTCTGGTTCCCTGTCCAGCCACCCCACCCCACTGCCTCTCCCAGCCTCAGCCCCGCCCTCACTTGGGACTCAGGCAACTTGAGGTTGGGGAACCTGTACTCCCAGCATCTTTCCCAGGAAGAGAGACAGGGTAAAGGTTAGCAATAGTCTAGGGCGATCACACTGTTTCCCCGAAAGTAAGACCTAGCGGGACAATCAGCTCTGATGTGTCTTTTGGAGCAAACGTTAATATAAGACTCAGTCTTATTTTACTATAAGACTGGGTCTTGTAATAATGTAATATAACTAATAAATATAATGTATTAATGTAATATAATGTAGAATAATATAATAAATATAGCATAATACCAGGTTTTGTATGAATGTTTGCTCCAAAAAACTCAGTAGAGGTGATTGTCCAGCTAGGTCTTATTTTCGGGGAAACACGATAGTAACTACTGTTTATTGAACCCTTACCATGTGGTAGCCACTGGCTCATTAGTCACCACAACAGCCCCCAAAGTTCTCTTTCATTTTGAAAGCGTAATGGTCAGGAGGCAGACTGCCTTCCGATTTCAGCCCTGCCACTTAATACCTACTGCAGGTTGGGGTCTCCAGAAGTTTGGGATGCAAGATGCTTATTACGGATCAACTCCAGTGAAAAGAAGGGGGAGGGAACAGGATTGGGCAGAGAGGGAAGTGAAAATGCAAGACAGGGTCACCAAGCCTTGGCCAATGGGCCGGGAGCCCCGTAATACCTTTGCCTTGCTGGGGCCCTGGATGCAGGCTGCCCAGGGGGCGTGACCTCAGGTGAGGCAGCTGTCTGCACGATGCAGGAGGAGGCAGGTGCTGGAGGAGCGGGCAGCTGGAGGCTGCCTGCTGACTGCACTCCCTGGGCTGGGGCAAGTCCTTCCTGGAGGACACATCTGGGCAGCACTCCTGTGTTTTTACCGCACTAGCTATGTTATCTTGCTCAAGTCATTTAACCCCCCCAAGCGCCTCCTTCCTTTGTCTGTAAAAATGCAGTGGTGGAACTAATGGTACTTGCCTGTGGCACTGTTGTGAGGATGAAGTGACTTCATATGTGGAAAGCCTCTGAGATAAATGTTAACAACTAGATCTCCATTTCACAGATGCAGATGAGAGACAGGTTATGTAGCTTACAAAAGGTCACACGGCATCACAAGCCCTAGTCTGTCTGACACCAAAGGCCTGAGCCTCTGGGGCCTGAGGATAAGGCTAAGTGTTCACCCACTGGCCAGATGAGTGGGGATGAGCTTCCCGGCAGGGGAGAGGCAGGAACACACACACACACACACACACACACACACACACACACACACACACACAGCCATACTGTTCCCAGCTCTTTCCTGCCTTACACAAATAAGTAATGCCTTAAGTTGGAGGTGGGTGCCTTTCTAGGTTTTATAAACAAGGAAACAAACCCAGAAAAGGTGAGCCACTTGCTCAAGGTCACGTAGCTAGTCAGAGGCCGAGTGGGAACCAGTCCCTGGGCACCAGCCTGCCTTCCCAGAACCACCCCGGGTGACTCCTTCTAGTCCTGCAGCTCAGCCTAGTGCCGGGCAGTGTGTGGGTCATGCTTACATCAGCACCCACTCAACCCCAGCGGCTCCCTGCCCCTGAAAACCTGAGGGTAACCGCACTGACCCACCAACCACAATCATAGCAGTAACAGTTTTGCACGCTCACCACATCCTGGCAATGTCTCATTTACTTCTTGCAACACCCCACAAGACGGGTACTAGTGTTATTCCCATTTTTCGGATGAAAAAGGTCAGAGAGGTTAAATAACTTGCTGAGGGACACACACAGGTGGTGTAACACCCAGCCCCAGGGTCTTCACCTTGCAAGACTGACCCTGCTAGGGGACAACGGGATCATAGCTTCTTACACATTCACCTCCGGACGTGCCATGTGCCAAACTTGCTCCTCACCCACATTCCTAGTCACACCTCTGCTCCTGTGCAAACACACACCCCAGCCTCTCACTTGTGCTCCCAGCTCATGTACAGAGAAACAAGCACAACAACGTGTCCCCTAGCCGGGAATGTGCACCCTCCCCCAGGCCTGCCATCCCTGTGCAGTCACAGACCTGCTAACCTCCCCACGCAACACCCACGAGCAGCCCCCAGACATCACTCAACCCGGAACCCCAGGCTGACTGCAGCCTTGTCTCAATGGACGACCTGGGAACTTGAAAGCACCAGACCCTTAGCCGCGTCCAGCTCCCAGCCCTTCTGCCTCGATGGACTCAGCAAGCCCAGCAGTCAGGAGCCCCGGCTCCCTCCTCAGTCTTCTGAACTCAGCTCCCCTTTGCTGGTGGGCAGACCCCGGGGCTCAGGCAGGCTTGGGCCGGCCGTCTGCCCAGCTCAGCCCTTCTCTCTCCATTCTTCAGTGGTGCTGATCGGAGAGTCTGGCGTGGGCAAGACCAACCTGCTGTCCCGCTTCACGCGCAATGAGTTCAGCCACGACAGCCGCACCACCATCGGGGTGGAGTTCTCCACGCGCACTGTCATGTTGGGTACTGCTGCCATCAAGGCTCAGATCTGGGACACGGCTGGCCTGGAGCGGTACCGAGCCATCACCTCGGCGTGAGCCCCGGGCTGGGGGTGCTGGGGAGGTCAGGGGACACCTCCGGAGGACAGGTGGGGCACAGGAAGCAGGGCACACAGCCATGTGCTCCCTGCAGGGACCGCAGGTCGCCACAGCCCTGGCTGAGGACACACCAGTACTGTGAGCCACACAGAGTCTGAGGCCAGATCTAGTGATTCTGACCACTGGGACCCAAAACAAGAGTCGTTGCCACCACAGCCTCTGCTGTGTGCCCAGAAAGGCGCAGGCACCTCACATTGGGCATTTTATACCATCCTCTGGGTACCGTGGCCGTGAGGGGCTGCCATTACGAGGCCCAAGCCCGTGAATCCAGGTGGAGCTGGGATGGGGCAGGTCCGGGGACTGAGAGCGCCCTCACAAAGCACTGCAACCCTCACGGTCTAACCACCAAGGTGAAGGGCTGGACCCTCCACTGCATTTTACAAAGACTCAGAGGACACACCGGAAGTGTGTCCTGACAGACACTACAAGGAGAGTATCTCCCAGCCACTGTCAGGCCACATGTGAGAAGGGGGGTCTGTGTGTGTGTGGTGGGGCAGCGCCTGCCAGGGGCTCTTAAGGGGTCGCTCACCTGACCTCTATGAGCCTCAGTGGACTGAGTCTTCAGTAAAACGGGAGCAGTTAGATGTCACCATCAGAAGAAGCTCCCGCTGGCTCAAGGACCCGGGCTAGGTGCTTGTGAGGACATGTCCAGTCAGGGCTACTGCTCGAGGGCAGTGTTTAGCTGGCCCTAGAAGGACGGCCACAGGAGTAGACGGGCCTGTGGGTCAGGCAGCCACGTGAGGCAGACCTTGGAGGTGGAGCATCCAGGAGCCCAGGTCCGTGCTGGTGGATGGCAGGGGCTACAATCAGAGCCAAGGACCTAAGGAGGCAGAGGGGCCATGAGGAAGGAGGGAGCCAGTGGTTGTAGGGCAGGGAGGGGAGTCTTCAGAGGCTCCAAGACCCGTGTTCTGAAGGCTCCCAGTGTCAGACATGGGGTGGGCGTGGGGCCTCCGGCTGCCCTGTCCCGTGTTGGGTCCCTGGACCTCAGTTTTCTGTTTCCCAGTCTCTGGTACTCATCTGTGGCTTTGCTTTGAGGGCTGTGCTCGGGCTGGGCCCAACCACCTGCCCTGGCGTCTGTCTACCCCTGTACCCCACACAGGTATTACCGTGGTGCTGTGGGGGCCCTCCTAGTCTTTGACCTAACCAAGCATCAGACCTACACTGTGCTAGAGCGCTGGCTGAAGGAGCTCTATGACCACGCAGAGGCCACCATCGTCGTCATGCTGGTGGGCAACAAGAGTGACCTCAGCCAGGCTCGGGAGGTGCCCACCGACGAGGCCCGCATGTTTGCTGGTGAGGGCCTGCCGGGCCCCAGGCTGACCCCTCCCCCACCCGCCCAGCCCCCGGGCCGGCCTGCCCTTCCTCCATGTCCTGTTCCACAGGGCTTCCCAGCCCTTCCCCTGGTGACCCTGTGTCCCTCGCGCTGTCTCACCGCTTGCCTGGAGATTGGTGTGATGGGCACTTCTTTATTTTAAGACAGTGCTCAGAGCTGAAACGTAGCATCAGCCGTCTCCCATCACATTTCCCCCTGGAGTCCTCTGAGGTTTAGAGGCAGCAAGATACAGTGGTTAAGGGCACAGGCCGGGAGGCCCATGGCCCTGCCTGACGACGCTTGGCCAGTTACTAGACATAGGACACTGAGCAAGGTCTTTGTCATCCCCTGTGTTTCTGGGCTGCGGTTTCCTCCTCTAGAAAATGGGATAGTGTACAAACCTACCTCACAGGTGGTTTTATGAATTAAAGGAGCGTCACACGCCAAGGCTTAGCACACAGTGAACAGCAAGTGTCATTCCCTTTGCTTTTGACCCCACAATTACTGGTGTGTTTCCTTTCCTGACAGAAAACAATGGACTGTTGTTCCTGGAGACCTCAGCCCTGGACTCCACGAATGTGGAGCTGGCCTTCGAGACCGTCCTCAAAGGTCAGAGCCCCTGCCTCCATTGGGCACCCCATCGCACCCCTGAGGCCTCCATGGGCAGTGGAGGAATGCAGATGCCCAGCCTCGCCGCCCCCACTGCCTCCTCAGCCCCTCTGTGGACCCCCAGCCTCCTCAGAGCCTCCCTAGCACCCCCGGCCCCCCAGCCTGGAGCTTAGGGAAGGAACCAGAAGGCCATACTTCCTGGGGAGCCATCTTAGGCCCTCCCCACCCAGACAAGGGACGCCAACTCCACTGCCTTTGGGCAAAGCCTCCTCCAGGTGTGGCCAACCTGTACTCAGAACGTGGCATGTGGTGTGTGTACAGGACAGGGAGCACGGGCTCCACACCTTCTGACCTGACCCTTGCCCTCTGCGCCCTCAGAGATTTTTGCAAAGGTGTCCAAGCAGAGGCAGAACAGCATGCGGCCCAACGCCATCACCCTGGGCAGTGCCCAGGCTGGGCAGGAGCTTGGCCTTGGCGAGAAGAGATCCTGTTGCATCAACCTCTGACCTTCACCCCGGCCCCCAACCCCACTCCAGCTGCAGGACCTTCGCTGCCCTGTGGTTCCAGATGCCAGCCTGGCCAGTTCCCTGTTCACAGCCCTGCAGAGTTCTAAGCTCTTCACACCCCCATCTCTCTATTATCTGCCCTCCAACATGCAGACTAGGGCCCTCAAATAAACTGTTTTGTACCAACGCCTGGCTATGCTGCCTCCCTCAACTCTGGCCCCTCCCTCCCGCCTCACCCTCCTTCCATCTTCCCCACCATCCCCACTGCCCCCCGGCCAGCTGCCTCTGGAGTCCTGTGGTCTGGGGACAGTGCCAAGGGGGTGGGAGGTGCTCACCCTTCCCTCTGCCAACCCTCAGGGCAGGTGGGGGAGGGAGGACAGCATGGCACAGAGGGGGTATCTGGAAGGCGAGACAAAGGAAACCATCGGCGGGCACCATCTGGTGCCCAGGGCCCTGGTGCCAAGAACTGAGGTCACACCAATGCCAGGGGTGAGGGGAGGAGGCAGGGGAGACGTAAGAGAGAAGGGGGTGTCAGAGCCAGCCCAGTTTGTGTGTTGGGGCAAGAAGGGGGTTAAGCCTGGGCGGTGGGCGATCCAAGTCCTCCATCCAGTTTTCTGCCAGACCCAGAGAAGAGGGGGTGTGATGTGTAGAGAGGACTGAATCTGGTGGGAGTGAGTGGGGAGGGTCTGTCTGTCTCGGGCCCCTTCTCCAGTAAGCCCAGGAGCTGGCTGTCCAGGCAGGGTGTCGGGCACCCTGCCTTGCCTTCCCGTTTTGCAGGGTCTCGTGGAAGGGGGTCTGACTGCATCCCCAAGAAATAGAAGGGGTAAGTGGGGACTTGTGGAGAACAGACAAGAGGAGCCATCCATGGCCTCCGGGGTGAGCAGAGGCACCCAGGATCAGCCTGCAGAGAACCCCCAGCTACAATGCCCACATGCAGAGAGAAAAGCCAGAGCCTTAAGTAATAATACTTTTAATAAAATTAAGTTCTTAATAGCACATTTAATACATTAACCCTCCCCTTCTTGGTTTCTCTGCATTTTGTGCAACATCACTTTGACTCGGTTATTCATGGGTCCGTTGTTTCCCGCCTTTATTTTGCTTTTGAACTATTTTTCCTTGGTGGATTTGTATGTGTCCTCACTAGATGCCTCAGAATAAGTCTGACCACAATCCTACTCTACTTTCTACAGTGGAGAGACCATCCCCCCTGCCCCAGGGCTGTCTCCACCCACCCACCCTACCCCACCCGCACCCTCGAGTGGTGAAGGGGAGGCCCTCCCCACCCCAGACGCTACCTTCCCAAACTAGCGGGGTTTCTAGGACAAAAAGAGCAGGGGATAACCTGTCCGAGATGGGGCGAGAAGAGTACATTGGGGAGAGGGAGATGTTTGGGGTGTAGGGCCAGTCGGGGCTTGACAGTCATTGGTGTATTGGGGTAGGCTCTTCCTGCTGAAAGGAGAGCGGCCCCCTGCCCCCCTTGGATAGCCTCGAAGGCGGGGCCTGACATGATTGCAAGCTGGGGTTGGTAGAAGGCAAGTGCTTACAAAATTAGTTGATTTCTCACATGCAAAAGCCAAGCTCCCCAATTTTTGATGGCTCGGTGGATGTCCCCTCCCTGAACACTGACAGATGGAGGTGGAGGTCACCCAAAGTCTGTGCTGCCCCCACCCCTGCCTCTGCACCCCTGGCGGCCCCTTTTCCCAGGCCTTCAAGGACAGCGTCTCCACCTACCCCCTGTGGAAGTCCTTCTTGGAATCTTAACTCCTATGGGACAGTACAGCTTTTAAAGGGGAACAATTGAGATTCTTACTCCCACTGCTGCCAAAAGCCGAGTGGAATACTGGTGGGAACAGGGATGGGGGACGGACTCCCCCAGTGCCCTCCAAACTCTGAGGTGAGAAGTGTGTGCTTCCCGCCCGTGGCATGACCTGCCAGGCTCTTGAATTCATCCGTAGTGAAGTGGATTGAGGTCACACTTCAAGAAGGACTTCGTGTTAGGCCCGGGAGGTGGCTCAGGAGCATTGGAGCTGGCCAGTCTCCATCCTCCCAGAGAGCCCCAAGACTGGACATGTCACTTTGGAGTAAGGGCTGCCCAGCAGAAACAGGATAGCCAGGATGGCCCGCCCCCAGCTACTGGGGTGCGGGTGACGTGCTCTCCCCCTCGGCTGCCCCCATCTGGTTGAGATGAGCAACGTCCATCCTTTCAAAGACCCTGGGAACTGAGCCCCTCATGTTTGTCCCACAAGTTAAAAACCCAAGGATTCTCAGAACCAACCCCAGCAGACCGGAAGCTCCCACCCTGATATCTGAAGATGGGGTGACTCAGGGTGGGTCAGACACTTCCCTCCTCTATTTTCCTTTCCTTACTTTTATACATTCTACTGGACCCAGGGGCCCGCAATGCTACTAAACTTTAAGCTATCTGAATATCATCTACTAAGTAACTAGTAATTCTTTCTCTTTTTCTCTAGGATTATATGAAATAAATTTGAATTATTATTATTATTATTAATAATTATTATTTTGTAGTATTCTTTTCTTTTAAACCCCTCGGTTTCTTTCTTTTTCTTCTCTCTCATTTTTGGTTAAAAACAAAAACAAAAACAATTTCTCTGAAATCTCACACCTCTGAGGGTCCCGTAGACCTGCTAGGCCTGTTCTGGACTTGCCCTCCTCACTTGCCCCTGGGACAGGGCAGGGGAAGGGGGGGCACCCCAGGATCCTGTCCTCAGTCCTCCAGCTTCTTCCTTTCTTGTTAATCCCTTTCTTTGTTTGGCTCTGCCGGCTCCCCCGAGGGGGAGGGGGAGAGGGGAGGGGAGCCTGCGGAGTGAAATCCAATCCACTTACAGGGCCCCAGAGGGACCCGGCTCCCCTCGCCGGTCTCCACCATCCATCCCAGGATGCTCCCCCCGGAAAAGCAAATGACATTCCTCCCCAAAAAAAAGTGGGGGGAAAAAGGAACGTAAACCCGAACATATATTAAAAACACTTTTTTTTTTTAAGATTTAACTCTGAATACAAATGTATTTTTTTCTCTCCCTACATATATTCTAAACCTTCTAAAGTTTTTTTATTTTTTTTTAAGGATCACTTTATCATAAAATAAAATATCCTTTTCATATAATAAATTACCTAATAAAAAGTCTTTTTTTTTTCATATTAGCCCAGGTTCTTTGCTACATTTATACGGTAATAAACGCCTTTATTAAAATAGAATATTAAATTATAAAGAACTGCTTTTTTTTTTTTTTTGCTAGTTTTGTTTTCTCTCCTTTGTGTTGGTCACCTATCTGGCTCCCTCTCACGCTCTCTTTCTCTCCTCTATTTTGTCTCTCACTATGTATGTTTTTTGTTGTTTCTAGGTTTGGCTCAATGAGTAAGGGTGGGATTAAGTTTTCCGAGCCCCCTAGTGTAACAGTCTTCTGCCTTTGTGGATAAGGAGTGGAGAGGGGGAGGGGGATCGACAGACATCCCATCCCCGCCCCCCCTCCCGCACGACCGAGGGTGCCCATTTGGTTTGGTTTCTATTGTACAGACATCTCAGGATGGCTCACATTGGCGGGAAGGAGGGAAGTTGTCACAGGCCAGTTCTCCTGGCTGTGACCTCCTTCCTCTCCCCTCCCTGGCTGGTGGTCTGGAGGGGAAGGCTGAGGAGAGGTAAGTGAATTCACAACAGGATGAAGGAGAGGAAATCCCCTCTGTACCCCCATCCCTGCACCCCCTCTCCATCCAGGAAGAATGGGACTCCAGAGCTTAAGTGCTCACGGATCACCTACAATAGTCCCACCCACTATATACAAGAATCTCCTGGGACCCCCAGGGACTCTCATCCCCCATCCTCTCCTGGCCCGGCCAGCGGAACCAGGAGGGTGGGAGGCTGGTGGCAGACCCAACTGAGCAGTAGGGAAGCAGCAAAGGGGATGTGAGGCCTATAACCCAAGGTTCTCCGAATGGGCCCTGCACTGACCCCTCTGCAGACCTGGCTTCTGTCCTCAGTCACAGTGGGTAGGGCAGAGACTCCATGATTTGCTCACTGATAAAGGTCAGGTCCAGGAAGTGGGGTGCTGCAGGGGAGGAGAGCCCTGCCCTCCAGCAGCTTCTCTCCTGCCTCAGGCCCTTCCTGCTCCTTGAAACAGCAGACCCACTACCCTGCTCTGCCCCTCCCACCGCCAGGGAATCCAGCCCAAGAACTGCTCCCTAAATGTAATGCCCAAAGATGATGAAGGTGGAGGGTTGGCCCTTTATGTACCCCAGTACTAGCCCCTCCTCAAATTTTCACTGAGCATGGGGATACATTCCATCAAGAATTCGAGGTGTTTCTTTGGAGGAGTTGGGGAGAGGGCGTCCAGATGACAGAAAATTAGGAGGACCACCAAAATGTCCCTCCCCTACTTCTCCCCAGGGGGATGGTATCCCCAAAGCTGGGCTGGAAGAGGCAGGAGGTAGGGAGGGAAGGAAAAAAGACAAAGAGCAAGACAGGGTGGGAGTGACAGCCGCCAAGGGGAAGCAAAGAGAAGAGCTCCGGAAAGAGCAAAAGAGAAAGGAAGAACCCAAACGGAGGAAAGATGGGGAGAGTGGAGGGAAAAGCTGAAGGGGCAGAGGGAGGCCCCTCCAGATTCCTCTAGCCCAGCTTTGTGGGGACAGACAAGTCTGAGCCCTTTATTGATTGGCATGCTTCCCCCACCCCCCACAATCTCTGTAGGCTTCTGAAAGGGCCCCAACCCCCTCCCCCTGTTGGAAACCCAGGAAGAATTCCCAAACAGGATATGGCAGCGGAGGGTCGAGGGTCACATTAGGAGGTCTGAGGTCAGGACCAGAGGGCTTGGGGATTAGAGCACCTCTAGATACACATGGTAATTCTCCCTCTCCCTCCCCTCCACAGAGGGAGGGGTAGTGTGACACACACGGGGAGGTGGACAGAGGGAGTCAGGATGCCTTAGCTGCCACCTCTGGCAAAACAAAAGTTTTTTAGCTGCTTCCAGATTGAAGGGTGTGTTGAGGTATCAGAGTTGTAACTCTAGTAAATTTTCGGTCTGGCCTCCTCCCAACCTTTCCAGGACAGACAGGGTGACCAGAGGCTCTGAAAGTGGCCCACCCTCCAGCCACCATCGCCTCCCTTTCCCCCTCCCCAGCGGCGAGTATCTCTAAGCACCTTGCCCTTCGAATTACTGATTTCCAAAAGGCCCTAGTGGAAAACAGCTCAGGGGGCGGGCCCCTGGGGAGTGGCCCCAGGAGGCACGGGGTGGGGGGGGGCTTAGGAGAATATTCGGATGGCTTGTGTGGCTGTGATGTGGCAGACCGGACACTCCGGGTCCGTCCTCTCGCAGATGCGGACTGCACACTCCATGCAGAACAGGTTGTGTCCGCAGGGCACGAGGGCGGCAGTCACCTCACTCTCGAAGCACACCATGCAATCCCGCCCGCCGCCGGGGCTCCGCAGGCCGCCCCCACCGAGTTTGGAGAAGCCCTGCAGCGGCTCTCCGGGCGGGCGTCTCGGGAGTCCCGCCAGCTCGGAGGAGGTAGCGGGAGAGCGATGCGCTCCGGGAGGCCCGGCGCGCGCCTTGGCGGAAGCGGAAGAGGAGGAGGAGGCGGAGGAGAAGAGCACCGAGGTGGGCGTGGCGTTCTCCTGGCCCGCCCAGAGCGGGGGGCTGGTCTCGGCCACCCCGTAGTACACGTCCTGCTTGCCCACGCCGTAGCCAGGAAACAGGTACCCTCCGTAGCCAAAGTCCCCGCCCTGCTCGCCCAGGCGCGGGGCCTCAAAACCAGAGTCCACTGCGCACTCGCCGATGCAGCCCAGGCTGTTCTGGCGGAAGGTGGAGAGCGGCTTGCAGCCGGGCGGGTGCACCCGCCAGGCCTCGGAGTAGCGGCTGTCCAGCGCGGCGTCGGGGCTCCCCGCCAGAAAGTCGTTCTCATTGTTGTACTCGAGGATCTTGCCGGTGCGCACGGCGATGTGTGTCTCGATCTCCTCGCGCGCGCGCTCCACGTTGCCCGGGGCGCCCGTGATCTCGAACACCGGGTCGCGGTCGCGGCTTGGCGTGATAATGTACGTGTTGGTCTGCTGCTGGATTCGCTTAATGGTTGCCCCCTTGGGGCCCACCACCAGCCCCACCACGCGGTAGGGCACCCGCACGCGGATGGTCACCTGGCCCGGCAGGGCAGGCGCCACGCCAAAGGCGGCGCCCGACTTGTTGCGCGACGCGCGTATCATAGAGAAGTGCTCAGCTGCTGAGATGATCTCCCGTCGGGCTGTGGCGACGTCCTCCCGCCGCCCGGTCACCATGAACACTGGCTCCTCGCCCCGCACCGGAGTCTTGATGTAGGTGTTGGTCTTGGCCCTCAGGGCCTTAATCTTGCAGCCTGGGGTAGGTAGGGAAGGGGGTTGAGAAAGGAGCTCACGGTGCAGGAAGGTTTGTGCTCCCACCCCCACCCCCCAACCTCTCCATCTACCCTTTGAACCCCCCCCATTTGAACAATCCACGCATCGTACCTCAGATGTACCCAACGCCTATCAACTAGATTTCCAGATGTGCCAGCTTTCCCTCGAATTCCGTTGAGGACCCTCCAAATTCATTCACTCCTTGAAACCCAGAAATAATCACCGAACCTCCCAGACAAGCTGCTAACCTCAAATCTATGCACTACCGTGTTTCCCCGAAAATAGACCTAGCGGGACAATCAGCTCTAATGCGTCTTTTGGAGCAAAAATTAATCTAAGACCCGGTCTTATGTAATATAATATAACACCGGGTCTTATATTAATTTTTGCTCCAAAAGACGCATTAGAGCTGATTGTCCAGCTAAGTTTTATTTTCGGAGAAACAGGGTAATTCCTTTCCAACCACGTGCAGTTCCCTATATTTCTTTACTGATTCCTGGTTACTTACAAGCTTCCAAACCATTTAATCCCCCCATCTGTCACTGACCCTGATCTTTCCACAGAACCCCAGTGCACTCAGTAACCCCGCAATCTATACTCCTCACTTGACCTCCATTCATTAAAAGTGTCCTCCAAGTTAATCAGGGACTACTGACCCCCACCTGCTCTAGGACACTGACAACCCCCCCACCCCTTCCACCCACTAGTGTTTCTCAAATTCAGCAACTTTGCAGCAAGTAGTGGCGTATGGGAGGCTGGGAAGGGCCTGAGAATCAGTTTCAAGAGGGAAAAGAGTATGAAGCTAATGACTCGTGAGGGAGAGCACCAGGCCCCAGGGATACTTCTGCCACCCTGTCTCCTGGGAGCAGGAGAGCTGAGAGGGGCTGGCGGCTGATACGGGGAGGTAGAAGGTATTCTGGACCCACACTCCTGCTTTGAAGTGGGAGTGGGTTAAAGCTGGGAGACCGGGGAGAGAGGCAGGAAGAGAAAGAAAAAAGCCGAGACAAAGAGACAAAGAGGGAGAAGGGGAGAGAGAAGAGTGAGGGAGGCTGGGCGGGCCACACCATCTCCCAAGGTTGTAGACCTCGATGGCTGACTGGACAAGCCTCTCTCCTCTCCCACGTCCCCTTTCCCTGCCCCGAGCTTCGCACAGAGCCTCTCAGGCTTTCTCGCAGCACACGTGCCACGTGTGTGAGTTTGCACACACACGGGCCTGAGCGTCATGCACTGTGTACCTTTCTCTAAACAATACTGGTGGGGCACTTGCACACACCCCTCTCACACTCACAGGCGGACTGCTTCTTCAACCTTCCCTCCACCCCGGGACTCCTCCACCCCTCCCCGCCCCAGCACAAACAGCACAGCCCATACCCACCCCACAACTTTCACCCCATTCTCATATGGAGGGTTCGCAACCCTCTGCAGGTACAGACTCACCATCGCCTTGCTCACTCCCCGCCACACTACCCACCTATCCCCCCAAAACCAGGGCCACTAGGCCTCAGTGTTTGATTCTGCCCCAACGCTCCAGCCACAGGCCTGAAGGGAGCTCATTTTCTTTCTCTCCTTCCTCCACTCCAGATGGCTGCTCCAACCCTAGCACACTGGCCGATGTGACAACAGAGTGGGTTGGGGGCAGCTCCTCCTCCCCTTCAGGAGACCTCAGGAAGGAGAATTTGCTCCTCCCTTCTTGTCTTCAAACCTCTTGGCAGTTGAGAAGTCCTACCTGTTGTCGAGCTCACATCCTTGCTGCTTTAATGCCAGTAAGTGATTGTTCTATTTGTGAGGCATGGAGTATAGAGGACCAGTGACGTCCCCTCTCCTACAACTTCTACTCCCATGGTGTCTGATAGCCACCTGGGTCTGGCTTGAAGTTTTGGGAGAGCTGAGAGCCAGGTGCTTTTGGGGGGTGGGGCTGGGGTGAGGAGGACAGGCCAGGGCCTAAGAGGAAGGAGGAGAGCTGGCGGCCTGGAGGTGCAGAGTTGGTGGGGACCTCACCCTGGCTTTCGAAAGACGGAAGAAGCATCTCTTGAAGGGAAGACCCACTGGGCTTCACCTTCCTAGAGGTCAAATAGAGGAGCACTCACTGCAGGAGAAGGGAGTTTACACAACAGGGAGGATTTGAATATACTCAAGGAATGAGGGGGAAGCTTGTCCTCTCTGAGCAGGAGAAACCCCCCTACTTTTATGAGAGGCAGGCCCATCTGATGCGGAGGCAGAAGAGGGAAGAATGACTCCATGAAATTCCGGGGCCTCCCAAGACCACCCCCACACCCAAGAAAAGACATCAGTGTCCCCACCCAACTCCAGGCCTCTGGGTCCCCAGTTTCTGGCAACAAGAGGAAATCCAACTTTTTAAATCAGAAAGCTCAAGAGATGGAGTGCCCTGGGGGGACGAGGGCTGTGCAGGCCAGTGGCATCTATCTGCCCCTCCTCCACTCTGGGTCTCCCTGCAAAATCCCCCCCACCCCCAGCACTCCAGGGGTACGAGGTGGGATGAGGGTTAGGGCCCCCCGGCTCTCCTCCCCTCTTCCCCTGCCAGCAGCCGGCCTCCTCCCTCACTCCCGGCCGGAATGCAGCTCCTCTATTGTTCCCCACTGTGGGACAGCTCCTCCCCTGCTCCTCCCCCACCCCACCTCCCCAGCCCGGCCCCCTAGCAATTTCCAAATCCCGCCCCCCCACTCCCCTTTGGGAAACCGGGAGAGGGAAGGGTCCCCAAGATCCCGTCTGCTCAATCTGGACCCTCACCAACACTCCCACCCCCACCCGCCCAGGGATGCTGGAGCGGAGGAGGGTGTGGTATCAGACAGACTACACTGGATTAATTCTACACCCCCACCAAAGGCACCCAGACAGGCCCTGCACCAAATGTCCAACTGAAGGTTTCTCGCCCCCCAGCATGCTCCCTCGAGCCCTGTCCCACTCTCTCACGACCAGAGACCCCTCTCCAGGCCTCTGGCCCCTGGCCGTGGCCAGCCCAGAACAAAAGCCTGAGGGAGGAGGAGAGGTCCACACCAGGACGTGGCACTTCGCTGGAGGCACCCCTTCCAAAACCCCACAGACCGTCCAACTTTGGTATGTGGGTGACCACAGGATCCCCTCCTCCCAAGAGCCCCCTCCCCATCTCCTCCCAAGGCTGGGACCCTCCCATGAGCCACACCCCCTTCCATTCCTACACTCAGCCCAACAAAGAGACAGATACTCAGTCTGGCTCCCTGGGCCAGGTCTCCCCCCAAAGTCTGTAACTCCAGGCGGCTGGGGGTCCCAGGGGTACCCCCTCCCCAGCCCACTAGCAGATGCCGGAGTAGGGGCTCTGAGTAACTCTTTGCACATTCCTCCAGTTTTTCTGGCTTTGAGTGGACACCCCCTCAGGACAGCCTCCCTGGTTTGGGAGTCCGATCCCCCTCCCTTTTCCCTCTCTCTAAGAGAGGATATTTCTTTGTCTAAGGGCAGGGCCCAGGGGGAGGAAGGATCTGGAGAACAGTCCCGACTGGGGGTAGCAGGGAACTTTGTGGCACTTGGAAATCAGGGTAGGGGGCGGGTCCCCCTTTGTGGGGAAGGGACAGAGCCAGAGGCGGACAAGGAGAGAGGAAATGAACTTTCCGCGCTAGGGATGGGGTGCCCCCATCCAGCCCCTCTCCGCGATGCCGCCTCCCGCTTACCTTGCCTGCCCACGATCTCGGCCACGTGCTCGGACGTGGGCACGGGTACACACTCCGTGGTGTTACTGCTGCCCTTCAGGCGCAGCTCGGCCTCTTTGTAGAGCACGCAGAGCTTGGCGTCGCTGGCCCCTTTGGGGGCGGTGGGGGGCTGGGGCGTCTGCGCCGCGGGGGCCGCCGTCGGGGCGGCCGGGGGCGCCGCGGGCGGCGGCGGCGGGGCCGGCTGCGGGGGGGCGGCCGGCTGCGCAGGGGCGCCGCCCCCCCCACCTCCCCCGTCCTCACCCGCCGTGGGGGCGGGGGGCTCCCCCAAACCCAGGAGGCAGAGTTGATCGAGAGCCAGCTGAAGGGCGCGCTCGTCTTCCAGCAGCCCTCGGTCCTTAGCGCTTCCCCCGAAACACCCTAGTTCTCCAAAGCCCCCATTTCTTTCCATTATTCCAGATACCACTAGACTAGGCATGGCGAAACAAAAGCTGGGGGAGAGAGAGAGAGGGAGAGAGAGAGAGGTGGTGGAAGGGAAAAGAGGAGAGAGGAGGGGAGGGGAGAGAGGAGAGGAGGGGGTGTGTGGGGAGGGGGGAACAAAGAACTGGGGAGGGGGGAAGAAAGCGAGATAGAAAGATAGACCCTCCCCCTAAGCCCCCCTCCCCAAACACCCTGTAACCCGACTCCCCTCGCCCCAGCCCCCGGGGTGGGGGTGGGGGGAAAGAGAAGCAAAACCAAGAAAGCAGATCTCCTCTCCTCTCCGGGGGTGACGGGGGGCGGGGGGCTGCGGGATCTCTGCCCCCACCCCTCCCGCCTCGGACCCGGGAGTCTCTAGACCCCGCCGTCCAGACGCCCCCCGTAGGCTCCCGCACCGAGCCCCAGTCCAGGAGCGTCGCTCAGTGGCCCCCAATAGAGCCCAGCCCCTTCCAGCGCTCAAACTCTTTTGTTTTAAATGAACTGGATGGAGCAGCATGGAACTGACGGGAGGGGGGCGCGCCGGGGGCGCCCGCGGCATGCCGGGAGTTGTAGTTTCCCGCCCTCGGGGGCGCGGGGACGAATTCCTTGACCCGAGGAGGATAGGGAATTGCCTTCGGTCTTTACCCGCGGCTCGGAGGCGAAGCTGGGGGTGGGATGAAAGCCTAGGTCCCTAATTTTTCCCAGGGGCGGGCGCGGGGAGAGGACTTAGTGTACAGAAACGCAACGGTTGAAAAAAGGCTAATGGAGGGCGTCCCCCTCCCAAGACGGGCTCCCTCGCGATCCCGGCCGGTCTCGGGTCCCTCTTTCTTATGGTAATGAGGGGGGACGAGAGGGCGGGGAGCGGTCCCGCCTGGGTCACTGCGGCTTTCTCGCTCCCCTCTCCCCCTCCCCGGCGCGCTCCCTCTCCGCTCCCCCTCCCGCGCTCCCAGAGTCGATCCGGCTCCGGGCCGCGGGGAGAGGCTCTCCGCAGAGCAGACAAAGCCCGCAGCCGTGATGCGGAGAGGACCCGGCTCTGCGCGCAGTGGGGGCCAGGATGGGGTGCCGGGCTGGAGGGTGGGACCCCCAGGCAAAGGACGGGGTCCCCTCATCCCCAAGCGGCAAGCCATCTCCCCTCATCCCCACCCGCCCCCCAGTCTCGGAGATCTGAGAGGCGCCGACTGGGAGGTGAGTTAGTTCACGGCCTTCTGATCAGTGGAGGGGAGCCGGGAGGACTGTAGAGTGATTGAGGTGAGAAGGATGAAGGGGTGGGGGGCGAGGAGAGAAGTGGGGGACAGAGTGGGGCGGCTGGGAAAGTCTTAAGGGCGTCATGTGACTGAACAGTTTGGGGTGAGAGCCATGAGCTTTGGGTGCCACAGGAGGAGGAAGGAGAGACCGGATTGACTGGGGACCCAGACTTCCTTCAGGCCTGGGCCATGCATACAACTTGAGGGCCATCTGTTCGTTAGCCCCCACCATCATTCCACTCCCCCATTGAAAACCCATTAATTCAGCTCCGACTCTGGAAATTTGGTGCAAGTAAAAATAAGTTTTGAAGGCATGAATTGGACACTTGGGCACTTTTGGAGGGAGTTTGGGGAAGTTGAAATGTAGTGCAAGCTTTTCTTCTCCCCTCCCCCCGTATCCTCACCATTTCTTTTGTCACCTTTTTATGCCTGAGTCTTTCCCAAGAGGAGAAAGGATGGGATTGTAGCCTAAGGGCTGGAGGTCAGACTTGAAGAACTTCGCACAAGAGTTTTATAAGAATGGGTGGGTGAGCTGCACTGGTAAGGTGTGCTTTTCTGGAGCGCTTGGAAACAAAAAATCTGAACTAGTTTGTGAGGTAAAGTCCTGCTTGGATGTGGGGGAACAGATGAGATGACCTCAGACCTGGCACGTTTGCGAAGCCCAGTTCCCTAAACTGGTTCTCGGAGAGAGTAAATTTGCACACCAATGGCAGGGTGGGAGCCAAAGGATCTCAGGAGGGGCTGGGGGTGCACGCTGCGGGGCTCTTGCTCCTTCGCTAGGCAGAAGATTTTGGGGGGGGGGAGCCATGACTGATGAAACACGGAAGGCCCCTGAGTTGGGAAGGGTGCCCCCTGGATTAGGGATTTAACGTAAGATTCACGACAAACCTTTTTGTGGGATCGGGTTCTTCCTACCACCTCCAAGCAAGAGTGGGAGAGGAAGAAATGGAGAGACAAGGCCCAGTGGGAGTGGGCTGTTCCCTACTCTTATCCCCTCTCCTTCTGCCCCAGGACCCTGGATTGGGGGAGCTGTGGTACTGGGGCCAGGGGGCTCTCACTAGGGGAACGTTCTTACTTTGTGGACCAGGTGACTGTTTTTTCACATTAATAGAAATAGCAAACAGTGGCATAGGACTTACTGTGTGCCAGGCATTTTTTGTCACCAGCTGGTCTGAGCCTTCCTGTCCCCACCCAAATGAGATTTCCCCCCTAGACACCCACCCCTGAATTTGCCCTGCTTCCACTTTCCTCCCCGCTAAGCTAATTAAAGCAGGAGGTTAATGACCAAAGAAGCCTTGGGGATTTGGCCAGGGTGGAAAACAAAGGACAGAAACAAGTGTGTAAGAGTGGGGAGGGGGCAGCTGCTGGCTAGGAAGGGGTAGACAAAGGCATGGGGTAGGGGAGATGGCGGTCCCTGCTGGGCCCACCTCATTGGTCCACAAGGACAAATCAGCCCCCTGGGTGCATTCATGCTCCCTGCTAGAGATCCAAGGCAGAGGCCACTCTGAACCCGAGTGGGAGTGTGGGACCTGTGTGAGCGAGCTTAGGTCTGTGGCTGTGGCACGGGTATACACGTGGGAGTGTGTGCCTGCAGACGGTGTGGGGCATGTCCACCCCCAACAGGGACCACCAGAGCGTCCAAGCAGCAGAGGAGCCCAAAGGTGGGCACCTTGAGGGGCCAGGTTCGGGGGCAGGGTTTTGATGAGTCCTTTCCTTGCTCCCACAGGCTGCTGGCCTCCTTTGTTCAGGGGACTCCCCTCCTCCACTCTCTGCCTTATGACCAGAAAGGTGTGTAGGTGACATATCTCTCCCCCTCAGGACCTTAGAGAACAGGACCGTGTCTCTCATGTTTGTCATTGTCCTGGCCCCCCAGTGCCCAGCCAGCACACAGCCCTGCCCACAGCAGAAGCTCAGTAAGCATGTGTTGACTGTAACAGTGTATTTGAAGCTTCGTGGTGTAAGAGGAAGGGGCAGGCCTCGAGCCAGACATGCTGCCTGTGGCTTCTACCCCTTGGGCAGTTATTTACTGCCGAGCCTCAATTTCCTCATCTCTAAAATGGAAATCATAAACTGAATGCCTGGCCTGATGCATGGCTCTCTTAGGTGTTTGATCAATGTTAGTTTCCTGGCCCTGGTTGCCCTCCCCTTACAGTTGGCTTTGGCTAGACTGTGGTCTTCATTAATTAATATTCATTCATTCATTCATTCATTCATTCATTCAGCAAACTACTTCCTGTTGAGCTTTTACAATGTGCCAGGCACTGGAGGAGATCCTGACCCACCGTGAGTCTCTTGCAGTCAGTTCTAGATAGACTTGCAGTAATAAGACCATTTCAGACAAACAGCAGTAATCCCCAAAATAATTCCTATTGAGCACTGGAGTACAGGCAAACTCTGACACACACACACACACACACACACACACACACACACACAGGGCTCCTGGCCTCAGGCCTGAGGAACAAAGGACGCTGTGGTGTTGTTCAGTTGGCTGTATGTGTGTCATTGTGCAAGGGTACGCGTGTGCACGCACAGGCCTGGTTGCAGGGCAGGAGTGGGGTGGGTGATCCAGACTGCTTGTCTGTGAAGAGCTGTGTCCCTTCTATTTTCTGAGCAAAACTGGGTGCCTAATATCTCCGAATAGACACCAGGTACCAAGTGAAGGGGGCACACACCTGATACTGCCCCTCCCTGCCCTATTCTAGGGAAGAAGAGAGGGAGGGAGACACAGGAGGCTGCCACCAAGTGCCCTACCAAGCTGGCTGGCCCTTCTAGAGGTTCTGTTACCCATGTCCATGTGTCCTAGTCAGCTGAACCTCCCCTCTTCTGCTTCATGGGGCTTCCATCTTCTTTTCTTAAATGCCCCCCTCCCTTACAGGATGTCCACTTTGCTCCTGAGAGTGCAGCCAGTTCTGTTGTTGGTACACACTCAGCTCATTCATTTCAATCAATGAGAATATATTGGAAATTCTGTAGGATGCACAAAAGAAATACCAAACCTGGTCTCTGCCCTCGGCAGGACAGAAACAAGTCTACCTGGCTCAGTGATCATGGGAGTCAATGTGAGAGCCAGATGGTCTTTGGGACTCGGAGGGCTACAGCAGTTGGAGGAGAGAGGAGATCACTGCCGGTCCTTCTGTTGTTACGGACCTGACCTCCAAGGGTTTCAAAGCCCAGCCTGAGCTTTGGACCTGGACAGACAAACACCTCTGCTCCTCCCCTGGGATCCCTCCAGCTCCCCCTACCAGGTCTCCTGCACTCTCTAATTTCCCCCGGGAGAGCAGCTCAGAGGGGTTGGGGCCAAGCTAGGGTCCCGCAGGACAGCTGGCTGACAGGAACTCTCTGGGACTCAGGGCTGGACCCAGGCGTCCCGGAGGCAGGTGATACCGGAGCTGTGACAGTTGGTCCCCAGATTCCTCACCCAGTGGCGCCAGCTCTGGTTTCGGGCTGGGGCGAGGGAGGGGGAGAGGCTCCTGCTGCCAGCCAGAGCAGGGTGCTGTCTTGGGGCAGGGAGGGGGAGGCAGTATACATGCCCTTGGTGGGTTGTTGTATATATAGTGCCTTCTCTGCTAGGCACTAACAGGAAACTGAGGCATGAGGCACAGCCTGGCACAGGTGAATTAACAGATATAAAAGACACACTCACTGTATACACTGTCTTAGGTGGACTCGAAGTTGAATGAATGAATGAATGAGTTCATCAGTTACCTAATGGCCCAGAGGACCCTAGTCCTGTGACTCCTCTTTTGTGCCTTCTGTTCCATCATGCTACCTTTTTCAGGAAAGGAAAGAAGTCAGAGTGGGGCAGGAAGGGACTTGCCATTTCCTGAGTGCCTGCTCACTGCCAGGCTCTCTGGGCCTCCATAGCTTTGATCTCATTTAATCCTTGTCACAACTGTGAGGCTGGAATCGCCATCTTTGCTGAATACCAGAGACCTAAGGCTCAGAAAGGTTAAGTACCTTGCTCAGGTCACACAGCTGGGAAGTGGACACTCCAGTGTTCGAAGCCAGATCTGTCTGACTCCAGAGCCTAGGACCCCAGAGGTAAACAGTGACAGCCAGTGAGTTTCTGGAGACCGACGAGGGAGTGGTCACTGACGCTGGAGCAGTTTGGAGAGGCTTCCTGGGTGAGGTAGGTCTGGAGTCCCTGAAGGATGAGTGAGGTTCACGCGAAGGGAAAGCACTGGTGGGATGAGTGGAGGTTGCCAGAGGTGCCCAGGGGGGCTTGCTGGTTGGGCGGGTGTCCCCTTTGCCTGGACCCTAAGGAACGGGACAGTTGGAGAAAAAAGTGCATTTGAACCTTGGCCACGAGGTGGCGCTGCAGGCCAACTGCTGGGAGCGGCTCCAGTCTAGGCTGCCACTCTGGGGCCCAGGTGCTTCTCTCCTGCCCAGCGAGGGCTCCCTGCCCAGCCCAGCCTCCTCAGGTGTCCTCTCAAGCTCCACTTTGCCCTTTTCTGGCAGGTCATCCAATATGTGGGAGACATCGAGGCTACCAGTCTACTCCTGACTCAGGATAAAAACCCAGGTGGCTGAGACCTGGACGTCCTCACGGTCTGACCAGCTCCCCAGGTTATCCTGAGCCCCCTCCAGCTGCCTAACGCTGGCTTCGCGTCCAGCTGCCCTCCTGAGTCCCCAGGAGACACTGTTCAAGGGACAGGCTAAGGAAACAGGCATTGAGTCCCACTACCTGAGTCTGAAGGGGAATAATAATAATACCTACCTAATCCACAGTTAAAATCTTTATCCAATAAATACTATATATTGAACACTTGCTGTGTTGGGCGATACACCACTGAACGAAACAGAAGGGAGGGGACAATAAAGAAGGAGATCATGTGACTTCTGGTAGTGGAAATCGCTATGGAGAAAAATAAAGCAGGACATGGGGGTAGAAAGGTGTGAGGTGGCGAATTTAGAAAGGTTACTCATATTGTGAGACTCTAACCAGACCTGTATAAAGCGCAGCGTGTCGGCTGTTGTTACCATTATTTTGTGCCCTTGGCTTCTGCCCCGTCCACTGCCGTGTCCCCTCTCCTCTGACCCACTTTCTCCATGCCTTCTCCCAGCGGTCCCCACGGGGAAGGCAGATGCTGGCTTGGTACCAGGAGTTTTTAGTCCCGGTGCTGCCACAACACTCCAGACCTGCTCTTCCCCCATTTCCGGTAAAGGATCTCCATCCACATGGGTGCTCGAGCCAGCAGTCAGGAGCCATCCATGATTCCTGCCTTTCCCCTCACTTCCTCCCATCCTGTCCATTAACCAGTCCGCTCCACTACACCTCAAAACACTTCCCAAGTCCAACAACTTCTCGCCTGCCCTGCTATCCCACACCACCATCATCTGCTGTCTGCAGTAGCCTCTAACTGGTCTCCCTCCTCTTCTCTCATCTCTCCTGCCCCCTCAAATCCATTCTCCACACAGTGGCCGGAGAGATCATTTGACAAAAAAATCTGACCATGAAACTCTCTCCCTTAAAACCTTGTGCCCTTAGATTCAAGCCCAAATGCCTTCGTGTGGTTTAGAATGTCCGTCACGTTCTGGCCCCAGCACACCTGTCCAGCTGACCCTGCCCTCCCTCCCATTCTCCACTCCAGTCACATGGGCCTTTTTTTTTTTTAGGGCTTTGAGCACACCGCGGCAATTAAAGGGCACCAGGTCCCAGAACTGGGTACAAGAGATAATTGGAGGTGCTGGGGAGGTAATGAGAGTGGGGAGCAGCTTAACCTCCGAGCCACAGGCTCCTGGGAGGGGCCTTGTACGAGAATATTGGACCTAGAAAGTGCCTTGGAGGCCCTCTGGCCCAAGCCACCCACCTGCAGTGGTGAGCTAGAGGTGCCTTACCCGTGCTGGTGAGAGCCCATGGTCCAACTTGAAACCAGCCATGGTGAGAGAATTTGCACCATCGAAATTGGCAATTGCCGCAAACCAGGGCTTTCCCCACAGGTTATTAAGCACATAGACGCACATCACTGTTCCACACTGTCCTGCCCCCACTTTACAGAGGAGGAAACTGAGGCCCAACGATGGGGAGTGATTTGTTCAGTATCACACGGTAATTTCCTTTTATTCATTCAGTTAATCCACACACATTTTTATGGAGTGCCTCCCCTCTGCCAGGCTGTGGAGAGACACTTCCCTTGTCCTGGGGGGCTTTCAGTGAGTGGGTTATAGCTCGCAGAAAGTGGACACTGGCTTTGACAGCACTGTGGGCTAGGTGCTTGTGGAGGGTAAATGCTGGCTGCCACAGCGGACTCAGGAGGGCCACGGAGGGCCGTTGCGTGGTCAGGTCGCCTAAGCTCAGCTCTGGAGGATGAGTGGGGGACAGCCAAGATGAGGGGGCAGAGAGGGTCCCTGGCAGGGAGAACAGTGCCTGAAGGCCTGTGGGTGGAGGGGCCCTGGCCGGAGCACTTGACCCGCGTATCTAGACTCCCCTGCCCTCTCAAGGAAGGGCATGCTACTGCCAAGGCTCCGTGATTCAGGGGAGGGGTTCACCCGCTGGCAGATCCCTCCTGAGCCACACCAGTCAGAAGTCCTGCCAGTGAATTCGCACCAGTACTGCGTTCCTGCCACGTATGGGTTCAGGCTGGGTGCTGGAGAGAGGACACTATGACCGGTGCCGCTTACTGCCTATTCCCTAGAAGTACCCCCATACCGCCCCCGGGGGTAACTGCGCATCTCCCGGGCCGCCTTCGCAGACTTCAAGGTCTGTTGTTTGGCCCAAGCCCTGACCTCAGACCTGTGTAAAGGGACCAGCTACTCCCAGTTTCTGGGCCTAGCCTTCTTCCCACACTGACCAGGGCCTTCTCAGAGCTGGGGCTGCGGCCGATCTCAGGTTTCATCCGGCTTGATCTCTGACCCTGCTGGTCCCTCCCACTTCCAAACTCTATTCGCTCCCTGGCGTTTCTCCTCCCTCCCTGGGCGCTTCTTTCCGGCGCCTTTGCCCTAGTCCCTGTGCCCAGGCTCCGAGCTTTCCATGTCTGCGGTTTCCTCCGCCGGATCACGCGTGCCCCTCCCTTACCGTGGGAGTGTGGATTCCTCCAAACCTGGGCCGCAGGTGAGCGGGCGGCGCCTGTGCGGATCACTTACTGTCTCTGAACCTGTTCTCCCGTCTGTAACACGAAGATAATAGGAGCAGTTACCTCATGGGGTTGTGTGGTTAGTGGGAAGAGGCATGTAAGTGCTGACATGGCACCTAGTACACAGAAAGCGCTTAATAAATGTTGGTTTTATTATTCAGGGCTTAGGCATCCCGCCCCCGGGGAGGCCGCTGCAAACCCGCAGCCTGGGTCGGGTGCCTGGTCCTCTGCCATCCTCCCCCGCCCCCAGCTGCCCCTTTTGGAGGCACTCGTGATTTAATTGCTGGTTCCATGAGGACACACAGATGGTGAATATCTGTGATTGAACGGATGAACAAATGGTGTGGATGGCTGTCCCCTGAGAGGACACAGAGCCAGGGCCTTCTGCCACTCTGGACTAGTCTGGACACGGCCACCGTTAAGGAGGAGGGGGGGGGCCGGTCCCCCCGGCCAGCAGGTGGCGCCAGCGCCCGCCGGTCTCTGCCCGCGGCCACCTCCCTTGCCCTGGCCGGTCTCACAGCCTCGGGCTGCGTTTGAGCGGGCGGGTGATGCTGGCTGGGCTCCTGACCGGCAGCCAGGCTGCCGCGCTCACCGCCCCTGCCCCTGGACAGATGTTTTCCTAAGGGGGTGCCCTGCCTAACTTGACAGCGAAGGGAGTGGGGCCCTGGCTCAGAGGCTGGGGGAACAGACCACGGAGTGGGGACAGGCTGACAGTATCTTAGGGACCTGAAACGAGAAGCGGTTCAATCAATGAGTCAAAAGCTGAGATCTAGGAACCAGACACAGCGTGGGGGACAATGTGGTGAAATCAATCAGCGGAGGAGGCCCGGTTTCTATGACAATGGTAGTGTTTGTGGCAAGCCGGGGACTCCTGGGTCCCCAGGGCCTGTGAACAGTGATTCACCACAGGAAAGGGAAGGCTGCTGCAGAGGGACTGGGTAATGGGTGCTGGGTGCCCGGGACCGGATGCCCTGTGGTTCCTGGGTGCTCAGCCACACTCCCCCAAGCCCAGCCCCGGAGCCCGTACCCTGCCAGGTGTAGGACGGAACTGGGTTCTCTGCCCTCTCACTGTGCATGCATCTCACTTATTGTTCCCGACGACCCTGCTGGGTTACTGTCACCCCATGTTATAGACGAGGCCCAGGGTGACAGGTAGGACATGAGTGGCAGAGGCAGGATTAGAACCCAGGCTCGCCTGACGCTAACCATGCTTGTGAAGACTCACAGAGCAGGAAAGGAAGAACAAAGGCATGGAAGTTAGAGTGTGGCCAAGACCCAGCTCCCCACGCCTCCCTGCTGGCCCAACACTGGCGGGTCGGAGGCTGCCAGAATGCGTGGCCTGATGTGGGCCAGAACTGTGACCCAGCCCAGCTCTCACTCTCCTCCACCCTCCCCCGTAGTTTTCTTTGTGTTCCGGCCCTGGGGGCAGGAGTGTGTGTGTGTGTGGTGTCTGTCCTGCAACTCCCCCGCTAGAGCCTGGGAGTTGCCATCCTCCAGGCCAGGGAGTTGCCTGGCCTCCCCCAGTTGCCGTCAGGATGGTTTCATTCTTGTTGAGCTATGGGGCCCCCAACTTTCAGTATGAAAGGGGTATCCCCATCCTCCCCCCCCAGGCCCTGATGGCATGCAGGAGGAAAGCCCAGCCCTCACCAGCTCTGCCCTTGTAGCAGAGGGTGGAAGCAGGAAGGGCCGTGGAAATCTTCCCGTCCAGTCCACTTGTTCTGTAGATGGAGAAACTGAGGCCCATCGGCGGGAAACAGTCTCTCCAGGGCTACAGAGTAAATTCGTGCTTACTCCCAGGGCCCTCACACCGAGCCCGTCTCCTGGCTTTTGAATTTGGCCCTGGGTTCTCTGGAACAGTCAGGCAGGTGAACAGAAGGAGACAGCAGGTTACATGGGACAACCTGACATAGTGGAGCAGTTCGTTTACCTGCCGTGTTACATCGGGAATAACGGAGGTGCCATCAACCGACTTATCCCATATGTACATCAAGGGTACGAGATCTGGGGTCAAAGTGGACTCTGATTTCGGGCAAATCACTTGCTGTCCCTGAGCCCCAGTGATGATGAGGGGTACCCTACCTCCAGGGTTGTGGGTAGGGGGGATGGGATGGTGGCCAAGTACTTGTGAATTATGAGGTGATGCGAATGCACTTGTCTAGCGGGCCTAGGAGACTGAGCTGCCCTGCAGTGAGGGTGGGGGACAAACAGGTGCTTGGCCCTTGACCCTTGGGAGAGCAAAGAAAGAATGTGAACTGGGACAATGTCAATACAAGTAGCAGTTCTGTTCCCTGGGGGAGGGGAAGGTGGGCAGCAGGTGCCTGGAGATCGCAGTGGGGGGGAGCCCAGAGGCCAAGGAAGCTGAGCACTAATTCTCTTGCTCCCTAATTGGGCTTAATTGCCTCTTTGTCATCAGCAATTAGGAGGCTGCATCAATTAGCTCAGGGAGGGTGACAGCTCAGCTGGGGCTGGTCAGGGCTCCCCTACAGGAGGGGAGGGAGGCAGGCCAGTGAAGGGTGGCCCTGGGGAAGAAGGTGCCCACTGCCCAGCCCCGCACCACTCAGCCCCTTCAGGAGCCTCCAGGCCTCCCACTTGGACCATGGCGTCTCTGACCTCAGTTTACCCACTCTCACTGGCTTCCGGACTTTTCTGCCCAGACATATGGGATCAGGCCTGGCTCTCCCACTGGCTGCTTGGCGACTTTGGAGTTGACAGCTGTGGGGTCAAGGTTGGGAGTGTGGGTTCCAAAGCCAGGTCTCTGGGGTTTGAATCCCAGCTCCACCACTTACTGGTCGTGTGACCTTGGACCCACTGGGCTTTGTTTTCTCACCGTAGCATGGAGCCGGCAGTAAGTGGCTTCAGTGCAGCGTCCTGGTGAGGGTCGGGTGGATAACATACCTGCAATACCTAGAACAGTGTGGCATCGTGCGTGGTTAGCTGTTACCATAATTCCCACTCCAAGCCTCAGCTGCTTCATCTATAAGATGACAGACTGAAGTGGTGGGTACCGAAAATGCCCAGGTCCCACCCCAGACCAATTACTGAATCAACATATCTGAGCTTTGGGCGCTGGCACTTTGGAAAGCCCCCTCCCCCAAGTGGTGTTGATGCCCAGTGAGAGTTGAGACCACTGGATGTGTGGTCTCCGAGGTTCCCCCCAGCCCTGACCCCTGAAAACTCTCCAGTAACCCCCTTCCCCAGCCCCCAGCACAGCGGCCCCCTGTCCTGGACCACACAGGACCCTCTGCACAGCCCTGGAGGTGCCACAGTTTGAATGAGATCCCATTACTACCTGTGTGGCCGGAAGCAGGTCCCTCCCACTCACCTGGACTAAGTCCTCTATAAAACGAGAATATTGACCTAGCTATGCTTACTCCAGGGCTGCCCGGAGATAATGTTTCAGTAGTGATACAACCTGCTATAAAGGCAGACAATTGTACTGTTCCTTCCCTCAATAAACATTCATTAAGGGCCTAACCTATGCCCATCTCCTCCTGTACACGCAATGGCTGCAGGGTTTCGGCCTCCTGGACAGGTCTGTCCTGATCCCTCAGACAAGTCAGGTTCTCCGGCCAAGCTCTCTTGTTAGCTCCTGCTCTAGGTATCAAATGAGCCATGAATGGAAAGAACCTAGAGCAAGCCACGACACATAGTGTGTGCTGTATAAACAGTAGCTGTTGTCACCGCTGGTGGGACCATGTGCCCCGGGCTGGGTGTGGAGACGTGGAGTCAGGGCACATGTACTGCTCTGATGAAGGCAGACAGTGAGGGCCGCGTGGAGGAAACGGACACTCGCATCAGGCGCTGAAGAGTGGGGTGTGGAATAAGTGGAGGGAGAAGCTGAGCACTTTGAGGGTGCTGATTCATGATGGAGGCATGGTGACATGGTCAACACAAGCGCGACCAGAGCCCCTCCTGTGTCCCAGGCGCTGTGCTGGGGGCTGGGAAGACAGAAGCGGGCCAGACGCCCCAACCTCCACCCTCAGGGCGCTCCCCTAATGGGGGAATCAGAGGTGTACAGATAGCGTCACTACAGGATGACGAAAGGTGTTGGCTTAAGGGCAACACTGGTCCAGTCTTGGTGGCACCTGTAGCTGCGCCTGGGGCATGAGGAGGAGTTGGTCAGCAGGTAAAGTGTGTGGCGTTAGCTTAGACGTAAGGCGAGAGGTGGTGATTGCTGCCATCCGCAGGCTGAGGGTGGAGGCCGCAGACGGCACGGCCGGTCGTGGAGGGCTTGACAAGCCCACTCACGGATCCGGACCCCGTCCCGAATACAGTGGGATGCTCTGTTAGTCTGAAGTCTGGTGGAAACATGCCGAGGGTGACATTTTGGAAAGATGGCTGTGGTTCAGGGTGGAGAAGGGATTGGAGCGGAGGCAGGGAAGAGGCAGGGAGGCGCTGCTGTCACCCAGGGGTTCTGGTGAGCGGACGGGAGCTGGAGGCAGTGTGCAGAATGGAGACAGATTGTGGAGGTAGACCCCGCAGGACTTGGGGACTCACTGGCCTAGGGAGCTGGAGGGAGAGGCGAAGGAAGGAGGAGCAGAGGGGGCGGGGGGTTGGGGAGGCCTGGAGACTCCATCTGGGACACCCAAGCAAGGATGACGAGTATGGAAGCTCTGGAATCACCCCTGGGAATGCCTGGAGTCCTGTTCCAGGAACTCTGCAGTGGAAGGGCCACTCGTCCTGGCCCAGTCCCCCTCTGAGGGACAAGCTGGGAATTCTTGGCCCAGAGACACCCTGTCGGGTGGGACACTCCCTGGTTCAAAGGAACGGGTGTGCCCTTGCCTGTTCCACAAAAGTCTGGGGGCTGGGGGGAGCAGTGGAGATGGCTGAGTTCAGAGAGCTCCCCACACCACCCCCTCCCAGCCCCGGGCTCAGTGGCAGCCCTGGGTGGGGTTCCAAAGAGGAGGCCAGAAGGCCAGCTCTGGTCCTGGGATGTGGTGGCCATCCCAGTTTCGGTGGTACTGGTGTGAGTGGAGTCTACTCCCACCCTTCACTTGGGCTGGTGTTTGGAAGTTGAATGCCCCTCCCCAGGTGACCACAGGGGACAATCCCTGCAGCCTTGTGTGCCCTGCCCAGCATACTTCTCCATCTCCGGCCCCTCCCGTGGCGCCTCTCAACCTCCTTCAGCTGCTCTTTGCCCTCCCTCATTAAGCTTGGTTTCTATGAGAATATGATTTGAATTAACTCTTGGGAGAAAAATCACAGAAACCAGGAAAGGGGGGCCCTGGGGAGGGGGCAGTGAGTCATGTTTCCATGTATATTTTTCAAACTTTCCGATGAGAGTTTGGAAAACAACACTCTTGTGGTTGCCAGCTTGGACCTGGCTCTCCAGGGGTCCCTCGTTCTGTCACTAGAGGTCTTCCTTACCTGCTGTGCCCTGGCCCACCCTTCAGGTCTGCTCTGGGGTGCCCCACCCCTCTGGCCTGGCTCATGTTGTTATGGGATCCTGGAGAAGTCCCTCCTCTGGTGTCGCTTCACAGTGACAGCCCTCTGTCTGCCCCCATTCAGGGTGGCAGCCACTCTGGCCAACCCTTCGACCTTTGAGAACCCCCATCAGCACCGGGGAGCCTGGGCTCCAGGACCCTCCTCTCAGCCCCAGCAGCTTCTGCTCTGTGCCTTCCCATTTCTGTGCCCCAATTTCCAGAGGGCCTGTGGCAGAGGGTGAGAACCTGTGGACCCCCAGGGAGAAGCCCTGCAGAGCAGAGACTTACCCTGAGGAGGTGGGTAAGGAAGGGGACCTGTGAGTCCCCCCTGTGTGACGGACACATCTTGGGCCCTAGGAAGGGGTGTCTTTCTGCACATGGAAATGGAGGCTGTGCCAGGGGAATGGATGGGAACCTGAAGGCTGGTTGGGGAGGGCAGCCCATGCCCCCGCCAGCTCCCCTCGCAGGCGCTGAGCCCTTCCAGCCTCCCCAAAGCTCCCATCTGCTTCCTTGGGGGTCCTGGACTAGCTCTCCTCCCCCCTCCCCGCTTCTGACTAATCCTTCCTGGCAGCTCAGCCTGCCCACTGTGCCCATGCCAAAGACAGCCCATGTCACATGGGCCACATCTGGCTCCATCAGAGCACACCCTCCTCTCCTCTGCCCCTCCCCCGCCTCTGCCCAGGGGCCAGGGCAGGGAGTGCCCCTGAGGACCCCTCTTCTCTGGGCCCATCAGCCCCCCACCTGCTCCTTCACTGCCTCTGATGGACTCCCTCCTTTCCGCCACCTCATCCTCTCTTCCATTCTCCGTCTCCTGGACATCTTGACTCCCTCCTTCAGCATCTCTTTCCTCACTGTATCCTGATTCTTTGGACCTTTCCACCCCCACTGACCAGCGGATTGGGAAGTGGGTGTTTTGCCAAGAGCTGTCCTGGGGGTGGGGGGGAAACGCCTGGCAGCCCAGGGATTAAATCCCACCTAGCCCAGCCTTCTGGCCTGTTGGGTGGGTAGAGGTGACCCCAAGATACGTGAAGGGACATAGCTGAGCCGACCGGGCCAGTATGGATGGTTCACTCAGCCTCCAAGCTTTCTCTTGTGAGGGATGGGGAGGAGCCTCCAAGGCCTCCAGCTACTGGCCTCCCTCCTCCTTCCTCCCTGCTTAGCAACCGTTGCCAGGTAAATATTTGCCCCACCAGGATCTGGGGCTGGAGCGCTGGTGTCTGTCCGGGCAGCTGCCCCTCTCCTCAATTCCTGGGCCTCCCCTCTGCCCAGCTCCCCACTCTCTGGCCCCCTGGCTTAGACTCCAGATGTGATTCCAAACCCCTTCAAAACTCAGTTCTTCCTCCTTCGTGGTACTATCTCCCCAATCTCCTCCCTTTACCCACCCTTATCTCTCCCTTCATCCCACTTTCCCGCTGCGTTCTACCCTTCATGGTTCATCCTCCACCCAGAGCCACTAAGGTGCCTGAGTGAGACCCCACCCCTGAGCCAGACAGGTCCCCTGCCTCTCCCGACCCCATCCCACTGGGAGCCCAGCCTGGTTATCACTCCTGGCAATCGTTGGTGCTCAGAGCCCCAGGACCTCACCTCTGCCCCAACAGGAAATATACCTCCACCCCTAAGCTTTAGCTCAGCTCCCTGGAGCGGCAGGGGAGACAGGTGAGGTAATGTGGGATGTTTTGATGGACATGGTATTGGCCCTCCTTACCAGGCCAGGAAGCTCTGCTTCAGGAAGCCAGCACCATTTTCATCTCCGCTGGGGGTAGGATGGAGGGAACCTTGGCCAAGAGGAAACAGATGCCCCCTGGGCCCCTCCCGGGGCCTGTGCATCCTGTCCTTTCCAGCCAGGCCCCGCTGCCCCACCCGTTTTCCCATTACCTGTCCCTGTCATAAAGAGCCCCTCAGCGGTCAAGAGCCAAAGTGAGGTGGATTCTCAGAGTGCCCTGTAAACTTTGGACTGACGGGGCAAAGAGGAATCTGGGAGTTGGGCTGAGTCAGGTCGCGAAGTGAAGGGCTGGCCTGCAGGATGCCGCAAGACTCCTCCTAGCGCCGAAGTTCTGGCTTCCCCGCAACGCATGAAGCGCTGGCGCTGGGCAGTCCCTTCCCCATCCCACAGTCCCTCCCTCCAGGCGCTCCTGATGGGGCAGAGCCCCTGCCTAGCCACCTGCCACCCGCCACTTCTCCAGAAAGTGCCCCTTGCTCCGCCCCACCCCTCCGGACGTCTGCTTCACCACCACCCTCCCGTTAGAGTTCTTTCCCAGTTGACTCCTGTGGCCTGAGGAGCTTGGGGATTGCAGGGACTGGGGACGGGCATATTCATTAGGAAGCGAAGGCGGGTGAAGCTGCAGAGCCCCCACTGCACAGGCCCTTCCAGGACCCAGTGAGAAGCCTGCCCTGCCACGTTGCCATGTGCCCCTGTAAAATTTGTAAAAGATAGCCTCATATTTTTAAAAGAGGGCCTCCCCACAGAAACTGGACGGACTCCTGGGGAGGCCAACTGTCCCGGCTGGTCGGGGACTGGCCCGGTTTTAGCACAGAAAGGCCTTGTACCTGGGAACTCCCCAGGGCTCGGCAAACCCGGACAGCTGACCACTCTGGTTTCAGGCCCCACAAACGTTTGCCCGGCACCTGGATGTGGGGAGGGTGAAAGGGGAACCTCTCTGCCTCACTTCCTGGAAGTGTGCAGGGACAAGGGGTTTGGGGACCCGTTCCTCCAGCCACTTGCCTGGAGTTGTGGCGCTTCTGTTTGTTTCCTTGGCAACAGGGAGAGGAAACCCCCATTTAGGAGTCCAGGGAGGCCCCAGCAACCACACACACACACAGAAACACATGCAGACTCGCAGGCGGCCGCCCACACGCGGCGCCTGCGTCAGCACCCTCCGGCAGCGCTGCCCGCCTCCAGGACGACAGCTCCCACTGCTGTGCGGGAGGGGGATGGGGGGAAGGGGGCGGTGCGGCGCGTCCACATGGCCCCGCCCACGGCCCCGCTGCCCCGCCCCTTCCCACCCCTACCTGCCCTCCCCCACCGCCACCAGGTCGGGCGGGGCCAAAGCTGGGGGATGGAGAGGAGAGAAGGGGATGTCACTGCTGCCTCTCTGTTCCACTGGCTCTGCTCTGGTGTGTATTGTGGCAGGACTGCGTTCTGTAGTGTGCATTGTGACCGTTCTGAGCATGAGACTCACGGGAGGGGGGCGCGGTCGTGGGCCAACTGGTTATCAGGTAACACTGATAACAGCAGGGGGGAGGGGTTGGAATGTTGGGAAGGAGCTACTGGCCTCCAGGATTTTGCTGCTGGGTTGGTCTTCTTGGGGTCTGGGCAGAAGAGAGGTGGGTGTAGCAGGCAGACGTGGAGTTTCGGGCCTGCTTCTGTCACTTGTCAGCTGTGTGACATTGAGAAAGGGGCCCAGCCTCAGTGTCCTCATGTGTACTAGGGGGGTCACAGTGCTCGCTCTGTGCACCTCAGAGAGACTTGAGAGGATTAAGTTAGTGATCTTGACTGTGAAAGGGTCGCCAGGGAGAGACCTGCCAGGCGCCAGCCAGGTGTTATCCAGCCGTTTCCGGCCGGCTGGAGCAGTGAGGGAAGACAACCACTCTGGCTGATGGCCCATCCTAGTAACGTTCATCCTAGTAACTCCTAGTAACCTTCATGCGGGTTGCTTAAGATGGGCTAGCCCCTTCAGATCTGCCCACAGTGATGTCTCTTGTGACAGTGTGACATGTGGTCAGAGTGCTATTTGGGGGGTTCTGGGCAGGCCCGGCTGTGTGACCTTGGGCAGGTCTTTTCTCCTCTGGCCTCAGAAGCCCACTTGTAAAGAGAGGGGCTTCTTTCCCAGAGCCCTGGAGGCCTCCTGCATGGCAGGCAGGGGCCCCCAAACCTCCCTACTAGAGAGACTTTACCTCTGTCATTTAGTACGTTGGGCTTTACGGGTGAGATGAGGGGTTCTCTGGCTTTACAAATGGCTTTTGATCACCCGCTCCTTCTAAGAGCCTTCCCCACTGAGCTAAACTGAGCTAATCGCTCTGAACCTGCATGATTCCTCCTTGCTGAATCTGGGTGGGAAGAAGGCAGTCTACTCCGCTGTGCAACCTCATGCCAACCACTCAACCTCTCGGAGCTTTGGGTTCTTGGCATCTAAAATGCAGACAATCCTACGTACCTCATAAGTAAGGCTGAGGTGAAAATGAAATAGGATCCCCTACAGGCAGCCCCTAGCCCGGTGCCTGGTACATGGCAGCCACCTAAAGGACAGGCAAGTCCTTCCACTTTCAAGGTTATGACCATCACCTGTGCATGGGGCATGAGTGACTCAGCACTTTAACAGTTGTTTTGTCCCGACCCTGTGATCAAAGGATGAACAAGACAGGGACCCTCCCTCAAGAACTAAGTCACAGTAAAGGCATTCCCAAACCATGGCCTTGACTGTCCAAATCACCCCACTCCCTAGACCCGCCTCCAAAAGTCACCCCTTGCCAGCCCTATGGGGGAGTAGAACTGGCTCCCCAATGGCCTAGGACCCATTTGAGGTCTCCCTCCCACCCCACCTGTCCAGGATTACAGCCTGTGGGTACCATCTGGGCATTCAGTCAGGACAGCCTGTGTTAAAATTCCAGTTCTGCTCTCAACCATGGGACCTTAGACAAGTGGTTCTCAACTGGGGGAGATTTGGCCTCCCAGGGGACACTTGGCAATGTCTGAAGACATATTTGATTGTCATGAGGGGCAGAGGTGCTACTGGCATCTAGTGGGTAGAGACCAGGGATGCTGCAAAGCATCCCCCTGTGCACAGACCGTCCCCCCACCAAAGAATTATCTGGTATCAATAGCGCCAGAGTAGAGAGACCCTGCCTTAAAAGAACGCGTTTCCTCGTCGGTCATATGGGGCTAATGCGGGCTAATGCGGTATGTACGTTGTAGAGCTGTTGTGTAGGGTCAACAAGTTAACGCGGATCCCATTTGCCTGATAACAGGGCTAACAGGTCCTCATACCTACTCCCTGCATGAGTCAGGCTGCCTCTGGAATCCCTCCTGGTCTCATCCTTCTGCTAAGCCCGCTCCGTTGGCCTTGCCTCTTGCCAGGCCAGCGCCTCTGCGTCCTTGCTTGTTGGTCTCCATGCCCCCCTTCTCTCCTTCCTGACCCCAGCCTTCTCAAGCAGCCAGAATCTTACCCTCAGACCCCGTCGCATGCAGCCCCAGCTCCTGCCTCTCCATGTCTCCCGGCCTGCCCTTCCCACACTGCCCCGCCTCACCTCTGCTGGCTGCCCAGCCTCTGCCCAGCCTGTGTCCAGACTTCCTCTGGGCCCCAGTCCACCCCAGCACCTCCCACGCCTCCCGCCAAAGTGGCATGAGATAGTGAAGCACATCTTGGATTTGGACCAGGCTGCCTGGTCCAAGTCTGAGCTTGGCCTATTACTTACTGTCTAGTCTTGGGAAAGTCAGCCTCACCTGTAAAACGGGGACATCCGCTCCGACCCATGAGGTAGTTTTGGGGACCAACCTGAGAATGTAGGTGAAAGCATATAGGTCCTGCTTTATATTTTTATTTTCGTAGTGCTTACCACCTTCTAACAAACTGTAATGTTGTCTATTTATTGCCTATCTCCCTCCATTAGAATGTCACCTCCAAGAGGACAGGGATTTTTGTCTGTTTTATTCACTATTGTATGCTAGTGTCTAGAGCAGTGGGTGGCACATAGTAGGTGTTCAATAAATATTTGTTGGATGAGTGAATTCTCTGTCTCTCTATAAGGCACTTCTATAAAGTCCCTCACTCTACCTCTTCTAAGGACCCTCCTTTCAAATGCTTGTAACTTAATCATTGCAGTATCCCCATTTTATAGATAAGGAAACTGAGGCTGAAAGAAATGCAGTAACTTGCCCAGAGTCACTCTCCTGAAAGTGGCAGGGCCAGATGCATTTGTTCATTTCAAAACACTGAGCACCTCCTGTGCGCCAGGCGTTGGGCCAGTTGTTGGGGACACAGATAACCAAGACTTGGCCCCTTCTGTCCCCACAGCACTTTTGGGAGGAAGGGTCCTCAAGGGAGGCCCAGGATGCTGTGGAAACATTGGAGGGCCCCCCTCCAAGGTCACTGGTCTTCAAGACAAGAGCTCCTTCACTGCCCAAACCATCCCTTGGACTCACCCACTATGTTCTGATTATGCTCCAGCTCCCAGGCTTCTGGAACCCATTTAGAATTCATTTGGCAGGTCAGGGTCCTATACTGCCCTTTAGCCACTGTGCTTGGTCCTGCCTTTTCCTGTGTTTTTCCCACCAGTGAGCAACTGCCTTGAGACCAAGCAGAGTAGCCACTCTGGCCAGATGAGGAAACTGAAGCCCAGAGAAGTCAGTAGCAGATGTATTATCTGTCACATAGTAGGTGAGCGGCAGGACTGGGACCTGGGGTCCACCCAGTCCCAACTTGCCACGCTCCCCCCAGCAGGCTCCGTCCTCTGAACTGGCCTCTTCCACTTTCTCCTGCTTCTCTGGGACTGGGGACCTGTACCCTGGCAGGGGGAGAGCAGACGTGGGATCCAGAGTTAGGACTGAGTATTCAGGAGAAAGGCCAGCTTTGAAGCTCAGATTTAGGATTGAGGTCATTTTCGTGGTGGTGAGGCCCGGGACTCTGGAAAGGGCCTAGAGTGAAATTTGGGGTGGGGTTCCTCCCACCTCTCTTCTGCCTCTTTCCCCCAAAGATGAGGAGGTCCGGGATAGGAAGAGTTAAGTGTGGTTTTGCTTCCCCAGCCAAGAGGGGAAGCCAGAAAGGGTGGGGGGGGGGGCTGTGAGTGTGGTGGGGGCTGAGGCAGTGGGACTGCAGGAGCCCTGCCCCTCACATTTCACTGGCTCTCCCACCCCCTCCTCCACTCCTGGTTTGGGAAACAGAAGAGGGAGAAGCAGAACAAGACTGTTTTGTCTGGGGAGCCCAGGGTGGGTGCCACACCCTGGGAGAGAGGTAACTGAGTCCTGGGTCCCTCACATGGGTGCATCCTGGATGCTCTGCACTGCGCAGGACCCTCCTAGAGCTGGGAACCTGAGCATCCCCGCCCTTCCTGAGGCCCCTCCCTAAACACTCAGAGCCCTTGCCTTAAGCCCACTGCAGCCCCTCTCGTCCATCTGAGGCCAGCTCCAGAACCCACAACAGAGGGCCTGACCAACTCTGCTTCCTTTGCATATTACAGAAACCCTGGTTCCTCATCAGAATAAGTTGTGGGTTGCCAGGGGCAGGGCACCCATGGCTTCCAGAGCCTCAGCTCTGCCACCTTTTAGAAAAGATAATGTGGCTGGTGGGGCCAGACCCAGGATTAGGGGACGAGAGTGGAAGACTGACCAAAGGGGTCCTTGGTGAGGACCAAGGATGGAGGCTGTGGAGCCTGGGGTGCGGGCCTGGGGACCTGGGTGATCCTGTTTTGTGCGAGGGCCTGGCCCCTCCCCAGAGCCAGCTGTGAAGTAGACCTGGCTGGGCAGGAATGTAGATAAGTGCAGTGCTGGCCTTTGCATCCAGCAAGGTTGTGGGGGCTTTGCTGTCCCTGTTCCCCACTAACCCCTTTCTGGATGAAACCAGGATGGAAACTCACCACTGGCCATCCAGCCCCCTGCTCTGCTCCCATTTTCAGGCCCCTTTAGGAACCACAAAAATCTAGGACCTGATGTCCTGGCAACGTGATGAGTGCACACACAGCTCTGGTATCTGTTTTAAATTATCCATTAAAATAAGTACAGTCCTGGAAAAAGAAAAAAAATCAGTACAGCCCTGGATTTGGCAGGGTGGGGTAAGCGGTAGGAGGGACTGAAGGGGGAGGGTCCTACACAGCCTCTCTTCCCAATTGCTTGGGTCCAAAGGAAGGTGGTCAGGGGATGGACCTCAGAATCTGGAACTTCGCTGTGTGCCCCCAGGGATTCCTTCCCCACCCCACCCTGGCATTCTGAGATGGCAGCTTTGAATGGGCTGCCCACGTGTGTGTGTGTGGGGGTAGGGGTGACTCACTATTACTATGGGGAGGAAAGGGGGAGCTGGTGGTGGAAGAGTGAGTCACCCCGATGGGCACCAGCCTCAGCCCTCCCCCCCTCCCCTTTCCTGGATCTGTCTGCCTAGCGCCCTCCCTTGCTTTAAATCCACTTTCCCTCTCCCTCCACCCCCACCTTTCGCCCACCCACTCTCACCCCTTGGCTCTGCCCTTTACCCCCAAGGCCTGGGGCAGTGGGGGCAGGCTTGCAGCCGGGAGCGCTGAGCAAGCGGGAACCAAAACGCGAGCTTCAGCGAAGCCCCGGGCAGACTGAGGTGCGAGGGAGAGGGTGGGGCTCCCCTCCGCCCGGGCTGGGCTGTCCTCTGCTCTGCTCGCCACTCCCGCCCCCACCCCATGGGTATGCGACGGCTCCTTTAAGAGCAGTGGCCCCTCCTCCCATTCCCAGGACCTATTAGAGCCTTTGCCCAGACGCCGGTGACTCAGTGTTCGCGGGAGCGCCGCAGCCACTGCAGCCAACCCGGATCCCACGTCAGACAGCGCCGGGCCCAGATCCCCACGCCTGCCAGGAGCAAGCTGAGAGCCTGCCGGCCGGCGCGCTCCGACCCCGACCCCGGCCCCGGCCCCGGCCCGCCTCTGTCCTTCGTCCCGAGCCCCGCGCCCTTCCCGGGATCCCTGCCCCGCGGGCAGCACTGCCACCCTGCCGGCCATGGAGACTCCGTCCCAGCGGCGCGCCACCCGCAGCGGGGCGCAGGCCAGCTCCACCCCGCTGTCGCCTACCCGCATCACCCGGCTGCAGGAGAAGGAGGACCTGCAGGAGCTCAATGACCGCCTGGCCGTCTACATCGACCGCGTGCGCTCGCTGGAGACGGAGAACGCAGGTCTGCGCCTTCGCATCACCGAGTCGGAGGAGGTGGTCAGCCGCGAGGTGTCCGGCATCAAGGCCGCGTACGAGGCCGAGCTCGGTGATGCCCGCAAGACCCTCGACTCGGTGGCCAAGGAGCGCGCCCGCCTGCAGCTGGAGCTGAGCAAAGTGCGCGAGGAGTTCAAGGAGCTTAAAGCGCGGTGAGTGGGACCAGGTGGCCGCACGCCCAGGTGGTGGTGTGTGGGCGGACTGGTCACCCCTGCCCGGCCCCAGGAGGCTGATAACTTTGCCATATAGTCTCCTCCCTCCCCGGAACTGCCCCTAGCGGGTGACTGGCAGTGCCAAGGGAAATCGGCAGGACAGGACAGAGAAGGGAGGGGTCTCTGGGAGATGGGTATCCAAGCGTGAGGGCATCAGGGCCAAGGAGGGGTTGGTGGTAGGCCCGTTCAGTCAGGGGAAGGTTTGCCAGCCATTTGGAGCGGCGGGGAGGGACTTGAGCAAAGCAGAACTGACCCCACCAAGTCTAAGAAGTCTGGGCACCGCAGGACACATTGCAGTGGGTGAAAGGGTCCAGTTAGAACTTTCTTGGCAGGCTTGGCACAGTGCCAGTTTTGCCCAGCCTGGGTCTGAATACATGAGGTCCACTAAGACAAACTCCCAAGTTGGCAGATGTCCACTGGTGCTGGAGAGAGGTCACCAAGTCAGGGTGACAACCCCCACACACACACCGCAGGGGCATGGAGGTGGCCCCGTTGGCCCGGCCCTATCTGGGTTCTTTCTAAGACCTGGGAAACTCTCCTTCACTCGCTGCATTTCTGGGACCTTCCCTGGACTGACAGCACCCCCAAACAGCTCCAGGAGAGTGGATCCCAGCTCAGGCTCCCCCGCAGCTCCCACAGCCCTTGGCCTGCTTGGCCCAGGAATGCAAGGGAGGGAGGCAGAGGCTCCCACTCAGGAAGTTGTGTTGTGCCCAGGTCTGGCTGCCCGGGCGGGCAGCTTCCCCGCCCTCTGCCTGGTGTCTTGGAGGGTTTAGGGCTCTGTCCCTCTCGGTCTCCCCCTCTTGGGGTGAGCCACTTTCATTTTCCCAGCCAGGCCCAACCGCTTTTCCTCTGTCCCATCCTCTCAGTCTGACTTTTTTGGTCTTGGCCTTAATAAACCGGGAATACAGTGACATTTTTGAAATCCAGCCGTTGGAAGCTTTAGGCCACTCCTCCCTCACCCATCCCGGCCCGGCCCCACCCTACCCCACCCTACTTGACTCCACCCTCTTCTAAAAAGACCTTTGGAGCCTGGAAGTTTAGCCCCTCTACAGCCCCCCAGGAATTTGGTTTCCTCCTGTCTGCTGCCCTTTTCGCCATGAAGACCTAACCCAAAGAGAACTAATGGTGCTTGCAGACCCGCGGTTGTGGGGGCCCTATGGTTTGACTTCCCCTTATCTTCTCCAAACTTTTGCTCTTAGCTCTCTAGACACCCCTTCACCAGCCCCCAGCCCAGGGGGCGTGTGGCGGATCCATGTCTTGTAAAGAGTAGTGAGTTGCTAGTTGTGTGGGGAGATGGGCTTTTATTCCTGTTGAAAGGGGTCGCTCCTGTCTTTTTCACTAGTGATGTGGACAATTTAGTTAGTAGGACAGACAGGAGGTAAGCTGGGGGAGTCCCAGAGAGTGTCAGTGTTCGAAACCTGTCCACTCAACCACCTTCGCAGAGCCCGGCGAAGGGCTTTCCTGGCTGATGGGGGAAGCTAAGCCAGCCACAGCAGTCTGTCTCCCCTGCCTTCTGGTGCAGCTGTCCAGGCCTGGGACACCAGGCGGGGGTGTGCGCACGTGGGGTAGGGGCGGGGGTGGCGTGTGTACATGTTATATTTAGCCACCTGCCTCTCTTCTCCCCCACTGATCCTGGCTGGGGAGGCTGGGCTTCCGGCAAAGGGGGGTGGATTTGCACACCTGGATCCTAGGCTGATGGGCGGCGGCAGGGTGGAGACAAAGAGGGCTCAGACTGGGGTGACAGTCACCTTCTATGTTCCCAGTGGGAGGAGCTAGGATTTGTTGCTCCCTTTCGCATCTGCTGTGCTCAGGGTGAGGTGGAGAAGAGTAGAATGAAGAATTTGGAAGAGGAGGAGAGGCCTGTCTTGTCCCAATTTCTCCCATTAAAACCTGGAGAGAAGGTGTTTAATTAGAGCTCCAAGTTCAGGGCAAGGTTTGTGTTGGGATACAGAGCTGTCTGTAAGCTCCTGTGGTCCGGCCTGGGTACCTCGACCACACCCAGGGGTTTGGGATGCCCTCTTATTGAGCTGGATTGTGGGCTCCAAGCAGCACCACTCCCCCCACAAACACACATACGCACATTCTTTCTATCCTGGAGCCGAAGTGTAGGGAGAACTGGGAAGGCCTGCCTGGGGTCCAGGCTTGGAGCAGGGCCCCACCCCAGGCAAGACAGCTGGGTGGGTGACTCAGCCTGCCCCCCTCCCTCCTGCCCTGGTGGCTTTACAAGAGACAGCAGATGTCTCAGAGGGAGGGATGGGGGCTTGAATATCTGCATCCCCGCCCTTCCCCCTGCTCCCCACTCCCCACAGTGATGTCCTGGGATCCTTTCCTGTCTCCTTCCTTGGGACCTCTGTGGTGGTCTGGAGCCAGGACTCCGGACGGGCAGTGTGCACAAGTGTCCTAGAGCTGAGGCCAGAGTTACGGGCTTGGGCTGCAGGACGGTGCCTGGCTCTTCCCGTGCGGAACTGGTGGAGGAAGGGTGAGTCAGAAGTGGGGAGCTCCCAGGCCCACAAAGCAGAAGCACCTCTTCCCACCGGACGAGGCCCCCGTGCTTGACAACTTCCTGGATTGCCCACCTCAGGCAACAGCCTGGTGGGGACAGGCAGTGGGCACAGGCCCAGGTCCATCCACACTCTCTCATCAGGGTATGAACAGAGAGGTGCAGAGACTTGTTCTATGTCACACAGCAAGGGAGTGACAAGTGAAGACTGGAGCCCAGGTCCACGTCTGACTTCCAGTTGAGTGCTCATACCATTAAACCTACCCCTCTCACTTGGGGAACAGGTTGCAGGGTCGGGAGGGTGGAGTGGGGTGGCTGAGGCTCCCTCCTGCTCTGGACCAGTGACGCCTCAGCGCTCTGCCATCGTTCTGCCAGGGCTTGTTAACACTTGGTCAGCGGCTTTTGTACCTGGAAAGACCCAGGATCCCGCCAGGCCATGGATCTGAAAACAGAGCTCTGGGAGGGGAGCCTGGTGATTCCCAGCTTGGGACTTGTCCGCACAATTGTCTGCTTGGGTCTGAAAGAGGCTGTGCCTTTGATGGAGGCCTTTGAGGATACCTGGGCCCCAGTCCTCACCTGAGGGAGCCTCCTGATGTTATCTCTGCCCCCCCGCCCCGCTCCCCCAAGTCCACATTCTGATTCAAAGGGCAAGAAGAAGGTGAGCTAAATCCAGGGCTGAGCAGTACTTCAGGAGCCCAAGAGAAGCAAGAGATAATAATTCCTCCGAGGGCCCCGACAGCCTTCCCGTGATCAGGACCCCTGGGTAGCACTTCCCTGGCCTCCAGGAAGTCTGAGACTCACTCTTGTTTGGGATGTGTCCATTGTCCCCATTCCCAGTCCCACCCCCAGTGATTCAGTAGCTCAGTGTCAGGGCTGAAGCCAGGGACAGCTGAGAGAACAACTGGTAGAGACGACTTCACCTACCAACAGTGCCCTCTTCTGTCCTCCGCCTCACCCCCTCCTCCCCCAGCCCCTTGCCACCTCCAGCAGCTGCAGCAGCCAAGACCAGGTCTAGCTCAGAGGCCCAGACACCAGCGTAGCTCATCTGATTCCTACCTGCCTGGGCCCCAGTATACTGATGGGGACACAGGCCAAGCTCTAATACCTTGGAGCTATCCATAGAGAGGCTAGGGGAGGTTTTAGGGTCTCACCCCTTAATGAGGGTGGTCACCAACAAAATGACAGGTAGTGTGAGGCAGTGGAAACAGCCCTGGCCCTGGGTGGCCTTCATTCTAGGCTCGGCCCTGCCACTAAATTGCTGTGTGACCTTGAGCAAATCACCTCCCCTCTCTGGGTTTCCTTAGCAATAAAAGGAAGGGGATAGAGCAGGTCTCCAGAGATCCCTCAGCTTCCAAAGTAGTACCGTGGCCCCCAAAGTGAACAAACAGTCCTCTAACATGCCAGGCTATAAATATTAAAATCAAAAGTAATGCATGTGAATATAATTAACAGCCAATGCTATTGTCAATAGAAATATTTCCCACAAGCTATGGGATTAAAAGTACTAAGGCTCTCTCTGTCTCTAAGAAAGTTTATTAGAAATGGTTAGTTATGCTATTACACTCTTGGCTTAGACTTTGCTTTTATTGCTTGTAGCAAAGGACAGTTCAGGGCAGTGCGAAGGGCTGTTTCACGAAGGAGAAAGAATGTCCCATTGACCTGTCTTGGGAAGGGAGGGAGGCCCTGGGAAAGGCAGGGCTGTTAGCTTACCGCCGGCCAGAATTAGACAGCATGTTTCTGGAGTCGGACGAGGGGCGGCATGACCTTGAGCTGCCCACCTCCAGCCCTCGCTGCACCCATGCTGTGGCTGGGCTGTGTGAGGAGGTCTCGGCCCTTACCAATCCCTCAAGGAGGACAGTTTGGGAAGGAGGCGGGCCTGGGGGCCTCCCCGTCCCTTTGTGGGAGAGGAAGCCCAAATCCTGCCTGTGGAAGCCAGGAATACTTCTGGCTGGGATCCCAGGCCCAGCCCAGGGGCTGAGTCACGGTATAGGGCAGAGTGGGGAGCGAACAGGAGACCCGGAGCTTGTTCCGTCCAAGAAAATGAAAGGGTGGCCTTTTCTTGAAACTAGGGTGGGTGTTCTTGCTGAAGGGATGAGGGTGTAAGTCAGACGGGGGACACATGGAGGGGGGCCAGGACATACGAGTCCCTTTGGGGCTGGCTTAGGGGAACTGGAGACCCTTGGTTTCGAGGGGCCTGGTTCTGGGCAGTGGAGAGGAGGCAGCTCAGGATTGCCGAGGCCCCCTCCCCTCCCCCCCTTCCCCCTTTCTCTGACACGCTAAGCTGCCACCCTCTGCCGGTTGGGGAGAGAGCTGCAGCTTCCTAGGCTGGAGCTGGAAGGAGCTGGAATGCAGTGAGACCAGAACTCCTACATCCGCCCTCCCCCACCTCCGTCCTTGATCTTGGGGTGCAGGCCATCCCCTCCCACTGCAGTCAGCGTTCATAACCAGGAGCCACCAGATGGAGGGTTAATATGTCCTGAGAAGGGACTGCCGAGTCGCCTTCTTGTGGGCGTCCCCTAAGTGTCCCTCCCTTTGGCCAGTGGGCCCCCCAAGGGGCGGCCATCCCGCCCCACTCCATGGCCCCACTTTTGGTCTGTCCCCAGGCCTCACCCCTGCATTTTTGTGACAACACAGGAGTGCTTTCTGGAGAGAAGGGCCAGGAAGAAGGAAAGTGGTGTTTGGCAGGGGACCCTGAGGGAGCGGGTGGTCAGGACGCCAGCCGCCTGTTGCCCATAACCCTGGTGCCTTGGCCGGTGGCTGCAGGCTGCTCCCACCTCTGTACCCTGCCACATTGGTATCCCCAGCAGCTGTGCCTCAGGCCGGGCCCCCTGCCAGGCCCCGCGTTTGCACTTGTCACCAGACCCCTGTCCCCCTTCTCAGCACCCGTACCCCCATTCCAACCCTCCCTGTGCTTGGATTAAGACCCAGTTTTGTCTGAGGAGAGGACAGCTGAGAGCCTGGTGGCTCTGAAAGGGGATCAGATGGGCCTCAGGCCCCGACCATGTGTGGTGGCTGTCACACCCAAGAGAGGCGTGTGGAAGCAGGGCCATGGCTGCTGTGGGTGCATGTGCCCGAGTGCGGAGGTCGGCAGTGGGGGGGATCCGTGGGGGGGCTACCATATACTTTCTGGGTGTAAGACATTCGGACCCTCACAGGGTGGAGTTCAGGGGGGGCTCGAGGTCCTAGAACACCTGCCCTCACTTCCTCTTTTTAAGAACTTTCCAGGGAGGGAAGGTGCCTTGAATACCAGAGCGGAGCGGGGAAGCCAGATGTCCCAGGCTTCCCACATCCGGCCCTGACCTGAAAGTGAGGGCAGACCCACAGACCAGCCAAGAAACCAAGCCGTGGTTCCTTTTGGGGATGGGGGACGTCAGACCTCATGGCTTTGTTGTGGGAGTGTGTTTGAGGCTGGCTTCTCTGGGCCTCTGTGACACTCTCACTGGGGTGTCTCAGTCAGCAAGGCAGAGGTCGCCGCCACGTGTCCCAGCCTCTCTTCCTGGGTGTCTCCGCGCCACCCTCTTCGCCCTGTCCGTGTTCTGTCCTGTGTGCTGTGAGTGTCCGGAGGTGACTGGGTGGGCAGGTTTTTCATGTCAGAGCCTGCCCTTCTCCAGGCCTCGGTTTCCCCATCTATAAATGTGCAGGACTTGGCCCAGGAGGAGGTCCCTCTAGAGGCCTTGAGCATATGAACCTCCTGGTGTCAGGGCATCAGGGGACAGACAGAAAAAGCCCCAGAGACACAATGTAACTGCAAACAATAAGCCAGTAGATAAAACAACACTTGACTGCTTGGGGAAGGGGAGCCAGGGGGCTGGCTGAGGGGGTATTTGGATAAATGGAGGGAGGGTGGGAGGGGCGGAGGGAAGGGAGATATATTCCAAGGGAGCAGTGGCTGGACCCTGCAGGAGGCTTGGGGTGGCCACAGGAGCTGCCCCATCACCAGGCAGGAAGTCAGCCTGGCCAGAGGTCTAGAGGCTGGGGATAGGGGAGAGCTGTCCCTAAGCCAGCGACCCACCGAGCCAGCCCAGCCACAGGGGGCGCCCTTTCCTGTGAGGCAGGGATGCAGGGCTCAGACCTGTGCTCTCCTGCCCCCTGGGGACCACCTCTTGCCCAGGGTCTGCGAGCAGCCATGGGGAACTCCGTTGGTCTGGTGGTCGGTGAGGCCGAGGGCCAGAGGTGTGGCCTGCAAGGGAACTGGGATGGGTCTGAGGGAGCCCCCTTGGCCATTTTCCCCTCCACTTCTTATTTTAGCCCCTTTATCTCTGCTCCCCTGTCTCTTCCTCAGCCCAGGCAGGAAATGGGGGCCCTCCCTGGGGCCTAGCAAGTTGCTCCCAGCCACTGGGCCCAAACAAGCCTGCTGAGGCTCTGGCTTCCATATCTGGCATCGAGCTGGGCTGAGGAGTGTGACTCAGCGGGCGGGCCAGTGCCTGGCCCGGTGCCCATCCAGCCCCTTTGCTGCGCTGGGCGCCTTTCTTCCCCAAAAGCAGCCCCCAGAGTGCTGGCCTGCAGAGGCCTGGAGCCGGGCTTCCCCGTCCCGCCAGCCTCAGCCCCGCAGGCCCCCGGCTCCCCTGTCTACCCTATTCTTGTCCTCACAGCTGCCTTGCCCTCCGCCCCCCCCCCCCCACTGTCTTCCCTCCTTCAGAGATCAGATCTGCCAGCTGTGGGAAGAGTTAGCAACAGGATGCCCAGCCCTTCTTGTCTCATGGGGTGGTAGGGATGGGCCAGTCCTGTGCTTGAGGAACCTGCAGACGACAGGGAAAGAGTGGCCCCCTCCCCACCCCCCCACCGGCATGGCACGGGGCCTGGGGCAGGACGTGGGCAAAGCCAGCGTCTCCCCTGTGGACACTAGAGGATTTCCCGACCCCTGCCCGGCTATTGTCGGCCTGGGGATGACTCACCTGTGGGGCCCGTTTCCCACCCTGCCCAGCTCCCCTCGCCTGCCCCACCCAGTCAGCACGTGCCCAGCTCTCCCACCGCCAACCCCCAGAGGACTCCACCCTGGCCGGTGTGTGTGGGGTCCTGGCTGGGTCTGAAGACCCCAGCTAGGGAGGGGCTGGGCGGGCGAGCCCGAGGAGGATGTAGGGGAGCCATCTCGGGGAGTGCGTGTGGCTCGCTGGCCACAGAGCGCCCGAGGTCTGAGTCATAAGCCATGAATGATAGTGGCTTCTTCCCCCACAGACGGGAGCTCCCCACATCTGGCCAAGAAAACCGCAGAGGCTGTTCTCGCTCCTCTGTGCTCATCGTCTCCCTGTGTGTGAGCCTGTGTCTCAGCCCTGGAACGGCCCCCAGGCGGGAGAGCAAAGCAGCCCCCTTAATTTCTTCGGAGACCATTATAGTGTGACAGGTGCTGAAGCAGCACTTGGTCCCAGTGGGGTCCCGACTTGCTGCCGGACACAGCTCTCCCTGCCTCATTTTCCCCAACCACATAGCAATAGCCTCTGTCTTGTAGGGAGGCTGTGAAGACCACGTTAACAGTGTAAGGTTTAGGGCAGCACCTGGTACCTGTATATGTGTTCACCGTTTTATTATTATTAATGATCATTATTATTACCACCACCCAACCTTTGGGAGCAGTAGGAAGGGAAGAGATTAGACAGTCCTGTACCCGTTCGACTGTAAGCTCCCGGAGGGCAGGGAGCGTGCACCTCTGTTCCCCGCGCTCGCTCGCTGTCAGCCTGGCACAGCCACGGAAGGGGTGTGTCCAAGCAGGACTCCCGGAGTTCCCCTTCTGGTGTCTGGGGAGGCAGGACTGGGGAAGAGACGCCCTTGGGCTGCCTCCTGAAAGCCTCGCTTTTCCTGCTTCTCCCAGCTCAGGCTGGCTCTGCCTCTCTCTAGACCTGTGGCTCAGGAAGCAGTGAAGTGGGGGGGGAGGAGTCCTGGTCAGCAGCCAGAATTGACCATGCCCCTGTCCCTGTCATGCCTGACACGGGGCCCTTTACCTTTCTCCTCCGTGCCTCAGTGTCCTCATCTGAGGAAGGAGGGGGTGGCGCTGAACCCTCTCCAAGCTGCTTCCAGTTCTCTAAATTCTGGGAGCCCCCCCGTAGGCCGGCTGCGGTGGTTAGCCTGCAGGGCGGAGGGGCTGCCTCTGGGAGCCCTTGCCGGCTGGGAATCGACCCAAGGAGCTCGGGTCCATGCCTGCCGCATCGCTTCCCTTTACCAGAGGTTTTTCTTCTTTCTCCTCCTCCCCCTGCAGCTGCCTCAGCTTCGGAAAAGTTCTGAAGTCATGGAAAGTTGGGGCTGTGCTCCCAGCCAGGCGCGGGCCGGATGGCAGCCAAAACCTGAGCTGGGTTTTGACTTTATTTTTAGCTTTTCTGGCTGAGCCGGAGGAGGGGAAACGTCCTCCAGTTCTGGAAGGGCCTCTTTTTTACAGGAGACAGACCCTGTTGCATTAAACAGCTTGTTCTGAGGTGTGGCCAGAGGCCTGGACAGGAACAGGCATGCCAGCTGGGGCAGCCTGTCTGACGTCACTCTGTCCCCTCCCAGTGGAGACCGGCCGAAGGGGAGGTGGCTCCTGTCTGAAGCCTCCTCAGGTGGCAGAGCACGGCCTCAGTCTTGGCCTGGCCTGAGCGTCCAAGTCTGTCCTCCCGCCTGCTCCACAGTGAATCGTTAGGTCTCCTGGAGCTTAGCAGTCCTGCGGCAGCAGAAGCATGTTGGCAGCGCCACTTTTCTCCTTTCCAGGATAGAATTTTTCCCCTGCCCACGTTTGGTTTTCCTTTCCCCCCCATCTGCTGTGGTGGGCTTGCACTGAAGGACTGATGTGTTACAGATGGCAGCTGGGACCAGGCCCCACGGCTCTCCCCCCACCCTCTGGGTCTCCCGCTTTCCCTCACCAGACACTGGCGAAGGGATCGTCACATCTGGAGAGTTCTTAGGTTCTTCAGAGGTTTTTAAGAAAATAGGCCCCCTCTGTTTCTCCAGTTCACTATTCAGCAAAAATAATCAGGGGCCCAGAAACGGGGGGGAGTGGCAGAGGCAGCCCCAGTTCGCTGGGTTCTAGCTAAGGCTTTACCCTGTTTGAGGGGTGAGGAGGTTCAAGGCTGGGGTGCAGGTGGGCCAGGAGGTGTGGGGGCTGTATCTGCAGCCAGATGCTGAGGCTTGTGGTGGACGGGTGGGGCTCGGCATTCTCTGGGCTCTGATGAAGTCCAGATGGGGGATGGGGGAGGCTGGAAGCCCTGTGCCCCACCCAGAATAGGAGACCCAGACTGTATCTGAGAAAGGGAAGGCTCCATGCCACGCCTGGTTACCCTCATCCCAGGTCTCTCTGACCTCTCACCAGACTCTCCCGCCCCACAGTCCCGAGAGTGTAAAAGGGACTAGGAGAGGTGACTGACACCTTTGGGGCTCAAACTGAGAAGCGGTAGGGACACATAGACCCCAGGGCTGGGAACCTGGCTGTCTGGATCTCTGCTGGGACGGAGGCTTGGCTGAATAAAAAGCGGGTGGAGTCTGGGAGGAGAAGGTTCAGGCCCTGTGTGGGAAGGGGCAGGAGACAAAGGTGGCCCTGTCTCTTTGGGAAGGAATGGGAGGGGAGAGGGAAAAGCATTCATCACACGGGACCAAGCTTTGCCCTTGGCCCCAGGCACGTTCCTGAGCACTGAGTCATGGGAAGGGTGGAGAAGCAGGAAAGGGGTTTGGGGGACCTTGGGGAAAGTGGGAGTCCAGCCCCAGAGGCTGGCAGATGCAGACAAATCCAAACCCAGGACGCCCTCTGCTGGCAGTTGGAGGCACAGCAGAGCTGACCGGCCTCTCCCTGGGGAACCTGGCTCTCTACGGACACAGACTCCTCCCCTTCAACCCGCTCTTCCCTTGCTTCTTTAGCAATACAAAGAAGGAGGGAGACCTGCTGGCTGCCCAGGCCCGGCTCAAGGACCTGGAGGCTTTGCTCAACTCCAAGGAGGCCGCACTGAGCACCGCCCTCAGCGAGAAGCGCACACTGGAGAATGAGCTTCATGACCTGCGGGGCCAAGTGGCCAAGGTGAGGCCACCTCCCCAGGCCCCGCCGGGACCCCGCCTGACACCCAGCACCACCACCACACACATGCATACTCACTCTGCTTCCCCAGTTACTCTTAGGAGGTGCCTTGTCTGACCTGTCCCCGGGTCTCAGAGCCATTCACCGGCCCTCGCATCACTGCACCCCTCCAGACCACACTCTTTCTGCCTAGCACACTGAAGTTAAAATAATCCACAAGCCATTTCCATTTAACTGCAATGATTTGTGCCTGGCCCTGGATGCCTCCCGGGCCACCCTCATAGAGAGCGGTGACCTCGCTGGGGGCAGGAGAGGAGCGTGGGCCATCCACAGAGACCCGCCGGGAGCTGGCGGTACATCACAGGCGGGACACACTTTCTTAATGCTTGGCGTGTGTATGGTGGTCTTTACTTTCAAAACACTCTGCTGTCTATTCTATCCTCTAACCTCTCATGTCCCAAGCTGGGGACCAGAATCAAAGCTGCTGGCTTGTTCCCAGTTTCACAGCCTTCTGTGCACAGAGCCGGGCCAGCACTAGTCAACTGCCCAGCTTCCGTCCTGGGCTCTCTGCCCTCCCAGGCTCTGCCACCACAATACGCCATGGACAGACCGTTAGATGCCAGCGGGTTGACTACAGAACCAAGCCTGGGCCGTTCTCTTCCGAGTCCTTGCCTCTGGTTCCACCCTGCCCCCAGCCCTTCCCAGCAGTACTGGCCAGCCTGTGCTTTCTAGATGAAGATCTAAGAAGGGGCCCCCCCGTGCTCAAACTCCAAAGGGTCTTTTCAGGGCACATAAGGGCGCACCTCTTCATGATCCAGCCCGACCACATCCTTCAGGCGTCAGCGGGACTGCCCCTCCTGAAGACCCCAAAGGGCACGTGTCCCTTCAGACCTCCGTGCCTTTGCCCCTGTTCTCTTCTGCCCTGCAGTCACGGCATTGTCCCTCCCCAGGTCCCACTCACCTGTCCTTCAGGTCTCAGCCTCTTGGAGCCCTTCCCAAACCCTCCTCTACTGTCCCAGGCACACTTTGGTTCTGGACTTCGGACATACCTCCTTTATGGCAACTGCTGTGGTATGCCAGAGAGAGCAGATGCTATCTCCCCTCTGAGCGCAGTACCTCCCGGAGTGGCTGCTGCGAGTGAGGACACAGCACTACCTCTGTGGGCATCCAAGGCTCTCTCTCCTCTGTCACACATAGAAAGGGATGCACTGGGGGCAGCCCACTTCTCGGCCTCCTTCCAGCTCTGATGTCCTCTGACCCCTCTGCCCGACCTCTGTCCCCTCCTCTCAGCTTGAAGCAGCCCTGGGTGAGGCCAAGAAGCAGCTTCAGGACGAGATGCTGCGGCGGGTCGATGCTGAGAACAGGCTGCAGACTCTGAAGGAGGAACTGGACTTCCAGAAGAACATCTACAGCGAGGTGGGTCCTGCAGGCCCCACGTTCGGGGCTGGGGGCTCAGTATGTGCAGGGCTCGTGCCAGTGGGTGAGTGTGGGGGCAGCTAGCACCCAGCTCCCCGGTCACAGTGGGGCAGACTGGGTGGGGGGCTTGGCCACCTGGGTCCTAGCCTCCGAGCCTACTTCTGACTTTGGTTCCAGGAGCTGCGTGAGACCAAGCGCCGCCATGAGACCCGGCTGGTGGAGATTGATAACGGGAAGCAGCGTGAGTTTGAGAGCCGGCTGTCGGACGCCCTGCAGGAGCTGCGGGCCCAGCATGAAGAGCAGGTGGACCAGTACAAGAAGGAGCTGGAGAAGACCTACTCTGCCAAGGTGCCGCCCCGCCCACCGGGGCTGGGGGGGGGGGGCAGGGTGCCCAGGCCTCTGCAGCCCTAACCCAGTGCCCTGCCCTCCAGCTGGATAACGCCAGGCAGTCGGCTGAGAGGAACAGCAACCTGGTGGGGGCAGCCCACGAGGAGCTGCAGCAGTCCCGCATTCGCATCGACAGCCTGTCGGCCCAGCTCAGCCAGCTGCAGAAGCAGGTGCCGCCCCGCCTCACCCCTTCCCCAGTGGGCCAATAGTCTGGGCAGGATGTAGGCAGGGAGGGGAGAGGGACAGAGGGGAGGGGAGAGGGACAGAACGCAGCCCCCTCGGCAGACGGAGAAAGGGCCTAGGATTTGCACTCAGGTGACCTGTTTGCTGTTCCTCCTCTTATCTCACCTGTGTGACCTTCACTGCTCAGAGCCTCGGTTTCCCATTTCAATATGGAGATCATTGTTGTCCTCCCAAACTCATAGTCCCCCCACCAGACTCAGTGCGAGGCATAAAAAGCATCATTAGTCTGGCTGGCTGTGCCATTTGTGACAGGAAGAAATAGATTCTAGCCTCAGAACAAGACATTTCTGTTAGATTTTGGGGAGGCTTCCAGTCGCCAGCCCAGGCCACGTTAGAGCCAGTGATAGGCCCTTATGTGGCCCTGGAGATCCTGGGGACAGGCGGTGGCTGGGTGTCCCCCCTCCCTCTGCATACTCGGGGCCCTTGGGAGCTCACCAGCGCCCCCCTGTCCGCCGCACCCAGCTGACAGCCAAGGAGGCGAAGCTGCGGGACCTGGAGGATTCGCTGTCCAGGGAGCGGGACACCAGCCGGCGGCTGCTGGCTGAGAAGGAGCGGGAGATGGCGGACATGCGGGCAAGGATGCAGCAGCAGCTGGACGAGTACCAGGAGCTGCTGGACATCAAGCTGGCGCTGGACATGGAGATCCACGCCTACCGCAAGCTGCTGGAGGGCGAGGAGGAGAGGTGGGTTGCGGAGGCCTCGGGTGCTCCCAGCCGCCTGTGGCCCGCCCGCCGCTGTGGCCCTGACGAGCCCCCCACTTTGTCTCCTGCCCCCAGGCTCCGCCTGTCCCCCAGCCCCACCTCGCAGCGCAGCCGTGGCCGTGCCTCCTCCCACTCATCCCAGACGCAGGGTGGGAGCAGCGTCACCAAGAAGCGCAAGCTGGAGACCGAGAGCCGCAGCAGCTTCTCGCAGCACGCGCGCACCAGCGGGCGTGTGGCGGTGGAGGAGGTGGACGAGGATGGCAAGTTCGTGCGCCTGCGCAATAAGTCCAACGAGGTAGGTGGTGCGCCCGCCGGGTGGGAGGGCCTGGCAGCTGCGAGTGGGGAACCCCGTGGGAGGGGGGAGCCTTGCTGACAGGCTGACCCGGGTGAGCGTGCGTACCTCCCACACACTGCAGCCCTGAAGTTATTTCATACCTCGAGTACCAACCAGTCTCCACGGCTGTGAAATGGGGGTGAACAGTAGTCCCCAACTCCTTGTGGGGGAGTGTACCCCGCACAGCAGGGGTGTCACAGGATGCGGCTGGGGGGCAAGGGCAGTGCAGGGCTGGGGGCAGTGCCTCCGACTGTGCCTGCCTGCACCCTTGAGCCAGAGGAAGCCCGGGGCCGGGACCAGCATCCCCCACCTTCCCCTTCTGTCCCCTCCCGGCAGGACCAGGCCATGGGCAACTGGCAGATCAAGCGCCAGAACGGAGATGAGCCCTTGCTGACCTACCGTTTCCCACCAAAGTTCACCCTAAAGGCTGGCCAGGTGGTGACGGTAAGTGGTGGGCTGTTTGGACTCGGGGTGGCCTGAGGTGGGGCGGGGTGGCCTGACGATGGTGCGCTGGACTGAACGCCCTTCTGGATCCCTCCGTCCCCAGATCTGGGCTGCAGGAGCTGGGGCCACTCACAGCCCCCCCACCGACTTGGTGTGGAAGGCGCAGAACACCTGGGGCTGCGGGAACAGCCTGCGCACGGCGCTCATCAGCTCCAGTGGGGAGGTGAGTATGCTGCGGCCGGCCTATCGTGGGCACTGGGCGAGGCCACCCCTGGTGACCACAGCCCCTCACCCAGGGACACCAATTCAGGGCTACTTTCTCCCAGCTCTGTGGTGCAGGCCCTGGGCCCCAAACTCTCCCCCCAGTGGGCAAACCAGAAGATGCACCCCCAGCTGCCTGAGGGTGGGGGTTAGACAGGGGGATTGTTCCAGGCGGGACCGCAGTCATACCCACCCCATTTGGCGGTGTCCCTCTGGCTCCAGCAGCACAGAGGACAAGTAAGTGCAGGATGGACTAGGGGCAGGCCACAGGCCAGGCCTAGCGGTCCCTGTGAGTGGATACACTGCACGCCCCCCGGCCCACCCCTGACCCTTGGGCCTGGTCCTCGTCCCCGGCAGGAGGTGGCCATGCGCAAGCTGGTGCGCTCAGTGACTGTGGTCGACGATGACGACGAGGATGAGGATGGCGATGACCTGATCCATCACCACCACGTGAGTGGCAGCCGCCGCTGAGGCCGAGCCCACACTGGGCTCCCAGCCAGGCCAGGGGGCAGCCTCTCCCCGGCCTCCCCATGCCAAAAGTATTTTCATTAAAGAATGTTTTGGAACTTCACTTGCTGCCCTGGCTTTTCTTCTCTCTCCTCCCCATACCTTGAACAGGGAACCCAGGTGTCTGGGTGCCCTACTCTGGTAAGGACGGGAGTGGGAACTCCCTGATGCCATAGATGATTCTGTGGGAGCAGTGGACAAGGGTCTGGATCAGTCTCGGGACTGGGACGGGAGGACAGACGTGGGGCGCACAGCCCTGCCTCTCTCCCCCCATTTCTGTTGCATGCGTTGCCGTTCTTGGTCCTCCCAATTCCTGTGGCATGCCTGTCCTCTCTTCCCCCATTCTTGCAAGAACTTTCTCTGTCCGTCCCCACCTCCCCAGTTGATTTGGCACACCTGCGGCCCTCCAAGCTTGCTCGTTCTCCTTCCGCTCTTAAGCTTAGAATAGCTGGGCAGAATCAAAGCCACCATCTCAGTTCCCTTCCCCACGTCTTCCTGGCCCTTCTCCCTTTCACGTCCTCCTGTCCCATCCTCCCAGCCCAGCCTCCCAAACCCTGCCGCCCTCCCTCGGGTCCCTTGAGCACAGAGCCCCACCTTCCTGTCTGGTGGAGGCTGCCGGAGCCCTGTGTGAGGCCTGGGCGGTCAGTCTCGCCTTAGCCGTGTCTCCCTCCTCAGGGCTCCCACTGCAGCGGCTCGGGGGACCCGGCCGAGTACAACCTGCGCTCACGCACTGTACTGTGCGGGACGTGCGGGCAGCCCGCCGACAAGGCGTCTGCCAGCAGCTCAGGAGCCCAGGTGGGCGGATCCATCTCCTCTGGCTCTTCTGCCTCCAGTGTCACAGTCACTCGCAGCTACCGCAGTGTGGGGGGCAGTGGGGGTGGCAGCTTCGGGGACAACCTGGTCACCCGCTCCTACCTCCTGGGCAACTCCAGTCCCCGAAACCAGGTGAGTTGTCCCTTTGCCTCCACACCACACTCTGGTCCTTGAGGGTTAGGACACGGTGGCCCGGTGAGGGGGACGGCCTTCTCTTCCGCACCCCGGTGGAGTGGGAGCCTCCCCCATGCAGCCCGAGATCCCAGACAGTCCACTCCTGCGTCTTGCCCCTCCTGTCTGAGCCCCAGACAGGAGGGCAGGCAGGGGCAGGGCTGAGGGTTGGGGGTGAGGGTAGAGGGCCAGGCACTGCAGCTCACACCTCCCTCTCCTCTCTTCTCTCTTAGAGCCCCCAGAACTGCAGCATCATGTAATCTGGGACCTGCCAGGCAGAGGTGGGGGTGGAGGCCCCCTGCTTCCTCCTCACCTCTTGCCCACCCCCTCCCTGCTCGTCATGGGATGGGGGTTGAAGTCAAAGAAAAATACCCCTTTGGTTTTTTTTCTTCTGTTTTTTTTTTTCTAAGAGAGGTTATTTTCTACAGTGATTTTATACTGAAGGAAAAACACAAGCAAAAAAAAAAAAAGCATCTATCTCAAGGCACTCTTCCTTTACCTGCTTCCGTGAAACTCCATATCTGCCTTAAAAACCAAAGAGGGCTTCTTCCAGGAGCCAAGGGACAGGGGTGCTTTTGCAGAGCCGAGTTTCTGCTTTTCTGCCCTGCCTGCTGCCTTCCTCCCACCCCCGCCCCCCGGGACCCCAAGAACATGGTGCCTGAGAGGCAGGTGTGGAGTCTTTTTAAGCCAGCCTCCAAGGGAGAAGGGCTGAGCCAGGTCCCTGGGCCGCCCCATCGGTCCAGCGCTCGTGGCTGAGGCCCTTCTGCCTGCCTTTCCTTCCCCCCAGTCTCACCCCTGCCCCAGCCCCGGGGGGCTTGATTCTCCCAGATACCAGCTGTGCTTGCTTTTTCTGTATTTTATATAGACAAGAGATGGGGATGAGGTGGGGGTGAATGGAGCGGGGAGAAACGTGAGTTTGAGCCTGCTTTCACCCAGCTTTAGAGCCAGATGAGTTCTGCCCAGTCACTGGAGGTCGAGGTCAAGTGGGTGCAGGAAAGGAGGGACAAGGAGACTTACTGGAAGGGGTGGGAGCCTGCGGGGCCACACCCCTGAGAGGAAGGTGAGCAGTGGTGGAGGGTGAGTGGCAGTGGTTTTTGGCAAACACTAAGGATCCCCTTGCCTCCACATTCCCCATCTGCACCCTTTATCTTCGCCCCGAAAAAATACACTAGTTGTTTTTACCCCTGGCTGCTGTGGTGTCTTTGTTGGTGGGCGTCACCGTGTGTTCTGAGGGACAGACATACAAGTTTGCGGTCACCCACGTGCGGATGCTTGCTGCTGCCCAGCCTCACCCCTGCTCTAGGGGGACAAGATGCAGCTTTCTGAGCACCTCTGGGTACATATCTGTGGTGACTGGTGGGAAGAGGCTGTGACGGAAGCAATGTCCACCCATGTGGGGGCTCTCCCTGTGGAATCCCTCAAAGGTGGAGCCCGTAGGAGGCCCTTTCCTTCCTAACTTCCTCCCACCAGCACACGCTGGATCCTGAGCTCAGCACGAGTACGCTATGGACCCAGTCTGAGCATGGTGCCATCTGGGGGAGTAGAAACTAGTTGAGGGCCATGGGGAAGGAGTGGGGCTGACTGCAAACAAGTAGACGATGTCCCTCTGTGCCACTCTGCTCAGCTAGGGGGTAGGAGATGAACAAGACAACATGATGGGTGTCCTCAGGGAACTTACAGTCCGGAAAACGTGGACTGCTGTAGACCAGGGTGTGTCAGGCGGAGCAGGAGCCTGGCGTGGGGTGGGCGTTATAATCTTGGGGAAATGAGCCCGGACTGAAGGAAAGGGCCCCAGACGGGGGAAAAGCTGCGGTGCCAACCTTTCTGTGGCCCTTTATAGATTGTAAAGCTTCTGCACTGTCCCTTTGCCCTTCGTACTGTCCTGTCCCCTTTGCCCCTGGAACTGGGGCTCAGTTAACTTGCCCAAGGCCACACAGCTAGTAGGTGGCAGAGATCCCACGGGTTCTGGCTGCAGACTCGTGCTCCAGTGACGTCATACTCCCCCTCTGAACAAAAAGTCGTGATGATAAAATAGTTTACAGTCCCTGGGGCAGAGGAGTTGAGCCAGCAGTCACGTCAGTGAGAAAAAGCATGCCTGAGATTATGGGAAAGCAGATTGGAAAAAGCAAAATGAATGAGAGGAGAAGAACCTCTGAAGTCATGCTGGAAACACCTGACCCCCCACGGGCTGGGAAAGGGGTCCCTGCCTGAGGTGGGCAGCATTAAAGAAGGAAACGCTCTCCCAGCCCTGGGCGCATCAGCAAAGGGAGAGAGTTCCACCTGAGGGCATCTACATGCACTTCCCGGTCCGGGCACCTGGGGGCGCCAGAGCCTCACCCACGGCCCGCCAGGCGTCCGCGCATCCCGGGCACCGCGGTGCGGACCCCGGGCTGGGGAGCACCCGGACCGCGGGAGAGGTCCCGGCTCTTGAGGAGGGCGGAAGGACTAAGCAAGTCCGCAGAAACTGCTGCGAGCTGGTCACGTGGCGCAGCTGGGGCGTCTGCACACGTGGTCACCTCACAGGACACTCACACGCAACTCAGCACTCAGCAGACTACATGTGATTATTTAAAAAAATTTTTTTTGGAGGGTGGGGGTTAGAATACAACACATACTCTGTAGTAAGATTGAGAAAAAAGTCATCCCTTTTCAATCGCCCAGAGGCAACCACTGATGGCTTTCCTTCCAGGCATTTTTTCCCTGAGATCTCACTGTGGCTGAAATTTGGATTCTCAGTTAACATGCCTCAGGACTTTCCAGTGTTATTTCAAAGTTTATAAATATGGCTTTAAAAATAACTCTTTTTTTTTCTCTTTCGTGTAAGGAATACTTTGCTATTACAGAGAGGGTAGAAAAGGGCAAGAAAAAATAATAGCCATCTGTACTTCCACTACTCAGCCATAACCTCCCTCCTTTCAGTAGGAGGCTTCGAGAATTTTTTTATTTTTTTCAATTTTCAAATGTATGCATACATTTACAATTTTCTCCTGGGTGTTACAAATAACTTCCTGGAATGTACATGTTTGCATGTATCTCTGGGAATTTCTGTGAAATACATTCCAAGAAGGGGACTGGCTGAGTCAAAGGTATACACTGATAAAGGCCATTAATAATATTGCTGAGAATCATCCAAGTGACAAGTGGACTCTTGTCACTGTCACGGCAGCAGGGCTCACTTCCCTCCATACTCCTCCCAATACAAGTTTTGTCAGTTTTAATCTTTGCCAATTTGATAGGAAAACAATGATCTTTCATGATCGTTTCAAATTACATTTCTCTGAAGAGAAGTTGACTTTTTCCCCCCATTAATGGGTTTTGCTTATTTGCATTTATTCTAGTGTAACATGTTTCTATTCCTTTTGCTCATTTTTTAATTGGCAAGATTATCTTCATGTGGGTTCTTAAGATCATGTTTTGCCAATATTCCATAAAGGATGTTTATGATAGAAACGTACTTTTTCATGGCTGAATGTTTATACAACACCCCGTTTAACCAATCCCCTTGGGACAGTTCACTGACTCTCAGTTTTATGTAAATAACACTGCAGTGAATACTTTTTCTTTAAATATCTCAGGTAATAGGATGGAATCCTGATTATTCCCCTGCCAAACAGTCTTGCTTTAAATTCACAGCCTGCTACTCCGGTCCCTAGCCCCATGTCCCCTTGCTTCAGGTGACTGTTTCCCACCTTCTCTTCTCTCTTCACACTTCCCTTCCTCACTCTCACTATTGATCTGCTTCCTTCATTCCACAGAGACTGCTTTTGTCAAGGTCCCCAAGCCCTGCACTGCTGGCCCAGTGGTGACTTCCTCACCTTTCTTGACCTTGTGTGACCTTGTGTGTGTTCTTCCTCTTCTCCCTGACCTCTGACAGATGGTGTGCCCCTGGGCTCCACTGTCCTCTTCTCTGTCTCCACTGGGTCCTGAGAGACTCCCTCCAGGCTTATGGCTTTAAATACTGTCCGTGCAGTACTTGGGACTCCCAAGTTTACAGTCCAGCCCATTCCTTTGTCCTGAACTCCAGACACAAATACCTACTTAATAGTCTAATGGCATCCCGAAGGAACATGTCCGAAACCGGCATCCTGAGTTCTCCCCACCCGCACCGCCTGAATCTTCTCTGCCTGTACTCTCCCCCCCAGTGCAGTACCCGACAACATAGTAGGCCCTTTATACGTACTGTTAAGGCATAGACTCGGAATCACTCGGCCAGAATGGAACCTGAGTGAGTGAGACCTGTTGTCCCGTCGCTTCCAGAGATGGAGCCAATTCGACCACTAGGGGGCGAGCTCACCTTTTAAGTGAGGCGGCTGGGACCTGCCGGTGGTGGCATCCAGGACCCCTGACTGCCAGGAGATACTGTGGCGACTCAGAATACTGTGGGAGGACCCAGGAGCGCTTTACGGAGGAAGGGGTTCTTTGGGGGTGGGTATGAAAGGACGGGAAGAGTTCTATCGGGTAGAAATGAGAGGAAATATTCCAGGCAGGAGACATAAACTGAAACTTGCGGACAGGCAGGGTCCGGGTGGACTGGGGAAGAGCCTTCCATGCTGAAGAGATGGGTGGGGGCCAAGGAGTTGGGGATGAATGCCTGCCGTGGGCACCGGGGAGCCAGCGGGGACCTTAAGCCATGGAGTGATGAGAACTGAAGTTTTCTGAGGCTTGCTGTCCGTCTGTCTGCTGTCGTTTGGGTTCCATTTCTCTGTCTCTCTCCTTAGGAAACAAGGCTTGGAGAGGTCCTCGGGAGGTGCCTCCGCTCCTATGCCCGCGAGGGGCTCTGAGGTGCTGGTCTCCCTTCCCCCTCTGGGGCCAGGCCTCAGGGCCTTAAAATCCGTGGGCTAATTCTCCCTGCGCAGTACCAGTCAGTGCCAGCTGGCAGCTCTCACTGGAGCCTGAGGTGGCAGGAATATGGGGGAGGGGGAGGAAGTGGGCAGGGGCCCAAGGGGAATAGGGGCCAGGATCCCAGGAGGTGGTAGTGAGAAGCTGGGTGGCCAACGTGGGGCTCACATGGGATGAGGAAAAGGCTAGACTGAGGAGTCTGGGGCGTAGAAGAGGCATCATACCCCCCACTCTGGCCCTCCTGCCTCTGGCAAACCTAATCCTCTCCCCACCACCCACTTTCCTCTGTACCCACCCCCTTAAACTGCCCCTTGCTAATTCATCTTGGTCCCTTTAAGAGCTGCCTGGGAACTGGGGCACCGGAGGGGGCTGGCAAGAGGGGGCTGGCAGGGCCCCCACTGCTCCCCCTGACATGCCCGCCTCTGCTCCGCCCCCCACCCCTACTGACTCTGCTGGAAGTCTTGGACACCAGGGTTAGGGTCTCCACCGCTGGGCTGGGGGTAAGGCTTGAAGGTGGTGGGGAAGGGGGGCTGTGGTCCCTGGGTTGGGAGGGGGGCTGCGGGATGCCAGGTTCCTAGCACTGTGGATATGGGGTGTCTGCGTGCCACCTTCCGCGGATAATGTGGGGGCCCTGGCTGGGTGGTCCTCTGGCCTCAGACTGGGGGAAGGAGGGAGAACTTTGAGGGACAGAACCTAGGGACACAGGATGTGTGGGTCCCCTCACCCTGCACTCCCCCATCTCATTTTCCTGGGACCCTCATTTGCTAAACTTCATCAGCCACTTCCTGCCCCTCCCACAATAAAAGACAGAGGGCTCCCACACCTCATCTTCCCACAGGTGGGGAAACTGAGGCTCAGCAAAGCAGAGGAAATGGAATTGAGTGTGAGGCCGCAACAGAAACAGGGATTAGACGACAGAAAGGTGCCGTGTCCTCCCCCCCAGAGAACTGGACACAGGGGACCTGGGTGTCTAGCTCCCCCCAGCAAGTTTCTCACGACAGCCACAGCTACCACCCAGCCTAGGTGGCCACTCCCTCAGCAGGACAGCTTAGAGCCTTCCAAGGTCAAGGCCCAGAGAGGCTCCCAGAAGCCCAGCTGGGTAACCTGGGGTGACGTGGAGCCAGGGGAAGCCTGGAGGCCGCCTTACTTTACTGCCTTGGATTATTCAGAAATGCAGCCTCTCCCAAGTCTGCCACAGACACAGGGTCCAATCCCCTACAGGGAGGGAAGGCGGTGGGGGTGGGGCCAAGGGCTTCCCAGGATGTGAAGTCTATCTGCAGTCATTCCTTCCCGACAACACTAGTTCGCTTTTCCTCTACCCATCCCCCCACCCCCATCCCACCCCCACCCCCATCCCACCCCCACCCCCATCCCCCCACCCCCGCTGACCTTGATTCCAAACGCTTCCTTCCCCTCCTACCCTGTGTCCCAATCCTGGGGGGAGGGGGGAAGGGGTCTGAACCAGCAGGCCCAAAGGCGTAGGGGATGAAGGCAGAGAGGATGGAGTCAGGAGCGGTGGCGGATGTGACTTCAGAGTTCAGTTCTGCTTTCAGTACATGCCTTGCCCTCTTTGCTCAACCCCCACCCCAACCCAGACCTAAAAGGGAACCAGACGGTGGCCTGCGAAACCCTCTGCCCAGGGCTGGCACCAGCACACTAACTTCTTCCCCAAATACTATTGAGTCTAGAGATGAGCCATGTGGCTCCCAGGTGGGCTGCAAAGAGATTCTTCTACCTATGTGAATCAGAGACGGCAAGTACCCTGCCCAGGATCACACAGCAAGTTACAGATAGCCCGTCCTGGGATCCGGAGCTCTTGCTTCCCAGCCCCTTTTTCACAAACTTCTCATACGTGGGGAGAGGCCAAACTGGAAGGGGTTTTTTCAACTCCTCTTGTTACCAGTGAAGAAGTTAAGAGTCCAGCGAGGACAGGAGAGGCTGGGGCAGCTCAGGGTAGGGCTGGGAGAGGATGCAAGGCCCAGCTCCCAGAGCTCCCAGACAGATCCCTGCCCTCCTCTGCTCCCTCACGGATGGGAAAGGACCCAGCTCAGACTTGTCTCTTGTTTTATCCCTCTCTGGTCTAGACCTTTGGAGTCTGCCCTCCATCCCTCTTTTATTTTGGCCCAAACATTCCCCTCCCAATAGGTCTCAGAGCATTTGTGAAAGAAGGCTTCTGGAGAAGCCATGTTCTTGGGAAGGCAGCCGAGGAACGAACGGCAGGATGGGAACCTGACCCCCCACACAGAAGTCAGGTTACTGTTACCAGAAGAGGGCTTAGGCTTCTGGACAGAGAAGAGACCATGTCTCTTGGCTTATTTGCATAGATATTTATGTGTTCGTTTGCTTCCTTTCTGGCAAACTCAGTTTGCATGGTGTCAGGCTGGCTGGCTTCCAGGTGTGACCACCCTACATAGATGCAGGGAAAAGGGAAGCCCAGAGGAACCAACCAGAAGGGGAATTGGCCCCAGCTGACCCTGAGCCCAGCTGGGGGACACGGAGCTGTGGCGCCCGCCTACTGGTGGGTGAGGGAGCTGAACAATGGCCCCCAGGGGCTAGGGTGGCCCTCCTGCCTCCTCCACGTCAGGAGCCCCACCGCCTCCACATGTGGATCCAGGAGTCACAAGAGGTGGGGCGCAGGGGGACACGGGTAGGAGGAGGAAGAATATGGGGAGATTCTAGTCCCTCCCACTTAGAGATGCAGTTGCCATGGCAACTGAGGACCAGTGAGGCGGGATGGGGTTGGGGATGGGGGCGGGGGTGTGGCGGGATGAAGCACCAGGAGACCCAAAGCCTGGCATTCCAGGGGGAGGGAACCGCGGCGGCACCCCCACGCTCCAGGTAAGGGAGCAGGAGAGCTGACAGTGCTGAAAGGAGAGGGAGGGCCATTGTCTGGCGCTGGCTTTGCCCTGAGGAGGGGGCAGACAGACGGGGTCGGGCTATTGTGTGTGGTAGTCAGCTCAGCCTTCCAGCACTAGTCAGACTGGAGGAGGAAGCCTGGGAGACGCTGGGTAAGGGGTTGGGGGATTGGGCTGGGCGGGCGGCGAGAAGGCGGGGAGACCGCGGGGTGGGGGGTGCCGGGGGAGTAGAGGCTTGGGAACATCCCTAGTGCCTTGCACACAGTGGGCACTTAATAAATATAAGTTGCTTTGACTTGCTTGTGACCATAAAAGGAGGGCAACGAGGGGCAGAGCAGGTGGGACTGGCGAAGGGGAGCCGGGAAGCTGAGTTTCCCAGGACTGAGCTCTCTGGGGCTGCCCCTGAGGCTGGAAGGGAGAGGAGATAGGGAACATGGGCCTGCTGGGTCATCGGTGAAGCCTGGAGTGGCTTCTCTCCTGGCTCCAGGAGCCCCTCCCTCAGTGAGGTACCCAGGTTCCCTGGGGCGAGCATGGGGGAGGGTTGGAGACTGATGTGGCCATCTCCCCTCCCACCCCTACCCCCACATCTGAACCCCTACCCTGGGCCAGAAAGCCTGGAAGGAAGGGGCCAGGTCTGTTGTGGTCTAGGGGCCTTGGGGGCGGCGTCCCCCAGCAGGGGGACCTTGGAGCAGGGGGCGGGGTTGGAGCCAGCAGTGTTGTCACAAGGATGCCCTCGCTGGGCTCCAGGGCGTGGGGACAAAGGAGCTGGGAAGCCCCCACAACATCTGACCCCTTCCCACCCCCAGGTCACCTGAACCAAACAAGACACTTCCCCTCCCTGGCCTTGTTTCCTCATTTGTACCGTGAGGAGATGGGACCCCACTGCTCAGAGCTAGTGCGCTGTGGCCACGACCTGCCATAGCATTTGTGCAGTCCAGTGCATGATGAAAACATGGGGCCCTTGTTCAAAAGGATCCAGACAGTCGCAGTGGAGCGTTAGACGCAGCGTGGGCCCTCCTGAGCGCAGGGCCTTGTGTGGCTGCTCAGGACATGTGCCCATGAAGCCAGCCCTGGCTGTGGGCTCTGCCAGCTCAAGGGAGGGCGGCAGTGCGACTTTGGGTCTGACTCCAGAGGCTCTGATGCAAGAGGAGCAGTGGGTAGGGGGCAGGGGGCTGGACCAGGAGGTCCCGTGGAGGCCGGGGGGTGGTACCCGGGAAGGCTCCGGTGCCTGATGGATGCCCTTTACCCACAGAGGTTTCTGTTCCCTCTTGAGTCAGGAATCACCCCAGAGATACTGTTTCTCAGCCCAGAGGACCTAGAGCTTTCCGCCCTCCGCCCTCCACAATTGCCTTCTCCATCCAAGAGGCTACATGGCCTGGACTAGGGCAGGAGCGGGACTCCAGAGAAGCAGTGTAGCTAAGGGGCGAGCTCGGAATGAGGCCCAAATCACATTCCTCACCTGTGAAATGGGAGCCTGGTGGTACCTACCTGCTAAAGGAGCTGGGCAGACCAGAGCCTGATAATCCTGACAATTCATTGGCTGGAAGGCTGGGGCCAGGAGAATCCCTGGGTCTCTGCAGAAGGAGGAACTAGGGGCAGGGCCTTCATCCAACACTTTCAGAGCTGGAACAGGGAGCAGGGCGTGAGGCTTCCTCCTCACCCCCCAACACAACTCCTCCCAGCGACCCAGATAAGCCAATCGTTCAAGCAGAGAGGCCCAGGGGCAGGGTAGGTCCCCAAATGTGAGCTGGGGCTGGGGACACACAGAAGGTGGGGTCCTGGTGGGAGTGTCCCTCGACTCTGAGAGTCAGGAAGACTTTCCCTGGGGGGCGTGTCCCTGGCTTCTCCCCAGGACCTGGCAATCAGCCTCTGCCAGAGTCTGGGGGAGTCTTAGGCAAGTCTTGACAGAAACAGTTGTCAGGAGGGGTCTGGCTGAGACCACCCCCAGGGAAATGGAAGAAAAGTGGCAGCAGAGGGAGAAGGACAGGAGGCTGAGCAGCCTTGGACAAGGAATTCTTCTCAGGCACAGCCGGGCGGTCACATAGCCCTGCAGGCTGATGCTGAGGCAAGAGGGACGGACGTCACACTACAGAAAGGACTTCTTGGCAATGAGGGCTGTACCTTTAAGAAGGAGGTGGGTGATTTATTAGAGTCAGATCCGCCCTGGGATGGCTGTGCCCTTTGAGCCCCAGTCTCAGTCTCGCAGGTCGGGCTGAGTGGGAGCAAACTACCCCCTTTGTAGGTCACGGAGCCCTGGGTGCTAGAGGCCTCATTAACCCTGCTTTATGAGGTGCCCCCTGGAGCTTCAGCGGGGGCTGAGCAGCCACCACTGGGGGTTGGGTGCCTCAGAAGCATGTTCCACAAGTGTGAGCTCGGGTGGGAAATTTTCTGGGCCTCCCACTGGCCTGATGCTGCCCTAGAGTGATGGAGGCCAGACCACAGGGGGACTCCCTCCGCAAGCCGTAAATAAGAGCCTAACGCAATTAGACGATGGCCCCACTGGAGGGGGAAGTTTGAAGGTTACACCAGTGCAGGGACTTTCAAGCAGGTAGGAGTGGAAAGACCCCACCTTGTGGTTGAGTGAAAAGAGGAATATGAAAGACCGTGTCATCTCCTGCCTGGGAATCTTCATTAAGAGGAGAAACCTTACTAGTTAGACGGGATGTGACATGACAGAACAAGGGAATGGTTGAAATGACCTAGAAACTTTCTGTCCTTTAAAACTTTCGGGAAAGAGGGAGGTGAGAAGAGGGGGAAAGAGAGGCGTGTCTCCTTGTATTCCCCTCCCAGTCTGCCAACTTCCGCCAAGCCTGGGATTTGTCAGAACTCGAGAGGTGGAAAATCTGGTTTCCCTTTCCCTAGAGCTCCCAGTGCTGGCTTTGGCATGATGGGTACCTGGAGGGTCTCACTCTCGGCCCAGCCGGGCTGAGCCTCTGTCCCCGGCCTCCTCCGGGGTCTGGGAACCCCCTCTCACTTTTGTTCTCGGATGGCACCTCCGCCCGAGTCCAGACACCTGGGTTCTGCACTCTGGCTCGCTCGAGGGTATGTGTGAGATGACCTGGGTGGCTGGAGGCTGGCGGTCCGAGGGAAGAGAGACCAGGGAGAGGGTGGGCAGCTGCAGAGGCTGGGAGACAGCCAGTCACTCCATGCCCTGGGCCACTCCCTGGGCAATGCTGTGAGCTAGCCTGGCGGGCTAGACACTCATGGCCTCCCTGCCAGAAGAGGGCCAGGTAGGCCTGAGTGTCCATGACCGGAGCCCAGCTGGGGCTGGGGCCAGGTCAGACCAGCTGAAGCACACCTGATCTGCCTGCCTAGGTCAGCAAAGGGCAGGGGTGAGTATGAAGGTCAGGGTGTCAACAGACCTGAAAGTGCCGGGAGTGGCGGGTCTGAGGAATCCACACTTTGAGTGTGAGGAGCAGAACTCCCGGGAAGCCCCCTGCCTGGGCGCGGGCAGTGGTTTGGGCTCTGGGCTATGGGAGGAAGGAAGGCAAAGGGTAGGAAGCCAGAAGGACTTCTGTGAGTGAAGTGCGAAAGGCAGAGAGGGGCTGTGTGTAAAAAGAGACCAGAGGGCAGGATGGGTCTCAAGGGACTCCTACCCAGAGGGGAGGGGAAGGCTGCAGCCTGTACTGACATGGAAGTGAGACTCCCTGATGGGAGGAAACCAGCCCTCCCCAGCACCTCCCTACAACACTTCTGCTGCCTGGGGCTCTCCGATTGGTCCCCAGGGGGGATGTGGTAAGGACCTTGCCCAGAGAGTGTTATTTCTTCAGGGCCATCTGGTGACAGTGTCTGGCTCAGCATGGCACTTCCAGCCCTGGGCCTGGACCCGTGGAGTCTCCTGGGCCTTTTCCTCTTCCAACTACTCCTGCTGCTGCTGCCGCCGTCCCCTGCAGGGGCAGGTGGGCAGGGGCCCGTACCCAGGCTCAGATACTACGCAGGTAAGTGTTTGATGGCCAGGAAGTATGGGGATGTCATCAGCCGAGGGGTGTGGAGGAAGGAGAGAGGAATGGTGGGAGGGGACAAAAACAGACGTGGAGAAGTCGAGAGATATGCCAGGGAGAGAGGGTCTCAGACAGAGACACAGCCAGAAAGAGAAGGTTGGATTGAGATAGGAGTGAGAGACCAAACCACGTGGGACAAAGACTGAGCACAGAGAGGAGAGGGGCCAGGGGCACCGTTCCTTCTGGTTCTCCAAAATTGCTGATTTTCATTTCCCTCCTTAAATGTCACGGATATCAAGTGGCACCTCAAACCCGTAACTGCTTTCACAGCCCCAGGTGCCCCCAAAGCCAAGGCCCATGCCACAAGGTCATCTGTGGACCTGCTGGCCCAGAACACAGCGGGCCCATGCCATCCACACAGACCATGCTGGACACACAGACTATGTCCAGTACTGTGGACACCAGCGATACAAGAACTTAGGGTGGCCTGGCTGGGGGACAGGCCCCAGGACCCTGGAGGCACAGCTTGGCTGGTTTCTTACTGAGGCTATGGGGCCCTCTCGCCTCCAGGGAGAAGATTCAGAAGGACACGGGTCCTATAGGAGTTGTAGGGGAGGGGCTCCTGGCACCGCTGTGTCTGTAGCATCTTCCAGGGGCAACGTGGTAAAGGCAATGCATGTCACCCCTGGATGGGGAGGCCCGTCTGTGTTGGGTGCTGGGATTACGGATGTGAACAGGACTCGGCCCCTGCCCTCAACCTGCTCAGAGCCCCAAGGGGAAGCAGATGGGCAGTCAGTCATGCTGCAGGGTGATCAATTCCGTAACGGGGGTTTATACAGTTCTGGGGGTCTGTCCCTTCTGGCCCCTTGCCACACACGATCCCCCAGCCCCCGTCTCGGTCCTAAGACTCTGAGCCTCCAGAGGTTGCAGCCTGGCAGCATTCTAACTAATGCAAATAAGCAGATGTGCCCAGGAGAGAGGAGTTGAGGGGCTCCCTGCCCCTTGCTGATAGTGGGACGGGAGCACCCCCATCACTACACCAAGGTGATGGAGAGGAACTAGATGAGTCATCGGGGCTCCCCTCCCCTCGCAGGCATGGCCACTGGACCTTTGAGGAAAAATGTTTCCTTTCTGATCAGCCTGTGGCAGTCAGTGTAGTAGTGGAAATTTCCTACAGGGGAGGGGAAGGGAGTGGGGTTGGTGAGTGGGACCCGATAACCCACCCACAGTGACGCTGACTCACAGTCCTATCTGTCTGTGTCCGCTTTCCTGTCTGTGGCTGCCAACACCTTCTTATCTATCTGCCTTCAGCTCCCCCCCCATCAGGGACCAGCGTGTCCTCACCCAGCACAGCCCCCACCCCCTCAGCATCCATTGAGCCTCACTCTATTTCTGGTCCCTTTGTCTACCTCCTGGGTGTGGGCTGCTCTCCCCCAGCCCCAGGCTGTCATTGCCCTGTCTCTGGCTCCCTCTCCTCTCTGCGGTGGGCTCAACACACAAAGCTATGGCTGCCAGCGGGGTGGGGTGAGGGGGGGAGCTGCTGATCAAGAGTGGGTCCAGCGGCCAAGGCCTGGGGAGCACACTCGTCCAGGCCTTCCCTTCCCCCCACTGTCACCTCAGAAATCAGCTGCCTGCCCACCAGTTCCTCATCACTCACCCCTTCTCGCCGCCTCCCAACAGGTGACGGACGCAGGGTTCTTAGCCTCTTCCAACAGAAGGGCCTCCAGGATTTTGACACTCTGCTGTTGAGTGCTGATGAAGACACTCTCTATGTGGGGGTCCGAGAGGCCATTCTGGCCTTGGACATCCAGGATCCAGGGGTGCCAAGGCTGAAGAAAATGGTGAGGAGGCCGGGGGTCAAAGGCGTGGGCTGGGAGTGAGGAGGGGCCAGCAGCTGCCCCCACGCCTGGGTGGCCTCAGGGTGAATCACCACACGTTGCAGTTATCCACCCAGTGACCTTTGAACAACATGAGTGTGAACCCTGCAGGTCCACTTATACGCAGATTTTTTTCAATAAACATACAGTTGGCCCTCTGTATCCCTGGAGTTCCCATCCACGATTCAACCAACCATGGGTGCGGGGGGCCAACTGTAAACATTGTTTTTCCCTCTTTTATAAGAGAGACTGGGGCATCCACGGGGGTCCTGGGATCAATCCCCCGTGGATACCGAGGGACGACTGTAGTTAAGTTTTGGGGAGTCAAAAGTTATACGTGGATTTTCAACTGCTTAGGTGGTTGGTGCCCCCAACGCCAATGTTATTCGATTGTCAACTGTCTTCAGCGATAACCATCAATGCTGGTTATATATAGCTGGTCTGTGTAACACAGGACGTACTATAGCGGCCTCACTGCTCATTGGTATGAGTACTGGTTGACTAATGCCAGTTGCTAAAACGGCTGATATGGACCCATGAGAGACGCATCGACTCAAATTGTGTTAATAATGTGCTATCCACCCACTGGAGAAATCCGTGGGGCTTCTGTGTTCAAGTATAGTCGCCCTACTAATGGCAATCACGTGAGGGAAAAGGAAGAGGAAGGAAAAAGGGGAGGGGGGAGCTAGCAATTCTGGAGCATCATGGAGATACGGGTTAAAAATGCAAATGCTGATTCCCTAAAGCGTGGCCCAGAAACTGACACGTTTAAGAATTTCCCCAGGAAATACGTGGTTTGACAACTCTGCTGCTTGTATGCCACGCCTTGCCTTAGGTGATCTGCCTATGCCCCTGGGTTGTGCCCTCCAGAAGCCTGTGAAATTGATCTTGGTCTCTCAGCCAGTAAGTGCCTGAGCCTAGACGCAAACTCAGGTCTGATTCCACAGGCCACATTCTAGCAGCACGGAGCTGTGTCCTAATGAATATCAGTATCATCAGAGTAAGAGCCCTCGTCACCAAGTGATGTCATTCTAGCCCATCAGCCAGTCACCAGCCACCATGCCTCCTGGTGATCTCACAGCAGAGCCAGGGAGGGGGTGGTAGGTCAAAACTAGAGCTGAACACCTCATGTCCTTTCCTCTCTCCCCTCCCAACTCCCCACTTCAGATATCCTGGCCGGCCAGTGATAGAAAAAAGAATGACTGTGCCTTGAAGAGGAAAAGCAATGAGGTAAGCTGAGGTGGGGTACAGGGGCTTGTGTCCCAAGACCATCACTGAGGTCCCCAGACCTCAGGCAGGGCAGGCAGCAGAGATGATGTATGGTTCCAATCTTCATCCTGTCCTCTGAAGACACACAGGGACCACATCAGCAATGCCCAGCCCTTCTCCACACTAGGAAGTGAGGGGGCAGACTCTGGGGGCCCAGGAGTTTGGGGCAAGTGGCCTGGAGGCCTGAATTCTCTGTCTCCCCTAGACACAGTGTTTCAACTTCATTCGTGTCCTGGTCTCCCTCAATGGCACTCACCTCTACGCCTGCGGCACCTTCGCCTTCAGCCCTGCCTGTGTCTTCATTGTGAGTTCCCTGGCACCCACCTTGCTCGGGCCCCACGCTTCCGCCCTTATACCTACTCCCAGCCCATCCTCTGCTGCTCTGGAAACCTCTGGCCTTCCAGATGCAGAACCCTTGGGAGCTTCCTGGCCCTGGACCAACTTCCCCTACGTCCCTTTCCTTTCTTCCCTCACACCCCTAATTTCCCACACGTGAGACTCTGGTGTTCTAGCCCCCCAACTTCCCGCCCCCCCAGGAACTCCGAGATTCCGACCTGTTGCCCATCTCTGAGGACAAGGTTGTGGAGGGGAAAGGCCAAAGCCCCTTTGACCCCGCCCACAAGCACACAGCTGTCTTGGTAGGTGAGTATCACGTTCCCTGGTCCATCCCAACACCTGCTTTCCCAGGTCACTCTGTGACATGGAATCTGACAGAGGCAGGGGAAGCCAGGAGCCTCAGACATAAGGTCAGAGGGAGAATCGGGCACCCCAACCACTAGCTCCTGCTGAAGCTGCCACAAAGGAGGCGGAGAGAGATGGATGTGGAGAGATACACAGCGGCAGGAGGGCCTGGGAGGGCAGAGAAGAGGCCAGGCCTGAGACGCAGCTATCAGTTCAACAAATAGGCGTTGTGTGAATACCTCCTGGTGCTCAGGCCTTGTGCTAAGAACTGTGGGGTTACAGAGAAGTCACGGCCCCGTGCCTTCCCGCCACAAACCGTTAGACTTCCCACCCTGGCTTCTTGGAGGAGGTAACCTTTGGCTTTTGAATGGAACCTTGAAACACAGGGAGATGGATAGGAAAGGTGTGCCAGGGAGAGAAGGGGAGGACCCAAATATGGAAGCAGAAAACACAGCTGCCTCCTGGGAACAATGAGTGATTCTACTTGGCAAGCTGTTCAGCTGGGTGTGTGGGGGAGCAGCCAGAACAAGGCTGGACAAGGCAAGGACGGCTGGCCATTTGCTGCCAGCAGAGGACCTAAGAAGGGTGCTCAGTGGGGGGCTGTGATCTGGACTTTGGGCTCCACAGGAAGGCGAAGAACAAATGAAGAAGGCCAGAGATTAGTGAGAATGCTGCCCTCCTCCCCCAGGCAGGTCTGAGGCAGGCAGGGCACCCTCCACCTGATAAGGTCTCCCTGCTCTCCCCCCATCTAGACGGAACGCTCTATTCGGGCACCATGAACAACTTCCTGGGCAGTGAGCCCATCCTGATGCGCACGCTGGGATCCCAGCCTGTCCTCAAGACCGACAATTTCCTGCGCTGGCTGCAACGTAAGGACCTGAGCCCCAGCCAGCACTGGTCTGGCCCCCTGCCCCGAGTCCCGTCGGCTCTCATTTGTTGAGGGCATACTATGTTCACGGCACCGGGGTACAGCCGGGAAAAACACGAAGCTCCCATCCTCGTGAAACTTTCGCCTTTCATAAATATAAAAGTACCAGCCCGCATGGCTACCCTCGACCGGCGGGGGACCCGAGGCACCCTGTCTCCGGCCTCCAGAGCCAACCCCAGGGTTTTCACCGAGGGGAGCCCAGAGCATCCAGGGGTTTCATCCCTAAGCCTGCCTGCCCCTCCCCTGCAGCGGACGCCTCCTTCGTGGCAGCCTTCCCTTCGACCCAGGTCGTCTACTTCTTCTTCGAGGAGACAGCCAGCGAGTTCGAGTTCTTCTACAAGCTCCACACATCGCGGGTGGCCAGAGTCTGCAAGGTCGGTCTCCTGGACGGGAGGCGGGGCTGGCCGTGAAGCCAATGGGAGAAGGGGAAGGCGTGTCAGGGGGCGGGGACACGCCCGCAGGTCTGGGGTGGCCCTTGACTCAGCCGGTGCCCCTAGAACGATATGGGCGGGGACAAGTTGCTGCAGAAGAAGTGGACCACCTTCCTGAAGGCCCAGCTGCTCTGTGCCGAGCCCGGGCAGCTGCCCTTCAACATCATCCGCCACGCTGTCCTGGTGCCGGGCGATTCCTCCACTGCTGCCCACGTCTATGCAGTCTTCAGCTCTCAGTGGTGAGCGGCGGGGCGGGAACGCAGGGGGGGCGGCTGGATGGATGCGGCATCTGGGGCCAGCACCGGTGCTGTCCTGGTTCGACGAACACACACCGCGCACTTCACATAGGAAGGCATTCGATGCGTGCCCTTCATGTAGATGGGAAAAATAAAGTTCAGAAAGGGTCTTATTAGTTTATATCCTGCCTGCTTCCGAAAAAGATAGGAGGCCGCTTACAAAAGGCAACCCTTAAAAGAAAAGAAAATCAATAAGGAACGGGGAATAAAAGGAGAACAAGAGAAGCCAAGGATGAGATCAGCCCATTACAAATAGTTGTCATTTATACAGTCTCTGGCTGCTGGTCACAAATTTAGCTCTGAGCTTCCTAATGGCCAGAGCAAAGAGGGAAACACATCATAAGATAAAAAAAATGTAGCCATTGCTTGGAGGCTAAGAAAGGTTAACTGGTTTGCTGTGATCTGGCCCCATGGTGTTTTAGATACCTGCTGACAGCATGTCAGGTACCAAAGATACCTGGTGTAAGCAGGGTCTGGTATCTTTGGCATCCAGAACTGACAACTTCGTGTGCCACGGTCAGCTTAAAGAGAAAAAGAAAGACAGACCTTCTGTTTCCACAGACCAGGGCTGAGGAATAAAAACAGTCTTGTCGTCAGGCTCTGGTTGGTTCTCCCTTAGGTCCCGTAAAGGACCAGGACTCCACGGGACCTAAGGCAGGAGGGCCTCATCGGGAGCCTGTCAGGGGCTGGTCACACTGCCCCTCCCATGGGTCCTGAGCCCCAGTTAATTCTCATTAAGGATGGTCACACTTCAAATCCTTAGAGGGGTCAGAGTCTGGGGCCCTCCAGCCCTATTACCATAGCTGGGGGAGGAGAGGCGGCTGGAGGCTGGCCCATCCCTCCACGCTCCTGCCCTCCTGGGGTTTTTCACCAAGGGTGGGCCAGGGATGGGGCATGCAGCAGAGGAGATCCAGACAATGTCCATTCTGGCTGTCCCCAGGCAGATCGGCGGAACCAGCAGCTCCGCAGTCTGTGCCTTTTCTCTCAAGGACATCGAGGATGTCTTTGAAGGGAAATACAAGGAGTTGAACAAAGAGACTTCACGCTGGACCACTGATGGGTTTGCCGATGGGATCAGTCCGCGGCCAGGCAGCGTGAGTACCACTCCCCACACTGAGCAAAGCCCCGCCTCCACAGAGACACACACAGAGTGAGCTTGTCAAAGCACCTATGGTGGCGTCCTAAGTGCCCAATAAATGTTAGTGCTACCTCTCAGTCCCTTCTTCTCAGATATACACCGAGTCCAGCTGCCCACATTCCACAGGTGTGCAGCCCCACCCCCACCCCACCTAAGTACACACCTAACACCTGGGTGTCTCACTGAGGGAACAAGGGAGAAAGACCGTGTGGGGCCTCTTCCCCTGCATGTCTTATTTCACTTTTGTCTTGGGTCAGAGTTGTGTATTTACACCCTAAAGAATCACGTGCTTCTACATGGTTGGTTACAAAAAAACAGCTCCATTCTGCGCCCTCCGCTTTTTCCTCTCTAGGGACAACCATTTTCAACTCGCTTGGCTGGTTCTTTTGGTATTTATCTCCAAATGTCTAAATAATATACTTTTATTGCTACTTCTGGACGTTTCCGTTTCAGGCAGTATCTATTGAATTCCCATTCAGGAAGGTGAGGCTTTAACTTTGCTCCCCGGCCTCCCCCCCTCTCCCCAGGGGTGTTCTGGAGCTGGCTTGTAGCAACTAGCAAGAACTCTCTTTGCACAGCTCTCTCCAAATTCATGTCCAGTGACATTCATTACATCGGTAGGTTGAAATCGGCCACGGTGGGAAGTCCACAAAGACTACAAATCAGGGTCCCCCCAGCGCCCGCCCCAGAGCTGCCTGTCAGCACACCAGTGCACCCAGCCCTCATCTCCAGCACAGTTTTATAGTAATTTCGGTTAGAGCAATATTTATATTAGGACTCATTATTCACAGGTCAGCCAAGTAGTGAGCCAAGCCATAATTACTTCTGCTTTTGCATAATTTTTTATTTTCTCTGGGGTTAGGAATTATCTTGATTTTTTTTTTTGCTTGCTTTGTTTTCTAAGCTCTTATCTCCCTCCCCCTTTCTTCCGCCCACTCCCCCCCACTCCGGTTCAAGCCGTTGTTTCTCAGTCTAGTTGTGTAGGACACAGCTCCCTGGCCCACGCTGGTTTTATGAGCCTTGCGCTCCCCTCGACTGAGGCAGTCGGTCACCAGTGGTCGGTTGGCCGTAAGCTCTTATCTTTAATTTAACCCCAAACTCTTCTCAATTATCTGAATCTCCTCTGAGACAGACCCGGTAGGTATTCTAATGGTTTCATCTTCCTGGAGACCCTGCCTGCCTGCCACAGTCTGGCCCGGGCTCCCTGCATCCGGGCACCGCTGCCGTCCTAGACTCTCTGTCATCATTCTGGACATTCCCTTTGCATCTTCTTTGTGATGATGTTTCTTGCATCCCTTGGCTGCTGCTGCTGCTTCTTCTTTTATTTTCTGTCTTAAAGCCTCCGTAGATTCCTGGAAAGGGATATATCATGGTAAAATCCTTTGAGACCGTGAGTGTCTGAAAATGTCTGTATTCTGCTTTCACATTTAACAGTTTGGCTCGGTACATGTCAGTCCAGACTAGAAATACTCTTCCCTCAAAACTTTGAAGGCTTGTCTACCATTTTCTGGTTTCCAGCCCTGCTGTTGAAAAGTCCAAAGCTATCTTTTTACATCTGTATTAAACCTATGGGGGTGACATTGCTTGTTAGTCTAAACCTATTCTGATCCCTGACTCTTTGAATGTCACCTGTTTGGTTGTGGGTTTTTTTCCTCACTGGAATCTTGTAATGCCTTTTCTTGGTCCCCGGCTGCTCTAAAATTTCACAATCTGGTGCGTTGGTGGGGCTCTGTCCATATACTGTACTGCATGTTCAGTCTGCCCTTTCAGCATGGAAGTTTACTTCCTTCGGTTCTAAGAAGTGTTCTCAAACTACTTCCTCCTATTTCCTTTTCATTCAACAAATATTTTTTGAGGTTACATGCCACTGCTCTAGGTACTGGGTACACAGCTGTGAACAAAACAGACCAAAGTCCCTCAAGGAGCTGACATGCCAGAGTTAGAATGCTTTCTCACTGCTTTCTGGACCTCCTAGATTGGTTCTCTAACTTTTTTAATCTTTTCCTATTTTCCAAGGCTTTGGTTTTGTTGTGCTTTTTGGGAGAGTGTCTCAATTTTATCTTCTGATCCTCCTATCAGATTTTTAATTTCTGCTAAAATATGTAATTTCCTACATTTTTTGAGCTTTAAATATCTCTTGTAAAAATTTTCTATGATGGAGAATTTCAATATACAAAGTAGACAGAAGAGCATACTGGATCTCCATAGAGCCATCAGCCAGCTTCAACTCACAGCCAATCAAACCTGTTTCATCTATACCCCACCCACTTCCTCCCTTGCTATTTTGAAGCAAATTCTGGACTCATATAATCGCACCTGTAGCTTCCCAGGGCTGCCGTAACAAATGACAAACTTGGTGGCTGAAACCAACAGAAATTTATTCTAGATTTCTGGAGGTCAGGCATTCAAATTCAAGGTGTCAGCAGGGCTGGTTCCTTCTGGAATCTTGAGGGAAAATCTGTTCCAGGCCTCTGTCCTAGCTCCTGGTTGGCTGCTGGCCGTCCTAGCTATTGCTTGGCTGGTAGATGCATCATCACTCCACTCTCTGCTTCTGTCGTCACTTTAGCTTTTCCTGTGTGTGTCTCTTCCGCTTCTCTTAGACACTTATCATTTGATTTAGAGCCCATAGTAGTCCAGAATGAGCTGATCTCGAGATTTTAAATTGTATCTGCAGAGACCCTTTTTGCAAATCAAGTCACATTCACAGGTTTTAGATGGACGTTTTTTGGGGGGTAGGGCACCATTCAACCCATTATATCACCGATAAATATTGTAGCATGTGTCTCCAAAAGATAAGGGTTTAAAAAATACCCATAGTACCGTTATCACACCCAAAAAGTAACTCCTTAGTAACTCCTTAACCTAATATGCATTTCTAACAGCCTCATAGATGTCATAAGAGTATTTTTTAGTTTGTTTATTTGAATCAAAATCCAAATAAGATCGATAAATTTGGATCGGTTGTTCTTTTAAGTTTCTTTTCATTTAGCTGTTCCCTTTCTAGCTTCTTTTTGTCTCTTGCAATTGATTTGTCATGTAGAATTTTCCACCATCTGGATCTTGATTTTGCATGGCGGTGCTGGAGTTTAAGTGTGTTTTGTAAATCGGTACTTGGATCTAGAAACTTGATCAGTTTGGTTTCAGAGGCCAGGCTACTTTGTCGTCCTGGGTCCTTTCTTTAGGACGTACGTATGTCCAGCTGCCCTCGTGAAGTCAGAACCCCTGTTCTGTAGCTTTCTGGTCTTGTCTCATCGTTCCACCATCTTCACTTCTCTCTCTTAAGATAGTAATGATACTTGGCTGGAAGTTTCTTGTTCTCTGAAACAGTTCTGTTTTCTCTTAGATTTTTGTTTGTTCATTTTTTCTGTTTCCTTTGTCCTCTTTCTTGATCCTGGTTCATGCCTTTAAAACAATCCCTTTGGGAGGGAAGTGAGAGCAGGTGCATGAGCCGATTCTGGCATCAGAACGAGACACACATTATTACCTCACTCTACAAATGAGGAAATTGCAGCTCATGGGGTGAGGTAACTCGTCTGAGGACACAGCGTAGGTGACAGAGTTGGGGCCGGTCCTAAGACAGCGCTCGCGCATGTGGAGGGCAAGGGTGCTGACCAAAGAGCGGGACACAGGTGTCACAGGGCCGCAGCATGCTGGTGTTGGCAGGGCCTTTAGAGAACAGCCGGTTCAACCCCTCTTTTTGTGGGTGAGATGAAGGAGGCCCAGGGGGAGGAGACTCTCCCCGAGTCACGCAGCAAGTCCGTGCAAAATCGTGATGAGACACGCTCCCTGCCGCAGCACCCCCTTCTGTGACATCTTTTATTCAGTCATGACTCAGCAGACATGTATTGCATGCCAGCTGTGTGCCAGGTCCTGTGCTGAGCCGGGGCTGCAGACGTGAGTAAAACATGGTGCTGGCCTGCAAAGTCATCGTCGTCGTCGTCCCCTCACTTCCTACTTTCTGTCACAACTCCTCCTCCGTGAAGGTGAGAAGGAGGAAGGTCAGAACAGCGGACATTTACTGAGCCCTTAATTCACTCAATCACTGTTCCAGTGACTTTTCGTGTGTTTTCCATTTCGTCCTCACGGCAGGCCTGACATGGGTTGGCAGTGTGCCCATGTCACTGTTCAGGACCCTCGGGCATGCAGAGGCTGGAATTCCAGGCCAGGCAGCTCTGGAGTCCCACCTTTAACCACCATTTGGAGATGAGGGCTGCCATGAAGGAGGGCAGCAGAGGAGATTAGCAGAGGAGGGAGGAGAGAGAGAAGAGGTAATGGGGGAGCTTCAGGGACGGAGAAGCTGACCCGACCTGTCTCCTTCCCCCTTCAGTGCTCGGTGGGCCCGTCCTCTGATAAAGCCTTGACCTTCATGAAGGACCATTTCCTGATGGATGGGCAGGTGGTGGCGAAGCCCCTGCTAGTGAAGTCCGGGGTGGAGTACACACGACTTGCGGTGGAGACAGCCCAGGGCCTCGATGGGCACACCTACCTGGTCATGTACCTGGGCACCAGTGAGTAAATGCTCCAGGACACCCCCCAGGGGACGAGGGCAGGAGCTGCAACTCCGGTTGAGGGGGAAACCTTTGAGTTCATTCACTCATACGTTCATTCAACAAGTGTTTTCTGAGCACCTACTATGTGCCTGGCACCCTGCTGGGCTCTGAAAATACAGTGGGGAGACAAAACAATACAGTCCCAGTGCTTTCTGGTTGGGGAGGGACACACAAGGCCTTTGGTGGCCTTAGCCAGGGCTGTTTATCTTCTGGGGGAAGAGGTGGACAGTGAGAGATAGAGGAGCTGCACACAGCAAGTCCACAGGTGACTCTTCCGGAAGCTTGGCTGAAGGGGGCACCTGGTGGATGGCATGGGGTTCAAACAGCATTCTCTTCTTAAACATGGGACAGCTTGTCACAAGGGGCTAGTTGGCAGGGGAAGTTGCAGAGGGAGCAGGAAGCCAGAGTTCAGGGACTGGCCCAAACAGGAGAGCCACGTCCCTGCTGGGGTGGGCGAGCAGGGGTGAGACGGGTGGGCAGGAAGCAGAGGGCACCTCATGTGAAGGCCTTTGTGTTCTCTCTGAAGGAGGGATGAGCTGGGAATGAGGGGCAGACAAGGCAGGAGGTTTGAGGAGAGCAGTGGATTCAAATGGTCATTGTGGGCAGGGGGACGGAGCACAGCGGGGACGTGGAAGATTGCCGAGCGTGCATTTGGAGGGCCTGGTGAGGTGGGGACCTTGACCTTAGTGGAGGAAACGTACCAGGTTCATTCATTCTTTTAGGATCTTTACAAGGCATCCTATGTGCCTATGTAGGATATACACAGACAGAAAGCTTCACCTTGTGGAGTGCCTGGAGACAGGAAACTCACTGACTCAGTGACGTAGGATGTGATGCGATTAGAAACCCAGTCCAGCTTCGGGGCAGGGGTGGAGGGATTGGCACTGCCAGTCAGGGAACAATCCCTGGAATACCTTTGAGTAGAAATACTTGGTGGAGGTGAGGGAGGCTGGTGATGGGATTTTCCACAGAAGCGCTCAACTGACCACGGCCCTGTGTCCACCGAGATCGTGGACAGTTGGGTCGCCAATGGTGTTCCATCTTCATGGCACAGAGGGAAACGGTCTGGCAGATCTGTGTCCAGTGGACATGGAACTTCAGAAAGACCTTTCTGACAGCTGAGAGGCCATCTGTGGTCGTGGAGGGGGAAGAGGGGTGTGTGGTTGAGGTGAGGCAAGTTCAGCGCTCTGTCTCCACAGCCACAGGGTCCCTGCACAAGGCTGTGGTGAGTGGGGACGGCAGGGCCCATCTGGTGGAGGAGATCCAGCTGTTTCCTGACCCTGAACCTGTTCGCAACCTGCAGCTGGCCCCCACCCAGGTGGGAAGGGACCCAATGGGGCGGGCGTGGGGTGCTGGGTCCTGGCCTGGCCTGGCCGGAGCGCCCTGACACTCTCCATCTCTCTTCCAGGGTGCACTGTTTGCAGGCTTCTCAGGAGGCGTCTTGAGGATTCCCCGAGCCAACTGTAGTGTCTACAAGAGCTGTATGGACTGTGTCCTTGCCCGGGACCCCCACTGCGCCTGGGACCCTGAGTCCCGAATGTGCCGCCTCCTGCCCACCTCCGTCCCGTGAGTGCCAGTCCTGGATGGCGCTGGGCCCTTTCTGCCCAGCCTGGGTTCCTGTCCCTCCAAGTCCCTGCTCCTGTGGGGGGCTCCTCCAGAGGTGGGGTTGCGCCCAGCAGTTGTGAAGCTGTTCCAGCGTCCTGGGTTTCTCTCCTCTCTGTCCTACCTGTGTTCCCACCATCCCCTTCTTTCCCACTCCGCCTTCCCTCCTCTTCTCACTTTGTCTGTTTCAATGGGTGATTGTGGTTTCCCTGCCTTCTCAGGAAGTCCTGGGGCCAGGACATGGAGCAAGGGAATCCACAGTGGCTGTGTGCCAGCGGCCCCATAGGCAGGAGCCTGCGGTCTCAGAGCCGCCCCCAGATCAGTAAGTGTGGCACCAGGGGCAATGCCAGGGCTCGGGAGGACTTCCGGGCAGCGGTGGGAGTTCTCGCCTCAGTTTCCTCGCCCAGCATCTGCCTGGCTTGAGCTCCTGGAGGTGGGATGGATTCAGTACCTGGCTGTAGGCAGAGGGGACAGGAATGCTATACTGGGATTCAGGATGGCGGGTAAAGTGGGTTTTGGTGTCAGAGCTGGAGTCGGATGGGCTGGAGGTTAGTTTGGGCTCCAGACTGGAGATAGGGATGGGGTCAGAGTTGAGTTTGAGAGTCGAGATGGCAGTTGGAGACGAGAGTTGGGAATCCGTGTGTAGGGCAGACGCTCTCCGGCCTTGCTTCTCCCCCACCACCCTTAACCTTTGTCCCTTTTCCTTCACCTGCAGTTAAAGAAGTTCTTGCTGCCCCCAACTCCATCCTGGAGCTGCCCTGCCCCCGCCTCTCCGCCCTGGCCTCTTACCGCTGGAGTCGGGGGACAGCTATGGACCTGGGAGCCTCTTCTGTGGTCTACAATGGCTCCCTCCTGCTGGTACTGCACGACGGGGTGGGGGGCCTCTATCAGTGCTGGGCCACCGAGAACGGCTTCTCATACCCCGTGGTCTCCTACTGGGTGGGCCTCCAGGACCAGCCCCCGGCCCTGGATCCTGAACTGGCGGGCATCCCCCGGGAGCGCGTGGAGACCCCGCTGACCAAGGTCGGGGGCGGGGCCACCCTGGCTGCCCAGCGGTCCTACTGGCCCCACTTCCTCACCGTCACCGTGCTGCTCACCTTAGTGCTTTCAGGAGCCCTCATCTTCCTCCTCTCTTCCCCACTGGGGGCACTCCGCGCCCGGGGCAAGGTCCAGGGCTGTGGGACCCTGCCCCCCGGGGAGAAGGCCCCATTGAGCAGGGAGCAGCTCCAACCTCCCAAGGAATGCAGGACCTCTGCCAGTGACATGGATACGAACAACTGCCTGGGCACCGAGGTGGCTTAACCTCTAGGCATAGGCTGGGCTGTGCAGTCGGGCATGGCGCCTGGCCGTGCTGACGGGGCGGCCTAAGGCAGTGCACACCTGACTGGGATGGGACTTGTACAACACACCACCTTCCTCCCACAAGAGGAGCCCCTCCACCCTGAGCCACCAACGGCACTCAGCGGCTGGGCACAGAGGCTGGCTCCCCGTGGGACTCCCTTCTGCCAAGCACATGAGCTCTCCAAGGGGGGCTGCCCGGACCTGGACCTGGGCTGTGACAGGAGGCGCTGGAGAGCATCCTTCGGTTCTGGCCATTCCAGGACCCTCTGCAAACTTATGCTCCAGGAAACCCTAGAACGTCTGATTGTTGCAGGACCCAGTGACAATCAACACCAGACATCTGAACAACCACAAGACAGCATGTCGCACCTGGGGACTCCACTCGGATGGCAGCGCCACCTCAGACACCAAACTCCCCTCTCCCAGGGTTCTTCAGGGAGATGTCCCCTCCTGCTCCCATTTTCAGCTGTGCACCACTGACTCCCGGGAAGTCCTTCCTGGAGTCTGAGCACCTTTCTTCTTGCTTCAGTTGGGGGAGCTTGTGATCCATTCTAGCCTGGCTAGAATGGCAGGAGTATCTGAGCCTTGTTCACACTGATCCTTTGACCTCTGTCCTCTCCCCTCTCCTTTGTTTTGGGATTCCAAAAACTACTTCTCACAGACAGTTTATTTTTTATTAAAAATACAAAGTTTACGACCGGTGCTGTTCTTGTTGAAGCAGAATGCTCCAGCAGAGGACTGCGAGATGGAAGGAGACCAGTATCTGAGCACATCAGTGGGAAGAGGGCTAGGTTGGCGGGGTGCTTGTCCCCTAAACTTCTGCCCTGCTAGCTCCCCTTAAAACCAGAGGAAGTGCCCTTCCCCCACTCCGGCCACTGCTAGAGTGGTCAGACTGCCTTTCGCACTAACATCTGTGCTGACCAGCTTCAGCTTGTGTCTGCTGGCCAGGCGACACCTCATCCATCGCTGGGTGATGGTTTGGCAGGTGTCCTCACAGTTGCTGTCCCCAGCTCTCCCACATTTCTCGTGATTCTAACTCAACCCCCCTTCTCCACTCCAGCTGTTGGTTCCAACTCCTGGTGGATTAATTTATAGAAAGCCCATGCAGCCTCCCCCACCTGGCCTGGCCACATCCTTCTCGGTAGCTGACAATCAGTGTGCTGTCCACACCCCCACACCACCTTCCCCCCTCCCTCCTGTCACAAAGGCACATGTGCCTCTTCCCACCCAAGCTGAGCAGTGCCTTTGCCTCCTGCTCTCCGCAGAGAGCCCAGCATTTTCCCCTCAGTTCACCACTCCCTCTGCTTAATCTCCCCTCTCCTACCCTCAGGCGGACTCTGTAGGAAAATACGCAAACAATAACCTCCCCAACTCCACCCTTTCAATCTACCCCCCATCCTGCTCTTTCCTGTGACCACCAAACACCAGAGAGGGTCCGTGCTGGCTGCCTCCCCACCCCCTACCCCTACCCCCAATCCCCCCAAACCCCCCCACACACACACCACAGTGTCAACCTCACCCTCGTGTATCTACTGTGGTCTGGTTGTTTTCCCCACCTCTGCTCAGACGACTCTCCCCAATTACCCATAAGCCCCTGACCACCTTGATTTCTATGTAGCCTGTACACCTTAGCCACCCTAATCTCACAAGTCTCTGATACTGTGGCTTTTTTTTTTTTTAGTTTTTAAAAAAGTTTGAATTGTGGTAAGAAGCACATACTATAAATGTATCCTCTTGGCCATTTGAAAGTGTACAGTTCATAGTGTTAAGTGTAGTCACTTTGTTGTGCAACAGTTCTCTAGAAGGTCTCCATCCTGCAGAACTGAAAGTCTGTACCCACCAGACAGCAGCTCCCAGTCCCCTCCCCCAGCCCTGGCAACTGCCATGCCATGCTGCTCCCTGTGACGTGAGGTCCCTCATGTCGGTGGAATCACGCAGTATCCGTTCTTCTGTGACTGGCCTGTTCCACTCAGCATAATGTCCTCAAGGTTTAGCTACGTTGTAGCCTGTGACAGGCTTTCCTTCCTTTTTGGAGGCTGAATAATACTCCATGGTGTGCAGAGACCCCAGTTTCTTTACCCACGCCCCTGCTGTCGGACAAGTAGGTTGTTTCTTGTCTTGGCAGTTGTGGATATGCCACAGTGGGCATGAGGCACATGTGTCTTCCAGAGCCTGTCTGCCATGGCTCCTTGATTGGAGTTCCTCAGCTTTTCTAGTTTTCTCCCCTGCTGGCCCCTTTGCCTCTGCCCATTACCCACCACACTTTCACCCCAAGGCCTGGCTTTTGTTTTCCAAGCCCCCTTTCCAAACTTCCTTTCTGGTGTCTCCCCAATGACTAAGAAGGCCAGGGGCTATGGGGCAGCGTGGGGCAGTGGAAAGGGCACCGGGCCAGGGCTTCTAGGGCCTTCCCGGCCGTTAGCCTTTCCAGTCTGCACCTCGTTTGTTCACCTGTCGGAAGAAAGGAACACAGGAAGCTTTCTGCTTTAAGCACTGCGGACCCTTCCCTGCCCTCCCCTTCTCCGCCTCCCCCAGAGACTCTGCAGCGCTGCTCCCTGTCACATACAATTCAGAGGTACTCTCCTCCGCACCTCTCTCCAGCCTGCCCCAGACTGGCTGATGACTCTGCCCAGTTTCCCCAGCACTCACTGGCGGTGTCACTCAGGAGGAATTTAGTCCCAGTCATAATGGTACACATGCTTCCCCGGCTGGACTGTCCCCACCCTGGGGACAGGAGGTATCCTGACCCCATCACTGTGAGGGAGGCAGGCGCTACAGTGACAGGGGCCCCTGTAAATGCCTGCCATTCATGACAGAAAAGCCTCGGTCAGTCTCTCCCTATGCGACCTCTCTGCAGCCTTTGACCTTGGTGACAGTTCCTTCAGGTACCACCTGTCCTTTGGCCTCTGGTTGCAGTGCTCTTGCTTCCCTTCCTACCTCGCTGGCCACTGCTTTTGTCTCCTCCAAGCGCGTCTTCTCTTGTCCCCCTTAAAAGTCCCCTTGGACATGTCCTCTATGCCTGTTGCCCCCCACACACACACACCGTCGCCACACCTGTTAGCCAAGGATGTCTGTCCGTTCATTCAGCAGACACTCAGTACCTGTGATGGTTCCAGACCTGACCTAGAGAGCTGGGGAGACACCTGAAAAAGACCTGCTTCCGGCCCTCGCAGGACTTGCCTTCCAGCCATAGGGACGGGCTGACAACAGTCAGAGCCCAGCTGGGCTGGTGGGGAGGCACCGGGGACAGTGTATCCCTGGCTCAGGCTTCTTGCCTCCCTCTCTAGCACACCCCAATGGCCTGCCTCACCTCCAGCTCCTCCCTGCACACCTTGGCACCACTGCAGTCTCTGTGCCCTCCATGCAGTATCACGGAAACCTTTCCTGGGTGCCCAGCATTATCCCAGGCCTCAGTGACACAGACATGAATAACCATCTCGCCTCAGGAGCTAATAGTGAGGCCCCTTTGGGCGTGCTACTTCTTCCACCTGGAACGTGGTCCCCTGTGCATTCCTCTCTAACCTCCCACACCACACGGAGTCAGTGCCCTGTGCACGCCTCAGTGTAACCCTCTGTATACAGTGTTGCCGTGTCATTGTGTGTCTGTGTGCCTCGCATTCTGAGTATTATGATTAGAAAGTAGCAGAAGCAAGAGTGGAGCAAAGAAGCCAGTGACAAAGCTACTGGAACAATCCAGGTGAGAGATAATGGTGGCTGGGACCGAGGTGGTCGTATGGAGGTAGTGGGAAGTGGTCAAGCTCTGGACATATTGTTAAGTTAAGGCCAATGGTATTTGATTATGGGTTGCATGGGACATGTGAGAAAAAGAGAACATTGAAGGATGGCTCCCAGGTTTTTGGTCTGGGCAAATGGAAGGGATGGAGTTGCCAATGAACTGAAATGAGGAAGACAGCGGGTAGGTGAGACTTGGGGGAAGAACAGGCATTCCATTTTTGACATGCTAATTATCTGCCAGGATTCTCCAGTATATATCCTTCAAGGAATTGGTTATGCCATTGTGGAGGCTGGCACATCTGAACTTTGTAGGGCAGGTGTGCTGTCTGGAAATTCTGGGGGCAGGAGCTGATACTGAAGTCTTGATGCAGAATTTCCTCCTCAGCGAAACCTCAATTTTGCCCTAAAGACCTTTCGACTAATTAGATGAAACCCATCTACCTTAACAAGCTAATCTCTTTTACTTGAAGTCAACTGATTGTACATGTCAACCACACCTACAAAGTACCTTCACCGCAAGGATAGGTATTAGTGTTTGATTGAATAACTAGGTATGCTAGCCTGGTGAGACTGACACGAAACTAACCATTACACCAAATTCAAAATATCCACTAGATGTTTTGAAGCAGTGTAAACACAAATCAGCAGGGATCTATCCCAGAGGTATCATTTTTTCCCCCAATTTTTTTTATTGTAGTAAAACACACATAACATTTGCTATTAGTGATGTTTAGTCATTCACAATATTGTACAATCATCACCACTCTGTAGCTCCAGAATATTTTCATCACCCCCAAATGAAACTCTTTACTAATTAAGCAGTCATTCCGCATTCTTTGTCTCTCCCCCCACCCCAGTGCCTCGCAATCACTAATCTGCTTTCTGTCTCTATAGATTTGTCTATTCTGCGTATTTCATATAAATGGAATCACACAATATGTGACTTGTGTCTGGATTACTTAGCATAATGGTTTCAAGGTTCATCCATGTTGTAGGTGTGTCAGTACTTCATTCCTTTTTATTACTGAATAATATTCCCTTGTGTGGGTGTGTACCACCACCTGTTTCTTTTTGGCGACTGCGAATAGCGCTGTTATAAACATTCGTGTACAGCTGGGGTTTGAACACTTGTTTTCAGTTCTTTGGGGGTATATATTCAGAGTGAAATTGCCTGGTTATATGGTAATTTTGTTTGCTTTATTGAGGAACCACTAATCTAGTTTCCAGCACGGCTGCACGATTTGCGGCTGCACCATTTTCATTCCCACAAGCAATGTCTGAGGGCTCCAATTTCTCCACATCCTCGTTGACACTTGCTGTTTCCTGGGTTTCTGTTTGTTTTAATTTCAGCCGTCCTCATGGGTGTGAAGTGGAGCTCATTACGGTTTTGATTTGCATTTCCCTAATGACTAATGATACTGAGTACCTTTTCATGTGTTTGTCGGCCATTTGTACATGTTTTTTGGAGAAATGTCTATTCAAGTCCTTTGCCCATTTTTAAATTGGGTCGTTTGTCTTTCTGCTGTTGAGTTGCAGAAATACCTGTTTTGAAATGAATTGACTCCACTCCAGGTCTCCCAGTCCCTCATTTAAAGAGCTCTTCCTCTTGTTTTAAACCCATGTACAGGCAAATCGCTTCAGAGTTGAAAGAGACTCTAAATGTCACTTACTCCACTTCCAGGGTGTCCCCTATTCCTGCCATTTCTTGAGTTCCCAAGACTCCAAATTGGTTGTCTGCCCTTAGTTCCCCCTGCAGCGCATCGGCCTCTACTATTTGGGGGTCATAGATGAGAAAAGTTACACGAAAATTACAGATTAAATTTGAACCTGAGGATTCTAACAGACCCCAAACACAAGGTGACCCGTTTAGAACTGGATCGTCAAGAAGCACCGGGTGACTCGCTTGTCGCGCATTAGAAGGACACGCACGCGCCGTAGAGCGGAGGGCACGGCGAAGCGAATGGAGGCGTGGCCTATGCCCGGACTCAAGATGGCCGCCAGGACCATCTACCCCAGCTCCCAGGGCCGGGAGGAGAGGCTCAAAAGCTCAGACGCTATTGGTGCAGTTGCCCACCGTTCATCCTCGGGGGGCGGGAGTGATTGCGCCCCAACTTCCGGTTCCGGCAGTGCCCGGAGTCCTGCCGAGATGGAGGAAGATGCGACCCGAGGCCGGCAGTCTCTGGGAGCAGAGGCTAGAGTGGGAGTTGCGGCCTAGAGGCCTGGGCTGGGAGTTCGCCTCAGACGCGGCGGGACCGCCCTGATCTGAGAAGGTGAGAAACCACTGGTTTGGGGTGCCTGAGGACTAAGGTCTCCGAGGACCTGGACCTGTCAAGGGGGCGACGTGCGGCTGCAGTGTCCCGCTGCAGTTCCGCGGGAGCCTGCCACGCAGTTGTGGGGATGAAGGACGACCGTAACGAGGCATCTCTTCCTGGCGGAGGCGCATGAGGTTCGCCGAAGCTGGCGATTGGCATGTCCGAGGACCCAGAGGCTGTGCGGGGCAGGACAGACGTTGTATGAAGGGGGGTGTCCTGTGGAGTAGGTGGAGAGGATTGTCATGTGGTGCCTGTGATGAGGCGTCACGTGGGTACCTACTGAGCACCAGAGCAAGGCTGGTTGGGAATGTCACCGAATCCCAGGAGGGCGGTATCCCCAGGGACCTCCCCTAAGGAAATGCGTGTTCATTAGACAGGGGGGCAAGCGTGTAAATGTATTCACAATCATGTCGGTAGCTCCAGAATGCAGAGCGCTGCTGCACATGTCCTAGGGAGAACAGAGGAACAGGAGGAGGAAGCAAAGCTCTCGTCTGCAGCTGAGAAATGGGGCCCAATCCCCAGGGGTGTCTTGTTGGGAGTTACAGAAGGTGACGTAGTTTGGTAGGGGTGGTTGACTGTGATCTGCATGAGTCCAGTCGTCATCCCTGGGCCCAGTACTGGTGACCAGTCAGGGTGGAGTCAGGGCTCCTAACCCAGTCATAACGGTCCTGGACTTGCAGGGTGGTTGTTATCATTGTTACAATACTGACCGTCCTTCATATTTAAAGCAGTGCTTCTTAAACTGATACACATGGTAATCGCTCCGGATCTTGTTAAAATGCTGGCTCGTATTCAGCAGATGAGCGTGCGTTCTGAAATTCTGCATTTCTCGCCCATGCTGCCGGTCTGTGCAGCAGGCTGAGTAGCGAGGATGTGGAGCAGCTGTGTAGGAGAGCTTGCTGCAGTGCCGGCTCTCTGCTGCTAACAAGGGCTTCCACACACATTAGCTCACATGAGTTGCACCACACTGCTCTACAGTCGTGCACTGTATGTTTCTGTCAACAACGGACTGCATGTATGACGGGGCTCCCATAAGACTGTCCTGGAGCTGGAAACTTCCTGTCGCCCAGTGACTGCGTACCTGTCCTGACACGTGCCTGGTGACGCTGTGCAGATAAACCTACACACTGCCTGTTGTATAAAGTACAGCACACACAGTCATGTACAGCACGTACTACTTGGTAATGAACAAGTGTTACTGGTTTATGTGTTTACTACACTATACTTTTTAATCGTTTTAGACTGTACTCTTTCTACTTATAGAAAAGAAAGTTTGCAGAAACAGCGTGCTGCGTCACGCCAGCAGCAGCCTCACACATCACGTGTTGTTTTGTAAATGTAGTGTAGCCTGTGTACCGTGTGGGTACAGTCTGCAGTAGTTACAGTCGGCCCAGGCCGTCACACCCACTCCCCACTCCCTCACTGACCCCCAGAGCAGCTTCCGTTCCTGCAGGCTCCATCCGTGGGGAGTGCCCTGTCCAGGTGTGCCGTTCTATTGTATAACGTAGCTTTACTGTAGCTTTTCTACGCTTAGACACACAACTACTCACCATTGTGTTCCGCTTGCCTATAGTATTAGTACAGTGACCTGCTGTACAGGCTTGTAGCCCGGGAGCAATAGGCCACACCGCGGGCATGGCCTGGGTGTGCAGCAGGTTACGCCACCTGGGTGTGTGTGAGGGCCTCTGATGTTCGCACGGTGACCAAAGCGCCCAATGACACATTTCTCAGAGTGTATCCTTCTCGTTAAGGGGTGTGTGACTGTAGAGCTGTAGCAGGCTTGATTAGCCCCATCTCACAGATGAGGAAACAATGTCACTGACGTAACTTGGTTCTAGTCGTACCAGTAAGTGATGGAACTGGAACTCAAACCTGAGTGTCCTGATTACTCTTGTTCCTTCCACTGCGTGACCTTGCCTTCGAGGTGACACTGCCTTGTCTGAACCAGAATCTTATCTCAAAACCTGGTAAATAGTCGAGTGTGACTTTTCTGGTACAAAGTGGAAGAAGAGCAGCGGTGTCCCGGGCCCACCGCTTGTGTCCCTTTGCACGTGTGGGCTTGGTAGTCGGGGTTCTGCCTCTGACATCCCATTTGATGACCTGAGGCCATCGTAGGTCGTGTCGGGCCCCCATAGGCAGCACTTCAGCCTTTGTGCCCCATTAGTGTTAAAAGATGGGGGCAGCTCAGAACTGCAGCCAGGCACACAAACGGGGGTCTGGGAAGAGCCGTGATGAGGTGGCCTGATCGAGTTGGGAGGGCAGGCTAGAGGAAGTCCGCAACACGTGTCTGCAAGGAGGGCTTTCCCGAAGGCCGGACAGGAGCTGGTGGTGATAGTTCAGCAGGAGCGTTGGGGGTCACATAACAACAAAGAGCAGGTTGAGATCCCACCTTCTAGGAGCAGCCCCACCTTTTGAAGGGATAGCGGGGTGGTGGTGGTGGATGCTATGCCCTCTTCTCCTTCACTAGAGGCTTATCCCTCTGAGGCATGCTCCTTAGTGGCTTCTCCTGTCACCATGGCAATGGCGGGAGATCCCTGCCCCAGCCTTGGAGAGTCCCCCCTTTCTTCTGGGAATTTAAAATAAGATTGGCACATGTCAGAGACGGAGCAAAGTGGGCACTGGCTCCTGCCTTAGGATTTCTCATCCGGAGATGTCGGTGCTGCGTGATTCAGCTTGACAAGTTGAGGTGGTGCCCCCGAAACCGGTCCTGGAACAGAACCCTTTGTTCTGTCTCTGCATGCTGCTTAGCACACGGTTTGCATGAGCCCTGCAGGAGGCCGTCCTGCCTGGGCCCTGTGGTATTTGTCTTGTGCAACAGTGTGCCTGCCCAGGCGCTCAGCTCGCTCACTCCACAAGCACAGAGAAAGCAGAGGCAGCTCTTGATGTTTCTGGAACAAAGCTGAGAGAACTCCCTGGGCACCGGAGGGGCCAGGAGGTTGTCTTATCCCTGGGTGACCAGCAGTCATGAGGGCATGCATTCTGCCTCCCGTGTGGGAACGGCAGCTTTAGAGCGAGCAGTGACTGGTGCTGGAGCTGCCCAACTCCCAGGGTAGAAGGTGGAGTAGAGAATTCTTGGCTCTGATCCTGCCTCCACCACTGACCAGCTGCGTGACCTTGGGCCTGTTCCTGTTAATGTATCTGACCTTCCATTTCCTCGTTTAGCAGAAGTGTCTAACTACACAGGTTAAGTTGTGAGGATCACAGGAGGTAATAGGTACGTGCTCAGTAAATCCTAGTCTTGCTGCATCTCAGTTGGAACTGGATGACAGTCACTGGGGGCAGGGGAGACAGTGACCACCTGCTCTTGAAGGTCCTTAAAGGACACATTGCCCCACTGGACTTGGTGGATGGCCAATGCTGAGGCTGGGGAGGAAGGGCCACCTCTGCCCACAGCAAGTGGCACATGAGTGTTCCAGGGATTCTCCTGGAACCCCGCCTCTAGCTCATTTTCCACAGCCTAGATTCTCCATCCTGGCCAACCCACTTGTTCCAAGCCATTGTTCTTTTCCTTTCACTGTCTGCATGCATTCCCCACTTCATTCAGACTGCTTCGTCCTCCTCCAGGAAGCCTGACTTGGTTACACCTACCTCACATGCCTCAGCGTGCACTGCAGGTCTCCTGTCCTTTCATGAATGTGATAGTCCAGCTCAGGGAATTCTAGAACGCTAACCGTGCTTCCCCCACTGACTTCCATGGTAAATGGTAAACCAAGAAGCTACTCCGGCTAGCTGAGACCTTTGGCTGGGGAAGGTGGTTGAAGATGGACTCTGATGAAACACTTGACATGAGGTTTGTCAAGTCACTGTCACCAGGACTGCTTGTGGAGAATGTCTCGGCCCTCTAGAGGTGTCCCTGTGATGCGGCCACCTCCCTTCCCAGCCCTTGGGGATTTCTCTGAAAGCCTGGGGAGTCCCTGACTTTTCACTTCTTGGAATTGAACTTCCCACCTTTCCCCTTCTGGCTGAGAATGTCCAGTGTCCTATACAGGAGCACATTCCATTGTTACCGAGTATGTACGATACAGGACGTCCTCTCGTGGGACAGCTCCCGGCTTGGTAGTTATTATGTTAGAAAACATAACCGTTTGTTTAACACACGACAGGAGGGCCACATGTACAGGGTCACATGTACGTTCATTTACCCTGGTTTCTCTGGAGCTGAAATCCAGTCCCCAGAGGGATAGTGTGTCTCCTGGAACAGACTGTGAGTTTCTCGAAGGCAGAGTGTGTCCTCTGTGTTACGTGACTCTCCCTTCGTGTGTGGGACTGAGGTTATTATGATTTACCTCCTTAGGGATGAAAGGGACCAAGGTGTTCTCTACCCTGTAGTTCTCAAGACCCATCAGGTGGTTCTGTCCTTTCTAGAGTGAGTTATCTAATAACCAAAGAGGACTCTGACCTTTGCCTCATTCCTAATGTTCTAACTCCTTTCATTGGAGGGAGGGGAGGTGTATGTGTGTAGTGTGCGCGCGCATGCGTGACCCCCGTGGTGTGAAAGCCCCACTTAATTTCTTCCCCACACTTTCTCCTGAAGCGGACAGGAGAAAATGTAAGTGTGTGGTGCGTGTGGGCTGGGGGGCTCAGAGGGGCCAGCTGGAAACCAGAAGTCAGGTCAGGCGAGTCAGCTGGGAAGGTGCCGAGAGGCGCCCGCTGAGGGTGCAGGGCCAGAGGCAGGGCCTCCTCATTGGCCTGGAGCCTCAAACGTGGAGCGCTTCCTCCTCGATGCCACTGGTGACACCCCCTCGGCCTGCTGACCGGCCTCGCATCCTGCCAGGCAGTCGGTCTGTGCGCAGGACCCTGCGCGCTGCCTGGCAGGCGGGGGCCATGACGCCAGGAGCCGGGCAGAGGCCGACACCGCAATGATGGGGAAGGGAGCCGAGGCGCCAGTGGGGGCCGGGGAGTCACAGGTGAGGAGCGGCTTCTGGACTTAGAAGGACGGATAGCGGGAGGGCGGGGGCCGCGCAGCCAGGCCCGTGTCCCGGCGCTGAGCCCGGCTCTCACCCGCCCCATCCCAGGGCCCCGGCGCCATGGAGGACAAGCGCAACATCCCGATCATCGAGTGGGAGCACCTGGACAAGCGGAAGTTCTACGTGCTGGGCGTGGCCATGACCATGGCCATCCGCGTGAGCGTGTACCCCTTCACCCTCATCCGCACGCGGCTGCAGGTGCAGAAGGGCCGCAGCCTGTACCAGGGCACGGCGGACGCCTTCGTCAAGATCCTGCGCGCGGACGGCGTGGCCGGCCTGTACCGGGGCTTCCTGGTCAACACCTTCACCCTCATCTCCGGCCAGTGCTACGTCACCACCTACGAGCTCACCCGGAAGTTTGTGGCCGACTACAGCCAGAGCAACACGGTCAAGTCGCTGGTGGCCGGGGGCTCGGCCTCGCTGGTGGCCCAGAGCATCACGGTGCCCATCGACGTGGTGTCGCAGCACCTCATGATGCAGCGCCAGGGCGAGACCGCGGGCCGCTTCCAGGTGCGGGGCAGCGCCCAGGGACACGGCGTGATCGCCTTCGGCCAAACCAAGGACATCATCAGGCAGATCCTGCGGGCCGACGGGCTCCGGGGCTTCTACCGCGGCTACGTGGCGTCCCTGCTCACCTACATCCCCAACAGCGCCGTCTGGTGGCCCTTCTATCACTTCTACGCAGGTGCGCGGGGCCAGGGGGGGCCGGAGGGCGCGCCCACTCGTGGTGCGAGGTGCGGTGGGAGGCCGACTGGGAGCAGGGGCGGTTCACTCACAAACAGCCGACCCCAGAGGCATCCAGGATGACCAGGACCCGGGCCTTGCCGTGGAGGAGCTTATGTTAGAGTCGGGGCATCAGACAAGCAGAGCCGGGCATCTTAAGGCAGCGGTAACACTTGCCTTGGAGTGATTCGTGTGGGCCTTAGCGCTGTAAATAAAAGGGGAAAGGCCTTTTATTTTTTAACGCGTATTTTTCCAGCTCTGCTGAGAGAGAATTGACGCGAAAGGTTCTTGGAAGGGGGAGGAAACTAACATCTGTTGCGTACCCACGATGTGCCAGGCTGTGACCACTGTGTGTCTCGGTCTGGGGAGGCAAAGTGCTCAGTAAGTGTTTGCTGAGTGAGTAGACTGGTTCTCATCACTCCCTTTGGTTAAAATACACCCATGCTGACGTATGGGCCTTTAGAATAAGATCGAATGCGTCCCACAGAGCACAGGTGTAGACGATCCGTCTGCTTCTCCAGCCCCATCTCGTGCTGCTCTCCCTTCCCTCACTCTGGGCCACTGTCACTGTCTCTCTCTCGGTGCCTGAAGCTCACCAAGCTCTGTTCGCACCTCAGAGCCTTTGCAGACAGGGCTCCTCCTCCTGGAATACGTTTCCCGGTTCTCGCTCTCGTGGCTGGGTCCTTGTCAGGCCTCCGGCCTTAGCTTCCATGCCACCTTTGCAAAGAGGGCTTTTTTAACTCCCCAGCTGGAAAGAGGACAGTTTCTGTTTTCTGTTTCAGCACCTTACTACTTCATAGCACTTGTCATGACTGGTATTTACTTCATTCCCACTCCCAGCTCCTTAATTAGACTCTTAAGTTCCATGAAGGCATTTCCCATCTATTTCTGTTTTATATCTAGTGCTTATCTCAGTGGCTGGCATTAGGAAGCATTAAATAAATATTGATTTTTATGGCTTGTCCAAAGTCATTTAGCCAGGAGGGACTTAAGTCAGATAGTAGGTGCCCAGTAAACATTTGTTAAATAAATACTGGAGAAAGACAGACCTCCGTTCCCCACCTTCTTGCCTTCGGTCTTTCCATCCTCTCCTAAGCCCCAGGAAGGTGGCCTGTGTGCGTGACTAGACTTGGAGTCTGGATCCTGCTGCAGCTCGCAGGCCTGGGGCCAGTGCAGACAGGCCCACGGAGGCTGGCAGTGCCAGGCCAGACTCTACCCTTTAATGGTTGCAAAGTGCTTGCTTTTAAGAGAAACAGGATGCCCGTGAGGTGGAGCCACCAATTCACTTTGTTTGTATGCTGCCCCTGGGGAGAAAGTGATTACAGATCTGGGAAGGGAAGAGCCACTGCCACGTGGCTCACTTCTGCCCTGCCAACCCCCACCATACTATTTGTCTTTGGTTGCTTGACTACAAATTACCCAAACATGAGAGAGGTCTTAAAGGTATTATGGCAGCTGAAGTGTAGAGAGAGAGGAATCCTTGAGCGTAAAAGCCCGAGTCCTTGCGATGGCCTCAGGGTCCTAAGTGGCAAGCCTCTTTGAGCTCATCCACTATTCTGCTCTCTCACATTCTGCTCCAGGCACACTGGCCTTGCTGCTCCTGGAAGACTTCAGCTGTGCACCTCAGGGCCTTTGCACAGGATAGTCTCTGCTTGGAAAGTTCTTTCCCCAGAGCCATATGGCCTGCACTCTCCTTCGGGTCTTTGCTCAAGCTGCACCTTCTTGAGAGGCTTCCATGACAACCTTATTTAACATGGCAGCCCTTTCATCCCCTATCCTTGCCATTTCCTATCTCCCTTTCTGGCTCTGTTTTCATCTATAGCTAGCACACGTCACCTTCTGCTATAGCTATGTATTTTGCTTGCTTATGTATTGCCTGTCTGTAAACTTCATAGGAAGGTGGGATTTGAGGCTCTTTCATTCACTGTTACACTCTCAGAACCCAGGGGCACTGGCTTATGGTCGCCTCTCAGTCTGTCTTTGTTGAATGAGTGAACGAACTTGTCTTTCGCCTCCGGAGAGTGAAGCAAAACACTCAACTGCAGGTGAACTTCCTAGTGGTACTGGGACGGGTGAACCTGGGAACTATCCCGTCTTCACCAGCATTCTGGAAAATGATTTTTTCTTTCTTAATAAAAGCTAGAGAAAAGTCCTCCCTATAGGATATGACTTTCCCTTGTAATTGTTGTTATTGGTAAAATCATTCACGTGGATTCAAAGCTGAAAAGGTAGGAAAACGTATGTCATGAAAAGGCTCCTCCTCCACCAGTCACCCAGCTCCCTTCCTTAGGGACAGTCAGGGTCACCGCTTTTTAATGTGTCCTATCAGTTACTCAGTGCAGGTAGTAGAAAATAATGTAGTGTGTGCTTTTCCAGCCTAGGAGTCGGGAGGAGTAGAGCAACTGTGTAGGATTTTCCCATCAGGGAGGATTTCTGTCCATGGGATATGAAGGGAGTCAGCAAGCAAAGAGGTTTTTGTTTTTGATTTTTTGAAAAACTTTTCTTTATTTTAAGTGTGTTTTTCCAGGCCCCATCAGCTCCAAGTCGAGTAGTTGTTTCAGTCTAGTTGGAGGGTGCAGCTCACAGTGGCCCATGTGGGATGGAGCCGGCAACCTTGTTGTAAGAGCACCGCACTCTAACCAACTGAGCTAACAGGCCGTCCCCCAGCAAAGAGGTTTTGAAATCCCTCCTCCAGAGGAATTTTGTCCAGAATCAGTGATATAACCAGTACTGGAAGAGGCCTGAGATTTAAAATTTCTCTTGGTTCAGAAGGAAGCAAAGAGGAAAAGAGATGGGAGTTACTGCGGGTGGGACGTCTTAGGTGGCTAAGGCGGAAGGCTTGCCCTCGTTGGCAGCAGCAGTGTGAGGACCGACAGGCTGGGGCCCCATGTCTTAAGGCGCTGTCTTCCCTCCCTCCAGAGCAGCTCTCGTGCCTCTGCCCTAAGGAGTGTCCTCACATTGTCTTTCAAGCCATCTCAGGCCCCCTGGCTGCCGCCACTGCTTCCATCCTCACCAATCCCATGGACGTCATCCGAACCCGAGTGCAGGTAAGACCAGCCTCCTCCTCCCACACGGGCCGTTAGCAGCGTGATATTCAGGCCCGGCCTCCTCGCCCTGACCTCTGTGTCCTGGTCGTCCAGGCCCCTTCTGTGTGTTACGATGTACCATCTAGAGACCAGCCGAGCACTCTGAGGGACCTCGCGTGTTTCTCTCATCCTGTCTGCTGCCTTGCAGGCCGCTAGGAATTCTTACTGCTTCCAGCCTTTCATTCCGTTAGCATAGCCTGTCAGCCCCCTTTTCCGGTCTTGCAGATTTGTGGTGGTGATTAGAAATACCGACTTCAGTTAACTTCCTAAGTCTGTCTGGTTTCTCCGTGGGGCTATGAGCTTTCTACAGTGACAGTGACTGTTCTGGAACAGGTTTCACAGATGGTACTGTGCGCACGCAGCAGGAACGCTGACGAGCCCTTGGTGGTGGTGTCCAGAAGTTACAGTCCGTCTTCAGTTAGCTCAAAAACACTTTCACAGCACCTAGTGTGAGGAAATGGAATCTGAACGATGCTATGTAATATATGCATTTTATATTTTAATATACAGCAGCTTTTGCTGAATAAAGCTTTAGGTCAAGAGAATGGGGGGTTTTAATGTCTGATTTGGGTAGCTGAAGAGGAAAGCTGTCCAGGAGAGGGGGGTCATTTGGTTATGATGAGGAACGGAGGGAAGGAAAACGACCTTAGCAGGTTGGGGGCAGTCAGTTTCCATGATACACAGTGTGGGGGTGGAGGCGGCGGGTAAATCGAGGTATTTTTGCCTCTGGAAGAGAGTGCCCTCTCTCCTACCACACACATTTGAAAATGAATAAATTGGCATCTGATTGGTTTGCAAGTACCAAAGTGCGCAGGTTCCGTCCTTATTCTCTCCTGAGCCCTGTTCTGGGGGTCCCCAAGGAGATCAGAGAAAGGACAGGTCTCTACGTGGAGGTGCTCCCAGGCCACAGGAGACAGGGCGTAGCTAGAGGGCCCTTGCGAGGCCGTGGATCCGTGGGAAGCCAGGGCAGCAGGGTGGTCAGATGAAAGGACTGAGAGGCCGAGGGAGCGTGGAGTGGGCAGGTGCTGAGCCTGGATGGGGTCACCTGTGACGCTCACAGCACAGGGGACGGGACGGGCTCTCCTGCCTTGGCTGAGGGCTGGAGCGTGGGGTCTAAAGGTGGAGTTTGGTGGCAGGGCGTGAGGGATGGGGAAGGTTGAGAAGAGGAGTTCTCTGCCTCAGCAAGGCTCTCACTGTGACAGTGAAGACAGGTGCTTGGGGGCCGACAGTGTCGGAGCGGAGGGCTCTAGCCATGGGGGTTCGAGGGATTGAGGTGACCAGTCAAAATCAGACTGGCGGAGGATCTTAGCTGCAGGTGACTGAATCCAGCCTCCCCGAGGTGGGAGGGAAACACCCAGTCCACACTTACAAGTATTCTTTTGTTTACCGCTCAGAACAGCCACACGGCATAGGAACGACCATCACTGCTTTACAGGTGCAGAGTTAAGGAAGTAAATCACCTGAGGTTATGCTGCTAATAAACTGGGGAGAATGCAGACCCAGGCAGCCTGGCACCAGAGCCCGTCCTAAATGGCTGTGCTCGGAAGCAGAGGCAAGCCCCAACTCCCAAGTGCCGTTTCCCCGACTCCTGCCTAAGGCAGGGGAGACCCAGCAGGGGCTCTGACTGCAGACTGTGACCTCTGCTGTGTTGATGGTTCCAGGTCGAGGGCAAGAACTCCATCATCCTGACCTTCCGACAGCTCATGGCAGAAGAGGGACCCTGGGGCCTCATGAAGGGCCTCTCAGCCAGAATCATCTCAGCCACGCCCTCCACCATTGTCATTGTGGTGGGCTATGAGAGCCTCAAGAAGCTCAGCCTGCGACCCGAGCTGGTGGACTCCAGACACTGGTAACCCGCGGTGAGAGAGAAGCCTGCTGCCCTCCACACTGCCCCGGGCTGGGGCAGAGGACGGGGGGCATCTTCTCCAAGTGCCCCCCACATAGCTAGCCCTGCCCGGGGCCAGGTGCCCTTCCGGGACAGGCACGGAAGCTGAGCTGCTCTGGCTGGAGAGGCGCCCACCTGGTTCTTTTTCATTTTTTTTGCCAAATGGCTCCCTCCCTCAGTCCCTGTACTCGTTCTTGCCCTAAGGAAACCTGCCCTCCCCGCCAGCCCCACTTCACACCTGCCCTGCCGACCCTTCGTCTGACTCTCCCCGTGTCCCTGACATCGTGAGTGGAGCTGTACGTGGGGCTTGCTCACTCCCACTGGTTCTTCCCCCTGGGCCTCCAGCCCCGGTTCTAAGCAGTTGCCGCCAGCCCTTTCCTGCTTCATCTTGTAGGTGTGCTTGTTTGTATTTTGGGCCTGAGCTGCCCACCAGACGACTCTGCTTTTCCCTGCCACTGGGGACAAGGTACGCTTGTGCAGGGAGTAACAGCCGCAAAAAACCTCTGGTTCGCCAGAGCTCTCGTCCTCTCTGTGGAGAGTTACTAGGTTGGGGAGAAATGTCGATACTTTATTTTGTGTGTATATATTTTTTTAACATCTGTGAACTAGGCTACTGTCTTTGTCCTGCTAAACACCCATCCTGCAGTCAGAGCCCACCCCCTCCTCAGACAGGTGGAAAATGTAATGTAGCTTTTCCCTCCGGCCCAGTTCCCTGTGCCTTCCATGTCCCTCGCGTCCCAGCAGTCCCAGGACACATGAGCTGGGGCTTCCCCTGGCCCAGATGGCTGCTGTGCTGGGCGCAGTTCTCAGTAGGGCAGGCTATCTGGGGCACACAGGGCTTGGAGCACTGCCCTGAAGTCAGGTTGAGAGGAGCTGGTTTGGAAAGCAACAAGAGGGTCTGTGTGCCCAGCCCCGCTGGGCCAGGCCTAGGAGAGGGCATGGGTCCTCAACCCCAGGCAGTCATGACATGACAGACATACACCCCAGTCACTTGGACTCATGGAAACGGACGTTGTCTCCGGATGGGAATTTCTGGGATGTGGAACTGCTTGTTTTTCTTCTCCCCGATGTGAAGTCTTCCTGGGCACCGTACCCGCTAGAAGGCCACTTGGAAGATGGTACAGAGGGGGTCAGCAAGTCACCTAACACCAGGACCACTGCGTTTACCAGCCTGATACTGCCGAGATTACCTGTCGAGCTCAGGAGCTAGGGGATGAGCACTCCTCCGTCCTCACCCGCCCACCTCAGCTGCCAAGCCTGTGTTGCAGGTGGAGGTGCTGCGTAAGGGATGAGAAGGCCTATCAACGCCTGCACTTCTCCTTGAGACATTTGACCTGGATGACCTTCCAGACCTTACTGGTCCCACCCCCTGGGAAAGGCCATGGTGCCCATGTGAAAGGTGCTAGCTACCTGAAGCCTTGCCATTTCTTATGGCTGTCCCATTCTGTCACCCTGGCCACATCAGAATCTGAAAACCACATTTCTCTACCTTTAACCACCACCACTGCCCGTCTTGGTATTTTATCTTTGAGGGTTATTTTCCCTTTAACTTATTTTTGTCTGTCTCTTATTGCACTTTATCAAGAGTCCGCCCATTTCTGTCCATAAATGGTCATCCAAAGGGTTGGGCCCACAGATCACTCGGCATCTTCCTGCCCCTGTCACCCCTTTACCCTAAGAACCACCAACATATGGAAGCCAAGGACCCCTCCTTTCTTGAAGCTCACTCTACTGATACATTTGGAGATTGGTTTTCTCAGCACCTTCCCCTCCCTAGAGACTTGTCTTCAGTCCTTCCCCACTTTGGCCTAGTGGGTACAGAGTCAGGGGCAGCAGGTCGTCTCCTGCCTCATGTGTAGGATGTTTCTGCCTCTCAGACGCCTTTCCTTCTGTTTTCTCACAGTATTTCAGTCTTTCACTCACTTTCTGTGTGCCTCCCTCCCCCCCCTCACACGCAGTTTGAGAGGACAGTCTGTGTATAGTGACAGACCCCTGGCCCCTACTTGCCCATGGAACACTTTAGTGGACGGGATTGGTTGCAATGACAGTGCCGTAGTGGGGATGGGACAGTGGGCTTCCGTTTCCCCAGGACCACAGACCAGACCAGCTGGAAGCTGTGATATATTATATTGGCCAAAACTCCAAGAGACTTGGGAGACCGGGCAAGACAGGAAAGCTGTTAGGAGTATCCAGGGACGGGAATGGAAATGCCGAGGCGGTGAACATTTGATCAAATGGACTCTTGTGAATATTAACAGTGAACATTCACTGTTACACTGTACGAAGTCTCTGAAGTGTAATTAAACGTTTTTATTGAGCCCCTGAGCTTTGGCGCGCGCTTCCTTCGCCGGCCTGCCAGACGGTACTTAAGCTCTATCACAGCTCTCCTCCCACCTGTGCACAGCCCTCCGCCGCCGGCACTTCCCCTCCCCGTCGGTGGCTCGGTGATGGACATTCCGCTGCTTCCAATCGGGGGCGTCCAGCGCCGGGAGCAGCCAATCGGGGACTCCGGTGGGCGGGGCGGCCGGGCCAGTTCGATTTGGCGGTTCACTTCAACATGGCGGAAGCGAGTGATGTTAATGTAGGCGGCGGCTGTGAGGAGAAAGGGCCCGAGGGGTCGTCCCCGGAATCGGTGCCCCCCGACATGACCATTTCGAGGGTGAAGCTCCTCGACACCACGGTGGACACTTTCCTGCAGAAGCTGGTCGCCGCAGGCAGGTAAGGTGGAGGAAGTGAGGCTGCGAGCAAGTCTCCCAGCGGGACCGGCCAAGAGGAGCGGGTTTGGCCCGCCGGCGTGGAAATCCCGCGAGACCAGGGCGGTAACCCGACCGGCAGCCCAGTCACGTGGGACGCGGTGTCCGAGGGTTGGGCGGCCGGCTGACGGCGCGCTGTCCGTCCCGGAGCCTCCGGGACTCACGTGACGTGTGCCCAGGTATGGCGTGTGGCCAGGTAAGGCCGCCCACCTGGACCGCCCACCTGCCTGCCCTGTGCGCAGCCGGGAGGAGAGACGCGGGCTCTGGAGTGAGGTCAGGGGTCAGCTCACGGCGCAGCGTCACGTGAGCAGGGCTCCTGCTCTGCGCCCGGCCCCTCAGCAGTGAGACGGCAACAGGAGGACCCTTCTCCGAGGGTGGATTTGAGAATCACAATAAATGAGTAGATCCGCGGGGAGCGCTTAGAGCAGGGCCTGCCGCGGAGAAAGCGCTCGAGTTTGATTTCTCCTGGGAGGAACCCCTTCCCTGCGTGGTTGTGGGGCCTAAATGTGTTACCGTAGAGACACTTTCCTGCCTTGGTTTTTATTTTATACAACAGTGTTATAACGGTATCGGGCGCTTCAGAGGAACAGTTTTGCCCGTGGTCCCAGCGCCGAGCGCTTTAATGCCGAAACACACATGAGAACGTCCAGGGTTCGGCCGCCGCCTTTTCCCCATCGGCCCCGAAGTTCTGTCCTTCGACCTCATCAAGACGCCCATCTCCTCTGGGTTTCTTCCCGCCCTCCTTTCCTCCTGAGCCCTTACGATCCATTTCTTCACGCATTAATTCCCTCAGCATGTGTCTCAGTGCCTCGTCCGCTGGGCACCTGGTCAGGCGCCGGGCGCTGGCTCAGCAGACAGGCCCCGACTCGGAGCTTTACATTCAATGGCTAGAGACGTGCAATGAATACAACAGTCAGAGCTTGGTGAGGCCGTTAGCAGGTGATGTGCCGGCAACTTGGCAGAAAGGAGAACACTAGCTAGCATGGTTAGGGGAGCCTACGCTGAGGACATGGAGCTGAAACTTGAAGAACCAGAGAAAGAACTAGAGAAAACGCATCTCGGCAAGGGGACAGCTTGTGCCGAGGCCCTGGGAGCGTCAGGGCATCTGGAAACCGGCAGAGGCAGTGGCCACAGCATAGTGCTCAGAGGGAGAGGGAAATCAGAGGAGGCTGGACAGGCAGGTAACAGCCTTACCCTGCAGGGCCTAGTTTCCATATAATGAATTTGAGAAAAGAACCCATTCTTTTTATGGACCATTCATGACACACATTCATTATTACGTCAAGGTACGTTCCCTCCCTTGATTGGTTGATTCTTCCCTACGCGTTCTTGCCCTCCTCTTCCCTCCTAGACACCCTCTTTCTGTTGGCTGTCTGTCCTCCATTTATTCACTGTTCATGTACCCATATTTATCGACCATCTGCAATGTCCCAGGCTCTGTTCTAGGAGCTGGACATGGAGCAGTGATCAAGACAGAAAGGTCCCTGCCTTCGGGGTGTAGAGAAAAATCAGGGTAAGGAAATAGGGAGCAGTGGGGAGAGGCTCCGGGTTAGGGTGAGTGCAAGGAAGTGACATTTGAATGTTTCTGTGTAAAATGTTGTTTTGTCGTATATGTTTTCAGTTTATATGAAAGATGATCGTGCTGTCTTTTTTCACTCCACACCATTTTTTTTTTTTAAAGAAGATCTAACTATACCCTGTAAGCGCATGTAGATCAGAGCTTCTCAGGACCTGCCATCCGTGATAAGCACGCAGCACTCACCCACTACCTCTCATGGACGCCTAGTTATGCCAGGGTGAATGGCCTTGTACATCCCCTCTCGAACGAGTGCTAGAATTTCTGTGAGGTCGGGAACGGAGAGGGGTGACTGGGCCCAGCGGTATACACCTAGCTGTGTTTCGTCAGACTGCTCTCCAGAAAAGCTGTTCCTCTCTCCAGCATCCTCGCCATCTCTGGGCATCTGCCATTCTAACCCCTGCTGCTTTGAAGGTGTGAAACGGTATCTGTTATTTGAATTGGCATGTTATTGGTTTGGGTATTTCCTGTTGTACTTGGTAGTCAGTTGGTTTCCTCTTCTGTGAACTGCCTACTCATTTCCTCCAGCTTTTTTTTTTCAGACCCCCCTCCTTTTTTTTTTCAGTTGGAGTTTTTATCTTGATTTCCTGGAATTCCTGGTATAGTCTAGAAATCAATTGCTTGTCAGTTTTAGACTGAAGAAGATTTCTTTCTGTCTATGAGGTGTTAACTTTGTCTGTAATGTCCTCTAAGGAACAGAAATCTTCATTCAGGTAAAACAAACAAAACAACAGATTGTATAGTTGTTTGCACTTTACACCAGGAGGATAAAGCAGAAAGAGAAAAGCGGTCATCCTGGGGACCCCCCCCCAAGCTGGATGGATCCCCATGACGCTCCTTTCTCAGCCTCCAGACTAACTCAGCATTCCTCAGTGATAATAAATTAAGTATCGCCTAATAATTTATTTTTTAAGCCCTTCCTTTTCATGTAATTATACTTTTCCCCTATGGTTTGTGCTTTTGGGATCTTGCTTATAGAGGCTTTCCCCACACCTAGATCACAGAGAGAATCTCTCATGTTTTCTTCTGTTGGCTATTTATCATCTTACTCTCTACTGAAAATCTTTCATCTGCCTGGATTAAGGTGTAAGGGGGTGGTCTCGGCCAGTCTCATTTTTCTAGCTTTCCCAGTCACTGTCACCTAAACAGTTCATCCGTCCTCATTGCTCTCCGGAGCCCCCATCTGTCGGATGGCTGGGCCTCTCTTCTGCCCCACTGAGCCCTTTGCCTGTCTTTGTGCCGGTCACTGGGTTCTTACCACCAGGCCTTTGGAACAAACCTTAAGTGTGGTTGTCGTGCAGGGCGGCCTGCGGGGTCTCTGGTCCCGCTCCCCACATAAGAACGCAGGACACGGTGAGGCCAAAAATGAACACCCACGGAGCCACAAGTAGGGGAGTCATATCACTATATGCTCGCTGGCGGCATCTGCCTCTCTGCAATCCGCTCTTACTAGCTCAGCCACCATCTTCTTGCTAGCCCCCCATTTTCCTGCTAGCGTAGCCACAGCAGTTAGTGGCCAATGGCTCACTGGTTACAGCTGACAGCCAACTAGCCACAGCTGATGGCCATCCAATCACAGTTGATGGCCATTTACTACCTGAGCCAACACCTTTCTATGTGAGGCCGAGAGCCTGGAAACTGCTTTCTGGGGCTCTGCCCCCACATTCCACCCCTATAGGCTCTCGCCTCACAATCTACGCGACAAGCGTCTTCCGCGAGGAGCCCTGTGCGAGGAGCCTGGAGGTGAATGCAGTATCCTGGACACAGCCAGGGCACTCAGGGCACTGCCACTCTCTCTGGGCCCCTCAGGGTACCCTGCTGGAACAACAGCGGCTCACAGTCAAGGTGCTTACATAGTCTCGATGGCGGCCGGTCAAGACACAAAAGCAAACCTCCGCCAGTTCCACCACATGGTGGTATGTTCCCAATCAAACAATCAAGCTGTCCATTAAATTGGGGATAGAAGGCAATTCCCCATAGTCCATAGTCATTCGCCAGGGCTGTCCTAGGGGTGAGGGACGACCTTGACCCTCACCCTCAGCTCCCACAGAGGACTCAGCAAGCGTTTCCTCCTGGGACTACAAGTCCTGCATCCAGGCTGCCTCAGCAAGCACTTCCCAGCCCGCAGGGCCGCAACAACCTTAGCTTTCTCCGGCCTATGCTGGTTGGGGAACCGTCCATGTCTTCCCACCTCTCCACGGGGGTCCAGCTCTCCAGCAGCTGCTCCTCCTCGTCTTTCTGAGACTGAGTGTTCATACGCACAAACTGCTCCCCCACCCTTCGGGGAGCTTTGGCAGGCACCGTACCCTGCTCGTTGCGCCATTTGTCGTGCAGGGTGCCAGGCGGGGTCTCTGCTCCCGCTCCCCACATAAGAACGCAGGACACAGTGAGGCCAAAAAGGAACACCCACGGAGCCATAAGTAGGGGAGTCATATCACTATATTCTCGCTGGTGGCATCTGCCTCTGCAATCCGCTCTTGTTAGCTCAGCCACCATCTTGCTAGCCCCCATTTTTCTGCTAGCGTAGCCACAGCAGTTATATTAGTGGCCAATGGCTCACTGGTTACAGCTGACAGCCAACTAGCCACAGCTGATGGCCATCCAATCACAGTTGATGGCCATTTACTACCTGAGCCAACACCTGTCTATGTGAGGCCAAGAGCCTGGAAACTGCTTTTTGGGGTTCTGTCCCCACACTCCACCCCTACAGGCTCTCGCCTCACAATCTACGCGACAAGCATCTTCCGCGAGGGGCCCTGTGCGAGGAGCCTGGAGGTGAATGCAATATCCTGGACACAGCCAGGCTCTCTGGGCACAGCCAGGGTTTCTCAGGGCACCACCAGTCCTTCTGGGCACAGCCAGACTTCCTGGGCTTCTTAGGGTACCACCAGTCTCCCCGGACACAGCCAGGGTTTCTCAGGGCACCACCAGTCCTTCTGGGCACAGCCAGACTTCCTGGGCTTCTTAGGGTACCACCAGTCTCCCCGGACAGCCAGGGTTTCTCAGGGCACCACCAGTCCTTCTGGGCACAGCCAGACTTCCTGGACTTCTTAGGGTACCACCAGTCTCCCCGGACACAACCAGGATTTCTCAGGGCACCGTCACTCTCGGCTCAGCCAGACTTTCTGGGCTCAGCCAGGGCACTCAGGGCACTGCCACCCTCTCTGGGCCTCTCAGGGTACCCTGCTGGAACAACAGCGGCTCACAATCAAGGTGCTTACATATTCTCGATGGTGGCCGGTCAAGACACAAAAGCAAATATCCCCCAGTTCCACTACATGGTGGTATGTTCCCAAGCAAACAGTCAAGCTGTCCATTAAATTAGGGATAGAAGGCAATTCCCCATAGTCCATAGTCATTCGCCAGGGCTGTCCTGGGGGTGAGGGATGACCTTGACCTCACCCTCAGCTCCCATGGAGGACTCAGCAAGCCTTTCCTCCTGGGACTACAAGTTCTGCATCCAGGCTGCCTCAGCAAGCACTTCGCAGCCCACAGGGCCACAATGACCTTTGCTTTCTCCGGCCTATGCTGGTTGGGGAACCGTCCATGTCTTCCCACCTCTCCACGGGGGTCCGTCCAGCTCTCGGGCAGCTGCTCCTCCTGGTCTTCCTGAGACTGAGTGTTCATACACACAAACTGCTCCACCGTCCTTTGGAGAGCTTTGGCTGGCACCGTACCCTGCTCGCTGCGCCATTTGTCGTGCAGGGTGCCAGGCAGGGTCTCAGCTCCCGCTCCCCACATAAGAACGCAGGACATGGTGAGGCGAAAAAGGAACACCCACGGAGCCAAAGGCAGGGGAGTCATATCACTATATTCTCGCTGGTGGCATCCGCCTCTCTGCAGTCCGCGCTTGCTAGCTCAGCCACCATCTTGCTAGCCCCCATTTTCCTGCTAGCGTAGCCACAGCAGTTATATTAGTGGCCAATGGCTCACTGGTTACAGCTGACGGCCAACTAGCCACAGCTGATGGCCATCCAATCACAGTTGATGGCCATTTACTAGCTGAGCCAGCACCTTTCAGCGTGAGGCCGAGAGCCTGGAAACTGCTTTCTGGGGCTCTGTCCCCACAGTGGTACAAACGAACCCCCCTCTTCCCCAGCTGTTTGGATACCTTGGTTTCCTTTTTATTTTTTTTTAAAGATTTTATTGGGGAACAGTATGTACTTCCAGTACTTTACCAGATCCAGTTGTCCTTTCAATCTTAGTTGTGGAGGGCGCAGCTCAGCTCCAGGTCCAGTTGCCGTTGCTAGTTGCAGGGGGCTCAGCCCACCATCCCTTGCGGGAGTCGAACCGGCAACCCTGTTGTTAAGAGCTCCCACTCCAACCAACTGAGCCACCAGGCCGCCCCCAAGCTTTTGTCTAGATCTCAATTTCTCTGCCCCATTTCTTTATTGGGACGGAAGCGCCAGTCCCCGTCTGCCCTCTAGTGGACAGTGTGTGAAATAGGCGTTCAGTTGGGCCAGAAGCCCGTTCCTATGGTGAGGAGGGCAAGCCGTGCTCCTTTAGCCCAGCCATGCTGGCTCCTGTTTACTTGTCCAGCCTCCCACCTTTCCGTGCCTGCAGTCTGTCTGCACATAAACCGCTGGACTGACAAATCAACAAATCACCAGAGCTCAATCTGGGCTCGATTTTTTTTTTTAAGTTTTATTAGGGAATACTTGGGGACAGTGTGTTTCTCTAGGGCCCATCAATTTAGTTGTGGAGGGCGCAGCTCAGCTCCAAGTCCACTTACTGTTTTCAATCTTTAGTTGCAGAGGGCACAGCCCATCCCACGCAGGAACTGAACCGGCAACCTTGTTGAGAGCTCGCGCTCTAACCAGCTGAGCCATCTGGCGGCCCTTCCCGAAGCTCAGCTGCAGCTCGTTGTCTTCAGTCTAGTTGTGGAGGGCGAGCTCACTGGCCCATGCGGGAATCGAACCGGCACCCCTGTTAAGAGCTCCCCCTCCAACCAACTGAGCCATCCAGCCACCCCTGGGCTCGATATTTTGAAGTCATTTTTTTTTTTTTAAGTTATGTGATAATTCACAGTGAGTTTTTAGTGCAGGAAATGAAATGTTTTATCACTGAGTTCAAAACCAGTGAGGGTGTGTCAGCGCATAATAAGTATTCAAGAGAAAACAATTGGTTTAAATCAGTTGATGTAGTCATCTTGGTTTTGAAACTTGGTAACTGCAGTTTTTAAAAGCTGCTTTTAATGAATGATAAATGTAGCATGGTGAGCGAGGGGCACACTCCAGCAGGAGCCAGTGCGTTCTTCCTGCAGCTGGGGCCTGTTCTGCACACGTGACTGTCCCCAAGGTGCCTTTTACCGAGCACTTGCCTTCCGCAGGGGAGGACACGTCTCAAGTGTGGGGCGCCCCGGGCCTGAGCGCCCTGCACTTCCGAGGGGCAGGGCTCTGAAGCTGGCGAGAGCAGCGGCAGCCCCGGGCGTTCAGCGCCCCTGCCCCGGGCGTGTGCGAAGCGCTTCCGTAACCTCATTTACTCCTCACGAGGCTCATGATTTACACAGCAGATGAGGGACTGGGGCTTGTAGGGGGAAAGAAAGTGGCCAGGGCCCCTCAGCTGATGAGGGGTGTGGTGAACTAAACTTCTAGCAGTAAGCGTCTCACAGTCCGTGGAAGTCAGGTCACTGTGCTGGGCGCCTGTGACATAGGTGCCCGCTGCTGGGGCTCCACATCCACAAACACTGGGGGGAAGGTGAGGAATCGCTTTGCTTCCCCGGTGCTCCCTGGCGCTGGCCTCGGCTGGCCGCCTGCCCTCCTTGTCTTTGCAGCATGTGGCCCTTCACTTTCACTGCATCCTCAGACCCCACGGGGGACAGCAGAGTTCCTGAGCAGCACTGGTGGCGGTTTGCCTCCCCCCCCCCCCGCCCTGGGCCGTGAGCGGCCCGCTGCCCAAACTGAACTGAGAGGTGCCCAGCTCAGACCCCTTGCCTGTCATGTGGGCTGGGAGGAGGGACAGGATCTTCCACGTCCAAGCCAAACCATTTCAAGCCACAATTACCCGGTTTCGACTTCAGCCGCACTTGCTCAGGCGTCACGCGTCCTCCCATGTCCCTCCATGCAGCCACAGACTGCCTGGCTGCTGGGCCAGCAGCAGAACAAGACGTCTGGGGCTCTGCTGAGGGTGAAAGGCCCATTGTCTGTTCTTTGTATTGTCCTTTGGGGCCTCGGTTTAGCCTCCAGGGTGGACTCAGATCAAATCTGTACCATCCAAGGTGAGCGACTGTCACCCTCTCCCAGAGGCGTGCTGCTGAAGGCTTGCGAGCAGCTCTCCACGAATAAAGCCAGCCCCTCAGCTTAAAGATGACCCATGGTTCAGTCTCGGCCCTGTAACCCCCAGCAGCAGCCTCCACAAGTGTCATCACCGCATTCACACGAGGGTCTCTGTCTGCTGCCATGTCTACAGCAGCGCTGGGGGCCGTGCCACCCCCTGCCTGGTGGGTGACACGGGTACTCAGTGGGCGATCGTGGAAGGGCAGGGCGTGAGAGACAGAGAAGCGTGTGAGCAAAGGGGAGGAGGAAGAGAAGACGGCTGGGAGAGTCATTAACTTCCAGGATTCTTTGTCCAGCAACAGCCATTGGGAGTGTGCTGGGTACCCTTTGACTTTTCCAGCTACCAGGGACGTGTCAGTCAAGTGCTCTCGGCTGCCATGACAGACGCCTGATTTGAAATGGCGTGAACAATGAGGAAATCCGTTACCTCACTAGCAAGACGATGTCTTTGGAGACCCCCAATACTTGCCTCTTTCTGCTCTGCCTCCTCCTGAGGGATAAACTATGCCAGGCCAGGGCCCGCAGCCGCTGGGCGCTGGAGGCATCCCCTGGGTACGGTCCCGTCCCAGGGAAAGGGCACGTTCCTTCTGGGGCTCTTTGTAGGAGCAAGGAAACCTCACAGAGGCCACATACCCATCCTAGTCCAGGCCTGCAAGGCGCCTGGGGTGCCTGAGGGCGTCACAGTGTGGTACCCAGACCAGCAGCGCCCGGGAGCTTGTTAGAGACGGGTCGGGCCCAGGGATCTGTGTTTTAACAGGCCCTGCTGCTGGTTTAATGGTCAGTGAAGTTCAAGCATCAGAAATGTGGCTGCATTAATGGTCACCTGAACTCGGCTGGGACTCTGTGGAGGGAACGCGGGGGCCTGGTAGGCGGGAGCCGTCCCCTGTGACTGGCTGGTGTTGCAGATGAGACGCGTTGCGTCCCTGCGTCCACCCGGGACGATGCCAGCCGAGACCTATGATGAGAGCCGGGGTGCCCAAGCACGAGCGCTGCCTGGTGACTGGCCGCCTTTGACTCCCCGCTTTGTCTCCCCCGCTCCAGCTACCAGAGATTCACCGACTGTTACAAGCGCTTCTACCAGTTGCAGCCGGAGGTCACACGGCGCATCTACGACAAGTTGGTAACCCAGTTGCAGACATCTATCCAGGTGAGTGGCAAGAAGCCCAGCGGGTACTGTTGGCTTGCGTCCTGCCGCCAGCCTGCCAGCCCCCTGAAGGCAGGGCCTCTACCGTCCGCCCTCGGGGTCCTGCTGTCCCTAGAAGTGTCCTTCGTGTCCAGCAGGCTGCAGTGACAGATGTCCCTTCAAATGACTGGGTGTCTTCAGTGACCTTTCTGTCATTGTCCTGGATGGGAATTGAGTGTTGACATGTTGTGTGCCCACCAGCCCTGTGAGGTCAGCGAGGGCACGGGAGTCACTCTTCTTGTGTCTCCAGTGCCTGGTGCCTGACCCAGAGGGGCGTTTCGCTAGTTGTTGAATTCATGGGACTGTGCACTAGAGGGGACCCAGAAAGGATCTGTGTCCCTTGGTCCCAGAGGAGAGTGAAACCCCTGCTGTCACACTCCAGGATGGGTCCGTGTGGTCGGGACGCAGTGCCCGGTGAGGGTGGCACCGAGGCCCACTGCAGACGCTCTAAGTGTTGTCATCTTCGCCTTTATGCTGTGAAGTCACACGTGGGCAGGTGGGTGTTTGTCTGAGGACACAGCAGCACTGAGCTGGCTCCGACCTGGCCGCGCGCTGTTGGCAGTTTCGCATGTTTCCGCTCGGGGCTTGTGGGCACCATTCCGCTTCCTCCTCGCCCTTCAGGAGGAGGTCTCTGACATCAAAGCGGAGGGGAACCTGGAGGCTGTCCTGAACGCCCTGGATACCATTGTGGAAGAAGGCCGAGGCCGCAAGGAGCCGGCCTGGTGAGAACAGTGACACCACGGTGCCCTCTGGGGAGGGGAGCCCCAGCAAGCGCGCATCGTCCAGGGCTTTGAGGTGGGCTGAGGGGGCCTTCCTGGGGAGGCTGCTGCCGGACCCCTCTGGCCCGTGGAGAAGGGGCAGGGAGGGCGGGAGGAGGCTGAAGAGCGGGCGTGGGGTCGCGTCCATGAGGCTGGCCCGGGCCGCTGGCTGCTCTGCCAAGTGTCAGCCATGACGACACACAAAGGCCCCCTGCCCTGCTGGAGTTGGAGGCAGAATCCTCACCGATGCGCCCTGCCCCCTCCAGGCGCCCCAGTGGCATCCCGGACAAGGACCTGTGCAGTGTCACCGTGCCCTGCCTCCTGCGTCAGCGGGACGCCCTGCAGCGCCGGCTGCAGAGACAGGAGGCCGAGAACAGGCAGCTGGCGGACGCCGTCCTGGCTGGGCGACGGCAGGTGCAGGAGCTACAGCTACAGGGCCAGGCCCGGTGGCAGGCCTGGCAGGTGGGTGTCCCAGCCCTGCCCTCAGGCACTGTCCCCTGGTGCAGCAGAGGAGACAGCAGGCCCGGAGAGAACAAGTGACTTGCCCAAGGGGCCGGCAGCTCCGTGTCTAGTTCCTTCACCACACATGCAATGTGGTGGCCTCGGGGGCTTCCCATTGAAAACGTCCTGCATGCAACATGCGTCCTTTCAGGGTGGACTGAAGTTTTGAAAGCGGCCAAGGTCACTTGGGGCCAAGTTGGTGAGTAAGGGGAAGAGGGTGCTCAGGCCGCTGGCAGACGGCAGGTGTGGCCGCAGTGTGTGACATGCGTTTGCTTCCTGGCTCACAGTGCGGTTCCAGAAGACGGTTTCTAGGAGGGCCTGAGCAGCGGCACCCCTCTCGGTTCACCCCTCATCTCACGTCTAGCTTACAGCCATTCGATGGCTCCCTTCCTGGGGCAGACCCTCCTGTTCCCAGGGGGATGGGCCCCAAATCCACAGCTCTTGGATTCCTTGGGCATCTCTTCCAAGGCCCGGCAGCTGAGCCTCAGGACCCCATCCCGGCCTCAGCAGGGCCCCGAGGCTTGGGCAGCGGCAGGAGGCTCACTCTGCCCTTCTCGTCCCCATATCACAGACCGGCCCTGGGGGCCTGAGTGGCAGCAGCAAGACGACCAAAGCCCTCAGCCTGGTGCTGTCTTGTGGGGTGGCTCCCGCAGCTCAGAGTTGTGTCTTGGGCATTTGTGGGGCCACCCCGCTGAGTCCCCTGGCCAGATGCTGCTATGCCATTGCTATTCCGTCACCATGAGACCCCAGTCACTCCTGTCTGGGCCCTGGCTTCCAAGTTGGCCAAATGATGACGCACAGGGCCCTGGCCGCTCAGCCCCCTGCTCTCAGGGCCGCCCTTGCCATGGCAGCTCCAGGCCCATCGGCTGATGGCTGCAGAGAGCACTTCTACGCCAGTACCTGTGTCTGGCCCAGCAGAAGTCCACTCACTGCACTCGAGACGTTCCTGTTAGATAGTGTGGTGGGCGCCGAGACGGAAGGAGACACTTTGGGGGCCCTGGGGAGGCCCTGGCTGGGTGGCCAAGGCACCGGCCTGCCGTAGACACCTGCTGAGTGGGGGACTTGTCAGTGCCTGCTGGGCCTGGGGAAGTGGCCCTGGAGGGGAGGCCGTGCAGGGGAAGGCTGTGGGGCATCTCCCTCCCAGCCTGTCTCTCCGCTCCCATTGATGGCAGGCTCTACACAAAGGACGCAAGGAGCTGGTGGCCGTGCTGAAGGAGCCCGAGTGAGAGCCGCGGGGACCCGGAGAAAAAGGCGCCTCTGAGATCAGCTGAAACGGTGCCCGGTCCCTAAGCAGTGATGGAATAAGTTGGGGGACCAGCCTGCGCAGGCCCCAGTGCCTTGGGGCTCCTGGGGGGTCACACATGCGCTACCTTCAGATCCCATCCTGTCGTCTTCTAATGGGGCGATCAGCTCCCAGCCTGGGAAGCCGGCCCCTGCCTCGCTCCTCTGGGTCCCCCTCCCCCTGTTCCCGAGCCTTCCCTCCGGCCTGGCCTGGGGAATCTGCCACTGATTGCCCCCTTGCCGGCCAGCCCCAGGCCCCTGGCCGTGCTCTGCCCACATCCTCACATCCTTAAATAAACTTCCTCCACTCACTACACTGTAATCTGTGGACGCTGCTTCCGCCGGGGCCTTGCGGCCGCGGCCCCTCCTGGGCTCCCCGGGGTCTCGGCTGCAGTCCAAAGCCTCCAGGCTCAGTGGGGTGGTGGGGGTGAAGCCCCTTGGCACAGAAACCAGAACCCCGGGGTTCCCTGAGGTGAGGACCAGCTTCCAGGTGGTGTCCCTGTTCAACCCAGACCCCCCTTCAATTTGATGGTTTGAGTTAATTCTGAGGAGAGCTCCAAGGGGGGCCTCGGTGTTCACAGAGCAGATGGGCTTCTGGTTTCCCAGGCAGCCTGGGCCAGCGGGTATGGGGGTTCAGCAAAGGTGGGAAAAGTGCTTCCTCCAGACCAGCGGGCAGAGGGGACGGGAGGGGAGGCGTGGGGCAAAACGTTCTTCCCTCGTGAGGCTCTCCCCCTAACTGGAAACAGGCTTCGTTGGGTCTGTGGGAGCCCTGGGGACACTCAGAATTCAGGTGGCCCCTGCTCACCACGCCCACCTGGCCCCCTGCATCGAGCCCATGGCTCTCCTCTGCCCTGCAGCTACAGCATCCACACATCCAGCTGCCCCCTCGCCCCCCACAGGCCCTGGGGTGGGATGGCGGGTGCTGTCAGGTGAGTAGGTGGGGAGAGGTCACTCTGCCTCCTCTCCAGGCTCAGCTGTGGGACAGGCTTTTTCAGGCTGGATGTTTCCCCTGGAGGACAGGTCCCCAAGGTTGTTCCCACCAGGATCGGGGGTCAGGAGCCCTCAAAGGCCCTGGGAGGGGCATGGGATGGGGGTCCCCATCACACTGACCCCCTTGCCTGCCCCAGACTCAGGCTGTCCTTATCTCTTGCTGGCCCCACCTCTGTTGGCTTTGGGCTACCCAGCCCTTCCTCCTGGCTTGACAGACCAGCCGCCCCCACGGGCCCCGCCAGGCCTGCGGCCGGTCTCGCAGGGTGAATGAGGACACGGCCGGCACTCCCTCCCTGGGGTTTGGCTCCTGCCCACGGCTGACAGTGGAAATCACAGTACGCTGCAATCTGTTAGGCCTCTAGGCCCCCACACCCGTCCCCTGCTGAGGGAGTGGGGGTGCTGGGCACCCAGAGGCTGGCTGCCCGCCCACCCTGCGCCCTCACTTCCCCGGGGCCTGCCCTAACTCCAACCACAACATCCTTTGGGGTTTGGCCTGTAGAGCCGGGCGGATGACCCCCAAATAGCCCTGGCAGAGTCCCCTGTGACCCGCCTGCACCGTGGTCAGCCCCCCGCCCAGCCTTTGGGGTCCAGCCCGGAGGGTATAAATGGAGCTGGAGGCTGCGGACGCAGGCCAGCTGAATCCCAGCAGCCGCCGCCGAGACACCATGAGGCCCCTGATGACCCTCGCCTTGCTGGCCCTGGCCGTACTCTGCCTCGCTGGCCAGGCAGGTGAGTGTCCCCCACTCTGCCTGGCCGAGGAGGAGGGGGGCTGCGAGGGGAGAGTGCCTGGCCTCCCCAATAGCCCTCCCTCAGGCTCAGCCCCATGCTAGAGGCAGGAGAGGGCCTGGGCGTGAGCAGGGCTGAACCAGGCTGCTTTCCTTTGCAGGTGCAAAGCCGAGCCGTGCAGAGTCCAGCCGAGGAGCAGGTAGGATGCAGGCCTGAAAATGGCCGTGTGCCCGTCACCCAATGGGGCTGCCCACCCCGGTCCCCAGCCGCAGCCCTCCTGCCAGGCTTTCAGCCTGCTCCCCACCTTGTGCCCCCAAACTGACAGCCGCCCGACCCCTGGCCTCTCTCCGCAGCCTTCGTGTCCAGGCAGGAGGGCAGTGAGGTGGTCAAGAGACTCCGTCGCTACGTGGACCAGGGGCTGGGGTGAGAGGAAGAGCTGGGAGTATTGGGAGGGGAGGAGGGCCTTCTGGGGGGGGGGCGGGGGGCTGATGCCGCTGTGTGGGACTCTCAGAGCCCCAGGCCCCTACCCGGACCCCCTGGAGCCCAAGAGGGAGGTGTGCGAGCTCAACCCCGACTGCGACGAGCTGGCAGACCACATCGGCTTCCAGGAGGCTTACGCGCGTTTCTACGGAACCGCCTAGAGCTGCCGCCCGCCCCGCCGCCTGCCCACGGGCACCCGCTGCCTCCCCTCACCCTCACCTCACCCCTGCCCTACCAGTGTGGGGTCCCCACCGGCCCAGCTACTCTAGAATAAATCCAGAAGAGGAACTGGGGGGCTCCGCCTCTTTGTGCGTCTTAGGGTGGTGCCGGGAGGACGGCGCCGCCGCGGGTTGTACGTCCTCAGTCCGAGTGCTTCCCAAAGCGCTGGGTGTTTTTATTTGTACCTGCCTCGCTCCAGAAGCATTGAAGGTGGCTTTCTAAAGTTTAGGGTCCCCGCTCTAGCCCAGCACCCTCCCCCCCACCTCAGCCCACTGCACTGTCGGTGACACACCAGAAGGTCTGCACGCCCTGCGCTCACGGCCCTGCGCTCACTGCCGTGACCAGGACAGACTCGGGGCCCAGGCAAAGAGCTGCCAGCAGGCGGCACTGCCTGGTTGGGGGCGGGGGCGACAGTGGGCCCCTCACCCCAGTTAGCAGCGATCAGGGCAGGCCTGGGTTAGTTGTGTTAGTTCGTCCCTGGAGCAGCAGACAGGGGACCCGATGCAAGCCCCCACACCTGCCCGTCCCAGTGTCGGGGGGCTCCTGCCTGGACACACGACGTCCCCTCTCAGACCCTCAGCACTTGCCCAGCACCACCAAGCGCACCTCACTGACCCTCCTGCTCTCTGCGCCCCCTCTCCCGTCCTCTGCACTCTCCTCAGTCACTCGGTTCCAGGCCCAGAGGCGCCCCCACATTTCAGGTCTGGGTCTGGGCTCCTCCCCGGCACCAGGGCCTGGCCCCTGCCTCCCTCCAGGGCAGCCTCAGAGATGGGCTCACTGTTGCTTGGCCTTCGTGCCCCCCTCCAGCGGGGCACCCTGCAGCAGGGGACAGGTGCTGGGGGCCCGGAACAGAGAGGCTGAGAAGGCCGCGATGATGAGCAGGTTCCCGGCCACCGCCAAGCCCAGCGTGGCGACGGTGCCCGCCAGGCCCAGCGGGGGGTCCTGCGTGGCCAGCCAGGCTCGGCGAGACCCCATGTCAGCCAGCACGGCCTCCAGCTGGAAGTGGGTGCCCAGCACCGCACAGACGTGGAAGAGCTGGTGGCTGTGGCCTGTGGGAGGGTGGGCACGTCAGGGCACACACCCCATGCCCCAGGCAGCCCCTCCTCTGGGCCTGCTACTACCCCAACATTAGGAAGAAGGAAGCCTGACTCCCAGTTACCGGGAGGAGAGAATGAGCGGACAGGCGTGAAACACAAAACCCCTGGCACCCAGGCTACTAGTTTTGCCGTCATGCACAAAGTGGAGGGTGGGCCTGGACCCCGAGGTCCCCCAGGATGTCCTCTGGCCATAGTGGCCTCTCTGCTCTGGGGAGCTGTCTCCCTGCGCCCCCTCCCAGGCCGGGCCTGCTCTCACCAATGAAGTCAAAGCGTCCAGGTGCCAGCCGCTCGGGCAGGTGGGAGGTGAAGAGGAAGCCGGTGAGCAGAGCACACACAAGGTGGTAGCCGTGGCTGGAGCTCAGCGCCTCCTGCCCACAGCTGTGGCCCCCGCCCCAGCACAGTCCCAGCTGCCGAAGGAAAGGCCGGGCTGAGCAGGAGGGGCTGGGGCAGTGGCCGTGGTGAGGGGGGCAGCAGGGATCCAGGGACCTTACCCGGTAGAAGAGTGGGAGGTTGTCGAACAGGAAGGGATAGGCGAAGGCGCCCGTGCGGAGGACCTTACTGAGCCCAGGGCTCTCCAGCTCGGGGAACCTGGGGAGCAGGAGGTAAAGCTGGTCACCACGCTGCTGCTGGGGTGCTGCTGCTGGGGTGCGGTCAGAGGAAGAGGGAACGCCAACGGAGCTCAGTGGCTCTGCCAGCCCTTCATGAACAGCTGCACTTGAGCTCCGTAAATGACCACACCTGTGAAGGGGCTAAAGCCGTCCGCCCCTTAGGTGGCTGGGAGAACGGAAGGAGACAGTGCAGATACGGTGCTAGCGCCAGGCTCGCGCTGGCTGGCCGGCTTGGGCGATCCCCGGGGCCCTGTCCTGTCCCTTCGCCCTCCCCTTCACCGCTGGCCAAGAACCCACCGGGAGTAACAGGAGAGGCCAGTGCACAGGAAGGAGTTGAGTGCGGCGGCGGGCACAAACAGCTGGTGCAGGCGGCCGTGCAGCCAGGAGGCCGGCATGGAGTAGGCGGCATAGGGGAAGGCGCAGCCTGGGGAGCAGGGGGCGGGGCCGGAGCTGAAGCCCGAAGGGCGCACCCTTCCCCGCACCCCGTGCCGCCCGCCCGCGCGCGGCCGCCCCCGCCCCGCCGCCCGCGGGGCTCACCCAGGCTGTAGAGGCTGAGCGCGCCATAGTCCAGGAAGTAGCAGATGTGGCGCGCGCGGGGCGACATGGAGCTGAAGGTGTGCGCGCAGCACGACGCGAAAGGGTAGAGGCAGGTGGGCAGCAGGAAGACGAGCAGCGGCCAGTGGTAGGGCTCCGCCCGGAAGCCCGGGCCCCCCGCGAGCGCCAGTAGGCGCCACAGGAAGTACCTGCGGCGGCGGCACGTGCTCAGCTCGCGCCGCAGCCCGTCTGAGCACCCTCTGAGCGGGGACAGCCTCCCTCACCAGGTGGGCAGGAAGTGAGTCCAGATGTTGACCGTCTCGTTGGTCATCTGGAAGGAGCTGAGGACACAGTCCAAGGCCGAGCTGGTGGGGCGGCGGTAGCCAGATATGATGCCGTCTTCCCAGAACACCTGGGGCAGTGGTGGGCGGGAGAGGGGGTCACTGTGTACTGTGCCGGGCCCTCCCTCCGCGAGCGCTGGGGGAGCCGGCCTGAGGACAGTGGGCGGGAGGTCACAGGGGCCCCAAAGCCGACTGCCATCTTAGCACAGGGTCCGGCACCCAGAGAGCAGATGAGGAGCAAGAGCCAGCGCAGGGGCCCACATAGGATGGCGGCCTGAGCGGGCACAGGCCGGGCGCTCTGGGAAGGGGCTCTGAGGAGCAGTCTGGCCTGGGGGGCGGGTCAGCAGCCGGCTCCCCGGGCGCAGAGGCAGCTCTCACTGCCATGGGAGGGATAGGAGTCAGCCTGCAGGAGGGGCTTCCCTCGGTGCTAAGAGGGCCTCTGCCCCAGTCAGTCCCTGGGGCAGTCGGTGTTGGAGGGTGTAGCCCCTCACCCGGGGGACCTGGTGGACTCGAAGGAGCTGGGGTAGCTTGAGGCTGAGCATGGTGGCCCGGCACCTCCACGTTGACCTAGAGACAGAGTGAAGGGGTGCGGACCAGGATCAGGTATCTGCTCCCATCCACAGGCCCCTTATCACCAGGTCCAGGCGCGGCCTGACCAGTACCAGGGTGGGCTGTGCGCGCATGCGTGCGTGCGTGTGGTAGCTGGCCACCAGGCTGCTTCCTTCAGGCCAGGGGAGACTGGCCCAGCTTCCTGACCCCTCCCCATCCTAGCCTGGGGGCATCCGGTCACCCTCAGTGAGTAACCCCGGACCCCGGGTCCGGGACCCCATCCCCCAGTTCTGTCTCAGAAGCCTGCCTCTCCGAGGTCCGCACTGAGCGCTTAAGCCCACCCACCACCAGCGGAAAGCCCTCGGTCCACGGTGCGCGGGGAGAGTTCCCGGGGACGCCAGATGCCCGCCCGTGGGGCACGGAATTAGGGGGACGCCTGGCTCTTTGGGGACTACCCTTGTGCCCCCCCTGACCCCATGGCCCTCTCAGCCCCAGACCTGTGTGCTGCGTCCGGTGGCTGCGGCCGCTCAGGCCCTCTCCCAGGCACATTCCTTGGCACAAGTGGAGGGGCGGGGCCCGCTAGGCAGGGAGCCGCCGGCGGACAAGGGACTAGGACACGCCCCCACCTCCCGGGGCCAGAACTTCCAAGCAACTCTGCGGCCTAGCCCCGCCCCTCTTCCTGCCGCCAGTCGGTCCCCTGAGCCTCTGCTCCTGTCATTCTACAGTTCGGGGACCCTCTGCGCGAGGTGGGTGCTGGGGGCCTGGCTGGGAACAAGACAGACTCACCCGGTCCCTAGTCCTTGCACCCCGGCTGAGCTTTAAGACAGATAGGGCCTCGAAAGGTATCCCCCTGCCCTTCCCAGGAGCAGGATGGGGGCGCTCCCACCCGTGCGGAGTGCTGCCCAGCGACCTGGGGAAGGGCGGGCAGGATGCTGGCTGGGCTCTAGCCCCCCCTCAGGGTCCCTTCCCTTAGCTTAAGGCCTCTAGACTAGAATGTGTAGTCTCCCATCTGCTGTAGCCTTGCAGATGGGGGAGGGGCTGCCCCAGCTTGTTCCCCCGCAACGGGGGCAGAGCCCCAGGTGAGCTTCCTTACCCAGAGCTTGGCTGACGCTCCTAAGCTGGTGGGTCAGCAGGCCCGGGGTGCTCCAGCCGCCAGGCCAGCAGCAGGGAGAGGAAAGTGGCAGGCCAGCCGGCCAGGCCTGGGCGGGGTGTGGGAGACAAAGGGGAGCCAGGGAACAATCCCAGCCTTGTGCAGCCTCCAGGGAGCAGCGCGGGGTGGCCCAGGCCCATTAGCAGGCAGCTCACTCGGCCGCCTCCACACAGCAGCCCCTCCAGCCTGACCCAAGCGGAGATCAGACTGGTCGGCACAGGCTGGGGCGCTAGCCAGGGCCCGGGCTCCCCCAGACCGGGCTGTCCCCGTCCAGCATTCCCAGTTGGGGGTGTCTGCCTGTGGCTGGGTGGACAATTCCCAATCCCGGCCTTGGACTTCAGAAACCACCCGTCCCTCTGCTTCACTGCCTCTGTCCAGGGCAAAGGCCTCTAGCGTGTTGATTGTGCCTCAAGGGACCTGCCAGGTTCACTGTGATACACTCAAGGTGCCAGGCCTTGCAGAAGGACAGGCTGAGGATTTGGGCTGGCTTTGAGGCCCACCCCGTATCCCCCGGAGGCCGTTCTGATTCCATCGACCCAGCTGGAGACTGCAGAACGGCCCCTGGTAGCTCCGAGGCCTCAAAGCCCTGTTCTCACCGTCACCTGAAGGCACCGGCTCAACACACACGGCCAAGGGGCTCGACAGGCTGTCACAAAACCACCTCTGGGTGGTTCGCTGCAATCGCCAACTTGCAGCTTCAATGGGCCCCTCATAGGAACCTTTCCAAAGGCCGCTCTAGCAGGCCGTTCCCACCCCCGAGACTGGACAGACACCAGGACACACAGTGGGCTTCGGGGTCTTTTATTATAAAGTGATGCTTGTCTCAGTCCCTGCCAGCTTGTCCCAGGCGCCGTCTCGGAGGAAGGAGGCAGGAAGCCTGCTCCTGAGAACCTGGGAAGCTGGACTAGCGCTGGGGGTGGGGACAGAGCTGAGACCCCCAGCCCAGCCCAAGGGGGGGCCCAGGCAATCCTGGCCCAAGTGCCACCCACAGCCCTGCCCACTGCCCTGAGCCACTCGTGCTCTGCTCCCCAGTCACCTCCCTTCCGGAAGCGAGCCCACGCTCAGCTCCACCGCGGGGCTGGGGAAGCCCAAGTAGGGGAGCCCCCTGACCGGCCACTTCCAGGGGCCTCTCCTTGATCCTGTCGGGGTGGTGGCCTCACTGCACCCCCTCTCCTCTCACTGGCACCCCCCGTCCCAGCACAGCAGCCAAGAGCACAAAGCGGTGACTGGGACTGTTGGGCACAGGACTCGAGCACACAGGCCAGTCTGCCCGCGGCCCTTGCTGGGGCCGCCCCCTGCCCTGGGAGCGAGACGGGGGCAGAGGCAGAGGGGGGCGACTGCTATTGGTGCAGCCAGCTCCAGGTCCCTCTCCCTCAAGGGTCCCCAAGGCCCCAGAGCTGCCCAGCCCCTGCAGGGAAGTGGGGACAGGTGGTCTTTCAGGGAAGGGTCTGCAGAGCCACCCAGCTATGTGGGGTTACCCACTTCTCCCCCAGGGCTGGTGGCTGCAAACTCCTAGTCCCAACCACCTCGTGTCCTGGGGGAGGGAGGAGGCCCCTTTGCTGTCCCTTCCCCTCAGAGGTCCGAGAACCCTTCCAATGACACGTAGACACCCATGCCTGCCACCTGCCCCTGGGGACTGCAGGGGGTTGAGGCAGGAAGGCTGACTAGGACCCACAGGCCTCTCCTGCCCCAAGCACCTTCCTCAGTTCCTGACATCATCTTGGCAACCGGGGACCGCACCCCCCCGGAGCCCTCCCTCAGCCTGCGTGCTGCGGGGCTTCCCTCCTTAGTGCGTGCTGAGTCTGCGTGCGGTGGGGTGACTACAGGTGGCGGTCCTGGCTGCCAGGGAGGGCAGGAAAGATCTGGAGTCAGCCCCACTGCAGGGCCTGGGGGTCAGTCTCAACCAATCTCCTTCCACTGCTTGTAGAAGTCCAGAACGTTCTTGATGTCCACACTGGCGTGTGCAGCGGCCTGCAAAGCTGCCTGTGCACAGGGGTGGGACAGATGGGGACAGTCTGAGCTCCTGTCCTTGCGGGCAGGCTGGGGAAAAGGGGCATGACAGAGGAAGGGGTCCCCTCCTCCGTGACCCACCTGCATCGGGCCTGACAGCGCGCTGGGGTTGTCCAGTGGAAGGCCAGTGACAATGGTCACCATGCCACTTGGGTCCTCCTCCCCGGCCCCCTGGGCCAGAGTCAGCTGTTTGCAGCTGTCCAGGATCTTATAGAGGGCCCTGGTGGGGAGAGGAGGGAGGCCAGTCGGCATGAGCTCGGCCGAAACGCCAGGCCTCCCAGGACAGAAGCTGGGGACAGGAACGGGGAGGGCACCAACTGAGTGACAGAAACCAGGCAGCCAGGGCTGCAGCGGGTCAAGCCAGCACCGGAGATGGGCTGTGGGGAGCGGGCTGGCAAGAGCCCAAGCACCTCCGGGCCCTGGGCGGGTCAGCCACCAGTTTCAGAATTCGCTGGCCCTGTCCCCCTGTCCTGTCCCCTATGTGTGTGTGTGGTGGGGGGGAAGGCAGAGAGGCGGGGCTAAAACTACCAGGCATCTGCATCCTGCCTCTTCAGCTTGTGCCGCTCAAAGCTCTTCCCCACCTCCTTCTGGCAGCGAATGTACCTGCAAAGGACACGGGGGAGTGAAGATGGGGGGCAGAGGAGGGCGGGCGCCCCACACAAAGCGGACCATTGTGGCTCAGAGGCCTGGTTTTAGGGGGCGGGAGGGGGCACGTCTCTCCCATCACTGGGAGCCATTTCGCAGTTTGCTGGCCTCTGAGCCCAGCTCGCTTTCCTCCGATAACATCGAGTCCTGGCTCCTCCCGGGGGAGGGGCTGGGAGCCAGGAGCAGATGCTTTCCAAGCCACGCTTCTGGGGACAAGGCCCAGACAAGCGGGCTTTGTGCAGCTTCCTGGCCAGGCAAGGCCGGTGGCTGGTGGGGGGTCAGCCAGCAGGGAGGCCAGAAGGAAAGGCCTGAGTGGGGCCCTCAGCTCACGGTGGGGGGTGGGAAGCCCCCACAGCCCCAGGAAGGCACGCCTGCCCACCCTGCAGACCTGACCGTGTCTGCGTCCCAACCCTAACGCCAGAGAAACCCCTGTAAAGGTGCCCACGGGATGGGCAGGGGGGGTGTCCGCTCCCCTGCCCTCCCCGCAGTGAGGCAGAGGGACAGTAGGTCAGAGACCCCACAGGGTTCCTGGCTCTTCAGGTCACTTCTTTTTCAGCACCTAAGACCTGGACTTCTAATTATATCTTTGGTTCCCCCCCAGGCAGTAAACAAACCTTGAGCAGGGACCTACCTACAGCTAGTGTGTGTCACGCACAGGTAACAAGGAACACACAGCACCCATGGTCTGGGAGCCGGTCGGGACTCAGCAGGCCTACACTCACCTGTTTCCTTTTTTAAACTCTGCCTCCAGGTATCGGATGCCATCTCGTGCGCCCGGGTGCTCCTTCTTCAGCAAATCCAGGCCGTCGATCACTGGTGGGCAAGGCGGGGCGGGGAAGGACAGGACAGGGAGCTCAGACTGCGGTGGCCGGGGCTCTGCTGGGGACCTGCACTCGCCCAGCCCTGCGGGACGAGAGGGCCGCTGCCTCCCCCAGGGCGCCCGGTCCTTCCACAGTGACCTGCCCGCCACGTGCTGGGCAGTTTCCCAAGTGCTTTCTTTCCCTGAGATGTGCCATGTTTCTCCAACCATCCTGAGTCGGGGACTGAGCGAGGCTCAGCAGACCGTCGTGCCATTTCATGGATGAAGGGGCTGAGCTTCAGAGGAGCAAGGACTCGACCAAGGCCGCTGTGTGAACGGCCCAGAGAAGGGTCCCAGCCCAAGCCCAGAGTGTCCCCCACATCCCCAACACGCTCACCTGTCCGTGGGATGATGACAATGAAACGGCCGCTGGCGGCCAGCTGGCGGATGACAGGCAGGTGCTGGCACAGGGCCTGGGTGTCGGGGACGAGGTAGGGGGACATGGCTGACTGCGCCTCGGGCTGCTGCAGGCTCCCCTCCAGCTGAGACACCTCGAGCTGGTGAGAGAAGGCAGCAGATGGAGCAGCCGGCAGGGAGGGCGGGGCTCAAGGGGGCTCTTATGGGGGCGCTTCCTGCTGCCAAAGGGCACAGGGGGCTCCTCCTGCCAGTGGCCTTGGAGGGAAGTAGAAACAAGGCTTAAGGGAACAAGATGAGGAAGAGAGACGTGGAGGCAGCAAGAGGATCCACGGAGAAGGGGCGTAGGGACCAGGCTCTGAGAGGCCAGGAGGGGGCGGGTCTGAGCCGGGGGGGCGGGGCTCCACCGGGCCTTTGGGCAGTGAAGGTAAGAAGAGCAGGAGCAGCATCTGGGTCTGCCACCGTCCTACCTGAAGTCGTCCTACCTGAAGTCGTAGCTGGGCCATGTCTCTCATCAGCCTGTTCCTCCGAGCTTCCTCCTGTGCCTATGAGGGGAAAATCAGCGCTGAGCTCAGGCTGGGCCAACTTCCTGGGGTCACACTCCTTTCTCCAGCAATCAAGACGGAGAGGAATTCTGGGACTGAAGTAGACTTGGCCCTATTCAGCCAGCTCTCTAGCGGCCTGGTGTCTAGCACGCCCACCCTCAGCCCTGCGCTGCTTTTCCTCGGTCTCTGGATGAGGCTGAATTCCTTAACACAGTGGACAGGGAGGGCTTCCAGGTGGGGACGTACCCTACAGGACGTGGGGGGCCACTGCAGGCTCTGTGACGAGTGACTGGCGTCATCGGGGTGGTGCTTTAAAATGAGAACGTGGGAGTGCCACCTCGTTCTGAGCATGAGGCCATCAAGCAGAGTCCCTCTGAGGGACCCTACAGAATAACTGACTAATACTCTTCGGAGAGACCAAGGGACTTTCACGGGCTGAGGGACACTAACTAAGGGCACACACAGCCAGAGGCAGGCGGGACTCTGGCAGAGGAAACAGCCAGCAGTGGGGAAACCAGTGCGACGCCCTGCCGTCCCTCCTCACTGGTTCTCACACTCACACACCGGCTGTGCAAGGTTCACCCCATCCTGCACACTGCCGTGTCCCCTTCAGGCATCCTGGCCACAGCCCCCGGGAGGCCCACTGCCCCACAGCCCTGGGCAGACCAGCGAGGATGTGCGGTGCCCTCTCCTCCCTGCATAAAGCCAGCCCGGAAATCTTCCTTTTCAGCTGGAATTGGAGTCCTGACCCCGTGTTCCAGAGAGGGGCTGGGGCACTAGGGTAAGTCCCCCAGAGACCCACGCAGGTGCGTGGGGTCCACCTGGGCCCAGGAGCAGCAGCTGCTACCCAGGCTCTGCTACCGCTGGCCCCGCAGTTAGAGACGTGGGCCAGCGCGCTCCTTGGGGACCCCGAGGTCTTGCAGGGGAGAGACGCTGGAGCCCCAAGCAGGAGCAGCGGCCTCGGGCGCCCACCTGCCCTGCTGAGCCCTCTCCTCTGTCACCCTGCACTTCCTCGTCTATAAAACGAGGGTGTCAGCACCACCTCACAGGGCTGCTGCAACGGTGAAATGACATGTCCGTGCCAACCAGGCTTGGCACACAGAACTCTTGGTAAGTGACAGATGAGCAGGAACGGCCCCAGCCGGCCACGGCCACGGCCAGCTTGGCCTGTGCTGTCCAGCACCACACGGGAGGGCTTCGCACGTACCCCTGCCCCCCAGGAGGAGTCAAGAACTTAGGCTGGGGGAACGCCTACAAAACCTCTTACACTTTTGCAGCCCTGTGATTAACTTCCCCGTAATGATTTTTGTAACCCCCTGTGTTTTCCCCTACAAAACAATAAAGGCCTTAACACAAAAGGTTTTTTAACAAAATGTCCTTGCTTTTAAGACAGCCAGGAAGGGGGTTTCTGGGGAGACGGTGCCCTCCCAGCCCAACAGACCACCCGCGGGAAGGGGTGCTCAGAGAGGGGGGCCCCAGGAAGAACACAGGAGGGGACTGGCTTGGGGTGAAGACGAGCCTGGGGCTTGCCGAGCTGCATGTGCTGTGCCTCCGGGTCAGACACCCCCAACACATCGGTGCCAGCTGCGCCCAGGGCTGTGCCAACCCCACTGTGGAAGCCAGGCTGCTGCCGCCAAGTGTTGGCCTCAGAGAGAAAGGCCCGTCTTGTTCGCTCTGCAGCCCCAGCGCCTGGGGTACAGCCGGGTCTGAGCAGGGCAGACGTGCAGTGAGTGTGAACGGAGGACTTACTGAGTGTACAGGAGCGAGCACAGGCCACACCCTCCTCGCGGGCCTCTGTGGGACGGACACCAGTGCCCCTCCACTGCATTCCAGCTTGTCTCCGCCCCTCTGAGCACACACCCGAGATCACGTGCCAGGCACTCACTCACTCTATCATCACGACAGTCCCTAAAGCTGATTCTAATGTAGCTGAGCAAGGTAGGTGACTCCTCCATGCACAGACCAGGAAGTGACAGACGGCCCTCAGCCCCAGCAGTGGACACAGGTCCGGTGCCAGGCTGCCAGGCTGCTTTGCTCCCAGCCCCCCCCCCCAGTGCCCGGCCACATCACACTCCCGAGCCTGGCCCGGCTCCTCGGTGCACACGGTGGGTGTGTCACGGTGACTCACCATGCGGAGCTGGGCCTGCGCTTGCTGCAGCAGGCCATCCTGCTCAGACGGGGCTGCACTCACGAAGATGCCCACGGCCGGGCTGAACTGTAGGACGCTGCCCTGCAGGCGGGCGACGAAGTGGCCGAAGCTGCGGATGCAGCAGACGCGCACAACCGCCTGTGGGGACATGCGAGCCGGCCGCTGAGCGGGTGCCACTGCCAGGGCCCCTGCCACCTGCCTCCCTGCCCCTCAGCGAGTGGCGCTCCTCGGGAAGGCTGGTGGCCTGCGGTGGGCATGGAGATGCCGAGGCCCAGAGCCGGGCACCGGGCTGGAGGGGGGTACCTGGCTCCTGCTGCCACCTCCCCACATCTGTTCCTCATGTGCAAAATGGGGGACAAGACGGTATCAACCCCTCCATCTTAGTCAGTAGACCCCTTCTTCCCCATCAGCTGCAACCCTACGCAGAACCCTCATATGTTAACCAGACTACAGCCAAGCTGCTCTGGCTGGAAAGGAGGCCGGGGGGGCCTGCTTGCCTCCCCAGCTGCCCCCAGATGGCCCATGTGCTGACAGACTCAAGGGTGAAAGTCACTGGACCAAGTCGGCAGCACGTTCCCTTCCAGCTCTAACTTTGCTGCTTCCCACTCAGCTCAGAGGAGGCTGGGCCCACAGCAGAAAAGATGGAAGATTTCAAAGCCCTAATAACCCACGTGCTCTGGTCCCCACAAAAGGGGCCTAAAGAGCGAGGCTTGTTCTACAACAGCAGACCCGTGCAGGGCAGCCACCCTGCCAAGAAGGAAGGCAGCTCAGACGGCTCCGTGAGTGAAAGGACGCACAGCCTGCAGCCCGAGGGGGGGCCGCCTGAGCCGGCTCTGCTGCCGTGGACTGATAGCAGCGCCTGGCCCGACACACCAGGGCCTCACCTCCTCTAAGGTGCTGAGCAGCGGCCGTTCCGAGCCAAAGTGAAAGCGCCGGTGCGCAGCCCGCAGGGGAGGCAGGTTCCGAAGGGCCGTGTCCTCTGGGAGCAGCAGGCTGGAGGGGGCGTCAGGCAGGTCACAGCCCTCAAGGAAATCCTGGACCTCGGGACACAGGGCCAGGCCTGGGGAGAAAGAGGACCCTTGAGACCACGCCCTGGGGGAGGCCCCAGGCTGATGAGACAGAATGGGGAGGGATGGAGGGAGGAAAGGAAAGAGAGACACATGGGGCCGCCAGGCGGAGCTCGGGAAGCGTGGAGCAGGAAGGCCGGGGGAGCAAGGCAGGTGGGGGGACCAGGACTGGGAAGGCCCCCGACTGCAGGGCAAGCACATTGGATGGGAGTGAGGAGGGGCCTCAGACAGAGGAACGAACAGCCCTGGCAGAAGGTGCTGGGACGGGAGGTTTCCAGCTCGAGATCAAGAACGGTTCCCCACGAGCAGGGCACCAGCGCGGCACCAGCGCCCGGGGCTGGCTTTCAGGCCGCTGCTCTGCCCTGCCACTGCCTCCCCTGGGAGCACCCCCACAGGCCAGGCCACCTGCCCACGTGGGGCGGTGTTGGGGTGAGAAACCCGAGAGGCCAAGGCCACAATGACCGCTGTGTGTGGCAGGCTGGGTGGTGAATGCCATTAACCTCCTTACCCCAAGGGCTGGGTCACCAGGAAGGGGGACAGGCTCCGTGGGGCCAATGAGGGCAGGGAGGAGAGCAGTGCCACGGCCGCACTCACTCACCAGACTCCTGGAGCTCGCCAGCCGCTGGTAACAGGTTCAGCAACACAGACAGGCGGTTCCACAGACTCTGAGAGCTCTGGGGGGGGGAGGGGACAGCGTGGGGTGACGGTGAGCCAGAGCACTACACTTGGGGGCCTGGGGCCCTGGTCACCAGCCTGGAGGGACTGATAAGAAGTGAACAATAGAGGCCCGGGGGCAGTGGGGAACCTGGGAACAGGGGGCCGGTCCAGTGAGGAAGGAGGGCAGCCTTCAGCGTCAGCAGAAGGCCTCCCAGGAAGAGGAGGCGTGGCCACAGCAGGGACTATCCTGACCTTGGTGGTGGCCTCTCCCCACCGAGCCCCGTTTTCCCTCCGCCCTCCATGCCCACGGCTCTGTCTTAGCACGCTCCCCAATGACTAAGTGCATGAGTAACTAGACTGTCACCACCATGAGCACACACCCAGGGTGTGCCTGGCCCTGAGCACTGTCACCTGGGGAAGGGGACGACCCGCCGGGAGAAGGGACCTCCGCACAGGGCAGGTGTGCTCCTGGAGGAGAAACACTGAAACCAGCCTCCAGGCGCCAGGGGCTCCCCCCGGAAACTCCGGACCCGGGGAGAAGGCTGCCATCGCCCCAACCAGTGGCTCAGGCTGTGGGCGAGGCACCTCCACAACGGACTGGAAGCCCCAATGCTCCCCAGACCGGTCACTGCCGTCAGTGCTCAGCGTCCCCTCCTTTCTCGGGACTGAACACACAACACATGGTCAGCACGACTCCTAATGGCAGGTGCTACGCCTGGCGCTGGGGGTACAGAGCAGGCCATGCAGCTCCCCTTCCCACCCACACAATTTGCATCGCAGGCCACAGGCTCCTCCAGGGCAGAGGTCAAGCCTGCTCTTCCTGGAGAGGGGGAACCCAGCGCAGAGCAGTGTGGCCGGAACTGCCATCCTGGCCAGACCATCCCTGCTGCCGCGCCCCCGCTGGCACCTGCCCAAGGGCAGGGGCCGGAGCGACCCACCTGCGCACACACGATGATGAGGTCGGGGTTGGTCCGCAGCCAGTCCAGGAAGACTTTGACGGCGGGGAGCAGGCCTTCGGCCACGAGCACCTGCAGCTTCTCCCGGACGCTGTGCTCATTTCGACAGGAGCGCCCGCTGGACTCACTGCCCTCGGACTCAGAGCTGTCCTCCGAGGCTGGGGTGGGGACAGGGCACCAGGCTAAGCGACCAAGGGCACATGGTGACAGCTCAGCTATGCGCGGGGAGCATGCCCGCCCTGACCCGACTGCTGAGCTCTCGGGGGGAAGATGAGATCCCCTCAGACCCTGGCCCCGTTTCTCCAGGCCCACTAGCGTCTAACTGGTGACTTAAGCGAAGAGCCTGGCGCCGTTCTCAAACACGATTCTCTTAGACGCGTGCTGACGTGTGAGGCTGCCCTACAGCTGTGCTTCCCGGGGCGGGAGGCAGGGCAGGCGGGAGGGGCCGCAGCGGCAGGAGGGGGCAACAGGCACAGGAGCCACTTCCAGCTCCCGGCTCCTGTTCCACGGCTCAGAACACAGCAGGCCGCCCCACCTCCGAGCACCAGCGTCATTTCTTCTATTCATTCACTATTTCCTAAGTGCCCCACTCCCTATGCCAGGCGCTGAGGCCAAAACAGGCTGTCCTGCTCTCAAGAGGCTCTCAGGCTAGCTGGGGAGACAGACAAGTCACAAGTTCACGTGACTGGGAAAGGGCTGGAAGCTGTGAGGTGCAGAGGCTATGGGAGCCCACAGGAAGGGACAGTCACCTCGCCCTGGAAGTCCCAGACAAAGTGACTTTTCAGCTAAAATTTACAGGGCAAGTAAGAATCAGCAAGCGGCAGGCTCGGAGCGAGAGAAGTGTGACCAGGGCAGTGCCAGGCACAGTGGCGAGCGACAAGGCCACCAAGAGGCTCCGCCAATGCTGGCTGCCGGCGACAGGTGTCCCCTCCACAGGGAAGACCCTCAGAGAGGAGTCTTACTCCAACCCACCTGCCCTGGTTGCTGCTGGCTTTTCTAGCTCAGGAGCTGTGGGACCTGGGATGGCCCCGGGGAGGAAGTCATGTGGGGAGGCCGCCCCACACCCACTGGGCAGGGTGCAGGGGGAGGAACGAAACCAGGAGAGCAGGACGGCTGGGAGCTGGGGAGGACAGCGGGGTCGGAGGTCCCCCGAGGCCCCGTACCTGGGTCTGTGGGCTTGTCCACATCCCCGTTGACACAGGGCGAGCGGGGCTCGGAGGGCGGAAGCCCCAGGGAGCTGAAGCTGGGCGCCAGCCGGAAGCAGCGCTTGGGCTGGAACATCTGTGTGGACATGGCTCGCAGGCTGCTGGCGATGCTCGCCTCGCTGGGGCCCACAGGGCCGTTCACGGCCTCGGGAGCCTCGGGCCTGGCCCGCGGGGGCTCCAGGGCTGGGGACCGTGTCCCCTCCTCGTCCCCCATGTCTTCTAGGTCCGATCGGGACTCCTGGCTGTTCATTTCCGAGTCTGTCTCGGCATCAAAGGCCGTGCCCCCGCCTTCAAGGCTCTTGTCCGAGCCACTGTCGGAGCCCTCGCTGGCCCGGGCTGAGTCGCGGCTCGAGTCCGAGTCAAAGCCCTCACTCAGGTCACTGTCGTCCCCGGCTTTGGGCAGATGGCGGCGGCGACGGAGGCAGGACAGGCGGGAGAATTTCCGGCTCCTTCTGAGCTCGCCTGCTTGAGGTGCTGCGGGAGGGGGCTCGGCCCCTGGGCCGTCTTCCTTCTCCAAGGGCTCCTTGCCCTCCGGCTCGTCTGTGTTTGAAACAGGCTAGTCAGGAAGCTGGAAGGTGTCCCAGACCCTGCTCCCATGCGCCCACCCCGCCCGGCCCCCGCCCCGCCCCTCACCGCGCCCCCCACACCTGGGCCATCACTCTGCAAAGCCGGGACGGGGTTCTCGCCGTCCTCCAGCTCCGCCTGCAGCCGCATGTTCACATGGTTGACCAGGTGGGAGAAGAGGGCCAGCGTGAAAGCGATGGCCGCGCTGTACTGCTTGGACCCTAGAGCCAGGGGAGCAGGCGTCAGGGCCCAGCCTGAGGACGTCGCACCCTCAGCGTTAAGGCCACACCCTGTCCCGGCTCTGCCATCATCCTGCTCTCGACGTGCCAGCTCGCGGTGCTTCCTCAGCGCCCTCCCGGCCCGTCTCATCTGCCCTGGCTTTGACACGGGCCCCTCCCAAAACCCAGCACCTCCACATCCAACTGGCTCCACACACACCCGCCAGCGGGGTTCTGCAGAGCAGACGCTTGTATCTGCCCGGGCCGGCCTGGCCGTGCATTTGTGGGAGGGTGAGGAGGGGACGCAGGGGGCCGCTGCCTTTGTTCACTCACAGGCAGCTCACTCGTGGCGAGGGCCCTGGGCCCGGGCCCTGCCTGCCCACAGCCAGCGGGGCCGCAGCAGCGAGGCTCCCAGAGGCACCGGGAGAGGTACCTGCTCTCTTGAGGCTGTGCACGCCCATAAGGCAGATGAGCACCATCTGAAAGATGAGAAGGTCCGGGAGGAACGCATATCCACTCTCGTGCTCCTCGTCCTCCTCACTGGCCAGGCTGAGGTTGGGTGAGGAGGGCAGGTAGAAGAGACAGAGGTTGAAGTCCTCCAGGACCGACTGGCAAAGCGACGTCAGCTCCGAGTCCACAGAGCTAGGGAGGGGTGGGAGTAACAGGGGGTCAGTGATGGAGGCGGGGGCGGGCGAGAAGAGGGGGGTACGGGATTCAGACACCACAAGACTGCGGGGTCCTGCGGGGAGACCAGAGAGCGCAGCAGGGGGACGCAGGGCTGGGCTGATCCCCAAGCACACAGGACAGCACGGGGAGGGCAGGCGCGGAGGGGGCTGCGGTGCTCCTCCCGCTCAGACGCTCCTTCCACGTCCAGGGAGAGCCCACTCTGCGCCAGAGGAGAGCTGCCCAGAGAACGGGCACAGAACCCTTGGGCGAGACGGGGAGGGGTGTCAAGACAGGCTAACTGGCTGGAAGAGGTGTGCCCCAGAAACAGAAGCTGGCACCCCGTCTCGGCTCAGCCCATGGCCCACAGATGGTGGCTGACGCCCCGCCCCCCACTCACCTGCTCTGGGGCTGCAGCAGGCTTTGCAGATACATAAAGCTCACCAGCAACCGCTTAATGTCTTTGCATCTGAAATGAGGAGCCCAGGGGACGGTGAGTGGCCTGAGTCCCCGGGTCCCACAGCACCAACTGCAGAAGGGGGGCTGCTCCCTCCCACAGCCTCACCGCTTCCTGCTGGGGGACAGCTTCCGGGTCTCGCACTTCTTCAGCTGGTGGTACATTTTGGCAGCTTTGTCATACAGCCGCTTGAGGTTCCCACAGGCCCCCTCAAAGGACACTTCCGACTGGATGCTGAAGGAGACAGAGGCGGGCTGCTGAGTCTTGGCAGGGCAGACAGGGGAGGGGAAATGTCGGTGGCCCTACCAGGGCTCTAGGGCTGCGGTAGGTAGGGCTGCCCCAGCCGCCCCTTCCACACACACTCGGGTGGAAGCCCTCTCCCAAGAAAACACACACAGGAACCTCCAGATTCATCAGTGAGGATGACGCCTACATCTCCTGTGCATCTAGGAAGGAGACAAGCAATCCTACTCTGTTACAAACTTAACTTAGTTACCAGCCCTGAAATACACTCTTCTTTTTTAAGCATCTAGCACTTAGGAGGTAGCGTTTAACAAGCACCTCCTCTCTGCGAGGACATATACATACACTATTTCAGCTGAGCCTCACAACAGTCATTCAAACGCAAATATATACTGAGCGCCCACTATGTGTCAGGCGCTGCACCCCACTACTGTCCACATACACAGATGAGGAAACGGGGCCCGGGAGAGCGAGCATTGTCCGGGTGACACAGCTAACACAGGGCAGAGCCGGGCCGCCCCCCCAAGTCTGGCTCCACCGTAACAGTGCGCTGTACATTTAAACCTTTTTTCTCTTCAACAACTTTTTAATTATGAAAAGCGAGGTACAGAAAAGAAGAAATACGTCTGTGGTGAATTAAAGGTAGCCACAAATTCTTGGCTACTCCTTCCACTGAGAGTGGGCTGTCTCCTGGGACCATGAAATCTTGGGCAGGGGGCTGGGAGGGCCACACAACTGCTTTGACCAGCAGGATATTGAACAAGTGACTGGCAGATTCTACTCCCCAGGCTCCCGGGTTGCTATGCACTGGGGGGTGGGGTGGGGTGGTGTGTGTGTGTGTCTCTCTGTCACCATGTCAGAAGGCCGTCTGCCCTGAGGAAGAGGCCACAGGGGGAGATTGAGACCAGTGACAGGGTCCAGCTGAGACCTCCAGGGCTGCTGAGTCCCAGTGACTAACCTCAGGCTGTGCCACCAAGAGAGCGGCCCCACGGAGCCCTGCCAGACGCCTGAACCCCAGACCACGAGACAGGTGAGTTAGGGCGCAGGGTAGGACTTATGCATAGCGGGTACCCCCCGAACGGGGATATGCTGGGCTCTTTGGAAGTGACTCACCCTAAATCATGGTGTGAATGTGATGGGGGGGGGGGGGGTCCAGGACAAGCCAATGAGTGGTGGGAAAGAGGCAACAGAAGGTAAAAAGCCTGGTAACTGGACTGAGAGGTAAATACAGCGGCACGAGGGGCCAGTCTGTACTGATCAGAAAAGAAGGGGCACCCTGGGAGCGAACACCCCACTCGTACAGGGACCAGGTTTCCTGACCAGGTGAGCCCAGGATCGTGGAATCCTGGTCAGAACCCAGCGTTTCTCATTCCGCTCTGACCACCTGCGCTATGAAGACCACATCGTCCCTTTGCTCTGAAGTCCAACTCACGACACAACCTCTTCTGAGAATGACGTGGTCCTCACGTAGGCATGAGCCCTCATCAGGGGGCCAGAGTGCGTCTCCCAGCTCCCTGGCCGTTCTTAGTCACAATCAACAGCACCCCGGTTCACCTGTCAGTCTCATGTGCATGTGGGGATGGGGACTCAGTGCCCTGAGCCTAATCAACTTCGGGCGCCCTGAAAAGAATGCTTCTTCTCCCCAGAGCTGAGTGTCAGACTGGGGAAGCTGTGACCCGCCTGCTGTTATGCTGGCCCCCCAAACTGTCATCCCCTCGAGACACTCAAGCTCTACAATCCGAGGTTCTGGTCAGAGGCTACTCTGGTAACATGTTCTCAACTCTCAAACTGACTTCCTCCTTCAACACAGCCGTCCCGTATTTTGCATGAGGTAGCGGACGGCAGTGTCGGCTGCCCACGCCTACAAATGCAGGTGGCTGTGTAAACAGCAGCAGGGCTGTGTGGGGAAGGACCCCGCAATCTTAGCCTTCCCCTCCCTACTTCAGCCAGGAGCTAGCGGAGGGAGAGAGGGAGGAGAGAAAGGAGTCGGGGCGCGAGCGCAGGGCTGGGGCGAGCCAAGCACCCCGTTCTCACCAGCGCAGGTAGCAGTACATGGCTTCCACGCTGTAGTACTTGCTGCCGGCAAGCGTGCCCAGCTGGTTGAAGGGCATTCCTGGAGAGAAAGAGAAGCCCCACGCCTGGAGCCATAGACACATGCGAAGCTGCCTGGCCCGACCACAGCGCGGCATCAGAGAACCCGTGGGAGCGGAGCTGGGGCTGCGGCCACAGACTCCCCTCTGATCAGTCTGTTCCCGCCCAGCCTGCAGCTCTGACGGGCACCATTCCTTCAGCGGCAGCTGTGGCTCCCCCAAGGCTGACAGCTGCACGGGGCCGTCCTGCCCCCCAGCCTGGTCCCTCACTCTGAGCTCTCCTTCCTACACGCCGCTCCCATCTGTCCCTGCGACAGAGCCCAGTCCCTTCTCTCCCTCAGCCTCCTGTGGGCAGATGACACTGTCTCCCCTTTCTATACAGACCTCAGCGACAGGGACGCCACCTCTCCCTTCCTTCCCTTCTGCCTCTCTCCTTCTCAGTTCAGGACTTTCCCCTTTCTCTTCCCCTTCTACCATCTTCCAAGGGTGCGTTACAAGGCAGAGGATGCACCACAAGCGACCAGGGGAGTCAGGACGGCCTGCCTGCCACCTCAATGGCGTCGTCCTCCTCCTGGAAAATGCTGCTGGGCTGGGAGGCCCCAGAGGGGCTGCACTTACCAATCTGGGGGGCTACCGACAGGGCTTGGTAGTAAAACCTCTCAGCCAGCAGCTCGGTGTCCACGCCAGCCAGTTCATTCTGATACCGGGCTGCAGGGGACAGAGGAGGAAGACACATGGCCCACGTTTCAGGAGAACCTCCCCTCACCTGGGCGTCCACTCCGAGGAGCTGTAACAGGAGCCCGGGCAGGAGACACCTGAGCCAGGAAGCAGGCTGCTTGGGCCTCTGGCACAGCCTTAAATCTGCATGGCTGCTGTTCAACTCTCTCCCTCGTGCTAAGTTTGAGACATAGAGTATTTAGTGTTTGGGAAGTAAATAGGCTCTTCTTAGTGATGTCCTCCTGGTGAAGGGGGCCGCAGGAGCACGTCACGGCTAAGGGCACCGGGGGGTGGCTGAGGGAAGCACTGTCTGCGCTCACTGCCTGGGGGCCCGCAGGAGCTGGGGCGGGAGGGGACGGAGGCCAGCACCCAGCCCGACGACCTCGCTTGTCTGTCAGGACTGGGACCCGGGGCCATGGAGAGCGGGAGAAGGTGCTTTTCCACTGAGAAACATTGTCAGGCAGGAAGTCCTCCCTGAGGCCTGCTCTCACTTCCTCTAGGAGTCCATGGAGAGAACAGAAAACCCCAAAGGAGGAGAAACTGGTATCTTCCCAAACCACTACTAAGACGGAGTTATCACCCTGACTTTCCCAAAGCTCGGACACTTTCCTGCTTCCTGTACTCACTGATTCTCTCCAGCTCACGGAAGAGCAATGAAAAGGAGGGAACTCTGCTTCAGCAGATGAAATGGAAAGTTCTCAGAGGCCAAACCACGCCTCCTGCTCCCCAGCCCCGTGAAGGGTGGCACCTACAATGGAAGCAGCTGGGGCCTGTCCTGCAGCCCCGACAACAGAGAGAACGGAAGGTGGAGACTTACACAAATCGCCCAGGTACACCAGACATCGGTGGCATGCCATCTGTGCCCAGTCCATCTCCTTCCCGGAGGCAGACACTGGCTTCTTGCATCCTGAGAGAGAGGGGGACAGATCCGTGAGCCCACGCCTGGCCCCCTACCTGCGGGGAGACACCTTTCCTGGGTGGAGAAAGGAACAAGCCAGGGTTGGTCTTGGAACAGCATCTTATGAGACAGAGCAGACTCCTTCACGGTACAGGAAGGAACTGGACGGGAAGGGCTGGGGTCCTCAACCCAGGACGGTTCCCTGGGGGAAAGTCACACGGACGTCATCATAGGGAGGCTTCTAGAAAGAAAGAGGACCTGAGGCCCAAGTGTCAGGACAGTCGCAGGTGCGGGGGCAGAAGCTCCCACATAAGGAGGAAGGTCAGGGTGAGGACGGGATGTGAAGGAAGCCCTGCTCCAGGGACGAGGACCGCAGAGGACACCACGGCCGCTGCCTGGAGCTTGCCCGTGACGGAGACAAGGCGTGCTGGCCATGCCCGAGGATGGGGTGCCTGGGTTCACACCTCCGTGTAAGTTCAGTCAGAGGAGTATTGGGGGGCAGCTCCCGTGTGCTGGGCCCTGCCTCGTGTCTTCCAGTGTCACCCTGGCTGGGCCTCGCAGCGACCCCGCGAGGTGGCCCTTCACTGTCCCTCTCACCCACTCCCACTGTACAGCTGAGGAAATCGGTCACACAGCAGGGAAGGTCCAAGGGCAGCCTGGCTCTGGAGACAACCCTCGATTCTACCCCACCTCGCAGCCGCTTTCCTGGGTGTGCAGCCCCCATTTGAGTGTTTGCTAGAGAGACACCTCTTAGCTGGCCGAATGGAGAAAACAACAGAAGGACAAAAACTGGAGATCCGGGGAATCAACCTTTGAAGTAAGTAAGGGCCCTTAATCCTTTTTTAGGTGCTGGATCCTCGAGCCATCTGGTATAAAGCCTACGAACGCTGTCTCTGATGAATGCTGTTTTGTTTGAAATGCACAAAATGCAGTGTTGTGCTTCTGTCCAGAGACTGCGTCCAGGCCGTGCAAGGACACAACCCGGCCTCTGAGCTGCATCCATGTCCGGGTGAGGGCGGGGCGTGGGGCTGAGGGGGGAGTGGGGCTGAGGGGGCGTGGCGTGGCTGGGGCAGGGCGTGCAGAGCAGGAGTTGGAGGAGGGGAGGAACCCTAAAGGGTGGCCGAGCACCCCTAAAGCACCTCCATCTCTGACGCAGTGTCTATGCCCTGGTGAGGGCTGGGCCTGGAGCTGGCGTGTGGGGCGCAGGGCCTGGAGAGCAAGGGTTGGGAGAAGGGGAGGGGATCTAAAGGGTGGCACAGCTTAAGAAAAGCCCCCAACCAGAAGCGGAGGCCGAGTACGGCTGCCAGCACAATGATCAGGTGGCTGGAGAGACTACCCTATGTTGGAAGAGTGTCCACAATGTCAATGTCAATACTTTCATCAAACCCTGGGAAACAACCTCTGAAGTTAAAGGAACAGTGCCAGCCAAACCCAACTGGGAGAAGAAACAAATGCCTAGTGCCAGACCTAGTCTTGTTCATTCCATCCGTCCCGACTCCGCATCCGCCTGCAATCCCAGATCAACGCAGGCCTGTCTCCCCTTAAGACCTTCACCCGAATGCATACGCTTGTTTGCATAAACCCAAACCGCACGACATCTGTAAGTCTTGCGAGAATCCTGCCCTCCTGGCGGGTCCCAAGCTGCAGGGCTGAGCTGAGGGCCGAGAGGACGGAGTGGAGGCCCAGGTGCTGGCTGCTCCAGCCCCCCTGCGAGACGTCACTGACCTATGAGGGGGTCGGTCACGTGGGTCCAGTCAATGCAGCACTGCAGCTCCAGCTGGTAGTGGGACTGGATATAGAGGAGGAGATGCTGGTAGAAGCCGATCCCTGCGACCAGGTGTGTCCTGTAGGCACATTCCAAGGTGCTCCGGCTGTGGATATGCTGGGACAGGAGGGGAAGGCGTGGCTGACGACAAGCTCGGGGGACCGTTCCCCCTCCCTGACCCTTTTCATCTCACGAGGAAATGAACTTCTCTTCTTGGCTCTGGCACTCGCCCCCTGTCCCCTCCTCCCTCCCAGGAATCACGTCGCACCCTTAGGTCTCCCCATCTGGGTTCGGCATCCCTCCTTCCGCAACCCGAATTCCGCCAGATGCCGCCATCTCTTCCTGGGCCCCATCTCCAGCCACGCACGCGCTGGCCCTTCCTTCCTTAGCTGCCCCTCGCCGAGCCCTGGCCTCGCCCACCTTCTTGTTGGTCTTGATGAGCTGGATGACCTCGTAGTACACCTTCCTCCACAGCAGCTCCTCGGCCTTCCTCCCATAGTCCACCGGGTGCAGGAACATCAGCTTGACGCACAGCTCACGCAGCCTGCAGGGGCGCAGCAGGCTGAGGGGCTGCCCAGGCCTCGTGGGGCACCTGCCAACACCCGCCACACACACTCCCCGGCCTCCCCAGAGACAGGCAGGGTCAGTCAGTGTGACCGGACGCAGCAGTCCCGGCAGGCACGAGGCACCCCACAAGATAGACGGGAGCAGTTAGAATGATAATTAAGGACCTGCACTTTCTCCCCTGCAGCCTACCCTCCTTTTGTCTCTGCCTTTGTATCCCCTCCTTCTTTCCTTTCATTATCAGTATGGCCGCTTCCCCAACTCAAATGGCACCAGTCTACCAATGTGTAAGCTGCACACAGAGGGAGGGACCCCGCCTCCTCCTAGGAGGGCCAGAGACGTCCTAGCCCCTCACTGTACACGGGGTCGGGAGGTGAGGGAACGCGTGTTCACAGGTGACAGCGTTTCTAGAGGCCAGGAGGTATGGGAACACGCGTCCACAGGTGCCAGGGTTCCTTTCGGGGGAAGAGAGGTAGGGGAGCTGTAAGGGCCTGTGGTTCGTGTCCAGCTCACTTGTTCCGCAGGCTAATGCTCTCTGCTTTGAACACGTCTTGATAAGCGGTTTTGTTGCAAAGGATGAGATCAAGTCGATGCACGGCGTCCACCACAGCCCTGCAGGGAGACACAGGCCACTGAGCCGCGAGCACGGCCCACCCAGGACGCTGATGCTGAGCCCAGAGCAACGGCGCACGAATCAGGCTGGGGACAAGAAGGCAGCAGGCCGAGCTCTGCACCAAACAGGATGAACCGTCTCCATCCTCATGCAGCAGCCGCCCCCAGGGGACAGCTGGCCACGAGGGAGACATTTCCGATGGTCACAACTGGGACGCGAGTGGTAAGGGGGAGGAGTGGCTGGCGGCATTTAGTGGGTGCGCCAGACACCCCACAGTACTCGGGACAGCCCACCACAGTACCTACCCCGCCCAAAACATCGACAGTGCCAAGGACGAGGAACCCTGCGACACGGGAAGTGGACTCTCCCAGGGGAAAAAGCACAGGCAGAAAATCTAGGGTTGGAGCCCTGGCTGTGCCTCCCTAACTCTGTAACTTGGGGCAAATTACTCTTTAAGCCTTAGTTACCACACCCACAGCACTGGAGATAATAATATATGCAGTTACTGCAGAGGCTGTCGTGAGGAATAAATAATCTATATACAACATTGGTATATGGCGGGCAGTCAACTAGTGAAGGAATGAATGAATGATTACGGAAGGGCTTCTTATCTCTGACATAAAGGAGTGGCATTCCTAGTGTGGAGTTCTGCTTTGGAATAGTGGGTCTGGGAAAGCGGGGTGGGGGTTCCTGAGCTGCTTCATCATAAGGGCTCCTGGATTCTGCTGAATGAACTATTGGTTTAGTACAGAGTGTAGGCTCTGGCTCTAATTCTCACCAGCTACGTGGTCCTGGGCAAAATAGCTATCTAACTTCCTTATGCCTCAGTTCTTCCATCTATAAAATGGGAATAACGTTATCATCTATTTTGTGGGGATTAAAGTGGCTAATGCAGAAAGCACTCATGACAGTGGCCCATACATAGCAAGTGCGCAGTAAGTCTGACCTTCACCCTTCTTGTTATAAAGCTGAGGAGGAGAGACCAGACGCTAAGCGAAAAGGCCAAGGAAATTCGGTGGATGGCTAAGACGTTCCAGAGGTAGGTGTCATCTCTGGAGGGTAAAATCCAGAGGGTGACAGCAGCTGTGACAACACGTGAATCAGGCACAGCTCTGGACACAAAAGCAACCAGTACCCAGGGAGTGATGATTCCCAGAACAGTCCGGATCGTTCCAGAAGACTGAAACGTGCTGCTGGACTGGGGAAAGTGGGCCACAGCAGGCGGGCGCCCTGTGGGGGCTCAGGGCGTACAGCACTAAAAGCTGCCCTATACAGGGCAGAGTGACAGTGAGTGGAATGGCAATCAGGCCTTCTCACAAGCAGTCCTGAGAGCTCAGCACTTCTCCAACCACGCTGGGCTGCCCAGAGGTGGGAGCCAAGCCCTGTAGCCAGCCTGACCCTGGATGCCAGGGGCACAGGCAGTCGTCAGGGATTTATTCTATGCCAGCTGAGTCCCCAGGGCAGGGCTTTTAACTTCAGTGTCTGTAGACAGATGTGGGCGGGTGTGTGTGTGTGTTTCTGGACAGGCTCCAGAGTGTTCCCTCCATTCTAAAGGTTAATAACCACTATTCTGGGAAGTTCTAACTGCAAATTCTTAAACCTGCGAGGATGCAGCACTGTTTGCTCCATTTCCCATCAGGCCATAAGCTCCTCCACTCGACTGTAATCTGCTGTAGAACAAAACCCACGAAAACTGTCTTGTGTCTCATTCACTACTGTACTCCCAGGCCTAGAACAGTGTCAAAAAAGAAAAATGTTTTTAAAAACCAGTTCGTTGGCCTAGTTAATTGGTGCTTGTGTCCCTTTCAGCATCCCTTCTCCAGCTGCCTGTCTTCTGAGGAGCTGAAAACATTTCAGAATTTCATTTCTGTAAGCCGTTAGATTGTGGGAAAGTCCCAAATTTACTGAAGCTCAGAGTGAAACAGTTCCAGTCTCACAACACACACTTATGTGGGGCAGAGACACAAGACCTCCCTCCCCCAGTTCCTTCTCCACCCACCCGTGCTATAATAAATTATAAAAACAGAGACCCGCTGCCTCCAATTCCCACCCTGCTCAAAGCCGACAACACACGACTGCAGGCAGACTGCCACGAGCACACATGTCAGCCACACATCGGCTTAAGCCAATCAGTCCTGTGCAGGTAGTGGCTTGAAGAAAATACTAGATTTGAGAGTGATCAGGATGATCAGAGCCTTTACCAAAGCTGGAGACAAGCAAGGCATCTTGCAGACACTGCCCACGCTGTCTGACAGGCAGCTCTGACACACGTGCCACCTGGGGGGCAGCCCGCAGTGGGAGCCCAGGGGCTGCGGGGCTGGATCACTTTTCTATTTTGGGCGCAGCCCACTCAAAGGAGGAAAAGACAACATGCTCTTGACTCTTTCACTGCCAAGACAGGGCCTAGGCTCCGAAGGTCGATCTCTCGTGCAAACACTTCTGTTCAACAGAGCCTGAGCCGAAGGAAACCGCAATCCTTACTCTGCACCAGAAAGGAGAAAACCCAACCGGAGTCTCTATGCTTCATTCTATTTCCATCCAGTGCTAGAGCCCATGTTCCAGCTGCCCAACACAAAATATCCTTGACCCAGGGTGGGAAGAACGCCTCCTGGCCGGCTCCCAACAGAGGACTGAAGGGCTACAGACGCCGAGGAGGAGCGCGAGGTGCACTGCGGAAACCAGAAGCCAAGACTGGAGGTGGCCTGGCAAAGGACTAGAGTCATGAGGCTTGGGGGAAGGCAGGAGTCGAGTCCCCAGGTGCCCTGAAATGGGCTCCCGGGAACTGAGGACACTGGACTGCAAGTCCTGCAGGGCCCTTTCAGTGCAACACTCTTCCAGCCTCTTTCCTTCCATTCAGAATCCCAAAACTTTGGGCCATCAGGGACTTCAGGGCGTAGCAAATCCAAACCTCTCCTTTTAAGGACGAGGAAGCCCAGGCCCAAGGTCACACCGTGAGAGGCGGCAAGGAAGGACCTACCCTGGCTCTCGGTTTCAGTCCTCGGGCTTCCGAGGGCTCATCCCTTCCGGGTTTCCCTCCACCTCTGGCTCCACCCTCACCTCCCCAACCCCTGCAGCCCTCAAGCGCCCCCCTTTGTTGACCCCCAAACCGCAGAGCTCGGTGCCCGCCCCAAGTTCCCCGCTGTGGGGATCCCTCCCTCCACGTGCTTCCTTCCCAACCTCCCACCCACCCAATCGCTTCGTTCAGCTCCGTCCCGGTTTACGGGGCCCCCCACCCGCTCCCTCCAAAACTGCACCCTCCTCCACCGCCCGCGCCCCAGCCCGGCACCCGGGCCCCGCCCGCCTGGAGGCCCCGCCCCTCGCTGTCCCCCCACTTCCCTGCGCGACTGCACTCACGCCGCGGCCCCTCTCACCGGTAAAGCCGCTTGGTGTGGAGGACCTTTGCTTCGGGCTCGCTGCTCTCCCCTGGGGGGGGGCCTTGGCTCATGGTGCCCGGGCCCGGGGGCGGCTTCCGGTCACAGGCCCCCGCCGCCCACCGCTACCTCCACCACTGCCGTCTCCGGCCGTAGCCGCAGCCGCCACCGCCGCCGGCCCTGCTCGGCCGCCATCGCTGAGGCGGCTGCCCGCGACTCCGCCCCCGCCTGCCAAGTCTCGCGATAGCAGCTGCGCAGCGGCGGGCCAGTGGCCTGCTGCCCCCAAATCTCGCGAAACTCGCTTTCCCTCCCGGGAAGTTGCCAGAACTAACTCTGGGCAGCATGGCCTCTTTCCGGCTTCTTCAAGCCCTTGCGAAAAACTTTATTGACAAAGCTGCTAGAGAACGGACAGTGGGCCCAGCGAGAAGGGTGAAGCTAAGCTCAATGGGGCAAATGGGCTCATGCTTAGGAGCCGGGAGCGGATTTTGCTTTGTCCTACGGTGGTCATTTATAATCCATCCTTCTGCCCCTTCACCTCCCCTCACTCCATTTGAGTCGAGTCTCTTTCAGACTACGGTCAGAATTTTTTAGAAAAAAAAATTTCACGAAACTCAAATGCCTTTAGTGGTGAGGTCCCGCAGGAATGAGAAGCCACTCTCTCACTCACGTTTCTGCCCCCTGGTCGACCCATTGAAAAGGTCACCTTGGATTCCTATTGCTCTCTTGGTAAAAAGCAAGGTATTTGGGGGTGGGGGGCTGTGTACGCGTTGAAATGGGAACATCTACCCCTGTGCTGCTGGTTCCAGCCACCGTCCTTCTTTCTGTTTCTGAAACTGCCAGTCTTTCTCGCTCACTGGCCTTTCACTTGCTGTTCCACTGCCTGCAACACTCACCCTCCTCATTCCCTTCATTTCTCAGCTCAAAAGGCACCTTGGCAGAGAGGTTTTCCCTATTGAAATCGTCTCATTTACTGAGTCGCTAGGCTTCTTTATTATCTGTGACCCCAAGAGAACGAGCCCCTCAAGGACCGAGCCCTTGCCTGTTATCTTGTTGTCTCTGGAGTCTGTGCCTAGACCAGTGCCTGGCTAATAACAGGTGCTCAGTAAATGTGAATAAAGTGTAGAAATTCCATCTCTTTTCTGGGTGTTCCAACCTACTCCAAGCAGCCTGTGATGCACAAACCCCATGGTCCCCCTCTGTTTTCCTGAGCAGGGAGCCCCTACACATGCCATTTGCCTAGAACACACGCTCACTCCCATGCCCAGCTGCACCCCCACTTTCAGAAAGGATGGCAGGCGACCTCTAAGGCTTTTTCTGTCGGCAGATTTAGCAGGGCGGGGCCTGCCCCTTTAAGCTGGGCCCCACCTGCTCCGGTCAGACTGGTTTGGAGACACAGGTAAAGGGAGGGAGACCAGAGGGATACTTGCAGAGCCAGCAGGGAGCTGGGCAGCTCCTTCCCGGACACTGTGGGGACTGGGGACCCTGCGTCTCTCTCCAGATGGAAAGTAAGAGGGTGTCATGGGCCCAAATGGCAAGGGGTAGGGAGCCATTGTGGAGGTGGAGGGAGGGGGTGAGCCCCATCAAGAAGCCGAGAGACGGAGAACGGACGGGACGGCAGGGAAGGGAGAGACTGGAGAGGAGGCATGGGGAACAGCCATGATAGGACCGAGAAGTCAGAATGGACAGACCCAGGCCCTCTGCAGATGGATGAGGTGGGCTAGTGAGGAGTTTGGCAACTGCCCGTGTACCCAGACTGGAGGCGAAAGAACAGGGTGCACTGCTATGCCAGTTCCTCAGGACAGATTTGTTGGCAAATCCCTGGGATCGGTTACCAGGAGGGTTCCAAGCAGGAATCTGCAGGGAAGGCGAGGTTTGAAGGTGAGGGGGCAGCTTCTCTGTCCACAAGGAGGTCCTTAGTGGGAAGGCAGCTCTTGGCAAAATTCTAGGCACCTCCTCTCCCTCCCATTCCTGCACGAAGGTGGCCATGACCCCAGGGGTTTTGGTGGAGGGGAGCAGAAGGCGTGGGTGGGGACTGGCTGAGGCCACAGCTGCCAAGACCTATGCCCCCTGACTCACCCGCTCCTGCTGGCTGGCGTTTGATGTCGGAAGGGTGTCTCCATTTCAGCTGCTCACGTCTCTCCTTCCTCACTGTTTCAACACCTTCCTGCATGCCATGTTCTCCCCAAGGTCCCAGAAGGGGCTCAAGCCCATGGTGCCAACTGCCCTGGACAGTTCCAGCTCTGTCAACCCATCCTAAGGGCCAGAGGACGGAGCTTCTGACAGAGCTTTCCTGTTAACCTCCAGGGTGACATGACCTCACGGTAGACCCCAGAACTGAGGTCCCAGGATGACAGAGCCCGAGACCCTGGCCCTGCTGGAAGTGAAGGGGCCAGAGGCCCAGGAGAAGAGCTCACCCCAAGCCTTGGTCCCCAATGGCCGGCAGCCAGAAGGGGAAAGTGGGGCCGAGCCCCCCGGCGCTGAGCCCTCCAGCGTGGGATCTTCAGCTGGGTCTCCCACAGCTGGAGAGGGGACAGAGGATGGTCTGGACAGCACAGTAAGCGAGGCTGCCACCTTGCCCTGGGGGACTGGCCCCCAGGCCACTGCCCCGTTCCCGGACCCCCCCGGTTGGCGGGACATGGGGCCTGAGCTCCTGGAGTCTGAGCCGCCTGGCAAACCAGAGGAGCTGCGTGACGATGACGTAGACCTGCTGCCTGGGAAGGCGCCACGGGCCTTTGTGCCCATTGACCTGCAGTGCATCGAGCGGCGGCCCCAGGAGGACCTCGCTGTGCGCTGTGAGGCCGGCGCGGCAGAGCGCCGCCGGAACTTCCTGCCCACCCGAGCCACCCCTCCGGAGCCCTCAGAGCGCAAGTGGGCCGAGGCTGTGGTGAGGCCGCCCAGCCGCTCCTGTGGGGGCTGCGGGGGCCACGAGGGGCTGCGGGCTGTGGCCTCCGTGGCAGCCGCCCTGGTCCTCTTCCCCTGCCTGCTGTACGGGGCGTACGCCTTCCTGCCCTTCGATGCCCCTCGGCTGCCCACCATGAGTTCCCGCCTCGTCTACACACTACGCTGCGGGGTCTTCGCCACCTTCCCCATTGTGCTGGGTGAGACTGGGCCCTGTGAGAAGGAAGGGGCATCTGGGAGCTGGACTCCAGGGCAAGGCCTGCCTGGCTGGGGAGCAGCAGTTTCCCGTTACTGAGGCTGGACCCTCGGGGCCTGGCTCGCTCTGCCACCCTGTGTGCCTGCCCCTCCCAGGACCCCAAGCCCCACTGTGGAAACCCATGCCCATGAGCTCTCCACCATGCACCCTGCCCCCGCTGCCTGCCTCGTGCTCTCTGACCCTGCGTCTCCACCCCTGCCAGGCCTCCTGGTGTACGGGCTGAGTCTGCTGTGCTTTTCCGCCCTGCGGCCCTTTGGGGAGCCCCGGCGGGAGGTGGAGATCCACCGGCAGTACGTGGCCCAGTCGGTCCAGCTCTTCATCCTCTACTTCTTCAACCTGGCCGTGCTGTCCACCTACCTGCCCCAGGACACCCTCAAACTGCTCCCTCTGCTCACTGGCCTCTTCGCCATCTCCCGGTGAGCTGGGGCTGGGGGTGGGGCACAGGGGAGGTAATGGCGCTAGAGGGACCCAGGTGAGTGCATGTGCGGAGAGCCGGGGTCCGGGAGCTGTCTGGATCCTGCGCTGGCCCAAACGTGCGCCCTGGAAAGGTGAGTCCACTTTCTCCCTTGCACCTTACCTCACCTGGTAGCAGGTGATCAGCTCAAACCTCTTCCCACAGGAAACCGATTTCGGAGACTCATATACCATCTAGAACTGGAAGGGCTTCCAGGTGTCATTGCAGCCACCCACCGGTGACACTCTGGTCAGGTAGCCGTTGGCCTCTAGTTGAACACCCCCTGTGACCAAGGGCTCAGTTCTTTATCTGGCAGTCTGTTTCGTTTTTCAAAGGTCCTCGTTATTAGGAAGTTCTTTGTGTTGTGCTAAAGACTGCTGCCCTGACCCTGATCTCTGGAACTGCCTAGGACAAATTCGGATATTTGACAACAGCTGTTCCCCCACTCCAGCACCCTGCTCCCCGTGTTTACTTTCCTAAGTGGCCCTGCCCCCTTCACCATCCTTCCCTAGGGCAGGAAACTCTCCTGCTGGTCAAATGGGGTGAGGGTGGGGGGCTGGTGAAGGGTATTGGCCTTCGGCTCATACAAGCCAAGGCCACGTCAGCTCTCACGGCAGCCTAATTACTCTCCTTTCATTTCGAATTTAGTCCCATGAAATCCTTAGGGGTGTTTCCATGGGAACTACTGTTAACCCAGAAGGCACCTTTGAATTTCTGAAGCCAAATAAACACAGGTCTTTCCATTTTTGCCCCTAATACATTTCCTTTTGTCACTATCCATATACAATTCCCGGTAGCTTTAACTGCTAAAAACATCTTCCTATCGAGCTAACATTTGTCTTCCTGTTACTTCTGATTGTAGTCTAGTCGTCCTCTGTCCCCTCAGCCTCCTCACCATCACACAGCCCTGTATTTTCTCCCAGGAGATGTTTCCTGAGATAAATGTTCCTCCACCTTTTGTAACTCCACCTCCCTCTCTGGGAGTGCTGGTGTCAGGTAGAAGTTGGCTTAGGCGGTTAAGACTCATCAGGGAGCTAAAGACTCAGCGACTGTCTGGTCCATCTGACCCATTTGCTAGAGAGGAAACGACAGACTGGGGGAATCACAGGGCAGGACTAGAATCCAGTTCCCTTCCTTCCCTCATCCAAGGTGCTTTCTACTCTACCACGGGCAAGTTCCTTAAGCATTTTGTGTCTCCATTTCATCATCTCTGAACTGGAGTTGTGAGGATTAAATGAGTTAATTCTTGTAGAGTGCAGTACAACAGTTTGGCGCTTGGTAAGGGTTTGCTGTGAACTTTTATTGTTATTACGACTCGCTGCCTCCTGGGGCAGTAGGGATGCAGCAGTTACTCTTTCCTCTGTTTAACAGGCAGAAACGGAGGGACACCTCAATTTTGTAACAGTGGTCCTTCACCTATTAGAGGAAGCTACTGCCCACCCTCCCCGGGAAGGGGTGTGTATTTTGAGTGGATCTTCCAAGAGGAGACATTTTGCTGTGGGTGACCTGTCCCTGTCGGCTTCAAGCCCTATGGAAGCTGGCTTCCTTACTCTCTTCTTTCCCTCTGCCTGTCTGAAATGGCAGGAGAGGATGTGAGGATTAGGGTGGGCTCAAATCACGCTTTTCCTATTTCCCAGATGGGTGACCTTGGACCAGTCTTAACCCCTTTGGGATCTTAGTTTCTTAATCTGCAAAATGGGAAATAAATACAGAGGAATGTGCTGCAGCTGTAGAAGAATGAGAGCTGTTTATAGATAGATAAAAATAACCTCCACGATGTGTTAAATGGGGAAACGTCAATGTGCAGAACAGTCTAAAGCGTATGCTACCAAGCTTCAAAAAAGGGGGCAAAGGAAAACACACATCCTTTTTGCTCCTATATGCATAAAAAAAAATCACTCGCTGCACAAGATACCATAACATTGGATCTGGGGTGGGAGAGTGCAGAGGTGAGGGAAGAGAGCAGGGTGGCTGGGGGTCAGCAGAGGGAAGACGACCCTTTACTACACGCAGCAGCATCGTATTTTGAGCCATGCGACTGTACCTTGCCTCCTCAAAATGTTTAATTAAAATTTGCAAGATAAACAAATAAAAGACGGAGGGGAACGATAAACTCACTTCAGAGCGATGCGGGGAGTGTCAATGAAACAGTGCCGCAGAGTAACTAGCAAGTGGCTTTAGAAGTAGCGGTCGCGCCCCCCCCCCACCTCCGCCTCCCGCCCGCTAGCTGCCCTCTTCTCGCCGGCAGGCTGATATACTGGCTGACCTTCGCCGTGGGCCGCTCCTTCCGAGGCTTTGGCTACGGCCTGACGTTCCTGCCCCTGGTGTCCATGCTGGTGTGGAACCTCTACTACATGTTCGTGGTGGAGCCGGAACGCATGTTCACCGCCACCGAGAGCCGCCTGGATTACCCCGACCACGCCCGCTCCGACTACAGGCCCCGCCCCTGGGGCTGAGCCGCCCCGCCCCCTCGCCCCCAGCCTGGAACCTCCGCGGGACAAACCCGCTGCTACCCCGACAGGGTCCCATCCAGTGAGCTTGGACTGTCCCCCCGTCTCCACGTGGCGCCGCCCTTCGCCTTTGGAGCCCGGGATAATCCTGAGGGAGGGACGCGGGGAAGGAGTGGACAGCCATGTCCCTTAAGGATGCTGAGGTCACGGGGCTCCGACCGCGGCCACTAGGGCCCACCAGTGCCTGGCTCTGCTCCTCTCCAGCCTCCTGCGAGGCAGACGCACAGCCCAAACCCTGACCATATCCGTGCGGGGCCTTAAGGAGACTGGCAGTACTGCGCATGCCCAGAGAGAAAGGCCGGGCCGGCACATCAAATAGGACTTGCTCGCTGGGTAAAAACCTGCTGGGGGCCGGGGTTCACGACCCTCTACGATGGACCCTCAAAGCCCTTTAGCCTCAGACAAGACTATTACAGCTGCCCCAGCTCAGAGCTGCTGCCTCCTCCCTTCCAACTCTGTAACGACCCCCCTCCACACTGCCCAGAAGAGGAGAGGAACCACCCCTCACAGGTGTATGAATGTGTGTGTGTGTCCGTGTGTGTGTATGTCCACGCATGTGGTGGCTGGCAGGAGCTGGAAGGCACAGTGACTAGTATTCACCCCATGTGAATATGTGTGTGTAACAATAAATGAGTACCACAGTCTTACTTGGCTCTTTCTTTGTGCTTGCACCCCCACCTCAAGTGTCCCTTGTTTGATTGATGCTGCACCAGAACCTCCCTGCCCCCTGTGATGGGGAGAGGCTGGTGGGAGCCTCTGTCCCACGTCAAGACAGAGAACTGGGCCTGGTGAGGAAGTGGGGCGGTACACAGAAACCTGCCTTCCAGGTCCAGCGCTCAGCCCTCTCTATCCCTGGGACCAGCCCAACGACACTCACACAGAGACCAGCCCTGTGGAAGAAATAAGTCTATTTCAAGTCCCCCCCCAGACAGACAGCCAGTCAGAGGGCCTTCCATTTCAGCCTGCGAGTCCCATCCAAGGGAAATGGGGGCTGAGGAGCAAGGAGGCAACTCCAAGGGCACCTGCCCTCTAGCAATAACCCTGTGCCTGGTCCCTCTCCAGAGTATGAAAGAAGCCCCACCTGGTGGTCTCAGGATTTGAGGCTGATCGCTGAGGTTCTGCAGAAAAGCATGATGGGCGGAGGGAATACCTGGCTGGGAACACTGACCCTCAAACTTGCAGAGGTTTGAGGCACAGCAAGGCAGGTCCAGTAATGTCCTCTCCAGAGAGTGAGCCTCAATTTATGGGTTGATATTCTGAGTACCGCTTGGGGCCCAGCAGCAGAAACAGGCCCCCTGCCAGCAGCACGAGCCCTGGAGCCCCCAGGGCCACTGCCATGATGCCCAGGACTAGCGGGGACAAGGCATCCATGGGAGGGAAACCCACACCCAGGAGCATCGACCTAGAACAAGCAGAGTGAGAAAGAGACACAGGCTTAGGAGGGGAGGCTGACAGGGCCCAGCGTCCTCCACTTCATCCCCGACCCGGCCCAGGCCCGACTCTCACCAGCTGAGGTAGTGTTGGTCCCAGTAGCCAGGACCTGCAGAAGTCCCAAATGTCAGGTTAAAGGCACAGAAGTTGTTCTGGGACCCAAAGAAGGCTCGGACAATGGGAGACTGGGGAAGGTATGCCAAGGTGGGGTAAAGAGGGGAAACTTGGCAGGGCAGGGATGATTCTCGGCCCCCCTGCTTCTGGGAGAAAGCCACTGGCCGCCACTGCATGAAGCCTGATGGGAGGGAGCCCCAGAGCAGCTGGTCCAACTGGGGAGAAAGGAGACAAGGCAGGGTGAGGAAGACCAACTGTGCCGCCCAACTCTGTCCACCTTCCCACCTTCCCAGACCCCATCTGTCACCACTCGTTCTGAGCCCAAGCCTGGTTCTAGAATTCACGGGCTATTTGCATTGGGACCTCAATCTTTCCTCTGTAGGGAGGGCAGTCGGACTGGATGGCACTGAGTGTATTTCCAGCCCTGATACTTGGCAACCACCACTCAGCTCCCTCCTCTGGGCCCCTCGGCCCTGGCACGTGCCATCTGCCAGAGCACCGACTCACACTGCATGGCTGCCTTCGCCCTCCATCCTCTCCACTGAGGGGGCAGGGACGGGGCCAGGGTCATGAGCATGGCGCCCAGCCCGTGAAAAGGCTGAACAGTGTTGCTAAATGTAAGTGGCTGAAGACTGTCTGAGGTCCCCATGGGGGTCCCACCTGCATCCCCACCGTCTGCCGCCCCCTGGGAGCCTGACCTGGAAGACGGCAGGCGCGTATTCATCATCAATGGAGTGCTGCTCCCGCATGGAGGGGCAGTCAGGGCCCTGGCCCAGGGTGGCTACCTCCAGCCGGAACAGGGAGCGGTTTCCGCGGGGAACGGCCCCGACCAGGGCCACCTCTAGCTGGCAGGTGTCCGCCGTGTGCAGGAGGCGAGGGGGCTGGGCCGGACGGCCGGATCTGGAGAAGGCTTGCACCTAGGATGGAAAAGGCCCTGGGTGGCATAGGCAGACGGACACCTGTGCTGGAAGGCTGCCCCCTCAGCGACTGCCAGCATCCTAAACCAGCCTTTCGAGTTCTGGTTCCCCCACACTCTTACCCTGAAAGCCAGGCTGCCATTGGCAAAAGCCCTGGTGGGGTCATGAATGGGGTGGCCTCGAAATGTGGCGCTCAGGGTGGCAGGATCCAGTGAGTCAGTGACGTTGTTCCAGGACCACTCGGCCAAGCAGTAAGGGGGGTACGGTTTTCCTGGAGGCTCGGCCGCCTCCTCGGACGTGTTGGTGCTGTCAAACTCAAACAGCTGGCGGGTGGGGTAAGGTGGGGGGGAGTGCTGCAGGCCAGCTGTCTCCTGAGTCACCCCCACACTCACTGACCCCACCCCCAGGCTTATACCTGACTACTTCCCCCACCCAGCCGTCAGCTCCTCCCTCTAATATGAGAACCAGTCTCCTGTCCCCCTTGGTTCTGCCCAACTGGCTCACCCTGGTAAAAACAAGGGCAGAAGAAAACCGGACGCTGTTCTCGGGGAGCACCACCAGGCCCCCGGCGGGCTCAGGGGACAGCAGGCGGCTCCAGTTGACACTCAGGGCGCTGTGGGGGGTGTTGGTGGCCACCAGGACCACTGCTGGGGGCCCCAGGCTGCTCCACACGTAGTGCAGGGTGGAGTTGGAGCCCACTGCCCGGATATGAAGCAGGTTCTCGGGGGGCCCCGTAGGGTCGGGAATGACCTCCAGAGACACCTGGAGCATGGAGCAGTGGAGGGTCAAGACAACAGGGTGAGAGAGGGACACGGGGCAAAGGAGAGGCTTGGGGGTAGGGGCAGGGGACTTGGGAAAGCTGGGGACAGGGTGGGACCTCAGGGGTGCGGACAAGAGAAATCGGGTGGGAGCTCAGGGAATCGTGGTGTCGGGGTGCAGGAACCGGGACAGCCCGGGCTGGCCCGACCCTGGGCAGAGCTGAGGGAAGAAAACGGAGGTACGCGGGGACCTGGGTCTCTCGGGGCTGAGTCGGGGCCCAGCCCTCAGCAGAGGGCGGGAAGCCCCCACACCGCACTGCTCCACAATCCACCCCGGGACCCCAGGCTGCCCCCACCCCCAGGGTGAGGAACTCGTCTCTGTGCAGCCCCCACCCCCGCCCCTGGGTGGCCTTAGATTCCAACCAGCCTCGGAAGGCAGCGCTTCCTGAAACCTCCACGCTCTCGCCCCTCACCTGGCGGGTCTCCTCCCCGCGCAGGCCAAGCGGGGCTGCAGCCAGAAGAAGACTCAGGAGGAGCACGGGGCTGGGGGCACAGCGCCCCCAACCCCTGCGCGGCCCCTCACAGCTGCACATGCAGCCCCAGCTTCAGACGGCGGAAGACACCGAGTCATGTGACTGACACTCAGCTGACATCTTTAGAGGGCGGGGCCATCACACCAGTCCTTAAAGAGACCGGCTCCTTTAACCCAGATTTAGGCTTGAGCGAGGATGGAATCGGATCGTGGGGAGGTCCTCACCCCCAGCTGGGCTGGCAAGCGACACCCGAGACTAGACAGACATGCAGACACCCTGCCAACCTCTCCTACCCGACTGGTCGCACTCAACAGTCCGTCGCCTGTAAGTGGGCATGACGTCTGGAGTCCAGCTCCAGATGGATCCCAATAAAATGACTGATGGGGAAGGAGCCGCGAGGAATCGGAAGGAATTCTGTGAGGGAGATAGCACACCCGAGAAGGTGTTTTTGTTTTTGTCAATAATTGGTATTTATTGAGCCCCCAGGTAGAGCTCAGACCTCAGAAAACAGGGTATGAGAGCAAAACATGTTGTCAAAAGCATCTCACGTCGGGCTGAATGAACAGTGTTGTTCTTGGGCTTTTTTGCTTATTAAAATTATCTTCACTAATAAATGCACGTGGTACAAAATTCTTGAGGTGCCACAGGGTGCCCATTGTCCAGCAACTTGGTCCCTTCCCCGAGACAACCGTCATTGTGCTGTGCCCTAAGGTACTCTGCGTGTTCAGGAATGTTAAGTGCGCCGCACACGTAGGCGGCCTGCGGGCCGATGCCCTGGGAGCTGTGCGCTCTGCGCAGCACTTGGGTGCAGAAGGTGCTGGGTGTTTGGCCAGAACCTTGAGTTTCAACATTCAGGGATGCGGGAAGGCCACCCCTGTATGCACAGCTTTTCATATCTATTTGCAACCGAATCCATGGGATAAACACCCAGCAGTGGAACTGCCAGGCCACGCTTCTCCGAGGCTCTTCAATTGCAGCTCACACCGCGTGTCTGAGCGCCCACTCCCACAGCCTCCGAGTGTCTGCCAGACTTCATTTGCATTTCCCCGGGAATACGGGGAAGCATCTCTCCACGACGTGTATTTTTGTTTCTCTGGAGCTATTTATACCCTTTGCCTATTTTTCTGCAGGCCCTATCTCTTGACTGCCAAGTTCTTTCAGGAAATTAACTCTTGTGTTGTTGAAACATCCTCCCTCTCCAGTTTGTGCCCTTTTTGCCACACAAAATTTTTAATGTAGTTGCATTTATTATTTTTCCCCACTGATATTATTTTTAAATCTCATGTTTTCTTCTAGTACTCATGGTTTCACTTTCTTACATTTCAGTCTTTCCGCTGCCCAGAATTAATTTTGATGGAATGAAGTAAGAATCCAATTTCATGCCTGTCCCCAAGTGACTACTCTAGGATGAACTCAAGTTCCCTCAAAAATTTTCCTTTTTCTTGAGAGAAAAAAGCAGTACTTCTGTCCTCCAAAGAGTCAACTCTGGGACCTCATAAGGGGGACTAAAGACAAGCCTTGGCTGAGTACAGAGGGTCTGAGTAGACTTCTGCCATTTGCTTTTTCACTTGTATGTTGAAGACTTTTGTGTCAATGGGGGAAAGCGGAATTTGGCCGAACCTAGGAGTTTATCAGTAGGCAGAGCCATGAGCAAAGTCGAGGAGGTGGCAAGCTGTACTCACGGGGTCCCCAAGGTCAGTGATCAGGGCTCAGGCACAGCTTGGGTGGCTTCTAATCAGTGTTCCAGTCAGGCTTTGGGCAGCACAGGGGCTCTGAAAGCTTGCCTGGAGTACAGACTGACCTAACACAGCAGGAGAGGCCACACGGGTTCGGGGACAGCGCAGGTGAACTCCTATGTTACAGGGAGCCCCACGTACATTACCCAAGTGCCTGGCTGTGGAGTTGAAACCTGAATGGCCCTAGAGGAGGAAGGAACTAATGGCAAGGGGGAATCCACAGGGTGACTGGCTTCCTCCCTCCCTCATTTCTCAGGTCTTATCAACACCATTTCTTCAACATCTGTTCTACTTATCTCAGAATTACCCTACTAATCGTAGGTTTAAAACTGAGGGAATCATTAACACTGCAAGTGGAGAGGCAGGATTTCAGCACAAGTGGGCAGGCTTACCTCAGAGGCCCTCAGAGAAGCTGGCTTCACACTGGGCAAAGCAGGATGCGAAGCACAGGCATGACCAGCACGGCCCGAGGCCCTCACGCCTTTTCCGCCTCACAGCTCGGTCCAGCCAGCACAGCCAGGCTGCCTGCCACTTACCAGCTCCGTGGCCGTAGGTCCCCAGCCCACGGGGGTGTGTGAGGGGAGCTAATGTACAGTGAGCAGAAGTGTCTATTACACAGTTAGCACCATGGGCTATTATTACTATTCGACCTAATATTCAACTTAACACTGAGCGCCATGATCAGGAGGAGCTCGAGGCCGACCCCGTGAATCACAGGACAGGACGGCCCATGAGCCCACAGGGCACTGAAGACATCAAAGGCACCCCGCCTAGCCTCCCACAGCCCAGGGCCACTCCTCAGGTTTTTCCTTGACGAAAACAAAGCGCAGAATGCGACCTGCCAGCAGGGAGGGAAGAGGCCCTCCTGTACCAGCAGCAGCCCTGACAACAGGCCGCCAAGCCAGGAGGCTGGAATCAGGCGATACAGGAAGGACTCGGAGCTACAGGACACGGGATGACAGCCACACGTCTGGGCGCAGCAGGGGCTGGGTGTTGGCTGCACACACACACAGACGGGGAACACCCCGGGTTTGGACAGGTTCCTCCTGTTCTGAGGTGAGTGCAAAGAGGTGCTGCTCGAAGCCTCCCAGTAAGTACCGTCCTGTGAACCCCAGCTCATCCCACCCAGCCGCTGCTCAGAAGGCTGACGCAGTGACCTCATTCCCAGCTCCCTTCCTCCCCAGCAAGGTGTCCTGCTTCCGCCCTCTTTGCCAGCAGGCAGAGATATGACCCAAGACTGAAAAACACATAACAACTGTCTCAAATGACTCAGATTTAATCATCGGAAGCAAACTAAATGGAAAGCTTACAATAGAGAAGAATTACATATCAGTGCCTTTTGCAAACCGAGCTGGGACAGGGGGCCTGGGGCTGCCCCGCCACCTGACCCCTTCCAAACAAAGACGCCCACAGTGTCCAGCAGTCTGGCGGGGAGGGGGTTGCTGGCTCTGGGCTGAGGCCACGGGCCCGCCCCTCACTCCTGGCCGGCGTCAGGAGCCCCGCCTTGCTGGCCCTGGTTGTTGCCCTTCTTTTTGTGGCCCGAGACGATGTCATCAATCCGCAGCAGCAGGACTGCCGTCTAGGAGGAAAACCACAGCCCCGATCGGTCAGCAGAGACGGGGACGACATTGTTTCCTCTTACACATCACCCCCTAGCTCCTCCCACGTAACTGCCATTTTATCAGAAAGCTGCCCTTCTGGAGTCTCAAATGGATTATAAAATGCAGACTCCCTACGCGAGGAGCGCAGCTGGTGCTGCTACCCTGCCCTGCTCGTTCCGGCTGGAGGTGAGGAGGGTGGGCTGCTCGGCAGGCCTCTGGGGGACACTCTGCCTTCTGTACCCACCCTTCAGGGAGGGACCGACCACTCGGGTCGCTGGGCGTCTGGAAACAGACCGCACAACAAGCGCCGGGCGGGCCTCACCTCCACTGCCGTCTTGTACGTCTGTAGCTTCACAGCCAGTGGCTCCCAGATGCCCAGCTCCTTCATATCCACCAAAGTGCCCGTCTCACCATTGACACCCCAGGTCTCACAGTTCTCCTGGGTGTGCTTGGCCTGTCATCGGAACAAGAGCGAGGCGTAAGTTAAAAGGGGAAATACTGGGAACAAGCAAGCTGGCAGGGAACGTTAGGTAAAAGCGAAACCAAAAATCCTGGCTTGGTAAGAAAGAGATAAGAGCAAATGACAATCAGAGCAAACAAGTCAAAAATTAGGAGAAGCGCTACCAAGGCACAAGCCTTAAAGGAGAACCCAGACAGACAGACGTGAACCGTCTCTTAGGCTGAACCCAAGGGGACAGCAGGGCAGGAACTCACCCGAAGGGAGGTAAGTAGGCGGATGGTGCTGGCCCCACAGTTCTGGATGAGGGTCCGAGGGATGACCTCCAGGGCCTGAGCAACAGCCCTGTACGGCCACTGCTCCACCCCAGTCATGGCCTTGGACTTTTCTGTCAAGGCGTGGGCCACCGCCATCTCACAGGCCCCGCCCCCCGGTACCAGCTGCGGGTCCAGGAGGACATTGCGGCACACTTGCATGGCGTCCTGCAGGTTGCGCTCCACTTCCTGGGGAAAGCAGACAGAGGGATGAGCCAGTGTGATGACCCGGGACAGAGCGGAGGCACAGGGGAGCTCCTGACTGCCAAGTGCAGCGAACCACCAAGGAGGGCAACTAAGAAAGGCCCGTGGAATCGATCCCTCCTGGGCCAGGCAGGTGCTATCACCTGGACAGGCACAGCACTACGACCGCAGCAGGGCTGGGCTGCGGCAGGACGTGTCACTCGTGGTCAGGCTTCTTACCAGCTGTGACTTTCGTAAGTTACTTAAACTCGCTGAGGAAAAAGTATTTATAACATCAACTTAAAAACTCCAGAGGCAGTGGCTGCTGGGGGCTGGGGAATGACGAGTCACTGTCCCATGGATACAGTGTCTCAGTTTTGCAAGGTGAGAAAGTTCCGGACATCTGCCGCACAATAGTGTAAACCTACTCAAAAAAGCAAGCAGGAGACGCAGACGTTTGGGGCTACGGATCAAAATAACGCTACATGGGCCACAGCGTAGCTTTAGGCCCGTTGGGAAACTCCAGAAAGCATGAGCTCGTCCCGTCAGCCCCACTTCCAAGGCCGACTCACCGAGAGAATCTCCTTGCTGGCCCCCCGGAGGAGAATGGTACAGGCCTTGGGGTCTTTGCACTCAGTGATGAATGTGAAGTACTCATCTCCGATTTTCTTTATTTCCAACAGGCCCGCTCCTGTCCCAACATCATCTTCTCGCAGTTCCTCAGGTCGGCTGACTATCCTGGCCCCACAGGCTCTATTGATTGGGGGGGGGGGGGGGGGGAGAACTGCATGATTTCAGATACTTTTATCCATCTCTCTAGTCTCTGGTGTCTGTGGCTGGGTAGAGGGCAAAAGTGGATTGCTAGAAACGCTGCTACATAACTCAAGAGGTCCTGGCTGCCTGGTGAAATAGATTTATAAACACATGACGTTTCGTTAAGTATGGCTTTATGAATAAAAGTGCACATACCTAAAACACCTACTATGACCAGATACAGTTCAATTCAAAGTATATTTGTGAATATTAAATGGACAAATGAGTTCCTATGCATATCTAATGTGTACATCCCACAATGGTCATTTCTAGATAGAATTCATCTTGTCCCACCCAGTTAGAGCTGAAGGCCAATCACAGGACTGTACTAAAGAAAATGCCAAGGCCAGCAAGGAAGAAGGTGACTGAGCACGTACGTCTAGTCGGACCCAATTTTAATGTAGGACTAATTTCTTACCCGCCACTCTTACCCCCACTCATGGGCACAGTCCACTCTGCATATACATACACACGTGCCCAAAGCCATTTCACAGCAAGCAGACAAATCAAACTGGATTAGATCTACATTATGTGACGTTGGGGTAGACTTACCTTTTTAAAAATATAAACTTGCATTCAAAGTGATTGGTACCCGAGCTGAAGTCATGAATGCAATCTAAAGCTGCACTAACGGCAGCTGTTCTGAGATGTTCCAGCTAAAAGCAGACTCCTCTGTAAGGCACCCCTACGCCAAGGCAGCGCTCGCAGATTTCCAAGCATGAGCTGGTCACTACTGGTTAGGAGCAGTACAGAGGGACGCGTGCAGGACGAGTGTTGGACTAGGGACAAGATTTCTGCAGACGGCAGACACTAAACCCAGGTTACTTCCACTGTAACTGCTTTGGCTGACTGTCTCCTCCCTCATCACCTCTCAGGTAACAACGCCATCGTGAAGCCCCGTGCGCAGGAAGAATCTTGGTGTCACCGGCCTACTCACCTCGCGATGCGATTATTGTCTGTCTTCCGGACTCTGCGGATGGCTGTGATGTTGGCTCGCATGAGGTAGTGCTGAGCTAAATCTGCAAACCCGAGAATGGAGGTGGCGGCTCAAAGCCAGGACTCCAGTCCGGACCCAATTCCTCCTCATGTCCTCAGCGCACACCCCCCGGCCCCCCTCTGTGCTGTGTCCCTGTGCCGACAGGCAAGGAAACAAAGCCCCCTCGCCCACCTCCACGGTGGGCTGGACAAGGAGCGGGCCCCACCTGAGATGCCCTTTTCTGTGATGACCACGTCGGGCTTCAGACGGATGATGTCTTCACAGAGCTGCTGGATGTACTCTTCTTCCATTTGGAGGATTCGGGTGAAGTCTTCCTCTCGCGTGATCTCAATGTCAGTCTGTGGTGAAGACAAGTCACTCTGAACAACCCTGGACTGGCGAAGCTCTTCAGGAACTCCTCCACCCCCCACGCAGCCCTCACCCGCGTCCCGAAAGCGTGAGAGAGAATAAGGTTAAAGCCATGACCCCACACCTCTGGAGGCCAATGGAGTTCTAGCAGTCACCCAGTTTAACTCCTCTGTTTCATTATAAAGCAACTGGAGTTCAAAATCACCAGGCAATTAGTGGAGTTGGGGCCTCAGTCTCTGGCCACTCGGCTCAGTGTCATGTCTAGCCTGTCAGTACGCACAGCAATTCTGGGTCTGACCTCTCCCACCAACCCACCGAGTCTTGTTCCCAATCCTTGTTTAATAAGCTCCCATCAGCTCGTTTTAACCAAGGGTGACGGAGCCCCGTGAGCCTCCTGCTCTCTGGAAATTCTCCTTTAGCCCTTCAAAGAGACATTAACCCCTCCTCTCTGTCTGAATGAGGCATTAGGAAAGGTGGCATGGGAGTGTGAAACGGGCGCCAAACACAGCTGGGTTCAAACCCTGACTCGGTCGGTACCAGCTGTGTTCCTCAAGCGATTAACCTAACTTCTCTGACCGTCAGACCCCTCCTCTGTGAAATGGACGTCACGATCAACAGTTGTAAAAGGTTGATGTAAGAATCAAGATCGCACGTCAAGGTCAGTAACCGACGGAGCAGACACGTGCGGCAACAAGCACACACAAGGCGCGGCCTCCCGTCAGCGCCAGCCGGCGGGGCCCTTACCTGGCTCTCCCCCTTCTTGTACTCCAGAGACGAGTCCAGCAGCACGATGCGCGGGTTCCTGATGTGGCGCCGCATCCGCGCGTGGGTCACGTCTTTGTTAATCATGACGCCACGTAAGACACACGAGTCTTCAATGATGCCCCCGGGGATCTGAGCAAAGACCCACTTCAATCCACAACCGGCAGGAGACAATTTCTCAGCTCCTTTCCCAGATGCTCATCCTTCCCAAAGGACCACTATTTCGGGTTTCTAAAGTATCTGCCTTTCATGAACCTCAAAAAACAAGTGCTGCTGCAATCACGTTTTCTCCCTCTACAAAGTACACCAATCTTGGGCCATGACACCTAATTTGAAGGTCAGCTGAGACTCCCAGTTCAGCAGCTGACAAAGGTTTAATAAAGGGGCTCAGATCTCTTCTACTTCCTGAAAGATCTTCCCACAGAATTTTAGGCATGGGCTCCATCTACTGGCCACAAGGTATTAATGCTGCTTTTTGACCTTAAATTAGCAAGGAGGTGGAGGAACTTTCTGGGGTTTATTAATAGTATTCCCTAGAACCCTTTTTATATCCTGACCAAACACACAGACACCAATAGCCTTTCCCTTGCCCCTGGAAGCCTTGTGTAGGGACAACAGTGACAGTAACAGAATTACTGCAGGAATAACCCCCTTCTCAAGCTTTTGCTTTCCAGGCAGCAAATATTCTTCTTTCTAGTTCTGACTACAAAGATACCTTGCTCTGATTTAAACCTATTTCCTCCACAAGTGGGATGATTCACGCAAGGAAACAATTTGTCCCCAAGTACTTACCTTTTCCACCCTTGCATATTTTTTGATGTCAATCTCCTTCCGGCCGTTCTCCTCAAACTGCACAGTTTTGACAGCGTCCAGGGCGATGCTGCAGGCCAGAGAGGACCACCGACTGATGGCTTTAGTGGTGATGGAGCTCTTGATTATGTTCAGCATCGTATCGCGGTTGTTGGTGTCGACAGGGGTACTGGAGAAAAGAAAAATGAGTGATATGCTCAGCGGGAGCTTGGACATTTAAGGAAGTCCCTTGTCTCTATCTCAGAGACTATCACGGCCCAACAGACAGAACCAGGGCAATCTTCCTTTGCAGGAAAGTGAGAGTGACATCAAAAAGTAATCTGGTCGGGGCAGCGGGTTAGCTCAGTTGGTCAGAGCGCAGTGCTCGTAACACCAACATTGCGGGTCCGATCCCCACATGGGCCACTGAGAGCTGCACCCTCCACAACTAGGTTGAAACAACTACTTGCCTTGGAGCTGATGGGTCCTAGAAAAACACACTTGAATAAATAAAAGTTAAAAAATGAAAAGAGCACAGACTTAAAAAAAAAAGGTAGTAATCTGGTCCATCCCTCTGCCTTTTGGCAAGATTACAGCTAACCCACCCCTGGGAGGTGTCTCAAATCCCCAGTAATGTGTTCCCAAGCCTGACAACCCTCCACACGTATACACACACCTGACGGTAAAATAATGTTCTTTACCTTCAGCTTCAACCAAATAAACACTCCAACTTGACAACTTGCTCAAGACACGTTTGGTCCTTGAGCCTTACCTACCAAATTCTGAGCTCCTCAATCATTAGCACCGGTCTGTACCGTCCTTGGACACCTGGTTCTACTCCTTCTGGCATCTTAAAACTACACGGTGCACCAGTGTGTACTGTTTTTATGTGTCAGTCTCCCCTAACAAAATGATAAATTTGTCCATGGTGAGACTATTGAGAACCATAAAATGAAATTACAAAAGTTCTTGGATGCCATCTTGTCCCCATTTTCATACTGCTGAACTCCCTCTGGTAACAGTGTAAAGCACATAATAAACCATCATTAAATATCGTTGAATTGCATTTTAGGGACGAAGCAACAACTCCAAAAGTACTATCTAAGCCATGCAGGCAGTTATTGCTCGATAAAAAGAAAAACTTTCTAGCAATTCAGCGCCTTACATTCAATAAATCCTACGGTTATCACGACCTTCGTACAGAGCCTACTTCATAGAGCTGATTTAAATCAAATACCTCACTCCCGAGAGTACCAGATACAGCCATTATCGTACACTGTTTATTAACAGCAGACAATACAACACAAAACTCACCAAATTACTACTTATGTATCCAATGCCCCAACCACATAAAAAGGTAGAACATTATAAGCTTTACTTTCTAGAGAAAAATTTTTAAAGAAAGTTGCGTGAAATCATGCATTTCGGCATTCCTTCCATTACCCTGTCAACGCTCAGCAAACAGACTAACAGCAAGTCCTTTGATTACTACATGGGATTCAAGCAGCACTTTCAGTCTCAGTCTTTCCGCTTCTAACCGCAAACTGCGGGCCACCGCCCCCCACAGCACTGTATCAGAATTAGAATCCCACGTGATGGCAGGGTATCTTAAGTCCTGAATTACGGCCATCCAAGTCCTTCCCTTGTCCTTCCCACTAGAATCTCAGCGCTTCTGGGCTGCCATAGGCTACCGTGTGCTGCTATGTGCTGCCATGAGCGGCTGGTGGCCTGCGTGAGTGGCCATCCAATGACCGTCGACCGACTGCCTCAGCCCGGGGAGCTCAAGGCTCATAATACCAGCATGGGCCAGGGAGCTGTGTCTTACACAACTAGACTGAGAAACAACCGCTTGAACCGGACTGGGGGGCAGAAGAAGAGAAAAACAATCTCAGCTCTTGAAAGGCAGGCCGATCTTACTCACTACACATTTCCCATGGCAGCGCCTAACATGAAACCAAGAAGACAGATGTAATCAAAGTGTTCTGAACAATTAAATCCAGCTCCTCTGTCTGCTTTGTATCCTTTGCCATTTTCTGAAGCTTTTACTTCCCTTCTCCTTCTCTTCCCTTACTCTCCCATTTCTCCTTCTCACAAAATGACGCAGGGTAAAACCACTGCGTGTGTGACGTGCCTGGTCTTCCTTCACCATCGAAGAACAGACCAGTCTTCCAGGCCCCCCATATCTGACAGTCGCCGCTCTGCCTTCCTGCCCCCCAGTACCTGATTTTCTTAAGGGTGCTGAGCATGTCATCCAAGGCCTTCCGGTAAGCACTGATCACGACTGTCGGGTGCATCTGCTGCTCCAGGAAGTGCTCCGCCACGGACAGCATCTCCCCCGCTGAAAGACAGCACACACCACAATGATGTCTTAGGAAGTACCTGGGTCTCAAGGCAACTTCATCACACTTCTAAAGATACTTTTCTTCCTAAAATAAAATCTCCTCAAACACAGGCCAGTTGGCTGTTTATACTATTCCCAATTTTATACTCTGTACAAGCCAATTCATAAAGAAAACATCCTCACTGCACGTATTTTAAATGATCAAAGATTGAACCTAGGGTTTACTTATTCTCTTGATCTAACTATTTACCAGTTTTCTATACAAAAGGAAAACATTTTTCCAAAGACTACAATAGAAAAACACGTAACAAAAAACAGGTGGTTGTTATATCTAATGTGTAGAAACTAACTCAAAAAGTCAAAAAAAAAACAACACCAAAAAACTGACTTATTATCTCAACAGCTAACATGCAAACTGCTGGTACTGAAAACAAACAAAACACACAAAACCTTCCACCTGGAAGAACACCCACAAAAATGTACATTAATTTACCCTCTGGTTGAGGGATTATTGGTAAAATGTCCCCTTCTTTTAAAATTTGTCTTTACTTTGTAATTCACACACACACACACACACACACACTAACACATATATAGATGCACACATGGAAACGACTGTTTCTAAACAAAAAAAACAAAAAAAAACACCCTGAAGTTTAACGAGAGAAATGTGATTTTTTGGTCACAGAAAGCCTTTTGCACAGATTGCTTGTACTACTTGACCACGAGCACTAATTTTAAAATTTACACATATGTGCCAAAGTTCACATGTATACTTTGACATGTGCCCAAATGTTTGAATTCAATACTTTATACCAACTCCTAACTGACCATCATGTATATTAAAAGAAAATCAAATAAAAAAGAGCTTGAATAAGTTAACTTAGGAAGGATGTGCCCAGTTAAAGAATAGTCAGAACAGGAACAGGGAAGAAAGGTGTCTAAGTGATAGTAGTTTTTTTCTTTTAAAAAAGAAACTTATACCGGAGACGCCCAGACTCATGGATACTTAACCTATCTAGTATCTCCAGGAGATTCAACTAAAACTACAGCTAGAAAATTTTACCTGATCTCTAAAGCTCATTTTCTACCAAAAAAAGTGAGAAAGCATATGAAGTGTTTCCTCCCTCTTTCATCCTCCAAGTTTTTTTTTCAAACTACAGAAATGGCCATATGTAATTCTCAATCCTCAAAAGAATTCAATCTAAAGAGGTGATTAGTTGGTGGTGACTCATGCGAATTTCCCACCCAACTCACCATTCTCAAAATGCAGCACAAGAGCATTCTAGAATGAAAATGTCACTTTAAAAAGTTCATGTAATAGGGCAGCCAGCTGGCTCTGTTGGTTAGAGCGCAGTGCTCATAACACCAAGGTCGCCAGTTCGAGTCCCACATGGGAGAGCTGCGCCCTCCACAACTAGACTGAAAACAACGACTTGACTTGGAGCTGATGGGTCCTGGAAAAACACTGTTCCCCAATAAAAACTATTTTTTTAAAAAATTCATATAATAATTTTATTGTAGAACTCTTATGTTTTAGGCACATTGGCCAACACTATAAATTGGCACCCTAAAATATGGTGGTTTTCTCATATCCTAACAACATGTTGTTGCAATCAGATTTTTAAAAGTGCATGTTTCGATTTTAGAAATTTCACCAACTTAAAATGCATACAACAAATAAAAGCAATATACCAAGTTTTCAGAAGTGACCCTTTATGATCCTATAGGAAGTGGAAAGATTAGTCATTAAAACTTGTGGTCCAGACTCATTCTCAAGCGTCCAAGTGTCACTCTGACTACTTGCTTAGTTATTTGTAACCCCACGTAGGTATCTGCACATATCGTGGTCAGACAAGTGCAGATGAAACATGTGAGTCGCCCAAGGAACACATTCCCAGCTGCGGCTAAACAAGACAACACTCGGCCTTGCTACAGCTCTCACTATAATCAAGGCTCCTTTATGTGGTACATTTAGTACCATGTTTTCACATTTTTGATCATCTTGTTGGTGAGTTCACTGTTTAAAATGGCCCCCAAGTGTAGCGCTAAAGTGTGGTCTAGTTTTCCTAAATGGAACAAGGCTGTGATGTGCCTTACAGAGAAAACATTAGATGAGCTTGTTTCAGGCACGAGTTGCAGTGCTACTGCCCATGAGCTCAGTATTAATGAACCAACATTGTTATTAGATAAAAATGTGTTTAAAACAAAACACACAAAATAAGGTATTTCTCAGTTGAAGAATGCGACCCGAGGCTCTCAGGAACCTACCCCATTATTTCCCCTAAGAGCGATGGTTTAGCATTTGCTAACTCAATTTGTGGTGACTTCATAGAATAAAACTTACTGAGACTAACGAAAATCAACTGTATTTTATTCAACCAGATTTACAGAGCTCCTTCTATACTACTGATGAATGTTTTATTCTCAGTTGGAGAGAACACACAGATAATTAGCAGCAAGTTATTTAATATCTGTGATTAGTGGATTGGTAACAATTTCCTTCTTAAAATATGACACGGACGTTATTTCTAGCAAAAATCTTCAAGTTTCAATCAAATTTTCTTTATTATCCCTCCATTCTCCTCTTACCAAGAATAATTACTGATGTGGTCCCATCTCCAACCTCTTCATCCTGTGTCCGGCTAATTTCAATCATGGACTTGGCTGCTGGATGCTGAACTTGAATCTGAAAAGAAACATGTAGCTTGCCACTAGAATCAACACTATTCAAAGCCCGCTTCACATTCCGCTTGGCCCTAACCTTAAGGTTCTCGCTTTCATACTTATTCCCTTTTCCCTTGTTTTACCACAGCTTGAAAGATTAAAAGTGGCCCCCAAAATATCTAAGTAAACCACCTTTCCAAGTCCCTTTCCTTTTGGGGAAAATGTATTAGGCCAACTGACCTATTACAGTTTTTCTGACAACAGAACAGTATCTTTTATTTACTGGGGGCACCACTGTGGTGGTTGAGTTGTGTCCTCCAAAAGGACATGCTGAAGTCCTACCCGCTGCAAACTACAAATGTGACTATATTTGGAAATAGGCTCACTGACGATGTAATCAAGTTAAGATGAGGTCATATGGAATGAGTGTAGGCCCCAACTCCAACCACTGGTGTCCTTATAGTAAGAGGCACAGGAGACTTCCACATGACAAATGAGAAGGAGACCGAGTTCACAAGCCAAGGAAGGCCAAGGATAAGGTCAGCCTTCAGAAGCTAGAAAGACCCTGCCATAGAGCCTTCAGGAGCACGGCTCTGCTGACACCTTGATTTCAGATTTGTAGCCTCCAGTCTAAAGAACACATTTCTGTTGTTTAAAGCTCCGTAGTGTGTGGTCATTTGTTCCAGCAGCCCTAAGAAACTAGTCATCATCAATACATCTTTCTGGATCCTTTATAAAGGTGTGAAATCATAACGAAAAGTCAGTCACACCTCTCGAAGAATGGCATTGCCATCATTGGTCATCACAATGCCTCCCATCGGGTCCAGAAGCATCTAGGACACAAGCAAAAGTTATATTTAAGTCTTCCAGGTACCAGAAAGGGAAACTCTGTAGTCGAAGGCTTTCAGTAAGAGAGGAGCCTACCTTCATCATGGACTTGGGTCCCAAACATGTTCGGATGATATCTGCAATGGTCTAGTGGAAAGAAAATATAAACACATGAGCACAAGTCAGAGGACAGGGTGAGTGTCTGTGTTAGGAAAGGGGCACGATGGACCCACAGAGCCGGTAGGCAAGCAACACCCCCACCCAGAGCAGGGTTGGTGAGCATCTTAGATGCTGCACGCTGTGTGGCTGCTTCTGTTCTGTTTTCCCTTTTGGGAATGCTTTCAGGGTGGAGGTAGAAAGAAATGACTTTTCACAAGAAAAAAGGGGACACGCTTCCCAGATCTTCAGTTTCCCAGCAGTCCAGATAAATGCATGTCCATGTCTTAGGATTTCTTCCATCACAGTAACCGCCACACCATGCTAAATCAGACCCAGTGAGGGCTTTTTATGCCAAAGATACTGGGTACTACCTGGGATCTACAGTGGGCACAAGGAATACAAGAGGGGATACACAATCCTTCCCCACAGGGAACTTAGTCTAGTAGACAGACACAAATAGGGTATTATTGTAAAATACACAGCGATGGCATTATGTCAGTATGAGAAGATGCTTAGGCCTAATGCACAGAGAAAGGGCTTCCTTCTCTCTACCACTATCAAGGAAATGACCTAAAAGAAGGGAAGTCAACCTTTCCTCTGCCTAACTGCAAACAGATACAGAAATACTAGGGAAGGCACCTGGAGGAAAACCACCACACTGTAAACAATTTCACGGATAGGCTACCTTGGCAGCATTGATGTTTCCAGATTGGACTTTTCTTCCAGATTCACGCTTTGTGTTCTGGCCTAAAATAGATAAGACAACAGTGTGGGATTGTCCCATTATATATAAACTATTTACTCCCCGCCTTCTGAAAATAGAAACAAATATACAGGTTCCATAGGTGTATACACAGATCAAAGCTTATCAAGTTGTACACTTTAAATACGTGCAGCTTATGGTATGATTACACCTCAAAAAAGTGTTAGAAACGACCCATGATGCTTCCACTTTGGAATCTTGGTCATCACTTTCCCTCTAACCAAACACCCATGTATTTACAGCTGGATTCATAATCTGAGATTCACGAGTGGGCCTCTGTGGCAAAGCGAAAATCCCTGAGATTATATGAGAAAATGGGGGTTTCGTCTGGGAAAAGGATCTATAGCCTCTCATCGGAGTCTCAAAAGGCCGGTGACCCTAAAAGAAGCACAAATCACTGCTTTATGTAAAAGGGAGTCTAGGGTTCATCTTTCCCTATTTGGAGAGGGAGAATCATTCTCTCGATAGACCGGGCATAATTACTGAGAGAGCCCCCACAGCGTGCTGTGGGATGAGAACACACTCTTCAAGTGTGTCCCCGTTTGCAAGCTAGTCCCTCCAGGCTTGGCTGTAGTAAGATTGCCTCAGTCACCCACGTACCATCAGTAAGAGCTGTTACCTATTCTAACAGGGAGCCCAGTGGGTTTTCGCCACGAAGGCCAGGGATGAATGCACCCCTCACCCCAGGGTCCCCTCAGTGCAGACAAGCCCGTGGTCCATAACCAAACCGACACACGCTTATTTCCTTCCTCTCTCCAAATTATACATTTTCCTGCCAACAATTTAAATCTGAAAAATGTCCAATCCCGTCTCATCACATCTAAACATTCACAATTCTCACGCTTTAGATGCCTATTTCAGGCCCTGGTGAGTAAAACCCTGCATGAACCTTTCTGACGGCTTCATCCCAAGAACAGGCATTTTTCTGGTTAAGTGATTTTTCCCCCCCTAACAATAGTTATTTCCTAGGCGTACAGGAAATGGTTCAAATCTCCGAACGGCCTTCTGTAGACAGAAGATACTATGCCTAGTTGGGGTATTAGGTGGTCTTGCAGATGCCACACAGAAGCGACACACAGGATGGAAACAAACCAGGGAAGACGATGGGCGAGGTGCTCGTCAGTCAGAAAGAAACGTGGGATGTTTTGAAGGGTAAAGAGAACCCGTTAAGAAATTTGGGAAAACTCAAGTCGGTTCGTGGGAAGGATTACAACGCAGGGGACGCGGAGGGAACAATTACATCTCAGACAGACAGACAGACCAGTGAGGGAAGCGGAGTGACTTCGGGAACAGGGACGGGCTGCTGGGCGGAAATTCAAGGGAAAAGTGACAAGGACACCCCTCGCTGTCTGCCAGCCCCTCTTTTCAGCTGTTCCCCTACGTATCTCGTTTGATCCTCACGGTTCTACGGGGATCTACTGTGAACCCCAACAAGACAGATGGAAACACCTAAGCAATTCGGCCGAGGACAACCGCTACTACGCGACTGACCAAGCTTACGAAGCTGGGCCAAACCAAAAACCACTATCCATTCACCTCCACGCCGAAAACCACGCAGGGGGCGAACGCAAGGCCGACTGGGCAGGGGCTCCCGGGGTGGGCAGCCGTGAGGACAGGTCAGTTTGCCTTAGTGAAGGCAGCGGAATGGGCTACGGGGTGGCAGGAGAGCGGGAGAAAGGGCTTCCCAAACGAGGATGACTGGAGGCTCAGGGGCCGGACCATGGCGGGACTGGGCTGGGGCCACCCTGAAAAGTGCAGCCCGACGGGGAGCGAAACGGGGGTCCCTCCATCGGCTTCCCCACAACTCACTGAGCACGAGCACGGGACGATGGCCCATCATGGCGGCGCGATGCGGAGCCCGGTACCCAGAGCTGGGGGAACCGGCAGAAGCTTCTGGAGAGAGAACCTGAGAGAAGCCCAGAAAACGCTGCCTCCTCAGGGCTTACACCTAAACCCGCTATCTTCCGGGTCGCCGCCAATCAGCGCGCCCACCTCTCTGACCGGCACAAAAATAAGCCAATTGGTACTCCTAGCCCCGCCCCCTACGCAAGAACGGCAGGGCAAGCTAGATAGAGAGAGCACGAGGATGGAAACGGCGCTTGCGCAATAGGGTGGCCGCTCCCGGCCGCGTGCGGCGCGAGCTTCGGCGCAAGCGCAAAGGCTCGGGCAGTTGGCCGGCACGTCGCTGCGCGTGTTTCAGCCAGCAGGGTGGACGCTGGGGTTGTGGCTTTCAGTTAACACCGCAGGTGATGGCATTAGACTGGCTTGCACCTCAGCTCCTCTCAGGCCGCGAAGGTCAAGAAAGGGGGGACAGTTCCCGTCACTCTTTCGATGCAGCCTTGGCTACGGGGAGGAAAAGAAGGGCGGGACTTCAACCGGCAGTTAAGGGAAGACCTGGCGGGGTGGCTGCGGGGTGACATGGGAGTTGTAGTCCTGTCGGGCACGCTGGGAGTTGTGGTTTATTTCCTCTGGACGCGTTGCTGTGCGGGAACCTCACCATTCTTAGGCAAATGCTTTCTGCCGACCGAGGCTGTGAGCGGCGCCGGAGGGTGATGGCTTCCTTCCCCCACCCACCCCCGCAACCTCCCCCCGTTATTCTCTCCAAAACATTTTCTCAAGGGCTCCACGTAGGGCTTTGAGATTTTTTCTCCACGCCCGTTGCCTCCCCTGCCCTCATGACATCCACTCAACTGCTAGTCCATTAGAGATGACTGAGCCAGAGCTTTTCAATGACCTTAACAGGAAAGGAAAAGGGCTGACACGGAAATTAAACGTGGAGAGAACACAGAGAGTAATTGCCCGTTCGTAGGAGACTCTTAAGGTTTGGGTTTGGTTGCATTACTATTTTGTCCAGAAAAAAAAAAAGGAAGCAATAATAATGGAAACATCTGGATTCCAAACTAGTGCAGGGACCACGAGAGAACAAACAATCCGTGAAGAGTCACTTAACATTTGGCCATAAAATAGAAGAGTACCCCCTTTCCCACTTTTTCCTCCCCAAATTGGAACAGCCTGAGATCTGCTGGAGAGAACTTAGAAAATTGTCAACAGTAAAATAATAGCATGGTTGTTGATCACGTGACCCTATGTTTCTTTCCAGGCATCTGGAAACACATCTGTTGGTGCTCAGATGGAGCACCGGACAGGTCATCCTGCTAACAAGAAAGGTGTGTGCCGGAGGCTCCCCTGCCCTTAAAAGCCAGGCCTTAATTGCTCCACATTTGGGAAAATGATTCTAGTTGTATATGTTTTTTCCTGTTACTAGGCTAATTGGGAAGTATTTGTCTTTGTTCTGCATCCCACGTAACGGGAACATTGCTGTATTCCCAGTGCCTAGAACGGGACCTGTTAAATTATCGATGCTCAATAATTAAGTGTTGAATGAATATAATATTCTTCCTTTGTATCTCCTCTTAATACTTACAAGACTTTGTGTACAGGGGTCGCAGGAGACATAGTGACGACTAGAGTGAACAGATAACTCAGGTTGAGCAGGGCAGCCCCACTGGTGGCCAGGGACGTGCCCAAGGCCGTCTGTCTAGCCACTTAACTGCAGGTGGAGCAGAGTACTTGATTTGAGAGTCCTGCTATGTCATACCTTGGACATCAGTGAACTAGCTCTTTCCACAGAGCGTATGGTGCAGTGGTAAAGAGCATGACTCTGGAATTGACAGGCCTGGATTTAATTCCAGCACTGCCACAAGTTAATTGTGGAATCTGGAGTGAATTTCCTAACTTCAGTTTCCTCAAATAAAATATGGCTAAAGCTACCGACTTACTAAGGTCATTGTGACAAATATATGAGATAAGGTGTGGAAAGCACCTTTTGTCATTGTTTTTATTGTTATTCTGTCCTACCTCCTTTTGCTTCTCCCCAGCCTCATCCTTTGTTGTTGTCTAATCAGAAATCCAGAGGCTGCTGCAGTTGGGTGGGAGGCTGAGATAGTCACAGAACAGGAAGAGCTGCAAAAACCAGGGCCCCTGGCACTGGAACGGGGGTGCAGTGCCTGAGGGTCTCTGTCTGTCTGTCCATCTCCCTCCTGGTTTCTCATCTCTTACTTGTACCTGCGTCCCTGACATGATGGCCAAATTCCGTAGCTTTCATTGGCCCCAGCTTTACATCTCCGCAGCACCTCAGAAGCAAGCAAGCTTCTCTGACACAGAGTCCAGATGTCACCCCAGAGAATGACTCGGGCCCAGCTTGCCTCCCATGCCTGCCCCTTGGATCAATCACAGTTGCCAAGGAGGACAGGATACCACGATTGGGTCACATGCCTTATTCTGTTGGGGAAAGGGGCCTGATACAGTCCCACCAGTGTGGCCTGGAATCCGGGGACAGAATAGTTTCCTAAGGAAGGGTTGCTCAGTGGACAAAAAGAGCATACGTCTTCTAATAGGATTCATCATCTTCTTCCGACAAATCAATTTTTCCTTCTAACTTAACTATTTTTGCCAAAGGTTATCTATTTTCCCATTTGAGAACTTCTTCCAATGTCCAACCCATTTGAATACCTATAGATTAATTCAAATTCAATTTTAGTCATACTTTCTAATCCTAAACGGTTCAAAGCCTTTCCACTGCATTCAAGCAAAAGCCTAAAATATCTGATTCGCTATTGCAGTGGGTCTGGCATGGCCCATCCCACCTTCCTTACCCCTAGCTCTGGCCAGTTTCCCAGGGCTCGTCAGTCCGGCGATATTCTTCCTTCCCTTTGCTCTTGCAATCCTTTTCTCTCCCACTTGAAATACCTTTTCCACTCATCAGAAGTTTCCTGTTTCCAAGGTCCAATAAATACCCTCCTCCTGCCTGGAGACCTCTGTGTTGTACTGTTGATCTCTTCCCCCTTTTCAAAAGCACTCATTTTCACATTTACTCACATACTGGGTACAACTAAAAGATGAAAGGCCTTACTTCCACCCTGGACTGTCAGACTCATTGTGTTTATGTCACCATCTCCTCAGCATCGGGGTTGTGTCGCTCCCCAGATACTAAGCACCTAGGAAACTGTGTATGTCGTACACTGGTGAATGTGGAGCACAGGTAGTAAGAATTTGTAAAAGGGAAGCTGGTGAGATTGTAGCTTATCCCACCTCTGCTCGGTTGCCCTTAGCCCCACTTTGGTCTCGCTGTTGTGTGTCTTATGGAACTTTCCTTGAAGCGACTCAGGGCAGAGCCTCAGCCCCCGCGTGGATAGACCAGCTGCAGGCATCTAACTGGAAAGGCCATGCCTTGCTGGGATGAGCTCTGAGTAATTGCCTCTGATTTTGTTCCAGCCCAAGAGGAAGGTGATGCTCTGCCTCTTTGTCGCGCCAAACCCTCCCCCAGCTTTATTAATCTCCAAGCCAGTGCCCCACCAGCTACTTTCCTGAACATCCAGGCGACCAAGCTGCACTCAGGTAAGGGTGCAGGGAGGGTTTCCCAGGTGGACTCAGCCGGGTGGGGCCAAGCATAGAGGAGGTGGCCTGAGCTGTCTCCCACTGGCCTGGAGCCAGCTTGGAGTCCGGGCACCTCTAGGTGTTTCATTGGGAGCTTACTGATTACTCGGTTCTACGGATTTCTTCCTGACTCTACTAATTGTGCTGTTTCCTGGTTAGCACCGTGACTAGACTAGGCAGGACTGAAATGAAAATTCTACTGCTTGCTAGTAATGTTAAACGGTGGCCAGGGAAGGAAACAGTAACTATTAGCGCAGTTTCTTTGAATGTCTATTATTCTTCCCCCCATGGTGATATCAGTGGGTACTTAGCATACCCATGGGCAGCCTAACAGGGCACTACACAGTCATGACCCCTATTTTTGAGGACCTCCGAGTTTAAGGACCTCAGAAGTCAAGACCAATAAATACACAAACCGTAGGTAATGTAACTACCAAGATGAATAAAGAGCTAGCTGCCTTTAATGTAGCTGAAAACATTAGGGGGGAAATGTGCTGATGCAGCAAGGTTGGTTGAGGTTAGACAGCAGGCAGAGCTTCAGGTCACTGCTAATGAGACACTATGTCAGGTGGGAGGAGAAGGCTGAGCACCCCAAGCTCGTGAAAGGGAAGGTAGGCCCCATTCCCAGCCCATTTCATCCACTCATCAAGGGTTTGTTGACAACTTACCTGCCAGGCACTCACCCAGGTGCTAGGGACACAGCAGTGAACAAATGAGACAAACTCCCTGCCTTCCTGGAGCTTACGTTCCAGAAAGGGGGCTTAGACAACTATTAAATAAGTAATTACAAAATAGGACACATGACCATTAATACTGTGGGGACAATACGTGCAGCAAGGGAGAAAGGTAAGAAATTCCAGCGACTGGTTTCCAGTTAAAATCAGGTGGCCAGGCAGGCCTCACTGAAAAGGAGCCGGCTGAGCAAAGGTGTCTGGGTTGAGCTGCGCCTGGAAAGGTTAGAGGCGCCATCTTGGAGCCCCGCCCGCAGTCACAAGTCTCTCTCTTGTCCCCTTTGGTCCTGCACTGCGCTTCCTGCAGGAGCTGACCACAAGCCTAAGGAATGCCTAGGACTCCTGGAATGTATGTACACCAATCTCCTGCTCCAGACCCAGCTGGCCCAGAAACAGATGACTATTCTGGAACATTTACAAGCATCCATAACACGACTGGCTCCTGGGAGGGAAAGCAAGGACTCTTCACTCCCAGCCTGAGCTCGTGGTCTGTGTGCATCAGCTGCCCCAGTTCAGTGAATGAATTATGAAACAAAGTTATTGCGTGTGTACTTTCCCACATTCTTATCTTATATCCCACGTGGTTGCTTAGGTCACAAGTTCACAGTAAGTGCAGAGCTCTGTACAAGGTATCTAGAGATCCACGTTACAGAAGAGAAGTTTGGGGGGATTTGCTGTCTGATAAGGCGGACGACACAGAATTCATTGCAAAATTTAGTGGTACTCTATGGCAGTACATTGAGGGGGACAGTAATGGGGAGGGTGAGAGATAGAGGTTACTAGGGTACATCTGGACCAATCTTGGAATCTTGCTGGAGGAAGTGGCTTTCTGATGCCACTTCATGAAGGGGCAGGATTGTGTGGCATGGACAGATGAAGTAAGGTAGCTTCATGTCAGTTGGGAAGCTTGGACAAAGACCGAGAGATAGGAGAATAAGTCATCAGAAATTAGGAGAAGAGGTTTGCCACCCCCCTCACCCCCCAGAATAGGGTACAGTGCACAGCAGCTGACAACAGAGGAGGCAGCTTTCTCCAGGAACTATTCTGATGGCAACCCTTAGAAACTCTGTATCTGAAGCCCTGGAGAGCCACAGGAAGCGTCACATCATGCCGAGGCACACAGAAGATAGTGGAAACACCATGGGCAACGCATTTTGGGTGGAGGGAGAATGGAAGTTGAGCGACCTGTATAAGTTAATAGTAATCTGATGTGAATCCACCATGGTCTGGATTAAGGATTTGGAAATGAAGATGTGCAGTGGGTAAATCTGAGCTATATTGCAGAGAAGGACCAGTTTTGAGCCTGGAACACCAAGAGAGAAGCACAAGCATCTGGAAATTTCCAACTGGGAAGTCAGTTTAGCTTTAGTGAGGAGCCAAGTCTAGCCGCAAGTTTTTCAGTATTTGAGAGGAGCACAGCTGACGGTGGCTTAGCCATTGGAGCCACATTAGGTCACCGCTTTCTCTTACACATTGGCTTGGACCAAGGTGGCAGCCATGGAGGTGGTGACAAGTGTTGGGGATCTGAATATATTTTGAAGGCATGGCTCTCAGGATTCGGTGATGGATGGATGTGATGTGTGAAAGAAAGGGACGTCAAGGATCTGATTTTTTACTTGAACATCTGCCATGATAAGAGTCTTCACTTATGAGACGGAGAAGCCTGGGGGAGGGAGCGGTAGGGGTGGGATACAGAAGCTCGGCTTAGACTGTTAGGTTTGCGATGCCCATTAGTTATTTAAGTGGAAATGTCCACCGGGCAGTTACATACATGACTTGAAGTCAGTGGGGAGGTCTGGGGAGCAGACAAGATGGCCATCTTCTCACGGTGTCCTCACGTGGCAGAGAGAGACAGGAAGCTCTCTGGTGTCTCTTCTTACAAGGGCACTTATCCCACATGAAGGCCCCACCTTCATCACCTCGTCTCACCCTCATCACCTCCCAAAGGCCGTCTCCAAATGCCATCCCACTGGGGCTGGAGGCTTCAACACACAGTTCCGTCCATCACAAGGAAAGGACATCTGTCCTTTCTCTCTTATCCCAGGCCCAGCCCTTCAGTGAACCCTGTCGGTTCTCCCTTCCAAGTCCTGCCAGGAACTGACTGCTTCCTGCTTTCTCCACGGTCACCCACCACCACTCTTGCCTGGATTGTCCCAGCGGCCCCTCCGCTGGCCGCCTGCTTCCACTTAGCCCTGGGTCCCTGCTCCCCAGGCAGCCGGAGAAATCCTTTGAAATAATTACTCAGACAGCATTACCCATCTTGACCCCTTACTGGCTCCCACAATCCTTCCGGTAAAGCCCCAACTCGCTCCCAGGGCCTTGAGCCCTGCACGTGCTCAGCTCACTCTGGCCAGACGGCCCTCCCGGTCCATGCCTGTCTTCTCGGGGTTGAAAGCAGGGCCTGCTTGACCTTGCAACGCATGGTTCAATAAGTAACTATGAAATGAAGAGCTGAACGGGTGGGCGGGCGCGTGCTGAACCACACTGAGCTCTCACGTGTCCCGTGTCTCAGGGCCTGGCATGGCCGCCGGAGGGCGACCTGGAGCCGACAGGCCATGTCCCCAGACACGCACTAGAGGGAGCCCAGTCCTGTCCCTTTCTGCATCCTGAGCTGCTCAGAGCCTAAGGACCCACATCACCACCTTTCCTCCGGCCCCTCCCACCCTGCCGTGCCGGGTCCCTTCCCAGGTCCTGGGCAGAGGACATGTGCTTCCATCCTTCACAAACACTGTCCTCAGTCAGATGTGAAGGACATTTCTGCTCGGCGGCTCCCTTTCCGGAGAAAACAGGTGTTCATCAAAAAGTGTCCCTTGTGGGGCTGCCGGGTGGCTCAGCTGGTTAGAGCGTGAGCTCTTAACAACAAGGTTGCCAGTTCAATTCCCACATGGGATGGTGGGCTGCGCCCCCTGCAACTAAGATTGAAAACTGCGACTGACTGGACTTGGAGCTGAGCTGCATCCTCCACAACTAGACTGAAGGACAATGACTTGGAGCTGATGGGCCCTGGAGAAACACACTGTTCCCCAATATTCCCCAATTTAAAAAAAAGTGTCCCTTGTGTTTCACGGGGCAGGGAGGGAGCCAGGGCCAATCCTATGATGCCTGCACAACAGCTCCTGGCAGAGGGAGAGGCAGAAGGACATGGGGCAGCCATCTGTCTGTCCAGGGCTCAGTGGCGGAATCCTTGAGACAACTGGAGAAGAGACGGCAGGTGGGCAGGTGGCTTCTTGGGCCCCTCTCCCTGTGACTGCAGCCACCTCCATGTGACCCAGTCCTAGAAGCAAGCCCACACCTTGGATCCCCTCCTGGCCTTTTCTCAGAAGGGGCCCCACGCGGGCTCTTGAGAGCTAACCGAACACACTTCTTTATTTTCCAAAGCTAAGGACTGAGGGCCAGTTGTCCCATTCCCAGCAGTTAACAAAGTTCCCCAAAGGCTGGTAACAGGAAGAATGGAAGGGAAAGAACGCAATGGCCACAGCATTTATTACAAGGCTCCTTCTTAGTAGCAGGAATAACCGTGACCGTCCTGCACGCCACGGGCTGTGTGGACGTGAACCCTCGCGGGGCCTGTGGGAGAGGCACTGCTACCATGTCCGTGTGGCAGACGAGGAAACTGAAGTTCAAGGCACCAGAAGGATTTCCCCTCAGGTCGGATAAATCTCTCAGCTTTTACAAAATTGCTCTTGGACAGCTGGGACTCTGACCTATCACCCATTCCTTTTGAGAGCACCCTCTTACCTTCTGCACTTGGCTGTTGCAAAACTTTTCCTGGTCAGGAATTGACCACACACCCCGAAAGGACGGGCAAGAGTTGTACCACGGAAGCAGGGCGCCATCAGGCCTCAGGAACTGAGACCACGTCTCACCCAGCTCTGTTCCACGTGGTGGTGACAGATGGCGCACTGAGGACAGCCCCCCAGAATCCAGCACGGCACCTGGCATGGAAAAGGAGTGCAAACAGAACGTGGTAAGTGAATGATAAAAACGTTGGTTTGAGGTCACTGCCTCCTGACAAACTCTTTTTCAAGGTACTGGCTTTTTTTTTTTTTTTTAACATAGGTAATCTGATTCCCACAAATTTTTACGTGGAGTCTAATATGGTGAGCCCTTGGGGGAAGAAAAGCCATATTTAATTTTCACCAGGCCAAATAAACACAATATTTTGCACCGTGCTGCAGTGGCTGTGGTTTTTAGGAGAAACTGAGGTCTGGGGTTTATCCACTGCCACAAAATGGGCACGGAGGAACTCTCTAACACAGTCTCTTTTCTATTTTCACACCAGAGTGTCAGACGAAAAGGAATCCCCTCCTCCATGCCAGTTGTGAAATTAGGCCAGGTCTCAATGCCGGCACCACTTCTTCTGAGAAGCCTTCACTGACCACCTCCATCGCGGGGTGCAACCCCACAGGACCGGTCTCCCCCATGTGGCCCTCTGCCTATTCATTTACGTTCCCCCAGAGCGTGCCCCCGCCCAGGGCTGGGGCTTTACCTTGTGCCCCTGGGTGTCCAGCACACGCCACAGTGCCTGGCACACAGGAGGTGCTCAATATATATTTGTTGAATGGAGGAAGGCTCTGCCTTTCCCAATCTCCTCTATTCAAGAGTTGCTATATCACTGGGGCTGCTGGCCTGATGACCCTTCTGAGTGTGCTATCCTAAGCCCCTGGCCCCTGCTGCCCAACTCCTCCAGCCGATAACGGGAGGACGCACTGAGACTGTGTCTGTCCCCCTCCATCCGTCTGTCCTCAGAGGCAGGCGTCCACAGTGTGTTCCAGTCGGCCACCCATTTGTCCTGTCTGCTCAGCCAATTAGAAGAGTAACAATTATCACATCCGTTGAAAGCGTGTGAAAATGCTAGCACTCGCCATCAATTATCTGCCATAGCTGTAACAATCCCACAAAGGGAATAGCATTCCTCCTCTGGATGAGGAAACAGACTCAAAGAGGGCTCAGTGACGTGCCAAGGTTATCCAGTAGAAATGCGGAATGAATGAGTGAATGACGAATGTCTCAATGACTCGGATGCTTCGCTACTTCTCTTTTTGTTCCCCATAAAACTGGAGATGGCTCAGTGGACCCAAAGGAGCCAAGTGGCTTGGGGGATTCCTGAGCCCAGAGAGCAGGGAGTAGTGGGGAGGTGACCCTGATAAAGAGCAGCACCAAGCAACCCCAGGTTACTCAGTAACCCGAGCCCTGGTTCCCATGCACGGCCTGGCCAGGCTGGGCCAGGGCAGGCAGCAGACACCGGTTCCCTTGGCCACCCTTCAGGTGCTCTGCTGGTCACAGCTGGAAACTGGAGATGGAAGGTCAAAGACTGGACAGACCCCAGGCTAGGCAGGATGGGAGCTGGTGACAGAGTCAGGGGCCCCTAAGAAGAGATCGGGGCAGGGGGAGAGGGAGGAGTGGGAGATGAGGCCCCCAATTCCATGAGAGCTTTCAGGGCCAGAGGAGGCGGGAGGGAGAGCCTAGGACCTGCCATCACGAGCTCATCCAAAAGAACACTATGAGCTGAGCCTCTCCATGCGGGTGGTGGGCCAGAGAGCCCTCAGAGCGGGAAGGTGGGCCAGGGGGCCTTCAAACATGGAGGACTGTCAGGGTCTGGCTCTCTGCTGGCCTCAGAGCAATACCAGCTGGTATCCGCTAGTTGTTAAAATATCAACATCCTCCAATACAGGTTGGTAAAGATCTGTGGCCCAAAGGTCTCCAAGTGTCCCCTCAGAGGCTGGCCCAGCTATCCTGGCCCTTTCAGGGGCTCCCTCTAGACCTCACCACTATCCAGCAAATAAAGGGTTAACGCTGGCCAGGACTGGGGACCTCCAGGACCCAGGCCTCTTACAAGTGAGGGTGAGAACCTCAGGTCACTGCTCCAGGACCTGGCCCAGGATTAGCACTAAACGACTAGTTGTTGACTGAATGGATGAGCCACAGAGGAGAGGGAAAATCAGAGAGCCCAAGGAAGTTAGAGAGACTAAGAGAGTCAACAGGTAAGATAGAGGTGGAAGAGGCTGGGATCAGGGAGGGGGGCCCCCAGAAGAGGCTGCCAAGGCCCAGCCGCCTGGCCCTTGCTCTCCATGGTCCTGTAGCTCTTGAGGGCGCTTTGCCTCAGCGGGCCTGTCCAGAGCCTGCCTGGGCAACCCCCACACCAAACCGGGCTCCAGAAGCAGGCTGCGTCGCTGGGGCCGAACACTGAGCCTGGGGGGATACCCAGATGCTGAATGATCCAAGAATCATTACCCAAGCACTTGACCAGACACCCACTGCCCCCACCACTCCCCAGAAGGAGCAGGAAATCAGCTGTCCTGCTGACCAAGTAGAGACAGCCTGTGGGCCAGGGGCCAGGGAGCCTGCTTGGCCTGCAGGGAGCCAGCACTACCAGAGGCCGACCCACGCCTGCCCATGCCTCGCTGGCTGGGCCCCTAGGTCAGGAAGCTGGGCAGCTGAGTGCAGCTGACCCCAGAGCCCACGCTGGGCTGGAGCTCAAGCCCATGAGGGGAGGAGGTGAACTGGGGAAAGGACAGAAGGGAAAGCAAGGTGGAGGCAGGGTCACCTCTGGCCCTGCGCGTTCCTGAGAAGGAGCCCCACTCTGCACCTGCTCTGGGGAGTGGCCGGCCCCTCTGAGCCTGGACCACGTCTCCTGGGAACGGCAGCTCTCCCCTCAAGCAGGGGCCTGGGACATCTTTGCAAACACCCCCAAGCCCCTCCCACATCACAGCCCCCTCTGACAGAGGCAGCAATGTAGAGACTGGCCTTTAGCTTTTCTCCTCTAAGCGCCTGTGGTCTGCGGGTGGCAGGACCAGCTGTGCCAGGCCCTCAGGTGGTCCAGCAGCCTCTAGGTCAGGCCATGTGCCTCAGCAGGGTCTCCAAGGCCCTTCTAGCCCCAGTTCTGAGTGCACTGGACACTCACTCACACAGCCAGGCTTCCCTTCTTGAAAGGCCCCTCTTCTTTCTTCACTTGCCCAATTCCAGGGGTGCCCTCCTAGATCGCCTGTAGACATGACCTCACAGGAAGCAATGCTCCATCTCCGTCCCTCCGCCATCCCCACTCCTGTGGGTTCTGCAGCCTCTCTCCTGGGCCCCCACAGCCTGTGGACTTACCCCAGTGGTAATTCAATTCCCTCCTAACTGTGTGTCTCCCAACTGGACAGAGGCTCCTGGAGGGAGGGCTCTCTGGGCTCATGTCCCAAGCTCAGCTCACAGGAAGTGCCTCCTGGCGCCTGTCCACCAAGACTCGGGGGATGCAGATCTTACTACGTGACAAGGGACTCGACCCCAAGTGAGAAGACCCTCCTCCCACCCCGCCTCCCTTCTTTCCAGCTGCTGGGGCAGCGCAAGCCCTCATAACCACAGTGGGCGGCGCAGGGACCCCGGCGGTCAGCACAGCCCCTGCCCGGCCTTCCGTACTGTGGTGGGGTGCAGGCTGGGGGTGGGGAGGCTGAGCAGGCGTGGCGCGGGGTGCAGCTGGACTGCTGAGGCTCAGACCTCCGGAGGCGGCCGCCCGCCCTGGGGCCGGGTTAACCATCAACGCCTGGAGAGCCGGCTCTTTATCTCCATCCTCCATCTCGCTTTTCAGCTGGGAAAAGGTTGAGTAACTCCTCAACTCTCTCTTGCGTTAACCCTGGAGGGGCCAGGCCGGGCCTTTAAGGGCCGCGTATTCCTTGGGAAACACACTCTAAACTAACACCATTTCTTGGGGGAGGGGCAGGTCGACTCCCTTGGTCTCCTCCACCGACCAGGTCGCCGCTGTGCCTCAGCAGGCAGAACACGGGGTGCCTTTCCAGGGTCATTCCCAAGGAGCGGGACCAACCGGAACAGGGTCAGCTGGGCCAAGAGAGACAGGACCCGGGTGTCCGAGCGCCCCCGACCCTCCCCGTCCTTGCCCCACCTGAGGTCTCGGGCCCTCTTCCCGGGCTGGAGCTGGGAGCAGCGGAGGTCATCCCCGCGTGGGTGTGGCCTCTGCGTGGGTGTGGCCTCCACGTGGGCGGGGCCTGGCTCCGGTGAAACCTGCTGCGCCCGCCCCGGAGTGTCTGCCGCGTGCCACGAGCCCAGAGCCGGAGCCCGAGACTCGTAGCCTCTGTCCCATGGCCGGGTCCCCACGCCGCGCCGCGGGCCGGCGACTGCTGCTGCCCCTGCTGTGCCTCCTCGTCCAGGTCGCCACCGCCATCCTCTTTGCGGTTTTTGTCCGCTACAACCACGAAACCGACGCTGCCCTCTGGCACTGGGGCAACCACAGTAACGCGGACAATGAATTTTACTTTCGCTACCCAAGTGAGTGCGGGTGAGGGCGCTCGGGGAGCAAAGACCCCAAGCTCCCCGGTGTCTTGGGAGGGAGCGTTTGGGTGCCCAGATCTAGCCCTCGGTGGTTAACCCTCTCGCTCTGAGATGAAGGTGCACCAGACTTATTATAACACGCTTTCAGTGTCTGCCATGGTCCAGGCATTGTGCTGAGGGCGGCACATGCGTTCTCTCATTTAGTCTCTGAAGAAGACAAAGGTGGGGAAACTGAGACTCGGAGATGTTAAGTGGCTGGTTCAAGGAGCTGGGGTTCAAACCCAGATTGGAAGCCTCAGTCCAGCTTTAACTGCTCCCTTGCCCCACCTCCCAGTTGGCCTAATTGGGCTTTGCTGGGCTGTTCCGGAGACTTGACTTTACCTGGGGCCTGCACCCTGACCACAGGAAAGAGAATGGGGGTTAGGGAGTGGGGTCCAGCAGGCCGTAATGGCAGGTATTAGCGAAGAAGGCAGCCGAGACCAGAGGGCTCAGGCATCACTTCCCCAGTCCTCCAACACCACCCGCCCTCCCAGAGTCAGAGAGAAAATGATTCACCTACCTACCAGTCAACCACAGAGCAGCAACCCCTAGCTCTGAGAAGGAGGCATGGCAAAGTCATCAGCCCATTTCACAGGGGAGGAAGCTGAGGCTCAAAGGGGTTGTGACTTGCTCCTGATCACCCGTTTCCTGAGTGGCAGAGCTGGAATTGGGACTCAGGCATCAAACTCCTTGCCCCACAATTCACCTGCCTGCTGATAAGGCCCTGCAGGGGACAGAGCCTCTCCTTCTAGGTTGGGGGCCCAACATTGTGGCTCAGGCCCCGTGCAGCTGGGGCCAAGGACTCCAGATCTCCCATACTTTATCACAAACGTTTGGCAGGTCTTCTCTAAGCCTCAGTTTTCCCCATCTGGGCAATGGGGAGAAGGATGCCTCAGTTTAAAGAATATACATTCAAACAAGGCCCAGAGTGTAAGAGTCGCATGTAAAAAAAAATCCCAGGCCATTATTACCCTACTTTCTGTATGCAGAGCTGGCGGCAGGCTGTCCCCTGTCCCAGCCCCAGCCTGACAAAAGGAAGCTAACAGTGCTGAGGACCTAGAGGGTGAGATGGAGGTTTGGACATGGGCATGAAGCATCAGACCCCCAGCCATCCTGGGCAGAGTGAGCGACAGCACCTCCCTCCCCATCTCTTACCCCAGCCCCTGCTGGACAAGGTGAGCCGTGGAAGCTGGGATGGCAGGCTCATGGGGTCATGCTTTGTCCAGAGACATAGGGAGTTGGAACAGTCCACAGGCTGAGAGAAGTAAGCTCCTCTCCAAGGGCCTGACCTGGCTGCCTGCCACGAACCCCCACTTGCTTCTCCCCTGGGTCTCAGGCAAGGCCTCCAAACCTTGCTTGTTTCAAAGTCTCCCTGCAACCTGCCAGCCTCTCACCCCTCTGCCGCAGTGGTGGGCTCGCCTTGGACTCAGCTGCCCTCCCTGGATTGCAGTAAGAGGAATGGCGGTGGGAGTCCTCCCTCGTTTTCTGCCCTAGGTTTCCACCTCTGTGGACTTGGGACCCTGGTGTGGGGGAAGGTCGGGGAGGATGGAGGGGTGAGGTCCCGGGAGCCTTTGATGACCTGCGTCTTCACCTGTCCCTGTGCCCAGGGGAAGGGATCGGGGCCAAAGTGGGTGTAGCGGCACCCTTTGATTCGGGAGATGAAAGGCAGCTCGGCATCTGCTGCTGTGCTGGGGCACTAGCCCGTGCCAAGGGCATGGCTGCTCTGAGGGCCTGTCGTTATGTCGTTATGTAGGAAGGGCCCTCAGCCCATCCGGTCTGCTCCTCTCAGATGTGCAGAGAGCCAGAGAGGGCATGTGATGGCCCAAGATCACACAGCAAGTTAGCCAGGCTGGAACCAGGTCTCTTGACCCATCTGCGGCCTTTCCCTCACATGCAAGCTTCCTACCCCATGAGGCGAGTAATGGAAAATAAGAAGGAAGGGAAAAGCCCAGGGTCACAGGGGCCATAAGAGGAAACATGAGAAAGGGTTCTAAGAAGAAAAGTATGAGCAGGTCCTTTTATTATTTTTTTAAAATTGGGGAACAGTGTGTTTTTCCAGGACCCATCACCTCCATGTCAAGCCATTGTTTTCAATCTAGCTGTGGGGGGGTGGGGGGGGCGCAGCTCACTGGCCCACGTGGGAATCGAACCTGCAACCTTGGTGTTATGAGCACTGCGCTCTAACCACTGAGCCATCTGGCTGCCCAGCATGTCCTTTTCTATACACCTTACTGGCCAGGAGAGGGTTTTAGGACAGACAGAATCGGGATCTTCTCGGAACAGGTGAGGAAGGGGGATGTGGCCAGGATCAGGGTGGCTTGTGACCTCTCCCAGGAGAACACAGCCCCATCTGTCCCCCATGGGCTTCCGGAGAGCCCATGGAGAGTGCCTGTATGGAACGTTCCCCAGGGGGAGAGGTTTTCTGATGTTTAGACTCCAGTTGAAAGACCAAGGGATTGAGTTTTGAGTCCGAACAAACCCAGGTGGGTTTCGGCAAGTAGTGGGCATGAAGCCCTGTGACCCGGCCCCCTGTGTTATCTTGCTGTCCTTGGGCAAAAGAACAGACATGGCACGCCTTTTATTAGTTGCACAAGGAGAAAGGAAGTCAGGCAGTGAGGCCTAAAAGAACGTAGGCTGTGGGCTAACTTCTAAGTGATGCTTCTTTTCTATTGGGTTTTAAGATCTGGGAGCCCAGGGCTTTGATGAGCCGCGGCTTCACCTGTCCCTGTGCCCAGGGGATGGGATCAGGGCCAGAGTGGGCATAGCTGCTGCCCTCTGATCAGGAAGAGAAGTCTGGGTGGTGTGGGTAGAGGGCAAGGCTGAAGAAGTGGCAGTGTTGGGGACATTTAGGGAGGCCAGTGGGCCGCTAGAGCCTCTCTGCCCTTGGCTGCTGTGAGCTGCAGACCTCCAGTTCCAGCACGCACCCAACCCTCTGCCAGGGACTTGCAAACTCATTCCATACACAGCACTAAAAAGCATAAAAGTTTGCTTCTCTCCAAGTTACTGATTATGTGCTAAAGTTCAATAATATAATAACTTTTCGGCTTGTGGGTGCTTCTTCAGGTTAAACAAAAAATGATGACCATAATTTTGTTTCCTTTATGACCTGCCTCTTTCTACAAGAGATCTGAGGTCATTTACAACCAAAAACACATGTATAAGGAAAGGAAAGCAGAGAAGCAGAACATAAGGAATGACCACAGTAAGGGCCTGCAATTGAGATTCCAGTGCAGCTCTGAGCTTCCAGGCAGCCAAGGAAAAAAGGAAATATGATCATTTTTGTGTTTTCATCAGAACCAAGGAAGCTTCACATATGCAATCTTTGCTTCTTTGATGTGTGTCTTCCATGCCCTCCCCGTGAGGGCAGGGACTGTGGCTACTTGATGACAGCTACATTCCCAGAGCCTGATGTACCAGTGTTTAGTAAACATCTGTCACATGAGTGCGGGAAAGCAGACCGGTTCCTCGGGGGAAGTGACATTTCCTAGCACTTTGTTCCAAGAGAAATTGCTTGTGTGCAGCTCTACAGGGGACACGTTTCGGGTCATCGATGGCCCTGTTTCTCAATAACTTATTTACAACAAATGCAGGAAGTGCCCTCGTCGTCCTCTTTCTTTGGTGTTTTCGGTTACAGCAAAGATACATATATAACACGCGGTACTTCCTACATACAGACCCAAGTGTGGGCCGAATAGCACCGAGGCTGTTTCAAGCCCTATTTACAAGTAGGTGGGGAGGGGACAGAACCACACTGAAGCAAACCATTTGTATTTATCACATCGTCAATATTACTGTACATTATTTTTGTTTGCTTACGTTGTTGTTTTTTTCCCCGCACAGTGGCACAGAATAGAAAGCAAACGGAAAAGACCCCAAATCTCCCTGCCCAGAAATCCCACTGACACTTGAAAAAATTCAAGTAATTCACCTATAAAATTTAAAAAGTCAAACTATAGAAGGAAAGAGACTAAGAAGTGAAACCCTCCTTCCCAGAGGTGCCATGTTGCATAACTCCAAGGGCGTCATTTGCCCTGGAGTGTTTGTGGGTGTGGGTGTGTGGGGGGGGAGCAGGCCTGCCCCTCCCTCCAATTCCTTCTCCCTGAGGTCATTTCTGCTAACAAATTAAAGCTAGTCCGTGAATTATTTTCTTTAAATGTAAAATCCTCCAAATGGAGAGGTATAGATTCTGAAGTGTGAGGAATGGAGGTCAGACACAAAGAAGGACTTTCCAGCCGCAAGGGAAAATGGAAGAGAGGCCTGGAGGGGAAGAGAATTCTGAGCAGGGCAGGACAGGGCCTGCAGGAGGAGAGACACAGGTTGGACTTCTCCCCAGGATAGGGCAAGTGAGGGCGCCAGCGCAGAGAACAGAAGGCCCTACTCCCTTGCTCTGCCGTGGGGACAGCGGGGATGGTCTGGGTCCCACTGCCCCGAGCTGGCCAGCTCTGCACAGGTGGCCCCGGCTGGGAGGCCCCGCCACGCCTGGGGAGATTGACAGGCTGGGCTCCAGCCTGAAGGCGGCCCTGGCTGGTGAGAGCGGGGCCGTGCAGGGTGGCTGCTGGGCTGGTGGCGGTGCCCAGAGCAGCTGCCGTGCCCGCAGGCTTCCAGGACGTGCACACCATGGTGTTCGTGGGCTTCGGCTTCCTCATGGCCTTCCTGCAGCGCTACGGCTTCAGCAGCGTGGGCTTCACCTTCCTCCTGGCCGCCTTGGCCCTGCAGTGGTCCACGCTCGTCCAGGGCTTCCTGCACTCATTCCACGATGGCCACATCCATGTAGGCGTGGACAGGTGGGCAGCAGCGCCCCCTCCGCCCCGCCCCGGGTCTAGTTGGGAGGCCGCTGCCTGCAGGACCCAGCCTAAGGCCTGCCCTTCACGTCTGCTCCTGGCACAGGCTTCCCAGCCGGCAGTTACTTCTCGTAGGTGCCCTGCCCATTCTTGCCCGACCGACCGCACACTCAGCCACACCTCCCCATCTTCAGGCCCCTGTTACTCACCAGCTCTTGGGAGGGTAGACAGCTTCATGGGAGGGGCAAGATCTGGGGAGCTCCCGGTTCAAGACCGGTTGTTCCACCTGCCATGGGCTTCGTTCCCCACTTCCCAGAACCTCCCAGACACTGGGTTTTCTGTCTACAAAAGGCGAGGTGACCCTTCCTGCCTACCAGGGAGGTGTTTAGGCAGGTGGGGGGCTCCCTGGCTCCTCCCCTGACCCCCCAGGGCCCCCCTGTCTTGACCCCCCTCTCATCCCCCCCACTGCCCCCCCAGCATGATCAATGCTGACTTCTGTGCGGGCGCCGTGCTCATCTCTTTTGGGGCTGTCCTGGGCAAGACGGGGCCCGCCCAGCTGCTGCTCATGGCACTGCTGGAGGTGGTACTGTTTGGCCTCAACGAGTTTGTGCTGCTTAGTCTCCTGGGGGTGAGTCCAGAGGGGGATGGGACGAGGGCTGGGGGAGGCCAGGCCCAGGCCCTGGGGGGCTGCCCCTGCACCTCCGCTCTGGGCCCCCAGGTGAGGGATGCAGGAGGCTCCATGACCATCCACACCTTCGGCGCCTACTTCGGGCTGGTCCTGTCACGGGTCCTCTACAGGCCGCAGCTGGAGAAGAGCAAACATCGCCAGGGCTCCATCTACCATTCCGATCTCTTTGCCATGATTGGTGAGGCCTCCAAGGTGGGGCGGGCTGGGGGCCGGTCCCAGGCCCCCCTGAGGTGGGCTATCTCCAAGCCAGGTCCCAGGGTGCTGCCTGCGGTCCCCGGGCTTCCGGTGGGGAGCACCTTTCCCATGTGGACTCTCCTGTGAGAGCCCGGACCTGTGCTCCTTCTCAACAGCTTTAGACAGGTTCTTAGATGTCAGCCCTGGGTATGCACAGGCCCGAGACCCATCCCCAGGGGCCATCCCCGCTCAAAACCCTCCAGGGCCCACCACAAGTGAGAAAGCAGGCTCCTAGCCTGCCATACTCACCCTCCTCTCCTCCCTCCCACTTGCTCTCAGCTGCTCCCATCGCTTACCCCCAGGCCTTTGTCACCATGCTTCCTCCCAGGCCCTTTTCCCAGAAGCCCCTGCACCGGGGTTGGGGGTGGAGGTCGTGGTTGCCCAGGGAGCAGTAGGGTGTGACCAGCACCACCAGCTGTTTCTGCTAAGCACCTACCTGCAGCCTGGCCTCTGTTCCCCTCTCTACCTTCGCAAACAGGAAACAGGTGATTGATTTTTTCATGGGCAGTACTGAAAACGACCGAGGGCCTGTTCTTACACTAAAAAGAGAGGCTGGTTTTGTATTTCTTGCTCCGCGCTTGCTGTGAAATAGAGCGCACGGAACCCTAGGGCAGCTGAGGCCTCCTTGCCCTTTGAGACCCAGATAAGTTTGGCTTCGAGTCCAAAGGCTTCCCCAAGATTCCTGCATTCTCAGCTCTCCTCTGCCTCCCAGCACCTTCCCGCAGGACACCGGCCTTTCCTGGATCCCTCCCAAGCCCTCCCGTCAGAGCACGGGTGTGAGTGTGTGGGTTCTACTGCAGAGCAGATGGCGGGGTGCAGGAGGAGTTCCGTGGCACACCAAGGACCGTCAGGACGAAGGGGCTGCCCCTCCAGCCCCCTTGCCATGCTGCCCCACGCTACAGGGTGCCAGCCCGCCCCTCACCTTGTGTGCTGGCTGCTCCTCCCTCTCCCTCCAGGATTGACCCGGGTACCTCACATGGGCAGGAGGGCCCACGGAGCCCCCACTTCTTACCCCTGGCGCATCCGGGGCTCGCAGACAGAGCCTTCTCCTGCACACTGCAGGGTCCACCCTCTCAGAGGTCGGCGAGGTGCTAAAACCAATTCCTCTCCTGACACAGACGTCAAGTACCCCGCTGAGGACCTGCCATGCCGTGCACTTGGCCTTTTTCTTCTTTCCTTTCCTGATACTTAGACTCTCAGCCTCTGTGGCTTCCAATCTCTAGCTCCATTTTGTGCCAGGGCTGCTAGTGCGACTGTTTGTAGAGCACTTACTATGCTCGGCCTTGGGCTACGTACGTACGTCACCTGCAACCCCTCCTTCAGTCCTCCCTTTATGAAGGAGGTGTTACTATCCCCACTTTACAGACGAGGACACTGAGGCCGCTGAGAGGAGATGACTTGCCCGCAGTTACACGGCTGGTAGCTCGTGGGGGAGCCACTCACTTCCTCTCACTCTGCCTGCCTGCCCGCCATCTAGGGACCATCTTCCTGTGGATCTTCTGGCCTAGTTTCAACTCTGCACCCACCACGCTGGGGGACGGGCAGCACCGCACGGCCCTCAACACGTACTACTCCCTGAGCGCCAGCACCCTCAGCACCTTCGCCCTGTCAGCCCTTGTCGGGGGGGATGGGCGGCTGGACATGGTATGGGCCATGGCAGAACAGAGGGAGGCCCCGGGAGGGGGGAGAGCTCCGACACCCCGCCAGGCCCATTCTCCAGGGGAACAGGTAAGGGCTCAGGCACGTGGAGGCGGGGTCACAGTGAGAGGCAATGATGCGACAGCGGGAAAGTTAGAGGCTAGATGGTGGAGAGGCTTCCGGGAGCGTGGTGCCCACTGTGCTGGGTTAGGTGTGGGTGTGACAACGTGAAAGGGCCACCAATGCCTTGCTCTCCCCTGCTCCCTTAGGTCCATATCCAGAATGCAGCACTGGCCGGAGGGGTTGTGGTGGGGACATCAAGTGAAATGATGCTGACACCCTTTGGGGCTCTGGCAGCTGGCTTCCTGGCTGGCACTGTCTCCACGCTGGGGTACAAGTTCTTCACGGTACAGCTGCCTCTCTAGCCCTGGGCAAAATGGGTCTTCAGGGCCTTTTCTCTCACCTTCCCAGCAGGCCCGGGGGGGTGGGGGGGCACGTGAGACTTTATTATTCTCCTTACTCCAGCCCGTCCTTGAGTCAAAATTCAAAATTCAAGACACGTGTGGCGTCCATAACCTCCATGGGATGCCTGGGGTCCTGGGAGCCCTTCTGGGGGTCCTTGTGGCTGGGCTGGCCACCCATGAAGCTTACGGAGATGGGTGAGTTCCCCCTCCCCCACCCTGAAGTCACTGTCCCCTGGAGTGAGCCCCCCACAGTGTCTCCCCGTTTTGTGCACCACCAACCAAAGCAGTGTCTCTCTTCACTCATTTATCCATATTGTTACTAAGGGTCAGTAAGAGATAATGACCCTTACGATCCATGTTTGCACATCAGGGCTCAGGAGAAGGCAGGCAAAAGGGACCCTCAAACTGAGCCTTGAAAAGTGTGTGGGTGTCTGCTGTCCCACGAGGGTGGGAGGGGATTCCAGGCTGTGGACCTGACTGGAGCAAAGGCCCAGGGACGAGACTCAGCCTGGTGGGCTCCCCTGAGATCCCTGAGGCCACTGTGTCAGCTCCACGTGCCACCCCTATGTCCCCACAACCTCCCTGCAGCCTACAGAGCGTGTTTCCACTCGTAGCTGAGGTCCAGCGCAGTGCCAGATCTCAGGCCATGTACCAGCTCTTCGGGCTGTTTGTCACACTGATGTTTGCCTCTGTGGGTGGGAGCCTCGGAGGTAAGTGACTTTGACGGGGGTCGGGGGCTGGCAGGAGCTCCAGGGAGGGCAGAAGACAGGAAGAGGTTCTCCAGAGGAAGCGCCATGGGACCCCACTCCCTGGCATTCCTTTACTCAGTTATTTATCGAGCGCCTACTTGGTGCCTGTGCAGGGTGGGGTTGTAGGGCTCAGGGTAACGGACTCCAGGTGGGGAGGACCAGGGGGGCACTCGCTCCCTCCTGGCGCCAAACGCAAGGGGGAGCCCGCTGGGGGCTGAGGCGTCCCTGCGCTGCTCCCTCCACCCACTAGAGGGCAGTCCAACCTCAGGCTGAGGCCCTGAACAGGTGCAGAGCTATCTGTCTTTGGTGGGGACGGGGGCAGGGAGCCAAGGGGCCTGGCTCACCACTAGACTGCAGAATGAAACCTTCAACTGAGGCAGACTGCCCACTGCTCAGTGCTGCCTGCTGTCTGGTCTTAGTCCTTTTCGCCTTCAAAATAAAACCTGTGGTTGTCTTCACCCCCTTGTCCTCAACGTGACGTTGTCATTCCCAAACAGGGTTCTGTTTGTTCATTTATCTAAGTACTTATTCATTCAATAAACACTTTCTGCACCCCTCCTGGATAGGAGGCTGCAGAGAGCTCGGCGGCTGTGGTTCATGACGGAATCACTCTTTGGTGTATTACCAGCTGTGCAAACTTGAGTGTGTTACTTAACTTCTCTGAGCCCTAGTTCCTTCTCTGTAATGTGGGAGTCAGTTCACCTTCAGGGTCGCTGTGATTACTCCAGAAGGCAATGCTTGTCAAGCGCATTGCATAGGGCTGGGGACACAGTCAGTGCTCGACAAATACAGCTGTGACTTGCCTGGGCTAGGGATCACACTGACCCCAGGCTTGCCAAGCCCCTCTGCGCCCTGTGGCACGGGGTGGCCAAAAGCCTCACACACCCTCCCTTCCCACCCACTGCCAGGGCTCCTCCTGAGGCTGCCCTTCCTGGATGCCCCCCCAGACTCCCAGTGTTACGAGGACCAGGTGTACTGGGAGGTGAGACCCTGCTGCAGCCCCTCAGGCCCTCAGGGCCCCTCGTCTTCCCTGCCTCACCTGCTATGACCCAGCTTCCCTTCCTTGCTTGCTCATGGTCCTGTGGGGTTCCCCCTGAGCTGTGGCCCCCAGCGCCCTGGACCTAGCCTTCCACCTACTCTCCCACCCTGCCCTCCAGGTGCCCCAGGAGGAAGAGGATGAAGCCCAGGGACCTCTGAGGACGGAGGAACTGGACACTCAGGCCTAACTTGCTTCCAGCCCTGGAGAGGACGCTCCCCTTTTAAAAGATGAACACTGGCGACCATTGGGAATCCCTTTTCTAGTTCCCATCCCTCCTGCTGCGGGAAGAAGTCACCAGCCAGAAGGAGCCTCCATTCCACATGCAGCTCTGGGAGAAGCTGGCAGAGCAGGGCTGTAACTGGCCTGGGGGGGGACCTCCCAGCAGCCTCACTGCCACTCACCCCCACCCCCACACCCCATTTACAAGTGAGGCACCCAGTGACGGCTGACCCCTGGTCCAATGTCACACAGCCACGGGGAGAGCCAGGGCGATAAACCCCACTGTCACCAAGGACTCTGCCTTTGTGTGTGTGTGCGTGCTGGGAACTTGGGACGTTCCTCTCACCCTCTAACTCACCGGTGTTAGAACCTCAGGGTGGGGACGTCCCTCCTCCCTGGGTCCGTGGAGCTCTCGCATGGATGCTGTGTTCTACCAGGTAGGTTACTAGCCTGGGCTCGCCTGCCTGGAGACAGGGAGCTCATTCTCTCCCAGAAAGCCTGTGTCTGTTATGGGACAGCTTGGGCTGTTGCAAAGTTCTTCCTATTCCAGAGCCACTGTCGTTCTGACCCTCAACTTGGGTGGCTTCTAAGCAGAGTGGGAAGAGGGCCCCCGCAGGACCTGAGTGGCATAAGGAGTTCTTTGCCACTGATTCCTCAGAGGCTGGAAGCAGCCAGCGCCCAGGCACCACCTTTTATCCCTGTCCCGAGTCTGAGGCGTGGACCAGCCCCCGAAAGTTAGCTCCGAAAAAGATGAGGGAAGGACAGGCCCAGGGCCTCCAACGGCCTCAAGTCGTCTGGCCACCAGAGGGCACTCTAGACCCAGCAGAGGGAGATGTGGCTTTCCTGCGGCTCCAGCCTCTATCAAGAATGGAAGTCCTTCCTATAGCCTAACCGCCTTCCCATCTGCCTCAGCTCTGGTCCTCACCATTCGTGCCACCACTACATGTCAGGTGGGCACTAGGAGCTTCAGATCTCACGCAACAGAGACTCGTCCCTCCAGGAGGCTGGAGCCTCTTTGCCAGGGAAGGAGTGGGACCCCGCCCTGCCCTCTCCCGCCCTTCCCCCAGGTTTCTGGCAGGAGTTGAGCGTGACCACAGAACTTTCTCCCTCAAGACCAAAACCCATTCAGACCTAGGAACCTAAGGAGGCAGTGGAGGGATTTCCCAGGCTTGGCCCTGGGATGGAGACAGAAGGTGCCCCATCAGGCCCCGCTCTCACTGTGCTTGGAGGGACTGAGTTCGGTTGGCAAAGAGGCCAAGCACAAGTGCTGAGTGGGAACCACCCCTGCCCAGAGCCCCACTATGCCCCTCCCACCCTGGTGCTCTCCTTCCTCCGCAGCCTCCGGCCCAGTGCTGGCTGGGTTGGATGTGTCAGGGACATCCTGGTGCTGAGGCAGAAGGCTGACTGTGGATATTGCAAAGAGGGTTCCTGTCCGAGCTCCCCTGCTGGGAGGGAGGGAGTTTGGGAGAGCTGAGGCCCCAGCTCTATTCAACCTTCTGGGGCCTCAGCTCCAGTCCTGCTGACCTGCTCCGCCCCAGAGCCCCCCACGCACCTTCAAGAGGAGATTCCAGGACAGGATGAGACCCTGCCTGCCCCAACTCATTCTGCCCTGGAAAGCTGAGAAGATTCACTTGCTCATTCACCCACCGTTTCCCTGACCTGACCCTCTCCACTGTTGGTTCCTCCTTCACCACAACCAAACCGCCTCCTACAGGCCTGAAAAAATGGGCTGCTCCAGCCCAGGCTGCCCAAGTCTGAATCCAGGGGGGCTTCCTGGAGAAGGGACAACTGAGCCCTGAGGGGGGCACAGTTCCCAGGACAGCCCACCAAGAGGTCCCTGAGAAAGGACAGACCAGATGGTCTTCCATCTCCTGTAGCCAAGTAGTTCCAAGCTCTGTCACCCACAGGAGTCCTCCCGTGACTTGGGAGAAGTTGCTGAGCTCTGGCCCCCACGGCTCAGGGGACTGTCTGTCCAGAGCTGAACTCTCCTAAAACAGGCCCTTGGTTTTTCACTCTGCATTTCCTTCTCTCCCTCCCCCAACTTTACCTCGAATGCCAGCACCCTGGTATGCTGTTCATACACGGTTCTGTGAATTGCACTGAGCCATCATTTGTGGCCTGGGTATGGGGTGCTCACCCCATGATTGCTTTCAACCAGGGAGCCTAGAGGGCAGGAAACACAGGTACCCTTGGAGCCTTCTGTGAACCAGGACCGAGCTCCTCCCTGGTCTTCTCCGTAGTTCCTGACTCAGCACCATTGGTCCCCAACATGGTGGCCCATCCATTCAGGCTGGGTCAACAGGGTGACAATGGCTCCTTCCTCACCCCTCAGGGACAGCCCCTCCGATCACCACCATTATTCCTCTCAATTCAGGACAATCGGCCACTCGGCCACTCATGAACTCTCTGTCCAGCCCCAATGCCTGAGCTCTGCGGACAATGATGGACAAGCACACGGGGCCCCACTGATGGGGGGAGACGGGCTGCACTGGGGTCAGTGTGAAGCCCGCAGAGCCAGAGGCACTGAGAGCAGGGTTCTGGAAGCGGCCAGTGTCCTGGCTTGGCACGAGTGTGTGTGAGCAACAGGACCTGCCCAGACAGCTGGACGAGGGGCACCCCAGGGGCCTCAGGTTGCTTCTGCACCTGTGTGGCCAGAGCCCCCTTGGCGAGCAGCTAGGAGCTGCTCCTGTGACCTCTGGAGGACCGGCGCTCCGCTCGGAGCCCCGGCGCCTGGGAAAAGGCCTGAGATCCACCCCCACCATTGGGATTCACATCACGGCTGGAGGCGGCCCCAGCGGGAGGAGGAATTAGACACGGCGTGGGTGTCCGAAGTGGGGGGCGGTGGCCGTCCCCGGCAGACAAACCCGGCAGCAGCGTCCCCCCACCTCACCCCGATATTTCTCTCCCACTGTCAGGGTCTCCCCACCCGCCGCCTCCGGCTCTGCGCCCCTCTCCTTTGTCTGGCCCGCCCGCCTGCAGCCGGGTCCCGCGCTGTCCCGCGTCCCGGCCCATGCGCCCGGCCGGGAACCTCAGGGAACAATGCGGGCCAATGTCTCCCGGCGGCGAGCCGGCTATGCAAATGCCAACGGCCTGTGAGAATCCCCGCCGCCGCCGCCCGGCCTCCACCGCCTGAAAGGGGCTGACGGCCCGGCGGGGTGGGGGAGGCGGTCACCGCCTCGGGATGAGCGGCCGGCCAAGCGCCCGCCCGCCGGGACAGAGCGCCATTGTCTCGCACCGTCTGACTGCCAGTGCAGTCCGCCGGCCCGGGGAGGGAGGCAAAGGTGACCCAAACCAGGCCTTAGGGCCCACGAGGACTGGTCACCTGTCCCCTCCATAGCTACTCTCCCCAAAGAGCTTTGACGTGGGGGTCAGACCGTGGTGGGCTCCCAGCTTGCTCCGACGCACACGCCAGTTCCTTTCTCCGAGGCTCTGTCTCTGACCCACAGCGGGTGCTGTTCCCACGCTCCCTACCTGTTAACCACGCCCCTCCCCAATCACCGTCCATTTTTGCATAGCACCTTCAGCCAATGGACTCCCACCGGTGTCTCTGGAGCAGTTCCCTTCCAGAGCCCTGAGGGAAGTACTCCTGTTTTCCCCAGAGTTACCAGACAGACATCTTAGGGATTCTCTCTGATTTCTGAGCCCAAGCCCAGGCCAGGCCTCCCTGCCTGCCCTTGGGTCCACCACCAATTAAGGAGCCTGGCATTTTACTAGGAGAAAGGCCAGCCCTGGCAGGACTGAAATAAATGTGCCCAATGATGTAAAGTGTGTAGGGGGGAGCCACATGACATCCCCTCCCACAAGTGAAAGCCTGGCATCCCTCTACCCTCGGCCCAGAGCCTGTGTCCACTGGACAGGTGGTACTGGTCCAACCCTGGAGGAGGATAGCCGGACAGTGGGTAATGCAGCTCTGTGCTGGAGCAGAGTCCCTTCCGGCTGGGAACTCGGGCTCTGATCTCGGAGGCTACAGGCTGAGCTCCAGGAAATGGACTTGAGAGCCCACACAGTGAGGGAGCCGAGTGAGGCCCTTTTTCCTAAACGCCCATGAAAACGTAGGTCAAGGGCTGATGCCACTCCAGTGACAAGCTGTTTTGGAGATGGTGCAGGGATGCCCAGAGCTCACCATGGGGGGGCGGGGGGGGGCAAGGGCAGAGTCAATCGGGGCATCAGGAAAGTGAGGACGTTCAGGTCTGTGGTCCCAGGGAGGAGGGAGGAGGTGCTGGGGGCCGGCCGTCCTCCAGGAGGCAGCGGTCCCAGCTGCCTCCCAGGCCTTTCATTTCTGGGCTGGCCCAGCTTTCCACCAACATGGCACACTTCCCCTCTCTCCCTCCTGGCCTTCATGAGGGAGTTGAGGTGGGGTGGGGCAGTGGAAATTGGCTTCCTGGGATAGCATTTGGGAGACTATCAGGTGAGAGGAAAGTTGGTGTCAGGGGACACAGGCTGAGGCATTAACAGCAGGAGCCCCGCCCACCCTCACTCCCCACCCTTGGGGGAGGGGGGCCTCCTGCTGCTCCTCACCGACTGCTGTCTTGTCCAGGTCTCTGAGGCAAAGCATTGTGACCTCGGACCACCCAGCCTCCCATGAACTCACCCAGAGACCCCGAGAGCCGCCTCAGAAAGAAGACAAACCCACATCCTCACAGGTCTCCACACAGGGCCTGAACCCCAGAGTACAACCCCTCCCGTCCTCCCCAAGGGCACTGGCTCTGGTCAGTCCATAGAGGAGGGTGGGCCAGAGCTCCCTGCCCTGGAGGCGGTCCTCTCTCTTTGGCCTGGATTTTCAGGGCCCCCTAAGTCTGCTCTGGCTTGTCTCCGGGTCTCTAAGCAGGACCCGGGCAGGCCTAGTGCGGCTCTGAGGCTGAGAGAGGAAGTGGGCTTTGTTGGGCCTGGCATGGTCTAAACTCACTTTCCCACCCTGCTGTTCAAAGCGGCAGAGCCCTCAGCTGGAGAAGCTCCCCGCCCCCTGGCGCGGTCCAGGGTCCCTTCCTTCCCAGCTCAGCACCATCCATCTCCGTCTCCTTAGAGCAAGGAATGTGTACCCCGGACACTGTGGGCTTGTTCCCAATCCCCTTCTAGCTCATTTCACTCTGGCTTTCACAGACCCGCCATCGTCCCACGGGCTGCAGTCTGAGTTCTGACTCTGAGGCTCAGACAGAGGTGTCCCCCCACCCTACCTCCCCGCCCCACAATTTCTCACGCCTCATTTTGTCCCAACACCATATGAGGTGGCTGCATCGTGGGGGGTCAAGGAACCCTGGTGTGGGAGCCGTTGGGGGAAGGGTGCTCCTTCTACCCATCTCCGCAGCCACTCGGGCTGGCCTCTGCTGCAGCCAGACCCAGCATTGTACAGGGTCTGCAAGCCCTCCATCCCATGTCCACCCTTCCTTCCACGCCCGGCAAGCCTCCATCATTGCTGGAATTAACACTGGGCTTCTTGTTGGCAGTTGCTAATTAAGACCATTAATAAACTTGGTTATTGATGCTGTAGCAGGTTGCAACCGGCAGCAGCTAATATCGTCCAGGTGCTGGCTGGGGGGGCGGGGCTTCTGCCTGACTCCATCTTTGGAAGGGCCAGCCCCGCCTGGTCTCAGGCCCTCAGAGGGAAGAGGTTTAGCTGAGGCTTCTGGAGAAGTGGAGGGGCAGCCTTCACTCCAGCAGCCCCAAATTGGAACCAGGGAAGTCAGAGAGTGCGTGAGACGGACAGTGTGAGCCAGTGGTTCTGGTATCCGTCCCCAGAAGGTGCAGGGCGGGGCGGATGGAAGCCATGAAGACCGGAGAGAGCTCATGTGCACCTTTGCTTTCCAGCGCCCAGAGCTCTCGGGGCCTCCACAGGCCCGCTTTGCCTTTAGCCAGGTAGTAGAGTGTTCAAGTTTGTCCTGTGATGAGGGAACCATTTCAGTGAGGCTTGAGACTCCGTAAAGGGGATGATGCTTCCTCGTGGAACGGACAGCGTGCCTCACAATTACTGAGAACCTACCAGGTGTGAGGCTCTCAGAAACAAAAGGGGGTTCTCTCTTCCAGGGGATTAATCCCTCCACACTGGAGTAGGTCTCCCTCCTCTGCAGACCCTCTTACCCCTTTCACATTCCAGCCTACCTCACAGGGCGATGTAAGGAGATGTTGTTATCTGCTCACCCAACCAGACCGTGCACTGCTCCAGGCCAGCGGCTGGCTGTGCATAGAGCAGGTCGGGCTTTGTGGTTGTGGCCTTTCCTGTCTCGCTGTCCCCTCCCTGACCGCCACCCTCAGGGCACTGAGTGACAAGGTGCCCTTTGGCCCAGCTTGACTCAGTTGGACCTAGTCGGGGACAGGAGAGGCTGCAGACTCAGGAGGTTCTAGGTGGCCTGACAGGCAGGGCTGGGCCCTGAGGGGGCCTTCCAAGGGAGCCCCACTCTCAGCAGGACTGTCTGGGCCTCCCCTCCGGCCCAGCCTGGCCTCTGCACCCCTCTCCTACCCACCCCTGCCCAACTCTGCCCCTGAAGTGGTCCAAGGCGGCCCAGGAGAGCTTGGAAAGGGACGTTCCCCCACACACCTGCTTTTCCCCCATTTTTCTCCATCCCGACTTCAATGGCTTGACTTTTTTCTGCAGCTTTTGAAGGAAGGATCCACCAACCCAGGGAAAAAGAGAAAAAAAGTCCTGAAAACAAACCCTACTAGAACCTTAAAGTAGGAGAAAGTGCTGGAAGGCTTTAATCCCTTAATCCCTCTCAGATGGGCCTTGAGACGCTAATGATTTTCCTAATTATTCCCTCCCATTTTCCCATCGCTCTGTAAGGACTTGGAGAGGAGTGAAATTCCGGAGTGAGAGTGAGTGGGGGTGGGATGAATGGCGGCCCAGCTCCCCCCACTGGGAGCCCTGCGTTCAGGGGTTTGGAGAGGAGGGGGACGCGCCAGGAGAGCTCCAGCTGGGGCCGGCCTTCCGGCCACCAACACCCCTCTGCAAGGCGGGCCTGGGCCAATGGGAGGCGGCGGCTGCCTGAGAGGGCCAGGTGTAGGGCTGGGGTCCCTCTGCGTGAATGGCCCATTATCCTGCTGAGAGGACTGGAGCTGAGGGTCTCTTTGTGTCCCCAGGAAAGGCCCCTCTGGGTGATAGTCAGCCTGGGAGGTGGTGATAAGAACCTTTATAGGGGCCAAGCCTCCTCAGAGAACACTTGGCCATTCAGGCCTCTGGCCCTGCACTTGTCTTCAGCAGCCTGGGACCCGTGGGCCACCCATGGGGGTGGGGGTGAGGGGTGGGCCAGCAAACATGGCTATGCTCTGGGCTCAGGCCCCCTCCCCATCACTGGGGCCTGCTAGACTGAGTTCAGGAAACCAACCCCAGACCCCCTTTCTAACCCCCACCTAGTCTCTGTTTCGAAGGGCCTTGCCAAGTCACTGAGCTTCTCTGGGACCAGACCTGCCTGTGAGGAGACACCAACCCTGCCCATTGCCCTCCTTTTATGAAACTCTCGCAGGGGATCTCACTCCACCCCTGAAAACGCCACATCACACAGAAGACAAAATTGCCGTTCAGAGCAGTTAAGAGGCCCGTGGAAGGTTGCACAGCCAGGAGGGGCCAAGCTGAGGTGACAGCCTGCTCCTCCAGACAGCCGCACGAGGCTTTTGCATTTTCTGTGCCTCTGCCTGGAATGCTGGCCTCCCCGGTGGCCACGGAGGTGGGAGAGTCCTTGGAAGTGTGGGTGAAACAAGACTGGCAGTGTTGGAGCCCGGTGGCGGCGGTGGGGCTTGATTATACTAGTCTGCTCGTTTTTGTGTCTATTTCAAATTTTCCACGAGAGAAGTTGAACAGAATCTGGTCCTTCCTAAGCACCTTACTTTAAAATGCAGTGCCCCACCCGCCCCCAGCCCTCCAGGTCCCTTTCCCCGCCCGGTGTTTGTTTCGCCAGGTCGTTCATCGCCACCTGACACTCGGTGGATTGCACTTGTTTGTTTGGATTCTTGCCCATCTCCTGCACGAGCCTCCTGAAGCCCTTGGTCCCGGGGTCTGTGGGTGCAGGCCGGTGCCCCACACGCAGACCTGCACCTGGCACTCGGAGACGCTCAGTGCCTGTTAGCGAAGGCCGGAGGCCGGGGTGACCTGGGTTTGCATCTAAAGGCTCTTGGTGGCACCACATTAAAGCAGGGAAAGGGTGGCCTGTCTGCCTGGGGCTCTGGCCTATGGGCCCCTCAGCACCTGGAGCCACAGCCTTCCCAGCACCCCCGAGGCAGGGCTAAGCCCCTAAGTGTCCCATTATGCACCATTCACTTCTCACTTTGTCGGGCCCATCCACAGGCGCAGTCCTTTTGTCAGAGGGCCTGTGAGTGGGAGCAGCTATTACCACAAGGCCTCATTATTCCCAGCCCGAGCCATAATGAGGAGCAGGCCCCAGGCTAGTGCAATCTGCAGGGTCCCTCCCATTTAATAACTATAATAACAGCCACCATTTACAAGCCCCGCTTCACGCCCGTGTGCGCCAAGCACTTCACGTACATTGGCTCATGTGATTCCCCCAACAGCTCTGGCACATAGCTAACAGCTGTGCCCCCATTTCTCAGATGAGAACGCTACCACCGAATGAGCAGAACTCCTTTATCTTCAGCTTGGCTGTGGGCATAGGATGGGCAGGAGGCAACCATGACCCAGATGGGACTCTGATGGGCAGAGAGGGTCGTGGCCTGTAGGACAACACGCAGCAGGTGATCAGGGACCGGCCAGGCAAGCAGGGCAAGCAGTGGTCCCCACGCTCTCCTGGCAGCGCTCACAACGGCCTCAGCTGCAGTAGGGGAGCGGCCGGACCATCACTGTCTCCCTCCCAGGGCAGATGCTGGCTCAAGGAGCACCCCAGACTCGCCCACCTGCACAGGGCAAGCGAGAATCCCAGAATCCAGGGGCTCTGCTCACAACACCAGCTGGATAGGGAGGGGTGCTTCCCTCTCGGGCCAATCTGCCAATCCCGACAGGCCAGGCGTGGAGCACCTGGGAGGAGAGTGGGGCTCAGTTCCCAGCCCCGGGGCCTGGGAGGAGGCAGGAGCAGATGAGGGACTGGAGGACAGAGGGAAGGGACTGGAATTTCACTGTTTCCTCCCACAGGAGGTGTGGGGACAGAGCCCCAGAAAGCAGTTTCCAGGCTCTCGGCCTCACGTGGAAAGCTGCTGGCTCAGGTAGTAAATGGCCATGAACTGTGATTGGATGGCCATCAGCTGTGGCTGGTTGGCCGTCAGCTGTAACCAGTGAGCCATTGGCCACTAATATAACTGCTGTGGCTACGCTAGCAGAAGATGGGGGCTAGCAAGATGGTGGCTGAGCCTGCAAGCAGCGCAGCGAGGGTTGAGAGTTGTGCGGCTCCTGTTTCCTGTGTCTCCAACCCAGCCGCCAGCGAGACTATAGTGGTATGACTCCCCTACCTATGGCTCCGTGGGTGTTCCATTTTGGCCTAGCCACATCCTGCGTTCTTATGTGGGGAGCGGGAGCAGAGACCCCGCCTGGCACCCTGCACGACAAATGGCACAGCGAGCAGGGTACGGTGCCGGTGCCGGCCAAAGCTCCCCGAAGGGCGGTGGAGCAGTTTGTGCGTATGAACACTCAGTCTCAGGAAGACCAGGAGGAGCAGCTGCTGGAGACCTGGACCCCCGTGGAGGGGTGGGAAGACGTGGACATTTTGCCAACCAGCATAGGCCAGAGAAAGCGAAGGTCGTTGCAGCCCTTTGGGCTGGGAAGTGCTTGCTGAGGCAGCCCGGATGCAGGACTTGTCCCAGGAGGAAACACTTGCTGAGTCCTCTGTGGGAGCTGAGGGTGAGGTCAAGGTCGTCCCTCGCCCCCAGGATAGCCCTGGCGAATGACTGTGGACTATGGGGAATTGCCTTCCATCCCTAATTTAATGGACCCTTGACTGTTTGGGAATACACTGCCATGCAGTAGAACTGGTGGATGTTTGCCTTTCTGTTTTGACCGGCCGCCATTGAGAATATGTAAGCACCTTGACTGTGAGCCACTGTTGTTCCAGCACGGTGCCCTGAGAGGCCCAGAGAGAATGACAGTGCCCTGAGAACCGTGGCTGAGTCCAGGAAGCGTGGCTGTGCCCGGGGAGACTGGTGGTACCCTAAGAAGCCCAGGAAGTCTGGCTGTGCCCAGAAGGACTGGTGGTGCCCTGAGAAACCCTGGCTGTGTCCTGGAAGACTGGTGGTACCCTAAGAAGCCCAGGAAGTCTGGCTGTGCCCAGAAGGACTGGTGGTGCCCTGAGAAACCCTGGCTGTGTCCGGGAAGACTGGTGGTACCCTAAGAAGCCCAGGAAGTCTGGCTGTGCCCAGAAGGACTGGTGGTGCCCTGAGAAACCCTGGCTGTGTCCGGGAAGACTGGTGGTACCCTAAGAAGCCCAGGAAGTCTGGCTGTGCCCAGAAGGAATGGTGGTGCCCTGAGAAACCCTGGCTGTGTCCGGGAAGACTGGTGGTACCCTAAGAAGCCCAGGAAGTCTGGCTGTGCCCAGAAGGACTGGTGGTGCCCTGAGAAACCCTGGCTGTGCCCAGAGAGCCTGGCTGTGTCCAGGATATTGCATTCACCTCCAGGCTCCTCGCACAGGGACCCTCGCGGAAGATGCTTGTCGCGTAGATTGTGAGGCGAGAGCCTGTAGGGGTGGAATGTGGGGACAGAGCCCCCAGAAAGCAGTTTCCAGGCTCTCACGTGGACAGGTGCTGGCTCAGGTAGTAAATGGCCATCAACTGTGATTGGATGGTCATCAACTGCGGCTGGTTGGCTGTCAGCTGTAACCAGTGAGCCATTGGCCACTAATATAACTGCTGTGGCTATGCTAGCAGAAAATGGGGGCTAGCAAGAAGATGGTGGCTGAGCCTGCAAGCAGCACAGCGAGGGTTGAGAATTGTGTGGCTCCTGTTTCGTGTTTCTCCAACCCAGCCACCAGCAAGAATATAGTGGGTCTTCCATTTTTGCTTAGCCACATCCTGCGTTCTTGTGTGGGGAGCGGGAGCAGAGACCCCGCAGGCCATCCTGCATGACAGGAGGGGTCTTTGGGGTTAAACACTGTCCTTCCCCAGCCTTTAAAGAGGAGTAATCATTACTGTTTAATTACATTTCTTTCAGAGTAATGCCTTCACTCCAAAGGCACAAAGGGTGTGCTACAGCACTAGTGACTAGCTCCCCCCCTGCCGGGGTCTGCATGCGTAGTTCCCATTGCAGACACCACCAGAGCTCCCAAATGGGTGGAAAGCACCCTCTCAGCTAGGCTCTGGGTGGCCAGAGAGAACTGTCAGCTCTCAGGGGAGCCCCGGGGACACAGGGGAGCGAAAGTCCTCTCAGAGCAGAACATGAGGGAGGGATGGCTTTCCAAGGAGAGCCAGCGTGTGCAAAGGTGTGACCCACGTGTATCTCTTCCTAGGGCGCTTCCTGCCTGAGAGGCAGGAGAGGGGGCTGTACCACCCTGGTGAGGCTGGACTTCCACAGCAGGAGGCCTTTGACCCTGAGCCTGAGGTCTCTGAGTCTAGACAGGGTTTGGCCACCTGTCCCTTCCTCGAAAGAAGGAAGGGTCTGAAAGGAGCCACGCCTGGTCAGTGGGACCCCTGGCATCTGCTCAGCGAGGGGGCTGGGCCCTCTAGAGATGGGTAACTCCCCCTCAGTCTAGTCCTGAGGGGGGGGGCTCCTTTACAGTGTCTTGTGAGGGTTAAACAAGTGAGTCAGGGGATTTGTACAGTGCTCAACGCGGTGCCCTTTTGACGAATGATGGCTGTTCTAATTATTCAAGGACACCCTGAGCACCCGTCTCAATGTCTCCTCTCTGGGGGCTCCTAAGCCTTCTCAGTCCTGGCCCCCCAAATTCCTCTCCAGGCCCCGAAACTCCGTTATGCAGCAGCCTTCATCTTGGCCTCTGGGGAGGGTACTAGGGGAGCCTCTCCCAGCAGGTGACCCTGTGAGCTGGGGTGTTCAAAGTGAAGGAGACTTCCCCTCCAGCCCCTCAACTCCGCCTCCTTTGATAAAGCCCCCCCCCCCCCACCATTAGGAGCCCAGCAGCCAGGCCCCGAGGGAAGCCCTGCCTAAGGCCCCAATTAGATCGTTAGCACCAGCCCACCTGCTTGGTCCCTCAAACACGTTTTAATTATAATCCCTTAATCTCCCTCAGATGGCAGGCTAGCTCCTGGGCTTTTGCCCCAAACAGTCCCTTCCCTCCCTCTCCTTCCCCAATTAAGGGGTCCTCTCAGCAGAGAGCCCGGTTCCCAGCTAAGGGCCTCCCAGCCCTGGAGGAACAAGCTCACGTACAGCTGACGACCAGCCCACCTGAAGTTCCCACAGGTGTAGCTGAAAGCCCTCGGGCTGTGTGCCTCCCGCTCACCTGCCGCCCAGGCTTGAGCTAAGGTGCCTGGGACACTTGTCTCTCTTCTTGGTCCCCTCTTTTCCTGGTTTCTCTGTGTTCTCTGGGAAGCATGTCCCCCTGGCCCTTTCACAGTGACTTCTAGTTTTCTGTCCACCCACCCATGCCACCCCATCCAGGCCAGCTGTCTCCTCAGCATTTCCAGTCAGTAGCTGCCAGGTTCTCTTACAGGTGGAACTGAGGCAGGGCTCTTGGCGGCTGTTCTCCTGGTGGCGGTCTGGTAGTGACCTCTAGCTGACCCCAACAGAGCGTAGCCTTGCCCTCCACTTCTCGTGCCCACTCAGGCCTATGGCACTGTCAGGCTTACAGGTGCTGGCAGAACACGGGGGCTGGACTCCGGCCTCTGTCCCTGGGCAGAGGCAGGGGGAGGGACAAGATGACCCAGCATGCGGCCCTGTCTGAAGCCAAGCCTGGATGAAGCGCTTTCCTGGGAAAGTTCTGTCACTAATTGACTTGCAAATGCCTTGTTTGTCCCCAGATTCATAATTAGTGCTAAGGATTTCTAGGGCCCCATCCTGGAGGGGCTTTTTGGGGGCAGCCCATTCCTCTCCCCTCTCTGAGGTCGGCCGGGCTGGGGGTGGGCAGAGCCGGGCACCGGTGCCCAGCTGCCGTCCAGCGTTCCCACGACTCTGGTGCCAGGCTGTGAAAGGCGCCATCCTTCAGCCGGGACCAGGGCCAAAGCCCTGAGGCTCCAGGAAATGACAGTGCCGGGGGGCGGGCAGTGGCAGTGGTGGGGGCCGCTGGCACCCCCAGGAAGGAGAGCCCCGCCGGTACTGGGCTGGCATCGCTGAGCCGCCCGCGCGATGAATGGGCCAACAAGGGGCCTGTCTTCCCCACGGCTTCCCCACAAAGGTCTTGGCTGCACCACTGGACGTGGGGGGCCGGGGGCCACTGGAGGAAGAGGAGAGGCCATTCTCAAAGACACCCCCACTACCAGGCTCTGTGCTCCCAGGAAGGGGCCCAGTGCCTTGGGTTCAGGCCCAGCTTGGACTTGGAGCTACTGAGCGATCTCCCTGGGCCTCAGTTTCCCCCACTGTACTATCCCTGGCATGCTTCCCAGCCCTGATTTCTGCCCACTCAGCTACCCCCAATAGCCCCACCACACGGGCCACCACCAGTCCTCGGCCCTCTGCAGGCCCATCTGGGTGCATCAGTGCCCCCACCCCGGCAGCCCCCCAACCCCTGACACCTTCACCTCCCTTTGGGTCAGGAGGAGCCGGTCCAGTTTCTCTACGTGCCAGGAAGGCATAGGGAGGACCTCAGCTGTGGCTGCCTGCCATGATGTCATCAGGCCAGGCCCTGCCATTGCACATGGTGTGACCTGGGCTGTCGGGGCCTCACCTGCGAAAGGCCTCACGGGTTATCACTGGGACCCAAGGGACGCTGAGTGGAAGGCACCCCATGTGGGGCTTGGCACAGAGCAGATGCCCAATCGAAGTCTTTTCCTGCCTCCCTCGTGAAGCTTCGGTCAGTCTGCCTCTGTTTCCAGGTGACTGAGACGTTCTTTCACGGTCCACCCCCATCGTTTTTGCCTGACTCTCCCAGCAGCCCCTCTATCCCCCATTTCCTTCCCACAACTGGCCATTTTCCTTTGGAAAGTCCTTCTGAAGTCTAACCTATTGCCTGCTTCCCTGCCCCAGGCCTGGCCTCCTTCTCCCAGGCTGCCCTGCAGCTGGGGCCCTGAAGGAAGGGGGTGGACGTGGGTTCTATGGTAACCCTGAGAAGAGAATGCCCTCTCTCCTCATCTGCATACAGACGGTCTCATTTACATACAGACAGGCCTCATCTGCATACGCTCAGTGGGACTCTCAGCACATTCCAAGGTGTCCGTCCTGGACCCTCCTACCCCAGTCCCAGCATGCCTGCCGAGGGAGGGGCCCCTGCTCCTGCTGCCCGTCTGGGTCTGGGGCTTTCTGTTTCCCAAAGGCAGCCCACGCTCTGTGGCTCCTCTCCCACCTGCGGTGGCCGGTGCCTTGCTTTCCTTTCCTGCTCCGAGGAGTTCTTCGTCCCACCTCCTCGGGCCTGTCAGACTCCTTCACCGGGAGCCCCCTTCCAGCCAGGAGGCCACCAGAGGAGGCCGAGGCTGGCCCGTCACTCTGCCTCTCCCATGCACAGGACCCCAACACCCAGAGCGTTAGGAGGCCCCAAAGATTGCTGCTGGGACCCAAACACAAGCAGGCGGACCTGGGCAACTTCCTTCAGCTGACCTCAGGCCAGACCCTGTCTCCAGTCGCGCCCCCCCACCTCCCCAGGGAACAGCGGCCCCTGGGTCCCTGCAAGGTCGGTAGCAGGAAGCGTCTGAGGGCTGAGAACCTCTCTCTGACGTGCTGTCTGGCTGGGCTCACCCCGTAGGTGTGCCGGGCTTTCATGCACATGGTGCTGCCTCTTCCGGGTCAGCCCTCCGAGACCCCGTCCTTGTGGAGGGCCCTGGGAATCTCCTCCTGACAGGCTGGGGCCCCTGCACATAGCCCTCCCCCTCTGGCCTCATTTCCTCTGCAAAGCGAGGAGCTGGGCTACACCAGGTGCTCCAATGTGCTCCTCCTGCCTGGGGGCAGGGCCCAGGTGCCGAGCCAGCATTCCGTGTGCCCTCTCAGCAGGTGCAAGGGCTTCTGGGGCTCAACTTGACCTCGAGCTAGGAGTCCTGCTCTAGAGGAGCTAAAAATGCTGTGCTCAGTATTTAAATGGCAGCCGGTATAGACGCAGGTGCTTGGAGGACACAGGTACTAGTGGTGGCCTCGTGGGACAGGAGGCAGGTGGCTGCGGACAGTGGTGAGGAGACACACCTTCCCTTTTGTGCTGTTAGAATTGTACCAAATGTGTTACCATCAGTCTTTTTGTTTAGAAAAATGCCAGGATTCAGACTAGAATTCCATGGTGGGGTTATGATTGCAGGAGGAAGAGGACGGTGAGAGCTGCAAAGTCTGGCCTCTGCGAACTTTCCAGCAGCCGCTCCAGAGCGAGGGGCCTGTCTCTGGGGGGAGCATGTTGGATACAGATGTGTTACAGGGACAAGGGGTCAGAGCAGCCCCTGCCCCTTCTTGCCCTGGTTCCCAAGGCTCATTGGGAAGTCCTACCTGCTCTCTAACCTGAATCCCTCTTGCTAGGCATATTCATTCCCATGTCTCCACTGAGGGAGGAAGCAGGAGTGGGTGCCCCTGTGGGGCAGGGGTGCTCTCTTTGGGGTCTGTTCAAACCCAGGAGGGCATTTCTGAGGACGGTCCCTTCGTGGACGAGACAGAAGGCCACCCAGGGACCTCCCTGCAGGCAGCATGGGGAGCAACCTGCCCCCTCCCGTTCTCTTGGTCCTTGGGATGGTACCGAGCGGCCTCCCGGGCTGGGAGCACCAGCCATCGCTCTGAGGGGACTGACCAGATAGTGACTCCAGGAGCCTTGGGGTGGCTGAGGGATGGAGGGAACCAGGGAGCTCTTTCCCCCACCCCCCACCCCATAGGAGTTCTGTCCTCGTGAAGGTCTCCTTGGCCCCTTCTGTGGCTATGGTGGCTTCTAGCTTTGGTCTCTCAGAGGGAGCCCAGGTCGCCGTCCACTCATTCAGCCCTTCTCCCAACCCTGCACAGCCACACCCACTACCACCAGCACTGCTGTTCAGTGGACAACAGTCTTTATTAGACAGGAGATGGCACTTCCATCTCAGAGGAATCTCAGCTCAGACAACAGTGGGGACCAGGCTGGGCCGGGACGGGCAGCTTGTGGCCCCGGGAGCAATGGTGAGGCCTCGTCTTATCCCAGGTGGCTCCAGGCGTAGGGGCTGCTTCTATCCTGCACAAGGGCTTCTTGGAGGAGGTGTCAGCTTGCTGGACATTAGCCTCACCCTTCAGTTGATCCAGGAAAGCTCAGAGGAAACCCAGGACAACTGCGTGAGGAAGGTTCTTCTTTTTGGTCTGAAAAGAAAATGTTGAGGTGTCTCGAGTGAAAAAGTTCTCTGGATGGAGCCCTCCGTAGGAGGCAGAGGAGACTTCCAAGGGGAGCATCCAGCAGAGGGCTTGGGGACAGCCCATGCCAAAGGGGCCACCATGACAGGGGCTGAGTCTTGGTACCTCCTCTGGGCGTTGTACCCAGGGCCACGGGGTGGGGACAGGCCTGGGGCACAGACTCATGCCATGCCGGTGAGAGACGTGGTGGCATGAAGGACCTGCTTCAGGAAGGCAGGAAGCACGCTTCCCTGGGCCAGGGACCAGCCTGGGCGGATTTGGGGCACTTCCCAGCTCCTGTGGCTTCTTCCCAGCCCTGTCTTCAGCCTGCAAGGCCTGTGTTAGCATCCCTCAGACTTCACCCTGCACCTGAGAAGCACGGCCTGTTCCTCCTCTCAGCCCCTCCCGCCGGAAGTCAGCGTCGGGGAGGGAGGGAGCATGTGCTCAGGGATCCCAGAACCCCATTTGAAGCTCAGCCCGACTTAGGAGTCCTGTGATTCTGACAACATGTCTTTCTTGGGGCTGACTCCACCTTTGTAAAGTGGGGACAGCCCCGCCCAGTTTTCAGGACTGTTGGAAGATTAATGGAAATAAGGATTTCCCCCACAAGGCTTGTCGTTGGTCCTTCCCTCCTGGGGTGGGGGCGCTGTGCCCAGCAGAGACGGGGCAGATCAGGGCTGCACAGTAACCGGCTTCCAAGCACAGCTGTGGTTCCTGCCCCGTGTGGGGCTGGGAGCCAGCAGTTCTGGAAGCCCCTCAAGTTCACCTGAGCTGACGTCTCTAAGAGCTTTAAAAGGTGAGACCCAGAGAGAGGTGAGCCCGCGCGCCTGCAAGGCACAGCTCCGCTGGGATCGTCACCTCCCTCTTACCCTGACCCTCCTCACTTTCCAGATTTACCTCGTGCCTTCCTGCCTCACCTCTGCCTTCCCCTACGTCACCCTCACCCCCACCTCTGCCAGGTTCCAACCTTGACTCTGAAGGTGCTATGGAGAGATGGGGATGGGAGGTCTGCTTCGCCCATCCTACTGGAAGCTCCCCAAACGTAAGGACTCGGTCTCCCTCAAGCCTGGGCTCCCCTCTGCCCCTCCTCCCCGCCTGGGCTGGCTCCCGAGTCTTGGAGCTGAGGCGCTACTCCTCAGCGCCCCGATGCCGGGCCCTCCACGGCCCCTTCCGGGGGGTCCCTCGCTCCAGTCCTCAGCCTGCCTGGGAGCCCTCCTAGCCCAGGCTGGCTGGGCTCAGAGAAGCAGCAGACTGTCTGTCAGGCCTCCCCTGGGTGGGGAAGGAGGCGGCCAGATGGAACAGTCTCCCTGTTCCACCCACCCAGCACGAAGGAGCCAGCATCTCCTAGCAACGGTACACAGTAGCAGGGGGCTGGGACAGGGGGGCGGGGAACAATGACATCATAAATTATCGCCAGCCCCTCCCTGCCAGCCCACGCTTCCTCAGTTAAGAATGGCCTTTCTGTCCCCACCTGCTCCTCATTCTGGATTCCCCCAGCAGAGCTGGCCCCTGCTCACTGCCCCTTGTAGAAGCCCTCTAGGTCAAGGTGACCATTCTATGCCTTCTGAGTCCCCAGGGACAGAATTCCTACCATCCCAGGATTCCCCAATTGCGCGAGTAGGAGTCTGCCTTCCACAGCCCGCAAGAGCCCGGAGACGCCCTTTCCAAGGGTCTCTGGCACCTGCCTCTTTCTTTGGCTGAGATGGGGATACGGAGGGGGAACGTCCGTCTGAGCATTTGGTGACAATGATTCCCCTTCTCTAAACGAAAGGCTTTAGGCTTGGGCCCCCCAAGTCTTTAAGGGACACTGGGGCATCTCGCCAAGCCAGCCACATCTCAGTTTCCTGAGCCCAACAGCTACAGTCCAGGAAGCCCAAACAAGTGATGAAAGCTGTGGCAGTTCCATCCTCACCTCTCAGATCAGCCATGTCAGGCCAAGGTCAAGGACGGGACACTGCGGCGGTACAGAGGTCGGTCAGACATCGGGAAGGACTTCCCCAGGCAGGAAGAAGCAAGACTGTGGAAGTTCCTGGGTGGAGAGAGGAAAAGTCTGTCACAGAAACAGGACACGGGTGGGAACCTCTTAAATGTGGCCTCATTAATGCTTTCTTAGCTACATTAGCTAACACGTGGAGAGTATTTACATGGAACCTGACATACAGGAAGCCTCCACTGGGCTACTTTTAAAAATCATACATTAATAGTGATCGTTATTGGCTGGAGATCAGGAGGAAGGGACAAATCGCTGGAGACCTGCCTCCCATCCTCCAGGAACCCCCCGGGAAAATCCAGATACGAAGTAGTGCCCTGAGCACAAGATGGCAGCCAATTGCCATGGCAACAGCAGGAGGAGTCTGGTTGGTTGCAGGGCAGCGCGGGGAAGCCAGCTGGTGCCAGATGGACGAACCCAGCAGAAGGGAGCCCCAGCCGGGCGAAGCTCATGCCCCCTGTGCCCAGGGCTCTCCCTCCATATGCCAGCCTCCACCCACCTCTTCCCTGCAGACCTGAGGTTGCACTGCTATTTGTGGGGCATGAAGCCAAAAGCATCCCGCCTCCGACTCCTGCTTGTACAAGGAATGACCGCAGAGGCCCGAGACCGTCCTGGGCAGCCTCCCTGGACCATGGGCTGAGGCCCCTAACTGAGTGCATTTAGCTCACTGCTGACAACACCACGGGGAACCATGAGGTCGGGGGCTCGAGCACCACGTTGCCCATGTTCAGCGGAGGCCACCAGGCCTGGCTAGTGTCCCTGGGGAGACCTGAGATGTGGCCGTGGGAAGGGGGGAGCAGAGTGGCTGGGGCATGGGGAACTGAGCTTTGCTGTCCCTGCCCCATCCGTCTGTCCGTCCATCCGGGAGTGCTGGCCAGTATTCACGCAGACCCAGCTAGGAGTTATTCCTGAGGAAGACGGAAGAAGCTGTGGTCATGGAGCCCACCACCCAGCTGGAAACGTGCCTCCCAAACCAGTGTCAGGAGGGTGGTCGCCCTGAGCCTACGGTAGCTCCAGCCATTGGCGGGCCCAGCGCTGCAGCAGGAACTTCACAGGGTCCCTTCACTGTCCTCCCCAATCTCCAACACCTTCCCCGATTGTGTCCACCTCCCTGCAGTGGCCCGTGTGACTGGGTCACCCAGCATCTAGAATGTCACTGGACATCTGCACATGGCCTTACAAACTTGCATTCAAACCAGTGCATTTGACCCTCAGAACCGTGGAAGGAAGTTATGACAGTAGGTGACTTGCCTAAGGTCACTTGCTGCTAAGGGAGAGACGCCAGAATGTGCATCGGGCCAGCCTGTCTGATTCGACTCAAAAACCCATATCTCCTTGTTTGGTTGTGCTTCCTGTGGACAGAGCCACCTGCAAGCTGAGCTTGTGTCCACCGTCTTACTGGGGCTCCCAGGGTTCCCAACACAAACACTAATGGGGGAGGAGGCCTGTCCATACTGCTGATTAGCGATCTGTGACACGGAGGCCAGGCCAGGGCAGACCGTTCCCCAGGAGGACGAGACTGGCTGTGGAAACTGAGGTGGCCTGGGGACCCCTTCCTAGCTCTGGCCAGTCTTGTCTCCCAATACAGCCCTCCGTGGGGGAGGAAGCTGTGCAGGAGATGGATGGGGACTCGGGGAGAGGAGAGGTGAGGCTCAGACGGAGCCCGCCCCAGAAGCAGGGCTGGGCTGGCGGGACTGGGAGATGCAGCTGGGAAGAAACGGGGCAGGGACGGGGGAGCCTTGTACTGGGGACCTGGGTTCTGACTGGATCAGAGAGGAGCCTGTCCTGGGAATTGCTCCAGCACAGCCTTCCTGTGAGACCCTGGCCAAGGGGCAGCTTCCGCCCTTCCTGGACCTGGTTAAAGCCTGAGGCCACCCCTCAGCTCTGCCCTCCTCCAACCCCACCCCGCCCCACCCCCATGGGCCATGGGGAGCTAAGTCCCCTCACCTGACAGGACCAAACCATGGCCTCTCACAGAGAGGTCTTTGTGCAGGAGCTGGGGTCGGGGCAGACAGCAGCTGACACCCCCCACTTACTTTCCAACCCAGTGGCCAGTCTCTCCAGCCTCTTCCTAGAGGAGGGTAAGACTCCCCTCAGAGCCTTGGGCCACCCCTGGCCACCCCCTTACTGCTTCCGTCACCCCCTCTTCCACAAGTTCCTAGGACTGAAGCTGTTTCTCTGCTCTTCCCTCCAGTGGACCGTCTCTCCTAACCTCAGGGCACTCGCTGTGCTGGGAACCCAGCCTGGCTTCTCCACACCTCTCCCCCCCATGTGGGGCGGGGAGAGGGCGATGGGGGCGATCCCAGAGGGGGGAGCAGCAGAGACCCTGCCCCAGGCGGCCTCGGGCTCTTGGGTTCCTTCATCTGCTCACAACTAGCCAAGCGCCAGTGAAGTGTCTGGTCTGCTTGGGTGCTGGGTTCCAGGGGCAGCTAGATGTGGTGTCCTCGTGCCTCCTGGGGGTGCTTACGTGCTGCTCCCCAACTGCATCCTGCGTCCTCGATGCTGTCAGCTAACTTCCAGGGACCCCGTGGAATCCAGCCCACGGAAGAGCACACAAGCGCTTAATGAGCAGGCTTGTACCTCCTCGGCCAGGCCCCCCTGCTGGACGCTCTGGTGCCCTCACACCAGGCCCTTCCCTACCTGCTGGTGTCCACTCTCTACCTGGTGTCCACTCTCCACCACCCACTGCCTCCAACTCCTCAGCCTGACTGACCAGTGGTCACTTCCAGCCCCTTTAGCTTTCATCACTTCTCCTTTTCCCTCCAGGAGGCCTTCAGGAAAGGTGGCAGAAGTGACAGAAGTGAATGAGAGTGAGAAGAAAGCGGGGAGCTCATAGGTGACCCTTGGGGAGAACTTCTGCCTGGAGAACTGGGTGAACAGAACCCAGAAGGAACAATCAGGGATATAACAGAAGAGCCAAAGGCCAAAGGAGGACACAGGATTGCTATCAGTAGGAAATGTCCCAGACGTCACCAGGACTGAACAAGGGCTGTTGGGTCCAGTTAAGGAGGGTGAGTGGCCCGAGAAGGCGCAATTTCACCAGAGTTATGAAGGTGGAAGCCAGACGACTTGGAGCTTCACTTCAAGTACACAGCGGCCCTACACAGGCCCGAGACCCTCAAACTGGCAGGTGACCCTGCCTAGCCCCCTTCCTGCTGATACTTCCTCTTTCTGCCAATGTTTCCCCTTCCTGCAGATGCTCCCACTTCGGGTTCCTCCAGCAGTTTTTACATCACCACAGTCCTCCAAGACCCCTGACCGCCGGAGCTCAGCTTACACGCAAGGTCTGGAACTAACCAGCGGAGGCCTCGCCTAGCACCCTGCTCCTTTCCATGGGGCTGCCATCCTTACCCTCCTTCCTTCTCTCCCCATCTTCTCTTCCCAGTTGCACCCGTGGGAAGACTCAACAGAGTTCCCCATCAGCCAGAAAGTCCTTCTCCTGATCTCGCCTCCCTCCATGTCCACCAAGCAGGGCTGGCTCTCGGCCCAGACCTGCCACTGGCGCCATTTTACAGGCGCCAGCTACCTAAGATGGCGGCCTCCCTCTCCCTCGGCTTCCGTTCCCACAGCCTTGCCTCCTACCCTGCCTCTTTCTTTCTGAAGCCTAAGCCCAACAAAGTGGGGGGCCAAGCTGGGGAGCCAAGGCCGGAGGAAGCAAGACAAAAAAAGGACAGAAAAGCTGGCCCCTTGGCACCTCTCTTTGGCATCTGAGTCCAGCTCAGGGAGGGAGGGCAGAAGGGAAGAAAGGAAGTAGTGTGAGTTTTTATTTCTGTCCTCTTCCTGCCACCTCCCCCCACCACACACACACTTTGATGAAAACAAAATCTCTCCCCTTTTCTCTCTTCTTCAACCCCCCCTCCCCTTTATTCCTGGCTCCTACCACGAGCCTCCTGGAATGCAAATGAGTTGTATTATGCAAATGTATGCAAATAAGGCTTAACGAGCGGAAGGAGGGGCAGAATGCTTAATGAGTAATGGTGGAGGGGTGCAGATGGAGGAGGCAGGAATGACCCCCGCCTCTCCATTCCCACAGCCTGCAGGCTGGAGGGGAGTACTGGGGTTTCCCTCACTTCTGGGAAAGAGTAGGTCAAGGCCTCATTGCTTCAGCTGAAAAGGCCTGGGATGGCCTTGGCTGTAGGTGAGGTACAGGAGAGGGTGAGGGGAGAGAGGGTTAAGTACAAGGGACTCAGCTTATGCACAAGGCCTTGGCCAGAGCCTCTGGCTGCACCACCCTCCTTCTCAGGGGACTGAAAAGAGGGTGATGCTTGTGCAGCCATGGCTTGTGCAGCAGAAAGAGGATTCCCAAGGGAAGATTCCCAACCAGACCCAGGTTCTTCCTGGGAGGGGGGTGGTGGTGAAAGCTGTCTCTCTTTGTGCTTTGGAAGGTGGGGGTTGGGGTGGTTACCATGGCAACATAGCATGGAACACCCACCTCCCCAACATCTAGCCCCAGAAGACCTAAGAGTTGGGGGGGATAATAGATTGACACCCCCTGATGCCCCCACCACCTGGCACTGCCAGCCGGAGATGGCGGCATCCAATCCTAGAGAGAATGGCCCCTTTGTTTCTAGGCTCACGGTGATGGGGAAGCAGGCCGGGGCACAGAAGGGCCTTTCCCAGGCCCTATTCCAGCTTGCTCCGGTTTGTGTGACTCTTGCTAGCCTCTGGAGACTCCTTGTGGCCATCCACTGGCCTCTGTTCCCTGGCAGATGGTTGCCTCCTTGCCTTTTCTCCCATGAGTTTGCCAGCTACTGCTAGGTATGCCTTTCCACGTGCTTCTCCCGGAGGAGGCCTCCCCTCCAACCCCCTCAGACAGAGAGGACAGCCAGTCCCACCCCTTCCTGGCTTGTGTGGCCCTCACATTCAGACATGCATCCTGTCCTTGTTTTGTAAGGAAGGGGCAGCCAGTGAACTTTCATACCAGCTTCCAGCCTGCTCTGCCCAGCTCAGGCAGGGAGATGCTTAAAGGTGGCCAGGCTGGAATTCAGGAGCCTGGATTGGCAGGGTTGTCATTTCCACTAACCAGCTGAGTGACACTGGTCATACCTCTTCCACTCTTGGGATCTGTAAAATGAGGGATATAGGGCTGATGACATGTAAGGCTCATTTTAGCTCTACCTGATCCATTTACTCTGTATCTTACATGAACTCAGGTGAAATCCTTTCTGCAAGCAACCCTCACCCTGCTGACTGCCGGAGCAGCCCCTCTCACTCAGACTCCCCGATGTGGACAAACCCAATTTCCTGAAGACGGAATGCCAACTGCCCTCAGCCTTTCCCTCTCCCTGAGACTCCACAGCTGCGTGCAAACAATGCCCACAGATGTAAAAATCTAGAGTCTTTGATATCTGCCCGTGCAGACCGGAGGACCCCCTCCTACCGTCCCCAAGGGCGTCAGCACAGCCCTCACTCACCGCTGGGAGCTGTCCGTGGTGCTGGCAGCGGCTCGGACGCACGTGTGGAGGAAGGAGGGCGGGAGGGTGGTGAAGCAGCCACCCGCCCACCCACCCCGGGGTGAGAGCTAAAGGGAAGAAGCAGAAACGTTTGGAAACAGTAAGCAAAGGGGCAGGTGTGTGCGGCTGTGTTCCTGAAGAAAGTTTTTCCTCTCTGAAGATCTGCAAATGGCCAATACTATCATACTTTGGGGGAAGAGCATAAAAGTCCCCCCGGAGTTCTGACCGTCCCACCCCGTCATCCTAATGACTCCAGTGTCCCGGATTCGCTCAACCCTCACCCGGACCCTGTTTAGAAATCCACAGGGAGATGGAGTCAGAACTCCTGCCCTGGGGGAAGAGCTCAGGGCGCGACCTTGATAGGTACAGACCTCTCAATTCTAAGGCTCCTACAAGGACTTTAGGTAATAAAGATGAGGGAGCTACACAGGTGAAAACACACAATGACAGATATCGGGAGCTTGGGAGGAAAGGTAGGAAAAGTGTGTGTGTGCACCTACGTGCACATGCCCAGGTGTACGTGCAGGTGTGTGTCCCAGGCAGAGAGAGATTAGCCTCCTCGGTGGCTCTTAACCCTCGCTGCACATTAGAGACACAGAGGGAGCTTTTAAATGCTCCTGAGCCTCGGCCTCATTCCCAGATACTCTGATTTCATTGGGCCCAAACATCAGTATTTTTTTTTAAAGCTCCCCAGGTGATTTTAGTACGTAATCAAGTTGAGAATCACTGGCCTGGAAGGGAGCAGATATAAAAATTGCAGGGGTCACGCCTGACCAGGTGGAGGAAGAGACAAAGCTGGGGCCCCTGAAGAAGGGGGTGCACAGGGAAGGGGACAGCGTGTGACCTGTCTCCTCCAGCTCCCCACGGCTCGGGGCTGGCCTGGAGACCCACTCGGGTGGTGGGCTTGTCTTTTCTGTGCTGTGAAAGCTTGAACCACCCCAAGGCACGAGATGAGCTGCCTCCCCAGCTCAATCCCTCCTGCAGTGAAGGGATGGGTGCAACGACCTGAGGGCCTGCGGCTCCCCTTCACCCACAAGGTCCCCAGGGAGGCAGTTGTGGAAGGTAAACAGCAACAATGGTCTCTTTCAGTGTCCAGATTCCAACCCTTCAGCCCAATTAGTAGACACAGCAAACAGCAATTCAGCTGCCTTCAGCCGCTGTCATAACAAACTCAGAGCAGCCTTAATGGGGGATTAGGGCAGGAGGAGGGGGTGTCACTCCGAGCCCTGAGAGAGCCCAGTAGCGAGGAAGGGCTCCCTTTCTCTCTCACCTCTCGCCTATCTCAGTAAGCCCCCACACCCCTTACCTCCCACAGCCCTACTCCTCATTCTCCCCAAAGCTCCGAGAACATTTTTATAGTTTTGTCTCCTCGTTCCCTCCAGTGATTTTAAAGCATTAACCTAAACTCACTTCTCTCTGCTTTTGGATGAGACAGTGCCATGACCCCAAGATGTCTGAGGTCTCAACAGCAAGGGAAGGGAGGTGGAAAGGTCAGCCTGTCCCCAGAACATGGGGTTGTATCCGTAGTCCGACTCCCAGACCTTGGGAAGTGCAGACTTCCAGACATAGAAAAATGCAGAGGGGCTGGTGCTTTTCTGTTGGGTGAGCAATCTTGGGACCGTTGGGGGTTGGGGAGGCAAGAGGAGAGAAAACACCCCTTCTCAAAGTCACTCGTGGATGAAGAAAAGTCTGCACACGGTTAGGCAGGTCTCTATTTGGTTTGTTAATTATACCCACTACCTCGTCCTTTAATGGAATAAACTGTTTTTAGTAACTCTAGATGCTCAATGGAATAAACTTGGAATTATCACTTACACTTGCCGTAGCTCTATCTACATAAGTCCGCTTACCAGTCCTAAGTACTCTGACCAACAAGCGTTAAGATCCATTAAGGAGAAAGAGACAATGGCCATTCTGCCATGTGGACTCCAGTCTCTTCCCTGAACAGGCTTCCCAAGGATGTTCCCTCCTCTCCCCCGGCTCAGACACTGTCTACCCAGGTCCCAAAGCGGAAAAGCAGGAAGAACTTCCTCAAGTTTAAATGTCTTGAGCGCCTCTGTTGAGAATACGCTTTCTGCATTCTGAGATCAATCACTTGAAAGTTATTCCAAACCGGAGCCTTTCGCCCGCCCGTCTGCAACCTGAGCGTGACCCTCTCCCCACGGGTCTCACGGCATACTGGACCTTCCAGAGGGAGTGCTTCATTTGCTCCATGTAACAACCCCAAGGATATACGTTCTTATCCCCATTACACAACGACCTAAGCTGAGGCTCAGAGATTATAGCCCCTGAACACAAACCTGGTTCCGTCACATCTGCTCTGCTGATGTTCATCTCGGGTTTGCTGACTGGGGAGACTGTTACTCCTGGAAGGACATTTCAACAAGACCCTTCCTATGCAGCGATAATGCAGAACCTGAGTCAGATAGTTAGGGGGAAATTGCCTTGGAACTCCTGGATTCAGAATTCAACAGGAGGGTATGGGGGTGAGAGGCTGAGGACAGAAATAGATAAAGAAACCAGCTTAGATTTTGGTTTCCTGTAGGGAAAGGTGGGTATTGGCAAGATCTGAAGAACAGAACTAAAAATTCTTGGATGCAGGCACAGCGTGCTGATACAAAGGAAGAAATTTCCTAACTGGTAAGTGGTGGGGCCCTTTTCAGCCCCTTTCAACCCAGCTTCCCCTGCACCCCCATTCTGTCAGTTCTCTTGGGTTTAGCTGGAGAGGGTGCTACTTTAAAGGTTGAGGGAGGGGGCAGGCAGCACTGGGTCACTGTCATGTCTGCATTTGGTAAAAACCCCAGATCCCAGAGTGGCTGTTCCTCAGGTGGATTTACACCTGTGTGTAGCCGGGGAGCCCTAAGCTCATGGCCGAGCTTCCTGCTCCATGGATCACACATCCAAACTCACAGGAGGCTACACACCACTGTCTCACCCTCCTCCAGACACGCAGCTTACGAGCACAGTCACCCATCATTCCCCTGACAAGCCCACCCACACACCCACAGGCGCAGGCAGACACACCCTCACCCCCACATCCCTCCTGGCCTCTGTTCCCACTTCCCACTGCAACGCGTGTTTTGTAGAATGTAAACCCTCAACCTACCACCAGTTCCCTCAGGCCCTCTCTTCTTTGGAGATTCTAAGCTCCAATGTACTAACGGACACAGCAAGCAACATGAATCCATTGTGCTTTTAATGTCACTTCTAAGTCTCCCTCAGATGAGCCACAGCAGATCCCAAGGACACATTTCCAACCAGTGGCCCAAGTGCCCAAAAGGCTTATCTTTCTCAGTGCGTGTCTTTCTCAGATGCCAAGTCCCCTCAGCCTGTGGTCACCACCAGGCCTCCCCTTTCCTCGTGCACTCACTGCTCCACCCCCTCTTCCCTCCCTCCTTCCTGCTCATCACCTCACCTTCTCCAGACCCTGTGGCAAGCAAGTGGAGAGCAGTGGAAGAAGCAATGGGTTTGAAACCAACGAGTGACATTAGCAACTCATTTGAGTCTGTAAAATGGGGTTAAAAACAGCTGCCTCACCGTGTTGGAGGGTCAAAGAAAGGCAGGTAGGTGGAGCGTTGTTACCTGACAGTAGGTGTGGTGTTAGGGGTTTAGTCTGGGCCCCAAACCTGCTCCCTTTCTCCCTAAATCCATCTCCAACTGCCTCCCTCCAAATCCCACCCCCAAAGTTCCAAACAGCTGAAAAGACAAGAGGCCCTTAACCTCTCCTTTCTCCAAACTCTGAAGGAAGGAAACATGTACTCCAGGCTCCTCTGAAGCCCAAGTGTCTTAATTTGGGTTCCCCAATATTTCTCCCACATATAATATAATTGAATCATAATCTTCTGGCTATAAGATCAGTTCCTGGGAGGAAAATTTAGATTTACACTGGAAACTGGAGTCGGTACAAAGTCACTTTGCACAGTTCCCCTGCCCTCTTTTCAGCCCCTCCCCTGCCCTGTGTTCTGGAATACCAGGGGCAGGATGTGGGAGACGCAGCAAATATGAGGGGGCTACTTCTAGCTGGGGCCACAGTTACTTTTTTCTACTAAGTGATTGGAAACCGTGCTCCTCTCAATGGCACCGAAACACTCTTTTGCTTGAAGTATTTAGGTCAGGCCAGATAAACGGATTCTTTTAGAAATGGCCCTGATTAATCTCCGATTCTTTGCTTTCTTTGGGCAGCGTAAATACTAAGCTGCAAATTCCTTAGTGTTTGAGCTCCTCGAGGCCATTTGCTCGGGAGATGATTGCTGAGGGTGAGGATGGGGTGGGAAGGCAGGGAGTCTGGAAAGACCCCAACACAACCCTTGGGGTCAGTGAAGACAAAAGCTGGCACGAGAAGCTTTTCAAGGCATCAGACTCAGGTCCTGGCTTGTAAGGACAAACACAGGACAACGGAGCAGAGAGAGACAGTCTGTGCCCATTGCCCCAGAGCCCAGGCGGCGCCCAAAGCTTTCCCAGCCACCCCGTCCACTTTAGGAGCACCCCCCACCCAGGACCTCCAGCCCTCCCTCCACTTATCTCCCCACTTTGCCACTCTCAGCTCCCGAGCAAGCTGGACGGACCTACATGGCTGTAGGGAGCCATCAAAGCAAAGACCAGCGTTCTCAGCTCCCAGCCCTGCAATCGCTGTGGACAGGCTGCAGGGAACTGCGCCAGCGCCCGCGGGAGAGGCCTGGGCGGGGAGCCCCGGGCGCCGGCCCCCAGCACCCTGCAACTACGTGTCAACAGCCCTCCCTGGAGCAGCGACCCCAGTAGTGACCTGGTCCACAGGCTGCCCCGAAAGGCCCCAGCCGAGACGGAGCCACAGGCCGCTTTCTCGCTTCCCCTCAACTCGGCGGGGGAAGATACTGCACCTGGCTAAAGTGGGACAGGACGGCGACTCCCGCCTGTGCGGACCGGGTGGGGAGTGGGGAGGCGTCGCCGATCCCACTCTTGCCTCCCACGGCCGGAGCGGCTCTGGGCTCTCGCTCAGGTCTCGCCCGCCCGCCCGCCCTTGCGGCCGCTTTCCCGGGGCCCCTCTGCGCAGTGTATGGGGTTATTTTTACTTTCGGTTATCTAGCTTTATGAAGACTCCACACCACTCATACAGCTAGATAACCAAAGATAACAACCAACCCCGCCTCCTGGCCGCCGCCGCCTCTTCCACGCAGCCTCTCGGCGCCGCCGCCAGCACCGCCGCGCCTCCAGGTCGCCCGCCGGTGAGGGTTGGGGCAGGGAACACGGGTGGAGATGAGCGGCGGAGAGAGAAACAGAGTCCGAGACCGTAAGACTCAGAGATACGGGGATAGAGACGCGACCGCCGGTGGCGTCGAAGTCCAGAGATCGCCCTTGGACCCGGGCCCGGGCCCGGACCCCAGAGCTTCCACGCCGCGTTTCCTGCTCCCCATTCGAGCCGGAAGCGGGAGTTCCGGGGGTCCCAGGGAGGAGGGACTCGCGGGCTTTTCGTGCCACCCGGGAAGACCACCGGCGCCGAGGCGAGGCCTCCCCACCTCGCCGGGTCTGCACTGCCCTCCCCTGGAAGACCCAGAGCTCGCCCGAGAGCTCGCGCCTCAGCCTTCCGCGGAGCCCGGGCCTTCGCGCGGGGATCGTAGGGGGACGCGCGGGGTCGGCCCCACCACGACTCCCAACTCGCGAAGGCGGTGGAGGAGGAGCGGAGCTCGTGCTGGGGAAAGGGCTAGATGCAGACGCCGAGTAAAGGGGGAGCGGGCAGCGAAGCCGGGGTGGTAAAACCCCGCAGGCGCCGTGGTAGGAAACAGGGAAATCCCGGCAACCCAGAGAGTGGGAAGCTGATGGGGGTGGGGTGGGAGGCGACCCAGAGACTCCCAAGAGAGGAGAAGGCAAGGACACCCCCCGCCCGGGAAGGGAGCCGGGAAAGCGCCCGCGAGATGGGGTGCGGGATGGAAAGCGGAGGGCGAGCCAGGCAATTGAACCGAGTCCCAGGCCCTGCAGGACTCCCCAGAGAAACGGCTTTGTACCAAGGGCTCCAGAAATCACCCAGGGCGGTGAAAATGGCCGGGGGTCCTAGTCGAGAGGAGCCCAAGGGGTTGGCGGGGGCTCCGATCAAGAACGAGAATCGCCCAGGAGGTCCCGGGAGCCCCGAGGAGGGTGTGGGGCTCGGCCGGCCCCTCGGGGCGCACGCGCAGGCACGCTGGGTTCCCAGGCGCTCGCCCACCTCGGCCCCGAGCCGGCCAGGCCACTTACATCCAGCCCAGGGCGCTCATCCGTGCTCTGCGGCGCGGGCCTCCCGGCCCCTTCCCGCCCACCGAGAGCCACGGCCCTGGGTCCCGGGTGCCAGGGCTCAGCAGGCGCCGGGGCGGAGGCGCCAGCCCGGATCTCAGCCTCCGCCGAGCCGAGCAGGACCGAGAGGGCCTCACCTCCCAGCTCTCTGCTCCGGCTCTGCCGCCGCTCTGGCCCCGGCGCGCTCCGGCTCCGGACTTTTCATTCATCCTTTCACGCTCCCTCCGCAGGCCAGCCTCTGATTGGCTCCGCCAGGCCTGACGTCAACACCTCGTTGCCCCGCCGGCCCCGCCCCTCCCCCTTCCCAGGTTGAGCTGGAGCTCGCAATTGGGGCGCCCCTCCCCCGGAGAATGGGGAGGCAGGGAGGAAGTACTACATCTGTGTGCTGAATCCCAACCTCTCGCTGCCTCGCCCTCTCCAGACACCCGCCTGCCGTCTCCAGTCCATTGCCATGCGGGGCTTTGATCCCTAACCTCACCCTTTTTGTAGGTCCTCTCTTTTCCATTTTGGCCCTAGGTAGGTATAGCGCACCAGGACCAGGGCGCACAGATGGAAAAGACAACCAGATGACTGGGGACTCTGGCCCTGACTGCCTCCCGCCTCCTCTCAGGAGGATCTTCTTTGTGCTTCTCGGGCTCTCATTCCTCCCAGACTATGGTTCTAATCTTTTAGGGCGGGCGCGAACCTTTCTTGTTGGTTTTCAACCCAAAACAGTGCGGGAAAGATTGAGGGAGTTTGGAACTCCTACTGAGAGCCGGCGTGGGCAGGGGGGGCGAGTTCTGAGCGAGGCTGAGCCTCCTTTTTCGTCTGCAGAAACGGGACTCTCTCTTGAACTTGCTCGCTGCACCAAAGTTCTAGGTGGGGGAGGCGGGGGGATCCCAGCTGGCCTTCGCCCGGGCAACACCCGCAGATTTTGACTCGGACGTGGGGGCTCTCAGTAGCTCCTTCCCTTCCTTCCCCCACCGGTGCGCCTCCATCCGCGAGTCCTGCACCCTCACCCCCGTTCCATCTCCGGGTGTCTGCAGAGCTGCGGTAACTCGGAGGACCACCCTCCAGCAAGCTTTCAGGTTCCAGGCTTTCCCGACCTGGCTCCCCATCTGGCCGGGAGAATGAGGGCCGAATAATGCTGCGCCCCAACCCCACGGCCATCCACAGGCAGGATCGGGGTTCTCCAAGCCTGGCCGAGCAAGCAAGCCGCTCGGGCGTCACTGAGCGCTGTGCCTGCCACCCAGCAGTCTGAATGCCGGGTCCCCAACAAACCTGTCTCCCCCGCCCCTACTCTTGGCTCCTTTTCTAAAAAATCCTAGGACTTAGAAACCTAGAGCCTGTCCCTCTGCTTAACATGGGCTGCTCCTACCACCAGGGGTCCTTGAACACTGTGCCAACAGGGGGGCACTGCAGGGTACCCCGGGTTTGGGCATCAGGCCTGGCCAGATTGTTTCATCCGCCCTGGATCGCGCCTCGGCCCTGTCTAGGACAAAACAGAGCCTGAGCTATTGGCCTTGGTTAGATGCAAACTGATGGCCAGCGGGTTTCAGCTGGTGTTCCCCTCAAAGGCTGGAGGACGTCTGAACAATCACTGTGTGGCAGTGAGGTGGGGGACACTCTGAAATAGGGTAAACCCCAGGGGCCCTGTGTCCCTTCCAGAACAACAGTATGGAGCTGAAGCCCCGCTGCTTGAGTGCCCCAGTCTAGGACGTTCTCAGGCCTGGGCTTGGCATGGCTTTTTCCCTGTCAGCCTCCACTGGGTCTCAGGGCCCTTACTCAAGGAAAAAGCTTTCTAGAAGCTTCCATAGTGTCAATTCTTCTCCCTCCCAGAACTGGGAGCACACCAGCCAATGTTGGGGAGGGAAGGAAAGAGACTTTTTTTCCTCCTGCCCCCTCCCAGGTGACCCTACAGCTCAGAATGGAATACGGAGTTCCCTGTTGCTCCAGTCCAGTTGCAGGAAAGCAGAACCCTCCCCAAACACTCCCATAGGTAGATCTACCCCACTGGAGTGCTGCTAAATGCATTCCCCAGGTGTACCGCACACACCAGGGCCCCGGAAGAACTATAGGCCCCCTCTGCCTTTTCTCTTTGTGCTTACAAACCTCAAATATTTCTCAGAACACCACTCACACCCCTTTATAGGACACCCAGTGTCCTCCAGACATTCCAGAAACCCTAAGTAGGGCCCACACTTCTCCAGATATACCACCAACTTCCCCTCCAAAGGAAGGGGGAAGATCTTGCCCTCCCACAAGATCTCTTCAAAGCACCTTGAGCAAACCGTTCTCCCCTTCTTCCTCCCCTGACCCAGTGCCTGGAAGGCTGGGGCCAGCTTGTGGGAAAGAGCTGCTGCCCTGCTAGTCAACATTGGCCCCTTTCTTCTCTGTCACCAATTTCCAACCGAGTCTCCTGCCCTCTGTGGGGCCCACGCTGATCTCCACAGCCCCTTACCCTGGCCTGGGCCATCCACACAGCAGAGAAAGAGGCAGCTGGGGCCAGCATGAACTCCCTTGTCTTTCAGCCACTGCTATATTTTTTGGGGGGAGGTGGGAGGACAGAAACGCTTCCTTGCCCAGAGCAGACTCTCACCCCACCCCCCAGTGGCCAAATTCAGACTCAAATGGACTTCCTCAAAACCAAGGTCAAGAGAGAAACGGGTGCATATCTAAATTTTCCAGCTAGCTCAGTAAAGACCTAGATCCCCGCCTCTTACTGTGGCTTTGGGCTCTACAGAGGTACCTCAGCCGAAACAGTGTCCCACCTGAAGGAGGCCCCCCAAAATAAAATGGAGTCTAGCCTAAGGAGCCCTGGTACTACGTGCATAGACTCCCGCGCTCTGTCCGGGCTCCTGATGGTTTTGTCCGGTGGACTTGAGCCCCGCTCTCCCCCCAACTCCTGCTCAGGGATAAAGGGGAGCGGGCATGTGTGCTTATTCCAGTGGAGATGGAGGACATGAAAGAAGCAGAAGGGTGCCCACCATCACCTCTATGGGGTCGGGTCAGATAACTAAGCCACGTTGCTCCAGTTTCACGAAACAAACTACATCAGGGAGCAAATGGGACAGCCCCATAGGGCAGAGGCAATTTCATACACGTTTGAGTTCCCGGTAGGGATCTCGCACACGCCTAAAACGCGGGGTGCTCAGTGATCACCGCATTGATAAAGCTGTGCGTGCACCTGGGCAGGACGCAGATCTGAGCTGCCATCACGGACAAAAGGTGTGGCCGTGGGATCTGTGCCGGGTGCGTGGGAGGGCAGGGGAGCAGGTCTATTGTGTGCAGTGTGTCCGTGACTGCTGGGACGCCCCTTTGAGCCCGAGGGGACCCATCCACTGTCCAGAATGGGATACGGCGGGCCTGTCAGAGGATAACAGCTGCGGCAAATGGCTGCGTTGGTTCCCCTTGTGCTTGGCACCCCCACCCCAATCAGGCAAGGCCTCCGCTGGAGCAGAGCCCGCTGCTTCCAGCGCAGCACAGTCCCCTGCAGTGACCCACAGAGCCAGGGGCTGCAGACCCCACCCCAAGTCCTCCCAGGGAGATTGTGGGGGGCCATGGGAGAGCACACAGTCCTGGGGGTGATCTGCGTCTGTCTGTCTGTCTGTGTCTGCAAGCCCAGGAGCTGCCTTCTCTGCCAGGGGCCGTCCCCACCCCCACCCCACCGGGCCTCATGCCCACCCATTGTCTGTGGGCCTGAAGAGGCCCACGGATGGACCTGGGCCTGAATCACACTCTCGTGCAGCTTTTGGACAGATCTTTAGAATGTAGGTCCTCAAAATATACTTTGGCATTAAGCCACGCTCTTGAAATATTCAGGTAATTACATAAAAAGCCTATTTTTTCTTTGTTTCGGTGCTCCGGCTAACTTGCCTTGAAGACACAGATGAAAGCTGCGTTTGGAGGGGGGTGGGTTCAGGTATTTGTTCTGTCTTATGGGTGCACTGTATACACATCGCCACACATTGTGCTTTGGCTACAGAGCATTTGCATTGTCTACGGGATAGTGACAAATAAAAGTAAGAACTGGCATTAAAGATGCTGAAGCTGTGAAAAATGTATATATATTTAAACCTCCATATGGGCAGGTGAGGTTAGACAGCATGGAGCCACAATCTGGAAGATTCTCTCCCTGGGGACACCAGCCCCACTCCCCACCAGTGTCTCCTCCTATTGGGAGGCAGCCTGGGGACGCCTCAGGCCTGTCTCAGCGCAGCCTCCCCCGCTCTGCTGCCAGCGCTGCCCGGGGTACCCACACACTGCTCACTTGCCTGAGAGCCCTGTGGAGTCGGGGAGGTGACAACAAGGTGACAGGGATGGTAGAGGGTCGGCCATCACGAATGGTCCCCTTGAGGGGCAAAGACGTGAGTGTGAGGCTGGGCCTGCCCACACGCATGCGCTCACACAAACTAGCGACTGAGGCAGACGCGGTGACACCTCCACAGACACTCCAGCAGCACCACGACCCACGCTTACAGGGACACGTCCTGGTACACCCCGCTCACTCGCAGTGGGGTCAGGTCCCCAGGTCCCCACTCCCCGCTCCCCACACTGCTCTCCTTTCTTGCCTCCATCAGCCATCAACAGATCCCTGCTGCACAGCCAGCCACCTCCCCCATTAGCTGGCCTGCATCTCTGCCCTCAGGAGCCATGAGAGAAGGGGAACAAGGTCCCTGAACCCCACTGCTTGCCCTTGCTGCCACAGGGCTGGGTACAGCGTGACCTGACCTTTCATTCCTAAGCCACCCCCACCTTGCTGCACCCCGTTATCAAGACTGCACAGGTCTCCCCACAGTGGGAGGAGACCCGAACCAGGGGCTGGAAGCTGGAAGCCACTGGGAGTGGGACAGGGACGTGGAGAACAGGAGCAAACACAGGTGACATGACACAGGGCCACACCCACACCGCCATCAAAAACAAACAAGAAAATAAATACCCCAAAAGCCAAAGGTGGCCACTACGGTGATGCCAGAAACAAACAGCTGCCTCTTCAGGACGCCCAGCTCCTGTCAAGGAGGAGAAAACAAAGGTTAAAGGCCTGTGAATGGCACCAGCCGTGGTCGCCCAACACGCCCAGCCTCCCAGCCTCCTCGTCTCACGGTGTCAGGACCTAGACAGTGTAGCGCCCCTCCTCAGTCAGCACAGCTCAGGGCTGCACGGGGAGCTGGCCGGGGAGAAAAGCCCCGACAGCGGACATGTGGACATACGAGGAGGGCAGGCCGGGCACAGGCATAGCCTCTCCAGCAACATCTTCCAGTGCCTCCTCCCAACCTCCCTCCACCCCGTCTGGAAGCTTAGGGCCTAAACCTGCAGGAGTAACCCCCTGCCCAGTGGCCACCCGCTCCTCAGACCCCCGCTGCTCCTGGCCTACCTGACCTGAAAGCATGCTCAGGACAGAAGGAAGGGTCTGGCATCCGGGCAGGTTTTTGTCTGTTTCAATCTGACTGCCTTGTAAACTGTAAAGTGCTGTGCACTTAAGATATGGTCAGTCGTGTTGTCTCCAGCTCCCCTCCCCCATCTGGGTTGTTACCTACCTACCTATCAACTCTCCATGCATCTCACTAAGGATCTATAAAGACGTGTCCTGTAGCTCTCGATTTTTCTCCCTCTTCCTCTCCTCTTGTTCACATACACAAAAGGTGTGAATACAAAGAAGTATTTTTTTTTTAATTTTTGATGTTGGGTATGGAACCCAGTCTCAATATTTTATAGTCTCACCCTCCCAGTATTTTTCTTTCAGGCTAAATTATGATTTGGAAATAACATGTACACCATAGGCGACCCAGCTCCTAAAATGCTAAGAGGAGTGTGTGTGTGTGTGTGTGTGTGTGTGTGTGTGTGTGTGTTACAGTAAGTTGGTGAATCCTTGCATCTCAAACTCAGTTCCACAACTAATTCTCCTTTTTTTAAAGTTAAGACGATAACCTGCCTGAATTCAGAGGAAATCAGAGAAAAGGGGACTGGGAGCAGGGATAAGCCTTAAATCCAAGCCTGATTTCTAGGAGGGGTGTTTCGAATGCCCCCTCCCCACTTCTAACACCCACTGGACCCCCAGCCTCAGTTCTGCCAGCCCATCCATCCCATAAAGCTTGTACCAAAGGGGGAGCGACCCCACCCCCAACTTGCAGACTGGCTAGAAAGTAGGCGCAGGTACACCGGGGGCTGGGGGAGGCTCGCGCTCCTTCTGTCACCCAGATCAGAGTCCTGGGGTCCCTGGAGGTTGTACCTCTCCTCACTGATGGTGGTGACAAGGATCACAGCCCAGGAGGCATGGAACGTGTGTGCGTTTTGGTGGCTGGCAGCCTCAGCCTCGCCCACAGATCTGACCTCTGGGGTACCAGAAACAGTCTGCTGGCCTCCAGCCTCCACTGAACCACTATGCTCCCAGCCAGTCCCCCAGAAAGCACCATGGGGGTGGGGTAGGGGCAAGAATAGTGCCTTCTTTCTATTTCCTCCGGCTCTTCTTAAAAAAAAAAAAAAATTGAAAACAGAAAACCCACCATCTGATGGGTCTGGTGAGGGCTAGAGCAGGGTTCTCTCCCCTTCTAGAACCTAAGCATTAGCCCCCAGTGCCTCACTTGAAGCTAATCCCTCAGCCCCTTTCCCACCTGCCAGCTCATGGGAAAAGCAGGGAAGAAGGAAATGAAATGAATCTAAAGCCTATAAAATGTTGGATTTCCCCCCTAATTCCGGTCTCCACCTTCTAGGAAACACGGCTCCTTTCCTCCCACAGCCCGGTCCCTCAGCCTTGCTTTCCCCCCAAACTGAGGTCTCTGGGCGGCAAGGAACCATTTCCTCTCCCCGCCTCCTCCAACCTGCCTCCCAGCCAGTCCTCTGCTGGCAGCATTAAGATGTTGGCGTGTCTGGTGGGGGGGGGGGCGGATTAATAGGATCCGTAGCATCGTGACCCTGAAGCCCCCTGAACCCCACTGACAAACTTAGTGAGCTGACTCCGGGTTGGCGGCTCATGCAGGGATGGGGGGAGGCAGAGGTGCCCCGTAGGTGCTGTAGAGGCTCGAGCTGAAACCCCGGTCCGCCAACTCCCCCTCCACACGTGCCTCCTTCCTTTTGGTCACCCCCTAAACCTTTGATAGCCTTTCCTTCCTGGGGGTATTGCACCCGCCTCCGTTAGTCAGTAGGTGAAGTAGGAAGCTTAGGGCACCTAGCTGATTTGGGGGTCTCTTCCCACCCCCAGCCCATGTGGCCGCTTACCGGGCTTCTGTGAAGAGACGGCTCGGGCACTGGACTGCTTCCCTCGGCTTCTGCCTCCTGTGGAGGGAGGACGCAGCTCCCGATGGCGATGACGTAGCATCTGTCTCTCCATTCAGGAATTTCGCTCGCCTCTCTTTCTTTCGCTGCTCTCCCTGGAAGGGCAGCAAAAAGGGGTGCTACCCCTGTCTGGAGACACCACCACCACCAAAATAACATTCCCCTCTGCTGAACCCTCTCCTTCTTCCTTCCTGTGCCTGCGTGGGGAGGGGTCTTTGTCATCTCCACCGTGTCCCAGCGCCTTTTCTAACCCGAGGCCGGGAGAGGGGCTAAGGCAGGCTATTGTTCCTCAGGCCACCTTCTGTCCAGAGGAAGCAAGAGAAAGGGGGCCACAGAGACCCCCGTCCCCGTCTCCTTGCAGTTCTAATTCCCCTGGAACTTAAGAACAGGACTACATGCTGTGTGTGGCGGTGGAGTGGAGCTGAGTGACGGAAGAGGACGCGTGGAGAGTGCTCCCGGGCCTCCTTCCCAACCGTCCCCTCACTGCCTGTCCTGTCAGCCCAGACAGTCCCAAATCCAGAGCTTAGCTGTGAAGGAGAGGTGACAACTGGAAGGTGAAGGCTGAGAGCTGGAGGGGGGAGCAAGGTAGGGCCGGTGAGGCCAGCGCTTGTGCGTCCACGAGAGAAGACGAGGGTGGGGCCACAGGTTCAGAGAGCTGAGATGAATTATCTTGTTCTTAGAGGAGGGGAGTGATTTGGGGGTTGGTTTCCAGGGCTGGGGTCCCGATATTTGGTGGAAGCTGGGGCCCAGAATGGTACAATGGTCGGGTCTCTTTTCTGTCGCTCACCCCTACTCTCAGCCCCTCCCGTTTTCTCCCACCCACTCCTCCTGGCCTGCATGGGAACTCAGTCTGAGCTCGACGTGACAGACAGCAGGCCTGCATGCTAATGAAGTTTGTCTCAAGTTCATTGTCAAAGCCCCCCCTTCTCCAAGGCCCCCTCCTCTCCTCTCTCATACACAAATCTCCTTCCAACTTTTGTCCCACAGACCTGAGGCCACTTGAGTCTCTGCCCGCTCCCCTCTCTCACCCTCCCCCCCTGCTTTCAGTCTCCCCTCTCTGTACCACCTCCCTCAGCTGGGGTGGGGGCTGGCTGCTGCCTGGTGCCTTCCCTGCCACCTTCTGGCCTGGCCATCCCTACGCGCTCAAAGGTCAGAGTGTATAGACCTGGCCCTTCTCTCCCCACCCCAGAGTAGGAAGAGCCGGGGTGGTTGTGGGAGAAGGCAACAGACCGCCCCCACTCCGGGCCCCCAGCCCCCCAATCCTCAGCCCTGCACTGGCCCAGTCCCCCAATTCCAGCCTCGCCTTCCCCCTCCCCTCGTCCCTCCCCTCACGATTAGTTTGCTCTCCGTTGATTACATCTGCTTCACTAGCTCAGAAATAAAGATCCTTTGAGACTAATTTTGCACCCCCAGCTCGCCACCCCTTCCCTCCTCCTTCCCTCTAGACCAGGGCTCCCTTTAGCTCCTTTCTCACCGGCTGGAAGACATTGAGCTCCTTGTCTAGGGAAGCTGTGGGGCGATGGGAGGGGGTGCCAGTGGGATGGAGGGGGGGGTCTCTCCAACTCTGGGACGTGTCCAGCAATCCAAACCTGTCCTTCTTTTGTTCCTACAAATCTCTTCATACTGTCACCACCCTCTAGAGTCTGCCTTTCTCCCAGTAACCAGGGGACAGGGGAGGAAGGGGAGGAGGATCCCAACTCACTCCACCCCTCAATTCCAGGGAAGGAGGGGGAGCAAAGGGAGGAAAAAATTAAATCCCCCCTCATTAGCCAGAAAGGAAGCGAAAGGGGATAATTATAATTAAAAGCAGACAGCTGTGGATTGCGTCTTTTATGTTCCTCCAAGCTTCCTCCCCACTTCTGCCACTGTCACCCAAAAATCTGCGCAATTCCACCTGGTCTCCTGAGCATGGGGAGTGTGACTAAGGCACGGCGGTGTCTGGAGCAGGGGAGGCCACTTCCTCTCCTGTAGACAGCAGGACAGCACGTTCTGAAGCACATCAGAGACAGCAGGCCTAGGAGAGGCAGGTGTCCTCGTCCCACCACCCCCAGGCCTGCACCCCAAAGCTGCGCCTGTGGGAGGTGAGGTGTTCAGGTGATAACTAATTTGCTAATTTGGGGAAATCTTTGATTTGCCTAAGAGTAGTTATAACTTACTCATAATGATATTAATACTAAGGATTCACCGTAATCGAGCGCATTTTCTCATTCAGGCATCTCCTTCGTCCTCCCTTGGGGTGGCCTTGGAGCCATCGCAGGGGGGCTCCCTGACAGGAAGAGCGGGATCTGGGGCAGGTGTGTTCTAACCAGAGAGGCTCTGGATTTCGAGGGCACAGGAGCCACACTATACTTACTTATATTTACAATTTGGGGGTGCTGTTGCTAGGCCCAGCTCTGCTATCCTATGTATTTATAGAACTTCACCATAGGCCAGAACAGCCGGGTAATTATAGCATCATTAGCATATATGCAAATCAGGTAACCTATATCCGCTGAATGGAAGCAGATTCTTACTTATTTCTCTCCCCTCCCTTTCTGCCAACAGCTCTGGCTCCTCGGAGCTCCGCACCAGCAATTATCTGACATTAGAAGAGGGGCCTGTCCCCTGGCGGAGGGGGCTGAGGGGAGGAGCACAGGAAGACCCTCTGGGGGGGGGTTATTCTCATTTTATTCCCCGTTACTCTGGGAAGAGTGGGGAGGGGCTCAGTAAGGAGCCTCTGAATTAACAAAGGGGCAGGGGTGGGGGGGGGGCGGTGGAGAGACAGCGACCTGAGAACAGAGACAGAGGAAGCCAGAAACGCTGCGAAGCGAAGCGGGAGGGAGATGGGCGCAGACAGACACACAGCTCAGGGGGGCGGAGGACTCCCAGACGGACTCACGCAGAGACAGACACACCGAGTCCGGCCGGTGGGTGGGTCCGCGCACACAGGGGCCTGCTCCATGGGGGCGGGAGCCGGGCCACTGCCCGCCCGGCAGCAGCTCCCCGGGGGCCTGGGCTCCGCGGACGCCCTCACAGCGCGCCTGCTTCTCGGCCTCAGCCTGCTCTTACGCGGGCGTAAGAAGGACCTGACACTTTTTACTGCTTTGCCTTCCTAAGATTCTCAGGACTTGCCCAACTGAGTTGGTTGGGTACCTCTTCCCCCGCCTGGCCAGTGGCCGTTGGTGGTCACAGACCAGCGACTCACTTATATGCTCCCCTCTACTCGGAGAGGCCTCCGACCCCAGGTGGCCCAAGGAAAAATCTCCGTTTGGCCACAGAGCCCCTAGAGATACTTGTAACTTCGTCAAGTTTCAGGTGTCTTTCTCCAGGTTCCGCATGCAGTGTGCCTAACCAGCTGTCTCTGTCTCAGAAAGAGCCTTTGCCCACCTGAGGCCAACTTCAAAGAGGGCAACACTGGGGGCGGGCGGATTGCCCACACCGTGGCAGGGTCGAGGGCCAAATGCCTGCTCGCGTGTAGTGTCATGAAGAAAGGCGGGGGTCCCTGAGCGAAACAGACACAGAGACAGCAGCCAAGAGGCAGAAAGGAAACCACATTTCAAGGCGGTACTTCGATTTTCACACTGAAGTGAAAATGTCCTGTCACATCAATATATGGACCAGCAAGGAGGGTGAGCTGTATCACCAATGGCATGCTTTGGAACTGACACCGGCTCCTGGGTCTGGCAGGGTTTCTTTGTGGCTGAATACAGAATAGGAAAAGAGCAGAGAGGCAGTGAGAGAGGCCACCAGTGGCCGAGACCCACAGGCGCAAAAGAGAAAGGCGCGGACAGGCAGACACAGAGACTGACAGCCAGCCAGCTCCAGAGGCCCAGGTCTCCCTGCTGTAGCCCACGTCAGACCCCGGGGATGTGGCCCTCACTTCTGCTGGTTTCTCCCCCAGGCTCAGCCTGGAACTGGTGAGTGGACTGGCCATTTCATCAAGCACATCTCTGCACGCAGCTGAGTCTTGCGACAACCGGTCAAGCCCTCCCCGGGCAGCCCCACCTGCACGCAGCCTGGCACTGCCCTGTCTGTCCGAGGGGTGCTCACTGGCATTTCTCTTCTGAGCTACACACTCTCCTACCCTGTGGCCCCCTGTACAAACAACTGAGCTCCAGACTCATGGAGCTGTGTGTATGCAAATAAATACCTCTCATCTCGTCTCTCCTACAGAATGATCCCCCAGCGTCCTCGTGGACACCTGTAACCACACTGTCTGCCTCTTCCCCGTGCGCTTGTGGGGAGCTGTGTGTGCACGTGGGGAGAACGTACGTGCGTGTGTGCGTGAAGGGAGCGGGTCCGTTCGCATCCAGCACAGTCTGTGTACCAACTGACAGCCGCCTGCAGTCAGGCCCCTCCATCACCAGGCTTGTCACCGCCTGCACTGCCACACCAATGGCACAGTTCAGCCCCAGGACTTCAGGGGCGCAATCCAGGTAGTCTTTTACCCCGGGGTCCCCCCCCAAAGCGGCCCAAGTCTCCCAGATACACATGGTTCTGTCACAAAGCAGCCTTTCACCCCCCCACAGAGCACCGGTGATGACAAACAGTCATGTGTGTCCTGGAAGGGAGACCGGCCCTGGCGACAGAGGCCTGGCTGGCGTGCCAGCTTGACGACAGCCCCCACGAGCTGGGGGCTGCATCTCCCTAGGTGTGTGTTGGTCCCTATATCGGGACATTCGTGTTCCTTATTCCTGGCACCACATACAACCCCTCTGCTCGTTTTCACAACAGTAATGGCCTCTCTGTGGGCATCTGGCCAGGCACCAGCTCTGTGTGGCATGTGGCAGGAACACACCCTGGCACACACATCGCATGTCTCCTTCATACTTGAACGCGGTGCCATTTTCTGGCTGCAGCGCCGGTTCTGGCTGCTTCGCAGAAGGCTCTCTAGGTCTGGGGCTCATTTCTGGGGGCCCGGCTCTCAGACCTGGTCTGGATCCCTCCGCTGGTCAAATGTCCCCCGCCTCTGGCGCCCCTACAAGCCTGGTCCCGGCAGACACTGAGGTCGGGGAGGCTGTGTACACGCCCCGGTTGTGCTTGCTGGGGAGAGCAGGCACAGTCCCTTCCCACGCACCGCACCGTGGTCCCCGGAGGGTCACCTTGTACTGGGTTCACAAGCAGAGCGCCGAGATGCCCTGAGCGGCTGAGTTTGTGCAAGTAGGTTTTGTGTCTGTCGTGTTTCTGGTGTGCAGTCACGTGTGGGGGTTGGTGTGTGTGCTGTGGTCGCACAGGTGCCCACCTGTCCTCACTCTGAGTGTTGTGTGTGACATTTGCGCATGTGGTGTTTGTCCCTGCGAGCTGTGGGTGCGCTTGCCTTGGCTGTGAGGCTGGCTGTGTGTCCGTGTGATTCGTGGACGTGGTCTGCGGCTCCTGAGGCTCCTGTGTGTGGACTGCAGGTCTGGCCCTGGGCCAGGCCGAAATCACGCGTGGCCCGCCCGCCCGACCCTCTGGACTCGCCCCGGCAGCGCCCGCTCAGCGCCCGCTTCCCACCAAGTCCCCCGGCGGCGGCGCCAGGGTGTGCGGGCCGCACGACCGCGGGCGCCCAGGACAGGAGGCGAAGGCCGGGAGGAGCCAGGCGCCGACGACGGAGCAAAAAGGAACAGATAGAATCGGAAACAGCGAAAAGGGAAAAACAAAATGCATCTGAAAAGAAACAAACGTTCAAACAAAAAAGATAAAATAACGCTAAATAAGATTTTAAAAGGAAACATGCCCAAGACATTAAAGATGTTACACTAAATATAGACGAGGCAAGTGCAGAAGAAAAGCTGGAGGCGCAGGAGGGGAAGGGGCCGGGCCGGCGAGGGGCGGGCGCTTCGGGGACCCCGGGCCGCGCCCGCCTGCTCCGCACCCGGCTGGGGCGAAAAGTCCCGCGGGAAGGTCCCCAGGGCCCACTCCCCACGCTGGCGGCGCAGACTCCGGGGCCCCCCGCCGCCCCGCCTCCGCTGACCCCGTCCCCAGGGAAACAAAACCCAGCAGATCCTGGACCCGTCACCTCGCAGGGTCAGGGGCTTGGCGGCGAGGCCCTTGCAGACGCCGCTCCTGGGTCCGCGGCGCCCAGCGGGGCCTCGGGAAAGCCCTGGCCCGTGCAGAGCCTGGGGACTGGGGGCGGCGGCGGCCCTACCTGCCCCGGGGGCTGGGAATTAGTAACCAGGAAGCAGGGGGCCGACAGGGCAGCATGGCAAGCCCAGGAGAAGGAAGGTGAGACGGAGCAGAGAAGAGGGCGCCCAGGACAGGCGGACAAGAGAGGAGAGAGGCGGGAAAGAAAAATAAAGGGAAGACAGAGACTGGGACAGCAGTGGGACGTCCCCGTCCCTCAGGGAGTTTGGCCACAGGCCTTGATACCCCTGCCCCTTCAAGCCGCTGCTGGGAGCCCTTCCCTCTCTCCCAAAGCTGCCCAGAGCCGCCCCTAGACCCCAGGTTTCCAGGGGCAGGTGGGACACTGGAACATCATAGCCTGTGACAGGCTCCAAAGAATTAGGAAACTGTAGACCTGGGGTTCTGGGCCTGAGGCTCTCAGGTGCAGCGGGTGATGGGAAGCTGTGACCGTCAGGGCACAGAAGAGGTGCCTAAGGGAGGGACACTGCAAGCCCAACTCCCCCAGACGTCGGGCACAGACGTTTCCGGGATGCTGCAATCCCAGCCTCCGAGAGGCGGGCAGGCCCAGAGCAAACCCCAGCTCGGGCTGGGGTCACCGACGTCCTTCCAGTGGAAAGACATCAGAGCTGGAAGGAACGAGACCAGTTCAGCTTTGGTGGCCGAGCCATCTCCTCCCAGAGCATTTTGAATGTCACCAGAAAACACTATTATTTTGGGGCAGGATGTGAGCGGACCTGAGAGGAAGTCATGAGCTGTGGAGGTGGGAGGTGAGGAGCGCGCTGCTTCGAGGGGAGAAACCCAGGAGAACCAGGCACCACAGGGCCTCCCAGGAGGGGCCCTGCCCTGAGGTGGGCTGGGCAGAGCGCAGTCTGCAGCGGCAGCCCCGCCACTTAACTGGCTGTGTGACCCTGCATCTGTTACTTAAGCTCTCTGAGCAGGTGAAATGGAGGAGAGGAAATTGCTTCCCTGGGTTGTGAGCTCAGGGAATGAATGTGCCCAGTGCCTGCCTGGCGCTTCGTACTCAAGGAATAGTGTCTTTTTGCCAACTCAGAACTGTCATGTCAACTTTTTTATTTCCGTATTGGGGGGTTGAAGTAGGGGGATGTCGGGAGCAGGGAATGGCTGTAGCTTGCTGCCTCTCTACTCGGCCTTCCTGTTTTCTGGCCTCCAATCCCTGTGTCAGCCTCAAATTCTCTCAAATAAACAAGTTTATGACGTAAAGTGTCACTCTTTTTAAAAATAATACTAAAATAGAATAAAACGTCCCTTGGTTCACTGAGATAGCCTGAAATAAAACACTGTACACGTCCAGTTCCTCTTGGAACGTCCACCCGCCACCTGCTACACCTTTTACAGTTCAAACTGGAGTCCCTGTTTGGAACTGAGTAATCTACGCTTTCTGGCTGCCCACCCCTCCCCCACTGTCCTTATTTCTGTACTTATTTTCAGAGCACTGCGGTGACGCTATGTACGGGGAATACATGTTTTACTTTTTCATTCCCCAAGTTAATTCTATACATTTGCTACAACCCCAATCAGATTCCTGTTCAAGAATGGTTGCAACAATCAAGTCTTGGAAACAACTTACACGCTGAAATGAATAAACAAGACGTGAGTAGTCAGAAGGAAAGCTGAGACTCGTGCTTGCGAACACAGAGCTCAGCGTGTCTCCGTGCTAACTTTCACTCCTGGCTCTGGCCCCGACTAAACTGGGTGACATTAGGCAAATCACTTACCCTCTAAACCTGCTGGCCACTGTCTCAACCGCCCCCCTCACTCGTTGTTACAAGATCCCAGTGACATTTTGCATCTCAGTTTCTTTATGAACTGCCGAGTGCTGTGTGGCTGCGAGATACCACACGTACCCGCACGACTTAGCCCCAGTGCCCTCCTGCTGCAGGGTCTCTCGGTCTCTCGTAGGAATGCTCTCCCAACTGCCCCCCAACTCAGCCTAGATTCTCCAGATGGAGGGGACCCTGGGCTTGGAGGCACCGGGGCTCTGGGGGTGCAGGTGAGTTAAGAGGATGGAGGGTTGGAGAAACGCTTCATTATCACCTCCCCTCCCCCTTCGTATTTCTCCCTCCTCCTCCTCCACCCCCCCAGAGGGTCGGCCCGTGTCCCTCGTCCTGGCTCTTCTGAGCAGGGAGAGGAGAGGGGGTCCTCCTGGGGCTGGGCGCTGCAGTGAGCAACGGATGGAGTTACAGTGGACGGACATAATTTGGGTTCTAAGAAGAATGTTCTGACCCTCCACGGCAGGAGACCCAATATCGTTTGTTCTCAGAGAGAGTCCCCTGAACGCCCTGGGAAAGGGAAGGGTTGGGCCAAGAGCTGGGGGAGGAAAGGAGAGGGAGGGAGGAGAAAAAGGAGGCCCTGCCTTGGCCCAGGGAGAGCTCGCACTTCTGCGCTCTCTCAAGAGGTGAGGCGTTTGCATCGCACAGCTAACGAACTTCTTCCCAAAGTCTCTGTGCGGGATTCGGCTGCTCCCAGAGGGGGGTCCTTTCTAACAAGGTGCCCCCCCGGGCCTGCCCCTCCCTCCCCAGGAGCTGAAGCCGCCCCAAAGGTTCCCTGAATATAATGGATCATTTTCCAATTTACCAGGGTCTTAGAGATTACGCGCTAATCCCATCAAAGACCATCTGCTTACATTGTCCCTCCTGAGCCAAAATAAATAGATCCTTTACTCCCTCCACTTCAGCTCCTCCGGGGTATTGTAGCCGAGAAAGTTCGACAAGGCCTGTCCCATTTCCCCCTCCCTCCTGCTGCGGACTGGACAGAAAAGGAGAAAACAAACTTAGCTTGTCTGAGGTGTGAAAGGTCACTTATGCTCCTGACCTGCATTCTTCTCGGAAGCCTGCGACGCTGGGAATGGGGAGAGGGGCGGGCAGGGGCTGCGGGGGTCTCTGAGGACCAGGCCCCCTGTGGGGCAGGCTGTGCCGGCCCCCACCTTCCTGCTGCCTCAGCTCTGAGGCCACCTTAGCCCCAGCTCATTTTTGGTCTTTCTCTCTTGTCTCCCACCTGTGACTATTAGGAAATAATTATGGAAATCTACGTTTCTTCCCTCCCTTGGCAGAACCGTGGGGAAAAGGACAGGAAAATCCACATGAACACTAACGTGAGTCCATCTAAAAGTCATTTACTTTATAGGCTTTTCACACTTATTGTCCTGTTTGTTATACTCTGTCCCCAAGAGGGGCTTGGTAAGTGGGGGAGGACGAGGCTTAGGAGGAGACTCTGGGGGACGGCAGGGCTGGAGGCAGGAGAACCGCAGGCAAGACCAGGCTCAGGCCCGAGACCACGCAAGCTACACACTAAAAGGTGGTAACTGCTGCAGAAAATAAGTGCAATATAAAGCAGTGGCATGTGGGCAAGGACTCACAGGACGTGAGAATTATTCAGGAGGAAATCAGGAGAGCGTTCCACACACAAAGCATAGCCGTGTGTCCTCAGTTTCCTTCTGTCATGGTCACTGCTGTTCCACTCTGTCCCTCAACCATCACGTTTAGCTCTTTCCTAATCTGCTCAAGAACCTAAAGGGGCTCTCGGCTGGACCGTCTGCCGAGGTTGGGCCCCCAACTCTGTGTGCGTGGGCTGACTGCCCTCCCACAATCCTGGTCTTCCGCAGGGACACCAGCTTCGAAAAGCAACCGGGGGACAGGACAACACAGTCACAGGCTCAGCAAGGTCTCTGGTTTCGAATGTGACCTTCCCAGTCACAAGGGCTGTCCAGGTGACAAGCTTGCTGGGTACCTCTGTGTACGAGGCACTCAGGGACACACAGCGGGATGAGGTGATGCCCAGTGAGAGTGCAAACAAAGACACAAATTACTGCGTACAGAGCAGGACATGGTATGTGCTCAGAGAACGAGATGGAAATTCTGCGGAGAGAGAAAGAGAATGTTCAACTGGGGAAATGAGGAATCAGGAAAGGTTTCATTCAGGAGGTGGCAGGAGCTGGGCGGCCCTTGGAGGGCCAGTAGGACAGGGACCTGCAGATTGTGGGGGACCATGCCCCAGAGAATGCCCAGCACAGAGACCTGGACAGGCAGGTAACCACCACTCCCTGGGAGCCAACACCCTGATGGAAATGCTCGCAGCGAACGTGACTTTGGCTCTCCAAGGGGAAGAAACACCCAGATAAAGAAAGCTGAAGATTGTTTCACCTCTGTGAACCGGAAGTGAGATACGACATATGACAGAGCACTGAGAAGAGGGTTCACCATTACAGTGAGGGGCTCGGCCACGTCCAAGGGGTGGGACCACGGGTGGGTAACCTCACCTGCCTCCTCTTCTTTGTCCTAACCAGTGAAGTGACAATGCTATTGCCCAGGGTTCGTAGTCAGGAGAAACATGCTATATGAAAACACCTACGGACGTGCCTGGCACATGGGAGACACTTAAAATGATCTGAAAAAGAGGGACTCTTCAAAAATGAAGCACTGTGAAAAACCTATGACGCCCGAGACCTGGTATCTGCCTCCTGTCTTTTGCTAATTAATGGGCCATCATCCTGAGAAAAGAGGCAGTCTTACTTAATGTCGCAGGAGGACACTCAGGGAATGGAAGCAGCAGACTCCGGCTGGCATGAAGAAGAATGTACAAATACCTGGAACAGACCAAACACGAGGATGTCAGCGTGACATGGCCACCGTCAGAGGTGGAGGAGAAGGAATTTGGGTTTCAGGTCAACGCCTGAACCAGCCGGTGTCTAACGTTCGTCCCAACGCCCAGATTCTAATACAAAGCAGGGGAGGTGTCAGCTTAAATGAAAAACCACAAGCTTCCTCAAAAGTTCCTTGAAGGCAGGGATCATGCCCATTTGCTTAATTCCTCTGGCAAGCGCCCCGAGTTGTGCTGGGCAGATAACAGGCATTTGGTAAATAGCTGGTGAATGAACGAATGAGTGAGAGGACAGACTTGTGGAATCTCTTATAAACTGTAAAATAGTAGAGACCGCTAGGAGTGGCGATACTCACTGATACTTGCCGTGTTGTTTCAAGGGCTGTATATGCACAATTTGATAGACAGTGTTCAGGCGTCCAGTGAAAGGAAGAGCATGGGGAGAAGTCAGGGGGGACAGTGAGCCAGAGCCCCAGACAGACAAGCTGGGTGACAGGCAGTGGCAGGGGCGTCGTGGGCTGCACACCCAGGGAAAGCTGTGACAGTAGGGCGTGGAACAGCAGCAGGATGAACGGAAAGGGTACACACTGGGGATTTCGTCACAGAGTCACAAAGCCAAGCAGAGTGAGCTGAGGGACGGCCTGCATTATGCTGGTAAAGGTGTTGTGATGGCCCCTCTGCCTGCATCCACAGGAGCTTTTCAGGGTCTCCTGGCTGAGATGGGGGTCTACTCAGTGGCCCCCAGCTTTGGGCAGACACTTCTCTCCTCTAGCAAAGAACCAATACTTGATGGAAGAATAAAATGAACCGTTTCCATGTAACTACCTGGCCCGATTCCTGCTGTGGGGTCTCTGTCTTTGGAGAAATTGGAGGAGAGATGTCTGAGGGGTGATGAGCGACTTTCTCAGGGTACCACTGATCACATATATAAAAAGATTCCTGTCACCAGTTCTTTCCCCACCCCGTTTAGATTGGGGGTGAGGGGGTCCCATCTAAATGCTTCCTTAACCTAATCCAGGTTTATCCTGCAGTGTTCCCAGTTTTCCCTTTCTTAGACCCCTTCGACAGCTGGGAAGCTCCTGCTCTCAGGGGCTGTCTCCACGCAGCCCCTGGTAATAGGTGTTTGGGCTTCCCGGTTTCCCTTCCCTGCCTGTCGTCACCGTTAGAGAGACTGTCAGCATTTGAAAGGACATATGCAGAGAAAGGGACGAGCTGCTCAAAGTCGGGGTGGGGTGGGGTACAGATGAGGTGCCCCTTTTTTCAGAGCAGCCCGAAGAGGTGTTTCTGTGTTTCTCTCTTGGTTTGTGGCCTTGTGCTGCCATCTAGTGTCCCCAGCCCTTAAAATACCTAACCCTAGAGAGGGACCACATTTCTCCCTCATTCACTCAGAATCATATAGAGAATACATGCATTTTTTACCCATTGATTCACTTAATCTTCTGGTGGAAACATCCTAAGCCTTCCCTCTGGGCAATGATGGAGCAAGTCATGGCGCCCCCCACTTGTTTCCAGGTATCTTCGCTTTCCTGCTGCTGCTCTGCCCTTTTCTCCCGGTTAAAAGACGCCCCAGCCTCTCTCCTCGAAACATTCCAGGTAACTCAAGTTCCAGTCCCTGTCATGCCTTTTTGTTAGCAGACGTGGAGATGAGCTGCCCGCCGGCCGCCCCTAACAATGCGTCCCCGCCTGGGCACAGGCTGACGGGCGTGAGTGTCCACTGCCCAGACAGCGGGAGGGAGAAAAGACACAGTACTAGAGCCATCGCCTGTGGGGCTTTACAGTTCCTAAGTATTGTCACCAATAAGGCAGGACGTTTACTTTTTACAGCAACCTGGTGAGGCTCCCAGGGCGGGTATCAGCACCCCCATCTCACAGGTGAAGAAACTGAGGTAAAGGAAGTTGGAGCGAGTTAGTGGGGAGGGGAGGTTGGCTGAGCCACAGGCCTCCCTGCTCCCACTTGGCTCCATCCATTTAGAGCAGGCGTCTGTGTCGTGGGAGGAGGACACTGGGAGATGGCCATGGTGGCATCGCCAAACAGCACACTGCAGAGCAAGGCCTCCCAGAGGGGACACACGCAGCCAGGGGACTCAGTCGGGCCTGCTGTCCCGAGGTGTGGTGGCCGTGTGTGGCACAAATGCTCCTCCTGGTGGCCGTGCCAGGCTATGGCAGTGTGTCCAGGCAAGCAGAGAGTGAGGGGGAGGGAGGACCGGCCAGAGGGAGGGGCTCTGGCTGGGCTGGGGGCCCAGGCCACACTCTTACAGTGTCACCTCGTCTGCACAAGGCGAGTGTCCATAAGGGCGGCCCATCCACTAAGTGTCAACAGATATAACCCATCTGGAGTGCGTTTCACGGATTCCTTCACTGACGACAATACCCAACATTTATTAAGCCCCAGTCTTTGCCAGGCACTGTTCTGGGGGCTTCACTTGCATAATATCGACTCCTGAAAACTCTGTGAGGTAAGTTTCACAGACACTCTGCCAGGTAAAGCAGCCCGCCCGCCCCACGGAGTCACGGGAGTGGTGCGTGGGGGGGCCTCGCCCCAGTGTTGCTGAGTCCCAAGCCCGGACACGGCCTCCTGCCACCCACTCGGAACAGACTGACTGGGCAAAGGAGGTGAAGGCCACTTATGTCAGAATGCGATGGGAAAAACCATCTCTCTTCTGGCAATTTCATTCGGAAACAGCACAGCGGAGCCTGGGATGCAGACGTCGCAGGAGTAACAGGAATGGACCAAGTGGTTGATTGGTTCGACTGAGTCAAACTAAAGTTGATTCACAGCACGGGCCCATTGCAGACAGTCCAGTGGGGTCGTGTGGGAGAAGCAAAGATGGCTGGTCCGTATCCTCTGAGAATAGAAGAGAGGAGTGGGGACACACGTTTACAACACCGTCTCTGAGATAAGGGAAAGAATGGAAAGAAAAGGCAAAGACGGCTATGGCTGGCGGCGGAGGGTACAGCCGACCGCGTCCTCAGAGGAGCTGGAGGGTTTATGGAGGAGGTGGCTTGTGAACTGGGCTTTACGTGTGGGTAGGGTTTCAGCAGCCCCATATCGGGGGTAAGGAAGAACGGGAGTTACAGAGGGAAGCAAGAACAAAGATGTGGGGTGCAGGGCCTGTGGGAGGCTCGTCCCGGCTCCGTGGGGCACAGGTTCCCAAAGGGCACTGGCCGGATGGAAGGCTTGCATCAGAGGGTCGGGCCTTGGATGCCAAGCTGAAGGGTTTCCAGTCCATTCAGCGCCAAGAACCATTCAGGGTTTCTATCTGCAAGGCGTGGCATGTTTCAAACCATGCTTCATGATGAAATCTGGCCATTATGGTTGAGGAAGCTTTGCTAATTTGCAGGCACGAAGAGCAGAACCTGTCCTCAGGAGTTGGGGTGGGTACGCAGAGAGGAGGGAGATGTGCCGGGACCCGGGGGCCTGCTGGATACGCACAGAGGAGCAGGAAGGAAGAGATCACGGCGTGAAATACCGCACAGACTTTAGCACTAACTAGACTCCTTGAACACCACCACTTTCTAGTAGTTTCCTCATAATGACAAGAGCAAACCTGCCTGACACGACTTTTGTGGGAGGACAGGATTTGACTCTGTGTGAAAAGCACCTGGCACACGGCAGGTACCCAGTACATGGCAGCTGCTGGCTTGTGGGTTTTGAACACGACAACCGGAAGGATGCAAGCGCCGTAACTGACATGGGAAACGTGGAGGGAGGGGCAGAGCTGTCAGTTAACAGACTCAGTTTGGGACGTGTCGGATCTCAGGACTCACATCCCTGTCCCGCTACAGCTGTCTAGCAGGCAACTAGGTCATTAGCGTCTGGAATTTGAGAGAGAGGCTGTGAACCATCAATGCATGGATCACCGAGGCCACAGAAGTAGGTGAGGAAACCCAAAGAGAGGGGACAGGAAGAGAGGAGGCCAGGGCACACAATTAGAGGGGTGCAAGCTCACAGACACGGGGCTGAGAGGGGAAAACCAGGCCAGGGAGGAATCACGCAGCCCCGGAAGGACACAGCATCAGGACAGGACAGATGGAGGGCATGGGCCTGCGTCATGGGCTGTGGGGAAGTGAGACAGAGGACAGAGACCAAGGCTTTCAATGTGGCTTTGTGGCCGCTGGGGACTTGGGCTGGAACAGAGGTAATGAGAGTTGACAGACACCTCTCGACTTCTCTTTGGAGAAGTGTGATGGAGCAGGAAGGAGAGAAGAAGGCAGGAGTTTGAGAGGATAAAAGGGGTGATGGAACTCCATTTTTCTCTTGTGGAAGAGAGATTTAAGGACATTTGTTGCCAAAGGGAAGATGCTAATACTCTATTAATGGGAGAAGGCGCTGGCAGGAGACAAACACTGTCGGGGACGCGGGAAGGGCCGGGGCCATGTGCGGCGTCAACGAGCGAGGAAAACCCCCTCCTAGAGACAGGAATTTAAGGACAGAGGGAGGCAGGGTGAAGTCACACAAGACAAACCACTGTGCACAAGAGCGGCAAAAGTGGGGCTAGAAAGTGCGGAAGACCGAGAACCATCCCTGTGAGAAACTCAGCATCGCTCCCCCTCTGCCTTTCCAGCGACTTGTGTGTCCCAGAGGAGACCTGGGAATACGCAGAGGGAAGGATGGAGGGTTTAGCGGGAAGTCAGGGGCTGAGAATTGGAGGGTCAGCGATAATTGATCAAATCAGCAACAATGAAAATGAGTAAGATTCAATGTTGGCAAAGGTACAGGCAAATGAATGCTGGTCCAATGCTTCTGGAAGGCCAATTAGGCATCATGTAGTAAAAGCTTTTCAAATGTGCGTACCCCTTGGCCCTCCACGCTCAGTTCTCAGTATTCAATCTCAGGAAATCAAAGAAATGTACAGATATGTTCAGTGCTATTTGTGATGCAAAAAGGAAACAGGATTTTCAACAAGACAGTAGAACAGAGTACATGTGTAGGAGACAATACTATGCAGCCACTAAAAATGTAGAAAAGTATTTACTGACGTGATAAAATGATCATGATTTAGTAAATGAAAAAGAAAACCTAATACATAAAATATAAGTATGTTCCTGTCCTTTTAAATACCTTCATACACACAGACATACACACACACACACATTTGGAGAAGGAGAGAAGGAGAGAATCAGAGGTGGGGGAAGAAAGAGGGAGAGAGAATCAGAGAGAAAGAGAGAGACAGAGAGATGTGTCTGAGCAACTGGGAAAGTACGGTCACCACTAGCTAGGATCAGGACCGTGGGAGTCATGAACAGTTTCAGTCCTGAGGACACTGAGTTCTCGTTCAATTGAACCTGGAAATGCCCAGGGATGTGTTGCACAGTGTTGCGACCTGCACAACACAAGCCTGGGAAGGCGAGGGTTAAACCATAATAAAGAGACAGAGACTCATATACAGTTAAATCACAGAGGACCAAGGGACTCGCAGCCTCAAGAGACTGGAGCCCTGAATCGGGTCACTGACAGTATTTATTGATTACAAACAATGAGCATCACATGATTAGAGGCAGGGTCTGTGAAAATCCTACACCAATTCAAAAAAATGATTTCAATACCCAATTATTTGTCCCAAAGCAGCTGAAGCATGTCGTCCCAAGATGACTAAGGTGCGGTATGCACCACCCTGGGGGAGAGAGTCTCTCGCAGTGAAACTGTCCCATGAGCTGAGCAGAAAGAGCTAGATCTTATCGCTCTAATGGGCCTCTCTCACAATAAGGGGAGAGGGAGTAGCAGAGGCCAGCAGCAGCTTCCCACAAGAACAAGAGGAAGGAGGGGCAGGGCTGCTTTTTATTATTTCTTATAACAGCTCATTGGGGTCTCAACGGGGTCCGTCTGGCTTGAGTTGTCCCTCCCGCGAGGAATCTTACTTGTCGTTGACTGCAGACCCTTCTCTTGAAGACCAGATGGAGAGACTCAGGATATTATAAACTCAATCCCAGAGAGGCACAGTCCCACAACTTCTTCTTTCCTTAGGGAAAGGTTGGGTGGGACAGACAGCTAGGCTGCTGTGTGACCACAGCACAGGAGGCGGGATACACAGACTGGAAGCCGGTGAAGAACAGTGCCTCTGAGATCGCCTACCATCTAGTTCCGGAGCTCTGCTGCACCACCCGTCCCTGGACATGTGACCGTGCCATGTCCCTGAGAAAACACACAGGGTGCCTTCCGCACCTTGAGGATCTGTATATAATTATGAGTCACGCCTTTACGCCTTCTGCCTGCTTCAGAGAAGGAGACTGGTCACTTGCCTGGAAAGGCCAGCCAGTCCCTTCCCCTGGCTGGTTTCTCACCTCTACCATCATCTCCGACTATGCACTCTCTGACTTCTCTTTCTCGGGCATTTTCAGCACCTCTCATGCCGCTGGTTCGGGCCCCTTCACTTACACACATGCCAGGATTTTCTCAGACTTAAGGACGGTAATTGGCACTATCGTCTCCAGTACCTCCTGCTTGATTTTTCTTCCCTGCGCTGCCAAACTTGCCCAATGCAGGATCTGACTTCTTTAGATGGGCTGTGGCCTCTCTGGCCACCACCAGTCCTGACACTTCCTGCAGGGCCACCTCACTCACGTGCTGTACCTGCCCGGCTCCGCCAGCATCTGAACGTGTCACCCCTGCCACTAACATTTCTCCTGCTTCTTGGACTGACCCCTCTGTCACTTTCAAAGGCTTCTCTTTCTTGTACTGGAGAACGCGGTGTCACTTCTGTTCTCAATCTTCTCCACATTTTCCTTTTGAGAACTTGTTCAACTATCACTTCTATGAGATCGCGTGCAACTCAATGTTATAAGATCACCGAACAGGGAAGTTGGAGAGAAATTTGGAGATCAGCAAGTTCAACCCTCTTAGAACATGGCTGGATAACAGAATTCTGTAACTCAAAAGAACTTCAAAGATAACTGCCTTAATTTACAAATAAGGACAGGTAGGTCTCAGAGAGATCAAACAGAGCTGCTTCTGGCTCACCACACAGTTCGGTGCAATTCTAAGACATACTGAGCTCCTACTCTGTGCGAGTCACTGGGAGACATGAACTGGAGTAAGACAAAGTTCCTTCCCTCAGGGACTCACTTCCATCCAGCACAAGCACACAGAGGAAAACGGGGTGAGTTCTATAATGGAGAAAGAACATAATATTATGGGACAACAGAGGAAAACAAAGTTCCAGGTGCGGACAGCTGTATATTTAACCAGATGAGTAGATTTCACTAGATCTTGAGATGGGGGTAGGGCGCATTCTCCTTTTTCGTTCTTGTTGTGTGTATATGATCTTTAACTTATGAGGAAAGAGTCTCTCACGGGTTAAGTGACTTATCCAAAGTGACTTCAAGTCAAGGCCAGGTCTAGAAACCAGGTCTCCGAACTCCAACTCCAGTGTTCTCTCTCTTACCCCTCAGGGCGCCTTCAGGCCGTATTTCTCCCGAGCACTGGTCTGCATTGTCGTCTACCTGCCAGGCATTTCTAAATGAATGTCCGCCTTCTACCTGGTTTGCCCTGGTCAGTAGCAGAACCATTCTCCCAGCTGGGATGGGTCAACATCCTGTAGTCACACACGACGACATTCCACACACCTCATTCCTATTCTGGCAATAGGTCCTATTAACTTCCAAATGTTGAGACATTCGGAAAGGCCTGCCTTTCTTTGGTGACCTCTTCCACCACCCCGGTGGCGTGCCTTCGTATCTTAATACTGGTTTTGTCTTCAGTCTGAAAAAACTCATAGAGCCTTAATGTTGAAAAGAACCTCAGAGGTGATCTATACTCTGCCTTCACCCAGAGAGAGAATCACTTCTTTGTACTTCTGTTCCCACGATGCCCACTTGCTGTGCAGGGGGCTCAGCTAGTCCCAGAGGGGGCCTGTTTCACTAGGGGACACCCACATGATTAGTAGGTCGTCGCTCGCCACTCAACAACTGTCTACTGTCCCTCTGTTTCAGAAGCAGTGCTCGGGACACTGGAGGTTTCGCTGCACAGGGCGCCCCACCGTCCTTCTGCGTTTCAGCCTTTCCTGTCTTCGTTCACTGGCCTTCAGTAACTTCTAGCTGCATCTGCTGTTCTCTAACATGGACACCACATCTTGAAGGGTTGTTCTGGGGATCAAGTGATAAAATGTGTAGAAATGCTCTGGAAACCAAGCATAATATAAGTAAGCCTTTCTCCCGTCTCTCCAACTATGTGACACATATTTATTTTTGGCGGCGGGGAGGTGATTGTACTATCATCTTTTAAATTATATTTTATACGTACAAAAGAATAATTGTTCTGTGGGATATAAAATATCATGAAATACCCATAAATCACCTTTTAACCCACTAACTTCTTACCAAGGGCACCCACCGTTCTTCCCCACCCCACCCCCACGCGCTCTGCAAGGTAACTAATCAGTTTTGCATTGATCACTCCTCTGCTTTTCAAAACGTTTTATCAGACACGTGTAAACACTATAGTTTTAAATTTTGCTTGTTTTTTTTGACATTTACACACATTTCAAATGTTTGGGGTGTTCTGGGATTTCCTTTTCCGTTCAGTGTTATGTTCCTAAGGTGTATCCAATCCGCGTATATACTTTGCAGCTTCAGCTTTCTTCACGCAGCCTTTTCAGCTCCCAAGAGCCCCAAGTTCTTTCCTGCTCTGAGCTCCCTTAGCACTCATTGTCCATTTAAAAAACGGGGGGCTGGGGGGGCCTGAAACTGTACCTTCGCTTTCCCTCTGTCTGAAGTACCATCACCTCAATGAGACACAGCCTCCTCGGAGAGCAGGCGGGGAGCTTATCGAGGCAGGAGAGCGCGCACAGGGAGCGGGGCGGCCTGGGTTGGGTGCCCGTCACACCCTCACGGGCAGGGCCCTCGCGTCCCGAGCCTCCGCTTCTTTACATAAAGGGTTTTGCGAGGAACTCCCGAGATAACGGATGTAACACTTGGTGGACTGAGAAGCATCATCCCCAACTTGATATTCACGTTACTGTCGGCCCACGGCTCCCCTAGGGCTAATGGCTCTCTGGCTGTGTTTGGGGACGGTCGTGTCCCCGCTGAGGGCAGGGACCGGGACTCGTCCATTCCTTGGGACCGTCCAGACAGCGCCGGGTCAGAGGTGTGCAGTGCTGACCGAGGCCAGACGTCTGGGAACAGGGCCAACAGGCCAGAGGGCGCCATCTGCCCCTCGCGTCGGGCCGGGAGGGAGCGGTGACAGCCACGCACGCGCGCCTCCTGCGGGCCCGGCTGAGACCCAGCCAGACTTCGTCCGCAGGGCTGTTTTTCCCCATGTGGGGGCTCAATCTTTTGTGTACGCATGCGTCTCGCCCAGGCCGCGGTTGGCTGACGCTCCCATCCGTCATTAGAGGAGCCAATAGAATGAGCCGCAAGATCCACTTCCTGCCCGGCGGCGGCGGGGGTGGGGCGCTGGGGGTGGGTTTGGGTCTTTGTCCGCCCCCACGCAGGTGCGGGCCGAGCGGTGGCGGAGTGTGGCCGGGGCGCGGGCAGCGGGCTTGCAAGCGTCGGCTCGCCAGCTGCAGAACGGTCGCCCTTTTCCATGACATGGGGAGCGAGCGAATGGGAGTAAAGGGGCTGGTGGGAAGGACGGCGGGGTCAACTCTGCTTCTGGCAGCGTCCGCGGGGTGGGCGCCAGTCAACGTAGTGAGCACCTACTGTGTGCCAGACCCCGCCGAGGCGCTTTGGCACGGTGACCTCTGCTTCCGTGGGAGCTCACGGGCTGGAGGGACAGGTTAGACAAGTGCTTTGTTGTCTTCCGCCTCCCGACTTCTCCTTAGATGGAAATTTTTCTCTTCCCGAACCCTGAGCGGCTCCGCGGTCCCCGCCCGGCCCCGGCTGGCAGCGCACGGATTGGGCGGCAGCCTCCGCTCCCGGCTGAGGGCAGTGACGGGCGAGGACTGGCGCCGCGGTCACGTGAGGGCGGGACTTGGCGGGCGGCGAGCTTCCCGGTAGGAGGGGCCCTTCCCTGCCTTCGGGCCCAGGGTGTCGTCACCGCTTTTACTGGGCACGTGGAGGCCGATGCGCAGTAAATAGGAGTGACTCTGGGCGGCCACGCTGCGAAGGCGGAGACCGCACTTTTACGAGACCAAACTGCCCGAGCGAGGCCCAGGAGCTGTAAACACGTGGAAAGGCGCACAAAGCAAAGTGGGGCTGTGTGTGTGGGGGGGGGGGATGGTTAAATGCAAGTCAGTCCAACTGGAAGCAATGAATCCTGGGCCCCCAGGCTGACCTGACCTAGAATAGAACTAGCCAGGAACTGCGGGAAGCGCTGTGGGAAGAACCCGAGAGCCACCTCTTCCTTTGGGGCCTCAAGTTTACCAACTGGAAAATAGACACGGGGTGTCTGGCCTTAAGAAGCAGACGTACCCCTTAGCCTGGCAGTAACACAATGATTTGAGTCTGTGAAGAGAAACAAGCATCCTGTGTGGGCTCCAGTAAGAGCCACTTTGGAGCCTGGGGTGGGGTCACCTTATGTCCCTTTCACATCCGTTAGCTGTTCCTGAAACAAGTTTCCACAATCACAAGGCTGGAAAAGTTAGTCAGCCCATGGGACTGAGGGGTGAGTCAGAAGAACGTGAGGTACAGGGAACTGGCCTGGCCTCCTTAGCTGGAACAATCACGTGCCACCCTTCCTGCCTCACAAGAACCACCTGGGGGGGGCTGGGGGGGGGAAGGAGCCCAGTAGGTGCCACTTCTTCAGTAGACTGATAGCTAAGCCCAGAGAAATGGAACCCACACTCCCTCTCAGCCCCGGGAGCTGGAAAGGAGAACAGAAGCTGCAGAAAGTCACCACGCCCTTGAAGAAAAAAAAAAAAGAAATCCTCCGGGTTGGTAGTACTCCATGCTTGACAAAGTGCACGTTCGCGTGCATTGTCTCGTTTTGGTCTCACTGAACATTTAATGTGTCCCAGGCACTGAGAGAGGCACAAGAAGGCAGGAGGCAGGGTGTTTTTTAAAGGAGCTTTCAGTCCAGTCGTAGAGAGAAGATAGAAACTAGTACCCACATTTTCAGGCAGAACGATGCAGGTGCTGGAAAGAAGGGCAGATGGCTAACACCTCAGTAGAGAACACCGCCAGCTGGGTAGGACGGGGAAATAAGGAGAAGTTTGACAGAGTGAAACCTTAAATGTTAGGAAAGGCCTCAAAAGATAGAAACGGGATAGTGCAGTTTTTTTGCCCATAGACCTCGTCTTACCTAAGTAAGCTGGTCTAGTTTCATGTCTTTGATAAGTAGCAGTAACAAAAATAACTCTTACCGAGCTCTTATGATGGGTCAGGAATGGTTTGCAGTCATTGCTGTGTACCATGTATTTAAATTTCACAGCAACCCTTGTTACACAGGAAGCAGCTGAGGCATGGAGAGGTCACGGTTCTCTCCGGGCGGACGTCTCACAAGATACCTGGGGGCCCTGCCTGCAGTCACAGCACCCCATCCAGTCAGTCGTCCAAGCACGAGTTTGGGAGCCATGGGCCGTCCTCCCGTTCCTTCCCCCTCTGCCTTCCCCAGGCAGTTGCCAAGTTCTGTTCGTCTTCCTCTACACATGGACAAAATTCACCCTCTCACTTGTAAAGGATCCTGACCCAGCCTCAATTTTCCGGTCCTTCCACCGTTCTCAGCAGGACTGTCAGAGGGAGCTTGTACGGGGGGCTTTCTGAAATGCAAATCTGATCAAGTCCGTCCTCCACCTAAATCCTTTGCTGACCAGACGTCTGCACAATGAAGTCTAAATTATGACAGTCAAGGCCCTTCCTGAGGAGGCCGCCGCCTGCCTCTTCAGCTTCCTCTGCTGTGCCTTTGATCACCACAGTACTGGGCCTCCTGAGTGAGTGCAGTTCCTTCTCCAGATCTCATGCCCTTCCGGCTGTCAGGAATGCCTTCCTTGCCCTCATTTGCACAGGAAACTCCAAGGCTTCAAACCCCAGCTCGAACACCCCCTCTAAGAAGCCTCCCTGACCTGCACCGACTGGGATTTGGGTGTGCCTCGTCGCTGGTCCCACAGACCACTCATATCTGTCTGATGTGACACAACACAGACTGCTGACTCAAGTGTCAATGGCTGGTTCCCTTGGCTCTGTCCCCAACTAGACTTGTCAGAGCCTCTCTGCATCCCCAGTGCCTAACAAAGGGTTTTACATAGAGTAGGGGCTTAATGCACGTTTGCTGCATGTCAAACAGGATGGCATGAGCAGAGATACAAAGGGCCTGTCCAGGAATGGAGTGGGCTGCCTGACCAGCCTGGAGCCCAAGGGATGTGTAGCCAGAGACACAACGGACTGTCTGGAGAAGACGTGTTGCTTCTTTGAAGGGCCTGGGAGTCAGGCTGAGGAGCGTGGACTCTATGCGGTGGGCGTGGAGAGCCCTGATGTCTTAGATGATTGATCAGAGCTGCCCAAAAATGGGAGGACGGACTAGAGAAGGAGGCAGGCGTTACAGGAAACAGGCAATTCCTCGTTCGATAGTCAATGAAACAGCGGCTCGGGGAGATCACGACTGCCCGAGGCCACACGGCTGGTAAGTGGCAGACATAGGAGCTGAACCAGCGGCTATGTCAAGCGCAGAGACCTGGAGCTCACCACAGGGGCACACAGCAGACGAGGCTTCGAGGCCGTCCAAGCGTGAGTGGACGCGCCATCGCTCAGGACTGGATACTTCTGCTGCAGACACCAGACCCAAGTCCCTGGCTCAGCACACACTCATTTTCTAGTCACAAGGTCCGTAGGCGGCTCTGTGACCCAGGCCACTTCCACGTGCTTCCACGGTTCCCACAACTTGAAGGAGCACTCGGAGAACCAGGTACCAGCTCTATTTCGGAGGTGACACACATCACTTCCCACTCGCATCCACTGGCCAGAACTAGTCCAGAGATCCTGCTCGACTGACTGCAGAGACCGGAAATAGTCTCCCGTGCATCCAGGAAGGGAACTGAGAGTAGCTGTGGGCAATCGCCATGCCCAGCCAGGACTCGGGCGATGCCCGCAGAGCGGCGCGCCACAAGGTGTGAGGAGCAGCGACAAGCTGGGCAAAGGAGAGAGGTCTGGCTCAGGATTTGGTGCTAGGTCAGGGCCGTTCTGTCACCTCGTGGGTGAACTGCAGTGCACGTCACACTGTGGTTCCCCCGTCACAACATCTGGGGAGCTGGGAAACTAAGGACAGAGGACAGGAGGCCCTCACTCAGATGGCTGTTGTTGGGAGGCCTCAGTTGTCACATGGGTCCCCCCACAGAGCGGCCTAAGTGTCCTGCTGGCATCCCCCAGAGAGAGAGAGAGAGAGACAGACAGGAAGCCATGACTTAGTCTCAGAAATCACACACCGTCACTTCTGCCGTGTTTTGTTGGTCATACTTACCAGCCATGATTTGAGATGAGGACCACACAAGGGCGTGAGAACCAGGCTGGGTAACTGGGTGCCACCCAGGAGCTGCCACCGCAGGCAGCCGGCAGGAGAGACAGTGTCTTCCCAAGCCCTTCCTGCTCAGCTCACCCATCTCTGCTCCAGCTGAGGGAGCAGCAGGTGAGGTCTGCAGGGACCCGGGAGGGAAGCCGATGGCCGCATGCTGCAGGTGAGGAAACCCAAGGCAGTGTGGATGTGACTGCCCCACGCACTTGTGCAGCCAGCTGCGTTTGCAGCGACCAGAGTTAACCATGTGCATCTCCAGCATCTGTAGGCCTGTCTTTGGGCCCCTCACGCTCCATCTGCCTCTGCGGCACCTGGGTGGCCAAACCTGTTAGCAGTGAGCCCTGCACCTGCCCACAGCACAGCTGTGCAGGGTGCGGGAGGAGGGTAAGAGCCACCTGCCCTCAGAACACCAGGTGGGGGGCCCTGTGGGATGTGTGAGGAGAGGAGGGCTGATGCCCCTGGGGGAGTGAGCTGTGGGTCCCAACACTGCCCGGGCTCACCACACAGCGCCCTGTTCTGACCTGGCCCTGAGGTGTTTTGTCTTTCTCCTCCCAGGATCCCTCCTACGGGACAACCTTCCCTAGTCCTGGGGCTGCCTCTGCTTCTGACAGCCCCAAAGTTCTCACCTGAAACTCCACCTCAGGTACCTGGAAGTGCCTGGCCGCAGGCCACCACCAAGCCTGTCACCTGGTAGGTGACACTGTCCCACCTGCCCTCCGCCGACTGACCGCACCGAAGAAACCAGACCCCGAGCCAAAGTATCAGAAACGTGTATTCTTTTCCTTTTAATAGTAAACCTCTTCACAACAAATATAGTGAAAGAGTTTTCAAACAAAACTCATAAGAATCTCAAGGACTTTGTCTTTTCTTATTGTGTAGAATACTAAGAAAGCATCACCATACAGCACGAAAAGAAATATTGAAAACAAATTGACCGCCACACACGTGGACCCGCCCTGCGCACACGCAGGGGGAGCCGCAGGAGTGTGGGTGATTGTCGGGCTTGGGGGTGGGGCACCTCTGTGGCCTGTCCCCCCCCTCCCTCTGGGACTTGAACAGGGAAGACAGAGAGAATCCAGATTCTCCCGGAACATTCCAGCCCCCCCTCCCCAATACAAATCCCATTCCTTCTACCAAGTGTTTAGGGGTGGAGAGGTGGCCGAGGGGAGGAGAGGAGTTCCCAGGCTCCAGGTCCCCTCCCTGCTGTGAAAGCCTAAATCCACCCCCACCCCACCCCAGGGGATTGCAGAGTCAGTTAAAAATATATAGATAGAGATATTTCTAGATACACTTTTACATCATTTCTGTCTCTCCAAACAAATAAATAATCAGCAAGAGAAGGTGCATCACATCCTTCCTGTCCACGGTGGGGGGGGGGGCGGGGGGGCCAGGGATCACTGCGGCGGGGGGGGGGGGGCTCTGTGCCCACTGTCCCCGAAAGCTGTGGGAAGCCTGAGCCTGGGGAGGGCCGGGGCACCGTGAGGACTCTGCCACGGCACGGTCTTGGAGGAAGGAGTGGGTGGAGGCAAATTTGGCTTGTGAGAGGAAGAAGAAATGCAGCCCCCGCTTGAGGTCTGGGTTCCCAGGGACCCTCATCTGGCCGGCCAGCAGAAATCTTGGGACAGTGAATTGCAGAAATGTCACATGTTCATTCGCAGACCACCCCTTGCCCCCAGGGATAGAGAAGAAGGGACACACACACCCATACATGGTCATCAAAAGCCAGGGTTGCCGCTGCCAGGCAGAGGGCAAAACTGGTTAATATTGCACCGTGAGCTGCAGGGGCCTCACCCCACCCTGTGCTAATGGTGGCCGAGCCCAGCCTAGAAAGGCGGACAGGCTGGTGGCAGGCATAGCCTGAGCAGGGAAGGCCGGTCATTCAGCGTTTATTGAGCACCTGTCACTCACCCATCCAGCCATTCACCATTACTGGGCAGGCTCTGGGACACACACACACACAAGACGACATCCTGTCTTCTTTCAAGGCCCTGATCAAGTCTCACTGACCCTTGAAACTCCCTCGGGACCTGCAGGAAGGACCAGACATGCCGTGTGGCCTTCAGCAGGTGGAGGTTAAGCTGTGAGGAGGATGGCTCACTGACCAAGGAGGGAGAGGAACTGAGTGTCACCCTGAAAGCAGGACGGGGCTGCGAGAGAGGGCACTCCAGGAGGGAGCTGTGTGTAAAGGTCGGGGCACTGGGGGGACATCTGCACTAAGCCTGGAGAGGCAGGGCTGCGGGGAGAAGCAGAGGCCCGACTGCCAGCTCCCTCCTGACTGCACGACAAAAATATCGGAGCTGAGAGTGAGAACAGGTGAAGGAGGGGGGAAGAAGGGACGGGGGCTCAGGGAGGAGGGTGATGGGGCTGGAAGCCAGGGTGAGTGGCTGCAGCAGCCACCTGTCCCTGTGCAAACACACCCAGGCAGCACACGCACGCAGACGCCCTCAGAGCTCGATTCACACGAGGATTCATGCACATGGCCTGAGGGGCTCAGAGATCCATGCAAACACGCGTGCACACACGCGCCCATGCACAGGGACACTCAGACATACAACAGCAGGGCCCTTAGGAACACGCAGGCCCACGTGCGGCCCCACGCCCCCTGCGTCGTGTCAGAATACTGCCAGCGGCTGGGTCAGAGAGGCAGGCAAAGAGTCACCTGCCCCCAAATGGGCCTAGTCCACTCTGCTTTCCCACCAGGGTGAAACCCCAAGGGAGTCCTGCGGCCCTTGGGCAGAGGAGCTGGGTTTCCATGAAGGAGGGGCAGACGCCAGGCCCCTGGGGGAGGGTGGTGTGGGTCACAGGCTGGGGGCCAGCCCCTCCACTTTGCTGTCATCCAGCCCGAGGTCGCAGGACCTGGGGAGGCGGCAGAGAGGGGCAGACTGGAGGGGGGGGGGGAGCAAGGACAACAGCAGAAGAACCTCATCTGTACAGTACGGCCGTTTGAGTCATTATTATTACAATATACTTTGACAAAAATAGAATCTCATTTCATATCAATACAACAACAACAAAAAAACAGTTTCCTGGACTGTTACACTGCTAACGGTTTCCAAAGGTTGCTATTTACAGTTACAGTAGCCAAGAGGGAAGGTGCGGGGCCTGGTGCAGGGACAGGAGGTAGCGAGACAATGAGGGGACGCGCAGGGAGGTGAGGTGGCAGCGAAGGAGCTGGGGGGCTGGGAGAGGGCCCAGCAGGAGACACGGGAGGCAGGCCTGCGGACCTCCAGGCCCCTCCCATGCTCGCCCCATCCCACGTGCACTCCTCAGGGACGTGTACGTGCAGGGCAGAGCCAGTCCCCTCGCTCACACCTGCCCGGGCGAGGCCGGCTCCCACTGAGCCACCTCACTCCAGCTCCTGTCCCCAGTCCCCCCGCTTATGGCCAGCTTGACAGGGCTGGTGTCACTGAGGGGAAGGGAGCTATTGCACTGTGTATCTTAGAGAAAACGCTGGGAAAGGGAGGGGACCCCACTCACTCCTGGCTCGTCCTCTGTCCCTTCTCAGCTCTCTCGTCATGGCTCTTTCTCTCCAGAAAGGGGCTTCAGAGGGGCCCCCACCTCCGACCTCCCCCAGCCTCAGATTCCCAGGCAGCCTTCCCAGCCCCAAAGCTCAGCCAGCACCCCCCCCACTTGGGGGTGCAGCTCACACAAGACGCAGTGAGGACGCATCGTGCATGTGCAGGGGCGTGTGGAGGCCAGGCATGGGTATTCTGCCCCCTGTGCCTGAGGCCACGGGACAGCCCAGACGCAGAGACCCTTTCCAGAGCCCCTGCCTCGCTTTGCCCTGAAACAAACCCACCGTCACGCCAGCCGACTTTGGGGTTTCAGTCTATTGTAAGGGTTTTGTTGTTTGGTAGTTTTTTTGGTTATTTCCCTCTGTCTGGGGGATGGGGTGGGAGGGCTCCGCATGCAGGACTCGGCACCTGTCCTTTCCCAGACGCCTCTCGGGCCCCCACCCCTCCTGCAGCATATGTGTACAACGTGCAAAGTATCCCCCCTGCCCGCAAAAAAGAGCTCCCCCGGCCAGTGAAAATGGCAGGGGTGCAGAAAGAGGGGATGGGAGCATCCCCCCTCCAAAGCGAGAATCCAAATTAAAAAAAATATAATATTAATAATAATATAATAATAATTATACACAAATGTAACCGTCGACAGGACACGGAGCACAAGAGAGGAAGTGGGGGTCGAGCGGGAGGAGCCCAGGACAGGGGGTGGGCGGTGAGATTGTCAACTCTTCATCAGGGAGGCTGAGAGGGGGGTGGGGACCGTCACTTTAATGTCTGTGAAGAGAGGAGATGGAGAAGGGGGTGTGAGGGGGTGGCTCAGGCTACAGGGTTCGTGCCCCCCATTTCCCTCTCCCTGGAGGGGCAGGACTCTGGTGGCAGGGCCAGCTCTGAGGGGAGGACATCATCGAGCAGATGGGCTGATGCTGGAGGAAGGGAAGGAGACGGGCCTTTGGTGGGGGTACAGGGTGTCAGTCCTGTCCCCGGAGGGCTGAGGGCGGGACCTAAGACAGCTGGGGGCACACCGGGCAGCCCCGCGAGGCGACACTGGCAGGCAGGAGGGTGATGCTACAGTACCCAGGTATCCAGCCGCATCCGCTTCACAGCCGAGCCCTCGGCCTCAGGCTCCGGGGCCGGACGCAGCAGGCCCAGCGTGGGCCCGAAGTCCCCCCGGCCGTCATCGCGGTCCCCCGTCTCATAGGAGCCCCCAGCCGGGCTGCTGAGACCGTCGCCGGGCTCAGGGCGGGTAGCTGGGAAAACAGCCTGAGGGGGAGGCGCAGGGCTGCGCTCTCGGCTGGGGGACACCGGTTCCGACTTGATGCTGATATGGGGGTGGGTGGTGACCGTGAGGGCAGCGCCCACGTGGGGCAAGGGGCTGCCAGGGCTGCAGAAGGCAACAGGGATGGGACACAGGGGCAGAAACAGGAGAGAGGGAGACAGACAGAGGGTGAGAACACAGGGTGGGGGTATGAGGGGGAGGGAGAGATAAGTGGACGGGGACAGAGGCCAAGTGAAGGGCAGAAGGGGACAAGTCACATTAGTTCCTTCTCTGCCATGTCGTCTTCTGCCACCAGCCGCCCCAGCCCCACCCTTGGCTGGCTGGGTCTCCCAGGCCTGTACAGAGGACACCAGGGCTGTCACTGTGCCTCCCGTGCTGTCCACTGAGACGACACCCTTACGGGAGCCCAGTTCTCAGGAGGCCCCGCTCTCCCGGCCCCTCAGCTCTCCCTCCCCGAACACATGCAGACTGTGGGTCCCGGGGACTCACATTAAGTTGCTGAGAGACACGGGGACCAGGTGAGGTTGCTGGGGTGGCTGCTGGGGCGGTTGCTGGGGCGGCTGCTGGGGAGGCGGCTGGGGCGGCTGCTGGGGCTGTGGTGGCTGTGGCCAGGCAGTGACAGCGGTGACGTTGCCTAGTGACAGTCCCCCAGGTGAACTGAAGGCTGGTAAGGAGGAGAGCTCCGCGCTGGTCAGCTGGTAATCTGCCAGGGTGGGGGGGAGGGGGACAAAGTGAGGGTGCGCCTGGGGGGGGTGCGGAGGCTCCGGGAGCCGCTGATGACAGACGCGAATCATCCACGAGGCGGCAAATCATCCGCGAGGCGGTGTTCCCAGGTCAAGAGCTGCAAATCTAACAGCCGTGAGCAACACTTTCAACAGGATGAAGACGGGCGGTCTTTACAGCAAGCAGTGTTGCACTGTTGTTGTTTTTGACCATGTGGAAGCATCACTTTTAGAACCTCAATTTAAAAGAAAGCAGGGAGGGGCTAGTACGTTCAAGCGCCTTTCCAAGACAGAGGAGGCCCAGGTGAAGTACCCAGCCCCTGTAGGGTTTCCAGGTGGGAATTCCGCCCATTCTCAGGAATGTTTTTCGCTTTCCCATTCGCAAATCCTGAGAAAAGTTGGTCAGGAAATCGGGAAAATCGGCTCCTTGAACCCAGGTAGTTTGTAGTATTGGCCATCACTTTGTCAAAACGATTCATCTTGGAGAACAGAAAACAGTTTATATCTCGGGATTCGGGAACGGGAAAGCAAAAAACATTCCTGAGAATTGGCGGGAATTCCCGTCTGGAAAGCCTAGTCCCAAGCAAACTGCCATTAAATTGCCACCACACTTCTGCAAAGTCCCCAGTCTCCCAGGCCTGTCCACACAGGACCCGGAGCAGCTGGGGATGGAGCCGCTGGGCCAAACCCCAGAGCACTGCGAGGGGAGAAGCTGGTGCATCCTGCTGCACCAGGATGGACACAATAAATAGTCCAGGATCTACTTGTTACTAATTTCTGAATGAGGCAACTGCAGCCTCCAGTGTGAGGAGCTTGCCCAGTTCACGAGAGAGCCAGTGGCAGGGCTGGGACGATCCTCGATCTCCCTATCACGTCCGTATCTCACCCCAGCGATGGCCAGTCCCCACTGGCCTCTGGCCTTCAGATTCTTGTATTTAAAAAGCAGAGCAAGGGCCCCTGGGGCCGACTACTCCCAACATTCGTGTGACAGAGAAGGAAGGCAGCCCAGACAGTGCCTCCCGCCTGTCCTGTCCCTCATGAGTGAATGGCTGAAACTCAACTCCCAGGCTCCCACCTGCCCAGGACACTCCCACTCCATCCACCTGGACGCTCGTTTCCTCCGAGACAAGAGCAAGTCGGCCTGCAGGCCACCTGGCAGCTGGCTCGGCCCCTCCAAGAGTGACCAGAGCCAGACCTCTGCAGCCAGTGTCAACAAGGGGCCAGGCCTGTCCCTTACCCGAGACACTGCCAAAGCCAAATCACCCCCAGCCAGAACACAAACTAGGGCCAAGGGCTATAACCAGTGAACAACTAAACAGCAAGATGTTTGCTGGGCTTTTGTTTACGTACCTGGAGTCACCTGAAAACACCTGCTGTTTAAACTTCCCGCAGCAGGAGGGACTGGAGCCCCTGGCTGCTGAGAGGATATGAGGAAGGCCACACACTTCCCGGGAGGCCCCAGGGGCAGGCCCAGCGTCCCCACCGGCTTTCACACTACAGAGACTAAAGTCTGGCCTGCTGCGCACCAGACACCCCTGAACCTCCCTCCTCACTCACAAAGTGGCAGGGGCGCGAGAAGATGGCAGAAAACCACCACCATGGCACTGATTCCCCCAAAACAACAGCTCCTGAAAAGTGGTCTGCGTGCCCTCTGCAACCACCCCGCCTGCCCTCAGGGAGCCGGCTTTTCCGGGGGGGGGGAGGGGGGGGGGTCCTGAGCCCCAGTGGCAGGGCTGGATGAGCCTCCGAGGCCGCCTGTCCGCCCACAGCTCTCACAGATGAGCAGACTGGGCCCAGGCGTGCGGCCATCTGAAGCTGCCCGAGGACATAACGACCTGGGAGTGGGTGCACGTGTGGACAAAGGATTGTGCAGACGCATATGCCAGGGCCCGGCCCGTCCACCTGAGGCAGTTCTTGCAGCTTTCCTTCCTGCCCCAAGGGGCCTTGCTACACACAGGTCTGGGTTCTGGGGGTACCTGCATTGGGGTCCGGGACCCAGTGTGATTCAGTTCTGGAATGGGGCTTTGGGGGCGGGGAGAAGTAGGGGGATCTCTCGGTCTAGTCTGAGGTCATCACAGAACAGCCCTAACACAAGCTCCCTGGAGGTGCGAGGACCTGGGGACGGCAGAGGGCTCCTCGGCAGGTAACAGCCCAGGCTCTCCAGCCCCATACGTGCTTTGAAACAGGATGACGGGCGCTTTCCCCTTGGGCAGCCCTTCCTGACACAGCAGCTTGGAACGCAGGCAAGGACGGCTGACAGTGTCACAGACTGTTCCTGGGACAGTGTGAGTGGGTGGCACAGGCCAGGGCAGCCCTGGGGACCCAGAACGGCTGGGCACTGAGTGTCCTGCCTGAATCCTTCTACCTAGAGACACCTCCCCTGTGTCCCAGTGACTCTGCCTTCAGCTCCCTCCCCCCAAACTTCGTCCTCCTGGCCCCCATCAGTCCACCAGGCACCACCAGCCAGCGTCGGGGCGAGAGACCCCCACTCTGGAGTCCCACGGCCTTCCCAGGAACCTGGACAAGTCCTCTCTGTGGCCCGCTCAGCCTCCCTGTCTCTTCTGTCTCTGTTCCCTCATCCTCCTCTAGGAAGCCTCGCTGCACTGGCCATGTCCCCTCCCCACGCCCTAACCCTGGTGGCCCGAGGCACCTACCAGCATACCCCTGGCCTGGCTCCTCCGACGGGAGGCTCCCTAAGGCCAGGGCCTGCTTTCTCCACTAGGTGCTGTATTAAAAATAAGGGATCCCCAGTTCAATCTGAATTTCAGATGAAACCATTATTTATTTTTCATTGTTTTATCTGAAATTCAGATTGAACTGGGCAGTCTATGTTTCTATTGGCTAAATCTGCCAACCTTAACCAGGTGGGGGCTCCCCCAAATCAAAAGCCTTCCTCAGACTGGGGTGTCCCTCAGAGAACCTCTCCGTTCCCTGTCTGGTCCCTTCTCACACAGCTCACAGCCCAGGGACACTCACCTGTGTTGTAGGCGGTAGGCATGGAGGAGAAGGGGAGGCCCTGGCTGAGTAAACTTGGCGTTGCCACGGAAACCACGGGGGTGGTAAGCGAGTGGGTAGACTGGGAGACCCCAAGGCGCTGGGCATTGTTCTGTAGGAAAAAGCTGTCGGTCAGGAGATGGCAGGTGGGGAAGCTGCCCAGGCCTTGCCCTCCACTCCAAGGCCAGACTGGCGTCCCTGAATCCAGGCCCAGGTGGGGTGCTGGAGCACGGAGGCCCCGCAGTACAGACACGGAGACACTGAGGTCCATGGAGAGGGACATGCCACACGCACCCACTCACACGGACACACATGCAGAGAGGAAGGCACACATGCTGGCCCCACGCCGTCTCCTCAGGAAGTGACAGAGGGGACAGAACTCCCAGCTGGTCCCTCTGGAGTCTGCTCTCCACCCATCTCACTACAGCACACGCCGGGGAAGGCGCGCTGGCATCTGGGCGCGGAATGCGTGTGCCTGCGTGTATGCACACACGTGCGTGGGGCTGTCAGCTCCATCTGCCGCTGACTCACTTGTTTATTCCAACTCCACGCTGGGGCCGAGACTGCCGCCGTGTTGGCCGCCAAAGCCTGCCTGCCTTTTCCAGCCTCTCTGGCCTCCCATCAGGGAGCTGGGGGGAGGAGTCCCCACCCCACGCCTGGCTGAGGGTGAGTATGTAAGAGTGTGTGTGTGTGTGTGTGTGTGTGTGTGTGTGTGAAAGAGAGAGAAAGAGGGAGAGAGAGGGAGGGGGAGAGAGGGAGAGAGAGAGAAACAGGGAGAGAGGGAGAAACAGAGAGACAGGCAGAGGGAGAGGGGTGGGGAGAAAGAGAGAGAGGAAAGGAGAGGGAAGGACAGGCACGCGAGCAGTCCAGCCCCTGGTCTAACCCGGGCATCCTGGGACACAGCCTGGGGCTGGCCCACTCCTCTGCACACACACACACACGTGTGCCTGCATGAACACAGCATCACACACGACACCCATATGCACCCACGTACACACACATGCAAGTCTGAGCCCTCACCCCCGCCTCATTTACCTCGGTGTCCCACTTGGCACTGAGCACAGCCCCCGGCAAATAACCAAATAACCCACGACACACGCTACACACACAGGCGAAAGGACAGGGCACACATGTAGCCCATGCTGGCACCGCAGAGCCCCGGGCTGACCCAGAATTCAAAGCCACAGCAAACCTCTCCCCGTCTCACTTACCAGGTCTAAATGGTCCTCAGTCTGGGAGCAGAAATAAAACCAAGGGACGTTCAGTCTCTGGCCTCCACCCCTCACGCCCCCGCCCCCACCGCCAGCCCGTGCCCCTCGCTGTGTGGGAGCAGGACGTCCTGCCCACTTCAGAAGCTGCTGCGTCCCCACGTCATCTCATCCCACCATGCTGCGGTCATGGCACACCTCCCCTGTCCCCCGTCACAGAACCTTCTCGCCCATCTCTGTCCCTTCCGACTGCCCCAAGGCTGGGACCTCTGCGTTCCCACCCTGTGTGAGGCCCTCGGGGTGTCTCCCCCACCATGCTTCCCTGAGCTCTCCTGGGAAGTCTTAACTGCTAGGTAACCGTCTCTCCTGCTGGAGGTCAGCTCTTTCCTCCGTCCACTCTCCACTCCCAGCCCGACCCTCGCTCGCTCGGCCCAGACCCCACTCACCAAGTGGTGCATTAACCCCTTTCCTCCCTGGGACGTGATCACCCTCAGGTCGGGCTTGCGGCTGGGGGCTCCAAGCTGGGCGCTGTGGGTGGGTGGGGGCGGAGACTTGGCAGGGATGACCTTGTTTAAGCTGTTGCCATTGGCCACGGGGAGGAGGCCAGGGGAGGCCCGAGCACTGACGTAGCCGTTCCCTGCAGGAGAGAAGAAATGAGGCTGAGAGGAAATGCACAGACCCGCCTCAGCCCTGCCAAGTGTCCCCATGACAGTACTGTCCCCCAGCACTGGTCAGAGCCACATTCGGGCTCTGGGTGGGTATGGAGCTCTCTGATTTCCCCTGAACCTCGTCCTCCAGAATCACTGGGTTCGTCCCTAAGCGATGTGTGAGGGGCTGGGTAGCAGGAGCTCCGAGGTTCATGGGAAGGATGAAAAAGAGTCACAGTGACCACTAGGTCCTCTGGCAGCCAAGTCTCCCCCATGTCTCCCAAGTCTCCATGTACAAGAAGGACCTTTGGACCCCACAACCTGCCCCGACTGGGCACACCATGGCCCAGGTTGGGAAAGGGGGGCCAGCCTGGAACTGGGGCCTCAGTGGATCCTGGTCACCAGGGCAGAGCAACCAGGGCAGAAGGGACCAGATCGAGCTGGTCCCTTCGCCACGAGCTAGGGACACTGCGATTAGGATGAGCATGTAACAAGCTGCTGCAGCTCTGGGGAAGGTGAGCCGTTCACTGGGGGCTAAGCCAGCCACCCCCATAGTGAAGACTGGGACAGTAAGCGTAGTAACTATCTTCACATCTGCTCCACGTAACCTACGTGCGGCTTCCACACACATATTCTCTCATTTAATGCTCACACTACTCCTCGAGGAGGACACGGCACGTATCTTCAGCCCTATTTACAAGAGGAAATGTGAGGGTGGCAGAGGTGTCATGACTTGTCAGGGCACACAGCTGGAGGCCACGCTAGGGCCCTCACCACTTCCCACGTGCCAGGTGTGAGGGCCCGTGTGTGCCGCTGTTTCCTTGAGGTCTGAGGTCCCCCTCCTTGCAGAGGGAGCGTATTCCCCCGCCTCTCCCATTTCCCGGGCCTGACACAATCACTGCCAGAGAGCCATTGCCTGGTGACTGGTGCTAAGCTGGGGGACTCTGGGGCCCAGAGATGTGGGGTGACCCCAGTCAGAAGTGTCACTTTGCTCTGTCGCCTGAGAGCATACTGCTGCCCTGTAAGTGTGTGCCTGCCTCCATCCCAATTCCCGGATCACTCTGGGAATGGCAGGAATGCCAGGGTGACGTCAATGGTGACATTCGAAGTCAGTCACCGGCCGGACACCGGCACAGGGCAGGAGGGGCTGTCAGCTGCCGGGGTAGGGGTGTGTGTGGGGGGCAGCCTTTCCTGTGGCTTACTGATGTGTGCTCACAAGTGCGCATCGAGTGTGTAATGTTTACACAGGTGAGAGTGAGTGTGAGAGAGTGTGTGCGCATGAGTGTGTACGTGTATGTGTGATCTGTGCCTACTGGCTATCAGCCAATGCCAGATGTATTTGTACCCCCAGATCCCAACCAGACTCTCCCTCTCAGTTGGAAAAACTTGGATCTTCTCCTCCAACTAGAAACGTTGGTCCGTTCTCTCAGTTTGCCCAGAATTCCCTGAGTTGACAGCTCACACCAATTACTGCTACAGACGAAAAATTCTCAGAGCTTTGGAAAGCCTCAGACTGGACCTCCAGTTCAGACCCCGGGGTCTTCCTCGCCTGTATCTAGGTCCTTCCTGGTCCCTGGACCCTGGCTCGCTGAGCAGGAGGACCTTCCCCCACCCCGGAAGGGCTGCCACACTCACCCACAGGGCTGGGGCAGGCTCCATTCGCACTGTTGAGGTCTCCCCCCAGCATGGCCCCTGGAAGACAAGCAGAACCGTGAGCTGACAGGACACCCCCTCCAGAGCGGGGTTTGGGGACTGACCGGGCAGAGCCACGTAGCCGGGAGACGCCGTGCAGGTGCCAGGACGCTCTCAGTTGAAAGCAGAAGCCCAGGTCCCCATCCCATCTCCCGTCCACCTCAGCTGTCCGCCTATAGCCCGCTCACCTGCACTGGCGGGCCGCTGGGGCAGGCCGGGGGACACACTGTTCCTCTGTAGTGCTGGCTGCTGGGGGGACAGGAGCCGTGGGTCCGTGAGGGATGACGTCACCAGGGAAGGGGTGACCAGGGAGCCGCTGGGGTTGCTGAACTGCAGTGAGCTCTGACTGGACACGGGCACTGTCACGGGCATGGCAAAGTTGGGGGCCGGGACAGCTGACTAGACAGAAAATGGAGAGTCAGGGTAAGGCCAGGGTGACCCCTACTTGGGACCCATCTCTCCTGGGAAGGCAGGTGAGAGTTGTTCCGGGGCTGGGCGGTGCATCCCAGGCCAGCAGCCCCGTCTCTGCCCGGCCCTCTGGAGCCCTGCCTGCCACTCCCACCAAGGAAACACGCTGCTGGGGGTGCTGTGGGGTCCAGCTTTGGCCCCGACAGTGAGGGCGGGGCTCTGCCCACTGCAGAGGGGACCGGCCCCCTGGGGCCCCCTAGTGGAGACGGGTTAGTCCTCAGCCAGGCAGGACACACAGGGAGCAGGTTAGAGGCCCTGAGGACAGATGAAACACACGGCTGCTGAAGGCCTGCGCCTCCTTCACTTGTGGCGGCTAGTCCATCCGGCCTCCCCCTCAGGGCTTCACCCCACCTCACTGCCTCTCCTAAACAATGCTCCTGAGTGTCTGAGCCTGGGGGTCCGAGCAGGCCTGGGGGCCTGGCCCCAAAAAAGTCCCGACAGAGAGCACATTCCGTCTGTTCCTGTCTTGTACAGATGTCACGTCATCTACACATCTCGCTGGTGAGGGGGACACGGAGGCCTCTCCCGGCCTATGCTCCCAGTGAGTCTCAGCAAGGGTCACAGGCTTATCAGGGCCACGGTCAGAGGCTCCTCAGGAATCACCAGCAGCCCAGCACGGCTCAGCACACACCCCCTCAGGTCCGAGGCAGCCGAGGGCAAAGCCACACCATGCACCACAGGGGCGTCCTCCACGCCACTACTCACGGCCAGTCTATAACTCTGCATCATTTTATCAAACTCCTCGTCTATCTTTTTATATTTCTCCTCCGTCTGGGGGGTCAGGGCAAACACCTCGTCCACCTCGGGGCTCTCACACTCCCTGTGTTTCTTGTGCAGCGCCTGGGGGGGGGCGGGAGGGGCGTGAGTGGGGCTCACCCCGTAGCGCCGGAAGAGCCCGTCCAGCTCCTCGCTGGCGCGCCGGTACTTGTCCTCCAGCAGGGGGCTCTGTTCCAGGGAGTCCTCCCCGTCGGGCTCCGGGCTGTCGCAGCCGTTGAAGCCCTTCTTCCTCAGCGTCTGGAACCGCACGGCAGTCAGAGGGGGAGGGGCCTCCCCGCCTGCCTCTCCTGCCTCTCCGGAGCACTGGCATTCCTCCCGAAGACCCCCGACTTCTCCCCAACCTCCTTCTGCAGGGGTCCCGGCATCTCCCCAGCCCTCTCCCTCAGTGCCACCCCTTCCGACGGCACTGTGTGATGAGGGGTGAAAGGTGGGCACAGCCCAGGGAACGCACTGGGCGAGACGTGGGGAGGGTTCTGGGTGACGGGCTGAGGGGCTGGTGCCTGGGCGTCCCCAGGGGGAAGGTGGTCAGGGCTGGCGTTGCCCAGCTCAATTCCTGGGCTCTGCTTAGAAGATGGGGAGGAGGGAGAGAAACAGACACGAGACAGAGGGAGAGGGGCAAGAGGGAAAAGCACAGGGGGACTAGACTTACTGAGTTCCTGCCATGTACCACCCCATATGCTGTCCCAGCCCAAGGCCAGAGCTTCTCACATGTGGCCACACGGCGTAAGGACACACCTCGTGGGTGTGGGCAAGACCCCAAAGCTGCCCTCTGCATGCTCAAAACATACTCAGACACTTGCGCTGTCGTTAAAATGAATGCAAATTTTACATTGCAGCCCACGGTAAATGTTTTCTCTAATACAAAAAGAAGAGTATTTCCTCCAAATCTCTGAGTCCGTCTCGCTCAGGAAGGCTCCTGGGACCCTCTCCACCAGCACGAGCTCACAGCCCAGGACACGCGTGCCTCATGTGAGGAGCGAGAATGGTGCCATCTCGTTCGATCCCACAGCACCCTTCAAAGCAGGCGCTGGCCCCATTTCGTGGAGATGGGTGGGCACCCAGGCTTGAGAAGGCTAACCCATGTGCCCAGGCCACGTGGTCAGGAAAGGCCAGAGCTGGGTCCCAAAGCCTGCATCCCTCAACAGTTCACAATGGGAGCGCTCTCTGAAACAGAGAGCCCTAGGGACAGGGACAGCAGGAGATATGCAAACAGAGAGAGAGAGATGAAGGAAGCGTCAGATGCAGGAGCAGACCAAAAGATGGAGGGATGGGGAAGATGGACAGAGAGCTGTCACATCACGCCCGAGGGATGTGAAGAGACTGAGGGTGCACTGCCCCTTCCTCCACGCCCGGGTCTGTGAGCGGGCGTGGGGATGTACACGCGGGTGGGGGCGTGGGGGTGCGGGCAGGCAGGGGAGGGCGCGCGCGGGCCCACCTCGATGATGTCGGCGTTGGTGCGGCTCTCGTGCGGCTCGTTGTACTCCGTGTACTTGAGCAGCACCTTGTCCATGTCGGTGCTGGCGTACTGGAACAGCTTGTTGGAGTGGTTGAAGATGATGAGCGCGATCTCGCAGTCGCACAGCACGCTCAGCTCGTACGCCTTCTTCATCAGCCCGAACTTCCGCTTGGTGAACGTCACCTGCAGGGGGGCAGTGGGCGGCCAGGTGGGGCTCAGTCAAGGCCTGCCCAGGAGCCCCACCTGCAGGCCGCTGGACGCAGCCCCTGCCTCGGGAGCCCCCACGTCAGGGTGACACAGCTCTGTCCCCAGGAGTCCCTGGTCTGGGGAAGAAATAGGCCAGCATCCCATGGCCAGGACACATCCCACAGCCCACTCGCTGGAGGCAGAGGACTCAGATTCCAATGGAAGCACCTCCGCGTCCCTGTGCTGGGGACTATGACAGGTCAGGGAGGGAGGACAGAAGGGCTTCCCGCTCTACCCCTGGGGTCGGAAGATGGAAGGATTCGGGCGTGGAAAAGGGGAGTCCCGAGGTCGCTGGAGGCCTGCCCCTGGCTCGTGGGCAGGGGTACAGGACAGCCCGGTGAGAGCAGGGTTCTAAGAGCTGCAGGGAGGTGGGGGTTCCCCCTCCATGGCAGCCTCCAGACCCGCTTCCTCCAGGAAGCCCTCTCAGAGTGGCTGCAAGGAACGGAGGCAGAGGTCAGTGCTCTGCCTCACTGCACTGCGGGCCCCAGGACCTCCTCACCTGTCGGTTCCGCTCATCAGTGATCCGCTGGATCTGAATCTTTTTCCTCCCCATCTTCTCCGGGGATCTCAGTGCCAGGGAGGGGAGGGGATCGCTGGGTGGCGGGTGGCGGCTCGCCTCACACTGTGCTCATGAACGGCCTGGCAGCAGCGCTCAGTTCATGGTCTGCAGGACTCCTTCTGAACAGCCACCTGGGGGGGGGGGGGTCACGAGAGGACTGTCAGCCAGGCAGCCCTCAGCCCTGCTCCTTGGGTACACAGGCCGGGCCCACAGTACCCCGAGACACGCAGGCAGTGTCAGCTCCAGCCTCAAAACGAAGACATGGTGGCAACCCGAGGGGACGGCATGCGGCACCAGGCACAGCTGGACCTCACACTCAGGGCCCAGGACTCTGGTCAGGCCCTTTCCACACCGTCACTGCTGCCCTCAGGTTCCAGGTCAGACAGAGGACGTGGCGTTGCCTGGCTTCTGAGGTCTGGGTCTTAGAAAACACCCCACCCCTTTTTTCTCCCCAGAGCCCACCCAGGGTAGAGACACCTGGGCTTGTCCGCTGCTCTCTGGCCTAAAAACAGTGGTTCTTGTTCAGGAGCCTGGTGCCACGATGGTGTGTCTGCGCCCCTGCTCTACACCCTCAGAGCAGGTCTAGAGCAGGGTCGTCATCACACCAGCTCACGGAGCCCAGGAGCCTGGCGTCCAGAGCGGGGCTGGGGCTGCACAACCACGAGCTCGCCAACCAGTCCGCTGGCTTCAGCCTATGAGTTTATTTGAAGAAAGGGTTCTGCTGCCATAAACAAATACATAAACCACTGCTCTAGACCAGAGTTTGGCCACTGTTTTCTGCAAGGGGACAAATAATAAATATTTCAGATGTTGCAGGCCATACGGACTCTGTTGTAACTACTCAACTCTGCCTTGTGGCATGAAAGCAGCTGTAGACACACACACACACACACACACACACACTGGCGTGGCGGTGCCCTAACAGAACTAGATTTATAAGAACAGGCACGGGCGCAGCTCGCTGATCCCTGCTCTAGAGGAACGGGCCAAGTCTAGAACCCAAGCTCAGTCTGACAATGCTTCCCAACCTCTGTCACCTTGTAGCATCGAGAGAACATACAGAGCTGCTGCTGTACGCAAAGGAGCCCGCTGGCAGCCAGGCACACGGGCACCAGGCAGTCCGCCTATAAACCAGGCACGGCCCACCGTCTCCCATCAGAGCCAGGACGGCACTGTACAACTCGGGGGCACACTGGGATGGGAGGGGCGTGGGGACGAGAGCCCAGCCGGAGCCAGGAAAGGTGCATGCTGCCAGGTGTGGGCAGTGCCCCAACAGGCTGGGTGAGTCCTCAGGGGCTGGGGAGGCCCAGGGTGGGATGGAGGCCCAACGTGACCCCGGAGTTCCTCCAGCCCTTCAATTCCTGGAGTGTGTGCATGAGAGGTGGGGCCTCCTGGGAGGTGGTGGAGGGTTTGGGGCCCGTGCTTTCTAAAGCCTGTCGGCTGGGTCCTGGGAGGAGCCCGGGCCACGCAAATCCAGCGCTCCCTCCAAAGACCCCACTGCAGAGGCCTCCCACCCAACCTGGGCAGAGGTGTCACTGGGCTGTTTGATGACAGACGCCTGTAATTAGGAGCCCCCATTCCCAATGGCTGAGCCTGTTCAGCTCCACTCAAACGTGGCCCCCAAGGGTCCACAGTAGGTCCTAATGTTCAGCCTCCACATCTTGGCCATGGAGGAGGGAAGGCAGGGAGTCTGTGCACTTGGCAGGAAGCAGGAATGCCCCTCCCCACCTTTCCCATTACCAGGACTATCCCTTGGGCCTCCCCAAGCCCAGCTGGAGAGCCTCCACTCTGTCCAGATGTCTTTAGAAGGCACGGGAGCTCCCTGCCCACTCCCAGAAGGACCTCCACCCACTCTGTGCCCAGGTACCACCTCCCGGTGCTCCTGTGCCTCCTCCTGTCCCCCTACAAGGGCCCTAGGACAGCAGCAACACAAGCCCAGCAGACACCTGAGCCCAGAACCGGCTCCAGCCCCCCATTCCTCGCCTGTGACCCCAAACCCCCATGTAAAGGCTGCAGCCCAAGGATTTCAGCTCCCCTGCCCCCCAGTGCAATCCAAAGGCTGTCTTTTCTAGAGCTGCAGCGAGACGGGCACAGTGAGGTTGCGGGGCAGGCGCAAGGACTTAGGGGGAAGAGGATTCCCCGGTGGGGCTTTGGAACCCCGATCCAGACCGGTAAATGCCGTCACAGCGTCTCCTGCCCTCCCTCTCCCTGTTCACTATCACCTTCTCACCACCTTTTGTTCAGAAGCAGATTCTTGCTACTATGTAACCCCTGTCGTTCACGGCCGATGCCAAGAGCAGGTCTTCCTCCAGGTGGGGAGAGAAGGCTCTCAGCTGGCGCTCGCGGCCCCCAGAAGGCCACTCCTGCAAGCCAACTTCACTCCTTTGGCTCCCCCAATTATTTGCTCTCAGGGTATCTTGTTCTTTCCAACACTTATCACCATCATAAGTTATTGCAGTTCTGTGCGTCTATGTAACGCCTGACCCCCCCGTGAAACTGAAGCTTGGTGAGGGCAGGAAGCACAGCTGCCTGTTCCGCCACCCCAGCCCTGTGAGGAGAAGCTCAGGAAATGTCTGCTGAAGGGAAGGACTGCTTCATCTGTGTGACCCTGGGAGAAGCCCTCTGGTGGTCTGGCGTCCACCACTCCTGCTGCAGGACCAGCTCCCTCTGTGCTCCGTGGAGACAGAACCCTTCCTTTCCCAGCTGCGCCTGAAGCGCGTCCATTTGGACACCATCTACCCTCCAACCAGCCCTGCCACTCGAGTCCTCAACCCTCCCACTCTTGGGTGGGCTGGTACAGAGGGGGAGACTCTAAAGTCTTCTAAGGAGCAGCCCTGAGCACATGGAGCTAGAGAGGATGGGGTTGCTTAGGCAACTGTCGCCTGGCAACCATCTCCCTGGCTGATCTCCTCCACCGCCCCCCACCCCCGCCTCATGAGGCTGGGGGAGCTGGGATGCGAGAGGTATCAGGACTGAGAACACGGAAGCCACAGGGACCCACGGAGCGCCCCGACAGGGGCTCAGGGCACCGTGTTTCCCTACTCCCCGCCAAGGTGGCCCAAAGCACTTGTTCCAATCCCATGTCGCCAGGCCCGTTCCCCACTGCCCCCGTCTCCGTGCCAGCACTGCCAGACGAGGAGATGGCCCTGCCTTGGCCGTCCTCCCTCCTCTCCCAGCAGGAGCCCCCTGCAAAGCGACTCAGGCTGCACGAGCCTGCTCTCCAGGCCACACTGTGCAGTCCCAGAAAGCCCTGAGGCGAGAACATGAACTCAGCCCTGACTGGTAGGCGGGGTGCTGGAGCCTGGGTGCGCAGAGCGTACCCTGAACTGGTACATCCAAGGTGTGGAGGCCGCTGGTGTCCAAGCGTCCCTCCCACCCAATTAGGGAGACTGGTGAACACCTGGGCCTCCCTAATTAGCCGTCCGCCTGATCACCTACCTAATCAACTGCCAGGAGCCAGCGGCCTCAGCATCTGGTCTCCAGATGTGAGCCTTCTCTCCCTGGCCTGCCCTGGCCCCACTGTTCTCCTTTCCTTTCCCACCTGCTCCTCCTCTAGGATGACCTGGCTTTGGACGACTTCTCCTGGAGCCCAAGGCTTGGGAGGGCTTAGGGCTGCCATGGAGACAAGGACGTGTCCAGGATGGTCTTCATGCTCAGATGACCCTCAGCCTACACCTGTAACTCTGTGGGCTGGCAGCATCTGTGTAACCGAAAGTACCCCCTCCAAGTCTCTGGCTGCTTCTGATTCTGATTCACTCCCTAGGGCCGTGCTCTCTGGGCAGGATGAGGCGAGGCGACCTCCCGGGGTGGGGCGTGGGGGCAAGCAGATGTAGGGCCCTCCCCCTGGAGACTGAAGGAGCAGAGGACAGCAGACGGGCTGAATGAAGGGAGTAAAGGGGGTCGCACAGCAGCCATTGCACATGGAGAGCAGAGGACACAGGGCAGCAGGTTCACGTGACAACACCCTGGACGAGGAGCAGCGGCCGAGGGGACCGAGGGAACGAGGGAACAGGAGACCCAGCGGACCCCCACGGACAGCCATTTCTCCAAGCCACTCTCCAGCCCAATAGGAACACATGGGTGGTGTTAACATGCAAATGAGGTACAAACAGTATGCAAATACACCCCAAGGGGGGTCTCGGTTTGGGGGGGCAGGGGACCAGCAGCAGGCCTCTGCCTCCCCCAGTGTAACACCTCCGGGTACCTGAGCAATATTCAAACCATTCTCGGGTTTCAGAATGATGCTATCTCAGTTCCTGTGTGAAGGTGGCCTGGGGCCAGCAGGGGCGGGGGCAGCGGCCGGGCTGTCTCCCCAAGCAAAGCGAGCAGCAGTTGTGACAGGGCTGCCCTTCCTGGGGAGCAGCAGAGAAGTGCCTCCCAGTGCCAAGTGTCAGGGGAGTACCTGTGTCCCCTCGACCCCACAGTCCCCACCGTGTCCGTCCTGAGGACCTGAGGACCTGAGGGGGCCACACCGGCCACTCCAGCGCTGGTCCCAGTGGGGCAGGTGCCCAGAGAGGCTGAGGGAGCAGCCTCCGTCACAGGGCACTGGCTTCAGCCCTGCTCTTCCACACGGCGAGCGAGCAGTGAGCGAGCAGCTCTCTCATTAAGCGGGCCCTTCATCCCTCCCTGCCAGGCTGCTCGGGGCGCAGGCTGTGGACTGGCGGGGAAGGCAGGAGGCACTGCAGACAGCTGTCATCCCTCCTCCCGCCCCATCCCTGTGGCTGGGCTGCAGGGCATGAAATAAGCAGCAGGCACTGGGGGAGGGGTGACAATCCAATCCACCTGTCACCCCCACAGTCAGGCGGCCTCAAGCAGCCTGCTCACTAATGAGGGAGGAGGCGTGGGTGAGGCAGATGCAGAGGGGGTGGCAGAGGGGGACAGACACACAGACGCAGGAAAGGAGACAGGGAAGGTAGCGAGGCCAAAAGCAACGCCGCGTGTGGTACACGGGCAGACAGGAGAGGGCCGGAGGAGAGAGGGAGGTTCGCAGAGAAGTGACAGAGAAGAGAGCCGAGAGCCGGCCCTGAAGCCAGGGCACGTGGCATAACTCCACAGGACGCCATCCCCGCCCTGAAAACTTGCAGTCCAGCCAAGAGACAGACAAGAGAAGGGCAGGTCCCCCTTGGGCAAGGGCAGAGAGGCCAGGGGGCCCCGGGGGTGCGCTGGACCCAGCCCCGCCCCCCACCCAGGAGCACTTCGGTCCTTGAGGCTCTGGGCTCTGCCTGACTTTAAGGGCAGGCAGGTGCTGAGAGTGGGCAGAGGTGAGCCCAAGGCCCGCGGGCCCTCTCAGGTCCCGGGGGACCGCTGCTATTCCCAGCCCAGCCCCAGCTCCCCACCTTCCAGTCCTTCACTGACCGCAGCCCCGGGACCGGGACCGGTTCCCTCTAACCAAACACATGTGAGGAGGTCTGAACAGGGCAGGAAGGTGAACCCAGTGACCGCCCCCGAACGCCGAGAGATGGGGCCCAGGAAGAGGGTCCAGGGTGCACAGGCCTGGGGTAGATAACCTTCCTTCACAAACACCGTACTGGTCCCGAAGTGGGGGGCATCCCCCCAAGTCTGAGCAAGGCCATACGGCCCCTCACCACCCCTGCCACCGCCCAGTTCTCACCCCCTGCCCAGCCAGTGCCCCACCCAGTGCTCCCCTGGCTCCGTGTTCTGTCCCCCCACCCCCACGGCAGGGGCAGAGTTCTCCTAGGTCAGCTCTCAAAGGCACAGGCCAGGCCCCCACGCCATCCTCCTCCCAGTTTGGCAGGCGCACTACCCAAACCCCTGTTCCCACCATCCTCCCCTCCCTGGGGACTCCCCTCCCCCAGCCCAGCAGCCTCAGGGTTGGGCAGGGGCTATTTTTAGCCTGGGCACTGGGCTAATTTTAACTCACCCACAAGGGACCTGGGGGCGGGCTGTCGGGCTGGGGGAGGGGAGGACCAGTCCAGGAAAGCTGGACCTGCCACAGGGGTGGTCTCAGGTCCCAGGCGCCCTAGGAATGCAAGTGCGGGCGGCACTGCGGCCTCGGCTTAAGGGGCAGGAATGGACTTGCCAAGAGGAGCGCCCGGTATGGGAGCCCTCCCCTCCCTCCGCTTCCGCTGGACAACTCTCCCCTCTCCCGCGCCCCACCCTTGGGCTCCCGCCCTCTCCTCCTTGGCACACCTCCTGGGATGGGGGTCACCCTGCTCTCTGCCCAGGAGATGCCTCTCCAGTGAGGGTCTGTCTCCTGAGCCTCCTCTGCTGCTTCCCAGCCCAGCTTATCCTTCCTGTAGCAGCTGCGAGGTGTTTGTCTCCCTACAGAGACAGCGGCCAGCCCCCACCCCCGTGGCCTCTGGGCTGGCTCCTAGGAACCTCCCCACCAAGCCCTGCAAGTTCCTGGAGCCACCCAGCCACATCTCAGGAAGAATTTGGGGCAACGGGAGATTGAATCCTAGTAGACACAAAGTGGGTGGGGTCCCAGGGAAACATGGGGGCTCTGGGCGGGGATTCTGGATACCTGCATTCTAACCCCTGCTGTGGCCCTAAGTCACTGTGTGACCTTGGCTAAGTTACTGCCCCCTCCAGGCTTCACCCACTGGCCAGTGCAATGGGTCCGTAGAGTGCATGAGGGACACAAGTGCCATTCCAGCCTGGACACTCGGTTCCCGTGCTCTTCAGAGGCCCAAATGGAAGGTCAGATGGTGATTCCATGGAGAGGAAGCAGCAGACTCGGCCTGGCTGGGCCCACTGTCTTCCTGCTTAAGGAGGGAAGGCAGCGTGGAGGCCAGAAGACAGCCCCAGAAGGGAGCTGAAGGGGAGTATTTCCTGAACCCCCACAACAGACAGGGCTCAAGGCTGGTGCCAGGTGGGCACACAAGGGCCTGGGGCAGATTCAGTCATGCCAGTCCCCTCACACACAGGGATGCCTGTCGGCCTCAGGGCTTGGATCCTCCTTGGGGTTCCTCAGTAGGGACTGGCCCAAGGTCACTGTCATGGGCGCCAGTGGGGCCTGAGCCCTGCTTCATGCTCCACCCCAGCAGGCCCATCAGTAATGACTCACGACTGCCCATTTGCATGGGGATTTGCATAGTGTCTCTGACCTTATTCCATCAGGCTCGACTTCCCATTCCAGAACCTGGGCCACCCCGCAAACCGAGGCACTTAGGGACCCCAAATGGAGCTGTTGGAACCTCAGGCTTCCAGTCCTATCCTTCTCCTCCGGAAAGCATTCCTGAATTGTCCCCATCCCCCTGCCAGGGCGCTATCCAGAGCTCTCATCCCATGGGGTCCTCCACTCATGTGAGGCAGGATGGGGCTGGGGAGGTGCCGTTGTGAGAAGTTACCGGACAGGATTCAGAGGGTGAGGTGTGCTGGCTCCACGCGGCCTTGGGGCTCCCCAACAGAAAAGCCCCATCCCCTCCTTGGTGTGGAGGCGGGGCAGCAGGAGGATGGGGTGGGGGGGGTCCTTCTACCTCGACCCCTATTCCCAAAGTCCACTCCCAAGAGTGCCCAATGAGAGGAAACGGCCCAGTACAGCAGGCAAGAGACATGCCAGACCACAGAGGACTCCCCAGGCCACAGTTCTGGGCCTCTAAGTGGTCCCGGGGCTCCAGTGGCTTTGTCAGAAGACACCCAACTGAGCACGGGTAGCTGGGGACATCTGGAGGACACACAGGCCCCAGCATTCCACTCCAACCAACGGGAACTGGAAGACCACCAGTCCCCTGCCCACCCTGGTGAGGTCAGACAGTGACCTCTGCTTGTCAGCTACCGCATGGCACTGGCAGCCGTGCCCTCTGAGACAGTGAAGCCCAGCAGTGCCGTCTACTCCTGGGAAGTCCTCCGGGCCAGCGAACCGCCACCCCTCCCAGGAGCCGACCACGGCACTGCCTTCCAGTGGACAGGGGGGCTGAGGAGAGGTGGGGGCAGTTGGGACGGTTACTGTGTCACCTTCCACCTCCCCACCCAACTTCCCTCTGGGGTCTCAGGAGACAGAAGTGAAAGTGGCAGCTGGGGCCTTGGGGGCGGGTCAGCCTGCGATCCGTTGGGGTGAGCATGACACCAGTGCTGGATCTGGGCTGCCTCCCACTGTAGCCGGGGGTCTCATGGTTAGATCAGGGGAAGGACTTCCGGTGGAAATGAGGGCAGGGGTAACTATGGAGTATGGGCCCCTGGCCAAAGGAAGAGCAGGCTGAAGAGGAAAACGGGGCGAGAAGAAGGCAGGAAGACAGTCTCAGAGGGGCACGCTCTCCCAGGGCGGTGGTCTGTCCCGTTTAAAGCAGCAAGACCCTTTCTTCTCACCCTCAGAGCAGGGGCAGGGTGCTCTAGCTGAAGCAGAGGAAGCAGGTCAGGCCCCGCTTGCTGGGACAGTGAGCACACAGCGAGAGGGGAGGGGCCTGACCCTGGGCCCTCAGACTCCACAGCAAAGGGAAGGTGGAGGGTCAGAGCGGGAGGTGTCCCCCCTACGGTTACAGACAGGGGCCCAAAAGAGGCCAATCCAATCAGGGAAAGCAAATCCTCCTAGAGACTTCATGACCCCGGGAAGCCACCCAGCAAGGACTTAAAGGGGCGGCTCAGGGCAGGGCGGTGGCTGGTCCCCTTCTGCCTGGAAGGACAGTCCTCTAAGCCCCTGGCAGGCGAGGGCGGGCAGCGGAGCTGCGTGGGCCTGCGAGGCGGCCAGCCAGGCAGCTCTTACAGGATTAGCTTGCTGCTTTCAGGAAAGGTGCCAGGTGAGGCTAAGATGCCCAGCCAGATGGAGGGGGGCCAGGCGGGCAGTGGGGGGGGTACCTGCACACGGCTATGCAAACACTTGCCCCAGATCCGACTCGTGCCCCTTACCCAGCTTCTCACCCTTTCCTGGAGACGCTGTGCAGACCCCTCTGATTTCTGCCAGCTAGGACCCCTGCCTACCAAGCCTTCTCTGCCATGGCTATGTCTGGAGCTGTCCTTCCTCTGAGGGCGAAGCCCTGCCTGGGGCTGCTCAATCCTCCTGCTGCTCCATACCCAGGCCGCACCCCAGGGAGCAGGTGAGGGGGCCAAGAGGTGCCTCCGCTCCCCTCCCCTCCCCATCAGCTCCCCACCCCCAGGCTGACAGGTGGACAAGACAAGAGGGAGCAGCTGGTCCCGGACACCTGTCCCCACCCAGTCAGCTGGGGCCCCAGGGCCTGCCACGGGCAGGCTGCACAGGGGAGTCAGCAGGGAAGCAGGCAGCTGTGGGGGCTGGAGGGCAGGCCGGTCGTGTCCGGGAAGGCCTGAAGCAGGCCCTCCTCGGTCAACCCCCATCACCCCTCAGCAAACACAGCGCCCATGCCTCCAGGGGAAAAGCTGCTGGTTCGAGGTCATCTGCTTGTCCCCTAGCCTCCGTGCTACCCCATCCACCTGGACTGGAAGGACCCAGGAAAGAGACAGGCCCCTCCTCCCCCCACACCTGCTCCCTTGAGGTTTGGGGATGAGCTCTCTAATTTCTGGTTCCCCCAACCCTCAACCCCAAGTATTTGCCGGCAGGGTGAGCGTGCAGCCACAGGGATTGGTGTGGAGGGCTTCTGAGACGGGGAGACGGCTGGATGGGGGCGGGCAGGGCTGCACACAGACTCCCAAGACCACCAGGACGGGGGGGGGGGTCCAGGGGAGGACAGACTGCACCCTAGGCCTGGAGGACCCCCCCAACACAGACACCTGCGGGTCCCCACCCAGGACACTGCCCGCCCCGCCCCCCTCTGGCTGGGCAGCTGCCTCAGGAGGCAGGTCCTAAGAAAGGAGGCACCCAGTTTCCAAGCACCCACTCTGTTGAGCACCACACATTTCCCCGCTGCACCGCCTCGTCCCCAGGTGAGGTGTCTCTTTCCTAGAAATGAAAACCAACTCAGAGCTGGGCAGGGACTTGCCCAAGGTCACCGGGCAGGAATAAGTGGCAGAGGTGGGCTGACTGCTGAGCACAGTGCATCCTGCTCACCCTGGGCCAAGCACAGGCCGGGTCCCCCCTGGGCTCGGGCAATTCCGGGCCTCGGACCTGGAAGGCGTGGTCCAGGCAGCCAGGAGTGCAGTCTCTCTCCTCATCCATTTCATGTGGCCATTCCAGGGGGTACTAACGGGGCCCCAGGAAGGGTCTCTTGAGGGTCAGTCATTCCTGCTTCACAGGGGACTCTGTCCACGGCACTCAATCAGAGGACAACACCTCAGGGAAACCAAGCACCTCCCCTCCACCTGCCACCAAACTGTAGCCCTCTGCCTCTGCCAGGGAAGCCTACCAGCCGGCTCTTCCCGCCACTGCGGGGCCTCCCAGGGCCTCCTGTCCCACTGCCCCCTGCAGGGCAGGTCCCTTCCTGAACACCTCCTCACCGGGAAAGCTTGAGTAAGTCACTGAAACCTTTGCCCATTCTCCTCAACTATAAAAACGGTGTGGACAGAATTGAACGAGTCTTCGTATGTTTGCAGCACAGAGCTTGGCACACAGGGACACACAAGTTAGAAGCATCCTTCATCCAATCCACAAGGAGCTCAAACGTTTTAGTTGTTGGTCTCCCAGGTACACTAGAAAATAGGGTGAGTGGGGTAACGCTCCCTCGACCAGGTGCAAAAAGAAGCTCCTTCTCTATACGCTTCCCTGGGGAGTGGCCAGAGCGCCCAGCCAGAGGCACTGAGCCAGGTCAGTGACCAGGCCTAGAGCCCAGAGCCTCCTGGGAGGGTGAGTTTAAATGAGTAAATATGGTCCCGCCTGGGTGTGGCCAGCGGCAGGCCTGGCGGACAAGTCCCTCCCCTCCCAGCCGAAAGCAGGAGGGAGGGAAGATCAGAGAGTGGGGACAACTGTCCCCCCCAGGCTGCCAGGGTCCAGGCAGAGTCAGTGAGTGCATGGCTAGGCTCCCAGAAGGGGAGGCTGTGGCCACAGCCTCAGGAAAAGGAAAAATCAGAAGAAAGCAAAAATTAATAAAAAGGGCTTCGGGGACCGCCCAGCCAGGCATCTGCCCCCAAAAGCCTGAGGGCTCAGATGTAACCCTGGCACCTCAGAGTGGCCGCACTCGTCAGGGTGAGTGGGGAGGGGAACAGAGAGCAGTGACAAACCCCCAAACACCCAGGTGCTCTGATCACCACAGGCCAGGTGACACCCTCCCACATCTGGGAAGCTGACTTATCCAAGGACACCCCGTCAGTGTGAGGCCAGTGTGAGGCTTGAGGCAGGCAAAGTCAGGGCCACAGAGAGGGACTGTGGGGGAGGGTGGGGACGTAGGGGCAGGGATGGCAGTCAGCCAGGCCCCTCTACGCACAAGCCCGTCTGTAGTCTGACCTCCATCCCGCCTGCTTCAGCCAGCCCATCTCTCATCCTGCACACCCTTCAGTGTCTTGAGTCCAGCCCCCCGCCCCCCACCGTATCCCCAATCTCCAATCCTTTAATCATCTTTGCCACTCACTGCCCCTGCCCCCACAGGGCGGCAGCTGCTCCGTGGGTGTCTGCACACGCGTGTGAGCTTGGCACACCTATGACCACGGTGCCGGTCAATGCTGGGGGCCAGCCAGGGGCACCTGGGCGTGCCAGTCTGCCCGGCCGCCCACCCAGCACCCGCAGCCCTCAGCTGGGGAAAGGAGCCCAAGGCAGCCATCCCACAGCTCCAGGACACACTCTCCTCAGAATACTTTCAGCCCCAGGTAGGGGGAGAAAAAGTAAATATTCCGGGAGCCAAACTGCACCATCCCCACTAGGCTAAAGTTCAAGGCCTTTCAGCAGAGCCACCAAGAGCCACTGAAGAAGAAAACGCTTTGAGAGCCTCTTCTTTCCCAGGCCAAGTCAGAGTCCTGTCTCTCCCCATCTACTCCTCTGGGAAGTTCTTCCTGAGGTCTGAGCCCCATCCTGCCTGCTGCAGTTGTGCACAGACAGGGCAACCACGACACAGCAAGCTTCCAGAACAGAGCTCGTGGCACCTAGCACCTCCCCCTCCCCCCATGAGTAAGTCACCCAACTGGGACAGAAGGACAGACAGTTGGCCGGACTCCGAACCCATGACTGGCTCATAAAAGCCACCAGCGATTACAGTGATGCTGAGGCTATGCCGCCTGCGACCATCTCCTGCTTCCCTATAAAAGGGAGGTAATTGCCTCAAACCGGTTGGCCTCAGAAAGCCTGGCGAGTCCCAGCCACGGTCCCAGAGGCTGGGGAGAACCCGCCACCACAGTGCCACAGACCCAGAACCTGACCCGATGACAGGTTCTAGGTGACAGAACCCAGCTGAACACCAACTCGGACTTGTGCCCAGGAGGTCGAGGCCCCTCTCACCCACCCCATCAACGCCTCTTCTCCAGTAAAGACCACCACCCTCTGGCAGAGAAGCAGGAGCCTGGCTCCAAATACAACTAGCGAAATGCTGGGACCCCCCCCCATTTGTCGCTGACTCCCCTTGCCCCCACAGAGATACAGAAGTGGGTGTCAACGTGTTTGACACAGGGCCCACCCACACCAGGCCTGCACCAAGGTAAGCACCGAGATTCCGGACCCAGTGCCAACCACGGAAGGCAAGGGCCCAGCTGGCCAGGAGGGGGCTGGCAGGACGCACAGAGGGTGAGGGACGCCCACAGCAGAGACCATCCCCGGGCTGGGTCAGAGGGGGAGGCTGGCAGGGGCTAGGTCACCATACACAGGCCTCTTTTCCCCCGGTCCCCTCAGGGGTCAGGAGGCCTCCCCTAGCCTCCATGCTACTGGTTCTCCAGCCCCCACCTGGGGAGTCTACCCTCTGCTTCCTCCCCCATCACACCTCCCAAGAAAGACCCAGGGAAGATTTCAAAAAAAAAGAAAAAACTGCTGGAGACAGATTATATAACAGCAGCCAGAAAGACTATCATATCTCCCAGCCTACGAAAAGAGCCAGTAGCCAAGCAGGGCCGAGCTGGAAAGCCCAGGCCCCTCCAGCCCAGGGGCGGCAGGTACAGAGTTGGGCTGGACAATCGGCAGCGCGCAGCACCCTTCCACCACTCTGTTCCAGGCACTGAGTGCAGCAGACAGAAGCTCCAGCCCAGCCTCCCACGCCCATCCCCCAACACTAGGGTTATAATGCTCTCTGACTGGCCCTGCTTCTCCCCTTTGACCACGGCCTCCAAGAGCAAGGATTGTGTCTTCCTTCCTATGGTCTCTCCCTCGCATGACGCTGCGCCTGAAACAGTGGCAGCTAAACTGAAGTTCTGACACAGATTTGCTGTGTGGTCTTAGGCGAAAAGTGTAACCTCTCTGGTCTCTCAAGGAGTGTGTGTGAAAGCTCCTCCTTTCCCCAGGGAAACCAGGGACCCCTCCCCTTAAACTGTACATGTACACACACACACATACACACACACCCCAGGTGTGTTGGGGGCAGGAGAGTTACCACAAAGAGAACATGATCACTGAGAGTCAAGGGTTCAAATGCCTGTGCTGGGGCAAGTGGGAAAAGAGCAAAGCGTAAGCTCCAGGTCCCCATCACCTCACAGAAACAGGTCCTCAGCCACCCTCACATGGATCCCACCCCACCCCCACCTCCTGCCCAACACTGGGAAACCACAGGAAGGAAATTCATTCCCAGGCAGGCCGTGGGAGCTGGGACGGCCAGGCTGAGACCTGGGGCGGGTGGACATCTGTGAATACTGACATGTGCCTTTCTGATGCTACTGAGACTTCCATGCGGGGGGCTGGGAGAGGAGTGGGAGGTGGACAGCTCCCTGACTTGAAAACACCTAATCTTGTGCTCCCCTCCTATCTCCAGGCCAGAGCAGCCCAAGGTCACTGCCCCAGACGGCAAACTTCCCATAGTACAGGCTGGCCCCTGAACTGCCTAGGCGACCCATTGAGGGGGTGGGGGAGGGCCACCCCCCCAACCAAGACGCCAGGCCTATAAGGACACCTCAAAGGGGGGCTCAGCACAGGAAGGGGACACAGGACCCACCCACAGTGCCCTCCCCCAACCCCTCAACAATGCTCTGCTTAAGGGGACTCAGGGCCTCCCATTCGGAAGGACAAACCTGGGATAACCGAGCCAGTGGCCAGGAGCCTGCCCACCCCCACGAGCCCTCCTTTCACACCAGACCTCAGGTGGCTGTGGGGAGGTCAGTTTGAATCACTGGGGGAGGGGGCCCCTTTCCCCGCATCTCTGTAAGACCCACACTGGCAGGATGGGGCTGGCACTGGGAAGAGAGACTAGATGCATCTCAGTCTCCAAAAGCCCCCCACCCCACTCCCTGGACCCCCACTCCAAGCCCAGTTCAGCCTGCCATAGGTGGAGAGGGATTGGAGAACTCTTGCCCAGATGTTGAACAGCTGCAAACTTCTGGCCGGGGGTTCTCCAGCTGGGGCTCCTGACAAACCAGATCAGGGGTCTCGGAAGAGGGCTAGGAGGTCCCAAGGAAGGGTCCTGTGTGCCCACCTCCGTGGTGACTCCGCGTCCCAACTCCACAGGCACCCGCCAAACATGAGTCCCAGGCACACACACACTCACACACCCCAACCCACCACCTCGGTGTCATCTGAACAACATCCCCCCCTCCCTCCCCCGCTTCCCAAACAGCTGCGGCTCCCCCCGCCCCCACCCTCCCGCCGCCCTCCCAGGCCCCCTTCTGCACCATTTCGGGCCAAGGAGGAGGGAACAGGCGGCGCGAGGAGAGAGAGGGAGGGAGGGCCGGCTGTTAAAATGTCAGTCGGTCCCGGCTGTCACCGGAGACCCCTCTAAGGATGGCGCCCCTTCCCACACCACTCGGAGGCCGTCGTAACCCCCGGACACCAACTGACCGGCGCGCCCCCAAGCCGCCCATCCCCACCCCGACCCCACAGCCGACTCCCTAACACAAACAGTCCCCCATGTAATCTCCCCCCAACGCCACACGAAAACACAGCCAGCTCCGCGACTTCCTCTCGGCCCAGAAGGCCACCCCATCCCACCCCTCTGGGGGACGGTCTAGACCACCCTCCACCCCAGCCCCAGGACGGGGTGGGGGAGGGGGCCTCTTAAAGCGGCAGACGCATTATTTTTCTCTACTCACCGGCCCCGCTGGGGCAAGGAGAGGGTGTCACGGCAGGGAAGCGGCAGCCCTCGCCCCTAGTCCGGGGGATCTTCAACACCGGGAAGCCGCAGTTCTGGGCGGGGGAATAATAAATGAGGCCGGCGTCCGCGCGGGCCCTGGGCGGCGCCGGGGGGCCTGGGCCCCCGTCGTGGGCGCGGGGGCGGGCAGGCAGCCGGCGGGCAGGCGGGGGATCGGGGCCGAGCGCCCAAGCCGCCTCGGCTGTGTTGATATTTTGCTTCCTTCCTCCTTTCGGGCTCCAAAGGTAACTCCTCCAGCCCCCGGGAGTCGAGGCCGACGTAGGCACAGCTCAGCCTAGCTTGAGGGGTGGAGACAGGGGGTGATGGACAGCCGGGGGGCCAATGGGAGGATCCGTGGGGGGGCGGGGCGGGGCCGGAGCAGGGGCGGGCCCGGGGACGCAGCCCCGCCCCTCGCTTCCCCGGCCCGGCCGGGCCGGGCCGGGTCGGCCCCCACCCGGCCGCCCGCCCAAGCTAGGCTGCAGCGCCGGGTACGGCAGATCCCTCCGCCGGCCGGGAGGGAGGGAGGGACAGAGCGAGGCAAAGTGGGGCGGCGAGACCCAGAGGCCTTTAAAGGGATCGGCCCGCGCCCATGGTGCCCCCTCGGAGCTCGCGGGACGGCCGCCTAGCACAGCTGCCACCACGCGCTTAAGGAGGTCCTTTCCGGGGAGGTTCTGCGAGAGCCGGACACACACGCACACACACACACACACACACACACACACACACACACACACACTCCGACAGCTTCCCCCCCACCCGAGCCCCAGGAGAGTTGAGCGGTGGAAGTCTAAATAGATAAATTAAGGGTAGACGCTAAGTGGTGAAAAGATTCCATCTCCCCCACTTAGTGTGTGCCGAAGCCCCACTTTCATCTCTGGGGGTTACCTGGGGAGCTCGTTTGCTCCCTCTACCTGTGACAGTCCCCCTTCCCTACCAGGGCCTGGCTCGGTAGACGCCCAGCAATTTAAAGCGACAGCTCATAGTTCTTGGGTGACCTAATCCCCAGTGCCTGAGGCCCCAGAGCACTTACAGCCAAGGGGCAATTTAAAGGGGCGGGACCCTAATTTCCCCAAGCAAAGGAAACGCCCAAAAGCGTCTTATTAAAGAAGCAGTAGTAACCCTTAAAAAAAAAAAAATGAATTCCTGGTTGCTCCAGGGTGTGTCGAATCTTTACACATTCTACAACAGGAGTGTGGGTGCCACGCCTACTGGACAACTGACCTGTCAGACTTCCTCTCCAGCATCTCTGTTACCTCCAGGTTCTGCTGCATTCTACCTGGAGCTTGAGGAAATGATGGAATCTGGCTTAGATCTCAAAGAAGCTTGCAGAACAGAAGGTGCTCAGTTCTTCATACATGCTGATTTCTATCAGGCTGGGTCTGATTTACTGGACAAAGACTTGATTCTGGGTTAAGTGCTGAAGAGACTAGTATATACCAAGAGAGGCCGAATGTCACAGCGATTGGAAGCATCGCCTTTGGAGTAGTCCAATCCTTATTCCACCATTCACTAACTGAACACACACTGTTTAACTTCCCATTATTTACCCATGAACCTCATGGGTAAAATGGAGGTGGTGATAATGGTACTTCACTCATCAATTTGGCGTGAGGATTAAATTAGTTCCTGAGTCGATTGCTTAGAACACCTCATGCTGCATTATGATAACTCAAGGGCCGACTGCAAGCCCCCTTAGGCCTGTGATCACATACAGGCCTCAGAAGAGGCAAGCTCAGTGGAATTGCTCTGCAAATAGGTGGGAGGCTTATCCTACTATGTCCTAAGACAGGGAGCCAGGCTCCTGTTTCCTTGGCCTCAGTTTCCAGTCCTTCCACCTGACCCCTCCTTCAAGAAACCTGATTGGACAGTGTCCCCCTTTGTCCCCAAATGTAGCTGCTCAGGGCCCCATCAGATCCGGGAGATGGGACCCCAGCACCAGGAGATGTCAGTCTCCCCAGCCAGGCCCTCCAGGGTAGACAAGGGAAGCCCATCTGCCCTGTCCCCAAGGGCTCTGAGAACAGAGGCTTGTGCCAGGCCACGGTTGTGGCAGTAGCAGGATGGGAAAGTGCCCCCTCCCTCAAGTGGGGAACCTCCCCTCACTTGTGGCCTCTATTTTTAGTGCTTCCCTAGGCTCTAGCTGGAGAAACCGTTTAGTCATCAGGGTGTTTATTTTCCGGCTGTTTCCGACGTCGGGAAAGCAGAATGTTGAGACTGGAGGGATCCAGGGCTGCTGGAAAAGGCTTCTTAGGAACAGGCTTGGGAACTCAGCCTTCAGACCACTGAGTCCCAGATCACAGAAAAAAACCAAAGTGGGCAGGGGGCTGCCAAGCCCCAGAGGACCAAGAGACCTGCGGGGTCTCAGCCAGCCTCCAGTTTTAAGGTTCTCCAAGCCAGAGACCTCTCTGGCCCTAGCTCTACTAGGAGGATTCTCTCAAAAACAAAAGCAGCCCTTGAGCATTTTCTTGCCCAGGGCTGATTCTCAGAAACCCCCTCCCCAACCTCCTACAGAGCTGTGTGGTGAGCTCCCGCCAACCACAGTTCCAGCCAATCTCAAGCCAGACTCAGGCTTGCCAGGGCTGTGATTGGCCAGTTGGTCCTCCCTGCCTTGGAATGTTGGGTCCTTAACAAAGGAATGAGGAAGGAAGGTGAGTCACCTGGGAGGGTGTTAAAGGGGCGGGAGCAGAGGGAGAAAGGAGGGGAGGGAAGAGATCAATGGGGGAGATGGAGTGTCCTGAACCCTAAGATGCTGAAATGATAATTCACTGAAGAACAGAGTAGGAGAAACTGATAGACATTACAAGTGGGATAGAAAAAAAAAATCTGTATATCTATATATCTATATCTGTATCTATCTATCTCAATAGAGAGAAAGAGAGAGAACTTCATGGGAAAGGAAAAGTAGCAAACATGAGGTCTTGATTTCCATGGAGGACTAAGAAAGGATCTAGTGTAATGTTGCTGGAAATTAGATTATAATAAAGACTTTCTGAAAGTGACTCACTACATCTTTTTCTCCTAGCCTCTGGACTACCCATCCCACAGTCCTCTAGGTGGAAAATGCTGAGGAGGCTCAGACGCTTAGGTCTCCTTTTTCCTTCTCCGCTTCTGGCTACCAACCCATCTTTCCTAGAGAAAAGTTATCTAACTGCTCAAAGTTGCTATGAAATCCCCCCGGAGTCAGAAAGTCGCCCACCAAAGTCCTACAAAGTTTGTTTAAACGCCTCTGTACAGTATCATCTTCGTAAGTCGACATGGCAAAGCGACTTCAGCAACTCCCTTTATTCACGCTCCCAAGCATCCCTAATTCAACCTAATTTGGAAAGGTCTTCCTCATCCCCAAAGGCTGTTTCTCCTCCTGGCCTTGGTTCTGTAACTCTGGGGAGCCACTCCTGCTGTTCCAGCCTCGGCTGGCTGATGTAGCCTTACCCACAAGTCACGTGGACCTTCTGCACCCCCATCCATCTCATCCCTTCCATTGGGATCATCATTCTCCCAGTTTTCCAGTGATCCTAGCAAAAGCCCCAATCTCTCCCTGCATCCCCCATCTTGCTTGTGAGGGAAACGGCTGTCAGCACCAGGGCGGTGGTCCTGCTGGGTACACACTCTCCGCGTGGACTTGTGTGTCCTCCTTCCTGTGTCTCTACTTGTCCATGCCGCTCTCTGTTCTGTGTATCGACCTCATTAGTACACGCCATATCATACTGACATTTTTGGTTTCTAATTTACTCTTCATCACCAGCTCCTGAGCTCCTTGGAGGCAGCAGTTTAACTCAACTTTGGGTCTGCAGGGCTTTGCAGGCCCTGGCATGGAATATGCTCAGCGAATGTCTGTTACATGAACGTGTGTGCCTGGATTAAGAGTGTAAAAACGTCATCAAACGTTTTTGCCAATTGATAACTATGCTAGCCCAGGGATGCAGCTCTGATTTGGGATTCTGGACAAGTCCCGCTGGCCAGAGGTGGGGTGGGGGGGGGCGGACAGGGCGGAGTCAGGCAGAGAGCTGTGCCCCAAGCTCAGTGCCAGGGTGCCAGGGGCCAGGCCCAGGGCAAAGGGCAGAGGCCCCACCCTGGAACTGAAAGGGCCAGGGAAGGGGTGCCAAAGCCGGGTCCCAGGTCAGTGCCTACCCCCTCACACACACAAGTTCCCTGCCCCCGGCTGGGCAGGATGTGGTGGCAGCTGCTGGAGGGTGGGCAGGATGTGGGGGTGGGGGCAGCTGAAACGAAGCCTGACACTCGTCTCCCCAGCTCCTCCCTCCTTCCCTCTCCCCCCCCATCCGCCCCTACAGATCACGTGCTTCCAACCCGGGCACCGGCGGACTATTTCCCCCTTTCCGCGGAAGGACATGATTGACATGGCAAACTTGAGTCACCAGCGACTTCAGCTGTACCACGCCTTTTTACTGCCCCGTCGTTCAGGACGCAAAGTTTGCCAGATACACGTTTCTTTAAAGTCCTGACCACTAACCCGGGAACGGCCCCTTTAAGTGCAAATGACCGCCTTCTCGCTCTCTCCCCCACCCCCATCGCAACTTCGCTCCTCGTGCCCAGACTCCACCAGCTGCCATTGACGTCACGCGTGCGTCAGCGTCGCCAACCCAACCAGACGGCACGTGGGGGGGAGAAGGTGGCCTTAAAGGGCCAGCAGCTTTCGATCTGCCCGGTTACTGCTGTGAGATTTTGGCCTTGAAAAAGAGGGATGAAATGGGAAGTGAGGAAATCTGTTGGAACAGGAAAAAGTGCAGGATAGGCATTAGGGAAGACTTTCCAGAGTAGGAAGCCAGGCCTTTCCTCCAGATTCTCCAGAACTTTGGGTATTTGCGCCTGGGAGAGAAACCCAGGAGCAGCAGGACAACATCGACAGTGAACAGCGCTTGGCATTGAAGACTCGCCCAGTTATAACTTCCGTCTCTCCTCCATCCCTGCCCAGCTGGGCAAGGACTTTGCATCCCCACACCAAGAACAAAGCGCTTAGTGGCTAGTCAACTCCAGTTTTTGTAGAATGGGTGGAGTCCAGCACAAAGCCACCTCTTTCAGGAGGCTGTCCCTGATTGCCCCACCGAGCATGCAAAGCACAGACTAGCTCACTGACTTTCGAACCCCCAGCGCATCTAGTGAATCTGTGTCTTCCTTCCCTGCGTTAGTGACCACAGGGCAATGGTTAAAAGGCACAGAAGTTGGAATCAAGTCTCTTTGTCTTAGTTCTAATAAATCTCAAATGGAACTAATGCTACGTACACCGTAGACATGCTGTGAGGATTAAATGGGACATCTTCTGTGAGGCTCCTGTATACTGGGCTGCAAGCATACAGTGATGGTGGGGAGTAGCGTATAGGATGGTCATTTCGCCCACTGAACTGTGAGCTTCTTACTCAATAATCTTGCTGTACTAATTTATTCCCAGTACCAACACGAGGCGAGACTTACAGTTAGTGCTTTCAAGATGTTTGTTGAATGAATGAATGAATGATTCCAGTATTTCCTGAAATCTGACCTCCAAACTCACCCCTGAAGTTGTCACCGGAAGGGAGAAAACACTAAAAATGTGTCCTCTGTGCCTAGGTTGGTTTTAAGCTCTGTAGTAGAGCCTCAGGTAGAGCGGGGGTGAGGCCCTAATCTCTGCAGTCAAACCAAAAGTATTATGCAAACAAACGCAAGCGACTGGTCTGCAATGGAGACCTGAGAGGGCCTCTCCACCTCTCCCCATCCCCAGCTCAGCTGCTAAGACTTTGCCCAGGAAACCCAGTTGGGCTTCTGGCAGGGACGCAGGACAGTAATGGAGCAGGAACAAGGGGGCTTCTTGACACTTCAGTCCTTCAGTCAGACACTAATCGTCTCTGGCCTTTTCTTCTCTGGAGCCTAGTCTGTCCCCCACCAATTCCTTTCCCCAGCTCTCCCACCACCCCACCCCTCATTCCCTCCCCACTTCCCCGTAGTCATAGCAGGGGCAGGGGGCTCAAGACCTCCTATAACCTGATTCCAGTGCCCTGGCCAGCGGAGCACTAGCCACCCCGTCCTGTTCAGCTTGTCTTGCAGCTGCTTATTGATCTCATTGTCAACATCTGTCCCCATCTCTGAAGCAGAAGGGCTGACAGACAACAGAAGGGACTTCCTGTCGGGGGAGGAGCTATGAGCAGAAGGCAGAGAGCCCTCCCCTTCCTTGAAGACCAGGAAGCAGCCCTGAGACCCTCCTCTGGCTGACAGCAACCCTGTCAACCCGAGAAAAGGGGGGTGCGGGTGGGTTTCCCGTCCACAGGAATCTCCCATGGGCCTTCATGCTGGCTCCTCCCCCTGCAACGGTGAGGTGCAGCCCAGGAGCCCTCTGTGTTCCAGAAAACCCCAAAATAACCTCCCTCGCTGTCCCGCTGCTATTTCTGTCCATCTTGTTTAATTATTCAAACCCAAGTTGGGGAGTGAACTATAAAAAGCTCTCCTACTTGGGGACCCAGGAGAGCTGGGAGCCTCGCCAGGTTGCAATAGCAGCAGACTACAGGGTTTGGGTGAGGTCACTCGGTCCCGCCTCCTGCCTCCTCTGTTCCATCTGCCGTTTGCCTGCTTCCTCGGCTCTGAAGGCAGAATGCGGACCCCTCCCTCAGCCTCCCTCATGCCCTCATTTCAGCATCCCTCCAACCGGCCTTCCCGGGAGCTGGGCACCAGCCCACTTCCCCGTGCTCTGCAAGTCTTTCTTCTCAGCTGTCTCTGCCGACTGCGCCCTCATCCTGGTTCTTAACCCCCAGACAATACTGTCAGACTGAAGAAGTAGGGTGGCAGGGAATGCAGGTAAAGAGGTCAAGTCAGGGGACACAGGGAGACTGGGGGTGCTGTCAGCTGGGGGCTGGGAGCGCTGTTCCGGTGGGGGGGGGCAGATCCTGACATCACAGGACTGAACCTCGTCAGGGGCTTCTCCTGGGGCCCTGACCTTGTAGCTGAGGGGCTGGAAAGACTTGCTTTCTTTTCTGGGCCTAGGCCTCCTCTCATTTGCCAGGAGTTGAAGGTCAGTTTCCACTGGCGGTAACATCCTGGGCAGGCTGAGTGAGGAAGCAGGAATGGGGGCTGGGGTGCTCTTCTGTGACCCCTCCCCCCACAGGCCTTTCCTAGAGAGGTGGTAACAAGCGGTGCGATCGTGGTTGCTGGCAACGTGGGGGCCAGCCCTTGGAGCTGGTGAGTAAGGGCATTGTGTCAGTGAAGGGGAGACTGGAAGTTACACAGTGTGAACAGGAGGGGCCCAAAGAGAGCCTGGGCCACTGCAGAGACCCCAGCGGCAGACGCGTGGATGTGGAGTTACAGGATGGACAAAAGGGCCAGGGCCTGAGCCCCAAGAGGGGGAGAGACTCCAGGGGCAGATGGGCAGACAGAAAGGCAGACAAGTGGGGTGAGAAGCCCAAGCTGGTGGGGGAGCCAGCACGCAGGCAGAAGCGGGGGAGAGGGGAGCATGGCAGAGCCTTCCAAGAGTCAGTGTGGGACCTGAGTGTGAAGAAGTAGCCGTGGGCTTCACACTGGGGCTCGTTCCCTGTCAGCAGCAGCTCCTGTGTGTCCAGCCTGGCTCTCCCTGCTGTGGCTGCTACTACAGCGACAAGGGACGCGCTAAGGCTGAGGTCGGGGACGAGGCACGCCATTGCTAAGCAACCAGAGGCTGGGTACCTGGAGGGCACAGGAAGGGGCCCCGGCACCACTGATACCAGGTGGGGCGGGGAGACAGTAAAGGAGCAGGGTGACAAAGCTCAAGGCTCCCTCTGCCACCCTGCTTGTGACAGGTACAGAGGCGGGGCGCCGCCACGGCTCAGCAAGCCTGTTAGCGAGGGTGTAAGTGAGCTGGTCACACGCCTGTACGACACGCATCAGACTGTCTTTGAGGCCTGGCGGGGGCCGGACAGGGGCTGGGGGGGGACAAAAGGCCAGGTTAAGCATCTTTCACGGGGTGACAGGAGGGGACGAGGACTTGCCCATCTGCCAAAAGCCTCTGCGGAAAGGCAACACCGAGGGCGGGGCCGGGGGGAGGGGTGGGGTGGGGAGAAGCCAGTGGTCAGAGCTGCACCCCCCAGCCGGATGGAGGACCCCAGCGAGGGGCAGCCTGGCAGCCCCTCGCCCATCCTGGGCGTCTGCGTTCTCAAAGCTGAAGTGCTCCACTGTATTTCATGATTTCTATTCGATGGTTTTACATTTATTTTTAGGTTGCCTGTGGTTTGACAGAGGTTTCCTTCAATAGGAAGGTCCACCTTTTCTCCTCTGAGGCCTGTCACCCACCCGACCGCGTGGCTAGCAGGTCTGTGGACCTGTGATCCTAGGAAGCCATCTGTCGCTTCTCCCATGGGCTCAGCCCTTCAGAACAAGCACTTTCATGCCACAAGTACTTCCTGGGCACCATGACAGGGTACTGGGGGGTGACGGGGGTGGGTGCTGTGCTGGCCCACACTGAGCCCTGCCTTGGAGGGCCCGGCTGCCTGCTGGCGTCCTGCAGACACCGGTTCTCCCCCCAGATCTCCACTTGCATTTGCTGCACACGCTGGTCAGGCCCCCAGAGCCCACAGGGAACAGGGTGTGCTTCAGTCCCTTCTTCTCGGAAGGGCTGGGAAGTCGCAAGCCCTCTTCTCACACACCCCAGCCCTGCCTGGGGGGGGGGAGGGGAGGCAGTGAGAGGCTGCCTTAGGCCTGGCCCGTGAGAAAGAGAAGAAATCAGGGATAAACAGGGTTCAAGTTTGTTCTGTTCCATCCCCACCCCACCCCCAGCTTTATGCGAGGTGCTCTGAAAGGCAAGATACACAGTTTTCATCATCACATGATAGATAGCCCGTCAGGCACGTTACAGGTGACAAACGCAAAGCTCAGAGGGGTTAAGGACCGTGGTCACCAGCAGACAGCAGGAAGGGCCTGTCTGTGCCCAGTCCAGGGCCAGGGAGAAAGTGGTTCCACTGCTGCCCAGGAAGAGAGCCCTGACAGGGTGGTCGCAGGGACACTGGAGGGGAGTGAGACTCAGGGCACAGTTAGGACAATACCTCCTGAATTCAGTGTCGGAAGTGCTCATGAGGAAGGAAAGGGCGCCCAGAGGTCCTGTATGGTCCCACGGGGACCTCGGCATTGCTGAGGTGTAGACAACGCCAGGAGACAAGGGTGGTCAGGCAGAGCTGAGCTTCAGTCTCAGCTCAGTCATTTCCAGCTGTGTGACCTCAGGTGCGTCACTGACCCTCTCTGAGCCTCGGTTTCCTTAGTGACAATGTGAGGGCGCTACCCATAAGGTGCCACGAAGATGACAATAGAGAACGTGACGATGTGCGTATGGTTCCTAGCAACAGAGCCCCTCTCCTTCCGGGGGGCAGGACCATGTAACCGCGGGCCAGTGCGAGGAGGTACAGACCCGTTGGTACCAGGAGGCCTGAGGCCTGGCACAGGGAGACCATCTCGGAGTTTTCTCTCTCATGGCAGGGGCCGGGGGAGGTCATATTTGGAACAAAAGTATCACAGAAGGGCCAAAAAATAGTCCTGAGCTGAAGCAGATGGAGTGCTAGTGACAAATGACAGAGGGAACACGGTTCCCAACTCCTCTTTTCTTTCCTAAGACAGATATTTACGGTGGAAATAAGAGAACTGAAGTGCAGAAAGGTGAGACTGGATTGTACAGCCCATTTCCGTGACTTCCTGTCTCCCCCCTGTCAAGTTCAGCGGCTGCACTGAGGACGTGTGTGCACATGGTGTGGGGGCCTGGGCCCCGTCTGTGAGGAATTCTGGAGAATAGACGAGGAGCCAGAAGACTGGGGGTGGAAATAGGAAGCTCCAGTCTTTAAGAGGAGGGAAAGATCCGTTTTCCAAACTGCAGACTTGAGCTCCCCGCAAACATTTGGGAAGGTTACAGAAGAAAGCAGGGGTCACCGAGACCGACTACTGGGGTGAGTGTGGGCATCCCCTGCGAGACTGCAGAACAGCCGAGAACTCAGCCCGCTCCAGACCTGCTAATCATGACGTGCGTCCTCACGAGATTCATAGGTGATTGAATGTATACATTCCAGATTGAGAAGCACTTCTCGTCACAAAGGAAAACATTCGTAGCGCTGGGTGGTGACGGACATTAACTAGTGCACAAATGTCAAATACTGTGAGATGCAGCCCCGCGTCACAAAAGGACGTTTCAGTGGACCACGGATAGCGTACGTGCTGGTTCCATAAGAGGACGATGGAGCCAACACAGTTCTATCACTAGGGACATCGAAGCCATCTCGAAGCCACCGCAATATTGTCATGCAAAGGATGCCAAAATCACCGAGGCTGCGGCTGAGGGTGGGTGAGGACGACACTGGGGGGCTCTTCGAGGGGTTTCTGAGGCAGTGACCCGTGGGGAGATGACGGCCCTGGAGCAGCAGCACACACACAGCCGAGGAAGAGGCAGGAGAAAGGGAAACCGCAGGAGGAGAAGGGTGCCCAAGAAAATGCACAGCGAAGGGGTTAGCAGACACATTTGCCGACCTCAACAAGCGCCTAAAACGTCTGAGAACATGGACCCCAACCCTGAAAGGTTCTCGTTAACAGAGTAGCATGTTCATGGTGCTTTGTCTGCTCACAAGCAAATCTACGATGAGGCAAAGGAGCAAACCAAGCAAACCACCACGGATGTGCTTCTGGGAAGAGTGACATCTCCTCAAGAAGCGCCCCAGGCAGGTCCTTCAGGAGGTGTCCCAGAAGAAGGCAGTGTTGTCATAGGAGGTGACAGCTCTGTGCGTGTGATTGCCCTGGAGACCTTCCAGTGGGACGAGATGTGGAGGTGGCAATGCCATGATAGGAAGCGCATGGCGGATGAGAGGTTTTGTGATGGCCATCTTAAGAAACAATCTGCTGCATTTCCTAATTATCAAAGAGATTTAAACAACCGTGCTCTAGCTTTCTTCCCATTAACAACTGGCTCAGTTCATACAGAGCAGGAGCCACGTGCTTCTGTATCCAGCCAGGTGGGCTAAGTTGTGTCCCCAAGTCTCCGTAGCTTAACACAGTCAGCGTCTCAGTGCCAGACAGTGGCTGTCTCTCCAGGGCGCCACCAGCTGGTGACCCAGCTCATGACATGTGTCACCCATGCGTTAGTAGGGAAGGCTCTGCTCCACAGTCACCCAGGGACCCAGGCTGATGGCGGCACTACCGTCGTGCAGCTGCCACGTGCCACACCAGGGAAAGGGAGACCAGAGAGTCACGTTGGCATGTGTTTTGCCAAACCTGGAACTGACACACTACACTTCCACTCACATTTCATTGGCTCAAACTAGTCATAGAGTTCCGCCTATCTGCAAGGGGTTCTGGGAAATGTGTCGGAGTAAACGGGAGGGGGGAGGGCTGGGGGGAGGGGGGAGGGCTGGGGGGAGGGGGGAGGGCTGAGGGGGAGGGTCCCTGCCACACCTAGTATGGCCGCTGCCAGGCTACACATGAGGTGTCTTTCCACCTTGCCTCTCAAACCTTCTGTGCAGATGTCCACTTGGTTACCTCTTCACCTCCTCAGTCATCACTGAGCGGTCTCCTGCGTGAAACCTCCTGACGTCCTATTTCAGGCTGCAGCCCACCGCTCAGTCCGCTATTTCACCGTCTGCTCTTCCTTTCTGCCAAAGCGTTTATTTATAACTGCCGACACACTGAGGTGTCTGTCTTTCCCGCCACGCTGTCAGCCCTGTGAGGGCATCGCTGTGTGTCTGCCTTGTTCAGTGACGGAGCCCCAAGGACCTCAGGTAGTGCTGGGCACGTCTGAGAGGGCACTTCATAAATATTTGTCAAAGGACTGACGTTTTAAAAATACTTGCTGCTGGTAAGGTCACAGTAACACTGCCATTTCTGGGCCCTTTTAGCGGGACTGTAAATTGGTGCAATACAGTTTTAAATAAACTTGTAATTTTGGAAGTTTTAAATTTACACAAAAGTGGCAAAAGACAGTACAGAGAGTTCCTGTGTGCCCCTCGCACAATCTCCTTAAGTTAACATCTCACATTGTATTTGTTAAAACTAAGAAACAAATATTAACATGATACTGTTAACTAAACCCTAGGCTTTGTTCCATTTCACCAGTTTTCCCATGAAAGCCCTGTTTTCTGGCCCAGGATCCAGTACTGGGTACCACACTGTGTTTGGCAATCCCTGTTTTCCTTTTGGAGAAAGGGGCCCTCTTACACTTCAATGGTGGAACGGCATCTGAGGTGCTCCCCAGGCCCCCCAAGAGCAGGTTCGCATTGATTCCTGAGGGTCCTGCTGGGCGCCTTCCTGGCCCACTGGGCACACACTTCTCTGCCCCCTGTCGGGCCCTGTCTCTCTGCCATCAGTACAGACTCTCTGGAGGACACTAGGTCACATTTTAAAAGCTCCTGTATGAAGTGCTTACCCTTTGCCACAGTGACATCCCTTCTAGAAATAGTCCAAGGAAACGCAGACTTAGGTACAAGGACGCGTCAGGAAGACATCTGTCATGCGGGGCCTCTGGTCCCGCTCCCCACACCAAAACGCAGGATATGGTGAGGCCAAAAAGGAACACCCAGGGAGCCATCGATAGGGGAGTCATACCACTATAGTCTCGCTGGCAGCTGGGTTGGAGACACAGGAAGCAGGAGCCACACGATCTGCAACCCGCTGTCCGCTTCTCTGCCAACCAACCAACCCACCCCACTAGTGTAGCCACGGCAGTTATATCAGTGGCTAATGGCTAACTGGTTACAGCTGATGGCCAACTAGCCACAGCTCACGGCCATCTACTTCCCGAGCCAGCACCTTTCCACGTGAGGCCGAGATCCTGGAAACTGCTCTCGGGGGCTCTGTCCCCACAGCTTCCTTGTAAAGGACAAAGCACAGTGCCTGCCGAGGAACTTCAGAGGAGGATTTGTCAGACATGCCCAGTAGCACTCAGGGTTGTAAGGAGGGAGATGACTTGACCTGGGAAAGGTGATATACTGACCCCTCCGCAGGTCCTGGTGCCGGAAACTGAGGGCCATCTCCAGTTGGCTTCCCTTCATGGGTGCCACCCAAATCCAAATTCCCACGGCACAGCGGAAGGCAGTCCAGTGTCTGCTATGGCACCTGAGCCCAAGGTCAGTGGGGGGTGGAGGGTGACTCCGCAGACCACTCACAACCCCCCCAGTCACATGAGGGAGGGAAGGTCGCTTCCCCCGAGGAACAGACCAAGGGAAAAAGCTCCACAGATGGTTTGCAACATAGCATTCTTTTATATAAAAACTTAAGCCATCTACATGGTTTATTTTATAGCAGATGGATTAAGTAAATTATGGTACATCCTCTTAAGGTGGGAAAATGTCTGCAATGGTAAACGGAGAAAGCTGGTTACAAAATAAGATGCATGGTGTGATTCTGACACATGATTGGAAGAAAATACATCGAAACGTTACAAGTGGTTATCCTTTTGTGATGGTGTCAGGAATTATTTTCACTTTTTTTTTGCTTTTAAAATATTTTCTGAATTTTCTACAATGAATATGTATCATAAACAGGAAAAAACATTTTTTTAAAGCTAATGCTTTCTGATCTAGTCATTTCTATTTTAGCACTGTATTTGAAAGAGGTAAGTAAAAGTGTAAATAAAGCTTTTGTACACAGAGATATCTGTTACAGAATTATAATAGTGAAAATGGAAAACCACTTCCACAGTGTAGGAAAGTTAACTACATTAAATATATGAGCTTTATTATAGACCTTAATGTTTGGAAGGAATTTTAAAGACATGGAAAATTTTTTTCATAGCTAAATGAATAAAGCAGACTCTAACATTGTGTTTACTGTGTGACCTCAGCTACTTAATCTATTTAATTCAACAGTGTGAATTCTTAGGTCACTTTACTAAAAGCATGCCCTCTAGAATGGTTCTTTTCAAACTGTCTATAGTAAAGGATGACTTTTTAAAAATTTCTCTGTTAGGGACTGATATTTTCATAAAATACAGTAACAAGTAGTTGCTAGAAAAATGAAATGGAAAAGACCTAGAAAATGTAAACTCCATTTTTTTCATATTCGATTCAGGGGTAAAATGACAGGCAGCTGGCTGGAAGTTTCTAAGGAACAACTTGTGGGTCCCCCTCCAGGCAGCACTACTGCCACTCGAGGGACACGCCACTCCTCGCTGTGGTTCACACCTCAGTTCTAGGGCCAAAGTGTGTGTCGGCGTTCCTTTCTGTGAGATTAATAGAAGCCCATTGTAAGAAGAGCACAGAAAGATACCCCCTCATTGCTACTCCCCAAAGGTGACCTCTGCCAGGTTTCTTCCGACCGACATATACAATCGACAGCTTTTCGCATCGGGACACAGAGGTAGCTCATCACCGCTGTTGGCTATGTAACGTTCCGTGGGGTGGCTGCCCTACTGAAATCACTGCCCTTACACACAATCCTGCCACAAATACTCCAGAGCTCTCCGACCCCTTATCCAGGTGTATCCAGAGGAAAACTTCCTTGCTCAGTATGTCCACTTACATTAAAAGAAATAACAGCTTTATTAAAATATTATTCACTTACCATAAAATGCACCCTTTTAAAGTACACAAATGAGTGGTTTTTACTGTATTTGCAGAGCTGTGCAGCCATCACTCTATTACAGGACATTTTTCATCACCCCAAAGGAAAAGACACACCCATTAGCAATCACCGTCCACTGTCTCCCTTCCCCAGGCCCTGGTAACCATGAATCTACTTTCTGTTCCTACAGATTTAACTATTCTGGACATTTCATATTAAAGGAATCATACAGCGTGTGGCCTTTGGTATGTGCCTTTCACTTAGCACCATATTTTCAAAGTTCTGCCATGTTGTAGCAGGTGTCAGTACTTGGTTCCTTTTGATGGCTGAATAATATTCCATTCTGTGGATGGACCACTTTTTATCTGTTCACAGTGATGGACATTTGGGTTGTTTCCACTGTTTGTCTATTATGAATAATGACGCTATAAGCATTTGAAAGCATATGTCCACACAAAAGCCTGTACAATTTTCTCAGGTTTATACCTAGGAGCAGAATTGCTGGGTCATATGGTGACTCTATGTTTAACAGTTTGAGGGACTGCCAGACTGTTTTCCAAACTGGCTGCACCATCTCACAACCTCCCGGCCGTCTGAGTTGTAATTTCTCCGCATCCTCACCAACATCTGTTGTTACCTGTTTTGCTTTAGCCATCCTAGTGTGGTGAAGTGGGATTTCATGATTTTGATTTGCACTTGCTAATATCCAGTGATTCTGAAGCATTTTTTCATGTGCTTATTAGCCATTCAGACCTCCACTTCGGAGAAATGGGAACCAAAATTCTTTGCCCATTTAATTGGGTTGTCTTTTTTTTTTTTCGGGTTCTTATTTTTGAGTTGTAAGAAGAGTTCTTTATACGTCTTGGATACAAGTCCCTTATCAGATACATAACCAAAATATTTTCTCCCATTTTGTCTGCTGTCTTTTCATTTTCTGGAAGGTGTCCTTTGAAGCACAAGGTTATAACTTTGATCAAGACCGATCTACTCATTTTTTCTCCTGTTGCTTATGCTTCTTTTTGTCGTAAGAAACCTTTGCCTAATCCAAAGTCATGAAAATTTGTATGTTTTCTTTTAAGAGTTTGATCATTTTAGCTCTTACATTTAGGTCTATGATACGTTTAATTAATTTACTTTAATTAGGTCTATGATCTGTATAACTTTGTATATGGTGTGAGCTAGGGATCCAACTTCCTTCTTTCCTACGTGGCTATCCAGTTGTCCGAGCACCATTTGGTGACAACTCTTTTCCCATTGAATTGTCCTGGCGCCCTGCACTTCCATTTTTTATGTTGCCAAATTGTCCTCCAGAGGTAGCACTGGTGTGCCCCGCCCATGCCTGTACCTCAGACAGAGCATTGAAGGTTAGGAAAGGACATTGATAAACTAAAGCTCAGGGACCATCACTTAGGGTGAGGAAGTGGAAATGTTCCCTTCAGAGAAAAGTGCTATGAATTCTGAGTGGGGGGGCCTGACTACACAGCCGTGTAGCCGTGGGCAGTTACCCACCCCACATGCCTATGTCATCATGTTAAGCAGAGGGTGACACACCTTTGCAGTTGTGAGGCGTCAACATTCCACCCGACAGGCCCTCAGCAACTGGCTGTGGTGACATTCCTGTGTGCTGCATGCGGCCGAGGTCATGTGCTCGTGCGGGCGTCACAGGGCGACAGTGCTGGAGTCCTTTGCGAGTGTGAGATTTTTAATGATGACTGATCATGTGTAGAAACTTGGATCCACTGGTATGTGTCACTGTCACCCAGAGCAGGCGGTACTTGAAGTCTTTGCTGTGGCATGTGAAGGGGGGAAAGGATGTGACTGAGATTGAATGTGACAGCAAGACAAATCCTGAGTGACAGAATGGAAGGCAGTGCAGAGGCGGGCTGCACCGGGCAAACCTGTGGGGCCCAGCGGGGCTGCCTGGGAGCTCAGATGCTAGGGCAGGGGTGTGCCCTGTCCCCCCCGACAGGGAGGGACGGAGGGGGCATCCTCATGGGAAGGGGACTTGGATTAGAGCATAGAACCTGCAGTAAGGGCCTAAGGAGCTGTGGCTCAAGTCCCTTGGGTGCTGTCACCCACGGCTCAGGCACAGAACCTGCTGGAAACGTGCGAGGGCGGGTGGACCCTGGACTGCGTCCTCTTCCTCTGGCTTCAGCCTTCAGATGGCTGATAAAACAGAATAGGAACCTAAGAATTCCTCCCCCTCCTGTCCCCGGAGAGGGAAGAGAGGCATAAACGCCACATCTCATTAGTGTTTACGAGCTTGGGCGGGCAGAGTGGTCCCCCCCTGCACAGGAGGCGGGGGGCTGTGGGAGGTGCAGGAAGGACGCCCCAGCTCTCAGGGACGCCGTGTCCCAGACGTGGAGGCCTGCCCTGGAGCAAATGAAGTAAGGGGTTAAAAACAGATGTGGGGTAACAGCTGCTTTTATTAAAATGGAATCAGGAAGGCAACAGGGACAGGAATTGGTAGATGTGGGGCCAGAGGCAAGACTGCAGATCTGTGGAAACTGCTCTGTGCGTGTCCCGCAGGTGAAAGAGAAAAGGGAAGGCAGCTCTGTGCATCTGGAGCTGAGAGAACAAGGCCGAAGCCCTGGCCTAAGGTGACCTCAAATACAAGGAATGAGGTTGGCAGGGTATTAGTGTGAACCAGGACATGAGAACTCGGAGCTCAAAGAGGTGAAAGAATTCACACCATGATCCAGGCTGCACAGTGGTGCCAAGCGTACGGCTGGACGAAGGAGAATAAATACTCTAGTGACCCCTATAGAAGTGACCCCCATAGAAGACACACCGTAAACAAAGGGATGGGACCTGAGGGGACGGAGGGTCAGCTGCCTCTGCCTCCTCCTGGGCCTCAGCCGGGCAGGGACTCCCGACTGCTGACGTGGGGGCGGGGCTAGGGAGCCTGAGGGAGGGTCCAGGAGCAGTGCATGCAATATTGAGGTGACCACGGGGGGGCAGCAGCAGACCCGGAGCAGGAGCCTCCCCAGGCTGGAGGGCAGGGTTCTGCCCACTTAGGTTCACGCCCTGCCATCTCGCTCAGAAACTGGGGTTCCAGGACTTCCAAGCCGCACAGCCAGACTCTGGGGCAAGGCCGACTTAGCCACTTGGAGCCCCTGCCCGTGGCCCTGAGACTGGCCCAGTGCGAGCCCTGTGTCTGAAGGAAGCGGAGCAGTGAGTGCCGGGAAAGCATCCGGCCAGGGAAGGCAGGCGGGCAGCACCCACTGCCTGTCACTTCTGCAAGAATTTCTTGTTGAGAAGGAAGATGAGCAGGTTGACGTTGACCTTGGCCTTGCTGAAGAGTTTCATGACAGCCACACCCTCATACTGGAGCTGCAGGAGGTCCTAGGAGGGAGCGCAGGGCAAGGGGAGCTGGAGGCCTCTTCACCATGCCTGGCAGGGGCCACTGCAGTGGGCACTGAAACCCCACGTCCCAGGTGGGAAACCGAGGCCAAGGGACAGGGACGGGGACGCGACCAGTGTTGATTCAAGCAGAGCCAGGGCCCAAACATTTTCTCATTCAAAGGCCCAAGCGCAGAGTGGAAAGCAGTGGGTTTAAAATCACCGCCTCCCTGAGCGCCAGCCTGACGTGCATGGCTTCTAACTAACCCTTCAGCTACAGAGCCTATAAAATGGGTAAAGTGCTTCAGAGCTGGGGCGAGGCTTACACGAGGTGACAGGTAGTCCCTGACACGCGATGGGGCTACAGATACTAACTAATCCCGCTTGATGCTTGGAACCGGGGGCTGCGGCAGGGCCTGGGGACAGAGGGCCTGGGGCTGACGCACCCTTCTCTCAGGAACAGACGCCACTGACCGGGTGGGCAGCAGAGCTGTGGTCATTGAGGCCGGCCTGCGGTCATTAGGCAGCGCACCGGAAGCCCGCAGGTGTCCCGAGGGCTGGCAACAGTCCCCTCACCTGATAGTGAAGCTGAAATCGCTCCATGTCCACACCCAGGAACTTGGCGTTGACTTCGAATTTTCCTGCCTCGTCTCCAGGAGTGATGTGAAAGACCACGTTTCTGAAGCTGTGAGGAACAGGACTCAAAACGGGGACCCATCGCCCCTGCCCAGGGACACTGCGCCCCGTGTCACCCAGGGCCTTGAGTCCCCTTGGTCACTCCCAGGGCCCAGCTCTGCTTTCCGCCAGCCTCCCTTCGGCCCGGCCCTAATCAGCAGACCTCACCTCCAGTTCCTCTGCCTCGGGGTGTCTGGAGCTGTGCCAGACACGCCCACTGCCCAGAACTTTCTGTTCTCCCCATTCTAACAGCCTCTTTAAGGCAGGACAGCGCTTTACCACAGGTAATGGGACAGGAAGGGTGACCCTCTGCCCTCCAGGGACACATACTGATTGCTGGGGAGATCTTCAATTTCCACCAAGACGCCCTTCTCCACGAGCTGGGCAGCAGTGTAATGAAGACAGGGCTGCTTCTTCCCTTTCCCAGAATTCCTGATTAAAAAAGGCCCCAGAGAATTCATCCACTAAACCCTTCAACACCCAGGACACTGTTCTGTCTGGCGCTGCTGGGGAGGAAGCGAGACCCCGAGGGCAGGAGACGAGGCCCCAGACAGTCAGGGAGGGCCGGGCGGCAGGCAGCACCGACCTGGAGCTGGGGGCCAGGTGGCCCAGGCAGGCCCGGAGGTACTGGCTGTAGTAGTCGCCCTGCTCCTCGTAGAAGGTGGCCTTGGCGTCCAGGCCCTGCAGCGTGGCCTGCAGCCTCAGGAGCTCTGCCTTCCGCCGCTGCCGGTACCTGTGCTGGCTGCGGATGTCCTGGGGCCACAGGCAGGGGATAGGGGACAGGGGACAGGGAGGGGGAGCTGGCCTTCCTGGCAGGAACCTCGGCCTGACGCAGGCCCAGGCACACTCACTGCAGGGGCCCAGGAAGCAGGAAGACAGAGACCCCCGGCTCTTTTTCCTAGGAGGACGGCCTCAAGGACGCCATTCCCAGCCTCCAAAGGACAGCCTCAGACCACCCCCACCAAGGACACTGGTAGTTCCAAGGCTCCTCGTGTTTTAGTCAAAGACCATCACAGGAACACCTGCTTCCCTTGCTAATTTTAAGACCTTTCTTTCCAAAAGGACCCTTTGGAGGTCTCTTGGTGACAAGTTTGGGTGGCCACTTACCAGGGAGAGGCCCACCCTTGCGGTGCCAACATGTACAGATACACACACATAGACACACGCACGCAGAAGCACTTGCGCAGACACACACGTGCACGCACACATACCCACATGCACACACGGGCCCATGCCCAGGCTGTCACCTTGGCCAGCTCGTCCACCAGCCCCTGGTAGCCGTCGCGGGCGCTGACCACGCCCAGGCTCTCCAGTCGCCGCAGGTTCCTCAGGACGCGGCGCTGCTTCTCGGCCAGCGGCAGGAGGCACTGAGCCGCCAGCGAGCGGTGTCTTCGCAGAGGCTGCGGGGTCTGGGCCTCCTGAGCTTGGCGTCGGCACATCAGCCTCTTGTGGGCTGCTTCCTGGGGGCAGAGACGCTGGCTAGAGGGGCCTGCCAGGCCAGCCCCGGACATGTCCGGGTGTCAGCAGGACTGTGCCTCCAGGGCCCAGCTTCTGGGCAGAGGGACTGGGTGTGAAGGCCATCGGGGGCCCCCTGCATCGCCATAGGGCGCCTTGGCAGAGGCAGACCAGAACACAAGTACAAAGAACTCCCAACACCATGGCTCTGTGATGGCTCCAGGGTCCTTGGGGACATTTCCCGTCTGTCCTGTGTTGGGACCTGCCTCTGTGGGCCGTCCTCACCTTCTCTGGGAAGCCCCTGGCTTAGTCTTCACGCCAGCTGGCCTGACTTTCTCCTGGTCCCCCACCCACTTACCGCTTTCTCCTGCCTCCAGGCCTTCAAGCACCCACTCTCTGAGCGCCAGACCTGAGTGCTCGAGGCAGTGCCAGCCTGCGCCACACAATGACTTTCCTGCCCAGAACACATCGCCCAGCATCAGGGCTGGTGAACTGGCGGGCAGGGAGGGAGGTACAGCCCTAGCATCCACAGCTAGGGCCGCCCTTCTCCCCTGGGTGTCTCTGGGGTCAAGGACCAGGGGAAGCGCCAGGGGAGGGGCCAGCAGCACCTGTGAGCTGGCCTGGCTACTCACCTGCTCCCTGGAGGCCAAGAGGGACAGCGTGTCCTGGAGGGAGGCCCCAGGTTGGAAGGGCAGGATGTCGGCCAGCAGCTGCTTGGTGCTGCGGGAGGAAGGCCGTGATGGGAGGTGACGGGCGGGGAAGGGTCTGCACGGGGGCGGGCCGGGAGCCAGAGCAAATGCACTGTGCCCGGCACATGGCTGCCAGGGCCACAGGGAGGAGGGGAGCGAGGGGGTGAGGGGGACCCCCCGTGACGCAGGCTGACCACACGCCATGTCCTGGGCCCGCAGGGCCCTCCGCAGTGCCTTCTGTTCAGTCCTTGGGCTGAAGTGCACACGTCCCCTGCGAGACCATTCCTGGTCAAGGTGTCCCTTCCCCTCAGGCCTCCTTGCTCCGACAGCAACCCCTCTGCGCAGCTCTGTGTGCCCCCCTTGCCCCACCCACTGTGGCCTCCGATGGTGGACAAAGCTGAGGGCCCACTGGCTTGTTTACAGGGGGAACGGATGGCTGCCCTGCTGGCAGCAGGAGGTGGCCACGTGGCCGCTCTCTGCCCGATGACCAGCCAGCCGCCCTCACTTCTGCAGAACTGCGGAACCCAGCCCATGCCCACCCCAACCATCACGGCACAACAATGGGATTAGACACGAGCCCCCCGCCGGGCTGTGGCATGGCCAGTCACCTAACCCTGAGCCTGTCCTCAACGGCAAGCCGCTTGTTACGAAGGTTACACGACAACACATACAAAAGCGTTCGGTAAACAGCACAACAGGACGCACACATCCGTTGATGCCAATACGCTAACGCCTCCTCTCCCTTCGGCTACAACACAGCTCAGAAGCTGATGGCAGCAAGGGGACTGCCAGTTGGCTTCTGGGAGAACTTTCTAAAGGACAGGAGAGCCCAGGAGGAAGGCACAATGGCCACTTCAGAGCAGGGGCCAAGGCCACTGTCACCCACCTCAGGAGCAGGCTCTGGGCGCTGGTGTCCTCAGCGTCTGTCTCTAGCCCTTCAAACTTGTTGGTGAGTGTCAGGGACACTTCCAGCTTGCTCAGATCCATGCTGCCGTCCTCCGCGCCATTCTCCCCTGAGGCAGAGTCACCAGTGAGGGACAAGTGGACGCGTGGACATGCATGGTGGGGCCGAGGTGCACACGCGCCCTTCCAGGAAGCTCCCTGCTCGGTGGTGCTGCCCTGTGCTCTCAGCCTTGAGCACCGACGGAAGGGCTGTCACCCTGGGACTTGTCTCCCCCACAGCCTCAGCCCTGGCACCCTGAGGCCGGGGGCGGGGTCTCCTGGAGCCCCTGGTTCTGTCATACCTGTCACCACCTCCTTCCTGATGTGTGTCCTGTAACTCACTTCCTCTCATCCCATGGGTCCCAAAATCCTCCCTCATGGGGGACGCCCTGGAGACCCCAGATAGGCCCGTACCCCATGTCTGTCTATCCACCCTCCACATCAGTCTGTCCCTGTGTCCATGTCCAGACCAGAGGGAGAGGGAGGCCGAGTGTGGAACCAGCTTCCTGGCACCCACCCCAGACTGGACGCTCGGGGGCAACACGCACCAACGAGGTCGGGGACGCCGGGCAGCTCCCCAAGGTCCTCCAGGAGCTCATGCAGGGGGTTGCGGGGGTCGGGGGCAATGTGGTCCTGGTGCTCCAGCAAGAGCTGCAGGGCACAGGATGGGGGCAGCTTGCAGGCCGGCCAGCCCTCCACCCGGGACCCCCCAGGCCCGCCTGTCAGCCCGCCTGTGACCCGGCAGCCCCTGGCTGCGGCCCCTCACCCTGTGTGTGTTGACCAGCTCCCCCACGGTGACGTACACCACGGGCTTGGCCACAGCCACCATGTCCGAGTACTCGTCCACCGCGAAGCGCTCTTCTGGCTCTGGCACCTGGCAGGCGCGGCAGACGAACCTCCTGCGCCCAAGGTGAGAGCCGTGCCATCAGCCGCTGCTCTGGCCCTCTCCGGCCGCCGTGCAAGCCACCTGACTCGGCCCACGCTCCGCCCTCAGCCCCCCTCCTGTCCACCAGCCTCTCCTCCAGCCCCCTAACTCTTCTCCGCACCCCTGTGCCTCTTTTCCTCGTGTGCTCCAGGGAGGGGAAGCAGGGCATGAAAGATGAGAGAAGAGGGGGCGGCAGGACCCTAGACCTGAACTTGGGGTACGTCTCCTCCACATAGTCGTTGAGGACGCGCAGGTGCGGGCTCTCCCCAGAGAAGGCCTTGCCGGCCGCGGCGTGCTGCAAGAGCTGGGCCACGGCCCCCAGTGTGTGGCGCTGCGGGGCAGCCAGGACGCCGCCCGCCGCCATGGCCACCACGTCAAAGGCATCGGGGGCCACGACTGCCGGGTTCAGGAAGCGGTAGTACAGCAGGTTCCCGACCACCTGCGGGCAGAGGACAGCCTTCCAGAAGGGCCCTGCTGGGCCTCCACAGCCCAGCCCAGCCCAGTCCCCTCGGCCAGCGAGGACACAAGACCCAGAGCAGGGGCCCCATGCTCCAGGTCACGCAGCAGACTTGGGCAAGAGCTGGGACTAGGTCCCACACCTCCTGACGGGCCCTGCTCCTCCCGAAGCCCTGCTGTCCTGCTGGGGTCACAGTACAGGGTCTGGGGGCTCACAGGCACCATCGGGGCGGAGGAGAGCTCGGGGGCCGGGCGGGGCCCTTGCCTTATAGACTTCGTCCTCCGGGGCCCTGGGGAACTTCTCCGCCAGAGCCGTCTTCAGGGCCTTGGCCACGTACCGCATCCCGTAGCTGGGGACAATCAGTGCACCAGGGTCCTGCCCGTGTCTGCCGAGACCCGGGTACGACCGCCTGCCCTGTCCCCCAGGCCCAGCTGCACGGGAGCACAGCACCGGCACTGGGCCAGCTCCCTGCTGCCCTCCTCCCAGCGTCCCTGGGTCTCGCCCTGCCCTCCAGCCCCGTGTCAATCCCCAGGGTCAGCCGTCTCCAGCCTGGCCTGGGAGCCTCTTCTTTGGCCCCTCTGGTCTCCCCTGGGGGCACCCCAGAGCCCAGTGCCCCCCCCTCCCCACCATTAGCCTGTACCCTGAGTGTCTGACTCTCACAGCCAGAGCCCTGCCTCAGGACAGCCCAGGGGGCAATGAGGTGATGACCTTGCAGCTATCAGAGCACCTGGGAGGGCCTGGCCTGGCGAGGCAGAGCCCCAGGGGACAGTGTCCTGGAGAAGCTGCTCCAGGCCTGACCCCGCCACTGGCCACAGACACACAACTAGGCTGCAGGCCCCTTGGGACGTACTCCCTGGGCTGGCCCTCCCTGTCTCCAGGGTTTGGAGGGTCAGTGAGACGCAGTCTGAAGGTAATGGGTGCCGCTCAAACGGGCCAGGGCCCACTGTTATCATTTCTACTATTCCTGTTACCGGTACGCCAGCCACAGAGCTCTTCGCATTTGGTTAAAAGCCATTTGTCTGCTGGGGTACCAGAGACAGAAGTGTACTTGCCTTTATTGGCTCTGGGACATTCTTTCCTGAACCCCAGTTGTAAACCCTTAGTCCAGTTCTCTGTCAGGGAGCAGAGCTCTGAACTCTGTGGGGGCCCCTCACCTGCACCCCATCTTGCCCTGTGCAGCACTGGGCACCAGAAAGGATGGGGGCTGAGTGATGGTCCAGGGAACCCCACCTGCCAACGCCCTCAATTACTTGCTCTTCAGAAAAACCCTTCCTGAGCACATTTTGAGGCAGGAGAGAGCTATAAAGCGCTTACTGGTTTGAAGTATTTACTTCTGACTTTGGGACTGAAGAGCCCTATTTTGTCCCCATTTGCTCTCTGATGACAATACGTCCCCATAGTCACGTGAGGGTCCCCTCTCTGGCTGCAGTGACACCCTGACAGACCACACAGAGAACTGCATGCCGTGCTCCAGCTCAGTACCCAGCAGGAGCTTCGAGCACCCTGCACCCACCTCCTGGAAGCCCTGAGCACTCCGCCCCCCACCCCCCAAGGCCACTCTGCTCTCCCCACCACGGCCTGGCCTCAGCTGGGGTAGGGCTGCTGCACATACGGAATTTGGTCCACAGACGAGATGATGGCTACGAGGAACTTATCGGTCACGGCAAGGAGGTTTCGGAGGGCGATGTCCAGTCGTCTCTGGACCTCAGGGTGGCTCAGGGCCTGCTCTGGGGTGACACTGTAGGGGAGGTGGCTGTGGACAGAGAGGAACAAGGTGTCAGCCAGAGCCCCCTGCCACAGCCTCCCCTCTCCGAGGCTCTAGTCTGAAACTCTTCATCTAACGACAGGACCTGGTACACACACGTGCTCAGGCCAGAACGAGTGAGGACTCAGGGCTGGAGCCAGGTGGGCGGAAGGTGAAGCAACAGAGCTGGATGCCCACGGAGAAGCTGGGGCCTGTGGGAAGTGCCCAGGGGCGCCAGTGAAGGCCGGGCCAGAGCCTTGCAGGCCCCCACCTACAGGCCTCAGGCCCCGAGAAGCCCCCGGCACTGCCGCTCTCCTCAGCGGCCCCATCCCTAGTCCCTAAGCATCTGAGTGACCTGCCAGTGTCTCACTTGCCTATTCATCGGGACACCTGAACATTCATCCACACCCCAACTCCGGGCCTGCGAGCACTGAGCACCACACAGCCATTAACCACATTTGATATGCACCGTGCTGCTCCTCTGTGATCAGCTCCACGGGAATTACCAGAGGGGTCTGAAAGGCCACCTTATTTCACCCTGCAGGGTGGCTGTCAGATTGGCATGTCAGCTGCTCACAGACACATCAGAGCCCAGCCCCGCCTCCCGCTCACCTGCGCTGGCCTGTCTGGGCCTCGGTCTGGTTGACCCAGCTCTTGTAGACGTGGACAGGGTCTGTGTGGAGGCTCAGCGTCTTGTCCTCCAGCACGTCCCGGGTCACCTTGCCCAGGATCTCCCGCAGGGCACTCTGGCCCCGCCCGTTGCGGTAGAACCGCACCACCAGCCTCACCACCGTTGGGCTACCAGTCACCACATCCTGGGGCCGCTCCACCCTTGACCTGTGGTTTAGCAAAGCACTGAGGTAGCCTCTTGCCTCTTCGCAGGACTAACAAGTGTTTTTCCTTTTTGAGGTTTGGCTCTTCAAAGCCTGCTCTGGGGGGAGTCCCCTCTCCTAAGGAAAGTCCTGTTGTCCCTACGCCCCCCTCTCTGCGCTGCCAGGTCCGCCCATGTGCTCCCCCCATGCTGTCCTAGGAGAGGTCTCACAGTCCTTCCATGGGAGCCAGAGAAAAGGTCTTCGATTCCACTTGTAGCCTCCAACCTCAGCAAGCCGCCCCCTTGTGAAGGCGCCAATCGCGGCACCTCGTATCCCGCTCTCCTCCCGCTCCTTGGCACCGGGAAACCTACCTGACTTCCTCCTGGAGCGCCGTCCTGAACAGCTGCAGCAGTAGATAAGCCTCGCGGGGGTTGGAGGCGTAGTTGTACAGGCTGAAAATCACCGACTCCATGAACTTGGTGGTTTTGTTCTGCGGCATCTGGAAGATCAGCTTGGCCAGGTAGATGGGCTGAGTCTGTGAGCAAGGGGGGCGACGGGCGTGGCTGCTCATGCACCTGGGACTGGCGGCCAGAGAGGCACGTGGGATGCAGAGGGCACCGGCACAGTTTCTCAGGGGTTCCGGGAACACTCCAGACCAACGGGAGGAGAGGTCTCCCTTGGGGGGCCCAGCATTAGCGCGACGGGAAAGGACAGCTTAGTGGAGGCGCAGGCATGATGGCCCCAAGGTCCCAGACCCCCAGGAGACGGAGACATGCCGTCCAGAACCGTCCGCTCACCTGCAGCAGGTAGAAGAGATGCTGGTACGCTTCTAGCTTCTGCCGTTTCTCTTTGCTCAGCGACTTCAGTCCCTTCTGCTTGTCCAGCGCCATCATCTCCGCCAGCTGCTCCTTGTTCTTCCTGGTCAGCTTCTTGCAGTGGGAGACCACCTCCTGCGGGGGGCAGCGGGTGGTACGAGCGGCCCAGAGCACAGAACGTACAGCCCAGAACCAGTGCCCGGAAGAGCCAGGCTTTGGCTGCTCATGGTGCTCTCGGCATGAGCCAAGGGACAGGAGGGGCCCCTCCTACTGCCCCGAGGCCCCACCGGGCACCCCTGCACTCTCAGGGTGCGTCCCCAGAGAGAACCGGAGGTCCAGCCTGAGGCATCGGCCTCCTGGCTTGCTGTTCTCACTAGACGGCTGTCCCAGCGTCGGTGGACACACATCACTTCCGCCGCCCCTGCACCTCTATGTAGTGACTGGCAGGTTGAGGGGCTTCTCTACACCCAGCCTGCTGAGGTGGCTCCTCCCATGACCCCACTTTACTAATGAGAAAGCAGACTTGGAGGTGATGTGACCGGCCCGCGGTCCCATCACCACGGTCAGAGGAGGTGACACTCCCGGGTTCTGTCAGGTACCCTTGCTGCTGCTGCTGTGTGTCCAGCAAGTTACTGGAAGGACAGGGTCACTGGAGCTGGCACTGAATCGGCTGATCAGACGCTGAAACGCCCTGGCTCAGCGGCCGGCGGGAGGAGGCCCGGTGGCAGCCCCCAGAAGCAGCAGCAGGGGGCTGGGGGCTGGGGCCTCACCTGCAGCGTGATCCGGCTCTTCACCAGCAGGCCGATCTTGATGTCCATGAGATTGAGGTCCTGCTCCAGTCGCTGGTTGGACCGGATCTTCCTGACCACTTCTTCCTGGAGCCTCAGCAGCTCTGCCTCAGCCAGGAAGTCCCGCGGGCTCTGATTCAAGAGGTGGACAAACCTGCGGACCACGCTGAGTGGGGGGTGGGGCGCGTGGACTGGGGGAAGGGGGCGAGCGTCAGGATGACGTGCCCCCCAGAGGCTTCCTCACCCAGCCCACCCTAGCTGTGCCCTCAGCCCCCATTCTGCCAGTGGCCAGCATGCCCCAAAGCCCAGCCCTGCTCTAGCTGCTGCTGACTGACGCTGGAGGGGGTGGCAGCCCCCCAGCCAGCCCTGTCCCCGAGCCTGACTTATAACCAGGTCTGCCGTAACCACTGTCCTTCCCCTGCTCTGCAGTCACGCCCACCCTGGGCCATTGCAGTGACCTCCACACCAGTCGGGGACCCCAGCTCTGAGCCCGGGGCCCTCCTCTCCCGATTCCCTACCCCCTGCTGCTGAACCAACTCATCCCGGCCTTCATCCCAAGGTCATGTCCACCGATCAGCCTCCACCCAGCCCTCCTCCCCTCACACTCCCCTCCTGTCAGTGTCTGCACAGGGCGGGGGTGGAGGGCACGGCTAGGAGGGATGTCCAGTGGGTTTTACAACAAAGGGAGGTCACAGCTCGATGCCCATTCTCCTGGGATCTCTTTAGGAGCAGGTATTTGAGCAAAGAGAAACTTCTGAGCTCAGCTACAGGGAATAACAACAAAACGACTACGTGTAATATTCACTGTGGGACAGAAACTGCTCTACGTACTTACAACAGCCCTGTGACGTCAGTGTGCTGTAACGAATGGACGAGATCACTGCAGCACAGAGAGGGTAAGCAACTTGCCCTAGGCTACACAGCTAGTACTAAGTGAAGACGGATAAAACTAGGCCATGTCCTTAAAGGCAGCCCCGTAAGGCACCAGACAAAGAAACTACAATTCACGACAGTGCGGTCAGTGCTTTGGGGGGGGGGGTGTGGACATGGGGACCTTTGGGAAAACAAAAGCAGGCCACCCAAGACCCCTGGGGAATGAAGAAAGGCTTCCCGGAGGTGAGGACCCACCAATGTCTGTGAAAAGGTGAGAGAGAGTGAACATGGCTGCTTTAGGAAGTGCCAGAAGTCTGTGCCATCTGGACACAGGGCAGAGGGCACAGGCGGTGCGGGCAGGGCTGGGCCAGCCAGGCCAGAGGTCAGGCAGAGGCTGAATCCCAGAGCCCTGGCAGCTGTGGTCAGGAGACGGCTTTATCCCCAGGGCAACGGGGGCCACTGACAGGATTTAAGCGAGTGACTGGAGCACGTGGCCTGGTTCATGGATTGGTCTGGTCACTGCGCGGAGAAGGCTGGACGTTCGAGGCCTGAAGACCATGGACGGCACCTTGGCTTCGATGAAACACGGACACCAAGCCCTTTAGTTGCAGAACAGCCCCACAGGACACGTGCTATCACCACCTCCATTTTATACGTGAGAAACTGAGGTAATGAAGAGGTTCCGTAACTTGCCGAGGGCCACGTGGCCGGTAAGTGCAGTGCTGAGAGGAGCCTGGGCTAAGGAACCAGGGAGACAGAACTGGGGGAAGCAAGTCCTTCCAGAACCACAGAGAAGGGAAGGAAGATAAAGAGGGCCAGGGCAGTGTGTGAGCACACGAGGGCCAGGCTGCAGCGAGGGACGGGGGGCACCAGGCCTGGGGCGTGCCCAGCACCCCTGCAGCAGGACAGGGTGGGAGGGGCCTGAGGAGGTGGAGCCCAGGAGAGTAGCCTCAGGCCCAGGAAGGAAAGGGGCGCCCACTTCAGGAGCCCAAGGGCCGAGGGCCACCTGGCGATGGCCCATCCATCAGTCCACCTCACCAGGAGCGGACCCCCAAGACCAGGAGCCTGGAGGACCTCTTTAGGGTTAAATGCACGCCCGCTACTGGGACTGTGGGGCAGGCCATGGAGCTCCCCAAGGTCCCAGCGCTGCAGAAGGGATGCTACAAGCCCCCTTGCTTCCTGCGTGCTGGGCCAGAGGGCGGGAGGCGGGGGAGTCATGGGCGGGGAGGGGGTTAGAACTCTAGGGAGAGGGGAAAGACCCCCTTTTTTTTGCTTTGGTGGTAGTGGCAGGAAGAGAATTGAAGCCTGGTCCAGAACAAGCCTGGTTAGAGGGACCGTCCCGTGACCAGGCTTTCTGTTGGGGGGGGGCAGGGTAGCTTTTGTCACCACCCGTTCGACATTCCTGCAGACAACTCGTTCCTCCCCTTTACTGCTCTGCAACCCCAGGAGGGATCTCCAGACCTGCCTGACTTTGCGGGATCCCTATCTCTCCCATCAAACTGGGGGAACCCCAAAGGCAGGGGCACATCTCACTGCCCAGCCCACTCCAGTCCACATGAAATTGGGGACACCAGCTGTGGATGAGCGAAAAGGCCCCGCTTTGTAAGCTGAGGGGCGGTGTGACTTCCTCCCTTGCTAATGGCTGAAAACCATCAGACGGCACAGCAGCCGCTCCGCCAGAGGAGCGGAACCAGTTCACTCAGTGCGGGAAGACCAGGCAGCTTACCCAACGTCCTGTAGTCACCCCGGGCTTTCCTGGCTCGGAAAAACGCCTGGATCTTCACAATGGAGCTCACCTGCCACGTACACAGGTGGGAGGAGGATGGCTGGCTGCCCTTGGCCTGGTTTCATGGGGAAAGGTCGGGGGTGAGGACGGGGAGCAGGCGACACTCACATTCTGCTGGAAGTAACTCAGACGCCTCCGGTACCGCCTCCGAGCCGCCCACATACGGGCCCACGCCTGAATCTGCGAAGAGACACACTGGCCTTGGACATGGGACAAGTCAGCCAGCTCCAGAGGTCACAAGCTGGTGAGAGGACTCAAAAACTGTTCTCAGAGGATCCTTCACAAGACAGGAACCCGCCCAGATAGGGATAGCTACCTTGATTATGGCACCTGTGTTTGCTTTGAAGTACTGCAACCGTTCCAGGTAAACCTTCCGCTGCCTGTAGCCCCGCCAATGAGCCTGCACGTCAGGAGAGAAAGGGCGGGAAGCCTGGCTGGTCCCTGCTGGCCTGAGAGCCCTGTGGAAACGTCGTCCTGGGCTCCCCAGGGAACGGTGGGGACAGGCAAGCAGAGGGGGATGGGGAAACAGGCTCTGATCCCAAAAGATTCCCAACTTCATGAGGGGCCCAAACACCTACAGAGCTAAGCACACCCTCTGCCACACGCCCTGGTCCCAGCACACGCATGTGCATACATGCACCACACAAACACACACACCCATGCTAACCAACACCTCCTCCCAGAACTCAACTGTAAGATACAAGCTTAGAAGAAATGAAGCATCACACCTACCCACCAACTTCACTAAAGCACGCAGCATATCCCCCAAAATACACTCAGGGACACCCACACCCCGTCACACCTGCACCCCATCACACAGCACCGGCCCTGGCTGTGTGCCCATCATCTCTACCAAGGGGCCGTGGGTCACTAAACCTCTCACAACTCACACTTCTCTTTACGACACCATCCAGCTCCCCACCCTGGCTCTAAGCAAATCTTCTCTCCAAGGTCCCCGGAATTCAGCTGTCAGCCTGATGGCCTCTCTGCCGCAAAGGGTCCGAGTGACCGGCTCCCCCCTAAGCCACGCCCCCTTTGGTCTCTAAGCTGCCAGCCTCCTTCGCAGGGGCCTCTTCCCTGTGTGAGATGCATTGTCCTACAGTACCACTGGCACCGTCCCTCTCATCCCCAAAGTTCCCCAAAGCTCTCACCCACCTGACCTACACCCCGTCTGACTTTCCACTGGTCCCGCCTTTGTGAGGAGTCTAGCCACATCAGACAGTCCACTCTCTTGTAAACACGCCTTAGGATTTTCTGCCCCTGGTCTTTGCCTGTGCCCACCCTCGCCCCCCAGCCTGGTCTTCCCACTGAAACCCTTCCTGTCTCTTGGGCCAGCGTCAAACCTGTCCTGGAGGGAGCTCCCCACTGGAAGACATGCCCCCACTGACAGTGCCAGTTTGGTGCATTAAGAGCAGCCCTCTCAGCCACTGGTCCTCCCAGCCCTTCTTACAGCCAGCTCTCCCGGCAGGCTTTCCCTGGCCTGGGCTTACACTGTCCCTCTGTTGGAACAGGATGTAAGAGAGACAGCTTGGGCCCGTGACACACTGTCCCCTTGGAGCCCCAGGGCCAGGAGGCCCCATTCCGATGTCTCCCTCTCCTCCAGGCACTGCCCGCTGTGCCCTCTGGGCAGCAGCTGCAGCAGACAGGGTCTCCTCTCTGCTCTTGCCCCTACCCACCCCTACGTGGCTCCTCCTTCAGGAGGGCGCCCCCCAGTCTGCATGGGCTGGGGTCCCAGCCAAGCTCCAAGCTTTCAGGACATCATAGTCTCAGCAACCCAAGCGGCCGCATTTCTGACTCTCACTTCCCCATGGCTGGAGAGCAGGTGGCCTTTGTCTCCCAGGGCCCAGGTCAGGCCCCGCAGGGCACCAGGCCCTGTGGCAAACCCGCCTCCAGCTCCATCGTCTTCCCGCTGTGGGTGTGGCTTTTCCACTCCTTAGACTGCGCGTGCACTTCCAGCCTGGGCTCAGGATGGAGGGGTCCCCGATTCAGACCAGTAAGTGCTGCTCACTGGGCTCTGTACCATCTCCTACTGGCAGCCGACAACGGGGCGCCTGCTGCCCTGAGAGCTACCTGCAGTTTCCCCCCTTCATCGCTGGAGGGACGAGGAGGCTGTATCGGAGAGGGCTCGGTGGGGGCCCGAGGCCAGAGGACCCGGAAGCGGTAGCACTGGGAGGCTCCAAAGCCTGCGTTCTTCATTACCACCCACATGCGCTGGTCACTATTGTCACTGAGGGCCACCGGCCAGTCTCAGCCGCGCATGTGTCTCCCTGCGTTTGCCGGGGTGGGCTCTGTGTCTCTCCTGTCACAACGTCTAACATTGGCTGTATTCCAGTTCTGGCGAGGAGATGTGTGTCTCACACCCATGCCAAGTGGCAGCCTTTGCAGACACCAGGCATTCAGACGTTTGTAAATAAAGTACCTTTACACCACCGCCACCTCCGTGAGGCCCTGCAGATCACATCGACATGGGGAGGTCTGTTTGCCCCCCTCCCACTGTTTCTGGCTGATAAAGTGCTCGGGCCTCAGGGCCACCTTCCCAGATGGCCTCACGTCCCAGTTCCCTGTGGGCCAGTCTCAGAGGCCACACGATCACCCACAGATTGCAAGCATAAAACTGGAAAGGGCTGGCTGAGGAGAAAGGGTGGAAGTCCTTCCCCTAAGGGGTCCCCCATCCCTTCTGTGTTTAAGCCCCGCCATTCTGGTGGGAAGGCCCCCGGGCGTCGGAACCCTGATGTCTAACGAACTGTCCCCCTCTCCTCGTGGGGAAGCTAAGGAGCAGCCCTCAGGCCCGCGGGACAGTGACGGTGGCGACAGTCACTAGCAGTGAGGCCACGCCTTTGCCTGTCTGCTGGGTACTGTGCAGAAGCAACACCCCCTCGCGCAGTCTTCACCACCCTATAAGGTGGGCGCCACAATGCCCACAGGAAATGGGCACAGTGAGTGGCCTGTGACACATGATGGAACTGGGGTGCAAACCCAGGCGGGCGGGCCTAGAACCACACTCTTAACCGCAGCGTTCAGAGGCTGCGATCGCCTCGCCCCACTGAGCAGAGGAAGCAGGGAGAGCCCTGCAGCTCAGGGGGGCCAGGCCCCCAGGACTGAGCCGGAGCGCGCCACCTGGATCTTGGTGACTGCTGGGAGCCAGGTCTTCAGAAAGAGGGATCGCTCAGCAAACTCCCGCCGGACCAGGAAGCCGCGGAGGCGGGCCTGGAGCTGGACCACGAAGCCCACGTTGGCCTTCCAGAGCTGTTGGCGGTCATGGGCAGCGGTGACCTTGGTGACGGCTGACTGTGGAGGCAGGAGGGAGAGGCTGTGGTGCCCTGGGGGTGGGAGCCTGTCCCTCAGGGGTTCCCCCATCCATAGCCCCTCCCTGGGAGGGGCCCTGCCAACCTGGATCTCCTCCCGAGTCAGGTGGGAGGTGTTGAGGCTGCAGCCAGGGGGTCGCTCCCAGGTGCCCTCGAAGGTCTGCAGATGGAAGTAGTAGGCGGTGCCGTCCCTCATGTCCTGCCGAGCCCAGAGCGCCGTGTCTCCTAAGCAGAAGCCAAGCGAGCAGAGATGGCTCAGCAGCGGCCAGGCGGCGGGGCAGGCGGAGACGCGGCCAGGCCAGGGCCCCTACCTGGGCGCTGCTTCTTGGCCATGGCACCTTCCAGAACTCGCTGGTAGCCGTGGGCACAGTCAGGCACCACCCCTCGGAGGCCCACGGCGGGGTTCCTCAGCACTCGCGCCGTCTGGGCCGCCTTGCGCTCCTTGATGGCCTGATTGATGGCTGCCACACCAAGAGCCACTGGCAGGGGAGTCAGAGGGCGTGGTCAGTCCTCCCGAGCCCCTCCCACAGGCCCCGCCCTGTGGCCCCGCCCTGTGCCCCCCCACAGGGTGCAGGGCTTTCGTAGGACAAGCCCCCGAGGAGGGGGCGGCTGACGCAGCGCCTGCCTTCCAGTCGCCCACAGACAGACAGTGGACGCAGGGCCTCCAGACACCGAGCACGCCACGCTGTGTCCATCGGCACGGACCCTGCCCACTTCTCAAAACCAACCCCTCTTGCCCACCCTTAAGACCACATTCTCTAGCCGGAGCTGACGGGTGAAACCTGAACAAGCAGCAGCAGCAGCTGGGGTGGGCGTGTGGCCCCCACGTGCTGTCACACGCACACATGCTGGGGAAAGTGCCCTCCCAGGAGGCAGTGGACGTACGATGGGCTCCCCACTGCGGACGACACGCTGCCCAGTGACTGCTAGGAACCCACCATGGTCCAGCAGCGGCCCTGCTGTTCTGATTCCTGCCCACCTCCCCGAGGCGGCGGGCAGAGGGAGATGGCGGGGGACGCTACAGGCCTGCCCGGGCTCCTTGACTGCCCCCACCGGCTGCCCCAGGCCCTTTACTTCTCTGAGCAGTGTCCGTGTCCTGGTTGGCTCTAGCCACTTCCCGGCGGATCTCCTCCAGCCACAGCACGGCTCCAGGATCGCCTGTCCCCTGGAAAATTGAGACATGGGAGAAGGGCCCAGGCGGGTGTCCCTGGTTCCCGGGCCCAGCCGCTCAGCTGCAGGCAGGGAGGTCCCCGCTGTCCCCCACCCCAGCCCTGCCATGGCCTGTGGCCCGCTGGGACTGCTGCCGGGCTCAGAAGGCTCCTTCCTGCCCTGTTTTCAGGCCCAACATCAACTCGGCTTGGCCACAGCACCCCCAGAATGCTCTTACACCCCCAGTACCCACCAGAAGTCAGTCAACGGCTGACTTCCCCGCCTTTGTGCCACAGCCATGTCCGGAGAGCCCACACGGGGGCGCCATCTCTGCCCCATACCCCACGCCCTTGGCCTCACGTCACAGCTCCTCAGGCCAGCCCTGCCCCTGCCCCTGGCCATGGCCATCTCCTGCCCAGTCCTGCTCCCGACTGCTCTACAGGCCAGGGGAGCCAGTGCCTCTCACTGGCAGGCTCCTTTGCCCCTTGCTTCACCCTCCCCCAGCCGGACTCTACCTCCTGCCAACCCCCTCCTCACAGACTGCCCTAGGTGCCAGCCAGTGCTCCGAAGAACTTTCCCAGGAGCTGACATCACACAGTACGGGGACGACCTTGGCAGAGAGCACCCCCAGCACTAGCTAGTGTCGCAGTGCATCATCTTACTCACACCCCCACCTCCGAGGGCAGTTCACTGTTGTCACAAGTTTGTAGGCGAGGAAACTGAGGCACAGAAGAGGGTAAGTAACGTGCAGGGTCAGCCCGCCAGGAGGCAGACTCAGGTTGTCTGGCTCCGGGACCCCGGCCCTCGATTGCGCTCTGCACAGCCCATGCCCAGGCGTCACAGGTCCCAAACCCTGCCACGTTCTTCAGCTTATGTATGTTCTACCCCCACCCCAGGAGTCAGGGAGGGCCAGGGCCTGGGGTACTTTACAGGCGAGCGAGCTGAGCTCAGAGGCATTAGGGCTTGGCTGGAGGTCATGTGTCACTAATGTGACAGCAGGACATGTCTAGCCCTCTGCTGTGGCTCCCAGGCCCATCTTGCCACACACAAGGCCCCACCCTCGGTGCTGGGAAGTGCAGCTCTGCTCCGTGCCCGGCCCCGGGGCCACATCAGAACCCCGCCTGCCCCCACCCCAAAGGGACGGGGTCCATGAAGTCGGGGCTCTGCCAGGGTGCAGTGGGCACAGCTCTACCCACAGGGGCTGTTCTTGCCCCGGTGACCGACGCAGCCAGCCCAAACCTCACCTGGGCCTTCTGCCTTCTGGCTGCCACCAGGAGGTGGTGGTAGCGAGGGGCGACGGGGAGGCTGATGTCGTCCAGGCGAGCTGCGGGCAGCAGCAGGGCGGACAGGGTCTTCTCAGGGCTGCCCTGATCCAGGGCCTCGTTGATGAGGCTGACCGCAAGGACCTCTGGGAGAGACAGAGGGTGGCAGAGGGCCCAGGCTTACGGCTACAACACAGGGCTGCCCACAGGGGGCCGTCCTCCCCCCAGGCTCCACTCACGGTCGGTCTCTTCCTGGACCTGCGCGTTGACCCGGCTCACGGTGGCCTGCAGTTCGGTCCAGCTCAGGAAGGCCCCGTCCAGGCCGCACGCCTGTCGCAGTCGGACCAGAGCGTCAAAGTAACTGGGGGCAGGTGGGCAACGCACGCGTCAGCCAGAGGTCAGGGGACTTCCGAGCCACCTCCCTTCTGGTTCTCCTCTGTCCCCACAGGCTGTGCCTGGGCCCCTCTGCTGGCTCCTCCCTGACCTGGAATGCGGGGTGTCGCTAGGCTCAGCCTAGGCCCTCTCTCCCCACACTCATGGCCTCAAACTCCAGTGCTAATGACCCCCCAGCACACGTCCAGCCCAGCGTCCCCTTCAGCGTCCGGGTGAACGCCTGACACCGTACGTAAGCCCCTCAGAGCTGCAGCCCACACCACACTGGGCTACCCGCTCACCCTGCGTCTCCCGTCCCAGTAAATGTTCACTCCCAGCTCCGAGCCCAGGTCTGGGAGTCGTGCCTGAGCCATCCTCTCACCCCACACCCGCACATGAGCAGATCCGTCAGTGCAGCTTTCAGAGCAGACCTCCAGCCTGGCTCCTTCTGCCACCTCCTCTGAGCGCCTGGGCCGAGCGCCAGCACCTCTGCCCGGTCACTCCCCGACGCCTGCCAGGGCTCCCTGGCTCCCCTCTAACCTGCAGCCAGCTCCCAGCACGGCAGCACAGCGATCCCGCTAAAGTAGGTCAGCTGTTCGCCCTCCCGCATTGGGAGTGGAAGCCAGGGCCTCACCGTCACCTCCCGCCCTCGTCCACTCGGCCAGACGGCTTCCCGCTGAGCTCTGAACACCCGCACGCCTCCCAGGGCCTGTGCCCGAGCGCCTGGCGGCAACCACTAAGGCCCACTAGGTCCCTCTCGGAACGACCCCCTTACCCAAGGGGACTGCTGCAGCCACACTGAGCGAAATGGACAAACCACATGTCCCTCCCAGCCCCACCTTTGTCCCCAGTGCCCCATTTTACTTTGGGCTACAGCTCTTCTCTTCTGGTCACCTGACGTGCTGGCTTTGGTCTGCCTCCCTCACAAGCATGTGAGTTGGAGGAGAGCTTTGTTTGCTCACTCGCTCTGCCCCTGGACAGTACCTGGCCCCTGAGCGGGTGCTCGTCTTTGCATACGGGAGGGAGGGAATGACAGTGACCTCACCCACCTTCGAGAAGGGCAGGCCATGGGACGGTGAACAGAAGTGGGCCTGGAATGGGGCAGCGAGCAGAAGGCTCACCTCTGCACAGAACTCGGGGTGCTGGCTGCATGCCCGCCACCTCTGCCCCTTAACACGGGGCTCAACCCTCCTCACCGCTGAGCACTGTCGCCTTCCACCCCGGCCAAGCCTGTGGCAGGGTTCGCCAGACTGTTCCAGAAGCCACTGGCGTCCCCAGCCTCCAGGGCGCGGTTGATCAGGACCACAGCTGAGAGCATTTCCACGGCCACGAAGAGCTCTTCCTGGTCCAGCTCCTGCAAAGGGGGCTGGTGAAGGGCCTGGGGCTCCCTGCCCCCCACGCTCCTGTACCCCAGCGTCTGTCCCAAAGCCCCAACGGCCCGATTCATTCAGTAACAATCACACTTAACGTTTGAGAATGTATATTTCACACACATTGTCATTGAAATTTCATAACAAGCCAGTGAGGCAAGTGCCATTAGGATCCCCTTGTCCCAGATGAGCCCAGCTGCCTGAGTCCAGAGCCCGCATCCAACCAGTGAGCTCTGCCAGCTCCCTTCTGGCACCTTCCACGCACCAAGAACTGCGCTAGGCCCCGGCCCACGGCAGAAAGATGAAGTGGGCGCACCTGCACCACACCCCTCCTTTCAGACACTGTTTATGCTGCTCCCTCTCTGGGGCACCCTGCCTGTCCCCCACCAACAGAACATTGTGAATGATAGTAACTAATAATAGTAATGGCTACAACCTACATGCCAGGCTCTTTTCTAAGCACGTACGTCGTACGTTAACTCGTCTAAGCCTTACAACAATCCCATGAGGTAAATGCATTACTGTTCCCACTTTATACATGAATTAGGGGGCTGAGGAGGCACATAACTTGCCCAAGGTCACTTGGCTGGGAAGTAGCAGCGCAGGACTGAAGCAGGCGTGTGGCTTCAGAATTCACAACCTCGGTCACTGCTCTGTGCCGCTTCTGAGGGGCCGGCCTGGAGTCGGCGCTCTACACATGCCTGTGTGGGCGTCCTCGCCTCCAGGAAGCCTTCCCAGACTGACCCCAGCTCTGTTCCCTCCACTCCCCAATCTGCAGTTGGATCCCACTTACGTCGCTCTGCCCTCCTGTCTCTGCCTGGACCCTCGGGGGTGTTCTAAGTCGGCTAACAGCCCGGAAGTCCCTAGTGCCTCCATCAGAGGCCGTATGGACTGGGGTGAAGTGGGCAGCAGAGCTGTTCAGAGCACGGGCTGCAGGCACACTCAGCGTCACATGCTCTGCACTGCCAGCCACACCCGCCGGGCGGGTACTCAGCCCTGCGCCTCAGTCTGCTCCTCTCTAAAACGGAAGCACCACTTACCTGACAGGCTTCTTTCAAGGAGTAAATGCCAGTGTAAAGCACTCTCTGCTCAGGGCATTACACTACGCTCGGGGGCAAAGCTGGTGCCTGTCCTGGCCCCTAATCTCTGCCAGCACCTCAGCAGACCCTCAGCAGGTGGCCTGGGCAGACTGCCTGGCCCCTCCGCTGACTGGGCACCCAGAGCAAGACCCCGCGGTGCTGGGCCTTACCCCCTGCCGCTGCCGCTGGAGCACAGCCAGCTCCTGCTGGTACACAGCCGAGGCCTCGGGGTGCACGGGGGGCAGCTGGGCCTCGGGGCTCATCAGCTCCTTCACGGTGTCAGCGGCCACGCCCCTCTGGATGGCTCTGTTGATCCTCGCCACAGCCTGGAGCACTGCAGGGAGGAGGGGGAGGGCTGCACGGGCTGCCACTCCGAGCCAGTTCCCTCTGCCGCCAGCTGGGAGGTGCTGGGACCTCAGAGCCGAGCGGCCTGTCACTACTCGTGAAGACTAGTCTGCCAGGCTCAGCCACTGGTGGGGACGAGGGGCTGGGACACTCCGGGAAGAGGCCCTGGAGAAGGCGTCTGTCGGGCCCAGAGGGCGCGTGGCTGAGCGGTGTGGGCACGCAGGCCAGGGGCGGTGAACACAAGGTGCGGTGAGGAGGGCTCCAGGCTGGCCCAATGGTGACAACAGCACAGGAATGAGGGACCAGCTCTGAGGTGGAGCCCTTTGGGCTGAAAAGTGTGGGAGCAAGCAAAGGGCCTGGGGCATCAGTGCAGTTTTAGCCCTAAACGCCGGGCTTATGCACTGGCCAGTGGACATGGCCATGGCACGGAGGAGCCCACAGCTGTGGGGGGTAAGGACACAAACAGCCACCGAGTGGTGAGACACTGCTGTTAGAGATGTCTGTCCCCCCCACCGCCCCGACGCTGTGCCATGCAGGGGCCGCGCGAGGCTGGTGGGACCATAGGAAAACGTCACAGAGGACGAAGCGGGAAGCAGCGCTGGAGGACGTCTCCACATGCTTTCGAGGGAAAAGGGGGGAAATGTAATCCAGAGGCCCAGAGGCCTGGTGCTGGGACAGGCTGGGGACAGTCAAGGAGGAACAGCTAGTTGCTGGTGGGGAGAAATGGGAGGGAGAACACGAGGTCTCATCTGCCAGGCTGAGCAGACGGAACTGGAGGCAGATAAATAATGGCGGAACTCGTGAAGGTCCGAAGGTACCCAACACGGAGGACCAGGCCAGATCCCTGCCCGCGAGGTCGCCCTGGCAGCAGGCACGCCCTGAGGCCAGCCGCAGGCGAGTGGCCGGGGCTGTGCAGCTCCTACAAGCTTCAGACAGAGGTGCCTGGCTACGGAGCGACCTCAGAGCCCGACAGCAGCCAGGCGGGCTGCACTGCAGCTCGTAACCGCACGGTGCCACAGGTGGAGTGGGCTTCCTCTGCCGCCATCTCTCCACTCATGACCCAGAACCATCCCCTTGGACGGAGACATCGCCAACTCTCACTCTTTTAACAAAGAACTACACTTGTTCATAATGTTTCTAGGGAAAACTGAGTTGGATCATCACTTTCTCTCTCAACTGAGAGGTCACGACACTTCAGAAGGCAGAGGAATTCTAGCTAGCAGGGGAAGTGCCTAGAAGGAAACTGCCTACCCGGGAGTTGAGCCGGTGCAGCACTGCCATTGTCCCTGAGACCACAGGGGCCCGTCTGCAGTGTCCCTCCAGGCAGCCAGGACAAGGGCACACTACATGCAGCGGGAGAAGGCCCCTGCCGGGCTGGCTCTTGGGCAGCAGCTCGCACAGCACTACAGACTCCGGGAAAGGGCTGGATGCTCTCCCAAGAGCCAGCGACACAGCCAGGCCCGGCTCAGCTTGGGGACAACTTACTGGCTTGTTCCCGATCACCCTTCAGGTTGGCAGCAGCCACCGCAGCCTGGACCTCGTCCTTTTCCAGAAGCTCCACCAGGCCCAGCTCCTGGGAGAGGGAAGAGGGGCAGCAGGAGTCCTCCTGGGCCACGCACACATGCCAGGAGCTGCCAGCACGAGCTCCCAGCCGCCCCCAGGCAGCCACCCTCAGTCCCACCGTTCCCTCTCGGTGGGCCGGCCCCTCCCTTTAACCCACGTCTAAGCTCTGGCTGTCCTGCACAGCATGCCTCTGAAATAACAACAGGCAACACAAACGAAGACAGTGTCAGGGAGAACGTCAACAGCACTGCAATGAGACCAGTAAGACGAGGCCCCAGTTCAGCAATGGGGGAGCCTACTCCCCCCGCCCCATGGCCCTGGGCCCCAGCCCGTCTGACTCGGAGGGCAGAAGCTGACGGGCCCAGCCCATCAGGCCTTGGGGTGATTGAACCACTGAAACGTGTAGTCAGCACTTACTGACAGGCGATGACTAAGGAAGAGGCCCCCCCATCCTGGTTGGACAGAGGGAACAGCTGATTCAGAGGCTGACCTGCGCTTTCTGCTCTCTGTCGGAGCTCAGCTGTTCCAGGTACCAGTCTGCAAAGTCTCTCCTCACTCCTCGCAGGGCCAGGGCGGGGTCCCCAAGGGCCTCCAGCAAGGCTGCGGGGCTCTGTCTCTCCAGGGCGTCATCAACAGCCTCTAGAGCCCCAAGGACTGGAAAAGACAAAGCCCCTCAACGGGCAGTGTGGGGGGCCGCCCAGCACATCCCCAGCCCAGCCCCAGAAGCCTGCCCTCATCCTGCTGACCAGAGTCACGTCCCCCGCTGCCTCCTGGGCCCCTGGGGCCTGACTGCCGCAGCCCAAATTCTTCAGCCTGATCCACACGGCCTTCCCATCTCGCCTCCGCACACCCTGAGCACGTCCTGGCCCAAACAGGCAGACGCCACTCTGTCCTGAGGCTTCGAGCGGCCCCTCCCACCCTGACCTCCCCCTCCCTCATCCATTCTCCACACCCCCTTCTGGAAGGACCCCGCGTCCTCTCCATGGCCCTCCATCCAAACAGAAGCCCCTTCCACAGGGACTTCTTCAGACACTGCTGGCCAAAAGGCAGGGCACACACTGCCTTGACTCGGACCGTTCCCCGAGAAAGGGTTGGCCTAGTGAGGCCTGAGAGACATCCCCAAACCGTGCAAGGCGGGGGCTCACCCTGAGAGCCCCCCCCAGCCCTCCTGGTGTCTCCCTTACCATTGACCTGGTTGATGTGGCCTTGGATTTCAGCCTGAGTTAGGTACCGGTCATAGACGTCCTGGCTTTCTTCATCACCCTGCAAATACCACACTGAGAGGGGAACCCCGGAAACCAACTCAATCCCCTCACCCCGCATCTATACCTATTTCTTCCTCTGGGGGCCTTCTCAAGGCCAAAGACCAGTCTGGTCGGAAGGAACCTGGGGAAGTTGTGGGTCCAACCCCCTGGCACTGACACCGTTAAGCCAAACCAACCTCTGGAACCTCCAGTGCGATGTCATGTGGTTGTACAGCCCTCACCAAAGACCCCCACCCAGTCCTCTTCTCCCACCTTCTCTTCCGAATTCCCAGTGTTCTCCCGAGCTCCTCTCCCATTTCTCTAGGACAACTGACCAGCTAGTCTCTCTAAGCAACTTTGGAACCTCGAGACGGAGCACAGTCCTGGCCTCACTCGTTTCCCAGCCCCCAGGCCCCAGCCCAAGTCCCACGGCTCCTTACGCGGCTCCTGGCACTGGCGGCCTTCTCCATCTTGGCTTGGGCCAGCAGCTCCTGGTAGATGGCAGCCAGAGGCTCTCGAAGGTTCTCCAGCAGAGCGCTGGGGTTCTGCAAGGCGGCCAGGGTGTCCTCGACCACCCCAGCCTCCACTGCCTCATTGATGGCAAGGACAGCTGCGTGCACTGGAGGGGTCAAGGAGACAAGGTCAGGACGCCGGGGCACAGCCCACACCAGCTGCAGGCCACTCGGACACCAGCCCCTTTTCCACCCACAGGGGCCAGGCAAACCAGGTAGCCGGGCGGCCCTGCCTGAGGATGAGAGGCGTGCAGAAGCCACCGAGGGCTTCTCACCGAATGCCTACCTGCAGCCTCATCCACCGAGAGCTCACTGGCCAGGATGCCCCCGATTTTGCTGAAGGCAGGCAGCTGGAGGCCATACTTGGCCAGTTCCGAGGCCATGTTGCTGAGTTCCTCAGCTGCAATGACACCCAGGTATCCTTCGTCAGCCAGAGCCCAGTGGCCTGCCCAGAACGGCGGTGGGAGGGAGGGTGCCAGGCTTACCTGTGAATTTCACCTTCCCGTACAGGTCATGGATCTGAGGAGCCAGTCCCAGCCGGAAGAGGAAGAGGCTGGGGAAGAAAAGAGGCACTGGGGCCTATTCATTTGGACACGCTGCCCATATGGGTTTGCAGGAAATACTGTGGGGACCTGCAGAGGGACGCACTCAGCAGCTCCCACCCTCAGTCACCCCCAAACCACAGGGAGAGAAGTGCTTGGAAGGCACTGCTGGGCAAGTGCTACAGAAGACAGGCTGCTGTGGGCGGCGGGGGTCAGCAAAGCCTCAGAGAAGGGCACGTGGCCCCAGCAGGTCACCAATGGGCATGGAGGGCAGGGAGGGACCCACTGAGCCAAGGCACAGAGGCTTGAAAGGACACGGGAAACCAGGTCAGGAAGACACGGCGTGGAGGACACAGGAGCTGCTCCATCACTCTCTGCGGTTCAGCCCCGTGGGGGCCGATGGCTGGCTGAGAACCCAACAGCCCTCGCCACTCACACTACGTGACGGGCATGTGGCGCTCTCGATGGGTCCTGTGTGGCCCAGCCGCCTCCCTCTGCCCTTGTCCTGCACCCACAGGCACGCACAGAGGTCCCACAAACATGCATGTAGTGTGGCCATCACCGCACAACCCTGGCGCCTCCCCTGAGATGTGTGCCCCAGGGTCTGCCCTCTGCCCTCCGGCTGCAGCGTTTCTCGCTGTCAACTGTTGGCTGCGTCCACCCACAGGCGCCAGGATGACAGAAGCTTGGGGTCGTCACCTGAGTGCGTGGATGCAGTAGACCACGCGGGGCATGTTCTTCTTGTCATAGATGTCCGTGGTCTCTGGGAAGAAGGTCTGCGGGGAAAGTAGCCGGTTACTGCCACTGGAGACCATGCCAGGTCTGGGCAGGAGGCGGAGCCACGGGCCCTCCTCTGTGGCCTGGGGCTTCTAGTCAGTTCCTCCAACCACTTACAGAAAGCACAGGTGAAAGAAGGGCAGTGGGGACACATAATAAGCCGGGACCCAGCCTCACCCTCGGCCCCAGGTTAACCAAACAGCAGGCAAGGCCATCAGGGCGACAGGAAGCAGGCCTGGTCTCCAGCACACAGCCAGCCTGTGCCCCCACCAGGGACTCGTCAGAAAGGTGGCCTGCGGGGGGGCTGACCACGCTCTCAGAGGGCCCCGGGGGGATACTCTGTCAAGGACCCTAGAGGGGTCGGGCCATGTCACCCGCCTCCAACCAGAGGCCTCTGCTCAGGAACTGAGTCATCGCGGGCACGGCTTTCCATGCCACCTGGCGACTGCAGTGAGGTCTAACCTCAGTACCTGTTGGTACGTTAGATTCATAAGAAGGGAGCAAATCCAGAGACGAGTGCCACCACCCCACTGAGGACACATGGCCTCCACCGCTCCTGCCTCCCCCTAAAGCGGCTTCCTTTTTTTCTACTTCCTTGTCTTATAATTCTCTTCTGCAGTGAAGAGAAACAGAGCAGAAAGAAACCACAGTGTAGAATCCTCTCGTGCCTTGAGTGTAGACTCACAAAGGGAACTCGCCAGCGTGTCAGCCTCCTGACAACCTTATAAGGTGCACAGGGCCAGGATTTTGACATTTGTTTTACAGTCGAGGAGCCAGTTGAGCTCCCGAGTGACAGGACACGCAGCATGTGTCCAGGTGGCTGGGGGGTGGGGGGTGCCTCATACGGACGTGGTGCAGCCTGCTCCCCGCTATGAAATTCCGGTAGGAAGACGGCTGCCCAGCATGAACTCCATCTCCTGCCTTACACAGGGGCCCACTGCCGAGTGGGAACGTGCCGCGTGGGCCAGGGAGCCTTCCCCTCCTTTCACCCACAGGGAAGTGGAGGCGGGGATCCAGTAACCGGGGTCGAGGACACGGCCCCAAGGGACTTAAGCCCTCTGATTAAGTTAGTTTAGAAGACACATGGAGGTGAGGGCCACAGGGTGCCAGGCAGATCGAGTGTGTGTGGTAAGGGCTGGGGGTGGGGAAGAGCAAGACGAAGCCCCGCCCGAGGCCGGCATTACCGCAGGCAGACCGACGTGGGCAATCGCGGACAGCCAGAAGTTGATGTTGTCTGTGTGGCGGAAATGCAAGCCGGTTGCCTGAATGGGAAAGAAAGAGAATCCATTCCCACCGTTCCCAGGGTTCCCTGCGAGCGCAGCCCAGACCACAGCTTGGAGATCCAAAGAGCTGGGGGGCCAGAGGACCCTGCCCCGTGGACTTCCCACCCCCCAGGATAGAAACCACCGGGAACGGACGACCCAGCGGGACGTGTGGGGAGGGTGGCACAGGGATGGGTTAGCAAGCTAGTGAGGCGCCTACAAAAAGGGGAGCGCAGAGCCAGGCAGGGAGCCCAGGGCACCTTCAGGGTGGCGAAGCCCTCAAGCCTGAGGCAGACAATTCTGCTGGGGGCCTCACAGCAGGTCTCAAAGCCCCCTCGTGGGCGTCCCTCGCTAAGGCTAACGCCAACGCCTGGCTGGGAGACACCCAACGATACTGGCTGTCCTCCCAAGTACCCAGGCTCGCAGTGACGATACAGCCACCCTACTCATAGCTGCAAGGAGAGGCGCAGTCTGAGAGGAAGAGGGAGAAGAGGGGACCTGTGCTCCCACCTGGTACCGCAGCTGCCCCACGTCATAGATCTTCTTCAGGGGAACCACAGAAGGCGCAAAATAGTGGCCCAGCTTGGCCAGCAGCACTCCGTTCCGGAGGCTCTCCTCCAGCTCCACTGGGGGCGGAAGCTCCTCCTTCAGGCAGGCCTCCATCCAGCTGCGAGCACAGGACACGGGGGCGCCCTGTCACGGCTCTGGCCACCAGGCCACCGCAGCTCAGCACCCCCTAACCACAGGCCCATCCGCCCCTCGCCCCCTCGGCAGCCCACTCCCAGCTCCCCTCCCTGCCCACTGCCTGGCTCCTGCCACCTTCTCCCGAGCTGCCCCAGAGACCTGGACAGCCAGTTGTCAACCCCCACCCCCGGAAGTCCTCCCCAGGCAGCTCCTGAACGGCCCACCCTCAGGGGGGTTACACAGGCTCATCCGCTACACGACACAACCCTCAGGCAGTCTGCTCATGCACTGACTGTGGGCCAAAGGGAGGTGCTCACTTGTCACTGTCATGCGCTCGGAGAGCCCAGGTGCAGAAAGGTCACCCCGGGCTGAATGGCCTAGTCAGCCCCTAAGCCAGCTCTGATGGTAGTGAGGGCGGGGGGGAGCCCCGGTGGATGGGAGGGGGCAGCCACTCATCCCCCCACCTCACCTGAACCTCAGTGCAGAGTCCGCACAATGAAAGCTCAGCACCTCACTGCCCGCGTCAGGGGCAGCTGCCAGGCAGGGCTCATGTGCTCACAGACGTGAGAACACTGAGTATAAATGCTGACAGTTGTCTGAGGGAGACAAAGGGCTCCTCAGAAGGGCCCCGCGAACTTCTCCGCAGGTCAGGGTCGATGGGAAAGACAGCCAGTCCTAAGTCACCTCACGCCGTCCCTGTCACAGACACCTGATTTCCTGTCCAGCCACCCTACCTACTTTTTTGAAGAACGTTAAAAATACACTATTGACTAAAAGGAAAGAATGAAGCACTTATCCTGCCTCTGGAGCCAACATCCATTTACAGGAAATGTGGAGAGGGAGGAACAAGTGGAGGGAGACAGGAAAGTGACAAGACAGCCAGAATGGGGGATGTTCCACAGCAATGACCCGGTTTCAACAAGCCGGTGACACAAAGCACGAAAAGGTGGGCTGTTCTAGGTTAAAGGAGACTTAAGAGGCATCACGACCAAATGTAATATCTGAACTTCTTAAGACCCTTATTTGAATAAGTCAATTGTAAAAACTGATTTTTTTTTCTTCTTAAGACAATCAGGAAAATTTGAAAATGGCCTGGGTATTGCTCTCCCAAGGATTCGCAGATAACTTCGTTGGATAAGAATGGCTTGTGGTTATGTAAGCAAATGCCCATACATTTGAGAGACACACACTGAGGTGTGTGGGCAGCAAATGGATGTGATTATGTCTTTGTTCACAGATGGCAAGATGGTCTATGTAGGAAATCTGCAAGAACTGACCAAAAAACTCCTGGGACCAACCAACAAGTGATCACAGCAAGACTGCAGGACACAAGGTTAATAGACAAAAGTCAGTGGCTTTCCTGTCCACCAGCGACAAATAAGTGGGATTTGAAATTACAAACAGTACCATTTACATCAGCACCCCGAAAATCACATATTTAGGGTACATCTAAGAAAATACGTACAAACCTATGTAAGGGAAACCGTAAAACTCTGAGGAACGAAATCAAAGAACTAGATAAACAGAGAGATATTCCCGCTCATGGACAGGAAGACTCAATAGTGTCAAGATGTCAGTTCTTCCCAACTTGACCTATAGATTCAATGCAGTCCCAACCAGAATCCCAGGTAGTTACTTTGTGGGTATTGACAAACCGATTCTAGAGTTTATGTGGAGAGGCAACCAACGCAGAATAGCCAACCCAATACTGAAGGCGTAGAACAAAGCTAGACGACTGATACTACCCGACTTTGCCACAGTAATCAAGATAGGGTGAGGCTGGTGAAAAAGCAGACAAGTAGACCAATGGAACAGAACAGAGAGCCCAGAAATAGACCCACATAAACATAGGCAACCGATCTGGGACGAAGGAGCAAAGGCAACACATGGAGAAAGGACAGTCTCTTCAAAAAAATGGAGCTGGCACAACAGGACCTCCACAGGCAAAACCTGAATCTAAACACAGACCTTATACCTTCACAAAAATCTACTCAAAATGGAGCATCAAACTACATGTAAAACGCAAAACTATTAAACTCCTAGACGAAGACATAGGAGAAAACCTACATGACCTTGGGTATAGCAGTGACTTTTTAGACACAACAAAGGCATCATTCTTGAAAGAAATAATTGATAAGCTGGACTTCACTAAAATTAAAAACTTCTACGAAAGACAGTGTCAAGAAAATAAGAAGACGATCCAGACCGGGAGAAAATATTTGCGAAAGACAAGTCTGATAAAGGATTGTTATCCAAGGTATACAAACAATTGTCAAAACTCAACAGTAAGAAAACAAGACACGCAGATGACAAATAAGCACGAGATGTTTCCCCATCTTATATCAGGAGACTGCAAATTAAAACAGCGATGAGATCCCAATACACAGCCATTAGAACAGCCAAAATCTGGAACGCGGACGACACCAAAAGCTGGCGAGGACGTGGAGCCCCGGGAACTCTCAGTCACTGTGGTGGGGACGCAAATGGTGCAGCCACTTTGGAAGGCAGTTTGGCGGTTTCTTATAAAACCAACACACTCTCACCTTACGATCCAGCAATCGTGCTCCTTGGTATTTACCCAAAAGAGCTTGTGGGGAGCCATGGTTACAGGTGACTCTGAGCTTTACAGAATGGCTCGGTTTATGCTACCTGTTTCCTCCCCCTGAGGCAATTGTCTCTGCCTGCACCTGGGGGGAGCTTGAGCTTGTAAGCTGCTGAGGAATGTGGTGGAACGGCCAGTTCCCGGACACAGAAGGCTGATGCCTATCAGGGCAATTGATAAGATAATTACTTGTGAGAGTTTCGGTGAATTTTGTATCCTCTATGTGAAAGTTAAAGAATTAAAGAATTTACATTTGTTATGTTAATACATACTTGCACGTACTCAAACTGCATATATGGGTGCAGTAAAATAAACTCAGGTGACTTCAGCATCACTGGAGCCCCCGATCGCCATCATCATATGTGAGAGTGTCTTTTATTCATTCCCACTCCCCCATTCGGGAACCGATTGACTTGTGGCAGCTGGCCCGCTACAAGAGCTGAAAACTTATGTCCACACAGAAGCCTGCACACAGATGTTTACAGCAGCTTTGTTCATAATTGTCAAAACCTGGATGCCACCAAGATGTCCTTGGTGAATGAACTAGTAAACTGTGGTCCATCCAGACAATGGAATATTACTCAGCAAAAAAGAAATGAACTATTAAGTCATCAAAAGACATGGAGGAAACCTTAACTACATATTACTAAGTCAAAGAAGCCCATCTGAAGAGGCTACTGCATGATGCCAACTACAGGACACTCTGGAAAAGGCAAAACTATGGAGACAGTACAAGGATCAGTAGTTGCCAGGGGTGTGAGGGGAGGGAGGGATGAACAGAGCTCAGAGGAATTTAGGGCAGTGAAAGAATTCTTCTGTGTGAGCCTATGGGGTGGACACGTCACTGCACATTTGTCCAAATCCACAGAACGTACAACACCAAGAGTCACCCTAAAGTCAACTACGGACTCTGGGTGACAGTGACGTGTCAGTGTTGGTCCATCCATCATAACAAACGAGCCCTCCGCTGGGGATGTTTATGATGGGGGAGGATGTGTGCATGTGTGTGTGGGGGGGCAAGGGGCATGGGGGAAATCTCTGTATCTTCCTCTGAATTTTGCTGGGAACTTAAAACTGCTCTAGAAAAACAAAAGCCTTAAAAAAAAGAAAGAAAGATGCTATTCCCAGTCTCCCTTTCCCACAGAATGGACGCCTGTGCTTCCGCTTCTGCCCTGGGGGCAGGTGCCTGGGGTGGGCGGCGTGGGAGGGGAGCCCCCAGGGGCAGTGCTTCCGCTCGGCTCACCGCTTGGCTTCCTCCAGCCGGCACAGGTACTGGTAGGCCACGTTCTGCCTCCTCTGCTGGTCCATCTCCTCAGCCGTGAGGCGGTCACCTGAGGAGTGAGGGGTAAGGCCCAAGAAGGTGCGTTCAGCAGCGGGTCGGTCGTAGCACTGAAGCTTTTTGTTTTTTAATTTTTTTATTGGGGAACAGTGTGTTCTTCCAGGGCCCATCAGCTCCAAGTCAAGTCGTTGTCCTTCCATCTAGCTGTGGAGGATGCAGCCCAGCCCCAAGTCCAGTTGCCATTTTCAATCTTAGTTGCAGGGGGCGCAGCCCACCATCCCATGTGGGAATCGAACTGGCAACCCTGTCATTAAGAGCTCGCATTCTAACCAACTGAGCCATTTGGCCACTCCTCCCTGAAGCTTCTTCTTAACAGACTGCCCTTGGCAACTGCTCGAAGACCAGACGCATCTCCCAAATCTCCCTCCCTCCTCCCAGGACAGCCTGGCTCCGCTCTTCTGCCCAGCAAAGCTGCCCTGGTCAGCACCCTGTGGGTGGGGGCTCTCCACCCATGAACAGGGGACCCTTCTGTCTGACGCATCCCTCCCCATCCTCCCCAGCCATCTTCCTGACCTCCTCCTCCTTCCCAAATCTACGTCATGGACCCTCGCTCAGTGCCGCCCAGCGGGGATGTCCACATAGCTCCTTGGCTGGGAACTTCACCCCTTATTTTATCCCTAATTAGACTGAGTTCTCCAAGAACAGGGCTTGTGTCCTCAGGTACTGTCCCAGAGGCGAGGTGAGCAGAACCGACTAGGACTCATGATTCAACAGCCATTCGTTCACCCAGCACCTCCACATGTCAGGTGGACCCCTGCTCTCGACAAATACAGAGGTAATCATTAGAGTAGGACAGCAGGTAGGTAAAAACTCCAACCTCATGTGCTGTGATTACAGCCCATGAACAGTCTATACCCGCAGCAGGGAAAGCAAAGGATTCTACCGATGAAATGAACCTTAAAGAATCTTAAAGAATGAACAGGTGGAAAGAGGAGAAAGGCAGTTCAACAGAGAGCATCGCGTGAAAGAGGCCAGTCACTTGGGATTAAATGGAAGGACAAAAAATTTTCAAAGATCACAAAGGTGGTATCTTACTCTCCTTTTTGGTATTGGTCACTGGAGGAGGAAAATAATCTCCAGGCTAAACAAAATGCAGACAATATTCTGACCCCCAAACTCACGAACAGAGAACCCCTGAAATGAGAGGGCATTCACATTCTGCCTTGGCCACAGGCTCCCCGTCTCCTGCTTTCTCCTCTCCCCCATCTCTCTAGACAAACACAGAATCAGGATGAGAGAAGCCTATACACACACAAGCACACACCCACCGAGAAAATAAACTCAGAGGGCTTGAAAAGAGACAGACCGTAGCCAATCTGTCTTTCCCTCAGCACTGAATGTCATTCCCACTCTTGATCTTATTTCTTTTTATTACATATCCTTCAATGTTTTGGGGGAGGGGCGGGGCTTGTTTGAATTGGCAGTTCACACACATGTACACACACCCTCCGTGTTCAGATTTGAAATTACTGGCTAACCGCAGGAAATCCAGCAGTTCCTCCGAGGGGGTGTTCAAGGAACAAGTGCTGGTTGCTGGTTGCTAAGCATGGAAAATAAACCGGTAAGTGAATGACATCACCTCAGAGTTATGAATTCAGGACTATGAGAGACGGGCGGGGCTTTGTACAGACACACACAGTCTAAAAAAAAAATCAGTCTTCCAGCTCTTTTCAGGTCTGGAACTAGCTTTCCTTCACCACATTGCTGAACACGGACTTTGTTTTCTGAAATCTAATGGAGAGGAAGGGAAAAGGGTGGGAGAGGAGATTTTGCCTTTCTTTCCGAAGGTCGGATGGGAACCTTTCTGCGGCCCCATCCTTCGGACTCATCGCTCTTTCTAGAGCAGTGATTTGGAAAGTGTGGACCAGGAACTACCTGTATCGCAATTACCTGAGGTGAGGACGAAGCACAGCAGTGCTGGAATACGTGCGGATGATGGGCCCCCACCCAGACCTAGGGACCTGCCGCTCTGGGTGAGGGCTGGTGAATTTGCATTTTAAACACGCTCCCCTGGTCACTCTGGCATCCTGACGTTTAACAGACACTGCCTCAAAGAGGCATCGAAAAGTCAAGGAGCCCCCTGTGGGGGTCAAAAAACGAACTTTCCTCTCACCTTTCTAAGTTCTCCGGGCTGGGCTAATAATCAAATTAACAGGAGACAGATTAACAGAAGAAAAGGTCCCAAGTTGATTACGGATGTAGGTGGGGGGTGCCATAAGAATATGCGACCCCAAGAGGCACTGGGCAGTTGATGCTCATATGCTATTCTGGCCCAAGGAGAGGGAGGCAGGGGTGTGGGATTTCAAAGGGAGAGCAGGTAAGTCACAGGTAGGTGAGGAAGAGCAAACACGTGGTGACGAGTTCTTGCTGGGCCGCGCAGAAAGTGGGGCACGGAGCGGGGCTCAACAAACAGCCTTTGCGGGACTTCTCCGTCTGCCTCGTTTAGTTTAGTCTCATGCCGAGGGGACGCTCCCTTCCTGTACGCAGGTTTTCTACCCGATTTCCTTCAGGCAGGTGAAGGGGAGGGTCAAAGGTTCTTTCTGAGTCTTTGTTTCCCAATAACCCGCTTAAAGTCAATATCCCAAAAGGCATATTTTGGGGTGGCAAAACTTTGGTTCCCCTCAACCTCCAGGTCGGTCTCTTCCGGCGTCCTGTCCCCTGGCAGCGCTCAGCAAGCATGGCAGCCATCAGTAACTGAATTTGAAGGGGCCGTCCAGACCACCCGCATTCTCCCAGCCCCCGAGCCCCAGAACTTGGGAATAAGAGAGAAAACGCTTTGTAAGCACAGAAGTCGGGAGGTTGGGCTGCTCACAGCGTTACTCCCGCCGCAGGAGTCCGGACTCGGCGCTCGCGCCCCCCCAGGACAGTGTCCCGCCGGCCCTTGCCTGGCAGGCCCCGCGCCCGCCCCCCGCCCCAACCTCTCCCAAGGCCACGACCGCCGCGCCCCCGACTGCTGGCACCACCGCTGGGCCCTCCTCCGCCCCGTCTGACACTCACAGACAGCCCGGCCCGGGCCCGCGCCTCTCCCCTCCATGTTCCTCCTTCTCCGAGTTTGAATCTCCCGCCGCCGGCCACCGCCCCTCACTGTCGCCAAGGTCGGACAGGACACTTCCGGTCTGCGCGCCTGGGATCCTGGGATTTGTAGTTCCAGGCTGCACAGGCGGGTCGCCAGGTGCAGAGCACGAGAGCACCGCCCCAACGGGAGAAGGGCGCGCCCTCCCCGCGGCAGCTTGGCTTGCTGTCCCTCCTGGGCTCCTTCGGTGCCAAACCGTCTTATTTCGAGTAGCCCCGCCCCTGGCCCTGCCGGTGCCCCTGTCATTTCCCCCTGGTATTCCCACTAAGCCCGCCCCGCTTCTATAGTATTCCCTGGTCCCGCTAACTTGAGGGCCTGCTTGGGGCTGTGCCCTACCTAAACCAGGTGGTGCGGTGCACAGATGAGTAAGCACAGTGAGTGCCCTAAAGAAGCTTGCTGTCCTGGAATGAGTGATAAACATCCGGCCAAATAAGTCAGAGATCAGTGATACAGAGGGAGGAGGCCATCGCTGAGCCCCGCTATTGCCTTACTGTTTCGGGCAAAGTCCTGTGAACTTAAAGAGGCCTTTCCCCCCCAGTGAAGGCATCTGCTTTGATGCAAGGCCAGCTTGGTGAGTTGGCGCCGTAGGCGCTGGTTGTCCTGGGGCCTGCCGTCTGCTCATTAAGCACCGCTTGGGGGCTGCAGAGCAGTGGAGCTGGGGAAATGGGGCAGGGAGGCTCTTCTGATCCCCAGGCCTCTCCTGACCATCTGCCTTTCACCTTGTTCCCAACTGTGAGACCACCACACAAAAGCGTGTGAGTGTGTGTGGGTGCTCACGTGTGTATGCGTGTAAGGGCTCACTTTCCCGCCAGCTCAAGCCTCCTTAACGTTTGCAGTCACAGGGAGAGAAGAGTACTGCTAAGCCAGTCAGCTCAGAATCAGAAAACCCGGGGTCTAATCCCAGCTGCCTGGCTGCTCTGTGACCTCAAGCAAGTCACACCTGCTCTCTGAGCCTGGGTCCCCCACCCATCCTCCCCCGCCACTCTGTGAAATAGGGGTACTGCATAGATGAGCTCTGAGGTTCTAACTAGCAACGAGCCCCTGATGAGGTACTTGAGGGGTGTGTCTGCAGGAGGGGGGAATGACGGGACAGGAAGGGCGGCGGAATCCAGGTATCCATGTCTAAGATAGGGCACCTGATCTGTCAATCAAAGAATTCACTAGGAGAGGAGGGCGGTACCTGGTTGTCTGGTAACCCTGCAGCTCTGAGCTGAGAGCTGGGGGAGGTAACCCAAGCCTGAGGGACCATTCCAGAAAGCCCTCTATGGAGAAGATCGAAGGAAGGAAGGAAGGAGGTAAGGCATCTTATGGCTGCAGCCCCAAGACTGAGTGAGGGCCTTTGAAGAAGCAGGAGTCCTGGGTGTTCTTAGAAGCAGTGGGAATTTCTTTAAAAGGAGAATGTATCACCGCAGCCTGCTCGTCCTAAAAAGAGGGGGGAGGGAGAGAAGAAAATGGGTGGGGCTGAGGACTCAGGGCCTGGGTCTTCTCCACCCTTTTCTCTGTCTCTTGGGAGCAAAGTTCATGAAAAGGCTTAAACCCAAGAAGTGCACTTGGGTCTAAGAGTAGCCTGGAGACAGAGCAGGGTGTTGGGGACTGAAATCAGCCAGCAGACAGGAAGTCAACGGGACAGGGGAGGAAGAACCCCCCCCCAGGACGAGAGCGGGCAGCAAATAGACATGTCCTCACGCCTGGACCTTGGCTCCTTGCCAACTCGATAGCCTTTCCCGCTTTGTGCCCCAGGGCTTTGTATGGCTCCAACACATGGCAGGAGCTCACTGAGTATTTGTTGAAGTGACCCCCAACTATGTCTTGGGGTTAGACAGCAGGAGCACCTAGCTTATGAGTGGATGGGTGTGTGTGGAGGCACAGGACGGAGGAGATGATGGAGGAGAGGGCCTGGGTCTGCTCTGTTCATCCGTCCATTTATTCATTCAGCAAACAGTGTATTGCGGTAAAACAGAGGTAACATAAAATGTGGCATTTTAAGCCATGTTAGGTGGCACTGAGCGTACTCGTGGTGTTGTGCTACCATACGACCACCCATCCCCAGAACCCTTCCGTCTCGTTTGATGAACATTTATTGAGAATCTACTATGTGCCAGGCCCTTCGAATTGCTCCAGATCTGAATGGGGAGAGAGACAGGACGTTACCAACTCTGATCCAGTGTGACAGGTGCCGTAAAAGACAGAGGGTGGGGTGGGTGTACAGAAGGACCCGGCTGGGGGGCAGGGGAGAGCTATGACTTGAACTGAGTCTTGAAGGAGGACTAAGAATTAGTCGGGACAGTAGAGTGAGTTGGCATGGTTCCCAGTGGGACAGATGGAGTAGGTGCCAAAGAGACATTCCTGAAGCCCTGGGGTCCCAGCAGGGCAGGGACATGGGGATCCTGCTTTGGAGGAAGCCCAGGGTGATGTGCTGGGCGCTGTGCTGTCTGTTGTCATTGTCAGCGCCATGTCGTCCCCCAACCCTGACGGTACCCCACAAGAGCCTGAGCCTGAACTCTCAAGCTCCAAGAAGAAAGAGAAGAGAAGAAAGTGGCCACAGCACGAGGCCAGCATCCAAGCCCTCACCAGGGCCGGGCACGGGGCCCTACTGGCCGGCCGGAACCATGAGGCTTTGACCAGCTTCCAGAGGGCCTTCCTCCTGGCCTCCAAGGCCCCACGGAAAAGGGACGCCCCTGTTCTCCGGGCCTGTGCCTTCAACCTGGGGGCTGCCTACGTGGAGACTGGGGACCCAGCCAGAGGCCTTGAGCTGCTCCTGCGAGCCCAGCCTGAGAAGGCACAGGGCAGGTGTCATGGTGACCAGTGTTTCAACGTGGCTTTGGCATACCATGCCCTGGGGGACCTGCCTCAAGCTTTGGCCTGGTACCACAGGGCCCTGGGCCACTATCAGCCACTCGGTGACCAGGGGCAAGCCCAGGCCAAAATGGGAGCCTGCTACCAGGCTCTGGGACGGCCTGAGCTAGCAGCCCACTACCTGCAGGAGGCGAGCCGGGCCTATGCCCAAGCAGGGCAGCCCCGGGCTGCAGCCCTGGCCCTGGGGGCTGCAGCGGGGTGCCTGCTGCAGAGCGGGCAGCACGGTGTGGGAGAAGTGGTGCGGGTGCTGGAGGAGAGCCGGAGGCTCGCTGAGAAGAGCGCTGAGCGGGGACTGCTGGGTGAGGTCTTCAGGCAGCGAGGCATGGGACCTGGGGTGCTCTGGGAGGTGGGGTGGAAGCAGAGGCAATTCCGAGGGCTGGGGAAGGGGTCAGGGGGACCCTGGGAGAGTGGGACAGGGGCTACACCAGTATAGCCTCAGCTGCCTCTGACCTGGCCACCGCCCTCTAGGGCAACTGTATAACGACCTAGGCCTGAGCTACTGCCAGCTCCAGCTGTTCCCACTAGCAGCAGAGGCCTTCCTGCAGGCCCTGCCCCTGTGCCCGGGACCGGGAGAGGAGGCCACAGTGCTGAGAAACCTGGGGATGGCCCACAATGCCCTGGGCAGCTATCGGGAGGCCCGGGAATTCCACCAGAAGGCTGCCGACCTACATGGTGAGCGCCGGGGCTGGGGGATGGGATTGGGGCCAAGGGACTAAGGGGGGTGCCTGCAGGGGCCCCAAGGCTGAAGCATGGGTGGACCTTAAGGACTAGCCGTGGGGCCGGGAATCCCAGAACCAGCGCTGAGGGCTGAGGGTGCAGGAATGGGACAGCCAGGCAGGACAGAGGGCTGTGGGCCCAGCGGAGAAGCCTGGGGCTGGGAGATGGAACAGCTATTCACACCAGCCTGGCCTGCCGCCCAGCTCAGACTAGCCAGGGAGGCACTCAGGCCAAAACTCAGGCTGGGGAGAGGAGGAGTGTGGAACGCTCAGGCCTCTCTGTGCATCTGGAGGTGTGCACCCACTCCCCGCCCCTTGGCTGCTGAGGGCAGGGTGCGGATGCCCCAGCAGCCAGGCCCTCTGGGGATGGTGGGGGCTGTGTCACCAGGCTCTGTGGGGCAGCGGTGGGAACAGGGCCGGAGCTTCAGCAGCCTGGCGTTTGCGCTGAGCCAGCTGGGGGACCACAAGGCCGCCAGGGACAACTACTTGCACGCTCTGCAGGCTGCCCAGGATGCAGGTGAGGGCCAGGGGGTAGCAGGTGGCCCAGAGTCCTTGGGGCTGGTGGGGGTGGGGGTGGGGAGTACCTCTGGAGGGTCAGTGGGGTAAGGAGCCATGAAAGGACCTGTCAGACTGTCTTCCCCAGGTGACGTGAAGGGGCAGTGGCAGGCCTGCGAGGGCCTAGGGGCAGCCACAGCCAGACTGGGGCAGCATGAGCAGGCCCTGAGGTACTATAAGGAAGCGTTGGCCCGGTGTCAGGTGAGACCCTCCATCGGGGCCCAACTTCCTGCCAGCCCGCTGACACTCCTGCCTCGATGCAGTGCCTTCTCCCCCATTCATTCACTCGTCAAACATGCCCTTGGCACCTTGTGGGCTAGGTCCCAGGACACTGTTGTGGGCAGGACCCTGGCAGAGGCACGGGGATGAAGCAAAAGAGAAGGAAGACAAAGTCCCCTTCCCTGCTCCCTTTCCTGTTCCTTTCTTCCCCACTCCCAGGCCTTCCCCATGGCCCCATTACCTTCCCTCTCCCCAGAAGGAGCCAGATTCTGTGCGAGAGCGGCTGGTGGCCAAGCTGGCAGATGCCATGAGGACCCACCTGGCCCAGGGGGGGCTGGTCCCAGCTCACACCCTGGTGAGAAGACCCCCAAGACAGGGAACTGAGGGTGGGGAGACTATTGGGGGGAGGGGGAGGCAAGCAGAGCTGCCGTTCTCAGGTCAGGGACACTGACCGCTCCCCTGAGCTTATCTGACCCAGGGCCAGCATATGGGACACACATCACTTTCCCGAGGCCACTAGGGGCTGGGCGGAGGGCTGGGGGTCGTGGCACGTGCCCAACACTAGGGCTGTGCCAGGGCCTTGGCTGAGTGGTGACCAGCTCAGCGGGTGAAGGCCAACGGGTGGAATCCAGGGCCCTGAGCTCCACCAGGGAGGAGGTGGTGCTTTGAGTCCCTGGCTGCAGTTCCCGAAACGGCCACAGGAGGGGGGCAGTGCTCCAAGGAACTCCCAGCCTCTCTACAAGTTGGCGTCTCTCCACCTGGCCTTCCCTCCCTCACCCTTTGAGATACCCTCAGGAGACCTCCCACCCCAGGAGCTGAGATTATATTTCAGTGTTTACGGTATTTATTCAATAGGTTCTATGTCTTCTCTTATTTTAAAGACTAGGACACCCTATTGACAATTTGCATACAAAGTGAAATTAGCCTGGTGCAGGAAGCGGACTGGATTGGGAGTCAGAGGACCTCGGTTCCATCTAAAGTTGGCCACCGACTTTCTGTGACTGCTCCTGAAGTCCCCAGGCAGGATGGGGTGGTGGTCAGACTCTGGCCGCGCCTCACAGCCCATGAGCCTAAGCTCTAACATGATAGTTACCAGTGGGGCCTTAACAGAACAAAGGGCCTCACCCTGGAATTTCATTCCCAGGCACGTGGCACAGCCGTTTGTCTCTGGCACTTCTCTGTCTCTGGGGCCCCTGTGTCTGGAGGGAACATACACTCACGCACACCTCCACAGCCATTTTTCTCAAGTCTCTTTACTCCCCTTCATCCCCAGACCTCAGCTCCAAGGAGGCCCCAGGTTCCAGGTGGAGCCTGGCCAGCGGGGAACCCAGCCAGGGTGGGAAGGGGCCCAGGCCAACTGCAGCACAGGTGAGGCGTGGGGGCGGAGCTTCGGGGAGGGGCGTGGCCTGGAGGGTGTTGGAAGGTAGTGTTAAAGCAGTGTGGCAGGCGTGGGACCTCATAGGTAACCCCACGGGGGAGGGGACCTGGCCGGTGAGGCTCAGCCCCTGTCCTTGCCCCCACAGATCTTCAGGTGGGTGGGAAGGTGAAGAGGTAGAGGTGCGCTGTGAGGAGGAAGGGGAAGAGGGCTCCGTGAAAATCCCTGTGCCGGGCCGGCTTACACCGAAACTGAAGTGTGAGTAGATGCCGGCTGTCAGGCTGAAGGGAACACTCTGCCCCGGCATTTCCCTTACTGCCGCCCCATTTCTACCCTCGCCAGACCCTGGCCCGGTTTCCCCAAAGCCTTTCCAGAATCACCCTGTCCTCGCTTCCGAGGCTTCCTCACTTCCAGAGCTGTGCGTCTCAGAGCGGCAGGGCTGGTGGGAAGCCTATACATTCCAGGCAGCTGGCAGTGGACGAGTCTCTTCCCCCCAAGGCCTTCCAACTCGGGGAGCAGAGCACCTTGCTGCTGGTTGACTTGAATTCACTGACTTCTCTTCAGTATTTCCTTCAGGGCACCAGCAAACCATTCCCCCATCTAGCCACCGATGGCCCAGGCATGCCACGCACCGCCCCACACAGGGCGCAGTCCTTGGGGCACCCTCTGACACCCACCCTCCTTGTTCTCTCTTCCGCCATGATGGTTCTTGGTTCAGAGAGGCCTGGATGAGTACGTATGTCCAGGCCCAGGACCCAGGGCCCATCTCCCATGTGGAGGCCAAGGCACCCCCAAATGGAGTACCCTGGCTTTCCGGTACCCAGTGGCCCCCAGCCAATAGGTGGGTCCCTGGGGGAGGGAAGGAGACCTGGAGAATGGATAAAGGGAGCGGGAGAGGATGTGGCTCTGGACAATTTTGATGGAGCCTGGTCACTGTTAGAGCTGGGGGAGCTGTCTGCGGCTGGGGGGTATGTGCGTAGCCCTTTAGCAATCTGAACCCTCAGCCAGCTCTGCAGGCCTGGCGTGGCCTCTGCCTCCTGCACGGCCTGCCTGTCGGCCTCAGAGAAAGGGAGGGACCCCACTGCATGGGAGCACATGTCCCTGACGCCTCCTCCCTGCTGCCCTGGAGTCCACCTGCAGAGGTAAGGGCCAGAGAAGGGGCCTCTGCTCTCTCCACAGCCACTCCCACTGGCAAGCTGTGCCCTGCCTCCTTCAGGTCATCCGCGCAGCCCAAGGAAGCCCTGGGCAGGGGCCCACAGAGGAGACCTCCCACGTCGGGCTTCTGCAGGATCATGTGACCCCACCCTGCTGGCGCAGCCCTGGCTTCCCCAACACACACGCGAGGGGTTTCTGGGACAGAGCGTCTTCCCGGTTGCTCAGCGCTGGGCAGACACAGAATACAACACAGCAGGTGGGCTCCCAGCAGGCTAGACGAGGGATTTGCAGCCTCCGCACTGAGGCTGTTTGCTCCCTGCTGGGATTTCTGGACTCAACAGGAGAAAGAAAAGGAGAATGGATGGTGAATCTTCCCCCTTTCTCTCTGGATCCAGACTTCACGACGAAGGCCCTTGCGAGTTCTAAACACCAAGACTTCTTGGCAAGAGGCTTTGGCGTCAGTGACTCTCCCCAGCCCTCCATCTTCTCATATGGGAAACGGGATATTAATACTAAATGTAGTAACCAACCCATGCACCCCACTTCCTCCGTGAGACAGCAGAGGCTGCGTGCAGGTCCCTGGTGCTGTCACCTCCAGCAGCGACGCACATCACCTAACGCTTACTGCACACTTAGCACGTGCCACATACATTCTGACTGCCTCCCAGTGTTTAGTCCTCACAGCAGATGAGTCCCCTTTCACAGAGGAGGAAAAGAAGGCACAAAAGTTAGGCAGTTTGTCCTCCCGGGGCCACACAGCTAGTGCGAAGTGAAGCCGTGATCCTAACCCTACCTCAGTGTTGTGCAGCTCTGCGACCCGTGACACCAAATGTGTTTCTGCTGGTGTACGTGTTACTGTCACTTGTCATTTAATTAAATCTATGAACTGATGAGCCAAGAGTGTGAAAACAAGCACTGTTTCTGTGAAAACTAAGTTGAAGCCTTAGAAGACTTGGTGACGGTGAGTCACTTTAAAAACTGTTGCTGGATTAGATGTGAGCAAGGAGGTTATTACAGATTGGGAGGAAATCATAAAAACCTAGATAAATTTTGCAGATTGCTTCAAATGTGCCATTTAGTTTTTCTTCCATCTCAAAGAAGCAGACGGCAAATTGCAGGTGATACAAAAACTGGTGAGGTTTATGGAAGAATGAAGATGGGGAACTACAATCATGGGCCCCATCCTCAAAGAAAAGAGCCTGGCCATACTTTGACAGATGGCAAGTGCATGTCTTTTTTAAATTGAAATAAGATAATCCACCCTTGATCTTGTCCTATAAAAGGGCTTCTACTGTACTGGGAACTACTTTGCAATGAGATTTTGAGAATTCATTCAAATATTTGCAGAGGACCTACTATGTGCTAGACATGAAAGTAAGCGCTAGGGACACAGCTGTTCATCTTCCTTGTGTTCATGGACTGTGGTATCTTGTCAGGCATTCTTGTCTTTATTAGGATGCAGGTCACCAAGGCAACAAAGGCCACTATGACAGAGCCATTAGCCAGACAGAACTTCATTCCTGTCTCCTACAAGCAGTCCAGGGCTGAGAGAGTGGGCTGTGGCATGTGCCTGCCTCGGTGCTGCAAGGGACACCGGGAAACGTGGAGTTTAGATGGGCAACCACATGGCCAGGTGAAACACAGGGGTTCTGTTACCAACAGAAAAAAAGAGCATGGATTTTGAGGGACAAGTAGCAGTGTCTGCCAGGCGCAAGTGTTGCCAACTCAGTGTCATCTGTCACACTCTACCATTTAGTAACTGTATCATCTTAGGAAAATTACTTGACTTCTCTCTGCCATTCAATTTCCTCATCAATGCCCTGAGGATAAAAGTATATCATAGGATTGACAAGATTACATTAAGCAGGTGCTCAATCCAAGGCCCTTCCTAAATTGGTTTTGAAGGCATTTCCCAAAGAAAACTCCAAAAGGGCAGCAACATGGTGGACCAGGTCTTGGGCACCGCCTCCCTGGGGACAGCCCTCATTTGGTTGTTTTCTAAATTCTGGGTGTGTGTGGCGGGATGTATTTTGTGTCATGATTTTATAGTCATCTCATCAGAATAAAGTCAGCAGTGACAAGCCTTTCATTATATATATATATATATCTGCATTTAGGGGAACAGTCCAGTATAGAATGGTGCTTAAGACTGCAGACTCTAGGTCAAGCTGCGGGGATCCTAGCTCTACTGACAACTATCAGTGTACCATCAGATGGCATTCAACATCTTTGAGCCTCAGTTTTTTCATCTGTAAAATGGGGATAATAACAGGGTTGCTGTGAAGATGACATAGGATGATTCCTGTTATCACTTGGCACGTGTAAGTATGCAAAATGTTGTCTCTGTTAAAGAAACACACCGCACATTGTGTTTTAGAAATGAATCTCCAGAATCACCAAGTTAATGTCTAGAACATGCCTGTAGGGGTCTTGACATGACAATATGTAAAAGTAAAGCTATTTATATACTGAGGAAGTTATCAACTTAATGAGGTCTTGGATAAGATTATGGGTAAATCCAATTTCCAACCTTAAACACAGTCTAACAAAAAGTTTTCCACCACAGTCACAGTCTGGTAAGTCCAATTTCCCACAACAAACATAAAACGAGCATGCTGGAGGCCAAGGGCACACCCCACAGGACATGATAAACCTCACAACTGAAATGGGGACTATCAGACCAGTAGTTAAAGCTGGAGGGGCTCTCGCCTTTTGCAGAGAACTAGCCAGGAAGGCATTCATGGCACAGAAAAGAATAAATCTAGCTTAAAAACAGGAACTTCTTTCCACCTGGATAATTATCTTAGTGCCCTAACTGGCTTGTTATTCAACAAGCGTCTCCCTTAACCATGCAAGAGTGCGTTTGCATTCTTAAAAGCTCTTGGGTAAAAAATGTAGTTTTCCTCTCCGGCTTTTTCTTGAAATATTATCGTGACCTGGAGTCTATGGTTTCAACTACATTTTTGACCGTGGCATACTCAGCCTATTAAGGTTTATAATTTTTCTATTTCCATAACTATTACCTTGATTAAGGGTTAAGCACTCTATGATTAGGGCAGTACAGCATACTATCCTGGTAAACAGGCAGAGGGAGCTAATGTAGTGGACAGGGGTCCTACGTTATATAAAATGCTTAGTTCAAGCGTGCAGAAGAACACTAGCTTAATTTATTGAGCCCCGTGTACCAGGCCCTGTCGACGCCTTGCACGCGTCACCACCCTATGAAACGTCCCCTCGTCCCATTTTCCAGACAGGAGTGCCCAAGTTCACCCAGCTAGTTAATAGCAGGGCAGGAACCCGGGCTCACTGCTAAGCTAACCCTGAAGAATTATCACCAAGGGGCAGTTGGGAGCAAAGCACGTTGGGCCAGCTGGAAATGTGAACTAGCATAGCAGGTAAATGCTCTCGGGAAGGGCTGCGACCCGGGCTGTAAAGGGAAGCGCACCGACGGAGGCGGAACCCCCAAGAGCAAGCGCGCAGCAGCCGATCGGCGCTTCCGGCGGGGCGCCCCCGGCCGGCCTCTCGGGGGCGGGGCGAAGCGCCGCGCATGCGCCGGGGCGGCCGGGCGGGCCGGGGGCGCGTTCCGCGAGAGTTGGATGTCCCGGCTGCGGTCGCTACTGGGGCTCGGGCTACTGGTGGCGGGCTCGCGCCTGCCGCGCATCAGAGCCCAGGCTGACGCCTGTCGCGCAGGCCCCACCTGGTGGGGACCCCCGCGGCTGATGTCGGGTGGCCGCGGGGACCCGGAGGTCATGGCGAGCGCGGCGGTGCGGTACCTGAGGTAGGCGGGGCTCCCGGCGGGCGCACGGGTCTCCCAGCGGGCGGGACCGAGCTCCGAGCGGCGGGGGCTCAGGCGACGGGTTTGCTCAGCCAGGAGGAGGCCCAGGCCGTGGACGAGGAGCTGTTCAGCGAGTACCAGTTCAGCGTGGACCAGCTTATGGAGCTGGCTGGGCTCAGCTGCGCCACAGCCATAGCCAAGGTCAGCGGCCCAGCGCTCGCCCCGGCCCCCAGGCCTGCGCACGTTGCAGCGGGAGGAGCAGCGGGACAGCCTGGGCCGTCACCGCCCCAAGCCCCGCTGAATCCCGACTCTGCCTTCAGGCGTATCCCCCCACGTCCATGTCCAGGAGCCCCCCTACTGTCCTGGTCATCTGCGGCCCCGGGAACAATGGCGGAGATGGCCTGGTCTGTGCGCGACATCTCAAGCTCTTTGTGAGTGCGCGGGGAAGGGCGGGGTGGGGGTGGGCGCTAGGATCTGGGCTTGAATCACCGCTTTCCTCGTAGGGCTACCAGCCAACCATCTATTACCCCAAAAGGCCTAACAAGCCACTCTTCAACGCACTGGTGACCCAGTGTCAGAAAATGGACATCCCTTTCCTCGGTGAAATGCCCGCAGAGGTAGGTGGCCGCCGCTCAGCGCCCGCCCGCCGTAACCAGCGTTCTGCTCTTCCCGGGCTCCCAGCTGAGCGCCTCTGCTGCTCTTCCTCCACACGCAGACTCTTAGAGGGGCTGGGCAGTGCCTGGCACAGGGGCAGAGGCCCCTAAGTGTGCTATTGGCGCAGAAGCGTGGAGCTGCCTCCTCCACAGGTGTCCGACGAGTTCCCAACACCACCTTGTCTGAAGTTCCGTCCCCTCCTGCCCTGGTCCCTCCTGTCACTCTGGCCATTCCTCCTCCCCAAGCAGCCAGTAAACATTATCCGCCCCTCTGAGGAGCTGAAGCAAAAGCCTAAACCAGGGGTGTCCAAACTGTGGCCCGCTGGCCAACTGCAGCCCACAATCCATTGTTAATTGGCCTGCAGCAAATTCCAAAAATATATTTAGTTTACTTAAATAAACCAGGTGAGGCAATACGTACTTCACCTCGTACTTCACCTCCAGTGAGTGGCCCGGCTGTTTGTGTATTTTACCGCAAAAGGCCCTTGGTAAAAAACGTTGAAAAAAGTTTGGACACCCCTGGCCTAAACACTTTCTGCAGATGCATGGACTTAGGGGTAGGGAACTTGAGAACCTGGGTGTTGTTTTTAATTAACCCATTTTACAGGTAAAGAGACTGAGGTGCAGTGGAGGGAAATGGTTTATCCAAAGTCACAGACCAGAACCTGGCGCTCGTGACCCCTTCTCAGGCTCCCCGACACGGTGGCCTCCCCAGTGACAGGCAGAGAGCTGCTAGCTGTCTGGACTCAGCTTGGCCTGACTCATGGCCTCAGATTGCCATTTGAATGAGAAAATGGCGTGTGGCTCTATGACCGGTCTGGGTGCAGGGGACAGCCTTGTCCTGCAAAGGGCTCTGCAGCTGTGGGCTGACGACCTTTCCTTCTCCCGCCCACCACAGCCCGTGCTGATTGATGAGCTGTATGAGCTGGTGGTGGACGCCATCTTTGGCTTCAGCTTCAAGGGGGACGTTCGGGAGCCGTTCCGTAGCATCCTGGGCGTCCTGAGTGGACTTACTGTGCCCATCGCCAGCATCGACATTCCTTCAGGTGCTGGGTCCAGGGGGGTTGGGGGCCTGGGGCCCTGCCCCCTTGAAGTGGGGACCTGGGAGTCCCGACTGTTGACCCATGGCTCCCGAGTCCAGAGGTGCAGAACATGCCTTAATCGGCCCCACAGCAGGGCCAGGGAGCAAAGAGCTCAGGAGTGTCCCTTCCATGCTGGTGCCAAAGCCCAGGGAGCTCCAAGGATGCGAGTTCCTCGGGTGGGATGCGGGGGCTCCCATTCCTTTCTTCCTGAATACAACCCTCTCTCCAGGATGGGATGTGGAGAAGGGAAACCCTGGAGGGATCCAGCCAGACTTGCTCATCTCCCTGACTGCACCCAAAAAGTCTGCCACCCACTTTACCGGTCGCTACCACTACCTGGGGGGTCGTTTCGTGCCACCTGCTCTGGAGAAGAAGTACCAGCTGAACCTGCCACCGTACCCGGACACTGAGTGTGTGCACCGTCTGCAGTGAGGGGAGGCAGTGGGTGTTTTCCCCAATAAAGCCTTGCTTCCCCCTCCCAGAACTGTGGCGTCCTGGGAGCTCTCTTGGCAGGTTCATGGGTGGCGGGTGCCAGGGGATGACACTGGAGACAGGGTCTCATCTCTGGGGGTGACTAGCTGTGGCCCTTGGCAGTGCAGGTTGACTTTTCAGATGCTGCGAGGTGCACTGGCCCTTTAGGGACGCACGTGGAGCGGAGTGTGGTTTTCTAAGCTTCCTGCTTCCCCTGCCACTTAGCATTGCGGCAAGACCACAGGAGTTTCTTCAAGGGCGTCCGTCCCAGGAAACTTAATTTGTATCTAGGACCTTCCCAGGCTGGGATGGGGCTGCCAGTCAGGACACAGAAGCTCAGAGCCCAAGCTGTTTATTTAAGCACTTGGAATCGTATGTTCCAGCCCACAGACCTAAATTCGTTTCCCTCGGCCTGCACAGCAGTGAAGTCAGGGCGTTTCAGAGTCGGCCTTTTCAGCTTTCAGCAAGGCTGCCCCTCAGAGGGGATCTGCTCTGCTGGCCCACAGCCCCAGCTCCTCGTCCCTTGGCTGCCTGGCTCCTGAGTTCATGATCGTGGGACGATGCGCAGCCAGGTAAGGCATGGCACTACCGCTCCGGAGCAGATCCCTCCTTGGGGGACCCCTCACCCCAGGGGGCAGGAGGAATTCAGGTCTCAGGCTTTGACTCCCGAGAAGAAATCCATGGAGCCCCGACCCGACTGTCTCTTCTGTTTCTTCTTTTTTGCCCTCCGCTGGGTGCTGACTCTAGCTCCTTCCTCCTCTGCTTGTCGCGGCCTCTTCTTACCTCCGCTCCCTGAGCTGTCCCTAGGCCTGCTGTCCCCTCCTCCGTCTCTTACACCCACGATACCCTCCGTGGCCTCCGGATGCCACCGCCTCATCTTCTTACCTCTGCTCCCCCCGTCACTGCATGCTCCGCTTGCTGCTCCTGGGGTCCCACCACCTGCAGTGGCCTCGACGTCCCGCCCTGTGTGCACGTCCTCACGTTGCCTTCTGCGCCTGCCACACAGGTCAGTGTGTGCCCGGCTGCCCACCGCCTCCGTCCCCATGCCGCCGCCTCCAGCCACCTCAGCCCCTTCATCTGCGACCCCTAGCTCCTCGCAGTGTTGTTGCCGCTTTTTCTTCCCTTTCCTGGGGGACGGAGCAGTTTGTCCTCTGCTCGCCTCCTCCTCACTCCCTATGGCCGTTCCATCTCTGTCCTCTGTGACCTTTTCTTCTCGACGCTGTCTTTTCTTCTTGCCTTTCCTGATGCTCCGGGCAGCGTGTCCTGAGGACTCGTCTGCATTCCTTTCCGTTGCTGTAGCCTCTTGCTCTTTCTGCTTCCTTTTCTTTTTCTTTGTTTTGAGTGGCTTGTTCTCAGACGGCCGTTGAGGGGTCCCAGGGGCCTGGCCTTTGAGCTGAGCCAGGAAGGCCTGCTCCTGGGCCTCTAACCGAGCCAGCTTAGCCTTCATCGTGATCCCAAGACGGGCAGCCCTAAAATACACGGGGCCCAAATCAGACAGAGGGTTGGAAAAAACAGGCCTGGTCCTCAAGACAGAGGTGGGGGTGGAGGGCCTGTCCTCAGGCAGCTACAGAGAAGGGCAGACAGTGGAAATCCTCTCGGGTGGAAAGGAGTCAAGAAGTGGCACAGGCCACCATCACGGGTGGGCTTGTGACGGCAGAAGAGAAGGGGTGAATGCTACTCACTTGTGTCCTGTGCGCCCCTCGCAGGCTTGGAGCAGCATCTCGTCAGTCAGGCTGTGGGGTGGGGAGAGACCCAGCGTTAGGACAGGCCTGCTGGAAAGCCTGACCTCCCCTCCGCACTGGGTCCTGGGAGGACCTGGCACTTTTCTAGGTGTGGGTGCAAGGGTTAGTGCGACAGTTCCACCCCGAAGCGTCAGGCACTAGACTCGGTCCTTGGATCTGAAGCGTCTCCTCCCACCATCCCCAGCGCTAAAACGAAGTCTCACATCTTTGGAGGCTGGGGCCCCTGGCTGTCGTCGTCACTGCAGCTTTCCGCGTCCTTGTCTGGCTTCTCCCCACCTGCAGTCAGGGTGGCCTTCTAGAAGGAGGGACCATGGGCTGGACAAGGCCGGCTCAACACCACTGCCAACCCTCTTCCTGCCTGGAAGGCCCCCCACCCCAGAATTCACAGCCATAGGCACAACTCTGCCAGCCCTACATCACTCCCGGCAGACCCAGGGGTGCCCCCACCTGAATACTTGAACTTGGCCGGAGGTGGGCTGGGAGGGCGAGGAGGGGCAGTCCTGGGCTCCCTGCTCACAGCTGGCTAGTGGGCAGAACAAGGGAGGAAGACATGCTCTGGGCCACCAGGGCTTCACGGTGGGACAACTGCCCCTGGCAGTCATGCCATGATGCCAGTAACTGCCAGTAATGATGGCACCTCTCCCCCTCCAATAGCTATGGGCCGAGGGGTCGGGGACAGAGTGGAATAAGAATGAGAGGGGCCCCACCCAGATGGAATCTACGTGGTGACGGACAGGTTGGCGGAACACACAGTTATAACGAAGTGTTTCCTGTGCTAGGGGAGGAGTCCCCGCTCAGACTGCAGGGTTTGGCAAAGTTGCTAAAGGTAGCTGAGCTCTGGAAGACAAGAAAGAATCGGAAGGTAAAGGAGGAAAGGGAGCAGAATGTCCCACTTGACCGTGAAAGAACACGGTACCTTGAAAAGAATCCGATTCCATCTGGCTAAAGTGCAGAGCTCCCGAGAGAAGTCGCAGGGACAAGGCATGAAGGGCATACGAGCCAGTCCGATACATCTGGATCGTGTCACCGTAAGTCAAGGAGTCAGTGACACGATGAAATCTGCTAGGACACTGGATGCTCCATGCAGGACAAACTGCCGGGCGGGGAGCTGGGGTTTGGCAGCAGGTGATGGGAAATGGGCAATTCCTTAGGTACCACGCAGGGCCCTTAGCACGTACGAGACCATGAAACGTCAGTTCCCTTCTACCGGTCTGCTCTTGCTGTCTGCCCCCCTAGCCAGCTGTGGGCGCTTCAGAAGCCCCTCTGCCCCCCTTTTGGCCACATCTAGATAATGAAGATGGGTCGGATAATCCCAGGTCTCTGGCTTCTAAGTCCTTTGAGTTAGACGTCCCCTCTCTGCCCCACTCCCACTTCCTGTCACTGCCCCCTCAGCTGATGGCAGGGACCATGCAACCTTGAGGTCCCAATTCTTGCCGACCGTCTGGGCAGTCTGATTAAGCAGCAGTGAGGCTGGTCCCAGGATCCCCATTAGGACATCCTGAGAGCAGGTAGGGCATCCCAGGCGATTGTTCAGGCTGCAGGGGAGACCAGGGCAGGGAGAAAGGATGGACCCTCCCACTCCCAGTGTCTAATACCTTCACAAACTTCTGATACAGCAGGTTGGGCTTGGGCTGACTCTGACGGGTGGTCTCCTTAGAAAGGCGCCGCACCTGTACTCCATCCTGTGGGCACGTGTCAGGGAGTGGGTGACATGCCACGTCCCAGGCCCTCACATCCCAGGTGCCCGTCCCTGGGAGTTCATACCTGCCTAGTTTCCACCACCAAGCTGGCCGCAGTCTGGTTGAAGAGCTCACTCCACCAGTGGTTGGTGAACTCCTTGGCAGGGTCGTGTCCCACCTGCCACAAGAAGTATGAACTCTGAGGACCTGCCTCCCTGTCCTCAAGGGGCCCCTCTCCCATCCACATGCCCCTCACCCACCCAGGCTTACCCCATGCATGTCCTGCTTTAGCGTCACCCTGAGGGCCTGGGTGATGCCGTCCTCCTTCCGGCCCAGGCCCTTGCCTGCAGAGACAGTGAATGACTGGGCTTATTCGGCCCGGCCCGAACCCTCACTCTGTCCCCCAACACAGGCCACTCCTGCCGTCGCACACCCACCATCGGGCAGAGTCCATTCCTCTGGAAGCGCCCTCCAGTTCCATTCTTTCTAGCACCTGCCCATGCCCTCGCCCGCCTGGGTCTGAGCCTGAGCTATCTTTCCTTCTTAATCCTTTCAGAACAGAGGTCACACCTCTTCCTCCCTCTCCCAGTCCTCCCAACACTTCCTACTACCCATTGTCAAATTTCTTCCTCCTCCTTCCCTTTTCTGGAAAAGTCAGGCATTTTCTTCAGCAAATTTCCCTTTAAACTAGCATTTCCTTCTCCAGCTGAATGGACTGCACAGGGGTAATCGCGCACGATGCCTCTCCCCTGGGCACAGGGTAGGCAGGGAATTGGGGGGTGTGGGGGCCCTATGGGGGTCACCTTGAGTCCATCCATGCTTGAGCAGCTGCTCCTCAGCAAACTTCATCCCCCGGCTCTTGACCTCTGGGGTGACACTCATGGTGAGAGAAGTCGCGGTTCTCAGGTCCTCGCCAGAGGAGGTTCCTATCATCCATTTAAGAGGAAAGCAGGAAGTGCCCAAATCACCCATGGAATCCTTCCTGACCGCTCTCTTAAGAATTCTCTCCTGAACCTGAGGCAGAGACAGAGCAAGGAGGCGGGTCCTTGCCGAGCGCCCCGTCTGACCACCAAGAGGTCAACGTCCACCTGCCGAAAGTTATTAATGTACCTACACTTACGGACAGATCACCACATGTCCGTCTGGGTAAGGCTTTCCGTGGATTTCATTTAATCTTCCCAGCCCAGGAAGAGTTCCTGAACTCTACATTCAGGAACGTGTTAGTAGCCTTATTTTCCAAATGAGGAAACAAAGGCCAGAGGAGCTTAGGTGACTTGCTCAAGGTCACGCAGCTCACATGTACAGAGCTCAAGCCCGGACAGCTTATCTGCAGAAGCCTCATTTCACCACCACGAGAACACCTCCCATGGCTAAGCACCGTGAAAAAACAAAGCAAGGAAGAGATGCCTGTTAACTGGAGTTGTACCAGTATTTAACGGAGCCCACATCCTGCACCCACGTCCTAGCATTTCCACTGTGCTCTCGCTGCGGGGGCTACACACCTCTTCCCAACGGCGCTGTCTCTATCTTGTTGAGCACCCGTCTTGAAACTGTCCAGCTTCGGAAGGGCACGCTTATTGAAAATGTAATGCATCACCAGGGAATTGCACATATATTATCTCATTTATCCCTCCAGTCCTGTGAGATAGGACTTATCCTGACTTTACAAGCCAGGAAAAGAGAGCCTGGGTTTCTTGCCTGGGGTTGCACAGCTAGTAAGAGATCGAGCTGGAACATGAGCCCAGGCTGCCTGAATCCAAAGTGGCCCTCTTTCTATCACAGCCCAACTCGCTGCGTTTCTATAGTCACTCCAGCGTCCCTCCTTTGGACCCCAAAATGGCATTATCAAACTTATATACCAAATTTGCCTCTGAAATGGTTCATATGGCTCATCCCTGAAGACATTCAAACAAAACTGAGACTACCACTGCTGACTTGCCTCACTAAACTCAACTTGCGTTAAGATCATTTATTACAGGCATTGCAGACCTGTTTTAAAGCTGGTTAATGGCACTACTGGAACAATCCTGAAGCCTCCCAAAGTGACAGCTCTAAAGGGTGAAACTTTCACGTGAGTTTAAGAAGGTCTAGTAAGTATGCTTTACAAAAATCAGACATGGCATTGTCACCTCTCCTAAACATTATATATTAGGCTTAAGAATGATGACCAGTCTGGTTAGATCTGAAGAACGCAAATTCAGAACGACTTTCTGTTCACATTTCCACCGTGAAGGATGATTATCTGAAAACCTAACTGATACCTTGAGAGTTCCAACAGAAAACCACTGAGTAAAAATGGCCCTGCCTTGCTTCTTCACACTGTTAAAGAGAAGGAAAATTCAAACACTGAGGCCTTTAAGACCACCTCAAAACTCTTCTCAGAAGTAATCTCGGATCTATCAGCCCCCAGATTTCAACAATAATAACATTTACGCATTTACTCACTGCCAGCCTGTTAACTGATTCATACAGATGATCTCATCTAATCTTTCCAACAGCCCTGTTAGAAGGTGATATTACTGCACTTTACAAACGAAGCAATGGCACCGAGAGGTCTACTTACTTGCCCAAAAGAAACAACTGGAGAGTAGTGGGTCCAGGAGCTCAGGCATTCCAGGAGTGGCGTCCTTATCACTACACTTACTTAGTGTTTTTCACTGTCTTTCACTCAGTGTCTGTGCTTTCTGCGGAAGTCCTAGCACAGCCTATCCCTTGTCGCAGCAATTGGAAACAACACGCCCCGGGACGTCAGGGACGCGCTTTACCCGCAACCCCAGTGCGCTCAGTGCAGCGCCAGGAATCGAGATTGCATTCAGTCACTGTTTGTTGAACTAATGGAGAGAAGCGCTGTAACGGACTTACAACGGATACCTGTGGACAGAAGCAGCAAGGTCCCGGGCTGCGGGAACACTTGCAGAGCCTGTCTCCTCTCCATGCAACCTGAGTTTTCTGCAGATGAGGTGGCCCAGGAGCACACTTCTCACAGCGCTTCCAAGAGCCGGCTACCCATTCCCTAGAGCTCCCTCTTCTTGAGATCTCAACTCCAGCCTTCCTGCCACAGTTTTACTTGGCTTAAACTACTCTTTTGAGCCTGGGCTCCGACTGCCACCACTGAAGACATAGTAGCCCCTTACCTTCATATCAGCAGGGTCCGCTCCGCGGAAACACGAGGCAGAGCAGCCTTGTGCGCCGCCATCTTCCCGGAAGTGCCGATTAGGTCCTTCTAGGCTGTCGAAACCATAGAGATGTGTGCAGGACCCACGGTTCCGGTCCTCCCAGGGCGTACAGCGTCTGGTGGGCCCACTGGCAGGTATAGTTGCCATAGAAACAGCCCCAGATTGTGCCCATTTCCAGAGGCTCCCGAGGTGTTCCACTTAAGGAAAAGGGGGGGGGGGGAGGGTGAATTTTGTGGTATGTGAATTCTGTCTCAAAAAAAAAATAAAAATCTGTAAGCACACCTAAAATAACAAGGGAAGAACACTCAACATGTCATAAGCCCTCATTCCTAGGTAAAAGGATTATGAGTGTTTCCCCTGCTTTATAGCTTTTCTCTGATTTTCAATTTTTCTACAATTAACATATTTTATCAGGAAAAAATAATCTTAAAACAGCAAATGGACACAAATCAGAGGTCCTTGGTGCTAAGGGACTTGGCGCAGAGAGACGACAAACGCGGGAGGACGGGAGGGTGACCCTGATACCACCAAATCTTGAATTCCTTTCCAAGTTTCTGGAACATATCCATTTGGGTTGTTTTTTTTAAGGTTTTTTTTTTTAAGTGTTTTTCCAGGCCCCATCAGCTCCAAGGCAAGTAGTTGCTTCAATCTAGTTGTGGAGGGCGCAGCTCACAGTGGCCCATGTGGGGATCGAACTGGCAACCCTGTTGTTAAGAGCACCGTGCTCTAACCAACTAAGCTAACCAGCCGCCCCTAAATTATTTTTTTAAATGAGATACGCATAGTCCAGGTATATAGGTTAAAATGCTGTGGAAAATTTCCCGAAAGGGGCCCCACAAAAGGCACCTCTACTAGTGGGAGTAGAGGTGGGAAAGAGGGCAACGCTGGAGCTAAAAACAGCTAGGAATCCCAGCCTCGTGCTTTCTCTTGGCGCTGCTGCCACAGATAGGAAGAAAAATGCTTTGAGAAACTGGGGCTCCCTACCTCCGAACTAGAGCTTAGCTAAGCACCAGAAGCAAGAGTTTGAAGGACGCCCCGGAGCCGCAGGATTTCTGCTGCATTTTCATCTTGGAACATCCTTCGCCCCAGACACGTGGTGATGCCCCCACCGTGCACAGCGGGAGAGCTGGGAGCAGAGCCCGGCGCCGCAGGGCGCCTCAGCGCGCATGAGGCAGCCTGGTGTGGGGCCCGGAGGATGAACAGGGCCGAGCTGTGTGTGGGACTTCCGGGCTGGGCAGGGCAGCTCCAGGTGAAGCTCCGTCTCCTGCCAGGGCTGCAAGGGCACGTGAAGCACAGCGGTGACACCCTCCTGCTCTCACTAGAGATGGAACTATGAAGAGGGAGAGGGACAGATCTCTTTGGCCTCCCCTTCCTCCCTTTCTCCACCCCCCTTCTTTCCTTCTTCCCTCTTCTCCTCTACGGCTGCCTGACTTTCTGGGACGCCTGTGCTTAGAGGTTGTGGCTAGTGCGAGGGTGAGTGGGTCCAGGGGTCTCATCCTTTTGCCCTGTTCTCCCCCACTCTAGCCTTCCTTCAATTCGAACCAACCACAGAACAAGCCATCGTGTGCTTTTCACTTGGCAGAATGCCGTTCCCTCCCCCCACACCAGCCAGTCCCGCCGGGCAGAAGTGGTGCCCGCTTGATAATCAGAGGGTTAGCGTCTGGCAGGAATGGGATTCCCGACCATGGTCCAGTGTTCCTCCCATAACCCATGTGGCCTCATGCCCATGCCTTGGGTTGGCAGCACCCCATCCCTTCCTTCCTTGCACCCTCAGCTCTATGCACAGGACAAAGGGTGCAGTGGGGCCTCCTGGGTCGAAAGTGTGTCTTTCTCAAGGCTGACTCCCTGGGGCCCTGCAGTGGCCCTGCAGTGCAGCCAGGACCCAGCCCCATGACGCCTGAGCCTGGGCCTGAAGGACAAGGTGACCTGGGGCTCCCAGGGAGGAGGACAAAGGTGAGAGCCAGCAGAGGAGGAACTAGAGCTGCCTGCTAGACCTCCAGACTGTGCACACCTAGTCCCTGCTCCCCCCGCCCCCCCCACCCCCAAAGTGTCCTGCCAACTCTTCCAGTCCTTGACGTGACAGTCCCAGTAGGAGACTGGGGTCATGGTTGCCTTCACCAGGGGCCCAGAAAATTGATCAGCCGAATGCACCCCGGGGGTGTAAGCTGAGGCTGTGGTGGTAGGGAAAGAGGTGGCAGGACTCCGTGCTTGTCCTAGACGAACCCACCTCGCCCTGGTCGACAAGAGTGGCAGAGGCCTCTCTTCAGAAGATGCTGGTTTAGTGAGAAGGTGCCAAACTCAAGCCTGAGCCAGCTTACCCCATTCCTATTTCAAAGCATCTTTGGGAAAACTGAGAATGAAAGTGACCTTGAGCAAACTAAACACAGCTTGGCTATTCACTGTATTTAATTCCTGGTCTTTTCCCTTCTCTTCCCTCCTCAGGGGTTCTTTCTGCATCTATCAAATGGTTCTAGGCTTCCCTGGATGCCCAACGCAGCCTTTTCTGGGCTTATATACCAGAGACTTCCAAGCCACAATTCAGGAGTGATCTCGGGGGAAAGGAGTGGCGGGTGCCGGCGGGTGCTGTGTGAGCGTGGGAATGGTGGCAGTGACTGCTGTGGAGCCATTATACCTCCCCCCCCACCACCACCACCGCGGGAGGCTGTTTGAGCTGGGCAGAGGCCAATCAGAGGCCGTGGATCACAGTGTCCTGGCCCAGGAGACAGGCGGGTATTTGTCTTCTGTTTGTCCTCTGTGGGAGGAGGAGGGAAAGGATGGGGTGGATGAGGGAAAAGACAGTGGCTGGGGCCGTAAGCAGTACTGTGGGGTGGGCACCCGCTCTATCTGGCCCCAGTGAAAACCCTGCCACTCCTCTGACTTGGAGAGTCGAGGAGAGGAGCAGAAGGGGGGTCATTGGAAAAAACCAGCCAGTTCTAGATTTGACTGCAGACCCAGCGGGTCCCTTCCCCTCCCATCTCCTCTTGGTCTGATAACTGAGGCGGCAGCCTGAACCCCTCTGGGTCTGAACGTGTGTGGTTCTAAAAACACAAAACTACCTACCAGTGTGGGGTTGCTCGGTGGAGAGAAAAGGCCGACAGGCGACTGGACGCTCAGAGCGTTTCTAGATGGCTATTTATGGAGGGAGTCCTCCCTCTGCACTGAGAGTGAACAAAAACGAGTGGGCTTATTCTGGGTGGCAGCACGTTTCTATACCTGATGGGGGGTAGTTACGTGGTGTGTGCACTTTGTCGCCTGTAAATTATACCTCAGGAGAGAGGTTTCGACAATGAGCTTAGACTCCAACAGCAGCTTAGACTTCAGAAAGAAGTTCCCAACAAGAAGGGCGTGAGAGAAGTGCTCCCCACCCAGGCACATGGAGGAAGGAGCTCCCTCCTCTTGAGAGCTTGATTACCCACCTGCGCTGAAGGAGGAGGTGGGGAGCTAGGGGACAAATACAACAACCTCTCTCTCGGAGACCTTGCGTCCAGCCTCAGAAATTCCCGTGTCCCTTCCCAGGGACAGAAACATCGCCCTCCCTAATTTCCACCTCCTCTTTGCAATTCCAACTGCTCACTCCACCCTCTGTGGAGACCGCCCTCCCCCTGGCCTCACCCCAAATCTCTTTAGAGCCTCGAAGCATGGAGTGTTGAGGGGGACCCAATTCAACCTTCTCTCCCCCATTCTGCCCTCCTGGGGGATGTCAGTTCCTGCTCTAAGCCCACCCCCACCCAGGTCCTTTTTCCGGTGGCATTGCTGCCGGTCCTGCACCCCACATCCCCAGCTGTTGACATTTCGTTGTCATTACCCACAGGATAAAGAAAGGGCCCCTGTTGTTCAACAATAGGGGGAAAGACAGAGACAATGGGAAATTGTGCTTCCGATGGGGTGGAGACAGAGAAGGAAGGGACAAACAGATGGACAGACGGGGGGACTGGACAGAGGGGTCCGGTTTCCTGAAGCAGCTGGAGGTCCTACAAGCCTGGTTCCCACCTTGAGCGCCTCTTCCCTTAGGCGATGCACGCCCAGGCACCAGAGGGCAGAGGTGAGCACTTCTTCGGGGCAGGAGGGAAGGGGTGCTCCTTAGATGGGGCCCATATGGAAAAACGGAGGCAGCTGGAGCTGGACAGCTATGGGTCTTTGAGCCTCACCTGTAGTTTATCCCCCTGCCCCTTGGCCCAACATTCTCATACCACCAATCAATCCACACTTCCCTGGTCAGTGAGCATCTAGAAGCTGCACCCCAATTTCCATGCTCTTCTAGGTGACCCTTCCTGGTTGCCTCCTTTACTCCCCACGCCTTCGTGGGTCCCCAGCCCTCATCCCAAGCCCCACAGAAATAGTGCCTGGTCAGAGGGCTGGACACCGGTCACTTAGCTTAGTGGACTGACGGCGAGCGGCGTTCTGGTCACCTTGCCTTCTTCTGTGAGCTTAGGGCACAAGCATTTCCTCAAAGGTGCAAAAGGAGCAGCTGCACTGACCAGGTGCCCAAGTCCCGGATTCTAAGGTCCCTTGACCTCCAGGGGCCCAGGCAACTCCTTCACCGGGAACCTGTTCCTCCAGCAGGACAGAAAGCTGCCAATCACCGCTCCCTCCACCTCCGTGAAGACAGCAGCTTCTAACAGGTAGGCACTGGAGCTGTCGGCCTCTCACTCTCCTAAGGGGTGTGTGCACCTGCCTCGGAAATATGGACATACGGATCAGTGGTTAGGGGCTTCCCCTCACTGTCAGACCCCAGCAAGCCCCTCCTCTTACAAGCAGTTTGACCTCTACACTGCTTTTTCTAAACCATGTGCACCTTTGTTTGAGCACGTGAAACAGAATTCATAATCGTTCCTGCCGCGTAGGCTTACTGAGGGGAGTGAATGTAAAAGTCCACATGTCAGTGCTTAGAGCCGTTTCAGGCACTTTAAACGTTGAACTGGTCAGTGCCGGCTCTCATTATCGTTGCTCCCTCCGTCAGTCTCGGCGCCCCATCACCCTGCTTCCCAGGTTCTCGGTGCAGGAGAATGGTTCTCTCGCTCATGTCCCTGCCCCAGATACTTCCTTTACCTTTTAACCACTGGAAGTCTTTTCTGTGCCCGACCCCCACTTCCACAGGAGGTCATCTTTGGCCTTCGTTTGCAAGAAGGTGGAGCTCAGCTCCCTAGCTTTCTCCTCCTCGGTGTTTCCTCCCTCTCCCCATATCCCAGCTAGGCCCCCCAGACGTCCCGAATGTGAGCTCATGCACTAACACACACACATGAATTTAGCGCCGACTGTATGCCAGAAACCATGCTGGGAGCTGCAGAAATGAGCTAACACACACATAGCACTTCCTACGCCTCAGGCACTATTTTAAATAATTTAGATGTATTATTTTCATCAAATCCTCACTGCTACTCAGGGAAGGAGGTGTGTATTATAATCCACATGTGACTGCTGAGGACGTTGAGGCAGATAGAGGTTAAGTAACTCGTTCAAAGTCATGCAGCTAGGAAGTGGAGGAACCAGATTTTAAAAATGAATAAAACCAAGGGGTCCTCAGTTTTTTAAAAATGGTCAAGGTGATGAAGAGATACAATAAAGAAAGGGAAAAATCAGCTACTGAAATAGACAATTGTGTTTGAAATCTTTTTAAAATAACTTTATAATTACTGGAAACCTGCGTGTTATAGTCTACAAATGCACATGTATTGCTTTCAAATTCACACTGGCAATTTGCTAATAAAAGTTACTTCTAAGGAAAAAAGGCCCCAGTCCAGTGCAATAGGGGAAGCAGACCACACTGCACCAGTGTGGAGGGGGAAGGCTTCCCAGAGGAGGTGAGGCCCAGCCAACCACGCCTGTGAGAAGGAGCTGAGAGTGAACTTGGGCTGTTCGGGAGCTGCAAGTCCAACATGTCTGGAGCGCAGGGCAGAGGGCACAGGTGGTGAGGTGCAGGGAGAGGCTGGATCCCAGAGAGCCCTGGAAGCAGTGGTGAGGAGACTGGGCTTTACCCCCAGGGAAATGGGAGCCACTGTTTTAAACAGGAGAGCGACCAGATCATATTTACTCTGATTTTGGATGGGAATGCGTGTTGGGAGGGTAGAGACTGGAGCTGGTAATCCAGATGGCAAGACTTGGGAAGTGGCACCTGTGATGAGAAGGGGACAGGGAGAGGAGGTGCTAAATCAGGACTTGCAGACAGAAGGGATGGGAGGGAGGAAGAGGGATAGGCAGGGGTGGGCGTTGCTCCTGACCCTCTCCCCCATCACCTTCCTTTTGCCACCAATATAAGCCCCTTTTTCTGTCCCCATGGCTTCCAGCTGGACACTCCCCTCAGAGGAGTCCCTGATGAAATTTCATCTCCAACCTGCCTCTCTGCCCTGCGTCCATTCCCTTAGTCCTAAAGAATGGCCACCCTTTGTGCCCTGCAGACTGAGCGGGCTGACTCCCCATCATGCCAGGCGGGCTCAATCTCTCCACACTCTGCCACTTCCTTCTCCCTTGGGCCTTCACCATCTTCCACAAAGCCCTGGGGGACCTAGGTAAGACCTTGGCTCCGCCCAGAATCTAGATAACAGGGGGAAGAGGCTCCAGCTGTGGGGAAAGTTGGAAAGGGCAGTTGTTGGAGGTACGCAGGGAGTGAGTTATTGCTGAGTGGGTAACGGAGGGGAGGATGGGGGAGCCTGGGGAACAGGGACTGGATGGGCACTTGGGGCAGTGGGGGTCGGGGGATCCTGCCACTGTGGCCCCCTCTGCTCAGCACCCTACCGGGGCCCCCACTACCTCCTGCCCCCCATCCACGAGGTCATTCACTCTCGTCGTGGGGCCACGACCACGCTGCCCTGCGTCCTGGGCACCCCGCCGCCCAGCTACAAGGTACGCTGGAGCAAAGTGGAACCAGGGGAGCTCCGGGAAACGCCGATCCTCATCACCAACGGACTGCACGCCCGGGGCTACGGGGCCCTGGGGGGGCGAGCCAGGATGCGGAAGGGGCACCGATTAGACGCCTCCCTGGTCATTGCGGGCGTCCGCCTGGAGGACGAGGGCCGGTACCGCTGTGAGCTTATCAACGGCTTGGAGGACGAGAGCGTGGCGCTGACGCTGCGCCTGGAGGGTGAGGCCCCTCGATTCCCACCGCGTTCCTCTCTTGCGGGGGTGTTAGGGTCTTCCTCCAGCCCCTTCTGCTAGGCTTTGCGCCTTTCCTCCCCCCCCCCCCCCGTCTGCCGGCCGTCCCCAGGCTGTCCGCCATTCCCCCTCCCAGGTGTGGTGTTTCCGTACCAGCCCAGCCGCGGCCGGTACCAGTTCAATTACTACGAGGCGAAGCAGGCGTGCGAGGAGCAGGACGGACGCCTGGCCACCTACGCCCAGCTGTACGAGGGTGAGCAGCCGAGCCCCGGCACCGCCGAGGTCCCCTCCAAGCTGTCACAGGGGCCGAGGCGACCTTCGGGCCTGGCTCCTTCCTGCAGACGCCTCTAACCCCCGTCTCCCGCCAGCGTGGACCGAGGGACTGGACTGGTGTAACGCGGGCTGGCTGCTCGAGGGCTCCGTGCGCTACCCGGTACTCAACGCACGCGCTCCGTGCGGCGGTCACGGTCGGCCTGGTATCCGTAGCTACGGTCCCCGCGACCGGAAGCGCGACCGCTACGACGCCTTCTGCTTCACCTCGGCGCTGGCAGGTGAGCAGGGAGAGGCGGGGCGAGCGCCCCGGGGCCAAGGGGCGGGGCCTGACGGGCTGCGGAGGAGGCGTGGCCGGAGACCGAGGCTGAGACCGGGATTTGGGGCGGGGGCTGGAGAATGGGGCGGGGAAATAGAACGCGGGAGGCTTGAGATCACCGCGGCTCTGCAGTCTCTTCGAGCCCGGGTCCTGCATCACTCCGCCTGCCCGCTGCCTCCCACCTCCCGCAACCCGACCTGCACCCCTGCCTGGGTACTTCCCCTCCTCCCAGCCAGCCCGCCCCCCTCCCCTCAGCCTGGCCCTCCACTCTGCTCCACCGGAGCCCGAATCCTCGCCACACCCGCCCTGCGCTCGGCCAGTCCGTGACTCGCTCCGGTCCCCAGGCCGAGTGTTCTTCGTGCCCGGGCGGCTGACGCTGTCTGAAGCCCACGCAGCGTGCCAGCGGCGCGGGGCCATGGTGGCCAAGGTCGGGCACCTCTACGCCGCCTGGAAGTTCTCGGGGTTGGACCAATGCGACGGCGGCTGGCTGGCAGACGGCAGCGTGCGCTTCCCCATCACCTCGCCGCGGCCGCGCTGCGGGGGCCTCCCTGATCCCGGAGTGCGCAGCTTCGGCTTCCCGCAGCCCCAGCAGGCGGCCTACGGGACCTACTGCTACTCAGAGTAGAGGCCACCGCACCCCCTCCAGGGCGCGCGACGAAGCCTGGGAGTCGTGGCGGGGGTCTCTCGCCGCCCTTTGCCCGCGAGCCTCCCCTCCCACCAAATAAGGAGCAGCTGCTTCTGGCCCACCTTCCCGGTGCCCAGAGGGTAGGGCTGGGGGCCGCGGATCCCCGCTGGCCGGGCGTCGGGACTGGAGGTAGTTGGGCCCCCGATGGCGGGGTGCGACTACTATCCCCAGACCCGCGGATCAAGGCCCTGCGCCAGTGCCCCCAGCAGGTGACTCAGCCACTGCTAGGGGGTGGGAGGGCGCTCAGGGGGCATTAACTGACTTCTGTATACAGCAATAAAATAAGTGGGGGAGTTTTTGTGTTGGGCGAAACTGGAAGCGTGACGAGGCGTGGGAGGTGAGGGGGTTGACCTTGGACCCAGCGTGTGGAACGCGCGCCTGGGAAGACAGATGAGAGGAGGGGCCACTGCCGCGGAGGGGTGAGCCTGCAGGAGAGGGGGGTGGCGAGCAGAAGGCACCAAAAGAGCGGAGAAGAGTTGGAGGCACCGTGCGCGGCCGGGACCGGGACAGAAGCGGAGAACCCAGGGTGTTGCGCCGGGCACCACGCGGGGGCGCCACACACTCGCCTAAGCCCAAGCGCTCCAACCCGCAGGCCTACTGTACCCTGGGCACCACAGAGCAAACCTAAAAGGGGCCTAAACATATTTCAAAACGTGTTTGTACCCTGCCAGTCTCCCAGAAGGTTTTGCAAGACTACCTTTAAAGAAAAAAGAGGCTCGGGAGGGCTTGCTTCCTGTCTGCTCCCCACCAGGTGAGAACACAACGAGAAGACTGCTCTCCAGACACCAGATCTGCCGGCCTCCAGAACTGTGAGAAGCACATGTGTGTTGTTTGAGACACCCCGTCTGTGGGAATCAGCTACAGCAGCCCGAACTAACAAAGACAACGGATTCCCTGAGAGCAGATGTTGAGTTGACCTTGAATACACATAGTTTGTTTGGAAGGTCATGCTCAGAGGCAGAGGGTGGAGAAGTGAGACAGGAAAGGGAAGGTGTGTAACAGCTGGTGGAGCACTCACTGGGCTCAGTCCCACCTGGGGTTCTAGGAGACAGTGGCCAACCCATCTCAGAGAATCCCACCGTAGGGCGTGGGGCAAAGGAACTAGGGTGTTACCGGTCAACTTCCTGTGGGAAGGTTGAGGGCTGCTTCTGGAAGCATGAACCCTCTAGAGCTCCTGGCTAGGCCTGAGCGCAAACATGCTCCCACAGCCAGAGAAAAAGCTCCCAGGGAGAGCCTTCTCCTTGTGGAGGTGACGGCTGAAGGATATGGGTCACAGGTACACCCACCTGTGCGGTACTCAGACCCATTGGTGGCCCCATGCTAAGTTCACTTGGTCCCATCACTGATTCTTCAAAGTGGTCACTGATGGCCGTTTCTAAGTCTTTAGAAGTCTTACAACAGGAGGGCCAGTGGGACAAACTACAGTAACCATTCCTGCAGTTGGTTCCAAGGCTGTAATCAGTATTCAATGCCTCCCTCCTCTGCAATGCGTTCTGTTGGTCTCTGGGGCTTCCCAATGGAAAAACCCACACCTTCATCCTTGAAGCCCTGAGCCTTTCACTGCCATGCCCTTGACAGGCCGCCATTGCTGCAGCTGCTGCCGTTCCGTGAGTCCCATTGGACATGGGATAATCAAGGTCAAATGTCTTTTGCCAGGGTAATTTTTTCTTTGTCTACTGGCCGGGTGGCATGAGGCACCCCAAATGACCCAGAGGATGCTGTAGTCTTAGCTTTAGGGGTACCCTTACTGGGACCCCTGTAGACACAGCTCCCTGCCTGGGATCTAGGGCTTCTAATCCAGCAGAGCCTAAATTTATAGGGACAGGAAGCACACATTCCCCCAAGCGCCATGGAGACTGATGGTAAGGGGGATTCCACTTCCATGCCCTGGTTCCTGACCAGTGATTTCTAGTGGTCCAGAATGCAGCACTGTACAATGTCCATTGGTTTAAAATATATACTGCATTTTAAAGGCCAGTAGCCCAATCCCAGAGGGTGTTTCCCCAAGCTGGTATTCAGATGTGCTGTAAGGAGGCCGTGCCAGTGGACTGGCAGGCTGGCAGTTTCTGGGTGGTGTGTATGGTAGGGCCAGAGGAGCCTGTGGTCATATGCCCACTGTCGTATTTCCTCACTGTGACATGCATTCCCATGGATGGAGGAGAGCCTGTGTGGGATTGCATAAGGATAAACCATTTCCTTCACGCCCTTGGATTCTGGTGCTGTCCAAGGCACTGGGGCCGGAAGGCAAATCCACATCCAGAATATAAACCCCACTAAGGAGATACTGCCCAGCCCTCCAGCCTGAAAGAGGTACATGGTGACCTCCATGCAGCCCAGTGGCTGGCTCGGCTCCTTGAGGCATGGGACCACGTCGAGGGCTCAGTGTCTGTCTCTGCTGCTGACAGGCCAACCATCCAGCAGGGGCGGTAGCTAGATCAGCCTTGGTGGCAGGAGCCATTGCTGGTTTCCATGTCTACTGCCACAGCCGCTCCAGTCCTGGGCTCATTGTGCCAGCCTGGCATGGCGGAGGACAAAGGCTGGCTGTTACCCGCTGGAGTCCTTCTGTCCCCCTGGCTGTTCAATGGCCCCTCTGCAGTGAGTGTCCACAAGACACAATGCCCACGGCTGTGACTCCAGCCATTCAGCTCTTCCCCAGAACTGCCTTACGTGCAGCCTTGCAGTCTTGCCCTTGCCTGGCCCTTGACCAACCAACCAAGCCATTTGCCACTGTTCATGAGTCCTTGTATGGACTTTGCTCAGGTCCCCTCTCACCGGAAAGTGGGTGGCCTGTGGGGAGGCTCCTCCCACACACCGCTCTTCAGGGCCCCCCCGAGTGGGGCTGCCATGTGTAGCAGGCCAGCTGGGCTCCCATCAGTGTGTGAAAGACACCCACCCATGAACCAGGCCTGGGCCTTTTCCTCTGCAGCTGAATCACAGAGAAGCCCCACAGAGCTGTCGGGTGAGCTGAGAGAGGCACGGGGGCAGCAGAAACAGGTCATGTGGGGACCTGGTTTTCCTGTTCACCTCGCTTACTCGCAGCCTCCCAATGTGCCCACAGCCAGTCACAAATGTGCCGTTGGGATTGCTCTGTGCCCACCCACGTGTGCTCCTGACTTGATGGGTCTGAAAATTCCCAGATCTTAATAGATCTGAAAAGTGAGAAGGGAAGGGAAAGAATCCAGTACATACCTGAGAGGTTATGACTGCCAGCAGCTGGGGCTGTAAGCGGCTGGGAGCTCTGGGAAACTGGAGAACCTGCTTCTGTGCGTTCCCGCCTGAGAGGGGAGGGGCCTGTGGTTTTGGTTTACCACCTCCCCCTCTGGTTGAGGGCTGCTCCAGGGGCATTAACCCTCCGGTCCCTCTGACTCGCCACACATTAGGCCAAGCATCCTTCCTCAGGCAGAAAAGAATCCTCAGGCCGCCGGCCACCTTCGGCTTCTGACTGCTAAGGGGACGTGGGCGGGGGCACCAACCGGTTCTGCTCCAGCCTGTTGATTGTCACAGTCGTGGGTTGGTGCCCTCTCAATGTCCAAAGGTCACCAGTGACTTTATCTTTCAGTAGCATTAGGAATTCATGGACTTTATGTATATATTTGACACGCTTCCATCTCTTACAGTCATTATTCATTTTAATGCTGAAGTTGTTTGGCCAGTGGGAGTCTTCTCAAGTTGGCTGCTGGGTCCTTTTCACATGAACTTGACCTGCGTGTCATAACTTTCTTCTTCTCAGGTATGAAAAGCTATCCTGCCCCAGGCCTGGAATTTCTCCAGATTCCTGGTTTAGAGACTACAATGGGGACACGAGGAATACCCATTGTTACTGCATTGTCACCGCTTCTAAGCCGTTCCCGTAAACTGGACGTGAAGATACGGCTACAAATCATGAGTTCATGCTACTATGTCTCATTCGGATGACAGGTTAGCAGTTTTTGCTTAACTTTCCTTTCCGTACACTGAAAATCTTAGTTCCTATTACTGTTATTATCATTATTTATTTGCTTTATCACAATAAATAGCGCTTTCAAAACAGTAACACCAACATTAAGATTTCTCCGTGGATCTTTTGCTCTTAGAAATGTATAGTCAAAATGCTGAGTTTTATAATCACTTGAAAGAAAATTCTTCTGCGTGGCTTTGTCTCCAACTTCATATGAAGTGAAGTGCATTTGTTTACGTTTGTTTTAGGTTTTTAGGGAATGAAGCACTTTTCTTTTTAATTTAAAATTCATTTAATTCTTTCCAATTTGATTTTGTGTTTTCTCTAAAACATTCGCATGGCTCCAACGTCAAATCCATAGACCACGTTAGGACCATTTTACAGGTGAGGACACAGGCTCACAGGGGTTAGTAGCTGGTCTAGCATCACAGAAAAGTGAGCAAGTGTCGACCCCTTCAGGAGGAGGTATGAGGCTGCAGGGAGCCTGAGGGGACGGACTTCTGTTTTCAAGAAATAGGTTTGGCTGTACTCAGTACCTTCCAGTACCTTCAGCTGTTCTTTGTGTCACAGACTGGTGGTCTCCTTGGAACACAAGAGTTTGCACCCCTCAATGCAGGGGTCTGTCAGCTTGGGGAGCACTGGCTCCTGTTTGTGTAACAGGGGTTCTCCTACATGTCCTCAGCCTGTAGGCCCCACCACTGTCTGCCCCCCCCACTCCCCCCCCCCACCCCCGTGCTCAGCTGCAGGAGCCCTCAGAGCTATACCCAGCCATTCCTGGCCTCTCCCCCGCCTGGGCTGGGGGGCCCTGCTTCCTGGCCCCTTTCAGAAGCTATCAAAGCCCCATTCTCTGAACACAGCTGTGCCAGCGTTCAGCGCTGCCTCCAGCCCCTGCAGCCCCTCTTGCACATCCCCATGGCGTAGGACCCTGTGTGACGTGCAGGGCCTCAGAGAGGAACCAAGCTGCCTTGGCCCCCACTGCCAAGTCTGGGGCAGTGGGGGCAGGTGTTCAGGGGCTGGAAGGACAGGCCACTGTAGTTGGGAATGCGGTGAGGAAGTCCCAGCACTAACACTGGAGGTGGGGGCACTTGGGAGGCGAGAACTTGGAGGGGAGCTCCTGCTTCCTCAGCTCGGGTCATGACCTCAGCCCGAGGGAAAGAGGCAGATGGATTGTCCTCCTCCAGAGAGACTGGAAAACTCCCCAGCGCCCAGGAGACTGGGAGGCAAGCCAGCTGGGCTGCACGTGGGGTGGGAGGAGCGAAAGCTCCACTCTCCCTCCTCTCTGTCTTTTCTCCACCTCCCCAACGTCCTGTCCCCTGAGAGAGACAGCTGGGTGCCCTGGCAAGGCCCTGCCTGGGAGGCAGGAGACTTGGTTTTGGTCATGGCCAGTCAATTGCCTACTGTGTGACCCTAGACGGTCACTTCACCTCTTTGGGTCTGTGTCTTTGTCTCAGGTACCTAAGGTTACCTGAGACATTCTCCTCCGGTTACTGGGGCAGGCGGTCCTACTTGAAATCTGACGTTCCTTTTCCCTGCTTCTATTGATCCTGTCTGCTTTCAGCTCGGCCCGAGGGTTCCTGTCTGAGACCTACAGAGAAGTTCTTGTTTCTCATCTCAGAAAGTGAATAGAAATGGGGGGTGGGGGGTGTCGTATGACCATGGGTCAGGATGCCGGTGAAGAAGACAGGAAGGAAAGTCCCTGAGCAGCCGCTGCCTGTGCAGTGTTAGAGCTCAGCGTGAGTTTTCACAGCTGGCAGACTGGGAAGTACTCATCCCTCCACTGGGAAATGCTCCTCTCGAGTGCCGAGCCCTCCATCCCATCCACAGGGGTGTGGTCCACTGACCTTCAGCCAGCAGACCTGGTGGACAGTGTGTGTGTGTGTGTGTGTGTGTGTGTGTGTGTGTGTGTGTGTGAAAGAAAAAGAACTAGATTTTGCTGAGTCCGTGCCATGGGCCAGGTGCTTCCCTTACCCAGCCCAAGTGCAGGGGACGTCACCCAGGGTGGTAGGTGTTACCCAAGTGCAGCAGATGTCACCCAGTGCAGTAAATGTCCCCCAGTGTGGTAGACGCCACCCAGGGCAGCAGCCTCTGCTCCTCAGCCTGTTGTACAGAAGAAGAAATAGTGTCAGAGAAACTAAGACCCCCCAAGGCTTTGCCACCACAAACAGCAAAGCAGGAGTCTGCCCTCCATGCCCATGACTGAGTCCTGCCCATGGCTCTCAGCTCCACCTTCACAGCAGCCGCTGTCTGTTCTCTCGCGCGTCTGCTTTCCCAGCAGGGGTCTGCCTCTTGGAACAGACTGTCTGCCGCCAGCCCTTGTCCTGCTCCAGGTGCTCCTGCCCTTGATCAAGGTCGGACTCCCCCAGGGCACCAAGATGTGTGCCACACTTCTAGTCACGGGGGAAGGTGGCGAGGAAGGTCACTTGCTCTGTCTTCCCAGGTCACAGCCAGCTTTTCCGGAGGCAAGAACTGTGGTTACGTGTGAGCCCCACTGGGATTGAATTTCAGCCACTTGGTTGCCAGGCCCCATTGAGCCCTAATGGAGAAGAGCTGTGGGGGGGGGCAGGTTGCATGCAGGGACCCAGGCTGAACCTGTCCTGGGGGAGGGGGCTTCTCTTTCAGTCAGGGGATGCCAGGTCTGAGTGGAGCAAAGGGACATCTGTCCCCAAAGGCCTTCTCAGGTCCTCTTCTCCACTAGAGCACTTGGGACAGCATTCCCAAGACCTGAAATAGTGCCTTAGTGGAACCCAGTTAATATTTGTTTAATGAAATGAATAAACTGGGGTCTCTTCTTCCCCACACTATCCCAGGCACCTTGCTCTGTCCCCTTCAGTCTCACAGCCCTGCCTGGGCATTTCTCTTACTGAGGGACTGACTATACCACCCTCCACGCCCCCCACCTCCCACTTACCACCCCCAGTCTTCCTGGCCTGTGTCTACCGACATGGGTCCCTGGGGAGGAGCCAGACTCTCACCTTCAGATGCTCAAGGATTGGGGGAGGAGTTTTTCTGTGAGCTTCTCAAAGCCCTTTGGAGCCAAGTCTGCTGCACTGGGAGTGGAAGCCCAGGGGGAGGGAGTGGAGTGGTTGGGGCAGCCAGCAGAGGGCAGTCCAGAATTCCCGTCCAGGAGGGACTTGGCTGCCTGGAGATGGGAGGACAGGGATCTTTCCTGAGGCTGCATTTGTATTGCAGGCACCTCACCTTACTTGGGGATATTTGGGCTTGCTGCTGGAGGTGACGGGGATCCAAGCCTCGGACGAGCTCTCCTTGAGGCCACCACTGGTATACAGGGGACAGAATCCAGGCGTCTGGCTGTCCTGCTCACAGTCTGTGCCAGGGGTTTTGCCTGGAGTCCCGGCGGGAGGAGGAAAGGAGGAGAGAGGGGAGAGAGCCTGGGAAAGAAGCAAGACTCTGGAGCTGGGAGGGGGTGTCATTGGTATTCTGGGCACTGAGGCGCCCCAATGGCTGGGCAGCACTCGAGGCCCACCCCCTGGCACCAGGCTGCACATTCATCTTCCACAGCCCTGGCCAAGGGGCCCTCAGGCTCCCAGCAACGCCTGCGTTTGCACATTGGTTTGCATGAGCAGTACTGTCCATTCACAGTGCCACTGGTCCCCTGACCATGTCTGCAGAGCTCCTGACTTGCTTTGCTTAACCCCTGAGTCTGCTGTCTAAGCTCATCCCTGCAAAGTCAGTGCTGGCAGTGGGAGCACCGCAGGAGACAAAACCCAACCGGAGCGTCCTCCAGGGAGGTTGATAGGGCCATTTGCAGCTCATCCTGCCTGCAGAAAAGACTTTCCCTCCCCCATTTTTATGTGCGTGCAGTGTCTTTCTAGGAGCAAAGCTTCCTACTCTCTTCGTCCTTTTCCCACTGTCTAAGTCTCAGTGCCTCCTCCTCTCCCCTTGGCCAGCGGAAGTCCCTCCGACTGTCTAACTTCCATCCCTCCAGCTGCAACATCCTCCAGCTTGGCCCGCTCTCCCTCCCCGCCCCTCCTGCCCGCCCTCCCTACTCCAAGCCCTGGGCTTCTCATCCCCAGAAGGATGTCCTACTTCGCTCGTCCTTGCTCTCGCAACTGCCGCCGGGAACCGACGCAGGGAAGGCAGCGGGTCTCGTGACCTTCCCGAGCCCCCCGCGTTCCGGGACAGGGGGCGGGGGCAGCCCCGGGGAAGGGCGGGGCGGGGGCGGGGGTGAAGAAAGGGGGTTTTGTGCGGCGGCGGCCCCGGCGCCCTCTTCCGAGCGTCCTGTGGGCCCAACCTCTCGCGTCCGCGCGGTCCCCGCCGCAGTCTCGGCTGCAGCTGCAGGACCAAGCCGTGGACCCGGCGGAGACCCACGGAGGAGGCGACAAACTTCGCGGTGCGGCACCCCCACCCCAGTCTTCGGCCGCCAGCCGGTAGGTGAGCGCCACCGCAGCCCGGCCACCGGGACCTGGGAGGGAGAGAGAAGGGAGCGCCCTCCGGCCGCCTGGTGGTCCGCGCCCCCCACCCGCAGTCCTTGCCTCCCGGGATCCCGCGCACCCCACCCGCCGACCCTACGACCCTACTGCCATGTCCTTCTCTGCGGCCGGCAGCCCGCTGCTGCCAGCAGCCCCCTCGGAGTCCCCGAGCTAATGGGAACGCCCCCCGAGGTCCTTGCGTCCTCCCGCTGCGCACCGCATCTCCGCTCGGCAGGGGCAGGGTGGCGGTGGTCCGAGTCAGCCCTCGACTCCGTGCGCGGTGGGTGCGGACAGCACCCCGTTCGCGTTGCCCACAGGACAGCCGGTAGGAGCCACTGGAGCGGGCGATCCTGGCGCCCACGGGAGCTGGAATCCCACTCCCCACTTACCTGCTGTGTGACCTTGGCCAAGTTAGTTGACCTCTCTGAATGCTGGGTTCCTCGTCCGTCCGTCCGTCCGTGTAACGCGGAAACAGCATTTTTCTCGGGTTGAGGTTATAGCCGGGAGGCATTCCAAAAGGGGCCTGGCTCAGTCAGGTACCAGTCCTGCCTGCCTTCCTACAACTGCCCTGGGCTGGGAAGCCCCTCCCCCTGGTCCTTTCATACCCTCCTCTTCCTGTCAGAATAGCTCTGCCCACATGGTCCTAGCAGGACCGGAGAATTGCCATCAATTTTGTTATCACATTAATATCCGCATTCCTTCTGTTCCCAACAATACCAGCCAGGTCAAGACCCATCGACCCCCCACGGTACTACCAGTGCCCACGTTGTCACGGCTAATGGGAGCAGCAGCCTCCTCACTGCAGGTGGTACAGTCAGAGCAGCTACAATAGCTCCGCTGGTGATGTTGCTAATAGTATCAGCAGTTGTGCTTCCAGTAAATAGGACCATTTATACCACCCCTGCGGTTGCTCCCGCAGGCCCTGCGAAGGCCTGGCTGCCTTGTGTGGCTTCTTGCTGCTGCTCACAGCCACTCGGGGACAGCAAGTCCCCACGAGGGCTTCCCTCCCGTTGGGACCTGCGCTCTGGCCTGCTGACCCTGCTGAGCGCTGGAGCTTTGTTCCTACCAGGCTCACCATGGACGCCGGCTGGTGGGCATTCAGCATGGAGATGGTGGATGTTGGGTGACCACACCCACGGCCTGGTCTCTGTGTGGATTGGGTCCATGAAGCCTGTGAGAGAGATGGACGGCCATGGGAGGACAGGAGTGACAATGGAACAAGGGAGAAGTTTCCTGAACAGCTCAGGAAACTCAAGACAAGGGCAGAAACCCAGACATTAGAGCAGGAAGGAGAGAGCACTGGCATCAGGGGAAGGGACAGGAAGATTGCTGAGCTCTCGAGGGTCGGGATGGAGGCCGAGAAGGTGGAGTGGGGGTGGGCGTGTGTGTGGGATGGACCCCTGGGTCTGAGTCTGGGGCCAGATGAGGGAGGCTTAAGTTTTCTCAGGACTCCTAGCTATACCAGGAGGTAGCCAAGGCCCAAGCCTGGTGTGCCTGGCGGGCAGGGTGGAGCTGGCAGAGCTCTCTGACTGTGAGAACCGTACACTCGGCCACCCTGTTGGCCTGGTCGGTGACTCCCATTCCTGGAGGTGGGGGTAGCATACCCTCCATGTTCCTGGGTGACCAGGTCCTCAGCCTCACACCTCCTGCCTTCATTCCCCCACCTTCAGAACAGAGGTGAAAGGGGGGTCCAGGGTGTTGGTCCCAGAGTGGCTCCGACTATATGGGTTTCTGGGCCACCGGTCAGAGAGCTGGGAGCCGAGTTGTGAGCAGCTCCAGCTCCAGCCCAGAGAGAGGGGAGGGAGGGCCGCAGGGAGGGGCTGGCCCTGGAGCTAGCACAGCTCAAATGGGCAGGAGTCCCCCAGCACCCACAAGCACTAGGTGCTCAGGCCAGTGGTCCCCTCAGCCCCAGAAAACAGCCCTCCCAGGTGCCCCCATGCCCAGAGCTGGTCTTGGAACCTCTGAGCTGGTCCCATCAAAGGTCAGAGAGATGCCCTGGGCATCTGGTCCCTGCCACTCCTCCCCCAACTCTGACCCTAAGGAAATAATCCCAGCCACAGCGGGGAAGCAGTTGCAATGTGAGGGGGAGTCCCCAGAAGGATCTGGGAGAAGAGGGGAATTTCCTACCAGTTCAGGCTCAGGAAAAGGGGGACATGAACGAAGGCTGAGCCTGAGAGGGCGGGGAAGATGGAGGTTACACAATGAGCCTGAAGTGGCTATCAGTAGCTCGTGGGAATAAGCCTGATCTCTAGGAAGTCTTGCCTGCAGTCTAATCGTCACTTCTCCTGCTGCACCACTGGTCTGTTCCGTGGCTCACTTGGGTCTCTATGGTCTTCTAAGTCTAGCCTGACCCTTAAAGATGATGCTGGGCACTAGCTCTGCAGCCTTCCCTCCTGGGGCATACTGGCCTGGTGCCTGACTTGGCTTCACTGGGGACTCACAGAAGGCCCTCTGGGCCCCATTTCTCGATGTCACACCCCCATCTCTCCATTAGGAGAGTATAAGTGCTTTGAGATCTTCAGAGGAATATTCTGGGTTCTCACAGCGCTTCTGATAGCCCAGGGTAGGAGGGAGATGCTCACTCCCATTTATTCTCAGCCCCCTTAGCCCATCCCCCAGCCCAGGGCTGGGGTTGGGGGAGGGAGAGGCTGGATGGAGGCCAGACTGGCAGAGACAGGGGCTTTGTCCCAGCTGGTTTCTGAGCCAGGAGATCCGGTGGGAAAACCCGTGCCAGGCAGAAAGGAAAGGCTGGGAGGAAGAAAGGAGAAGGCAGCCAAGGAGGGGGTGCAGGATGCTGGGGAGTAAAGAGAAGAGTTTCCTTATAAGTAATGGTGGGGAGGGGTTGGGCTGGAGAGAAGTTGTGAATTGCCCAGGTGCAGTCTAGGAGACCCTCCTGGAGGAGGCCAGGTGGGTGTGGTCTCAGGGAAGAAGGGACCAGAAGGGAAGGTTGGAGGGGTACTGTGGGAGGAGGAGGCTCTGGGAGGGGCCGAGGGAGCTCTCAGTGTAATGGAACCCACCATTCGTGCTGTGTGCTATTAGCATTTACCCAGCTCCTACTGCGTGCTGGGTGCTGTGCATTTGTACAGGATTTTTTAGGATCTAAAGCACTCTCAAAGCACATAGCCTCATCACAGCCTGTGAGGTGGTAATCATGGTGCTCTTTTACAAGTAAGAAAACAAAGGCCCAGAGAGGGTAAGGAACTAGCCTTAAGTCACACAGCGAGTTGACTAGGACCAAGGGCTTGGCTCTGAAGAATCCTTTGGTGGGGAGACAGGGATCAGAAACAGAGTGTTAATGGTGAGGTGGGGGCAGTGGGCTTCTGGGGCCAGGATATGTGTGAGTCTACGTGGATGTGGTCATGAGCCAGGGGAAGTCCCTCCTGAGGTCTAACCCTGTCTTTCCTCCTCATGTCCCCCCTCAGCCTGCAGCATGGCCCCTCTGTTCTTGCCTCTGCTGGTAGCTCTGGTCCTGGCCCGAGTCCCTGAGGCCTCAGCTGATGCTCTGGAAGGAGACAGCTCAGGTAAGCAGTCCCCCAGAGTCACTTCCTCTGTCTCCTGCATCTCCCTTACCATAGGGAGTGGCCTCTTGTTGGGCCCTAACCAACCTCTTCTCACCTAGGCTTGGGGGACCCAGAGAGGAGGAGATAGAATTGGGAGGCCTGTGGGGAGAGTCTGGGTTGGGACACTTGGAAATAAAGAATGAGTTGTGGGCCTCTGGAAGGGTGTGGAAACTTGGGGTCCCCTAGGGAGAAACACGAGGTGCAAGGCTGCCAGCCTCTAGTGTGGAGGATGGGGGACCCTGGGGACAGGATGAGGGGCTGGGAGGCAGAACAGAGGTGGAGTTGGGAGAAATCCTGAGAAATGTTGAGCCCTGGGCTTAGGACGTAGAGAATGGGGTTAGAAGATCCTGGTTGGGGCCCAGGAACCCCGGGGTGGTACTGGGCGACTCTGGGGATGGAATTGACTGGGAGACTTTGGGGATGGGTCTGGGGACCTAGAGGTGGGTTTGCGGGACCCTGGGAGTTGGGCCCAGGTTCTAGGGACAGAGTTAGGAAAACCCAAGGGCCCAGAGAATCCTGGGGTGGGGTCGGAGGGGCCCTGGGACAGGGCTGGGAACCCCCGGGGTGGGACCTGGAGCATCCGACTGAAACTCTTGTGGGCCCCACCTGTTCACAGAGGACCGGGCCTTCCGTGTGCGCATTCCGGGCACAGCGCCGCTGCAGGGCGTGCTGGGTGGTGCCCTCACCATCCCGTGCCACGTTCACTACTTGCGGCCGCCACCGAGCCGGCGGGCCGCGCTGGGCTCCCCACGGGTCAAGTGGACCTTCCTGTCCGGGGGCCGGGAGGCCGAGGTGCTGGTCGCGCGTGGGCTCCGTGTCAAGGTGAGCGAGGCCTACCGCTTCCGTGTGGCGCTGCCCGCCTACCCGGCGTCACTCACCGATGTCTCCCTGGTGCTGAGCGAACTACGGCCCAATGACTCAGGCATCTACCGCTGCGAGGTCCAGCACGGCATAGATGACAGCAGCGACGCTGTGGAGGTCAAAGTCAAAGGTGAGAGGGCAGGGAAAGAGACAGGTTCCCCGAGAGAGGGAGGGGAGGGCTCCAGCCCTCAGGGAGCCCACAGTCTGAGGTGAAAGCAAACACACAGACTGAGTTGGGAAAGGAGTGGCAGACATACAGGCCTTTGTTACTGCCTTTCTTCAGGTGGAGGGAAGTCTACCTAGAGTCTAACTTAAGTCCCTCATGCTGTAGAATGAGTGCCATTTGGACTGTGCCCTTTGTGGCCAGAGGAGTGACGAGGAGGGGGAGGAGAGGTCAGCGTGCAGAGCATCATGCTCAGGAGTCCTCCCTTCCCCTCAGGGGTCGTCTTTCTCTACCGAAAGGGCTCTGCCCGCTACGCCTTCTCCTTCTCCGGGGCCCAGGAGGCCTGCGCCCGCATCGGAGCACGCATCGCCACCCCGGAGCAGCTCTACGCAGCCTACCTGGGGGGCTACGAGCAGTGCGATGCTGGCTGGCTGTCTGACCAGACCGTGAGGTGGGCTGAGGCTGTGGACAGGAGCTTCTAGCTGTCTCTGAGGTGGCCGTGGCCTCTGGTGCTGCCTGGACCTGGCCATGCAGGGCTGGGAGGACAAGTGGCTGCAGGGAAAGGCGATGTGAGTCGGGAGGGTCACCCCCGGACGGCTCCCTAGTGAAGGTGTATGTGCTGCGTCCCCAGGTATCCCATCCAGACACCACGAGAGGCCTGTTATGGGGACATGGACGGCTTCCCCGGGGTCCGAAACTACGGCATCGTGGACCCGGATGACCTCTATGATGTGTACTGCTACGCTGAAGACCTGAATGGTGATTGGGGGTGAGGGGCTCCCAGGGGACACGCTCCCAGGGGACACTGCTGCCCACAGGTCCTCCTGGGGCCCCTCATGGGTTTAAGGGTGCAGCCAGGCATGAGGAAACCACCAGTGCCCCGCCCTCTAAACGCTGCCATAGAGGGAAGTTCATGGCCATGGCCACGGAAAGGTGGGAGGAGACTGAGCTCACGGTCGGACTCTGGCTGCTTCCTCCTGTGCGTCTCTCTCCTCTCAGCATCTCTGGGCCTCTGTTTCCTTCTTTGCCGTGTGAGGAAGTTGGGCCAGGTTCCTCCGAGCAATACTACCCTTCCTGAGGTCCTAGCCAGGCTTTGATCCTATGAAATAGGGTAGTTGACTCCATGTCACAGATGACACTGAGGCTTGGAGGGTCCCTGCGGGAGCCCAGGGTAGCAGAGGCTGCCAACTTTCTGGTAACCCAGCATCCTCTTCCCCACTAGGAGAGCTGTTCCTGGGTGCCCCCCCGGACAAGCTGACGTTGGAGGAGGCCCAGGCATACTGCCGGGAGCGGGGTGCAGAGATTGCCACCACAGGCCAGCTGTATGCCGCCTGGGATGGCGGATTGGACCGCTGCAGCCCAGGCTGGCTGGCTGATGGCAGTGTGCGCTATCCCATTGTCACACCCAGCCAGCGCTGTGGTGGGGGCCTGCCTGGTGTCAAGACTCTCTTCCTCTTCCCCAACCAGACCGGCTTCCCCAACAAGCACAGCCGCTTCAATGTCTACTGCTTCCGAGGTGAGCTGCCTTCCTGCAGACGCTGAGACCCACCTCACGGAGGCAAGGCAGTCCTGAGGTCCGACCCCACCTCTGAGCAGTTCCTGCCAGGTCATGGCCACGTGCCTGAAGTTAGGAGGCGAGAGGGACGCTCACCTACGGTCCCAGCTCTGGTCAGGTCCTCTGGCTTGGCTGTGTGGCCTCAAGGAGTGCTCACGTCTCCTCACCTGCTTCCACAACAGGGGTCCGTGCCTCGTCTCTTCCACTTTTAAAGCTGCCTCTCTCCATGTTGGGCTGCCAAGTATGTTTCCGTTTCTGGTCAGCTCATTAACAGAGCAGAGATGAGCAATGTTCTCTGAATGCAACAGAGGATCTCCTCCGGTTAACCAAATGCCTCAAGAGCCCTCAGAGGAGTTTCCAGAATCTTCAGCTTGAAAGTATCAGATTTTTAATCACCAAATACTAATGAAAAGATGCAAGTCCCCCCACAGGGAGCAGGCCCTCAAGGACAGTTGGGTGTAGAGGTGGCTTCCTGCCCATATCTTATATTGGGGACTACAGGGGGACAGTGCCTGGGACACAGAGGCACAGGGCCCAGGCCAAGGGTGACTGACAATCAGGGAGGCATTGTCATGGGGTATCGGGTCCATGCCCCTATTGTGAGCCTATAGTACCAATACAAGGGCTGGAGGAAGAAATGGGAGGAGAAGATGCAGCCTTTACCCTCGGGGAGCCCTTAGTCTGAAGGGGGAAGACACGGGGCTCAATCTGAGGGACGACAAGACACTTTGCTCCCAGCATGAGCAGAGACTGAGTGAAAAGCATTACTTTCACTGGGACAGAACTCCAGGCATCTTTGGCCTGGAACTGGGGGGGAATGGAGAAGTAAAGTATAGGAAGACCGGTCCCTCTGAAAAGGCTTCCAGGAACAGAGATGATCATCACCATCATCACCGTCATCACTATCCCATCATCATCATCACCACCATCATCACCACCATCATCATCATCACCACCACCATCATCATCACCATCATCATCATCACCATCATCATCGTCATCATCATCACCATCACCATCATCATCACCATCATCATTGTCATCATCACCATCATCACCATCACCACCATCACCATCATCATCATCACCATCATCATCGTCATCATCATCACCATCACCATCATGACCATCATCATTGTCATCATCACCATCATCACCATCATGACCATCATCATTGTCATCATCACCATCATCACCATCATCACCACCACCATCATCATCACCACCATCACCATCATCACCACCACCACCGTCACCACCATCATCACCACCATCATCATCATCACCACCATCACCATCATCATCATCACCATCATCATCGTCATCATCATCACCATCACCATCATGACCATCATCATTGTCATCATCACCATCATCACCATCATCATCACCACCATCATCACCATCACCACCATCACCACCACCATCATCACCATCACCACCACCACCACCATCATCACCATCACCACCATCACCATCACCATCACCACCATCACCATCGTCATCACTATCATCATCATTATTACCATCATCACCATCATAGCTAATACTTCCATGCACTGATTATGACTATGTCCAAACACTGTTCTGGGGAGAAATGGAAGGGGAATTGAATCAGGAGGAGAGGGGATAGGAGAGGATGACTATGGTTGGGAGCAAGTAGAGGACAGAGCAGGCAAGGGCAAGGTTTGCTTGTCTGGCATTAGCAAGGCTCACTGAGCAGGTGACGAGAGCAGGACAGGCTGTCCTGTCTCATCTGGCTGAACACAGATGGCCCTCAGGCCTTTTCTTAGCCCAGTTCCACCTTCACTTCATTGGTTTTCTGCTCTTGGTTTACTTCCCTAGAGATGAGGTAATCCATTCAAAAACTCTGGTCACTTGAAGGGAGCAGACCCCAGAAAGATGGGGTGGCCGCTTCCTTGGACCTCTTGCCTCAGCACTGATGTCCTCAGGTGGTGACTGTGTGCCCTTCAGCTCTCCTGTGGTGATGGCAGTCTGTCCCCTTCCATTTCAAAAGTCTTGGGATGACTAAGATCCCTGGCACCTCTCTGCAAGCCCAAGGTGCCGAGGCCATTCTGTGTATCCTACTGCCGCCATGTCCTCCCTCAAGGGAAGCTCTCTCCCTGGAGCCTTTCCTTACCATTCTATCCAAAGCAGTACTTCCTGTCCCATCTTCTTACTTCTGCCTAATTGTTCTTTGTATGGTAATATCGTTATATGTTTATTTGTTGATTACCTGTATCTAGAATACAAACTCTCTGGAGGGCAGGAAGCTTGCTGTTTTGCTCTCCACGGTGTCCTCAGTGCCCTGCAGAGTGCTTGGCACGACACATAGTGGGCACTTGATTAACGCTTGAGGAACGACTGATGAAGTTCCAGGGTGCTCCCAGGGCCTATGGGTGCTCCACAGGGAGGACGAGAGAGAACTGAGAGAATCCCACGGTCTCTGAGTCTCACCCAGCACCCTCACATGCTGGCCGTGACCTGGGAGGGCAGAGCCACCTATCTGATCCCCACTGGCACTTTCCTCCTGCCACAGACTCTGCCCGGCCCTCTGCCATCCCTGAGGACTCCAACCCAGCCCCTGATGCACTGGAGGCCATTGTCACAGTGACAGAGACCCTGGAGGAGCTGCAGCTGCCTCAGGAAGCTGCGGAGGAGAGTGAGTCCCGAGGGGCCATCTACTCCATCCCCATCATGGAGGATGGAGGCGGTGGAAGCTCCACTCCAGAAGATCCAGCAGAGGCCCCGAGGACCCTCCTAGGTAACTCGAATCCCTCAAGTCTGCACCTGAGAGGTTGGTGCAGAAGCCCAGCTCGATGGTGGGGTTATGGCAGCACAACGGCCCTGTCCTTTCATCGGCAGTTTAGTGGTCCAAGGCTTCTCTCCCTACCTTTGCCTTTCCAGCAACTTCCACTCCCAACTCTGGGCCTGGAGGTGCTTGGAATAAGTCTCTTCCCTCTGGGAAGTAGGGGTCTCCTTTCTTTGGTTTCTCCTTCCCCTCACATACCCAAAACAGATTAGAGAATGTTAACAGACTAGGAGAGGGAGATGTAAGGACCATGCTTTCCTGGGCTAATGACAGCTCGCAGAGCCTTCTCCACATCGCATCTCCAAGTGAAATTCTCCCAGCGTGGAGCAAAGACAGGCTCTGCCCAGTGCGGGCTCTTCCCTGTCCCCCAGGCCTCACCATCCCCAGCCCACCTTTCTCCTTCTCCCATTTGGAGGGCGCTGTCCCTGGTGCTGAACCATCTGTGCTTTGCCTAGAACTCGAAACCAAGTCTGTTGTACCTCCCGTGGAGTCCTCAGAAGAAGAAGGCAAGGCTCTGGAGGAAGAAGACAAATACAAGGATGAAGAAGAGAAGGAAGAGGAGGAGGGGGAGGAGGAGGCCCTGTGGGCCTGGCCCAGCGAGCTCAGCAGCCTGGACCCAGAGGCCTCTCTTCCCACTGAGCTGGCCCTAGAGGACTCGCTCTCCCCAGCACCCCCATCTGCAAGGGCAGCCCTACAGCCTGGCGCATCCTCACCTCCCAATGGAAAGCCAGAGGCTCCCAGGCCTCCAAGGGTCCTAGGACCACCCACTGAGACTCAGCCCACTCCCAGGGAGGGGAAACTAGCATCCCCACGACCTTCCACTCCAGTTGGGGCGAGAGAGGTGGGGGAGGAGACTGGGGGCCCTGAGCTGTCTGGGGTCCCTCGAGGAGAGAGTGAGGAGACAGGGAGCTCTGAGGAAGCCCCTGCTCTGCTCCCAGCCACACGGGCCCCGGAGGGAACCAGGGAGCTGGAGGCCCCCTCCGAAGAGGATTCTGGAAGAACTGTCCCAGCAGGGACCTCAGTGCGGGCCCAGCCGGCGCTGCCCACTGACAGTGCCAGCCGCGGTGGAGTGGCCGTGGCCCCCTCAGCAGGTAACTTTGCCCAAGGCTCAGCCTCCCTGTTTCTCCTGCCCCTGTTTCTCCCCCTGCAGCTCTGGGCCACCTGACCGGTAGGCCTTTAACCCACCCTTGCCCAGTCTCTCCTGTCCTTTGCCTTCATTCCCCTACCACCTCCAACTGTGGTTTCCAGCTTGGATATCCCACCATGTGACTCCCATCCAGCTCTGATTCCTCACCCTGTGGCCTCAACTCCGTGACCCCCACCCTGTGACCCCCCCCTGTTTCTGAAATCCCCACCCTGTGACCCCAGCCCCACCACTGACCACCTTGGGCTCTCCAGCTGTGACTCACACCTCACCCACCCGACAGAGCAGCCTCAGGCCTCGTGCAGGAGGGAGCTCTCATTGCCTGTCACCCTCTTCAGGGCCCAGGCCAGTCCCCCACTGCTCCCTTCCCCTTCAGCTGTCTCCCACTAATATCAGGGAAGCCTGGGACCCCATCCCAACCCCTCAACTTCTGGGGTCTGGGAGAGCCCTTATCCCCACAGAGCCTTAAGCAACTACTTCTGTGAAGTATTTTTTTTTTTATTGTTTCATGGAAAACAAGTCTTGGAAATAAATCTCTATTAAACTGCTTTATAACCAAAACTCTGGCACCCTCTGTCTCCACCCCCAGCTGTCTGCCCTTTGCATTCCACAGATTCGCGTCCTGGGTAGCTCTTGGATGCTTCTTTGGCGCTATGTCTCCTTCACTTTCTTTCCCGCCCCCCTCTCTCTGTCTGTCTCTTTGCCTCACTTCCTTTTTCATCTTCAGCCTGCACCCTGTCCTGTCCTAGTGGTCTAATAGCCCCTGGCTGTCCCCTCATCCTGTCCTTCTCAGTCCTGTCTCCACTTTCCTTCCTGACTGCTGAGGTCCCAAATCTGACTGTACACACCCCAGAGATCTCCATCAGCCTGCCGAGTGCTGGGAAGTGTGGTCCCTCACTCCTGGAGGGAGAAACCTCCTTAGCGTGTGTGTGCCTTTGTATTCATTTCTGGTCCATCTCCATGGCTCCCACATAGAGCCACACATACAGAGGAATGGCCGAGAAAGTCCCTCTTTGCATGAAGGCAGTTCCCTGGCATCCAGTGCTCTAGGGCCCGTGCCCACCCCACATCTCAGCAAGGGGATGGTATCTAACTTTCATCCCACTGCCCATCGCCTCCCCCTCCTCCACTAACCCCTGCACTAATGACGACCCCACCCCCTAGGAAGAATGGTTTCACCCTTTCTATACCCAAAGGATCTCCCTAAAGCTGGAGAAGACACAGATCCGGAGGCCAGGGAGAGAGACAGTGTGGAGGGAGGAGAAACAGGGAGATGGGTTCCAGGCTCTGAGAGAAGTTCTACCTGCTCAGAGAAGCCAGTAGAAGCCAGAGAAAGCTGGGACGCCCTCAGTCCCAGGACCGCCTCTCCTAGATGGTCCAGCGTAAGCTAGGGACCCTTGCACCACATCCAGGCTCACCCATTTCAACTGTTGGCTCCCTCCCGGTTGGCCTTGGAGCGCAGCGCTGGTGGGGTGGGGTTGGGTTGAAGAGGGGCACGTGGCCAGGGCCTGCAGGGTCTAAGTTGCCTAACCTGGAGGACGAGGAGCAGCCCTCTGGCCTGCTAAGGCAGAGGCTGGAAGGGCAGACTTCCTGGTTGCTTGCAGTAGTTGGCCCAAAGAGGGGGAGGAAGAAGGACCAGAAAATCTCAAGAGGACTTCCCTACCCCACTCTGCCTCCCATAGCCATGGGGAAGGACCTGTGGCCGGGGTGGGGCCTTAGGGACCAAGTTTGAAAGTTTCTGTCCCCCGGGGTTGGAGAGTTGGAGAGGGGACAACAGGAAGAACAGGAAAGTGAGGAATGGCGGGGGGGGGGGGGGGGGGGTCAGGACTCCCTCACTCCTGGAGAGGCCTGGTGTTTAAAGGGTTAAACAAAACACCTCCCCTCCCCCCCTTAGCCCTGGCTAAGCACTACCAGGTCGGAAGAAACTATTGGCAGAAGGGGAGGTGACAGGGGGAGTGGTGCTGGAACAGCTGATTCACTTTACCCAAAACAGCTAGGTCATCCCAGCAAAATTCTTTGAATGGACTCCAGCTTCTCCTCCCCCACCTCTGCTCTGATCCCCACCAGGCAGTGGGATCCTGGGCCAGAGTGAAGCATTGTGGGCTTTGGCCATGGCTGCTGGGGATGGATGGCTAGGTCTGAAGGCCCGCCCCACCCCCATGGTCCCCAAGATGGTTTCACTGCCCAGGGCTGAGAGCCCTGGTCTGTGCGGTCAGTCTGTGGGGTTTTCCTCCCCTGGGTGGTCAGGACCAGGGAGGAGTAGAATCTGAGCCCCTCCAGCACCCAGGCCTGGCCTGAGCAGCCAGCCCCTCCCACCCTGATCTAGAGACAGTACAGAGGAGGAGGCAGATGGCCAACCAGGTGGTGCTGAATCCACCCAGCAGATTGCACCCAGCTTCAGGGTAATGTGTTAGCCTAAGACGACTGTCCTGGCAGAGGGCGCCCGGAGGAGGGAGTGAGACGCATCAGCGGGGTTTCTAGGCTGAGGAACCTGCAGAAGGCCCAAAGTGGAGGGGCAAAGGGGAGCCTGGTAAGGAGAAAGAGTCTGCAGAGATAAGAAGGGGAGCCAAGAGGTTGGATGGTGCTGAGAGAGGGTGTGGGGCCTGCAGCTTCATTCCTGAGCCCAGTGAGAGGGGTAGGGCGTGGAGTGAGGGAAGCATGCCGGATCTTCACTCACAGCTTCTGGGGCTGACTCTGGCCAGTGGACAGCAGGAGTAGTGGGTAGCTCCCATCTGGACCCCCCAGTATCAGGTCCCAGGCGCGATAAAGGGCCAGCCACACTCACTGATGCCGTGGGGTCTCTCCCCACTTCCACACAGCCCACCCTGAGTCTGCAGAACTGTACTGGGACCTGGCACAGAGACACGGGGGTGGGCACTCAACTCCCAGAGAGGTAATGTGACCTGCCCAGTGTCACCCAGTAGAGCTAGGAGCCAGACCAGAATCCAGGTCTCATGATCCTTCCCCAGTATCCTTCCCCTTAGTGGGGTTGGGTCCTGAGGGCATTCCTGGCCACTCCCTTCCCCCACCCCTGCCCCTGTTAGACTGGGCTCACGCTGGTGGATATGACAATGGCCAGCCCAGGGCTGAGCCAATGCTGAAGTGGGGGTGGCGAGGGGGACCAGGGATGGGGAGAAACCCAGAACTGACTGCTGGGCTCAGGCCAGAGGTAGGGTCCAGGGAGCAATTTTAGGGTGCTGTGATAGCTCCCAGGACAAGGGGGTTAGGGCTGAGGGACTCAGGCTGCAGAGATGTGCTCCCCTGCTCCCTCCCACCTCACTTCTCTCCCCCTCAGGTGACTGTGTCCCCAGTCCCTGCCACAATGGTGGGACATGCTTGGAGGAGGAGGAAGGGGTCCGCTGCCTATGTTTGCCTGGCTACGGGGGACACCTGTGCGATGTTGGTGAGTGTGTTGAGGGGTGGAGGGATGGGGGAGGGGGTGACCTGAAGCCTGGACCCTGCCACAGCAGGCAGGTTCCAGAGGAGGGAGGGAGGGCACTGGCTTGGCCCTTGTCATTAATGAATCCCCATTTTAGGCAAATCACCTAACCTCTCTGAGCCCTACCCTTAATTTCCTCATCTGTTAAGTGGAACCAAAAAAACGCCTGTGTCAGGGGTTTGGTGCTTAGCACACTCCGCATTTGGAGTCAATACATGTCAGTCTCCATTCTTCTGGGAAGAGAGGAGCGTGGAGCTCTTCTTTAGCGCGGAGGATTGCAAAGACCCAGGCCGGGACTCCAGCCTTCACCCTGGTCCCCGACGCTCAGAGAAGGAAGGCATCGAGGCCCCCCCAGCCCAAGGCCCCTCCAGGGTCTTCTCCCCCTCCTTCCCCACTAGCTCCGGCACCGCCCTCCTGCCCTCAGCCCCGCCCCTCGGGCTGCCGTGTGGGAGGAGTCAAGTCCCTTGCAGGGTACCTGGCCTCCCCGGGTTCTGCGGTCCTCCGGCCTAAGTTGCCTGCCCTTCTGCGCCCCAGGCCTCCGCTTCTGCAGCCCCGGCTGGGACGCCTTCCAGGGCGCCTGCTACAAGCACTTTTCTACCCGAAGGAGCTGGGAGGAGGCGGAGACCCAGTGCCGGATGTACGGCGCGCACTTGGCCAGCATCAGCACGCCCGAGGAACAGGACTTCATCAACAGTGGGCTGGGGACGGGCGGGAGGGGACCCCCCACACTCACTCATTAGTTAGCCTGAATGTGTTAACGAATTAACCGCTTGCTCATTAATTCAGGTACTTATTACTTGGTTTACCTCATTCACTCGTTCACTTCCCCTTTCTCCCACCTTCCCACTCCACACGTGGGCGACGGGGCTTCAGGCAGGGGAGGCTGAGGTTCGCACAGGAAATACACCTGCATCAGCCTGGCGGTGGCTCAGGGGCCACTTTCAGTCGCTCCCACCGCCCTGGTCTCCTATCTGTTTTCGCTGACTCTGACCTCGTTGAACGTTTTCACCCTTTTTCTAGAGTTTTCCTTTTCTAGCCCGGGTGCTGTTTTTCTCCTTTCCTCACCCACCACATCCCGGCCTTCCATCGGCCTGTGTGCAGGAGGGAGGGAAGCACGGAGTTTTGGGTGGCGGGACTTCCCTGGCGGTCACCCACCGGCCGCCGGGTCCCGGGGGATGGCCGCCATCTGCTGGCAGCGGAGCTCACTGCATGCGGTGTCCCCTGCGATTCTTCCCCAGATCGATACCGGGAGTACCAGTGGATTGGGCTCAATGACAGGACCATCGAAGGCGATTTCCTGTGGTCAGACGGCGTCCCCCTGGTGAGAGGCTCCCGCCGCCCCTCAGCCTGTCTAGGTCTCTCTTCCAAGCACTTCTGCCTCCAACCCCAGTGACCCGACCCTCCCTCTCCCCCCTTTTCTGGCTCCTTCCTTTTCCTGTGCCCTTTTCCTCTCCCTGCCCCCCTTCCTTGTGCCCCTCTGTCTTCTCTTCCGGTTCCCATTATCCGTCCCCCCAAAGTCCCCCCAGGTCCATTCCTCGCAGGCTCCTGTGCTGGAGCACCTCACTACCTCCTCCATCCCCACCCCCCAGCTCTATGAGAACTGGAGCCCTGGGCAACCTGACAGCTACTTCCTGTCCGGAGAGAACTGTGTGGTCATGGTGTGGCATGACCAGGGACAATGGAGCGATGTGCCCTGCAACTACCACCTGTCCTACACGTGCAAGATGGGGCTGGGTGAGCGTGGGCCAGGAAGACGGGGCGGGGCTCGGGATCTGGGAGCTGAGTGTAGGTAGAAGGAGGGTGGGTGCAAAGCTGCACTGAGGAGGCAGAACTGTGTCCCAGGCCGTGGTGGGGAGGGAAAACAGAGTAGATGGGTCCACTAGGAATCCCTGCTCTTTTCTGTGTCAGATTGTGACCCACTCCTCTGGGAACTGTCACCCATAGAGCCAGGCTCCCAGTTACTGATTGTGTCCCCCCTACAGTGTCCTGTGGGTCCCCACCGGAGCTGCCCCTGGCTCAAGTGTTTGGTCGCCCGCGGCTGCGCTATGAGGTGGACACAGTGCTTCGTTACCAGTGCCGGGAGGGGCTGGCCCAGCGAAACCTGCCACTGATCCGCTGCCAGGAGAATGGCCACTGGGAGCCCCCCCAGATCTCCTGTGTGCCCCGCAGGCCTGTGAGTGCCGGGAGGAGGCGGGAGGGGGAAACTAGCCAACAGTAGCCCTGAGCTCCCATCCTAGTTTGGCCAGTCACTGGCTGTGTGACCTTGGAGTAATCACTGTCCCTCTCTGGGGCCAAGGGGAGGAGGCAGGCCGGATGCCCTGGAATCCCCTTCAGTGCTGGTGTTGGAACATTCATACAAGCTCTGGGCCCTTAAGGGCTGAGCCAGTGCAAGGGTTTTGATGAGGTCAGGAATTAAGGAGCAAGACCACCAGAGGGCAGAGAAGAGAGGAGCCCAGGGTGGAGGCTGAGTGTGTGTGTCTTCCCCAGTCTCGAGCTCTGCGCCCAGTGAAAGCCCCAGAAGGACGTCAGGGGAGGCTACTGGGGCGCTGGAAGGCACTGCTGACCTCTCCTTCCAGTCCTGTTCCGGGTCCCTAGGGGCAAGACCTTGAATACTGCTGCCCCAGCACTGCCCTCATGCCCCACCATGGGCAGTGACCACATGAGAGGGCTGGAGCTGGAGTCCAGGTGACAGTGCCTGAGGAGCTTCTGGGAAATACCTGGGTAGCTCCAGCCCAGCCTAGGCCCTTTCAACCCTGCCCTGGGCATCAGGTTTTCCCCACAGGGCCTCAAGCAGTCCCTAAGTGCCTCAACTGCCCTCTCCTTGCCAGCTGTCCTGTCCCCTCCATTCCCTGAGGGACGCTGACCACTCATTCTCAATTCTCCAAGGGAATGAGTTTGTGGACAGTGTGCCTGTAAACCCAGCAGGAAATAAAGCTGTGTTTGAGCCCAAGCAAGTTTGATGCTTGAGAGAGAGAGAGAGAGAGAGAGAGAGAGAGAGAGAGAGAGAGAGAGAGATGGGGTTGGGCTGGGCCTCACTTCTGGGTTTATTGGTTTCTGAAGGTCAGAGGAGTCCCCAGGATGTCAGGGGATAGAACAGTGCCTGACACAGAGCAGCTGCCCAGTAAGTATTTATGGGATGGAAGAGCCCACAGGGGCTGGGGGACAGCACCCGGATGTTTGGAAGGAGCTGGAGTGCCCCGAGTGCCCAGTCAACCAAACCTAGGCCAGTTCAGGCTGAGGAGGGGCTGAGGGCCCAGAGAGGGGGGTACTTGGCATCCCAGTTCTGAGGTTCCTGAGGGGGGTCACGCGGGGGCAGCTGGTGAGGGTGAGGACGAAGGGAATGCAGGTCTGGGGGTTAGACTGCAGGGAGGCTTACTTCCAGCAGAGGAGGCAGAAATGCAGGAATAGGGATACAAGACAAGGGCAGAGGAGCCGTCCCGGGCCCTGCTGTGGTAAGAGCTCTGGGGTATGACCTGTAGGTCTCACAGGCTGTGGCCAGCAGAGGGCGCAGCGGCTGCAGGCACAGCGTCTTGAAGTGCCATGTGCGCGTGCGTGAGTGAAGCCTGGCCGGAGGAGTCCCAGGATGCCGCCAGGGGGCGCCGCGGTCTTTGTTTTCTGAGTTGCCCAAGGCGGGGACGTGGGGCCGCTGGCCTGGGGTGGGGGGGTAAGACTTCCGGCCAGGCTGAGCTGGCCAGCCGGCTGTGAGTCAGCGGAGTTTGAGATGATGAGGTCACTCTGAGAACTGAAGAGAATGACCGGCTGTGTGAGTGTGAGCGTGTGTGTATCTCATCCCAGCGCACACATTGTGCCTTATTGTGCCCTGTGGCAAAGCGTGTGTCAGGATGCCATCTGTCTCCGCGATGGGGTGAATCTTCTTGCTGCACATCCTCACACTTCACCACACACGTGCATACTGTCATGTGCACACGTTCCTGCTTATGCCCACGTGCGCGGTTCTCACTCCTTTTCCTAGGAGTTGGTGGACCCTGGTAAGACTTGGAGACAGACAAATCCAGAGGAGCAAAAGGCTGAGAGCAACAGGGAGAGACCCAGAGACAGCGAGGCAAGACAGAGAAAGACAGGGGCTCTCCCAGGTCATCCCTGCCCAGCTCCAGAACCTTCTCCACTCTATGCAAACCCCGAACCAGCTGGTCTCTGAGAACCAGTCCTGAATACCTACCACCACACTCCTCTGCTCACCCCAGGGCTCACACGCCCCACCTTCTGCCCTCTCCACACAATCCAGCCTACATAGCTAGAAAGCAGGGCTGTTTCTTAAGGAGCTGCAGAGAAGAGGGTGATCCTGGAGCCAGGGTAGACCCCCACTGTATCCCGAAGTACCCTGTGATTGCCCACTCATTGCATTTTTAGGGATGTCAGGGAATTTAGCTGGAATTTGAGTGGATCAAGACAAGGTGGGCCTCTGAAGGTAGCGCCTGAAGAGAAGGCTGAGGAGAAGCAGTGTCTGGCCTTGGGTTCTTAAGGGCGGTTCTCTGAGAAACACATCCACATGGGGACGGAGTTTAGATAGCAGGTTGGACTTCCCAGAGAGACCCTGGAAGGTGCTTTGGTTTCCCAGCCCCGTAGTCAATGCTTTCTCGCTGCATCTGCCCCACAGCGGTAGGCAGGGGTCACCATCTTCTCTGGTCTGGGGATGAGGAGTGTTCCAGAGGGTGGTACAGGGCTGGGACTAGAATCATTTCCCGCTCTGACACCTGCTAGGCTGTTTGGGCAGGACTGCCGGAACCGGAAGCCCTCTGGCTTTGTTGGGCTTCCTGGAGAAGGGGGAGCTGGTCTAGGGGTGACTCAGCACGCTGCCCAGAATCCAACTCTGTCCAGGGAGTGTGTGTGTGTGGCCTTGACCTTGGCCTGAGGAGGGGCATGGTCCTCATGGAGGGTCGGCCTGTCTCTTTGGAAAGCTGGAGTAGGTACACCTGTATCCACCTCTGCCTCCGGGGCCCAGGACACACCGGACCATGTGCCCACCCTGCCAAGGTCCTGGATATGCGGTTCAACTCTCAACCTTCCCCACAAGTCTAAAATGGGGTCCCCCACAGGGTTTCCTGTTCCCTGGAGATGAGGGAGGTCAGAGGGTATAATTGGGGTGGGAGGGCCAGCCTGGGTGAAAGTCAGGAGACCTGAGAGCCCCGGAGCCCCGGCTGCCCCCAGGCTGCTCTGACACATACCCTGCCTCCCACCTCCGCTCCTACACGCGGCCCTGACCTCACTGAGGCCTTTGTCCCAACCCTGAGGCCCTGTCTGTGAGCCTGCTCCTGCCAGGGAGAGAAAGAGCCCCATTGTCCGGCCTGTCTGTGGCCACAGCCCTCCCAAAGGCGCCTGTCAGCCCCCGTGGCGGGGAAGGCTTTCCCTGAGGGCCCCCCACCCCCATGAGATCCCTCTCTCCTGTTCCCTAGATAGAGGGCCTTCCTGCCACCTAACTTCCGGCCTGCCTGCTGCAAAGCAAACGCCTTCCTCCTGTGAAGGAAGAAATGGGAGAGTCAGGGAGGTGCACGGAAAGGGCTGGGAGAGGGAGGAGGAAAAGGCAAGAGGGAGAAGGGGGGAGGATGTGAGGGAAGCCCCCTCTGAGAGACTTGACTGGCTTGTTAATCAGTCGTCTGGTGGCTGCATGTGTGGCTGCTGTCTTTCTTTCCCGGTGGTTCTTCCTCAGTCTTTAGACGGAAGGCTGTTGACCACTTTAGACTGGAGCTCTTCAGGGGAGCAGCCCACAGCCCCCTGGACCCCAAGTGGCATCTAGGGACTCAGTATCATTGTGCCTCAGTTTCCCCGTCAAGGTGAGCTGAATTTCTCTCTAACATATGCGTATAACTTCCTGGCAAATGGGATGAACAGAAAAGGAAAGAATCTGGGAGACACCAAGTGATTCAGGAGTTGGAGGGGCCCAGGAGGAGGAAAAATAGGAGGGAGATAGAAGAGAGGTGAAAGGGGGTGATGGGGAAGGAGGGGGAGACGAGAGAGAGGGTGACAGGGACGGTGTTCCCTTCAGCAGGGAGGATGGAGTCCCAGAGGACCCAGGACGGGGCCAGAGCCACCTCCAAAATCTCCCAGCCCCCCTCCCGGGACCCTGGGCTGCGGCTTATCAGCAGCTGAGTCCACAGCTGCTGGAAAGTAGTTCCTTGACAGAGGCCCCCCCGCACCTGCCTCCGTTTATTTCTGGAGTCACAGCTGATTCATGGGGGTGGGGAGAGGGAACGGGGCTGGGAGAGGAGAAGGCAATGGGGGGATAGGGCTCTAGGACTCAGGATGCTGCAGCCTGGGGTCCTTCCCTTTGGAGCAAGATGGACAGGTGTGAGGTGACAGGAGAAAGTACACATTGGAGAGCCTGGCATAGTGGGCTTGGGGAAGGGTCTCCTGAAAGGTGGGAGAAGAGACAAGCTTGATCTGGGTGTTGGGGATCCTGGGTTATGGGTCCCCAGGGTAGACGGACGCAGAGAGGAGGAGGCTGGATCTCAGAACCCTGAGAGGAAGCAGAGGACCCCGATTTCCTCTACCTTGTCGCAGGCTCTGCGGCCCTCACCAGAGGCCACCCTGCCTCTTTCCTGCCCTTGAGCCAAGCAGTCCCTTCCGCTTTTGTCCCCTGAGGCTCTCCTCCTAGCTTTCTAAGGTGGGCCTGTGGGCTCAGGCGTGGGGTCCTTTTTTTATTCAAAGAAGCCTTCTCTTTTCCCACCTACCATGAAGCTCCATCCTGCCACAGGGCCCGTGCTGGAACAGCCTCCCCTGTGGGCTGGGGGGGGGCCCACTAGTGACCCCTGGGCCTGTCCCAAGCCGAGTCCTCTGGGTTTCCTGGGCTGGGGTGGGCTTGGTCTGCATTCCCTCCCCCTCGATGGGCAGCCCCAGAGGGCACATTCCAGATGAAATTAAATCACATTCCTCCTTCCCTGCCTGGCAAGGATGGCATTGCTGACAGCAGCTGTGACACCACAGGTCAAGTGGCAGCAGCTGGTTCCCCAAGGAGGGTCTGAGAAGGGGGAGCTGAGGGGAGGCGAAGGACCAGGGCCTGTGGAAGCAATGAATGAGTTCTGAGGCTTTGCTCTCAAGAGGTCAGAGCGAGGGGGCAGAGCCTGCAGTGGGAGGCACTCAGGCAGGTGGGCAAACCAGTGCTCCAGCACCACCTCCGAAGAGGACCCTGGAAAGACACCCTCTCCCCACCCTTGGACTGGGCTCCCACAGTGGACATGAGGCTCTGGAGCCCTTTAAGAGGCCCCACTCGGTGCTCTCTTGGCTGGAGCCCAAAGCTTGGGCCTTTGGTTTCCTCTGAGACTCGCAGCCACTCTGGCAACAGTGACAGCATCAGGCTGGGCTGGATGGAAGCTCAGCCCTGACCTCACCATCCACGGCCATCAGCCTGACAGCCTTATAAGGAAGTGCCCCAAACAAACGAGGAAGCCACCTCCGGCCCCCCACCCTGCCCCCACCCCACTCAGAGGCTATATTTATGCAGAGGAGGCCCCAGAATAACCTCCCACTTGTGCTCCTGCTGGTGGGGGGAGGGTGCTGCCTCCTTGTTCCCTGGGGTGGGGGGGACTCCACCCTCCAAAGTGCTTCCTGTTGCCAGACTTCATTCATTTATCCGGTCCATGTTTACTGAGCACCCTCTGGCCCCCAGGCACTGGGCTGACAAAGGCCTTGCTTTCCAGAGCTTTCTACAATGACAGGGTCTTCCCAGATGCCACAGCCCTGGGTCCTCCTGCTTTCTGGCCTCTCCTTCACCAGCAGCTCAAGTGTCTCCTTTCCGCCCAGAGCTCCCTGGGGACTCTGTCTGGGTGATATCTAAGCCAATGATCCTCCAGTTCTGGTCCCCTGAGCTGCACCCTCCCGAGGGCAGCCCCCCTTGGAGCTCAAGGTTTGCTGCTGGGTCCTCCAGCTCAGAAGATGGAACTGGGGTCTCCTGGCTGCCATGCCGCAGAGAATCACAAGTCCTGACACTGCTGCCCTTCCATCCTCCCCCAGCCCGGCCCCCAGCCCCTGCCCGGACCCCTGCAGGAGTCTGCCGGAAGCACTCCCATCCACCCCAGGCCAGCTCACAGCAGCCAGGTTTTATTTGAAAAGCATACCTGGCCAGGTCACCTCAGAGGCTCCTCATATCCATCAGAAAGTAGTCCCTATTCCCTCGGCGCCTGACCCCCACTGTGTCTCCAATCTCACTGTCAGCCTTCTCTCCTCTCCACCCTGTGGCCACGCAAGCGCAAGCGAGCCTTCTTGCTGTTTGTTCCTCAAATGCCCACACTCTCCTCTTGCCCCAGGATTCTGCACATGCTGTTTCCTCTGACTAGAAGCCTTTTTCTTCCCACCCCGCTTGCTTCCCCCACTGGCCCACTCCTCCCATCCTCGCCCAGCCCCGTCCGTGAGGTCTTCTGCTCTTTGCTCCCCTAACCTCCTACACTTCTCTGTTTCCAATAGGCCCTTGTTCAGTCAGGAGGTAAAGCTCCCGGAGGGAGGGGCCCTGGGCCCCCTGTGCACACTCCATGGCCTGTAGTGGACGCTTAGTCGGTATTTGCTGGAAAACGAGAGTAACTCCTGTTATCACCACCGGGAATGTTTCTGTCCCTGTCCAGCCTGCATTTCTCTCGCTGTATAGACAGATGACCATTTCCAGAGAGGACACACCTCCCTCTCCACCCCCAGCCCCCGGGAGGGTCCTCAGACCTGTCCAGCTCACACCCCAGCCACTGGGGATAGGGGAGCAGAATCTGCTGGTTTGGTTAACTGTAGGGGTCAGGGGCCTGGGTGTGGGGGGCAGGACGGGCACGCGGCACGGGGAGGACTGCTTGGCTCGGCCTCTGTCCTTGGTCCCTTGCCCAGGCAGGGGTGCCCAAGGCCTCCTGTGTCCCACAGAGGGCCAGGGAGGGGTGCCAATGGGCTGGCCCCCAGCCCGTCAGCCTGACGCGATGACACGGGGCCCTGTTAGCAGCGGGCCCAGGAAGGACAGTGGAGGCTCAGGCTGCCAGAGGGTGGGGAGACACAGGATCCTGGCCGCCCAGGGCAGGGGTGTGGGTGAAGTGGGGCCTGAGTGCTCAATGGGGAAAGGAAGGAGGAAGGCAGAGGCAGACAGTGAGACTCTGTCAGGGGCCTCCTGTCCACCCCTCTTTGGCCAGGAGACAAAGGGGGGCCGGAGCGGCTGGGACCGCATCCTGTCATCTTCCCGCTGCTCTCAGCCTGAGGCCTGAGGGGGAGGAAGAGCCTACTCTCAGCTTTGAGATTGTCTCTAAATGTGGAACATTTGTTTGGCAGGCCTGACCCCCCACCCGGGATGTTTAGAGGTGTCGCCAGACCTTCCTTCCTGGCTGAGCTGAACTGGGGAGTGGTTTCCATTTGGGTCTCCTGACTTCAAAGCCTTCAGCCCCTCCAATCCAAGAACCCAGAAAACTCCTGGGGAGGGGGGTGGGGAGCTGTGGCTGGGGGGCCCTCCCCCATCTGACCCGTTATCCACACAGCACAGCTAACACCCCCCCAGCTCTTCTCCCACCCCTGCGGCTTCAGTCTATCCCCTCACTTCCACTTTCCTAGCTTCAGCCTGAAAGGAAAGCCCCGCTGAAGATCAAAGCTCAGTCCCCCCGCCTTCCTCCTGCTCTCCCTGCCCTGGGAGGCCCCCACGTTACCCAGCCCAGTGTCCCTCACTGTGTGGCTGGCTGAGATCCAGAGAGGTTCAAGGCTGACCTGAGGCCACACAGCCAGGTGAAGACAGAACAGGCCTCCCTCCCTCTCCACCCCGCCTGCTTGGCCCCAGCCAGTCGGAGCACACGGGCACACCCCAGACAACTGTTTGGGTTTGGGGCAAAGGGGCTTATTATGCTGGCGGCACTGAGGGGCCAGGCTGGGGGTGGCACAAGCCCTACCCCCTGTAATCAGGCCTGTGGCAGAGATGATGATAATGGCCGGGACTATCTCAGGCCCTGAGGTCACCTGGATTGGAAGCCCCAGCCCTCCCGGGAGCCCTAGCACCGCTGCCTGCTGCCTGAGTCTGTCTGCCTTTGTCCCGCCCAGTAGTCCCCCAGGGACTCTCCCCTCAGGAAGCAGCCCTTCCCTGACAGCAGCATCTCCTGCCTCCCCAGCTCCCATGCCCCTGAGGACCCCCTGAATTGAGGAAGGAAGAGTCCAGACTTTGCAGGTGGAGGCATTACTTTATTTAGGCAGGGCCGAGCCAGACAGGGCCATCAGGGCAGGAATATGGGGAGTCAGGCCGTAGGAGCACCCCCATAGGGTGCAGTGAGGAGGGGCAGGGCTGGTGAGCCCCCTTGCCTTAGAGGAGCCACCGGCCCAGGCCTTTCCTGCTGAAAGGATGGGGAGGAAAAGGGGTGCAAGGAAAAGGGGCCTAATGCTATAGGGATCAGCTGGCTTCAACTTCATGGGACACTGCAGGCACGGTGTCCCCGTTTGCATGGGCTGAGGGGCTGCTTTTATTCCTGGAGGCTCCATTCTCAGGACAGGTCCCTTTGTCACACCCACTCACCTTGGCCACCCAGGCCTTTCAGACAGAGACCACAAGTGAGATCATTTGTTAAGGTGCTAGCCCCGAGCCGGGGTGCGGGGGCCTGAGGACATGTCCCCACCCACGTCTGTCTGCACTGTCCCTAGTCCTCCCCCGAGGACCAGGAATCTGTGTCTCCTTCCCTCTGGGTGAACTGCAGGAACTGGCCAGGGCCCAGGTGAAGAGGAGCACCTGCCCAGGGGGTCTTCAGGGCACCCCCCTCCTCCTCCTCCAAAGGGCTCCCTCGGTCCCCCCCAGGGGCCCCCAGTTTCCCCTGCCCTGCTGTGTCAGGCTGCTCCAGCCAGCTCACCACCCCCCCATTCACGTGCTCCAACTCATCCTTCAAGCTGGGTCCCTGGCCATTGACACCAGGGGTGTCCATGGTCCCACTGAGGGTCCCCAGAGGGCCAGGGACTGGGTCCTCCCTCTCCAAGGGAGCAGCCTCAGACTCCTCCTCTGAGCCCGAGGGTTCAGTGCTGTCCTGGGACTCAGCCCCCAGGGCAGTCACGGGGGGACAGGCCGCTGCGCCCCTCAAGCTCTCGTCCCAGGGGATGCTGACATCCACTGTCTCAGAGCCCAGGAGCTTCGCTCTCTGAGGGCTGCTCAGGGCCTGGAGGCCGCGGGCAGAGGAGCTGGGCCCCCACTGCCCAGCCCCGGGCTCCCGCCCCTCCTCCTCCTCTCCCTCCTCCCCACTGGCTTCCTCATCAGCAAACCCATCAGACTCCCCATCCTGACCCCAGGCTGCAGGCTGCAGTAGCAGCTGGGACACCTGGCCCAGAGGTCCCATCACCTCCCCGGGGTCCCCAGGAAGGAGAGAAGCCTCAGTGCCCAGGTCCTCAAATTCCTCCAACAGGTCAGAGTCCTGGCCCCGTTCCTCATCGTCATCGTCATCTCCCCTCCCCTCCTCCTCCTCCAGGTGGGCCCCTTGGCCCTCAGAGGCCAGGACAGCAGGACCCCAGCCTTCCTTCCTGGTCTCCCCTTGAGGGGAGGGCCTCTGCTCTCCAGCCGGGTCCCACTGGGGTGAGGCAGGGGACTGGAGGTAGAGGCCCAGGGGGGTGGAATGAGGAAGGGTCTCCCCCAGCCCATCAGCCTCACTCTCCTCCCTGCTGTCCTCGCCCTCGCCCTCGTCCTGGAGGCCCTCAGGGAACTCCCCGGAACCCAGCTCCTCCTGCTCGTCCTCCACCTTTCCCAGGCCTCCGGCCCTGCCCTCCAGCCCCCAGATAGCCTCCTGGTTCCCCTCAGTGGGGGGCTGGGACCCAGGGGCATCTTTGGGGATGGGGGTGGGGGCCCCCAGCACTGGTTCTGCACCCCCCTCAGTTCCCTCTGACCCCGGGGGCCTGGGTAGAGGGGCATCACCTCCATCATGGCACAAGTTCTCAGCAGGGAACACCGTCTCTGCTCCCCAGGAGACCTCAGGCTCCAACCCCTGCCCAGCCCCGGGGGACTCCAGGGGGGCTCCGTTCTGCATGGGCAGCATGGAAAGTTCTGGTTCCAGAGCAGCTGCCTCCTCTAGGTCCTTTCTGGGCCCTTCCAAGCCCTGCACCCCCTGTGCCTCCAAACATTCCTCCCCCAGGAGTGGCTCTGTCACCTGCTCTCTGCCCAGGTGGCCTGGGTCCTCCAGCCCCACCGCCTCCTGCTCGGGTCCCTGCTCGGCTCCTGCAGCAGACTCACCCACGGCTGTCTCCAACCCCAAGGTGACCTCTGGGGAGGCTCGGCCATCCCCTGGGGCCTCATCCTCACCTTCCAACACAGGCTCTGTCACCTCTGACATTTCCCAGGGAGCTCGGAGACCTGGGTCCCCCACCTGCCCTGGCTGCCCTTCAGTGTCCTGGAGGCCCTCAACGTCTCCCTCCCCACTGGATCCCTCAGCTGGGACCCTCTGCTCCTTGGGCTCAGGGCTCCCTGGGTGCTCCTCACCTGCACTCCACGCCCCCCCTGCGGTAGTCAGCTGCAGCTCTCCCTCATCCACACAGTCCTCCTGTGCAGCAAAGCCACCCTGCTCCCTCAGGTCCAGCTCTGCGTCGTCCTCTGTGTCCACTCCAGCCCTCCCAGGGGGCATTTCCTGGCCCAGTTCTTGATCCCCCACCACCACACCTTCCCACCTCTGCTGGTTTGCAGACAGCGGCAGCTCCTGTCCTTCCTCTCCCAGAGATCTCAGTGATTCTTGATTCTCCTCTTCTAGAGCCCTCAGGGACTCTTGGCTCTCTTCCACAGATTCCAGCTGTTCCTGAATTTCCTTTTCTAGAGGTTTTGCTGTCTCCGGATTCGCTTCTTCTAGAGACCACAATGGCTCTTGAGCATCTATAGATTTCAATATTTCCAGATCTTCTCCTGCAGACTTTAGTGGTTCTAGATTCTCAGTTTCTAAACATCTTACTTCCTCTACACTCTCTTCTTTTAATAACTCTTGATTCTCTTTTTCAAGAGGTCTAAATATCTCCTGGTCTTTTCCAGGAGACTTCAGTGGCTCTGGTTCCACCTTTTCCAGAGGTCTTAATGTTGTCTGGTCTTCTCCTAGAGACCTCGGTGGCTGTTGAATCTCCTTTTCAACAGGTCCCATGATCTCCTGGTTCTCATCTCCTAGCGACCTCAGTGGCTCCTGGTTCTCTTTTTCTAGAGGTCTCATTGTCTCTTGGTCCTCTTCTTCTAGAGACCGCAATGGCTCTTGATTCTGTTTTTCTAGAGCTGTCAGTGTCTCAAAGTTCTCTTCTAGAGACCTCACTAATTCTTGGTTCTCCTTTTCTAGAGGTTGCAATGTCTGTGTGTCCTCTTTTCCTATCGGCTTAAGTCGTTCTAGAGTCTCTTTTTCTAGAGTGTTCACTATCTCCATCTCCTTTTCTTCTAAAGACTTCAATTGCTCTTGCTTCTCCTTTCCTAGACTCCGTAGTGTTTCTAAGCTCTCATCTTCTAAAAACCTCAGAGATTCTTGAGTCTCCTTCTCTAGAGAGCTCAGTGTCTCATGGCTCTGTTTTTCCAGAGACATCAGGGGTTCTTGAATCTCCTCTTCCAGAGACTTCAGAGTTTCTTTTTTCAAAAGACCCTGGGCATTCTGGATTCCCTTCATGCCCATATCCCCCTCTGGCGGTGTTTCCTGTTGCAAGCTGCTTACCACTTTGACCTCCATGGCTGTTTCTTTCTCTGCCAGCTCCCAGATTTGCCCTTCACCTTCCTCCTGGAATCTGCTGCATACTCTAGACTCACTGGGTTCTCCATCTTTGGCCTCTAAACTGGGGTGGTCAGGACCGAGGGGTTGGGCCAAGGAAGCATGATCCTCAGGGGACTGGCCTGGACTGGCCTCTCGCTGCTTGCCCCCAGGCTCCTCTGGTCCCGGCAGGATGCTGGCGGGCATGGCCTGTGCAACCTGTCGACTCCCAGCCTGTGAGTGGAACACAGAGGGAGGGCCACCCTGGGCTCTGATCTCTCCATCTGTAGCAGGGAAGGGGGCCTGATGTGTGGGTGGGATGGGAGTGCTGGCCAAGGTGGGGGTACGGGCCTGGAGGGTTTCCCGGCTCTTCAGAAAGGTTGGCACAGGTATCTCAAGGGTATCAGGTAAGGGTGAGGACAGGGGAGTAGGGCTCAGGACAGAGAGCAAAGGACCCAGACGCCGGCTCTCTGGGGTCCTAGGGAAATGCAGCTCCAGCTTGGGGTCTGGAAAGGCAGAAGAAAAGAAACAGAGTCAGTACGTCCTGGCAGGGGGCATGGTGTCACAGATGAGCGACTACTTCTGGCAAGAATGCCCATGGGCCCTGCCCTCGCCCCCTCTGTCTGGGCTGAGTCAGCCTGAGCTGTTGTTGGGGGGCAAGGACTCGAGACTTAGACTGGTACCTCTCAGGAAAGGCGTGACTCTGGGGTGTAAATAGCTAAGGAGGGTAGAGTTTCGGGGAGGGGGAACATGGCCCCAACTCTTACCCTGGAAGCTGAAGGAAGCCTTGGAACCACTATCGGGTGTCTGCAGCCGGGAGTTCTCAGCCTCTAGGAGGGTCCTGGGGGTGAGGAAGGGAAAGCTGGGTCAGCTTTCTACCCACAGGCCTGTGGGCAAGCGCACCAGGGAAAACCCTGGCAATGCAGGCCTCGTCATTTTCACAGCACCGCACAAAAGCCACAGAGGGGGCTCTACGGGCTGTGTACACAAAACCACAGGGTCACATACCCAGACATCACATACTTGGTCACACAGTCACACATATTTGGGACACACAGCTGGGCTCACAGACACACAAGCTGATTCCCACACAGCGGACACAGTGTACACACACCCACATATTGCTTAGGCTTGTTCCCCCCTCCCCACCCCAGGCCAATGACCTCATCCTCGGTGTGGGGGGGCCATTCTCATGCTAATGGCTGCCATTGTCCACAAGCCATCTGGAGGGTCTGAGGAGGGGGCTTCCCAGGGGAAGTGGGAATTCTCAGGCTGTTCCCATGGGATAGGCTCCCTCCTCCTTCCCCAGGGCCCCCAGAGCTAGTCACAGACAAAAGCAAAAGAATTCAGCTCCCTCTCTCCAAATCCTTTTCATGCCTCAAAACTCAGAGGTTAAGCTGCCCAGACCCCTCCCCTGAGTGGTTTGATTGGGGTCAAGGCCCTCATCTTGGGGACCTCTAAGTGCTCTGGAGCCCAAGCCTCCCAGCGCAATGGAGGTCTTTATGTCCATGTCCCTGCCTCAGTGCCCCATGGGGACTGAGGAGGAAGGGACCAACAGGCAGAGGGGGAACCAATCAACTCGGCAGGGTCCACTCAGCAGCGGCTCTCAGCTTTTCCTCATGACCAAGTCTGGCTGGAATTGTCTGCGGGCTCACCTCCCTACTTCCGCGTAGCACCCTGCCCTCTGAGCTCCTGCAGCTGCTCCTTCCTCCTCTCTGGGTCCTTACCGACCTTCCTCTCTGGGCCCTGCCTCCCCTCCCCATCCCAGGATGCCTGCCTTTGTTTGCCAGTGGATTCTGGGGGCATTTCCACATGGCACGTCCAGCCCTGGGCCTCGCCCTGGGGGCTTGGTAGATGCAGCCCTTCCCAGTGGCAAGGCCCCTTCCTCAGGCTCCTTCACTGGAACCTCAGCCAACCAGGCCAGTTTCCCAGAAGAGGCTGTGAGTTTGCGCAAAGCCACACAGCTAAAGAAGCAGCACCTGCTCAGTCGTAGCCTTTCCTGAGCCAACTTGGATGTGGCCAGAAGAGCTGGGCAGGGCCAAGGGACTCGACAGGGCTCAAGAGGAGTCAGGACCCAAGACATTCAGGATGGAAGGGGCCTTGGTCGTCACCCAGCCCGTCTTCTGTCAGTGCAAGCCAGTGCCACTGCCTCACACCTGCAGTTCCTCCCTTCTGAGGTTGCCCAAGGCGGTACCCCGTTGGTGCGAGCACACACATACAGATGGGGCTTTTCAGTCCCTGGGGGTAAGGGTCTGGATGCGGATGGCCCACACGTGCCCCGTCTCTCCTCGGCCGTTTCACTCAGCAACATCACCTCTCCTTGGGGGATTTCCTGGGCACAGGGTACTTCCCTGGATCTGACCCCATGGGGAAGCAGGTGGGCTCAGGTGGGACCTGTCTTGGTGTGGAAGGGATCAGCCTGGCGTCACAGAACCTAGTGGTGGCAGAGCCGCTGCCCCTGTGACTCTGGGCCCAGTCGCGGAGGAGCCTCTGCCCCCACATGTGTGTGCACCTGTGTACCGGGCGGGTTGGGGTCAGCCCGTACCTGTACGTGGCCACCTCCAGGCTGAGGGACATCTTGAGATGTGCCAGCTGCTGCCGACCTTCCAGGATCTGGGCAATCTGACTCTGGAGGCCCTGTTTCTCCTGCTCCAGGGCCCCCACGGCCAGCTGTAGAGCAAGCCAGAGGCAGTCAGTGAGGGCGGGGGCCTGCCTGCTGACTAACCTGCATCCCCCCCCCCCCCCCCCGCCCTGGGGCTGCTGCACCTTATGGATTTGTCAGCCCAGCAGATTCGAGAACCCCCTCGCAGCCTCCCAGAGAGCAGGGGCCCCTCTCAGCCTCCCACGGCCAGGATGCAGATTAAGGGGCTGCACATGCTCTCGGAGTTCCGCTCCCACAGGAAGGGGGGGCGTGAGGGAGGAGAGGAGACGGGTTACAGAGAGCAGGAGAGGAAAAAAAGTGGGAGCAGAGGGAAAAGTGATTAATCAAGAGGCTTGGAGCCTGCAGCCTGGGAAGCCAAACCGCCCTGGTCCCAATCACTGTCCTTTGCTCCTCACACCAGGCCCCCACCCCCGCCACTTCCCACATGTTCTGGAATCTGTCTCTTCTGAGAGGAGGGGTGGGGAGGTGGCCAAGGAGAGATCTGTCTGCCCCAGGCAGGGGGCTGTTTTCTCAGCTGCTGGTCACATCTGTGCAGTGTGTGTGTGTGTGTGTGTGTGTGCAGCTGTCCCAGGCTTCTGGAATGTGCTCAGGGAGTCCAGAAGCCATGACATGGACAAGCGCGGGTGGCCCCTCATCCAGGGCCCCACAGCCCCACCTGTCATGGGAAGGAGGGCGGTTTGGAACTCGGAGATTGATACTCAGCGCTGAGAGGGAATCTGGGCATCTTGCAAGTGACAGCAGAGCCTCGGGAAGGCCCCAGGGGCGTCTGAAGGGGCCATCTGGACAGTGGGGGACTGCTGCACCTTCCAGGGGGTGTGATTTGAGAAGGCTCTGAACCTCATCATTCATTCCCACCCTACTCTAAAGGGAGTTGTGAAAGTCTAGGGCCTCTGGCACCGGCCCTGAGTTTCCTAAGAAGTGGTCCCTGAATGGCCAGCCACCCCACCCCCCACTCTCTACCCCAGAAGGTCTCTGAGCCCCTGTAGGGACTTTTCCAAGCCTAGTCTCGCCGGCCCCCCACCTCCTCACCTGGAACTTCTCAGTGGCCTGCAGCCGCTCCTGCCAGCGGCCCTCCAACCTCTGCTCCAGGGCTGCCCTGCGCTCCTGGAGGCCGCCGCGCTCGGCCTGCAGCTGCTGCAGCTCCAGGCGCCCCTCGCGGGCGCCCTGCACCACGCGGCCCAGCCGCTGGCGGGCCTGGCCCAGCGCGGTTTCCATGCGCGCGACGCGCTCCTGGTAGCCGCGCACCGCCCCGCGCCACGCCTCGCCCAGCCGCAGGGCCAGCTCCTCCACGTCGGGCCCCGGCGCGGGCGACCCGCGGGGCGGCACCGGCAAGCTGGGGGCCCCGGCGGCGGGCGCCGTCAGGTCGATGCGCTCCTGCTCGTGCGCGGCGCGCAGCTCCTCTAGCTCGCGCTCCAGCTCCGTGGCCCGGCGGCTCAGCCAGGCCTGCGCGCACTTCTCCGCCTCGACCGCGCGCCGGCTGCGGGCCACCTCCTCCGCCGTCCGCTCGCGCGCCAGCCGCTGCTGCTGGCACCGGCCCGCCACGCTCTGCACTTCTTCCTCCAGGTTGTCGCGCGCCACCTCGGCCGCGTGCTTCTCCCGCCAGCGCTGGTCGACGAGAGCACGCAGGGCGGCCAGCTCCTCGTCGGCACGGGCCCGCCAGGAGGCGTCCCCGGACTGTGCCCGGAGACCGACGAGCTCCGCGCTGAGCAGCTCGTAATGCTCCTCCAGCGCCTTGACCCGGGCCAGGTAGGCCTCCAGGCGCCGGTTGAGCCCCCACATCTGAAAAGATTCCTCCCCCAGGCAGCCCTCCATCCTGATCCACCGAAGGTGGAGAGACGCGGGATACCGGGAGAAGCCAGCGGTTCTCAGAGCTTTTAGGACGAAAGGGAAAAGGGACCGATGGGGACAATGAGAAGGAGGGGCAAGGAGCAGCCCTAGCGACCCAGAGTCGGGGGTGGGAGCAAGGCTATTCATACCCCCGCCAGCCTGGCGGGGGGCGGGGGGGAGGGGCGGGACCCAGGCCTTAACCCCTTAGAGGTTGGAGGAACAGCGGCAGCCTGTTCCTGCCACAGGGTGTGCCGGATGGAGAGTGGAACTGAGGGAGAATCTGATCCGATGGTGGTGGCTTTCTGAGGGAGGGCGCGGTGAGGACGGGTCATAACCCCGGGTAAAAGCAGATTATGCACAGAACTGAGCGGGGTGGGGGTGGGGGACCAGGGGATTCAGGCTGGGAGAGGACGCGAGTATCAGTTACTCAGCACACCCAAGAGAGTATCACTTGCTGAATTCCTCTAAGACTCAGTTTCTTCATCCACAGAATGGGAGCAATGATGGAAATCTCACGGACTGTAAAAGGATAGATGTGGCCATGTTTTTTGTAAATAGCAAATGCTCACCCTCCTGAAATACTGGCAGAAGGAAACGTTGCAGAGAGAGGTAAAAGACACACTGCCTGGAAAACGAGAACAGATAGGTCATATTGGGAGACGCAGCACACACGCCCTATGGCCTGTCTCCATCAGGAAATGGAGAGATTGGACAAAAGGATACTTTCCTCATTACTCACCTCCATCCTTCCTGCAGCTATTCCACGTTGCCTGAGGTTCACCCACCCACCTCAGGTAGTTCAAGGCCTCCGCCAGTTCTCAGGGAGCGGCACCCCATCCTGTCCTGGGTGTCCAGGACTTTTGGGCAGAGGTCGCCCCCTGGTGGCTAGCAGGACAGGCCAACAAGAGGAAGCAGAAAGAAGCACCCCTTTCCTTTATCACAACTTGCCCAGATTCATTGAGCCTTTGTGATGGGCCAAATCACCTTGTACCATTCTGCTTACGTTATCTGACTGCATCCTCAAAGCATCCCTTTGATGGCTCTACACTTTCAGGAAGCGGACAGCTCGCTGAGGATAGAAATACCTGGGAAGACCTGGAGAAGGAGGGGTCCTTGAGCTGGATGGTGAGGGACAGGTAAGGTTTGGGGCATGTAAAGGGGAAGCAGGACAGGAGGGGGACAGTCAGAGATAATGAGACCGAGGGGATCTTGGGGAAGGAATTTCTGCTCACATCAATCCGCTATAGCACTACAGGTGTTCACTGAGCACCTACTATGTGTCAGCCCGGTGCCCCAGCCCTGGAGGAGCTCACATTTTGGTGATGTGAGGGCAACAGTAATGGGCGCTCATAGTCTGGGGGTGGGGTAGATATAATAAGATGATTGTACCACTTAGTCAGTTACCAGGGTGTTGTCAGCGAGCTGGGGGAGCACAGAGAATGGAGAGGGCTTTTGGGTAGGGGGTGGGGGCGCCTACAGCAAGGTCAATGCCTCATCCCCAGGCCAGCTGGGCTTCGGAATTCTTTACAGGTATGCGGAATGGAGGCCAGGAGGGCCCATGGGGGCGGAGTGGGGGGTGGCTGAGGCTTCTCCAGCTTCACATCACCTCACAAACCCTGCCGTTATGTTTGGGCTCGGGGCTCCCCAAGAGTTGTGTCCAGGAGAGGTGACTGGGGTCCCAACCTCCTCTTCCAGCTCCTCACTATGGGAAGAGAGAGGCTGAATACTTGGGATCCCTGGGGTCCTCAAGGGGGTCCCGTGGAGAGAAGGGGTGACATGGGGGTGAAATTCTCTCCTGGGCTCCTCAGTCTCACGCAGAGGAGGGACACTTGTGTGTCGTGCAAAGAGCAGTGGGTCTGACTTTTGAACTGTCTCGCTGAATGACCTTGGGCAAGTCACGGGACTTCTCTAAGCGAGCCTCAGTGTACCGACTTGGTCAAGGAGGTTACTACTTACCCAGGCCCATAAGTTTGTTCTGCGAATCCAACAAGACCAGCTGTGGCGGTCTTTGCACATAGCCTTCTGAGGTTCATCACCACGAACGCCATGAAGCTGGAGCAAACCTGAACGCGCCTCCCATGAGCCACTGTGGGCGAGGTTTGGAGCTCATGGGGGGCAGCAATGGTCCAGAATGAGGGAGAAGAGTTGGTTGTCCCGAGGCAGGAGAAGGTGGGTTCCAGCAAACACTGCATCAGTGCTTAGCACATTCGGAGTGGATAACATGTGAGGGCATTTGAGGCAAGGAGGAATGAGGAAAACAAGGCCTTGCAGGGGGCTGGCCGGCACTCCACAGGCACAGGTGGCCCCGGTGGCCTCGCTCCCCCACGCTTGCACCAGACTACAGGGACTCTTGTGAGGCGTTTGGCTGCACATCCTGTGTCCCTTGACCAGGTGACACTACACTGGCGGGTGCCAGGGATGTCCCCAGAGGTGTCCATGAGCCAGCTGAGGAGAGCTCTGTGGACTGCCCCCCCCCAGGTTCTGTCCTTGGTCCTGACTGTCACGAGTTTTTATTCAAGACTGGAATGAAAACATAGAAGCTGCATTTATCAAATCCATAGATTATGCAAGAACTGAGGCTTAGATTTTGACAGAATAGGAAAAAAAAACCACCAGATGACATTTAATAGGGATAAATGGAAATTTTTACTTTTGGCTTAAAAAAAAAGCATAAAAAGGAAGAGTAAAGAGTACGGCTTTTCTAGTGAAGAAAACCTGCGGGGTTAGCAGCCCACAGCTTGTTATGGACTGGCACGGGAAGTGGCTGCCTAAAAAGTGAGAAGGAGGGCCGGCCCGGTGGCTCAGGCGGTTAGAGCTCCAAGCTCCTAACTCCGAGGGCTGCCGGTTCGATTCCCACATGGGCCAGTGGGCTCTTAACCGCAAGGTTGCCAGTTCGATTCCTCGAGTCCCGCAAGGGATGGTGAGCTGCGCCCCCTGCAACTAGCAACTGCAACTGGACCTGGAGCTGAGCTGTGCCCTCCACAACTAAGACTGAAAGGACAACAACTTGACTTGGAAAAAAGTCCTGGAAGTACACACTGTTCCCCAATAAAGTCCTGTTCCCCTTCCCCAATAAAATCTTTTTTTTTAAAAAAAAGTGAAAAGGACATAAGTGACCAATAGTTGGACTGTGTCCAGATCAGAGGCGGTGACAGTCCCACTTCCCGCCACACCTGGAGTGTTGTTCTGGATACTGTATTTAAAGAGAGACCTTCATGGGTTGGCATTGACCCCAGAGGAGGCTAACCGGATGGTAAGGGAACTTGTAATGATTTTCGATGAAGACTTTTGGAATCTATTCAAGTCTCAGGATTGCAGCTAAGCGCCAAAACTAAACATAGCAGCTTCTGATGCCAGCATGTCCCAAACAAAGTCTCCGGACCCACCCTGTAGGACTTACCTCTGTCCCATTCTAGGTGAGAGAAGGCAGGTGGGATGTGGAGAGGCTGAGAGAGAGTGGTCAGCCTAGCAGACAGAAGGCTCAGCCCCCGCCCCCCCAGAAGTCCGGCTTTCCCTGAGAACTCTGGGTAGGGGCTGCACCCTGCCTTTCCCTGCTGCTTTTCCCTGTCCCCAGGAGGGAGGCTTGGAGCTGGTGCTCGAGGACAGAAGTGCTTCTTCTCTCTTCATTTTCTCTTTCCCAACTGGAGGGATGGTGGGGCTGCCTTCCCTTTCTCTCATGTTCACAGCAAGGCAGTTGAGGTTTTAGCCTGAATTGAAGGGTAACCGGGTAGCATGGGGAGACATGAGGGCTGGAGCCACAATTTAGAAGGATGATGCACGCGTGGGTGGATAACGGAGGGCCTTGAGCATGGACGAGGTTGTTCAGAAGGATGAGATGTCCCTCTGGGTCTGTGATTTGGATGAGCAACCTGCAAAGAAGCAAGCTGCCTCATCCTGCCTCAGTTTAGGTCTTTCCATGTTGCAGCAAGTAGAAGGGACTGCAGCGGGGCATGGCCACCAGGGGTCGCTATTGGCCCAAGAAAAGCTACGTTCCCTGGAGAACGGGATTTTTTTTAAACTTCGAAAGATTTAAAGTAGGGAGGCAGGTGTTATCATTGTCTTCTATGGTTGTCTGTCTGAGGAAACAACTCAGAGAGGTTAAGTAACCTGTCCAAGATCACACAGCTAGGACCTTGAACTCAGAGTTCAGAGTAAGCCTGGGAAAGAAGGTGATGATGGCAGGAGGAGGACGGGTCGCCGAGAACCTGGTAGGAAAGCATCCCCACTGCTGCGCATGGTCTTGGCACTGTCAGGGTTTTTAATTTTTCACGATCAGAGGTGCGTTTATTCAGCGTAAGTGTGGAGACGCTTCAGATGAGGCTGGAGGACGTGGTGCTGAGAAGGGAGGCAGCCACAGTAAACACGCACAGCAGACGCCCGTTGACCTGAACGCTGCAAAAGAACGTGCTAGTTGGAGAGACGTACAGGTGTAGTAAAAACATTTCTGAAAGGCGAAGTATTGATGAAGGTAAAGGAGAGTACAGTGGTCTGGGGAGGTGGAAGGGGACGCAAGGGAGTAGAGGTAGCCCCTGTGTGTAATATAATTCTTTATTGATAGAGAACGTGAAATGTTCGAAAATAAATACATAGCGTGAGGCATCTTAAGTATCTGAACGGCCGTTGGGTAAAAGGGCCCAGGCTTCTCTTATGTGGACCCAGGAAGCAGAACATGCCTGCGCGGGGGATGGTACCCGGCCCACGTGCCAGCCAAAGGAGATTCGTTGCCGCTCTGCGCAGGCTGCCACCAGAGGGCGCACTCGCCCTGTTACTGGAGCACGGACCCGCTAGCCACTCGGGTGATTCGTTTTAGGGGCTGTCCTAGTGGATCTTGCTGGCTTCTTCAATCCCAGGGACTCCAACAATGCAGGATGAACAATCCGTCTCGATCCCAAGGTACCTCTCTGTCCTTCCTGGAGAGCTGCGGTCCCTGCCCGGAGCCATTGCCTGAGGGCCAAAGCAAGAGGCCTGGCGATTAAGTCCGCGAAGAACTTGCCTGCATCCCAGGATCAAAGTGAAGTGGAGTGGGGCAAAGGAGAGGGAGAGGCAGCAGCCCCCACCCCCTGGCCAAGGAGGCAGGTCCCCTGCAGGAGAGGAGCTTGTCCAGCGCCTCCTCCCAGGGCTGAGTCCTGCCCTGCCCACGCCCCCCAGGGATGCCCTTTGCTGGATGTGAAGTCTAAGGAAGGCACGGGGTGGAGCCAGGACAGCAGGACACCTCCCACCTCATCTGTGGGATTTGGGGGTCCAGGGCCAAAGGGGGATCCACAAGGAGGGCATGTGAGGAGAAGGATTAGAGCTGAGTCGGGTGTGAGGAGGCTGGATGAATGTTGGGAGAAGGAAGGAATCTGTGGGAGTGGGGGCGGGGGTTGGTCTGTGCAGGGCAGCTGGGGGAGGGGAGGTATATTTATCTTCTGAGCTGGTGGCATTAAAAATAACCGGGGGCCCTGAGTAATCCAAGCTCCCCGGCCATCTATGGCGGGGTGGGGGCCATCAGTGGGGGCTAGAAGGGCGGAGTGATGAGGAAGCAGCGGATGGGACGAAACAGGCCCTCACCCCCAGCCTGGGCTACAGCAGCAGCGCCTGGCCTGGTGGTACCCCGTGGGCTGGGGGCGGGGGAGGGGACGGGAGCCAGGCAGGAACAATGCTGGCTCCCAGCCAGGAGCTGCAGTGGGGACTGAGGGGAGAGGAGGGAAGGGGAGAGCATGAGGGGTGGAGGAGAGGAAAAGAGAAGAACGGTGAGAGCGAGAGCAGCGGAGAAGTGTCCCCACCTGGGTGCATCCACGGGCCTCCCTTCCTCGTCCCTGAAGCCCCTAGAGGAAAGGAGCCTGTCTTCTGGGTTCCATCCCCAGGGAGCTGAAGCTACAGCAGGAGGGCACTTGAGTTAGCCCTCAGGAAGGACTTCCCTGGAGGAACGGGGGCAATGGGGAGGCTGTGGAGGGTGGACTGGCTTCTCTGTTAAGCTGTGGGACGCAGCTGGGTTATCATGAGACTGCCAGACATGGTGACCTCGCCTTTCTGCCTCTGTGTTTCCACAGGTCCTTGGCTGGCTTCTCAGTCAGGCTGTGATGACAGAAGGACAATCACAGGAAAGTTTCACTGAAAGATTTAGCCTCTGTACACAGCTGTGAGGAAAGGGGCTGGGGCTAAGACCTGAGCAGCCTGAGGCTGGCAGAGGGTGGCAGAGTCTGGCCAAGGCAAGAGACGGCCCTCCTGGCCTCCATGTCCCACAGAGCTTGTCGTGGAGGTCCCATCCTGGCTCTGGGACTGGGGGCAGTGTGAGACGACACACATGGCACCCAGTAGGAGCTCAGGAAACATCCCCTCAATGGATGGAAGGATGGAGGGGAGGAAGGATGGAGGGGAGCTAGCTCTGTGTCAGCGATGGATGTGTGGGCCCCGCTCACCAGTGTGTCTGGCACAGAGCTGAAGCTCCATAAATGGTAGGTGGAGAATAAGTGCTGCCCGCCTGCCCGAGCCCAGGCCTGGGCCTGGGTCCTGCCTTTGAAGGACCCTGAAATCAGTGATGACACCTGTAGGGGAGGAGCTGGCCTTGGGTCTCCTTAGACTCAGGCACACCCCTGTCTCTGGTGGGCTGAGGTGGGTTGGGGGCTGGGTCCGGCCCTGAGGAATCTCCTCCAGGGTCCCTCCCCCAGGCTGGGCCCTGGATCACTGGGCTCTCAGGCTCCTGCTGAAACCTTAGCCCCTAATCGCCCACCTGAGCCGGAGGGCCCCACACCTGGCCTGGCTTTCTAATCTGCAGCCCAGAAGGAGGAGAGAGGCCCAGTGAGGGGCAGTGCAGGGTGAGAGCTGGAAGACAGACTCTGGGACTAACATTTCTCTCCACACTGAAGGAGAGGGAGAAGATGTGGGAGGGCCATGCTGCTCTGTAGGGACCCCAAGCAGCCGCCCCCACCCCCCAGGCTACCAGGGATTTCCCCAGGTGCACCACACCCTTTTCTGGTTCTCAGTTTCCTCTCCAGGCATGATCCCCGAGGGCCCCTCCTTCTGGGGCTCTGTTCTCTGGTTCTAGAATTCCCAGCTTCTAAGGTTCAACCTCGGTGTCCGGAAGGGAGGGCCTGAGGTGGAGGACGACGACGGCAGCTGTCAGGCTGCTCCAGCTTGAGTCACCAGCTTGAATCCCAGCCTGGCTTGACACACCTGCTCACCTCCAGGGCAGGGGTGGGAGCTGCAGTCTCCTCCTGCCGCCCCCAGAGCTCCCCTCCTCTCTGCTTTTGGATGCCCCCTGCCCCTGTAAGTGGCTGGATCCCTGGGGGAAGTTGGGAGAGGCTGGCCAAGCCTACGGCTGGCTGGGAGCAGTGAAGTTTCTGGGACGCTGGGTAGGGGCAGAGGTCAGGCAGACGTGAGATGAGGAGGCAGAGGAATGGAGGAGATGACCTTTTGGCGTCCCTCTAGTTGGATGAGTGGGAGGCTGCAGCTCCAAGGGACGAGAAAGGGACCAGAATGTCCCAGCAAATGAATGGTCCTTCCAGGGGAGGCCATGGGCTGGGGTTACATGGGGTCCACCCCCTCTCACCCTACCCCCTGCAGTGCCAGTGACTGGGCAGAGGGCAGGGAGTGATTGTCCAGGCCCTGTGGGGACCCCGGGGAGGGCGAGGGGCAGAGATGGTGCAGGGAATGGGAAACGGGAGTGGGGTGGGAGGAAGGGGACCTGGCTCCTGGGACACCCAGGGAAAAAGCCAGGGGACAGACCCTGCCTCCTACAAGGCTCTTCTGAGGAGAACTTCTCCAGCGAGAATGGGGCTGGCAAGGCACTCTGGGGGGTCCAAGTGCCACTGGGGGAGAAGGGCTTGGACACTTACTGGGGGCTGGAGCCAGAGCTGGAGGAGGGGTTCCTCTAGGTCCCCTCGTTCTGGAGGAGCTACAAAGCTCGGCCTGGAGCAGGGCAGACTAAGAATAGACACCCAGGGAGTCTGCCCAGGGGCTGGAGGAAGGTGGTACTGGACGGGGGAGATGGTGAGGGAGGGTGGCCCCCTCGGTGGGCCTGGAGTGGGGAGTCTTGGCAGCCAGGCGGGGGGCGGGGGCGCTGTCAGCCTGCCAGGTTTCTGCCGCTGCCTGGGACCAGCCCAGCCCAGAGATCCTTATCCAGGCAGGAACAGAACTGGTTTCTCGACTGGCAGCGCCAAGGGGCCAGGGGCAGGAAGCAGCCAAGAGGTCAGGAGGGCAATGGCAGGCCCAAAGGAGAGGTAACACGGCCTGAGCAGGGGACGCGGGCCTCACTCCGAAGTCTCAGGCACCTCTGCTCGGCTCTATAGACACTGTGTTTGCATCTTATTTGCACATGACTGATTCACTTCCTATACAGATGGAGGGAACCCCAGGTCCCCCTCTTTACTCTGTCCCCCGTTTTTCTCAGGCATGACTGGCCCAGCCAGGAGAAATACCTGGCTGGACTTGGCTCCTCCCTCTCCCCTCAGCCTCTCCCCCACCCCCACTAACACTTGAAGCCTCCAGAAGTCACCACAGGGAGGGGAAGGGGAGCCAACCGGAGGTGGGGGGCCCTGCTCAGAGCCTGCTCGCTTTCATCGCCCGCCACAAAGGGCAGGGCGGCCCCAGTCCCATCCATCTTGGGCCTGAGGCAGCCTTTTGTGAGACCTGGGGTCAGAGGGCCTGACCAGTACGCCCCCTCCTCTGACCCCACCCCTGGGGCCCTTTCTTCCCGGTCCTCCTCTCCTCCTGGCTGGTCTGCACCTCCTCCCCCTCCTCGCCCCCTGCAGTCTCCCGTGTCCCCATCTCCCAGCCTCCTCACTTCCTCTCCTCCCAGCCTGTCTCTCCCTCAGCGACTCTCTCCTTCCCTCTCTCTCCCCTTTCCCTGTCTCCCTCTCTCCCCTGTCTCTCTCCGTCTTGCTCTCTCATCCTCCCTGTTTCTCTCTCTCCATCTCGCTGCCCTTCTTTCCCTCTCTCTCCCTCCCTGTCTCTCTTTCTTTCCCTCTCTCCCTCTCCTCTCCCTGCTCCTCTCTGTCCCTCTCTCTCCCCTCTCCCCACCCCCGTCTCTGGCCCCCGCTTCTGCCAGTCCCTCCCTAGTGGGTTCCTGTAACTTCGCTCTTCCTGCCACATATAAGCATGGACTTGTCCTTGGGTTCTGGGGGCCTCAGAGATGATGAGACAGGATTGTAATGGTGGCACTAAATCCTCTATTTTGAGATTTGGATCTCTGATATAATTAGAATGATCAAAATAGAAGACTTAGTGCCACCATTACAATCCCGTCTCATCAAGAGGCACCACCCTGGGCCTGGGGCTCCCCTCAGGCTTTCTCCTGTCTGGTCTCAGCTGTGCCCTGAACCCTGTGGTTGTGGCATTGCTCGGCCTTTCCCTCAGCACCATGCTCCTGTCCTGGGTGTGTGTGCCCACACGTGCACCTCAGTTTCTGGAAAATGTTGGTCAGACTTTCCCAGGGCCTGTCCGTGCCCCTCCCATGTCCGTGAGCCCCCAAGCCCGGGGCAGAATCACACATGCCCCACTGTCTTTGCCCCCTTCCCCTGGGCTCAGTGCCCAGGCTTCCCTGCTGCCTGGGACTCTCAGCCTCTTGGTGTTGGGCTCTGAGAAGTTAGGACTTTAGAGAAGATTGCCCGCCCACGGAGATCTCACAATTTGGGGGGTGTAGGCTGGGGATGGAGTTTCCTGCATGTGTCCTCGCAAACGCACCCCTGAGCAATGCAGGCCCAGGTAACGGAAGAGAAGCCCAAGAGGGCCTTGGGGATGGGCGGGAAGCTGGAGGGCTTTTCTCACGGGCGGGGCCAGAAGGGTGAGGTGGCCCCACCCTGATCCAATCTCTGGGCCAGGACAGTCACTTCCCTGTCTTCTTGAGGAGCGGGGAAAATGCTGGAGAACTAGAGCCAAGCAGGGAACCCGTCTCAGATGGGCCCTACAGCCACTGCCCTCAGGTAACCCCCACTCTGATGGGGAGACCCAGTCCCTGCCTTCTGGGATCTCCCTGAAAAGAGCAACCCACCTCTTCTCTCTGCCCTTCTCAGCATCTTTGGTCCAGAAAGAGACAAGCTAGGCAGACAAACAAGAGCGGGGAAACTCCTGAGCACACTGGCAGACAGCTGCAGCCCCCTGGGCCCGGGAAGGGGCGGGGCCTGAAGGTCTACTGGATGGAAGGGGCAGGTCAAGCTACGGTAGGAAGGGGGAGCCTGGAGCCCGCAGCCTGGATGGAGGTCAGATGGAGCTGGAGTCAAGGAGAGGGCGACAGACAGGGGAGGAGGGAAGCACAAAGGACAGAATGGGGGCTCAGACCCAGGAGTGAGGGGTCTTCAGGATTAAAACGAACAGAAAACTCACATCCAGAAAGCCCAGGCAGGCCAGGAGCCTGAGAGCCATGTCAGTACCTCCCTGTCTCTCACTCCCCTCACCTGCTCTCTGATGCATCAGTGAGGCCGTGCTGCCCCCCCCCCCCCGCCGTGCCCCCCACCGCCCTTCTCCCCTCTGCTGAGCACCTCACCAGCCTCCTGCTGGCTCTGCCTTCACCCCCCCTTTCTCCCACCCATCTCCACCAGAGACCTAAAAACACAAATGGGATGCCAGCCCATGTTTAAAATCCTTCGATGGCTTCTCATTGCTCTTAGGATAAAGTAAGAAATACTGTGGGCTTCAGATCAGTCTGGCTGCTGGCAGTGGCACCAGCCGCCCTGCACCCCTCAGACCTTTCTCCTGGGGTTCCTCTGCCCAGAGGACCTTCCCCTCTGCTGCACCCCCCCAGCTGCTTCAGGACCCCTGAGTGCTTCTTCCTCCAGAACACCTGCTCTCGCACCCCTCTGCCCACCCCCAATCTAAATAGGTCCCCTCTATCATGCTCTCCCTCTCCCTCACAGCACCCAGTGTGCAATCATTTATTGGTGCACTTATTTTTTTTTTTTTTTTTAGATTTTATTGGGGAAGGGGAGCAGGACTTTATTGGGGAACAGTGTGTACTTCCAGGACTTTATTCCAAGTCAAGTTGTTGTCCTTTCAATCTTAGTTGTGGAGGGTGCTGTTCAGCTTCAAGTTGTTGTCCTTTCAGTCTTAGTTGTGGAGGGCGCAGCTCAGCTCCAGGTCCAGTTGCAGTTGCTAGTTGCAGGGGGCGCTGCCCACCATCCCTTGTGGGAGTCAAGGAATCGAACCAGCAACCTTGTGGTTGAGAGCCCACTGGCCCATGTGAGAATCGAACCGGCAGCCTTCAGAGTTAGGAGCATGGAGCTCTAACCGCCTGAGCCCCCAGGCTGGCCCCGGAGCACTTATTTTTTAATTGTCTATCTTTCCCCATTCAAGGTCTGTCTCCCCCACAGGCCCCATGAGGGCAGAGATCTTGTCCATTTTATTTATTTCTGCTCCCAGCACCTAGCAGGGTGCTCAGCTTCTATAGCGGGATGAATAAGTGAAAGGGCCCCTCACCTCCCTCACCTCCCCCACCCCACACTCAGAGAGGGCTCTCAGTTGCCCAAAGACTCTGGAGGCTGTCTCCCCAACTCCCTGGCCCTGAGCCCCCGGGCACCGCATCTTGCAGGCAGCAGCTCACCCGCTAACACAGGCTGTGAAGCATGACCACTGACTGTCAGCCCAGTGCAGTCAGGGAGAGGCCGCTGCAGGCTGCGCGGGGAGCTGAGCTTTGCAGCAGCCGGGGTGCCAGTGGCCAGAGGGTGGATTGCATGCAGAGCAGGCTGTGGGGGGGTGAGGCCTGCTGGGAGGGGCCCATGCAGGAAGGGGTAGGGGCCACTAGGGCCAGTTTGGACTTTGTTCTGGACAAAGAGGGGCTGCAGCTAAGAGAACTTTTTATTTTTGAACGCGGCACTGACATCAGAAAACTTGTGTTTTAGAGTACACCCCCCCCCCCCAAACACACACAGGCCACACGGTGGAGGGTGCATCAGAGAAGTATGACCGTCATTTTTGGAGGGTTCTCTATTGCGAAGTGCCAGGTACCTAGTGATGTTTATTTAACTATTACATCACCCTCATGAGGTAGTTGTTAGATAGAACTGCTATTTTATAGATTAGAAACCTAATCATGGCAGCCCTCTTCATTGGAACAGCTCCTTTCCTCTGGTGGGGCTTGGCTGGGCTGCCAGTTAGTGCCCCGCCTGTGCCTTGGCCATGGCTGTGCCATGAGGTCCAGGCCTAGCCGGTCACTCGGCCCCTTGCCCGTCCAGGAGGAACTAGTCCAAGGGACGGTCATGTGATTTAAGCAGAACCAAACTGAGTTCGTTTGGACCCTGGGAGAGAGTCCTTCTTCCTTTGGAACTCATGCGTACGATGTAAGCCTAGGGCATCTGAGGCCAATTTCCCATGACTTAGAGGCAACGTCTGTGTCACAGGACTGGCTATGGCCAATGCACAGAAGAAACAGATGAGCAGGACTGAGCCAGAGGGAGAGGTTGACAACCTTCGTCGAAGCCCTGGACTTCAGCAACCCGGAAGCCACACCCAACCAAACTGAAACTTCTCAGTAGGTAGGCCATGAAATCACATTATTTTGTGTTTAAAAAAAAAAACCACACACACACACACACACACACAACAACTAAGGCTCAGAGAAACTAAGTAACTTGTCTGAAGTGACATAAATAGCAAGTGGCAGAACCAGAATTCGGAACTCTTATTCCAACACTTGTGTCCATTTCACTCGATCCCGCCACATAAAGGGAAGAACAGGACAGAAAACCAGTCAGAAGCTGCTGCTGTGTAAAACATGACGGGCGATGACAAAATCTGGCCTAGGGCAGTGGGCCTGGGCAAGGAGGGCAGGCATGTGAGGCCGGGATGGAATCTGGGAACACGTGGTGTAGACCTGTGTATGGAGGTTCAGGGAGACGGCTGGGAGGAGGCCCCCGGGGCCTGGAAGGTGGAGGAGCCAGGCAGAAGGTGTGTGGGAGACACAGCAGAGACCTGGGCAGGGGCAAGGCCAGCTGGGGTGTCGATGAGCTCATCTGGGACACGTGGGAGGCCGAGGCCAGGCCTGGGTCGCCACCAGACGGAGGCCAGAGGAGAGAGGAGAACAATTGGAGGAGGAAGCTGTGTCACCATCATGGAGAATGTGGGAGGAGGTGGGACTCAGCTCCTGGGTGGCCAGCGCTCCCTGAGAGGTCAGGGGGAGGAGGCCCTGGTGACCTTGGAAGCCAGAGGGGGGACCAAGGAAGCCATGCTCATGGATGCTCATGGATTCCGCAGCAAATGAAGGGGTGGTGGTGAGAAGGGGGAGGGGAAGGGTTGGAACTCATCCCTGCTGCTGGGACCTCAGCTCCCACACTGCAGTTCAGAGCCAAGGTTGAACTTGCCAATGAGCCAAGGACAGGTTATATTTTTTAAAACATTTTAATAAAATTATCCAATAAATATCCTACACGGTGCAGGCTACAGGAACAAAGTGTAGAAGCCAGAGGGCCCTCAGAGAGAGGGGCTGTGCTCTGGGCTGCTTTGGGGCTGACGTGGACGGGGAGTGGGGGGACGGGGAGTGATTCCGGAATGGGTGATCTGGGCTCTTGCAATCCATCCCTTTGTTGGTACAGGGAGGGCAGGAGGGGCCGAAGGAGCAGAGCCCCTGAGGAAGCTCCCAGCACCCTGGGCATGTGATGGGGTGGGGGGAAAGCTAGCCTACAAGGAAGGAATGGGGCAGCGGAGCAGGAGCGTGGGCTGGCGTTGGCGGTGTGTTCGGGCGTCTCTGCACGCACTGCCACTCACTCTCGGACGTACACTCTGGTGCACACAATATCGTCCGCTGTCATGGTCTGGAAGGACAGAGTCGGTGTCAGCCTGGGAGGCCCCCAGGCTTGAGGGGAGGAAGAGAGCTGACCAGAGCTACTCTGCTTGGTCTCCAGACCCAAACCTGCTTCTGGGCTCAGGACTGACAGGTAAGAACTGGTCCCCAAATGCCTGGGAGGGAGGATGGCAACAAAGCCCAGGGGTCCATCCTCCACCCACCAGGGACAGCCCCTGGAGAACTGTGAGGGCCCCTCAGTGTGTGTCTATTGTTCCCTGAGAAGGGCACCGAACAGGGCAGGGATGGCAGCCCCATGGGGGGGACCAACCAGAATTGTCTTTGAACCCCCTGCACCCAGAAAAATCTCTGCAGGGAGCCACGGGCTCTCTCTTAGCGGGGAGGAGACAGGCCTTACCAGGATCAGCTCCCCATCATTGGTCAGCTCTCTGGTCCACGAGGTCTTGGGACCCTCTCCCTTCAAAAGCCTCTGCTCACAGACCATTTTGTTCTCACTCTCCCATTTCACCAGGCTCTGCAAGAGAGGGATGGCCACGTGCGCTGGGCCCACAGCAGGGACAGTGCAGCGAGAGGGCTGGGAGGTACCCCCTTTGTACGTGCCACCACTACCTGGGGACTTTCTCCCCTGGAAATGGAGAGTGGACGGAGTCCAGGAAAAGACCCAGAGTGGCATGCTGATAGGCGGGGACAACAGACGCCATGTCCCTGGAGCCTCACCTTGCAGGGTCTGCCATCCACAGTCTGCTCCTCGAATTCTTCTCCGATCTTGAAGTTAATCTCCGTGGTCCGCACGGTGGTGGAGGTTTTGATGTAGAAGGTGTCCCCCTCCTGTTTGATCTCTACTGCTGGCTTGGAGGCTGCAGCCACAGCGATCTTCCTCAGCATGACATTGACCCCTGCAGGGGACGACAGAGGCCCCCAGGCATCAGTCACACCCCCAGTGGGACAGCTGGGGCAGGGGACAGTCTGCCTGGGTTTCCCAGAAAGCACCCTGAAGGGAGGGCAGGTGGTGCAGGTGGTGGGGGTCAGGGAGGAGGGGCAGCAAGGCTGTGTCCCGCCCCAGGAACCTGCTCCTAGCCACACCCCACCTGATGAGTCAGCAGGCCCATCGCAGCTTCCACTCTCCAGTTCCCAGGGCAGTTTTCCCCTTCCCCTCGCCCAGCAGGCACCCTCAGCATGGCTCTGTCCACCTCTCTTTTGGCCCTTGGTCCACCCTGCTTGAGCCCTTCTGCTGGGGTGCGCTCACCAGAGCCACTGTGTGTTCACCCCTCCCCAGGCAGGCCTCACCATTTGTGTCCCGGTAGTAAGGACCACTTCCCTCTCCGCCCTATCCACCCGCCCCGGCTGGTGCTAGCTAGGTAGGCCTTCATTTGCCCAATCTCTGTCCTTCCCCAGGGTGAGAAGGAGCAGGGAATTTCAGCAGGGGAAGAGGTGGCCCGAAGCCTGGGGGAGCCAGAGGCTCTGCAGTAAGATGCACTAGGCCGGCTTCCACCTGGCTCAGCCTCCCTTGCAGGCTGGGTGACCCTGGGCAAATGGCTTAACCTCTCTGAGCCTTAGATCCCTCAATTGTCAAGTGGAAACAAAAGCTTCTTCTAAAGCCCAGCAAACGGGATGAGGCGTGTTTAGGACCTGAGGCGCACTGCCAGGCATATCTTTAAATTTCCAGGCAACGGTAGCTATTCTTACGGTTGTTGTTATTTTCACTGATCGAAGGAAGGCAAAGCAAAAACCAGAGCCAGGGCTGAAAGTTCCCTGCATCAGACTCCTGCTCACCTGCCCCCCTGGAAGGCTCCCACGCCCCTCTCCCCTCAAGGAACAGAAAGGGACACGGCCCTCCCCTCCCTCCCCTCCCCTGATGCGTCCCTGACTCCAGGATCACCCAGCTGGGGCCTTCTCATTCAGAGTACCTGAGCCTGTCCCCCATATCCTTTCCTAGATTGGACCCCTTCTCTCTGCTAAAAGGGGTAGGGGAGCCAGGAGCCCCCCTGTGACAGGAAGAAAAGCAGGCAGGGAGGCACCTCTGGCCAGAGCCCAATCTAAGCTCCACACCCCTTGGCCTGTTCCAGCCTCTGGCCCTGTACTGGAGCAGAACCCCTCAGAGAAGCAGTGGGTGGGGACGCGGGGGCAAGCTGGGCTGGGCCAGGTGAGCGGGAGTCTCCACCCTGATCTGGCCCAGACTTCCCGGCCCTTCTCCAGACCTGGGTTCCTAGAAACAAATCCTCTTTCCCCTCAGCCGCCACAGCAGACCCACTATGGTCCAGACAGAGGGAGTGGGAGGGAGGGAGGCCCAGGAGCCCGCTTCTGGCTCAGGCCCAGGGAGAAATGACTGGTTCCAGGTCCGACTGACTTGGTAGAGGAGACACGACTCACTCCATCCCTCTCTGTGGCCACCTGGTAGGTCCATCCTGCTAACATCTACCTGTCCTGTGGCAGAGGCAGAAGCTGCTCCGTGCCATGACCACCATACTGGATGGGCTGGTAACCCTCCAAATACCTACGCGTCCCTCACCAGGAGAGCGACCCGTGACTAGGACAAAGGGGTGAGAAGGGACTAGGGTTTGCGTGGACGCAAGGCTGCTGGGCTCCGAGGAGCCGCCCCTCCAGCTAGCCTCTGTGGCCTGTGGAGCGGGGGCCGGGCTCAGCAGACCTTGGCTGACTCGGGACTGTGTTTGTCTAACGGGTCTGTTTTCAATCTGTCCCCCAGCAGGACCTGAGGAGGGCACGTGGCTCTGAGAGACCCTGCAGGGAGGACAAACAGACGAAGACAGACAGACAACAGGGTTGGGCTTTACATCTTATTCTCCAGCTGGGGCTGGGGGGGGTGGGGGTGGCGGGCAGGCCACTGCCTCATCCACTGTGGGGAGAGGCCAGAACCCAGAGAAGAAGGGGGAGGGAATGGTATCTAGGCTTTCTGAAAGGAAAATTTCTGTCCTTTCGGTCTTTAATTTCTTTAAGGGCGGAGCAAGAAAGACTGCCATGATTGCAAGTACAGTGGTTAGAGTGCAAGAAGAACTAACAGCAAGGAAGGATGGAAACGGCCGCTTCCCCCATAGCATTTCAGACCCTTCCTAGGTCCAGATTCACTCCTACAGCTCCCAGCCCACTCAGCGCACCCCTGCCCCCCGGCCCACCTGGCATCTCCCTGTTCAGTCCAGAAATGGATGGTTCCAGCGCTCCCAGGGGCCCTCCCAATTGCTTAGCTAATCTATCTCTTCCCAGAGCCCCTCTTCAGTCCTTTTCTGCTTTCGCCCCTTCCCCAGACCCCAGAGGGTACAGTTGGGAAGGGCCTTCTGGGTGGGTTCAACTTCCCCCACCCTTATCCAGCACACCCAGCTGGGCTGCAGTGTGTCTCCAGGGAGGGAGGGAAAAGAACTCGGATTCAGAAAGGGGGTGGGGTGGGGGGTTTACACACGAAGCCATTTGTTGAAATTGAAGAAAGTGATAATTATCCAGAGCGATTTTAGGACTTTGGAGCTGCTCACTGTAGGAAAATATTTGTCTCACAGATGGGGTGGGAGGAGCAGAATGGAAAGTGCTGAAGGGGGGAAGAAGGGGGACCAAGAGGGTGCTGGGGTACCGGATCTACCGGGTCACCTGATGGGTGGAGAGGGGAGAAGAGAGGTAATGAACCTGCCCTGGGAACGGGGTTACCGGCAGAGACAGGGGAAGGAGGCTGGGATGTGTCCGAGGGGGCCCGGTGGGGTAGGGACCCAGGCTCCCTGCCCGGATGCAGGGTTTGCAGCTTCTGAATGAACTACAGAGGGCCCTCAGCCCCACCCCAAGGGGTACCGACCTCGGGCTCTGCTTGATTCACAGGCTGAGTCACAGCAGGAGCTGGCATCGGTGGGCGCCCCGCCGGAGAAGGCAGCATTTGGGCGTCCCGGCCCCGCGCCCCGGGACCCAGGTGTGCGGTTCCTTTTCCTGAGGATGCAGGCGCCCAGCCTCCCACGCCCTGCTTCCAGCCCCCCTTTCTTTCTCGTACCCACCTCCGAGGACTCCGGCGTCCCCACTCCTCTCCCCGGCCCTGGAAAATCTTACCCAGCACTTTGAGCAAATCCTCGAAGTTTTCCGATCGAATGATCTTCCAGTTGCCAGAGAAGTTGGGCATGGTGGCGGCGCTGGTGGCGGTCCCCTTAGATCCTTCGGCTGGAGCACTGGACGCTGAGTCTTTTAGTCGAAAGAGATGCGGCCGCCTTCGCCCGATCGTGAGGCTCAGGAAACAGGACACGTCCCAGGACAACCCCGAAGCTGGCCTGGTCTCCCGTGCGAGCAGCTTTTATACCCTGCGCGGTCCCGCCCCTGCCCAAGAGTGAGGTGGCCCCGCCTCCCGCCCCGCCTCCCACCCCACCTGGGGGGCCCCGAGCTCGGGCCCTGCATTCCCACCACCACCCTCCGCCCCCCCCCCCCGGCCTCAGTATCTGGCCCCGTGGGTGGGTCCGGGGTTCGTTGGGCGCCCAGATAGCTTGCCCCGCGCCAGCGGGAGGATGGGGAGGCGGACAGAGCGCTAGCGCTAGGATTGGGCTCTCAGGACAGCGGGGGCGCCAGGCCCGGGGCGCACACGCCGGAGTCTCAGGTCCTGCAGTCCGAACCCCAGGGTCAGGTCATGCAAGTTTCCACCCCTTCCCAACCTGACCGGGTGCACTCGACTCCTTGGTGCCGGACGCCCGGCGACACCACCAGCGGGTGAATCCCTGTTCGCAAGCCGGAGCTGGGGAAGAGAATGGGCGGCCGAACTGCGGCTCCACTGAAGCCTGAACTGGATCCAGTGTGACCCCTACGAACTCAGGGACCCACTGGGAGCCCCGGGGGTTCGGGGCCTGGCACCTAAGTGAGGCAAGGGCGCCCCCTGCTGGAACAACTCGAAGGGGCTGGGAGGGGGCGGCACCCTACCCAGCCCCCAGCCCTGACTCCCCACCGGGTTTCGGGCTCCGGTAGTGTCTGCGGACACTGGAAGTTGGCTCTGGGAGACTCGGTCCTCTTAAAGCGCAGGGTGGGCATCGAAGGGTTAAGCAGGAGCCCGGGGCGCGAGGCTGGGGAGGGCAGAGGTCGCAGCCAATCACTTGACACGAGCTCTTTATTAAAGCGCTTTCTCTGCTGCTCTGCTGCGTAGACCCCCGAGGGGATCTCAGTAGCGGCAGGGAGGGGAGGCGGCGACAGGCGCGGAGCCCCGGCGCGCCGCGTTGCCACGGAGGATGGAGGGAGGCTGGGTGCCCGGGGAAGGGGCGGAGCAGGGTCTCAGGTGTCACCCTTCTCAGCCATAAAACGGGCGGAAGGAGCGGCCGCCCCTCGGTGAGAGGCTTTGAAGTGGGCGATCAAAGGAGGGGGCAGGGCACTGCTTCCCGCGGAGCCCTTTGCGGAGAGGGCCGGGGTACCGAGAAGTAGAAATGGAGGCCTGGCGGGGAGCCTCGGAGACAGGCGGGAGCCCCGAGGCCGCCCACTGCAGAGCAGTGGAGCGGGCCGGGATGCGGCGCCCTGAGCGGGCCGAGCCGTCCCGGTGGGTCCCGCGCGTTGGGACGCTACGGCTCAGGTGCCCTCGGCGAGTCCGCGCACGTGGCCCTGCTGCCGGTGCACCCCTCCATCCTCCCGGCTCCCCACGAGGCCGGGACGAGAAGCCCCACATCTGGCCCCAGCCCTGGGTCTCTGCCCTGGCCCCTCCCTGCCAGCGTGGCCATGGGTGGAGCAGAGGACAGGCTCTGAGATTCTGAGCTGTCACTTACAGTCTTGAACCGGGTCTAGGGGGTTGGGGGCCTTAGCTGGGGAGGAGGCCGGAGGCCTGGAGCCAAAGGACGGGGGCTGGAGGATTTGCCAAAGACTGGAGAACGCACTGGGGGTCGAGCTTGTGCTGTAAGGGAGGAAACTCTGAATAATGTATCTGTAGAACAATAAAGCCCCTAGGGTGAGTGCAGCTGCAGGGATGCAGGTTAGGCTGTAGGAAGGACTTCGTGATGGGGGCCCCACCCAGCAGTAACCAATAAAGCCAGATTTGAAGGGAGCTGGGTGCTTCTGCCTGGTTTGAGGGGTCCAGGTTTCGTGTGGGAGAGCTTATTTGGGGGTGGGGGACCTGGGCTTCTGGAAGTAAGAGGGCAGCAGGCCAGGGAGCTCTCTGAGGCCAGACTGACAGAAGCAGGGGTGGTATTTAGGGCCTGGGGGTGCGGGCTCCGCCTGTGCTCCTCCCCCACCCGCCGGCTCCGGCAGCGCTGTAGGTAAAGGGAGCGGTATTAGGTTCTGACAGTGAAATCCGGCTCCCAGGCGAAGGGATCAGGAGAGGCTGGGGGAGGGAACATGGCAGAAACCAGACTCCCGCCGCCCCTCCTCCGCCCCGACGCCCGCCACCTCTTCCACCCAGGTCACTGTGTCGTCTCCACTCCAGCCCTCTTGAGCCCCCAGCCAGAAAAACCCAGTGTCCCGCTCAATAGTCATCCTACTGCAAAGCGTAGGCCCTCGCCTCCACAAGCCTGGTGACTAAGGAGGTTCAAACCTCACCCAGAAGATGGTCACCAGGATGAGGGAACCCAGACCTACAGGAGCGTGAGGATGGACATAGTCTGGCTGAGGGTACTTGGGAGGCTGTTCAGGGGCTCCCTGGGGTAGGGGCAGGGAGGCCCGGGCCCACTCTCCTCCCTTTACTTCCGCACTCCCCCCACTGGCCAGCCAGCCAGAATTTCCAAAAAGACAGAAGTAAGACAAAGGGAAGTCCGGCTGGGAGGGGAATTTTTTCCAGATGTGAGTGTTTGTGGTTTGGCAGCTCTGGGCCTGAACTCCAGCCCCTACACCCCAACCCCAGCTGAGGAAGGTGGCTCCAGGGTCTGGGGCAGGGTGCTGAGCAGCTGGGCTGGGGGTCTCGGCCTCCAGCAGCCCTGTTATCCCACAGGAGCATGCAGGGGGCTCAGAGCTTAGGGAGGATGCAGGGGAAAGGGTCTGGGGGATGGGAAGAGGAGGTGGGAGGAGTGGGCTGGGGGATGGGCAAAGGGGGATGGCCGAGGAGAATGGGAGAACCTGGAGCCTAGGAGCAGGGGCAGGGGCGAGGGCCGAGCAGGAGCTTAGCCTGCATCAGCCGCTCAGTGAAAAACAACTGGCTTTAATTTCCCGCCGGGATCAATAAGAAGGAATTTCCCAGTGTCGCTGGCCATTTAATTATGACCAAATCTGCTGCAACCCGTTCCCCCTTTTCTAGGAGCCAGTCATACCCCTCTTGGGGCTCCCCCAGGAATTTGGAGACTCAAGTGGGGGAGGGTGCAGAGTTGGTGAGAAAAACGGGGGGGGGGGGGGAGCAGAGGCAGGATGGGGGTGGGGTGAGGAGGAAACTGGCCAGAGTTAGGAAAGGAACTTTCTGGGGCTTTGTTCCCATTGCAGTGTGGCTAAGGAAAGTAGCTGGGTTTACAGCAGAAGGAACGGAGATGAGCAGGCTTCTGAGCGGCTGGAGGAGGGACTGAGAGAGGGTGTAGAATGTACTTGATTGAGGGGTCTGGCTTGGTTAGAGGAGACACCCCCACCCCATCCATCACTCCCTTGAGGCGGGGATGGGAAGGACGGGACTGTCGTGAACCCCTCGCCCTCACCCCCAGCTGGGACCAAGGAAAAGCTCCGGCCAAATTCAGCGCTGTGGCAGGGCCTCACCCTGAGCCGTGTTATTGCATCTGCTGGGTTGGAGAGTTTGTTGGCTGGGAGTCATGTAGAAATGAAACCCAGGTGGAGCTGGACCCTGGGTCTCTGCCACTCCGTGTAGGGGCAGGAAAGAAGGCAGGACTTGGACAGGGGTGGGAAGTCAGAGTTGAAGAAAGGAGTTGGGAATGTCCGGGCCTCCCTGAGCCCTTGTTAGTATTCCACTCGTACAGAGTGGGTGGGCGCATCCCCGTCTGGTCTGACCCTCCTTCCCGATGGGAAGGTTCCGTTCCCGTCTCCCAGCCCTTTTCCAATCTGGTAAGGCCTGGCTCCAAGTCTCCCCAAATAACTCTGCCCTTGCAGCAGGATGGATGGGCCTTAGAGGAGAAAGAGTCTCCGGCAAGCCGCAGTGCGAGCTGGGAGCCAGGGCCAGAGAGCCAGAAAGGAGGCACCAGGGAGAGACCCTGGGCACTAGGGGGGGTACGGCTAGAGAGTCTGGGTGACCAGGGGAAAAGGGCCAGTTCCAGCCCTGGCATGGGGGGACCAGTAGGGTCAGAACCACAGAGTGGGAGGAGGGGCTGGCTGCAACGCGAGGCGCTGTAGGACCAGAGAGGACCACACAGCACCCAGACTGCCAGGGCCTGTTCTGTTCTTGGCTCTGCCACCTGGCTCCCAGCTCCAGCTGCCAGTGTTCTCCGAGGGCTGGGCCCGGGCACCGAGGGGGCAGGCTGAGAGGAGAGAGAGGAGAGGGAGTACCAGTGGCCACTGACTCTGTCTCCGGAGAGAGCCCGGCTCTGCTGGCCTCTTGGGGGCGGGGGCCACCAGTAGTCATTGAAGAGCCTGGAGACCCGCATAGGGGCTGCAGCTGCCGCAGGCACCTTGTTCTCTGTCCTTGGGGTTTCTGCTTCTCTGTCCCTCTCCTGCCCCCACCACCCACACTGGGGCTTCTCACCAGCTGAACACTGAGGCGGCGGTGGTGGAGGGTCACCTCTTTCCCCACTCAGTGTTCTCTCTACTACAGCGAAAGGCGCCAGTTTGACTCCCCTTCTTCTGAGCCTCCCCACTTCTTGGAGAACCTCCAGCATGAGATGGGGGTCCATTGTGTCTGGACTATTGGGGGAAGCTGCCAACACCTGAAGCGGGACAGCCTGGGCCCCTTCTCCCCCTCCTGAAGGACCGCCCAGAGCAGCAACGCCTCCTGCAGTTGAACTCCCCTTGGTTTTTATGACCCAGTGACTGGGGCCTCTGCCACTCCCACCCCCTGCCCTGCACCGGCCCCTGAACCCCTGGCAGCCCAGGGCAGGGGGGAGAAGGCTGTAGCTGTGACAAGTTTGGCAGACTGGACACCCAGCTTTGCACGGCAACTGGGGACAGTGGTGAAGAGCGGCAGTCTAGCCTCGACCCCTGTCTTGTTGCCCAGGGTGCTGGGCCTGGGAGCCCAAGCCCTCTTCCAGCTGCCACCTCTCCCACCCTCTGCGACTGGGGAATGGAGGAAGAGCAGGGGTCCAGGGAAGCCCTCCCCCATTGAGATGAGCTGGAGTTTCTGGAGGAGGAAATAAATCAGCAGGGCTGCAGACGAGGTGGGTGATATGTTCCTCCTGTAGCCCAAACTGCAGAGGTGGGCACTGAAAGAGGAAGGCCAAGGTCCCAGAGAGGAGATGGACGGTTCCCAGGTGTGGGCTCTGAGGTTCTGCCAGGGGTCAGGGTACGAGGGGCTCAGGGTCAGCCTCAGGGAGGGCTCAGCTGGCTTTGGGAGAAGTCTTCAGGACTCCTGAGTGCTTCCACTCCCCTCCTCTCTGGCCCCCGATGCAGCAACTGTCCCCAGACACAGTGGTTGGCTCCAGCCTGGCTCCTAGGGGCCTATAGAAACCAGCTGTGCTAGCAGCTCAGGGAAGGAAGCTGGGGCCCCAGGACGCAGGTAATCAGGAACAGCTTTGCCACCCCAGGGCCTTTCCTGCTGCAGCCCCGGCACAGCGGCCAGACTCCCTGGAGACAGAATGAGAGGTGCAGAAGGATTTGAGCGGGGTGGGAGGCCCCAGCCGCCTATCATGAGTGGGTAGGGCATTAAGAAGGGGGTCTGGCCCCCTCACCAGGCGAGGGCCTTGTCCTCCCTGTGACCCCCGCCGCCCCTCCTCCAGCAGGCCCCCCTGACCTAGCCCTAATGGCTTTCCCTGGGCAGCCCGAACAAAATGGGAAAAAGATGTGTGAGGTGGGAAGCTCTGATTTCCTTTCCCCTGCGGGCGCCAGCTCTGGAAAATGTTAGCTGTCAAAGAAAGAGACTGAACAGTCTCCCCGCCTCCCCCTGCCCAGCACCCCCTACCCCGTCCCATCCACCAGGGTCCCTCAACCTGCCCTCATTCCCAGAGTGCACCGGGCTAGGGCCAGTGAATCTCAGTGAGCCAGGTGGGCACGCCCACTGCCCTGAGCAGCCCCCCGCCTCCCTGGCCCGTGTCTCTTCCACCAGCCTGGGGAACACATGCAGGCGGGAGCTTTGGCACTTGGGGATCCGCAGGGACATGTCCCTGGGGATCAAAGGAGCCAGCAGCTCCTAGATTCCACAGCTGCCAGCCTACGGGCCACGGTCTCACGCCTCCTAAATCCCAAAGCTCTGGGACTGTTGGCCGCAGGTTTCCAGATGCTCCAGGTTTTGGGTCAGTCAGTCTTCCCACTGAGCTGGAAGCAACTAGCCTCGAGAGGGAGTCGTCCTGAGTCCAGGACACGGGGTGGACCCTTGTCGCTGCTTGCGGACGGTGGTCTCGATGGACCGTGGCCTCTTATACGCTCCCTGACGCCCTGGAGCCAGGCCTCCAGGAGCCCCAGGGAGTTGGTTCCAAAGCTGGGAGGAGGCAGTGCCTGCCTTGGAATGGACAGTGTGTGGGGGTCGGGTGGGGTGGGGGTTCTAGCCTCTGAGGAAGGCTCCAAGGCTGCCCTTTCCGCAGCCCCACCCCTTTGCTCCTACCCAGCTCCACTCCCCTTCAGGAAAACTTCCCAGCTCTCCTCAGCCTCAGGCTGGATTGCCTGCCTCTGCCTCCCTGTGGGTCCTGGGTGTGGGCCCCAGCTCCCACGGCAAGGCTCTCTGCCTTCTTCCTCCTTCGGTCTGGATTGGATCCGTCTCATGGAATCTTTCCAAAGAAGCGACCAAACAGGATTCCACAGAGTGGAAGGGAGTGAGGGCCTGGCCTTCGCGGAGGCTACCTGTAGCCAGCAGATGCCAGTCAAGTTGCGTCCTGGTGCTGCGGAGCTCGGGACAGGGTGAGGGCCGGGCACAGGGCCTGAGGGAGGGGCATGCCTCAGAGCCCTCCCTGCCAGAGCGCGCCTCTGCTGCTCGGTCCCTCGGCTCCCAAAGCTTTGCTCTTAACACTTCACAGTGGAGTTTGGTTGGGCCTGGAAGGGGAGTAAGGTGTGCTTGCCTTTCCATGCCAAATTCTTAAGAACACCTTTTCTGTCCGCCTCTCCCCCACGCCCACCTCTCTAAATCCTATGCGTTCTGTATACCCTTTCAAAGAAAGCATGGTGCCGCTAACTAAGGCTAGAAGCCGAAGGCATTAAAAGAAAGAAACAAGACCAGTAAGTCAGCACAACCAGGACGGGGCGGGCAGAGGGGGCAGGGCGGGGAGTGGGAAGGCCTTGCTCACCATGAGCCCTGCCCTCCAAGTGCCACTACATGTCACTTACCCACGTCATCTCTGCCTGAGCAAGACCATGCTACCTGTTTGCCCAGAGTCTGCAGCACACATGGGTCCCCCACTTTTGAGGGCATATGTACTCCCTGAACACTCTTTGGGGGGCCAGTGTGTACAGGCGCTTGGGTGGGAGTTGAAAGGCCAAAGATATAGGCCTTGATTTAAACACTTGTCCAGGGATATACCCATCAAAGATCATCTGTGTATGTCCCCAGCTGGGCCACTTACCATGTCCACTGCCTTGGCTCCTGTCCCTTGCCTAGGTCACAGCAAGAGACGGCATGACTTCTGTCCCCATTCTCTGCCCTCACAGCAGCCACGGGGAGTCCCTTCAACTGGAAGTCAGTTCCCACCAGTCCTCTGCCCAGATGGCTGCTCCCCGCTTCCCATGAAGCCCTTGCAATTGCCCCTGCGGCTGTCACGGCTGTTACACGCCAACCTCTCCCCCGCTCTCTGACCCCTACTGCAGCTCCCCCCACCCCGCTTACTCTGCTCCAGCCATGCTGGCCTCCTTGCTGCTTCCGGAACACACCAAGCACACTTCTGCCTCAGGGCCTTTGCACCTATCACTTTCTCTGGAATGTTCTCCCCCAGATTCTCATATGACTCTTGTCTTCACTTCTTTCAGGTCTCTGCTCAACCGTCACCTCCTCAGAGAAGCCTTCCTTGAACAGCCATCTAAAATCTTAGGTACATATGTCGCTCCCTCATCCCCTTACTTTTCATCTCACTCATCAGCCCCCAAAGGAAGGGAGTCCCTGGAGACTTTGCTGGCCTACAACGCTGTCTGGTGCATGGTTGGGGCTCCATAAATATTTCTTGAACAGACGAATGAAGTGTCAGTGAAGGACTTCAGCCAAAACCAGTGATTGAGCCTGGAAGAAATACTTGGGTATCTTCGTGAGTACTCGTTTGTGATCTGGTCATTTAGTTAGCTGTCCTTCCTAGGTGCATGAAAGAGGTACTCGGACAAAGGTCAGGTCTGAAAGCGAGAGGGACACAGCCCTGGCCGATGCCGAGACCGCTGGCTGGGAGGGCTCAGAGCTGTCCATGCTTCTCAGTGATGCCTCAGCCACCCTCAGAAGACCCCGGCCCCCAACCCTTTAAGGTTCAGGCTATGTGCTTATTACATCCCCTCATGCCCCCTGTGCGTCTAACCCAGGCTCTGATCTACCTGTTTCTCATCCTGTGGCCACCTGGGGGCCTCCCCACAGCTCACTCAACAGCTTAGCCTCTCAGGAACTGGACCCTATCCTTCAGCTGAGCCGATCGGACGCTCCCTGGGGACCATAGCTGGTCCTCCCGCAGCCGGCGCAGCCCCAACCATTCTGCATTTGGGCTGCTAAATGATTCCGGGGAAACATGGTGAGCAGCCTGCAGTGCCCCTGCAGGTTCAGGTTCTGGCCTCAACCAGGAACTCCGCTGTCGCTGACGGCCTTCCCTGGGTTCTCTGAGCTCACTCTCCCATCTTCTCGGTGGCCCCAAACTCTTTATTCTTTCCAAGTTTCTGCCCCCTGGCCTCCCCCTCAAACTCAGCAAATGACTGCCTCCAATTTAACAAACAATCAAGGTCACTATCCCACTGCCCCGCAGGAGCAGCTCCAGCTGCCGACCTTTCCTCTGTCCTTTCTGTCCCAGACCGGGGGTGCCTACTGCTGGCCAAGGCTAAGCCTGGGACCCCTCCCCCTACGCCTTCTGGACCCACTGTAACCTGCCCCTCCTCAGCCATGTGCTCTCCTGGCTTTGCCTGTCAGCACTTCAGGCTTCTCGCTCCGACAGCGACCCTCATCCACGTCTCTTCAGAGCCAAGAAAGAGCAGTGGGCACCCCCTTCTCTCCAACCCCCACTGAGCTTCTGCCACTCTCCCCACCCCCACCCCGACATTGCTCAGATGCAGGGCACCAAAGGGCTACAACCAACAGACCCTTCTCTTTGCTCTCATCTTCCCGCCCTCTCCGTGGTGTTTGACACAATCTCTGCCCTTCTCGAAAGTCTCCCAGGTCGTCCTCTTCCTCCTGCAGCTTGTAAGGAGGTGTATTTCCCGAGACTGATCTTGACCTTCTCTTTATATGTATAAAAGCCTCATCCCACTGCTGTGCCGTTGTCTCTAAGGCTTCGTTTCCAGCCTCAGCTCCCACTCTAAGCTCCAGTCTGGTGTCTCCAGCTGCTGGTTGCACGTCTCCGTTGGCTTTCTCCAGGCAGCTCAGTCAGCCCAATCCACACCCACGTCACCTTCCTCAAAGACCCGCTCTTCTGCCTGCCGTATTCTGCCCTGGCCAATGGCACCTCTGCTGTCCACTGTAATTCCACGCCCACCGTTAGCCCTCTTGCCCTGACCTCTAGTCTTGCTGATGCCATCTCCTCAGCCTTCAGATGCCTCTTCCCACTTCATTTCTCCAGGCCCATGTCATGGCTCATCCAAACTATTCACAGAACTCACCCCAGGCCCTTCTGCAGCCCAGTTTCCATCTGGCTGCCAGAACCATCTTCCTGATACACATCTGACCACATCACTCCTGCTTTAAACCCCAGTGACTGGACAGCCAGTGCCCTGGCATTGGCTCACTGGTTTCTCTTCTCCAGGTTGCTGGAAGCAACTCGGGGGCAAAGAACATGCCATCACCCGAGTGCCTGGCACAGAGGGTGCTTCATGACGGAGAGGAAGGACCCGTATCCCCAGATACGTTGAGCGTTAACAGCAGAGTAGGGCAGTTGTGGGGAGCAGAGGTCTCAGACGGGCTGACTGGGCAGGGCTGACTGCCAGCATCACCGACCACCAGCTCTGTGGCCTGGGGAAGATTTCTTACCTTTTCCAGCCGCAGTTTCCTCAACTGTCTGATGAGACCACCACCTTTCAGAGAATGGGACAAGGTACCTCAAGGACTAAGCACAGTGCCTGGCGCTGGCGCTCAAATAGTTGTCATTGTTGACAGCCATCACCAGTGCAACATCAAGGTTAGAGAAGAATCCAGGCCCTTGATGCCAGAAACACTGAGGCCCCAAGCAGCAGTGACTTCATGTCACCAATGTGTTTAAGTGGCAAAACCAAACTTAAAACCTAGTGTCAAATGAGGCACCTTGCCGTTCCTCTCCCGCTGCCTGGGGTACATAAGCCCTTCGTGAACAAGACAACCATACATGGATGAGCCTGGCGTAGAGTACGAGCCTGTCTGTCTCGCTAAACGGACTTGGGCTGGGCTAGTGCCTTGGGGCGACGTCGTACAGTCCTGTTGATGGTTCCTATGGTCAGCCGTCCTCACGTTACACTGGGAATTAAACGATTCCCCCTTGGAGCCTTCACTAGGTCAGTACTTCCTGAGGGCGCCCCCTATAAGGACCTTGAGTAAGGAAACGTTAGACTACCAAGTGTTAGGTGAACAGTTCCCACACTGTGTGCTGCAGGGGACCTCAGCGCTAGAAAACGTCATTAAGCATGAGGAGAATGTTATGAGGACACCTTGTGTTTTGTTGCAGCATGTGCTCCTCTGAAGGCTCTTGGATTTAAAGCAGGACTTGCTGACAGGAATTCAGACAGCCGTCTGCGATGGGGGTGGTCCATCAATTGGATGAAGCCAGGACCGGGGGACAGAAGCGTGGAGAAGGGACTCAAGGACGAGGGATCCCCAGGCACCCTTGCAGGAGGAGCTGGGCTCTGCCAGCAAGTGGGATAAGAGAAAACAGTGAGGAAACGACTGCAAGGTCTTCTGCTCCCCACATTCTTCCTGGTGAGTCAAGTGAGCTCTTTCCAGCGCTGGGCCGAGACCAGGGGCTGTTCAGAACATGTGGTGGGGGGAGGGATGGAGCATAAAAGGCAGGTGCTACTTCACCAAGGCACACAAAGCTAGGTTGTTTCAGCAACAGGCACCCTGAAAACTGAACTCGAATGAGAAGTTCCAGCTCGCTGATCACAATGTAATAAAGACTGACTTTTATGTGTGTCATCTTGGGTGTGGACTTTCTAGATTCTTCCCACCTAGAGGTGTGTAAGGGCGCCTGGCACCTCTTTGTGAAGTGTCCTGGACGTTTCCTGTTGGCTCTGCAGGAACCAACTTGTCAGAGCCCAACAGCTGTCTGTGCGAGCAGGTCCTGTGGCGCAGGCCACGACAGCGGCCGTGTGGGTCCAGTGGCTGCAGAAGTCCCCTGCTTAGGCAGCCACGACAGTGACTCCGGGCCCTGGAGCCAAACTGGCCACTCAAGAGGGCAGCAGTCCCGGTGTCCAGTCTCAAGACAGGACACCGACAGGACGCCCGACAAGGTCAGGCCTGTGACTCACCCGCCCGAGACCCAGCAGTGTGTGTACCACGGAGGAAGGGCAGTGGGAGCTGCCAGGCCAGTGTCACTGAGCACGCTGTGCCTGCCCCCCTCGCCCACTCAAGTCGCTCTGGTCACAGACCCTACCCGTGAAGCTGCTTGTGTGGCCCTTGATTTGTCGTAGCGACAGGGACGAGGCACCAGAGCACAAGCTGCCTGATGATTTCCAGCGAACAAGGGCTGTTAGTGCCACCCGAGCGTCTGCAAGCCCCTTGCAGGACAGTCTACAAGACCTTGTGACAAAGCGATCCAATGTGAACGCAAAAGGAAAACCCCACACAACTATTTCTCCATTATAAAAAATTTTCAAGGGAGTAATCTGAATTTTCAGAGGCTTGCTTTAGCAAAGTAGACTAAAAACCATTAAAACACTTTTTCTTTTTTAACCTACCAAGTGGGATCTAAGTTAAATAAACCCTCGATTGCTTTAGGAGATTGCTTTCCTCAATCAGAAAAGTTGACTTCCACGTCACACACTCTAACCCCAAGAGCTAAACCTCAGCAGGGTGGTTCCTCTGGGAGTCGGGGTGGGAAGAAAGGGGTGCCGTGACCCAGGCTGGATGAGACTCTGAGGTACGTAGTATGATCACACGGCTTCTCACCCCAACAGGGTCCTTGCGAGCGTGAAAGAAGGTGCTGTTAATCACTCAAGAACAAAGGGCGTATAGGGGACATGGAGCCACCCTAGTGGTAAGGCCGTTGGGGGACTACATTTCCCAGCATGCCCTGTGGCTAGCACCATTTCAGAGGTAAACAGTACAGGGCCCCTGTGGATAGGGACACACCCTCCTTTCAGGGGACACTTAACCCGACACAGGACACAACACCCGAGGTGACGTTTCAGTGGGTATTAGCATGGGGTGGTGCCTCTGTGCCAGCCAGGCTAGCTGTGAAGGTGCGGAGCTGGTGGGGCCGCCCACTGCCCACGGCTACTCCCGCTGTGCCGGCGGCTCCTGCCCATCACCGGTACCCCCACTGCTGCTAGTCTTTTGGGGGGTTTTGGGCCAGGTACTCTTCCCACTCGACTTCAACCAACTTGTACAGCTCCATGGTGGCCTGGGCGTCCTCTACAGAGGAATGTCCACTCTTCCCGACCTGGATGGGGCAGGAAGAGAAGAGCATGAAGCGACAAGAGACCGTGTTCTCCCTTCCCGGCGGCTGCCCGGACCCTGTGCTGCTGCTCCTGCAGTCAGTGGGCTGAAGGCAGGTCTACGGCTCCTCTGATCTCCAGGGGTCAGTGCTGGACGTCCTGGCTACTGCCTGCTCTGTCCACATTCTGCAGGACAACACCCGGGGCACAGCCGGGCCTTCTGAGTCGCCGTCCTCCCCAGTTCCTTAACTCTACGTACGACGTGTCACCCCCTCACCAGGCAGGCCACCACCTCCTCGAATGCCAACGTGTGAAATGCACACGAGGTTCCTGCACCCACGGTGGGGCCCGACCAGCACCGCTGCCTTTCTCCTCTGCTCGGGCTGCTACACCCGCCAGGGCTCTTCTCCCTCCAGGTGCTCCAGACACTGACAGGCAGAGGACACGACTGCTCCGCTGTGCACTGAAGCTACCGGGCCCTCAGACCAACGTGCTCCCGTAAGAGTAGCCCGCCTGGATCTCTCTACGACTGAAGGAACTCTGGGGCCAGAGCCCCGAGAGGCAGCAAGCATGGCTCCACTGCAAGCAGGGGACTGGCAGCATTTGCGGACACGCTACCTGGATGTCCCGGTTGAGCAGCTTCTTGGTGAGATGCTTCAGAGACATGGTGGCATTCTCCGGGCAGTCGGCCTTGCGGTTGAGGGGCGGGATGTGGGAGGTGTCGCGGGTGAGGGCCTTGGGGTGGACGTACTGGAGGGCCTTGAAGTCGTTGTGGACAGCATGCCCCACCACGATCTTCCCTGTGAGTATCTTCAGGATCTGAAAGCAGCGCAAGGGGGTGAGCAGGGCTCGGAGGCGGGGCCCTGCTGCCCAGGTCCTCCCAGGCTCTCTCCAAGAGCCCGCCTGCCGCGTCCTGAAATGCCCCCCGACCTGCTTTCTTCCACCTGCACTCCATCTCCACTTGAGGTGAAAGCAGACTTTTCACAGCGTAACGCTGTTTGGCCTGATGTCGCAGTGGTTCCTTCCTCACCTGCTCATTAATTTCCACCCGAATGACGGCTTAATTTACCCCCAGTCCCAAGTCACGCTCCCGTGTGAGATGTTCATGTAACTATCCAGTGCCGTTCCGACTTGCTACATGAAGTCCTTTACCATTATCGTTACGTGGCCCTAGGGACAAAGCTGGGACAAATGGAGTCACGATGGACTCTAGGGCGCTGATGCAAGCCCCCCAATTTTATGCAAACAGATACGGATTTTTCTTTTTCGGCTTTCATCAGACTCTCAAAAGGCCACGAAAGGTTAAGAAGCACTTATGGACTAAACTGCAGACGGAACTGGTCAGGTGACCCACGCGTGTGCTGCTTTAACGGTCAGTCCTGTGGCTTTCTAGCGCCTCCTGCTCATAACCAGAGGGTACCTGCCAGCTGTCCAGGAACCTTCCTCACAGTAGACGTGAACCAAGTAACCTCTCACCATTTCAGCACCTCAGAGTATGAGGACACCCCACCAGTGAGGACATCCAAAGGATACGCCATGGACCGTGAAGCCACAATCGTGCACAATCAGGGCAGGGCCTCCCGGGGGACCCTGGGAAGGGGCCACACTCACCTGGATGGCTTGGTCCCACACCCCGGCGTGGGCACTGGGGCAGTGCGTCAAGCGAAAGCCACGTGCAGTGCACCAAGCAGGTATTCAGCGGCCGACTTCACCTGCCCTTTACTGTCCCCCAGCACAAAGCCCTGTGAGAGCTGAGCAGACCCGCCCATCTCCTGCCCACCACGCCTCTGCCGGCTGTGCCCCTGGTGACGGGGCATTCTCCCACTCTTCCTTCCAAGTTCTTTCTGAAATGCAACTGTTTCACCTCTGATGAACCTCCAACGGACTGTTCTGGCATACAAGGAATGATTGGAACAGTGTCTAGAGAAGGTGAAGAGTGTGGAGCTGACATTACAAGACGTAGGCCACGGGCGCCCTCTGGAGGCGTCCCAGGACCAGCCCGCCACCCGCCTTCACTCCCTTCATCTCTCCTTTCCTGCAGTTCATTGGCTGTGCTCCCAGGATCCCGCACAGGGCACAGGAGCAGGTCAGCTCGCCATACCAGCCCTGTGTCTTTTATCCCCGCCACTGCAGGCGACATGTCCCACTTATACAGCTAATGCCCAGCTTCTTCTGTCCACACCCTGCCCGCTTCCACACCAACTGTTCACACCGCCACAGGCTACTTCTGGGTTGAGAAGCCCTTTCTTCCTCTGTTCTGTCCTAGGCTCCAACTGTACAAAGCGTTCCCACACTGAACCCTCTTTCCTGGCGCTGATGCCCGCTGCTCTGTCCCTCGCTGCCTGTCACTTCCCTACACAGCTTCCCAGTTCCCCAGATTAGTATCCAACTCGGGACCTAAAATAAGTCTGAGCCAACGAGGTTGGTTCCATCAGCTAGTTTGACCTTTCCAGACTTTCACCACTCCCTACCTGTTCCAACAGGGAGCCTCTTCCTCACCTGATATTCCACTTCCTACTTTTCTCCCTCCACAATCCTTTGGTGCCTTCCCAGGGCGATAGCCTTGGCTGAAAGCGACGTGGACCTCTCCCCACCCACCCCGCGCCTCTCACCTGGCTCCGAGCAACCTTGAAGGGCGTAGCATTCACCATGTGCTGCCTCCGGATACCACTCCACCGGGTGCGGTAGTCCACGATGTGGCAGGGGGGAAGGACGTACTCGTCGTACAGCACGTCTCCGCTGTAGTTGACGATGCTACAGCGAGCCAAGGAACTGACATGTCCCTTGGGTCCTGTGCCCACCATCTCGCAGTCAATCGCCACCATCTTCGTTGGCACCTTCTGGGATGCTCCAGAGCATGTACTCTCTGGATGCGCCTGGGTGGAGTTCTGGGCGGCATTCTTCTGGGGGCCCTTCTTCCGGGGGCGAGCTGGGTGGCTCTTGATCTTCGGAAGGGCACTCTGGAACTCCCCCAGCAAATCGACTGCAGCCACAAGAGAACCAGCCTTCTGCGAAGGGGCAGGGGTCAGCCAAGGCACAGTTTTCTTGTCCAGGAACTGCTCTGTCCCACTGCTGGAGGCAGCGGTCTTCTTCTTTTTTGCAAGGGGAGGGACCTTCCAAGTGCCATCCACCTGAGGGCCTTCCCCTTTCTTTGGAGGTTCTGAGTGCGGCTTCGGCACCTTGTTGGGGCGCTGGTTCTTTTTGTTGAGAAAGCCTCTCCGTTCCAAGAACCGCCGCTTCTTAACAAATTTTTGGTGCTTGGCATTCCCCTCTACTGCCTTTTTGGGGGGAGGTTCGCCAAAATCCAGGTTGAGCAGTAAGGTAGACATGAGGACGGTGGCTGGCGGGTCAGCAGCGGGGAAGCGTGGCTTACGGAGGCAAGGGCAGACGACTCATGCTCTGCCGAATCCCACACACCAACACGGGGAGGTTGGTAGCATGCCCTGGGGAAGAGAGTGAACCTGATAACGGGGCCCGCCGGCGCGGGAGAACAGCCAGACCCATCTCTGCAGGACTCAGAGCAGCCTCCCGCATGGAAGGGGACGGATCTGCAGTGTGAAATGACGGAAGGAGCACGGTCTGGGCCAGGAAACCCCCCAATTCACCAGCCGTGCGGTCTTAGGAAGGTCGTTTCCTTTCTCTAGGTCTGTGAACTGAGGGGGCTGGAGGGCCACCCAGCGTGAACTCTGAGAGTCTGGGAAGCCAGAAAAGACGAGCTCTACCTCCTGCCCAGCGAGGGGACGGCTAAGTACGCCCGGAAGCCGCGCCGCGCAGGCGGAGGCGACCTGGGGGTCGCCCAGGCAGCCCCCGCGCGGGCCCCACATGCAGAGATGCAACGGCAGGGACCCCTTTCCCTCGTCTTCAGGTGGAGGGCTCTCCACGTGCGCCTCACCCACGTGCAGGACGCGCCCAGGAGAGAACCGCCGACAGCACGGAGCGGCAGGCGGGGAGCCGGGGCGGGGACGGCCTACGCCGGCGAGCACACGGGCGCCGGCCGCGGAGCCCACCCCCCGCTGCCCACCTACCTCCTACCTGGGCTCGCTAAGGCCGGAAGCGCCCGGAGCCGGATGCGGAAGCGCCGACGAGGCCCGGGCCGGCGGCCGGTGCGCGCGCTCCCGCTCCCGCTCCCGCTCCCGCAGCGCCCGCGCCTCCAGGAGCGCGGCCCGGGGCTCGGGGCGTGCGCGGCGGCGGCGGCGGCGTTGGCGGGGGCGGGATGCGCTCCCCGGCCCCCCAGCCCCGTGGAGATACAGCTCGGAGGGTGTGGGGAGCCGGCGACGGCCGAACGGGAACTGCCGTGCGCCGGGGCCCCGGGCCTCACTTCCGGGAGGGGCGGGAAGTGCAAGGGGAGGGGCGGGGCCTGGGCGCCGTTGCCCGGCTCGGCGGCGTCACTGCCCCGCGCCCCGCCCGCTCGTCTCCGACGCCGGGGACGTCGCGCGCTGTGACGTCAGGAGGGCGCCCCGGGTTGCGACCCCCACCTGGACCCCCGGAAGGCGGCCTCGGGGGCCCGCGCTGAGCGCCTTCCTGCCGCCGCGCCCGCAGCGCTGAGCGCCGCCTGCGGTGCCGACCCCGCTTCCCTCCTCGCCGCGTTCTCGCCCCGGCGCCGCCGGCTGCACCCCGGATGCCGGGCGTCTCCGTCCGGGGTCTCTCTTACGAGGGGAGGAGGCAGCTGGCGGTGAACCTCACCCGTGTCCTGTCGCTCTACCGTCCCATCCTGGACGCCTACATCATCGTGAGGCCCCGGGGGTGCGGGCGGGCTCCCGGTTGTGCGCTTGGCTAGGGGCCCACGACGGGGGGAATCTGGAGAGGGAGCTTCTGACCGCTTTTCTCCCAGGAGTTGGTCAGTCTCTACGAGGAGGGGTTAAAACTGGGCGATCCCTCCCCCCCCCCTTTTTTTTTTTTTTTACAAATGACACAAATGTTAACATTTCTAACATGTAAGGTGTTTTCCTAACCTTTCCAAATCCAGAGTAATAAAACGCGTGGACATTTGAGCCATGCTCAGCTACGTGGGACTCGCCTGAGAACATGTGAGGGGTTCCAAGAACCTACATGTTCGTTCCTTCACGCTTTGAATAAATCCCTAGTTTTGAAATGTAACGGAGCGTCCCAAGTTTGGAGTCAGACAGACTCGGTCTAGAACCCTGCCTCCCTTACTGTGCTCACCACAGACATGAAAGAAAAATTCCTCCTCGCCCCATTTTCTGGGCTGTGAAATGGATCCCTGTTTGCAGGCTCATTGTGAACAAGAAATGAGATGCTGTGTCAATGGCACCAGCAATCCGCTGGGTTTGGGCCCCCAAATCCAGAAGCCATCCTCGATTCAGCTCCTCATTGATCTACAGTCCAACCTTTCAAGTCTCGTTGGCCCCCTCTCCGGAGTAGATACCAAATTCACCCGTTTGTCTCCATTTCATTGCTGCCACCCTGGGCCACGCCACCGTCTCTCTCCCAGATACTTTCTAACTGATCGCTTGTTTACTTCAGTCCCTACACACTCAGTTCTTCAGAAGCATCCAGACTGATGTCTTTAAAATGTAAATCTGATCATAACACTCCCTTGCTTTCTAGGTGCTTTGATGAAATCCTAACTCCTTACCTTCACCCACAAAGCCCTGGGGGAGCCCGTTCTCTCCTGCCTCTGGAACCCCGTCATGTTTCACTCTCTCCCACATTGTCCACACTGCACCTCCACGGGCCTGACCTGCCACAAAGAAGGCAGGCCCCTGGGCCTTGGCACTTACTGGTCTGCCTGGAATGCTTTTCCTCCGCAGAAAGGCAATGGAGTACAGTGGTTAAAAGCAAGAATTTCAGAGTCAGGTTGATTTCAAACCCAGCTCTGCTGCATATTAGCTTATAGATTTGGGCAATTTACTTAATTGTTGTGTGCCAGTTTCCTCATCTGTAAACTTGGGGATAAACATGGTATCTATCTTATAGGATTATTGGGGGGGGGGTGAATTGTGTTAATCCATGTAGAATGTTTGGCACAGTGCCTGGTATATTAAAGTACTTCATAAGTATTTGCTATTTATTATCTGAATTGTTTCACATGCCTGTTTCCTGTTCATCATTCAAGTGTCAGTTTGTGTGTCGACTCCTCAGGCAGTGTCCCCTCATTATTCTCTCCAAAGTAGCAGTTTCTCACCCTCTCACCCTCCACCCTTAGTTTGGCACTTGATGTTACCTGATTTTTTTTTTTTTTTTAAATGTAAACTGTGCAAGAGCAAGAGTCTTTTTGTCTGTCTGGTTCATTGTAGCCCCTGAGTCTAGAATAGGGAAAGCGTGATACCTAATCCAAGCTCCAGAATTTGTGTTGAACCAATGAATGAGTAAAAGTACTTTCAGGCATCTCACGGGTCTGGCACGTGTAATGGTAGGTTAGTAAATGGTAACACACTAACACTGCGTGTTAGTCACTGGGGTTGGCGGTGACACCCTCCCTGCCCTTAGGTTCAGTTGAGTGGAGAAAACACACATAAGTAAGTGGGACCCTGCTGAAAGGAGAGGTGTGTCCAGAATGCAGTCTGGGCTCCGAGGAGGGAGGGGGAAGCCAGAGCAGGCTTGAGAGAAGAGGGGACCTGCTGGCTGCAGCCAGTCGCCCTGTGCTGAGAGTGGGTGGGAGAGAGTGGGAAAGGTGTTGCCTATTGATGGCTTCTCCTGTCTGCAGGAATTCTTCACAGACAACCTGTGGGGCACACTGCCCGGCTCATGGCAGGAAGCGCTGGATGGACTGACACCGCCACAGCTGGCTACCTTGCTACTGGAGGTGCCCAGGGAAGGGGAAGTGGTCAGGTATGGTGGGCAAGGGACCCCGTACTGGGGGGCTCGGCACTGAACCCCAAAGCCTGCCACTGCTCAGAGTCTCACAGGGGCTTCCTGGGCTGTGCACTTGGGACGCAATGGGACTTCACTAGGGGCCTGGGCCGGGCTATCTCAGGTACAGGTCGGTGTGGCCACTCACCCTGCTGGCCCTGAAGTCCACAGCCCGTGCGCTGGCCTTCACCCGGATGCCTGGGTTTCAGACCCCCTCCGAGTTCCTGGAGAACCCCAGCCAGAGCTCCCGACTCACAGCTCCATTCCGAAAACACGTCAGGCCCAAGAAGCAGCATGAGATCCGGAGGCTCGGAGAGGTGAGATGGCTGGGTTTGGGTGGTGTCTGGGAGCCTGGGTGCGTTACAGAGATGTGTGCACCTCGTATCACCTGCCGGACCCCAAGCCCCGGAAGTTCCTTTCCTTGGCAGGCATACGAAAATCATCTCGAGGCTGGTTTGGGGTGTTTTTGGGTTGGCTGGTGGCTGTGTGTGGATTACTGTCTTGTTCCTGTGTTTACATCCTTATCTGCTTGTGGCTTCACAGTGGGGCTCTTGTCCTTGTTCTGTGGGGAAATTGAGAGGAGCAAGGACAGTAGCCCGAGCCTGGGGCCACCACCCCCGTTTTGCTTTCCCTGTCTCATCTCTTCCACGGCACCTTCCCTCTACCCCTCTTCCTCTGCCACCTGCAGCTTGACCACCCTCATTACGGGTGAGGGCCCCGGGGATGAGAACCAGTGGCCAGGCGACCTTTGTTCCCTCCTCTTTCAGTTGGTGAAGAAGCTGAGTGACGTCACGGCCTGCACCCAGGTTGTGGATGTGGGCTCAGGCCAGGTGAGCCAGAAAGACCCCTAACGTTCTGGTGGTTTGAATCGTGGGGATAGAACAGGTGGAAGGCAGGTTGTCAGGCCCCAGACCCAGGGACGCAGGTGCCAGGAGTGGGGAAGTAAAAGGCAGAATTGAAACCTTCTGGGGGCCTGGGACCCAGATGTCCAGGCCCCTGATCGAGAAGGTGACAGTGGGGAAGAGCACCGAGCAAGGCTGTCTACCCTCCCTGCATTGACTCCAGGGCCACCTGTCCCGCTTCATGTCCCTGGGGCTGGGGCTGAAGGTGAAGAGCATCGAAGGGGATCAGAGACTGGTGGGGAGAGCCCAGCACCTGGACCAGGAGCTGCTGCAGACCCTGGAGAAAGAGGACAGGAGGAACCCGCAGGTAGGCCAGCCCTCCCGCCGGGGCCACGTTCCCTCTCGTTTCCACGCGTGAACCAGTGTGGTCCCTATTTCCGCTTCCCTTCTCCCCGAGTCCCCCACCTGCCAAAGCCTCTTCAGCTCTTACGGCCCCGCAGTTACAAGTGCTGTCCACACCGCCACGTTCTTCTCACAACCACTTGTGAAGTGGTCATCAGGTCTTAGACTCGTTGTAAATGGGGAAACTGGGACTCAGAGATTAAAAAACTTGCAGTTAGTAACGATAGACCCAGAGTTTATCTCCTGCCCTGGTTCACGGTCCAGCTCTCTCTCACGCCCCAGCTTTTTTCCCCACCTGCCTCCCTGGGAGGGAACAGGACAGACCCTTTCCTGCAGCCTGAGGTGGCTTGGGGACAGCCAACAGGCTTGCCACCTGCCTTGTCCTTTCCTGCCTCCACAGGGGGTGCAAGCCAGCCCTCGCCGCTCTCCACACCACGTGGTTCGGTGGGTAGACCCCACGGCCCTGTGTGAGGAGCTTCTGCTCCCACTGGAGAACTCGCCTCGGGGTGGGGCCCGCGTGCTGCTGACAGGCCTCCACGCCTGCGGGGACCTGAGCGTGGCCTTGCTGAGGCACTTCTCCCGCCCGGAGGTGGCGGCCCTGGCCTTGGTGGGTTGCTGCTACATGAAGCTGAGTGACCCTGGAGGCTACCCACTGAGTCAGTGGGTGGCTGCGCTGCCTGGCTCCCAGCTGTCCTACAGGCTGCGGGAGGGGGCCTGCCACGCCCTGGAGGAGTATGCGGAGAGGCTGCAGGACGAGGCCCCCGGCCTCCGCACCCACTGCTACCGAGCAGCCCTGGAGACTGCCATCCGTGTGGCCCGGCCTGAGCTGCGGCGGCCGGGCGTGCAGGGGATCCCCAGGGCCCACGAGATCAAGATTGAACAGTGAGACTGGAGGGGGGGCGGGGGGAGGTCTGATCCCCCCCACCTCTGGTTAGCGCGTCAGAAAGAAAATCAGGCACAGTTTCTCAAAGTTCCTTTAAAAGGGAGTTGTCACTCTTTTATCAGGAGACCATCAAGATTTTTAAGTGCTAAGAGTATGGCTGAGTGATTGGACCGATCTGGCTGAAATACATTTGTGGATCAATCTGCCATTGGACAGACAGCTCACAGCCAGAGAAATGTTTAAAATGCAAATTAGGGCAGCAGATCAAGTGATGCTGAAATGACATCAGGAAGGGCCACTTAGGAGGGGGAGGGGAGGTTCCCCAAACCAAACTGAACGCACGCGGCTGACCCACAGGTACGTGCGGCGCGGACTGCAGCGCGTGGGGCTGGATCCCCAGCTGCCCCTGGATGCCGCTGCCCTCGGAGCCCAGCAGGCCCAGGAGAACCGGGTGGTGGCTTTCTTCAGCCTGGCTCTGCTGCTGGCCCCGCTGGTGGAGACACTGATTCTGCTGGACCGGCTGCTCTACATCCAGGAGCAGGGTGAGGGTGACCTGCAGCAGGGACCCGGGCCCATGGGCTCCTCCTCCAGGCCCCACAGGTTGTCACTGGCTGGCGATTGTCAGGCCACCTGCTTCAGTCACCAGTGGGACGGGAGTGGGATGCAGGGCCTGTTCAGGCGGTCTCTGGTGTGCATCCCTGGGGTGCATTGTAAGCGAGCTCCCCAGCATTGAGAAGCTCCTCCCATGTTCCTGGTCCCCTGGGGCCTCCGTGTGGGAGAGGGGCCATGCCTGCCTGCAGGCTGGGCCAGAAGTGGGGCTCGGGGCTCCACCTCTCCTTCTGAGCAGCCCTCCTCCTCCCAGGCTTCCATGCTGAGCTCCTGCCCATCTTCAGCCCCGAACTCTCGCCCAGAAACCTGGTTCTGGTGGCCACCAAGCAGCCCCTGGGCCAGGCCTTCTCTGTTCTGGAGACTGAAGACGGCTGAGGCAGGCCGGGAAGGGCCCCGTGGCGCCAGGATGTGGCAGAGCATGTGTGTCCCCAAGAGCCAGCCCCCTGCATCGTCCCTGGGACCCTGGGTCCCCACAGACCTCGGCTTCATCCCCTCTCCCTCCACGTGTTAGGTAATGCCATGTAAGAGTTTATTTTTAATTTATTAAAAAAGAAAATTGCAATCTTTCCTTCCGTTTTTATTAGGCACAGAGAAGCATCTGCAGACGTGCATCCCCCTCCCCTACTGAGACCCTGCCGAGGTGTGACATTAGGGCTCACGTCCCCATCCCCTGCCCTCCAAGACAGACGGTGCTTGTTACTCAGAGGTCCCCACTGGAGGGAACCTCTCCCACTCGGTTTCCACCCTGGAATCTGCAGGCCATGCCCTGGGGAGGTCCCCACTAAGGCTCGCTAACTTCCATCCACGTTCTGTCATAACATCAGGTCACAATGCCCCCCCACCACTTCGGTCCTTGAAACAAGCACCAGGCCACCAGTAGACAGCTGCTCACACGGCAGGACTCAGGGCTCTTTATTGATGTCTGAAGAAGAGGTGCCCAGCCTTCAAGGCTACGGCGTGCGGAGGGACTGCTGCCCCAGGTTCAGTACCAGTAGACTTTCCTGTGTCTCCGAGTCTCCTGGATCCCCATCGCCTCCATCACCTCCTCCTCCAGGGTCTTCAGACGGGGTACATAGGTTCTTTCTAGAGCATCTTCCACTGACGTGTCTTTGGGGCCATCTGTTGAGCCAGAGGAAATAAGAGGGGTGGGAGGGACTCTTAACACCGCCCACTCCCAATCTTACCACCCCACCCTGCCTTCCTGCCCCTCACCCAGCCTCACCAATCCATGTTTCAGGGATGATGCCGTCAGCTCTGGGAAATTCAGGTTTGGGGATAATTCTTCCTGATCTTGTGGAGACTCGGACCCGCTCTCCTGCCTCATTGAATCTCCACTCCACCTCAGTGGATTTCCTAGTGGATAGAAAAGGTGAGCCCGGCCTGGGAGCCTATCTCCCTGCCGCCCTCCAACCCAAAATTCAATGGCTGAAAACACCGAGGTCCCCATCTTGTTTCTCTGCTACCTCTGTGTTGGGGTTGCTGACTGGCTCATGTCCATGAGATGGCCCCTCCCTCCCAGTTTCCAGAGCATCCAACCCGGCATTCCCCTTGCATAGTGTGGTTGACACCTGTGGACTCAGGGTGGCCCCTGGCCAGAGCCCCATGTGCTTGCCTGTCCACAGGATCCACAAGTTTGACCTGGTTGTGGAGCAGGGGTGCTTCGCTAGGGACCATGTTTCCCCGGTCATCCTTGGTCTGGCGAATGTAGCGGAAATGCTGTCCAAAAGGGGGGATGTCAGAAACCTCGGGGTGTGACGGGGACTTAACCTACCGCAGCTCAGCACCCAGCCCCGGTGGAAGACAGAAGGTGCTGTCGTCCCATGTCCCCTCCACCAGTCTCCTGCCTCCCTGATGGCACAGACGTCCCGGCAGCCCCTCCTCAATCCTCACTCACGGTGTTCAGTCCCTCCACGACCACCCAGTTTCGTTGCCGGATAACTTGAACGACCTTGCCTTGCTTGCCGGCATCTTTGCCTTCCAGGACTTCCACCTGCGAAAGGCACGGAAGTCAGGGAGCGGGTCCTGCCAGGAGCGCCCCCGTTCACCCCGCCTGAGGTCCTCACCCTGTCCCCACAGAACAGATGCCAGTCTTCATCAGAGATGGGCTCCACAGCCACTGGGCGCCGCCTGGTCCCCGGAGGGTTCTTCCTCTTGTCTGCCAGGCTGCCTGGGCGGCTCATCCCGTAGCGGTAGTTGGGGGGCAGCGTGACCTTGGACGCCAAGGCCAGCAGGACAGAGAGACGCATGGCCGGAGGCTGTGCGAAATCCCCTGGCCAGGGGTAGACCCAGAAACCTTCCTAGTCAGCTCTGGGTAGACGGAGAGAAACAAGGGAGCAAAAAAGCAAAGGGAAAAACGTTTTTTTAAGCACTTACTCCACTGCTCAGTGGCCCTCATCTCACTGAATCTCCACAAGGTGCTGTCTTCACTTTACAGATGAGAAATAGCGGTTAAGTGACTTGCCCATGGTCATAAAGCTACTACGGGGAGAATCAGCCTTCACACCCACGTGTAACTGACTTCAAAGTCCAAAAGTTCCTTGAGGACAGGGACCGAGGTAGCTAGCTGACCCCTGAATCGGCAGGTCCCAGCAGAGCTGCCTCATAGCAGGTGCTCAATCAAGTCATTAAATAAATGCACGAACAGCAGGATAGGAAGGAAACAGGTAATGGGATGAAACACTGGCACAAGGCCCAGGTGCAGGCACTTACACAGTCAAACGGAACAGAGACAGAAACGGGGACCGAAAGGTTCCTACACCACTTCCAGTGCCCATCCCGTCAGGGAAAGACCAGGCCTCCCTAACGTAGCCCCAGGGCCAGACTTAGGCTAACTGGGTCCTAAACGTCTCAGCCAAGTATCTACTAAGCCTCCCAATTTTGGATGGACTAGATCAATGGGCGAGTGGTGAGAGAACTGGGCACAAAATAAGAGCTTCCATTTAATGGGCACCACCTCCCTGTCACGTGCCATGCTGAGTGCTTCCTGTGCCATCTCATTTACGCCTAAGGACAACAGCTGAAGAGGTACCATTAATCTTGATTGACAGCTAAGAAGGAGCCTCGTTTCAAAGTACAAGCACAGCGCACTGTACTGGCCTAAAGAGCTCTGGGCTGGGAGTCAGATGACCTGGGTTCCAGTGCGGCCTCTCCATCTCTTACTCTGTGACCCTAGGCCACTTCACTTCTGAGCTGTTTCACCGTCCAGAAAACTCTACAGGGTTGCTGGTGTCATTCAAGTGACTTAATATTTCAACAAAGCGAGGTACAGAATAATTTGAGTAGCAGTATCCCTTTGGAGTAAATTTAAAAAATATATATTCTGGCACAGGCGTAAATATTTACGGGCAGGAAATAGGAAACAACTGAAGTACTTGTTTTGGAGAGGAATTGTTTGGGAGGGCTGTTACTTTCCACTTCATTCCTTGCCATAACGTTTCCTTTTTTTTTTTTTTTTTTAATTTATTGGGGTGACAATTGTTAGTAAAAATACATAGATTTCAGGTGTACAATTCTGTATTACATCATCTATAAATCCCATTGTGTTCACCACCCAGAGTCAGTTCTCCTTCCATCACCATATATTTGATCCCCCTTACCCTAACGTTTCCATTTCTTAACCCTGTGCATTAAAAAAACAAACAAAAAACCCCGGCTTATCTGAACAGTGAGATATTGTGTCATTTTTCATTTTTATACTTCTCAATATGGAAAAGGCCTAATGTTATTTCCAATTAATGCTGGTTCAATGTAAGGGCCTCAGTGTTCCCATTCAGACTACTACGTGACAGATGTATTGCTGGGAACGTCACTGTCACTGTCATTTGATCTTCCCTGTGAGGGAAGTGGACAGGAGACGAGGAAACCAAGGCCTGAGAGCTGAAGTGACTTGTCCTAGTTCATACAGCTCTGTGGGGACAGAGTCCCAGGGAGCAGTTTCCAGGCTCTCAGCCTCATGTGGAAAGGTGCTGGCTCGGGTAGTAAATGGCCATCAGCGGTAACCAGTTAGCCATTAGCCACTGATATAACTGCCGCGGCTGAGCTGGCAAAGGCGGATTGCAGTTAGCAAGCGGGTTGTGGCTATGCTAGGGGGTCGGGTGGTTGGCAGAGAAGCGGCAGATTCCAGATCCTGTGGCTCCTGCTTCCTGTATCTCCAACGCAGCCATCAGTGAGACTATAGTGGTATGAATCTCTCATCCATGGCTGTTGGTCCTTTTTGGCCTCACCATATCCTGCGTTCTTGTGCGGGGAGTGGGACCAGGGACCCCGCATGACAAGCTCCACAGGAGCAGCGCCAGTGTAAACACCCACGACTCCTGCCTGACTCCTGCAGGAACCTCAGCCATTCTAAATCTGAACTCTGGAAATCCCACAAGCAGCCCCCTAGATCTTTTCCTTCTTTCCCTCCAAGCCCTGGCGAGGCCGGTGTCGCTCCCACAGTGCGGCTTTCGCGGCAGGCTCCGGAAGGGCCGTGCAAGGTAGTGTGGCGGTGTCTGCCTCTCACGCCCCGGCTCCAAAGGCTCCCCTACCAGCCCCTTCCCAGGCACGGACGAAGTCCAGGCCCCAGCCATCTGCAGCACCCACCCGCTCGAAGCTTCCGGTGCAGGGCAACCCGGGGACAGACCGCTGAACCACCGCCGGGGAAAAGGAAGGCCCTTCCCGTCCCCGCCTCCCGGGACAGCCCAGAGCCGCCCAAACCTGCGGCCCGAGGCCCTCACCTTCTCTATCCCCTGCGCCGCGGACATTCGGCCCGTTACTTCCTGCACGTGGGCTCCGAGCCCCGCCCATCCCTCTCCCTCGGCTTTCTGGGAAATGTAGTCTAATCGTAGAACGGAAGCTCAACAACCAACCTAGCCTCTCTGCATGCTGGGAGTTGTAGTCCGCCGCTACGAAGCACGCGGGAAACCGGAAACTGGGTGGGTAAGAAGTTAAAGAAGCGTAAGAACAGCGCGAAGCACATCGGGAATCGGAGGCAAAGCGGGATAGGCTGCCGCACCTGACACATTCCTGCACATGCTGTGTAGGGGCTGCTGGGAATTGAAGTTTCTAGGGACGATGGCTCCATTTTCTAGGTGATTGTGGCTTCCTAGTCAAAACACGGGGCCTCCCTTTCCAGGCAAGGCTCCACACCCGCCCTCTCCGTTGAAAGGGTCCCGGACAGGTTAAAAAGCTCCTGAAGGAAGGGATGAAACGTGGGCGCTTCCAAGATGCCAGTCATTGATCTAGTCACAAAATGTCAAATCCGGTAGGAACCTGGAGCGATCTAATCCAGCTGTTTCACTTGACTCAGGGAACCCTGGGAGGTTTCCACCCGATCAACCCCCTCGTCCCTAATCACCAGTGAAGGGTGCCAGCAACCCCTAGCTCTAAACTTTGGGGGGGGGGGGGAGTCAAAGTTGTTTTTACAACTAACCCAAATACCCCCCCTTCCACGGCCATCGTAGGCGCGGCTGACACTGGCACCCTCACACTCCACTTGTGGGCAAGCTTTTCTTTAACCTTCCCAGGTGCTTATGAGGGGACCTGTGTTAAACAGTGGCCGGGAAGAAGTAGAATGAATAGTGTAGTTTATTCTGACTTTCCTGCATAGAATTTTGGCTATTTCTAACAGTCTGAGAATGGAGGAGAGGCTGACACCCCCAACCTCAATCTGAAAAGTTGATTTAGAAATCATTTCCTTTCCCACTCCCCCTCTTCAGTTAACCAATACACCCCCAAAGAACCAGTCGGAATCCAATGTAGTAATCAACAGGTTTATTTTCCTAGAACTGAAATCACCTACGCTTCTCAGAGCTAAACTTCCAAAGCTACAGTCAGCAATTTTTCATCAGAGCCCAAGGGAGAGAGGCAAAAGTGAGAGACGAGATGGAGGAGAGGCATGGAGACCACTAACAGAGGTTGGGAAAGGGCACTCATTTCCCTCGGTCCTCTCAGTGGCTTACTAATCCATCTGGTGACAACACTGAGGGGACCAAGTGGGAGTATGTGGATGGGAAATGACACCGGAAGAACACCCAACGCCCCAGCTACAAAAGAAAAAGTCATCAAGCCCCAAAGAAGAGGGGAGCCTCCCAGTGCACCTCAGAAATGGGGCAACAGTGGGAAAGAAAGGAGCAGAATGGGGCGCACACAAAGGGATAGGTGTCTTTAAATTTTTTTTTTACATTTTCTTTTATTAAAAACATTTCCTAAAAAATGTGTCTTTCCTTTATGTCTGGGTGACATGTGACTGTAGGCTGGCCTTCAGCACTATGGGGAGAGGAAAAGGGGCAGCTAGAGGTCTCCCCAGGGCATCCCATCTCTGTCCAGAGATCTAAAGGGGGGCAGCTATTTCTCAACACTCCCATCCAAGTTGAGTAGGTCAACGCTTTAGATCTCAGGTGCTTGGCCCAAACTGGGAAGCCCCAAAATCTTCTGATGAGTAACTACAACTCCCAGAACTCCTGGGGTTAGCAAAAGAATGGGTGTTGTCAATCAAGAATTTATGGAACAGAGTCCCTCCCCCACAAGCTGTCCCACTTTCCCTAAATCTACGCAGCTGGGATAATAGGTGAGGGAAGAAAGAATAGGAGCTCAAGAAGATGCCGTCCTCCTGCCCGCCCCGATCTGAGGACTGACCCTCCTAGGCCCCAGACGCTCACCCTGCTGTTTAGTCTCCATCCTTTCCACTCCTACCCCTGACCCCAACCAGCCCAGAGGTCCAGAATGCCTGGGGAAGGGGCAGAGAGGTGTCAGGAGGTGGAAAAGGCTGGTCCAGGCCCCAACAGAAAGCCTGGGAGACAGCTCCAGGCAGGGAGGGACACAGTGGCCTCATCTCATCGCACGGAGCAGAAAACACAGCCCGAACTCAGACAACGGGTGTGGGGACATGGAGGCGAGGGCCAGGTGGCCTGCCCCATCCAGGTCAAGCTCTAGGGGCTGGGCTTAGGGATGGAGAGTGAGTGAGAGAGAGCAGGTTGGGTGGGGAAGGGGTTCCCAGTTTGCAGGCCATGGCCAGTTTCCCCAGTAGCACCCAGACAGCAGCAGGAACGGGGCGGGGGCTCCTCTTGAAACATTGGTGGCTACAGGCTGCGGGGGAGGGTTGGAAGGGAGAAGGGTTAATGGTGTGGCCTTGGCCTAGCCTCACCCCAGCCAGTGCCGGTCTCCTAGGAGAGCCCACCCGGCCTCCCGAGAGGCTGACCGCTTGCTGCAGGCCCTCCCAGCCCAGCTGCTGGGGCGGGGGCTTGCTCACCTTTCATGATCTCTCATGCCCGGGGCCTCAGCATCCTCCTCGGCAGCCCCCTCTGCCTCCTCTTCTTCCTCTTCCTCTGGAGGGGGCCCCCGGCCAGAGCTGGGCTCAGAGGGGGTGCTGTTCTTCTCCACCTCCACAGCGAGGGGCCGCTCACCCTCCAAGATGGCCACCTCCTTCTCCTCCCCTTCAGGGTCTTCTGCTTCCTTGGGACGTTTTGGGGAATCCTAGGCAGATTGATTGGCAGAGACAAGGTGGATTGAGGCTGGGGAGGGCAGATGCCAGCCACCTGCCTGTGCCCCCCCCCCCCAGCCTTCTGCTGGCTGAGATTTGGTCTGTGTCCCATCTTCTCGGTAAGGGACTCCCCAAGATGATCCCTCAGACTGGGAGCCCTGCTCCGGGCCGCGGGGGAGGGGCAGTTACCTCCAGCAGGTCCCCTGCTCTCCTCTTCAGCGCCCCCTTCTCATTCTTCTCCTTGGTGGGCTCGTCGATAACCAGCTTCCCTTCCTCATCACTGCTGCCCTCCGCGTTCCCCTTCTTGTCACCATCGCCTTCAGCGGCTTCAGGCTCGGGCTCTGGTTCCTCTGCCGTGCAGCTCTTCTTCTGGGAGGACTGCGGCAGACAGCACAGGCTGAGTGGCACCAGCCGCCGCCACGCAGGCCCCTCCCAGACCCTCCCTCAGCCACTCACTCCTTCCTTCGCCCACCTCTCCCCCGCCCCCACCCAGATGCCCAGTCTCACAAGTGATTTGAGACCCACCTCTGTCGGATTAGCCCCGGGGTAAACCCACTGGCCGGGCAGGCAGGGCTCTGTGCAGGAGGGGGGAGGGCTGGAGCAGGAGGCAAAACCTCGGGTCAACTTCTCCCAAAGGGAGCTGGGACCCTTTCCCCGCCGACCCCCGCCCCCCACCCTCCCGCCTCATCCTGCCCGGCTCTCGAGCACCTCCTCCTGGAAGCCTTTGGGGAAGAGCTAAGGCTGGGCCCAACGAAGGCCTGTCCCCACTTACCGCCTGCCTCCATCCATCCAGGGGTGGCCCCCCAGGCCTCACACCTGCAAGCCCATCCCTCTGGCCGGAAGCCCCGCCCACGCCCCGCGAGCTCCGCCTACTCTGAAAGGCCCAGCGGCGTTGGTTCCTGAGACCCGGTCCTGAAGACTAAGCTGCAGGGTCCTGTGTGGCCCGGGGCGCCCCGCGCCTGCGGCGGCCACACCTGCTCTCCGGGACTCTTCGGGGCAGGCGGCAGCTCACCTGGTAGCCGGAGGCCTTGACGGTGGGGTTGTTCTCGATCTCCCAGAGCCCCTCGCTGAACCCTTTCCTCTTGTTGGGCTTGCCGAACTTCTCCTTGGACTCCTCGTAAGGGAAGAGGTCTTTGGGGCCCAGGAACGCCCTGGGGAGAGAGGCGAGGCTGTGCTCCGGGGCCCCTGCCGGCCTCCGAGTTGCCCGGCCCAACAGGGAAGGGGCGCCACGACCACCCAGTTCCCAAAGTGGCCTTGGGGGCCTCCCCGCCTCTGCCCCTCACTCACGTCTCGTGGGTCCCGAAGAAAAACACTTGGTATTTGTTGGCTGTTGATTTCACCGCAGCCTCAGGCATCTCGTCAATCTGTAGGTAAGATGAGGGCAGCGGGGGTGAGCCAGAGGCCTGAGGCCGCAGATTTGGGGCTGGGGGGCTGACCTCTAAGGCACTTTTGTGTAAAATCAGACTGAGAGGGACCCAGGAGATCGCCAAGGTGGTTTTAGAGTCATTTTCTTCACTTTTTATTTTTACATTATTATTTTGTATTAATTTCAGGTGTACAGCATAGTGCTTAGACGTGTACAATTTAAGAAGTGATTCCCTTGACTAATCTAGTACCCCCCCAGCACTAGTTATTATCATATTATTGACTATATTCCCTATGCTGTACTTCACAGCCCGTGACTACTGTGTAACTACCAGCTTGTACTTCTTAATCCCTTCCCCTTTTACACCGTCCCCCAACCTCCTCCCATCTATCACCCCATAAATCTAGTACCCATCTGACTCTAGTTATTACTTAGAGTCATTCTTAGCAAGTGGAACTTTGTTCAAACGAAGTCAGACATGATGGCCCAGCAGACACCCTGGAGTCACCACCACCCACCACCCCAGCTCCGTCTGTCCCGCCCATATCATGCCCAGATCCTACCCATAAGCTCACCCCAATTCAGCCACTGTCAGCTCTGGCCTGGACTAAAACCATAGCTTCCATCCTCGCTGCACAACCCATTGTCCGCACTGCAGCCAGAGGGGCCCTCCCAAGTGTGGAACCCAGTGAGCACTTCCTACTCCGGCTGGAAACCTTTCCATGGCTGCTTTTCAGGGCTGTAGGGCCCACCCGTCCACCTTTTCCATGTCAAGATCTGAACCCCAACACTGCCACCAATATTTGTATGACATTGGAACCTCTGCCTCAGTTTCCTCCTCTGTAAAATGGGGGTAGTCTCAGTACTTAAGTCGTGGAGTTGAGTGCAAAATGACCGTGACCTGGCACAGTACTTCCCATGTCCGTGCTTGCTGTCTGTACTCATCCTGAGAGGACGGCCCTTCTGCTTGCTTCTCTAGTCAAACTGACCCTCCAGCCTCCGATACTCACTAACTCCTAACCAGCCTTCCAACCTCAGCCCCATCTTCACCTCCTCCAGGAAGTTGCCCGTCTCCCCCGGCCCGGTCAGCCTCCCAGATAACTCTCAGCACCCCTGCTTCAGTGCTTTCCCTAGTTCCCATTTTACAGCTATTCACGTTGTCCTCTGATTAATGTCTGCCCCCAAATCAGACAGCAGGTCTGCTTTTATCCCCAGCAGTGCCGGGCACAATAAAGATGGTGGAATCAATTTCTGAAACCGATAGCAGCAGACTGCTCTGGTTGAAGTGGAGGCATGAGGCCGAGGGGCTGCCTATTCCACCCCCCCAGTAGCAACCCTAGAAAGCTTCTGGGGAGCACTGTGAAAGTCACTTGATGTAGTCAAACTCTCACTTTACAGATGGGGAAACTGAGGCCCAGAAAAGAAAAGTGATTTGCCCAAAATGACAGGGCAAGTTAGTGAGGGCCAGGTCTCAGAGCTAGATCTTCGGACTTCGTCCCCTGCCCCACATGTCCTGGGGGCTTGAGCACTGTGGCGGTGAAGGTGCACAGGTCCAAGGTCAGGGAAAGGGAGAGAGTGGCCCAGCCAGCCTCTCGGATCAGGCCCTGGAAGCCCAGGCCAGGCTGGGGGAGAGACTACAACTCCCAGCAGCACTTGCAGCAGCCCAGCAGCCGGGCTTCCCGCGGACAGAGGCCAGGTGGCCATGTTGACTGGGGCCCCAGGCACAGCTAGGAGAGACAGGCCAAGGCAGTGATTAACGTCCACCAAGAAGGGGACAGAGGGCCTGCCTGGGAGACTGGGGAGATATGGAAGCTGGGAGGATGGAAATAAGCTAAGATACACCCAGTAGATGGGGTGGGAATGGGCACGAATCTGAGGGGCATCTTGCTCAGACCGGCAGTCTTCAGGCTCCTGGGCACCTCCCCCCTTGCCCTGTGGCCTCTGGGGACAGAGGTCCAGCCCCTCCCCCCAAGAAGGCCATGCACCAACTGGGCCCTCCGGATGACCAGGAGAAGCTGGGATTTGAGTGCAGGGGGTGGAAAGGCACACCGCCCCCCCCCACAAACAGGATCTCTATCACCATGACAACCCAACCCCGCCCCCGGGGCCACTCAGCAACCAGGAATGTGACCACCCCTCCCCCCAGGCCCTCTCTCCAGATTGGGGAGGAGGGGATGCTGACACAAGCCCCACCCCCAAGCCTGGAGTCTGGCACCTGGGTCCCCCAGCCGAGCTAGAAACCACAGTTAGGGCTGGAGGGCCAGGCCTTGGCCAGGACACCTGGGTCTAGTTACCCGCTAGCTCCCCACCCTCTTCTCAGAGGGAGAAGCAAAAAAACAGAAGGAGAGCCTCCAGGGCTTAGAGATCCCAGGAGGCGGCACAGCAGCAAACCCCTTCTCCGTGGGTCTCTGCACTAGGACAGGGTAGGGTCCCGCCCACCCGGAGCGCATCGGGAATGTGCTCTAGGACATGTGATGAAAGGGGGAAAACTGAGGCTCAGGAGCAGACGGAGCAAGTGAAGACCTCCTCTCCAAGAGCACTGGTCTCTTTCCCAGGGAAAGCAAACTCGGAGAGGGGTAGCTGACCAGTGTGACAGAGGACCCAGGAGGCCACCGGCTGCCCAGCTTCAGGGGTGGGGAGAAACAAAAGAATGGACGGGAATTAAAAATAGACAGGAGACACACCAGACACACCAGCCCTGCTGGCCTCTAGCCAAATAAAGGGTGGCCCTAGAGGAAAGAGGGGGGTGGGGCCTGGACAGATGGGCATCTGCCCCCAAAGCGTCACCCCGCACCTTGAGTATAGGCACCAGTGGGGGACGGGCCAGGAGAGATGTGCTCTTTTTATTTAATGGAATTCCCAACCCTTCACCCTAGAAAGGGGAGAAATCCCTTCTGTAGTAGACCCTTATCCTTCACGTTACAAAGGAAATGTCTTTTCTTGCATTTGGAAGCGAAAGGTGGTTCTTCCTAGACGTAGATACGTCTCTGGGGAGGCCGGTACCCCCAGTACAGACAGAAGTCTCCCAGGCGGTGCCTTTATAACCAGGCTGTGACTCAGAACAAGTGAGTCAAGGCTAAATGGGTCAGGGTGGGGACCCTACTGCACCCCACACACTGGCCTAACAGGGAGGGGGACCCTGCTACTTCTCATCCATTCCAGGTATCCAGGCAGGTTACTTCTCCCAGGCCAGGCCCACCCACTCCCACCCGTCTGCATTTGCAGGGCTCCATCCCACCAGCCCTAGAATATGAAACCCTGTCCTCCCAGATCCCAAGGACACCCTGAGGTCTGAAGAGGGCTCTGAAGTTCCCACGTGAAGAGTAGGGGAGAGGACCTGGTCCAGGCCGAGGGGGGCCTGCCCAGCTCAGAGGAAGGCAACAGGGAAGGCCAAGGCCACACTGCCTGCCAAACAGGGTTCTGACCACCACACCCAGGGCCCAGGCCCCAGCTGCCCCAGGAACCGGAAAATCTGGGGCAGGAGACAGTTGGGGCCGGGAAAGTGTGGCAAACTCATGGCAGAAAAGAGAAGGTGGTGCCTGGGTTTGGGGGAGGGGCAGAGGGAGGAAAGATGGGTGAGGCCCTCTGGCTGCTCAGGTTTTCTGGGACTGAAACAGGAAGGGAGAAAGGAGGAAGGAACGTGTGTGTGTGTGTGTGTGTGTGTGTGTGTGTGTGTGTGTGTGTGTAAATCCCTGAGTCTTGGAGGTTAATTGTGAAGTGCTTGGAGATCCCCCAGGAAGTCAGGCAGGAGGAAGAGGGAAGGAGAAGGTTAAGGTGGAGTCACACCATCCTTCCAGGCAGGTCTCACCTACCACGTGGCCCCTCTGGCTGGACTCGCCCAGCATTGGGCTGTTCTAGTCTCACCCAGTCAGCCATGCTCCCCAGACGCAGGGGCCCTCACCCGGCAGAGGGGAGGCCCCCACTCCTACTCCATCCATCTCAGGAGGGGCCAGGCCCCTTCAGGCTCTGCCACGCTAGGGATTAAGGCCACACGCAAGGCATGGTGAGGGGACTGATTTATCTGTTCTTTCGGCGGTCCAGGGGGATGCCTGCCAGAGATAAGAGCCTTGGGTGTGCAGCTCCCCCAGTTGTGACAGTCCGGAGCCAGAGCACAGGCCAAGGGGGAGGGGGACAAACTTTATCTGAAAGGTCCAGGCCACAAAAAAGGAAGAGACTGCTCCTTGTCCCCCCCGTGCCCTGGAGGCCAGTGGGGAGATGAGATGGATGGCATCCCCAGCCCCCACTTCAAAGGCCACCAGAAACCTGATGGTCTCCCCCACAGGGAACAACATAGGCCCATTTGTATCTCCCCTGACCCCTTCTCTCTTCCCTGGTGCTAAGGGGTTCCCTGCAGCCCATATTCTAGCTGTGCCCCCACCCTGGGCCTAAGGCCAGCCTCTGGACTTCGTCCCATGCCAGGAGGCCTGGGCAGTCAAGACTGGATTCAGTTCTTGCCCTGCCCACCAGGGCCTTGGCATCTGGGCCAAGAAGCCAGCTGGACCAAAGGTGCAGGGTAAAGTACATGCGTGTTCACACGCCTGACGCACACATGCACACAGGCTTCAGTGGCTCTGGCCTCCCCCCCACACCCTCCCCCGGGCCCCTAGCAGGCCCTGGAAGCTGGGAGAGCCTGCTTTTCCCTACTTGACTCCCCTTCTGGAGGCCCGGCATCTAGAAGTTCCAGGAACAAGGAGCTCAAGGCCTGTGTGATCAGGCAGACTGCTCAGGACAGGGTCCCGAGTGGGTTTCTGACACTGAAGGAGGGGAACCTAGGGCCACTTCCTAAGCTCTGAGCAGGGTCTGGGCCCCAGAAGACACACACTCACGCCAAGAGCAAGCCAAAGCCCTAAGGCAGCTCTGCACTTGGCCCCCGGGTTCCAGAAGAGGTCCTGGGCTGCCTTGGACTTCACTCTGCAGGCCTCCTACAGCTAAGCACCAGTCCGGCAGGTACCTAGTACCAAGGCCTCCCGACACCAACTTTGAAATAAGCTGCCAGAGGCACTGCCCCCCTCCCTCCGTGACACCCACAAACTCTTTGCACCCTGTGGCCCCCCCCCACCTCCTTACTTCACCTGTCTCAGCCCTTATGGAAAACAAGACTGGATACTAGACTGGGCTTTTGGGCCCCACCCTCCCACCTGGCCAGGTGGTGGAAGGGGGGAGGGGCCCTCATATTGGCGGGCTGATCAACCACATGGCAGACTGGGCCTTTCTGGCGGGAGAGACTCATATGGGGTGGGGGGAGGGATTAGAAACTCCGGCACCCCCGCTCCAGTAAGAGACAGTCTGGAGTGGACTTCCCAGTCCCACAGGGCCCTGCCACCCTCAGCCTTAAATCTGAGTTGGCAGCATGTAGAGGGACATTTTTGTGGGGCTGAGGAGTGAAGAAGGGTTCTGGCGGTTAATTTCCGAGCCAGGTAGACCCGTCTTACGCCGTCCCCAGCCGTTCCTCGACCCTCCCAACTTCAGACCTCGTTTACCGCCGCCCGGAACCAAAGTTTTCTAGAGGCGAACTCCGCCTCCATGTATTCCTTTCTGGGCTGGGATTCGTCTTTAACCCTTTAATCCAGTAAGAAGTTAGAGCTGGGGGCAACAATCAATGAAGAAACTGGGGGTCTCTAAGGGGGTCCCAGAGGGGGTGGCGGTGGCGCCTGGGGGGTGGGAGGAGTCACACGACTGGCCCGAACCCAGGCAGCCGGCCCAAACCGCGGGGAGTATGGGGGCCGGGGGCGGAACTGAGGACGCGGAGCCGGGCCGGGAAGTGACCCGCGCCCTCGGGTGCCCACGCCGCGCACACGCCTCTACGCGCGGACGCCGTCTCGCCGGGTGTTCGCCGCCCCCACCCGGTCGCCTCCCCCATTATATAACCGGCGGGTGGGCTTGGAGGCGTCGGGGAAAGAGTCGGGGGCTCCGGCGCCCCCCGCCCCCACCCCTCCGCGCGGAGCGCTTGCGCCCTCCGGGGTGTTATGCAACCCAAGCCCGGAGGGGGATCGGGCGGCTGGCCGCGCTGCTCACCCGGGCCGGCCAGTGTGGGTAGCCCTTCATCTTGGCGAACACCAGGTCCCCGCATTTGTACTCCTTCTGCCGGTTGGATCGCGACATGGCGGGGCTCCGGGCGCCCCGGGCTCCGCGCCGGGCCGGGAGGCGCGAGCCCAAGTTGGCGCGTGCGGCGGTGGCGGCGCCGCTCCGCTCCGGCCCTCGCGCGGCCCCTGCCTCGATGGCGGCCCCCGGCCCGAGCTCCGGCGCGGCCACGGCGTCTCCCCGCGCGCCGCACGGACGGGGCGGGCGCCGATCGGGGGCGACGCTCCGGCGCGGTGGGTGCGCGCTCGTGCGGTTGTTTGTGTTTGAAATTCAATTGCTCCCTCTTCTGCGCGAGGCCTCTTCCTCCACCCCCCGCCCGGTCCCCACTCCTGCGCCCTCCTCCCTTTCCCACTCCGCCTCCTCCCTCTCCGCGCCCCCTCCCGCCGCGGTTCGATGCGCGCAGCTTCCGGACGCCCGGGCCTGCCACCGCCCGACGCCCAACCTGGAGCCGCCTGGCGGCGCGCGGCGACACAGGCGTGCGGAGCCGATCGCCGAGCTCGCCGAGCCGGCTTTGTGTGCCCGCTGTCGGTGGGTGCCCGCCGGGCGGGAGGAGCTGGCGCCGGGCTGGACGGAGCGGCGCCCCTCCCCCGGCTGCTCACCACCGCGGCCCCCACGCAGTCAAGTGGCTGCGTCTACTCACAGTGTCTTTCCCTGCCCTCTGCTCCCTCCCAATCCACGCGCGTGTGCTCGGCGCCCGCCGTGCTTGGCAGCGTCTGGGCGGCGGGACTGGGGTGGGCGCCGGGCCGCCGCGCGCAGAGGTCCGCCCTGGACCTCCACGTGCTTGCAAAGTGTGCGGGGTGGCCGCGGAAACGTCGGGGATTGGCGCCCCGCGACGAGTTTGGTCGCCAGGAGTGGCCGAGGGGTTGTGGCACAGAGTAGCCACGTCCTGGGTGCATTATTAGATAGATCTCGGTTCTCCATGCTACTTCCTGGCAAAAGACGTGGGCTCTACGACTAGCTAAGCCCGCGAAGATGAGCTCTGTTCTAGTGGGAAGAGACAGAATGCCAGTAAATCCCAAATCATCATAAACTGAAGACCAGGAGCCAGGCACTAACTACCTCGGGGTGGGAGTGGGGGACAATCTGGGAAGGCTTCCCAAAGCTGGCTGCTTCAGCTGGGCCTCAAAGAACCAGGGTGACTTTGCTGGATTCCAGAGTCTGCATTTTAGCCTGGGTCATATGTTACCGAAGGATGGGGCCAAAAACTTGAACTCGGGTCTCTCCCCTCTGAGCCAAACGAGACTTCATTGTAATTTCTCTCTTTGGTTTGCTGTGACTGTATTGGTCTTGGATTTGCCCAAATTCCTGATGTGTATGGTTTCTCAGATTTGAATCTTCTGTTTCAGCGTGGCCAGATCCCTAAACTTTTGCCACAAAACATGCTAGGTTCGAATAGGTAAAACGCATGTTTTTGTTCTAGCGTGTTTCTTGATCCTACCTCAAGCTCTGGAGGAAGTGCAGGCCCACATCCTATGCCCAGGCCCACATCCTACGCCACTGCTCAACAGTCCCGAGATCTGGGATGATGCCTGGACTCCACATCAGTGTCCTGAAGTGTAAGATAGGGTGACATAACTGCCCGCCAGCAGCAGACGCCAGGTGTGGTTGCTGATAGCTGAGGCCTGCAGTGGCCCTCAACAGCCTTTTGTATCAGTCGGTTGTTGTCCTGCCCATGGCAACGACTTCACAAGTTTTGCCTTTGTATGTGTACTCTCTCAGCATCTTCCCCTTGTGCCTGGACTCCCTCTGGCCCTGTCCACAGGCACTCCAAGCCCCAGGCTGGTGGCACAGCCGGCCACTCTGCAGGTCCTGTTGCAGGATGTCATCAGCCATACACCTGTCAGTTTGTTCAATAGCACATCCAAACTTGTTGCAACAGACCAGCTAAGCTACAGTTGGTGTTTCCTCTGTGCTGCGTTCCACTGAGATGTGGTTCCTGTGACAGTCCAGTCTGTTGCGCTAATGCTTTCCTTTGTTGTTCTTAGGTCTTTAGGAGAGACTTTTTTGGTCGCTTGCTTTTTGGTGGAAAAAGCAAGTTGATTCAAAGTCAGACTCTTAATTATTTTTTCAATTACAGTTGACATTCAGTATTATATTAGTTTCAGGTATACAGCTAAGTGGTTAGACATTTATATAATTTATGCAGTGATCCCCCCAATTAGTCTAGTACCCCCCGGCACTATACATAGTTGTTGCAACATTACTGACTATAGTCCCTGTACTGTACTTTTATATCCCTGAAGGAGAGACTCTTGTCCTTGAATATATTTCAGTAAATCCAGTGTCACAGTAGGTGTCCTATTAGTATAAACATGCAGTTTCAGTGCAACAAACATTTGAAAACTATTTTCCAATTTGGCACATCCCAATTTAGTTAAAACCGAGAGTCCCATTCATTTTTCCACTTCGTTGCGTCCTAATGCCCTGTTTGGAGGTGGCAATAAAGGTTTGTAACTTCTTTTTGCAGCAAATCTCTTGGGCCTGTCTCAGTCCACCAGCGCATGCTGGCTGCCACAAACCAACCAGGGTTCCCTTTGTCGCATTAATCTCCCAGGCCTTGGTTGCAATTTAATATCCAAGTTCTCCTTACAATAGCATCAACCAACTCCCAGCTGCCCCTAACAACCGAGCCAAGAGCCGCAGAGGGTCAGTTACATGGGCAGGTGGTCAGTTACACGGGCAGGTGGGCATAAGCCCGCTTCCCTTGGGATTCAGGTCTAACTTAGTGCTGTGCAGACTGTAACATGCAAACAAATCACCTGGGAATCCTCGTAAAAAGCAGGTTCTAATTCAGTAGGTTTGAGGTGTCTGCATTGGTAACAAGCCCCAGGGCGCTGCTGCTGCTCCTGCTGCTTTAAACCACCATGTGAGTGGGAAGATCTGGAACACAGGTCGCAGGCCCCCAGACTGCCAGCCCGGCTGGGACGCAATCCACAGATGTCTCAGTGAAATGACCTTGTTGATGCTGGTGCTGCCTTCCACACACGTGTAGGGAGATCAGACAGGAGCCAGGGGACGTGGGGCCCCAGAGCAGAGAAGATTTGCGGCTGCAGATCTGGCCGTGGGGTTCTGAAGTGAGGGGCAAGGTCAGGGAAGGTGTGGGTGGACCTGCTGTCCAGACACAGCAGGAAGGCGGAGTGGCGGCAGCAGGAGGGACTGTGGTCCAGTGGCAACGATCTGGGTTTGCATGTCAGGGGCCTGAGTTTGAATGTGGCTCTTGGCAAACAACTATAACTTCTCTAAACAAGATTTTCTTCCACTGTAAAAGTGTGAAAGCTAATGTCCCCCTTATGGGGTGGTTGTGAAATGAAAAGGAGATGATCTGTGTGCAAACTTGCACCTAACTTCTAAGGAACTTGACCTACCCCCCACCTCCCCGCCCCAAAAACTGCGTCTCCATGGCCCCTTCCCCGGCATGCCACCCCCAAAAAAGAACAGCCATGCTTTTATGCATTTTAGGGGGAGTCAGAGTGGGTAAGAATCAGGTAATGGTCTGAGTGCCTGCTCCCCCGCTAACAGTCATTTTAGGAAAGCGACTTAACTGCCCAATCTCCGTCTGCAGGTCCGTAAAAGGTTGCGATGAGGAAGGAAGGAAAGAATGTACTACAAGGGCTCTGAACAGCCTGGAGCCTAGTAAGTGTTGGATAGAACTGAGATTTTGAGGGACATTTAGTTAGAAAATGGCTTCCTTTGCGGCGAGCATTATGCCTCAAGAGAGATGGCGTGACTCCAGTGAATGAGGGCGGCTGGCATGGGCTGGCTTTGAGTCCCACCTGCACAACCTAGCAGCCCTGTCACCTGCTGTAGTCACTCAGTCTTTCTGTGTCACTTTTGTCGTCTGCAAAGGGGTTGTTGATAATCAGTTAACGTGATAGATGTGTCGGTAGGAGGTACTGTTGGCTACTGAGTGTTCAGTATTAGCTGTTAGTGTAGTAGCTGTTTTTCTTACACGTGCCTAAGTTTTATAATCTCTATATGTAGAATATCCTCCATAAAAAAATACCATTTTTTAAAAAGTTATTTTTTTTAAGTGAAACTCATTGGATCTTTTCCCTAAGACTGTATACTCTCTAGCATAGGTGACTATTATGGTGGCCTCCTGTGGCGAGTGGCTGCCGTACCAGGCAGTGCATATAGGGCTTTCCATCATCACGGAAAGTTCTGTTGGACAGCGTGCTCCAAAGCAATGACCTTCCACTTGACCTGTACATTAAATCACCTCAAGAATTAAAAATCGCTAATGCCTGGGCCGGACACCCCTGAGTTTAGATCGAATTGGTTGACAGTAGGAGCCATGAAAGGGTTTGGGCAGGAGAGAAACATGAGCAGAAATGAACTTCCAGAAGCTTCTTCTGGCAGCTGCACAGATGGACAGATGTGGAGAGGCCTGGAATTGCCAGATCAGGAGACAATGGTGGTCCCTGCTGAGAGAAGCTGTATTTCTGGGTTCTTTTCTCCAAGAATTGTGGCGAGAGCTCCTGAGGGGAGAGGGCTTCAGCCTTCACAGCACAGGAAGGGGTGACGTGTCCAGATTCCCACGTTGCTGTTTAAAAATTCAGCTTCATTTTTCATAAAAGTAATTGATACATGTACGTATAATACACACACACACACACACATATATATACACATATATATTTAAATAAATTAATAAGAGTCATGTGTGGACAGATGATGAAAGGAAAGTAAGAGCCAAGGGTTACGGGAATCCCACTTCTGTGCATCTGAGTTTGTCGCAGTTGTTTTAGTCGTATGTGATCTGAAGAAGCAGAGTTCTACAAAGTTTTGATGAAAAATAGTGGTCCCGGCTCCCGCTTCTCTTCACTCCCTCTCTCCAGAGACAATATTCAACATGCAAACTGTTTTAACTAATTTTTGGTGATTTACCGCCATATCTCTAAGCAACATACTTCTTGATTTATTCCGTTTTAGGTATTAGCTGTTGATGGAAATCTGTGGGAGAGATTGAGTTCTTTCCTCTGTCCATGTCAGCCTCAGAGACTGTTCCTGTCCGTCAGACACTCATCGGTCATCCCAATAGAGTGATACTATGATTTCTGTTGCACTAATATTAGGCATTCACATATCAGTCACATCTGAGCTGCAATGACTTCTGTGCATATCATTTTCCTTCCCCTGTTGATTATTTTCATTTTTTGTTTAGTTTTCTAGGTTCTCACTTGCTAACTTAGCGACACATTCTCCACCATTTCAATTTCTTCTTAAAATAGTTAGGCACGTCCGATTTACTATCAATTTCAAGTTCTTGTCGATGTCACTCAGAAAGCCCTGTGTCCTGATCCAGCCTGACTGGTGGCCTTCTCCTCCTGGCACAGCTGTCCTCCTGGAATCTCTCCCCCCCACCCCAGCATCCTGGGAGTACCCCCTCCTTTCTCCCATGTTGGGGACTGTGCTTCCTAAATTCTAGGTGTTTCTCTTTCGTGGTTTAATCCTCCCCGCCTCGGCCCCTTTTGAAGCACATCGTCTAGTTGCTTCCTGAGAAAAAATGCTTAGAACAGAAATTTTTGAGAATGTAACACGTCTGAAAATGTCTTTATTCTGCCCTCCCACTTGATTGAGAGTTTGGCTTGGAGTTGACTTCGAGGGTGGAGATACGTTTCCTTCGGATGTTTGAAGCCCTCGCTCCATTGTCATCCAGTGTACAGTATGGCTGGTACGAAGTTCGGAGCTATTCTAGCTGGACCCATTTTGAGAGATCTGTCTTTTCCTCGGGAGCTTGTAAGATCTCTGTCTCCAGTGTTCTTAAATTTCATGATGGTGTGGGTCCGTTTTTATCCATTATGCTGAATGATTGGTGGATCCTTTCAATCTGAAAAGCTGTCTCTCGGTTCTGGGAAGTTTTCTGTAATTATTCCTTTGATGAATTCCTCCCCTCTGTGTTTTCCTGCACTCTTATTATTTAGATATTTCTGGGCTGGTTCCCTGATTTTCTTAACTTTTCTCTTCTTGTGAGAATTTTATTTATGCTCCTGTGTTTTTATTTCTCAAGAGCGCTTTTATTTTTATGTTACTTTTTTATGGCATTCTGTTCTTGTTTCATGCATACAGTATTTTTCTCTTGGTCATCTGAGAAAATTATTGGTAGGTTTATAAAGTTTTCTTCTCCCTGCACTTTCTATATTTTTGTTTGTTTTGTCTCTGTCACCCATGTCTGAGGCTTTCCTCAATATACACCTTGGTACCTGCTTATGCTTAAGAGCGAGGGACTCAAACACCATCTGGTACCTCTGGGCATGTGGTTGGGGCTCGTCAGCTGAGAACTTGCCAACGATGTTACCTGCTTGGAAAGTTTGTAGGGGGACCCCTGATATCAAGCTCCATAAGTCTTTCCTCTTAGGCTGAGCAGATTTTCCAGTGATTTCCCCAATATCTAGTCTGGAGGGTAAAGGCCAGTGGCCAGTCTTCTGGAAGAAGCCGGGCTGTGGGGGTGGGGGTGGGGTGGTCTCTGTGTCACACGTGTATGTTGCTTTAATTCCCCTGATTTCTGTGCAGTGCCTCTGTCCTTGACTGTGTCTGGTTTGCCCCATAGCAGAAGCCCTCTGTTTTATTCCCTCTCGAGGAAAAAACAAAAAACCTTCCTTTATCTTTTCTGGGGTCGGGGAGAGGCAGTCTCCTGCTAGCAGACTGGCTGGGGGAGGGCACATAGCTGTTTCTTAAACAGCTTTTGACCAATCCTCATTTTGGTTCCCTCCCCTTCTCACTCGCTTCCAGAGGTACTTGCTGCCCCCGCTCCTGAGCCCTTAGAGGCGTCTACAGGCCATCACGTGGATTCTCATGTCCCCAAGGCCAGCTTGGGTCTCTTAGAGGATGTGCCCAGTCGGTTATCATTGGGGCATTTGCATTCCATCTTCCAAAATGTTGTCACTGTGGTCTCCTCTACTCATCGCCCCATCTTTATGGGGTTAAATCTTCAAAATGGTCTTTAATGCCTTTTTTAAAAAAATTTCCTTTATTGAAGTTTTTGTAGGATTTCAGGAGGGAACCCCATTAGATATATGTGTTCAATTCACTATCTTTTACTGGAAGACTTTATTCCTGTTATCGCTCCGTTTGAAGGAGTAATATGTGCACAGGTTACAAATTTCTAAAGGTATAAAAGGGTGCACATAGGAGATAAATCCCTTCCCTCCCTGTCCTGAAGTTTCTATCATCAACTTGCATGAAAACAACCTTTTGAGGGCAGCGTATATACCTAATAAATGAATCATTGATCTTTACAGGAAGAGGACCCAGCTTGGAAAATCCGTGTCAAGGACACGTCCCTGATCTGGTGGGGCTTCTCTTCTCTGCAGGGCAGCAAGGCCAGGAATGAGGATTGTCAGATCCCTTTGCAAGTTCCTTATTCTCTTAGGGTTCTAAGTCCTTCCACTGTGTTAATAGCAGGCATTTCCCACAGTAGTCGGACAGGGCTCCTTCATACTCCATCCATTTTTCAAAGGAGAAAAATAAGAGAGAAGAGAGGGGACTGCCGAAAGTCGCCGGAGACTGGGTTGGGGCACCTAGCTTAGAAAAGCAGGTGTTAGAGGCCAGCACTGTGCAGAGCGCACCTGCTGTAGGTAGGCCTGGGAGGTCTAGCTCCTCGGGGCACTAGCACGCTTGGGCCCTTTCACTGTCCTTTTCGTTGTCGCGAGCATCATTGTCCCTCGTCTTCCTGTCCAGCCTCCTCCCAAACCTCAACAGTCTTTCCGGGCTGAGCTCTGTAGGCTCTCCTGCTCTCAGGGAGCAGGGAGGTGGCGCCCACGCAGAGGTGGATTAGCATGTAAAGGACATGGAGACAGAGTTGACAAGCAGAGGGCAGCCGGTCACAGGCAGACAGGAAGGGGCAAATATGGGTAAAGGACACACAGAAAAGCACACAGTCACAGGTGGACAGGGGAGGACAGGTACAGACTCAGGGGCAGACGTGAGCAAGAGAAGGACACAAACAGGGATGGAGATAAAGGGCACACCCAACAGAGCGATACTAGTGTGACACACACCAGGCACACACAGAGCCGGACACGGAGGACAAATGCGGATGGACAGGTGGGAGGCGCAGCAGCGGGGACGGACTCAGGCGACGCCGAGACCTGGGAAGGGGCCTGAGATGCCCGGGCCGCTCTGGGCGAGGGGGAGGGATTAAGCGCAAGCACCCGGCTCCGACTTCCAGGGCCCCGCGCATCCGTCTGCCTCACGGGTGGCCGCCGAGGAAGGCCAGGCCCCAGGCTGGAAGCCAGGTGTGCTCCTGGGTGTGCACCTCGGTCACGGCGCGGGAGAGCGCCTCCCTCTTACGTCATCTTTACTCAGCTCTCAGATGTTTATTGTTAGGCCTGACGTCTTGCTTCTTTCCGGCCCGCAGCCCAATTTCGCACAGGTCTCTCAGGCCCTGGCTCTTTTTGGGGTGTTTCATTCAAACTCCCGCTTTCAGCCGACTCGGGTGCTTCGTCCGTTCATTTACAGATCATTTTCCCTTTAAGCCACTTTCCTCAATCCACCACCTTCCCAGACTCCCTCTCATTCCCGGCATCACTTGCAGTTTCTAAGAGCACTACATCTCCCATAAATCTTAGCGCCCTAGAGGCTACCCTAGGGAACTTCAAGTACCGAAATGCTCTTCTACCCGCCTCCGTGACTACCGCGGTGACCGATGGGGCTTGTAGTCACCCAGGAATTGTTAGGCGACCAAGGAAACCCAAAACTACTCATCCCAGGAGACCTCGCGCCAGAGGCGGGTTGCCCGTCTGTCTTTCTGCGCGCCCCTTAATCCTTCCTCGGACTCTGATTCCCGTCGTGCCTTGCACCGAGCTCCCTGCGGCGCAGAATGGGGCAGTGCCCTAAGTGTTCTCTGGGAGTTGTAGTTCCTGTGTTAGTGAGGCGAGGAGGAGGCGGAGTGAGTCGGCGGCCATTAGCTGTGTGTAGTTGCCCGGGACTGGGAGCTTAAGTGAAGTGGGAAGCCTTATTCGGGGGAATTCTGCCGTGGCCATGGGCTCTTGCCAGGGCCAGCCCTAGAGCACGGAGAAGGTGGACTTTACGGTTGCCCGCCCCGCCCAGTGGCGGGGCCCACTAGGCCTCCGGGCATCCCCGGTCTCAAGTAGGCCTCTTCTGCCGGCCAGGGCGCCCCAAAAGCGGGAGGCGCCATGTCGCTGGTTGCTTACGCCAGCAGCGATGAGAGTGAGCCGGACGAGGCTGAGCCGGAGGAGGAGGAGGCGGCGGCCCCTGCGTCTGGGCCCACCTTAGGGGGCTTGTTCGCCTCTCTCCCCGCGCCCAAGGGTCCGGCCTTGCTGCCTCCGCCCCCTCAGATGCTCGCCCCAGCCTTTCCCCCGCCGCTGTTGCTGCCCCCCCCCGGCGGAGACCCCCGGCTCCAGCCGCCTCCCCCACTGCCCTTCGGCTTGGGAGGCTTCCCGCCGCCTCCGGGAGTGAGCCCGGCGGAAGCCGCGGGAGTCGGGGAGGGACTGGGCCTGGGGCTGCCGTCGGCCCGAGGCCCTGGCCTCAGCCTGCCCGCGCCTGCGGCCGCTGCCGGGCCCCCCCCGGGGCTGCCCAAGCCAAAGAAGAGGACCGAGCCCGTGAAGATTGCGGCGCCCGAGCTGCATCAGGGGGAAGTGAGTATCCGGGGAGGGCGCCCCGAAACCGCCCGCGGCGCGGGCCTGGGCGCGGCGGCGGGAGGGACCCCGGCCGCTGGGGTCCCGGTGCAGCGCGGTCAGCCGAGCTGCGGTTCGCCAGCTTTGGGGAGTGAGGATGTTTGTCCGTGCAGGTTTCTCCACGCTGGACTCGCCGGCACCAGGGCCACGTACCAGCACCTGGCGTGACAGGCCCAGGCCCAGGGACACTGGTTCTGCTTCCTCCTGTTGCATCTTCACCTCAGGCCGGGTTTTGTGTGTCCCCCCCCCCCCCCCATCCTGAGAACAGCATAAAATCTGGCACCCGAAGAAGTGACAGGAGACAGGATCCTTGAGCCCTGGCTGAACACTGGAGACGAACCTTTTCCTTTGCCTTTGAACTTGAAAGCATCAGGGTCTGGAGGAAAAACATAGGAGGCCTGCGTCTCTTTGGGAGGGGAGTTACTGAGGGTTTGGCCCTTTCCTCCCGGGAGAGAACCCGACTTACAGGTGACAGACGTGTTGTTGAGCAGGTGAGAGCTTAGCTGGTCCAGGGCAGCGTGGTTCAGAGCTGGGTCCATCCAAACTCCAGGTCTGTGCCTCAGTTTCACCGTTTAGGTACTGTCCAGCCTAGGGGAATTAGGGAGCCTGGGTACTCTTTCTAGAAGAGGCAGCCGAACTGCTGTTTTCTGGACGTTGGAGCAGGAACTAGAAGGCTTTTTCTGGAGCGAGTACTTTGGGGATACGGAGCCACTGAGCCGGAGCCACTGAGCCACTGAGCCACTGAGCCGAGGGGCAGGTAGGTAGTGGCTTAGAGTTATCCTGAGCTGTTTCTCTTCTGGAAAGTTACCCGGTCGGTGCCTGGCTCACCTTCGGTAGCCCTGCGAGACACGGTTGTTCTTACTGCTTTTCTTGAGACATCCCGCTCTGCCCAGGGGCTGTTTCCACTCCTGGTACTCGCGGTCCCCAGTTCCTTGCCCACATCTAACGTTCTCTCCCTCGCCTCTTTCGAGTCTTGGCTTGAAAGACGTGTTCTCAGGAGGACTTCTGGCTTTCCTGTGTACAGTGCAGCCTCCTGTCCCCCATTCCTCCCAAGCCCCTTCTTTGTTTTATTTGCTTCCACGGCACTCGACATCCAACACACTGTATGTTTTACTTGCCTCTCTTTCTGCTGGTATGTGTGCTCCACGCAGGCAGGGCCTAGCGTTTGTTTTAGTCACTGCTGTCCCCAGTGGTTAAAACAATGCCTGACGCATACTGAGTACCACCTAAATATTTTCTGAGTGAATCGACTCGCGTGGACGTGGATTATTCAGGGAAGCAGGTTCCAGAATCTCCCTCACTATCCTGTTCCAAACCTTCTTCCTTATTATTCCCCTTCTTTCTCACCTAAGTCTGTTATTTTTGTCTGGGATCCAAGAAAGCCTTCTGTTGCCCCGCTCAGATGTACTTGGCCTTGATTTAATCCGAAACAAGGGAAAGACAAGGGAAAACAGGTTCGTTTCCACGGCATTCTCTTTTCTCTCCTCTTCACAGTTTTCTTCCCAAACTTGACCTCAGCCCACTTGTGATATTTGGGGGAAGATGACACTGTGAGCCAGGCCGCACCCTTCCACAGTGACGGGGGAAAGGCTCACTTCTAGGTCTGTGAAGGTAGAACAAGGTGCTGGTGGAGGCTGTAGACGCTTCCGTTTAGGTTGGCTGCAGTGGCAGAAAACCCTGAGAACGCCTAACTCCATCCCTGCTTTGTAAGTAGACTTCACTGAATTCCTGGGAACTGGGACACGGACAATTAAAATTAAGTCACATGCTAGCCCTTAGCTGGTTCGGTTTCCCGTGTTCTGTTCAAGTTGGTGTTTCTGTTCTCTGAACACGTAATTCCCGGGGAAGGGAGGCCGGAGGGAGCTCAGGATGAGCAGGTGAGGGGGACTTTGCCTTGAAAGTAGTTGTACATCCCGCCCCCCCCCCCCCCCAGCTCTAAGCCCCTCTGGATCCAAACTTTGTGTCTTGCACTTAGTAGGCGCTTAATACATGTTTGAAAAAATGAGTTAGTTTTCCTTAAATTTCCCTTCAGAGTTTGGTGCTAAAGTAGAAGTAATTAACTCTGAACTCTTATTAACTAATTGAATTAAGTCAATATTGAGCTACTTCTCTGGGTCAGGAGCTAAGAGTACAGTAAGAGTCAGAAGGAGCTTATGGTCTTTGGTGGAGATCGTCAAGGCGACAGATTTTAGGTCACGTCAGACAAAGCCCAGGATAGAGCTGGTGCCCCGGGAGACCCCAGTCCAGAGGTTGGGGGTGCTTCCAGAAGGAGGAGATGTCTGAACAGAGCTGAGACAGATGAGGAGGAGGTAACCAGAGGCAGAGGGAGAGGCGGAGCGATGAAAATGCTGTGGGGAACCTGGAGTGGGCAGGGCGCAGTCCAGGAGCCCATGGGTGGGCGGGGTGGTGAGAGACGGGGCCACAGAGAGAGCTGAGGCCACGTGTATGGGATCCTGGGGAGCGTGCAGCGCCTTCCAGCCTGAGTGAGAACCCTCTGATGACAGCGGGCGCAAGGCTGGCAGGCACCGCGAGACATGAGGGCCGCCTGGGTGAGCGAGTGGCCGGGGATGGAGGCAAGTGGAGGTTCCATGTCTTTGGGAAGCAGAAGTACAAGAGTAAGGGACTGACTGGAAGTCACGGGTGAGGCGACGAGTCAGGGTTGAGCTCCTGCCTTTGGCTCAGGCAGCCAGGAGCCCAGTGGTGCCATTTAGAGGGGAACACAGGAGACGGAGCAGATAGGGATTGCGGTTACCTGCTTGCAGGTATCAGAGCAGCTGGGGCTGCCTCGGTGGTAGTGCCTCCTGATGTACCCAGGGCTGGGAGGGGCCTGGGGCCAGGACGTGGACAGCCCTGCGGCTTCTCGCTGCGCATTTTCTTCTTCCTGTCTGTCTGCAGACCGCTTTCCTCTGCTGCTCGCTTAGCCTTCGTTGCAGGTGAAAGATGGCCACTCATACCTCCTTGTTTTTATTCCCTCCCTGTTGGTGATCAGCCCAGACTAAACTACGATCTTAGTCCCAGTTCTAGTTTTCCAGGAGAGATTGGTTTGATCAGCTGCAGTCGGGGGACAGGTTAATACCGTATTCTCTCTCCAGGTGCCAGGTCAAACTCCATGTGAGGAGTCAGAAATGGCCCATAAAGGGGACACCCGTCCTCCTCTGTCTCCTCTTACTCTTCTTGCTGCGACCCAAGCCACCTCCAGGTATTGGTCCGTTGTCGCTTTCATGGGCTTAGGGGAGGCTGACTCTAAGATCAGGAGGTAGGAAACGCGAATTGGAGGAGTAAGTAGGGAAGAGTTTCCTGTCAGAAGTGTATTCCACAGCAAACAGGAATTTCGGCTTGTTTGCATGAGTATTACCCACACTTTCGGATTGTTGACCGAGGTAATGGGAAGTCTGAAGCCGGGGGATTGAGGTTTCACCGATTTGGGTCATTTCTGCTAACCAAGTAAGGAAGAGCTGACTGTAGCGGCTCAGGAAGGGGAAAGTGCGCGGACACTTGTGGGGCGCCTCCCGTGACTGTAAGCTGAGTATCAGCCGCGTTTGCAGATGGGGAAACAGGAGGTAGAGGAGCAGTGACTCGCCGAAACCCCTGTTTGGAAGCCGCAAAGCTGTGTTTGCATGCAGACAGGTTTTGTTCTGTCTGAAAGACAGAGCCTTGGGCAGGCAGCAAGGGGAGAGCCATCCGATGAGGAGAGAGAAGTGGCAGAGAGAGCGCCATCCTGCCGGAGGGCGGGTGTCAGCGCGACACGCTGAGACCCACGAGGACACAAAGTTGACGTGTCCAGCTCATTGGGATCATGGCAGAGACGAGTGTGGTGGTGATTTGAGGTTGGAGCCTGGCGGTGGTGGCGGCGTGCGTGCCACGTGTGTGCATGTGTCTGTGTGCACGTGTGTGCGTGACGTGTGCTTATACCTGCTGCGCCTGCGCCCGTGCCCTCACTTCCTCCCTGGCTCCTGGCCACTAATGAGGGCTCTTTGGAGGGAGAGTCTGTCAGAACCAGAGCCTGGGAGATAAGGGGAGGCCGCCGTGGGGAGCGAGGCTCCGATGGATGAGCAGATCCCACTGGGCCCAGCTTAATGGAAAATGTCTGTTTCCGTTCTTGCTCAGCAGCCTCGGGGGGTATGTGTCTTGTCACTCCTGGCAGCTGGAGAAGAGAGGACAGCGGTGGCCATTGAGGTTCAGGGCTTGTGAGGCCACGAAGAAGTACAGTGCCTTCTTCTGAAGAGACGCAGCCAGTTGGTGCCTCCCGGACTGGGGGCGCCAGTTTGGCCCAGCGCTCATCTCCCCACCCTGTGCTCGGCCCCATCTCTCGGGGCCCGTGGCAGGTGCCCCCGCTGGCCATAGGCCCCTGGGAGTTGACTCCACAGCCTCCTGTGGAAAACAGTTTGGCAGTTCCTCCAAAAGTTCATTAGAATTGCCGGGCAATCCCGCAGTTTCCTACGGAGCTGAAAAGAATTGAAAGCAGCGACTGAAACAGACACTTGTCCTCCAGTGTTTAGGGGGCACTACTCTCGGTAGCCACATGATGGCAGCATCCCACGTGGCCACAGGCAGATGAGTGGACCCCGTGTGGTGTGTGCACACAGCGGAACACTCCTCAGCCCTCAAAAGGGAGGAAATTCTGACGTGCAGCCGTGTGGATGGGCTTTGAAGACTTTGCGCTTCAGTAAGTAGCAAGCCAGGCACAACAGGGCACAGTACTGTATGATCGCACTCATGAGGCGCCCAGAGGGCACATTCGGAGGGAAAGGAGCATCGCCGTCACCAGGGGCTGGGGCTGAATAGGTAGAGTTTCTGGGATGATGAGAAAGTTCTGGAAATAGACAGTGGTGATCCTTGTACAACCTCGTGAACGTACTTGGTGCCACTGAATTGTCCACTTAAACATGGTTAACGTGGCCAATTTTTTGTTACACGTGTTTTACTATGATAAAGGAAGAACCCCACTGTGTCTGCACCTCTCGCGTGAGGGAAGTCCTCCTCGGGTCTCAATGGAGTGCTGTGTGCTCAGGCTAAGCCCACTGCTTCCGGCGCTTCTTGACAGAAGTGGCATTGATTTTCCTTTGAGTGCTCCCGGCAGCTGTACCCCTCCCCGCCCTCCCCCCTCCCGCCAGGGTGATTGGAGGGCACGGCTCTTATCACTCGGATTACTCATCTCCCTGCCTCTGGGACTCCACACCGAAGTTTATTGTCTTTTGTGAAGTGTTTGGATAGTTCCCTCCCAGCTCTCCTGGGCGCTGCTTCAGCCGGGCCCTGCCTGCCCAGAAGTGCTGCGTGGTCTCTTCACAGCGACCAGTGGGTCCCGTGCTCCCAGCCTCTTCTAGGATGGACGTGACTCAAGCTCTGGGGTCCTTATTCTGTTTCCCCACCTCGCCACCCTGAGCTGCTCTGTGGCCCCAGGTCCGTGATGGACTGTCTCAGCACTGTCAGCTTTAAAGAGCTGAAGGGTTGTCTCTACCCCTGCTTCACAGATGAGTCGTCATGACTTAACAGGGGTTTAGGGGCTCAGCAGTTTTCAGGGTCTCATTTTGGTGTTTCGTTTTAGGGAGCCTGTCCGACTTGGTGCCCATGACGAGATGGTTTATAATGGGGTTCAGTAGATTCCTGTAAGATGTTCAAAGACAGACGGATGGGGAGTAGCCACAACAGTGCCCAAAGTCCAGAAGGAATGAGGTGTCCCTAACGTCTTTGTACATTCGTCTTCTTATTAATGTGCTTTTAAACCCGAAACTCGGGCTGTCAGGGTAATGGAAACACTCTGTGACATTTAAAGAGAAATTGGATTTCCTTCCCACAGCTGATCTGGTCTTAGTTCTATTAGCTGTAGGACAGTTTGCCTTCACTTTCACAGTAGCCACTGTCTGTCTGGCACAGGGTCTGAAAAATAAGAATATGCTTATACAGTTTTGTAAACGTGATCGTCTCCAACTTGGATAGTTTATTTTCAGATCATTTCCATTGGGCCTATTGCCTGAGACGTTCCCCTTTAACCGTGCCTGGGACGGCTTGAGAAGCGTGTATAGTCCAGAGTGAGGTGTGTGGTCTGCTGGGAGGGAGCCAGGTCTTCCCGGGAAAAGGTGGGAGGTGGTCAGGAGCCCCGGCGGCAGTGAGAGTTTGGAACAGAGAGAAAGGCTGAAGACGCTTAGGCGTTTGGGCCTTAAGGCTTTTTCTTTGGATGAGTTTGGCAGACCAGAGAGAACAATAACCTTGCACTCTGTTTAGGATTTTAGTTTGTATGCATTTTCATGCATAGTAGCTTATGCAGTGTCTAGAACGTCTTCGTGAGGTGCGTAAGTGCTATTTCTAACTGAGGCTTGGGGAGTTGAAGGGCTTATTGGGGAGTCCCCAGCCAGTAAATGACAAAGCTGAGCCTCAAAGCTGTATTCCTGATTGTGTGTCTGGTGCTGTTGGCTGTGTCACGGGGACCTAGCGCATCTCAGGCCTGGCAGCCATGGGCAGCTCAGCATGGCAGCACGGTGTTGCCCCAGAAACTCGGAGCCAGAGCTGGGGCGGCCGTTGTTTATGGTCCCTGAGCGTTGCTTTCCTTACCTGTAACGCTGACATACTGCTGCCTCCCTCGAACGTTACGTAAGGACTGAATGGAAGGCCGGAAGTTGCCTGACACACAGTAGGTACTCAGCAGGTACCACCCACTCTTATCCCCCACATTTAAGTATCAAGACAGGTTTCCCGTGTGGGTGGTTTTCAGACATTTGGCAGCAGCTGGTCGTTGAAATCATGGTGTCCTGACTGCTGTGAGGCAGCACTGAGCTATAATAAGGAAGGGCCTTTGCTGTCAGAGCGAAGGTGAGTGCACGCGTGTGTACGTGCCGTTTCCATAGCCGGGTTAGTGATGCTGCCCCACCCAGCGTGGGCCGTGGGGACACGGAGCAGCACAGCAAGGTGAGGTTCAGCAGGTAGCGCCTCTCGGGAGTTTTGGGTCGGGAAGTCCAGCGTGCAGGCCGGGGGAGAGGGAGCGGCGCTCGCGACATGTGACGCGGGTGCAGGGAGAGGCTGTGCGTGAAGGAAGGCACCATGCTTTGGGGCGTGTCTGGACCCCACTCTGCCCAGGGCTCCTCCTGGCTTATTGTAGTTTGGGTTCTTGTCACTCTTCTTCCTGGACTGTGAGTTTCTTGAGGGCAGGGGTTTTTTCAGGTCATGCCACACACAGGTCTTTGAAGCACAGTAAGTGCTCCAGGGTTGTACCCCTTGGAGGCCAGCGGGCCGGGACTCGACCTGCCCTGAGCCCTGTGGGCCGAGTGGACCAATGTCATAGCCTGACCTGCCGTGGACACCAGTCGGAAGCCCCGTCTACAGTACCTAGCACAGAGTCCTGCGTAGAACAGCTCAGTCACGACGATGAAGAGATGCTGGGAGCAGACAAAGCCGGAAAGGAGCTTGGCGGGGCGGGGGTGGGTGCACGGAAAGGGCAGGGAGAGGCCTGGAGCGGAGTCCTGCCCATCACCTGTGCTTACAGACACCCCAACCACGGTCCTGAGAACAGGTGGGAAGCTTTGAAGGCTCTTGGTGAGGGGATTGATTTGAAAAATACAGTGTTAAAGCTTGCTGGTGATGTGCCGTGCATCTTTCTGAGAGTTGAAGATGCTAAGGAACTGGTTCTGAGCTAACAGTTGAGCTGTTTCTCAGCGCGAGAGCTTGTGGAGAAGCAGTCCTGGGGTCAGAGGGGTAACACAGAGGGCGTCCTGTGCTGCCCAGACTCGCACAGTCGTTCGTCACTCGCTCGCCTGCCCCCTGGACACGCACAGCTGTCTGGCAGACAGTACATCATGCTTGGAATGGATTTCTCCAATGGCCTTGACCTTTACTGCCTCTAGAAGAGTAGTTAACACACCGCGTGGTCCCACTGGAGTCCCCAGCCCTGTGGTTAGGGCATCTGTGCGGTGGTTTAGATGTGAGGCTGAGACCGGGTGGGATTGTGGCCCAAATCCCGCTCACCTGCCAGTGGACAGATTTATAGGCAGAAGCGTGCACACAGCCTTTTGTTCCATTAGAGATTAAATAGAAGGAAATAGTTTTAATTTAAAGAAACAGCAAGTGATGCCAACAAGTCTGTGCGACAGGTCGGGCAGGGAGGGGGCACCGGGGGCCAGCGCACCCCGTTCCCGGGGCCAGCTGAGAGCAAGGGGGCGGCGCTGCTGGGCTGGGCCCCGGGGCATGGACCGCCCCGCGGCCGGTGGTCCTGTCCACCTGCCTCCCTGCATGTGTTTCCTCCTCTGTCCTCCACCAGTGAGGCCTTACTCCATTTCTTTTTCTCTTAGTCAGATTCCGAGGAAGATGAACCCACAAAGAAGAAAACTGTCCTTCAGGTAAGCGTGGGGACGGAATAGAAGCCGTTTCTCTTCCCGTGTTCCCCCCGGAAGATGGGCTTGAGACGGCAGTGTTTCCCAGTGAGGCTCTGAGGATCGGCTCTTAGGTCTGACGCGTTTTCCTTGACAACGTCAGACCGTGTGCCTCTCTGCCCCCCCCACCCCCCCCGCACTGTCCCCTGGCTTCTGTGTTCCCTCTTACAGGACAGGGTGGGGGCGTGGGGGGGTGGGCCAGAGCGCAATCTGATTCATTACTTTCCAGTAAAAGGATTTCTTCAGAAGGGTAAACAAATTGGTCAGAATGATTTAGGGAACATCTGCATTTTATTTGTTAAATTTAAAAAAGTTGTTCAATTACAGTTGACATTCAATATTATATTTGTTTCGTCTGCTGAGACACTTATGTAACTTAGAGAGTGGTCCGCCCGTTAGTCCAGGCCCCACCTGGCACCACACACAGTTACCACGATGCTATTGACCATCCCCTGTGCTGTGCTTTACATCCCGTGGCTGTTTTATAACTGCCAACTTGGACTTCTAAGTCCCTTCTCCTTTCACCCTCCCCCAACCCTCCTCATCTGGCAACCCTGTTTGCTCTCTGTATCTATGAGTCTGTTTTGAGAACATCTGTATTTTAAAATTACCCATCTTCTCCCTGTCTCATTTCTAACCTGGACAGTGAGCGCTGAAATAGCACTTACTGTGTACCAGGCGCTGTTCTAAGTGCTTTAGCAGCGTTTAATTCATTTACTCTGGTAAGTGCCTAAGTCGTCGTGTCCTCATCATCCCTGTTACATGGGAGGAAGCGGCTTAAGGAACTGACTCGAGGTCAGACAGCGGGGGCAGAGCCGGGGTTCAGGCCCAGGGGTCTGCTGTCATGGCCGCTGCGCCATGACCGAGACCAGGAGTCCTGAACTGGCAGTGCCAGCAGGTGACCTCTGCTGCTTGTCTGTCCCTCCGTGTCCCACGTCCTGCATTCGGCTCCCAGGAGTCTCTTCCTGTTGTACCCGGCACACGGTGACTTGTACACGCCCTGACCTCGTGGTGATCAGACGTGGTCCTGCCTGGAGGTTTTAGGTGTAGATGCTGAAGCTGCCCCGTCCCCTGACTGTTAGGGTGTCACTTCCCCCTTAGCTGAGAGGTCTCAGAAGGACAGTCATGTGGAAGTTAGACAGAAAACTGTCCCTACTGGTGGTGGGTGATGAAAGAGTCATGGAGGAAACTGCCAAGCTGAGACCGAGCGGGGCATCGTTCCTGTTATCAGAAGGGCTTCCTGGAGGAGGCGGGCTGGCATCTGAGAGGTGGGGGGACACTGGCTCAGATCAGAAGGCAGCCCAGGAAGAAGTGTGGTCTTCCCATGGTAGGAAGACATAAGTGGTAGGGAGACTGAGCTGGTAGGCAGGGTGAGGACCAGCACGGGTGGAGGGACGCAGCTGTGACCGCAGGTGTCACCTGGGAAGCCGAGCCTTGCCAAGGCAGCCTGCAGGTGTGCTCCACTCGGCCCCCCAGTCTGCCTCCTGCTACCCTGAGCCTCAGGTCAGCTGGGCTAGAGGGACCCCAACCTATGCACACACAGCCGGGAGAGGAGCCCACTTTCCCATGAGCGGTTTTGTCTGGACTGCTTGACCCAGAAACAGTATTTATGTGTTCTGGGCATTTCTTGGCCGAGAGGCTGCAGCGCACTGGACTCCAAGACACAAGGTGACACAGTGACCTTATTCCATTCTCCGTTTTCAGGCTGGCGCTTCCTCAGCCCTAGTTAGGTCTGGCTGGCCCGGGAGCATCCAGAAAGCAGGATCCGGGGGTTCCTCTTAGGGGCACCTTAGGACCAGCTGGCGTACACATTGATCCATTAAATGCTTGAATCGGGCATGAAAAAGCCGAATGCACCACATCTGTAGGACTTTCCTGGGGCAGCGCAGGGGACTCGTGGCAACACGTGTGAGCGTCTCTCTTGGACAGCACCTGTCCTTGACTTTGAGTAGCATCCAAAGGAGCAGCATGTTCCCACGAAGGGGAACCTTCAGGACGGGGACAGGTTGAGCAGCTGGAGAGAGCCCTGGGCTTTTTGGGAAGAAGGGAGATGTGACAGGAAGAGCGTCGTGTTTGCCGAACACAGAATCAGGGACGGCCCGGTGGCAGAGGGAGTGGGGCTGGGTTGGGATGGAGCCGAGGAAGACGGATGGCGTGTTACCTTGGGAGAAGCAGCAGCAGAAGGGCCTGAGGCAGGAGGGGTCGGCCCACGTTGGGTGACCTGCGTGGGTGGAGGGCATGAGAGTTAGGCTAGAGCACATAACAGTTCTCTTCTGTGGTCCGTCAGTAGTACCTGTCCTAACATAGCACCTGTCATCTTTCTTCCCTCCTCCCCCGAACCCGGGCTCACCAGGGATCCGGTGAGGGGACTGGTTTGTCAGCCTTGCTCCCCCAGCCTAAAAACCTGACTGTGAAAGAGACTAACAGGCTGCTCCTGCCGCATGCCTTCTCCCGGAAACCCGCGGACGGCTCCTCTGATACCAGGCCCCCCAGACCGGCTTCTAAGTCCAAGCCGTCCGCCCTTGCGCCTGTTGTGGGCACCACAACCACCACGCCGTCACCCTCGGCCATCAAGGCTGCTGCCAAGAGTGCCGCCCTGCAGGTGACGAAGCAGATCACGCAGGAGGAGGACGACAGTGATGAGGAAGTCGCCCCCGAGAACTTTTTCTCCCTCCCCGACAAGGCCGAGCCTCCTGGAGTCGAGCCATACCCCTACCCCATCCCCGCCGTCCCCGAGGAGCTGCCTCCGGGCACGGACCCGGAGCCGGCCTTCCAGGACGACGCAGCCAATGCCCCCCTGGAATTCAAGATGGCAGCAGGCTCAAGTGGGGCCCCGTGGATGCCCAAGCCTGGGGACGACTACGGCTACAGTCAGTTCTCCGCATATGGCGCCGCCAGTGCCGCCGGTGCTTACTATCAGGTGGGTGGGGCCGGCGTGGCGGGCGGAGGGCTCGGAGCCGCTGATGTGGGCAGGTAGGGCCTTTCCTCTACCTGTCCTGCCTCCAAACGGCCGACCTCTGTTCTGAACAATGTTGAGCTAAGATTTCCTGAGTCTTGAAGTCTGACCAGTGGGACCATGTAAGTGATCCCTTTATTCTGGAAGCAAAAGCTCACCTTGGAGCTGGTGGGAGGTGCAGGGAGAGGGCGGGAGGGAGTGGTCTCTGACCTTAGAGATCCAAGATGGCCTCCGCGGACGTGGGTGACGGCAGCGAGCCGTGGTCTAGGCTTCTAGCTGCTGTGAGCCCAAGGGGTTTCTGGAGACACGCAGCCCTGAGCACACAGGGGAAGGGGTGGGAGGGAAGGGCGGGGTGCGGGCGGGGCGGGGAGAGGAGGCACAGGCCGCTGAAAGGACTGGAACGAGGCCCTGGAGAGGGGAGGGGGGCCATAACCTGGGCAGTGATGGAGTAGGAGGTCTGAACCCCAAGCTCTGTGGGTGGCAGACCCGTAACCCTCTCCGAGCCACAGGCCCCGCAGCTGTTAGAGGCAATGGCAGTGGCAGTGACGGGGCTGAGGGAGAACTGTCAGCGGAGCGTGGTGCCCAGAACCACAGATGCTTGGTGAGCGGTGCTGGCAGCTTTTTATTCAGATGTTTGGTGGTGTGTGTGGCCTCAGAGCGTGAGGATAGGATGCCAGGTTGTAACCGGGTTTAAGAAAGACTTTCCCAGCAGCCAGAGCCTCCCTGACGGAGAGGGTCCCAGGAGGTGGGGGGCTTAGAGCAATGGTGGCCCAGCAGAGGCAGCTGGCAGGCCCGTCCCAGCAGCTGCCTCTTCAGCCACCGCGGCCCTGAACGGTCGGTGTTCATCTTCTCTTCAGTCTGGGCCTGGGTTCAGATCAAAGGCTGAAGTGTTGCCCACATATTTGCTGTTGAACTTTCTTGTATCTTCTTGTATCCTTGTATCTGACCAGAGACAGTGTACCTTCCCTAAACGTTGTTAGGAGGAAGGAGGAAGATGAGGGTGTTTTGATCTCTTGAGCAAGAAAAGATGCTCTTTAAATCTAAGAAACCACCGGTTTACATCCTGCAAATGACTAACAAATTGGAAGTCTGTATCCAGTTACAAACGGGGCGTTGAGGCAGTCTATGCAAATGAAGGCACTTTAAATACCCCAGGGTACCCTGCAACTTAATGTATCTTATTGTGAATACAGTTGGCCCTTGAACAATGTGGGGTTAGGGGGCCAGCCCTCCCCTCAGCCCTCGGAAACCTTCTTGTAACTTCTGATTCCCTCAAAACGTAACTAACAGCATAACTACCAGCCTGCTGTTGACCGGAAGCCTTACCAATACTGACCAGTGCACGGACGCATACTGTGTATGTTACACGTATCACGCATTCTTACAATACAGTGAGCTAGGGAAGAGAAAAGAGCGGCAGACGTGGGGAAAAGCCACATACGCAGCTCAAATTCATGTTCAAGGGTCAGCTGCACTTTGATGGGAAACCATGCTCTAACCGCGCTGGGTTTCTATATATTCTTCTGATTCAGTCAGTATTAAACCTTATTTCCCACGTGGCTCACTATAAAATGAATGTTCCTAGAGGGGCGTTACTTTGGAGTTTTGGGCAAAGGTGGAAGGATTGGGGGAAGTGTGACAGGGTGGGGACGGGTTATCAGCCCAGGGGCAGCCTGGCTTGGCCCCGCTGGTCTGTACCTCCGCTCGGGTCCACAGCGACGTGTGGACAGCACACCCCTAAGGGGGACCTGAGCTGAAAGTCTGGTAACACACACCTGTTTGCTCCCAGCTCTGGAAACCCCATACCGCCAGGCAGTGGCTGGGTGTCCATCGGGTCTGTAGCCTCCTGCACGTTCATTAGCGGTGGTTTCCCTGAGTCCACAGTGGCACGCCCTCACTTCACCCTGCTCACATCGGGGCTTACTGGGGTGTCACGGGCAGGAGGAGCAGAGCTGGGGCACGGTAGATGGAAAGGGTGGCAGCGCTCTCGGGAAGCAGCCAGGGGTGCAGGCTGTAAACGAGCAGGAGAGACTGTCTTTATCTCTTGTCACCTGTTCCTAAAAAGGACCCACCTGTCTGGACGGCGCAGACCAGAATTGCTGCAGGGATCATCCTGGGAACTGGGGGCTTAGGATCTGTGCCTCTCTGGTCGGTGGTGTGGGCGTCACACTGCCCCTGTGACGAGGATTCCTGTCCCCTCTCCACTGTGCCCTCAGATGCTGTATTTTTCCCTCCTTGGCTGCAGGATTATTACAGTGGTGGCTACTACCCCGCACAGGACCCAGCCCTGGGCCCCCCCCAAGAAATCTCCCCAGACGCCTCCTTCATCGATGACGAAGCAGTAAGTTAACAAAGCGCAAGTGACTTTCTTTGACCCACAGACAAATCAGAAACTAAGGGACAATCTGAAGGTAAAAGATTCCTCTTTATCAAACTATACACTCAGTGAGGGTCAGGTGCAGTGGCACATAACAGACTGCGAGTGACAGTGGCTCGTGTATGAAAAGGTAACTGTTTTCCTCATAAAAGAAGGCTGGACACCGGCAGGCCAGGCACAGCTGGTGGGATGGCTCCACCAAGTTGTGAGGGATCCAGTGCCATCCTGATCACTGCTCTGCCATCCCTAGGCTGTGGCCTGTGTTCTTAGGGTTGGTGATCGCTGCTGAGGCTACAGCTGTCACATCTGCAGTCCAGCCAGCCCTCTGCAGCAGCGAGGAGCAAAAGAGAGGAGAGACATTTCTCTCCCCTTTTAGGGACTTCCCAGAATTCCTGCGTTCACTTCCCCTTCTGTCTCATTGGCTAGAATCTGGTCACATGGGCGTATTTAGCTGCAAGGGAGCCTAGGAAATGCAGTCTTTTCTGTTGGGTGGTGACATGCCTAGCCAAAATGTTGGGTTCATTCACATGTCAGGCAAGGGGAGAATGGATTTGGGTGGAGGGGCAGCAGCCTCAGTAAATGGCCCTTGTGTCTCACCTGACTGAGCTCCGCAGTCTCAGCACAAGGGAGAGAAAACCATCAGGCCACACACAGGACGTAAAGTGCTGTCTCATCTGCAGGGATGTCGCCGCCTGTGGGGGGTCGGAGAAGCAGAGGGTGCGCCCCTTTGCACGCAGCTTCTTATAAAAACAATTATCTGTGCACCTGTGCATGGGAAGGTGCCCGTCCCTTTGCACACTTACACCTGTGTGGTGTCCAGTCACCATCCTGTGCGCGTCCTTGGCAGGTTCCATAGTCAGGCCCTTTTTGTCCTAAGCCTCCTGATGCTTCGACCAGGGCCCAGGGCTCACTGAAGTTCCACAGTGTTTGGATTTGACCGCCCTGCACCCACAGCCCTTCCAGGCACGTCCTTGGGTGGCTGTGCCGTGGTCTGCGTGGTCTGTGAGGAGGAGGAGGAGGAGGAGGGAGCAGAAGCGGGCTCCTGGGAAGTGGGCCAGGCCTTTCCTTGTGACACTCCCTCTCTACCCAGCTCCATGTCTTCCCTCGCTGGCGTCTGCTCTGGTGTGGGGTCTGCTGAACCAGCGCTGCCAACCAGTGAGGGCACACACATGTACAAAGTACTGATTTTTAGAGGACAATTCCCAGATGCTTTACCCCGAATTCTTACTCAGATAGAATTTGCACGTAATAGAGGACGGAGCCCTACCAGTGGCCGCGCCCCCTCGTGTTTGGAGGTGCCTCCTTGGCCTGCCTTTCCCTGTGTCCGGGAGAACTGAGGAGCTGGCCTCGGGCCTCAGGTGGAGAGCATGGCCAGAGGGCAGTGGTGGCTGTAGCAGGACGGGCTCCAAACCCCGTGGCCTGTGGGTCCTTGCCGACGTCTCCGGTCCCCACCCAGGTCCCCACTCCTGCTTTGTGTCTCCTCTTCCAGTTTAAGCGGTTGCAGGGCAAGAGGAACCGGGGGCGGGAGGAGGTCAACTTCGTGGACATCAAAGGTGACGACCAGCTCGGTGGGGCCCAGCAGTGGGTGACCAAGTCCCTGACGGAAGAGAAGACCATGAAGTCGTTCAGCAAAGTAAGTGGCAAGGTCGGCGGCCGGCTTGGGGGCCCACAGCACACGTGGCCCTGCTCCCACTGGTGCCGGCGACGCCCTGCGCCTAGGTACCACCCCTGCCTCCGCTGCGTCCAGACACAGCCGTTTCCCATCTCTGATGCGCTGTGGCTCCACCCTGGATGAACCCACAGCCGCTCACGCCCTGCCTGCAGCCACCCCGTCTGCAGCCCTGCTAAGCAGGGACGTGGCTCAGCGCGTCTTTGAGGTGTGGGCACCACAGCGTCAGGAGTCGGGGGCACGGGGGTCCTGGCCTCTGAGTGTGCAGCCCCTGCCCTCGCCTCTCCATCGTCTGCCCTGCTGCCTGCGGTCCCGTCTCGTGCTTTATGCTCACGTCCCCCACCACTCCCGCCTCATCCGGGCTAGCTGTCTCAGTCAGGCGAAGGCACGCCTTTTCACCTAGTAGCTGAGTGCAGCAAACGTGGACGTTATGGGCCTGCCCCGGGGAGCATGGGGGGGGCCCTGGATTCCAGCCCAGCACCAGCAAGGCCAAGGTCGGGCATCTCATTCCTCCTGCTCCCCCGTTGGCTCCGCTTTGTTCTGTGGCCATCTGCACCCCAGCCGTTTGTATGAACTGAATGCTGGCGGTCACACAGGACAGACCAAAGGATTGTGGTCAGAGCAGCACAAATCCATCACCGCTGCCCGGGAAACCACTTAGGAGCACGCGCCTAGAGCGCGCGCCTGCTCTGCTGGCTGTTGGTCGGGAGGCATCACCACGTGGTAGTGACTGCTTCAGTGCCCGGCATGGGCCTGCCATGGGGCTGCATCTTCTATGTTTGTCATCTTGAACTGTCATTAAATGACATTAAATACCAGCAAGGGATTGGACTTTGCTGTTGTCCCAGGGCCAAGCTTTCTTTCCACCATCTCGTTGTATTGAGCTAGAATTTAAAAAAAGAAGACGCGTTTTCCTGTCCTTGTGGACTTGACAGTGTTGTGGGGAAGAGATTGAAGGACGCTCCCGTGTAAGCCACCACCATGCAGATTGATCACATAAGCTCCGAGGAGACTCCAGAGGCGACTGGGCAGGGGGTGGGGCTGAGGGGAAGCTGCTGGTCTGAGGCAGCGCTGGCCGAGGACAGGAAACCCGCAGTGAGAGCCAGAGCACGCAGGCTCTGACAGGAAGCCATTGGCATCCGAGTTCTGTTAGGGGGCTGTGCCCGTTACAGGTGGAGGCTGAGATTGGAGCGGTGGGAAGCTGCTGGCAGGGACTAGAAGGGGGTGGGGGTTTCAGGCAAATGTGATTGATGAGGGAGAGTGGAGCGCAGGAGGCAGGAGGCAGACTGGGCACCTGGCCTGGCTGCGGGGAGGGGCTGTGAGAGGAGGGAGGTTGCCAGCCCTCAGGCACTTACCCCGTTTCAGACTGACCGCAGGCCGTGCAGCTGCTATCGAGTGTCCACTGTGGGCAGAGCCCCGGGCTTGGTGCTGCGGGGGTGGGGTGGGGACCAACAAATAGAAGACACACCCCTGACCTCAGAGTATTTCCAGTCTAATGGGGTATTAGCAGGCTATTTCAGGCAAGTACTCTGAGCTTGCGCTTTTTGCCTAATGGCTTTAATAAAATAACTTCTAAGTCCATAAGCATAGAAACGGCTCCAGGCTCACTTTTCTCCCCCAGGATTTGGGCTTTGTCGCCGGTTTCTCCCCAATGTTGCACCACCTGGGCACGTGAGGAACTTCTGTGTTTCTTTCTGTGGGTTAGTGATTGTTTTCTTCCCTTGCAGAAGAAAGGTGAGCAACCAACAGGCCAGCAGCGGCGGAAACACCAGATCACATACCTGATTCATCAGGTGAGAGCGCTGAGGACCCTGGCCTGTCCGCAGGTTCCCCGGGAACCTGAAGGCTGAGAGCTGGGCTAGGAGCCCAGGTGCGGCGCCTGCGCCCCGCAGGTGGCCCCCTGTTCTCCATGTGGCCACTAGGGGGAGACGTGTCCCTGAGAATCACCCACTGTATCAGTGGCACTTAGGTGAGACCAGGTACAGACGCCCCAGAAGTACCTGTGAGAGCGGCGTGGGATGGCTTAGCACAGGGTTCTTTTAAACAGCAACTTTAATAATTAAAAACTACTTAAAGAAAAAGTTGGTTCACCAGCTTTTAGCAAAACATCCAGCGATGAGGAGGTTGGTTTTTATGGTGGGAGCGTCAGCACGAATAACTCAGAACACAGATGACCCAGAAATGTCTTCAGGAGTTAGAGCACGTCTTGGTATTTATCTGCTAGGATCCGGTAGCTTTCGAATACTCATGCAGTCGTTAAACAGCCCCCTTTTCCAGACGAGCTGTATGGACTGTGTCACAGGTACCGGCAGGGAGAAGACTCCTGGGGGGTGTCTGCTTCTCGGGGATTTCAGTGGCAGATCTGGCTTTTGCTGTTTTTATCGTGTGTTCTCACCTTCCTTTTCAGGAACTCCTTTGTACTCGGTCTTGTTATTTGAGGAAGATTTGGAGGGTAGCGTCTTTTTTTAAACCCAAACTGTTAGCTGCCCCCCCTCCCCCCCGGTTCCACGGGAAATGAGCAGGCGCCTGATGACTTTCCATGGGGTGGGGTAGTGTCTGCATTCCCAGAATGCACTGCAGAGCCGGGACCTGTGGACGTCAGAGGGGAGGCAGGATTCTGGCCCCTTTCAGGCCGTCTCAGTGGTGTGTTTCTGGGGCCCCACGCACACTGCATTGAGCACCTTAGCAAGCCACGTGTCCCCACCAGGATTACTGCCTGGTGTCCTGTTTGGATCCGTCCATGTCTTCGAGGCCGTTCCCTCCCACTGGGCTGGCCAGGTACCCACAGCAGCTGAAGTGTCACCTTACAGATGCCAGATTCTAGCTGTCATTTGTCCATTTCCCACCTGAGGATTCCAGTTTTCATTCTAGCAGCTGAAGGTCCAGAATTCTTGAGTTTTTATTCTGCTGAACCCGTTAGCTCCCCAGAGAGATGTCTTCCCCTTACGCTTCAGTAAGAGAAAAGGGGTTTGCTATTTGCCCATGACGGTTGTGATGGGAGAAAGATTTTAAACTGCGCAGCTTGGGGGCCAGAGACAGGTCGGAGAGCCCCGGCTGACTGGTCCTTTCCCGCCGCAGGCCAAGGAGCGGGAGCTGGAGCTGAAGAACACGTGGTCGGAGAGCAGGCTCAGCCGCCGGCAGACCCAGGCCAAGTATGGGTTCTAGGCCACGCGCCCGGCCTGGACCCCGCTCCTTCCTGAGGGCCTGGCCTCGCCGCCGTGAGGACGGACACATTGGATCAGGTTTTCTTACCGCCGAGTCAGAAGATGGGGCTGTGTCAGCTGGCAGACTCGCGTGACGCTCGCAAGGGCCGAGTCCTGGATGGGAGCTTCGCCTCGCTCCCCGTTGGATGTGATAAAATGTTGACGCCCTCCCTTCGCCTTTTTTTTTTTTTTTTTTTTTTTTAACCAGGGATGTGTTGAAATAAAACATTCAGTCTGACAGATGCCACCTGCCCTGCCCCCTTCCTACTTTTTCGCATGGTCTCCTTTTCCATTCTGGACCCCCGTCGTCTGTCGTGCGTCCCTGGGCCTCGGTGTTGGCCTTGGATAAAGCACCCTCCCACCCGTCGGGGCTGCCTGAATGGTGGCTCTGCCTTGTCCTCTGTACCCACCTGTCCATCGAGGACCCAGGAGTTGCATGGACAGTGAATGGGGCAGTGAATGGGAAATCATTGCCCTTCTCAGGTGTCGTAGACGACGGGGAAGTCAGGAGGTCTTCTGTGACAGGACAGATTGTTAGAACAGTCCGGCAGGAGCAAAAGTGGCGAAGTGACTCTGGTCGTATCCAGGGTTACGTTGGTTGTTGGCCTGGACTGGCGTGGAAGCTTGGCATAGAGCCTGGGGGCTCAACTGGGCTCCTGGGAGGCTCCTGGGCCCCTCGCCTTTTGCTGGTGAGGGAGGGGAAGGGTGGTGGCGGGGTCCGTAATGCCCAGAAGCGACGGGATGGAGGGCAGGGCTCAGGTGGGCACAGAACTGGGCAGCTCTCCCTGAGCCTGCTGCTGCGGTCATGGGGCCCAGTGGGGCTCCCGCCATGGCTTCTGCAGGATGGGACACTGAAGAGGCTCCTTTAAGAAGATGGGCGAGGCCTTGGCCTTGGGTGCCAGGCGGAGGGGCACCAACGACCGGACAAAACGCAGAGGAGTTACTGTGTGACCGCCCCGGCGACAGAGAGGAAGGGTAAGGCCAGAGGGGCAGTTCGAAGGGTGTGGTGGGCCTTGGGCTGAGATGCAGGCGGCAGGGGCCAGCCTCTCACCTTGCTCTGGGCCCGTGTCCCCGGCTCATCCAGCCTGTTTGTCATTAAGTGCGGAGGACGGCTTCATCACTTCCAGGAAAACCACCGCTTATCTGAAACCTGACCTACTTCGGGTTGGAGCCAGACAGGGCTCCTGTGTCCCTTGGGGACACTCGGCCTGCAGTTGTCCCAGTCGTGCCTCCAGCTGGTCGTCAGCAAGGAGCGCCAGCACTCCCACCGCCCACCGGCCCCAGGCCGCAGGGGGCTGGTCTGGGCGGCTCAGCAGGGCCAGGGAGGATGCATCCCAGCCAGTCCACAGGCCACTGGGCAGCCCTGCTCTCCCGGGGCTCAGAGCACCTCAGCTCTCTCCTCCCCAGGGCCTGGGCTGCATCGTGCTGTGGGAAGGGCTCTGGGCTGGGGGGCAGAGCGTGGTCCGCAGGGAGAGTCCAGTCTCCTGGGAGCGGACAGTTAGGTCAGACGTCTCTAAGTTTCCTCTTTGACTCCCGCCGCCTCTGATTCTCTGTGAGGAATCTTAAGCCATGTTTCTTTTTAAGTTACTTTTTAGTCCTACCAACGATGACATTTTATTTAGTGGGTGGAATTTCTCGGTCACCAGGAGAAATATTGACAGGGTAGAAAATCAACAGGCTATCTAGAAGGGCTTCCTGGAGGTGGTAAATAAACAGGAGAGAAGACAGGCAGGGGTGAGGGAGAGCAGAGGAGGCAGGAATGGATGGTGCTTGGCTAGCAGTGGCAGGCTGAAAAGCGGGGTGACAAAGGGAGGAAGGGGTACAGGCCTCAGGTCCAAACCGCCCTGCAGACCTGGGCTGGGGGGGTGCACAGATCCAGTGTGGCTGCGCGTTGATCGGGACCAAGCTGGGATGCACAAGGGCCCCACTTAGGAATCGCAGACGGCCAAACTGCCATAAGGAGGTGTCGTGACTCTGGGGAGGGCCCCGCGGGTCTTCAGTCCAGCCGGGCGCTGAGCTTGCTACCCCAGAAGCTGCAGTCTAGAGGGGTGAAGCCATGTAGAGCCTGGGGGAGCTCTGCTGCCGCCCTAACCTCTCCCTCCGCGCGCCGCGTGCCTTCAGGTAGGGTCGGTGTCCGGAGGCCGGTACAGCTAGTTAGGGGAAGGCCTCAGCGACAGACAGGTGGGTTCCCAGGGCTGATGTACTGTGGGAGGGGCAGCTGAGGTTACGGGGTTCATCGCTTTCCAGCCCCCTTACCCCAGCCAGAGGCACAGGGCACCTTATGAAGACTGCTTTGCTGAGGAATGCAAGGGGGCGCTCAGGGGGGAGAGGCCGGGCCGGCAGGCTCAGGGCAGCCATGTGCTGCAGGGGCTGGAGCTGGGCCAAAGCCGGACCCTCCACTCAGCCAGGCCTTCGCAGGCTCTGAAGGGGCAAGGCTGAGTCAGCTGGGACGTGCCCCCACCCTCCTGGCCCGCTGCTCCCCGGCTGGGGTGCTACCTGCTCAGCACACTGGCTGCAGCTCCTTTTCCGGTACAAGTTACCCTCTCCACCCTGAGGTGTCGCCAGAGCCCGTCAGCGAGGTGGTGCAGGGGCCCATGTGTGAAGGGAAGCCGGGCTGCATCACATCACCTTAGTCTTCAGGGCGGGGCCTGCAGCTGGAGCCCTCGGGGGTGGGGGGGTCTTATCCTTTTACTTGGCGGGGGTGGGGGGCCGTGCTCTAAGGGGAGCCCGGGATTGAGGTGACAAGATCTGGGCCTGACTGCCTCCAACTCCCTGTCACCTGCCCTCTCTAGACCTCCCTTTCCCACTTAGTTGGACGGAGAGCAGTCACAAAGGGTCTGAATCCCTTTCAGCCCTGCAGCCGTGCTCTGCCTTCATTTGGGTGGGAGGAGGCGATGGCCTCCGCTGATCCGTGCAGCGGCCCTGTGTGCAGATAGGGAGGCATTACCCCCATTTCAAAGCTGTGTGGGGAACAGTGGCTCCGAGCAAAGGTCTGCCCACCAGAGGCTGCAGCTGGTTAGCGCGGCCAGAGCCAGGCCATCTGGGTCTCCCACCACCCCTTGGGTGAGCCCACCCCCAGCTGTGTGGAGCCAGAAAGACTGGACGTCACCGGGTCCCACTCTGCCCCCTCTAGTCACTGGTCCCCACACCGCCCATCCTGTCACATCTCAAAGTCCAAGGAAATCCTGTTTTCTGATTGCCAGCTCTCTCTAAACAGGGATCTTTTTTGGCCTGCTCCCCTGCCACGAGGAGTCAGCCTGGAGGTGACTCCTCTCCCTCTGATTTCGGCAAACCATCTGCTCCCCTCCCTCCCGCCCCATCTCTCCTCTTGCTCAGGAGGCAGCCCAGACCTACAGCCAGCAGGAAGTGGAACCCCAACTCTGTTGACTCAGCAACCCTATTTCTCCCTATGCTGATTAGCACTGGAGTGGAAAGGAGGGAAATTTGCTTGTCACTGGGCTGGCACCTGCGCCAGGCTGGGGGTGGTGTGGTGGTGGCGGCCCCTAGGCCTAGGGGACATGGCTTCAGGGAAGGGTCTGGAGGATTTCTGTGCCTCTGACGGGCACTGATGGCCTTGGACAGGCCACAGAGGGGACCATAGGGGTACCTGGGCCAGAGGGCAGTGCAGGGGCAGACCCAGCCCTGCCGCAGGGAGCCCCCACCCAACCTGAGACAACAGACACAGGCAGACCCTCCCTTCAGGTGGCTGAAGCCCCAGTGGAGCTCAGTGGGGAGCAGGAGGCTCCTGGGAGGGAAGGGGTCCTGACGAGGCAAAGGCTCATGGGAAGGCACAAGGGAGGGGCTTGGAGCCACTGCAGGGCCACCCCTCGTGGAAGGGCCCACACCCAGGCTAATGGGGCACGCCCCCTCCCAGTCCTGCGCTCGGCAGGGGCTTGGGGCTGCTCCTCGACCACTCCCCTCCTTGCCTGGCAGCCCAGGATACCTGCCCAGCCAGCCCGTTAGGGAAGGAACACTGCAGAGAGCAGTCTGTTTCCCGTGTCTTGATGTCTCTCAGCCCCCGGACCCCTCCCCACACTGCCGTGGTGCTTCAGGCACCTGCCTTCCACAGTATGAGAGACGGAGACAGAGACAGAAGGAGCCTGGGTCCCGTGGGGGGAGGTGGTTGGCGATGATTTATTAGCCAGACAAGAATCAACAAACAATTCTAACATCTGTTCTCGCCAAATCCAATCCTCAGACAACAGCAGCATTGGACCAGGGCCCAGACCCAAAGGCTCAGAGGGCCCAGGAAATGAGCCTCCAGGAGGGGCCAGGGCGAGGCTGCAAGGGCCCACGTCCTCAGAGGGGCGCCAACCACTGAGGGCTCTGGGAGGGCACTGAGCTGTGTCCCCCTTACAGGGAGTGGACTCCACATTTGTTCCTCTGACCTCCAGGCTTCTTTATGGGGGTCCCAGACCTGTCGGGGGAACAGGGCTAAGCTGGGACCTGGAGGAGGGGAACCGGCACCCAGGCCCCCTGCAGCGGAACTCTGGAAAGCAGCAGGGTTCCCTTCTGAGGAAATTTCTGACATTTCCCGTAGAGAAGACTTAGTGGGTGTGGGGCCAGGAACACCGCGCTAAACCAGCGGTCAGGAGGCTCGGGCTCTCGTCCTCGACCACGTCAGCAGCCCTCTCCGGCTTTGTTTCCCCATCTGCACAGCAAGGGAGGGAGTTGGACTTGGTCCAGAAGGGCAGAGAAGAAGCTGCTCCTCTCCCTTCTCTCACCCATAGCAGACATCACTAATCAATCACGTGCTCTTTTCTGCTGAGTTCAGACACGACCTTAGCATCCTTCCCATTGCAGCGCCCTGGGCATCCAGGACCAATGGATTGGAGCTGGCACACAAGGTGACACCTTTGTGCCATCTTTGCAATGGATGAGGCTGAGGTCCTTTCCAGCCTCGATCACTGACAGTTTGTGCCATCCACATTTCCCGAGAAGGGCACCTGGCTGTGTGCGTGTGTGTGAAGGTCTCTGGTTATCTTTCTCCAGCTCAGACTCACCAGCTACTGAGGCGGCCCCTGAAGCACCTGTCTAGCAAAGTGGTGAGGGAGGGTGTGCCCCCAGCGAGGCAGGGGCTGGTGGGGCCTGGGAGGGCCTTGTCCAGCCACAGAGTCCTCAGGATGCAGTCGCTGACCACCTGGGTTCTGCAGAGAGAGGGACAGTCTTAGGTCACACCTTCTCCCCTCTCGGGCCCACCTGCAGCCTCAAGGACCAAGACATCTGGTCTTAACAGACGATGGCCTGCACAGAGCAGGGCCAAATCCCTCTCATTCATTCAACAGACGTTTCCTGAGTACCTGCCCTGTGCCAGGCACTGTGCTGGGTGCTAGGCAAAGAGCTGAGTGAATCCTAGCCCTGCCCTCAGGGAGCCCACTCTGCTCCGTCTCAGGTGCTCAGTGGCCTGGCCGGTGTGTACAGAGCACAGAGGATGGCCTCTGTGGCCAGGTCCGGGACGTCTTTCCAGGTGAAAAGGGCAAGCTAGTCTGCAGGGTGCTTAGAAGGTTGCCAGGCAGCAGGGAGTCGCTGGAGGCCAAGGGACTGGCACGTGCCAACCCCAGCAGGTGTGAAACCACTTGGTGTGTTTGGAGAAACTGCATAGCTCTGGGAGGATGAGTGGTAAGGCTGATGAGGTGACACCCCCCACCCCCTCCGAGTATGGAGGGCCTCGTGGGCCAGTCGGCTGTTTTAGAAACACCTTTGTGGCTTCCTGGGGCGGAGTGTAGCAGAAGTGGCAAGACTGGTGGCTAGAGACCAGTGAAAAAGCGCTTGGAAAAGTGCCCGTGAGAGATGAGGGGGCCGAACCTGGGGACAGGAAGAGACCCAGTAGAAACAGCAGCTTACATGGGTGCGGGGGTGGAGCAGGGACGTGTGGAGGGAGCCCAGCGTTCTGGCTCTGCCGCAGGCGGCCAGAGGGTTATGAATCCAGGTAGGGAGCACCCGAGGAGCAGTGGTGGAAGGGTGAGGGCAGTGCTGGCTGTTACTAAGTTCCAGAAGCCGGGGGACGCTGGGGAGCTGAGCGGGAGCCTGGAGAGAGGATGGGATGGAGACACGACATGGTGATGTCAGCTCTAGGATAGCAGCAGGTGGCAGGGGTGTGGGTGAGTGGGGCAGACACAGGGCCGAGAGCGAGTGGGGAGAGAGGCTGGGGAAGGGCCTGAGGAGGGGCAGAAGCAGCTGGTGGGCCCAGCACCTCCCAGGAGATGCTGACTTGAACTGATCAGTGAGAAGACCGTAGGTGGGGACAGAAGAGGGAGAGGGGGAGTGCAGGAAGGAGCGGGGTGCAGGTGCCCCCTCCCTTAAGCTCTTCTGAGATGACACAGGGACTCCAAACCCCTCCTTCAAGATGGCAGGACCACCAAGGCTAAGGGGAGGGAGCCAGAGCGGCAGGGGCCGCAGTTCAGACTGGGGAGGAGAGGCTGGGCGGGGCCGAGCTCAGGTGGGTCTGAAGAGGCCCAGCTGGGTGAGAGGGATACCGACCAAAAGGCAGGCTCCGGTGGGGGAAGGCAGAGGATGCTGGTAGCCTGGACCCTCTGATCTTCACCCTGACCCAGGTATCCAGCTACTCTACCCTCCCCAACTAGCTTTCAGGAAGTCCTTCTCGTGGTCTAGCTTTCCCCTGCACCCCCATTTACCTGGCCTCCAGGGACAGGCCTGGACCGGCACTTCCGGAGGACCGGGTGTACGGGGATGCTGGGCGGGCCGTGACCCCCTGCGCACAGCTCCATCTCCACCTCGGCATAAATGTTGCTGGGGGCTTCTCCGGGGCTGCCCCGGCCCATGGCATAGAAAGCTATGGGCTCCTCAGGCTCGTGGTAGATGGGGTGGGAGGGCTTGAGGGGCGGGGCCGGGCGGGGTCTCGGAGCCGGGCTTGTGCAGACTTCGGGGGGCAGCTGAGGCTTGGCGGGGACAGGAGGCTTGGGCCTGGGCGGCTGGGAGGGCTAGGAAAGAAGCGAGGCGGGAGGCCTGTGGGTCACAGGGACGAGCCCCAGGGCGCCCCGCACGCCCCGCCCCCGCCCCGCACGCCCCGCCCCCGCCCCGCACGCCCCGCCTCCTCGCGGGCCCCTTCCAGCAGGATACCTCCTTTGGCTCGCCGACCCCTTCTTTCTGTGTGGGGGCTGCGGGCTGCTCCTTTTTGAGGATCGGGCTGTACTGGGTGTGTGAGTCCTGGCTTTTGCTTCCCGAGTCTGATTCTTCAGTCCTTAGCGAAAGTCCTGTTGGCTCAGGAGTCTGCTGGGAAAGGAGGAGGCCAGAGGAAGTTGGTGCGCGGCGGGAGGGACGGCCGTGGAGTGGGCAGGTGATCCAGGCGCACAGAATAACAGGGTCTGGGGGGGGGCACAGGAATGTGGCGTGCCCTGGGTCCCCTGGATGAGGACCGGGGATGGCAAGGATACCAGGGAGAGGGCAGAGCTGGGGTCACGGGCGATATCAAGCATTAAACTTAATTTCCTCTGAAACACAGGGCAGGCCATTCTCTATTTGTGCCGGTGGTTGTAAAAATGCAAGAGGCTTGAGAAGTCTTTAGCTCAGAATAAAATCTCAAATCCACACAAGAGTGCATAGGGCCCCCTCCCTTGACCTCTCTGCCCTCATCTCCCACCTCACCACCCATGCTAGCTTCCTCCCCTGCTCTCACTCTTCTCCAGACACATCAAGCGTCCTCCTACCTCAGGGCCTTTGCACCTGCTGTTCCTTCTGCCTAGGATGCTTTTCCTTTAGTTGTCTGCTGTGACTCCCTCCCTCCATTCACTCAGGCCTCCATTCAAATGTCCCCTTACCAGAGCAGCCTTCCCTGATGTCTCCATGTAGAAGAGCCCTAAACCTGTCACTCCCTGTCACAGCTTGGTTTTTCTTCCCAGCACTTACTACTGGACGGATTATGTGTTCTCTGTATTACGTGTTTGTTGTCTGTCTCCTCTTATCAGAATGCAAGTTCCATGAAGGCAGGGATGTTTTGGTTAGTTTTGTTTCCTGCTCTTTTCCCAGTGCCCAGACCGATGCTGGCATAGAGTGGTCCTGCCTGAACTTCCTTCAGGAGACATGGCTGCCGGCCAGGTGAGTGGCGGCATCCTACTCTCTATTTCCTCCCATCTCCCTCACTATTTGTGGGTTTGGGACCCGGCTGTCTTGTCTCTGGCTCTTTTTTCAGGGCCTGCCAGCATCTGGTACATGCGGGCACTTGGTAAACAGCTTTTAATATAAACAACAAATGACCCATGCGCCTGTCTGGGCACTCTCACTCAGCCCCTCATGGCTCTGTGCGGCGGGGATGGTTTCTTAATGCCCCTCCCCGAGCGTGCATCTTTCTGGAAGGGCTTCCTGCCCAGACGTGTGGGCAAGAGGCATGGCTGGGTAATCTGTTGCGAGGAGAAAGGGCCTCGTCCTGCGGCCTGGGCTCTGCGTGAGGAGGGGCACGGCCTAGGTCCCTGGCTGAGAGTCAGGGGTGTCAGGGGGTGGTTCATACCTGCCGGGCGAGGGGCTGGCTGAGCGTCTCCCCATAGGGGCTGAGCGGGCACGTGGTGTAGTGAAGCAGCAGGTCCTGCAGCCGCGCGTGGGCGCTGTCCTCACCCAGCACCACGTGGCGCCCGTCCTCAAGCTGGGCCAGCAGGAAGTGGCGGCAGCAAGTCCGGCTCCTGGAGGGCGCCAGTCTGGATGCGACCAGGGATGTGACCCGCTCCCTTTCCCCGGCCAGGGCCACCCGCCCTGTGCCAGGGTGTCCCACTCTCAGTAGCAGGGGTGGGGAGTGAGGAGAAGGGGGGCAGAGCAAAGAGGGGTCGACAAGTTCAGCCCCTCGGATTAGCGGGACGCCCCGCCCCTCACCTGTAAGTCAGCACAAAGGTCACGGCGCTCTCGCTGAACCGCACCAAGTAGCACCCCAGCGGCCTGGTCTCCAGCAGCCTTTCGGCTTCCCTGGGTGTGGAGAAGAGACAGTGCTGCTCTGACTCTTCCAGCCTCCGCTGTCTCCCAGCTCTCATGGGGGACCCTTACCCCCAACCAAGCAGGCTGAAGTGGCTAGAGAAGAGTGGAGGTGGGAGAGGGGATGTGGGCCCCCCAGGACAGCTTGCAGCCCTGCATCCTGGCCTTATCCTGGAAGGGCCGCGCAGCACCAGGGATAGCAATAGACTTTTAGATGTCACACGTTACAAGCGGAACAGAGGAGGCAAACAGGTACAGGAGAAGCAAACTGAGGAACTGCAAGGGAGGGAAGAGAGAGCAGAGGGCTGGGCGAGCCCGAGGGACACAGGCGGAGACCAGGAGGAGCGAGGCCTTAGATAGGGGAGGATAACTGAGCCTAGAGAGGGGAAACTGAGGCACTGAGGGGGTTGGGCTGGAACCTCTCCGGCGCTCTCCCCCAGGAGAGGTGCCTGAGTGAATGGCCCCAGGAGCCTCCAGGAGACATACCTGCACTTGTAGCCTCCACCTACTCCTGACCCACCGCGAGACCCAGGACTTGTCCCCACGCCTCTCTGGGCCCGTTTCCTCCTCCGTGACTCACCTCCGGGTGATGAAGCCATGGAACCAGGGAGGGGCTGCCCCATGCTGCAGGAACCCGTGGGCCTGGGTCTTCTGGAACCAAGCCCGGGTCTCGGCCTGCAGGGGCTGGTCTCCTTCCCTAGGCGCCTCATCAGCCTTTCCAGCATCCTCTGGGCTGGCGGCAGCGCCTGGGGCCTGGGGAGGTGCCTGGTTAGGGGGAGAGTTCCGGGAGGGAAAGGAGCCATGACTAGTGGGCCTGCTCCTGACTCCACGCCAGCGGCCATCTTCTCATCCTCAGCCCCAGCCCCTCCTGGGCGTGCGGTGGAAACTCCCAACCCCCCATCCTACTTGATTGTTTTAGGGTATAATTGCCCAGAAAGCCCTTCCCAAGGTCTAACTTAAGTCCCCTCTTTAGCTCCAACTGTCCTGGTTTCCCTGGCAGGCCTTCTTCTCCCCACTTTGCTCCTGGGCCTTTGCTCCAGCAGCGGCCAGTGGCAGGCTGTGCTTAAATGGGGCGAGGCTTTCCAGTGTCCAGAAGGTCATTCCCTAGGCTGAGGAATGACGCAGGAGGTCACCCCCCAGGCCAGAATGAGGGAGCGCTCACCCTCTAGGAGGGGGGACTGGCGGGGCCAGAAGACCAGGGTGTGCTGGGCAAATGAAGGCCGTGAACAAAGACGTTGATGGCTGCTTCCGGACTCAGACACTGTGCCCTGGTCACCTGGGCCTCAGCCTGAGCTTCCCAGCTTGTCTCCTTCCCTCCTTCTGTGCCCCACATCACCCCTGCCATCTCCCAGTTGGCCTGTGTCCATCTGTGAGTCCTCCCCCAGGGGAGGGCTCGGAGCAGATGAAGGCCCCCACTCACCGAGGCGTGGACAGCGGGGGCTCTGGGGCTGGGCTGGGCCTCCTCGACCTTCAGGGCCTGGAGCCTGGCCCTCGGAAGCAAGCCCAGGCCCTGGCAGCCCCTGCTGGTGATGTCCAAGGGATGGAAGGTGCTGAAGGTTGGCATGGGGTCTTTTCGGTTCCCTGTGAGCAGAAAGAGTACAGCTGGGGCTTCTCAGTGAGGGGCTGCCTGTCTCCGTGTCCCCCACCACCACAGGCTTAAAGGGGCCCTGCATGCCTCTGACCAGGGACCTGGAGGAAAGGGATGGTTATGACAGTAGGAGAAATGCAGGTGGAACATGGGGGACTTTTCAGGGAGGAGGAGTAAGGGGCCCAGGGGGCACAGAAGGGCTGAGGCAGCAGAGAGGCTTGTCCTGGCAACGGTACCACGAAGGGGAGCTGAGATGTCAGCTGGCCTTCTGGTGGCCCGGAGTCGAACCCACAGTCAGGGAGGGAAGGCAGGTCCTCCTTTGGCCCAGGGTTCTGCGCCTTCCCCTTTCCCTCCTGCCCCCTCCTTCCTCCCTGAGAAGCACACAGCAGACCCTGTCACCTTTGTTCTCAGGGCTGAGTGGACCTGCAGCCCCAGAGAAGGAAAGGGGTTGTGGGCACCAGCAATCAGCCTTGCCAGCTCCGGCTCCCGCTGGGGCCCCGTCCTCTGAGTGGGGGCTCTGGCCCCAAGAGAGAGCAGGGACCTGGTGGTCTTGTCCCCTCCCACACACATTCTTCAATGTCACACGTACCTTGGGGGCCTCCCTGGGCCAGGGGGAACTCCATGGGTGCAGAAGGAGCCTGGGAGCAGGGCGTGTGTGTGTGCTCCCACAAGGTGTGCACACTCAGCAACTCGCTTGTCACCCCAGCCCCCAGGGCAGGAAATGTCGCCTCCCCACAGCCCTGGTCCTGGCAGAGGACCCACGTCATGGAAAGTCGTAAGACACTGGTCCCTCCCCCGGAAGCCAGGCAGCTAAAGGTGGTGGCGGTGTGGTGGTGGGTTTTTGTGTCACTCTGTGCCTGGCTGTTGGGGAGTCCTAATTGCTATCTGACCTGGCTCCCCGATTCTCTGTCCACTCCCTGCAGACTAGGACCCCCCCCCCTTTGCTTCTGTCCTGAGCAATGGTCAGACAGGTCAGCCTCAGGGCTGCAGGATCCTTGGAGGTTTATATTCAGGCCTGTGCTCTTAGGACACCTGAGGAGGGAAACTAGGACGGGAGTGGGCAGGGCTGCAGCAGGAAGTGTGCAGGCAGACTTCTGGAATGACCTTCTGAGGTCATATAAAATCTGAGAGGAGGGGTGGAGAGGAGGGGGCCTGGCTTCATCCTCCAGCAGATAAGGAGCTGAGTCAGGGCGGGCAAAGCCAGCAATCCTGGGGGAAGGCGGGAGGGAGGTGTCCTCCAGCTGGGCAGGCCCCTAGTAGCTGGGCCACTGTTAGCCGTTGTTGTTCTTTACTTCAGTGCTGGTCTTGAATGCCACCAGAGGACTAGTTTCTCTCTCATGTGATCCTCTCACATGAGAAGGGGACTGGGAACATTATCCCCATTTTCCAGAAGGGAAAGCTGAAGCTCAGAGGGGCGCCTTGGCCAGGGTCCGTCCATGTCTCAGAAGTTGGTGACAGTTGAAGCCGAACCTAGATCTCTCAGCTCGTGACAGCCAATGGTCCATGCTCTGTGCCAGGCACTGTTCTTGATGCAAAGAACCAAGAGAGAAAAAGGATCTTGTCTCAGATTGTGTGGGGCGGGATGGATGTGCCCATGAATACTCACGGTGGGGAGTTAGTGGTGTGGGCGGCTCCCGGGAGCCCCTGGTGTGCGTGCGTGTGCATGTGTGGCTTGGGGTGTCAGAAAAAGATACTGAGCTGTGCTGTGGAGGAAGACGGGGAAAGGTGTTTCTAGAAGAGGGGTGAAATGCACGGAAGAAATGGCGTGCTGCAAGGTAGCTGCTGGGGACAGTGGCACTGGGGCTGCCACCAGTGGTCATGCAGCTGGAGGCGACACCCCCGGATTGGATGGGTGCGGCCTTGAACCCAGGACAGAGTGTCACAAGGAATGGCACACTGCTTCCTAAATGCCCTCCCCCACCCCGCCCAGAATGAAACGCGCTCCTTCTGCTAACACATCAGTAGTGAAAGCAGGTTGCGTGGCTGGGCTCATTTCTAGAGTCAAGGGTGTGACTTCTTCCACACGCCCCGCAGGGGAGGAGAACCAGCTCGGTGGGAATCTGTGCGTCTACTGTCTACTGGACAGAGGAAGCACCCAGCTCATTTTTCCAGTCGGCAGGGCAAGCTTAGCAAGTGTCTTAGCAGGTCCCAATGCAAACATCCAAGTGTGACCCTCTCCTTGGGAGGTACATGCTCAGGGTGGGGAGGGCGAGGAAAAGAGGGGCGACCCAAGAAAAAGATGCAAAACAACATTGCTGCTTCGGTTACCACTTCAAAATGAGCTGCAATCAGACACCATGGCTGCTTGATGGGCTTCGTTCACTTGGCAAAGGGGCCCTTGTCCAGACAGGGTACAAGGTGGAACCACACCTTGGAGTAAGGAGTCCACAGGCGGGAGAAAGGAGGGGACTTACCTCCCCAGCTGCCCGTTCCCTCCCACTGTCCACTGGTCAAGGTTATGCCACAGGCAGGGACTTAGAAGTGCTTGCGTCTTTTGGACGCAGTGTACGCTCGGGAAGCGGGTTCTGTGGCTCCTGCGTGGTGCGCTGTTTGGGATGAGTCAGGATTACGGTCGGGACCCAGAGAGACGGCTCACGGTGTGCTCTGTGAAGACCCAGGACTTCACCTTGGACTTCAGTCAGCTCAGGCCGCACGGAAAGTGCTCTGAGGAAGGTAGCAAGACTTTGGAAATAAGGAGTCGACAAAGAGAATCTCAGGACATGTACACGTGTGTCCCACACCTTCCAGCCAACGCTCACACCACAGTGCAGGGCAGACATGTGTTCTGTGCAGACATGTGTTCTTATTCCCCAAGAAGGGGGCTTCAGGTCCGTTGGGTCACATAGCCCCCTTCAAGGTGGAGGTCGAGTGTTTTTCTGAAAGACTAAAGCAAGAGGATTAGTGAAAAGAACAACAACCCTCCCGTCTGTAACTGGGGCTGGGCCTGACAGGTGTTGGGGAAGATGGGAACAGGGGAAAAGGCAGAAAGGAAGGGCGTGGAGGGACTGCACAGCCCCTGCAGCCCACAGGTCCGCCTTCCCAGCCCAGATTCTGCAGAGAATCCAGAATCCTGGTCACCCCACCTTGGGGTTCTGCCTATTGGACAGGGAGGAGCCTGGAAACGGCCTCTGTCTCCATCCATCCCCCTGCGAAGGAGACACCAGGGGATTGGTGCTGCTTGGAATTAGGTCCCCACCCCTCCCGCCTGATTGTCCTCTGCTCTGTAACCTGCCCTGGAACGGATCACAGCGGCAGGAGCGTCCCTGCAGCCCCGTGATACCCAGGCGTGGCCACACCGCTCTGCTCTGCGCACTTCTGGAAACCATGCTCAGTACTCCATACACTTTGTGGTAATCGCAGCGGAAGCAGTTTTCGTCTTTAAAATGGAATCACTCGCTGTCTCTGTCTGGAGGCCTGGGCCCAGGCCGTGGAGTCCCCAGGCACCTGGGCTGGAACTTGATTAGAAGTCGAGGGTGAAAAGGGTGCCCCAAGCACAGGGCCACGCCTCGGGGCCATGTGAAGAGCAGGTGGGGTTTGGGTTGGACCCCCTTGCCGCCCCACGTCTCTCCTTCTCTTCTCCCCTGCCTGGGTGATTTGGGGACGTGTGTGCTGCCAGAAGTTTCCTCAGGCTGAATCCCAACACCGTCCAGGAGAGAGCTGGCCGGAGCAGCACTGGCAGGAGGGTTGTGGGGAGTCCCCGTGCCAGGCAGCCAGCAGCCATGTGTCTGGAGCGGGCAGTGCCCAGAGGGGTGCAGAGAGATTGTGAGGACACTGGATGCTGGGAGTTTGCACAGGCTGCAGAGGGAGTTCTGGGTGACCCGAGGGTCAGGTCCCATGGTGCTTGGAGGCCACCAGGAGGGGGACCAGTGGACAAGTGAAGAGGATCCTGGTGGTCTCAAGGGTCCCCAGAGGAGCCAGGGATGCTCCGGGTGCTCTGCGGCATCTGTGAAGCTGATGGGGCGTCTTTGGGGTCAGGACAGGAAGATGTTCAGGGGAGTCGGCACCTCATAGACTCTGGGGGCTGGAACTCGAGGTCTAGAGGGGATGGGGCTCAACGGGTCCCCTCTTCTCTCGTCCAGCATGGTCCAGCGTGTAGACGCTGTGCCTGAGAGGGAGTCATGGCTCAATGATGCAGGCTCCTGGTCCTGCCCGCGTGCAGCCTGAACGTCACCCATGGCCACTGAAGGAGGAAGCAGATAGGCTGGCAGATGTCCCGGCTCAGGCATCCTGCCGTGAGCCTGGCAGTGGACTTTCCATTTGACAGATGAGCTAAACTGAGGCCAGGAGAAGCAAATGACCCTCACGGGTCAAGCAGACTAGGAGGTAGGCTTCCCTAAGATTTGGTTCAGTACTTTTTCCTCTCTGCCCTCTGCCCTGGCTGGTTTGCTATCATTCATTCATTGAGCAGCCACTAAAAATCAGTTATGTGCTGGAGTGTGAGGTCGTGTCAAGGGCTACGAGAATAAGACGTGCGGGTAGGGGAGATACACAGGTAAACAATCCTAGACAATTCAGAATGACAGGCGCTAAGCTAGAAGCATGGGGTCCAGCGGGTGTAGGAAGGAGTGGTCCTCCTGCCTGGGACAAGGGGGTCCAGGGGAGGGAGGTCAGGAAAGGCTTCAGAAGCACCAATTAGCTGTTACACAGTAGTTGTGGGATGTGGGGTACAGCACAGGGAATAGTCGATAATATGGTGACAACTACGTGTGGTGTCAGGTGGGGACTAGACTCATTAGGGGGATCACTGCATAAATTATATAAATGTCTATCCACTCTGCTGTATACCTGAAATTAATATAAAATAATACTGAAAGTCAATTGTAACTGAAAAATTAAAATGACTGTAGTCGTTTTAGTCAACAATATTGTGACAGTGTGGATGGTGTCCGATGGTTGCTGTACTTGTCATGGAAATCACTTCTTTAGGTATAGAAATGTTGAATAACTATGGTGTACCCCCGAAACTCATATAATAGTGTATGTTAGCTATATTTTAATAAAAATCTTGTTTAAAATAAGAAAGCTTCAGAGAGGAGGCGATCCTCGGGATGGAGGAGAATGGAGGCCGTTCTGGGTGGAAGGAACAGTGACGGCGTGGAGGCTGAGAGCTGCGGTGGCCTCTGGGGATGGCGTGGGTGTGCAGAGCAGAGGACTGGAGAGCGGCCGAGGGGCAGCCTGCGTGGGAGCTTTGTCTTTAGCTGGTTAGCACCAGGGAGCCACTGAAGGTCTGAGAAGGGCAATGCTGAGGTCCAGTGTCACCTCAGTCCTGTTGCAGCAGTGGCCCTAACACAGTTCCTGAGGGGGCCGCATACTGTCCGCGAGCCTGCACCCAGCACATGGGGCATTCCTCCGGGCTCAGCCCGGCTCTTGCCCCGCCTTTGTGACTCGTCACTCACTGCAGGCCCTACTGTGAGCAAGGGCTCAGTGGGTCCCAGCGTGTCACAGGCAGTTTGGTGCTGGGGCTGACACTTGCATAAGCCACCGTCCCTGCCCACAGGACACATGCCCACCTGTTGCCAGAGCTCCTTAGCCCAGTGTGGGCACCTTGCAGACAGCGGGACATAAGGGACGAAGCTCTTTGAGTCCTGTCTCCGTCGTTTATTAGCTGTGGGACTTTGGGCAAACTCTCTCACTTCCTCGTGTAGAGTGTTGGATCGTCACAGCGCCCCCAGGCTGCTGTGTGTGTGAGAATGCGTGCCAGGAGCAGCCGTGCTCAGTGCATTTCGGTGCTATAACGATCGCGCTGCAGGTCATTTGCCTGTTTGCTCCCAGCTCTAACCCCTCCCTTCTGTGCTCTGTGAGGCCGTGGCTGAAACTCCGCAAACCAAACCATGTTTCCAGCAGGCTCTCCATCGCAGAGGGACACAGTTGGGGGCTTGCTGCTTCATTTGCTTCTTTTCCACGTCCCTCTTGCACCAGGTGGGTAGCACCACCTCCTCTGGGGCCTGGTCCCACCTCTATGGGAGGCCTTCATGAGTGTCCAGGTGCTGACAACCCCCAACTCACCCGCCTGTTCTCCGAGCCTAGGGGTGGGGCTTCTCCTTGCGGTGATCTCTGTGTGACCATGTTCCCTTTGTACTTTTCAGCCCGCCCACACCAGTCAAGCCAGTCCCTTCTATTCAATACTCTCTGTGCAAATACCTAGCGTGGTTTCTGTTCCCCTAGGGCGCTCCTGACACTAACCCCATGTACACAGCAGCAGGTACACAGTGCCCAGTGGATGGTGCAGAGGTCAGAAAGGGCATCGGGGAGCCTCAGGGACCAGGGGTGGGCTGGGGGTGGGGGCAGGGAGAGCAAGTCCCAGCAGCACTGGCCAGGTGATGGGCAGCTGGGTGCCAACCAGTGGGTAGGGAAGAGTCTAAACTGATGGAATCATGGCATTTGTATCAGGCTGGGGTGGTCCTGACGCTGGAATGGCAGGTTGCAGCTGGAAGTGGAAGGCTGGCAGGGAAGATGTAATTTCAAGACAGAGGAGGGATGGAAGGACCAGTCAACTTATCTCAGCCTTTGAGGCAGGGTGGGTGGGTGGTGGAAGGGGCGGGACCTCCAGGAACTGGCTGTGGGATCTCAGGTAAGTCGTGGTGCCTCTTGGATCGCTGATGCATCTTCTCTAAAGTGGATTTTAACATACGCACACTTTGGAAATAGAAAGCTCTTTGTCAGAGCAAGGAATTATTGATATTAAGTACTATTCTGAGTCGGGGGGGGGAGTGCAACTCTGGGGGAGGGGCTCACCGGAGGGGGAGGGTATTTCCAGGCTGGGAAAGACAAGATGGGGGAGCCCTGGGGGGCTCCAGGGGTGTGGCTTTGTGGTGGGCCCATAGCTTCCAGGAGTCTCCAGGAAGTATCTGCTTTTCTCTGCTCCCACGGGGTTTTTTTTTTGTTGTTGTTTTAATCTCCTCAGATGCAAACCATGATGGGGTCACAAAAAAGCATGCTGTCCACCCTAGAGTCACAGACACCGAGTCTGGCCCAGCCTAGAGCACGAGGAAAAGATGTTCTTGGAGAACGTGTGGGGGTCAGACTCCTGAGCAGGTGCAGCAGAGCCAGGTGAAGAGGCACTGTGAGTGCCCCACCGTCCTGCCCCACCAAGGCCTGGCCCAGGGCACAGCTCGCGGGCCCCAGGCCACATGCAGCCCGTCCCATGGCAGTAAAAGTTGCTTTCTAGCATCCCCACAGCCTTCTCCCAAAAGTTCTGGGCCAGCCTTCACAGGCCTACGATCCCATCCCGACACCTTTGGAGAGGGGCACAGACAGCATTTTCTGAAGCGCTCTTTTCTTCTACTCCCAATCCCTTCCTGAAGCCCCTCTCCGTCTGGATAACCATCACTTCCTGAGCCCGCAATGTCCAGCTCTGTGGAGGGAGCGGGTGTGAGTGGAGGGGAGAAGTCTTGCCCCACGGCTGCCCTCTGGGCCTGTGCAAGGGCAGGGGTGCCTGCGTGCTCCGTGTGAGTGGTGGTCTCAGCCCCGGGCCGTGGTGTGGACTGTCTGCTCCCTTCCACCCGCTGGAAGCCAGAGACCGGGCACACGGGAGGTTCCTCCCCAAGCTGCGGTCCCGCCAGCAACCGTTAGGGGGCACTGTTGCTTCAGCCACCAGTGACGGTGGGAGGGGGGCGCGGCAGGGGTGCGGAGGGACAGGTGGCCCCAGCTGCCCGCCCGGACCCTCTCAGGTGGTGTAGGTGAGTTGTAATTGCTGTCACAGTGGTGGCCTCTCACAAACATGCCCACAGCACTCAGGCCCTGGCCTTAAGGAGCTGTGGTTTGTGGGTGTGAGCGGGCCCCCCAGGCTCCCAGCGTGTGGCAGCGTGTGGCAGGCAGCGTGTGATGCCACGGGAGCTGAAGACAAGGAGGCCGGTGCAGGATGCTAAGGGCCCCAAGCCATGGCCAGCCCCTTCTGCTAGCACCCCCTTCACCAAGGTTTCAGGTCATTTGTGTGCAGCTCTGCCCCTTCACGTGCCCTGATGGCACTGCCCTCAGAGCTGGGACAGACCCCCCCCCCCCATGCTCCTTGGACATGACTCCAGGGCCCCTCTGCTGGGGTGGGATAACCCTGGGGCGCCAGACACACCGGCTGTTCTGACGTGTGTCTCCTGCCTCACTGCTGGTGTCCTCGAGCACCCTCCCCGCCATGCTCTGCCCTCTCGAGTCTGTCCTCGTACGTGACAGCCCATGGAAATAGGGAGGCAGGACCTCAGGATGAAGTGTGAGACAGGCCTCCCTGCTGGGCTCAGCCTCTTCCGCCTGCCTGAGTGCGGACAACAGCAGGGCTGTCCTGCCTCACTGCCACGGAGACCCTGGCTGCTCTGGTCCTGAGGAGGTAGCACTGGACAGCAGCAGGTTGTCCTGTCTTATCACCTCAGGGTCACCACATCAAGTTCAGCCAGTGTGGACCTCACAGAGATGGAGACATAATGGGCTACCAGGCCAGGGTACAAACACACTTGGGCATTTATTGAGGTTTCCCCCGAGAGGTAGGGCGGGGACCCGTGTGAGGGCAGAGGGAAGCAGGCCTCTTAAAGCCTGGAAAACCCAGGGCGATGGGGAGACTGAGGGGCCCAGACTGGCAGCCGGGGCGACTCACTCCAAGGGATGGGGGGAGGGCGGGTGTGGGGCAGGAAGGATGAGCACCGAGCATAGAGGTGCCTGGGGTGGCAAGAGAGGAGACAGCGGGGGCGCCGACACGGCCAGGCTGGGAAGCTGCTCACATGGCCCTGGGCTGCTCTCCAGCTGGATCTGAGGCAGGGGAGGAGGCGAAACGCAGTGCCAAGGAGGGCAGCCATGTGGGCCCCCATTCCCAGCAGCCCAGACATGGACAGAGACGGTTCCAGGCTGATTCTGCTGCTGCATCTGGTTTCAGGGGTGCTGTGCTGATGGTACCAGAGGTCCACAGGAGACCTGCAGGCTGAGGGTAGGGCTCCCCGGACCCTTCCTCTGGGCACACAGGCTGACAGGGTCTCCCACTCTGAGGGCCAAGAAGTCCTGGCCTTGTCCCCACCCCCTGCTGGGGCCTCACTGACTTCCTGAGGGAGAACTTGACCTTTCTAAGGGAGAACCTGACCTTCCTGAGGGAGAACTTGACCTTCCTGAGGTGAGTCGGCTCAGACCAGCCCCACGTCCCCGGCCCCTGCTCTCTGCCCCAGCCTCGGCCACCCCTGGCCTGTCTGAGCACATGTCACAGCTGCAAAGGTCAGGTCCCTTCCTCTCTGCCCGTGGGAGGCCAATCAGCCAGGGAGTGGGGTGGCCCTCAGTGCCCTGCAGCCCCATTTGGGGGGCTGAGGTCTGAGGAAGCCCCTTCTGGGGTTGGCAGGGAGTCAGGCTCTGCGTCAGGGGGTGGCAGAGAGGCCCGGGTCCCCTGGCACTCAGGGCTGTAGTAGAAGGAGCAGTGACGGAAGGAGGCTGGCAGCCCCTCCCGTATGCTGTCCAGGATGTGGGTGAAGGCTGGCCTCAGGCGTGGGTTCTGCTGCCAGCAGCGGCTCATCAGCTCCTGCCTGTGGGGTGAGGGGTGGGGTCAGAGGGGCCCACAGCCCCACCTCCTGCACCAGAGGGAGGGTTTGTCAGTGTGAGTGGGGCCCAGGGAGTAAACGGGCCAGCGTGTGGTGGGGACTTAGCATTGGGCTGGGACTGGGGTCAGTGCAAATAGAAGCTTTGAGGAGCTGGGCCAGACCCTGGTGCCGCGGCAGGTGTGGGCAGAGCAGGGCTGAGGAAGGGGGAGGTGGGGTGACTCACAGCTGAAGGGGACAGCTCTCGAGCTCCTCCAGGACCCCACCATCCATGACAAACTTGAGCACCTGCTCATTGGAGAGACCCTGGTAGGGCTGTTCAGCCAGGGTCACGATCTCCCAGAGCACCACGCCGAAGGACCTGGAGGACATGCAGGCGGGCCTGAGCCCAGTGCCCTTCATGAGGGAGTGCGCCAGGCCTGTCCCCGGACCCTGCCCCCACATCCCGCGCTGCTGCTCCAGCCAGGCCCCACCAGACATCCGAGTGGGTGGTAAAGATCCCATCTTTGAGGGACTCGGGGGCCATCCAGCGTACAGGCAGCAGCCCTTTCCCGCCCTTGCGGTAGTAGTCCGTCTCATACACGTCTCGAGTCATCCCGAAGTCTGCAAAGTGAGGGGGACAGGCTGTGGGGCCACAGAGCCCCACAGCCGCTCCTGCCCCAGGAGTACCTCTTCAACATTCTCCACCTCCAGAGTCTCCAAGAATCCCATTCAAGCCCCCTCTGCACTTGGACGGGGAATGTGCATCCAGGGTGGGGGCTAGCAGGTAGAGCCAGGGGCCAGGCTGGGGCTCCTGATGCCTAGCTTAGGGGGAGTCGCTTGACTCCTCAGGCTGCCCCCACCCATCTGGCACCCTGTGTACCTCCGATCTTGACGGTGAGGTCCTGGGACACCATGCAGTTTCGGGCCGCCAGGTCTCGGTGCACAAACTTGTTGGCAGCAAGGTAGGCCATGCCATCTGCAATCTCCCCGGCCATCTGGATCATGTCCCCCAGGGCTGGCCTTGGGAGCCCAGGGTTGTTCTAGAGCCAGGAGAGGGGGCTGGCGAAGAAGGAACCTACAGGCAGGATTCCTGCCCTAGGATCACTCCCCACAACCATGCCGCGTCTTCTCTAACTCCCCAGCCTGTGGCCCAGAAGGCTTCCCCGTCCTCACCTCTGCTTCAGGCCGCAAAGATCGGAGATGGCTCTTGAGGTCCCCACGAGTCATTAACTCCATGATGACCAGAGTGGGCTGGCCCTGAGACACCACACCCAGGAGACGTACCTGGACGGACAAAGAGCCTGGTTGCAGGCCCACCCAGCTACCCTTGACTTACCTGGCCAAAACCTTGACTTGTGGTGACCACAACCTGACCCAAATACCAACCGTGAGTGTAACTCTAATCTTGACCTAACAATGACCCTAATCCATGACCTTGATCATATCTGACTGTCATCCCAATCGTTATGATTGGCCCAGTCATGATCTGAATAGTGATTTGGACCCCCAGCCATGACTGACCTTAGCCCTCACCACGATTCTACCATGACCCTACCGTGACCCTGGTTTGACTAGCCCCAGTTAGGATCCAATTAGGATCCTAACCAGTCCCAGCCCTGACCTTGATGGTGCCCTTCTCTCATCCCTCTTACCACATGATCTTCACCCTCATTATGACCCTGACGATGCCACTGCCCCTGTCTTACCACATGGTGACACTTGAACGCCTTCATGACAGAGGCTTCCTTGAGGAACTCAATGCGTTCTCGCGGGCTGGCCAGCTCGTTCACTGTCTTCAGGGCCACGGGCGTGGACTCCTCTCCAGCCTCCAGCCCTTGTGCCAGCCCCTCGTAGACCATCCCAAAAGAGCCCTGGCCCAGTTCCCGGATTATGGAGATCTGCTCCCGAGGCACCTCCCACTCGTCAGGGATGTACACTGAGAGGAGGTGGGGTCACCAGGTAAGGGTACCCCCTACTTCTCCTCCGAAGGGCTTGGGTCCCAGCGAAGGCTGCTGCACAAGGCCTCCTGGGAGGTGTGCCTCTCCTCCCTCCTGTCTCCCTTTTCCTCACCACCTGTCCCCCCACCTCCAGACCTACTGTCAGAGGCGCTGAAGTACTCTGGATTCACAGAAGCATACAGGGTGCTGTTCCTGCAATGGGGGATGAGGGGTCAGGCTGGAAGGGTCCTCAGGGAGGGAGAAGCAAGGTCAGAAGACAAGGATGAGGGTATTGCAAGAAGGAGGGAGAAACGCCCACATGCCCTGCCCTGATCAGGGGGACCCCCGGGGACACTAAGCACTCCCCAAGCTGGTCTTGGTCTTCGTCCTGGGACCTGGGGTTTGACAGGCTGGGAATTGGAAGCACAGGAGTAGAGGGGCTTCTGCCTCCTCAGCTAGTCCTTAGAACCCAGCTAATCAAAGTGCTACCCCATTTCCCTCTTGTCTTCAGCCCCAGGGGGGCCCTGGCACCAAGCACCCCAGGACACATCCCAAGGTCTCCTGCGTCCCCCCTGCTATGGGAGGGTCAGCTGCATTAGCCCTCAGCTGAGCGTGGTGACGCTGGGCCCAGTGTGCCCAGGCTGAGGGCGTTCCCATGATGTGGGCCTTTCACTGCTAAAATCAGGGAAGTCCCAGGCAAACTGTGACAAGTTGGTCACCCTAACGAGAAGGTACGCTTCCCTTATACTTCCCACCAGGGGTGAGTCACTGCTTCTAAGGAAATCCTTTCTGCCATCTCATCTACCACCTTCTGACTGCACTGACCTTATGCCAAGGGCTCAGGGGGAGAAGGGGGCTGGGAACCAGTGGGACATGTCCTCACCTCTTCTTGCTATAGAAGAAACCGAGGGCAGCAAGAATGATGAGCAACATGAGCCCCACGGGGGTGACAGTGAGAAGGACGTGCAGTCCCCCGGAGTCTTCCTCCTCTGGTGGTCAGAGGACAAGGGCAGTGGGGGGGGGAGCAAAGATGGAGAAGTCAGAGGGCAGAGGACACTTCTCTTTCCGCAGTGGGAGATGTGCGGGGAAAGATGGGCTCAAGGGGCCTGTGGTTTCCACAGTGGGAGATGTGGCTGCGGACCTGGGGGGGGCTGTTTGGGAGGACAGGTCCTGGGACAGAGGCTGTGAGTACCTGGGCCAGGGATGTAGAAAGCGACACTCTCTGTCCAGGAGCCGTTGCCAGCCAGCGAGGTGGCCCGCACTCTGGCAGAGTAGTTTCCAGGGGGCAGCAGGGCCAGGTGGACACCCCCAAACTTGGCATATCGAAGGCGGGACACACACAGCACTGTGGCCTCCTGAGGGCAACACAGAACAGCTGGCTGGGAAGAGGACAGGGGCACAGATTGGGGCTGGGTCAGGGCGCTTCTGGGGTGCCTACCTCTCCCAGGCGGCGGTACTTGATTTCGTACTTGAGGATAAGTCCATTGGGGTCCGATGGCTCAAGCCAGCGCAGAAGGACACTGCTCTTGCTGGCTGCCTCCCAGGCCACCTTCCCTGGGATACCATCAGCCTCTCCTGTGGGAGAGGGCATAAGGCAGCCACCACAAGTACAATCGTGTGCCACACGTGGCGTTTCTGTCAACAACGGACCGCACGTATGATGGTGCTCCCATAAGACTGTCCTGGAGCTGGAAACTTCCTGTCGCCCAGTGACCGTGTACCTGTCCTGACACGTGCCTGGTGACGCTGTGCAGACAGACCTACGCGCTGCCCGTTGTATAAAGTACAGCACACACAGTCATGTACAGCACGTACTACTTGGTAATGAACAAGTGTCACTGGTTTATGTGTTTACTACACTATACTTTTTAATCATTATTTCTACTTATAAAATATGTTTACTGTAAACTGTGCTGTGTTACAGCAGCAGCCTCATGCATCTTGTATTTACCTGTCTTGATTTCATCATTTTCTCTTGTGCTTGGTTTAATCTCATGTTGTTTTGGACAGTGACCTGCTGTACAGGCTTGTAGCTCAAGAGCAATAGGCCACACCACACGCAAGGCCTGGTGTGGAGTAGGTTACACCACCTGGGTGTGTGTGAGGGCCTCTGTGATGTTCACATGATGACCAAATCGCCTAATCACCCATGTCTCTCAGAATGGATCCCTTTCATATTTCCTTTCACCTTCATGTTCACACCCAAGAAAGCTAAACTGGAGGTCTGAAGAAACTCTGAGACTATGGGGCCTGGGAGGGGGGAGCAAAGCGAGGCCCTGGCTTAGCAGGAGGCCCGACTTGCTAGCTGGAGAACTAATTGGGCAGCGTCCTTGGGGTCGGTGGTGGCGGTAGAAGGAGGGCGGCTCGCTTACTGTGGGGCATGGTGCGCGCGAAGACGAACGTGGCGGCGCTGCAGCCCACGGTGTGAGCCGCGTGGTTGCAGGCATGGATGTCAATCCGGTATTCCGTGAAGTGGCGCAGGCCGCTCAACACCGCTCGCTCTCGGGGCACTTTGTCCTCCTGAATCTCGAAATCTGAGCTGTTCTCCCCAAGTCGGAGGGCCCCTGCAGCGCGGCGGTGCCTCCCAGAGTCCCTGGAGAGGGCGTGAGTCAGAGCCATGCCCCCCCCAGCCACACCCCTCAGCCTTGGCCCCGCCCCGCTCACCTTTGAGGGCTCTTATTGATGGACGTCACCTTCCAAGGGGATCTGGGGAGACCAGGGAGGGCCCGGTCACACCTGACCGGACAAGACCCCCACAGCAGCGCTCCACCTCCAAACCCACCCACAACCAGGCCCCGCCCACAAGCCCCACCCTCGCAGCAAAACACGCCCAGCCGGCCCGCCCAGCGCTGGCCCAGCCGCACTTGGGGATCGTGATGGCGTTGTGCAGAAAGTTTTCGAACTTCTTCTGGAACGAGGCCTCTTGCGCCTCCAGCGGTGGCGGGACCTGCCCCGGAGGTGGGTGCTGGCAAGGGCAGCAGCCGGGCTCCATCTCCGCCTCGAGTTCCCCGTCTTCGCGGTCGAAGCGGGGGTCGTTGTTGCTGGTGGGCAGCCGCAGGCCTGGCGCGGCGGCGGGGAGGGAAGTGGTTAGCCTGGCAGCGCCCGCGGCCTGGCGCCCTAACCCCCCCGACCCGCGCCTCGTCCCTGCGCGCACCGCGGTGGCAGTAGTCATTGAGGTAGAGGTCGCCGTCCTCCGCCAGACGCTGCCACAGCACCAGGTAGTAGGTGAGGTTCCCGTTGCGCTGGGTCGGTGGCTTCCAGCGCACCAGCAAGTGAGAGGAGGAATTCGACGTGGAGATCACGTCCTGGGGCACCGTGGGCGCTGGAGGTGTGAGTGAAGTACAACTGAGGGGCCGCCCATCCCCCTCTCTGGGCACAAGGAATAGGCGACTGTGAACCTCACCTTCCTCGAACTCAGCATTTTGTGCTTCCCGTGTCCCCCAAATGCCCCGAATTGGCTGTTATTCCCCCTGCACTCTCCCACCACAGTCTCCTGAGGGCCCAGGCGAATGACCCCTGTTCTTTCGAGGACTCAGGCGTCTGGCCTCCCAGCCTCTAGGGGCCAGGTGTTCAGTGACCCAGCTTCTTTATTCCTGGTGCCTGGTTCCCCAATTCTCTCTAGGACGCAGGCCTACCTGCAGGCAGGGTTCGGAGGTAGATGATGGGACTCTGGGCTCCTTGGTGGGGGCTGTCCTCAGCAGTGGTCAGCGTGATGGCCCGCACAAACACTGCGTACTGTGTCCAGGGTTTGAGGGGCTCTAGTATCACTCCTGGCTCCTGGTTGCGGCTTAGGGGCAGCTCCACGTCCAGCAGGTTCCAGCTCTGGGTCCCGCAGGCATCGGGACCAACGTGCTCCGTGGTGTTCTGGAATGGGCTGGAGACCCCAGCACTGGGACTGAGGAGCGGCTCAGCCCCACCCCCACTGTCTAGCAGCCCCCCCTCTGAGTCACCCCAAGACTGTCCAGTATGCACGAAGGCATCCAGGAGCAGGCGTGGCTCAGCCCTTTGGGGCAGGTGCCGTGTGGCATGACACGCTCACTGAGTGGGTCTGCTCAGAGCTGGGATGGAGTCAGGACCCACAGTATGTGCCTGGGAGGGGCACAGTCACAGGTACACTACAAGGCGGTGACGGTAGGGAGCTTCCTGAAGCACCTCTACATTCTCTGCCCTTTGAGTCCAGAGGCAGCTGTACAGTTGTGCAGGAGGTGAGCTGCACAAGGTGGGGGGGCGGCATTTGCATCGCAATCCATGTAAGCGCTCCTGCAAGTGTGGTCCGGGGACCAGGAGTTCAGCATGACCTGGGAGCTCCTTAGAAAGGCAGATTCACATGCCCTCCCCAGGACTGACTCAGAATCTGTGTGTGGGGGGCCAGGAATCCTACTTAACAAACTCTCCAGCTGCCCATGCGAGAGACCTTCACCCAGCACTGACCTAGGAGAGCCCCGGCGTCTGAACGGGCCTCCCACCGCTGACCTCCCTCTCTTCCTCCCAGGCCAGGCCCTGTGCTGGTGAGCAAACAACTGAGACCTCTCAAGTTCATGGGAGATGCTTCCAAGCCAGGTGGCTCCCATCTTCTACCTCCCGGGGAGGGCGAGCACTGCTCACCCTGCCCTCCCAAATCCATCTCTCTCCGCCAAGGATTTCTATTTTTGATCCCGAGCCAGTCCTTCCTGGGGTCTCAGCACTGTCCTTCCTACTTTGATCAGTACACTCTCCAAAGAAGAGGGCAGCCTGTCCTTGGCCGTCCCTGCTCTCTCCCTTCCTCAGGCGTTAATGAAATGCTGGCCAAGCAGCACATAAAACTGCCCAAATTAGCGGGCACTCCCCAGACCGCCGCTGGGGCAGGAGCGTGTGGTCAGCACAGTGAATCGAAGCTTAATTATCCAAGCCTTCCCAGCGGGGCGCCTCCCTGGCTCTCAGAAGTCCTGGCTGCCCTCTCCATCTCACTGGGTGAGGTGAAAATGAGGCACGGAGGGATGAGGAAGGTGAGGGGAGAGAGCCACACGTGGGGCCCTACACGGGAGTGTGTGACTTGGCGATCCTGGCTTCCCGGCTCTCCACAGCCCCGCGGGGCTCCGTTCGCCCTCACCTGCCTGCGGTCGTGATGACCTCGCCCCGTTCTGGCCCCGCCCCGTTCTGGCCCCGCCCCGGGTACTCACGACTCCTTGTAATACACGATGAAACTGAGTAGGTCGCGAGCCTCCAGTGGCTCGTAGCGCTCCCAGCGCAACAAGATGCGGTCGGCCTCGGTCACGTTGGACACGAAGCGCAGGGTGCGAGTCTGACCTGGGAGGGACGAGGGGTGAACACCTGCTCTCCACCGCGTTGGTAACTCGCTCAAGCAGCCTGCTTCCAAGACCCCACCCTGACCCGTCGGCATCCCACCCCCAACGCGGCCCCCGAAGAGAACTTATCACACTGTCCCCTCCACGCGCCCCCTCCCACCCGGGTGCGTGTCTGGGTATTTCTTGGGGTCGTGTGCTCGCCCCTCGGGGTTGGGGTCTGGGCCTCACAGGCGGCGCGATCTCCGTTGGTGCGGGGGTTGATCTCCGCCTTGTTTTGTCGCCCCCGCGTTCCGGTCACCTCCTCCAAGTGGTAAATGTGCTCCAAGCAGAGGCGTGGGTTGAAGGCGAAGTAGATCTTGCCCACGGGGATGGTGAGCCCGGGGGCCACCCAGGACCCCAGCTGCTGAAGGTTCTGGTTGTCTAACACGTACACAGTGTAGTTCCTGGGGGCAGAGGGGACCTGCTACACAGAGGAGGTGGGGGCGGGGGGTGGGGAGCGGGCGCCGGGGAGGAGGGGCGTTCAGGGGTATTACTAGTGCACACTCACTCCGGGCCACTGACCAGGAGTCACCACACTCTCCGTGTGTCTTTTCCTCATCAGTGAAGTGGGGTCAGCAGTTCTGTCTCTCTCCTTCCCTCATCTTACCTTAATTGCTGAGCATCTGCTATGTGCCAGGCTAAGGAGGCGTGCTGGGGCGGGGCTATGCCTGCCCAGCCGGAGTGTGGGCACCCCTGGCGGTGCATAGCACTGTGCCAGGAGACATGAGAAACCACTTGGCTGGGTAGCGATTTAAAACAGTCTCTTTATTTTGAGAAATCCTGGCCGCATTAAGGGTAGGCCTCGACTGGTAGGTGGTAGGAATGGGTTTCAGACCCAGGCAGTCTAGCTCTGCAGCCCAGATGATAACAGTTATGGCCAAGCTACTGAGTTACACGTGAGTGCAGTTTATATGGCGTCCACTGCATTCCAGCCACCACCTTAAGTAACAACTTAAGTGATAGTCACAAATCCTCAAACATGTTATGTTCACCCCATTTTTCAGAGGAGAAAAGTGAGAACCAGAGAAGTTAAGTAGCCTACCCAAAGTCACACAGCTAGTGAGTAGCAGAGCTGGTTCCAGAGCCCATGCTCTTCACCACTGTTTTGGGGAGAAGATATGAGAGAGGGAACTGGTCAGAGGCCCGTTTCTGACCCCTTACCCATCCACCATGGCGTCTCCCCGGATTAGTTTGAGGTTCTTGAAAAAGCCCAGGGATACGAGGGCAAAGGAGTGCTTGATTTTGAGGAAGCCAGTGATGGTCTCTACCAGCCCCAGGCTGTGCTGCAGCTCCTGCTCCAGGTTGTCTGGGGATGGGGAGGACAGGGCTGGAGCAGGGGCAGGAAACGTGGTGGGTCCAGAGGGTGCGGGGCTGAAAGGGATCCAGGGAAGGGGGTCCTCAGGCTGGAACCCCAGGGAATGCAAAGTGCTGCTTTAGCTGGGCCACTGTAAGGGGCGTGGCCGGGAGGGAGGGCGTGGCCCCAGGACAAGAGGTGTGGCCCCAGGAGGAGAGGCGTGGCCCCAGGACAAGAGGCGTGGCCGCAGGAGGGTACTCACAACCCTGGCGAAGATTGAGGATGAGGCTTCCCTCCACGTGGGTGCAGCCCACCAGATCTTGTGCCACCTGGACGGAGTCGATGGTTTTGGTGCCCACTTTACACTCTTTGGGGCACAGCCCCTCACACTTGTGGCAGAAGATGCTGGTAGGGGCAATCAGAGGGTGTGGCATGAGTGCTGGACTACTCCAGGGGTGACCCCCCACCCGCCCGACACTCACCTGCTGCCATTGCGGGTGAAGCCCGGAGGGCACTGGGCAAGGCAACTGCCCTGGTGGATGCCAAAGGTGGAGGCGCGGCCAGGCACAGAGTGCAGGCTGGCGCAGCGCTCCGCCGTGACGCAGCGCCAGGACTCGTGCTGGTAGGTGCCCAGAGGGCAGGCCTGGTGGCAGGCGCCCTGGAAGTAGAAGTGGCGGCAGGCGACGCAGGCGCGGGGGTCCTCCGGCAGGCTGCAGCCCCCCAGGCATTCTGCGTGGCAGCACTCGCCCCTCGCTGTGCAGGCCAGCCCGCGTGGACAGGGGCACACTGTGGGTGGGGCTGTGTGAGGCTGTATCCACGCCTCCGTGGTCCTGGCCCCACCCCTTCCTCTTGGGATGAGGCTTGGTCCAAACCCATCCCTCCAATTCAGATGACACTGGTGTACCACTCTTCCTCAGACAGGGGCTCTTGAGGACAAGGCCTGTGGCCCCTCTGTGGCTCCCCATTCAGGACAGAGCAGTGACCTTGTCCATCAGGGCCACTGCTCCCTGGCCTGTTGTCCTGTCTAGGCTGCTGCCCAGACCATCCCTGGGCACGGTGCCAGCCAGTATCCCCTGACAGCTAGTCCCAGGGCAAGGTGGGTCTGCGAGTGCGTGGAAGGAGGGGCTACCACTGGTCACTTCACCCCCCCTCCGCCTCGCCACACCTCCTTCCTGTGCAGGGGACAGCCCCAAGCAGCAGTGGGGGGGTTTGGCCCCGGGGCCCAGTGGCCTGGGCACTCTGCACAGTGGCAGCTGGATGTCTGTGGGAGCCTGCATGTGGTGGGGTCAGCCAGGGCGTGTTGACACTGTACACTGAGAGGCCGTGTGGCAGCTGTGTTTACAGCAAACGGCAGTCATGGGGAGGCCGGGCCCGCAGGATACAGCAGGGATCTGGTTACTCTCCTGCCCTGACACTGAGCCGGGGTGAGAGGAGCTGGTCTCCAGGAGCTGTGCAGAAAGAGCCCCGGGTTGGGGACCCCAGATCTGCTCCAGGCCGCAGAAAGCTCTTCCTTCCCACCCCCAGAGCTTTCTCTTCCCCTCCTCCCACCAGCCTCCTTATTCCGTTCCCCCTTTCTGCTTTCCCTCCCTTCTGTTTCTTCTCCATGCACCTAAACTTTCTAAAGAAGATCCCACCTCTCGTATTTGTCCTCACCTGTCCTTCATCTGTCACCTCCTCCTTTCTTCTCTTCAGCTCCCAACCTCCCATGACAATGCTGCCAGCCTACCCTGGGTCACCTGTCCCGTAGCTACTTTTATTGGGAACAGAACGGCCACTACAGCCAGGCACTGCTCTAATGCTTTACAGACTAGCTCCTTCCTCCTGAGCATTTCACAGATGAGGAAACTGAGGCACAGATAGGCCAAAAGGACGTAGTCAGCAAGGAGTAGGGCTGAGGTTCGAACCCGGGCCATATACTTAAGCTCCAGCCCATCCTGCTTCTTGTGCTGCTGCCTGTGTCCCCGCCATGGCCGCCTGGTACCTGTGCTTTCCTCTCTCCGTGACTCCCTGACGCCATCCTGTGCCTACGTCTCGACAGTCTCATGCTACATCAGTTGTTTACCTTTTCTGAGCCTGTTTCCTCATCTGCAGAACAAGGGAACCTGCCTCATATGAGGACTGAGGATTAAAATAAACAGTGGCAGCCAAGTAGTGATCCACAGCCTCCCGTGGGCACCCAGCGCGCCTGGCCCTGCCCCCTATCCCCCCAGCTGTGCGCTGTGCCAGGGCCCACCTCTCTGGCAGTGGCTGGAGGTCCAGCACCTGTAGTCTGTGTGCCCGCCGAAGGTGGTCCTGGCACAGGGCTCGCCAGTGGCGCCCAGCACGCCAGGGCACACGTCAGCACACTCTTCACCCAGCTTGTTGCCCACGATGTGGTTGGCACCCGGTGACGGCTGCAGCAGGCCCCAGTCAATGGTGGAGAGGTGGCAGAGCTCCTGGTTCTTCTCCACGCGCACAGCCCCACGCAGCACGGCCCCCAGGGCCGGCAGCCCCACGTCCCGCAGGTGTGGCATCTCAAAGATGACCAGCGAGTAGCCCAGGAAGAGGCGGGCACCGCGGATGACCGCCAGGTTAGGGAAGAGGTCCCGCAGGCTCTCCAGGCCATAGACGCGGAAGAGCAGCAGGTACTCAGTGACTTGAGTGAGGCGTGGGAAGCTGAGGCCGCGGAAGTCCTCACCTGTGGCCGTGAACATGAGCAGGATCTGCAGGTGACCCTCCACCACGCTGCAGTTCTCCAGCCCCCGCAGCTCGGCCACATCTGAGCGGATGTCCAGGCTGGGACACACTGTGGGCACAAGGGCAGGCAGCGGTCAGTGTCGCTGCGGCCAAGCACGCCGTCCGCCCTGGCGGCTTTGGAGGGAGCCCAGCTCTGCTGAGGGCTTGGGCTGCCCCTCTCTGGGAGCTTGAGGGGCCTCTCCCAGATGAGCCTCCCAAACCCCTCCCCCCGTACTTGATTCCTGCAGTCCACCCCATCCTGACACCCTGGGGGCTATGTCACCCCCTCCACGCGGTCGTCACCATCCTCTCGGACCTACAGTAGCCCCCCAAATGCTCTCTCCTCTTCCAGCCTGTGCCCCCCTTTGGTCTGTTCTCCACTCTACAGCCAGAGTGAGCTTCTCCAGACACAAGCTGGATCATGTGCCCTCCCCACTGCCCAAAATGCCTCCGTGGCCCCCGTGTCACTAATTAAAAACCACGGTCCTTACCACAGCCTGGCAGGCCTTGGCCTCTCTCTCTCTCTCTCTCTCTCTCTCTCTCTCTCTCTCTCTCTCTCTCTCTCTCTCGTCTTCAGCCACACTGACTGATTCACTGGTCCTCAAACAAGCCAGCCACTTCTGCTCTGGGGTCTGCACTTTCTGTTCCCTCAGTTTAGAACACTCTCCCCTCTAAATGGCTCTCTTACCCCCTTAAGTCTTTGCTCCAGAGCTACCTTCCCAAGGAGGCCTTCTCTGACCATCCAATTTCAAATTGTGACACTCCCTATCCCCTTCCCGCTTAATTTTTCTCCATAATTCTTAACATGGCTAATATATCATTTATTTAGTTTGTTTAGTGTAAGCTCCAGAGGGCAGGGGTCTGTGTATCCTTGGTACCTAGTGTCGTGCCCGGCACAAACTTGGCACTCAATAAATATTGAATGAATGAATGAATGATTGAATGAATGAGATAATTCTGTGACTGGGGAGCAGTAGTCTGAGCTTCATATACCCCATTTCTCTCCCAGACCTAAGGGAACTCGATGCCTGGTCCCTGCACTTGTTTACTCAAAGGGACATTCCATGGCTCCCGACTGCCAAAAGTTCAAGTTTAAATTCCCCAGCCTGAGATTTGGGGTGTTGTTAAACTGGTCCCCAGTAATATCTCCAGCCTTGGGAGGGTTCCTCACCCTGCTAACACCCTCAGCTCTTGTCCTGCAGGCTTCGGGTCAAGCCCCCCCTTCCCTGACCCTGTGACCCCTTCAGGCTGGGCACCCACACCAGGACACCTGGGCACTGCCGGTGTATTGCTGTCTATGTCCCAGTCACCTCCTCCAAGGAGGGCAGCGCCTGAGGGCGGGGCCCTAGTTAGTCAGCTCTGCATCCCCAACTGCCAGTTCAGGGCTGGGAGCCCCGGGCGCTCAGGGACCCTGAGTTAAATTGATGGACATTAGGTTCCAAGTCCACTCCTTCTGGGGGACCCGGGTATGTCTGGCTTCTTCAGACCCAGGGCCCCAGCCCTACTTCCCTTTCTCTCCCAGGCACCTAGGACCATTCCCCGAAGTGGGGTGATATCTGCTCCCTCTGCTCGCTTGCTCCCAGGATACCTCCCATGGCTCCCCACTAGGGAAGATGCCGACCCACAATTCACATCCGTCTGGCTGACCTCTACCGCCCCTCCCCCCTCCCTCCCTCCCTGCTCTCAGCAGCATCATACGTGTCCCACAGACGCAGGACCATCCCCTGAGGGTTAAGAAGTGGGTGGGCAGGCCCTGCCGGCTCCCTGGGACTCACTTCACACCTCCCTGCTGTCATTCCCTGCCCCTGTGCTTGGCTCTGCCCTGTGAGTGTGTGTCTGAGCACAGGCAGATACACCGCCACACACAAGAGGGAGAGAGAATGAGAAAACACTTGTACCCCTCCAGGCATGGGCCAATCAGCCTCTGCGAGGCAGATGGGGGGTTCTCAGGCGTTCACGTGCCACTTCCCATCATGCCCCCTGCCTCTCTAGGGCTCCCCTGATGAGACTCATTTGGAAAAACAAGTCTGCGACCTTCTCAGATTAACCCCTGTCTGTCTCGCCTAGGACCTGGCCCTGGGCAGAGCTGCACTGGGAATGGGACATCTGTGTCCCCTGACCAAACACCAACCCGAGGGACGTGCTCCTGTCCTGACAACCGGGCTGCTGGCTGGCATCTTGTGTCAGGCCCTGCACAGCAGTGGAGGAGCAGAGCCCTGTGGGGGAGGGTCTATGCCTTGAAGGCAGTGCCTCTGTGACTAGCACTCTTGGGGGACCCCCTACCCCAACACATTTGCATCATCCCTATCTCGGTAGGAAGAGGAGACTGGAGGCCCCCAGTCTGAGGACATCAGGGGACCGTCTCAGGCAGGCACACAGCACTGGACTCCTGAGCCCCCCTCAGTCCGGAAGGGAAGGGTAGGATTGGGGAAGGAGACATTTCTTAATCCTTCCCCTTTTGAATCTTCCACCCTCAGCTTTTTTCCCTCTCCCAGCCAAGCCCCCAGCACCCTCGTGAGGGCCACTGAATCCACATGGTTCCCCCCTCTGCCCTCAGCCCTACACATGGGAATTGTCTAGCCTGGGGCATGAGAGAAAAGCAGCCCCCACGCCAGTGAATGGGCCCTGGAGGCAGGAGCTCAGGACCTCAGTCCAGCTTTACCTCTCAATTTTCTGAGCCTCAGTCTCCTGTCTGCACAATGGGTTCAGTTACTTAAAGCGCCCAGTTTTCAGCTACCTGTCCTATCCCATTGCTGCCCTCTTCCCACTCAAGGGCCCTGCAAATGACTGCTCAGATTCTCTCCCCTCATTTTGGTTAGCATCCCAGTTTCACCAGTGGGAATGGAGGGCATCTATTTGTCCCTCTGTTTCAAGGTCCTTCTCACCTCCCAGGGAACTGAGAGGAAAACACCCTCATGTGGGGAGCTAAGTGCTCTTTCTGGGGAAGTCCTTCACACTGCAATAGTTCTGTCCTGGCTGGAAGCTCAGTTTGGCTTCCCCGCTGGCAGGGAGGGGGATGCGACTCCAGGAGAGTGCCGGGGACTCACCCTCCAGTGTGTCCAGGCCAAGTCCCAGGGACAGGAGGACCACAAGCAGGCATGCCACCCACGGCCACAGACTGGGCACTGCCATTGCCCCAGTGCTGGCTCTCCTCCAGATGGCTCCGGGGAGCAGAACGGTCTAACTGGCCCTAAGAGATACAGAGACACCGGCTTCAGAGGAGAGGGGGAGGGTAGGGACCGAGCTACAAGGAATCCCACACATAGGTGGCAGGAGACAGAAAAAAGGAGTGACAGCCACAGAGACAGACAGTGACAAGCAGCTGGAGACAAAAAGATGAGGAAAGAGATGCAGAGAGCAACAGGGAAAGACTAGAGAGGACCCCAGGGGGAGAAAGTCACACCGGGTGCAGAGCAAAAGGCGTCCAAGAGGCCGGCCAGCCCCAAGGGCAGAGAGAAGCCAGGGAGCTTGCCGTGCCAAGGAGAGTAGCGGGGGTCCCGGGGCGCGCTGGAGAGTCTCCCCGGATCCCTGGGGGCACGCTCGGCTCCCAAGCCCGCTGGCCACGCAGGCTGCGAGTCTTTGGGGAGCGTGCAGGGGCCTCGCCCTGCTCCCGCCCTCCCCGCCCCCAGCCCAAACGGATTGGTTTGCTGGGACCTCTCGGCTCTCTCCGCCCCTCCCGCTAAACCAAAATATTTAGCCTGACAACTGAGGGGGAACAGGTCTGTTGGGGAAATAAGGCCAAAATGCTGGGGGGTGATAGACCAAGAACTGAGCTCCCCTGCCCCCGCCCTGCAGACTTCTCCCAGGCAGGGCTGTACAGCCAGAAGCGCAGCGGGCTGTCGGGTCCCCTGGGGAGGGGTGGTTCTAGGTTCTGCCACTGGTGCCTTGACACCTGCGGGGTAACTTCTGGCAGCCTTGACCGGCAGAGCGAGCTTGTTGAAACCTGGCGGGAACGTGACTTTTGTGTCCTGAATATTCAAGCTCGTGGCCTCTCGGAGCCCAGGAGGCCGCCACTCCCGTCCCAGCCAAGTCCCTTGGTTCCGACCAATATTCCTTTGGAGAGGGCCATCTCCCTGTGGGGACCCACCTCTGTCCGGTCACCTTCCTGAATTCAGGCTTCTCGGTTGGCCTGGTCTGTCTGTCCGTCCCTGCCTCAGGGAATTGGAGCACATCTGTGCTGGGCCTGGCGGAGAGGAGAGCAGCACGCGGCTCTCTCCGTGGGGCCCTTGTTTGCCCCCCTTTCCTGAGTCCTTCCTTCAGGGCCCCTCTTCCTCCCCATCTCCCCGGCTTGACACAGTCGGGCCGCTGCAGCCACAAAGGCCCGCGGGCTGTCAGGGGCTGGGCCCTATCCTGTGGCGCCCTGGGTGCTGGGGATCCCGGGGCTTTCCGGGTGCGCAGCCTCCTAGAACCGACCGGTCCCAGCTCCACCCGCCGGCCGCTCCCGCATCCAAGGAGCTAAGAGAAGACCTATTAATTTCTCCGCGCAGAAATCGATGCTCTTGTCAGGGCGGCGATCGATGCCCGCCCGGCCCGGCTTGGCCCTCCCCGGCCAGGGGGCCAGTGCTGGCCGGCCGGGTTCGGGGGCTGATGATGGGTAGCGAGGCGCAGCGCAGTGGGCGCTGCAGGCCGCGCCCCCACCCACCCGACCCCAGCCGAGCTCGCACCTTTGCTCGCGGGCTTCTGGCGCCACCCTGTGGTCTCTCCTGGAAGTCGGCGTGTCAGCTTCCCGGTCGCCCCTCTCCAGTTCTGGGAGACACCTTCCTTCTCTGCCTCTTCTGAGTTTTCCTTCCCCAGGTCCTGCGTTTGGTTTTTTTTAGGTCTCTTCCCTTTTCTTTCTAGGGTTTTGAGAGTGTTACACCTAATTTATCCAAGTGACACTGCACAGTCGCTCCGGCACGCGCGCCCTGAGGAGGGAGATCGGAAGCCGGGGGCTGGCTGGGGTGACCTGGACCGCAACCTTTCCCGGCTCCGTCACCTCCCCTCCCCCCTAAATGCAGCTGCTTTAGGCTGGGAGAAATAGCGTATCAACTTCCCAGCTCCTCCACCCCAGCAGACACCTCTGAGGCGTTCCGCGGCCGCGCCTCCGCGTCTCCCGGAGCTGGGGGCATCTTGGGGGAGAAGGCTGGCGCGGGGGCCCCCGAAAGGGGTGGGGGCCGAGTCGGGGGCTTAGGAGGGGTGGGGGAGACGTGGGAGCCAGAGGGGGCGGGGCGGGGCGGGGCCGATGGCTCCGCCCTTTCCTGGCGACTGGGTCATTAACACCGCCCCGCGCACGTGTCGGGGGAGGCCGGGCGCCCGCTGCTGGAGCGCACAGACGGCGGCCCGCGGGGCGAGGCGAGCGTCGCAGCGATGCTGCGAGGCGGTGGGCGCCGGCAGCTTGGCCGGCACGGCCGGCCTACGGGCCCGGGCAGCCTGCTGGCCTGGCTGATGCTGGCATCTGCGGGCGCCGCACCCTGCTCTGATGTCTGCTGCCCCCACGGCCCTTCGGGGCTGCGCTGCACCCGGGCTGGGGCCCTGGAGAGCCTCCGCCACCTGCCGGGCACCGAGAACCTGACGGAACTGTGAGTGTCCGCGGGCGGGGGGTCGCGGGGAACGGCGGGCATAGCCGTGCCCCGAGGGCGCGGACTCGCCCGTGGTCAGGAGGGGCGGGCGCGGCAGTTGGCTGTGCCCCCGCAGTTCCTGCTGGACGTGGGTTAGAGCTCAGTGTGGCTGGAGCACTGGCTTCGGGGAGAGTAAGGGGCGCTCTCCGTGGACAGTTCTGGGAAAGCCCAGCGATGTGGAAGCCGCCTCCTGGAGCTCAGGCAGAGCTAGGAGGGAGGTGGTTAGCTGCGGACAGCTCTTCAGTTTGGTCCTTCCGGCCTCATCCCCTTTCCATGGGGAAACCAGTCCCCACCCCCTCTTCCTTGTCATGACCAGGCAACCCCAACTCTTCCCCCTGCAAATGGGAATTGAACTGGAAAAGCGGGAGGTGGTGAAGAGTCACAGCTTGGAGGCTGAGCTCCCTTCTCCCCATATCCACCACCTCCTGTCTCCTCCACCCCTTGCTTTGGATGTATGAAGTGGGACTCCCCCTTCTCTCTCTTCACCCCCGTCTCCCTTTCCACCCTGTCTCCCTACTTGGGGCGGGATGTCAGGCCCCAGACTGGGAGGAATCTCCAGCATTCTGCAGTAATCGGTTGCAAGCACTTTTTAGCAGCTGGTGAAACCTATGGGAGTGTTCTGTAATAATTGGCCTAGAGGTACTCAAGCATCACATGGTGATGGCTGAAAAATACTTGAGTATTCTGTGTGGCTAATGGGGCCAGCAGGACTTCTAGAAGAGAGGAGGACCTGCTAGAAAACCTTCCTCTGGCCTGGGGCTTACAGGGTGGACAAGGAACCCTGGCCTTCGGCGGTGATGGACGGGCTGGAGGGTATGCGAGGTAGTGCCGTCACTGTCTGGAAGTTACTGGAGTAGCATACGATAATTGGCACTGAGTTACTCGGGTATCTCGTGGCAATTAACGGGAAGGTACTCAATCTCTCTAACGGCCCGAGGGAGACCAGGAGGAGAAGAGAGGGCCTTGTCTTGGTCTGGGCCTAGGTCCCTGCAGAACGGCAGGGAGCATGAGATCCAGGCTGCCCCGTTCTGATCCACTCAGCATCCCCCTGGGCCTTCAAACCAGAGCCCAGGCTTCTGAATAGCCCCACCAGCGCCCTCATCTCCCAGTTCCCTTCCAAGCCGCAAGTGGGTCCAGCGTGGGGGTGGGGGGCGTGTGGACAGGCTGGGCTGGGACTAGGACACACGCAGGGTGGTGAGGAGAGGTCCCTCTGGGTGGGGCGGCAGCCTGACCTGCGCCTCAGCCTGCGCACGCTGAGCCCCCTCCTCCTCCCGCACTCGCGGAGATAACGAGGAGATAATGGACTCGAATAGACAGATTGATTATGAATCCAAACGAATGGGGCAGCTTTGAGCACGCTGCCTGACAGCTTTCTCACCCCTCCCTGGGTCCCTATAGCTCTGGACAGGGACTCACTCTCCCTCCCAGTCACTGGAGGTTATTCCCAGGGGACTGAGGGCCTGGTACCCAGCTGTCTGCTGGGGCCAAGGCTGTGAAGGGGGGTGGAGGAAAGGGTCAGTCAGGCTGGGCCTGGTTCCCACAAGTTAGGGAAAGTAGGAGGGGGGGAGAGTGCTGAGACAGGCAGTGAGTCAGGGGCCTGGCATTGGGCGCCTGTGTGTGGGGTGAGTACTCGGCAAGAAGCTGAGTTCTCAGGAACTCCCTGGCGTGCGGGATCCAGGACCCAGGGCGCCAGCAGCCCCCCACCCTGCAGGGCCTCTCTTCCTTCTTCGTTCCCATATCCCTATCTTGGCTCTCTGGCTCTCAGTCCTTATCTCTCTGTCTCCCTTTCCTTATCTGTTTTGCTCCTTGCCTGTCTCTCTCTCTGCCAGTCTCTTCCTGTCAGTATCTCTTTCTCAGTGCCTGTCTCGCTGTCTGTTGTGCGGCCACCCCGCCCTGTTGAGTCTTCTCATTGCTCTCCACTGTGTAAGCCAGCCAGGCCGTGCCCCTTCACTGCCACTCTCCTCCTTCCTGGGTCCCTCCTGGGCAGGGAGGGGTTCAGAGCATCCCTGGCTGACAGCCTCTATGCCTCTGCTTGCTCTGCTGAGAGGTGGGGGTGGGGGGGGCTACGGATTGCTGCTTGAGTGTGGGGACGGGGAGAGGGTGGGATGTGTGTGTGTGTGTGTGTGTGTGTGTGTGTAGCAACACAGGTGAGACCAGGTAGTGGCCCCGAGTGGGCGTGTTTGGGCACACAGGTTTGCATGACCGTGGCGTCCCGTGTGCTGGGCGGGGCTGTGGCCACAATGTTTCAGCGTGACCCCCTTGAGCATGTGCAGGAGAGGCCTGTGTGAAAGTAGAACGCCAGGCAATGTGTTTGGGAATGTGAGCGTGCACATGTGATCACATGTGTGTGTACATGAGATGCATACGTGTGCCCGTGTGAGGGTGTGAGCATGCAGGTGTGTACACCTGTGTAGGAGGTGTGTCTCTGTGTCTATGTGTGTGCATGCCTGTGCTTGTGTCTGCGTGTAAACAGGTCTGTGCATGAGTGTGCATACATGTGACTGTGAGAGGCAGGTGGGGGAGTCTCGGGGGGGGGGGTTGGCCTCCGCTGACTCCCATCCCCTGTCCCCACAGCTACATCGAGAACGAGACGCAACTCCGGCATCTGAACCTCACTCACCTGAGGGGCCTGGGGGAGCTGAGAAACCTGTGAGGGGCGGGGCTCTGTGGACATGGGGCGCAGTGCGGAGCCTGGAGGGCAGAGGGTCAGGGTGGGCTCAGCGACCCAGGGGCCTGGGAGGGCCGAGGGGCTGGTGGAGGTCACGGCCAGGGCAGCTGAGGAAGCTGTGAGGGCTGGGAAGGGTCCAGGGCTCCGCACTGGGGGCTGGGGGCTGGCGTGGGCAGAGGCCAGGGCCCCGGGTAGCTGACCCTGCTGCTCCCGTCCCCAGCTCCATCGTGAAGAGTGGCCTCCATTTCGTGGCGCCAGATGCATTCCATTTCACCCCTCGGCTCAGTCGCCTGTGAGTGGCCAGGGCTGGGCAGAAGGGGTGGGAGGCCACCCAGACTTGGGCAGCTAATGGGCTGGGCCTCCCCAGGGACCTGTTCTGAGAAAGGCTCCAGCCTGGGCCTTCTTCTCCTCCCCTCTGGGGATGGCACTTCTCTCAGCTCCCATCCCTGCCAGCTTGGTCCTTCTTGCTGTTTCATGTCCATGCTTCATGCTGCAGGAAGACCTCCTAGGTGCCTGCCCTACTTCTTTTCCTAGGGTTCAGATACACATGGACTGGGGAGCGGGGGGAGAGGGCGGCCAGGACCCTGGGGTGTGGCTGGGACGCCATCTCCCACCCCCTCCCAGCCCCTGGGATAGCCTGGGAGCTGGGCTGTCAGACCTGCCACTCACCACCTTCCCCACTTTGGGGAGTCACAGCTCAGGAGAGGGAGGGGACAGATGGCCAGGAGAGACTTGTGAAGGGAGACCCTGGGAGTCCCTGGTGGCCCCTCTCCTGCACAGGGTGGGCAGTGGGTGGAGAGATGGGGAGGGTGGTGGGGCCGGCCATTCCTGTGGTTGTGCTGGGAACTCTAAACTGTCGTGACCAATGATTTAGCAAAGACAACAGCAAAAACTAAGGTGACGTCACATCCTGACTGCATCCTGGGGGCTTCAGTTAAAACTGTGTACCTCACACTACTTAATGACCTGGTAAGAGAGAGTGTCACCGCGTGTTATAGATGAGGAGGCTGGGACTCAGAGAGACAGCTTCTGGCCTGTGGTCACACAGCCGTAAATGGCAGGACAGAAGCACACTGAGCTCTGTCTGGCGCTAACGTGGTCAGCATTTCTGACTGGGGTGTGGTGGCGCCTTTCCCACCCAGCCCCCACACACTGCAGGGCAACTAGGCAAGGAGAGGGGTCGGGGAGGCCCGTCAGAGGCAGAAGGGCCCAGGAGTGGCAGGCTGGTGCAAGACACCAGCTTCCTGTGTGGGGAGCAGCCCCCCCAGCTCATTTCTCCATCTCTACAACCAGGGGGCTTGGGCTGGCCCCTTCCAGCCCACTGGTCTTAGTCGCTGAGGAGGGGAAGGAAGGAGTGGGGAGGAGACCTGAGGACGTGCTCTGAAACCCCTGTCATGGGCTAGGGGGCAAGGGGTGTGGGAGACATGGCCTGCCCCTCCTCTGCCCTGTCAGGGCTCTGTGGGGACAGGAGCGCAGATGGAGCCGGTCCCCCAGCTGGGGCCTCAGCACTTTGCCAGCTGGGGCCAAGGGTGGGGGGGGGCAGCAGCTGTTCCCTGAGACCCCCTCCCTGGGGTCTGGGGAGGGGGTTAAGTGGGGTGAACCCTTGTCCCAGGAAAAGCCTAACCTGTCCCCACCCCCAGCGCCTCCCGCTGGTTCTGGTTGTCAGCTTCCTCCTGGCTCCTCCCCTCCCTCATGCTGGCCCAGAGCAGGTCTGGGGCTCATGTCTGTCTCCCTGTCTCAACTCCCCCAGGAATCTGTCCTCCAATGCTCTGAAGTCCCTCTCCTGGAAAACCGTCCAGGGCTTGTCCTTACAGGAACTGTGAGTGCGGGGGCTTCCAGGGGCAGGAGTGCCTGTGTGTGTGTGTGTGTGTGTGTGTGTGTGCGCGCGCGCGCGCGCACACGTGCGTGTCCATGTGAACCGCACGCAGGGGTGGGGGGGAGGTGGCCTGGGGCCTCCCTGTCCGCCTCTGAGCTCCCATCAAAGCAGGGCCTGCAGGCCACCTTGAGGGGTTACTGCTCTGGGGGCACTGTCCTGGACCACTAATTTTGTGTGAGCTCAGGAGGCTGGGGGCTGCCCACTGCCTGTGCACGTGGGATGGGGGGACAGCCGTGGGCCATGTGCTTGGGGAACACCCAAGGCCTCTGGGTTACTCGGGGAGGCAGTGTCCTTCCTCCTTGTCACCTGGACTGTCCCTGGGGAGCCCGGGGTAAGAGAATGCCATGTGGCCCACAGCCAGCTGACTTGCTGCATTCTCTCTTTTCATAAGGACTTGTTAGGGGTTTGGTGGGAGGACCACCCCTCCATCCCCACTCCTTCCCTCTGCTGTCCAACGGCACCCCTCTTGCTGGGGCGCCTCAGGCCCACACCTGTCCCTTCCCTGACTCTCTGGGTGTCTCTCCCCCCCCCCCCCCAGAGACCTATCGGACAATCCTCTGAACTGTTCCTGTGCCCTGCACTGGCTGTGGCGCTGGGAGGAGGAGGTCCTGGGCGGCATCCGTGAACAGGGGCTGCAGTGTTTCGTGTCGGGGTCCTTGCACCCCCTGTCCAACACCAGCTGTGGTAGGTGCTGGAGGTGGCATAAGGGGCTGTGTGCTTGGGGACAGGGCACAGAGCAGGGCTGGGGCCAGCATGGAAGGAGGCCTGGACACTGGGCATTGGCAAGAGCTGGGCAAACTGAAGGTTGGGGGCATTGGGGTCACTGAGGAAATGGGGGGCGGCAGCACTGCCCTGAGGTGGGGTTTTGAAGCCACTCCCTGCTCTAACCCACCTGGGGCACGCTGGGCCACCAGTCGTGCCCATGCTGAAGATCTGGATGCCCAACGCCACCGTGGACGTGGGGGACGACATGCTGCTGCAGTGCCAGGTGGAGGGGCGGGACCTGGACGGGGCCGGCTGGATCTTCACGGAGCTGGAGGAGTCAGCCCGAGAGACGGTGAGAAGCCCTGCCCTGGCCCCGCCCCTCCCCCCGCTCCCAGGAGACTCCTGCGCAGGGCACGGGGGACAAAGGGAAAGAGACACGAATAAAGGAGCACACAGAGGGCGAGGGATGGACAGAGCCGGTATAGACCCTCAGGGCTCAGGCTCAGCCATGGGGCTGCCCCAGGCACTGGCCTCGGGAGGGCACTGGCCCAGCCTGGAGGCCATCTCTGAACCTGGTGCTGGTGGCAAGGCAGATGCTCACAGAGCCCTCCCATGTGGGGCGGAGGGGACCCCACAGACCCTCCCTCCCACCCGCCCCCTTTCTAGATAAGGAAGCTGAAGGCCGTGGGGAGGGCACTGTCCGTGGTCCTGCACCCAGGCACGTTCTTGGGGTCTTCTGGCTTGTTCTGGAGGTTCTGGAAGCAGCACCTTCTTGGGTGTGTGATGAGCGTGTTAGCCAGGGAGGCACAGGTCTGCTTCCAGCGGCTGACTGATCAATTCTTAGAGTGACTTTTGGAAAAACCCTGGAATCCGCCTGCACTTTGGTTTTCTTATCTGTGCGCTGAGGAGGTGGATGTGACGGACTTGCTGTCCTGCCTGCCCCTGGCCACTCTCGGCCTCTGTCGCTGTCATTCACATGTGTCATCGGGCACCTTTCCAGGCTTGCCTGTGTCCTCAGGTGGGCAGCGGGCCGTGACCACAGGCTCAGGAGGCCTTGCTGACAAGGTCAGAAGGGGCCAACAGTAGGCTCTGCCCGCCCAAACGGCTGTCCCCATGTGGATAGACACACGCGGTGCAGCCCCTGGGAGGAGCCCGGCCAGTGGGACCCAGGGTGTGGGGTTCAGTTGGGAGGCCCTCACTCCAAAATTGCAGGAGGCCCCTGGGACAATATCGCGGGAAGAACCACTGGAGTCCTGAGCAGGGGGGTCCAGACATGCTGAAGGCCACTTAGCCATTGAGTGATTCCTCCTCCCCAAGATCAAAGCCACCGAGAGTGGGCAGTGGGAAGGGGGCAAGGCCAAGGCCGAGGTGGGCCTGACCGTCAGTGGGAAGACCTTTGACCAGCTATCTCTTTCGGAAAATTACAGGATTTTGCTTTCCTCTTGGGAGATCTACGTGTTTGCTACCACCTGTGTTTTCTAAAAACTTCCTATAGAACAGTCACACCCTCCTGGAACTAAATATAAAATAATATCGATTGTCAACTATAATGGAAGAAAGAAAGTCACATTCTAACTGGGTTAAATCGAGGGGAGGGGACGCTGGTTACGCTCAGGAGAGTGAAGGGTAGCAGAGCAGCCGGAGGGGAGAGGGCATACCCCCCCCCCACGGGAGCTGGAGGACACGGGGCAGCCAAGGGAAGCTTAGGGCAGGGCTTCTCCTCCTGGGGCTGCAGCCCAGAGCTTACAGGAGAGGCTGGACAGCGCTTCGAGCAGCTTTGAACTCACATTCCAGTGGAGGCCCAGAGAAACCTCTCCTCCTCGGGCTTTAGTCACGGGATTCACACTTGCGAAATTTCCAGATAAGTGGCATTTGTTGAAATTTCCAGATAAGTGGCACTACTTCATTTATTTTCATCATTTTATGAAAAGTGCTTTCTAAAATGTCCAAAGAGTTTTTGTCTACTTCTTCTGCTTACAAAACACGGAAACCACAGTTCAGCAAGATTAAGGTTTGTCTTCAGGCCATATAACTTCCACATGTCATGGTTTCTTAGGAAGAGAATGTGAAACGGATTTGATCTTTCCACGATGATTCAGAATGCTGTCACTTTGCCTCTCTCACTTCACTGTCTGTCCTGGTGGCCAGAGGAGGCCATGTTGCTACTGTATCATCTTGTTTCGGACGGACCTGCCCTGGCCTGACACTAAATGTGTGTAGACCGGGAGTGAGGAGGTGGGGAGGTCCCAGCTGGCCCCCAAGTCAGTGGGATCCACGAGATCTACTTTGCTGCTCAGATGGGTGGCTTCGGTTTGGGGTCCCTTGTGCCTGCCTTGAGGTTACTGGTTGTTCTCCATTTTTCAGATCACTAAATAAATGCTCCAGGAGAGAGTCTATGAACAGGCTATAAAGGAGGGGAGCCACTGTCCCCCATCCCGCTCTCCTTCCCCGCCCCACGAGCCCGCCTCTCTTTTCCATCTGGGGCCAGAGGGGCGCCCAAAGACATCAGCTAGCCCCCAGCCAGAGCCAGCTGACGCCCTCCCTGGTTTGCCCCTCTCCCCTGGTGCAGCGATCTGAGGATCTGTCATCTGTGACGCTGACCCTGGCCAATGTCACCAGTGACTTCAATAGAAAGAACGTGACCTGCTGGGCGGAGAACAACGTAGGCCGGGCTGAAGTCTCTGTCCAGGTCAACGTTTCCTGTGAGTCCCCGTGACTGCCCTCCTCCCATCCCCACCCGCTGCCGCTCTTCCCTGAAAAGAGGATGTGAGGCTGGGGCCTGGAGGAAAGGGGTGGGCTGTGTGGCTCCACAGCTGTTCTCTGCCAGCTGTTTCCAGATTCCCATGAAAACCTGATCCTCTGGGGGAAATCCTGGGGGCTCGTCAAGGCCAGTGGGATGGGAAGGATTTCTTTTTGGCCCCGTGCCCAAATCTTGCTACCTGAGGCCGTCAGCACCAGCCGCCGACCTCCCCTGTCCTCCATGGGGGTCCCTTTGTAAAACCTTCTGTAAGACCTTAACCCTCAGACTCAGTTTCGAAGAAGCCATTCCCCTCCCCACTTCCCCTCTAGGCACACAGCCTAATTCCTCCAGGTCTGCCAGCAAATGATGCTAAATCTTCCACGTTATGTAATTTTTCTTCCTTTAATGTGGACAATAACATACGGAGCGACGTGCACAAAACATACACACTTTAAACCATTCTGCTCCCCGCCCTCCCTGCCCTTCCTCTCCCCCTTCAGAGCCCCGCCTTTCTCCAGCCCATCCTGACTTTTGTGACTATTTCCTCGCTTTCAAAAATAATTTCATGCCCCTGGGCTCGTCTATCCACCTGGCGTGCTTTCGCTGGTGTTGCATGCTACAGGTGGACTCACACACCTTGTGTGTTATTATTCTGTGTCTAAGTTTTTTTCACTCATATTTTATTTGGAAGATTCGCCCATGTTAACAGGAGTCGCTTTACTTCATTCAGTTCACTGCTGAATAGTATTCCTGCGCGTGAGCTGGCGGGATTCCAGAATAACCGTACACACATGTGTGTATATGTATATTCTTTTTCTGAAAGGGGCTTTGCCTGTTTCAGGTTGGGTCTATTGCAAAACCATGTCTTCTTTCAAAAAGCTTTTAAACTCTTTTTTTTCTTTTTTCTTTTTGCTTGTTTGATGTTTAGGCCCTCTCTCATCTTCGTAAGCTTGATAACACTTCATTTTTCCAGATCTCTTTTCCACAAGACCATGTTTCATTTCCAGAAGCTGGCGACCCACTTGTCCAGGGCTGTTCCTCACCTCAGGCCCATCGCTTTTCTTTGAGCCTCTGAATGTCATACACCTGCTGCCCAATTTAGTTAAGATCTACTGCCAACTTTCTTTAGAAACCTCTCTGCTCGTGACTTTCTTAGGGCCTGCTGACCTTGTTCCCGTAGCCCTCCCCCAGATTCTGCCCCTGACCCCCCACCCCTGCAGCCCCTGGACATGTCAGGTCTGGCAGTCTGGCCCGTCCCTGCCCTCTCAGCGCCCTCTCTCTGGCCCACAGTCCCCGCCACAGTGCACCTGCACAACCCGGTGGAGATGCACCACTGGTGTATCCCCTTCTCGGTGGACGGCCAGCCGGCGCCCTCTCTGCGCTGGCTCTTCAACGGTTCCGTGCTCAATGAGACCAGCTTCATCTTCACCGAGTTCCTGGAGCCTGCAGCCAATGAGACCATGCGGCACGGGTGCCTGCGCCTCAACCAACCCACCCACGTCAACAATGGCAACTACACGCTGCTGGCCGCCAACCCCTCGGGCCAGGCCGCCGCCTCGGTCATGGCTGCCTTCATGGACAACCCATTCGAGTTCAACCCCGAGGATCCCATCCCTGGTGCGAGGGCCGCGCTGAACCCTGCCCCACTCCCTGGGCTCCACCTGGGTACACATCCTGGGCTCCAGGAAGGCCTGGCCCCCATCCTGTGCTAATCCTGACCCCGGAAGTGAGCGTGCCCAGTCCCACACAGAAGGAGCCTGGAGTCGGGGTTCAGCCCTGCACTGGCCTCCTGGCCCTGCCTCTCCCACGCCCCAGGAGTCCTGAAGCCCATCTGTCCCATCACTTGGCTGGCTGCAGACAGCCCCATTCCAGGGCACCCACAGCCCAGCTGGAAAATGACCACGTGCATCCTCTTGCTGGAGGTCCAGCACCCACGCCCCTTCCCACCCCCAGTCCATGAAGGGATGAGTCCCAAGGGGGGCAGGAGACGCACCGCCCTCCCCCCCCACCTGACTGCTTTCTCTCCTCCCTCCTGCTGCAGTCTCCTTTTCACCAGTGGGTGAGTAGCCCGGGCTGGAGGCACGTTCTGTCTGGTCACTGGAGCCACGGCTAGGGCAGGGGGTGACCTGAGTTCCGAGGGGTCAGCTGGGGCCAGGGTGGGGAGCTGCTGAGGAGACATGGCATGTGCCAAGGCCCACCTCCTGCCCGGTGTACCCAACAGACACTAACAGCACGTCTGGAGACCCGGTGGAGAAGAAGGATGAAACACCTTTTGGGGTGAGCACGGGAAGGGGAGGCTTGCCCAGGACTTGGCAACAGGCGGCCGGGCTGGAGGCTCTTCTGCATGTCACTTCTGGTCAGAGCGTGGGACCACAATGGTCTGGCCTGAGCGGGGCCAGCCACCCGCATGCTCAGCCACAGCGCGGGGCCCAGGGGAGGAGGAGGCCTGGCGCTGGGCTCCCGTGCAGGATGGACAGACAGTCTGCTGTGGGAGCTCGGGGAGCCGGGCGCCGGGACTAACCGCCCCCGCCCGCAGGTCTCAGTGGCCGTGGGCCTGGCTGTCTTTGCCTGCCTCTTCCTTTCTACACTGTTTCTCGTGCTCAGCAAATGTGGACGGAGGAACAAGTTTGGGATCAACCGTGAGTGGAGGGGCTTCAGGGGGCTGCCTGCCAGGCTGTCACTGGCTTGGTTTCCCACTGGCTCTTCCTGACTCTGCCTTGGGTGGGGGGGCTGTGCACACATGGAATTTAGTGAGTGTGTTTGGGGCATACAAGGGCCTGGCAGGGGCTGCCCTGTGAGTGTGTCGGGCTGGTGCTGGGGTAGTTTCAGCGGCAGCTCATGCTAATTGGTGGCTGGACTGCAGTCAAACACTAAGTGGGTCTGAGCTCTGGGGGGGCAGTGGGGGAGTTCTTTGGTGGCCCACGGGGCCTGGGCTTGGACAGGAGCCAGGCAGAGAGGCTGGAGCACCTCCCCTTCCCCGGCCGGCTGTCTCGCTCCCTAGCTCCTCTGCTCCTTCCCCTACAAATTACAAGGTGGGGTCCCTGGCATCCTGCAACCTGGCAGGGGCCAGGGTGTGTGCCTGTGCTGTGACCCCTCTATGTGGCTGTGTCTCGCCCCCAGGCCCCGCTGTGCTGGCTCCAGAGGATGGACTGGCCATGTCACTGCATTTCATGACATTGGGTGGCAGCTCCTTGTCCCCCATCGAGGGCAAAGGCTCCGGGCTCCAAGGCCACATTATCGAGAACCCACAATATTTCAGTGATGCCTGTGAGGGGTTATGCTGGGTCTAGGGTGGGGGCAAGACTACGTGTGCATGCACGTGTGTGTGAGCGTGTGTCTGTGTGTGTCTGTATGTGAGCGTGTGTGTATGTGTGTGTGCACGTGCGTGCGTGTGTAGAAGCCTGTGCCATCACCTTTGCCCACCCCAGGCCTGAACAAGCCTCACCCCGCCTGCCCCACCCCCACCTCCACCCCCACCCCTGTGCACCCCTCGCGTGGGGCTTGGTGAAGAAGTGAAGGCTCGGTTTCAGCCCCCATCCGGCCCCTTGGATGGGGCTCTCGTGCGGTGCACAGCCCTGTCCCGGCCCTTCACCATCCTTCCCAAGCCTGGGGCCCCTGCCTGACCCTGACCCTGAGAGGCCCCCCAGGTGTTCGCCACATCAAGCGCCGGGACATCGTGCTCAAGTGGGAGCTGGGCGAGGGCGCCTTCGGGAAGGTCTTCCTTGCCGAGTGCCACCACCTGCTGCCTGAGCAGGACAAGATGCTGGTGGCTGTCAAGGTAAGACCTTGGCCGTTGTCCCAGGACAGGTGCTCAGGCTGGGGATGGGCTCAGGACTCAGACGCTGGGAGGCAAGGGCTGCCCCCCACCAGGCGCGGAAGGAGGGGTCTGAGGGTTCAGTCCCCGCCCCGGCCCCCTCAGGCGCTGAAGGAGGCCTCTGAGAGCGCGCGGCAGGACTTCCAGCGCGAGGCGGAGCTGCTCACCCTGCTTCAGCACCAGCACGTCGTGCGTTTCTTTGGCGTCTGCACCGAGGGCCGCCCGCTGCTCATGGTGTTCGAGTACATGCGGCACGGGGACCTCAACCGCTTCCTCCGGTACGAACGGCTCTGAGCCCTGCAGTCACGTCCCTGCAGGTCTGCTGAACAGAGGGGGGCGCCCCGGGAAGGAGCAGGGAGGCACGTGTTCTCAAGGAGGCGGGCGTGGGAACGTGGGGACAGCCGCGCAAAGGCCAGGGTGGCGGAAGTCAGGAGCTAAGACCTCAGGATGGGTGGGCTTGGCAGAGAGGGCGTGCCTGTGCGTGGGCACAGCGACCCCGCCTGCAGGACAACCGCTTATCCGGGACTTTCTGTGTGGCAGCCACTGTTAACTTGTCTGTGCAATTACATAAATATGCATGTGTGTGTTAGTGTCCAAGCATACATGGCAATTTATACCTGAAGAAAGTTACCAAAAATTCATTTCTTTGGCTCTGACACGTTTACTAATTTGTGCAGATCCTTTAAATAACTTCAAGAAATGTGCCCCTTTCACAATGAGGCTTAGAGAGGTTAAGCGACGTGCCCAAGCACATAGGTAGGAATGGCCCCGGGGGACAGGACCCCAGGCGGAACCCTGCTTTCAGCCCCTGAACGTGATGGTCACATGTTCTGATGAGATGGGCCCCTGTGAGGATGGGGCAGTGGGCCCCAGAGAGAGGCCAGGGTTTGCAAGCAGCTATGGCTTCTTAGCTGAGCCTTCTTTGCCAAGTAGCTTTCCTCTTTGGCCTCAGTTTCCCCACCCAAGAGAGCTGTGGTTCTAGATGAAAAGGCACAGTGTGATTGTCAGCAGATGGTCGTGCTTTGGTCCCCAAACACTCCTTGGGAGTGATGGGTCATTCATGCAGTCAGGCGGCAGAAGGCAGCTGGGAGAGAGCTGGAGTCCTAGCTTCCCTGGGGTGGGAGGGGCCCCTGGAAGGTGTGGGGAGGAGGGGAGCATGGAGGTGGGTTAGTTCAGGGGAACCAGTCAGGAGGAGCCAGAGGAACCCTGCTCACCAGGCACAGGCTGGCCTCAGTGCTGGGTTCCAGGGATGCAGGCCACCATCGGGGGCCCAGGCAGTGGGAGAAGCTGCTCGAAAAAGCTGGATAGAGCATGGGGGAACCAAAGGAGGGCATCATGAAAGCTCCTGGACAAGTCTGGAAGACTTCCCCTAGGAGGGCCATCTGTTCCTTCTTGCCTCTGGTCCCTTGTACTTACAGTTTCCTCTGCCTGGCACACTGGGCCTCCCTCCCAGCCACTTCATCCACCCCTGTCCCTGACCCCTTCCCACCGCTATTCCTCAGGGCTGGAGTCTAGGTGTAGATGGCTCTTCCTCCAGGAAGCCTTCCCTGACTTCTTCCATCCCTACCCTGAGTGCAGGGCAGGTGTCTCTTCACACTGCATCCTACTCTCCACTGTACTCTGGTGCTTGGCACACTGGAGATGTTTAACAAATGTCTGGCATGAATGAAAAAGTAAATGAATGAGGAGAAAGCTCGCCAGTAGGAAAGGGCAGCAGGGCAAAGCCAGCCGCACAGGCAAAGGTTTTAAGGAATACTGGGCAATGGGATGAGTGACTAGGGACTGCTCTGGAGTGGTGGTTGTTGGGGGAGGGCACCCTGGAACCCTTTGGAAGGAAGGACGACCCCACAGCAAAGGTGAGAGAGACAGGAATCCAGGAGGGCTCCCAGGTTTCAGGCTCAGAGCTGGGTGGGGGAGGTCCGTTCCCTCAAGCAGGGGCAGGCTGGGGGCAGGAGGTGTGCATGGGCAAGAGATGTGGGGGCCAGTGGGCAGCTGGATGCTGGGGGTGGAGTTCATGAGAGGAAGGCATGGATGTGGGAGGTGTGGGCCCTGGGGGGAGCGTTGGAGCTGGGCACCCCTGCCAGCCCGGCTCGCCACCCCTCCAGACAGCAGCCTCTCTTGTGCCTTCCTTCCTCCACTTCCGGACTCTTGAGTCCCCTCCCCCGTTCCACCCCAGCCCCCAGGCTCCTGGGGACTGTCACCTCCCAGCCCACCCCTTCTCCCTCTCTTTCGCAGGTCCCACGGGCCGGATGCCAAGCTCCTGGCTGGCGGGGAGGACGTGGCTCCAGGCCCCCTGGGGCTGGGGCAGCTGCTGGCCGTGGCTAGCCAGGTCGCTGCGGGGATGGTGTACCTGGCGGGACTGCACTTCGTGCACCGGGACCTGGCCACGCGCAACTGCCTGGTGGGGCAGGGCCTGGTGGTTAAGATCGGCGATTTCGGCATGAGCAGGGATATCTACAGCACCGACTACTACCGCGTAAGGGTCTTGGGTCCCGAGCCCCGCTCCGCCCCACCCGGAGGCCGAGTCCCCGCCTAGAGCCCGCCCGTGCCAGGCATGCCCCCTTATTCCTCCGGCGCCGTGGGGCCCGAGACCCTCAGGCTGAAACCTGGCCCCTGGCTCCTGGGCCCCCAGTGGAGGAGAGGCTGGCTCCGCCACCCCGGACGACCTGGCGCCGTCAGTTTTCCCTCTCAGCCCGTGTTCTTAAGGACGGCGCTGGGGGCGGGTCTGTGCCGGAGCGCCTGCGCAGGGGCGCCCCTGGCGGTGACGCTCCCGCGCGCCCGCCCGCCGCAGGTGGGAGGCCGCACCATGCTGCCCATCCGCTGGATGCCACCCGAGAGCATCCTCTACCGCAAGTTCACGACCGAGAGCGACGTGTGGAGTTTCGGCGTGCTGCTCTGGGAGATCTTCACCTACGGCAAGCAGCCCTGGTACCAGCTCTCCAACACCGAGGTCAGCCCGCCCGTGGTCTCCCGGCCCGCCACCCTTCCTGCCCCTTGGGGGCTCTTCTAGGAGAACTCCATCCCCTCTGCCCTACATCCCACTGCCCGCGGGCACCGTCCTGCAGACACTGTTCGTTCTTGCATTCTTCCGCTCTGCTGTTCTTGCCTCCACTTACCCCTAAGCCCAGGCTCACCTGGATCCTGGAGGAACCTCAAAGCCCTTTATCAATGGAGCCCAGACCCCGTCCCTGGCTGCATTTTGTAGACCTAACAGGATTATCAGGGTGGAAGGGAGAGGCACGGGAAGAGGAGCACAGCACGAGGGCCTGACGCTGCAGCAGGAAAGCTGGACGTTAGACTGTAGGAGGGACCGGCTTGCCCCCTCTCCCAGCTGGACGTAGCCAGCGCAGGCCCCAGGTGTTCTGTTTTCCAGGGCAGCTCCTCCCACCCCCTCCTTGGCTCGCAGCTGTCAGTTTCCATTTCTTCTCCTAATGCAGTCTGCTCCCTGGAGGCTGGTGGGGTGGGGGAGAGGGTTATAGATTTTAATTTTCTCAAGCACTGAGAGGAGGAATGGAATTACTGCTGTCTATAACCCAGTCCTGTAATGGGGAGGGAGGGAAGAGCTCCAGGCCCCTGCATCCAGCTCCCTGCCACCATCTCTCCTTCTTCAGATCCCTTAGCAGCTCTAGCGGGCCTTGCTGCAGTCTCACTCTGATCTTTCCTGCTGCAGTTTCTTTTTGGAGGAGCTAGGTCGCCACAGAGCGGTGCCTACAAGAGAGAAAAGGAGGTGGGGTTGCCTTCCACCTTCAAATGCAAGGCAGCCATTTTCGAGTCCCTGAGCTGCAGTCTTGCTCTTTTTGCCTTTTGGAGCTGAGGTGCAGGACCCTCCCTTTCCTCCATTCAGCCCTGGACAGGAGGCTGATGGATTTGGCAAAGGCCTTGGCCCCTCGCCTTCCTCAGCCCACCTGGCAGGTGTTTTGAGAGTCTGAATCTAGTCCTTCGGGAAGTGGTCCTACCCCCAGCCCAACCTTCCCGGGTCTGTTTAGCCTTAATCCGTCCCACTGCTCAGTGTCAGAGCGGAAAGGAATCTTGGGGTTTGCTGCATCCTTTCAGATTCTTAGTGCCAGGAGGCCCAGGCTTATTCTGGGACCTGCATTGGGAGCCTCAGTGAGGCAGGGGCGGTGCTGGGGCTGGCTTCCTCTCCTGCACCCAGCCCAGTGTGCCCTCTTCTCTCTCCTTCCGGTGGCCCCAGGCAATTGAGTGCATCACGCAGGGACGGGAGCTGGAGCGGCCCCGTGCCTGCCCACCGGAGGTCTATGCCATCATGCGGGGCTGCTGGCAGCGGGAGCCGCAGCAGCGCCACAGCATCAAGGATGTGCATGCACGGCTGCAGGCCCTGGCCCGGGCGCCCCCCGTCTACCTGGACGTCCTGGGCTAGGCGCTGGCCCAGCGCTGGGGCGGCTGCCTCAGCACCCCGCAGCTCCCAGCAGCCCCAGCATGACCTCAGAGCCTCTAACTCCCCCTCAGCATGCGGGAGGGGCCAGGTGAGGTCTGGGAGGGAGGGTGCCCTCTTCTCTAGGCTGGGCTCCGTCACAGCAATTATATTTATTATCCCTTGGCTGTGTCTCTTGCCAATTCTTGGGATGACATCGTTCCGGGAGGGGGGTACTGGAACTCCCGGAGGGGACAACTCTGGGATCCAGCCCTGCTGGTTCCCCTCAGCGCCTACCCTTACTCCATGCAGCTGTCACCTCCACCTGTAGCTGTGGCTTGCCTCCCAGGCCTGAGGTCACCTTGCTGACCTGGTGGTGGTGAGGCAGCTTCAGGTCAAGCTTCCCCGGCCTCCAGACCCTAATTGCCCGTTGCAGTGCTTCACATTCAAGAGGCTGGTGCTGCAGCGGGAGGGATGGGAGTCACATGTCTGGTGGACAGGATGGAGATGGGGGTGTGAGAGCAAGCACACAGTGGGAGAAATGGGCGAGGGAGAGGGAGAGGGAGGGGGAGACAGTGCTTGTATGTATGTCCGCATGTGTGTGAGGGAGTGTGTGTATGTGCACATGGATGGGAGTGTGCACGTGTTTGTGTGTGTGCACATGTATACACGTGTGGTGCACAGTATGTGTACATGTGTGTACGTGTGTGTGCGCACATGTGGCAGGGGCAGGAAGGAACCGGGTAAAGGAACAGTGAGGGCGGCCGGACCCCGTCCCCCTCTGCCCCGCACTCTTCTTGGCTCTCGGTGCCTTGAGGTCAGCCCCCAGAGGCAGGGGTGGACAAAGCCACCTCCCCGCCCCATTCCGCCCCCACTGGCCTCACTGAGTGGCCCCCACCCAGCCCATCACTTCCAATCACCTGCCTGGCTCCTGCAATAACCCATGCTCCCCACAGCTCCTCAGGGCTAATGGCATGACTGCCTCGTGTCCCTGGGTGCCCAGCTCCCCCCACACGGTGATTCAATCTGGGTCTTATCACCCCTAGGCCTAGCCCGATGGTGTCTGCCTCTTGTCCAGGCCGCTTAATGCTAATGGAGGTCTGACCAGGGCTGCAGGCTGATTGATGGGGGGTCTGGTTGCTGAGGGCAAGTTCGCAGGCCCCCCTGTCCTGCCCTGGGGTGGGCTGGGTGGGTTGCCACCACCCTGTGAGGGCTTAAGCAGGTGGGGTCATTGCGAAGAGAGGGGGTGGGGACCTGGTGGGAGAGACATGGTGGGGTCAGGTCTGACAGGTGAGCCTGGGGACAGTACAGAGAGTGCAGACAGACAGACAGGACCTGCAGACGTGGAGACTCACAGAGACTACAGAAGGAGATGGCAGATGGGAGACACAGATGGACGGACGGAGGGGGACAGATGAGTGGGACAGGCAGCAGAATCAGTGTCCTGGAGAACAGTGTGGACTTGGGGCATTTGTCTCACCCAGTCTCCCTACTTCCCACCTCCTCTGCCCCTTGAGCCTCTCTCCAGGGATGGGGGCAGCGGGGATGCTCCCAGCCTGGGAGACTCTGTGGTTAGAGGCACAGGGCTCTGAGGTCCAGCCCACATTGAGCAGGACTGAGGCCATCACTGAGGCAGAGGGGATGGAGGGCCGGGAGCAGAAGGGACCTGCCAGGGACCGTGGAGCATTTCCAAGGTCCAGAACACCAGGGCATCCGCCCTTAAAGCCACATCTGGAGGTCTTACTGGAAAAGCTGGGCAGATGAGGTGAGGGGTTCTGGGAACAAGGTTAGGACAGAGCAGGGAAAATTCCGGGAGGGCATGGAGAGGGAACTGGATAGCTTTCATCGACCTGGGTCCAGAGGGGAAGCCAGTCACTTGGCCCCCTTCAGGCGATCTGGGCTGGACTTTGTCCTGGGTGGGGACGAGGGTGCTCGCCCCACACCACCAGCCCCCCTGATGGGCAGCATAGCACACCCACAGGCACACTCACAGCCTCTATCACTCATAGCTGCTGGATTTCATTGTCATTCATGGCGCCCCCTCCCTGTTAATTACCTCCTGGCCGTGCCAAGTCCATTAGCTGCACCCCACATACACCAGGAGCGGAGATGGATGCCTGCAGGGGACCAGTGGACTGGGACCCTGAGGACCCCATGGGGAGCTGGGACAGGGACAGCAACCTGAAGCTGTGGGGATCAGACATCTGGGCCCCCCAGACCTGGCATGGGCCCCTCCCTCTCGGAAATGGCTGTTGGGCTGGAAGATAGAGGCTCAGAAAGATAGTGCCTGGGCACCCAGGAAGGACGAACCTACAGGCCCCTGTCTGAGGAAGCTCTGCCAGCTCCTCCATACCCACTGGAGAGGGGTGAGGGGCAGAAGCCAGTGGGGCTTCCCAGGCCCCCCCACCTGGGGGCGGACTCTCTGGAGAACCCAGGGTCCAGGCCATCCTGACCCCATCAGCCTTTCTAAGCAGCCCCAGCTTCCTCCCTGTCCTGCCCCCTCAGGGGCTAGATTCCCGCAAGGAGAGCAGAGTGTGTTCTGGTTTCCAGGAACAGTGCAGGCAGTGTCCTGGGCTGTCTGGGAGAGAATGTCCTGTGCCCCCTGGAACCCCCAAGACGAAGAGGGGTCCCAGAGAGAACTCCAGACTCCAGAGGCCCTGGGCTCTCTAACTACCAGCCAGACTGAGCCTGTCTTGCCAAATTCCTAAAGTGGCCTTGGACAGGCTGCCCAGTGGGGGAGGGGTGACAGCCCGAGGAGCCAGGAGCCAGGAAGCTGGACTTCCAGCTACTGCCAGGCTGAAGCAGCCCAGCCCCCGAGGAGGGAGCTGGGTCCACTGCTCCTCTCATCAGCCCCTCCCGGACCGGCTCTCTCTGTCCCCGCCCCATCCAGCTCCGACTGTCCTCCCCCTCCAAGATGGAAAATTTGAGCCGCTTGGGCTCTGGGGTGCTGGGGAGGACAGCTCTGGAGCCTGGAGGGACAGATGAGGCAGGGTCAGAGCTGCAGGGACCGTCCTCAGAGGGCAAGGAGGGGCACGGAGACAGACGGCCCAGGGCAGTGCAGGGGGACAGGCTGTGTATGCAAGGGGCACAGAGAAAAGGGAGAGCACACACTGGGGGAGCAGAGCCCAGGCTGTGCGTTTGACTGACAGCCCTACGTCCAGTCGGAGGCTCCGCCTCCTGCTAACCTGGGTCCTTGCTCTTCCAGGGCTGGCTTCCCTGGAGCTGAAGCTTCTAGACTCTGGAGCAGAGTGCCTGGCCCTGCACTTGCCTGCTGTGTGATGTGAGCAAGTTACTCAACCTTTCTGTGCCTTAGTGTCCTCTACAAAACAGGGATAAAATAGTGCTGACCTCAGAGGGCTGCTGGGAGGTTCAAACACGGCTCAGCTCGTGTGTGCAGCTTTTCCAAGAGCCTGGCCTGTCGTAGCTGCTCTGGGTGTCTGCGGTTTGTGTCACTCTCCTTCCCAGGCCTCCGTCTTCCTCCTCCTCTTCCTCTTGGTTCTACCACAGGCTTTGAGCGCCCCCAGTCCAGGCCCTGGTCTTTGGGGGTGGGGCAGGACAGGCTGGCAGGGATATGTTTTGGGGTGATAGGGCTCACAGAAGAGAAGCTCGTGTCCCCTGGTCCCCAGCACCCCTCCAGCTGCACTGCTCCAGAGGACCTGCCTGTTGGGTGTGTGAGGTGAGGGACCCCTTCCTCCCTCTGAAGGGCTGTGGCCTGTAGGACTCTGAGCTACTCCAACAGGAAAAGCCCCGTAGGGCAGGGGGGCAGGGCCAGAGCGCCCCCTCCGACTGCCTGGCCTGCCGTTGTCAACTCCAGTTACCTGAGCCCTGATTTTGCCCAGTGGGAACTTCCCTCCCAGCTCACCTCCTCTGGGCAGCCCTCAGGATTAGACCCGGACCTTGGCACCCCCATAGGGTGCTTCTGAGGTCACACGTCCTCACAGACTGAGGCAGGCCTCCAATGTCTCCATAGAGGGTGCTTCCGAGGCTTTGTCTCTCGTCCCTCACTTGGCCTGTCATTCCTGAGTGTCCAGAAGCCCTTCCTGCGTCCATTTGCTGCCTCCAGCTTCCCACCTGGACCTGAAGGGGTTAGTCCGCTGCAGGCCCGCCCATGGCACGTCCCAGCTGCCTGGGCCTGTGGTCAGAGCTAATGTAGGCAAGAGGTGGGGACAAGAGGGGAGAGAGTTATTAGCGTCCTCATCTTTGAGGAGTATTGATTGTGGGGTCTCCAGGCTCACTTGGTCTTCTAAGGGGGCTCCTGGGGGTGACGGGAGGGGCTCAGGAACCTCATGAAGCCTCCAGCCGATAGGAGGTGGGAGGGGGCTGCCTGGGTCTTTTCAAATGAAGACAGGGAGACAGAATTGGGGAGGTAAGGGCTCTGGAGGCAGAGGGGTTGAGAGCAGAGTTAGGCTGTGGTGTCCTGGGCAAGGAGCAGACTCCGGGGTGGATGTGGGCTTAGCTTCATTTCTCTACCCTTTGCTTTAATGTGCGTGCGTGAGTGCATATGTGTGCATGAGACAGAGAGAGAGGGAGAGACAGAGGGAGGGAGACAGACGGGGAGGGAGAGATTCAAGATGGCAGCACGAGGGGGAGAAGGCAGAGATCACTGTCCTGAGGTTCATATACAAGTAGCTGCCCCCCCGAGCCCGTCATGGAGGCAGAGCGTGCCCCAGTAACAGCTGGTGCGCTGACACCTTCCCTGCCAGTCTTCAAGCAGCTGTCCCTGCCTCTTCTGGTGGGTGGCACCTAGCAGTGGAGTTGCCTGCTTCTCACCCCCAGGGTGACTTTGGTCCCAGAGTGTGTGCTTTTGTGTTTGTATGTGACAGGCCCTGTGTGGAGGTTTGTGGCTCTCTGCACACGTCTCAGCAAATCCCCGGTCCCATGTCGGCACGGGTGGGGTCCGGGGTCTGGCTGTCCTCTCCAGGGTGGCCCCTCGCCCAGCTGCCCAGCCGCCCAGCCACAGGCTCTTCAGCTTTTGGCTGACCGCCTCCAGGGGTGGGGATGGCACTTAGACTGAAGCAAAACTTCAAGGGGTGAGCACTGCAGACAGAGAGATGTGGGGGTGCTGGGGACAGGGGGACACACTCTCCCCTCCCTGCTTCCTTCCTTCTTTCCTCTGATTACTTTCTTCCTCTCTTCTCTTTTTCTTCGGAAGTGGGGAGGAGGGGGCAGGAGTGGCTTCTTGGGCTGGGGTCAGACCTGGTTCTTTGGCCCCAGAGGAGCTGGCTTCCCCTGTGCTGGGCTGGAGAGGAGGTAATTAATGACGGCAAGGCCAGGAGGGGAGCGTGTTCAGGGCTAATGTTGGTATTAATCAGAATCTGGTCCCCAGCGAGGGATAGGATTCAGCTGGGGCACTGTGTGTGAGTGTGCTTGTGTGTGTTGTATTTGTGTGTGTGTGAGTGTGTGTTGGCCAGTGGGGGGCTATGGGGCACCAGGAGCTCCTGACTCATCCTGTCAGCCTCTCTCCACCCCCACCCCCGCCTTGTTTTTCTGGAAGTCCCTGCTGCTGTCTGCCCTCTGACCTCCTGCTGAGGGAGGGCCAGGATCCCTCCCCAAGTCCACCTTGGATTTGGGGGTGGGGCAGCCCCCCCAAAGGTTTCACTGGCCCTTATTGCGGCAGGCGGCACGCATTAGGTGATTCCCTAGGCTGTCAGCCCTGCTAATTGCCTCTCAACCTTCCCCTCATCACCAGGGCGGCCCCCCACGAACTCCATTAGCCCCCCCTCCCCTGATAGCCCCTAAATCAGCCCCAGTTATTCACAGGAGGGGGGTCTGGGCTGAGCTGTGATTACAGCTAGAGTGGAGGGGGATGCTTGAGTGCCAGGCAGACTGGCCAGCAGACCATAGGCAGGGCCAGGAGACGGAGCGGGGGGAGTGGGGGGCCTGTGGGCAGATCCAGGCCAGGGACCACCCAGGGGCAGGGACCTGGGAGCTGGAAATAGGGAGGGCAAGCCAGGCTGGAAGGTGGGCACCTGGGGGTCATAGCTTATCTTTCAGCACCCCCAACGCACACGAGCGGGAGGGTGAGAGAGGGGGTCAGCTGGGCACGTCCTGCAAGAGTGGGTCATCCTGACCATCATCATCTTTGCCAAGCACGTACCCCCAGCCTGGTTGGAGAGGCAGGGACAGGCGTGCTCCATCCTTCCGGGCTTTTCTGAGAGGCTCTGGCTGCTCCTTGCAGCTCCTGCCCAGGGCAGCCACCCTCGCTCTGTCCGGTTTCTGGTGAGCACTTAGTAGGGCTGGGTGAGACAGGGCGTGGCAGGTGGGGAGCTGACCCCTGGCCTGCTGAGGTGAGCTGTGTGTCCGAGAGAGACCAGCCTCGTGCTCAAGCTTCAGGGTGCTGTCCCCAGCTGCCGCTAGGCCTCGTCAGCACCCCTTCACAGCCTGGAGGGAAGGGCTCCCACACGCTGCCCCCGAGTGCCCCTCTGTCAATGCTCTACTGTGTTCTGAGCCCACGCTTTCTGTTGCAGCGCCCCTGGTCCCAGCCACCAGTTCTGCTCACCTGGAGCGTCCCCTGCTGCCACCATGCCCCCTATAGCCCATTCTCAACACAACAGCAATTCCCGTAGCCTGACTTGCACCCTGTCGGTCTGTTCAGAATCCTCTAGGGGCTCCCCAGGGCGGGCGGGACAGACTCCACAGCCTCACCACGCCCCCAAGGCCCTGCGGGATTGGCCCCATCACAGCTCCGTCGCGATATCTCCACCATGCAATGCTCCTGTCACTCACCGGGCTCCAGTCTCCCATCTAGTCTTTGACCGTGGCACAGGCTCTAGCCTCAGGGCCTTTGTACTCACTCTTCCCCTGCCTGGAAGGATTTTGCCCCCAGAAATCTGCGTGGCTCCCTCCTTCACCTCCTTTAGGTCTTCATCTGGAGGTTACACTTCCAGTGAGGCTTTCCATGAGCACCCTTCCAAAAGGGCACCCCTAATGTTCCTTATCCCCCTGCCCCATTTTGTTTCTCTTTATGTTTTAGGATAGCACTTACCATCACCTAATGTCTTGATCTTACTGATTTAAGTTACACATCTCTCCAGCAGCACCACTACTAGAACGTAAGCTTCATATTTTTACTTTCCCCATTTGGGCAGAGATTTGTGTCTCTTTTGTTCACAGCTATAGCCCCAATGCCTGCACATAGTAGGTGCTCAACTAATCTTTATTCAATGACTGAATGAATATTTGAGTCTTTCCCCAACTAGCATGTCAGCTCGTAGAGGACAGGAAACCTTTATTTCTCCCCGTAATAAGTTATTATAAGTTATTAAATATAAAGGTCTTAAAAGAGTGCTTGGCACTCAGTAGGGTTTGTTCAGTAAAACTCAGCAGTTGCCATCAACACGGTCATGTAATTTCCTCTGTATCCTGGGCACCAGGGAAACACAAAACGAGTGCATGTTGAACAAAAGGGTGAATGCGGACCTTGGGCCTCCCTGGGAGGCAACAGGGGACTTCCTGTCCCCTTCCAGCTGTAGGGCTGGGTGCAGGAGCTTGTTGGGGGACCCATTGCTGGAGGAACATTGACGGGGTGACAGCCATTCACGCGCACGTTCATGGAGCATTCCCTTTGTGCCAGGCCCTGGGATCACGAAGCACTGTGAGCTGGCCTCAGTCTCAGTCTAGGGACAGAGGCAAGTTAAACTTTCATATGCAGAAGAGTATGGTGGGGAAGGAGGGGCAGAGGCTGGAAAGACTCCCAGATAAAGGGCAGTTGAGCTGAATGAGCAAGGAGGAGAACAAGTGAGCCAGGCGAAGGCAGGCAGGAGCTCCCATTCCTCTTGTCTCATCCTCAGTCTCCCCCTTGGACACCTGAAAGGGTTGCATAAGGCCTCTCTGGCCTCTGACATGCTGCAACTCGATGGTCTTTGGCCTCCAGGCCCTGGAGCTGTGCTCTGGTTTCTGCTGCCCCCTGCTGGAGACTTTTGGTGGCACTTAAGTCAGGAAAAGCATCGTCCCACCTTGCCTCCTTTCCTTACCCAAAGTGGGCAACATGATCCAATCCGCATCTCCCCAGCACCTTCCACCTCTCCAGCACCAAACTAAACAACGCATGCTTGTCTCTCAGATAGAAAATATTCTCAATGCATATGATTGACAACGGACTTGAAACCAGAATACACAAAGAATTCATAACCCAGCAACCCCACTTCCAGGTAGCTACCAAGATAAATGAACACGTATGTCCACACAAGACTTTACACAAACATTCACAGTAGTTGTATGCATAGTAGCCAAACTGGAAACACCCGGTGGCATCAACTGGTGTAAAGACAAATGTGGGTACACGATACAAGGGACAGCTACAGAAGCGATGAGCTATGGAAAAGCCTCATGGCCGAGACAAAGAAGGCAGACACAAATGAGTGCATATTGTATGAGTCACATATGAAATTCTGGAACAAACAAACCTACAGTAAAGGAGAGCAGATCAGCGACTTCATAGGGGTTGGTTTTGGGGGAGGATGGAGTTGGGGTGCAGCATGATCTGCAAAAGGGCACAGGGAAATATGGGGGGAGAGGGAGATGTTGTGTTTTTTGACTGGGCTGGTGGTTACACAAAAGAACACATTTGCTGAAACTCATCCAGCTAAGCCATCGAACAGAGTGAAATGAGCCAGACACAAAAGGACACAATACTGTATGATTCCACATATGTGAGGGGCCCAGAGTGGGCAAATTCAGAGGGAAAGTAGCATAGCCGTCACCAGGGGCTGGGGGTGGGGGGAGAATGGGGAGTTAGTGTTTAATGGGGACAGAGTTCCAGTTTGGGGTGATGAAAATCTTCTGGACATGGACAGAGGTGATTGATGGTTGTACAATATTAAGGTACTTAGTGCCTCTGAACTGGGCACTTAAAAGTGGTTAAAATGGTAAATTTTGTGTTATGGATATTTTACCTCAATAAATAAAATCTAAACAACCGTCATGGAACAGTACACTTTTAAGTGGGTACATTTTTTTTTTTTTTACCAGATGTCTATTCTACCTCAATAAAGCTGATTTTTAAAAGCCTCCACGGAGGACTGCCCCTGTGTTGGTCTTCCGGCAGCTTTTTCTGTCGCAGGCGGTGGTTTGCAGAGGGACCACAGGCCTGGGTTCAAATTACGCTTCTGCCTTACTAGTGTCGTAAGACGCGGGACATCCGTGTCACCGTGTAAAGGGAACGAATCTCGGGTTAAGGATTAGAGGAAGCAATACACATAAAGGGCTGGTGATGATGACGGCAAATGTTGTAAAATTGTCTGTCCCCTCCGATCAGACAGACTGATACGGGTGCCCTAAGAAGGGTGGGGACCAGGTTGACGACTTCGGGAGCGAGCACCTGCGCCCAGGTCGGCGGTGCGAGCTGTGCGAGGTGGACGCTGGCCGCCAGGTGGCGCTCGGCGGAGGCGGCTGCCCTTGACCACAGCAGCCCTGGGTGCTTAGGAACCCGGAGCGGGACCAGGCGGTCCCCCCGACGCCTCTCCCAGCCCGGGTGCGGCCGGTCGGCCCCCGGCTTGTCTGGAATGGGGTCACGGTCGTTGGCCGCCCTGGCAAGATGCCATCTCGAGGACCCGCTCCGCAAGCCCACTTTGCAGTCACGAGCTCCTCGCCGTTCTCGTCCCGCTGGGCTCCGGTCCCGGCGGCCGAGAGCCGGCGCCGCTCGACCTCTGCGGTCCCACCCCAGAGCCGGTCCCCGCCCGGGTCCTCTGCATCTCTCCGCCCCCGGCTCCCGGTTTCCTTGTCAAAACTTCCTGCCGCGGCGCGGCCCGAGTCCCACCTCCTTCCTGCCCCCGCCCCTCCGCGCCTCACCGCCCGCCAGCCACAGCCTTAGGCTCCCGCCGCTCCGCAGTCGGGCTGGGGACCCCCGTCCTGTCCTCCGGGCCTCCCTGGCGGTCCCCACCCCAGGCCCACGAAGAGATAGGACCCCAAGCAGGTGAGTGACTGCGCGCCCCCGCCCCAGGGCAGGGCGTGCGCACTCCGAGGTCCCCTCCGGACTGGAGTCCGAGCCTCCTGGGCGAGGAGTGGGGACAGAGACGCGAAGGGGTGGCACAGTGGAGAGGGGCCAGGGGAGCGGGGTTGCCATCCCCAATAAAGCAACAGGTCCACGACGTACAGATGCCCTGCGGTGACTGCGGGAGCCCCGGGCAGCCTCCCCTGCCGCCCGGCCCAGGCTGGAGAGATAAGGGTACCAGGTCCCCTACTTGGCTGAAGGGAGCTGTGAAGAGCACCCACGTGGGAGTCAAGGTGGCGAGTTGGAATCTGGACTTGCTCCTTACTAGCTGTAGGACCTTGGTCAGGAGACTGAAGCTCTGTGCCTGGGTGTCTCACTTCTAGAAGGGAAATAGTAACACACACTGCCTGCGCCTTGGGGTGTTGTAGGCTTAGACCAGCAAAACCATGTCTCCTGCTGCCGACAGTGCCTGGTCAGTGTTCAGCGTCAGTGTGGCCCCTCTCCCTGCCAGGACCGATGTTGGAGGAGGGTGTAGGGAAAGAACCGATGTTTGCAGGTCCCTGGCGCTCAGAGTTCTGCCAGATTTGAGGACTAGGAAGTTGTCTAAAGGCCTCAGGTACCTGCGTCCTCAGCCGCGTGGGCTGGGGGGGTCACCCGAGGTAGTGCTGACATCAAGGCTGGTGTGTGTATGGGGGGGTTGTGTGTGAGGTGGGGGGCAGGTCCAGCTTCAGGAGCCCAGGCCCACAGCCATCCCCCACCCCCCATCTCTAGCTTCCTGGCCTTTTATGAGTGGCCTCTCCCGGGGCTGGGCTGTGACCCCAATCCCCGGGGATGGGAACAGCTTGTGCTGGCCCGAGGTTCCCAGGCTCGGCCAGACCTCGGCTTCAGCCCTCTCTGCTCCTGGCAAGACTGGGCAAGAGGTCGGCTCTGAACCCAGGCCTAAGCTGGGCCTGGGGTTGGGGAGCTGTTCACTGAACCCCACCCCACCCCAGTCCATGATATAGGACCTGTATGTGAGCCAGTGTGTTGGGGCAGCTGTCCTGTCACCTCTCCCCTGCTACTGCCTCTGTCACCCTGAGGTCTCCCAGAATCTAGCTGCCATACTTGCCGCAGCAGTTGGGGCTACCTGCACTGCTGCCTAGGAGCTGGCCGGGTGGCCAGGCTCACCTCTCTGCCTTTCTGTCTTCACTGGGAGGTGAAGCCCAAGTTGGCATCTGTTTCCCCACTGTCCCCCATTCCCTATCAGACTTTCCCAGAAGAGGAAACTGGCTCTCCAGGCAGCCCCATCCACCAATCGGAAACCTGGACAGCGATAGAGGTCACTGGGCTGCTGTCTGCTCCCTGCCCGCCTCCCTCCCCCGCCCCCCACACACACAGTGGCTGGGGAGTGGCTGAGGCCAGGCCTCCAGCCAGCTGCCCCCCGCCTCCTCTTCCAGTGGTCTTGGGAAAGTGGGTTCCTGGGGTGCCTCAGGGCCCTGGGGCCCATCTTGACTTGAGGAGGGTGTTGGCTGCACTCCTGGCAGATGGTCTTTGGGGAGAAGCCAGCGGGAGGAGGAAGAGAAGGCAGGGGACAAGAGACAGACAGAAGAGATACAGAGAGACAGAGACCTAGAAACTCCTGGAAAACAACAAGGCCTGGAGGGAAAAAAGGCCGACTTAGAAAAACAGAGCAGAGACCCAGAGGAAGAACAGGAAGGGGGGGGCACACAGAAGGAAAGACGGACAGTCAGAAGACGGAAAGAAAGCACAGGGAGAGGAGGACCTAGAAGGGCGCGCAGGCTTTGGAGCTCCATAAACCTGGTCCAGAGCCCACCCTGAGGCTGGCTGGCTGTGTGACCTGGGGCAGATGCCTTAACCTCCCTGGAGAATTTCTTCATCTATAAAATGGGAGGCATAATAGCAGCTACTTTCTAGGATTGCTGAGAGAATGAAAAGAAAGGATCTACCCACAGTGTACACTGAAAAAGGGGTGGTGACTGGTATTCCAATGCCCACCTGTGGCAGGATGGAGGTCTCCAGAGAGAAACAGCACGGGGTTGGGGGGGCGGCCCCTCCTGGGGCCTCTCCTGCCTCACCTCCCACTGTACCCCCAAAACAGTGGCGTCGGAGCCCATCCCTGTGTTTAGGAGGAGGTGTGGTGGACAGTGAGATGCACAGATGAACTGGACAGCCCTGAGTAATTCCCGCCAGGGTCAGAGGCTAGGTCTGCAGCCGCCTTCGCTCTGTAACCAACCACGGAAGTTCTTTCTTTCTTTTTTTTTTTCTAATGGAATTTTATTTTCTTAGATTAATGGCCAGACTCTTTTTTTTTTCTTCTTTTAAGATTTTATTGGGGAAGGGGAACAGGACTTTATTGGGGAACAGTGTGTACTTCCAGGACTTTTTTCCAAGTCAAGTTGTTGTCCTTTCAATCTTAATTGTGGAGGGTGCTGTTCAGCTTCAAGTTGTTGTCCTTTCAGTCTTAGTTGTGGAGGGCGCAGCTCAGCTCCAGGTCCAGTTGCCATTGCTAGTTGCAGGGGGAGCAGCCCACCATCCCCTGTGGGAGTCGAACCGACAACCTTGTGGTTGAGAGGACACGCTCCAACCAACTGGGCCATCCGGGAGCTCAGCTGCAGCTCAGCTCAAGGTGCCGCGTTCAATCTTAGATGCAGGGGGCGGAGCCTACCATCCCTTGTGGGACTAGAGCAATTGAACTGGCAACCTTGTGGTTGAGAGCCCACTGGCCCATGTGGGAATCGAACCGGCAGCCTTCCGGCAGCCTTTGGAGTTAGGAGCATGGAGCTCGAACCGCCTGAGCCACCGGGCTGCCCCGGAAGTTCTTTCTGAACCCTACCTTCCATCCTCTCACCAACGTTGTGTTGTAGGGGCCCTGGAAGGAAGGCCCGTTCTGCTGTGGGGTGAGGGGGGGAGCCACAGCCCCCTGACATTACTCTTTCCCGTTCCCCACAGAGTGAGGGCCAGGCCTGCTGGGGTAAGGTGGGATCTCAGGGTCTGTCATGCGACTGCTCCGTGTGCCTGTGCTGCTGGGGTGCTGGGGACAGTGGGGGAGGAGGGAGGCAGAGAAGTGCCCTGACCCCACAGTTCCAGTCCAGTGAGGAAGCTGGACCTTAACAAAAACATAATGGCTACGGATGGGATGGGACATGGGGGGGGGGGGCAGCGGACCCGCTAATGGAGGCTCGGAGAGGAGTAAGAATGGGGGGTCCTAGCCCAGTGGGGTACCACACTCACAAGCCGGCAATCACAGGTGGGGTCCCATCACCGATCAGTCCATCAGACTTGCGGTGTTCCAGGGGCTGTGAGCTTCTGGGTTAGTCCCACCTGCCCCCAGAGGGGGACCCTGGCACCAAGCCTTGGGCTGGGGTCTCCGGAAGTGTGGGTCCGTGTCTAGTTTGGAGCTGGCCTCAGCACACGCAGAACTGCGGAGAACAGCTCTGGTCTCCTTTGGGCTGGGGGCCTGGGGGTCCGTGGTGGAGGGCAGGGAGGAGTGGGTGAGGCCTGGCGTCACTGACGGAGCTTTCTGGAAGAGGCTGCTGGCCGGGAAGCTTGAGTAGGACCTGGGCATCCCAGGGGTGGCCCGGGCAGGGGGGCTGTGTGGTGAAACGCCGGGGGGGGGGGGCAGCGGCTGTTCAGTGTGATGGGAGCGCAGCAACAGAGGCCATGAGGCTGGACACTGGTGGGGCTGGCCCCTGGGCACCCTCTCCTGTGGTGTGGGGAGCCACAGGGGCCTTAGGGAGGGGTGGTGACCAGAGCAGGGCTGGGCTTTCTGGGGGTGTCAGGGGGCAGTGATGACACCTATCGGTGGTGGGCACAGGGGGGCTTTACCCTGGGAAGAGCTGCTCCCTGCCTGTGTCACCCCAGGGGTCACCCTCCACCCACTGCTTTGAAGCAGGTTTTGGTCCTGTTGCCTCTGACAACCAGTCAGCCCTTGGGAGAGTCATTTTACCTGAGGCCTGTGGTGTCCCTGTGAAGTGACAGCCACTGGCACCTGTGGGCAGCGGCGAGGGCGGGTGGCACTGGCACTGCCCTGGGGCAGGTGTTCAGTGAATCAGAGTCTGCAGTTCCCGTTTCCTGAGCAGTAAACAGGTCTCAGGGACAGACGACCCTCTGGCTTCTGTTTCCTGAGCCGCGGAGAGCACAGGCCGGCCCCTGCCCCTGCCCCCTTCCCGCCGGCCTCTGGCACGAAAGCACGCAGGCTTCCTGTCCCTCCATCCGGTGTAGGAGGGGCTGTGCACTCGCGTGTGTGCGCCTGTACACACGTGCACACGCCTGTACACACGTGCACTGAGTGACCTGTGGAGCAGAGCTGAGTCAGAGCGTGTCCCCCGACGCCGGGTCGCGGACACAGGGTGACTTCCGACTGGGGTCTCACTGCTGAGTGGGGAGGACTAAGTGACCCTGTCTCCATGGCAAAGGCAAGTTAGGAAAGGGCGCAGAGCAACAGAGAGACAGAGAGAGAGACTGACACCCAGGAGCGGTACCAGGCCATGGCCACCTTGGCACCAAGCGGGCACAGGGCTGAGTGAGCGGACGACGTGGCTGCAGTCCCGCGTCCACTCATTGGAAGGCGGCGCCTAGTGCAGTGAGCGGACTGCGCTGTGTGTGGCAGCCTTGACAGAGGAAAGGAAGGGGACAGGCAGGCAGACAGAGACCGAGAGACTGGTGCAGGGAGACAATGGCAGAAAGCAGAGCATTGCTGAAGAACAAGGTAGAAGGCGGAAAGCAAGAGGCTGAGAGCCTGGAACTGGGGGCGTCTGTGTGTGCGGCAGCGCACGTGCACTGAGCAGCCTCTGGCCTGAGGCTCTGTCCAGGCTGGTCACTGAACCCTGGGAGATGTGGGGGTCACGCTCCCACTTTAGAGATGAGGACATGCAGGCTCCCAGGGCTCAACTGCTGTGCCTGGGGTCACACAGCTTGTGACAGCTTGTAAGGACTAGAACCTTTGGACTCCTAGATGGGAAGGGGGAGACAGAGAGAGACAGGGGGATAAAGAGGGAGGGAGAGAGGGAGAGAGGGGCCAGCGGAACCGAACAGGCAGAACCCACAGAATCCAGGCGACCTGCCCATCAACCGCCTTGGCTTGAAGCAGTACCTGGCGGGCAGCCCACCCTTCTGGGGGATCAGGTTCTTGGGGAGCCTGGCCCCTCCCACTCCCACTTCCTTTCTCTCTGTCAGCATCTACGGCCCCATTCCTATTCCTGGACTGCCCTGGGGGTTCTTCAGAAAAAATAAGAAACAGCTTTTCCTGGAATCAATACCCGAAGGGTCTGACAGTGCCAAGGGTGTGGGGATGGGTGCTGGAGCAGCTTCCCCCCACACCAAGTGAGCATGTCCCTGGGCTCTAAGTGCTTATCTGCACTGGCTCAGTGATCGTTGGCATGACAACCCTATGAAGGGACGTCCTCTTATCCTCCCCATGTTATAGATGAGGAGACTGAGAGTTGGCATTCACATCCAGGCTTGAGTGGGCTGCAAGGGGGCACAGGCTCGGAGGACGAAGGACGCTTGGCTGCACCACCTGCCAGAGAAGAGAAGCTGGGAGGGCCGGTGGGGAAGTCCCTCTTGCTGTCTCACTTCCATCAGTCCCACTCTTGCTGTCTGTCTTCTGTAGAAGTGGATCATTTCCCGTCCACTAGGAGCTCTACCCCTCCCAGAGACCCCAGACTCATTCCTCATCCTCCTCTGAGGAGCTGCAGCCCACTGAAGGTAGGGTGCTCCCCACGAGAGAGGAGCAGGGCAGGGTGAGCTGGGTTGGGCTCAGTGTAGGCTTGGAGGCGGAGAGGGCAGGGATGCTGGGGGCTGTGCAGGCGGACTGGGGGCTGGGGGCCTGGCCGGGAGCCCAGCTGCTTTGCATCTCGAGGTGGAGGAGAAAGAAGTGTCAGCTCATTCTTGACTGTAAACACATCCCAGTTCCCACGCCTCTGATCGCTGCCTCTGATTGCTTCTTGCAGCAGCCCTCACCCCTACCCCCTTCTCCTGACCGGCCCCCTGCCAGGCTCCCCCTCCCCATAACAGGCTATTAAAAAGAGATGCAAAGCCCCTGGGATTCCCATCTGGGCTCCAAAAAGACTGAGAGACTTCTGCCAGCATTATGGGGCCCAGCTCCATACTACTAGCTGTGTGGCTTATGGCAAGTGACTTGCCTTCTCTGTGCCCATTTCCTTGTCTGTAAAATGAATACCAATAGCTACCACATGGACTGCTGTGAGATTTAAATGAGATGCTCCATGTAAATCGCTCAGCACCCTGCCTTACTGAACACAGCAGAGGACATGCTGGGGTTGGGGAGGCATCTGTGTCCCCCAACCCTGAGATACTGGAGGAAGGGGACTGAGGGGCGTGGGCATCTGTGTGGGAAGAAGGAGCCTGCAGTGAAGAGACTGGCATACATCTCAGTGAGTGAACTGAAGGCCCTGGGCCGGATGGGGAGCTAGCAGTTGTCTGATTTAACCCCCTTGAGGGGCACAAGCAATGCATGGGCCCAGTGCTGTGGGGCTGGAGGGGGCTGGGAGAGAATGGACCAGGCCCAGGGCCCGAGCCCCTCGGGAACACAGGTTCCATGGGAACAAGCCTGGGAGGCCAGGCTGGCGCTCTGGGCTGTTGGGGGTGGTGGTGGCTGCACTCTCTCCTCAGGGGCTGAAGCCGCTCAGGCCAAGCCCTTCCCTCCCTGCCCAGCTCCCCACCCATCTCCCCTCCCTGCTGACCACCCACTGGTCTCCCCGCCCCCCCCCAACCAGCTGCCTCTTCCTCCTCACTGCAGCCCTCCCTAGGGCCTTTTGGGAAAGCTGTCTCCCCCCTCCAGGCAGCTGCCCTCTGGCTGCTGGAGTCGCCCCTGCCCACCTCCATCCCCGTCCTCTCAAAGCCCCAGAAGTGGGTTGGGAGGAGGTGATGGGGGCTGATGTGAATGGAGGGAGGACTTTCTGTGGGCCCCCCTCCTGTGGCTCAATGTACCTGCGGCAGCTTTTGTCCCCTCACTGTAGCCTCGAGCTGCTCTGGGGACAGATCCAGGCCAGGGGACGCCTGGGGTCCTGGTGTGTCTGGAGATCACCCTGGATCCAGACAGACTGAACTCCAATCTTAGGACAAGGGCCCCAGGCCACGGCCACAGCCCGCCCCCCGCTGGGGACTGAGGGCTCAGGGTCCTGGGCGTGGCCTGGGGGGGGAGTCAGCTGGGGGCACACAGGAGGTGGGTGCTGGGCCTGGCAAGGTGGCCAGAGCCGGGCAGGAGCAGAGGGAGTCATTTGGGGACGTTGGGAGAAGGGGCCAGCTGCTTGGGAGGCTAGGGACATGTGTGGGGGAGGCTGTGGGGCGTGCACTGGGATAGTCGGTGGGATCTGGATACTCCCACCTGTGGCCTGGTCCCTGAGGATGGGCTGCGTTCGCCCTCCCCCACTCAGAGGGAGCCACAGGAAAGAGGCTTCTGGCCCCAACCCCTCACATCCCACCTTCGGAGGTGAGGGCAGTGGGAGGGCAGAGCCGTCCACTCCCTGCCCCCACATACACACTTTCCAGCCAGCCTCCATTTCCTGAGCACCCGACACTCTCTGCCCCCCAGGCCCTGGGGCCCTGGCTCACCGAGTTTCTCAGGCCTGCTGAGTTACTTGCAGTGAGTTAGGTGGGGCTGAGGTGGCAATCTGCCCCCAGGGACCTGTGATGGGGGCAAGTGGCTCGAGGGGCCCCTGCTGCTCTGCGTGCCTGGAGGACACTGGGAGGAGAGGAGGGGGGGGACACCTGGGAGGAGAGGTGGGAGGGCTGCATACAGCACACACCACACACCTGAGCGGCTGGGGCTGGAGGGTGATTGTGACTGGGGGAGTCAGAGACCAGGGCTCTGGCTCCACGACCCGGAGCGAAGGGGCCTGACTGCAGCTGAGAACTTGGCCGGCGGCTGTGGGGACCCTGGGAGCGTGTGGGCGGGGGTATGGGGTGGGACCAGGCATCAGGCATTCCAGAGATACTCAGGGGTAAGAGGCCTGCGACCCGACCTTTCTGCTGGGGAAAATCATAAGCAGATGTGGGTGCCTGGGGAGGCGGAGAGTGAGCTTTAGGAATACTGAGCGAAATCTGAAACCGGCAGTGGGGGCGGCCGCTCAGGAGCTGGGCCTCCCTGACCTGCAGGGGAAGATGCAGCTGAGGTATTGACCCTCTTCCCACCCAGTGGGCAAGGCCAGGGGTGGGGGAGGTGGCCAGGGGCCCATCTGCAGATGGTTGATGGGTGGCCAGAGGGAGGAGGGTGCTTCTCCTTTCGTCTGAGGCCAGGCTGGCACCTCCTGGGAGATAGCACCTGGGGTCAGGTGCAGTGGTGTGCTGGCAAATATTTAACAGCTAACTCTGGTGTGGTGGTGGTGGGGGAGAGCTGGCCCATTTCCATGGTGTAAATAATCTCATGCCTGATTTACAGCTACCGAGTAACATCCTGGACCAGGAGCTGGGAAGGGACAGCACCATTGGTTCTCGGGGGTCCACCTCAGCGCCCGCTCACCAGTAGTTGGGAGGGGTCTCCTTCAAGGTCACCTGGGCCCAGCCTTACCTACTCCCATCCCACGTGGCAGGAAGCCCACAACCACATCTGCCTGCATACATTCTGTGATGGGGAGCTTACCACCTGTTTTGACTGTTGGCAAGTTCTTCCTCCAGCTGAGCCCCAGTCAGGCCTCCCACAAAACTGCCCCTTGGTGTAAAAATAAAAGTGCCAGGGGTTGCAGCTGGACTGGGGGCTGGGGGTTCAGAGATAAAAGGCACTGGTCCCTGCCTCTGGAGGTCATGGTCTGGGAACAGGGCTAGGACAGCGGTGGGGGGGTGCGTGGGGGGGGCCGTCTGCCAGTGGGGGTTGGGGAGCAGAGAAGGACACAGGTGGCGCTCAGGCAGCCTTTGAAAGGCAAGTGTTCAAGGTGACCGGTGGAGGGAGAGGCTGGCTAGGGCAGGATGCAGCTGAGGAAGACCCAAAGCTGTGCGCTCACCAGGTCAGGTGTGAGACGGGGCAGGCAGGACGGCAGGACACAGGCAGCATGGCCCCAACCACAAGCAGCAGCTGCGGCCCCTCTCCTGCCCCTGCTCAGGTCTCTGCAGACTCGTGGTCCCCTAGGCTTGGGAGCGCCCCTCACCAGCCCTGGCGCAGGCCTCTGCAATGTCGTCGCCGCTGCCCTCCCTCCTCCTCCTGGCCCTGAACCTGAGGCTGGCAGGAGCCCTGGATGCCAATGACCCCAACACCTGCAGCTTCTGGGAAAGGTGAGGGGCCCCTGCTGTGGGGTGAGGGCTCCCCATTGTCTCGCCGGGGCTCCTCTTCCCGGGTCCTTCCCTTGCCGCCCTCCAGCTCTCCAGCCCTCACCTCCCTCCTGTTTCTGCTCCGTGGGCTGCCTGACTCCCTCCCAGCTCTGACCTGCTTTCCATCTCCACCCCAGCTCTGAGCCTATGTCCTTCCTTTATCCCCGTCGTCCCTTGGTCCCTGTGGGAGGCTGGCTGCAGGACAGAGTGCAGGGTGGGAGCCATTTTCTGTGGGGTGAGCAGACGGGCCGGCCTAGGGGGAGCAAAGAACAGGGTTGGGGGATAAGGCTAGCGTGGGATTTGACCAGAAATGCCTCAGCCCAGCCCCACCCACTGGGCTCAGAGTCGTGGAGGACGAGGGGAAAGTGATAGCTCTGGTCCTGTAGGGTGAGAAGGGGGTGTCCCGCGAATACCCCAGTGCTGGGAGGACCCCTTCAGCTGGGGACAGGATGGAGTCCACCCTAGGCTTGGGGGAGCAAGGCCACATGTTGAGGTGGGGATTGCCCCTGTGGCCAAGCCTCACAGCCCTGCTCCCTGGCACCTGTGCCAGCTGGGGCTTCTCCCTGCGGGCCGGCCCCTGACCCTTCCCTATCTCGCAGCTATACCACCACCACCAAGGAGTCCCACTCCCGCCCCTTCAGCCTGCTCCCCTCGGAGCCCTGCGACCGGCCCTGGGAGAGCCCCCACACCTGCCCGCAGCCCACGTGAGTGCCTGACCCCTCCGTGGGCGGATGGGTAGCCGGCTGGCCCTCCACGCCCGCATTTTCTTTGGGGACCTTCAGTTTAGAGGAGGCCGCTGGGCTCAAGGCCGGGAGTGTGCTCCGCTTCCCCAGCAGAGTGCTGGGCGGTGCCGCCAGTGTCAACGACTGAGGGCCCTTCCGGGTCTCCCCAGGGTTGTCTACAGGACTGTGTACCGCCAGGTGGTGAAGACGGACCACCGGAGGCGCCTGCAGTGCTGCCAGGGCTTCTACGAGAGCGGCGGGGCCTGTGTCCGTGAGTCCTGGGTGGGGGGGAGGGGAGGGCGGGGCCTAGCGCATCCTCTTAGCCCCGCGCCTATGGGGGCGGCTACTCCTCTGCCCTTCCCTTCCTTAGGGACACAGCTGCCAATCCCTCCGTCTGTCTGGCTGACCCCGTGTTTGTCCCCTCCCCTCTCTCCATGCCCCTCAGCGGTCCCTGTCTCTCCAGAGCTCTCCCTCTGTCTCTGGGCTGCCTGTGTCTCTGCCACTGTGTGTCTGAGGGCTCCGTGTCTGCGTCCATCTCTGGCGCTTCCTGTCCCTGTCTGTTGCTATCTGTCTCTGACTTGTGGCTGTCCAGTGCCTTCTGCCCCAACACTCTGAAACCCCCAGACTGGGGGGTCTGCTCTGCCCCTGTCCCCTTCCCTCAGCCCTGGCCTGTCACCAGCCCCTGCAGGGACCCCTGCCCAGCCCGACCTGCCCTGGACCCCTTCCCTCTCTCTGGACACAGCCACCGCCTAGTCGCTATCTGAGGAACCCGCTCCCCATTTTCCCGAAGTGCTATGAGAACGTCACAGAAAGGGGCTGGAGAGCCGGCCCTGGGGTCTGGTCCAGCTCTGGTCTGAGTCGCTGCTCTGTCTTTCTGCATGTTAGCGGCAGCGTTGCTGGTGGAGAACGCCAGGTTCCTGGTGTGGGAGGGAGGAAGATGGGCTCAGAGGATGAAGGTGGGTCCGGGTGGAGGTGCAGGTGTCTTCTCACCCCCTCTCCACCCCAGCACTTTGCGCCCAGGACTGTGTCCATGGCCGCTGTGTGGCGCCCGATCAGTGCCAGTGTGTGCAAGCCTGGCGAGGCGACGACTGCTCCAGTGGTGAGTGGCTGGTGAAGACGGCAGTGCCCTCAGTACACCCTCCTACCAGGGAACAGGTGCTTCAGGCCCCAGGGCATCACCCACCATTGCAGCCAGCTGCTTTTCCCGGGATGTGGTGTGGGCTTTGGGCCAAAGCAGGCATAGGCCTCTGTGTGGGGCTGGGAGACAGAGAGGAATTGCCTGGAAGCTGGGGAGGGGTGAGGCCCCTGGTGACCCCTTCCAACCTCCTCCCCTTACAGCGTGCACCCCAGGAGTGTGGGGGCCACAGTGTGACAAGCCCTGCAGCTGTGGCAACAACAGCTCCTGTGACCCCAAGAGTGGGGCATGTTCCTGCCCGTCTGGCCTGCAGCCCCCACACTGCCTTCAGCCCTGCTCCCCTGGCCGCTATGGCCCTGCCTGCCAGTTCAGCTGCCACTGCCATGGGGCACCCTGTGACCCCCAGACTGGAGCCTGCTTCTGCCCCCCAGACAGAACTGGGCCCAGGTACGTAATGGGGGACATGCACACTCATGGGTCACAGACACAGCACCACACAGGCATACACGAGCATGTGAGGGAACTCAGACAAGGCCCCAAACATGGGGATGGGTTTGAGAGGCCACCGTCCTAGTCCCGGCTCTGCCACTGGCTGGCTGGCTGACCCTGAGCAAATCGTTGACTCTGGGAGCTTGTTTCCTGTGTGTGCACTGGGGACAGTGTTGCCCACCTGGGAGGGTGGCTGTGTAGACAACACGAGAGAGCATGTGTGTGAAAGCACATTGTGGAGTGGGGCAGAGACAGGGACCCAGAGAACACTGTACTTGTTTCCAGATGAGGCAGGGAACAGGGAGAGCTGGGGAATCACAGCAGGGAGGAAGTGCTCGTTGGTGGGGACCAAAAATGCAGCTGCATGAGGAGCTTCGGGATTGGGACCCCCTGCAGGCAGAGGTGTCCCCCGGAAGTAGCCGCATGAGCAAAGGTGGAGGGGCACACGGGGCTGTCCACCCCACCCGACCTGGTGGAGCTATGTGTCCCTGCCATTTCCGGTCCTGGAAACCTTTGCCTTCTGACGCCTGCAGTCCCCAACAGGGAGGGGTGAGGTGGACTCAAAGCGCCGTGAGGCCAGGCTTTCCCCCTGGGAGGGCCTGTGTGTGGTAGGCAGAAAGGGCTTATTCACACATCGACCTCACCTGCTCTGCGGGCAGCTGTGAGGTGTCCTGTCTCCAGGACACTGCTGGCACCGTCTGCCCCAGCACTTCTCCTTGCCACAATGGAGGTGTCTTCCAGGCCTACCACGGCTCCTGCAGCTGCCCACCTGGCTGGATGGTATGAAGGGTGGGGCCTGTGGGGATGGGGTGAGAGTCTGGGGACAATTCTGTGGGTGGTTCTCAACAGGGCTCCCAGGAGGGGGTGGGCTCTCTGGGCCCTGGAGAGGTTTAAGGGCTCTGGGTCTGGGAGAACCAAAAGGGTCCTGTGGCCTCCGGGAGGGGGCCAGGCACCTGGGGCTCTGTCGCCCTCTCACCCCACAGGGCACCATCTGCTCCCTGCCCTGTCTGGAGGGCTTCCATGGACCCAACTGCTCCCAGGAATGTCACTGTCACAACGGTGGCCTCTGCGATCGATTCACTGGGCAGTGTCGCTGTGCTCCAGGCTACACCGGGGATCGGTGAGTGGCACTGGCAAGGGTGGGAGCCGCGGGGTGCGGGCCAGGAGGGGTGGGAGTGGCCAGGCTCACTCAGCGAGGCGCCCAGGTGCCGTGAGGAGTGCCCCGTGGGCCACTTCGGGCAGGATTGTGCTGAGACGTGCGACTGCACCCCCGGCGCCCGCTGCTTCCCAGCCAACGGAGCGTGTCTGTGCGAACACGGCTTCAGCGGGGACCGCTGCTCCGAGCGCCTCTGCCCCGACGGCCTCTATGGCCTCAGCTGCCAGATGCCGTGCACCTGCGACCCGGAGCACAGCCTCAGGTGGGCTGTGGGACACTGGTCAAGGGCTCGGGAGGCCGTGGGAGACGCATTCTGTGCTGGAGCCCCTGGGAGTCACGAAAAGCGGCAGGGGCATATCCAGGGGCAGGACAGATGTCACTGAAGAGAAAAGAGAGGGGCCTCGGGGATGGGGAAGGGGGCGTTCTCGGAACAGCACCGAGACTCCTTTTTTGCCCCTCACTCAGCAACGGGCTGTCCCCTGCAGAGGGGTGTGGAGGTCGGCCCATGGCCCCAGCTCAAAGCAGCCCGCTTCCGCCCACAGCTGCCACCCTATGAATGGGGAGTGCTCGTGCCAGCCGGGCTGGGCCGGCCTCCACTGCAACGAGAGCTGCCCGCACGACACGCACGGGCCCGGCTGCCAGGAGCACTGCCTCTGCCTGCACGGCGGCCTCTGCCAGCCCGACAGCGGCCTCTGCCGGTGCGCGCCCGGCTACACGGTGAGGCGCGCCCGGCGACCAGGACCCGGGTGGGGGGCAGGCGGAAGAGCCGGCCCCCTTACTAGTCTTCCCACCGCCTTCAGGGCCCTCACTGCGCTAGCCTCTGCCCGCCTGACACTTACGGAGTCAACTGCTCCGCGCACTGCTCCTGCGAGAATGCCATCGCCTGCTCGCCCATCGACGGCTCTTGCGTGTGCAAGGAAGGTAATGGGGCGGGTCCCAGGGAGGAGCGATTTGGGGGCGGGGCCACAGAAGAAGAGTGGAGCCAAGGGCAAGGGGCAGGCTGCAGGGTAGGGGCGGGGCCACTGAGCAGCAGCTGGTCGGTGGGAAAGTAGCCAGGCTACTTCCTTCCTGGAATCTCCACTTGGCTTTTTCTTCAACTGCAAAATTCCCACTCGTCCTTAAAGGCCCAGGCCAGAAAGCCTCTCCTGGGAGAACACTGCTCACCCTCAGTCATACAGAACCAGGCAATGGCAGCGCCAGGCAGGCCAGGGCCTCCGAGTCTACCAGGGCTGGTGCCATGGCGATCTTTGGGCTAGACTCTGACACAGACGTATTTCGTTTGGTCAGCTGTGTTATGTTGAACAAACCCAGTCTCCAGTCCCCACTCTTTCCTATTGTCTTACACAGGATCCGATAACTCATTTAGTTACTTGTGGGGTTTGCTGCCAGCCCCCTTCATTTGCAGAAGAGCCGAGCAAGACCCAGAAGGGGGTGGTGCCTGGCTGGCAGCCACGGAGCCTTCTGCTCCAGTGTATATGCGTGTCTCTTGCATTGGGCCAGGAGCACCCCCACTCCGCCCCAGCTCATAGCACACAGCCTGGCACAGCCAGCGCCCAGTGTGTGCTTGCTCGGGAGGGGAGCTGGGTCCCCAGGCCTACCTGCAAGGCTCCTCTTCCAGGTTGGCAGCGTGGTAACTGCTCTGTGCCCTGCCCACCTGGAACCTGGGGCTTCGGTTGCAATGCCAGCTGCCAGTGTGCCCACGGGGCAGCCTGCAGCCCCCAAACTGGAGCCTGTACCTGCACGCCTGGGTGGCATGGGGCCCGCTGCCAGCTCCCCTGCCTGGTAAGTGTCCAACAGCCTGCTGCCTGGGGGAAGGGAGGCATAGCGCCCTCCCTCCCCCCTGACTGCCCTGCCCTCCATGCTCTCTCCAAGAAGGGACAGTTTGGAGAAGGCTGTGCCAGTCGCTGTGACTGTGAGCACTCTGATGGCTGTGACCCTGTTCATGGACTCTGCCAGTGCCAGGCTGGCTGGACGGGTGAGCACGCTGGGCATCCAGGCCCCAGGCCCCCTCTGGCGTTGGGGGTGCATCTCACAGGAAATGGGTCCAGAAGAACCCCTATGGAGGGGGGCTGGGCCAGGTCACCTTATCCCTCTCTCCCACAGGTACCCGTTGCCACCTGCCCTGCCCTGAGGGCTTCTGGGGAGCCAACTGTAGCAACACCTGCACCTGCAAGAATGGGGGCACCTGCATCCCTGAGACCGGCAACTGCGTGTGTGCACCGGGGTTCCGAGGCCCTTCCTGCCAGAGACGTGAGGCCCCTCCCCGCCCGCCCTCCAGAGACGCGAGGCCTCTCCGCCTGCCAGCCTTGCTGGCAGTGCATTGTCAGATGCCCCAATCCCCACTCTACCCAGCTTGGTCTCTTCCGCTGATTCCAATGTGCCCCCAGTTACCCCAGTGGGAAGGAGGGAGGACCATCATGCGATCAAGGGCTGGTTGAGGGTTGGCCCCGCCCCCAGTCACCAGCAGCCTCTCCTGCAGCCTGTCAGCCTGGCCGCTATGGCAAACGCTGTGTGCCCTGCAAGTGTGCGAACCACTCCTCCTGCCACCCCTCGGACGGGACCTGCTACTGCCTGGCTGGCTGGACTGGCCGCGACTGTTCCCAGCGTACGTGCGTGGTTGCCTAGCAGTAGCTTGTGTGTCAGCGCGTGTGCACGCCCAGACTCGGGGGCTGAGGATGGAGGCCTGTGTTCCCCTGCCCCTGGGTGTAAAGCCTCTGGACCTGCCTTCATTCATTCAGTCATATAAACAACATAGACAAATACTGGGTGTCCCGTGCAGGCTGGCCGCTGAGAAAGCAGCACGAACAGGCCAGGAAAACCAACCCGGCCCTCGTCTGCGGGAGGCCTGGGGGCGGGGCCACGAGCTCAGTTTTGAACGTGTTCTTTTTTTCCTTTTGCACTTTTCAATTTATTTACTTATACATGGTTTCTTTCCCACATAAATACATGAAGGACATCATAGAAAAGAGTAGTCAAAAAACACCAATGAAATACATTTTGAAAAGGTGGTGAGAAGCTCTTCCTGTGGAAAAGCCTGCATGTAAGCTCACGGCAGGCGGCGGACAGGAAAGGCATCTCAGTGGAGTTTTTCCATAGAATTCAGGAGCAACTACTGTTAGGTTATTTGCTAATGTCAGATATGCAAAATTATGCCTTAAATAGTGTGGACGTTTACTTCTGTCGTATTTAAAGAAAGCAGCCCAGATGTACGCAGTGTGGGGCCATCTGGGAAACTCCTGTGTTGTTCTGAATGGCTATTAGCCAGCCAAGTGCAGACACTGAGTGGGCAACTGGGCGTGCGCGTGTGCAGGTCAGCGTTTGTGAGTGTCCAGTGTAGATACTGTTCAAGGCCTTCGTGTCCCTGGGGAGACCAAGGCTCCAAAGCTGAGGGGACGATTTCAGTGACGCTGGGGGCTGAGGATGCGGGGGTGGGGGGAACGGCTGGGCTGGACTGCCAGACAGGTACCTTTTCTCCTGCAGCATGCCCTCCTGGACACTGGGGAGCCAACTGCGCCCAGCCCTGCCAGTGTCACCATGGTGGGACCTGCCACCCCCAGGATGGAAGCTGTTTTTGCCCCCCAGGCTGGACTGGACACCTCTGCTTGGAAGGTACCACAGAAGGAAGAAGTGCTCCATGCCTGTCCCCAAGTCAGCCCTCACCCAAGAAGGAGACTGCAGTGTCCTGCCAACCTCTGACGCACGCCTGCCTCCCTGGCTCTCTCCCAGGCTGCTCTCCAGGGATGTTCGGTGCCAACTGCTCCCAACCGTGCCAGTGTGGTTTTGGAGAGAAGTGCCACCCGGAAACTGGGGCCTGCGTGTGTCCCCCAGGGCACAGTGGTGCCCCCTGCAGGATTGGTGAGCTTTCTAGGCCCCCATGGTCCCGAGGGAACCAGGACACCGCGAGCACCTACCTGCCCGGGTCTCTGCCAGGATCTGGACCCCTACTCTATGGGTCTCGTGCATGCATGAGCCCCACGGTCACCAGCAGAGCCAAGACGCTGTCCTGAGTGACCCCCCCCCCCAACTAGGAAGCCAGGAACCCTTCACCATGATGCCCAGCCCTCCAGTAGCCTATAATTCGCTGGGAGCCGTCATCAGCATCGCTGTGCTGGGGTCGCTGCTGGTGGCCCTGGTGGCGCTGGTCATTGGCTACCGCCACTGGCAAAGGGGCAAGGAGCGCCAGCACCTGGCAGTGGCCTACAGCAGCGGGCGACTGGACAGCTCTGAGTACGTCATGCCAGGTGAGCTGGCCTGCGGGCGGGGGCACATAGGAGTGTGGGGGACACACAGCAGGGCTCCTACATCCCTCCCTGGGCCCAGGAGAGGGGAAGTGGGGCGCTGGAGGGAGAAGGGGGCTCAGGGCCGACCCCCGATCTCCTGGGACAGAATGCCCAGGCCTGGCTCTGACCAGGCAGCCCCCCATGCCTGAGTTTGTCTTTGCAGATGTCCCCGCCAGCTACAGTCACTACTACTCCAACCCCAGCTACCACACCCTGTCCCAGTGCTCCCCGAGCCCCCCGCCTCCTAACAAGGTCAGTGCTGGGGGACGCGTGCGCTGCGGACGGACGGGTGTCCACCTGCTTCTCTGGAGAGCCCCTGCTTGCATGTTTCTCTCCCTGTCCTTCCTGTCCCCCCTCAGGTTCCAAGTGGTCAGCTGTTTGCCAGCCTCCAGGCACCTGAGCGGCCAGGGGGGGTCCATGGGCATGATAACCACGCCACCCTGCCTGCCGACTGGAAGCGCCGCCGGGAGCCGCCTCCAGGGCCTCCGGACAGGGGTAGGAGCCTGAAGGTCAAGGCCTCCTGGCAGCCCAGCACCCGCCCCGTCTCAGTGTGTGTCTGTGGACCGTGTTCTGAGCCTCAGTGCTGGGGGAGGCTGGAGCCGGGGGAGGGGCCAGGGGTCTGATGCTGCGTGGTGTCCTGCTCCTCAGGTGGCAGCCGCCTGGACCGAAGCTACAGCTGTAGCTATAGGAACAGCAGTGGCCCGGGCCCCTTCTGTAGTAAAGGTGTGTGCAGGGGAGGGGGGCTGCCTGGGGCAAATGGGCCAGGGCTGGCCTGAGCCTGACTGCTTTCCCTCTCCTCAGGGCCCATCTCTGAAGAGGGGCTGGGGGCCAGTGTGGCTTCCCTGAGCAGTGAGAACCCCTACGCCACCATCCGGGACCTGCCCAGCCTGCTGGGGGGCCCCCGGGAGAGCAGCTATATGGAGATGAAAGGCCCTCCGTCAGGGTCTGCCCCCAGGCAGCCCCCTCAGCTCAGGGACAGCCAGAGGCTGCAACGGGACAGTGGCACCTATGAGCAGCCCAGCCCTCTGACCCATGGTGAGCCCTCCACTGGGGCAGGGGCCGGAGAGAACTGGGACAGGGAGGTAGGGAGGGGAAGGGACAGGGAGAGCATTGGAGGCAGCATGATGTGGCAGCAAGAACTTTCTGATACCCAGAAAAGTGGGGACAAGGCGGGTAACAAAGTGTCCTCCTGTCCTATGAGGAGGGCAGGTCTGGGTGGCCTTGTCCACGGGCAGCTGGGATGCTGCACAAACTGGCCTACAGCCAGGCACCAGCCCTCTGTCTGGGGGCAGAAGAGCCAGGGAGGTGAGGAGCCACCTGCCCCTGTCCTGTCCCCTTTCTGTCTCCAGACCGAGACTCCGTGGGCTCCCTGCCGCCCCTGCCTCTGGGCCTGCCACCTGGCCACTACGACTCCCCCAAGAATAGCCACATCCCCGGACACTATGACCTGCCCCCTGTGCGGCATCCCACGTTACCCCCACTTCGGCGCCAGGACCGTTGAGGAGCCAGATGGTGTGCAGAGGCCAGCCCACCTGTTCTTGCTGCCCAAGGCTGGGGATAGCGCCGGCTGTGCCCTGCCAGGAGAGGGAGAGAACCGGCAGGCCGAGAACATGGACACGTCTAACAGACGAAGAGAATGGAGACATGGGAGCAAGGCTCCCGGTTCCACGTTGGGACACTGGCTGGCAGGAGGCCTGCATTCCCTTTCCTCAGCCCACCGCACCCCAAGGCCCCCAGGGCCTGTGTACATATCCTGGTGGGTGGGGTGTTGCCGGATGAGTCCGATTTCAGACTGATGTCTAAAGTGTATATTGGGTACCTTTCCTATGCACTCCCAGGCTGGGCTCTGTGTGCGTGTGTGTGTGTGTGTGTGTGTGCGTGAGCATGAGCATGTGTGGTTTCAGTGGGGTCCAGGCACAGGCCCTGCCCTTCGGCCCTCACCAGTTAGTAGAGAGGCAGCCTAAACTCCATTAACTAGTACTAGTCTCCTAACTGGCCCCCTGCATTCACTTGGTACCCGCTCCAGCCCAGCTGGCTAATGTCATCCCTGCCTGAAAACCTGCATGGGTGCCCCACTGCTCCTGGGCCAGACTCAGAACTGTCCAAGTTCCTAGAAAAGCCTCTGCTGGCCTGGCTGTCTCTCAGCCTCACTGGGACTGCTTGCTGTCCCTCTGCCCCAGTCATACTGGCCTCTCAGCCCTCCTCGCAGAGAAGCCTTCCTGCCACTGCGACTGCACAGCTGGAATCCTCTTCCTCCTCCTCACTCGCTAACTCCCGCTGGTGCCTCCCATCCCGTCCTCTGGGAGGTGCGTCTCTCTCCTGGCACTGATCACAGCTGCCTTCATTCCGCAGATACCTGCAGGCCTGCAGGGTGCCAGATACCCTGCAATGTGTCGTTTATTTATGTGCTTCTTTGATTAATCTTTGCTTCCCCCACCGGACTGTAAGTTCCCTGCAAGCAGGGGTCCTCTGTTCATGCTCCACATTGGTTCCCTTTGGCACAGAGTAGACACTCAATAAACGTCCCCAAAAGGCTGAGTGGCTGAGTGAATTAAAAGTAGCAGTGACACTGGTAACATGGGCACACGGCATGCTCCGAGTGTTAACCGACGGCATAGGTGGGCACCTTCCCCAAGCTGGCACTGCTACGGGGGAAGCAGCAAGGCTGAAGGGCGGCAAGGGCTGGGAGTGACAGTGGGGCTGTGGGGGCGGGAGGCAGGAAGGTAGACAGGCGAGAGTGGACTGAATGAGGGCCCAGCAGGGGGAGCCCGCGAGGCTAGACTACCTGAGGACCTCGACACCGGGATTTCTGGAAGCGTGACCTGCCTTGTTAATTCATTAGCAGATCAAGTAAGGCCCCAGAGCGCCAGGAGGCTAAATAGATGCGGTTAGAATGGAAAGCCGGCGCCACGTCAACTCACTGTGGGTCTCTCTGAACGTTTCCCACCAGAAGCCCTCTGCTCACAGGCCTAGGAGGGCGGGCCCAGGGACAGGATCTGCCCCCATCCGGACTCTCCCATCCTAGGTTCCTCAGACTGTCACCATCCCTGATAGGCCGGGCCAGCTCCCCGCTTTCCTGGGCTCAGTTTCCTGGGCGACTTTGGATGGCTGGGCGCCCACCGTATCCCTGGCCCCGGTCCTGGGCCGCCCTTGGCCTTCTTTCCTCGCACGCAGTCCGCGGGGCCGGGCCCTCCAGGGCTCTCCTGTCACCGGGACCTCAGGCCGCCCGCTCTGGCCCCGCCCTGCTCCTGCCTCGGCCGCGGCCCCGCCCCCCACCCCGATCTAAGACCGCGGCGCCGGGTCCGCACGCGTGCGCTCAGCGGTTGCCCCATCCGCCGGCCCGCCCAGCTCGCGCGGTTGTCGTGGAGAGGGACGCGGAGGCGACGCAACTGCGGATCGCCGGGTCGGTGGACGCGGAATAGAGACCCCTGATTCATCCACTGCCTGAAGAATCACCACCGTCCTGCCTCCTCGTCCCCGTGAGGGTTCCCTGAGTCGCTGCCGACCGCACCCACATGTCGGGAGAAGGGAGCGCACCGGGGACCTCGCCCAGGGCCCCGCGTCCCGCGACCCAGAAGACGTCTGGCACAGTGAGCAAGAAGGGGGATCGCGGAGCCAAGGAGAAGCCGGCGACCGTCCCGCCGCAGGTGGGCGAGGAGGAGCCCAAAAACCCTGGTACGCAGGCGGCGGGGCTGGGGGATCAGGCCTGGGGGCTGCGGCTTGCGCGCGGGCTGGCCAGGTGGGATGGGGCGGCGTCCCTGCGCCAGGCACCGGACTGGACGTGCAGAAGGACGCTGTGGTGGGCGAGACGGCCCAGCCGGGACGTAATAATAGACTTTCTGGTGCCACGTTCAGTATGAGTGTAGCTAGCTCCTGGCTCCTGGTAAGAGTGTCACAAGTGGTAACATCATCAGGTGTGTGGCGCCGGGCGCGTTTCTTCTCTGTAATGTGGAAATGTGAGTCCTGCCCGCCTGCGGCGGTGAGGAGTTGCAATGGAGTTGATGGTGAGAAAGCGTTTTGTAAACTGCAAATTCGTGTTCATTCAACAAGCATGCATTATGCCCCCACTGTGTGCGGAGCGCCCTGTTCCATCTTGAAATAGGATCCCAGTTTGACTCCCATCAACTTCCTGAATCTCAGCTTGGCAGATGTTTGAAATGAACTATCTTAAAGAAGCCACACTGGTTTGGGGCTGACAAACGCAATAAGAGGCGTTGGGAGGACCGGGAGAGGTCCCCCTCTTTGGTCCAATGCAGACAGTCCTGCACGCGTGGGATTTACATGCTCTGAGAAAATAGAGCCAAGAGGAGAGTGTAAGTACGTCGGAGTGTGAAGTGCTAGAACCTCCACGGAAACGCATTATCCGCAGAGGGGAACTGATTGAAGGCTTCTTGATTCATAACCACCAGCTTTGCCACCAGACACGGAAAAGAACTTACCGGCCCTGGGGCAGCGCGCTAGCTCAGTTGGTTAGAGCACGGTGCTCTTAACAATAAGGTTGCCAGTTGAATCCCCACATGGGCCACCGTGAGCTGAGCCCTCCACAACTAGATTACTTGACTTGTTGCTAATGGGTCCTGGACAAAGACACTTAAGTAAATAAAAGTTAAAAAAAACCCCACAAAACTTACCGGTCCTGCACTCAGGGTAAAACAACGTGGGAAAAGGCCTTGGTCAGGCGCCATCTCTTCGTCAGTGCCGGTGGCAAAGCTGCGGGTCCCAGGTAAAGCTTCTTGAGAAGAGAAGCGAGGCTCTAGAAAGCGCTGCCCAACAGAACTTAATGTGACCTCCGAAATGTCCTCTGCCTGCGCTTTAGCTAGCAGTGACCCAGCGGACGGTGCAGCGCTAAAATGCGCTTGCTCCGGCCCTCCTCACCCCAGCATCCGCGAGCTTGTTCGAAATGCAAATATGGACTCCACCTGGGCTCAGGGATCCGAGTCTGCGCAGACCCGCCCAGGGGACTATTGTAACAGGCTTTCCGGTGTTCTTACAGTTCAAGAATCTGTTGTAGAGAAAGGTGGTAGGAGTGAAGCGAGGAAGGGCTGAGGGTTCTCCCAGCAGAGGGAACAGCCCAGGAAAGCAGGGGTGTGCAGGAGTCAGCTTCGAGGCGGGTCTGGGGTACCTTTTGTCCATCAGCTCACGTTTCTTGTGTTTGCGTCCCCCTGGGCGCATGAGGAGCACGTGTCTCACCCCTTTTCTGCAGGAACCTTCAAAGCTCTCTGCATCGTGCCCCCCCCCCCCCAGTCTCTCCACACCCTCGGGCAGGCTCCTGCTGTTAGCCACAGTTCCCCCTGCCCTGGGTGGTGGTGCTGCCGGGGCTCTAGGCCGCCGGGCAGGTGGGAGAGCCAGCGGGTACCAAGCCAGCCCTCTGCCTCCAGGTTCTGCCATTCGCCAGGGACACCCTTCCCACTTCCAGGCCACACTTCTTCCCGGATGCCCACGAGGGAGCAGGAAACAGCGGGGTCTCAGGGACTCAGGGTGGGGTGTGGTGGGCAGCTGTCTGAATTCATCAGTGCTTCACTGATTAGTATTTCTAAGGTGTTTAGAACAGTGGAGCGGGACAGGAGAAATTGCTGTATAAATGTTCGCCAAACAAACTAAAGCCCGGCGCTCTGCTGGACTTGGGGGTATGTGCGGTGGGGATGGGAGTGGAGAGGGTTCCTTTTGCTCACATCAGGCCTGGGGCTTCTTTCTCCGTGTGACCCTGGGGTGGAGACACCGTGTGGGAGGCGGAGACTCCCCAGGAGCGGAGAGCCCAGTGGAAGCGGCCTTGACCCATGGGGTGGGTGGCGGAGCCGGCACGCCCCGCGCCCCTGGCCCCCTTCCTTCCAGGTCTTGATTTCCCACTGTTTCCAGCGTTGGTCCTTACAACGCAACTCACATTTTAAAATGGTTGTAAGGCTGTCCGCCTCGGAGGGGTGGCCCATCGTGAGGTCCGAAGCCCCGCGTGGTCGAGCGTGGGAACGCATGCGGGCGCGGCCTGGGGCTGTGACCACAGACCCGCGCTCCCTGCGCCCCCTCGCCCGCAGAGGAGTACCAGTGCACCGGCTCCCTGGAGACAGACTTCGCTGAGCTCTGCAAGCGCTCCGGGTACACGGACTTCCCCAAAGTTGTCACCCGGCCCCGCCCGCACCCTAACTTCGTCCCGTCCACGTCTCTGTCGGAAAAGCCCACCCTAGGTGAGTGACAGTGGAGCCCCTTCAGGGACACCTCGTCCATCCCCAGCCTCCCGTCGCACGGGGCCGAATGGCGGGGCGCATGGCAGGGTGTGTGTGAGGGGTGGCTTCAGGGGGCGGCTGGGGAGGTGGGGATGCCCCGTCTTCCCCTCCACACTGGCAGACCTCAGCCTGGCCCCAGCTGCAGCCCCCGCCAGCGCCGCGCCCCCTTGGGACGGCCTCTCCCGCCTCACCCGGTCCCCTCGCACCCCTTCCTGCTAGACGACCAGCGGCTGTCGGGGTCCTGCAGCCTCAACAGCGTGGAGAGCAAATACGTGTACTTCCGTCCCACAGTCCAGGTGGAACTGGATTCGGAGGACAAGTCGGTGAAGGAAATCTACATCCGCGGTGGGCCCCGTCGGTCCTCGCCCCGCCCCTCCGCGTCTTCGCCCCGCCCCGTCGGTCCTCGCCCCGCCCCTCCGCGCCTTCGCCCCGCCCCTCCGCAGATCCCCCTCGCCTTCGCGCCCCCCTTCCCCCGAGGCCTGAAGCGCCCTCCTCCTTCCGCTTCTTCAGGCTGGAAGGTTGAGGAGCGGATCCTGAGCATCTTCTCTAAATGTCTGCCCCCGCTCGGCCAGCTGCAGGCCATCAAGTGAGGGGATGTGGCGGAGGGGGCGGGGACGGGACCTGAGACCAATGTGGGGGATGGCTCGCCAGAAAGAGCTGAGGGCGCAGGGAAGACCCTGGGGACCTGGAGAGGCGGGAGAAGCGTGCGGCTGCGAGGGCCGCGCGGGAAGGTGATACACAGCTGTGTTCCTGTCCCACCGCCACCAGCAGCTTGTGGAAGGCGGGGCTGACTGAGAAGACCCTGGATACCTTCATCGCTCTTCTGCCTCTCTGCTCACCCACGCTCAGGTCAGCACAGCGGGGCAGGCACGCGGGGAGGCCCCCGTGCCGGAAGCAGGCCGAGTGGGCGGCCGAGCGCGCAGTCTGGGGAGGGGAGGGGCCCTCCCAGCTCCTGCAGCCTGGGCCTCACATCCCTGTGGAGACAGGGCGCAGCCGGTGTCTGGCTGGTCGTGAAGCTCCCAGGGGCCACGACGCCGGCTGCCCTCTTCTGCCTACAGCAGTGCCGAAGAGCCTGACCTTTGGGACCTCCTCCCCTCCTCCCACCGCCGTCCACGCTCTCTCCCTGCAGGTTTTCCCGTTCCTCGCTGCCCGGGGCCTGACACTGTACTAGGGGCAGGTCCTTATCCTCCAGGACCTGGCAGTCCCGGGAGGGGGGAGGGACAGGATTTAGGAACAGATACCACAGGGCAGTGGGGCACTGTGGTGGTGGAAGACTGGCTCAGTGGAGGCGGCACCCCCCATGGGTGTGGGGCAGGGTGTCCTGGGAGACAGCCTGGAGGAGGTGGTGTGGAGCTGAGCCTTAAAGGATGGAAGATGAGCCAGCCTGAAAGGTTGAGCAATGATAACATCATGGGAGAGATTTTTCAAATATAGAAGCTTTGTAGAGGGACCATGTGTTGTTACATTGATTATGTCCCAGTTTCTGTGAGATAAATCCATGTAGGTAGCTGGGTGCCTCTGGCTCAGAGTCCTGCAGAGGCTGCGGTGATCTCAGCTGGGCGGGAGCATGTGCTTCCCAGCTCACTCAGGTGGTCGCAGTGTCCCGTGAGCTCCCCCAAAGGCATGAGTGCCCTGCCCACATGGCTGCCGGTGACCCAGAGTGCCAGAGACCACCCAGATGGAAGCCAGTTTTTTTGGAAGCTAAGCTTAGAAGTGGCCTCCCATCACTTTGGGCATATCCCATTCATCAGTGTGAGTCACTAACTCCTGCCACACTCAAGGGGAGGGGATTACACGAGAGCATAGGAACCAAGAAGTGGGGGTCATGGGTCGTCCTAGAGTGACATCCTAGAGTGATGGCTAACTCTGGATGAAATGACCCCTTTATGTGCCACTCTTCTGGACTGTTAGTCTGGAGAACTGTCTCACAATTTCCTCTGTTGGGGGCCATCCTTTGACTGTTTCCGAGCTGCTCTCCAGAGTCCCACGCTTCCTCACCTGGCCTCGGTGGTGGCCTCCTGGTTCTCAGACCCCCTCCTCCCCTCAGGAAGGTATCTCTGGAGGGGAACCCACTGCCGGAGCAGCCCTATCACAAGCTAATGACGCTGGACAGCACGTGAGACTCCTTTACCCCACCCCCTTCTCTGGGCCTGCCCCCATTCCAGGCCACCCCTAGTCTCTACCCTTGCTTTCCCTCGAGCACCTCCCCAGGGAACCTCAATTCCTGTCCCTCCACCTTCAGACCCGATGGACCTCCTCATGCCGCCACGTTCCCCGAGGTTCCGGGTTCCTGGGACCCTCTTTCCTCTCCCATTGCCCAGGGTCGTGCACTTGTCTCTGCGGAACAACAACATTGATGACCGCGGGGCGCAGCTTCTGGGCCGGGCTCTGTCGACGCTGCACAGCTGCAACCGGACCCTGGTCTCGCTCAACCTGGGCTTTAACCACATCGGGGACGAGGGCGCGGGCCACATCGCCAATGTGCGTGAGCGGCGGGAGGGACCCAGGGGTCCCCGGCGCCGGGAGGGACCCAGGGCCTCACTCACACCCACTCTGCCCCGTCCTGCCCCCAGGGCCTCCGGCTGAACCGCTCCCTGCTCTGGCTGTCCCTGGCCCACAACCGCATCCAGGACAAGGGCGCCCTGAAGCTGGCCGAGGTGGGTGTGCCGGCGGGCGGCCGGTGGAGAGCACGGCTCTGCTCCGGCGTCTGACCCGCCGCCCCGCCCCGCCCCGCCCCGCCAGGTCCTGCGGCCCTTCGAGCTGGAGCACCGCGAGGTGGTGGAGCGCCGGCGCCTCCTGCTGGCGAAGGGGGAGCAGGAGCGCTCGCGGTCGGTGAGCAGCCGCCCGCGGCGCAGGCCTGTCCCTCTGCGAGCCTGGCCCGCTCCGCGCCTCGTCCGCCTGCACAGGCCTAGCGAACGCCAGCCCCTCAGGGCAGCAGCGTGCCTCGTCTAAGAGGAAGCAGTAGATTTAGCCCGCCCGGCCACACAGCGGCTCGGGACCTTGGCATGTTAGCCTCTGGCCCTGCTTCCTCACCTGTACCTACTTCTCAGCCTTGTTGAGAGGATTGACTGAGTTGATGCGAGGAGCGCACGGGAACGTATGAGTCGGAGCCCCCACCCCGCCCCCAGGCTCCCTGCCATTTCTTCCTCACAGCACCTCCCAAAGAAACCACTTTAGCATGTAGCCAGGAGATGGGGGTGGGTGCTGCCAGTGGGTCTTCCACTCAGGCGGGAGGCTCCCCCGCCCTCACTAAAGGGCACCGGCCTCTCCCCCCACTGTCTCCCCTCTGTGAGCACAGCCTTCCCGCTCTCGGCATGGGGACTCCAAAACGGACCGTGAGAAGAATCAGCTGATGGGGCTCAGTTCTGTCACCCTGGATAAGACAGAGAAGATGCCAGCAGTGAAGGCAACTAAGGGCCTGGGCAAGAAGAAGGAGAAGTTGGGGGTAGGTGAGCGGTGGGCACGAGAGCCTCGGCCTCGGCCTCGAGGAGCTGTGGGGCTTGGAGGTGAACAGGTCGGGAGTGAAGGTCCCACCCACTTCCTGCCCAGGGTCCTAACACTGGCCCCTTCCCCACCTGCGTCCCGGCTCCCAGGGAGGGAGGACTTTCACCTGTCTCTTACGTCCTCCACAGGAAGTGGTGAAGAAGGAGGAGAAGTTGGGGTCTGGGCCGTCACCCATACAAGGAACCCCAAAGAAGGAAGACCCCGCAAAGGCAGGCAAGGGGAGTAAGTGCCAGCGGCTCTGGGGGCCGGGCCAGGAGGCAGGAGTGGGGAGCTGGTCTCCTGGCCTGTCCCACCGTGCTCCGCACTGGTTTCCCGAGGCTGCCCCCCAGCCCCCAGCGGGGCCCCCTCCAGCTCTGTTTCTGCTGCACCCAAACCCAGCCCTTCTCTGGGGACCCGGGTGGTGTCAGGCCTGCACTCTGGCTCCTCTTCCGTCCAGAGGTAACCATCCCTGAGCAGAAAGTGACCAAGGGGAAAGGGCCCAAGACGGGGAGCAAGGAGAAACGCAACACCCTCCTGGACTCAGAGGTAGGCTGCCGGGCGCCCGTCCCACTCTGCCGTCTCCAGCCACTTGCGCTCACATTTGGTCCTCCACTCCCGCCCCAACCACTGACCCGCAGCCCGAGCTGGGCTTGCTGGGGTTACCGGCTGCCCCTCTCCCCTTCAGGCTCCGGGACACCTGGGTCTTTCCGGGCCTGTTAGGAGTCCCCCTTGGTCCTGTCTGGCCTTCGGCTCACCAGCACCTCCTCTACCTGCTCGCACAGCTGCTCTGGGAACAGTTCCCCTCCTTTGCCCCAGCCGCCCTTTCCCTGTCCACCGGGACGTCCGTTCCTTGCTCCCCGACTGCCCATTGCACAGCTCCCACGCCTGCCAGCCCTCAGCTGTGGGTGGAGCCAGCTGCCCCGGGAGACTCCTACCCCAGGCCAAATGGCCTCCACTTCCCACAGCCCTCTGGCACCCAGGCAGGTCTTAGGAGGGTCAGGTGGACCCTGTGCTGCTGTTTTGCACAGGACTGTGGCACTGCCTCCCCATCCCCCGCCATCCAGTCCTCTGGCCGCCTCTTCTCTTTGCCTGGAACCGCCCCGTATCTCTGTCTGGGCACTACCACATCCCACCCCAACTGCAGCTCACAGGCCACCTCGTCTGTCCGGGAGGCGGGGCTCGGTGACCCTCTCCTGTGCTCCCACAGTACCGAGCTTGCCTCTGCCACTTGTCACACACACTTTCTGGTCTCCCTACAGTTGTTTCTTGCGGGTATGCGTGTGTTTATTTTTGTGTCCCCAGCACCTAGCACAAAGCCTGGACTATGGCCGGCCCTGCAAACGTGTGTTGAATGAGTGACTGGCCTGGTGACCAGCGCCCTGTCCCCTACTGCAGTTATGTTCTCCTTTAGCAGCTGGTTGCTGAAGCTACTGAGATGCTCAGCCCTCTGCTGGAGCCGGTGGAGCACCGCTGCGGCAAAGTTTTCATGGCTGGCAACAAGGTCCTCTTGTACCTCAACCTCGTCCGTATGTGCTAAGCCCCCTGCCGCTTGCTGCCTGGGTCCCCTGCCGTCCCCACCCCGACCCGCCTGTCCCATGGTTGGGCATCATGGTGCTGGAGGCCCTTCTGCTAGGGCTTTGGGGGAGGGGAAGTCAGGCCAGGGCCGGACAATTCGGGTAAAGAGGGAGCTGAGAGATGGGCGGGATATAAAAAGGCCAGGGAAGCCGCCAAAGGAGTGGTCGCAGGGCAGGAGCAGCTCCTGGGTTGGCAAGCTGGGAGCTGGCTGTGGAGCAACAGACAGTGGCGGGCGTGTGTCCGGCGGGGAGGAAGCTGGCCCGCTCCTTCCTCCAGGAAACCGCATCACGGAGGTGGGGCTGGAGGGCTTCCTCACCTCGGTGCAGTGCCAGGCCCACTTGCTCAAGTCCAAGAGTGCGTCCAAGGGCCCCGTGGGGCTGCTCCGGCTGTGCCTCGCGGTGAGTCCCCGTCGGCCCTGGCGTGGCTCTGCTGTCCACTTGTCTCCATCATGACACAACCTCCATCTGTCGCGGTGCAACCTCAGCAGTCACTCTGCCTTCTGTCTGTCCCGGGACACCCCCATTGCCGGCCCCTGGGTCAGCTGTCAGCCTACCGTTCCCTCTTCAGAAAAACCTCTTCTCCCTGCCATGTCCTGCGTACACCACGATCCAGGAGCTGCTGCTGCCAAGGGACCCCCTCAGCAAGGCCAAGGCCAGGGAGGAGGAGGCCACGGCGCCCCCCACCTAGCCCGTCCCTCCTGCGGCCCGAGGCCTCTGCTGTCCCTGCGGGCTGAGCTCCTGGGCGCAGCGCGCGTGCATCATTAACAAAGGCTTTGTACTTCTTTCTGCGAGGTTGTCTCTAAACTTTGTTCCAGAAACCCTGGTACTTGGAACATTTGGACAGAGTCACTCTTACCTGTGTTCCCTAGAGGACACGTGCCTGCAGATGTCCTCGTCGGCTTATTAGGGGCAGCCGACGGTGTGGGGGGACGTCAGGGCTGCCTCCCGAGAGGACCCACACACAGGGCCCAGAGCATGCAGGCTGGCTTCTGGGGAGCGACATCCGGGAGCTTCCCGAAGTGTCCCTTCCTCACCTCTGGGCAGACTTGACTTGGTGCATGTCTCCTCCTCCTGTTGACTTGACAGGGACCTCTCCTCCTGCCAGAGCAGCCCCTCCCCAGGGCAGCTGGCTGGGCGGCGGGAACCTCGGTCACTCTAGATGGCAAGCTCACTGCAGGTGCTCACCCAGGGTCCCCTCAGCCCCTGCCACTCCTGTCACTCCGGCTGGAGTCCTTTGGAGCATCAGCGAAGGCTCCCAGAGCCCACGCGTCCCCCTGCACTGTCACTGTGAGAGGGCAGCACCCCAGGGGTCTGCAGACCTAGCACTGTGCCAGGATCGGGGCACACTGGTGGTGAGGGCTGACAGTGTGTCCTGTAGGCCCACAGGCAGGGCAGACACAGCGGAGGTTTGGACGGGTCCAGTCCCAGGTCCACTGCTGCCTTCCAGGGGGTCGGAGCCTGAGGGAGGGTGTGTAGCCGATGAAGCAGGAGCTGGCTGGGCCGGGGCCTTGAGCTGTAAAACCTGGAAGCTCCCGGGGGCAGTGGCCTCGTGACTCTGGGCCCAAAACTCCTTGGGGGGGGATGGGGAGTGCGTGTCGTCTTGTGCTGGTCGTGCCCAGCCTGGTCCAGTGGGCACATACCTCCCCCGGGCTGCCAGGGGGAGGGCTCCATCCCCACAGCCAACTGGAACCAGTCTTGGGACAACCATTGCACCTTTATCACAGCGTTTCCAAGAATCACACACACACCGCCACAGTGAAGAATATTTAACTTTTCTTAAAAAAAAAAATCTTAACCATGAAAGGAAGAAAATAAAAGCGTATACATCATTTTAACAACAAAACAGTCATTTCCATATCTATATTTTATATATTATATATATATTTATATATATGTATATATACACCTAGCACAGTGTGTATATTCTATTAGTCAGTGGGGACTGCAGTGGACGCGGTAACAGGCCAGTGCTGCGGTGGCCCTGGGGACGCTCCAGCACTCAGCCCCGCCTCCAGCTCCTGGGGCCATTCGCTCCGTACCTGATACCCGGTTTTCTGTAGTGAGGGTGTGGGGAAGGTGGACACAGGTGGGGTAGGAACACCCCTGCAGAGGAGACGACCCTGGGGAGGGAGAGTCTGGCCGGCCCCTGTGCCAGCTGGGCCCATGGGCCTGGGACCTGGTCCCGGTGCTGGGCGGTGACTAGGAGATACAGGGAGCCCCCTCTTCCCTTAGCAGTCGCTTCTGTAGCTGCCCCGGCACCCAGGACAGGTATTTACAACAGCAAAGACGCACATACATACATACATACATATTTACAGGAAACCATGTGACCGAGAGGTGGAGGCGCCCCCCCAGCCCTGGGCCCTGTGGAGACGGGGAGGGGAACAAAGTGCACTGACATAGAAGCCTCCCTCCCCTCGCACGTCTGAGGGCGCCCACACACAGCCGTCCACAGGCACAGGCACAGGCAACGTGGGCCAGGGGCCTTTCACACGCAGTCAGCATGCGCAGGGGACCAGGGACACGGGGTCTGGGGGCAGGGGAGGGGCCAAAGGGCAGGAGAAGACACGGGGCTGGACTCCCAGGGGACATGCGGGCGTCCCACCCTGCCCTGCCTCGGGCCAGGCCCTGGGGGACGGTCTGGAGGTTTGGACAGTCACAGTCTCGGGGATGTGGCTGCATGTGCCGAGCTGTCTTCCAGGGGAGACCTGGGGCCTGTGAAGGACACGGTGATGACAGTGAGCAGCTGGCCCCTAGGTGACCCTCCCTCTTAGGGTTCGCCTGGAAAGTCCTTGAGCTCGTGAGGGCCAGGGACTTAATGCATCTGGGGACCCGTCAGAACCCCGCTGTGTCCTTGCTCTGCGTGGTGCCAGGACCTCTCACCAGCTGGACGCCCAGTGCCCAAGCTTCACTCACCGTCCTCAGGGCAGGGCCCCAGCTCACAGCTGTCCCTGCAGTCAGATGACGGGGGCTCCTTCGCTGAAAGTGACAGGGAGCTGTCTGTCCACTGGGCCGCCTCCGTATGGGAGCTGCCCACAGGTGTGGTGCCGCCCGAGGACTCGCCCCCGAGGGACAGCAGCAGTTCTCTGTGGGCCAGCTCCAAGTCCTGCAGAGGACAGGGAGGTCTGTTGTCGGGCGCTGCTCCTGCCAGAGGGGGGCTCCCGGGGACACACGTGGCCCACACCCCGAGGCCTCACCTTGAGTCTGTGCAGCTTGAGGGTGAGCTCCTGAATGGTGTGGAAGATGACACCCACATCCCTGAGGGCCAGGCTGGGGGCTGAGTGGCTGGGGCGCCTCCGATCCCCACTCTCCCTGCGCAGCTGGGGCCCAGGCCCTGGGAACCAGGCAGGGGGGCTGTCTGGCTGGGGAGGGTCGCTGCTTGAGTCCAGGGGTCCTGTTGGCATGCTGACGTAAAAACAGTTCCCTGTCCCGTGGCAAGAGAGAGATTAGGAGGCTGAGCAGAGAGCACGTGAGCCACCCTCCCTCGCTCGGGTCCCTATGCCGGCTGGCAAGAGACCGTGGCCTCACACTGACTACCAGCTCCTAAAGCCCTCCGCCTCCAGGGAGCCTTCCAGATGGCAGCCTCGCGTTAGCGTGGCCCAGACCAGGAAAGAAGCTTAGAGACGGGATGGAGGGACAAGTGGCAGGCTGTTGTGTATCATGTGGGAGACGGGAGGGGGTCCCATCCCTTGGAGGGAAAAGAGATGGTGGCCGCTTTCAGGCACCTTTGAAAAGCAGGGGCACTGGCCGCTTTCCATCGGCCCACCTCCAGCTCTGCTGATGAACTCAGCACCGCCCGTCCCAACTGCCACCTCCGTCACGGTCCTGGAGACACTCGGGCTCACCGGGCGTCACACAGGACAGTTAGCACAGGCAGACACCGGGAACCCAGAGGCCACATGAGCATGTGTGCAGTGACACAGGACTTGTGGTTGGTGGAGGGACGCAGTGGTCCCAAATGTCAGGGAGAGGACATTGGGCGGGCCCTGCCCCCTGGACTGAGCACAGGGGCTCACGCCTCTGCTCTGAAGGGGCCTGTGTGAGGATGGCACAGGGTCTGCCAGCTTCTGGTCCACATGCTGTATCACCGAGACCCGCCAGCCGAGGGAGTGTGTCCGTGGGACCACACGGCGCCCGGGAGGGGTTCGTTACCCGCAGCCTTTGCTCCGCCTTCCACGTCACGGGGCTCAGGCTCTGACGGGCGGCTCTCTGGCGGGGCAGGGACAGGCTTGCCACCTGCGCCCTCAGCTGCACCAACACCACCACCACCAGGGAGAGCAGAGAACGAAAGAGAAGGGAGGGGGAGAGCGGGAAGGACAGCAGTGGGTGGAGACAAAGAAAACGGGAAAAGCAGAGTGAACGCAAGGTCACATGTGACCACAGCCGCAGACAGCTCTCCCACCAGCTCACCGAAGGAGAGAGAAGGAAGGGCAGCTCCCAGAAACCCAGGACAGGGCGGGCCTCCGGCAGGCGGGCGGGCGGGCGAGAAAGGCTCCCAGGATAGGAGGCAGAGCCGAGCGCTGGGGACGGCGGGGCCACCCTTTCCACCCCCGGCACCAACTCCTGCTGCAGCTGCTTCCACAGACCAGTGCCCCCTCCTCAACGGCCCCTCCCATAATGGCCAGTCTGGGCCTTTCTGTCCACAGGTGGGGTGGCCCCTGCACTTGGTCCCGTGCCACTCCCCGTCCTGTCCTCGGCCTCTCAGCCGGGCCCACGGCCCCTCCTAGCTTGTCAGGTCCGGCTGCCCCAACCCCACGACCTGCCATCTGCAGGGACTGGCTGCACGCACCGTCCTTGTCTGAGGGATGTGACACCGTGCGGGGTGAGCAGGGACCTGTACTGATGGCTGATGTGTGCCAGGCAGGGGTGATGCCCTCACATCACAGAATGAGGCTCAGAGATGACTCAGAGTTTGCTCTACAGTCACCCAGGTATGAAGTGACGGAGTGGGGTCGTGCAGCCCCAAAGCTGTGGCCGGCTATCACGTGTGCCGCCCGGGATGCAGGGACAGCCCACGCATGGCTTCTGGCACGTGGTGGGGAAGGAAGCAGGTGTTGGGGGAACTGGCCTCTGTCCTAGCCACAAGTGCCTGTTCCTCCAGTGGGTGCGTTTACTTTACCTCTTCGCACGACTTGGTAGCTTCCTGTGGCCTCCGTGCTCGAAGCCTCTTCCCCGGGATTCTCGTCACGCTCGGGAGACTCCCAGATCCCAGAATTCCTAGTCCTGGGGGGCAGGTGCCCCAGAGAACAGGGAGCCACATCCTCCTGCTCTGGCTGGGCCCCCTCTGACCCTGGGAGCTGGGTGCCGTCCCCTCCGCCCCCACTGGGAGCTCGCTCGGGGGAGCCTGGGTCCCAGGGGTGAGAGGCGGCGCTGACGATGGACGGTGTGGGTGTCAGGTCATCCTCGGGGTCCCCGGCAGCCTGCGGTCCCAGGGGGTGACCCGGCAGCAGGCCACACAGGATCAGCTGGCGCAGGTTCTCCACTGCAGGGAGACAGGCGCTAGATGCCAGGGTGGTGGGAGGGTCGCCACACCTCCCCCACCCCCGTCACAGGGCTCAGGCACGGAAATGACAGCTGTGGCCCTGCAACGTGTCTCTTCGAGCAGTACCAGGGACTCTCGGGCAGGTGGAGGGTGGACACGGGGGGCCACGGGGGGCTCACCATCTTCCAGGGCAGCATCGGCGAGTCCATCCATGAGCAGAGGGCCTGGGAGGGGCAGGACGATGGGGTCCCTGGTCCTGCCGCCCCTGCTCGCTCCGTGCAGGGGTGCGGAGGGGGGAGGCCCGGCACCTGGCCCCTCATCCTCGGTGCTGCCCCCAGGCTCGGGGGCCGCTGGCAGCGCCGGGTGTTCCCCTTGGGCCCTCTGCTGGGGCCCAGGGCCTGCAGTACACAGAGGACGGTGTGAGGCAGGGAAGAGGGAGGGCGTGTGGCTGATCCCACGCCAGCTTGGGTGTCAGGGGCTGGGGGGCCTGGCCCGTTAGGGCCAGAGAGTACTGAGCACCTACTACAGCCAGGTCCTGGCCCGGGCTCCTGGCAGACCTCAGTGAGTAAGGCAGACCGTGGCCGAGGAGCTCCGATTCAGTGCGAGGGCCAGATACAGAGTAAAATGGGTCAGGAAGTGGGGAGTGCTGTGGGAGGAGGAGCAGCCGACGGGGGACCACACCCTCACCTCCAGGCAGCCCCTCAGGCTCTGGTTCACTGTGGAACACTTCTGAGTCATCCAGCTCTGCCCTGGGGGCGACAAGCGGTGGCAGGTCACCTGCTGAGAACGCTGGCTCTCTGCCAGCCAGGAGGCGGAGAGGTTGTGGAATCCCACCCTCCCGACTGAGAATGGGCAATGAAGGTGTAGGGCCCAAGAAGGGCCAGGTTTCAGCACCTGCTGGCAGCCTGCACAGCGGTGGGTGCCGACCAAGCCTCTCCCGTCCCGATTCTGCCCCCACCCCACGTCAGTGTAGTGGCCATTACAGCAGGTAGGGGCTCTTGGGCACAGCACACAGGGAGGGAGGCGGAGGTGTGCCCAGAGATGAGGGCAGAGGGCAGCGGCAAGCGAGTGGCTTGCAGGGGATGGCAGGGGCCTGGAGGACAAGCACCTGTGCGGCCTGGGGCTTGGGTGGGCCGGCCCCTGGGGGCCTGGCGGTGGGGGGTGGGCGGGCGTAGGCGCAGCCCCAGGTCGTCTGGTGGCGTTCTGCACGGCCTCTTCCAGCAGCTCCATCCACCTGCAACTCGGCAGACGGGGGGCTGTGAGGACAAGAGCTGGCGCACACACGGCACCCCCGGCCACCCTCGTGGGCCTGGTGCCCTTCTCGGTGCTGCCCCAGCGGCCCTCAGGCGGCTCCCACCTGCCCTCAGAGCCTCTGTATCTGCTCTCTTTCACGATACCTCATCACCCACACCCCACAGATGGACACCCTGAGGGTCAGAAACTGCCTGTCTCGCCTGTCCTCCCTCTGCGCCATGCCACCTTGGCAGGCACCGTTAGGGAGCATGGTGGGTAGAGAACCGGTGGTGGGGGGGTGAGGGTCCTGGAGGTGGACAGCTGAGAAGAACGCCTGAATTTACAGCACCCGCTGGGGACAAGGACGAAAGTGGGGCCGGTGAAAGGGAAGACAGCACAGGGGCTGGCAAAGGCCTCCCTGCCACAGGCCTGCTTGCAGGGGACGGACTGCGACCCCACAAGCTTCTCTGAGTCCGTTCGATCTCGCACTTCCTGCCCAACGCCCGTCCTCTGAGGGCTCTGGGGCCCATCCCTGCCTTTCTGTCCTCACACACACCACCCTGGTCCCACGGGGGCAGCAGTTACGTAGGACCCTTGACTCAATTCTCACGTGTTCTTGTCTGAAGACGTCAACGCCACCAGCTCATAGATCTGGGGGGGGCCCAGCTCGGAGGTGCAGATGATGAAGAAGGCCCGTTTGTCTGCGAGGACGGGACGGTACAAGGGTCTGCACTGGGCACAGCAGGGTGGCCAGGGCATGGCACCCGGCAGCCAGGCGACAGTGCAGGCCCGGAGCCCGGACCCTCGACACGGGGGAGGAACGCAGCATGACACACACCTGGGTCATCAGAGCCATCGGGACCCCTTACAACAGGGACAGAGGGAATTCTGGAACCCCTGCTGGCATCTTTCAGGGCCCTGCCGTCACCCTCCTGCGGCCCTCAGAGCAAAGGCCGATGTGCACGGTGCTCGGCTTTGTAACACTTCTCATACCCACCATCCCTTCTGAGCTCCCAAGAGCAGGGTGGGTGCCCCGGGCGGCACAGCTGAGGACAGCGAGCCCAGGGCTGTGGTGGCCGGGCTCTGGCCCCAGAGCGCTCCCTGTGCCCTGCCTCCCCCAGAAACGCCTGTGCACACTGGGCTGGGCTCTGTGGGCTCCAGTCCCCTGCCCGTCACTTGTCGTGGGAAGCCATCCCGCTGCCCATCCCCCCATCCTGACCCTCGCTCACCCGGGCGGGGGCTGCCGTGGCGTCCTGTCTGCACCAGACTGTCTGTTGTCATCTGGGCACCCCCCCAGCCCACCCCTCACCCCGTGCTTGGATGGGGCAGGGCGGTGGAGGAACACGGGGGGAGGGGGATGTCCGAGGCTGCACCGCCCAGGCTGGCGGGCCCGCGGGCGCACCTGTGGCCACAGAGCGGACGAGCACGGCATTGAGCTTGAGCACGGGGCTGAAGGTCTGCTTGCTGTCCGCCGAGCCCACGGCTGTCTTGCTGTGGCACTTGAGCAGCAGCTTCTCGTCCTGCTTCTGCAGCAGCACCAGGAGGTCCTCCAGCAGCAGCACGTGCAGGTCTGGGGGTGGGGGCGAGGCGAGGCGGGCACTGTCCCCATGGCCCCGGCAGTGCCGGCACCAGTGGCTCTGGGCCTGGCTGTGGGTGCTCAGCGCCCGCGCCTCACCCAGTGTGCGCCACGCTGCCCCGTGGCCCCTCCCTGCCCCCGGGCCGGGATCCAGGTGCCCAGGGACGCAGCCCAGCCGCCAGACGCCCCGGGACCGCCCGGCACACACCCAAGGTCTTCTCCTTGCTGATCCTCCAGGTCAGGGGCCCCTCGTGGATCATCTTTCTGGTGGTGAGATCCAGGCTCTGTCAGGGAGAAGCCACTCACTTGTCGTCTGTCCGTCTGTTTGTTCGTTCATTCACTCATCCATTCAGTCACTCACTCAGCAAGTATTCAAGAACCCGCTACGCGCCTGACACCAGGCTAAGCTGCTGGGGACCAGGGTGACAGGCGTCCCTTGCCCATACTCTTGTGAGGGACACACACAGGCAGAAAGGGCCCTGCGAAGCCCTGTGCTGGGGGACATGCCGACGGGCCCACACCTTCCTTGGAGCTCGGCTCCCCGCCTGTCCCTTCAGCTCAGTCCCTCCCAACGGAGAGTCCTCTCAAGTCTAAAGTGCCACCCCCGCTCTCATGTGTGTCTTCCCTGGCGGGCTGCCGGCTGCATCGCCCTGGGGACAGGCTGACCGTGCACCCCCCGGGCGTGTACATGCCCAGTTCTGTAACGCTGTCCTCACAGACGGCCCCCGACCCCTGCCCCGCTCCGGGCCCTGACCAGCGCTGTTCCCGGGGGCGCCCCTGGCTCCTACCTTGAACTCTGCGGCCAGTGGGTTGCTGGCCCTGTCCAGGGAGGTGGTGTCCAGCCGCTTCTGGTAGCCCTCCACGCGGTGCCGGTTCTCCGCGTGCCTCACTGCTTCGTTCACGAACTTGAGAATTTCCCGGCACTGGTCCCGGGCCCGGCACAGTTTCTCATGCTCAGAGGTGCCACCTGCCAACAGTGCAGAGGCGGTGGTGGGGATCCTGCACGAGAAGTCAGTCCGAGTCCCACGTCCCCACGTGTCACAGCCCTGGCGACCACCGCGGACCAGCAGGCATGGTACACACACGCCGCTCCTGTACAGACGGTCCCTATGTACGGACGGTCCTCGGGCCTCAGACCACCGCTCTGAAGACACTTACGGCTCTTGAGCATGTGTGCTACACCTCCACCAGCTCTACAGGTGTGTGGGGACAGGGACAGGGCTGAGTGTGACTGCGGGCAGGCAGCGTGCCTCAGGAGCACTGACACAGCACTTGTGGAACGACTCGTGCCCCAAATTTGAGGGTGGTGAGGATCCCAGGACAGTGAAAACTGGGGGCCAGGCCTGCATTCAGCAGTCGCTACTCCTCTAGGCACCACATATGGTGTGTCCTCTGTGCACAGAGGTGCCCTGTGGGGTCCGGGGGACTAAAAGCCAGTCACGGCCCCTGCTGTGGGACCTCGGCCATCAGAGGCGCCAAGGTGTGTCCACTCAGAGGCTGCCCTGAGCCATGCCACATCCTGCCCGTGCCGAGCACCCGCTGTGCCCAGCGCGCTCACAGTCACTGTCGTCTCTGAGCCCGCCCGACGCCGGCCTACCCGCCGTGTGCCTGATGACGCTCTCCAGCAGCAGCGGGTACTTGGTCAGACGCTGCATCTCGGACACGATGAGGTCGCGCAGCTGCAGCCGGCGGCACTGGGGGTTGCTCTCGGCCTCCTGAGGAAGGAGGTGCAGGCGTCGGGGGGGGGCGGGGGGGAGTCAGAGAGGGGGGGTCGGGGGGGTCAGAGAGGGAGCGTCAAGGGGGGGTCGGCAGCTTCCGCTTTGACATTTAGGGGACGGGTGGTAGGCACAGGGGGACAGAAGCCACACGGAGCAGGTACGGTGCCCACGTCTAAGACAGGAAGCAGGCCCGTCTACGGGCACAGGGACTAGCAGGCGAGCCAGGCCACGGACGCTCATCTGGCGCCTTTTGTGAGCAGTGGTCTGTGCCGACTGGGCGTCAGTGTTTCTGGAGGGGACACAGACACGGGGGGCTCCCCAGTGCCGGAGCTGGGGCCCCTTGGTGAGCCCCAGGCTTTGCTAAGCCAGCACGGCTGGGCTGAGTGTCGGGGTGGCGAGAGCGGGGGCGCACCTGCAGGAACAGCTGGAGCCGGCTGTCCTTGCGCTGCCTGGCCTTGACCAGGTCTAGGGCCACCGACTGAGACGAGCAGAACCGGGCGGCCACCTGCTGCAGCTCCTCCCGGGCGGGGCCGTCAAACTGAGAGCAGAATGGACAGCAGCCCAGGCATCAGCGCCCTGCTCGGGAACCCCCGCCCCGCCCCACCCGCAGGCCTTGGGGCGCCGTGTGCCTCATACCCGAGCCAGCATGAGGTCACCGACTTCCCCAATGACGGGACCCTCGTCCCGCAGCTTCTTCATGGCTTCGCACCAGCAATCTGGGGTGAGGGGAGGAAAGGGGCCCAGGGCTCAGCACCGCTAGGCCCCTGCCCACCACACCGGGGCCCGACAGCGCTGTGGGCGAGGGGCTGGACACCGTGGGACGGGAGGCGGGTTCTGGACCCGTGGGGCTGCCAGGTGGGGGGCTCACTGTGGATCTCTATGAGCTCGGGCAGGTTGGGGAAGAGCCGCGCCAGCTCGTCCCGGGGCAGCAGGCCCTCCTTCCTCATGCGCTGGTAGAAGACCAGGTCCAGCACGCGGAGTGTGCGCAGGTGGGACGCCTCGGTCACAAACAGCTCTGGGTGGGGAGGAAGCATCAGCGAGGAGCGAGCGTCACTAGCGTGACCCCAACCACGTCCCTTTGGGGAACAGTGCTGCTTTCAAACAGTAGCGACTTTCCTGTCACCCACGAGCCAGAACGGAGGTGCCGCCCCAGGCCCCACACTTGGCCCCCATCCCCACAGGACTTGGGGTGGCGGGGGAGGGGCCAGCCTCACCGTTGATGACCTCCTGCCGGTCGATCTCCCTCTGGCTTAGCCCGGCCACCACGTCCCTGCCCACTGTGTGCTGCCAGTTCTGCGTGTCTGGCTCTGGCTCCAGGTCAGACAGCTGGCCCAGATCGTCCTCGAGGAGGTGGGGGAGGACGACGTCTGAGCAGAAGCCCAAGTTGGGGGACTCGACGCTTCTGGGGGAAAACGGGCAGCTCAGCTTCACTCAGAGGCAAAGTCACACGTGGGGTCTGTCCCTCCCTTTCCGGTCCCACCTGCTTGCCCAGGCCATGAGTGCACCCCCACCCAGCCTCTGCGGGGAGGAACGGCTGAGCATGGCTGGGACACGGACACCAAACACAGGTGCTACTGTACCCGTGACATACCTGCGGCCCATTTTGGGGGTGAAGGGAGGGGTTGGGTTCTCAAGAGACCTATGGAGAGAGCATCAACCCTCAGCACCCTCGGCCCCGCCCCTGCCCCGCCGTGTGGGTGGGCCGAGCCCCTGCCCACCTGGTGGAGAGGCTGGAGGCAGAGGAGGAGGCCGACTGGTGGAGGCGGGCGGCCTCTGCTGCAGCGTCCATGTCAACATCACTGCGGGAGCGGGGCACGTTCTCCGCCTTCCGAGAGCGCTTCAGCTCCTCGCGGCCCTTCAGGCTCTCAGAGCGGCCCAGACGAACCTCGGAGCGCGAGCTGGGGGAGGGGTAGGAACCCTTCGCACCCAGAGCGCTGGCCAGCCTCACCCACTGCCTGTGTCAAGGGCACCTCAACGCTGCAGACTGCCCCCTGCCCCACAGGCCCAGACACCTGGATTCACCAGACACCAGAACTTGCCTGACACAGATGCTTCTCATGGCAAACGACCCCTGCTGCTCTACAAAGCCTCCCTCTCCCCAGCCTGTCATCTCCCTTATGATGGCGACCAGGAAGGCAGATCTGGGACCGACACGATAGACTTGTGGTGTGTCCTGATGCCAAAGGCCCCCACAGGGACTAGCGGGTCCCACCCTGCCCGTCCCTTGGCCCATGTCTTGCCCTCGTCTAGGGAGCGGGTCAGCTCCCACCGTGGACCCCGCTTCACAGGGTCAGCGAGGGTAGCACAGGCACCGTCTTTGCGCTCTCCTAGCATGCCCTCCCCAGCCTGCCAGGAAGTTCTGGGGCCCGATGAGATGCTGACGACGGTGTTGCACTTTCCATCAGCCCCGATACAGCCCAGGACGGTGCTGCCCCCACGGCGTGCTGACATTCCCGCTCTGCGTCCTGCCTCGAGACCCACAGGGGCCTGCAGTTTGGAGAGCGCTCTGCCCCAGAGCTCAGCCAGCTGAAGTATACAAGGAGCACAAGTGGCTTGGCCTCTAAACCACTGAGGGTCCATGGGGCGCCTCGCACCCAGGGGGTCCCGAGGGCTTGTCCGCAGGGCTAGAAACCACACGGCCAGTTCTCCACTAAACTCACCCCCGAGGTCTGTGAGAACAATTCCAACCCACACTGATTCCAAATGCTGTCACCAGTGTCCCTGAATGGGACACACCTCATCTAAGGAGGTAACTGGGGCTGCAGAGCTAAGCAGCTTCCTTCGAGTACCCAGAAGTGAGAGACACTCCCACCAAGAAAGGAGGACAGAACCAGCCTCCGGCCAAAAGTTCCTAGAGCACTGCCTTCTAGAATCAGTGCTCCTGACATCTGCTAAGTGTCTAGGACGACCTCCGACCCGCCTTGTGATACCACTGCTAAGACCGCCAGTGAGCTTACAGTCACGTCCAGGGTTCCCAGTGACAGCCCTGGAAGACTCAGGGTCTCAGTGACTGCCAGGGCAAGGCCACCCAGCAACTTCAAGAGCACGAGTCTGCGAACGGTCTCAAAGCGGTTCTCAGAACGTCCATGCTGTATCTCACAATCGTGTATTTGATCCGTCTGTAAGATCACGCCTACCCCAGCAAACACGTAATTTGCGTATTTAATTTACGCAGTCATTAGAACCCAACTTCTCACCTCAGTACAAATCTAACTTTGATGCTTGTGCCAAATGAGAATTTCCTTTGATCTTAATTCTCATTTGGCACAAGCACCTCACATGTTTTAAACTTAACGGAAAGGAGTGCCTTGCATACGAGCAGGACCATCTGATGCAGTTTATGATTAACTACTTCAGAGATAACGCTTCCCCGTGAAGGCTTGTGCTCACCACGTGCCCTGTGCCTGCCCTTCGTCCCACCGAGGGGCTCGGACTCGCGTGCACACAGCACTATGTTCGTATACACAAGACCACATTGCTGTTCCTCCAGGGGGACCTAAGGAATTTGCAAGGATATTTCTGACTATAGACAAAGTCTACTTAAGAGCTGACTGTCAAGTTTCAGCTGTGACTTGACTGTTGTCCCACCACAGTCGAGAAAAAGTCCAAGGGTGTATCCAACACCAGAGAAGGGCTCTAGTCAAACCTGGCCTAAGGTGGAGACGCCACGGCCTCTAGTCCCTGTTTCTTCTTGGAAAGGGAAGAGCAATTCGTTTTGAACCAAAGCACTTTCTATGTCTTTGTGGCTGAGGACATCTGACGCCCACAGTTCCACCATCTGCCTTTGAAGCCCCAGCAGAAGCTCATGTCCAGCTCTCTCCCTCACGGGCCTCAAAGGCTGCCTGTTGCCCAACTTCCTCATTCCCAGCACTCCCGTTTCCCCTCCAGTCTCCTCTAGCCTGAATCCAAAGGACATGGGGAAGGCAGGCAGGCGGCTCCTGGGCTGGAAGGTCGGGTCCTGCTCTCTCGTCTGCGGCCTGACTGCCAGCACAGTGTGTCTGCTGCAGATATCCCGGTGGGGAAGCCGGGGGAAGGGGAGAGTCCCACAGTGGGAGCCCTGTAGTCAATGTGGCTGGAAAGAGACCCCAGCTCCAAACCCTGCCCTTGGGCCCCTCCCTGGGCTCTGGCCAGCCCCACCCCAGCAGGCCACTGCTACCTGTCACTCTCCAGCAGGTCCTCGGGAAAGCTTCCTGTCGAGAGGCGCTGCGTCCCTGCTTCTGGGCCATCATACTGCTGGCTGTTCTCGAAGTGCTGAATGATGTTCCTTACGTTGCCTGGTTTGACTGAAGCACAAAGGTGATGCCGGACACTGCCTGCTGCCTGGGGACAGCGCCTCCGGGCCCTCTCCACTTGCCCCCTCCCCGCGCCCAAAGATAGAGCAGTGAGCAAGCACGCTGAGAAGGCTGCGGCGCTGGGAGCCCCAGGGCCCCCGTCCGGCTCTTCTAATGACGTGTGGTGGGGCACGGGCAGACCCTCTACCTTTGTGGGTCTGCTCTTTCTCGTCGGCAAAATGGGAGGGTTCAGGGGTACATTTCCTATGGGTACTTCTTCCAGCTCTCACATTCTTTACTACTATGACTCCTCTGCTTGAAAATCGGGACCAGGTTTTCCCCAAGAGCCACATACAGGATAAAAAAATAGCCAGGAGTATCAAAAACGTATCTGCATGGAATGTGGCTACGTTGCCAAATTATAGCGAGCATTTTCCAAATTTGTACGACTTTTGGAGCTCCTGCTTTCCGTTTTTCCTCGACCGTTCTTCCTGCTCTCTCTGACCTTGTGTCCCCAGACCGGGTCTCCACCACTAATGAATCAAACCCTTTATTACCAGGGAGGGGGTCTTAGGGGGGACAGAGGAAGAATGTCACTTGGGGCATTCAAATCCCAGCTCCTTTCAAAGCTAAGATAGAAGACAGCTATTCTTGCTCAGAGAAGCAGAGGGCAGGAGAGAGTAAAAAGGCAGCTGTGATGCCGCATACAGAGCCGGCCCAGGGGCTCAGTGGCTCTCACCTTCAGAGTCAACTAGTTCAGCTCCAAGTTCAGTGGTATCAGAGCAGGAGCTTGGCCAGAAATGCTGCTCAGCCTGAGACCCATGGGTCTGGGGAGGCGAGTACCCCAGGGGTGGCCTGGCCGTGCTTCCCATTCTGACACCTACACACACAACTTACAAGTCTCCCCACATGCCTAAACTCGAGTTGCACAAGCAAATTTCCAAGCCAGAGGAAACAAAAAACATTAGCTGGTCTCTTCAAGCTCACAACTTCTTACCCTGTAGGCGGGTAGCTAGGGTAATATTTTTCTAAACTGCCTAATAGGTGGGGCTGTGTGTACGCGCTAGGAATAGGGGTGTCATCATCACCCCCATTTCCAATATTAGGGCCACAGGTGCCTGTCCCAGGTGGAAAGTGCATCTGGGCTTGGGGAGAGCTGCAGAAGCCAGGGCCAGCTGAGTGGCCACAGCCCGACACACTCTGGCTGGGTGATGGGAGCCTGGGAACGTCCTATGACAGAAAGCCACCAGGCTGAGCCCACTGTTCTGTCCCACAGCCACTTGGAAAATGCCCCGTTGTCCTTGGGATACAGTTACATCCTAGCTGTGACAAGAAACGTGCGGCCCCGAGATCTGGTATAACTGAAAAACCCAGAGTATAGGGAAAAACGGGTAGAAAGCGGTACATTTTTAAAAAGAGCAAAGTTTCAGTAGTAGCCTTTGCTCTCCTTCCTCCATTCTCTGAATGACAATGAAACTAAGCAAGAGTAAGTAACATTACTAACCATCAGATGCGTCCACTAAAAATGGGGCATAGCTGATGACCCTAAATGGCAAAAGTCTCAATACTGAGGCTTTCTAGCTTTGGGGGGCTGTGGTCTTTAGATATGAGTACACGTCCTGGGAACTTGAGACACAAACCAAGTCATGAAATTTGATGATGGAAAGCTATGACTGGAAGGCGTGGTGGGACCGGCACCCTGACCCCGGCCCTGGGGTCAACGGGCCCACGCTGGGCTTTCCTGTCCCATCTCAGGCGGCAGTGAGCGACTCGGGATGGCCACCAGTGCCCTGAAGCCTGGCTCCTGCCTCGGGCCTCCCTGGGCAGAGTGGATGGGACGAGGTAAGAATTAAAAACTAAGGGCCTGGGTTTCTTTTAGTTTTTCTATTGTTTTATAACTACTTTTTTGATAATTATTTTGGTTGCTTAAGATAGCATGACGAGTCCAGGGATTTAATAATTAAAAAAAACATTATTTTTAATGGCCACTTTTACATAGAAAGAATTCTGGCAACAGAATAATTTCCCGAGTGCGTGCCACTCCCTCTCATGCCATAGCTTTATTGTAGGACCTAGAAGTGTCGGCAGCTCAGCTGTAGCGCACAGGCCTCTGTGACGGGCCGAGGCCCGAGGCTGCTGGGGGCTAACGCGCACGGCCTGCGTGGTATCACGCAGGTTCTGGAAGACGGGACAGGCTCTGAGACACCATTGGGGTGCTCTTTTTCCCTGTTGTAGTTATGCTGTGCTGGCAAAATGAAGGCAGAGCTGGGGGTGCTCCATTGAACGGGGGAAGCAGAGTAGGGGACATACATGAAAAATATCTCAAAACAAAACAAAAGAACCCGGTACAGACCCATTATTTACTAAAAACAAAACAAAAAACAACAACCTACATAACCTTCAAAAATGAAGATTTTATGATCACTTCCACTGAAAACAAACACCTGAGGCCCTGGTCCAGGACAGTCAGTGTGTGTGGCTCTCCTTGTTCCTGTAACACTGGCACTTTGGGCACCTCCTCTACGGACAGGCGGCAGGTGAACGAGGGAGGCCTGAGGCCTGGGGCCCAGGAGGCAGAGCTCCCGATGTTGGGACAGGCTGGGGGAGGGCAGGAGTCCCTGGGCAGGGTCTCGTGTCACAGAGCAGCTTTAGCAACAGGAGGAACAAGACAAGCGGAGTGAGGACAGGGAGGGAGGGCAGAGGGCCAGACAAGAGGAGAGGATGAAGAACGAAGAGGACGGAGGAGGGGCAGGATCTGGGAAAGAAACTCAATGATAATGCAAAGAAAAACCCAGAGAAAATGGTCCTTTTACCTTCCACAGGGGACAAGGGAATATGAAATGCTAAAAGAAAACAAACAAAAACAAAAGTAAACCATGAAAAGTCAAATTAAGAGTCAAAATAAAAATTACGCCAGGCTGGGACATGGAAGGGAGTGGCAAACACCAGGCCTGCTGGAGGAGCCCGCCCCACCTCCAAAGTGGCCTTCAGATTCCCACGCTAGTTCTGGGGTCTTAGGACAACGGCTGCGAGGGCAAATGACACAGTGGGAGAGCTCGAGGAAGGGTCAAGTACATTGGGTTACTGATGGCATTGGGGCAGCCTCTGCACCCCAAACCTGCCCTTTCCACCTAGTTCTGCTCAACAGTGACAAGCCCCCACTGAGAGCCCCCACTCGCTCCCCACACGTAGGCCCTCGGGATGGAGGTCAAGGGGAAATGAACCTTGTGTGTGGGGTACTGCTGCCCCTGGCAGCTCAGAGGTCCTGGGGGCGGGTACTGCTGCCCATGGCTGCTCAGGGCTACACCTAGTTCTGAGCTCCTAGACGGAGCCCAGGGACGGGCATGGCCTCCTCGGCTCTGAGGCAGTCACGTGTCTCTCTGAGAGCCTGCAGGGGTGTGGCGGGCCAGGGCAAGCAGCACCGAGAGGAAGCTGTGGTCTGGGTTTGGGCCCGAGGCTCGCAGGAACATGGAAGGTCCCACCCGGCCACTGCTCCCGACACTCACTGCTCTGGGACGAGCTTTTGGGCTTCCCGATGTATTTGAGGATGGGGTTTCGCTTCTTGTCCTCCAACGCGTCCTTTTCTTTCTTGGCATTGCTGCTCTGCTGAGACAAGGGACACAGGTTTGGAGGAGGCCCAAAGCCCTGGCCCACCGCTGCCCTGGGGGTGGAAAGCAGGCTCACGCTGTCCCGACTGGCATGTTTGCTCCCGGGTTTGGAGGGCGGGAGGGAAGGAGGGGAGGGTTGCTGTACTCTGAGGATTTTCCCTGACTCCATGGCCAAAGGTGGTGGATGAGCTGCACAGCTGCCCAAGGGTGTTCCCAGTGGGCCCAGAGCGGAGAGCTGCAGAGGCCCTTTCCAGGGCAGCCTGTCACCTTCTTGGCCTTCGGGAAGAAGGGTAGCCACTTGTCCTTGTCAGGAGCAGAAGGGGTCTTTTCAGCCGTGTTGGAAGGCCGAGCATCTCGAAGCCGGATCCCGGCATGGCTCATGTAGGTGCTGAGGGCGAAGTCCATGGGGGCGCTGGAAGACAGGGGGTGCGGACCCACAGCCCAGTCAGGTGCCTGCCAGCAGGGACACTGCTGTGTGTCCTCACCCCATCCAGGAGGTGGCCAAGGGGCAGATGTGGGCCAGGGCGCCCAGAGGGAGGCTGGTAATCTCAAGTGGGGCAGCAGGCAGAAGCCGGCTAGGCCAGGGCTGCATGTCGCCTGGGAGCAATCATCGGTCCCTGAGCACGTCTTCCTACCGTGGGACAGTGGTCAGAGGCAGGGCGTGCCAGTTCCCTGAGATGGAAGCCAGCCAGCTGCGGGCAGGCCTGGAGGCCCACGTGAGGCATTCAGGTGGGGATGGGGGGCACAGGGGCCCCTCCCACCCCAGGCACAGAGAAGAGACAACAGGAGCCGTCATGGTGCTTCCGACTGCCATGGAGGCAGCTGTCCAGAGCTCTGGGTTTAAATGGATGTGGCTCTGGATCTGGAGGCCACAACCCCTGTGGGTGCAGGGGCCTCACCCTGGCGTCCCCTGCTCTTGGGGACAGACTCCCACACATGATGTCCCCATACTCGTGTGTGGGTGCTCAGGAGTGCACGCTCATCGCCACACTGGCTGCTGAGGAACAGAGACGTGTGTATGGGCGGCAGAAGCCCGTAACGTGTGCTGGAGAGTGTGCTGGTCTAATGCCCGGGGGTGCCCACGTGGGCCGAGAGAAACAAGTGGGCTTGTCTGGGTGGAGGGAGGAGCAAGGCATGCTGGGAGCGATGGCGGCACGGCGTGTCCCAGGGCAGATGCCGTCCCAGGCAGCGAGCCTGAGCATCAGGGGCCTGGACCTCATGCCTGGGCTGTGCGGTGGGGACAGACACCTGGGCACTAGCCTGGGACAGACGCTGAGGCTACGAGGCAGGGACTCCGCTGCAACAGCACAGACTCACTCACCTCCTGTCTTCCTCGTACTTGGACCTGGAATGAAAGAAAGAAGAGATGACGCGGACTGTTGGTCCGCTGTGCAGGCGGGGAGGGCAGGGAAGGGGTGCCGCCGGGGGTCGGCCTCCAGTCGGTGTCACCTCTGCAGCCAGCGTGGGCTGGGGGGGCGCTCTCGTTGCCCTGAGGGGCCCCATCGGCAAGTTATGACAGTGACAATGCTGTCCGTGCAGCTAAAAGGAGGGGGAGGTGGCCCTGCAGCCTCTGGCCGGGGCCTGTGCCCACCTCTGCAGCTGCCATGAGGAGGGGCACCCCGTGTGCCCAGAACTCAACAAGGGGCTGGGTGACCGAGTGTAAGGAAAGGAGATGAGAGCAGGGACAGCACCTTGAGACCTGACCCAGACAAGCCTGCTTAAGAAGGGTCACCCCACCTGAGGTGACCCTGGGCCCGGCTCTGCCCTGAGCTTCCTGCGCGCATCCACTCGTCTCTTCTCAGAACCACCTATGAGCAGGTGTCCAGCTCCAAGGTAAGGAGACTGGTGCTCTGTGGCTTTAAAGGGAAACCATTTGGAGCGCGATTCCTACGCCGTCAGCCATAGCCCGTTCGATTCTGGGGTGGTCCGATCGCAGAATGGGTGCTGCCATCCCTGCAGCAGTCAGGTGACTACCACCTTCTGACTGCCAGGAAAAGCAAGGCCCAGAGGGATTCGGGGCTCAGCTGAAGGTCCGAGGGTGTTTGCAGAGAATGCGCCCTACCTGGGTGACCTCCTCTGGTTCCCATGTCCCGTCCAGACCTCTTATCCATGCCAGAGCCAGCGTCATATACACAGCTGCCACCCAAATCTCCAGTCTGATGTCTAGAAGACTCAGGGGTCCAAACCTGCGCCCCCGATCGTTTAGTACAAAACCGCTGCACACACAGCTGTCCCTGCCCCGACTGACTTTCACAGCTTAGGTTACAGAACCACGGAGCCTTCCCTGACTTTCCTACAGAAACCCTCCCGTTTGCTCTCCTGTCAAAACAGACCAAAGACCGCCGTCTTTGCACAAACTCCTGGCCACCACTGTGGTCCAAGCCGCCAGCACGTGGCTTCTGTGAGTGACCTCGGTGTTTGGAAGGGCAGCCCCCGGCTCCCCACCTCACCCAAACCACACTCAGTCTCTGAGCTGCGATGGACCCCACTCGCTGAGACTGAACGCTGAAGTCCTGACACCTGTCCACAGGCTCCACGTGGAGGCCCCTCCTGTCAGCTGGGACTCCAGCACGCACTGTCTCAGCCTCCTGCCACGCCTCAAATCTGTCAAGCGCGCTCCTGCTTTGCCCTGGCTGTTCCCTCTGCTGTTCCCTGTGGTGCCAGATGCCAGTGCCCTCAAGGACACCTCCTCCACTTCCTTCATGAAGACCACACCCTGGCTCTCGGCCCCTGCCCCAAGCCAGCTCCACCCCCGGCACTCAGGATTTTCCAGCACCCCGTACAGTTTACTCATCACACACCCTCCTCGTCCCACCGTCACACAAGTCCACATGTGTCCTGGGGCCCAGGACAGCGCCAGGGACACAGCAGGCCTCTGAAAACACTCGCTGAATTGAAAAGTCAGCGTTAGTGGAGACTGGACACTGTCTAGTCCAACTTCTGTCATTTTATAGGTGAGACCATGGTCACAGCACCACTGAGGGAGTAGTACTGGGGTGAGAACCACCTCTAAGCCTGAAATGTCCCCACAAAGACACCTCAGGAGCCTGCCACACTTCAGAACATGGGACTGGACAGGAGCGGCCACAGCTGCTGGGCTGCTGAGAACGGCCACCTCCCCGGGGGCCAGCGCCTCCTGAAGGGCCTGTTACCCATGGGGACTCAGTGTGGCTGTCGCGCTGGCAGATGCGTCCTTAGCGGGAGGCAGGAGGGCTGGGGAGAGGAAGCGGGCGCTCGGCGCGGAGGAACAACCACTTCGCCACTGCCAGGAGCCCTGGGCTCCGCAAGCCCCTTGAAATACCGGCAGCCCTCAGCCTGGGATGCACAGCAGGAGAGGGGCCCCACCTTTCAGGGGAAGGATCAGGCAGGAAGTGGAAGAGGGGAGGCTGGACAACAGACCCACAGTGTCCCCCTGCGCATGTGCGGGGTGGGAGTGGAGCTGGACACTCACAGAATGTCTCCCAGGGCAGCCAGCTGCTTCTCGGCGATGTGGCGCTCCCGGAGAGGGTCCCCGTCCAGGTCCAGCAGGTCGTTGTCACCGTACAGGCTGCCCAGCCCCAGAGTGCGCTTTGTTCTGCGCCAGACAGACAAGAGACAGATGTGCACAGCGCTTGACAGACAGACACCCAGAAGAGAGTCGAGCACACGCCCGCAGGGGACAGGAAGGGGTGCGGGGACAGGGCCGCAGGGCCACCTGTAGTCCTGGATCTGCTCCTGGATCTCCGGCATGGCTGCGTCCTGAGCCTCGCACAGGACACCACGGATGTCCTCACCGCCCCGCAGGCGTGCGTCTGTGGGGGAGCGAGAGGACAGATGGGACACCAGCTGGGCCGGCTTCCTGCCCCCCTGTTGGCGAAAGGAAGGGCCGGCCTGGACCTGGCAGGTCAGTGTTGAGCCCAGGCTGGAATCTGATGTTCCAAGGCCCAAGGCGGGGTCACACACTTTGGATGCGCTGTGCTCTGCTTGGTGGACAAACAGGGATGCCGTGTGCTCGGCTCTGCCCAGATGCTGCCCTCAGTTGGACACCAGAGCGCATCACGCCCCTCCTGTGCCCCAGGCAGCGGCGGGCACATCACAGGAAACCCAAGACCCCACCAGGCCTGGACGCTGGCTCGCTGCCCCTGTGTCTAGCTTCACACACCAGGACAAGTGCCTGGGAGTGGTGGTTCCCTCTGCTTTTCAGTAACCCCTAGTTGCCCTTTCCGCCGTGCCCACAAGCTCTCCTCCCTGTCACCCTCTCTCCAAAGGCAGCTTTGGACACCCACCCTCTAGAAAGCTGCTGGGACCCCCCTCAGGCTGACACCGTCTTTCCACCCCCATCTCCCTCAGCTCCTCTGCTGGTGGCTGGAGAGCGGGGCGCCCAGCTAGTCCCCTGGCTGTCTGTCCCTCTGGGCCAACTGCTGTCCGCATTCGTTGAGGAACTTATAAAAACACCCGGAGACCCCGACTCTGCAGGTGGGGTGCAATGAGGCCCTGGCTTTTGCAGTTTTCAAAAGAGCTCCCCACGGAATTCTGAGGACTGCCCAGGCCTGGGAACCCTCTCACGTCTGGCTTCCTGGGTGGACAGCTGACCCAACTGAGGCCCAGAAGTGAGGGCCTCTGGGCAGAAGTGAGGGTTGGCAGAAGTGAGCCCAGGCCGCCCAGCCACACCGTGTGCGCCCAGGACCAGGCCCACTGGGCGGTGGCTCCTGGGCCGGCCTGTCCCGTCTGTGAGGCGCTCTGGAGGGGCCGCCCCGATGCCCTCTGCGCCTGGCAGCCTCCTGAGTGCCCAGGACAAGACAGACCAACCCATGAGCCGACTTACCAATTTCAGCCTGTAACATCTCTGGGACCTTCACTCTCAGCGGCTATAAAACAAAAGCGGAGCAGAAGTGGTGAGGCCATACCCCAGGGCACGTGGAGACGCCCTGCGTTCTCCCCTTTTCCCACACTCCCCGACCCTCCTCTTGTCTCTCCCCAACTTGTGCACCCAGACCTGGGCGAGGACCGGAGCCTGTGCCTGCAGAGCAGGCTGGGCGCCACTCAGAGGGCGGGAGGTGGTTCCCACTCTAACTTCAAGGGCACCAGGGGCAGGGGACCGACACGTCCCAAAGAGCGGCTGGCGTTGCCTCCGCAGTGTGGGAGATGTCTTTATTAGCTCTGATGGGGGCCTCCCGGCAACCCCAGGGAAACGGGCTGTCACCACATGTGCGGGGCCCGGAGATGCTTCCTAACGACCGACAGGAAGCCACTCGCAGCTCTCGCCTCCTCGCTGAGACCCACTGCAGGGGCTAAGGAAGCCCTGTGAGCAAAGCTGCTCGGTCCACAATCACGTCAGTGTGAGCAGCTTACTGCCGAATGGACAGCCATTTTGGAACGAGCTTGCTTGTCACATCAGAACGTCTAAGATGGGGACGGCCCTGGGCAGGCAGAGGGGCAGCTGCTGGCAGAGTCCTGGCTCTATCCTTGGGACCAAGCCCCAAGGTAGTGCTCATCTGCCCCGCTGTTCTCTGGGGTGTCCCGTCCCCCGGGCCCTGCCTGTGTGCATCCCCCTCGGTCCATGTGGGACAAGAGGCTTAGAGAGGAGAACAGCTACGGAGCAGAGCAGCGCCCAGGCCGCCTTTAGTCACACGTCTAAGAGCCTGTCTGCACTCGGCCGGAGCGTTCTGTTAGGTTTTCCTCGGCCTGCGAGCGGTCTAGAGGATGGAAATTGTAAGCCACCCACGGCCGCCTTACCGCGTTTTTCTCTAGGAAAATACTCCAGATGTCTTTCCCCAAACTCCGGGCATCCTTGGGGTTTGTCTGCTGATAAACCTCTGCACACAAGTAAAAAAGCTGGGAGGGGAGAGAATGTGGGTCAGAGTAGTGGTCCTCAGCCACGAGGGACTCTGCCCCCAGGGGACAACTGGCAATGTCTAGACACCTGGAGACGAGCTCCAGGGGGCGTCCAGAGTCCCTGTAATGCACACGACAGCCCCACACTCCACAACTCTACAGCTCAGAACTTCAGTGCCGGCGTCCCGCGCCCTGGCTCAGGGTGTTTCAGAAGCCCATGGCACAGCCCTGGCTCTCTGCCTGCGTACACGTACACACACACACACACGCACACGTATGCACACACCTCAGGTGCACACACCACACACTGTCAACACAATGGCCTCAACTCCACCCTTCTACACTTGACACTCCGTGTCCCCTGCTTGGTGACAGATGGTTTTCTGAGGGTCGTGCTTTACTTCTCCCTGTGACTGATGTACCTGTCTTCTCTCAGGAATGCTGCCGGGACCCCAGCACTTGGGGCCCCCACACAGGTGCTCAGTGAATACCTCTGAGCAAACGGATGTCGACTCTGGCTTCTAATAGTGGTGTCCCCAGAAGGCCAGGCCTTGGGCGACAAGTGCATCCCGAGGAACACAGCCTCCCTCTCCCCTCACGCCACTCCTTTCTGGCAAGGCTGCTGGCTCCGTGCGGCCCCAGGGCACTGCGGCCTCTGTCCTGGCCTAACAGTCCTCTCGTCCTCGCCGTCACACCAGGGCCCTTTATCGTCTTGGCCCTCTGCCAAGCTTTCTTGCAGTAACACTGTATTTTAAAAGGGCCACTCTCTCAACTCCCCACCGTCAGTTTGCATCCACTTTCATCCTGAGACTCTGGGAGGCCATCTCCTCCACGCTGCGCAAGAAGCGCAAGAATGGGTCTTCTCGCCCCTCCCTACGCTGTTGCTGTATATGGCAGGGAAGGCCTTCCACTTAAGTTTCAGCCCTTTTCAATTCTGTCTGTGTCCCTGAGATGCCCGACTGCCCACGATCTGACTGGTGACACCCAGAGCAGGGCCAGAGGCCAGAGGTTTGTCAGGCACAAGCAGACACACACTTAAGACGGACGCCTGCCTTACCAGTGGGCTGGGGTCGGCCTGAGAGAAGATGTAACGCAGGAAGACCCCCAGGTGAGCTGGCCGGGACTTCAGTTTCTCCAGGTCCTGGAATATGACGTCGCTCTGCAAGGCAGGACGAGAAAGGCTGGGGGCACAGAGGCAGGGCAGAGGCAGGGCCTGTCGCAGCCGGGAGCTCATGTCCTCTGCCCCCCAGGCCGTGGCTTCCTCCCCACACCCTCTTCCAGCTGCTGACGGTCACACTGCTTCTAGCCCAAAGCAGCTGGTACGACAGCATGACGAAATGAGAAAAGCAGGAAACCATTACCTCGTTGTTGAAATAACCCGAGTCACAATCTTCCTCTGGGCCAATAATTAAAGGCTTTGGGCTTTGATCTACACCCTGGAGGAGAGAGTCAAGTTGTAGGGATGAGAGGCTAGAGGACAGGGGGTCCACCCCCTTGGTGAAGCCTGACTGGTGACAGCGCGGCTCAGACAGGGAGAGCCACACACGTCTGGCAAAGGCTGGCATCTCACTACCACCCCCAAATCTCAGAAAGCAGCAAACATAATTTCCACTTGCAGGAAGTCAACTGCGAATGAGTGGGGCAGCGCAGATCCAGGGCAGCCTGGTCACGTGGTCACGTGACACATGGTCACATGACACACGAAGCCAGGAAGTGAGACACAGTGCTCTCTTCCTGTTTGCAAAAGACCTGCAGGCTTTGTTCTTCTCCTAAACAGCTACCCCTACCCTGAACACCCCTAAGCCTGGCAGCTACCCCAGCGCTACTCTGCATCATGCACTGGCAGGGCCCCGTGGTCCAGTTCTGCATCCTCCAGCCAAAGGGCACCGCCCTCGCCATTCCCGGCCTGCTCAAGGTCGACGGCAGAGCCCATTTCCTGTCTGAATCCAAACTTCTTAGCTTACTCTTCTCTCCTCCCCCTCCTGCCAGTTAGAAGAACCCACCCAACTGGTACGCCGTCACTATTAGGTACGAGATCTTGTGTCGCAGAAACTTCCGAGGCTCCAACAGACAGGCCTTCCTCCTAAAGATTCTGTGAGTGTTCACAGCTTTCCTACCAACTCTATTTTTCACAGTTTAATCCACCTCATTTCCAGCAGCTCCCCAGCAGCCCACCCAAGTGAGTCGTGCCAACCTATCCCAGGCCTACAACGCCCCAAACCCACCCCCGCAGGGCTCCTCCTGCCAGCCCTCCGATACGCTCTTGCCTGGAATCACCGAGTCACGGATGTGAAGGACCCAGGTCCCTCAGAGACCAGAGTCGAGCCTCACTGATAAATGAGAAAATGTGGTCCAGAGAGCCTGAACGCCACGTGCCAAGCAGCAGAGTCAGGCCTGGTGAGCTGTACCCACTTCTCAGACACCTCCCAGGCAGCCCTCCTGTCCCGTACACCACACTCTCTGAACCCCTTGGGGCCCAGGAGCCGAGAGGGTGTCAGACGGCTCCACTTGGCTCTCTGCCTAAAACCAGAAAGCACTAGGGTTTTTGCTTGTTTGGGGGAGGATTTGTTTAAGTCTTTACAAATATATAGTTTTTTTTAATTTTTATTGCAAAAGCAGAATATGTTTATTATAAAAAAAATCCAACGTTGCAGAACTGTGTAACGGAAAGTGAGTTCCCTATGACTCACCCCTGCTGCTGACGGTTCCATGGAGCACAGGTTCCCCCTGTGTTCTTACCAGCAGGTTATCAGTAAGAAACTGGGACCGTGCTACATTTGCTCTTATGATTCCAAAACAGCAAGTAGAAAAGGCCTCCGAGCCTGAGACCGACTCCTCCACATCTGCTCCTATTAGCCACCTACCGGAATGCTCCCCTAAGCATAACAGGAAGTGCACGTGCCCGCCCTGGCGACCCAGACTGGCTTCTGGAGTGCGACCAAGGCAGCGGGAGGGGCGGCCAGGACAGAACAGCTGTGCACAGGGGCTCCGGAGGAGAACCCACGGCTAGCCGGACACCGCTAACGTGACCAAGCTGGGTCCCTGAGCGGCCCAAGGTGCCTCAAATGTGTCACTGACCAAGTGAAGACTCTAACACCTCCCTCCCTTCCTGCCGGCGAGAATTACATGAGACTTTTAAGGATGCAGCTGGGGCACTAGGCATCTGAGTACATGCTGGATCCCTTTCCCCACCTTTTCCCCTCCAAGACCTAAAAGAACCAGCTCTACCCTGGTGGTGAAACTAACACCCAATAGCATGTGACGTGTGACTTTAAGGATGGAGTCCTACAAAAGAACTGTAAGTGTGAAAAAGTGAGTTAGCGTAGGAAGGTATTACATAACAGTACACAGTGGTGTGAGAATAAGGAAACATCACGCAGGGGGTAGTGGATGGGCTGCGAGAGACACTTCACAAAACATGCATTCTCCGTGTCTGCCAGGTGGCCACAGCTTCTGCCCCACCACAAGCAAGCTCCTGGCTCCCAGGCTGGCTTCCCACTGTCACCTCAGGCCGTCTCACTGTCACCTTAGACCGTCGCACTGTCATCTCAGGCCATCGCACTGTCATCTTAGGCCGTCTCACTGTCACCTCAGGCCGTCCCACTGTCACCTCAGGCTGTCTCACTGTCACCTTAGACCGTCGCACTGTTATCTTAGGCGATCTCACTGTCATTCCAGGCCATCCCACTGTCATCTTAGGCCGTACCACTGTTACCTCAGGCCACATGTCACCTTAGAATGTCTCACTGTCACCTCAGGCCGTCTCACTGTCATCTTAGGCCATCCCACTGTCACCTCAGGCCATCGCACTGTCATCTCAGGCCATCTCACTGTTACCTAAAGCCATCCCACTGTCACCTCAGGCCATCCCACTGTCATCTCAGGCCATTCCACTGTCACCTCAGGCCATCTGTCACCTCAGACCGTCACATTGTCATCTCAGGGCGGCCATCCCACCACTGTCACCTCAGGCCGTCCAACTGTCACCTCAGGCCATCGCACTGTCATCTCAGGCTGTCCCACTATTACCTCAGGCCATCCCACTGTCACCTCAGGCGACATGTCCCACTGTCACCTAAGGCCATTGCACTGTCATCTCAGGCCGGCCATTCCACCGTCACCTCAGGCCGTCTCACTGTCACCTTAGGCCATTGCACTGTCATCTCAGGCCAGCCATCCCACTGTCACCTCAGGCCGTCCCACTGTCACCTCAGGCCGTCTGTCACCTCAGACCGTGACACTGTCATCTCAGGGCGGCCATCCCACCACTGTTACCTCAGGCTGTCCAACTGTCACCTCAGGCCATCGCAATGTCATCTCAGGCCGGCTGTCCCACTGTCACCTCAGGCTGGCCGTCACATTGTCAGACAGCCCAGGTTCTTTGTGAGCTTTACGTACTGAGCCGAGCTGTCTTCCTGCACTGCGCCTGGGCCCAGTGGCTGTCTCGGGATTTGCAGAACCTCAGGGCCCCAGGCACATGCCTCTGGGCGGTGGAGAGAAGCGGATCAGGGAGGCCCCAGGGTAGCTGAGCTTTCGTTTCCTATATTAGGGTGCTAATCATGTTATTTAAGACGACGAATGTGCTGAAGACAGAAAACTGAAGATTAGTATTCTGCAGCGACACTACACAAACGTACTTCCTGTTTCAGAGAGACTCAAGGAAGACCAACTCCCTGCTCCTTAGACAACACTTCCCTGCAGATGCAGTCAGACTTCACGCAGTGAGAGCGTCTTACTTTCAGGTACCAATTTGTACCATGTTCTTTCTTTACTGTTTGTTCTCTAGCTAAGTGCCTACCTCGAAATGGGTTGAGTATGATTAATCAAAGTCATGTTACTGGGACCCGGGTGGACAGGGAAGGGGAGACTGCAGGGTAGCTCTCAGTGACTCACCGGCTCGCTAGTGGGGGTGCCAGGTGCATCCGAGCCCTGCCACCTGTGGTGCTGGGCCACTCTGGCCACGGTCACAGGGGAGGTCCGAGGACTGTCTATTCCAGGGTCTGACAGCACGGAGTTCCAGTTCGTCAGTAACTACAGGGACAGAGAATTCGGTGAGAAGGAAGCTCATTCAGGAGACCCTCGGCGCTCGGCTCCCCTGGCACGACAGCCACCCCCTTCAGCCAATGGGGACACCGTGCCACTCTGCCTGGCACTGCTGGCCTGACTCCATGGTGCCTCCTTTGGCTTTCCCCTTGGTGTGAGGGAGACTACGACTCCACTTTCACACAAGCACAATAAGACTTGCTGAGGGGGCGTCCTGGCTGCAGCCTGGCAGCCTCGTCTCAGCGTGGCCTTCGTCACTAAACTAAGTCGTCTCCCAGATGTGGAGCCTCAAGACAACGTCGACTGTGGGTGACTCAGGGAGCCGTGGTCCCTCCTTGGTGTCCTTCCCACACATGGATCCTCTCACATCTGCGCGTCTCACCCCGATGGACAGAGCAAGAAGGACCTAACACTCCAAGTATTCAATCCTTGGGTTGAACATGCTTTAAACGGCTCCGTATGTATTTTGTGAGCACCACACTGCTTCTCCCACTCACATGTATTCTCATAGCACACGTTTAGCTTTGCAGCTTATACACGCAACCTGAGAACACCTGGAAGGGAGAACCTTTGAGGCCGCAGCTGGAATCCTTTGCCCATTCCAGAAAAGATGAGCAGGTCACATACAAAAGATCCGTGACAGAGAAGGAGGGCACTGCTGGTAACGAGGCCAGGCTCACGGTATCACTCGAAGGTGACATTACTTGCAGCCATGCAGAAATGTGTTTTTGGTCAAGCCCCCGTTTTAGATGACTTATGCCTCTGCTCCCTTACACATGAAGGCTTGCTGCAGTGGATGCTGTGGCCGCTCTCTCCACGCTATTCTTACTCAGACTTACGAGGAAAGAGAAGCCCAATTTGATGATCTTGCCTGTAGGATGTGTTTGAAACCCCATTGGAACCCAGAGCAAAGAGACTGAAACCCCTGGAGCTGGAACCATAGATGAGGTCAGCAGACACCAGGCCAGAGGCCTTGGGACAACCGGTGAGCCAGAGGTGCTGGAGGAGGGACACTGAACGGACAGCTGCTGTCACTCACCTCATTGAGGGGAGGAAAGCGTTCTGTCCCCGAGTCCAAGCTGCTATCCCCGTCCTGTGAATCCAGAGACAGTCGGCCTGAGAAGAGAATGGTTTACACAGTCAGGGGAGGACTGTGGTCCGGAAGCCTGTGCACGGGGCGGGATGGGGAAGCTGCTACCTTCCTTTCTTTCCCAGGGCCCCTTCGCCTCTCATCTCAGGGCTCCTCAAGTCGGACGCTCTACACCTAGCTTTCACCCGCTTCTCCACCTGTGCCCAGCCCGTGATCTCCTGAGCTAAGACCACACAGCGTCATCTCACAGCAAGCCCCGCCCCTCGTGGGTTCCTAGCCGTCTCCTCTGCAGCAGGGCTCTGGGGCTCCCAGGGGCCAGTGCTGGCAGGCCGGCTGCACTCCAGTCTCCCTGGCACTTAGTTGCCCCGTGCTGCTGGCTCTGTACCCCATTGCCCTGTGTGCCTCTCGTCATGCTGTTTCCCAGGGCACGTGCTAACATTTTCTGTCCCTGAATCTGCCTGGTGGAGCGGTGACAACAGATAAGAAACCTGGAGTAGAGCCATGCCAGGAAAAAAGGGCTGCAGGGGGCTCACCTTCTGATGGCTTCTGGCTGGCGTCACCATACAGTGGAAGAAAGTCCTAAAAGGAAAGGTCCGGACAGTGGCACATTCCCTTAACCTCACCCCTTCCTGTTCCTTCCTCCGACCCACCCTTCCTCAGCCTCCGCAGACAGAACCCACCAACAGCAGTGGCCTCTTCTGCTTCATGGCCTTCAAAATGCCACAACAGCTAGTGTTCCATCTGCACAGTCTCAAGAGGACGGTGACCCTTAGTGCGGACAGGGGGCTTCACTGTCAGTAAAACTAAGTCCACTTACTTATAACCTTGACCTCAGAGCCTCTATTGCACTAGTTGGGCTGGACATAGAAAGAACTTCTATCCAGGGGTACGAGTGCTCAGGCCGGTTACAGAGGGAACAGTGAAAGGTGCCACCTCTGGAGGTTTCTGGAGGTGCTGGCCTGGGCCGCGAGGCCACGGTGGAGGGGACTGTCCTGACAGCGCCTCCCTGTTCATAAAGCCCTTTCTGCACCTCATTAGTCCTCCCTCAGCTCTGCGGCAGGCATAGCACTGCCATCCTAGAAACGAGGGAGCAGACACTCGGCGAGCCCACGTACCCTGCCCAGCTGCACAGCAGGTACACCGTGAAGCCAGGGTTGGGGTGTTCGGGCTCCCACCTCAGAGCACATGGCACAGGCCCTGTGCCGCGGGCATGCTTTAACTGCGACAAGAGCCCTCCCAGGCAGACCCTGAGGGCACCACAGCTCCCGGGGACTAAGCAACCTGCCCAACAGTCAAAGCTGGTGAGCACTGGAGCTGGGACCAAACACGCGACACTGAGAAGGCCTTCAGGAAACAGAACAGTTTAAGTTTGATTAACTGGTGTTTCCCAGATTTTTTTGACCTGGATGTGCTAAAAAAGAAAGTGGATGGCCCTCAAGTAATTTCTGTTGGCTTTGGCAAGAATTACTCATGGAGATCTTAAAGTTTCTGGCAATTCACTTCCTGGACACCCAAAGAATGCAGGCCTGTGGGAGGTAAGGCAGGCACAGCCACAGCGAAGCCCCCGACTGGGACCGGTGTGGAAGGACGCCGTCCTCTCCGGCCGTCCCCACGTCTGAGCTGCTGCCGTGGACCCCTCACATGACCAGACACCCTGCCCTCGGGCTGACTCTAAACAGTACTTGTTTCTCTGAGCACACCTGAGGGACAAGTGGCAGAAGGCTGCCAGGTGGCCGTGAGTGAGATCGGTGTAGGGAGCATGGCAGCTACAAGGAGACTGCCCAGGAGGGGACTGAAGCCGACGCTGACTTATTTCCTAGTCACTTCCTCCCATTGCAACGGTAAGCTCCTGGACGGCGAGCACAGGCGTGTTCCTCGGTGGTGCCCTGAGTGTCACATGGCGCTCAGTCTCTTTGGTGCCAAGTAAAGAACTGTTGACCTCTGTTTCTTTGTAGAATTCTGCACACTGACCAGCTCAGCCTCGGGGTCCTGCCACCCCAGCTGGCTCCCCGGCTCGCCCAGCCCGCCTGCATGCTGCCCTTCTGGCTCCGCCTGCCATCACTTACCGCGGAGGCCCCAGTCTCCTGCTGGATCTTCAGCTGTAACTGAGTGACTCGCCGCCGGGCACCTTCGATCTGCTCCTCTAGCTGGCTGCCGGGGTTCCGGCTGTGTACCTCACAGATACGCTGGGGGAGGGGGGGCACAGGGACAGGGGAGAAGGCAGAGGGGTGCTTAGTCGAGAACGGACAACTCACCAATTATCTCGAAACAAAGGGGAGCGAGAAGAGGTCTCTGCCCTCTAGCAGGAGCATGTTATTTCACCACCACTTAGGAGCAGGAAAAGGCATAAATGATGAGAAAGAGAACACATGAGGCAACTGGGGAAAGGAGACACCACACAAAGGCCGTCCTAATTGTCCATTTCAAAGCCTGCCTTATGTCCCACAGCCTAACTGAGGTTTTCTCTGATGACCACTCAAGTGTGACACATTTAAGTGACTGTCCAGGTCAGCACACAAAAATGTGCCACAGGAAACTTGCAGACAGTGAGAACTGTCTGGGACGAGAGGAAGACGCAGGACTAGGGAAGACGTTCCAGTCCCCAGCCTGCGGCCTGACATTCCCAGCAGGCTTTGCAGGCAGGGAGGCCTCCCCCTACTGGCTGTGCAGACTTTGGTCCGTCCTCATCGATGACATGGAGACGACAGTACCTGCCCCCTGGGATGGCTGTAGGATCTAACACGATCATGCATGTACAGTGCCTAGGGAACCTGGGGTGTAATTATGTGGCTGAATATGTGGCAGCTTTCCTTCATTGCAAAAAGGACGGCTCAGGATGCTGGCTGCGCAGCTAAATGAATACTCGGGACGCACATTCTCTAGGCTCACTGGGCCCTCACGGCTACCTGGCACCTTGCTTACAAATTCCTCGCTTCTGTTCCCTCTCCATGCCTAGCAAGCAGCCCCCCAACCACGTCTCAGCAGACATCTGCTGAGAGCCTTCTCACTTTAGTCACTTCCAAACACCTGCAGCCTTCTCCCCGCCATCCCAGAAGAGAAACCCTGTCTGAATCTTTTAAAGGGAATGCCCATGGCCTCAGGCTCTTCTGAGGCACTAGGTGGGCACAGACCTTCAAATGTCCTCCTGTCCCTCCTGCAAGAGCTCAGGCACCCAGTCTGACCACTATCCCAGCCACTGCCTCAGCTTAGCTGCTCCTTCCTCACGCAGGAGTCGACAGGCACCCCCTGACTCCCTGCCTCCCAGCACTGCTCGCACAGTCCAGTCGGCTCTTCCCCGGGTCGCAAACAGCCATTCTTTCCAAGAACGAAAGGACCCAGCTGCAGAGTCCAGCGGTCTCTTCCAGGTCTCTCAACATGCTGCCTTATTGTGACTTCCTAACACCACACCGGCCCGGGTCCCCTCCCAGCCTCTGAAAGCTGGTGACACTCAGCATCGGCTGAGCGAGAGGCATACTTGGATGCAGATAGCACGTATGGCTCTGGCCTTTAAGGAACTCGGTCCAGCAGTGGAGAAGAACAAATAAGTAAGTAAAACAGAGACACAGCGGCACCGTCAGAGGTTGGTGCCGCGTGCTGCCAAGTCCCACCCTCAGCTTTCTTGTCTCCTGTCTGCACAGGCGCCCTGGTGACGTCACCTACTTCCCGTTTCCAGCTACCACCTGTGAGGACACCCAGTGCCTACGTCAGCCAGCCTGTCCGCCGGGGGCTCGGCCGGTGACCACCGTGTGCTCGCTGAGGCGCTTCCTGGACGTCCCAGGGCACCTTCCAGTCAGCACACGGCGCTGACCCTCATTTCTCCCCGACCCGGGTCCTCGCGTCTCTTCCATCACTGGCGTCACCTTCTGTGCACGCACCCAAACGTGGGCCCGTCCTTTATCCCCTCTCCTCCTCCACCTCCCCTCCAATCAGTAAGCTCCATGCTGTGACCTGAGATGTCTCCCATTGCCACCCCTGACTGTGTCCCTACTCCACGTTTTTCTTCAACCTGTCAGCACGTATTGATCCAACAGGCTCCTCAATGGCTTCCTTACGTGTCAGTCCACTGAACACACTTTTCTAAAGAATGCTCATTTGAAGACATGTTCACTCCCCTGCTCGACAATCCTCTCTGGTCAACTCCCACTGTCTTCAGAATAAACTCCAGGCCCATCAAGGCCCAAGCACTTTCCAGAGTGAATAGACTGAACCCGGCTCAAGTGTCACCTCATGAAGCCTCTCCAATCGTCGCATAAATAATTACCCCTTCTTCTGGGCTTCTGTAGCTTTTAAGTCATATTTTAAAAATCACCACTGACATATAACTCATGAACATAAACGTCACCATTTTAAAGTGTACACTGCCGTGGTTTTTAGTATATTCAGAGGCGCTTCTTCCGGTCAGCATGTTTTCAGGGTCCCTGCATGTTCTAGCAGGTGTCAGTCTTTATGGCTGAGCACACACACCATCGAGTGGACCGACCACACCTGGCTGGTCATTCATCAGACGCTGCACACCTGGGCCTCCACTTTCCGGCTGTGATGAGTTCTGCTATTATGGTTTTTGTCTGAACACACGTTTTCAGTTCTCCTGGGCATACACGTAGGAGCAGAACGCTCATCGCATCTCGCCGTTTCTGTGTTTAATCTTTTAAAGAACTGCAAACTGTTTTCCATGGTGGCTGCACCATTTACACTGTCACGGCATCACCGGTGGCAACAGATCAGGGCTGTGAACACGCAGGCAAAATAAAAACAAGAATTCCTGATTTCGCCACAACTCACCGCCAACTACTTGGCTCTGGCCGTCCTTGCGTTGAGGCGGGGTCTCACTGTGGAGTGTGTGCGTCTCGCCGTCACCATGGCGCTGCCACCTCTTCATGTGCCCGTCGGTCTCTGGTTTGCCGCCCGTACTGGGCTGTCTATTCAAGTCCTCGGCCAGCTCTTCAAGTGGGATGTGTCTTTTTATTGTTGGGTTTTAATAGTCCTTTACACATTCCGGTACTAGACCCTTATCAGACATCTGAGTTGCAAATATTTCCTCCCATTGTGTGGGTTGGTTGTTTACTTTCTTGATAGTGTCCTTTGATGCACAAAAGTTTTTAATTTTGATAAAGTCCAACTTACCTTTTTTTTTCAGTTCGTGCTTTTGGTATCATATCTAAGAAACCACTGCCTAATACGAGGTCATAAAGATTTATACACGTCTTCTTCTAAGAGTTTCATAGTTTTAAAAACGTTTTAGCTGTTACATTTAAGTCTTTGAGCTAAATTTTGTTTCCGGTGTGAGGTAAGGGTCTGCATTCATTCTCTGCATGTAGATATTCAGTTGTCCCAGCACCATTTGTTGAAAAGACTATTCTTCCTCCACTGAACTGCCGCGACACCTTTGTCAAAACTCAACTGACCACCGATGTGTGGGCTCCTCTCTGGACTCTGAACTCTATCCTGTTGATCTATAGGTCTACCCTTAGCTCAGAAGCACACCGCCTTGATTATTCTATGACACCTGTCAATATGTACGTACGTCACATACTACAATGTAGTGTAACTCATCTTCACTCATCCTGACGTCCCACTGCATTACAAACCCTTCAAGGAAAGGTTCAGTTCTCATTTATCTTGTAGCCATTCCAACGGTGGCCCCTAGCACCCCTCCCCCAGCACTGAAACACAGCAGGAGCTCAGGGCTTAAATCAACGCAAACTTCCTGTCTGTGCCTTGACCTCTGCTGAGCTCCTCCACTCACCATCTCTTCTGCAAGGAAGGCAGGTCCAGGTGGCAACAGTCCTCTCTGTGACGTTTCCCTAAACTTCCATTATTAATTAATTGTTCTCTTGCAAGCTCTTTGTTCCTGCCACTTTTTCCCTACTGTACATGAATTTTCCCCATTAGATTTTAAACACATTGAGGGCAAGAAGTGTCTAATCTTTTTCGTCTCTGTACACCACAGCAACTAAAACGCCTCCCATCCAGAAATTTACTGGGCCGAATGAAGGAGTGGGGTGCTGGCTGGGCCGAATGAAGGAGTGGGGTGCTGGCTGGGCCGAATGAAGGAGCGGGGTGCTGGCTGGGCCGAATGAAGGAGTGGGGTGCTGGCTGGGCCGAATGAAGGAGCGGGGTGCTGGCTGTGGCCATAGCGAACCCAGGAGTCTGGTCATTCCCCTGCAGCCAAAGCCACCTTACTGTCCCCACACACACCTTCTCCAGGCTTGGGAATCCCCCGCACCCCCACCTCCCTCTGTCCCACCCCCTCTCCCACCACCAAGATCAATTCCAACTGGCTCTGATTCTCCTCAGCTCTAACATTCCCTCACTTTATTCTACCCGTCTCATCACTGGTGCTTTGTGGATGTACTTAGTGAGGATTTCAATCCATGACCCAGGAGCTCCGTTACTCTCTTCACTGTTGGTCACATTCCACTGTAATAGATCCCCCTGCCTATGACGATTCCCTAGTGGTCCTGGGCTTTACTTTCTAAGGTTTTACGGTCGTAGGAAGTGGCCTGTAAATTCAGGTGTACACACTGGCAGGGAGGGCTCTGATCGCCTGTGGCCAGTGCCCCTCAGCAGTGGCCTTACCTGTAACTCTCTTTCCTCCTCCCTCAGCATATTCCGAAGGATCTGGGTGGCGTGTTTTTGAAATTCAGGATCCTGAGAATGGAAAATGGGACAGCAGTGAGAGTCGGGGACAGGCTCGATAGCTTTATTCTCTTCTATCTGCTGACTCTTGGGCAAGGGAAGCAGCGGGCCACGCGTGTTTGCAGAGCACTTGGAAGCTCACTGGAATTCAGTAAACATAAGTCTTACTTTGATTTCGCTCCAGAACTTCCTAGAAACCTTGCTGTTGCTCTCTGAAGTCTCCCAGGACTGAGCAGCTCAGTCTTCTTTCCCAGGGGAACCCGTCTGCTACTCCTCACACGGCTTTCCCTGGTCCTGGGGAGGACCGACAGCATTCTCTCCCTACTTGTTTTGTCCTTTCCTGACTCTCCCTACAGACGGGGCTCCATACTTCCTTCCTCCAAGCAGCCTTTTCCTCCAGGAAGCCCTCCCACACCCTGGCCTGCTCTGTGCCCTCGTGGCAATGACTGGGCAGTGTTAATAGATGCCTCTGTCCAGGCCTGCAGCTGTGTGCTCTGCCCACGGGAGGAGCTCTCAGAGGGCCTCCCTCGTCTCCACACGTTTAGAAACACGTGCCGTGACATGCATGAGGGTACATCTGGCCTGTCTCAGCGGAGCAGCACGCCATTAGGGACAACAGGATGAGGAGAGGGGCAGGGCCATTACCTGCAGAGGCCTGGGTCCTGTGATGCGCTGTGGAGGTGGCAGAGGGGGAGGCGGTGGCGGGGGGACCACAGGGGGGGCTCGGGGAGCTCCTGCCAAGGCTGGGTCCTGCTGCAGCCCAGAGACACCAACGGACGAGGGTGCGGAGCCCAGGAGTGTCAGTGCCACATAGGCGCCGGCTGCAGGACAGACAAAGAAGGCGCGCTCCGTGGGCCATGGCAGCAGGCTAGAGGGCTGCACTTCCCTCTCCGCTCACAAGCTACCTCCTCTGTAGATGGCGTTCTCCTCTCTTGTCATGTTCCTCCACTCTCGAACCCCACTCACCTGCCCTACATCAGCACAAGGCCCCCTTCCCTCCCTTCTTCACGCAGAGACCGCAGCCCAAATCTACCCATGAACCCCCGGCCCCGCACGAGGGGCTGCCCCCAGTGCCTCATCTCTATCTGTCTCACTAAGCAGCCAGCGTGAAGCCCTGGGGCACAGCCTGCGCGGCACATGGCAGGCCCTCCGATGCCAGCCTCCCACCTCCCCTAACGCCCACACCCTCTAACCCACCCCACCTCCTTTGTCTGCCCGCACAGTCTCAATGGCCACGTCTTCCCAGACACACACAGAATGGTTTTGCTTTTTTCCCCCCAAACAGGAAGAAATGAGGAAGAGTGTCTATGAATGGCAGCTGAGTGGGACCTGGTCTCGGGGGGCTGTGTTCTGACCGGGCATGCAGATGGGATAAAACAAAGTGTGATGAGAGACTAGCAGCGTCTCCACCTGAAATGCTACTAGGATAGTGGCCGTCGAGGTGGGCGGTTTCACTCAAGGTTAAAGAGGTGACTGCAGATGCTGCCCACTCTGGAAGGAAGCCTCCGGGTCAACTGCCCCCCACCTGCTCCCCACTTCATGAGTGGTTGGCTCTCTCCAACTCACATTTGATGAGCTTCACCACCTCCAGGTGCGAGCTGTTGGTCACCATGGTGCCGTTCACCTGTTGGGGACAAATGACACTGAGTAATGGGGACCAAAACCTAGGGATCCTTGTACAAGGTCAAAGGCCCCACCTTTAGGAAGCTACCTCTAGTGTCCTCTAGCCACCTGTGGTCACTGTTTCCCCAAACCACCTGAACTTGTTCCTGTTTGCGGCCCCCTGTGCTGTATTCCTAGCCAGTCTGTAAGTGCGGGGAAGAGACCTGCGCCTTCGCTCATTCATTCGTCATTCATTCATTCATTCATTCATTCTTGTTCCTAGCTAGTCTGTAAGTGCGGGGAAGAGACCTGTGCCTTCACTCATTCATTCACTCATTCATTCACTCATTCATTCATTCTTGTTCCCAGCTAGTCTGTAAGTGCGGGGACGCGACCTGCGCCTTCGCTCATTCATTCGTCATTCATTCATTCATTCTTGTTCCTAGCTAGTCTGTAAGTGCGGGGACGCGACCTGCGCCTTCGCTCATTCATTCGTCATTCATTCATTCTTGTTCTCAGCTAGTCTGTAAGTGCAGGGACAAGGCCCATAGCTTTGCTTGCTCATTCATTCATTCCCTCATTTTTGGTATATACTTGTTCAACCATTTGCCCTATACACATGTCAACTGACCCAGCACGCTTCCTCCTTCAGGGTTTCCTTAACGGTTCTAGGACTGCACTGCAGAAGAAAGTGCTAGTCGACAGGGCAGGTGACAGTAGTTACAACTATAGGACCTGAAGCCAGCATTGTGCGCAGGACAGAACACCAGTCCGAGAACCCGAAGGCACTGGGTCCTTCGGCGTCTCAGCATCTACCTCTTAATCTTGCTTTTGTTATTTGTAAAACAGGAGTAATACCAGCTGTTCCAGCAGCTCGGCTACATTAGAGTCAAGAAGGGCGTAGGACATGAACCCGGCTGTCTCCACCACGAGGCCCCCACCGTGCTTACTCGCGTGGCAGCACCCTAACTCAGCGGCTGCCTGGCAGCTGGTGTCAAGGGCGCAGAGAGTCACTCACTTTGATGATGCGGTCGCCCTCTTTCACACCGGCTCTCATGGCTGCGCCTCCTGTAAGAAGGAGGCCTGGTCAGCAGCGCCCAACCACCTTGCCCAGACGTCACTAATGTACACCCGAGTCCCTGTCACATCGCTTCCCTCCAAAACGTTCTCTCACGTCCCTGTGTTAAGTCCCTCAAAGGCTGGGTGTGCACCCCGCTCTGCTCCAGTGACAGACCACTTAAGCAAAGTGGGCTGTATCAGCTCACACCTCTTGCTCTTTCCCCACCTGGCCCGACACCAGACTCCTGGGGGCCAGGCCCGCAGGACAGAGGAGGGGCCTGGCTCTGGGAGAGCAGGTGATGCTTTATCTGCATGTGTCCGGATGTGTTCCCAGGTCAAATAAGAGTGACTTCCTACCGTCCAGTGGGAAGAGTGTACTGTATTAAACATAACCCTAACATAAATCATTACTGAGAGGGCTATGGATAAAAGGATTAAAATATGAGTGTCCAAACTGGTTCATAAGCGCGCAGAAGTTCATAAAGACATTCTGGAGGTTCACTGCATTAAAGGCAATAATGGTAATGGTTTTATTTTCTGTTCAAAAATTGTTTCAACTATTTACAGCTTCAGCCTTTCTAATGGGCCTGGTTAAGAGCTTCTGACTGTGACGGGCTAAGGAGCTCAGAATGTGCTCTCAGCTTTTCAGGTTAGCACCTGACCGGAGGCTGCAGTGGTTCTGAGCACATGTGGTTTTAAATGACTTGGAATCCTGATTCAATTTGCCCAGGAAGCATAAGAAACACTAACACTGAGACTAGGTAATGAGAGAATAGAAATTACGCTTTTTGTAAATTTGCCCCAAGATAATCATTAAATCGGTAAGTTGCACTCATATGAGCAAAACAAAATTCCCACAAAGCACATATAGACGTTTCTAGTCTTAAGAGAAATTACAGTGACGACTACACTGCAGTTTGGCTTCTCAATATTGGGACTCAAGACGACTCTCATGGAAAGTGTGCTATTTATGGAAGAGTCCTGCCTCTAGCTGGAAACGCTCTTACACCGTCATCTAGAAACCAAAGGTGGAGAGGAAAGCTATTTTGCCTGGTGTGTGAAACACATACATGATGTGACTTCTAATAACTTAGTGATTTAAAAAACTTGAACTCCTCAGAGTTAAGGTATTAGAGCAGTTCCCAGACTTCAGGAAGCGTGAGACTCACCAGGGGGATTTGTTACAGTGTCCTTGGCCCCTTCCCAGAAAGTGATTTGGAACCTCTGGGGCTGGGCCCAGGACCGAGGTGGGTCCAGGACCGAGGGCTCAACCATTCGAGCACCTGGCGATCCTGACCGAGGGCTCAACCATCTGAGCACCTAACCATTTTGATGCAGGCAGAGCACAGGCTATACTTTGACACACAGTAAACTAGGGGAACGTAGTATCTGGAAAAGGCAAAAACTGTTGTGTTACTCTGGCGATTTCAATGCCAATCCAAATGGGACCTCTGCCTTTCTCCTTCCCAATACGCATACATCCATGTATCTTCCAAAACTTGTATTGTGCTGCAAGCCTTTCTTTTGTTCTTTCTCTCGGGTCTGACTCTGCTCAAGCCTAAAAGGAGGAAAAACTGACAGAATGCTGACTCACACACCCTGGAGGGGCCCCCAAATTTTCTGTATCAAGAGGCCAAGTACAAGTTACGGCAGTCCCACTAGCTCTGTTTCACCTGGTCCAGGAACCTTGAGAGAATAAGGGAAGCAGAGAATAAAAGCATCTTTTCAGAGCTCTATCCTAGAATATGAAAAACGAACTTCTCACTGATAAAAGTTAATTCCCAAACAAAAGAAGCTGCAGTTGTTTACATCCTTGCATGACCCATACACCTCATTTTGGTCGTAAATTTAACGTTCTCTTTTCGCCTTTCCCGTAAATGAACATCAAATCTTTCCAAAACTACTTAATGTATGTTCCTGTCCATTTTGCCTTGTACTTAGAGTGAAGCGCCTGCCTGCTCCCACCCCTTTCCTCCTATCTTCTTCAAGCCAAGCCCACGATGCTCCACGTCACCAGGCCCAACCCCATGTGTGACACCTGCTTTGTACCCCCCCCCACTCCCAGACCTTCCTGTCTCCTTCAGCCTGGGTCACTCACAACAATGGTTCTGTCACCTGGCATGACTGCTCTGAGATATTCGAAGCTTTCACACCTAATTGGTTTCCTGACTGATTTGCGAACAGCGCCCCCCACTCTTTACTCCCTCCCCACCAAATCCCCACCCTGCCAATGTGTTTCATTTCTATCTTTCAAACTACTTCTGAAATCCTCTTTCTTTGAAAAGGGCTTTGCCAACTGGTCGGAAGAAAAATGACAATGCCTCAAACCACCAACTACCCGAACCCTGTCTCGTGGCCCGAATGTCTGACACACATGGTTCAGCTTCGGGAACTTATTATTTCATGCTCACTGCCCGTGCAGCAGCACTTGGACAGTGGCCTGTCCGCGGGACGCCGCTGCAGAAGCGGCAGCCTGTGCCGAGTGCTGATGGGGGCTACAAGGACAAGCACAGCCCTTTGGTTCCTCCGGGGCCCTGGCCCAGTGAGCGGCTCCGTGGGGCAACCGGGCACATGCCCGACGACTGCGGGCTCTTCCGCCGTTTTCACACTGCCCAACAGGGGAGGCGAGCCTGGAGTGCCGGCCCTGGGAATCCTGCCTGGTGGCCTACTGTGGAGACTTTCCCAGAAGCCCCGGGGGTCCTATTCCAGAGGGAGTCGCTCATGACCCCAGGACTTCCCAGCCCCCACGAGAAGGTAGTGTCACACACAGGGCGCCTGTGTGACAAGTGCTCACTGTGGGCACGAGGGCTGCAACACTCACCCGGCCGCACAGACTGCACCAGAACGACACGGTCCCCGCTGACGGTGAAGCCAAAGCCATGCTGGTCCTTCTGGATGATGACACAGCGCTGAACGAGGCCTGGTGGGAGGTACGGCTGGAAGGTTAGTGCGCACCAGCAAGAGCAGCCCGGAAAAGCCCTCCCTGGAGACCCCATTCCCTCCCCCGACAGAGCCTGTCCAAACTAAGGCGACCACGCGCTTCCCTCAGCAACCGCTGTCCCTGCAACGAAGTACCCTCTCTGTACACAGTTGTGTGTCTTGGATTGTCTGGGACAGACGGGCCAAAGACGGGGCAGGGCTGATGCCAGGCCGATGACTAATGTTACAGAGAAGCAGCCCAGGACCGAAGCCCAAATCCTCTGCCAATGAACGAGCAGGTGGGTCAGCAGGGCTTGCTGGCTCTGCAGAGCTGGGCAACTCACACAGGTTGACTCAGGGCTGGCACCTTGCCCATAGGGAAGGATACACGGCAAGAGAAATGTCCCTTGTCACACGTGCGCCCACACATAGTGAAAGAAAGAAAACGAGGCTGTAACCCGCCACGCCTCTGCCCTCGTGGGTGTGTGCAGGCACGTGCGACTCTTCCTGACCGGGTACAGCATGAGTTCTCGACCTAAACCCCGCCGGTTCAGGTCCCCATTCTGTCCCCTACAAGCTCGTGCACTTGGGCAAGTTTCTTAACCCCTCTGTGCCTCAGCTTCCTCATGTAAAACAGGGACAGTGAAGCCCACTTTCTACAGCTGATTTCATATAAAACACGTGACCAGGCCCAGCACACATCATGAGCCTGGTATGCAGGTTCGTTGTTTCCTATCTGGGGCACACGGGTCTGTCTGTATGAGTGCACAGCTGTGTGTCTAGTGCGCATGCCCCAGGGACGTTACCTGTTGTCTCAGACGCGTCCGAGGGCTGGCGGTGGTGGGAAGGGGACTTGCGTTCAGGTGTGGAATCGCCCAGAGACAGGCTACTTAACCTGAGGAGGAGGAAGAGCCCATCAGTCAGGTGGGCAGGGGCAGGACGCCCCGTCAGAAGGGGCCCGGGTCTTGGGCAGCAACCCTCTCACCCTGTAACCCTCTCAGTCAGGTGGAGACTAGCCGTGTCTACACCACCGGCAACACCACCTATTTGGAACCCTAGGCTGGCAGGACAAGCATGGTTTCTTTAGTCCCCAGCAAGGCGTGAAGGGCACCGGCCCTTCCTGGAGTCAGAGACAGAGACAACAGCGAGGACGAGATGTGCACACACACACGTGCTTGTGGGGCTTACCAGGCTGCAATGGGGCTGATGGAACAGAACGGAGCAGCAGACAGAATGAGTGCGAGACGGGAGAAAACAAAGAGCGAGTTAGTTTGCAGCAATGACTCCCACAGGAAGGAGAGACTGGAGGGCGAGGACGTGGGGAGGCAGAAACACACAGAAGCTGCACGAACACAGCAGGGACAGACCCGACTTCAGCTTCACGTCTCCGTCCCTCCCCAAAGCGGCGTGTCGAGGAGGCCAACTGGGTGTCTGGTAATACCATTGGGCAACTGTGCACTTGTCGAGGAGGGATACAGCATTGACCCAAGCCCTTGAAAATTCCACTGATGGTGCAGGACCACGGGGAACAGGACGCTGGTCTGTCTGGCGGGCTCCGCCCACCCCACACTCAGCCGAGGCACCTTGTTCGGACAGACCACCCCACCCGGTCAGAAGCTCCATGGCTTGACCTGCTCTCTAACAGGACCCTGCAGGACGGGCGCCCCTTGAGCCATTGCTATGCCTCTGTAGACAAGTGTTCCCACTGCCAGCCCCTAAAGTGCTGCCCCTCGGAAGGGGGTCCCCCAGCACAGCCGCAGTGAACGCCAATGGAGACGCTGCCATGGGAGCAGTGCCTGCAGCGGCACACACTGGGCGCGTGGAAATGTTCCCACCGGCTGAGCGGTTATATACGCTGCAGTGTATCAGTGCGACCACCAGTATTCAGCCGAGAGAAGAAATGAGGGGCTCTTTCTACACATGGGGAATCGTCTCCAAGAAATGCTGCTGAGTGAAAAAAGCAAGATGCAGAATGAGGTGGACCGGGAAAAAGTGGGTAGAAGAGCGGAGACGGAAGTTATTTGCTTACGTAGTTAATGTATTTGTTATACCTGCATAAACATCTGAAATCTCTCTGAAAGGGCACGACAAACATACAACGCTGGCTGTCTCTGAGGAAGGGAGCCGAGTGCCTGGGGCACGTGGAGGGACTTGGGAACTTTTCGTTACATTTCCATCTGTGCCTTTACAATTCTAAGTCATGTGAAGGCGTTGTCTCTCCAAATGATAAATACAACAAAAAAACAACTTTTCAATTTAAAAGCGGGGGTCTTCTCCCCCGTCACCCTGGTACCCCTCTTACCTGGACAGGTGAGGCTGCTTTTTACTGGCTGATCTTTGGGTCAGAGAGAGAAGGACATCAAGGAAGGAGAGAGCGCGGGGCCCAGGGGAGAGCGAGGCAGGAACGGAGGGAGGAAGAGAAAGAGACACAAAACAACACATAAACTACACAAGACACTGGAGACAGTTGGTTCAAGAGAAAAACCACTCAAGCTGTCGTGGACGCGGGGTGGAAACTGACCACAGGGCAGTAGGAGTGGATTTACTAAAACGCAAATTTACCCGTCACTTTGCTGCTAAACCCTTTTCGAGCTTCCCTACTGTGCTCAGAGCCGCCCATCATGGCACCAAGCGGGCTGCCTGGCCAGCGTGGGCCCGACACCTGCCACGGCGCCCACAGCACCGACATCCAGCGGAAATGCTTGTCCAGGTGAGGCGCAGGGTCCGTAAGGCAGTGCGGTCCTGATCGGTGTCCCCGGGACCGACACACTGAGGCTCTGTCCCCGTCCAGGTCCCGGCTCCCAGAAGTCCTTCCCAATCTACCCCTTCCTGGCACTGGAAGCCAGATGGGACAAACTTCCCGAAGCTACAACTCTGGCTTTCCTCAAGGTACCCTATCCACCGCCCCCTGACCACCCCACCTCCTCCCGAGACAAAGATTCAGCTCAGTTCATCACTTAATAGATGTTCTAGAACCTAGGACGGTCGCTAAGCTTCCTGTGGAGCGCCCGGCACGGCACAGTAAGCGAAGTCGCTAAGCTACACACCTGAACTCAGGCAGCGCGGCGTCAGTGACACCTTGATCAAATGGAGAGCGCTCCCCAGCTGGCCCTGTGCTACTGAGCAGTCGCCACTAGCCACGTGCAGCTATTAAAATTTACATTTTAAGCAAAATTTAAAGTCCAGCGTCTCAGCTGTACTAGCCATTCGTGCGGTGCAGAGTGAACCATTCCCGTCAGTGCAGAAGGTTCTGGACAGCGCTACCCCAAGCACTGTGCCAGGCACCAGGGGACACAAACACGAAAGAGACTGTCACCTGCAGGAAACGGGCGAGGGAAACGGCCGGGACATTGGTGCAAACATGGGCGGTACAGCCCGCCCTGGCGCCCATCAGAGGGGTTCTCAGAAACGACCTTTCAAGGTCCTTATTCCAGCTGCTCATCTGTTGACTTCGGCCAGATCCACGACAGCCCACCACTGGGCCACCAGGAGGGGCCTGAACTGCCACAGGAGAAAGTCACTTTATGGTGGGACAGCTTGGCATCCTGCTTGCTTCAATCTGCCCGGCCCGGGAGGGCACTGGCTTCCCAGGCCCGTGTTAAAGCCTAGACGAAACAGCCTGGTTTGGTTTGCGCCAGGCTGGGTTGTGAGCTGTTCCACATAACACAAAGCCCACATGCCTGGCTGGATTGCCAGGGCTTGGACAGCGTCATCGCAGCAGCCATCGAAAGTTCCTCTAAAAAAAAAATATCACGGTCTGGCTCGGTGGTTCAGGCTGTTGGAGCTCCGTGCTCCTAACTCTGAAGGCTGCTGGTTCAATTCCCACATGGGCCAGTGGGCTCTCAACCACAAGGTTGCCAGTTCAATTCCTCGAGTCCCGCAGGGGATGGTGGGCAGTGCCCCCTGCAACTAAGATTGAACACGGCACCTTGAGCTGAGCTGCCTCCCAGATGGCTCAGTTGGTTGGAGTGCGTCCTCTCAACCACAAGGTTGCAGGGTTTGACTCCCACAAGGGATGGTGGGCTGCACCCCCTGCAACTAGAAAATGGCAATTGGACCTGGAGCTGAGCTGTGCCCTCCACAACCAAGACTGAAAGGACAATAACTTGAAGCTGAACGGCGCCCTCCACAACTAAGATTGAAAGGACAACAACGTGACTTGGAAAAAAGTCCTGGAAGTACACACTGTTCCCCAATAAAGTCCTGTTCCCCTTCCCCAATAAAATCTTAAAAAATACATATATATCATAGGGTGGGGCAGGCACGGCGGGGACGGGGGGATTACAACTAAGTATAATCTCAACAGGTGCCCAGCCTTTTCTCTTGGAGAACTGAGAGGAGGAAGCAATGCCTATAGCAGCAGATCTGCGGGTGGGAACGACTGACGGGCTATTTGGTCAATGGCTTTTGAGTCTGAGCAGAGATCTGAGGACGGCCAAGGCCAAGTCTGAGCGACCAGGAGGAGGGAAAGGAGGAACGAAGGGAGTCTGGCATGAAATAGGGTGGTCAGAAATAAAGAAAGGACTTTAATGGCAGGGTCTCCCGATCCTTGATGACATTCCCATGGAAATTTGGTACCAGAGGTCAGATTGCAATCAGCCTAAACGCAACGGACATGGAGAAGGTCCAGGAGTGAAGAACCCCTCCCCCAATCTGTGGGCCTCTAAATGGCACCAGTGAGACAGGTTTTTCTGGTCCAACTTCTCAGTAACCCCCCCATGTATATCCAGTCAGTTATGGAGACCGGTAAGTTCTTTTGTTTCCCAGGGCTGTCCCTTCCTGTACGTCCTGACGTCCACCACCGTAACCACGCCCATGGCCTCAAGTCTGGAGGGCTGGCTAAGTCCTGTGTTTCCACTCCCCAGGCCATCGGCACTCTACCACAACAGACGAACTCCCCCAAAACTATTTTCTTTGAGCCCCTCATCAAGAACCTGGGTCTCCTTCTTCACTCTCCACACTCTGGGGTGTGCGTGCAGTCACGGCATTACGGCTTTTCATTAGGTGGGTCCAAACACCTTCTCAGGCACTCATATCCTACCTGTTGGGTCCTAGAAGATGCAGGGCCCATTTGAACCACTGCCTGTTATGATGGCCTCCACCCCCTCTCTTTCCTGTCCGTCTCTTACCCCCTTTTCAAGGCTCTGGTCAAATGGCAGTGAGTCTAGGAAGCTTTCCCTGGCCACTGCAGCCCATGTTTCTTTTACCCAACATTTCAGTCTGAGAAACTTCAAGCCTATGTTGAAGCAGAAGGAGCAGCGCGATGAACAGCTGGATTCCCTTCACCTGGAGCCACTGATTACCGTTCGTCACAGCGGCTTTCTCTCTCTGAGGACACTTTTTTCTCCCGTTTGGAAGCTGCAGACATCATGACACTGTGTCCCTAACTTCTTCAGCATATGTCCTCCACATGCCTCGGAATCCTACACGAGCACAGCCGGCACACCCTGTCAGGCGAACTCGGACACAGTATTCTCTGATACGGAGTCCGCATTCAAATGCCCACAGCCGTTTAGTTAATCTTCTATACAGCTGTTCCTCTTGGTAGGAAATGTCTTTAGAAACAAGGTCTGGGAGCCGGTGCTCGCTCCTGCTATCACGGCTTCTAGGCCTTCAGAGGCCAGAGCAGGAAACATTTATTAAGAAACGGTGAGTTCACACTGCAATCTCCAGTCCAACTCCAACACTGCAAGCTTCTCCCTCGTCTTCACGATTCAGTATTTTATCTTCTTTTTCTATAGTGAGAGCCCTGTGCCCCAAAAGCGCTCTTTTCACTCATTGCTTTACTCTGAACACACACAGGACCGTTTCTGGAGTTACTGCACCAGTAGCAGTGGCCATGACACGCTTACCAAGCAAAGTTCAAGGTTTCCTTATCATTCATTTTGCAAGAAAATTTCTTAGACTGTATCCCACTAAAGGTATGCAGTCGGTACCGTGTGTGAAAGTCACTTTAAATTAACTGTTATCAATTTGAAATGCATTTAGGTTTCTTTTTATATTTGTGCTTAAGTTTAGGGTTTGCTTTTTTCAGGCTTAGTTATTTTGTTAAGCATTGACATAGCTGAAAACTCAAAATGAAAACTTAAAAGTATAATCAGAAGTGTCCCACTCCTCCCCAAGTGACCACTTTCACTTGTGCTTGGTTTCCTTTCTGTGTTTCTCTCTGTAAAACTAACCAAATATTCTTATTTTCCTTTCTTGCTTACCTCACACCTTTTCACTTTGTGGATCTATCAAATGAAAAGCAAAAGAACTCCTTATCAGTTCATGGCAATCTTCCATTTCCTCATCATTTCTTATGGTGCGGTCCACACTCTGACACGAGTGTCCCGTCGTCTGGAGTGTGGGGCCTGCCTCTATGCTGGAGGACAAAGGTCACATGTGTCCTCATATGCTCTCCAGCAGCAGCAGGCACTCTGTAAACACGTCCAAACACCTTCCTCATCCTAGCCTAGAGGGTGCGTGACACAGCAAGGACATGTCTGTGACCTTCCAGACAGCAAAGGTGAAAACCGGGAACCAGCTCACCCCATATATCCCTTCTGTTGGTCTACGGGGTGTGTGTGTGCGTGTGTGTGCGTGTGTGTGTGTGTCTATTTAAAAAAAAATTGTTGTTAATTTGAAAAGCAGGTAATTTCACATTAAAAAATACAGGTTTCTGGTTTCTCATGAAAAGGCACAAGTTCTGGCACCACTGGGCTTACAGTCTCACGTGGCGACAATCACTGGAGCCCCATCAGGGGAGGGTCCTTACCCCATCTGTCCCACCACAAGCGTCTAAGTGAGGAAAAGGCCTAGAATATCCCTGTCCTGACAATGATTAAGCTCCTCCTACCCACCAGGCCCTGTGCAAACAGCCGACCTAGCTCGTGTCACTTAATCCCCATAAAGACGGCAGGCCACTCGTTTTCAGAGGACTGAGCGGAGAAATGGAGCGGAGTGAAGGTGTGCAGAAAGGCGGTCTGACTTCAAGGTCGGTGCTCCTAAACAGCAAGGTCGACAACCTGTGGCCAGAGGCAGGTCTACCCGGCCTTTAGTAGGCCTTCCCTCCTATTCCCTCCTATTTTCTTTCTTATATGCACACATACACATACACGTACATAATATATGTATCCGCATGTAATATATACAGCTCACATACGCACACACACAATAACGTGACATGATACATGTACGAGATGTATGGGATACACACATGGTGTCTGTATATACAGACACATACCTGTGATAGACAGACAGAGACAGAAAGCCCCTCCCCAGCCAGGAGCATCAGTAAACCAGGAAGGAGCGACCCTGGCCACACCTGCTGGTCTGGAGGGTGGGGCTTTAAGCAGCTCCTGGCACCCCACCGCCCCAAGGACTCTGCCTCTGGGTAGGGTCCCCTGCAGCCTGAGGCTGGCGACCAGCCCCCTGGGCCTGTCTACCTGACAGGAGAGAAGAGGCCTGTGTGCGGACAGCCCCTGCCGACAGAACACCACAGACGCTCCCTAAGAGCTTATATAAGTGAAGACACTCAGAGAAAGAAGGACACAGACCAAATAAAAGCAGTTTCGATCAGAACCAGAGTGCAGAGTGAACCTTCCAGACGGTGTAGGAAAGGGCTGGACTTGGGGGTGAGGAAACGTGGGCGCTAATCCCCAATGTCTCGAACCCACCACAGGCCCTTGACTTCTACTCAAGCCAGTTCTCTTGGCTGCAAAACCAGGTCCAGACCAACGGAGGGCACATCCCGGTGACACGGCCGGGAAAGGCTCACGTCTCAGCCAGGCCGTTTGCTAGCTGAGGGCACTGTCTGAATCACCTGTGGCTCCAACCCGGGATCCGACTCCGCGAGTTTGTGGGGTGGAATCTGTTGATTTTAACAAGCAGCCCAAGGGATTCCTTATCCAGAAGACCATAACTTTGAGGCTTTCAAAACAAGTCCCTGAACTTTTGAGTCTATCGTCCGTTTTCCCTGAGACCCGACACCCCTTGGGAACAAGGAGGATGGCGTCTTATTCATCCTTGTGTCACCAGCCAAATTCCAGCACAGCGCCTGGTGCATGGTGGGTGCCTGACCCAAAAGTGTTTGCTGAAGGAACATACATGTCCTTTCTTTCAGAGCTGATGTGAGGACCAAAGAGGTAGCATTTATTTGTTAAGTTCTTTCAAAGTATTGTGGACCCTGAGAAAGAAGATAACCTACCAAGAAGACTCCTAGTGGCTAATTGAGCTCAAATTAAAAACAAAACAAAACAAAATACAACCCAAAAAACAGCCTAGCAGCCATTTCTAAACAGGGGCCTCTCACGCAAGCCACACTTCAGGGAGAGCCCACGCTGACCTGCCTGCCTGCACGGTTCCTGCCCTCTGCACCAGCCCTTATAAAGGGGTTCCTGAAATTGTATTTCAACCAGTAGGACTGAGACTTTCCCGGCCCAATGAGAGCTGTGCAGCTATATCCCCATCAGCATCTTCACTGACCAATCAGAGCAGCTCCACTCTGGCCAATCAGGACAGTGCTCTTCGGAACATAAACACCCCACATCTCGCGCCACAAGAACAAAGCGGAGCAAGGGGAGCAGGCCCAGGGCTGGCTGGTGGCCGAGGGCCGCGCTGCTCCTTATCGGCTGTGGCACCACTGAGCGGCTCCAGAGCCGCGCTGCTCTGCGGCCGTGCTGTACCACGATCGTGCTGTTTGAACTGAATGGTTTCTTTCTTCACTGCACCCCAAACTGGGATTCCTGTTGGTGTTGAACTGGTGCCAGTGTCAAGTCCCATGCCAATGGCTTTCTTATGTTTCCTGAAGTCTTTTCCAGGTCCCCATGGGGAAACCTATGCTCAACATGTGTCAGAGGTGACAGAGCAGGACAGGAATGAGTGAGTGAACAATAAATAAAGGGGGGACGACTCCTGGCGTGTTCTAACTCTCGGAGGGCAGGGCCAGAGCGCTCTCCTGCCTCCTTCCATGACAGTCTCTCAGAGAACAAGAGATGGTGGGGCTCTGACCGTCAGAGCAGGCAGGCTGTGTGGAGCCGAGAACTGGTGTGCGGCAGGGCCGGCCGGCTTGCTTTAACATTTAACACTTAGCACACAGCCCATGTGGCACGGTTTGGAAAGCACACCTTTAGGAATAAAATACAGCCGGTCCTCAAAGTCCTCGATAGCTTCTTGCAACTGCAGCAAAACGACGTATAACGAAACCAATTTGACCGCAGACTAACTGATCTAAATAGGAGCTGACGTCCCACAGCATCTCATCAATGTTATAACCACACACTGAGTGAAATGACTTTATTCGAGGACCTGCTGTCCGGGCTCGAGCTCAGGCCCTGCCATCTCCTGGATGTGTCATCTCAGGCAAGTCGCCCGACGTCTCCGAGCTTGTTTCTCGATCACAAATGTGGATAATCCCACGCTCCTCGTAGCAGGGTTGGGAGGACCAAATCTCCTTCACCAACACGCCAAAGCGAGAACATCCACTGAAATCAATCTCCGCAGCCCAAGCCCAGCCTGGCTGCTTCCTCAGGAAACTGCTGTGCAGTAGCTCACACCAGAAATCGGCGTTACCTCGGACCCGCCTCGCAGAGCTAACCGCCCGCCAAGACCTGCTGATAATACTAGGAACATTTCTGGGACCCACCTGCTTCTGCCCCTCCCGTCACAGGCTGGTGTGACACACCATCATCTCTCACCTAAAACACCTGGTCTCACACCCACTCCAGCTTCCACTCCCCTGGGACCCACTCCTTCTCTACAGTCAGAGTGATCTTTAAAAAGACAAACTGGAACATACATCCGCCTTCAGTGGTTTCCCATCGTCCTTGACATGGCCTAGCAGGTCCTCTGTGAGGGCCTCACGCTTACTCTCAAGCCTCATCTCTTGCCGCCCCCCCAACAGTATTTCAACCACAGGGTCTGCTCTCTCGCCTCGGCCAGGCCACTCACACTATTCTTCACAGTTCCGCATAAGCGCCTCTTCCTCAGCGAGGCCTTCTGACACCCCACGAGGTGGCATCTCCCGACATTTCCCTTTGAGTGCCCAACTCAACAGTACCTAAACATCTAGGGAATCGGTAGGAAAGTACCTGGTGGCACCGGAGAGTTCGTCTTCAGCTTAAAACTGCGGGAGCCACACCATGAATGGAGACTCTCGGGGCACCCTGGGTGGACAGGGACAGTGGGACGGTGGGTCCTCTTTGCAATCCGTCTCCTACCTCAGGGAGGCGGAACTGCAGGAAGCAGCGAATCCAAGCAGCCAGCTGCAACGCGGGAGGGGCCCGGCGTCGCAGGCCAAGTGTCCCCTCTACTGTCTTAGCTAGTCACTCCGGGCAGCTCTGATGGAAGCAGAGAGGAGAGGAGGGCGGTGGGGAGGTTCTCACACACTCCTCGCTCCACCCTTGTAAAAACTGCCTGGAAACAGCCCTCCACAGGGGTTTTCCTCAGTCAAGGCTAATGATGACCAGGAGCGGTCCCCATCTTCTCTGCATCCTTCCAGGCCTCAAGCATTTATTTGACTGGTGCTGTAAGCACATTTCCTTGTGTGTGTGTCACTTTAACAGGGGGCTTGAGCAGTCTGTGTTCTGTCTCTAATAAAACGCGTGTTTTGACGGAGGGACTAAGGACTTCTGTTTTGTGTTTCTTTGGCACACAGGTCTCCGGCCACCTGCTCGGCCCCCCACCAATAATCTGAGCTCTACAAAGGAGTTTACAGACAGGTGGGTAGAAAGTCTGAGCCACCTCCCCGGTATAGGACCTGTGTGGCCCTCGCTGACCCTTCCTCCACCCTCCATGCTGACCGACACATAAACCCGCCTCAGACTACTCCAAGCAACGCACTAGCTACATGCCCCCTGATAGGAGGCAGAGTGGCCACAAACCAGAGCCCCGCCCATCCGGGCCTTTCCCCAGCCTGCGGATGCAGCTTCCACACCCACTCACATCCAGCTTCCACACGCACTCACGGAGCACGCACACACACACACAGAGGCAGCCAGCTGCAGGCTTCTGCTCCTGGGAGGTGGGGGCCACTTGGCCAGACGACAAGGGCTCAGAGCAGTGGCCCCGCCCCGCCAGCAAGTGGGCTCTCTCACGCACCCTTTCCTAGTGAATCAAATCTTTCATATTGAGAGGGCCACACACAGGGAAAGGGTGTTAGGACAAAAATGAGTGGCGCCAGGGATGGGCTTATAACCAAGGCTTCTGCAGGGGAAGGGAGATGAGCACCTGTCCTATAGTCACTTCAGGGCCCTCACACTGACTCAAGTTCATTGTCAGCAACACACAGGCGTTCAGACCAAGTGTCCTGGACTTTGAGGCTCGGGATTACAGCCTCAACCCAGGCCTTAGTTTCCTCATAAATAAAAGGTGTGATGGTGCGTGCGCATGGGGTGGGATGATGGGGACAGGAACCGGACGGTCCCTGCAGCCCCATTCCTGGGACCTGGGAAACATACTGATTATATTCAGGAACCAATCACATTGTAATGAGGTTTTATTATGTCAGCACAAGGAGAGCAAGAAAGATACTTTAACGTGGGAATTGCCTGTCTGCAGACATAATCTTTAGGGAACACACCTGGATTGACCTGGAGAGAAACAATGGCAACTGAGCATTCAACTTTGATCTTTTCCCCTGGGCTAGGCACACGGCACACACTCACTGACCCCCCCACCAGGCACACGGCACACACTCACTGACCCCCCCCCCCGACCAGGCACATGGCACACACTCACTGACCCCCCCACCAGGCACACGGCACACACTCACTGACCGCCCCCCACCAGGCACACAGCACACACTCATTGACCGCCCCCCACCAGGCACACAGCACACACTCACTGACCCCCACACCAGGCACACGGCACACACTCACTGACCCCCCCCACCAGGCACACAGCACACACTCACTGACCGCCCCATACCAGGCACACAGCACACACTCACTGACCCCCCCACCAGGCACACAGCACACACTCACTGACCCCCCCCCCAACCAGGCACATGGCACACACTCACTGACCCCCCCACCAGGCACACACACACACTCACTGATCTCCACAGGCCGGGCACACAGCACACACTTACTGAAAATTCGCTGACTGATGGACCTGCCTTGCAATCCCCACTCCCCCAACCCCAGCGCTCCAAAGAGCTCACGCTGCCCTTGGGCCCTGTCTCTTGGCTGCTGAGGCCGTACCGCCGGCCTTCTCTAGGAAGCACCTCACTGTCACCTTCTCCAGTGACTGATTTAGGTACTGCATCCATCTCGGCTGCATTTTGGCCCCCCTCGCACCACTTAGGGCTGCACTGTTTTCAGAGCAGCTCACCCACACTGACGGTGTCTCCCTCCGAGGAAACAGCGAACGTGAGCAGAGACCCTGCGCGTGCCCTGCCAGAGCCGCAGCCCTGCCCGCTGAGCTCGTGCTCTCAGTGAAGGCTGACTGACCGACAGGTGGATCCCAATGGGGAGGGCACGTGTGAAGCGCTCCCAGAGACAACAGGAGGACAGAGTGGGTGAGCTGCTCTGAAACGGTACACAAGTTACTCACCTTTCTGTGCCTCTCCCTTAAAATACAGGTAATAACAGTGCCCATGTCATGGCCTTATTTGATTAAATTATTGAAAAAATGTGAAAAGAAACTGCAGAGGCCAGGGCCTGCACTCAGACTGCAGATTACTAGCCATTCTTCCTGACTTTATTTAATCCTCACAAGGCCACGAGCTGTTACTCTTAACGCCGTAAGTTCATAGCTGAGGAAATGAGGCGAGGCACGGGCTCAGGGCACGCATGCAGCGAGTGACGGGCAGCTGTACGCGGGCCAAGCCGTTTGGCTTCCATGCCTGTCTGCCCTCGCTCTGCTCCCCGGTGAGGGGCCTGTCCACTCATCTCGATTCGCCAGAGACCCGTCCTTACTGCACGGCACGGTTCTGAAATCTCAGCCGGCAGCTCAAGGCGGCAGGCGCGGGCTCTTCATTGGCTGTGTGACCAGAGGCTGCTAACATTGTCTGAGCGCCCGCTGGGGGCCAGGTCAGGGCTGGGCGCTATCTCATCTGATCCTCAGCGCAGCTCTGAATAGATGAAGCTGCACGGCTGACGATAATGGCCTTGCCCGAGGTCCCAGGGTGAGCGAGGGCGTGTGCCAGGACGGGAACCAGATCTCCTGACCTCACGAAGCCAGCCTGGCTGGAGTGTGTGCAGGCACAAGAGGAAAACGCAGTGCACGTCTGCTGGCCAGACGCACGCAGGGCTTTGGAATCAGACCCCTGGGTGGGAATCCTGACGCTGACACTGGCTCTGTGACCTCAGGCAAGACTGTCACCTCTCCACCTCGGTTTGCTCAGCTGTCGCAGAGGTCAGTAACAGCTTCACTGGAGTGTTATGAAATTAAATAGTGCCACTCACTAGAGCATTTGGCACCGGAACACAGTAAGTACTCAGGATGTGTGTTACGTATTTTATTATCCCCACCACGGGGAAAGGGGCTTCAGTGGCTCCCTTACTTAGTCCAGCATTTCCCCATCTATTGTTTAGGAAGACCCCACTGAAAAAGACCGATGTTCAAGTCAAATGACAGGTTTGAGGAAACTCAGGTCTGGGGACACCGAGTCCCTTGCTCCAGGTCGGAGCAGAGCCGACTTCCACTTCCGGCAACGACTCCTCATCATCCTGCCATCTCTCGCCTGCCTCTGAACGTTTCCAAAGCGCCCAGACTTTCACAGGGTACACGACGGCCTGGTAGTTCTCTTTGGAGCTTTAGGGACCCACCCTGCCCCCAACCAAAAACGGGTGCTGGGCAAGCTGCTCCAAGTGGAAAATTCAACTCCATCCCAAACCTCTGCTGTGCCAGCAGATTTCCAGGACACGCCGGCTCCCAGAAACCACAATTACAGGCCAAGTCAAGGCAGAGCGGTAATTAGGCCCTGCCACGGGCTCGCAGTCTCTGGGCCTCGCCCTCCAGGGCTGACTCCATCTCTCGCCCCCACCCCCACACCCCATGTTGACCACTGCACAGCAGAGATGCAGTGGGGATTCCCACTTTCCCTCTCCCAGCCCCCACTCTATTTCCAGGAAACTGAACAAGAGTGGGGTGAGGGAGGAAATAACGGACGCTGAAATGCTGAATGGCAGCAAGAGATGGAAACAACTTTGACAGAAAGAGAAGCATTCTTGAGGTCCCTCCCTTCATTCCATTCTTACTTCCCACAAAGATGACATCAGGCGGGAGCTCCCCGGGTGAGACCCTCAAATGAGAAACAAAAAGGATCTCATGGAACAGGAAACAGCAACCTCAGTCTGTCCAGACAGAGAACAATCTGGGCTGAAGACGGGAGGGGAAAGGTGACATCTAGAAGGGCAAAGGAATCTAGGATTCTGAGGCTCATCTCCAAGGTCCCAGAGGGGTCCTGGAGGGCATGCGCCCTCCACCGCCAGCTCCCCGACTCTGGGTGACCCGGGAAGGAATACTAGGCCTCGCCTTCTTTTCTAAATGGGCCAGCTCTTCTAGCCTGGCCGGGGGGCTAACTGCCACTACTTCACTCACCAGCACAGGGGCACTTTGCCTTCTTCCCTCCAGTGTTACTGCCCCGGGCTCGGGGGTGGATCTGCTCAGCTTAGCTCTGAAGGCTGCCTGGGCGCCATTACAAAACAGAACGCTGTCCCTTCTTGCTGCCAGCAGTCAGGGCTGTCCCCACCCCCACCCCCATAGTGTTGAAGGCCTCCAGTGGGTCTGAGCACCCTGGAATCACCTCCAGGGACTCTCGGAGGTGAAGTTAACGTTGGACCGTGCAGAGGATGGGGTGGGGAGGGTGGGGGGGGTGTCACCCCAGTAGGGAGTGAACTTTCACATCCTAAAGGGCTTTTGAAGTTACAGCTCAGAGGCCAGAACTGAAGGGTGTCAACCAGAGCCCCCGAATTGTGGCCAACAGCAGACGGAGAGAAGCCGGGGAGCAGTGACCCCGCTTCTCCCATCAACACCTGGCTTAAGACGGTTAACCCCAAGAAGCTTTCCCCGAGTTCGCGTCCCTTGACCCGCCTCTCCCTTAGGCAGGCAGAGCCGCAGTCCTCATAAATAAGCTGTGTTCTTGGTTTCTTACAACAAAGTCAGTGCAAAGCAGACAAACAGCCATCCAAACCACTGATTTCAGGTTGCAGTCGACAGACCCCGAGTGGCCCAAAAGAGGCGTGCTTCGCGGGGGCGCACTCTGCGAAGGCCTGGCTTGGGCATCAGACGCACGCGGCAGACACCCCTTTCCTAAGGCTCTCGAACGCTCACACTCCACATGTCTGGGCCGTGAACTCCCTGAAGGAAGGACATGTCTTCCACTTGGAAGGGTCTGTGCCCCGTCTGCTGCCAGCTGGATGCACGGCGCCCACACACAGCACCCACTGCAAAACATGGCTCTCCGCACAGAGCACCGCCCAAGCCGCTTCTTTGGCAAACCGGCTGACAAATGGCACAGGCACAAGCCACCAGTCTAAGGGACCAGACAGCCAAAGAGAACTGGAGATCATCAAGAAGGCGCCTCACCAGCACACGGACTAACAGGGTTCCTTCCAATCCTGGGGCTCCTGACAGAAGCTCAGGAACCCCTGGGAGAACCGGCTGCTGCCCTTTGCAGGGCGTGGGAACAGGGGCTCTGCGGGCACCAAGTGGACTCCACTCTGATGCCTGGGGAGTGCTGGCTGCTCTGGAACGGGACTCCGCTCTGGGGTTTGGTGACACCAGGGGACATAAGGGGCTCCGGTCAGAAAGGCAGTGAGAAGATGGCAGGTGGCAGGGGTGATGACAGGTCTTGCTACCCGCTGGCACCCCCTTCCTGGATGGTGCTGAGCTTTTAATGATTTGACTGATACGTGATACCAGCCCCATAAGCCAATAACTGTAAGTGTGCCACGGACCTGAGCCAGAGGACGAAGGACCAGAGGGGCAGCCCGGCACCGCAGCATGAGCCCCGGGCCACAGGCCCAGTGAGGATGGCGCTGCAGGGCCCACTGGCCGAGGTGCAAGGGACGTAGCCCTTGAACCTCCACCAACTGTCCAATCCCGCCACATGGTTCTGAGGGCAGCACAGTGAGGGGGCCAGCGGGGGAGGGAGACACACCTCCCTGGTGTTAGTCAGGATCTCATGTGCATCGCAGGGCCTGGGGGACGAGAGGAAGGAAGGAAAGCAACACAGAGGAGGAGGGGAGTTAGAGATGGAATCAACAGACTGAGAGAAGGACCACCGAAGTGAAGGGGAGGGAACAGGGCCGCCCGTTCCAAAGGAGAGGGGAGAGCGGCAGCAAGAGAGTGATGGAATGAAGACTGGGGATGGAGGGCTACATGGACAGATGTGGAGAAAGGAGAGAGAACACGAGGGCACAAGAGAAAAGCATTCCTAAGGGGAGAAGGGAGTCGTAGAACTATTTAAACATCCAGCTCCTGTGTTTCCCCGAAAATAAGACTGGGTCTTATATTAATTTTTGCTCCAAAAGACGAATTAGGGCTTATGTTCAGGTGATGTCCTCCTGAAAAAAATCATGCTAGGGCTTATTTTTCGGTTAGGTCTTATTTTCGGGGAAACACGGTATCGCAGGCGTGGTCAATAAAAGAGAATCAAAAAATAAATCTTCACATTTACGGTCAATTGATTTTTGACGAGGGGGCCAGGACAATTCAATGGACAAAGAACAGTTTTTTTTCACCAAATGGTGCTGGTACAACTGGAAATCCACATGCAGATAAATGAAGCTGGACCCCTGCCTCATATCACAACAAAACTTAACACAAAAATGACCTAAATATAAAAGCTAAAACTATAAAACTCTTAGAAGAAGGCATAGGAGTAAATCTTTGTGACCTTGAGTTAGGCAATGATTTCTCAGATATAACGCTAAAAGCATAAGCTACAAAAGAAAAAATTGGGCATCATTAAAATTAAAAAATTTTGTGCTTTAAAGGGCAACATCAAGAAAGTGAAAAGGCAGCCCACACAATGGAAGAAAATATTTGCAATCACACATCTGATAAGGGACTTGTAACCAGAATATATAAAAATTTCTTAAAAATCAACAATAAAAATCAAATAACCCAATTTTAAAACCGGGCAAAGGATTTGAATAGACAGTTCTCTGAAGAACATAGAAATGGCCAATAAGCACGTGAAATGATGCTGAACCTCATTAGTCACCAGGGAAATGCAAACCAAAACCACAGTGAGACACCACAAGACCATGGTAAAGAACAAGTGTTGGCGAGGACGTGCAGAAATCGGAACCCTCAGACGCTGCTGGTGAGGGTCAGTGCTGCAGCCACTTTGGAAAACTGTTCTTCAAAATGTTAAACAAAACACAAAAACACTATGTGACCCCGCAACCCACTCCCAGTACATACCCAAGAGAACTAAAAACACACATTGACACAGAAAGTTTCACAGGAATGTTCACAGCAGCCGTGTTCATAAAAGCCAAAAAGAGGAAACAACCCAAATGTCCATCAGCTGATGCACAGGTAGACAGCGGTGGCAGGTGCACACGACGACACGTTAGCCAGCAACAAACAAAGGAATGAAGTGACACCCACTACAACATGGATGAAAACAGGCTGCGTGAAAGAAGCCAGACACAAAGACGTCATGTTGTGTGATTCCGTTACGTGAAATGCTCAGAAGAGGCAAATTCAGAAAGTAGACCAGTGGCTTCCTGGGCTGGGATGCAGGGGTGGGAAGCAGGAAAGGGGGCTGACTGCTAATGAGTACAGGGCTGCTTATTTTCGGGGGGAATTGAAAAATTCTAAAATTAGGTGTTGGTGATGATCTCACAACTCTGTGACTATCCTAAAAACCACTGAACTGAATTCTTTAAATGGGTGAATTTTATGGCATGTGAACTCAATAAGGCTGTAAAAAACACGTAACGAACAAAAAACAAGCAGCTGTCCACGTCCACACTTTTCTGGATTTACTGACTAGGAGGGAAGGTCTTTCCTAGGACTCTCACGACTACTTTCCTCATATTCTATCTACTCCAGATGGGTACCTATCCCTCCTGTATCCACAGTAAATAGATGCTCTGTCTAGGTGTTGGGTCAATATTTTTGCCACATCACCTATGTTGATTCTGGATAAAAAGAGAACCTACTCTCACAGCATTGTTGTTGAGTATTAAAAAAAATTGAGAACACTGGCACATGGTAAATGCGATATACGTTTTAGTTACTATCATCACCTTCATCACCACTACCACCACCACCACCACCACCACCATCAATCACCACCATCACCACCACCACCACCACCACCCCGCCCCCCCCCCCCCCCCCGCAGTCAATCCTGACTCTTTCTTCTCTCTGTCCACACAGCTAGTTAAACGACAAATCCTGTCGATCTGATACAAGTGTTTGTATTTCTCGGTTTCCCTCTGAAGAGACGGCATGGCACGGTGGTTAACAGCAGACCAGTCACACCGCCTGCATCTGAACCCATCCCATTACTTACCAGCTGTGTGACCTCAGCCCTGTCTCATTAGCCTCAGTGGAAATGGGGACACCAACTCGCAGGGTTGTTATGAGGAGCAAAGGGGCTGTCAGGGCCAAGTGCTGAGAGCCGTGCCCCGGTCCCCTGGCCGCTCGGCCATCTTTACCCTGTGCCCCTGAGCCCACCACACTTTCCTCCACTGCAGATACGAGGAAGCCTGGGCGACTTCAGGCAGGCCTTGACTCGTTCCTCCTGCGGCCTGAAGGCCACGGCCAAAGCTGTACCGTAGGACCCGGGTGCTGTGTAGGCCATGTTCGCTACCATCCCACGATCACTGAGAGCCTTGACATGTGCAGCTCAGGTGAGTGCAGGTCAGTGTTCCCCACGGAAGCAGCAGCACTGGCGTGGGAAACTGGCCACTACATGCTCAGCGTGCTGGCCTGACGGTCGTGCTGCCCAGTGACCCAGACACACTCATTCACTCGGTCAAGGACATATACTCAGTGCCTGCCATGTGCTGTGCTATTGTGGCCCCTGCCCTCTGGGATTCTCAGTTCAGGAAGGGGAGAGAATCTGTTCAAAATAAGGTGATGGAAGAGTGAGCCATGGTTTTAGAAACAGCGGTATTGCTGAGTCTTCAGTCACTAATGGAAAAAAACAAAAGTTCTGATTAGGTTCTCAGAGCTGGGTGAGGAGGAAATACGTTTGCCAGGAGCCATGAGCAGCCGGCCACTCACAAGCAAGACCTACAGCCCACGTGTGTGCAGGAGTGAGTGAAGTCTCGCACCCGCTCCAGGCCTGGGGCCCCGTGAGCAGTCAATAAGATGGACCTAGTTTCAGTATCACTATTTTTAAACTACTTCCTCCGGGATAGCAAGCAGGGTTCCTCACCTCCAAAATGAAGCGTGCTGGTCAGATTAGTGCTTCCCAAATTACACCATTTTACAAACTAATAAAATACCAAATTCTCTCCTAAATAAATACAAGCACTACTATTGTTTACTCTCTGGTGGCCTGGAGAAATTTCCTTGTCTGTAAAACGGGAAGATCTATTATTCAGAGGAGCCAAAGGCTGGACAACCAGACTAAAGATGAATGAGACCAACACACACACACATCAGTGTCTGGGAAATATGCTGGGGCTGCAAAGTCAAAAGCATGTTTCTGCCTCAAATGTATGTGGCAGGAAAAATGTAAAGACTTCAAAGGTGTCTATGAGAATAAAACATGAGAGGACACATGTGAAAGTGCCCTAGTGCAGAAGGAAACTGCAGAAATCGGGCCAACAGCACCCAGCACACAGGGAGCTTAGGAGGCAGCAGCTGGCCCCACGTTCAGTCACCCAGCATCTGACAGCCCTGCCCACCGCCCTGCTCTCACCTCAGGGGGAGTCTCGGCTGGAAGCAAAGCTGCCGCCATGCCAGATACAGTGTTTTAAAGAGAACGAAAACAGAACTATGCAGATGTACTCCTTTCAGACTCTCCATAATAATCAAGTAAATAGAGACAATCAGATGGGGAGGATGGAAAAAGGATTACACACCTGACAATGTCGGATTATCCCAGGATGCAAAGCTGATTTAACATAAGACGTTTCTCTAAAGCAGATACACAATGACGGATAAGGACAGGAAAAGATCCTCAACACCCTTATCAGTACAGGGATGAGACAGCACTTTACACCCACCAGGCTGGCTGTAATAAAAAGGCAAATGTAGCAAGTGTTGGCAAGGATGTGGAGTCAGAAACCCTCATGAACGGCAGCCGGGACTGTACAATGGTGCAGCCACGATGGAAAGCAGTCTGGCAGTTCCTCAAAATGCTAAACAGAGATACCACATGATCCAGCAATTCTCCACTAGGTATGTACCCAAGAGAACTGCAAACGGGCTCAAACATATGAGGTGTGATCAAAAAGTACAGTGAATATTTTAAAAAATGTATTACAGTAAAAGACACGATGCCATTAATCCCCCTCAAATATTTTTGCTTCAAACACACTTATCCCGTCATTCTTGCCACTTTCGGCAGCAGTTCTGGAAGTCCTCTTTCCTGAGTGTCTTTATTTTATACTCCATCATGACAACGCTCCGTGTCACACATCACTTCTGGTATATGGCAGTTTCTGTCAAATAAAAACATTACGGTGTGTCCTCGTTCTTATTCACCGGATCTGGCATAGGTCTGGCACGATGAGACTTCTGGCTTTTCCCCAAAGTCAAAATGATTCAGGACCTCAAGGCAGCCATGACAGCACAACTGAAGACACCGGGGGACTTCCAGAACTGCCTCAGAAAGCGGCAAGAATGATGGGTTAAGTGTGTTCGAAGAGAGGGGGAGTATTTTGAGGGGGATTAATGGCAATGTGTCTTTTCTGTAATAATTTTTTTAAATTTGAACATTCACATTTTTGGATCATACCTTGTATGATTCCATTTATATAAAATGTCCAGAATAGGCAAATCCGGAGAGACAGGAAGTAGATTAGTGGTGCCTGAGGCTGTGGGGGGAACACGAAGTGGCTGCGAATGGATAGAGGTTTCTTTTCAGGGGGATGAAAATGTCTGGAATTGGGTAGTGTGGTGACGGTCGCACACCTTGAGGATGAATTTTATGGCAGGTAAATTATACCTCAATAAAGCTGTTATAAGGAACGAACGTACATGAAAACACGCAAACTCTAAAACTGCAAAGCACCGCGAGCACCGGATGACGATGATACAAAGAAACAGCCGTGGACTGTGAAGTCCTGGGGGTTAGTGACGTAGCATGAAGTTGGCCATTCACTGATCCACAAATCTGTCTGCAGGTGTGGGAGACGCCCGACTTGCCGTGCATGTTAATCTTATTGTATTTATCTCTTGACTTTAGGGTACATTTGTAATAATTCCCTTTATCTTCGGCACATAAAGATGCATTAAAGATAAGATGTATGGGGCAGGGAACAGAACCCCACAGAAACCTACCCCACCCCCAAGTGTAAGAGGCCTGTATCTGCCATAGTGAAAACAACAGAGATTCTGGACTTGGGATTATGCCCATCACCTCTAGCCTAGATTACGGCAACAACTAATAGTTCTTCCTGCTTTTCTCTTGAACCCCCGGTCTATTCTTAATAGCAGCGAAAATCTTTTAAAAGGTGTGTCAGATACGTCACTTTTCTGGCATCTCGAGTGGCTATTCCTTTCCCATTTTGAACACTTACCTCAGGTTACGTATTAAATCCCCAGTCTGCAGCGCGGTGCTGGCACACAGACTTGGAGTGCCAACATTTCTTGTTGAAGCTGATGAATTGCTATGTAAGACTTGAAAGGTTAAATCAGGGCGGGGACGCCGTCTAAAGCTGACAGTAGGGGCTCCGGGTGCGACCTGCGGAGCCTCACGCCCCCTTCCAGGAAAGCATCCGCGGGTCTTCTGCACGTGCCTTTCCCACAAGCCTCTAGGTTCCCTAAAGCCAGGGACCACCTGTCTCCATTAGGGACCACCTGTCTCCATTAGGGACCACCTGTCTCAGAAGAGAGATGGGCACAAAGTACAGGGCAGGAACAGATGCGGGCGGAGAAGCTGGTGGCCAAAATGAGATGGGGCGAACGTGTGGTCGAGAGGGAAAAGCACCCCAGGTTCCAGCAGGACTCATGCTCCCAGCTGCCTATCTCATGCTTGCCTCCCGCTGGCCCCTCCATGCCTTCCTGAAGCTGTGGGTTCCCAGCCTCTGAGTCAGTAATCTCTCTGCCGCAGGCAATGTATTTTCTAATCTTGCAGCTTTCATATAAAAGGCTCTGGCGGAGATTGATGATGACAGACTGGGCAGCCACACAGATGAGTAGGCTCCCTGGTAATTACCACCAGGGAGGGAGCCACCCCATTCAGGGGAAGAAGACGGGGAGCTAAGTCGCATCGGAAGGGGCAGTTCCCGGAGCTGGGGAGAGCTGTCAGAACAGTGTGTCCTGGGGAGGCCCAGGCTGAGGCACAGACAGGAGAGGTGTCCCGTCACCCACCAGGCGCTGCCTCCTGGATGTGTCTGCTCACAGTACACTGGATGGGAGTGCTGGGAAGAACGAAAGCTCTGTGGATCACTCGGCACCGCAGCACGATGCCAGTAAATGGATTCAGCCTGTGCCGGCCCTGCACCCTGGTTCCGGGGAAAACTCACCGAGTATTTGATCGCCGAGACAGGAAATGAGAGGAAGCCGGCTTCTGGTGAAGCACCCCTGGTGACAGAAGTGTCACTTTGGAGGCAGGTCACCAGCGGGGCATCAGTTTCACATCTGCCTGTACTTTTCTCAACAGAAGAAAAGTGAACTTCACAATGACCATGTTTGGAGATTCTTCTACCTTCGCTAGTTACCGTCCCATCCTTTTCCTCTTTCCGTGCTTCCCATTCTGTTCAGCACTACTTCTCAGACCCTCTCCCTGGAATTAACGCACGTACACACACACACACACACACACACACACACACGCACACACACACCCACCCCACACTGGGAACGCACTTCTCCAAAGTAACTAAGCTCACAAGGTCCCCAAGCTCACAAGCAGCGCAACCTCTGGGGTAAATAATCAAAGCAGCAGAGGCAAGACCATGGGGGAGAAACAAAGCTCGGAGCCCCGGATTGACAAGTGACGACGGTTCCAGAGCAAGGAGGCTAGACTGGTAGAGGACTGCAGCCGCATTCTCGTCCCTGACCAGGGACAGGAGTGAGGGACTGCTGTGATCAGTGTCGTGGGGCTGCGGGGCTCTGGGTGATTACGAGCGCCAAACCACGGCCAAAGCAAGGGGAGGGGCCCAGGATTCAGAGCCAACGTGATTCCAAGTCGACTCCCATGAGCCCGGCTTTCTCACCCGAGAGGAGAACAACAACTGTAATGAGTACGTATTGGAATGGCTATTAAAGCACTTTGCAAATCACAGTCAAGTGCTGGACAAACGCTCGTTGTCATTATGGCTCATCTCCTGGATGCATTTATGGCCGGATGTAAGGGAACCATGTGAGGGAACCACAGGGTGTGGGCCTTGGGTTTCCCTAAGGGGCCAGATGGGCCAGGGGTAGGGGTCAGTCAGTATGAAAAACTGCAACAACCTTTAACCGAGAGAGAACCAGTCAACAGTCAACACTTGAACTAGATGATGAACGCTACTGGGCAACCCCCCACTGGAGATTTCAATAAACTATTTTGGGGTGCTAGCTGACACTAAAGGGAGTATTGATAGGAAAAGATGAACAGATGTCATACAGAAACCAACAGGGACCTATGTGGTGAGAGACAGCAGAAGAAAAAGCCGAGCCATGGATGTAACCATGAAGACCTCGCTAGCTGACTGGGTTTGGGCTGGTATTTGAAGGACAGGAGACACAGATATAGCGAGAAAGGACGTATGCACCTGGCCACCTGACTTCCCAGAAGTCACTACGCGACACTACTTCCATCCTCACACGCTCCCAGAGCTTGCCTTCTCACCCAGATGTGGGGTCTACTCGCCTCCTGACCCTATGTGGGCCTTTGTGACTCCCTCAACCAGAAAGAGGAAGGCAGAAGTGACACCAGGTGACCTCTCATAAATGGAATGCCACTTCTGCAACTGTCTGGGACGCTTGTTCTGGGAGCCGTGGGTCATCTGGGAAGGAGCGAGGAGCAGCACTGACACACGCTACAACATGGAGGGACCTAGACAACCTCACGTTAAGTGGAAGAAGCCAGACACAAAAGGCCACATGCTGGGTAATTCCATTAATGTGAAATGTCCAGAGGAGGTGAACCCATAGGGACAGAAAGTGGACCAGAGGCTGACTGAGGGGCAGAGCACTAGGTGACTGCTAATGGGTCCAAGGTTTCTTTGTGGGTGATGAGACTCTTCTGGAATTAGATAGTGGGCATGGTTACACAATTCTGTGAATATACTAAAAACCACTGGGGACTTCCAGTCAAGACGGCAGAGTAGGCAAATGCTGTGCTCGTCTCCTCCCACGACCACATCAAAATTACAACTAAACTATAGAACCGGCACCCTTGAGAACCACCTGAAGACGAGCTGAGCAGAACTCCTGTAACTAAGGGTATAAAGAAGAAGCCACACTGAGGCGAGTAGGAGGGGCGGAGATGTGAAATAGGCCGGCCCCACACCCATGTGTGGTGGTTAAGAATTGGGAAGGATATGTAAAGAAGAAGAAGAAGAGGAAGAGGAAGAGGAAGAGGAAGAGGAAGAGGAAGAGGAAGAGGAAGAGGAAGAGGAAGAGGAAGAGGAAGAGGAAGAGGAAGAGGAAGAGGAAGAGGAAGAAGAAGAAGAAGAAGAAGAAGAAGAAGGAGGAGGAGGAGGAGGAGTACTGGGAGAATTACCTTGGCTGTGGAGGTCCCCCCGGAGGAGGGAGGGGTCCCAGCCCCACACTGGGTTCCCCACCCAGAGCGCCAGCGCCAGGAAGAGGAGTCCCCTCAACATCAGGCTGTGAGAACCAGCAGGGACTCAGTCTGGGTGAGACAGGGCTGCTGTAGACCCGGGCATCCTCCTAAAGGGCCCGAGTACAGACTCACTTGCCCACAAACACTCGCCCAGAGCTCCAGAGAAGGGACAGCAGCTCAAAAAGCACCAGGGACATATGGGGAGGTGAACTGTCTGGCCTCAGGGTGAGGACTGGAGGGGCAGCTCTCTTCTGGATAAAGTGCAGGCGCCACTGTTACTTTGTTGAGCCCTCCCCCACCCAGCAGAGGCACAGGGCTGAGTCTCCGTTAACCAGCTAACAGCACTGTCACCCTACCCTTGTGATTCCCTGAGACCCGTCCCCACCCAATTCATGTGCCGAGCCCGAATCTATTTCAGACGCTAACCCACACAAGCAGTTGGCCTAGGGTCGCACGGCAGATTTTCCTAAAGACCTTTTCTCAAAGGTCCACAAACCCCAAACAAGCAGCATCTGGCCCTCTTGCTAAGCGACCCCAAGCCCAGCACTAGGACAGCCTGCTTCGGGTCTCAGCATAACCTTTCCCAGGAACCTCCAAGCCCAGCACAGGCAGCTACCAATCGCAGATCACTTTGTAGCACCTACCAGGTAGCTAGGGGCCAGACACAGGCAGAGCAGACCGTGGCCTGCACCAGAGCCCCTCCCAAGAGGCCCCAGAATGAACATACTTGAGGGCAGCTTCAGACCACACCAGAGCACCACCCAATTAGTGCCGTAAATGACACACCCAAAGGGTGGACTCGGCAGGTACCAAAGCCCCAGTAAATCGAATCCCGCTCCCTGGTGTCAGCCTCTGCACAGCAGTTCCTCCACTGTAGTCACAGCCAGTCCTCAACAGTCAGCCTGAGGGTCAATCCCACCTACTAACGTGCCAATAGCAATCAAGGCTCAATTACAACACGAGAGCACACACAACCCTCATGAGGGACACACCTGGAGCACCCAGCTCAGGTGAGCAGGGAGACTGCACCCCTGGGCCCCACAGGACACCTCCTACATAAGGCCACCTGCCAAGACTGGGAGATGTAGCAGATCTGACTAATACATAGAAACAAACACAGGGAGGCAGCCAAAATGAGGAGACAAAGGAACACGTCCCAAATGAAAGAATAGGACGAAACTCCAGAAAAAGAACTAAACAAAACAGAGACAAGAAATCTAGCAGATGCAGAGTTCAAACACTGGTTATAAAGATGCTCAATGATCTCAGGGAGAACTTCAGCAAAGAGCTAGGAAACATAAAAAGTAGACAGAAAACATAAAAAAGAACCAGTTAGAAATGAAGAATGCAATAACTGAAATGAAGAACACATGAGAGGGACTCAGGAGTAGATTAGACGACGCAGAGGAGCGAATCAGAGATTTGGAAGACAAGACAGCAGAAAACACCCAATCAGAACAGCAAAAAGAAAAAAGAATTTAAGACTATAAGGAGAGTTTAAGGGGCCTCTGGGACAACGTCAAGCGTACCAACATTCACATCGTAGGGGTGCCAGAAGGAGAAGAGAGAGACAGCAAGGGATTGAAAACCTACTTGAAGAAATAATGACAGAAGACTTCCCTAACCTGGTGAAGGAAACAGACACACAAGCCCAGGAAGTGCAGAGAGTCCCAAACAAGATGAACCCAAAGAGGCCCACACCAAGACATGTTACAATTAAAATGCCAAAGCTTAAGGACAAAGAGAATCTTAAAGCAGCAAGAGAAAAGCAGTTAGTTCCCTACATGGGAGCTCCCATAAGGCTGTCAGCTGATTTATCAAAGGAAACTTTGCAGGTCAGAAGAGATTGGCATGAAATATGCAAATCCTGGATTTGTGACCATGTACAAGTCACTTCCCTAGTGGAGGCCACCTCACCTCCTGCCCAGATGGCCACACGGTCTCCTAATCCGTCTTCCCTCTCGGCAGTGGCTGGGGAACCCCAGCTCAGAGAAGCCCAAGGGGAGCAACCCCAACAAGGCTGCTCCAGGAAGAACGGGGAGTCTCCTCTCAGTTCCTAACAGCATGTTTAGAGCTGCTTTCTTGCAACCCCTTGGCTAGGCACGGAGGGAATCAGGAATGTCAAGAATGAGCTGCAGTTCAAGTCAGGAAACAGCGCGTAGGAATATTCCCGATGTAAAGAGAACTGGACAGGGCACTAGAAGACAGCCCAGAAAAATGAAGAGGCATCGCTTTGGACCCTGAGGAACAAGGCGAGACATAACAACCAACATAAAACATGCAAAGGAGAGAGGAGCACCAACATTTATTTATGAGTCACCTCGTGCTAGACATCCTGCTAGAAATTTTACATAATTTATTTTATACACATAAATAAGAGCTGAACTGCTATAAGCAGGGGCCAAAGCAATGCTAAATAATAGAGTGTATCGAGTTTGATGGTACTAACCAGGAAAGGTTTCCTTGAAGGAAGCAAGACTGGGGGAGAAAGAAAGGTGTGGAGAGTGACGTGGGCCCAGGAAGCAGGCCGGCAGGTGCAGCCACCAGACCTGCAATCAGTGGGATGTGGGCTGAAGTCCCGGAAGAAGCCAGGACCCGGCCCCCGGGCTGGGGAGGTTGGGCTGGGAAGGAAAGAAGCTGGGATCCTAGCAAAGGAGCGCCCGAGGCGGCCTTATGCACCAATTCTTAACTGCGCTTCTGTGCTGGTTCAGTGCGCCTCACTGCCAAGCCCGTCAGAGCTTTAGAATCCGCACAGGCCTGGGAACCCAAACACAGGCCTTCTGGGGGGGGGGCGGGCGCTGAGCGTTCAGGCCCCTCTGGGATCCTTGGCAAAGCCAGGGCCTTACCAACACTCACCACATATTTGGTTCCAGAATTCACGAGCGCGTTCATGCTGTAACCCTGGGCACACAGCTAGTTGGGGGCTGAGCTGGGGCTCACACAGTGGTCTCCCTCAATGTCCTGTCCTCGAAATGTGCTACGAGGGTGGCCTCTGCATCGATGTCCCTTCAACCCTGGAGCTGGGTCTGCTCTGCGAGAATGAGGCCTTACCCAGGGTCCACCACATCTGTGTTGCCCTCACACTGGGCCCCAAATTCCTCAGGGGGCTCCCAGAACTCACCCCGTCTCCCTCCCTGGAAAAGGCTCTCAAACTGTCTGGGAGAAATGGCCCAAGCTCAGGGTCTTGGCAGGACGACTGCCATTCGACGTGCTGTGCTCAGTGACCCGCTGGGTACCGTCAGGAGGAACACGCCTTCTGAGTGATGGCTCTTCTCTGCGTGACAGAGCGGCCCTTCTCGTCAGCGGGTCTCCAACCTCAGGAATAACGTCTGACCGGCCTGAACACCCCTTGCCGACTCTCCTTCCAAACTGCCTTTCAGATCCCACCCCTCTTTTTTCCACACCATCTTTTGCCAAGATTGCTGCAAAAACTCCTCGCTGGCCCTCCAGCCCCAAGTTCTCTTTGCAACTACACATTAACATCAGAATTCTCTCTTTGAACATGATTTTTGTCACCACCTATCGTAGAACCTTCACTGGCTCCCCTTTTCCTACCACATCCAGTCTGAACACCTTTACCCCCGGGCTTGACAACGTAATTCCTCTCTGCTTTACAAAGACCCACAATCTTACATCCTGAGACAACCCCGTGCTGTTCTGCCCTGGAACCTTTGCTTATGGTGCCCCCGTCTGAAATGGCCCCCTCCCTTTCTTCCATCCATGTAATTTCTAACCCCCCCACCCCCACCGGCCAGCTATTCTCTTTAGCACCGACTTTCTCCTCTTTTTGGTGCACATCAAGATTCAGCAATTACGCACTACGTTTCTGTTGTTTTGTTACTAACATTTCCCAACAAGAACGTCCGCTCCACACTCTAACACATTATCCACCAGAACAAGAACTGAGCTGAGCACGGAGCCATCTGATAAATACTTGCTGTCCAACCAACCGATTCCAAGTGGCACAGGTCAGGGCCATCCCTCGGATGCCAGGCCATGACTGGTGACTACAGATTCCATCACACCAGTTTGTAGTAGCTCCAAATACTGAAGGAGAAAGTGCTGGAAATCAAGACTCTGAAATCACTTCACTCTAACTTTTCAAAACCCCTTTCTCACTAAGACGTGAATGTCTTAGTTTGCTGCTCGTTAGAATGAGGAGAAAAATCTGGAAGACGTCAATGAAGATGAGAGAGGGATACTAGTGGCTTTAGGCCGAGACTGAAATCGGAATGAAAAGACAATAAAATGGGCTCAAACTGCAGCAAAAGAAGGTTGTTGTAAGAATTTACAACTGCTGGACTCATGGACCCACCGTCCACAAGACGACTGTCCTAACTAGCTCGAGAGACACCCTATTTGGAGTCAAGAGAAAGGGCAAGGCGACCCCTTCCAACTGCTGTGATTTACGCCCCAGATCTGCCCAGTGTTTTAGGAGCACAAATCTGGGTGTTCTTCTAGACCCTGAAAACAAGCACCTTGCAAACCCTACTCCAGTCCTACTGGGACTATACTGCCCAGCCCTTCTCCCCTCGTCCTCCGGCTTTCCTCTTCCAGTTCATTCGACAGCTCTGTTCCCTGGTATTTCCAAACTTTCATTTTCACTCGTTTTTCAGGAAGGCCAGATAAGGGCTGCTGAAAAACAAAGTCCTGGCTCGCTGAAAGAAAGGACACAAGGCCTTGTTTCCAGAGGCTCCGAGAACGTAACATAACAGCTGGGGGAGCAGAGCCCTAGGGTCGGCTGGCCTCGCTCCCTCATCTAGTAACTTAGACGCCGGGGTTCTCTCCTCAGAACCCCAAACCTCCCTTCACAGGAGGTCTGAGGTGACTTTTAATAAAGCATGATGCTGTTTCCTTTCCAGACCAGAATCTGCGGCTTCTTTAGTCCTGCTTAGCCCCATGGGGCAGAGCAGCGGCCCTGGAGGCCACCAGCGGGTCGGGCCGGGGCGCTCCCAAAACGGTGACTGAGAAGGAAGAACGCACAGTCCAGGGGGAAAAGGGGCTTCCAAACCCCGTGGTAAATCTTGGAATTACATTTTTAAACTGACAAACCAATACAATGGATTTTTAAAGGCAACGCCACTCTGAAGATGTGACGTAGATTCAGTCACTACGGATGAATTCCTCCTGCTTCACGGCCTGTAGTTAAGAAAGCCCTCCACTCCCAGCAGAATGCCAGCCCTGTCAGGCATTCCGGGCACTACCCCAAAGCTTTCCAACTCTATTCCAGGGAGGCAATAAGCTTCCAGAACCCCTATGTCTTTATACTAATTTGGGAACTAGCTGTGTGCTCTTTAGTCTTTTTGATTTCTGATGAACTCTTATTGTCATTCAACTTTCTGCATTTTTTTCTCTATTCTAAACGGGAAGATGCGGGCTCTGTCTGACAGTACTTTGACCATTAAAAAACCCTAAATAAATTAGTTAATCAAAAGGTGTCCTTTCAGAAGTGATTCTGAGTGGCTGCAGTGAAGCTTACCCGAGCCTGCTCAGAATGGTGACTAACAGCCGAACGCTCCATCTGCAAGTCCCCTGCCAGCTCTCTGCACCCCCAGACAGGGCAGTGGAGGCCAACCTTCTGAACCAGGGAGAAACTCGGCTGCATGTCTGGAGAGTTCCTGCTCCAGAACTCAATGAGAACCTGAGGCCCAGGCGGGTAGCATTCCGGGGACCCCCCACCCCCACAAGTCGTGTCCTCAGCCTCAGCTACCAGCCTGAAGGCTCCAGCCTAGGACAGGCCGACGTCACACTGCCCTCCCTCCTCCACACACCTGATGTGTGATCTTGCCTCTTCCAGATAGAAAGGCTACAGACTGGGGAAAGGTTATACTCGCTCTCAGACCCCTGATCAGGAACAGTTGCTGGGTCTGGGTTATTTTGAATTAGGAAAAGTCAAGCTTCTAAAACAAGGATCGGCCAGAGATCACAAAACAAATCCTTCCCATCCCCATCTAAGGGAGCCGAGGTAGCTGAAGCCTCTCCCACCCGCCAGTAACCGCCTCCTCTCCTCTCCTCTCCTCTCCTCTCCTCTTCCGGTCCTGTCACACCCTGACCGGGAAGTGTTCTTATCCTACCCCACGCGCGTCTGCAACAAAAAGCCTGTTCACTCTGGTTCAATTCCTTGAAAGATCTTAGTTTGTTTTGGGCTAGTTCAGAAAGTGGTGCATGAAGCCAAATCAGAGCCAAATTTACCATCTAAAATTTATATACAGTTTTACAGTTTAGAAAGCAATTTGAAATATGTTATCTTATTTGATTTGCTCCTTTCAACAGCCCCGTGACAGAGGTGCAATAAATGTTATAATCCTCAAACGACACGCTACGTTTGTGAAAATGTTTGTGACTGGAAAGCATTTCATATAAATGAGCTATTGCTTTACACATGAGGAAACCAGAGGTGCATGTGACTTGCCCAAGGTCACAGAGTGACGCGGAATGCCAGGGCTCAAACCAAGAACTCTGGGCTGAAATCTAGTACTTCTTATCTGCATAGAGAAAAGCTGATTTACAGATGCAAATTCTAACCCACCTGGCCATCTCAAAACGTTTGCCACAGAGAACTAGGCAAATGGCTATAGAAGACTTAGCAAAACTCATTACCATTCCATAAAAATAATTCCGTATCATTATCTCTGCTGGCAATATCGAACATCGTATTTTTAGAAACTTTGAGGAGAACAGACATTAACGGGCAACTAGGTGTCTGTCCACGGACAAAACCTGACAGGAACACGAACAGCGATTCTTAGCCCATTTTTCATAACTGATTAACACTGAAAGATAAAGATGAGTCGCAAATACCTTGTGTTTCTTTGGACCCAGGAATCACTGCAGGTCAGATAAATATACCAAAGCCTCCTTCACTCTGAGCCACTCTCTCCACAGACTGTTTCGTTCCAACATGCTGCCGACCTTCTGGAAAGTCCACATCACCTAGAGCCTCTCACTTGACCTTACTTTAGCTACGCTTGAAATTAGCACACGAACGTTGAAAAATCCCCAACAGGACGATTTCTACTTGCTCACATGCTCATTCATTCCAACCCTCTTTTGCCCACTGTGTACAGAACGCCAAGGCGCTGGGCCCGGACAGAGCTGAGCAGCGCTGAGCAGCCCGTCCTGCCAGCCTGCAGCTTACAGGCAGCACTGCTGGCACGGGGGCCACAGGACCCCTGGACCTGCCCTAGTTCCCCAATAAGACTGACACTTGCTGTGAGCAAGAACTACATACTTTAACCTTCTAAAACTCTCACAGCACCTTACACCAGCCTTTCTACACGGCGAATGGATAAATGAAAGGAGAATCCTGACTCCACAAGCTGGGCGTTTCCTTCCTCTCAGCCCCTCCAGTGTGGCCTAGACTGTGAATGACTTCAAATCCATAGGACCCTGAGCCTGAGATGTCAGAAGGTCCAACGAAGGAGCCCACAGCTGACGGGGAAGATCGGGGTACAGAACCTTGAAGCGGGCTGTGCCCAGAACGGATCCTCTAATGGGGAGGGGAAGGGATGGGGTACGGAGAGAGGTGAGGAACGCCCTCCCTCTGCAAAGCTGCATTATCCCACAGGAGAATTACAGGTGCACACCCCAAGACTGGGAAAAAGTGCGAGGGACTGCTGAAGACCATCTTACCTACTGCCAGAAAGAGAATGAAGCAGTGCCGCCACACGCCACGGGCCCAGCACACACACCTGTTTAGACAGGTGGGGCCACGAAGAGCCACGGGTCCAGATTCAGAACACCTGCAAGTCTGACACCAGGCAAGCCAGGTGTCCTCTCTGAGCCTCAATACCCCTTCTGTGAAATGGGAAGAATAACCTCTGCTTTGTCTGCCTCACGGAAATACTGCGAGGCTCGGATGAGATATGTTCCTATGAAAGCACTTAGAGAAACGTACCATGCTATACAAATCCCGAGAACAGTGGGGCTATCCAAACTCCCAGAGGAACATGTCCCATCAACGAAGGAACCCTCGCTGCCCCATTTGCACCCCCTAACACCCAGGTTTCTATCTTCTCACATCCCTGAATTCAGAGAAATAGTCCACCATCCAAATCTCAAAAAGGCAAGTGCACTAATTCCCCAACTCCGAGAGGATGACAGGGACGGCAGCCACGTAACCATCTTCAGCCTGGGCCTTGCCATGCCTCAGCTCTCCCTTTACAAGAGTCAAACTACAGAGAAGCCAACAAGAAGCGGAAGGATGGAGGTTCGAACCAGCCACGCGCACTTTCTGTTCTCTGTGGCTGTTTGCCTTCCCCTCTTCACTGCCAAGTCAGGTCCCTGTGTGGGGACTGCTGGACCCATCTAAGTAGGGCTCTGAGGCCATGCAGAGGTCACTGTTTGGGAGAGAGAAATTATATGCACCTTAGGCCACATTCCAGAGCCAAAAAGAAATTATTCTTAGCATGGATTAGCAAAGGTTAAGTGGACACGCAGAAAGCAACTATTCCTTTGCAAATAGTTGTCCTTATCTCGCCAGTAATATATTTCCAGGTCCAGTCCTTTCATTTGCTTGTCCAGTCACGATGTGTGCAGTACCCACCAAACGACCCCCTCCCGATTCTTAAGGAGAAAGTGGGGGGACAAGGATGGGAGGGAGGGAAAAGCAGACACCTTACCAAAGTTGTGAACCATTGTGTTACCAGTGACGAGGCTGGAGAGACTGGGGGGGGGGGGGGGCTCTAAGGGCCAGGGCATCTGCCCATCAGGCTGAAGAGCCCCAAACAACTCCTTCCGGCTCAAGACAGAGGGAAAGTCCATTTTGCAGAGTCAAGCTTATTAGAAACGCCTTGGAAGATTAAATCTACAGCATTAGCCGGTTGGCAGGTCCCAAGTTAAAATTTAACCTTGGAGAGGAAACAATTCTAAAGTGACCTATGCATTTTGGGGCATTAGCCACTGGTGAAAACCCAGCCCTGCAGGGGTATACAAAGGGTGCTTCTGTCCCATCATTCAGGCCACGACCATCGTCCTCATTTCAGACCCTGGATCCACTGGAGCCACCAAACCCCACCGTTCCACAACAACCAGCCCAGTGGAGGCCCACGCCCCTGCCAGGGCCCTTCCCCCAGCAGCGCCAACACCTACAGCCAGTCCCAACCCACCCTTGCAGACTCAAGACTTGTGCCCACCTCCCACCAGCTAGGCTGGCAAGTTAGGGACTCAAATTTAGCCTCAGCCTGGCAAAAGTCAAAGCCGGCTGCAGGCACTTCCCCCTGCCCCCCCCCCCCTTCCCTTGCTTCACTATCTATTGCTTCTATTGAAGAAAAAAACACTGACTCAGAAGATGTGTCTTGAACATGGACACACACAGGGAAGATAAACACACATGCCGGACAGTCCCCGCAGACCAATGCATGCTCCTGCCTCCCCAATTCCCACTGCCCACCCAGGCCCTCCTTTTGCAACCTGTGATCAAAACGCAACAAACACTCTCCCTCCCAGTCCTTCCTCCCAGTCCTTCCTTAAGCAAGTATTGAAAAACCCATTATTAGCAAACCTACCTGTCTATACTCTGTGGTAACCTTACACTCATGGTTTCTCAGTGTCTCCACGGTTTCAGAGTCCTGTAGTTTTGACGTCTTGATCAGGATCGAATCCTTGCAATTTTTAAGAAAGGTGAGAGGAGGGCTTCCCAACTTGAAGACTGAGTCCTCTTTCCTCCGGCTCTCAGGATCCTGGTAACTGAAGCTCCATTCTACTTCTACCAGTTAACATGGTCTCCTTTCTTAGCCCCCCTTTCCCCTCCCCCCTCTTAAAAAGAAAAAGAAAAACGAAAGAAAAAGAGGAAAAACGATGACCTTAGAAAACCAAAACCCAACCACAAATCTCTTCAAGGTTAGCGCTATGGGCTAAAAAAAATGAATCACAGAAAGAATATGCCTTCAAAATATCAGTCTTACTGCAAAATACAGATAAAAACCATCCTTTTAATCCAGTTTTCCCAGCTGTCCTTCTGTTGGCAAGAGAGCCTTAAGCTCCAAAGGGAGATATTCTCTGGTCTCCAATGCTTAAAACGACAACAGATATATATGAGGGAACAACAACAAAAAAAGGATGAATAAATCCGAATTGGCACCTGAAAAAAAAATCTTCCAGCTGATTTGCACAGTAAAAAAAAAAATAAATTAAACCATACAATAGTATGTACACAACGGCATTCCTTCCAAGTCCAGTGCGACCCTGGGAACCAAAATTATGAATTTCCTTTAAAAAACAAAAAAGCTTTTACATGAAAGGTTTTGAGATTCTTAAATGAGCCGATCGCACCAAAAAAAAAAAAAAAAAAATCAAAAAAAAAAAAAAAAAAAAAGAAAAAATCGGAGAACACCTGAAATGAAAGCGTTCTACCTTTAAAATGGTAGCAACCACCACAAAGCAGGGACCCCCTGGAAGCCGCGGCCCCTGCCCTTTCCTGGAAGCGCCCGGCTTCTGCGCCTCCCCGCCCGGCGCTCAGGCCCGGCCCGGGTCCGGCCTGCTGCGGGAGGCCGTCTCCTGCGCGGGTTCTGCTCCGCTCGTCCTCATCCAGGCTCCGGGGCCGGCCTCGCCTCCGCCCCCATGAAACGGGTGCCCGGCTCGCGTGCCGCACCGTCGCCCGCTCGCCCGGCCTGGCGGCCGCTCCTGACCCACCAGCCGGCTGAGTCCTGCGGGGTCGGTTCGGCTGGGATTCTCCTCCGCGCCCGCCTCCGGGCAGGTCCGACCGCCGGGCTCCCCGCCTCGGTCCGCCCTGCCTGCCCGCGCGGGGCGCCGCCGACCTCGGGTCCAGCCCCGCTCGCCTCGGCCCGCTCGCCGCGCTCCGGCCTGGGCGGCCGCGGGCTCCGGGTGCGGGCGCAGGCCGGGAAGGCGGGCGCGCGGCTCCTTCCGGGCCCCTCACCCCTCGCTCGCCGCTCGCTCGGGCGCAGGCCCGGCCGGCCGCCCCTGCGCGCCCTCCGCCGTCCCGCGAGCCGTCTCCGTCCCTCGCTCCGCGGGGGCGGGGCCGCAGGCTCCTCCTCCTCGCGCCGCAGCGGCGGGGACGGCGGGGCGGCCTTTCTCTCAGGCGGGGCAGCGGGGACGGCTTCTCCCTCAGGCCGGGCGGCGGGGCGGCCTCGCCCTCAGGCCGCGGGGACGGAGCGGCGGGGCGGCCCTTCCCTCAGGCCGCGGGGACGGAGCGGCGGGGACGGCCCTTCCCTCAGGCCGGGCGGCGGGGCGGCCTCGCCCTCAGGCCGCGGGGACGGAGCGGCGGGGACGGCCCTTCCCTCAGGCCGGCGGCGGGCGGACCGCCCTCCCGGCCTCGCAACCCCGCGTCGGCGCGGCCTAGCCGGCCCCGTGCAGAGCGGGATCCACGGCTTCTCCCGGCGCGGCTCGCCGGCCCCGCCCCCGCCCCCGCCCCCGCCCCGCCCGCTGTCCTCCTGTAACCGCCCTGCGCTCGAGACCTGACCTGTGTGCACCCCCCTCCCCCGGGGCCAGGTGTCCCCGTGCGCGCACCGCGCCGCCGCGCCGGCCCACGCCGCTGCTCACGCTGCTGCCTCCACCTCTGTGCTCGTCTGTTTTTCAGAAATCCGTCGCGGCCTCCTTCCCGGGGTCCGGAGCCCTTCTGACCGCCCGCCCCCCGCTTCTGGGCCCCCCACTTCTAACCCACCGACACCGCGGAGACACCCGTCGCTGGTTGGTTCCGGCATCTTAACCCCCGGGCTGTGAGTGTTGGGACTCCATGGCAAAGGCCTTTCAAGGACACTTCTGCTTTCATAACCCCCTCTCGTAGGCTCGCGGTTTCCACATCTTTCCAAGTAACATGACATTAGTCAGAAGGTCCCCAGCGTTCTGGTTAAAAATAATAGAGAAAGGAAACCGCCGCTAGGACTGGGAGGTGCTTCAGGAAAATGCCCTGCGGGCAGTGGCGCGGCTGCCCGTGCCCGGGCCACACCACCTTGTTGTCCTTGGGTGGACGAAGTGTGAGGTCGTGCGGATTCACCCACACGCACGCGCCAGCAGGAGGGAGCCGACTGGCCCCTGCAGTGTTGGCAGTGGGTTTGCAGACGGCGAGAGGCCCAGGGGACTAATGAGCATCACGTGGGGCGGGGCGGGGGTGGGGGGGACGGGACTTGGAGTGATCAGGAACGTCCCCTAAACTATCCCAGGTGCAGGTTAGCCCTGAAAAGAAAGCCCCGCTGCCTTCCTTGCATCGCCACCGCACCGTGGCCGGGCTCCCAAAGACACAGGAAGAAGCCCCAACTGCCCGGGGCCTTGTTAATTCCCTCCCCGTACCACCTGCACAATCGTGCTCCCAAATGTGACACTTCCTCTGTGGCCATAGGCCCACTACTAGTCGCCTTTTTTTTATCATGCTTTCTTAACCTATGTAATGTTTTTTTTTAAACAGTTATTTACATGTATTTTATTACATACTTTATAAAACATGCCCAAGAGTAGAAATATTAAAAGATGGAAAGAAAGAATGATGTGAGAAAACTCATACTGTTTAGTGGAAGTTAATGGCTGTCGTAACTGGAAAAGATACTTGTCAGAGGTGGATCTAAAGGAACAAGTGTGTCCTTGATTGCATTTATTAAATTAGGGTACTTTCCAATCCCATTCACCACCGTGTTAAGGCTTTTAATTGAAATTTAACTATTAGGTTGGTGCAAAAGTAATTGCGGTGTTTGCAATTATTTTTAACCTTTTAAACTGCAATTACTTTTTGCACTAAACTAATAGTAAATAAAATGCAAGTATTGACTTAGATCGTCTCCACAACCTTTTGTGTAAGTTATCATCATCCCCATTTTCAGATGGGAAACAGGCCCAGAGAGGTAAAATAAGTTGCCTAGGGTCACAGAGCTGGGAACCCACGCAGTCTGGGCCCAGAGTCTACTGAATTGTCAACCGTACTGCGTCTGTGTTACAGGCCCTATGCCAAGCATTCGGGGGAAGATAGCAGACAGGCAGGGCTTGCTGGGGAGAAACGGGAGGGTGGGGCTGGAAGTAGAAGTCGGTGGTTTACTCCTCAGCCCTCCAGAGAGTTCTTTCTCCCACCTTGCAGTGACCTGCAAGTCTCACCTAGTGCTCTCAGTTCTTCGTCTCCTTTCTCAGTATCCCTGAAAATATCGCCCCCAGAAATTTGCCCCCTCATCACTTTTGAGGACCCCAAGGCATTTAGTGGAAGAGGGGCTTCTCACCTTCACTCCCACTGAGGGGCGGTTTGCTTCATCGCCATCACCTCCCAGGTATGCACTCCAGCCTCCCAAGCTGATACCTTCCTGTCTGTGGTTACCCTAGAAACCAACTTTCTCCCATCAACACCCCTGTAGCTGAGACAAACTGAATAACAAGGAAGGTGCCAAGATAAATTGTAAAGGAAAATGTGTGAAAGAAAACCAGTTTTAGATTGAAGGCTAATATTTTGGGAAGTTGAATGTGTATGTGTGTTATTTTTTTTCCCCTTGAATAAGTAAAAGTTCCCAGGATCAAATGTGAGATACAAAAAAGGTGAGATGCCAAAGGGAGGATTAAAAACCAAAAAACAGACAAAAAAAAACTTGCCCAAAGCCTGCTTTAAAAATTGAAAGAAAAGTGAAAAATGTCCTTTAAAATAAGAAAATTGACATACAATAAATTACACATACTTAAAATGTACAACCTGATAAATTTTGACCTTATACACACTTGAAACAATCACCACAATTAAGATAATATATTTATTACCTCAAAACTTACTTTCGCTCCGTTCTAATTCTTTCCTCCCACTGGATCCCCTCGCCCTTGTTGTAGTCCTTGGGTGATTGCTGATCTGCTTTTTGTTACTATAGTTTGCATTTTTTAGAATTTTATATAAATGAAATAATAGAGTATGTATTCTTTTTTGTATGACTTTACTCAGATTCATCTATGTTGTCGGGTATAGAGTATATCAACTCATTGCTGAAGGGTATTTTTAAAATTTCAATCTCTAAGTGCTTACTGCTAAGACAGAAATACGGTTATTTTCCTATGTTGATCCTGTATCCTGCAATTTTGCTAAGCCCACTTATTTTGTAGATTCCATCAGACTTTTTATATAGATGATCATGTCTGTGAATAAAGACCATTTTACTCCTTCCTTTCCCATATGTATTTCTTTTTCTTGTCTTATTGTGCTAGCTAGAACCTGCAGGGTAATGTTTATAGAACTGGGAAGAGCAAACATCACTGTCTTGTTTCTGATCTTAGGAGGAAAGCGTTTGTTTTTCCACCATTAAATATTATATTATTCATAGTTTTTTCATAGATGGGTCTTCTATCATATTGTGGAAGTTCTATTCCTGGCGTGCTGACGGTGGTTGTTTTTTATTGTTAGATGTTTGTATTTTATCAAATTCTTTTTCTGGATTGATTGAGATGACCACATGGTTTTTCTTCTTTGGTCTGTTAATACTGTGGATTTTCAATGAACCAGTCTTGAATTTCTGGGATAAACACCACCTGGGTGTGATATATTAATCTTTTAATATGTTGATTTGATTTGCTAAAATTTTGTTAAGAATTGTTACATCTATGTTCATTAGTATGTCACTTTCTTTTCTTGTAATGTCCTTGTCTGTTTTTGAGTAATGCTGACTTCATAGAATGAGTTGGGAAGAATTCCCTCCTCTTCAATTTTCTGGAAAAGTTTGTGTGGAATTGGCATTATTTCTTCTTTAAGTGTTTTATCGAATACCCCCCAATGAAGCCATTTGGAGGAATTTTCTTTGTGGTAAAGTTTTAACTACAAATTAAATCTTTTTCATAGGTATAAGGCTACCTGGATTATTTTTTCTCTTGAGTGAGTTTTGACCGATCCAGTCTTGTAAATAATTTGTCCATTTTATCTAAGTTGTTGAGTATATGGGCATAAAGTTATTTATAATATTCCCTTATTTTTAATATGTATAAAGCCTAGAGTGATGTCTACTCTCTCATTACTGGCATTTGTCATTTTTTTCCCAACCAATCTGACTATCGATGTATAAATTTTTTTTTACACATAAAAGTTCTTAGTTTATTAGTCCTCTCATGAAAAATCTGCTCAATCACCACAAAGTCACTGACGAATCTTTACTCCTTCTGTCATCCAATCTCTACCTCACTTTTTGCCAGCACCAACATTTGCCTTTACAGTCCCCCTAACTTTCTTCATTCTGTGCTTGCGTTCCTTTCGCTGTTTCCTTGAGGTCTTTTTCTTCTCATACAGGCCATGTCTTGCAAGTTTATGTTTGGGTTCATTTTTCTTTGTGTAATCCAAGGAATCATAAATCACGCCAAAGCCAGTTGTCTCGCCACCACTGAAATGGGTTCTGAATCCAAATACAAAGATGACCTCTGGTGTGGTCTTGTACATTTTGGCTAGTTTTTCCCAAATTTCTGTCTTAGGTACTGTTGCCTTCCCAGGGTGAAGGACGTCAATGACCATCTGTTTCCGTTGAAGTCGTCTAGTGGTCATGGACTCCCTGGTCCGGAGAGTTACTGTGTTGTTCATGATGGCAGCGGGCCTTTAAACCATCAATGTATAAATTTTATTAATCTTCTCAAATAACCAGCTTCTGGATTCATTGATTTTGTTGTTGTTGTTGTTTCATTGATTTATGATCTGATCTGTATTGTTTCCTTTCTTCTGCTTACTTTGGATTTCATTTGCTCTTCTTTTATAGTTTCTTAAAGTTGAAGCTGAGGTCATTAATTTGAGAGTTTTCTTTTTTTCTAATACAGGCATTTTCACATTATAAATGTCTAAGTACTGTTTTACCTACAAGCCACAAATTTGATGTATTGTGTTTTCATTTTTTTATTCAGTTCAAACACTTGGTTTATTTAGTTTCCAAATATTTGGGGATTTTCCAGATATCTTTGTTTTTAATTTCTACATTGTTACAGAAATAATTTGTATGACTTAAATTCTTTTAAATTTATTGAGACTTGTTTTATGGCACTGAATATGGTCCATCTAGGTAAATGTCCCATTAATTCTTTCGCTGTTGGCTGGAATGCTTTATAAATGTCAATTAGGTCATTTGGCTGATAGTGTTGGTCAAGCCTTCTTTCCTCTGTACTTGTTCTATCAATTATTGAGAGAGCGAGAGCGAGAGCGAGAGATTGAACTAACTATAATTATGGATTTGTCTATCCTTTCAGTTCTGTGTTTGCTTCATGTATTCTTGTAATACTGGCCTCATGGAATTAATTAAAAATATTCCCTCCTTTTTCGGTGGGGAAAGAGCTTGAGAGGGATTGGTATTAACTCCTCTTTAAATTTGTGTAGAATTCACCAGTGAAGCCATCTGGTCCTGGACTTTTCTTTGTTGGGAAATTGTATTAATCTGCTTAGGCTACCAGAACACAATATTATGACTGGATGGCTTAAACAACAGAAACTTCTTTCTCAGTTCTGGAGGTTGGGAGTCCAAGAGCAGATACCAGCCTGGCCAGGGTCTGGCGAGAGCCCTCTTCCTGGCTTGCAGGTGGCAGCCTTCTTGTGTCCTCACATGGTAGGGAGAGAGTGGGAGGGAGCTCTCTGGTGTCTCCATTATGAACACCCCACTGTCATGACCTCATCCAAACCTAATCACCTCCCAAAAGCTCCACCTCCCAATTCCATCACAGTGGGGTTAGAGCTTCAACACATGAATTTGGGGGGGGGGGGGGCACAATTCAGTCCATAGCAGGACGTTTTTGATTATTGATTCAATCTCCTTACTAGTTACAATTCTATTCAGATTTCCTATTTCTGAGTCAGTTTTGGTAGTTTGTGTGTGTCTAGGAATTTGTACATTTCATGTAGGTTATCCAATTTAGTGGCATACAGTTTTTCATAGTATTCTACTCTAATCCTATTTCTGTAAAGTTGGTATTGTCCCACTTTTATTTCTGATTTTAGTTATTTGAGTCCTCTGTCTCTCTCTCTCTCATCTATCTAGCTAAAGGTTTGTCGATTTTATTGCTCTTTTTAAAGAACCAAATTTTGGTTTCTGTTATGGACTGAATGTTTGTGTCCCCCCAAATTCATATGTTGAAGTGTAATCCCACTGTGATGGGTTTTGGAGGGAGGGTGTGAGACATAACCAGGTCATGAGAGTGGAGCCCTCATAAATGGGATTAGTGCCCTAATAAGGAGAGGCCAGAGAGTAGCTAGCTGTCTCCTTCCACCATGTGAGGACACCAGGCGAAGGCGGCCGTGGACAACGTGAAAGGGGGCTCTCGCCGGAACCTGGCCAGGCTGGCACCCCGATCTTGGACTCCCAGACTCCAAAACACACAGAGAAATTGTCGTTGTTTAAGCCACCCAGTCTATAGTAGTTTTGATAGCAACCCACAGTGACTAAGATGGTTTCACTGACTTGTTTTTCATTCCCTCTTTGACTTAGCCCACTCTGATCTTTGTTATTCCTTCCCTTCTGCAGTGTTGGGTTCAGTTTGGTCTTCTTTTTCTAGTTCCTTATGAGGTACAGGTGCACTTTTATGATTTACTTTGATCTCTCTTACTGGCTTATGGGCTGTAACTTTTGTTGCATGTTTATTTTATCACTGGCTACCTTCAAGTGATGATATACCACCTCACACATGCTAATCTCTCAGCTTCTGTGCTATTGTTAACATATATACATTTTACTTCTACACGTGGTGTAAATCTTACAGTACACTGTTATTTTTGCTTTAAACAATTGATTGCCTTTTAAAGAGATTTAAATAAACTAGTTGACTATATCTGGTGATCTTCATTCCTTTGTACAAATTGAAATTTTCATCTGGTACCGTTCTTTCTGCTTGAAACATTTAACATTTTTTGTTGTGAAGACCTGTTAGCGATGAATTCTTTCAACATTTTTTTATGTCTGAAAACATTTTTATTTCATTTTTGAAGGACATTTTTATGGGGTAAGGGGTTCTAGGTTGACATTTTTTCCTCTTTCAGTAGTTTAAATATGTTGTTCCCCTGTCTTGCATTTTTTTATGATGAGAAATCTGCTGTCATCCCTATCTCCATTCCTCAGTGTGCAATGTGTTTTTTTGCCCCCTCTGGCTGTTTTTTAATGTCTTCTCTTTATCACTTGCCTTAAACAGTTGGAGTAAGATGTGCTTGTAGTTTCCTTCCAGTTTCTTGTGGTTGGGGTTCATTGAGCTTCTTGGGTTGGTGGGTTAGTTTTCATTAAATTAAATTTAAATTAAATTAAATATAGTCTTCATGCTCACCCATATCGTAACTCTTTCTGGCACCCTGCATTCCTTTGTGTAAATCCAGATTTTTATCTGGTATCATTCTTTTTGCCAGAAGCACTTCCTTAAACATTTCTTGTTGTGTAGGGGGTTCACTGAGCTTCTTGGATCTGTGGGATACAGTTTTCATTTCATTTGGAAATTTTTTGGTTCGTTATTTCTTCAGCTGTTTTATCAATCCCCATCGTCTTCCTCTCCTTTGGAGACCACTCATGCATATTAGGCCACTCGAAGTATCTATAGCTTACTGATACTCTTTTTTCAGTCTTTTTACACTTCATTTCGGATAATCTCTATTGCTATCTACAAATCCATTAGTCTTGTCTTCTGTTATGTCTGATTTGCTGTTAATCATATCCAATATATTTTTAATCTCAGATAATATAGTTTTCATTCCAAGAAGTTCAATTAGGTTCTTCTAAAAATCTCTTATCTATACTTAATATGCTCAGTCTTTTTTCTAGCTTCTTGAACATGTAGAATACAGTTATAACTCTTTTTGTCTATTAATTCTATCATGTGTCATTTCTGGGTCAGTTTCAATGGATTATATTTTTCCTCATTATGGACCATAATTCCCTGCTTCTTTGCACCCCTGGCAATCTTTTACTGGACGCCAGATGTGGTGAGTTTTACCTTGTTGGGTGCCAGATAGAGTTGCATTCCTATATATGTGCTTGAATTTTGCTATGGAACACAGTTAAGTTTCTTGGAAACAGTCTGACCTTTCAGGTCCTGCTTTTAAACTTTGTCAGGTGGAATGAGGACAGTATTTAGTCTGGAGTTGATCCCCCCCCCCCCCACCCCCATGCACTACTGCCCCTCTGTGTTCTCTATTTGATATCCTGTGAGTTATGAAATCTCTCACTTTCGCTGGTAGGAACGGGCACCATTTCTGGCTCTGTGTGAGTTTCAAGGACTCTTCTTTCTAATCCTTTCAGATAGTACTTTTCTCTGTCTAGGATAGTTTCCTAACTGATCTAAATAAACTCAGCTGAATACTCCAGAGACCCTGTGGACCTCTGGTGTCCCCCCTCTGTTCAGCTTCTCTCTATACCATGGCCTCTGACCTCTAGCCCCTTGGCCCTCTGGGGCTCCCAGCAGGTCCCCTGAGCTCTGGGAAACCACTGAGCTCCTCGGCCTGGAATCCTTGCCCAGGACTGACAGCATTTGTTTCCCATCTCCCAGGAATCATGACCCTTCACTGTCTGGCGTCTCATGTCTTGAGAACACTTGTTTCATATATTGTGTCTATTTTTCAGTTGTTTCGGTTGGAACAACTGAATTCAGTCCCTCATTCCATCATCGCCCTTTGTCTTCAAACTTAACCTGCAACTCTATACTTAAAATTTGAAAAAAATTTTTATTGGTGGAATTACATTTTAAAGGAAGGCTTATCTTTAGAAGGGCAGAGGGTGGTGCTTTTCTCCTGTTGTGGGCTCGTGAGCCAACATTCTGGGTTTGAATTTTGGGTCCTCCAGATTTCAAGATTTAAGCTGTGTGACCTTGGGCAAGTGAATTAATTTATCTATGCCTGTATCTACATTAAAATGAAGATATAATAATAATACCTACCTTGTAGGGTTGTTATGAGGATTAAATGAGTTAATACTTGTGCATTGCCTGACACATGGCAGGCAATTATTAAATGTTAACTGTCCTTATGTATGAAGAGTACAAACCTGTGTGACCAGACTGGCTTAGTCTGTGTGGGCTAGAGATTGGTGGGAAGCCATGAGAAACGAGGTGGGTGAAGTGGGTGGAATACGGCTGAAGATGGGGCCAGGGGGTTTAATTGACATAGGATGGACCAGTAAGCACACGAAAAAAATGTACAACCTCTCTAAGGAGGGTCCAGATGAAAATAAGACTGTTTGCTTGTAAATATCAAATTGGCAAAGCATTAGAGAAATGAGATTATCTAGTGTGGAGAGGAAGAGTTCCATGTAATAGAAACTCTCACTGAGTGAATGAAGTCAAATTAATTTTTACTTTTTGGGGGACAATTTAGCAGTATAAATAAAAAGCCTTAAAGTGGACATACAGAGGGTGCCAAAAAATGTATACACATTTTAAGAAAGGAAAAACCTGTATTAAAATTGTAAATACTCAATATATACTGATAACAAAAGATGTATACAAGTCATATGTATACATTTTTTCGCACCCCCCGTATATTTTTCCTCAGCTTTGTTGAGATATAATTTACATATAACATTGCATAAATTTAAGGTGTACAAAGCAATGATTTGATGCATGTATATATTATGAAATGCTTACCAAAATAAAGTTAGTGAGTCCTTTACCTCACATAATTACCATTTTGTTGTTGTTATAGTGAGAACATTAAAAATCTGCTCTCATAGCAACTTTCAAATACACAATAAAATATTGTTAACTATAGTCACCCATGCTGTTCAGTATTCCCGGAACTTTTTATCTTGATAACTGGAAGTTTGTACCCTTTGACCCACATCTCCCAATTTCCACATCCCCCCAACCCCTGGTAACTCCTATCCTACTCTGTTTCTGTGAGTTCAATGTTTTTAGATTACATATGTAAATGAGATCATGTGGTCTTTGTTTTTCTCTGACTTACTTCTCTTAGCATAATGCCCTCAAGGTCTATCCATGTTGTGGCAAGTGGCAGGATTTCTCTCTTTTTTATGGATGAATAATATTCCATTCTATTGGGCAGCTCTTTTGATCCACTAATCCTCAAGGGTGTTCTCTGCAGCAGCATTATTTATACTCATTAAAAATTGGAAAAATGCCTGACAATGTGAAACAATTGAATTACAGCCCAGCTATATTCTGGATGATTGTTAGGTATCTCAATTTTGTAAAAGAAAACAAGAAACACAAAAATATTTCTACACACACACACACACACACAGACGGCTGTTAGGCAACACATCCAAATGTTAATAATATTATTTCTGGGTATTGGAATGACCCAATTCCGATGGGGGGATTTCCCATACCAAGCAATTCTCCAGCACCAGCTGGGTACTATAATTCATTCCATCTGACACTGTTGTAAACATGAGTGTACACAGAGCTGCTTTAGAATGGAGTGAAAGCTGCCGTGCCACAGGGACCGCCCTTACACATCTGGGATGGTAAAGCAGTACACGATAAGCTCCAGACGGGGCCAATGCAACGCTACACTCCAAAGATGACAAGAAAGCAGTTATTATGACTACTGGACTGAAAAAAATTTAAATTATTTAGAATTAACATTACTATGTTAGCTTTTCTGCACCAATAGCAATGCCTTCCTTCTCCCGATGGAATTGTTCCCCTTCCCCTTTTCATAAATACCCACTGCCTTTGTCTCTGCATCGGAACACTATTTGGGCTCCTGCCTGAATCAGTGCTTCCCAAATAGCTATTCTTATTGATCTCAAATCAATGCTTGTTGCCTCTCACTTTGAAAGACCTTTTAATTTAGGTTACCATATCTGGTGTCTTTGAACAGGGTCTAAAGTGGCCTCACCTTTATTGCCTGGCCTGCACTGGAACCAGGTATGGTACCTACAGAGCCTCTCTTGTACTTGCTGCTTCCGTGGAGTGCTTTCTCCCTGCCGGTGAAGCCCTCTTACATTTGCACCTCCATCCTTCATTGGTTGAGTTCAAATGCCTTTATATGAGATAAGGGTTTTTTTTTCTCCTTAACGGTGGAGGTGATTGCCCCAGGTGCCGGCATGTGGTGGGACACTGATTTCCAGTGGGTGAATATTCATTTAGTGGCATGTCTTTGTTTCCTTTTCCTGTCCCTGTTATGTTGTTTATTATAAGGAGAGGAATTCAAATCTCTTAGGCACAATAAAATTCATTCTTTAATCGATAAACAGAAGTTTATAAAAGGCAACGTAATTTTGGCAGTAGGTACTTAGGTACTTTAAAATTTCTTACTGTTTGTCCTGTCTGTAACCTGATGAGATATTTTAAAGAATTCAGTAACTCAGTGATCAGAAATTTGACCTCAGTAGCTTTCAAGGTCTTCCTACAGCTATCAGAAATGTAAACAAAACCTGCAGCAGCCTGAGACTAAAAAAAAAGAGTAAAAAGCCAAAGGAAAGGAAAAAAAAAGGGAGAAGAAAAGCAGTTCCCTTGCCTCAGCAGCCCCCCATCTCCTTAAAAATTGTTTATCAAAGACAAATACAAATTTTAAAAGTTTAGCCATCTGAGTGAATAAATTTAACTGATTCAACTGCTATAAATTAATGGGGTTTTGCTGTACCTGTTTCACGGCTAAAATTTTTTTGAATGAAATTATCAGGTCTCTGGTGTGTCTGCCTATAAATGTGTATCTATGCTTACCTCCAGAGGAAATTATTAGAATCCGTTTATAGAAAGAACGCTGTTACATTGGCTTAAAGAAATTAAGTGCTTATATAAAATTAAGAAAAATAAGAGAAACTAACCCAAATGCTTTTCAGGATCATGTGGTCTAGGAAGATATTTAATATTAAAGCTACTTTAAGTTTAGTTTAATTAAAACAGACATGTCTTTAAAAGTTATTAACATTTAATGTAATATTTTGATTTTATCTGGTTTTATAAAAACGTAACTTCCTATTATCTTTGTTACAGGGTATGTCAACAAGAAAAGCCTGGGATAATAATTGTCTTTGTGTCTCATAAAATTTTCATGAGTAACTTAAATATAATTATTGAGAATTAATAAATAGATATAAATAGAATAAAAGGGTTTTTGGTGAAAGTTTTCAGTAATAATTGTTTTATGGTATGTGTACTTTAAAATAGCTTCCCAAATCTTTTGGTAACTTGAAAACTTAGAGTTTTACTAAGTTAAATTAAAAGATGAAAATTATTGACTATCTAGATCATTTCCAAATAAAATAAAAACTGAAGCATTAATTGCTAAATGAATCTAAGTTTTCCTACTTTGGGCTTCTTAATGCAGAGAAACTAAATACTTGTATATTTGGGTCATATTTGTGTTTTGTTGAGGAAGCATATATTTTTAAAACTTATGAAATATAATTGCCAGGCAGGGAGCCCATGTTTCTAGGGGTTATGAAATGTGTTCATGAATTTGACAGTCTAAAGAATAATTGCTTACTTTTGGTTGTCACTAAAATTGGAGTTTTTAAGGATTAAGAATTCTAATTAATATAGAAAGAATTAATATGTGTTTTCAATATAAGATGGTATAAAGTATGGAGAAATGCTTTCATTAAGGGAAATAAAAATAATTGGGTCCTGGTTGTTTCAGAATGAAAAGAGCAAAAGAGAGAAAAGAGAATTTTACCTCTTATAATTAAACTGTCTAAAGTTAAATTGTTATTATATGGGTTTTAAAAATTAAATTAAGCTTTAATTTTAATGATGTGCTTATGTAAAGCTAAAACTTAATATCATTTCTCTGCTAAAAGAACAAAATGTTCCTATACTATTGGTATGCTCTTAATAAGAAATTATAAAGGGAAAACAAAGATATTATGTTTTATTTAAAGAATTTCCTGTACTCTTTATCACAAGGTCTTTAATTACTTCAGTAAACTAAGTCTTTTTAATATTAAAAGAGCTAAAATTCTGTTACAACATGTAACCTTCTGTATTTGTCTTTGAAATCTCCTATTGTCACTTGGTTAAATGGATCATTGTTATTTTATTAAATATTATTCCATAATGACCTATAATTTTATTTGAACAAATGTTTTAAAACTTTTGATATGTTTGACAGACTTCCTAAGATTCAAAATTAGAGTCATTTTCTTGACCTGAGATTTTTAAGAACTTTGGAATTTTTCAGAAGGCTCATGAAAACACCTCAAAGATTTGGTCTCTCTCTCTTTATAAATGATATCAGGAATAAATCAAAAGATATCTTGAGCCAAATGAAAATTAAAACACAACGGCTCAAAAAAAGAAATCTATGCGACACAGCCAACGTAGTTCTAAGAGGGCAATTCATAGCAATAGAACCCTATCTCAAGAAACAAGAAAAATCTCAAACAATCTAAAGGTATACATAAAGGAGCTAGAAAAAGAACAACAACAAATCCCAAAGTAAGTAGAAGGAAGGAAATAACAAATATCAGGGTGGAAATAAATGAAATAGAATCTAAAACAGAAACAATACAAAAGCTCAGTAAAACTAAGAGCTGGTTCTTTGAAAAGATAAACAACATTGATAAACCTTTAGCCAGACTCGTCAAGAAAAAGAGAGCACCCAAGTAAATATAATCAGAAATGAAAGAAGAGGAGTAACAACTGACAACACAGAAATACAAAGGATTATAAGAAAATACTATGAACAATTATATGCCAACAAATTGGGAAACCTGAAAGAAATGGATAAATTCCCAGAAACATGCAATCTTTTAAGACTGAGTCAAGAAGAAAGAGAAAATCTGAACAGACCTATACTACTAATGAAATTGAATAAATAATCAAAGAACTCCCAACAAACAGAAGTCCAAGACAAGATGGCTTCCAAGATGAATTTTACCAAACGTTCAAAGAAGAATTAAAACCTATCCTTCTCAAAGTATTCCAAAAAATTAAAGAGAAGGGAAGGCTCCCAAGTGCATTTTATGAAGCCAGGATTACCCTGATATCAAAACCAGACAAAGACATTACAAAGAAGAAAAATTATAGGCCAATATTTTTGATGAACATAGTTGTAAAAATCCTCAACAAATATTAACTGAATTCAGAAATATATTAAGAAGATCATACATCATGATCAAGTGGGATTTATTCCCAGGATGCAAGATTGGTTCAATATCCACAAATCAACGGGATACACGACATTAACAAAATGAAAGACAAAAATCATGATATCAATAGATTCAGAAAAAGTGTTTCACAAAATCCAGCAAATATTTATGATTAAAAACTCTCAGCAAAGTGGGAGTAGAGGGACCATATCTCAACACAATAAAGGCCATATATGACAACCCACAGCTAACATCATACTCAGCGGTGAAAAGCTAAAAGCATTTTCCTGAAGATCCTGAACAAGACAAGGATGCCACTTTTACCAATTTTGTTCAACCTAGTATTGGTAGTCTTAGCCACAGCAATCAGACAACAAAAAGAAATAAAAGCCATCAAATTGGGAAAGAAGAAGTAAATCTGTCATTATTTGCAGATGACACAGATATATATATATATATATATATATATATATATATATATATCCCTAAAGATTCCACCAAAAAACTATGAGAACTGATGAATGAATTCAGTAAAGTAGCATGATACAAAATTAATATTTAGAAATTGGTTGCATTTTTGAACTCCAATAACGAACTATCAGAATGAGAAATTAAGAAAAAATTCCCATTTACAATTGCATCAAAAAGAATAAAATACCCACAAATAAATTTAACCAAGGAGGTTTAAGACTGTATGTGGAAAACTATATGACATTGAAGAAAGAAATAGAAGATACAAATAAATGGAAGCATATACCGTGCTAATGGACAGGAAGAATCAACATTATTAAAATGTCCATACTACCTAAAGCAATCTACAGGTTCAATGCAATTCCTATCAAAATTCCAATGACATTTTTCGCAGAACTGGAACAAATAATTCTAAAATTTATGTGGAACCACAAAAGACCCTGAATAGCCAAAACAATCTTGAGAAAGAAGAACAAAGTTCATATCATGTTACCAGATATGAAACTGGACTACAAGGCTATAGTAATCAAAACGGCATGGTACTGGCATAAAAACAGACAGATCAATGAAACAGAATACAGGGACCAGAAATAAACCCACATGTATATGGTCAATTAATCTATGACAAAGGAGGCAACAATATACAATGGTTAGGTAAAGACAGTCTCTTCAATAAGTGGTGTTGGGAAAACTGGACAGACACATGCAGAAAAATTAAACTAGACCACTTTTTAAATGCTGTATACAAGAATAAACTCAAAATGGATTAAAAACCTAAATGTAAGACCCCACACCATAAAACTCCTAGATGAACTCATAGGCAGTAAAGTTTTTGATATTGCTCTTAGTAATATGCTTTTGGATGTGTCTCCCTGGGCAAGGGGAACAAAAGAAACAAACAAACAAATGGGACTACATCAAACTAAAACATTTTTACACAGCGAAGGAAACCACCAACAAACTAAAAGAAAACCTGCTGAAGGGGAGAAGATGTTCGCCAACGATACATCCGATAAAATTTAGCAGAAGTCGTCCTGGAGAAAAGTGGTGGGAGACGTGTCAGGACACGCCCGCCACTCCCAGAGAACCTGCCCCCTGATCACAGCTTGTGCAGCTATAGCTTCCGCAAAACAGTATCTGTCGCAGTAAATTAACATTTTTATTTAAAAATGTATGGGTTTCGTAGTTTTGTTTCTACTTAATTGGTAAATTGCCATTGTTTTCATAGTTTTATGTGACATAAATGTATATTTATACCTAGTTGTATGTCTGCATCTCTTTAAATGGCATTATAGTCAAATAAGTTTCCACCACTTGGGGTATAGAGAAAAACTTCTCCCTTCAGGGGAGCTAATGAAGGGTTTTAAGTCACATGATCAGATTGGCATTTTAAACAGACCGTCCTGGCACTACTGAATATAGGTTGGGGAGGGACCGGCTTAGACCATGGAAAAAGCTGGTGGGGGCCTCATCTAGGGCAGTGTAGACTTGTCCAGAACAGTGTAGGTTTGAGAAACATTTGGGAGGTGAAACTGGTAGGACTCGGTGACGGGCTGGGTGTAGGTGAGAAGAAAGCATGGCCTCCCACCCTTGGATGTAACTGGATGCACTGTAGTGTCATGGAAAGGAAAGGGGAGTGAGGGGCAGCAGTGGAGGCAAGACAGAGAGTTCCATGTGTGACGCGCCATGTCTGGGACGCGACACGTCTGGGATGCCTGTGGCATGTCCAGGCAGAGATGCTTGGAGGGCCGGCGGACCAATGAGCCTGAAGCTTAGTCAGAGGTCAGGGCTGGCTGTGTAGATGTGGGATCAGTCAGCATTTAGTGGTGGTGAAGACAAGAAGAGAAGACAAACTGAAACCATCTCGGACACATGTGGAGAGTAAGTGTGGCCAGTGTTCTGGAGAACACAGGACACGGGGTGCAGAGGGGAGCCCAGAAAGGACTTGCAAAGAACAGTCTTAGCAATAGGAGAGTGCGGCAGCCACTGGAACGCACGGTCGCCAGCAGGGTCGCACACGGAGGAGAGGTTGGATAAGGAAAAGATTTTAACATGGAGGAAAACAGCCCCCCAAACCCCAGCACCAGCCTGCCTGACCTCCCTTGTTTGGTGCAGGTAGGAGGGGTTTCATCACTGGGGAGATGAAACCTCTTCTGGGCCTGGAAGAAAGGACCAGAGCAGGGAGGAAAGGCCTTCTGAGAAGTGTAAAAGGTGAGACGGCTGAGAGAAGGTGTGGGCTGTCAGTGAGAGGGCAGGTGAGGCCGGAGAGGGTGGCTCCCTGACAGCAGTGAGCCCTGCAGGGTGGCATGCTGTGCACCCATCCACGTGGGGGGAGGACAGTGAACGGGGTTGATACCGTCATAGGGACAATACACAGGTTTTGCTGTTCCTAGCAACTCGGGACAACTTATTACCGGGGACCTTTGAACCCTCAACTGAAAAACAGATGGGCTGACTGATGACGTCTCTGGCCTCACCTCGCAGCTCCTGGCAGAGGCCTTGGAGACTGCTGTCTGGGTCTCATGCCATCTGGAGGCAAAACCTCTGGCCCAAAGACCAGGCCTCACCCACTACTTGCTTTCCTCTCGCCAAGACCCCGGGGTCACTGCTGTGCTCACTCAGTTTTCCCAGTAGGGCTTCTGGATGCTTAGACAAAGCAATGAAAAAATTAGTTACAGTAGCAACATTTCAAACGGAAATAACAGCTCTCAGCCCAAGCAACCAAAACGGGCTTTGTAAAAGTAATTTACTTCTTTTTAAGCCCTGACAGAGGTGAGTGACGCCTAGGCTGGCACCTGGAACATTCTCTCCCCTTTCGCCTCGAAACTTCCTGGAGAGCTTTTTCCTTTCTCTCTCTTCCCCTATCTGTTTCCTCCCTCCATCCTTAGCTGGCCTTAATATAAATTTAAAATGTCTTCACAATACTGCATTCTTGAGGCAGTCCTTGCAGCCGATTTTAAAACAGGAGCCCAACTATAACAGTAAGCGAGCAGGAAACTGTTCCTCTTCCCTCACCACTTACCGACAAGGGCAATGACGGCCATTTACTCTCATTTATAAACCTGGGAGGAGGTGGGCAAGGCCGCGTGTCCTGGGCAGAGGACACGGGCCAGCACCACGGCCCGCTTTGTGGACCCGATGGCCTCTGGGCCCTGGCGCTGCCACTCACTGGAATGTGGCCGTGAGCAGGTTGTTTCACCTCCCAATGCCTCAGTGTCCTCATCTGGAAAATGGGAGATAATAGTGCTCGTGTCATAACGCTGCTGTGGGCTGTGGACGAGCTCCTGTGTGTCAAGGAACTGGCTCAAAGTGAGGGCGCATCAATGTGGCTTTAAAATAGTATCATCCTGGAAGATCCAAGATGGCGGAGTAGATAAATGCTGTGCTTGCCTCATCCCATGAACACGTTAAAATTACAATGAAATTAGAGAACAATCAACCTGGATAACCATCTACAGTCTAACTAAACAGAAGTTTTATAACTGAGGATATAAAGAAGCCACATCGAGACGGGTAGGAGGGACAGAGCTGCAAAACGGGCCCCAGACGTCAGTGTGGCAGTCGAGAATCAGGAGGGATATCTCGGCCGGCTGTAGAGGTTCCCCCAGCCCCACACCAGGCTCCTCCTGCTGAGAGGAAGAGCCCCCACAACATCTGGCTGTGAAAAACAGTGGGGACTCCGCCCATTCGGGTGGGCTGGAAAGCTGCAGGAAACCCAAATGTCCTCTTAAACAGCTGCACACAGACTCACTTGCTCACAGACGCTCACCTTGGGCTCCAGCGGAGGGACGGTGACTCAGGGGGTGTTGGAGACATGCGGGGGTGCAGACCAAGGTGTGTGGCCTCAGGGGGCGGCCTGGAGAACAGTCGGCAATTTCCAAGTGTGGGATCCTTTTCCAGTGCAGCCAGTAGGTGGGCGCCATCTTTTCTGTGTTGAGCCCGCCCCCTCCAGCCAAATCTGAATCTGATTGGCCTGGTGAGCTCCCCAGCTCCGCCCTGCTGACTCAGCTGGGACCATGCCCCCACCCAACTCATGGCTGAACCTTATCAGAGTCAGCAACTGGCAGCAGGTGGCAGCAGGCCTCCGTGTGTTCTGGCTTTTTGTGGAGCTACCCCAGGCCTGGTACTGGTGGCAGATGTCCTCAGTTAGCAACGCAGCCTCTCCCCCGTGCCTCCAGGTCCAGCACAGGCAGGGACCAATCATGGATTGCTTTGTAGCTCCTACGAGGTAGTCCTCGACTAGTCACAGGCAGTGGCTGACCTGGGCCTGCACTGAGCCCCTTCCAAGAGGCCCCAGAACCAACATACTTGGAGGTTGGCTTTAGCCCACAGCAGAGCAACACCTGAGTAGCTCCACAAGCAGCACACACAAAGGGCAGGCTCAACAGGCACCAGGGCCCTCTGGGGCGAATCCCACTCAGTGCGATAAGCCCCCCACACAGCAGCCTATCAGCTTTCTCATTATAGAGAATCATTCTCATTCTCGTTATATAAGAATTCTCATTATATAGGTACCACAAGAAGAGAGAAAGCAAGAGATTGAGAACCTATTTGAAGAAATAATAGATGAAAACTTTTCTAACCTGGTGAAGGAAATAGACATACAAGTCCAGGAAGCATAGAGAGTCCCAAACAAGATAAACCCAAACAGGCCCACACCAAGACATGTCATAATTAAAATGGCAAAGGTTAAAGACAAAGAGAGAATCCTAAAAGCAGCAAGAGAAAAGCAGTTCCCTACAGGGGAATTCCCATGAGACTGTCAGCTGATTTCTCAACAGAAACTTTGCAGGCCAGAAGGGATTGGCAGAAAATATTCAACATGATGAAAAGCAAGGATCTACAACTAAGATTACTTTACCCAGCAAAGTTATCATTTAGAATCAAAGGACAGATAAAGAGCTTCCCAGACAAGAAAAAGCTAAAGGAGTTCATCACCACCAAACCAGTATTACAAGAAATCGTAAAGGGACTTCTTTAAGGTGACAAAAAAAAAAAAAAAGATGAAAAATATGAATAATAAAATGGCAATAGTTACATATCTATCAACAATTGCTTTAAAAAACATAGGAAGGCTGAAGGGATAAGAAAACAAAACCCTTACATAAGCTGCCTAGAAGAGACTCACTTTATATTGAAAGATACACACAGACTGAAAGTAAAGGGATGGAAAAAGATATTTCATGAAAATGGAAATGGGAAAAAAAAAAGCTGAGGTAGCAATACTTATACCAGACAAAATAGACTTTAAAACAAAGGCTATAACAAGAGACGAAAAAGGACCCAGTAATCCCACTTCAGGGTATTTATCCGAAGAAACCCAAACGCTACTTCAAAGGGGTGTGTGAACCCATATGTTCATTGCAGCATTGTTTGCAATGGCCAAGATGTGGAGGCAGCCTGGGAGTCCGCTGATGGATGAATGGATAAAGAGATGGTGTATATATACAATGGAATATTGCTCAGCCAGGGAAGGGCATGGGTTCTTGCCATCTGCGATGGCATCGATGGATCTGGAGGGTACTCTGCTGAGTGGAGTGTCAGACAAAGAAAGACAGATACAATGTGATTCTGCTTATATGTAGACTCTAAAGAACAAAACAAACAAACAAAACAAAAACATAATCCTTTCAGAGGACAGTTGGACAATATGTATCCAAAGCCATTGAAATGTCCTAATTTTTGACCTGGTTATTTCACTCCTGAGACCTTATCGCAAGGAATTAATTCAAGGAAAGAAAAAAAAAAAGATAGTGGACCAAGGCTTTGAAACCATTTTATTTACAAAGCAAATAATAAGAAATATTCTAAAAAGACCCCCCCAAAAGGTCAAGGTTACATATACGGAATGTTTGGCCACCATTAAGACGGCCAACATGGACTCTAAAGACAGGGCCGAGCGTCTATGAAGTAAACGTCGATGAACAAAGTGATCACACAATGAACTGCATGTGTGTTTTCACAACTTTACAATCGGCACCTATTGCCTGGCCTTCTGTGTTTGGGGATTAGAAATGATTTCTTACGGTTTACCTGTCGGCATTTTTATGCAGGTTAAGTGTGAAAACCAAACAAAAATGTATGTTTAAAACCAGTGCTGAGCACTTATGAGGAAACCCCAAACGTCACTTCGAGGTGACGTGTGCACCCAGCTCTCCGGCCCTGTACTCAGTCCGCCTGACGGCCCAGGCCCCACTGGCCTGCAAAGCCCCTCCTTCCTGTACCACGCAGTGACTTCTGTCCGCTGCTGGGACACTTGCCACATGCAAGCGTCCCAAGGGCAGATACCCCGGGCCGCACCGACTGTACCAGAGAAACCCACACCCTGCAGGCTGTGGCCACATTCGACCGGCTGACCCTCGGGTGCATAGTCCCTCCCTGATTTGCAAAAGGGGTCTGAAATGAGGGGAGAGGGAGACTTATCATAAGATGTTTACACCCTGCAACTCGCTTCCTCCCCTCAGAAGAGTCCGGGGTGCCCAGCACCATTCACCTCAAGCAGCGCCGCGCGTGGGCTCCCGCACCCAGCAGGTCCACACTCACTCTTCTGGGCGCTGGCACTGGCACTGGCCACCAGGTGGCGCGCGTGCGCCGTGCATCTTTGCCAGAACCACCCCGAGTTGCTGAAGCCAGTCTCGGCGGAAGTGGTTCTCAGCCAGGGACGACTTCTCCCCCCAGGGGACAGTTCACAGGGGGCGGCGAGGAGTGAGGGTGCTCCTGCTCCCTAGGGGCCAGGATGGCCTAAACACCTGGCTGCACAGGACGGGCGGCCGCCGGGTCAGTTGCGCCCCGAAGCCCCGTCCCAGTGGGTCTGGGTAGTTTCCCACCGGGTCTGACACGCGGAGCACGCTGTCTGGCAGCTATGGCCTCCCGGGCTGAGCCTTCAGTCTCCTGGGTTCACCCACCACCAAGGGAAGCTTTAGAACAGTTGACCGCAAAGCATTTTTCATCCACTGAAATGTGGGGGGTCACAGCAACCGCCACCACTGAGAAGGGGTCAGGCAGCGGGCACATGGGTCCCCGCCATGGGACCTTGTCCCTCGGGCTGGCCTGCAGCTGTTTGCAGGTGAGGCGCAGTTTCCTCTGGGGCCCCTGAGACCTCCCCAGAGACACTGAGGCCCCACCTCTGCTGGCATCTGGGGTGATGGGGGGAGGCAACGCTCCTGCATCCTTTCTGGTGGCCCACGTCCAGCTTGGAAACCCAGGAGCTGGGTTCCTCGCTTTTCTCAACCTTTCTGTGGGGTGAGGCCTAACCCTGTCCTACCCTGGGTCTCTCAATTCCCGTTTGTGACGATGACACACCTGCCACAAAGGAGGACTGACAGGCAGCAGAAAGCCAAATACATGGGCAGCCCTGATGGAGGGAAGTGCCCTTACTGCTTGGATGAGGGACAGGGACAAACGATAGCCAGAGGGACCCTCTGTGCTTCCTCGGTCCCCACTGTGGTCATAGGAAGTGGACACAACTCCTGAACCTGCCATTGGCAGCCTGGAGACAGGACTGCAACATAGTTCAGTTGCCTTGGCCCCTGGAATACTGTTCTCTGCTGGCATTTCCTTGGTTGAGCACAAGACCCTCTGTCGTGTGCCCCCCTGCTCCCACCCCCAAAGCTTCCCTTGGCTCCCCTGTCATTCTCAGGACCCAGGGCTGAGAGCAGGAGCAACCCCTCCCCCCACCCACCCCTTAGAACGCTGCTGGGAGGTGCCCGGCAGGGACCCGAGGGGCAGTCCCTAAACACCGTGCTCTGCTCTAGTTCTTTCCTCGAGGCTGGTTTCTCCCTGGGACGTGGTGGCAGCAGACGGGCTGGCTCATTTCCACTTCTGCCCTAGGCCCCCTCCTCACCTTCAGCGCAGACCAGGCGAAGGGCAGCGGGAGGTCAGCCGAGAGGGCCTGTGCCAAGGCCATTTCACACGTGGTCTGCAGTGGAGCATTACCAAGTCCTCCTAGCCCACCTGCTGGGGTCCTGGGGAAGTGGAGGCAGGAGGATGTGCCTGTGGGACAGAGCTCCCAGAAATCAGAGCGGTGGGAGAGAAGTGTACGGAGGGGAGGAGGGGCTGGAGACCTTGGCTGTGGTACGGGACATGGGCCCCAGAGAAGAAAGGCATTCTCTGGGACTCAGGAAACAAATCAACTGCTGACCCCTGGCCTAGACCTATGATGTCTGTCGCCTCATGTAGGCAGGTATGGGTGCCTCCCACGAGGGAAACCTCATCCTCATCTCCCTCAAAAAGGCTGAGATTCAGAATGTCTCCTTAATCTGATTAGCAATTTGGAGGGTGGGGAGGGACACGTGCCTCAGTTTCCCAGGACCACACGCTCACCTCCCTGCAGCACCCCCATCGCCTTGGGTCCAAGCCCATCTCTTCAAATCCTCCTGCAGTCTCAACCTGTTCCCACCCAGGGAAGGCGGACAGCCGGCGGGAAGGAGGACCAAAGGGATGTGGCTTGGGGGTCCCCATGTCATGTCTTCCCGGTTAAAGAGGGTTCAAGGGCCATACTGCTTCAAAGTTCTCCTGCCTGGGGAAACAGGGCTTTCCTCCATTGTTTGGGGTCCATGCATCTCCTGGGGATACAGGTGCCCTCTGCCCCCATCAGGGGGCGGGCCTTTACCTCAGGGACGGGAGCCCAAGCCTGTCACCAAGCCCCATCCCTGCCCAGCCAGCAGGGGAAGCCCCGGAAAATGCCAGGCCACTGAAGGGCACACAGGCCCTGGGAGCAGGGTGTCTGGCTTGGCGGACCCTGGGAACTGCTGCTCTGGGGGGACAGGGAGTACGAGGGGCCCTGGGAGGCGGCGCCAGGTGGAGGGGAGAGGGGCTGGGAACGGAGGGGTGAAGGAGGCAAGACTGGGCAGCTCTTCTGGGGGGCTCCCCAAATGGCAGCAGGGGCCGAGCTGGCAGGGGTGGGGGGCAGAGCCAAGCCCTAGAGGAAGAGAGAGAAAGGGTCAGCGAGTGCCCCCCAGATGCCCCTTTCTCCTCCCATTTCTGTTTCTTTTTCCTTTTACTTGGAATTGTCTCTCCCGATCACATGCCTCCCTTTCTGCTTTGCTGCAGGTCTCACTGTAAATGTCACTTCCTTGGGGAAGCCTCGTGAGACCCCCCCAGCCTGGCGAGGGTCCGGTTGTTCCTCATGACCTCTCCTCCAGGACCCTTCGCTTCGTTAGAATCAGGTGGTCATCTGTTTGATGACTTAATGTCTGTGTCCCCAACTCTGTGGGGGCAGAACTGTGTCTGCTTTATTTTCCTCTGGAGCCCGCCCAGCTTGGCACATGAAGTGCTCAATAAAAACGTGTTGAATGAATGAATGAATGAATGAAGATATTCTTTGCCGTAACCCAGCGAACCCATTCTCCACTGTCCCCGTGGCAGAGGGCTCCAGCTCTCGCTGGCACAGGACTGGGCGTGTGGTCCTGGGCTCGTCATTTACACTCTCAGGCTCAGTTCCTCACCCATAAAACCCCTCCTGGCTAAGAAGCAGCAATGTCACGTCACGGTACGAAGGGGCCGAGGCCCAGCATGCGTGGGCTAAGCCCCAGCCCGCCCCCTCCCACTGGCTCTGGCCCACAGGTCTCCTCCTCCAGGAAGCCTTCCCTCCTTCCAAATCCCCCCTCTTTCCCCAGGTCCCACACAGGGGCTCCCCGCCAGGGGTCTCTGGGAGTGGCGATGGAGAACACCACTTTCTATATTTCAAAAAAACGTCACTCCATTTCCACGTTTTCCTTACCAAGGCCACATCATTTAACTAAAAAAGCACGTTATCAACCCAATGTGATCACATCGGTGGGGCTATAGTTAATAAATATTGGAAAAACAAATTAATCACGACAATTTATCTGATTTGACAGACAACGATATTTCTAAAGTCGGACCTATGAAAGAAGAAATAGTAACAACGGTCCTTCGTGAGGAAGAGCGTGGAACCTCGGCCAGAGGGGACCCGCCCCGGCCACTGTCCTTTCCCTGGTCCTTACACGAGGTGGAGACTGATGTTTCCCCAGGAGGTTTGCGTCCCCTGAGCCCCGAGGCTGGGGCGCTGTGGCCCCTTGGAGACCTGGCCCCGAGGAGGCAGTCCTGCTTCCCTCTCCCAGCACCGATACTGCAGCTGCATCTTTGGGCCACTTCTCTGGCCAGGAGCAGCTTCCTCTCTGTGGAGGGGCAGGGGTGGCACAGCCTCTGGAACCCCAGCCAGAGCAGGACATGTGGCGGCCACTCACTCATCTTCTGCTGGCCTGAGCCTGCTCAGCGTCCCTCAGGGCCGGGGCACAGGCAGGGCGTGTGTGCCTGCACAGGGCAGGGATGTGCAAAGTCGCCCACTCCTAGCCGAGGACACTTCTTCACAGCTTCCCAAAGGGGGCAGCTCCGTGCTCAAGGCCTTCCCAGGGCTGGAGGGAGGGAGGGCCAAGGACCCAGGGAGCAGTCCTGGCGTGTCCTGGCCACCCACGCCACACCTCATGGCACTCACACCGAGGGGGCACCCCCGGGCCTGGCTGCACTGGGGTGGGGCTGAGCCCGGGAGTCCTTATTCCAAGAAGGTGCCTGGAACAGAGGGCTTGGTCGTGGGCCGCTGCATAGGAGCCTCGGGTTGGTCAAGCGTGTCTGCGCGCTTCACAGAAATCTGATTGTCACCTCCAGGTTTACAGGCCTGGACGCGCTAGCCTCTGCCCACATGCCTACCTTCTCCCCCTCGGGTCACCACAGGCGGCTGCACTGGCCTTCCAGACGCTCTGTCCCATCCCAGGGCCTTTGCATGTATGGTTTCCGCTGCCTGCCATGCCTTCATCCCTCCTTCTGAGCTAAGCTGACACCTGCTGGGTGTCAGCTCAAGTGTCACATTGTCAAGTGAGGCTCCCGCTGCTCTGTGCAGCAGTCGGCACAGTTAGAACGACAAGTCTATGGTCAGGTTAGTAACCGAGTGTTTGCAAACTCCCTCGTGCTCAAGCTCCATAAAAGCAGTCGTGCTCAGGTTGGCGCACAGTCCTGGACAGAGCCTGGCACACAAACAGGAGGTCACTAAGTGTCTGCTGACAGAAGGAGCGAGCGAGCGGATGAGGGAGTGAGGCCCTCAGCCCCGTGTCTCCACCCTGGCCCTCGCCTGGCCCTCGTCCTGTTGTCCTGGCCGAGGCCATCTCCAACCCCAGTCTGACATCTAGCCCAAACTCCACATTCAACCCCAGTTGCCTTTGTAACATGGAGCTCTCGACCAGCCCACAGGATCCAGTCCCTTCGCGGCGTGGCCCCCGAGGACCCTGTGACTGGACACCGTCTGCCCTGCCGGCCTCATCTGCTGCCCTCCGCCACGTTCCCTCCCCATCACACAGCTCACGACGTGACGAGCTACCCATTCTTCAGATTTGCAACACCCGCTCACAGCCTGTGCCTCACGGCCGCTGCTCTCTGCCTGGGCGTCCTACTCCACCTGCCAGTGTGGCCTCCTCCAGGAAGCCCACCTCCTGCTCTGCACTCCAGTGGCGCCTGTGCTCCCCAAATCTCAGCACCGGTCACCCACTGTCCTCCCATCTCTGCTCCCCACTAGTTTCTGAGCATCTTGAGGGCCATCTTCTCTGAGCCCCAAAACCTAGTCAATAGCTGGTACTCAAGCAATGTTTGTTGAATGAATACATGACTTACATTACCCCTTTTCTCGGTTAGCAGACCTTTGCTCCTGTCCAAAACGTCCATGCTTAGAAAACGTCCCATAATGTTCATTCCTGCTTTGGGCTTACCGGTTACCACACAGAAAATGTTGTCACACTTTACAGTCCTTCACAGTGTTGTGTGTGTCGCCTCAGCTCGTCCTGGCACATGGGCTCAGGCGGCTGGGTCAGCGTGGACCCAGTGTCTCCGTGGACGGTTAGGACAGGATAAAGTATCAGGGACCTTTCGGCGTGCATGGTTAGGACAGGACCAAATGTCCGGCAAGGCTGTGCTCCTCTAGGAGGGTGCCCCTCCTTGTCTAGTAGGACCCCCTGTGCCCTCCCCAGGCCCAGGCACTCACCGTGGGTACTGCTGCCGCTTCCCTCCTCGTCCTCAGAGGCCTCCGGTGGCCACCGGGGGGTCTGCTGTCCAGCCAGCGGCTGCCCCCTGGCCCAGTGCAGGGGCTGCTGAGTGAGGAGAAGCAGGTGTGGGGTGACACGGGTGCTCCTTGGCACACATTCCCCAGGACACACTGTGTGACAACCAGGGGTTAAAACAATGAAACCATCTCGCAACGGATGGCTGTGGAGTCACCCCTGCCCACGTGCCCGGCCCCTCGCCTGAGAGCCACACCCTCCCTGTGACCTGACACTGACGGAGCCTGGCACACAGGGACTGTCTCGTGTCTCAGCAGATGTAGTGTCGCCCTGCCACCGGGGCACTCAGGGGCCAGGCCCAGGGGACAAAAAGGAGGGAAGCGGATGGGCCCCAAGGCAGAGAGGAGGGCTGGGGGGCCAGGGGTGGCCTCGTGCCTACCTCACCCCACACGTCCAGGTCCAGGGGCATCAGGCCTGGCTGAAACCGGGCGGGGGCCCCCAGCAGCAGGTGGGGGGCTGGCGGTGTCCACGCCTCCCACACAGGGCAGCCGACCAGGAGGACCTTGCTGAAGTTGAATTTGTACGTGAATCTCTTGCCTTTGCTCTTGTGCAGGATGCTCTTGTTGTAGTAATACCTGCACGGCCCGGTGAGAATGGACCGTCAGACGGCCCAGTCCAGGCACCGCAGCCAGACCCCAGCCCGTCCCCTCCCCAGGCCCCAGGCAAGCCACGGCGTCCCAGCGGTTCCCACGCCTGGGGGGGGCGGCAGTCAGGTGGGGACCCAGAACCACAGCCCTTCCCTCTGAGCTCTGCAGCCTCTCACCTGAGGGCCCGGCTCAGCTTGTCGTAGTTCATCTGTGGTTTGCACTTCCTGCGGCCCCAGAGGCGGGCCACCTCGTCGGGATCCTTGATGACAAACTCCCCGTACTCTCCCTGCTGCCAGGCGATGACATGGCGGAACTCCTCCTTCTGCAGCAGCTCCAGGATGAAGTGCCACAGCTGGATCTGCCGGGAGCCCGGGGACGAGCCGGCCTTACAGGCCCAGTCAGGGACGGCCAGGCCTGGGCACACGGGGCAGCGTGAGTGGCTGAGGGCCACCCTGCAGCACACGTGGGGCGCCTGGCAGAGGCTCACCTGAGATCCAGGAGTGGCCTGTGACGGTGGGGACGCCCCCGGCCAAGCAGCCACACTGCATGTTTCTCTCTGGGAGGCGGGGGGTGGGGAGCGAGGGCTGTGTCCAGGTCTCTGGGGAAATGGCCACCACTTAGGAGGAAGGGAAAGAAGGCAGGGGAGACGGAGGTGATGGGGAAGGATGGAGGGACGAGAGAAGGATGAGGGGTGAGGGGTCAGATAGCTGACATTCTGGAATCCTCTTGTCACCTTCCTTTCCAAGCCCGAAGCAAATGTCCCCATCCTGTCCCACCCTCCCTCCTGTCCTGCTCCCTGGGACGTTCCCCTTTGTCTAACCTCTCCCCCCTCACCTGAAGAAACGGGCTGGGAGGTGGGGGTCACAGAGGGCAGTCCAAGAGAAGACTCTCCTTGGAGGCTGACAAAGTCCTTGGGCCCTGCCTGCAGCGTCTACGGTGTTTCCTGGTCTGGCAGTTTGCAACCTTGGCGTAGAGCTAGGATCTGGCAAGGAGAGGAGAAGCCACTTGGGAGCTGACACTCTGAGCCCTGCCTGTGCCGGGGGACCTCGCACGCATGTCACCCAGGATGGAGGAACTTCTCTAAGGTCAGACAGCTCTTCAGTGACAGAGAGGCAAGCGAGACACAATATGCATCCACCTTGGCAGCCTACCCACACCCTCTCTCCTGCCCCAAGAGAAAGCACAGAACCAAGGTGGGTGGAGCCCGGGCTCGAGCCGCAGCCCTTGCCTGGCCCTCCCGTAATCTCAGGTGCCCACTGCTGGCAAGTCCCTGCAGCGCTGGAGCCCTGAGTGCATCGGGGACGCCCGGGGAGGAGCAGGCCGAAGTCCTGCCTTCTTGTCCCGGAAGCCCTCCTGTTCCGTAAGCTGAAGCCCTGTGCTCCCCACTCAGGAGGCTGTGCTCCCGGCTGGGGGGTGGTCCCACTCCGCCGGCCCGGCTCCCAGCCCCTCCCGCGTGTGCACAGTCCACCTGCAAAGGCTGGGTGGCTCTACACTGCTGCGCTACGGGGACAGGCACTGAGAACCAGGCCCCAAAGGGTCAGTGTCCAGTCTGGAGTGGGCAGAGCGGCCACTCTTAGGCGCTGCGTTTCTCGAAGGATTACGGCAGCAAGTGTTTGTCACTGTCACCTCAGAGCCCTCATGCTGACGGCCAATAATATGATTGGTCCCCTTGGCCAACACGGAGCTCATCGGGCTCATGACAAGACAGGCAGGTTGCAGGTCACTGTTCAATAGATGCAGGAGGTGCAATGCCAGTGACAGCCGTGGCGGGGCTGGGGCTCGGGGCTGCAGCTGAGGGGCGGCCAAAGCAGGTGCTCCTCTTATGAGATTCGCTCGCGTGAGTCAGGCAAGCGCCACGCACCCCGCATCGGGCTGGACTTTGTTTTCAGATGCGGCTTCACGGAGTCTTCACAGCAACCCTCGGAGGCGGGTATTATTACCTGTGTTTTGCCAGCAAAGGGAAACTGAGGCTCAAAGGATTAAGAGACAGGCTTGCCTAAGATCCCTGGGCGAGTGGTGTGGCCGGGGGCGTGGGGAGCAGGTCTGTGCACTCACTCTCAATGGTGACCAGTCAGGGCAGGAAACCTGGGAGCAGAGGGGAGGCCTAACGCTAAAAAGTGGGCGCTCGGCCAGAAGAGGGATCCATGGCGGCCCCAGGAAGCCCAGCTGGCCGGCTGGCTGGCTGTCAGGTGGGCAGGTGGGACAGAGAGGGGAGCGAGACAGGAACACAGCCAGAGGAAACAAGCCGAGTCCCAGAGCAACGCTGCAAAGTGGAAACTCGCCTCCCAGGTCACTTTGTCCTGGGGCCTCCTGGGCGGCTGCATAATCTGGCCGGCTGGACGCAGCCCATCCTCCCGGGGCTGCCGGATGAACTACGAGGGAAAACGGGAAACGGGGCTGGTTCTAGATACAAAGGTGGAGGAAAGACCCCGGGTAGGAGAGTCAGAGGGACGACAGAAGGAGGGATAAACCACAGGGTGGCACCTGGGCTGTGGACACAGGTGAGGTCAGAGGTCAGAGGTCAGACTGGAGCCACCCACAGAGGTGGTTGGTGGTGGGGGGTATTTTACGTTAAATTCCAAGCAAACTGCCAAATCCAGGATCCAATTAGAAGCCTCTGGTTTCTGCCCTTAATCTGGGCCCCAAGTGCAGGGTGCTGAGTCCTGAGACACCCCTAAAGCTATTAGCTAAAGCTGCTTAGGTGAGAGCAAGCCAGGCGAGGGCTGGGCAGGCACAGCCAACCTCCTTTCCTGGGGAGTTTGGGGAGGGGCAGGGATGGACTCCTGTGCACACCCAGACCCCAGGGTCTCTGGTCTCTCCTGGGCCACAGCCCCCACACCCATGGAGCCTCTGCTGCTCAGAGGCTGGGAGTGTGGTGCTGACCCCATGTCCTCCTGCAGCTCAGCCATCCCCCCCACCCCCTTCCCAGGCTCCGTCTCACTCTGCTCGGTTGCCTGCCATTCCTGGTCGGGTCTCAGGTCTCTGCCCACCCCCTCCACCCAGCCCCCCCACCCAGTGCAGCTGCCTCAGACCTCACCAGTGTGTGCAGTCTCTGGAGGCTGTGGCTTTAAAAGGTTAGTGCAATTCCGTGTTGTAAACATCCAAACCCCGGCACCCCATTCCCCCCCAGACCTGACACCAAAGGCAAGTGAAAGTCATGGGGGGCAGGGGTTAGGGGCCTGGGGAATGGGTGTCAGGAGACAGCTTCCACCCACCCCTCGGTCTGCACCCCCCCCCCCCCCCCCCCGCCAGGTCTCGGTTTCACTGTTCGACCTTTCAGTCTTCAGCCCGTCTCCCCCTTCCCTGTTTCTCTCCTCTCCCCGGCTCTCCGACCTGCTCTGGTCTTACTTCCCCACCACCGTCCACTTCCTTCTCTCCCCACTGGCCATCGTCTTCCAGCTGTGTGCACGGGCCTTCCCATTTCCATCTTAGCTTTTTGTGTCCACCAATCGTGGCTCTCTCTGTCTCGCTGTCTCTGTCACTACCTCTCACTGTCACTTTCTGTTTCCTTGCCTCTCTTTCTGTCTTTCTCCAGCCGCTCCCCCCCCCCCCCCCAAGAGTCAGAGCTGGACACTGAGCCCAGGGCCTGGCTCCTCAAAGCTCCCCAGGTTCCCTGCTCTTCCCCCAGCGGCAACCGCAGTTGGTTCCTTTTATCCTGGAATTCCCATCAGCTGTGCCCTGGGGATCTCCCCGCTGACACCCCCATCCTACCCTTTGTCCCCCCACCCAGGGACCAGAAATCCCCAGCAGCAGGCGCTGAGGACACAGCTGGAGGAAGTGAAAGCTCCCAGCTAAACACGGTGCTGGGTGAGCTGGCAGGCGGCTGAGGAAGGGGCCTCTGGGGCATTGTCACCCTCGGAGCCTCTGATGCCAGCTCACTCAGCCCCCGTGCACTCAACCCAATCTTCACACGAACCCTAACTTCACCTTCCACCAAGTGCAAGTCCACCCACATGTCTCGGGTCTCCCCACGGGGCCCATCGCCCTTCAGGGTGCAGTGGCCACGGCCCCCCAGGCTTGCCCAGCAGCTCCTATGCCCCGGGAAGGGCTGGGGCCCTGGGACTTCTCTGCCAGAGCACCACCTCTGCCCCCCCACCCTCGGCCCGTGTCACAGGGCTCTCCTGGTAAGGGGCACCCCAGCTGTCGGCTCAGGCTTCTTGGAGCTGGCTCTGTGGAAGGACGGGAGTCTGGGAAAAGGAGGGCAGGACGGGGCGGGGCCGTCTTACCCCATCCGAGGTTCAGTTCTGTTCACAGAGCCTGGCTCACACGGCAGCACTACCCTAACTGCTCCCTCCCGGGGCCCCTCTGCCCACGCCCACGCTGTGAAGCCCACACCCTCAGCGCCCGTCCTCACCCCTGCCCCTCACCCTGGGCCACAGGGGACCCCAGGGAGCTCCCTGGTGGACACAGCAGGGGTGGTGCCGGCTGAGACCAGCATCCATTCAGCTCCCCCCCTCCCTCCCCCACAGCCCCAGGAGTCTGCACCATCGGACCCCAGCTGTGCCCCTCTGGGGAGAACAGCCTGTCCTGTGCCCCAGGTCACCACTTCTGCGCCACGCCCACCAGGCTTTGTGTCTGTCCCACACCTGATGGCAGAGAGATGGCCTCTGAGGCAGATGCAGTGTGGCCCTTGGGAGCCTCTGTCCCCTTGCTTCTCCCCTTCCCACAAGGAATCTGCAGCTGGGGTGGGCTTGGGGTGGGGAAGGGCCGTCCCTGTGGCCAGCCCCAGCCCAGGACCTGCCACCAGGGTCCCTTACCTTAGTGCAGCAGCCGTCCCTGCCGTCCAGCGGCGCCTTCCCAGCGACCCCTCGCTCACCACACAGAGTTAGGGTTCCTTAAAATGAGAGCAGGATCTCCAAGCTCCCAGGGGGGCCCATGTGGTTTTCAGACAATGGCATTAACCCTTCAGGGGCCAGTGGCACCTCTGCGTGCCCTCCACCTCTGTGGGGTCGGGGGCTGGGAGGGACTGGCTCTCCCTGGGACCCTTACATTCAGCGCCTGCCTCTGGGGCCGGCAGCTCCTAAAACATCCACGACAGACAGACAGACAGACAGACGGGTGACCAGGCTGCCGTTCTTAGATGTGGGAAAAGGGACACTGGACTGCCAGGAAGTCCTCCCAGTGGCCTGCTCTTCCTTCCCACTCAGGCAGCCCTTCTCTCCTGGAACTTCTGTGGACATAGGGAGACTCCGAGCCTGGAAGAAGACCCCCTCGACCTCAACTCTCAACCCCCTGCTCCTGCTGGTTTTGTGGAGTCCAGGCCCCACCTGTGCTCACAAAAGGCTGCCGAAGCATCACTGTTTGGAACGTTCCCCTTAGTTTCAGTGTGAAAATGACACCAATAGTTCACCCAGTCACCTCGTTTCGAAGGACTTGGAAGCATTCATCATGTTTCTTTCCTCTGAGAGTTCCAGAAAATGACTTTTCCTTTTCTTTATTAATGTGACTCAAAGCTAGACAGCAAAAAGAACTTCCAAATAAGGCACAGACCAGACAGGAGAAAGTAACTGGGGGTCATCAGACAGCTGCTATAGACGTGGTAGGAACCAGCTGAGGTGGGGGGCTCCAGGACGCTGAGGGGGGCATGGGGATGGGCAATTTAGGGAATGGACCTCAGGCGAGGCTTCTGGGGTAAACAGAGGAAACCAGGGAAGCCACAGGAAGCCAGAGCTTCTGGCTTTGAAGTCCTAGGGCCTGAGCCCAATCTCTCTAATTCCTAGTGGGGAGGAGAAGATTGACGGCTGTCACCGGGGAATCAATATGGCTTTCTTTTTCTCTCCCTGACTCTGGGAGGCCAAGCCCCCGCCTCCCCATCATTACACAGCCCGCCCCAGCCCTGAGCGGATCCAGACGGGAATGGAGGGCCAAGGGATTACATTCTGGGGGTTGTTTTCTGGGTAAATCAACCGAAGCTAACATGATGGAAGTGAGAGAGAGGCTGAGTGATGAAGAGACAGGAGCTGGGGGCCCTGAGGAGAGGGTCCTGGGTAGGGGGAGGCGGGGACAGGGTTCAGAGCTCACGGAGGATGGAGGAAAAGGGCTGCAAAGGGAGGGGCCCAGCACACTCCCAGGGAGTTGGGTATTGGCAGGGACCAGACGAACTGGAAGGACAGAGCTACAGTGAGGAAGACCGAGGTCAGTGCCAGGACACGGGGCCCTGCTCTCAGGTGTCACTGGGGTCCCCTCACTGGCGAGCTGCTCCTGCCCTTGTCCCCTTCTCCTCATCGCATCGCCTCCACTGAAGAATCAGGACCATCCCAGTTAGGGGCCAGGAGGTGCCAGGGCTATGGAGGGCTCTCAGGACAGGCCAAGCCCCCACCCCTGCCTCTCAGGGGCCCTCAGGCTGCCCCCCCCACCCCTGCCTCCGCAGCTCTGCTTGCTCTGCTTTCCCACTTCCTGCCTCCATTGCAGCTCCCAGCTCCCGCATACATTGCTAACTTCAAGTCCTTGGAGAACTAGGGCAGCTGCTTCTGAGACATCAGGGTTGTCACCTTCTCTCTTCTGCTGCTCCCCGCTGTCCCCACCCACTTCCTCTCACATTCCTGTCAGCCCCCTCACGTAGCAGAGGAGGCTGGGGGGTTAGGAAGCCAGGTGCTTGGCACAGACATTTGCTGCTGGGGTGGCCCACTGAGCTTCCTGTGGCTTCCCCAATATGCAGGCAAATGTCCTTTGGGCAGGGGCGGGGACATGGCCAAATCCAGCCCTTTTCTGTGCTTTTCTGAGCATCTCTGTGTGCGCCCAGTGCTGGCACAGCGCCCAGTCGTGGGACGTGCAGGCTGCTCGCCATGGCTGGCACGTGAGGAAACCAAAGGGGCCCAAGCAGCGCCCGCACTGGCCAGCCCCAGCCCCAGCTCCCAGCTCCCAGCTCCCAACGCGCCTTCAGAAGCCCAGCCTCCCATGCAGTAACTGCACCCACACGGCGTGGCCCCTGAATCCCGACACGAGCAGTAAGAGGGGCCGTGAGCTGGGGTGGGGCTTGGAGCTGACCCTGGGTGTCTGCCAGCATGCAGTGGGGTGGTCCGTCAGGCCGAGGGCTGAGTGGAACCACTCTGCTCAGCTCCCTGCAATCCATCCCCCCACCACAGGCATGGAGAGTGCCCGCAAGGAAGCCAAGTGGGGGCTTCATCTGAGCCTCCAAGAGTTTCCAGTTCCCGGTAGTGACTTTGCACAGTTCCAAGCCTGTGCCCGTGTCTGACGCCCTTTGTACGAAGCCCTCAGCACCCCGAGAGGGTCCTCTCATCCCCACCCATGCCTCTTAACAATCTGCAGTGACAACAGGCTGGCGAAGACACAGGGATGGGCCCAGCACCTGGGGGGGCCTCCCTGGGCCACAAGGACTGGGGTTCAGGCAGGGGTGGTGGTGACAAGCTGGTACCACCTCTTCCCCAGGACACAAAGGACAAGAACAAGAAGGCTGCTGTGCCTCCTCCCTGCCCTCTGCCCAGCCCTTCTGCAGGCGCCTGGCCTGGGGTTCTGGGCCAGTGGACTGAAGGGGCGGGGGCCTGGCTGGTTCCACGAGGGTCTGTCTGGCCCGTCCAATTGTGACAGAAGGAGGCCACACCTTCGTAAACACCCCTGCCCGCTGAGGGCCAGAGGGGTCATTCCACTGCCCTGTGCCCTGGCATCCCCCACCTGCTCCCTGAGACAGGAAGGGGCCCAGTGCAGCCTCGTCAGAGGGACGGAGGGGAGAGGTGGCGACTGAGACAGGACTCAGGTGGGAGAAAAGGGGACGTGAGGGGAGGGAAGGGACCTCCCTGAAGAGAGGGACAGGTCCCTAGTGGCCAGAAAGGGGAAAAGCAAAGGAAGTGCCAGGTAAGCTTTTGGAAGGAGGAGGAAATCAGCCTTACGGACACAAAGCCCAGGGAGGGGAGAGGCTGGCGATGGCGGGGCAAGGGGGCAGCCCTGCAAGGTGGCCACGGACATGAGGGCTGGGGGAGGGAAGGCTGTGCTGTCTGTGGAGACTCTTCAGGTCCCATTAGCGGCAATGGAAGGTGACATGTGGGGATCGATACCAATCGAGGCAACAGACTCCCAGTAATGAACCCATTTCACTCACACTTCTCCACCCCCATCAGCAACCCCAAGAGAGGGAGCAAGGGCTCCCCGCGTCTGACCCCCTCCGAAAGGCTGCTCTCAGAACTGTCAGCCCTGGTGACAGGGCAGGGCAGGGACCCCAAGCCTGGGATGGGGTGTGTGCCAGCGCCTCTGCCTGTGGCCTGAGTCCTACCTGGCCACCTTCTCCTCGGGGGAGGAGGAGCGGGACCCACCACCCAAACCCACAGGCCTTTCCAGGGCAGGGCGGGCAGCTCTGGGTTTGCAGGTCTGTGTGCCTGAGTGTGCCCAGTGCCTGTGTGGCCACCAGTGTCCGTCTGTCAGCAGGTGTGCATCTGTGCGTCTCTGCCTAGGTGTCTGTGCCTGTCTGTGTCCGTGCGCACCTACCCGGGAACGTGGGTGTGTGAATCGGGCTCTGTGTCTGCTCCTGGGCGTGCGGCTCTGCTCTGTTCTGGAGACTGGGTGTCTGTGTGCATCTCTCTCTGTGGGGTGGGGGCGCCTGTCTGTCTCCTGAACACGCTGCTGGCCTCTTGCACCCAAACCCTGCCACCACCGGGCCCCTTGAGCTGGACCTGAGGCAGTGTCCTACCCTCCAGGTAGGGTGCCCCCGTCCCTGGGACTCAGTGATTTCCCCAGACATGGGACTCCAAGTCCTAAACCTGGGCCAGGGCCAGACAAGCCAGGACAGCCGGTCACACTTATTCCAGGCCTGGACACTGAGAGGCCCAAGTGAATGACAGTGCAGGTGTCCGGGAAGGGAGAATGGGAGAAAGGAGGGGCGGGGAGAGCTGGAGAAGCTGGGAGGTTGAGGCACTTGCGTGGAGGACGCAGGGAGGGAAAGGCTGTGGGAGCAGGAGGAATGCAAGTTAGGCTGAAGGAGGCTCTTCCCCGGGCACCCAGGTGCCGGTCCAGAAACTAAGACGGGAGAAAAGAAGGACGGCTGTCCTCTGCCATGCACACTCTGCTGAGTCATGCTGGGCTCTTGGGGGACACTGGCAGAGTGACAATGTGGCCGGCAGGTGGGAGGCACCCAGACGGACCCGTGGGGACACGGACACGCACTGCGTGCTCTGCCCCTCACAGGGTGGGGATGGGACCCCCATGGGGCAGTGGGTGTGGGTGGTGCCCTGCTTTGAATCCTTCTGCCTCCATCCGCCGAGCTGGGCTCCCTTCTTCCTCACAGGGAATGAGGCCTGGGGGCCTGGGGGGTGGGCATGGTGGGGTGGGGGTCCACTGTCTGCAGCCCGGAAGGATTTCTTGGCCAAGGAGAACTCGGGCTCCAAGGGCAGGCTGGTCTCCCTTCCCTGCATCCCCACCCCCACCGCCGACCACCCCCCACCAGCCTGCGGCAGGCTCGCCCACCTTACACACACACACACACTCTGTGTTAAGGAGCGTGTCTGGCTGATGGGAAAAACCAGAGGGAGAGAGAAGGGGAAGCCAGGAGACGCAGAGCTCAGATGACACGCGAGATAAAGCAATTACCTGATCAATACGGGTGAAATTGAGTAATCTAGCCGATTGTTACCCCTCCTGCGCGCCCTCCCTCCCTCAGCCCCTCCCCTTGGGAACTCATCTCAGTGGGTCCCCCAAGGCGCCAGCCCCCCCCTTCACGTCCACCTCATCTGTCCTCCCTACCCAAACTCATCCCTTCTCAACATCCCTTCAGGGCTGCCACCCCCATCTGTCCCCATCCCCCCAGCCCGCTCCCGCCCTGCTCACTGGGGCCGCAGCCCAAGCCCACACTGTCCTGGGGGGTCTCACCTCCATCCCCCACCAAGCACAGCAGCTAAAGACAAGAGCTAGGTTTGGGGGACTGGTCTCCCCAGACCTGATGGGGAGGAAGCTTGGTCTCGCTGTTGCTGGTAGTAGTTGCATAAATACAACTACTCCGTTTGTATTTATGATACTGTCTAGGGACCTGGGGGCAAACTGGAGGAAGTGTCAGGGACACACGGGGACCAAGGGCCCTGCCCCGAGCAGCCTGGCTGCAAGGCTGACTCTGCCCCGGGATGTGCTCTGCCCTCCCTGGCCTGGCGCTGTGACTCCAGCAAACAGCCCTCGCTGGCCCTTAGCTCCCTGGGACCAAGGCTGTGAGGCTCGGAGTGTCCGAGACCAGCCTTGGGCCTGAGGTCAGGGTGGAGCCAGCACCTGACAACTGAGGCAAGACGCAGTGACAGAGCGACACGGGCAGACGCCTGCTGCCCCCTCTGCAGACCTGCACGTGTCTCAGCCACTGTTGGGGCCACAGCGCCACATCGCCGCCCAGCTGGACCCCCAGGTCCCGGAGCCACTCGCACCAGGCGCTGCCAGTCAGGGGAGGTTCCGTCTCTGCTCTTCGTCCCTCCTGGTCAGTCGCGCAGCCCAGGCCCCGCCCGTTTGACCGGAGCTAAGCACCGCTGCCCGTGCTGCCCTCCAGGCTGGGACACAGGCCTGACAGCTGGAGAAACACCAACGCGGGCCCCACGCCGCCCAGTTCTGCTGGGAGGCAGTCAGTGCCCTCACCAGCCCCTCAGTTTCCAGGCAACACGTGGGACAGTAGGGGCCGCGAGTCGGAGACCAGAGTCCCGTGGGCCGTTTTCTCGGCTGTAACACCGGGACCACGTACGAGCGGGGCCACTGAAAGCGTGACGACGTCCCGGCTCTGCACAAAGGCGCCCTGCGCCACCTTTGGCGCCGTGGCCCGGTGACCGAGCTGAGCACGGCGGTGCAGAGGCCCACGGGCGGCGGCGGCCTGAGTGGGACTCTGATGGGTCCGCTGCAGCGCCCGGGGAACGGAGGAGAGCGGTGCTCCAGGGGAGGCCTCGGCGGCGTGGGGGCGGCACCAGCCGTTAACGCCCGTGACTCGGTCCCCGCCATAAAACGGGCACCTATCTCAGCGGGTCATCACCGGGCGTGAACGTGCGCACGAGCGAGGCCTAAACGGCAGCGTTGGTTGGTGGTCACGGAGGCCGTGCGTGCGTGCGTACATGCGTGCGTGCATACGTGCGTACATGCGTGCGTGCATACGTGCGTACATAGTGCGTGCATACGTGCGTACATAGTGCGTGCGTCAGTGCGTGCATACGTGCGTGGTCCAGGACGGGCTGCGGGCGCGCCCGGGCTGCGAAGCGCCTTCCTCTCTGGGCTCAGGGACTGGTAATCGCCCCCGTTCTGTGCTGAGCGGTCAGCACAGCCCGGCGCCTCGGGCCCTGACCTCAGAACTCCGTGCCCGTCCGCCTGACACGCAAGGCGGCGGCTCTCCCGTCCCGGCAGCCCCAGGCTGTGTGGTCCCCGACCGGCCTGCTCCGGACCCGGCTCATACCCGGCTCCACGCAGCGCAGCCCGGCCGGCCGGTGGCTGCCGGCGCTTAGCGGCCGCGCGTCCCCACACGACGCCCTGCGAGCCGCGCAGGCCCGCGGCCTCCGTCTGGCAACAAGCCCACAGGCCGCACACTCCACTTAAAAGTATTTTTTTTATTTAACTTTAATTTCTGAGGTAAAATACTTTTTTCTTTCAACTTCCATAACAAAATACAGAGCTATCAGATACCCCTGGAAAAAATATGTATATTATACATATATTTCTATAACATTACATCATATATATAATATATATGCAAAAATCTGAAGACTTTATAGAAAGCGGGACGTCTAGAAGGCACTGCACCACGAGGTTACGGTTACGGACACGTATGTACACCCCACACCCGACGGCCAGGAACGCACGCGACGTCCTGTCTCACACGCACTGTCACTCACACCGTCCCCGCCTCACAACTTCAACTCAACGGAGGCCTCCGCTATTTCAGGACACACTATGTAACCTTTTCTCCAACAAGAAACTAGAAATGGAACACTTCTTTCAAGACTGGATCCAAGTTCCCCTTTTAAACAAAACTGAAATTCCATCATTGTTGACAAAACAAAAAGCAGAAACGTAATTATGGAATAAAAAAAAAAAAAAAACAAGGGACAAACAGCCAACTGACTCCACCCGCGTGGAGAGCAGGGAGATGCGCCAGCCACATGTTTAATGCTCCGGAAAGGCCCGTGGTCCTGCGAGTCAGCGCGCTGGTGCAGCCTGGACTGGGCTGAAGGGACTTGCTGAATTGTCTGCATTTCTCTCACAGCCACTCTCTAAAAAAATAGAGCTCAGCAAGGCTGAACACCCTCAAGATACCTACATTTTCTACAGTCAAAAAAGCAAACTGTTTGCATGAACAAGGGCTTGATTAATGAAATTTCAAGGTTTACAGCTGCAAAATTTTAAACATTTGGCACAGCCAAATTTGGAAAGAATGGGGGAGCGAAAAATAGGTCTGGTTTTGTCCCCCTTTCTTCCACCTGCTGTTGGACAGTGATAAGATGCTCATGGAAGGGAGAGGACTGGCTTTGTGCCAGGCTGGTGATGGGGCTGCCAGGAGCAGGCTGGGGGGAGAACATGCACCTCCCAGCCCTTGAGCCCAGGACGTCTCAAGGACCCACGCCTACCCCCTGGCCCCCACCCCAGTGTGCAGTGCAAAGCAACCAACTGTTTACTGGTGGGATGGCAATCAAAGGACAGTTACACACCAAACAATTTCGTAAAGCCCAAAAACATTTTTCATGGAGTTGAACATTTTTCGAGTGTTTTTTCAAGTGTGAAAGCAGTGACTTTTTGTTCAAACAGAAGCAGCATCTAGGATTAATTCTGGCACTTGGGTTCTAGGGATTACGAGGGTGCATCGTGGATTTCTCTCCCTTATTTTAAAGGCCTCATGTTTCTATTCCTGAGTTAATACCAACACCTGCTGGCCCGCCCCTCTAGTGGATAGAGGGTGGCTAGCCAGCCTTCCTGCTCAGATGGGCAGTGACAAGCAGAGAGCCCCCTCATGCCTGCGCTTGCTTTCTGAGTCGAGGTAAGTCAAGGTGCGTCGGGACACTGACACAACCACCACCGACCACAGACGGCCTGAGTCCTTAGGGGCTACTCTCCTAGTCCCTTTCCCGGGACCAGTCACTCAAGAATTTTGAATTAAACAAGGGGGAGGATCTTGCCAAAAACTGCGTGATGGACTCAGCTCATCCCGTCACCCAGTCACTCACTGCTCTGACCTCTGGAGCAGTGTCTCATGCAGGCTCTCTGTATAAAGAACTCTGCCCCGCTCCCCCCCACTGCCAACAGTAATGGACAGCCCTCCAACGCTTCCCAGTACAGAGCCCACTTCGGCTAAGGTGGAGTCAGGCGCTCCTCCTTCCCAGATGGCACCCATGCCCACTCCTCTCCCATCAGATATGGAGTCACTTCCCTCCCCGCTGTCCTCATGTCCAGCGATCTCAGCCAGTTAGGTATGTCCACACATCACGCCGACGGACAGACACAGACACACACGGCTTCTCTCTCTGCCCCAGTCCAGGGCCCTTTTGCTTCACATAAAATCAATGCTTTCCCATTCCCGTGAAGTCAATGGAAGGGCACTTCCCATGAAGAAACACTTCCTGTGTAAACTGGAGTCTCATGCAGAACAGCCCACCCGAGAATCAGGACCTGGGGAACGGGTATGGCAAGAACAGCAAGAGCACAACAGGACAGACGCCACCACCTCACTCCCGGCCTCTGGCATCTGCTGCCTCGTGTAGCGCCGCCCACCTCTCCCTTCAGGTCCCACAAACACCCACTGTGCCGCCAGCTACCTCCTATGTTTCCAGGTACCACCCGCCTCTGACGGCCCATCCAGGCTCACTAGACCAAGCGGGGAGGCTACAGAGCAGCTCGCGCTGAACCACTCTTCCACATTCCTGGATTATCTGAAAAGTTGTCCACGCCCTTTCACGGGCTCACGCTGACAGACCCGTATCGTGTTAAAGTATGTCCATTGTTAAGGCTTGACTTAAGAAAACGAAAAGAGAAGCAGACTCGGCGGAAAGCCCTCTTCAGCGCCGTCATGCCTCTCCCTGACCTCACGCACAGCCAGCTCTGGTTTGGCTCCCCGCACCCACGATGGAAAAGGAAAAATAAAGATCATTTTTGTGTCTGCTTTGTTTTTAAAGGCATTGGGTTACTTCCTCCTGCCCTTTCTTCCTTCCCTGAACAAGAGTGTACAACTCCTCATGGCTTCTGAACAGGTGAAGTAGGTGAAAAGTCCAGGAATTCACAGCAGGCCTTGTGTCACCCATGCAGCCCAGCTCGGTGCCCACGCCTCCCAGCTGCACTCTCACTGGCAGATGTTTCGTGTTTCCTGAAAAGTTTTTTAGAAGAAAAAAATGCCAAACAAAGGACAAGAGCCGCATCCGAACACCCCCCACCCAGGACTGAGATGACCTTATTCTTCCCCTGAAACAATTATAAAGAACCATCTCAGGCCAACGCGTTTGTCAATGGTGTCTCACTGCTCAGCTGCCCACCCTCCCAACCACGCTCGTTCCCCTTCTGTGCGTCCCTCTCAGAGCAATGTGAGTTCATTGATGGCTTTCCGTGGAGAAATAGAAAAGAAAGAAAGAAGCCTAGAACCTGAACAAGCCCGGGACCAGCACTGTCTCGGCCCTTTGGGAGTTTGTCAGAGAGTACGAGCCTCGACAGGAAGCAGAGGCGGTCTCCCCTTTCAGTCAATCCCCCCGTGCCCTACGCCCCAGGAAAAAAGTGTGTTCATATCCCACCTAATTTACAACAGAAGACACCCCATCCCATCCCCAAATGTAAAAATACAAGTCTAAGCCCCCCGCAATCTTGCTACATAAATACATGTATCTGATTATAGTACAGACAGCCCCCCCACCTCCAGTTCTAAGCGTCCGCGGCTGCTGTTGCCAAACCCCGCGGCCCCGGCGCGTCCCACGGGGGCCGGCCACCCTTGCTCAGCCCTCGAGCTCCAGGGTCATCATTCCAGCGCCGCTTCAGCCGAAGCTTGGGGGGCATCAGGGCGTCTTCTTTCTTCTCAGGAGCACTGGGCTCCTTGCCAGGCCCGTCGTCACTGTCTTCAGTCACTTCCAGGGGTCCTTCACTTGAGGCGCTGATGGGTGCAGAGGGCCACACACGGGGTGCAGCCGGGCGGGCAAAGACAGCGCCCTTTCCCTCTTCTGTGGTCCTGCCTGGCACAACGCCCTCTTCCTGCAAGTGTCCCTCCTTCTCTCGGGCCGACTGGGCCGACTGCCGCAGACTCTCGGGGTCCTTCTCAGAGGCGGGCTCCACCTTAACTCTCGGGGGCAGAGGAGCTGTGGCGGCAGTGGGAGTGGGAACAGCCGCCGGCTGCTCGCTGCTCTCTGCCCTCTCGCGGTTCTTCCGCCCCACGGGTGGGGGCTGCAGCTTGATAGAAAACTGGGCCGGCTCCTCGGGAAGCACTTGGCACTGCAGTGGTGGGACCATGAGCCCCGGGTAACGCGGAAATGTCCGGGGACTCAGATGGTAGTTGAACACTGAACAGGCTTGAGAATGAAGGTAGTGTTTCATTTCCTCAGGGTTGAAGGAGAAGCAACTGCTGCTGGTGAAAGGGCTCAGGCCTGGAGACGGGCTGTAGGAGAAGATGGTGGGAGTCAGGGACAGGGCTGGGGAAATGGGGACGTTCAGGACGCCTCCGCGGCCAGCGATCGGGGAGACGGCGAAGGGACTGTGGGGGTCAGGGTAGAGCCCCGGCCTGGTGAACAGCGGAAGCATGATGTCAGGCTTGCGCTTCTGATGGCCAATCCCTCCTCCCCCGACGGCGTTCCGGGAGGCCATGAGATCCACGCCCCGGCGCCAGTCGGCTGCGCCGTCCTCTAGCTCCGAGAGCTCCGCCTTCCTCTCGGCGCCATTACTCAGCTCCTGGCCAGAGGCTGCCAGGGAGCTGGCAGAGAAGCGCCCGGGCTGCACGTCACTACTTGGAGAGGGCGCGTCCAGAGGTGGGAAGTGGAACCGGGAGGAGGCCGTTGGCACTGGTGGCGCGCTCTGGGGAACCACACCTGTGATGGTGGAAAGGACAAAAGGCCACTTCAGAGGTCTGCTCACTCATTATCAGCACTTTCCCTTTTGCTAAGTAAATAAGTACACGGTGTTTAGCAGCGACAGGAAACACACATTCCAGCAGGGCCCAATCCCTCAGCCTGCCCCCCTAGCAACTACTGCCCAGCTTCCCCGTCTCAATGCAGCTGCCATCGTTCCAGCTCCTGCTCACGCTGTCTTCGGGGTACGAGGGACCACTGGAAGTCTGAAACAGAAATCCCACGAAGGAGGGATTTCCCATTGCTCACAACTAGGTTCCCAGCAGTTCAGGGCTTAGCAATGAGCAGGCGCTCAGCAACCAGGGGCTGAATGAATGAATGGGCCCACGGGCTCCTCCTCGGCCGCTCTGAACAGTGTGTGTCACCTTTTCACTCTCGGCTTTGTAAACAGTCTGCTTATGTCCCTAACGTTGGCATGTCCGTAAAGCAAGCAGACACAACTGACATGCACGCAGAGCCATGCAGGAAAAGCCCAAGCCCCTGCCCGTAGCATACGTGAACAAGGCATATTTTAAAGACAAAACCAGATGAAAAAAATGGCCAGGTGATTGTTAAGCTCTTGTAATGTATCTTTTATCATTTCTGATATAGAATCACTACTTTACAGAAATTTAAATATTTTTCAATTTCTCCAAATCTATTACTTCTCTAATAACTTTTACATGAAGATCTCCATCCCCAACCTGCTTTCAATGCTTTTCAAGTACTGAGGAGGCCAGGTCCACCAGGACCTCCCACTCCTCTCCTAAGTTCACCTGCTACAGTCTGAAGCTCTAAGCTACCGACATGCTAAACACGCCAACTCCAGAGGCTAAGTCCTCAGCCCCCAAATGCCCTTCTGGTAAATGGCCTGGGAACAGCGTGCCAGCGGAGAACCCAGGGCCTCTGGATTCCTGGATGGTCCCAGCAGCCTATCACCAAGGATGTCAGCAGGGCGCTTTACACTGATGCAGAGAGGGGAAGGAGCAACAAAGTCAAAGGCAAAGAAAAACCCAAATAAGTGAAAGTATGGTGCTCTAGGAGAAGCAGCCATAAAGGGCGGAAGAGATGGCGGGTGAGGCGGCACTCCTAACCGGCGGCCTTCTCTCCGTATGGCGGGGCCATCCTCATGGGTGGGCACAGGTGACTCTGGGCACAGGTGACTGAGTGACACTGCAGAGCAGCATCTCCTAAACTCATGTGCCACAGAAAACTGTTCTGCAAAACTTCTTTCCCTAAAGCCACTGACGGTATCTTATAATTAAGAAAAACAGGTGGATGACCTTGTATATAATTTGAGTTGAGTCATGGAGTCCCAGGCTTCTTTTAGCCTGTTATAGTGTCTAAAATTCTACTCTTCTTGACTCTTTTGAATCTTGATGTTATATTAAGAGCACATCTATGAAAAGGCAGAAAACCTCAGTTCGGTGAGTTCTGAAGACTGAGCGACGTAAGGATGCGCTCCACGCCGGCGCTCCCACAGGCTGCGGCTCACTGCAAAGCTGCAAGGAGGCCGCCCACAGCATTTTCCAAGGGCACACAGAGGGCATGCAGGGGAGCGAGGAGGCGACACCCAGGAGCAGAGCCGGAGCCTCCCCTCTAAGTGCAGCAGCCCCACTACCAGAAGTCCACACAGCAAATTCAGGATTTTGTCTGAAAAAACAAGTTTGCTACTTCAAAACTTTGAGTAACACGTGTGGCTTTGGAAGAAGACTATGATCATGGAGCCGCCATGATATCTGAGTGGTAAGGTGGGAAACTCTGGGTGTAGATCCCAGTTCTGGCACCTTTTCCTTGTAGCAAGTACCAATGGTCTTTGACCCCCTCTGGCAAAATGGAAAGAATACAGCCTTTGCCTAGGTTCAAACCCTGGCCCTACCACGAGTTGTGCGACTCTGGATAACTTACCTTTATGTGCCTGTTTCCTTGCCTGTAAAATGCGTAATAAAGGGACTAATCTTATGGTTTAAAAACTAAAAGTTAATATTTGTGAAGATCTCAGAATATATCAGCACATAGCAAAAGGCATATAAGTATTTGTTAAAATAAGTAACTTATTAGATCAGAATGGTGGTTCAAAAATCCAAATTTTAAAAGGCATATATAGCAATTGAATATGGACCACATGTTAGATAATGGCATCAGAGCAATGTCAAACTTCCTGGGCGTGGCAATGGCACTGAGGTTCTGAGAACGTCCTCGTACCTGGGAGATACGTGCTGAAGCTCACAGGGGTGCAGTGTCCTGATGTGCAGCTTACTCTCAAAAGATTTAAAAAGTATATACAAACAGAACGACATACAGCAAGTGTGGCAACAATGTTAATGATTAGAGACTCGTGAGAGGCCATATGGGTGTTCACTGTTCTATTTTTTCCAGTTCTTCTGTAGGTTTCAAGTTTTCCAAAATAAAGATAAAGATAAACAACCTGGGGTGGGGGTGGGGAGGCACAGAGAGGTCTCAAGTCCATCCCTGAACTGGTCTGCCCTGCCCCCACACCCTATAGGCTACCACTTTTACTAGTATCTTCTGTATCTTTCCTATGATTATTATGTAACTACAAGTAAGTACTTAAAATAAATGTAACATAATACTTTACAGGATGCTTTCAATGATAAAAATGAGATACTGTGTGTAGAAGTGCCATCCAAGTGTTCAGTACTCTACCCTACATGTTAAGGGAAAGTAGGGCTGTGGGGAGAGAGAACAGTCACGTTCCTTGTCACTCGACGAACTGCCGTATTACTCAGCTATATTACAACCAGCAGGCACTGCCTCTATTTTTAAAAACACGCCGATTGGAACAGCCCACTCTATCGACTCACCACCCAGACATGGTCCCTCTGGCCCTACTTCACATAGCCCTACTCCTCAGAGCACTCACCACGTCCCACATTCCGAACTGTATTAACCCCACATCCTACCTCTCCCGCTAAACTGTCGGTTTCTTGAAGGAAAGAGCTCGCCCATCGTTTCTGTATGGTTTTTAGGGCTTAGCACCTTATCTGCTGTGCAGACGCATGAGTCCCAATCCAGAGGAAGAACGACTGACCTAGTAAACGGGAGCCGGTTCTTAGGAGCGCAATCTCTCAGGGACTGTTTCTCGAGAAGCTGCTCACAAACACTGTACCCCGCCCACCCTGACCAATCTCTGACTTTGCTGTCATCCTTAACTTTCTTATTTGTGAAATGATATGGACACATATTCTTTTCTGGGCTAGAGGAGTTAAATGAGATCATTCACAAAAAACTAAGCGAAAGTATTTTTGTTATCACAAAACACTAAGCAAAAGTCCCTTTGTTAAGCACACGTTCAATGAACGTTGCAGCTCCTCTGTCATCAGAGAAGCTAACCTGAGACAACATTTGCTTAAGCTGGATGAGGGTCTCTGAACAAACGACCCCCGTTTCCCGGTCCGTCCCAGGAGTAAGGCCCCAGCCGCGGGTTCAGGGGGACACACACACACTACTGGCTTCTCCTGTGACTTTCTCATTTTAGGATCCTGAGCTTAGCTGAGGATCAGTGCCCGTCCCACTGCCCTTGGGCAGAGTGGCTGCGCTAGGCCAGGGCTGTCGGGTGTGCCACTGCACGTGTCCAAGTGACTGGACTTGTGGAGTTTCAACAGACAAGAATGGGTCACAGACCGAAGGACAGATCAAGGAAGCGTTTTGGGGGGAGTGGTATGGAAGGGTATGGGCGCCAGCACAGTCTTTAGAATTGTCACATACCCACGTAGAGCCCCAGTTCTGCTCGGCGTACAGGGAGGGGGCACAAGAGGGACAGAGAGGAAGCGGGATTCCAGTGGCTAGAACAGGTTTGATTTCCTAATGCCTCTCCCTCAGGCACAAGGAAAGAAAACAGGTTGTAATTAGAGAGATGCATTCCAATACCACTTTTTTTTTTAAATGTATGCCCCAGGGACAGGAGGGGGTGGCCCCAGAAGGAGATGGATATGTAATGGCAGCAGCATGAGCTGAAACTGCCCTAACTTGTTGTGCAGTCATTACGTATCTGCAGTGGATCTCAGCACTAGACTCTCAGCCACTCCCCCGCTCCAAGTTTTCAGGTTCCCCCCCTCCTCCTCTGAGAAGTTGTAACACGGCAGCATCAGTCAGATTTCTTCCGTACAAGGCCACAAACGCATACTGCTGGCTGGGCAGAAACCCGCTAACACAGGCCGCCGTCTCGGGCAGGGGTACGGTCTGCACCTACAAACCAACCACGCAACCACGCAAGCCCTGTGAGAGCGCCTTCTGCGCTGAGGGGCAGGCCTAAAGCCTCCGCAGACCTAAAGGGGAAGCCTTGCTGCACTCAAGACAAGGTCAGTCACCCCAGCGTTTTGTTCTCTGAGGAGCTGCTGCTGCAGATCAAAGACCCTGCTTTTCACTGCAAACACACAAGCCTCCCCTTCTGTGATCAAGGTTCTGTGGTTTTGATGACAGTCACTTGATAAGGGAGTCTGGTAGTTTCATAGAAAATCGGAAGTGTTTGTAGAAACAGGTTCTCGTCTATCAAAGAGCCACTGGATAGGGTGTTAAAACTCTAACTAAAGATCAACACACGCTTACAGACGCCATTCCTAAGAGGACAGAGCAGTAACATCCAGATCACAAATAACAGGCAGAGAAGGGAAGCGAAACGACCAACTGAACCCTTTATCCCGACACGGCCCAGCCAACTGCCCTGGGTGAGACGACAGGAACACAGCAAGGACAGAGGCGCGCCAAGGCTCACGCGGTATCGGGGTTCCTAAACATCCTAAACACGCTAGGCTTAGACTTGGGTGTTTAAGACTTCTCCAACTCAAAGTCCCCCCCCCCCCCAGGCTGCATCTTACCACTGGGCCGGATGTTGAGGAAGGGGTAGTTGGGCATCACCAGCTTGTTGAAGTTAAATTTGTACGTGAACCTTTTCCCTTTTGTTTTATGGAGAATCCTCTTGTTGTAATAGTATCTGCAAAAACAGGAATGCCTGTCAGGCCACCTTCTACCTCCCGATACCTCCCGGTGACCCGAAGACCAACAGTTCTTGTTCCAAGTACTACTTGCAAATGTCATGGCCACTCTTTCGTGCCGTGCCCTCAGCCGAGGGCTCGGAGACCTGGGAGCTTCCTTGTCTCCTTCAGTTTTCCAGTCCACTCCAGTCCTGGGCTAGAGCTTCACAAAGACAATCTCACTTTAAGATCCTGAACACCTATCCGAGCCCCCACCAGCGTTCATCTTCAGATTCAGTTCTACAGCGCCTTTTCTTCTGTTCCTACATGTCACTGCCTGGTTTCTCTTTCCTGCTTACCCAGGTGGGTGCAGATGATGCTCTCGCGAGACCTGACGTGGTTAGTCTGGGGGGCACACAAGAAGGAATGGGGAACTCCTTCAGGTCAAACAATGGGAGAGCCTGAGTTGGTAACCAGCAGGCAGCGGCCGCTTCCCTCTTACAGGGATGTGAGGCTCCAGCAAAGCGGCCGCAGATATGACATCCAGGGTTATCAAGAATGAAACAGCTCCACCTGGGAACTTCAACGCCCCTGGAGCCTTTCGCCTCGCACCCGTTCAGTGGCACAGGTTATAAACTGCCTTCTGGCCCCCTGAGGGCTAAGGGTTACGAAGTGTACAGACTGACAAGGGGGAAACAACCTGAGGAGACTCACAGATCACTCCTCGGCTATGTTGGAACCCGTGGGCCATGGCTGCTGACAGCCAGGTCACTCCTCTCTGGGAGTCCTCGTCCTGCGTGTTGGCTTCACTACTTTTCTATTTTTCCCAGGAGAGTGAAGAAGAGAGATTCTAATAGATTTCCCGCAGGGAAGTCGACAGTCATCTTTTGGATTACAAATGAGCTCCAGTCCGTTTTACCCACTGTCACCGACCACCTAGCAGAAGCGGCTGTCTGTCAGGGTCCAGTGCCAGCCACGCTGGACCCCTCCTACCTGTGAGCGAACACATGCCCTTTCTCCTCCGGTGCCTCCACTATTCAGACTCTACAGGTCGTCTACTCCCACCTGACGACGACACGTTATCCGCTCACATACTACAGGTCTGTCACCTGACACCCCCTTTACCCAACATCATCCAGGAGACCGCTTAGTCTCCCTCCAGTCTGTTAACACCATGGATCTGGGAAGCCGTTGTGTTACCTGAGGGCCCGGCTCAGCTTGTCGTAGTTCATCTGTGGTTTGCACTTCCTGCGGCCCCAGAGGCGGGCCACCTCGTCGGGATCCTTGATGACAAACTCCCCGTACTCTCCCTGCTGCCAGGCGATGACATGGCGGAACTCCTCCTTCTGCAGCAGCTCCAGGATGAAGTGCCACAGCTGGATCTGCCGGGAGCCCGGGGATGACTCTGTCTTATAGGCCCAGTCAGGGAACTGATACCCTGGAATGTGAAGAGGGTAAGAGCAAAGCAGTTAGGGGCGCACCCCAGTGTCCCCGGCTCCACATCCCAGGGCGCAGTCTCTGGAGTGCTGTGCAAACATGCCATCAACACCCTTTCGGTCAGCTGGGGCCAACCACAAGGGAAGAGGAAAGCGCAGAGAAGTCAGCTTTCCTTCCGGCAATCATCGAATCTGATAAGAGGCGGGGTAGCACCCACATGCCCTCCTCTCTCACACCTTTTCCTACATTACTAAATCTCACACCTACTTTCTACGAGGGCATGGACATTCCAAAGGGAACAAACAGGAAGGATAAACTAACATATTAGGAAAATACAGCTGAACCCCTTCCTCCCCAGGCTGGGACTGTGTCTCCACCAGGAAAGAGAGTCTAAAGCTTGAGACAAAGGCGTGGTCACCAGACTTAGATACACATCCACAGCACGCAAGCCTGCCAGTCCCCCAGTACCCCCCAGACAGAGGCTGTCAGCCTGCTGTGGCGTTAGTGCAGAGCCCAAGTGCAGAGAAAAGGAACCACGGAGGGACATTCCAAGTACATCAGAGATGATTCACTGCTCACCTCCACCTCCTTCTGGCTTTTCCACGATGCTACAGCCTGCTTTCATTTTCAGCCTCCTGCTGAGAGATACAAGCCACAGCAATTACTTCAGGCGCTATTATTTATTCTCTTCCCAAGGTTTCTTAGCACAGCTTTTCCCCAAACTTCCCTTTCCTTATCTTTTCCTCTTTATGTGACCCTTTTTCTTTCAAACATGTCACCTCTGAACTGCTAATCCTTAAAGTCATCAAATGATGGTCCTCAGGTCATGAGCTTCACAGGCCTTAATTATCTCTCACCTGACTTTAAACCACAAACGGTAAACACTGTCTTTGATATTTGCTTTCTTCCTCCTGACCAGCCCTTCAAAAAGGAAGGGCACAATGACATGGGTCCAGAGAGGCAGCCCAAACAGGTCAGTTGGTTTTCTATTACTAGACAGGCCCAGCATGCCAAGACACACACGCCTGCGTTCTCCCAGATGCACCAGTTTAAAGAAGAGTGAAAAAAATCTCAACCCATCTGATTGCCACTCAAAGAGAACATCTGATTTTGATGTATTTTACTGAATTACTTGAGATGGGAGAAGGAAAAAAACCGGTCAGAAAACGCCCCCTCCTCCTTGAAAAACACCCTGGGATACAGGAAGTACACACACCACATGTAGTTCCTCTGGACAAGAAACACATATTCCCCCCATTTTTCTTGAGAAAAAAGGTTACGTTTTCTCCCTGTAACAGGCAGGCATGTCTGCGTCCCTTAGCTCAGTGAGTGGAGGGAGTGGAGCTGCGGCCCGAATGCACTCCGTCCGGGTTACAGTTCAGTAAATGTCCTGTTGCGAGCAGCAGGCATGCAGCTCCGTATCAGGCAATCCTTTAGCAGAAAGAAGGGAAGGGCGAAACTGCCACAGGGAGATGCGGGCAGGAGGGCAGACGTCCCCTTGCGCTTCCCCAGGGGGGACCGGCCCTCAGCACCCACATTAGCGGGAGTCTGGGGGGCAGGTAGGTGCCTTGGTGGCCTCGGGGGGAGTGGGGACAGACTCCTAATCTTGGCAGTTTCATCTAACCTAGGATTCCTCTGGCTCCTTGGAATTTTTTTCTCACCATACACAGTAAGGACACCAGCAGGTTTCAGTCTGTACAACTACCAGAGAAGGAGGAGGAGGAGATAAACACCCCAAAGGAAGAAGCAGACGCACAGACACACGATACACACAACAACAAGGCCGCTGACAGGCTGGGGCTTCCTCCCCGGCTGCTCCCAGCTCCGTGACAATGAGGGAGGAAAACACCAGTTTCCCCGCCGCTGCAGGAAGCTGCCCGGCCTCGGCTCCTGAGGGCTCCGCGGGGCCGCGGGGCCGCCACCCCGTCACACGCACGCCCTGCCACCCTCGCGACCCGGGGTCCGCACCCGCCGCCACGCCACCCAACGTGACCGGGAAGCCGTCTCCTGACACCCCGGCTCCCGACGGTCCCCACGAACGACCCCTACGGGCGCGCCTCTGCCAGCGCTTCACGCCTCCACTCGGAGACACGCACACACACGCACACGCCGTCCAGCTCCCGCCGCTCATCGCAACTCCGCAAACGCAGGCCCTCGCCCTTCCCCGGCTCGCAGCCCCTCCCCGGAGTGAGGCAGGCGGCCAGCCGGGCGCGGCCCGCGGCCCACAGCCGCCTTCCCTGTCGCCTGCCGGCCTCCCTCGCCCCGGGGCACGAACGCCGCCCTGGGTCCCCGTCGCCCCTCAGACACGGGGCCCCCTCCTTCCCCCGCCCCCCGCGCTGGGTGAGGCCGGCTGGGTTGGGACGTGGCCGCCTGGCGGCCCCAAGCCCAGGGCCGCCGTCCCCGCCGAGGCTCGGGCGTTCCGGCCGCAGGGGCCGGCGGCGAGGCCGGGACCCACCTCTCCCCGGCACGGTCCGTCTTCGGTCCGGTCTCCTCCGCGGCGTCTCCGGCTCCTCCTCATCCAGCCCAGCAGGAAGTGACCTCCTCGGCTGCTGTCGTCACTTCCATCCTCCGCCGAGAGGGCGGGGCGGGGGCGGCGCCCTCCCGCCGGGCTCCCAGCCGCGCCGCGCCGCGCCCAGCCGCCTCTCCCTTCCCTTTCCCGGCCGCGGACGCCGACTTCCGCCCGCACTCCGCCCCCGGCGCTCCTCCCGCCGCGCAGCCCGCGCAGCCGCCCTGGCGCGGTGCGTGCGTCACTCTGCGGAGGCACGTTACGCACGCTCGCGGTGGGCGGGGCTAGCGGCCGCGGCCCTGAGTGAAGCGGAGTGCGAGGGGCGTCCCGGCGAGCGGGAGGGCATGTCGCAGGCCCCTCGGGAAGGGCCGAAGCGCCGGCGCACGGCGTCCCCGGCCGCGGCGGCCTCGCAGAGGGGAGGGCCCTCATCGTGGGCCGACAGGACCGCGGGCTGCGAGGGCGTCCTCCACGCTCCGAGAAAGGGCCCTTCCACGCACTGCGAAGCGCAGCCGCGAAGCTTCTCCCGCGTGGAGTGGGGCCGGGCCCCGAGTGTCCCCGCGTGTCCCCGTCCCTTTGCATTGAGTCTTAATGTGGTCCCCTCTCAGCAACTCGCGCGTCTCCCCCAGTCATTCAAGTACATCTCCCCCTTTCCTCTACCTTTGTTCCTGGGGAGGAATTGACAGCGATTTTGTGCTACTTCTAAGGCCACCGGTAAAGGCAGGGGAGCAGTTCAGCTTTACCCCGTCTCCAGCCGGTGTGGCCGAGTGGCGTCCTGGTCTCGTCTCACTCGGAGGCAGGAAAACGAGGAGTACGGATCAGTGACGGTTAAATAAATGGTGTGAAGAGTAAAAGTGTGAAGGATAAAAGTGTGGAAGTGGAAAAGGGAGATGGAATTGACGGAGGATTGAAAAACTTGGGGTAGAGCAGGGACCGTCTCTTTGTGCTGTTGTTCTAATGCCACCTCCACGTCCCGAATGCCACCAAGAACATGGAAGCCGCCTACGTTGTGAGAAAAGCTGGATTTACCCCTAGCCCTCCTCTAGCTGTTGATGAATTAACCAGCAAGTTGGGCCCCTCTGGGTCTAAAGTTGCCTTCCCTGTTTAAAAACAGGATAATAAATAGGATTGGTGGTGTAAGGTCTTTTCTAGTGAGAAAATCATGCTACCGGTATAGAGGTGAATAAATTGAGCAACATTTTAGCGTCGAGGAGCTGGCTGCCGAAATCTGCAAGGACACCATGAGCCCTGTCTGCACGTCCTTTGTATCTTCCACACAGCACCCAGAAGTGTCACATGTAAATGTCACATGTTTGGTTGGACAGTCTTTGCAAAATCCTCAGATTTAGCAAAATGATGTAAATTATAGTCAGATCCTAGTGCCTTGAGCTACTAGCGGTGTGACTTCGGTGAAGTTGCTTAACCTCTCTGTGTCAGCTTCTCCTCTGGATGGATGTACTCACATGGTTGTGTGAAATGTGTTCATACATGTACAGTGGTGAGAAGAGAGCATGGCATGTTGTAAATATGACAGATGAACAAATGTTGGCAAAAATAATAAGAAGAATCATAAAAACACTCCAATTCTCACACCACCCATGCAAATCTTAGTAATTGTGTCAACTTAGAAACCAGGGTCATCAGGAATGAGCAGCTTCTTCTGAAAGTCTGACATTACCAAGCTTTGGCTCATGGCTCAAATGGTCATGCTCAGAGCCCGCATTTATCCTCCAAGGAGCCTGTGTTTTACAAAGCGCCAGGAACCAGAGTACAGGGACGCTCTGCGTACTCATATTCCCTGCTGTCTCCCAGCGGATCTCTGCTGCTGCTGCTTCTCTGAGTAATTAGAGTCCTCAAGGATGACTCGAGTAAACACAATTAAGAGATAAACAGGCCTCTCTACCTGGCTGGAGTCTGAACTGACATACCGAGAAATGTTTATATGCCAGTGGAGCTCAGCAGAGTTTTTACACTCAGAATCTACTCACTGGCCTGAAACACAACAGGTCAATTTGGGTTTGATAAGCAAACTGGAGGTTCGCTCCCAGTAGTGGATCCAGACAAATGAGTTTTGTAGTGGGCACCTCTGTGATGGTAGAACGCGGGAGATTCGGGTGGCTCTGGACTCTTTGCCCAGCTTCCCTGAAGTCCCTTCCACTGTGTCCTTCACCTGCTTCAGATGCGATTCCACACCTGGAGATATGGAAATATGGAGAGCACGGGCTTTCTGAAAGCATGGGGGTGGAAACACAGACACAGTCTAGGAGTCGAGACAGGGAGTAATCCCTCTTGAATTTCCACTTGCTCAAAGCCCTCTTTGTCCACTGACACTGCCTGCCCTGTGCTCCACTTCCCACTCACCTTTGTAATTGTCCCGAATGCCTAGGGTAAGTTTCTGCTGTAAATCACACTCTCAGTTCGGCCCTCCATGCAACACAGCTACTCCATTGCTTCTGAAATTTGAAAAAGAGAAAGAACGTCTAATTCTTCAGAAACCTCTTCCTGGATTGGCGTGTGTGTGTGTGTCCCCTGGTTCGCTCTTCTGTGTGGCCCGTTTTCATCTATGCATGTCTATTCTCCATGTTCCAAACTTACCCAGCCATAGATGGAATATAAATGCTTTCCTCTCGTAGCAGGATCATCCAGATGAGAAGCTGACACAGAGAGGCCGTCACGTATGCATTTGTTCTCGGTGCGTTCTTCATAGACCCCTGCAGTGCCCAGCACTTCTGTGTCATCATGTCACATGCCTAACAGTGATAATTCCCTTTTGTGCCAACGTACGGGCTGCCGTCTACAGGCACTGGCTTCTCCCACCTCCCGCAGTCTCCTGGAAGTCTCCCAGTAGAAAGCAGGTAGACTCTTTTCCCCAGACTGTGTTCTCACTGAACTTGGACTCAGAAGACCCGAGTTGCAGCCCTACTTCTGCCCTTTGCTAATAACTGTTCTCTGACAAGCTGCCAAACGCCTCTGAGTTCTGGCCTCCTTGTCTTCGTCTGTAAAAGGGAGACACGACTAATGTCCTGGATACTGGCTGTGGAGCACATGAAGTTTGAAGCCCTTTACAGAGGTCAAGGTCATGATTACTCTGGCCACCACCCCAGACCCCACAGGGTTTGGTGTCAAGAACTCAAACTTTACAGCAGTTATTACCAAATTTCACATACTTTGAGTGGATTTGATATGTTGAACTTGGGTAGGAATCCAACGGAAAAAGATTTTGCCTGGAGAATTAGGGTTCATGAGTTTCTTATCTAGGCACAATTTTGTAAGGACCACCTCAAGGCAATACATTTTACTGACTTCGTGCCTCAGTTTTCCCGTCCATAAAATGACTATGATATGAACTTCCAGAAAGAAAAATACTATAACATCGAAACATTATTTCTATCGGTAAAGTCAAAGACTGAAGGGTGTGTATGAAATTGACTTATTTCTACTCTGTGTGACTCAGTTTCCCTGAGAGTAAAGTGAAGATAAACTATTATGAGAGAATAAACTTTCACTAAACATTATTTGCATTTTACCACATTGGACTCAAGTAGCTCATAGGATTTCGTGTTTTGGCTCCTTTTCCCCATCAACCCGAGGTGGTTGTGAGGATGGAGGAGTGAATGTCAGTAACATGAGTGGGGATCCCCAGATTAAAGGTTAAGTGAGTCCAAAGCAGAAGTAACTTTGTCCAAAGTTGCGGCTCAGCCAGGAGCAGGGAACCTGGCTGTTTATTCAGTGGTGACTCGGGGACTCAAGGACTGTCCCGGATTCCACGTCCATCACGGTCCACAAATACCCCTTCCTCTCATTTCCCTTTTTAGGTCTTGGTTCCCCCATCTCAAACGGGCACAGTGGAGAGGGTAGTGAGAGATCACGAAAAACAACACAGGAGAACAGGGTTTATACAAGGAAATGGATACTTAAGCTATTTGCATTTTTGTTTTCCTGGCAGCCTAGGAGAAAGATTCCCCTAACCAAACTTCTGAATACCGGAATCTATATATTTCTGAAGGCTCATTGCTTCAGGAAGCCTGACGAGCTTAATTGGAGCAGAGGGCTAGCTTCTCCTCATCCTCAGCTTCCCTAGGATGTATTTTTCAAGGCCCAGTATTTGTTCCCCACTCTTACAAGACCTGAAACCCTGACCTGTTTGCCACATAGATGTTTCGCTGTCTTGTATTTATTCACTGTTCATATCCGGCTCACACCGTATTCTCTTTATGATTGCTTACAGCATTTGTCATCCTAAGAGGGCAGAGACTGTGCCTATCTACTTGTCATTGTGTAATGGCCAATAAAAATGATAATCACTGGCATAGAGACTTGAGGTCACAGTCTAACAAACACCAGTAACGGCTGTAAGTGAATAAATGGAGTGAGGTCTTGAATCTAATGAATTAAAAGGCAATCAACCACCTTCAAATATTTTAGAAAAAGTTTCCTTTAATAATTGCCCACATATTTTTGAACTTGTGGAATCTTAGAGATGGAATGAGTGTCACAGGTCGTCTACCTCATCTTCCCACTAAGTGCCACCAGCCTATACTTGAATGAACCCTCACAATGATGAGGAGATCACTACTTTGCCCAACCTAGTTTTCTCATTGTAAAACGTATCATGCCCACAGGAGTATATGAAAATATACGTGCTCAAGAACAATAATAAAACAAAGTACTTCAGAACGAACCTACCACCCAGGCAAAGATTGGAAATTACCGTACCCTAGAAGTCTTCTTGGCCCCTCCTGATTTCACCCAAGTTCAATGTTTCGATCACCCTAACTGGAGAAAGTTGTTTCTTATATGGAACTGAAATGTGTTGCACTGACGTTTGCCCGTGACTTCTAGTTCTGGGCACTGGGGCTCTGCAGAGTCAATGTAATGTGACAGCCCATCAGCTATTTGAACACAGGTGTTCCACCTTCCATAAGGACCTGCTGGGAGAAACATCCTTCGTTCTGTTCCTCTTCAAATATGCTCTCAATGACTATACTATACACAGTGCTCCACAGACCCTGTCTGACCAGCAAAGTGTGGAGAGAAACCACTCCCTCCTTGACATGCTCTCGCTCTCAAAGATGGCCTTGGTCAAGCCCGACTGTTTCGGAGGCTGTTGTACATGGCTGCGTTGACAGTCAAAACCCCCACGGTTTTCTTACAGGGACTATTGTTACCCCAGGCTCTTCTGGAAAGTAGTTCTTAAGTCTAAATACCAGACTTCACATTAATTACGTCAATCACCGGCAATCGTATTGGGTTGGTTTTGGTCTGTTAGTCGTTCCAGCCTGTCTACATCATCTCGATTTACTAGAATGTACTATTGTATAATTTATCGATAGAGAGACTTCCCTCGGAGCAAGCATGGAAAACACCGTTGCAGAATACGTTAAAAACCACCGTTAAACTATCGTGAACGCAATCAGGTATTTTCTAAATGGTGCAGAAGTGATGGCAGGATTGCCGAGTCTCCCCAGTCGTCATGCCCTTCGGTTGGTGGGATGCCAGTCAGTGGAGTCGCAGGTGATGAGATTGATTTCAAGTAGCAACGTGCTTTAGTGCCTCAGACTCTGGCAGAGACTGAAAGCCACTTGGAAAGCGGAGGACATCAAAGGAAAGCAAGTCCAGGTCTTGGCAGCAGGAAGAGGGGAGTGGGAGTCCTGTGCTGCTCTTGGACGTGTCAGGAACTGGCCGTCTGTCATATTTTGGCATCAATTCAGAAGGCGGGACTTCTAGATACATGCCCTGCCAGGATGTTTTTCTCTTAGCAATAAACTATTGCAATGGGCTTGGCTAATGTGCTTGCAATAATAACGCGTTAAGACCGGGTTCTCTGGCACAATTTTAAAAATCACTGTCATTATCATAACAGCTCTTGATTGCAGCAGCAAAAACCTGGGAAAAGAAGAAAAACCCAAAACTTGGAAGGAAAACACGCTGGCATACACCCCCTTCTCCTGGCTGTCAGGAAAGCACCTGGGGCACAGAGCAAGCAACGGCAGAAGTGCGTGCGTGCACACACACACGTGTGCACACACACGTGCACACACACACACGTGTGCGCACACACACGCTTCCTGTCCAGCTTACGCACATGCTGGCTGCACACCAAGTCCTCTCCTGTGCCTACCTGCCAGTCTGGTCCAGAACAGCCTTCGTTTCTCTTCAGTTCCTTGTGGAAAATATTTTGCCCTGAGACTGCCCCCGAAGCCCTCAATTACTAATGGAACCAGAACGGTTTAATTGAACCTCATTATTTGAACTGTGAGAGGGAGGTGCGGGTCCCTTGGGTCTGAAATAGGGCGAGAGGAGACACAACTCTCAACTCTTGATTAGACTTTGTCTCCTGGTGCCAAAACACACTGCCTCTGGGAAGCCACCTACTTGTGGCAACTTTGACTTTTGTGCCTCCCCTGCTCCTCATTTACCGCCTGTAATTCACACATCCCTGAATCCTCTCACCTTGAAAGGGAAGCAGGGATTACATGGAAATCAGCATTGGGGGTAGCCAAACTTGGGGGAACCACCATCAACACAGTCACTTAGCCCCACAGCTGATGCTGCTCGTTGGGCGCTTTGTTTTCCCCTGATCCGTGGGGCACGGAGGGTCGGTACACGGGGCTTCCTGGAGCAAAGGCAACATGCTACGATGCGGCAGCTCTGCGTGTGTTTGTGCCACGCGGCTCGCAGCCCATAGAGCCAACGCCAAATACCATTCAAACAGCTCAGTCTCAGAATTAGGAATATACCTGCACTTCTCAGGTAGGATTGCGCTAAGCATTGTGGGTCTATTGGCCAAATTCAGCAGCACCACTTATTACACTAGAAACAGGTGACATACCCACCACTTTTGCAAATACCGACAGAGCGGAATGGATGCCCAGTTCTGGAAGACATTTTTCTAGAAAACTTGATGACACCTTAAGCTTATATAATGATATGTTTAAAAGCATTTACAATATTGTAAGGATTCCTTCATCCATCATTTACTCCGTAATGCTTCGCGCGGCAGTTACCGGACCCCATGCACCGTGAGCTCATGGCACTTGGGCTTGTCTGATTGTAAGAACAGTGCCACTAGCAACATTCACCACAATTATTTAAAGATGTGAACCACAGACCATGCAAGGCAAACGTATGGACAGAGTCTAATTTTTAACGACACACAACATGAACAATTTCATCTAGTTTGTTGAAGTCTGTTCCTTCAGTCCGTTAATAGACGTTGGCTCAGCCCGGAATTGCGCTAGTCACTAGGGGTGCACACGTGACCGGGACCTGGGAATCTAAGGGTAGAGGCAGACATGTGAGCGGGAAGCCACGACACATATGCAGTGGGGTGCAACAGATCTTTGGGTAGCCTGCCCAGTTATCATCCCCAAATCCTGCTTTCCAGCTGGCAGAGCCCTCTTCCCACCGTATAAGTGAAACTGCTTTCCTAGACTCACTCGTAACCAGAAAAAGGCGTGTTACTAAGTCCTGCTCTGTAAGTCTACCGAAGGATTCTGGGAGAGGGTTTTCACACGAAAAGAGAGATTGCCAGAGGGGAACTGCTCTGCCTGCATCTTTTGCTGTTACGGACTGACTCGTGTCTCCCCTGAAATGCATGTTGAAGTCCCAGCCCTCAGCACCTCCGAATGTGAGTATATTTGGAGATGGGGTCTTTACAGAGGCCATCAAAGTGGACCCTAATGAACACGACTGGTGCTCATATAAAGAAGGAGAAATCTGGACACAGACACACGCAGGAGAGAGCACGTGGGACATGGGGAGAAGGATGTCATCTAAGCCATAAAGCGAGGCCTCAGGAGAAACACACGCTGCCAACGACACCTTGATCTTGGACTTCCAGCCTCCAGCATTGTGAGAGAATCAAGTCCTATTGTCTAAGACACCCAGCCCGTGGCACTGCATTATGGGGGCCCTAGCAAACTCGTGTATCTGCCCTGATTTGGGATGTCGTCGCGTGAGTTTGGAAATGCTGAGACCGACCCGGGGAAGGGCCGAGAGAATTGTGGAGCTGCTCGCTGAGAACCCGGCGTCAGCGAGCCAACTCTGAAAACATCGACTTCCAGACGTCTTGTAAACACACAACAAGCCCCCTACTGTTCAGGCTGCTTTAGGTGAGGGGTTTGGTTACCCCAGACCGTGAGCCTCCCGACAGATCCGTGTAAGGGAGGATGCATGTGGTGTGGAGGTGAGTACCGCAGGACACCAAGAAGGAGGCGTCCAGGACACAGCTCAGCTGTCTGCAGAAAGTCATCAAGCGGATGAACGGACAAAGAAAGTGCAGCCAGGACAAGAGCAGAGTCAGCGGACATGATGGAGACTTGGTAGATGCAAGCCTTTGGCATTGGAGAGCGGGCGGGAGCCCAGTGGGTGAGAGCGGAGCCGTGCAGGCTGGTTGCTGGATTGCGGACAGAGGCCCTGGCGGCACCTGACATGTAGGAATTTCTCCTATGGGCTGGGTCAGAACCGTGCAAGTGCAGGATACATTCCAGGGCTCAGAACTGGAGGCAGGGATCCCACCCGGGAGTTGGATGGGTGCTGAGGAGACAAGGAGGGGACTGAAGGAAGGTAGTAGAACAGAGGTGGGGACACACGACTGGTGCCAGGACGTTCAGGAGACACCCCTGGGTGATGTCCATGGATGCCATCGTGCTGTACAGCAACCAGGCGTGAAAAGGAAATGACCAGAACTTAGGATGCAGCTGAGAACAGAAAGCTGAACTTTATCCTAAATGCCAAACTCTCTTTGTATCATTTTTACAAAAAATATTTTTTAAAAAGGTACTACCTACTTCCCTGTTTTCTTCAACGGTTTACTAGATGTAAGCTGACCTTTTCTTGATGACTCACAGTCGTCGTTATGACAAAGGACGTGTACTGGTGCAGAGGAAAAGGCCACGTGTCCACAATCACAAGGTCCGGGTTTATTCCCAGCCCTGCTCATCCAGCTGCAATCGAGGGAAAGAAGGAAAGTTGCTGAGCCTCTCTGAGCATCTGCTTTCTCCATGGCTGCCTGCTTCCGAGGCTGGCTGTAGAGATGGAGCGAGACAGTGTGTGTGAAAGGGCTGAAAAGACACCAGGCACCCTGACAGGCTTTACAAGCCTTTTTCCAGAGCGAAGTGACATCTGACACAATGCCGGGTCTGCTTTGGAGTTGTTTGCTGTCCCTTTGCTCTCACAACGTGTCCCTCGCTAGAATGGCTTTCACCCATACCCCACCTGTCCTCCCAGGGCCAAAGGCTGAGAAGCCAGTCGACCTCTTAGACATTTTGTTCGGCGGAGCTGGTGAGGGTCTGCATGGAAGCCCAGGACCTGGCTTTGGTTCCATAGATCTGTCAGCTGTTTCCGGTACCCAGAGAGCTTTTTCACTTCTGGGTTTGCTGCTGCCTTCCGCAGAATTGAGGCAGTCAGAGCCTGACCTCCAGCTGAGGGTGGTGCACTGACGGCAATTTACGCAGCTAAGTCAGTTATTGTCCTGCTTCGTTAGTTCCCTTTTATCTCTGTGATATCACGCACACATTCGTTCTCACCACCGACCCACACACTGTGATGTGACGTAAATCAAGACAAAAGCCTTGGCTATAACTCTTCAACAGAGACATCCCTCGCCTTCTCTGCTCTAAGGGTTTAGGGACCCTGAGTTTCCTTCCTTCCCATCCAAAGCAGCCCCTGATTCGCATGTTGGGGGGCCTCCAGCCCCTCACACTGTGGGAGCCTAGACTGTAAGACACAGGCATAAGGATTGGGCAGGTCATTTAGACGGCAGAGGATTAGATGAGATGACAGCACGGGCTTTGAGCCCACACACTAAGGCTGGACCACTCAGCTTAGGGGCATTGCATGATCACGCTGGTTTCCTCACCTATAAAGTGAGAGAAAAGCCTTGTCTCAAGGAGTCTGTATAATAATGGGCACTGAGCGCTCAGCACAAACTCTGGTACAAAGTAAGTGCCCAGGACACGGACGGTGGTGATGCTGGTTGGAGAACCAGCTCTGGGAGAGCCCGGCCAAGGGGCACAGGGCCCGAATTCGTCAGGACAGGAGAGGATGGGAGTAGTTAGGAGCCTGGGAGCGGAGGGTCCTAGAACAAGGCTGGGTGTTTGGGTCGAGTGGGTTCTAGACCGCAGGCTGTGTTTTGCATTATCCAGTGAGGGCAACTCCTGGGATCGGCGTTTGGGGTGGGGTGAGGGCAGCTCTCTGAGCAGGTGTTTTACTGCCTTCTTCAGGGACCTCAGCCCAGCCTGAAACTTTCACTTTCACATGAAGCAACTCTCCCTCGCCTTTTAAGCCCCAGGCTCCTTTCCCACACACCTTTGCCTCTGAGTCCCTGTCAGGTCACCCTGTGGTGGATTAAACATGGCCACAAATTCTTTGCCCCTCCTCCCTGGAGAGGTGGGGTCTGTTTCCCCTTTTCCTGAACTTTGGCTGGCTTTTGGCTGCTTTGACCGACAGAGCACTGCAGAAGTGATGCTGCAAGGTCTGGGCCCAGCCTCAGGAGGCTTTCCAGCTTCACCTTTTCCTCTTGGAACCCTGAATCCTCATCACACAAGTCCAGTCCCTCTACCAGAGACCCCAAGACTACAGGGAAAGGGGAAGGCTCCCAGCCAAGTCCAGTCTGTGTCCCATCTCAGACAAGATACTGCACATGTGAGAAAGATCATCTCCGACGGTCCGGCCCCGCCAAGCCGCCGGCTACACCCCACCAGGTGACGCCGCATAGAGCAGAAGAATCAGCCAGCTGAGCCCTGTCCGGGCCCCTGAGCCACCAAATCCCGAGGTCTGTTATGATCGCCCTTGTTTTAGGCTGCTGAGTTTTGGGCTGGCTTATCACATGGCAATAGATTACAGAACCAAATAAGAACACAATAAGCTTTATTCACAATATTTGGAATGGGAACAAGGCATTTCCGGGCCCCCCATTATCTCTCCATCAAATATTCTTAGAGACAGTTAATTCTGGGTATGGAATACAGTCACGCATGTCACTGTTACTGATTAAAGCCCAAGCCTCAACCAACATGGGAAGGCACTTGACTGCACCCAGCTCACTCCCTCAAGAGTGGACTCTACTACTTGAGTTATTTCACATTTAGACAGAAACGTTTAGGGAAATATTTGGGAGGGGAGGCCCACCCCTGTCCTCCCAGCATACACTGGGAGCAGGCGGAAAGGATCCAGACTGAACAAACTGCATGCGAGGAAGGCATAAAGCATAGTTTCCAGAACGCGGATGTTTGGTTAGGGCCGGTTCCAGTTTCCTTCAATCATCAGGAGACACATAAAAGCTCGGCCCAAGGCATCTTGGAGGAGCCAGCCATAGATGCACCTGGGCTGTGCAGGTACCACCCCCCAACACTAGGAACCCCAACTCAGAGAAACAGTCCCGGACAAGACACTGTCAGGTCAGCCAACCTGTCAGTGGCTGGAGTTCAGGTCCTGGTTCCCCTGGGCTCTGTTCTCCAGGGATCTTCCTATGGCTCCGGGATGTTCCCTTTACCTTGTAGCTGAGGACAGAGGGTGTGTAAACGGCATTTGTCTTGCACCCTGACTTCCAGAGTTTCAGCTTCCTTTCTGAGTTACCTTCCATCACTCTGAGAAGGTGAGAAGGGGCAGGCATGTGCCACTATCCTTGACAAAAATGAAAAATGAGCACAGAGAAGTGGGTTTGCAGAGAGCTCACAACTCAGGAAGAGGCATCCTGACACGGTGGGGAGAATTTCACAGGCTCAGGCGGTTGTATCTGCTGGGGACATGGCATCTGCTTCCAGGCCATGGTCGGCAGGGCAGGAAGTCACAGCTACGAGAGGTATGAGCAACTGCAGTACAACTCTGGTCCTAGAGTCGAGGAGAGGAGGGCGAGACTATCACAGAAGGCTTCCTGGAGGAGGTGATCAGCACAAATTAGAGGGAGAGAGAGAGCACTTCGGAGCAGATGTTTTGTGCCAAGTTTCCATAGTCATGTTCAAGCCATGGTCAGAAAATAGCCAGAGATGTGCACAAGCGCTGGCTGCGGGGGCAGGAGAAGTGGAGGGAGGGGAACGTGTGTTAGTGGTGGAGACAGGCTGGACTCTTAGGAGCTCTTTCTCTGATCTCCTGACCCAGAGGGTGAGGCATCTGGTCTCCAGGCCAAGCCTCCGGCTCTTTCCAGTACCATCTGCGTCCCCAGCTCCCATCTGTGTCTCCTGCCCCAGCAGCGGCCACAGTAGCTCTCATTTGTCAGGAGCTTGCTGTGTGCTGGCTGCATGTGTTCTCACGTGACCTGCCTGGAAACACTCAGGGGAACCTGTGCTTGACAGATGAGAAAGCCGTGGAATGGTGACATTGAGCTGGGAGCCAATTGGGAGAGGTCTGGCAACTTGCCCCAGGAGTCCCTTGTCACTCATCAGTGGCAGAGCCGGGAAGGAGCCCAGGCTGCTGGTCCCCAGACTGTGTTTTCACCTTCGTCTGCATGGGCTCCAGGTCGTGGCAGGGATCATAAACAGGACTGGCTGAGTAACTCCCTGGGCCCAGTGCAAAAGGAAGGCGCGGGGTCACTTGTTCAAACACAACTCAGAACTTCAACACGGTGACCAAGCGTGCAGGGCCTCCTGAGTGCAGGACCCTGAGCCACGGGGAGGATTGCCCAGCAATGAAAGCTGGCTTGATGGCGTGGTCGCTGCCAAGACACAGGACGGCCTGAGTGCTGTCACCTGTGTGTGCCCTGTCTGCACCCCCATTCAGGGAGAACAGGGTGTGGGGCAGGAATTGGTGCTGCCAGTGGGGACGGCAACCCAGGATCCAGGAGGGAAGGGTAGAGAGGCACTGGGGGAAGCTGCCTTCTGTGAGGTGTAGGCTGCATCCGGCCCAGGGAACTAGCGCGGCCGTGTAGATACACGTCCAATGGTCAGATGTGAAGGTGACGGACAGCCCTTTGAGCCCCCGTTTCTTGGAGCACCTGTTGTGCAAGCTGACGAGGGCAGGAGACTGAATAGGCAAAGGGAAAGGACAGGTCTTTGCCCTCAAAGATTTCTGTCCGCTGGTTGGAGATATAAAATTTGTAAACATTAAGTAATTAGAAGACAAGTCCAAATAATATATGATTACACTGTCAATTAAATATGGTCAAGTGCCAAAATACATGCCACAGATGTGCTCCGTCCATCTGGGAGAGGAGAGGACGGGACGCTGGAATGAGCGAGTGCTCAGAGCTTCCCGGACAGATGGTGGGCTTTGAGTTGGGCCTTGGCCATGGGCAGGAATGGAAGAGGCGGAGTGGAGAGTGCTGGGAAGATTAACAAGGCGAGAAGGAAGAGAGGCTGTGTGTGGTGACTGTGTGATGACAGTCTGGGAGGTGACCAGACAGGCTGAGCCATGGGCGGGTGCTGGGCAGACTCAGGTGTCAGCTGTGTGACGATGGACGTTGCTTAACCTTCCTGAGCCTCGATTTTCTCATAATAGGACCTCATCTGCCGTTCAAGGTTGGGCAAAGGACTAAACGCAAGGAAAGGAGTTGACAGAGAGCCTGGCACAGGGTAGAGTGCAAAAAAAGAAAAGTTACCTGTTATTACGATTATTTTGAAGACAGACTTGCAGGGGTGAGTAGGGTTGGGTTGTGAAACAGTCTTGCTTCGTCTTGGCTCCTATCCTTTTCAGTCGGGCAGAATTGGACAATCTGCCCAACGTCTCTGAGTCTCAGTTTCTTCATCTCAAAATAGGGATGATAATGTCACCGACCTTGTAGGGCAGTTGCCAGGACAAAATGACACACAAATGTAAAACTCCAAGGACAGCTCGGTACCCCTGAGAGCTAGTAAGTGCTGGCTGTTGTTACAGCAGATCCCGCAAGGGCTTCTATCCCCATATCGTTGTTGAAGAGACACAGACTTGGAAAACTGCACATGGCCACCTGGCCAGCCCCTGGTGGGCCACCACTTCACGCGTTCTATGAAGGACAACCGGAAACGGTCCAGGCTGCCTTCCTCACCCCCAGGCAGACATTCATCTCTGATTCCAAGCTCTCTGTGCTCCCAGGAGGACACCTCAGTCTGACTGAGTGCCGTGACTCCCCCAGGGCGAGGCCCTGTCTTACTCACCTTTTGTGTACCAGGGCCTGACATCAGCCAGCCCCTGGAAAGCGCCCAAGAAGGCTTGTTGACTTGAAATGAAACGAGGTGACTGGGGCTAGAGCCCCAGGAAAGGCAGCGCTTGGTAAGAGCTTGTATCTGGGCTGTCAGAGGAGAGAGTGAAAGAGAACTCCAGGTTTCTCTCACAGGATGGGGAGTAGGGAGAAGCTGATGGCTTGGGTTTGGGAAGACAGTGAGGGGAGGGGAGGTGCAAAGGTTGGTTTAGACTGTTGCATGAAGATGAGAATTTAATTAGGCTTCTGTGCTGTGCAAACCCTGGCAGCACCCCAACCCCTCTCCAGGACTGGCCCGTGTCCTGACACCAGGTCCCTGCCTGGGTTGGGGGGACATGCTCACTGCCAGGAAGATGAGGCTTGCTGCCCTTGGCTGGGCTCTGGGCATGGTCCCCTGACCCATCAGCGGGAGGGCTGGAGGAGGCGTGGCACAGCTGTGGTGAGGGCCCCAGTGGGCTCTCTAGGGAAACAGGACAAGAATAGGCACCCCAACACACAGCACCGTTCGGAGCTCAGCTGCCCTCTCTGACTTCGGGCTTTGCTTTCTGCCTTGTGGGCACCCCTCACTCCACTCCCTCTCTCCTCCATTCCTGTCTTTCCAACCCAGCCACTGGAGGTAGAGACGCCACTTCCCAGCACGTGGGGGAGACTGGGCTTTGCCAGCTGTCTCTGCCTCCACCTCAGCCCAGAACAATCCCTCCTCCTGGGTTGGCAGCACCCACTCTGCTCCTGACAGACCAATCTGGTGTCCTCCCCCCCTCCCCCACAGATCCCTCCCCTGCTGTACTCTCCTCCACAGCCCCTCACTCCCCCCACAGTCCCCTACCCCCGCCCCAGAGCTGGCAGATAATGATACAACCTCAATACCCAAGAAGTGCAGGGGTGAGTGGGGTCACCCCTGGCTCCCCCTTGGGCTCCTGCCACCTGTTCAGTCCCCTGGTACCTCCCAGCCCGCCCTGTCAGCCCCCAATCCCTGGTCCTTGGTATGCCCAGCCCAGCAGAGCCCAGCCCTTTCTCCTAGTGCCCTCAGCCCTACCCTCTGCCCCTGGCACCCTCTCTGCCTGCAGGAGGGCACAGAGCGCCCTGTCTGGCCTGGCAGCGCTGAGTTCAGCCCCCGGGATTTCCCAGCCGCCAGCCAGCAGGAAGTCTGCCTGGAAGACGGGAAACCTTATTCTTGGCCTCAGCCCAGCTACTGAGCACGACCAAAGTTCAGGGGAGGGGCCTGTTTCCCTGGTCAGCAGGGGACTCCCACTGGCCTCCACTATTCAGGTTTGGGGGTTTAGGGCGAGGCCCAGGAGAAGGGGCTGCTGGAGGGCAGCGGGGTGAGAGCCTCTGTGTGACCCTCTGCCTTCATCGCCTGGTCCTGGTTACACGTCCCTCAGACTGCGGAGCTCTGGGCTGGGGGAGTGGGCGGGTGGGGGAGGTTTCTGCAGTCTCAGCTTTGCCAGCGGGAGTGTGTGTGCCAAGTGGGTGTGGCCTGGGCACACGCAGGGCCGGAGAGCGGCAGCCCCCAGGGGCAGCCCCTCCCCCCCCAGCCCCGTGGGAACCAGTGAGGCCAGAGCTGGTCAGTGGGCAGACTCCGCACGCTCTCATCCTGAGACATCCAGGAGTTGGGGGCAGGAAGGGAGCCCCTGGGAGCCAGCCCCTCTCTCTGGAGCTGCTGGGAGGTGACAAACCCTGTGACAGGGCTGTGAGGCGTGGCTCTGGACCGGAAAAGGCCTCCCAGGCACTGCAGACTCCCTTCTCCCTCCTGGGCCTTGCCTCTGCCCGAGCCCCGCGGGTTGCCCCATTCCCTGGGTAGCCCGCAACAGTAACATAACAGGAAAGAGCCACAGTCAGCCCCCAGGGAGCGGGGCAGATCGCGCCGGGGACTCTCACAGGCCACACCGCCCACGCCCGGCCCCCTCATCTGCTCCCACTCTGCCCCTCAAAACTAGACTGGGGTCCCCTTTCAAGGGCTCTTCTTGGCTGGGATCCCCATCCCAAGGCCGGGGGCAGAGGGAAAAAAAGAGAAACTGAGAGAAGGGGCGAGCGCGACTGGAAGGAACCGCGGGGACCGCTGGGGTCAGGATCACATGGGGCGAGTCCGTGACGGCAGTTCCCAGGGCGCAGGGAAATGCTTGCGTGTGGCGCTAGCGCCCCCTGGTGGGAAGCGTTGCCGCAACCTCGCTCTAGTGGCCACCGGGCCAGTCTTTCCTGGATACTTGGGAATGGAGAGCACAGCCCTGCACGACCCAGCCAAGGTCCGCTCTAGCACGGGTGGGTCTGGGAAATACCGTCCAGGAAGCGAGTTCCATTCCAGTGCCCCTTGGGAAAATGCCCCCTGCCCTGCTCACCCCGCTTTTTCATCTGTCCAGCCAGTTGTGGGTTATCCCACGGACTCGAGGCCTTTTCTGACTCTGGCATCTTGAGGTTCTAGGTCAACATGAACCTCTCTGGCCTCAGAATTGCCTGACCTTCTTGACTGTGCTCTCATCTGCTCCGGCCACACTCACCGCCATGACAGGGCTGTCACCTCTGTCAGGAAAGCTATTCGCCCGGATGTCCACTTGGTCACTCCCTAACCTTCCAGTCTGCTCTCAAAAGTCTCCCGGATGGAGCCTGCTCTGTCCTCCTGATGTAACACTCACCTCCAGGTCCCCACCCACCACACTCAGCTTTGTCCAGAGCCCTTCCACTGTGGAACGTACTATATAATGTCCTTATTTATTGTGACCTTTGTGTAGGGCCTTTCATGGTGGACCCTGGCACCTGGAGTGGTAACTGGCACACGGGAGCTCACTAGCTACCTGTGGAAGAAGGGACTGGTCCATTGGAGAGGGTCTGGTGGGGACAGACAGGTCCATCCTAAGTGGCTCGTACTTAGTGATGTGGCTGTGCTACTATGACCCGAATAGGGTTTCACTGAAAGGACCAAATTGCAGGTGAGCTGTCCTAAGAGGGTGGGGATGGAGGGGGAGGTGCCAGGGTCATAAACTGGGAAATACTACAGACCAGACCCTTCTGAGATAGCCATTGTCCCAGCTCCAGTGGGACACCAACTCAAATTCTTCAGTCTGCTATTTCACAACCTGTGACCATGGGATTCCCACTCCTTCTTTTTCCAAGCAGACGCCCTGCTGAGCTCACCGCTTGTACACGAGTAGCCCAGTGTTTTCTGCCGAATTAACTTGCCTCGCAGGCCAGTGCGCGGGCCATTTCTGACATCTCAGGACGCTCACATGCAGATTTGGGAGCGCGAGTCCCACAGCCCTGGGACCTGACTTCACTTCACGACCGTCTTCCCTCCTTCGGGAGCAAAGACCCGCCCTCAAGGCCCTGAACCATATCTCTTCGCATTCCTGCAGCCCCTGCCCCTTTTGTTGGCGGAGTGCGCACGCGCTGCTCTGCGGGTCACCCTGCACACTCTTCCAAGAGGCCTGCCTGCTTTGTTTCAGATTTCACATGTGCTGAAATAGTTTCTACTTCTACCTCCCGCTAGACTGTAGGCTCATCTAAGACAACGGCTTTGCTTCCTGTTTCTGTTTCCCAGATGTGTTGCACACAGTAGGGTCTCATTCCACGTTTGTTCAATGGCGACTATATGTTGGAAGGGCTCTTTTCAGGAAATCCTTAGCGGTAGTTTTGTTTTCAGCCGCCAGGTGGCATCAGTGCCCAGGCGCAGCCAGAGGAGAGGGACCGGGGTCAGCACCGGAAGATGCTTCAAGAGGGGCACTGGCTGTGGGTGGTGCCGAGGTTCCTGGAGTCGTTTTCAACCACTCCCAGACTGACCACAGGGCAGACAGGCGTGGCTAGAGCCAGGGAAACTGGGAGCGGTTGGCAGGTGGACAGCTGGGGCGTCTGCCCGTGTAAACATGCAGCCGGGGCTCCTTGACATGGGGCCACATCCGGCAGCATGCGCTAGGGTCTTGACGCAGCAGGCGTCTAAGCTTGGGACCAGGGAAACAGGACGGGGGTCTCGAGGCCCAGGTCCCAGGCTGGGGCTGGGCTGGGTGAGAATTATTTCGGCGTGGGGTGGGTTACCATTGGAAATGGGGGACCCTTGGGATCCTGTGTCTCAAATCCGAGGTCTTGATCCAGATAAGTAAGGGACTCCTGAGGGCAACGCCCTCAAAGAGGACAGTGAGGCCTCCTTCCCACCCCTGCAGAAGACTGGCAAGTGAAGCAGAGTGCCCGGGGAGGGGACATGGGACACGGCTGTTTTCCTGGGGCTGGGGGTAACTCGGGAAATATCCAGCTCTGGAGAGAATATTTTGATCCCTGGAAGCGACGCCGGCTTTGAAGGGCCGAGCAAAGGTGCCCGCCATCACCAGCAAATCCAGCTCCCCAATTAGGTCTGTCACCCTTTCCATCCTCACGTCTCTGAGTTGGTTTTCTTCTCTGTAGAATGGGGACAGCCGTTCCTACCTCTCAAGTCAGTCTGGAGACAGCCTGAGGTTCCTGGGAACCTCTAAGGCACTTTTCCATTCAGTCGTTTATTCAGTTATTGATATCAGAATGAACTTATTGACAATTATTTTATATGTTGGGATATAGTCTAATACTACTTTTATTTTTTCTCCACAGATTGTTCTAGCTTTGGCTATTGGGAGCTCCTTTAGTTGGCTCCTGTGTCCCTTTGACATAATTCCCATAGTTGCAGGGTTTTTGTTGTTGTTGTTGTTGTTTGTTTGTATTTCCTTCCTTTTGGCACTTCAGGCCCATCTTGCATATTTCCCACCCCAGTCCTGGAATCAGCCATTTTTCTAAGGAGCTCTAGTTATTTTCACTGAGGAACAGTATCAGAAACAAGTATCTGAGCACTTGGGGTGGCAGTACTTTTTCGAGTGCTAGAAATTGAGAATGAAATTTCTCAGCCATGGACACAGATTGCACCCAAGTCCATCGGCCTTATTATAGTCCTGATTTTTTTTGACACGCGTAGACCTCAAAGGCACAAAGGGTCAGAACATCATCACAAGCATCTTTAGAAGTAAGAGCAATTAAAAGAAAAGTTACTAAAGGGAGTGTCATTTGGCCCCCAAATATGAAAAAGTTCATTATCAGGCCAGGAAAAGAGGAGTCTGTTGCTTATTGCTGGACAGGTAAGTGACAGCGATAGCTTAGATGGTATCAGAAAGGCCGCTGATAGAAGCAATTAAGATTGCATTGGAAGGGTGTATTGACTTGTGGCATAATAGGCCGTGGACCTACCCCCAGTGAAACTGGTAAAATTATTTTTAAAAATTTAAAGCCTCCAGACATGGTCCCAAGGACAAACAGCAAATGAAGAAACATCTATTCAAGAAAATCTATGTAAACTCAGTAAGAAAGGTGAGAGTCCGTGGTGTTTGAACCAAACTGCTCCCTCTTTCTCCCTCTCAGCTTAGTAAAGCAGAGACTCCACTCCAAACTACTGCAGCCAAGAACACAGGGCTCTCCATAGACCCCCCTCGACTCCCAGCTCCCAGCCATAGGTCTTTCTTCCAGGCAGGAGCAGAACCCAACATTTCTCATCTTGCCCCTCCATGCCTGTCACTGAGGCTAAGACTCAGCAAACGTGGGGGCTTTTGGTTACTTCTGCCAAATCCCAACTATTGGCTAAGGAAACGACTGCAGAGAACTAAGTAAGAATTTTAACCATGTACTGTTGGGTTTCTAGTAGATGTGATAAGTATAAAAATAATACTATGAACATGAGAAAAAGAGACTAGAGCTATATAAGAACAATATTTCTATATATTAAGTTTATGGTATTAAGCTAGTAAAACCCGGAAGCTGATTTTGATAAGTTAAGATGTATATGGGAAACCCTAGAACAACCACTAAAACAAAAACAAAAACAAACCCTAAAACTCAAAAATACAGTGAAAATATTATTAACAAAATTAAAGTGCTACACTAGAAAATATTCACTCAGTGCAAAAAAAAAAAAGCAGTAAAGGGGAAAGAGAGAGAAACAAAAGAGATGAGACATGTAGAAAACAAAAGTAAAATGGCAGACATAAATCAAATTATATCAATAATAACATTCAATGTGAATGGACTAAACAATTCAAGCAAAAGGCAAAGATTGTCAGATTGGTTAAAAAAAACCAACATGATCCAACTGTATGTTGTCTATAGGAGATACACTTTAGATTCAACAACAAAAATAGATTGAAAGTAAAGGTTAAAAAATTATACAAATATTACAATACAGCATGAAAATATAACTATAATACATATATATGCACTTGATTACAGAGCTCCACTAAAAATCCATGAAGCAAAAACTGACAGATAAAGGGACAATTCCAAATAATAGCTGGTGACTTCCATACGCCACTTTCAATAATGGATAGAACAACTAGACAGAAAATCAACAAGGAAATGCAAGCCTTAACACTATAAAGCAATTAAACCTAATAGGCATCTATCTATAGAACATCCTACCAAATTACAAAAGAATATTTATTATTCTCAATTGCACATGAACATTCTCAAGGATAGATCATATGTTAGACCACAAACTCAATCTCAATAAATCTAAAAGAAATCATAGAAAGTATCTTCTATAATTCCATAATGGAATAAATGAGAATTTATTGAGAAATTCAGTAATGAGAAATTTTGAGAAACCCACAAATATGTGGAAATTAAACAACAGGCTCCTACGTAACCAGTGGGTCAAAGAACAAATAAAAAAGAAAGTCAGAAAATACTCTGAGTTGATAAAGATGAAGATACAACATACCAAAACTTATGGGACGTAGCTAACACAGTGCTTAGAGGGAAATGTACACCTGTAAATGCCTGTTTTATGAAAAAAGAAAGACCTCAAAATTTATTACCTAACATTCCACCAAAGGCCCTGGAAAAAGAAGACCATAGTAAAACTAAAATAAGCAGAAGGAAGAGATACTACGTATTAGAATGGATTTAATAAAATAGAGAATAGAAAAACAAGAGATAAAAATCAAAGAAACCAAAAGCTGGTTCTTTGAAAAGATCAACAGAATTGACAACTGTTAACTAGTTTGAGCAAGAAAAAAATGGAGAAGACTCAAATTACTAGAATCAGAAATGAAAGAGGGGTTGCTACTATTGATCTTATAGTAATAAGAAATATTATAAAGAAATAGTATGAATACTTGTACATCAATAAGTTAGATAACATAGATGAAATAGACAAATTTCTAGAAAGACAAAAACACCCAAAATTGACACACACACAAAGAAATGGACAATCTGAATAGCTCTATAACAAAGTGAAGAGATTGAATAAGTAATCAAAAAACTAACCACAAAGAAAATCTCAGGTTCAGAATGTTTCACTGCTTAATTCTACCAAACATTCAAAAAAGAATTAATGCCAGTTTTTCACAAACTTCCAAAATATAGAAGAGAAAAGAGCACTTCTCAATTCATCTTATGAGAACAATATTAACTTGATTCCACCCCCGCCCAAAAAAAAAACCCTCAAACATCAGCAGAAACCTTACAGACCAATGTCTCTTATGAATACCAATGCAATAATTTTCAACAAAATAATAGCAAACCACATCTGGTAATATATAAAAAGAATTATACACCATGACCAAGTGGAATTCATCCCAGGGATGTAAGTTTGCTTTAACACCCCCAAATCAATTGCTGGAATTCCAATTTCAATGTGTGATCCCCCCCTACCCCCCAACACACACCACCACCAAGCAATTAACTCAGTTCTTACACTATCTCCCTGGAGATAGCACCGGGTTCCACAGGTTAAGACCTCAGGCCTAAAGACTGCCCCCAACCCCACTTCAGACACCAATCACAGGTCGAGATTGTCACCTGTGCTTCTGACCAACTGGCTATAACTTAGAGGTTCCCATGACCGCTTCCTCAGGTTTGATTAATTTGTTAGAACAGCTCACAGAACTCAGAGAAACATTTTACTTACTAGATTACTTGTTGATTCTAAAAGGATATAATTCAGGAACAGCCATTTGGAAGAGATGCATACGGCAAGGTACGTGGGAAGAGGCCCGGAGCTTCCATGCTCTCTCTGGGCATGCTACTATTCCTGAATCTCTAGGTCAGGGGTGTCCAAACTGCGGCCCGCGGGCCAACTGCGGCCCGCAATCCATTTTTTACTGGCCCGCAGCAAATTCCAAAAATATGTTTAGTTTACTTAAATAAACCAGGTGAGGCAATACGTACTACACCTGGAGTGAGTGGCCCGGCTGTTTGTGTATTTTACCGCATATGGCCCTTGGTGAAAAACATTGAAAAAAGTTTGGACACCCCTGCTCTAGGTGTTCACCGAATCGCAAGCTCTCTGAACCCAGTCCTTGCTTTTGTTTTTAAATGGTAGCTTCATTACATAGGCATAATTGATTAAATCATTTGCTATTGGCAATTGATTCAACCTCCAGCTCATCTCCCCTCCCCAGAGAAGGTGTGGGGGGTGGGACTGAAAGTTCCAACCCTCTAATCACTTGGTTGGTTCTCCTGGCCACAGCCCTATCCTTAGGTGCAGTCATTAGCACAACAAAAGACACTGTTATAGCTTTCCTCACTTAGGAACTTCCAAGAATTTTTGGAGCTCTGCACCCAGGATGGGGAGGGAGACCAAGTATATATTTCTTATTAGGAATTATAATATCATAATAATACAGCAATACAATAGAATAAAGCTGGTATAAATCTGAAGTACAAAAAAAAAATCACATGATCATCTCAATAAATACAGAGAAAACATTTCACAAAATCCAACAGCCTTTCATAGTAAATACACCCAACAAACTAGGAATAGAAGGACATTCCTCAACCTGATAAAGGGCGTCTATGAAAAATCCAAAGCTAATGTCATACTAATGATGCAAGACTGGATGATTTCCCCATAAGGTCAACAACGGGATGTCTACTCTCACCACTTCTATTCCACATTGTCCTGGAGGTTCTAGCCAGGGTCATTAGGCAAGGAAAAGAAATGTAAGCCATCCACACCACAAAGAAAGAACTAAAACTATCTATATTTGCAGATAACATGAAAAAATGCAGAAAATTCTAAAGAATCCATTAAAAATAGATGATAAGTAGTAAGTGAGTTTGGCAAAGTTACAGAATGCAAAATCAATACACAAAAATCAGTTGTGTTTCTATACACTTGTGATGAACATTCCAAGAATGAAATTAAGAAAAGCATTTTACTTATAATCACATCAAAATGAATAAAATACTTAGAAACAAATTTAACAAAAGAAGTGCAAAACTTGTATTGTGCAAACTACAAAATATTGCCTTATCAGAATCTCAGCTGACTTCTCTGTAGAAATTGACAAGCGGATTCTAAATTCATATGGAATTGTAAGGGACACAATTCTTTAGACTAGTCAAAACATTCTTTAAAAAGAAGAGTAAGTAGGAGAACTCACACTTCCCAATTTCAAAACTTACTACAAAGAAATAGTCATTAAGACAAGCACAAGAGTAGACATATAGATCAATGGAATAGATTGAAAGTTTAGAAAATAACCCATACACTTATGACCAACTAATCTCAATAAGGGTGCCAAAACCATACAGTGGGGAATTAAAATTCTTTTCAATAGATGGTGCTGGGATAACTGGATAGTCTGTGCAAAAGGATGAAGTTGGACCCTTACCTCACACCATATACAAAAATTAACTCAAAATGGATCAAAGACTTAATTTAAGAGCAAAACTCTCAAATGCTTAGAAGAAAACATAGGGGTAAATTTTCATGGTCTTAGATTTTACAGTATATTCCTAGTTATGACACCAAAAGAACAAACACTAAAACAAAAATAGATAATTGGTCATCATCAAAATTCAAAACTTTTGTGCTTCAAAGGAACAATAAAAAAGGTGAAAAGAATCATTGAGAATTGCCTGAAATCTAGCTGAACAAAACTCCTACAACTAAGGACACACAGAAGCCATGCCAAGACTGATAGGAGGGGTGGAAACACAGAACGGTCTGGTCACACACACATGTGGTGGTTAAAAATCAGGAGGGATATCTCAGCTGTGGAGGAGCGAGGGGTCCCAGCCCCACACCAGGCTCCACAGCCCAGGGTTCCTGTGCTGGGAAGAGAAGTCCCCACAACTTCTGGCTGTAAAAACCAGGGATATTGTGACTGAGTGAGACAGAGGGTGGCTGTAATCCCAAGCGCTCCTCTTAAAGTGTCTGCACACAGACTTACCCGCTGATGGGCTCACTTGCTCTGAGCTCCAGTACTGGGACAGCAGCTCGAAAGGCACCAGGGACATACAGGGAGGAACTGAGTTGTCTGGCTTCAGGACAAGGACTGGAGGACAGCTTTCTCCCAGACAGAAGTTCTGGCATAAGCATCGTTGTTTTGTTGAGTCCTCCCCCTTCCAGGCATGCAAATGCAGGCGGGCGCCATATTGAGTCTCCATCAACCTGGCTAACACCATTGGCCCCGCCCTGGTGATTCCCTGAGACCCGCCCTACCCTTGTGAACCCACCCAAGCTACTTCCAGCAGCTTTTCTATGCAAACAGCCAGTCTCAGTTTGGGCTGTGGACTTTTCTAAAATCTCTCAAAGGTGCACAAACCCCAAACAAGCAGCATCTGGTCTTGGAGTGCCCCATACCTCTTGCTAAGCAACCCCAAGCCCAGCATTAGTGGCAGCTGGTCTCAGTTCACATCTTAGCCTCTCCCAGGTGCCTCCAAACCCAGCACAAGTGGCAACCATCTGCAGATCACTTTGTAGCTTGTACCAAGTGGCCCAGGCAGGGCACAGGCAGCAGCTGACCTTGCCCAGCAACAGAGCCCCTCCTGAGAGACCCCATAACCATCACACCTGGTGGCCAGCTTCAAACCACACCTGAGCACCACCCAACCACCTCCACAAACAATGCACCTACAGGGCAGACTGGGCAGGCACCAGAGCCCACTGCTAAAACAAATCCTGCTCCATAGGGTCAACCTCTGCACCACGGCTCCTCCCCTGGAGTCACAGCCAGTCCTCACAACCAATCAGCCCGAGGGTCAATCCCACTCACTGACATGCCAACAGCAACCAAGGCTCAACTGCAAGAGGAGGACACACCTGGAGCACCCAGCTCAGGTGATGAGGGAGACCGCACCACTGGGCCCCACAGGACACCTACTACACAAGACCACTCTACTAAGACCGGGAGACATAGCAGCCGTACCTAGTACATAGAAACAAACACAGGGAGGCAGCCAAAATGGGAAGACAAAGAAAAATGTCCCAAATGAAAGAATAGAACAAACTCCAGAAAAAGAACTAAACAAAACAGAGACAAGCAATGTAACAGATGCAGAGTTCAAACACTGGTTATAAGGATGCTCAATGATCTCAGGGAGAACTTCAACAAAGAGCTAAGAAACATAAAAAGTAGACAGAAAACATAAAAAAGAACCAGTTAGAAATGAAGAATGCAATAACTGAAATGAAGAACACATGAGAGGGACTCAGGAGTAGATTAGACGAAGCAGAGGAGCGAATCAGCGATTTGGAAGTCCCAAACAAGATGAACCCACAGTCTCTTTCCATAACACCAGACGGCCGCTCAGAAGCCGCGGACTTGACCCTCATTAGACGTGCACCACCCCTTCCCTTTTCTGAGCACCTTCCCTCAAATCCAGGAACACTCGCGTGACTTTCGGGCAGTACTGAGCTCAGCCACTAAGGGGCGACATTGTCTGCCCGCAGCTCAGGCCCCCCCCACAACCTGCAAAGTGGGTATTAACCACTTTTTATCCATTTTACAGACGAGGCCCACACTTCCACTGTATAGAAACAGGAATGGAATCAACACCTGTCTGTTTCCATCCTGCCTCCAGGCAGCTGGGCTCCCAGAGAAACAGTCATCCTGTGGCCTCAGGATGCAGTCTGGTGGGGACGTAGCCCAGTGCTGGGTATGGTGAGGGGAGGGGGTGGGTGTGACCAGCCAGGGGAGAAGGAGGTGGGTGAGGAGTAGTCAAACCTCAGCTTTGGTCTGAAGGGGAGTTAGGTCTCAAGGTGGCAATCAAACACCTTAAAACCACTGTCATGACCCTGTGGGATGTTGCCACAGGGCAGGCACCGCCCCTCAGGGCGGTTCCCCTCCCGCTGGGGAAGGACTGCCTTTTCTTCCCGATGAAACAGCTGTGTTATGCCTGGGTCCTAAAGAGGGGGACACCCAGATAGGACCAGGAGGGGTGGGCTGTGGTGTCAGCTCTGGGATGACAGCATACCTGTGACAGACTGCTCAGGGCCGTGGGGACATTCCTGGAGAGTAGCTCACCTTCCTTTCATAGAGCGCAGTGTCTTGAGCCTTCCAGGGCCTTGTCTCGGTCACAAGGTGAGGTGCTGGGTGAGGTCATGCTGCTCTGTAGACGCCTCGGGCTCAGTGGCAGCAGGTGGTGACCGGCCAGGAGACAAAGTCCCTGTGGGTGCCCAGGCACAAATGTGCTCAGGAACTATTTGCTGAGTAGAAACCAGTCCCAGCTGCCACGTGGAGTTTAGCTGAAAGTGGCTTGTCTTGTTGGAGAGCATGTGTGACACCCCAGCGCCCGCACAGGCAGCACCGGGACTAGCGTGAGACCACAGGACGCCCACTGTCAGGTGACAGCCCTGTACTTGCACCAGCCTGAGGGTGGGCTCTCCCTCCCCTTCTGCCCCCATCAGGGCGTCTCACAGGGACCCACAGAGCCCGCCCTCCCCCTGTGGTGGGGGCGGTGGGACATGAGGTCTGAGCCGGGTGGGGAGCGGTTGTGCTGGGTGAGAAATGCTGAGACCCGGCCAGCAGCCAGCAGCTGAGAGGGGGCCTTGTGAGGAGGAAGTCCCACACAAAGGCTGATGTCACCCGCAGATGACACCAGCCAAAGGACCCTGCCCGGAGCTGAGCCCAGGCCGGGGCAGGAGCAGGTTCCCCTCCTGGGGCTTCTCCAGGTTCAAGGGGCCAGTGGTTGGCGTGACTGACAGGAGGCTTGGAACTAAGAGGAGAAAACCTTGTGGAAGCCAGATGGGGACCCGAGGAGCAGTGTGCATGCCCAGGGGTGAGGCAGGGGCACCAGCCTCCAGCTTGGGCGGTGACAGTCCCAGCGCAGCTGGGAGACCGGCTGAGACTTGTCAGGCCTCCAGCCTTTGCAGGTCTGGCCATTTGTGACGCACTGAGCACAGGGGAAGCGGCTGTGGTTGGACAAGGGTGGCCTTGGGGACGCAGCGGGGCTGGGCTGTAGCCACAGACAGGCCTTGGTTCCTCTGCCTGGGCCGTGAGAATGAGGCGAGAGGCCTCTCTGGGACAGGCCTGGCCGCCTCCCCATCCCCCCCACCCCCCAGTGTGGCTTCTCAAGGCCCAGAGTCACCATGTGGGGACACTGCTGCCCTGAGAGGGACTCACATCTGGGAAGAATGTTAGTCTGGGCGGCGGGACTCCTGATTCCAGTGCAGACCCTGCCGCTCCTGGCTCCCAGGCCTTGGGGTTTCCTGGGTGACCTGTCTGGAGCCCCAGTCCGCCCTGTGAAGTGGGAAGGTGACCCTAATGATGGCGGCTGCCTGTCACAGGTGAAAGTACTTTTAGACTGGACAGTGTGGGGTGGGGGCGTTGGGGAAGAATAGCCTCCTCGCCCACCCGCTGACCTGATACACAGGGGACCTGAGGAAACATGTGTGTTGTGTGGGTCCTGCATGAGTAAGTTACTCAGTGCCCTGTGACCCACTGCCACACTCCTCCCCTCTGTAACCCGTCAGATCTCCACCCCAGGTCCCCTCACTGTCATGGGCACAGCGGCCACCCCTGTGAACTGGGCACAGGCGCTTTTGTTCAGCTCTGGTGGCCCCTCACCCACCAGCGTGGTTTCTCTCAGCCCATCCTGCTTCACCAAGGGGAGGTATTTCCCACCGTCTCACACACACCCAGGCAGCTGCTTTCATGTTGTCTGTTGATACCACAGCAAATCATATTACAGATTTTACAAAAAATATTCCACAAGCAAAAGGTTTGAAAAATTAAACCACCGGGACTATCCCGAGACAACCCAGGTGTAGCCTTTCCTCTATTCTCAGTAGGTGTCCCTGGAAGGGATGGATCACCCTCAGGGAGTGTCCCCATCCCCTGCTGTGCCTCCCCACAGGTGTGGGTGTGGGGAGCCTGTGAGCTGCCGCCCTGAGCCCCACCCACCTCCTCCATCACAGGCCTATCCTGTGGTCCCAGGGCCCTTGTCTGGAGGGGCTGGACTTGTCTGGCTCTCTGGCCAGCTTCAGGTAGTGGACTTGCAGATGTGCTGTTGGGGTCAGAAACAGGGCCGAGAGTGGGGAGGGTGCAGAGAAGAGCTGCCTGAATGAGCCTCTGTGTGACTGACAGCCAGAACCCTACTGGGTGGGTGTGGGCCCTGGGTGTGCCCCTGACACAGTGAGTGACTGCATTTGGATCACTTCCTCTGAGTGTCTGTGCCTTCGGAGCTCATGCTCTGCATAACTGTGTAGGAAATACTTGGTCCTGCCCGTGCACACTTCAGACAGCAGCCTCGTGGGGGATTCCCCACCCCAACCCCTTCTGCGACACCAGCAGGGTTTCAATGCAGACACTACACAGGAGAGCGAGCACCAGACAGCACAGGTTAAGGGCCCAGCCCCACAGACGGCCTCTGCTCCCAGACGCCGGTCACAAATCTAGGCTGTCAGCTGAGCTTCTGACCAATTGGCTGTACATGGAAGCTTCCCACGACCCCCTCCTGGGTCTGATTAATTTGCTGGAGCGGCTCACAGAACTCAAGGTAACAGTTCACTTCCTGTTTCCCAGCTTATTAGAGGATGTGCTAAAGGACCCAGGTGAATGTCCAGACGCATCTCTGCGGAGGGCATCTCTGCGGAGGGCCAGGCATGAGGGAGGGGGCGGAGCACTAGTGCCCTCTGGGCCCACACTCCACGCACCCCCACATGTGCCCCAACCCAAAGCAGCCCCTCCCCACTGCTTTAAACAAGATTGCCAAGGGAGCCATAAGCACATTCAGGTTGGACAAGCACTGCTCTGCGTTCTGATTTCTTCTCTTTAAACGCCTGTAATCAGCGGTATAGACAGCATGTAGCGTAAGTATCCATGTCATCAATCATACTGTGTTTCCCCGAAAACAAGACCTGGCGGGACCATCAGCTGTAATACGTCTTTTGGAGCAAAAATCAATATAAGATCCGGTATTTTACATTATATTATATTATATTATATTATATTATATTATATTATATTATATTAAAGACCCGGTCTTATATTATAGTAAAATAAGACTGGGTCTTACATTGCTTTTTGCTCCAAAAGACGCATTACAGCTGATGGTCTGGCTAGGTCTTATTTTCGGGGAAACACAGCAGCTGTGTATGGTTTTTAAAAATGTACTGAAAAGTCTGTTTCCTGCTGGCCTCAATTCATTCCTTTCCCCAGAGGCAACCACTTCTTATTACATTATTTCTGCTTTTAGTTTTTCTGAGGTTATGTCTGTCTTTCAGGAATGCTTCTAAGGCTATTTCTGGAACTTTCGAAACTGACACGTCACCTATGACTTCCTGTGGGTCCCTCTCCCACATTGGAACTGGTCCCCCTGCTTTTCTTGCATGGCTGGTGATCCTCAGCTGTCCTCTTATGTGTAAAGACAGGCCATCTGCGGGTGGGGGCAGGGAGCTGGGGAACCCCTAAATGTCAGAATGAAGAGGCTGGTTGAGGGTCCAGCATCCACAGGGGCAGCCTGGGTTCTCTCCAGACAGTGCGGGTTCCTCTAGGCATACGGGCTCCATCCTCCACCCCTGGGTGTGCTCAGTGGTGCTCAGACATGGCTGCACGTTGGGCTCACCTGTCATTGCCGAAGTACTGTCCCCTGGGCATGAACCCAGAGATTCCGATATAATCAGTCTGGGGTCTGCACAGGCCCCTCTCTCTGATACTCCGGGCATCTCTGCTCTGCTTGCTTCCTCCCTCTCAGACACTGTGATTTATACACGTAAACAAGATAATTTCACTGTCGTTTTAAAGCTCTGGGGAAGGAGAGGAGACACATGCATTTACTTGGTTTGTGACCATCTTGGACAAGAAGTCCCAAACCGAACTTCAGTCCCCATGACCAGTGTGAACCCAACCGCCCTGCACTGCTCTCTGTAATTAGCAAATGCAGACAAAATACAAACCAGCTCCCAAGCCCTTCCCTCCCATCTATCTACACCTGCCTCGCCCACTCTGCAGGTCAGTCCTTGCTTTAAGCTCACAGGTGAGCTGTGGTCAACCAGATCAGCCCTCTGCTCTGCTACCCCTCTGCTCCCTCAGAGGCGAGAGCCAGTGGCCGGCGTGGGCAGCTGTTTTTCTCCTTTCTTTGTTTCATCAGGATGGAAGGTGGTCTCCGAAGCCCCCAGTAAACTTTTCTTCCACATCATTGGCCAGAATAGGGTCACATGCCCCCCCACAAGGTCAGGGGACTACCCCCAACCTCAGCTCTCCTCTCTTGACAGGTGAACCAGGCATGTTCTGTTGGCCAAAAGAGAGATGGCTCTGAGGGACAAAATGGATAGTGTTGTTAGTATCTGTCCTCTCCATTCCTTCCGTCTCTTCTTTGATGCAGGAACCATCTGCTTGGGCCCCGTTGTCAGTTCATTCTGCTCTTTGTCCAATGGCTTCCTTTTGTTTTCGATATTATCTTCTCATCCCGCCCTCCACACTGCTGGCTTGGTTTCCTTAGTGTTAACTCCATTCTTTTCATTCTAAAATGCTGCAAAAGGATTACTTTCTCCTCCATCATTTTCTCAGCCCCTCCTTCCCCTTACACTCTGATATATTAGTTCGTCTTTCGTCTCTGGTTTCATCAGTCTTTTGCAAACTTTTGTTCATTTCTTTTATTTTGGAGAACCAAACATGTGTGCAGGCCTCACGTTGGTTGTTTTTTCCTGCATTTTCATCTTTCTATTTCCTCTGCTGTTCGCTCAGCCATCACATGCGTGGGATTTCTTCTCTCTTGGCTTTCGCGAACTGAACTCTTAGCACATGACCTAGAGAACTAGACGTACATAAAGGCCAGCATTCTTTGGTCCTGCTGCCTGGCAGGCAGGAAGGCAGCACAACCTCGGGCACTAGCAGCTCGCTAACGCTGTCTGCAAAAGCCACACAGAGGCACTGTCCACTGAGTGGGATTCCTGTGCTGTGAGGAATGCCACGTGGGAACCCATTCCCTGCCCCAGCCATTTGCTGGGAACTTCCCCCACCCCTATCCCCCAGCTCTTGGCTGTCTGGGCCCGTTGCTCTTAGAATGGGTGTTTCTCAGGGGCCTGCGAGTGCCCTGTTAGTGTTTACGTTTCGTCCTCTCACTTTGGTGGTAATCTGGAGATGAATGTTCTGGATTCTGTGGATGGCCACCTGTGAGGAAAGCATTTTCTGGGCTGTGTTTGCTTTGTGTTGAGGCATCTTCATAGGAGGACAGACGACAGAGAGGGTGGTCCTGAGCGGGACTGCCATGTGTGGTCCATAAGGAGGAGACAGGAGGCCATCAGCGGGGGCGGGGCCAGGCGGGGCGGGGGCGGGGCCGGGCGGGGGCGGGGCCAGGTGGGGCGGGGGTGGGGGTGACACTAACATGCCCTCAGCAGGTCAGATGCCAGCCTGCTAGGAGTCTGAGTGGATTAACTCCAACCCTCCCAACAGCTCTGTGAGGGAAGGCCTTTGGTTACTCTACTTGCATAGATGGGAAATTAATTAATGTATTATTAATAGATGAAAAATGGAAAACCATAGGATATCTTCACAGATGATAAAAGGGAAACAATAAAATTTAACGTTTCATTCTTGGTAAAAAATCTTGATAAAACAGGAATAAATACATACTTTTATTTAACCATGAGAAAACGTATATGTCTCAACCATAAAACAACATCATGCTTAATGGGAAAACACTAGAAGCATTTATAGTAAAGTAAGCAACAAAACAAGGATATGCTTTATCATCACTTTTCCTTAACATTATTTTGGAGGAATTAGCCAATGCAATTGACAAGAGAAAGAAACGAGGCATTAAAAGTTGGAAATGAAAAAGCAAAAATTATCATTATTTGTTAATCATATGGTTATTTATCCAGAAATTCAAACCTGGGACAAACAGCACAGAAATTTAATAAAGTGGCTTAACATATATTATGTATGTGGTATTTTAATTAACTAGCTAGAAGCTAGAATGGCAACAAACATAATGAAACAATTTCAAAAAGATGTGTCTTTTGACTTTCATACTATTTACATATATTTGCAATAGAAATAAAAAGTCTGTGACTTACTTGAGTTTCGAGAAACTCTGAGACAGCACATTTCTGGTGCTTAGAATTAAGTCTGGTCAGTGATGGACATAAGAAGTGCGTCCCTCGCCCCACTTCCCCTGACAGTACAGTTGACCCCGAATCCTGCAGCCTCCTGCTTTTTCCACAGTTGAGAGCCATGCCTCTGTGTACGCAGGTTAATGGGTGGGCGGTGAGACCCTGAAGGTCCACCCAAAGCGCCCAGGACCCTGCCTCAGCCAGGAAAGCATCCATAGGCAGGTGCTGCCTGGCCAACGCTCCCCAGAGGGGTTCAGTGGGTCACAGGTCAGAAGTCTGGCTGAAGGTTGAGGGGTTCGCTTCTCATATGTGGGTGTTAAGTAGCGGGTTCACTGCCCACAATGTCAGGCGAAAAATCTTTGTGGGGAGCCCAGGGGAGCAGTCCCTGCTGCTCTGCTGTCTCAGTAGGATGGTCAGAAAGACTTGGGATCCAGTCCCAGCTTCATCTTAAGGAGGAGTCTCTGGGGACCGGGGCGCAGGGTGGGGGAGCCGGCTCTTGCCAAGGCCCCTCACTGCCCAGTGTCTCTGTGGTCTGGCGGCCCCCCGCGGGGGTCTGGGCCTGCCCTGATGTGCTCGTAGACGGTGTGCGCTGCCGGGGTACACGTGGGGCTGTGTGAGCGGCCGCCGCCCTCCTCCGTGTCCTACAATTCAAGCAGTTTGGAGGTGGGCTTGTTGAGTTTATGAGCGTTAGGTACTTGTCCTCAGTCGCAGAGCTCTGGCTCTGAACTCGGAGAGCTCCCTCAAGCTCAGCGTCAGCTCTGGCCCCGCTCTGAACGCTGCAGTCTTGGCACCTGCTCTGAGCTCTGCCTGGAACGCCCTCTCCCTCCCTCCCTCCCTCCCACCCACTCAGACCCTGCTCTGCTCACCGGCACCTCCGACAGGGTCTCGCTTCTTGGTGAGCTCCTCCCCCTCCCCCAGAGCCTTTAGTTACAATCGCATCTGCTCTCTCTTTCCCACTTTATTTTCTCCTTAGCACTGATCATAATCCAATACTTCGTATTTTGCTTATTTACTTGTCATTTTCCCCTCCCCTAACCTAGAACATATATTCTACAAGGCCAAGGATTTTTGTTGTTTTGCTGACTTCTGCAGCCCAGATCAGAACACTTCAGGGAACACGGTAGATGCTCAATAAGTATTTGCTGGGCAGATTTGTGCATCTCCTGGATGCTCTTGTTGCAGAAATGCTTTAAAGAACCGCACAGCACCAGATAAACATGATGTATTATTACTGGAACCCTCATTTTATAAAAGGAGACACGGAGGTGCAGGGAGTACACTTATTTTCTAGAGTGGATCAGTTAGCTGGGATCAGGGCTGGTCCCACACCCACTTCTCTGGCGTCTGCTCCTTCATGCCAGCACCACCTTTCTTCTATGCCATCTCCTTGTGTCCTGGGAGGGACTCCATTCTCCCCAAGGCAGGCAAATGTCACCCGATTTGTTTATGTGCCCCAAAGCCACCCATAGCTCCCCTCCTGTGCTTCTCTGGTGAGGGGCCTGGGGTTTGGGTCACAAGGAACATTTCTTGAGTGCCCTGAGGTCCAGGTCAGATGGGGACATACTCAGAGGAGCTGAGATGGGAAGTGACAAGGTGGCAGGCATTGCAGCAGTTGGGGACAATGTCCAGGACGCTGGACTGGGAGTGAGGACACCTTGTTGTGCCTTGAGCTTGCCATGTTTCTCTGTTAAGTCCCAGCGTTCCTTTCAGGTCCCACTTTCCCCCACGATATCCTGCTGTGACCGGGCCAGGGCATTTCTAAGGTCCTGATGTTCTGTGGCTCAGTGACCTAAGAGTTGCCCCCTCTTTCGAGAAATCAGAGGATGGGCGAGGAGAGGACACAGCCAATGGCTAATCCTGGCAGAGCAGACAGTGGCCCTCCTTGCTTTCCCTCTGCTTATTCATAACCCAGAAGTTCTCAGAGGGCGGAATTAAAAGTCTCAGCATCATTTAGGAACTTGTTAGAAATGCAAATTCTCAGGGCTGCCCCAGATTCACTCAATCAGAAACTCCAAGAGTGGCCCGCAGACCTTGGTTTCACCAAGCCCTCTGGGGGCTCTGATGTGAGCTGGGCTTGAGAACCATTGCATCTGAGAAGTGCCTTAAGTGTCCTCTCCTCCAGCTGTCCTGTGTCCAGGTCCTCCCCCCGGTGGGACCATGCACCAACTTCCAGCTAGGGACCAGCAGCCAGCCACATGAGATGCTCTCCCAGGGGCATCTCACCAGTGGGGGCAACACTGCCTTTACCCAAAGAGGTGGCATTAATGGCATGGTGGGAGGAAGAGAGACTACAAGCAGGGAAGAAGATGGGGGTTCCGTGATGTTCTTTGGGTCCTTGGGTCCCGTCTGCAGGCCCCGCTACTGTCTCCCTACTTTTACTTCCTTGGGTGGTACACAAATGGCAGGATCCACCGGAAACCTGGTCATTTGCACTTTTGCCTCCTGCCCCCAGGAGCTGATGAGTGTGGACATACAGGTGAGGAGCCCTCCCCTTGTCTCTTGGCTGCCAGCATGCCGTGGGCACCGGGCCCAGCGACCACATTGTCCAAAGCAAGGACTGGGCCCAGAGACCGAGGGGAGCAGAGTGCCCTTGCCTCCTGGCACGCTCGACCTCTGACTCTCATCGCCTTAGACCCACCTTAGGCTGGTGCAGGGGGATGATCTCCGCATAGAGAACAGCAGGGCTATTGGCCGCACGCGCCTGCAGGGCAGCAGAGTCCTCTGTGGCAAGGGCTTGGGGGGCAGCTGCTGAGCCCGGCACAGCTGGCAGGAGGCTGGACACACCTGTACACAGCAAGTGCTCAGTGAGAGAGTGTGGGATGGCGGTGACCCCCTCTTCAGCCCCAGCTGAGGGTGGCCATTGGTTCCGGGCCGTAAGCTCAGGTCCCAGACTCCTGCGCCATCCCTGCCGTCTAGCACCCTCCTTTCTGGGCACACAATGGCTCCCACCCTCAGCACTGCTGTTCCTGGGCTCTGACCAGGATGACCCACAGGACAGGCCAGGAAGCCTCTAGCTGCCCACTGTCCCGCCAGCCCTGCCTTCTCCCTGGACCCTCCCCCTTCCTCGCCCCTCCCTGGACCCTCCCCCAGCACCTGCCTCTGCCCGTCAACCTCTTTTTCCTCATCCAGAACCATATTCCAGCCATCAGACTCGCTGCCACCAGAACCATGGGAAGGATGCCGCTCCAAAGCCACTTGCTCTGAAGAGAACCTGGGATCAAAGGCTGATGTCACCTCACTTCAGTCTGGCCTGCTGGGCAGGTCGAGGGAGGGGGACCACCCAGGCTGTACCCCACATGTCCGTCCTAGCTGTGGCCCTGGCAGGCTTCCTCCTTCCTGCTCTCGGCACACTGGCCGCCGCCACTTTCATGTTCCTTCTGCCAGGCTTTCTGTGCCATGTCTGCACAGGTGTCTCAGAGGCCCCTGCTGGCTGGACACGTGGTAGCTCATCCCCTCAGTCTGCGGCTCTTTCCTCCTCTCAGACTCCCGGAAGAGAAATACATTCCAAGAGGGAGAGGGGATGGAAGCATCTGAAACCCCCAGACCTCAGATGAGTTCTGCTCTCTGGCACGTCTTTCTCACGTCACGAGGAAACTCCTACGCACTCCTCAAGGCCCAACTCAAGTGTTCCTTTCTGTGCCACCTTCCCAACTCCTGCAGCAGTAAATCTCTTTCTTTCTCCTTTGTCCTTGAACCACATACTTTTGCCGAAGCTTCAGCACTTAACGGGCAGCTGCATATTTAGAAATTGACTGCTCCTGCTCCTTGGGCTGTTTTCCAATAATTATTGATACGGCTCGTGCCAGACACGGTTTTAACAGCTTACATAGATGACTTATTTTGCTTCTCACAGCAGCCCTGTGAGGTAGATGAAATTACTGTCCATGTTTCAGAAAGGTTCCAAAAGCTAAGTAAGGTGCCCAGGGTCACCCAGCCAGGACAGGCGGTGCCCACCGCAGTGTAAGGTCCTGAGGCAGGGACGCATCATATTTGTCCCTCCCCCGCCCCCCCAGCACACAGTAGGTACTCAGTCCTGTGTGGCAGTTGAATGCTAAGTGGCCACGTAAGGAGATGACAAGGAAGAGACTGTTCGGATGAGAGCCCAGCGAGCAGGCAGAGCTTAAGGTCGTGGGAGACCGGCCTAACGGCTCATCACACTTCCTGTTTACATCAGTGGCCCCTGCTCTCTAGGGGATCTGCTACCACATGAAACCAGGGCCTGAGGCCCCTTTGGGGGACTCCCACCCCAACCGGCCTTGGAAGAGGCCCTCTGTACAGACTGATGGGGCAAGTGTGGTGACCGGCTGTAGTGGCCACAGTGCTGACACGCTCTCAGGAGGGTTCAGACTCAGAGGTGGTAACCATCCTCAGAAAGGGTGTGTCTGGCATGCAGCAAAACGCAGGGATCCGTCAGCCCCACGTGCCATGCCCATGGAGCCCATCCAGGGACAGCTGTATCTGGGGGCCACGGCATTCCCAGGCTGATGGCTCTGCAGGTCCGCCTCCCCTGCTTGCCTCCTGCTGCCTAATTCAGCCCCCTGGATGCTGGGAAGGGGGACGCACATGCCACTCCCATGTTTTTGTCATGGGTGATGCTGTCATCACCAGGTGTTGGCCCAATTTCTGGACTTGCAGTTTTGAAGACTCTAACGAGGGTGGGGACCTCCGGTTGTACCCCAGGAACTGCCTGGAAGTGCTCCTCAGTCTCCCCACTTCCTGAGTCCTCCCGCCCCCCCACCCCCTTTCTCCGCTAGCCCATTTCCCCACCCTGCCGAATGCATCATACTCACCCCTCTGTGGACAGACGCTCTTCAGGGATAAGGTGGCATTCTTCTCATCCTCGGGGCTGCTGACCACACAGGTGAGGAGGCCATTCGACTGGCTCCAGGGCAGGCTCAGGCTTAGTTTCCTGGAGCTGGGGGCTGACCCCAGGGCCCCACTCTGCTCTAGCTCCCTGGGGAGGCCTTTGCTGAGCCAGGTCACTGTCAGGTTCTCTGTGGTCCCTGGGGTCTCACACTCCAGGCTGAGGTTGCACCAGCCTGATGTGCTGGCTAATGAATGAATCTGAATGTGGGGGTGGGGGATGGGCTCTGGGATAAAAGGGACAAAAGAGAACTGAGCTCCAGGAGTGAGTCCCACAGCAGGATGTCACCCACTCTTATGTGCCTGATGCCCCTGCGTGAGATTTCTACATATAAGCCTGGGAAAGGGACCTACTCCCCAGGGCCCAGGGGGTTCCGACTTCCAGCCCAGGATGCCTGAGGCTGCCCTTGCTCAGGTAAGTGTAGATGATTAAGTAATTATGATGTCTATGATAATTATACATTTGCATATGGTAATCATGTAGACTGTCATGTAACAAACACAACAGGGGCAGGCTTGAGACCACAGTGGAGAAACATGTTGAAGTTCTTGTTTTGTTCAGAGAAAAAAAAAAAAATACTGATTATCGTTAAGTGTTGAAGGAAGAGCTTAAGTTTAGTACCTGGTAGGATAAAAGTACAAGGTTATATAACTTCCAAAGTACTAGAGAAGAAAACTCTATTAATCAAACAAAAGGAAGGAAAATTGGTAAATTAAAAAAAACAAAAAACAGTAAATAAGATGTTGGGAGTCGGTTCATACACGTAAAAACTTGAAATCATGCATTTGAAGCATGATATTTGCCTATTCAAAAGTCAAGATGTGTATGACGTAAACCCAACAGTATGCTATTTACATTGCCTAATGAAACAGAAAGATTAAAAAGAGATGGAAAACAGACAAGGAAAATGTCAACAAAATGATTGTGGTAACCGTCCCCACAGACCAAAAAAGATTTAAGATAAAAAAACTTTAAGCAGGTCAAACAGAGATATTTTTCATTATAAAGCCAAACAAAACAAAATAAAAAGTGAAACACTCCTGGAAATTCAAGGGTAAATGGTCAAATCCACTATTATTGGAGGATCATTTTACTCTAGTGCATAGACCTAAGTAGATTAGAGGGGAGGGTGTAATACAGGTGAAACTGACATTAACAGCCACCTGACAGGTAGCCCTCTCACACTCGGTCCCACTTCCATCTCTGTCCTTGCCTTCATCTAATGTGGCATCTAGAGAGCTAAATTCTCATTTTCAGTCTTTCTTATAGTTGCGTTCGTTCTGACTAATGAAGTAAGGGGAAATCTGCTGGGTGGGAGGAAAGGACTCCACTCCTGAAGAGGTAAAACCTCAAAATGAGAAAGACTTCCCCTTGTCTCTCTGTGGCTGTCCTTACTGTGGACGGACATCTGGAGAGCAGCCATATTGGATCATCTTGGAGGCAACACACATGAAGACGGCAGCCTGTGTGCCAAGGACGGCAGCGCGGGAAGGGCGAGCCTCTGCCTCCGGTGACAGTGCTGAGCCGATGGGATGCCCCAAATGTTAGCTCTTGACTTCTTGCTCCATGAGAAAAATGAACCCCTATTTGCTCAAGCCTTTGAAAATCAAGTTTTATCCTAATTACAGACATATTCCTAACTCATGCGCATAGATAACAAACAAGGAGATTCAGTAGGCAAAATCAAAAGTTTGACTTAAAAAGACAGAGAAATAAAAAGTATTGACATCTAATTAGAAAATTAAAAGTAAATGTCATTAGGAATGAGAATCAGGGCATAATTACAGATAAGAAAAGATATGAAAACTTGTAAGGAAACAGTGTGTACAACTACATATCCATAAATCTGAAAACGTAAATGAAATAACGCTTTCGAAGAAAGTATAAATTATCAAAACTCCATAAGAAGAGGCAGCAAACCTGAACACACCCGCAGTCTTAGAAGAGATTAGAAAGGTGGCCAAGGTGGGTCCTTATGGCTGCAGGGGTGAGGGCCACCAACAGGCCAAGGAAAATAAAGTTCCTGAGTTGTAGACACTGTTTCAGAGCCTAGAAAAGGCAGAATGTTTTCCAGGCTGTTCTGAAAGGATAGCTGAACTTGCATACATCAGACAAGGAGACTATCACAACCTGAACAAGACAAAACACACGTGCAAATCCACGAGTTAATGTCAGTTAGAAACAGAGGACTGAAAATTCCTAAGTTAAATCTCCGCAAATGTGATCACGGAATACTTCATGACCAAGTTGGGTTTGGTAGCAATGCTACAGTAATGCAAGGGTGGTATCATTATGAAATTTATTAACATAATTGACTCCATTAGCAGATAAAAAGAAAAAAATAGCATTTATCGAGCAGGTATACATTTCAAGGTACAGCTCCCAGAGCTTTGCATTAACTCAGTTAATGAAATAATCCTATAAAGTTACATGGACCAGCTGTCAGCAGGGTCATCTGGGTAAGGGCAGGCAAACTTTTCTCTACTGAGTCAGGTAGAAAACAGTTTAGGTTTCACCGGCCATGTCGTCTCTGCCACAACTGCACAAGTTTGCCATTACAGGGAGAAAACAGCCAAATACAACATGTAAATGAATGTGTGTAGCTGTGTTCCAATAAAACTTTATTTATAAAAACAGACATTGGGCTGGATTTAATGATGGCTAAAGTTCGCCAACCCCTAATCTGGGGCAGTTATTAAAAATGCAAAAATTTGTGGCCCTTCCCAAGCCTCATGGAACATATTTTTGAGTAGCTTCTTTAAAAGACTTGATTTAATGAGCACATAAGAATTTAAATACTATAAAATCAAATGGAATGTCTATTACTTAGTGTTATGAGTATAGACTGGTGTTTAGAAATCTTATGCTCTTAGGTACTTTGAATATTCACTCAGCAATTAGTTTATATGAATTTTTGTTATAATGCTCTTTTCAATAAGTGAAGGAATATTAATAAGGCTTGCAGAATCAAAAGTCCTAGAAAAATTCGGCACATTTCTGCAGGTGGCCTTTAAATATTGCTTAAATCTACCCGGTTAAAGAAGGGCTTCCTGAGGGCTCCTGGGAGCTGTAGAAAACACTGAGCGATGCCAAGGACAGCAGGCATGACCCTGTTCTCCTGTGGGGAGCAGGCCACACACAGATAATCTAGTGAGAGGCAGAGAGGCACAGACCCTTCAAGGATTCCGAAAAAGAATTTTGAGGCTTCAGAATGGAAACACTCATTTGATAGGAATCAGAAAAGTCTTTATTTAAGACAAGGGCAGTTCTTAAAGCCACGAGGTAATGGAGGGAGAGACAGGCTGTGCCTGGGGACAGTGCGTTGTGCAAGGAGCACGGCTGGAAAGAGCAGCCGTTGGTGGAGGGCCTCAAACACCCAGGTGAGTACTTAGTTCTACAGATAAGTACTTAGTTCTGTAGGTGAGTACTCAGTTCTACAGGCAAGTACTCAGTTCTCTAGGTGAGTACTCAGTTCTACAGGTGAGTACTCAGTTCTATAGGCAAGTACTCAGTTGTACAGGCGAGTACTCAGTTGTACAGGCAAGTACTCAGTTCTGTAGTGAGTACTCAGTTCTATAGGTGAGTACTCAGTTGCACAGGCAAGTACTAGTTCCACAGGAGAGTACTTAGTTCTGCAGGCAATGGGGAGGAGCCAGTGCTGCAGGACTTAATTCGGGTGCTGACGGATGGTCAGGGAAGGGAAACCGGCTAGTGGCACTTCTACGCTTTCTGGCACCTTCTGCTCCAACCTTGTTTTTGATGATTGACAGCCACTGGTTACAGGGGAAGCACACGTCCTTGCCAATCACAGTGTGCTGTTGTCCTGGCCAGTGACCCTCCTAGGGGCTTGTGACCCAAGCCAATAACGTCCTTTTCTGGAATTTTCCATGTGGAGTGGTCCAGGGAAGTCCCTTTGCTCTCTGGTTGGGTGGGTCCCACAGCTGCAGAAGGCCATGCCCCCTACTGTGTGTAGAAGCCCAGGAGAATAACGCTGACAGGAAAGAGGGACACTGAGGGCAAAGAGCAGGGACCACATGGCCCCCGACAGAGAGGGGGGTGCCAGTTCCCGTGAGAACAGAAGGGGGCGAAAGGAACGCTTCACCCCTCGTCCTCGGCCGAGGTCGCGGTCTCTACAATGCAAACCCTCGGTACTGACTGAGCGTGAGCAGGGTTCCATCTCTTACTGCCAGAAGAGCTAAGATGAGAGTGCGTTAGGATAATGCTATGCAAGGACCTCATCAGCCGAGGGGGAGAAAGACACCACCAAGAGCCAGGCTCAGCCGGGTCGGCCGGGGTCAGCAAGCAGCTGGTCCTCCACCCCCTCACCGCCACCCCCCACCCATCACCTGCTGGAAACCCCTCTTGGACAGTCCAGCTGTCTCTTCTTAAAAGCTCTCCCATCTCCCATGTTGGAGCTCCTGCCCCCTCTCCTGCTCCCACCAGGGGAGGCGTGGGAGGTGGACATTCCCTGGAGAGCTACCAGTTGTATGTCAAGGACAGAAAGGGCCAGGTGAGGTGACGCGTAGCAATTCTGTTGCCTGGCACATGAGGACAAGGCGTAGCAATTCTGTTGCCTGGCACATGAGGACAAGGCGTAGCAATTCTGTTGCCTGGCACATGAGGACAAGGCGTAGCAATTCTGTTGCCTGGCACATGAGGACAAGGCGTAGCAATTCTGTTGCCTGGCACATGAGGACAAGTGCTGGACCATGAGGCTGGAGAGGCAGCTAGGGACCAGGTCCGGTGTGGCTTGGAACTCTCTTCCTGGGGCATTTATCCTATGGGGCACTGGGAGAGGGAACGTTGCTTTCAAGCAGGGGCATAACAGGAAGAGCAGCGCTGCATGTGAAAAAGATCAGCTGCATGGAGGGAGACTTGGAAGGGGGAAGAGACCTGAGACAGGGAAGCCAGTTAGCAGCCAGGGAGGTGACAGGCTGCCCTGACCACCCAAGCAGAGGTGATGAGGGTGGAGGCGGAGAGGACACTGAGGGGGGAGGGGGGCAGTGCTGGCAGGTTGGTGCCCAGGGCTCTGTCTGCTCAGCGCTGGGCTTGCATCTAAGACAGAACTTTGTCCTGAGACTTCCCTAGCGGGACTCCAAGTTAAGTGGTCTAAAAGCATTTTACCTACTGAGTAGTTCTGACATTCGATCACCTTCTTCTTCTTTTTTTTTTTTTTTTGATGGTGCAGCTCACAGTGGCCCAGCAGGGATCCAACCGGCAACCTTGGTGTTACCGGCACGAGGCTCTAACCAACTGAGCCAACTGGCCGCCCCCTTGATCTCCTTCTTAATGTCTTTCCTTCATATTTTTAAATGTTCAGTTTCATTGTTTTGGTTTTGCCAGCTTTTTGGGGTTGCTTAAGAAATTTTAAATCAGTTTTTGAACCAATCAATTAAGGACATTTCTGATCTAATTGTGTATTTCTAATAATCAGTTTTGTAGTATTTTGTGATTGAAGAAAGCTTTTTATCCTTTTGGGTGGCTCCCCTGCCCACGTATTTCATGTGCATTTTATGCCTTTTAAGAAATGTAGGCTAATTTTTCCTAAGACGTAATCTTTAAAATTTTATTTTATATTTAGAGCATCAGAAGAGAGGCAAAAACTACTAAAAAGAGGTGCTTTTCTTATTTTTTAACCTGATTTCTGGCTAACTTACGTGGTTGTTGGCATGCCCAGTTGGGGGTGGTCCCACACCTTACCATATATACAGAGTCTAAACCATTCCTCCTGGGACCTTCCTGAGCGGAATTTGATATTCGCTATGTAGAATCCACCCATTTCCGTAGTGAGATTCTTGATGCTCAAGAAGGCCTTCTCTGTTAGCTGGAATCTGGATTTGTATTGGTTTTCAAAGTCATACCAATCGGGATGATTGCTAGTAGGCTTCCAGGACACCAGGAACTGCTTTTTGTTATCTTCAGGATGCCAAGTCCACTCAATCTCTCGGATATCATGATGCAAGGACAAGTTCAGTGGCAGTTGGACAGATTCCCCCACAGTCCTTTTCAATGTACAGGATGAGACAGCATCCTTGCCATTCTGGGAGCCCGGCAATGCAATAGCTAAGAGCAGGGAAGACAGAAGCAAACATTACGGTGCATCTACTACCATGTTTCCCCAAAAATAAGACTTGGCAGGACCATCAGCTCTAATACATCTTTTGGAGCAAAAATTAATATAAGACCTGCTCTTATTTTATTATAATATAAGGCCAGGTTAATATAATATAATATAATATAATATAATATAATATAATATAATATAATATAATATAATATAATATAATATAATATAATATATAATAGCAAGTATAATATAATATATAATAGCAAGTATAATATAATAGCAAGTATAATATAATAGCAAGTATAATATAATATAATATAATATAATATAATATAATACCGGGTCTTATACAATATAAGGCCCAGTCTTATATTAATTTTTGCTGCTCCAAAAGACGTATTAGAGCTGATGGTCCGGCCAGGTCTTATTTTCGGGGAAACACGGTATCGGCTTTCACATTGCTCTGGGGTCATAGTCATAAAGAGAGAACGGTCTCCATTTTTTTTTTTTTTTTTTGGATTATCTCCATTTTTACAGACATGGAAACCCAGCTGCAGATGTGACTTGTTTAAGCATTTCCTACAACGTGGTAGTTTTGATTCAAGCACATGTCTGTCACCATCTGAGATTCATGCTCTTCCCTGTTCTTGCAGTTGGCACCAAACATGACCTTTTGTCCAATTTCAGGAATAAGAAACTGAGAATATTAAAGGTGATAAGAAATCAGCCCATTTTCCCATCTGTCTGTGTAAACTAGAAGTCATTTCAGCTTTCTCTGCTGCCTTTATTTCCTTCCTGACCCCACTGCAGTGTGGCTTCTGAAATCGCTCTTGACTGGATCATGAGTAACCCCCTAAAACTAACAAATCCATTTGTCACTGGTTAGTCCTAGTCTCACAGGGCCGCCCTGTGGTATTTCATATGTGACTATTTTCTTGTCATTATTCACTAAACAATACGGTATAACTATGATTTAATAGCATTTACATGGTATTGGGTGTAATAAGTAACCTAGAGACGACTGCAAGTACACGGGAGGGTGTGTGTAGGTTCTATTTAAGTATCACACCATTTTACGTTTTATAGTAGAGACTTGAGCATCCACGGATTTTGGTGTTTGTGGGGATTCTGGAACCAACTCCCTGTGAACACCGAGGAACGACTGCACACAATTTGTTTACCCATTCATTCGTTGGTGAACATTTGGGTTGTCTACACCTTTTAGCTATTATGCGTAATTCTGCTGTAAACATTTGTGTACAAGTTTCTTCATGGACATATTGTTTATTTTCTCTTGGATATATACCCAGGAGTGGAATATCTGAGTCATGTGGTGATTCAAAGCTTAACTGTGTGAGGAATTGCCTGTTTTCCACAGTGGCTGCACCATTTTTCATTCCTGTTTATCCACATCTTTACCAATACCTGTTATTTTCCATTTTCTTTCATCAAATCCATCCTAGTGGATGTGAAGTGATATCTCATTGTGGTTTTGATTTGCATTTCCTTAATGTCCAATGATGTTAAATGTCATTTCATGCACTTGTCAGCCCTTTGTGCATCTTCTTTGGAGAAAGGTCTATTCAAGTCCTTTGCCCATTAAAAAAAAAAATTGTGTTATTTGTCTTTTGTTGAGTTGTAAGAGATCTTTATATATTCTGCATATTAGACCCTTAGCAGACATGATTTGCAAATATTTTCTCCTATCCTGTAGGATGTCTTTCCACATTGTTGATAACATATTTTGATGCACAAAGGTTTTTAATTTTGATGAAGTCTAATTTATCTATTTTTTTTGTTGTTTATGCTTTTGGTGTCAACTCTAAGAATCCTTTGTCCAGCCTGAGGTCATGAAGATTTACGCCATGTTTTCTTCTAATAGTTTTATAGTCTCAGCTCTTATATTTAGGTTGTTGATCCATTTTGAGTTTATTTTCACACAGTTGACCCTTAAACAACATGGGTTTGAACTGCATGGATCCACTTGTACATGCATTTTTTTCACTAAATACTGTAAATATATTTTCTCTTTCTTATGATTGTTTAATACATTTTTTCTGTAGCTTACTTTTGTAAGAATACAGTAAATAATACATGTAACAGACAAAATATGTGTTAGTTGACTGTTTATGTTATTGGTAAGCCTGTGGTCAATAGGCTATTAGTAAAGTTTTGGGGGAGTCAAAAATTATATGCAGATTTTTGACTGCATGGCGGGGAGGGTCAGTGCCCCTAACTCCTGTGTTGTTCAAGGGTCAACTGTATATGACATTAGGTAGGGATCCAACTTCATTCTTTTTCATGTGGCTATCCTGTTGTCTCTGTACCTTTGTTGAAAAGGCTATTATTTTCTCCTATGGAATGATCTTGACATTCTTGTTGAAAAATAAATTGGTGATAAACATTGCTCTTAGTAATATTTTTTGGATGTGTCTCCTCAGGCAAGGGAAACAAAAAAAAAAATAAGTAAATGAGACTACATCAAACTAAAAATTTTTTGCACAGTGAAGGAAACCATCAACAAAACCAAAAGACAGCCTACTGAATGGGAGAAGATATTCACCAATGATACATCCAATAAGGGGTTAATATCAAAAAAATATAAGGAACTCATATAACTTAACACCAAAAGGACCAACAATCTGATTAAAAAAATGGGCAGAGAATCTGAATAGACGTTTCTCCCAAGAGGACATAGAGACGGCCAAGAGACACATGAAAAGATGCTCAGAGTCACTAACCATCGGGGAGATGCAACACACTTGTGACCCGCCTTGAGGACACATGCAAATACACATCCATATAATTTTCCCTTGCAAACTTTTAAGGAACTAAAATATAATGATATGTCATATCATTTAAATGTTTGAAAAATCATTCTTTTTAAATAAAGGACAAGAGCTCACTAGTTCTGTCAACTTAGGTTCTTAATAAAAATGAGTTAATCACGATCCCAGCACTGGCTGAATCTGCTCTGACCCAAGATGTGTTCACAGGAAACGAGTCTTGTGTTGTCTCTGTTTAAGGGATAGAATGGACATTGTGGCTACAGCCACTGGGACTCAGCACCCTCCCTTCTCTCCCGGGTCACGTAAGACTCCACGCAGGTATGGCTGCTCTACATCTACAAGAACAGATGCATCTCCTTCTCTAAGGGACTTCCTGACCTCAGTGGATGCTGGGCAACCAATAACTCATGAACAGGCGAGGCAGAGATGACTTCCTGTGTAACCCTCACCCTGCCACCTACGCAGTTCTCTGACTATGGTGGCAGATGCTACAATGGCAGGACAGTGGAGGTGCTCTGAGAGCACAGAGGGGCCAGCCTGGGTGTAATTGCATCTCCAGAAACAAACCCAAAGGGACTCCCTAAACTGCTCACTGACCCAACCAGGAAATGGTAGCATTTGTTGAGTAGAAAAAGGAAAGAGAATTCAGATGGGGGAAGGGACTAAGGGAGCAGTTCTCTCCTTAGAGAGAAATGCAAATGGAATAATTTCCCGTAGGCTGAGGTAGGAAGAGAGGAACAGAAGTTGTGAGAGAAGAGTAATTTCTTTTAAATAACAAAAGTTCCTTTATCTCCTTAATTAGGTCAGATTCTGTGTGGGACTGTGGGTGGGGAAGTGTTATGACAGTGAACAATGCAGCTGGAGTCTGCAGCTCAGCATCTGAGATAGAACATGGTCCTGAAGCTGTTAGAATCCTGTGTGATACTTAGTTCTGACATCTCAGGGAAGTTAAGTGGCCTCTCTGAGCCTTGGTTTCCTCAAAGACAAAATCCAGGCAATGTCAGCTTTTTAATGGGGCTGATATATAAAGCCAGATTTCCAAATTATGTCACAGTGCCTGGTGCTTAGCATGAGGTCTTCCATTGTATTGGCCCTTCTGGCCTCATTTTCCTTCCCAACCCCACAGGTAACATGTAGCTTGTGATGCTGATATGAGATAATGTATATAATAGTCCTAGTATAGACCTTGCTTAACACGTGTTTATTCCTGTCCTTTCTTCTAACCAAGTCCTTTTCATCTTCTAGGACATCAAGCCAATATCGCTTACCTATCGCTTACCAATTTCGCAGCCATTGTTACCACCTGAATGTTGTAACTTGCCTATATGTAATTTACCCTCTTATTGGGTTCCAATTTTTTTCATTATTATAACTAGACCAAAATGAATTTGTGCATAAGCTTTTTCTACATGAAGGTTTTTTCCTTGGGATTAAATCCCAGAAGTGGAATTACCAAGGAAAAGGTACAAACATTTTAAATGTTTAAATATTTCTGATGCATTCAGTGAACCACCAAGAAGCTTTCTATGCATTAAAAGCCTGTCAATGGAATTTCTGGTCAAGATGGCAGAGTAGGTAAATGCTGTGCTCACCTTCTCTCACAACCACATAAAAATTACAACTAAACCACAGAACAACCATTATTGAGAATTTCCTGAAGTCTCACTGAACTAAATTCCTACAACTATGGACATGCAGAAGAAGCCACCTCAAGACTGGTAGGAGGGGCAGAGACATGGAATGGGCTGGTCCCACACCCGCATGTGACCATTATATATTGCGAGGGATATTTTGGCTGCAGAGGTCCCCCCAGAGGAGTGAGGGGTCTCAGCCCCTCACCAGGCTCCCCAGCCCAGGGTTCAAGTGCTGGGGAGAGAAGACTGCGTAACTCTGGCTATGAAAACTAGTGGAGATTGTGGCTGAGCTGGAGGGCAGCTGCAATCCTAGGTGCTCCTCTTAAAGGGTCTGTGCACAGACTTACCCACTGATGACTCGCTTGTTCTGAGCTCCAGTGCTTGGGCTGTGGCTTAAAAGCTTCCAGGGACATACAGGGAGGAAATCAGTTGTCTGGCTTCAGGACAAGTGCTGGAGGGGCAGCTTTCTCCCAGACAGAAGTTCTGGCACAAGCATTTTTCCTTTGTTGAGCCCTCCTCCCTCCCAGCATGCAGACGCAGGCGGGGCACCATATCTGAGTCTCCAACAACCTTGCTAACACCATGGTCCCACTGTGGTGATTCCCTGAGACCCTGCCCCACCCAACTTGCAGGCCCACCCAAGCCACTTCCAGTGGCTTTTACATACAAACAGCCTGTCTTGGCTCGTGCTGCAGACTTTCCTAAAATCTCTCAAAGGTTCACAAACACCAAACAAACAGCATCTAGCCCGTGTGTCCCGTACCTCTTGCTGAGTAGCCTCAAGCCCAGCACTAGCGGCAGCTGGCCTCAGTTTGAAGCTTCGCTTCTTCCAGGTTCCTCCAAGCCCAGCACAAGTGGCAACGGTCTACAGGCTGCTTTGTAGCTCACACCAGGTGGCCACTGGCAGGGCACAGGCAGCAGCTGCCGTTGGCCTGCACCAGAGTCTCCCCCTGCCTCCGTCCCCCCGCAAGAGGCCCCAGAATCAACACACCAGGTGGCCATCTTCAGACCACATCAGAGCACTGCACAACCACCACCACAGAAGACACACCCACAGGGCAGACTGGGCAGGAATCAGAGTCCTGCTAAAGCGAGTCCTGCTCTGTGGGCTCAGCCCTGCACAACGGCTCCTCTAGTGTTGTCACAGCCAGTCCTCACAACCAATCAGCCCAAGGGTCAGTCCCTCCCATTGATGTGCTAACAGCAGTCAGGTCTCAAGTACAACAGGAGGACACACACAAACCACACAAGGGCCACTCCTGGAGCACCCGGCTCAGGTGACCAGGGAGACCGCACCACTGAGCCCCACAGCACACCTACTACACAAGGCCACTCTACTAAGACTGGGAGACATAGCAGCCTTACCTAACACATAGAAACAAACACAGGGAGGCAGCCAAAATGGGGTGACAAAGAAATGTGTTCCAAATGAAAGAAGGGAACAAAACTCCAGAAAAAGAACTAAACAAAATGGAGACAAGCAATCTACTAGATTCAGAGGTCAAAACACTGGTTATAAGGACGCTCAGTGATCTCAGTGAGAAATTCAACAAAGAGATAAGAAACACAAAAATGGAGACAGAAAACATAAAACAAGTCAGAAATGAAGAACACAGTAACTGAAATGAAGAATACATTAGAGGGAATCAACAGTAGATTAGATGAAGCAGAGGATCAAATCAGCAATTCAGAAGACTTTAAAATAAATAGACTTTAAAATGAACACTACAACAAGAGACAAAGAAGGACCCAGGAATCCGACTTCTGGGTATTTATCTGAAGAAACCCAAAACACCATTTCGAGAGGATGTGTGCATCCATATGTTCACTGCAGCATCATTTACAAAATGTGGAGGCAGCCCAGGTGTCCATCGATGGAAGAATAGATAAAGAAGAGGTGGTACGTATATATAATGAAATATTACTCGGCCATAAAAAAGAATGAAATCTTACCATTTGCAACAATGTGGATGGAGCTAGAGGGTATTCTGCTGAGTGAAATAAGTCAGACTGAGAAAGACAAATACTGTATGATTTTACTTATATGTGGAATCTAAAAACCAAACCAAACAAACAAATCCATAGATATAAAGAACATTTTGATGGTTGCTGGATGGGGAGGTTGTGAAGGATGGGTGAAGGGGGAAAGGATTAAGAAGTACAAACTGGTAGTTACAAAAATAGTCATGGGACGTAAAGTATAGCATGGGGAATATAGTCAGTAGTGTTGTAATTACTGTGTGGTGTCAGATGGGTACTGGGTTTATCAGGATTTATTCATAAGTTATATAAATGTCTAATCACTGTGTTGTACACCTGAAACTAATATAATATTACAAGTCAGCTGTAATTGGAAAATAAAAAAAATTTAAAAATAAATAAAAGGCTGTCAATAATACACGAGAGTGCCTGTCACACTGTCCCATTGCCATGCCAAGCATTCATATAAAAAACAAAACCTGTTAATTTGATAGGTAAAATGATATCCAGTTTTGTCAATTTGCGTTTGTTTTTTTAACTTGTAGGATGAGTATATTTACCACTCATTTATCTTATCGATGTTTCTTTATGCTCCATCTGTCCATGTCTTTTCTTCGTTTGTCAACAACGGCAGGAGCGCTTTTTGATTTATAAGGGAAAGTGACTTTTTCAAAGGTTCTACAATGTTTACCATCGTGTAGGAAGTGGAGGGGAGTGGGGACTTAGGGAAGTCTGTAATTTCTGTTACCACAACCACCTCAGTTCCGAGAGGAAACCTTTTCTGTTTTTTAACTGCCAGATTAGGGTAAAACAGTCAATTATGAAACAAGGAAACACCATCATTTTTTTTTTTTTTTTTTTTTTTACAGTATCTATTTGTAAGTTTTTCACCAAGAAATGTATAACAGTACGTCCAAGAGTGATATGTGCTCCCACGTGGAACACTGGTTAGAATTTGCCCTATTTAATCTCCCAAACACCTCGAGTTCGGTATTATTCTGTCTGTTTTATAGAGGAGAGAGTAAAGCGCAGAAGGTAAAGCCGCTTTCCAGGATATAGACCAGGTTATATAATCGGCCAAACTCTTATACGTGGCAGAATCAGAATATGTGAGCCAGGGGTACAGAGTGCAGAGCTCAGCCCCTTTCCACCACAGGAAGCTTTCAGGACAGGGCAGGGAGAGGGGTCACCAAGTCAGAGCTGTAAACAGTGGGCGGCATTTTCTGAGCCGCCGCACGCAGAGCTTGCAAACAGCTTGTCCTTACAAGGCCACCCACGAGCGGCCGGGGACGGGGAGCGAGGGTCCCATTTCTCCCGGCCCCTGGCCTCCACCGCTGCAGCCCGTGCCCCAGCGCAGCTGCCCCACTGGCAGGCCATGGGGGCTGTCCTGGCCTCTCACTCACCACACATGCACCCCGCGGCCTGGGAGTGGGCGGAGGGGGCCGGCGGGGTGGGGGGGCTGCTGGGAACCGAGAAGGGCCAGCGATTGCGGAGACTCATGCCAAACAGCCAGCTGCGAACGAGTGGCGGCTGTGATGGGACAACATTTATGCCCACCGGGGCGGGGCAGTTGGCGGTCGCGCGGACCCGGCCGCAGGGGTTTGGTGGCGATTCCCGGTCCTGAGGAGTCGCAGGCCTCGCACTAAGGCCCCAACCCTTCTCCCTCCCCCTCCTTTTCCAAAGATGCTGGAGGCCCCGGGACAGGGATGCGTAGCCGCCACCTCCCCCGCCGGACTCCTCAGCCTCCCGCCACCTCCCCACCTCCCCGGGCAGCCCCACCTTTCCTATTACTCACCAAGAAGGAGGCAAGTTTGGAGCACCAGGGTGCGGCCAGGACAGCGGTGGCGGCAGGAGCCCATGATTTTCCCCAGGCCCAGGCCCAAGCTTGGGCGTGGCTCCTCCTCCGCCCCGCCCCCCCCACTCCCACCAGCGCAGTCTCTCTGCGTGGTAGCTGCACCTTTGAAAACTACGAGCTTGTTGCCAATAAGACTCCACGTGCGTTATATAAAATTTGGAGGACATAGAAAATCGTGAGGTGTGATAACTGAAAGCTAAAAATCACTTGCTGTCACACCTGCAGAGCTAACTACAATTAACATGGTTTCTGCCCCCCACCCAGCTTTACTGACATACAACATATGCAAGTTTAAGGTGTACCACGTGATTTGACCCATGGCTGTATTGCAACGTGACCACCACAGTAAAGATGGTTAACCCTCCATTCTCTCCAGTAATTACCATGGTTTTTCGAGTGTGTGATAACATTTAAGATCTACTGTCTTAATAACTTTCAAGCATATAATACAGTGAGTATGTTAATCACAGTCGCTGTGCGATACGTAGTTCCCCAGAACTTACTCATCTTCTCCGTGGAACTTTGTGCCTCTGACCAGCATCTCCCCATTTCCTGCACCCCAGCCCAGCGACTGCCTTTCTACTCTCTATGTCTGACTTCAGCTTTTGTAGATTCCACATATGTGAGAACATATATTTGTGTTTCTCTGTCTGATTTATTTCACTTAGCGTAAGATTCTCAAGATCCATACACGTTGTCACAAAAGACAAGATACTCTGTTATCGCCGATATATATGTATCTGAATATGATATACAGAGGGTGCCAAAAAAGCGTATACACATTTTAATAGATGTTATCTATGCTCAAGCAGTAGTTCCCCATAATCAGAAGTGTCTAGACCTGCTGGTAACCACTTTGAGCACCTCTTGTCATTGCAGAAGTCAAAAGTGACCATATATTGAGTACTGTAATTTTAATACAGGTTTTTCCTTTCTTAAAATGTGTGTGTATATATATATATATTTGGCACCCTCTCTATATATCTGTGCATTTTCTTTATCCAGTCACTTGTCAATGGACATTTAAGTTGCTTCCACATCCTGCTATTGTAAATAATGTTGCAATGAACATGGGAGTGAAGATGTCTTTTTGAGGGCCGGCCCGGTGGCTCAGGCGGTTAGAGCTCCGTGCTCCTAACTCCGAAGGCTGCCGGTTCGATTCCCACATGGGCCAGTGGGCTCTCAACCACAAGGTTGCCAGTTCAATTCCTCGACTGCACCAAGGGATGGTGGGCAGCGCCCCCTGCAACTAAAATTGAACACAGCACCTTGAGCTGAGCTGCAGCTGAGCTCCCGGATGGCTCAGTTGGTTGGAGCCTGTCTTCTCAACCACATGGTTGCCAATTCGACTTGTGCAGGGGATGGTGGGCTGTGCCCCCTGCAACTACCAATGGCAACTGGACCTGGAGCTGAGCTGTGCCCTCCACAACTAAGACTGAAAGAACAGCAACTTGAAGCTGAACAGAACCTCCCACAACTAAGATTGAAAGGACAACAATTTGACCATTGTTCCCCAATAAAGTCCTGTTCCCCTTCCCCAATAAAAATCTTAAAAAAAAAAAAAAAAAAAAGATGTATTTTTGAGATGGAGATTTCACTTCCTTGCTGGGTCATATAGTATTTCTTTTTTAAATTTTTTGAGGTCCCTCCATCCTGTTTTCCATAGTGGCCGCACTGATTTACATTCCCACCACAGTGCACAGGGGGATGTCCATAGACGGAACACACCACATACTGGGGAGCTGCCCCTGCTCCCACATCTGCTGGTAGCTCTTCAAACGTTCCTAGCTTGAATATTTGAATTCAAAAACTCAAAGTCACCAGAAAAATTCAAGACCACATGAAACACGCCCTTGCCTCCACTACTGTTAATAATAACTTTTACTACAAACGCACATTGTCTTAAGGGATTATTATTGGCTAGGGTTGTATGAAGCCATCGTGAATTTACTCAAGTATTGTTCATTTCGTGGATACAAATATCTCATATTTCTATATATTTTAATTATTGGAGTACACTTTAAAATGTACAATCACAAATTAGTAAATATACCTATGGTGGGATTGCCAGCTCAAAATCTTTTATTTTTTGTAACCCTGCCATGAAAAGTTTCTAGAACATCGAATTTGACTCTTTCTTTGTCCTCTCCACCTCCCAATGACTCTGAAGGTAAACACCTTGTTTTTAATTTTACTAGTGCCTTCCTATAAATTGATAAAACAGAGTTTGAACACATTTTCTCACTAACTATAGATGTTACAAGTAGAATGCTATATATTTCCTTTCCTATATTCACCGAGAATTGAACATTTCTCTCTCTACAACTTTCCAGTGTTTTAAATATATATATATATATATATATATATATATATATATATATATATATATATATATATATATATATATAGTTTTTAGCTATTAAATCTTGTATACTTCTTGTCTTATTTTCCAGAAATCTGAAAATATTTGCATTACAAGTTTAGTTCTCCAGCAGCTTGAGAGGAACGTGCTAAAATGGGCTCACGCTCAAGTTTCTGTAAGAAAAAAGAAGAGGTTTAATGAAGGATTCTCACGTACTGAGACTGAATTGCATCTGGAAAATTCCAGGAAAGTGGAAGCCAGGGACACTTAGGCTCTACATTGTTCCTTCATTTTAAAGGAATGTTACGATAGAATCTGTGACTATTAGAAACACACTTTGCTGCTAATGAGAGAGCTCTAACTGTGGGGACCTGAGAAAATTATGAGCTTGTTTGTCTCTTGTGTCCAGAAGACCTTTGTAGGGGAGAACTGCAGAGAAAAAAATGGTGATTCTGTGAAGTGTCAGGGTCCCAGGCTCCTTGTATTTTTCTGGTCCTTGCGTGTGGCTCCCATCGTCAAGGTCACTGAAATGTGACCTTGGCTGCTGGAATGCCAGCCATCACGTCCCCGTTCCAGACAACAGAAAGAAGAAAGGAGGAGACGGGTGAGACAGCTTTCCCTCAAGTCCCACCCAATGACTCTGCTTACATTTCATTGGCCCTCCTTGTCCTACAAGGGAGTCTGGGAAATGTCAGTTTTTAATAGGCTCCTCACTACCACCAAATACACGGTTGGGAGGAAGAGGATAGAGAACAGGTAGGAAACCAGCAGTTTCAGCCATAACACCCTTTGACATGTTTCTTTGAGCAAATATACGGCTTTCCTGCTGTGAAGATCAATTCCTAAAAGCAGAATTTCAAGATCAACGTGAATTGTACACTTACATACTGACAAATTGCTCCCCAAATGGCTGTGCATGTTTACATTCCCACTGACAGTGCACGGGAGTTCCCGTTTTCTCACAGTCTTGTCAATACGGGTCACTGTTATCCTGACTGATAGGAAAAATGGTTTTTTGTTTCATTTCCTTTTCCATGATAATTTGTGAATTTGAGCACCTTTAACAAATTAACTTGCTGGCTTGACAAACATAAGTAGTCCAAGAAAAAGACCTCCCCTTTCTCTCCCGTCCGTGCCCTTTCTCAGCCCCATCACAACTGCCCCAGACGAGACTTGGCTTACAGGTGGTGCGCAGGGCCGCACATGCATAAAAGCTGATTAAGCCAATACAGACATGTTCTGTGACGCCACTTGGGGAAGCAATTTAATTTTTTTCTGGACACGGTAAAATACACATGAGGAGGAAGAGGCCAAGGGAGATGCTTGCTGACCAGTCATGAGGGCTGGGTGAGGCTGCACAGAGGCTGTTTATGATTCTGGGAAGCTGCTGACTCAGTTCCCATATATGAAAACTCGTCACGAGGGGCTGTCTGGGGTTTGTCCCGTGAGGGGAGGAGTGGACGTGGCTGAGAAGAGGAAGAATGTCAGCTCCGTTCCTGCTGAAGTCCTGGTTGATCCGTAGCGTTGCACACTCCTCCCGCCTAAATACGCAGCCGAGTTTGAGCTTCACCCCAGTAGAAACCCACCGTGCACCACTGGGCAATGGCGCCCTGTCAGTCAGTAACACGACAGGGACTCCATCTGGTCCTGTGTTTCTCGGGATGCTCATCTTTAGGTAACTCAGGTGTCAGCTCATCAAACTTGACCTGAGGCCGACTCTCACAGCCTGTACGATCCAGTGCCATCTTGTCTCCAGTAACTTGTGAGCCCTCTGTTCTCAGTCTCCCCACTCCATGCAAAGTTTCCCGATGATTCAGACTTATTTGCATTCCCTTGAAATGAGCCACTGGAGCGGAGCATAAATAAGCCCACTGCACGTCTGGAGGTTGTCATAAGAGGACGCACAGGGCATAGCGTCGGCCATCTTGTGGGCAGTCCCCTCACTGTCCTTCTGACAAGTGACGCCCCCCTCAGAGTGGGAGTCCAGCCTCTCAACTCCAGTTACTTATCTCATGTTTTCTTCATGCCTGTCTGCCTGTCTCAGCCTCTTTGGAATTTTGGTGAATAAAATTTTGTCCATTTCATTACATTGTCTCAGAAAATTATTGGTAGCTCCTTGCTAATTCCCTCCATTCATGGGAAAGAAGACAAATCACAACATTCACTGTGGCTCTAAGCTCCTCCGTCCTGTGTAATATCTCACTCGCTAATTTTTCTAATGAGGGGGCAACGCTACTCTCTCTGGGACACTTTTAATGTCATGTAACCTCATGGTCCTTTCTGGCTCTGGCCCTCTACTCAAGGGGACCAATTCATCGAATCTGAATTACTTTTCCAACTCAGCCAGGAGGTGCTGGGGGCCAAGGTGGGAAGTGTGCAACTATTCTGATCGAATCTGGCAGCAATTCAGTTTAGAGCCGCTCTCCTAGCACAGGTTCTGCCTGTTCAGAGCCAGGGACCACCCTGGTGTCATGCTCCTCCTCACCGGAGGTCAGCATCCTTTTGTGGAAGCCCTTCCTCTTACAGGAAAAGCAGAATCAGCAGTGTGAGTCTGATTCTTTCCCTTTGCCTCTCCCCGTTCAGCCACAGTCAGTCACTGGGACACCCATCGCCCAACAAAGAATCCTCTGCCCAGCACAGGAGGACCCCCGGGAGAGCCACACATCAGTACCTCTGAGGGCGAGTGGGTTGGGCCTCGTGGACCTGCAGAACCACCGGAGCAGCGGCGGCGTGGCCCATGAGTAGAGGACCCAGGAAGTGTGGTGGTGACCGAGGCCTGAGGCTGCAGGAAGCACGAGAGCAAGCCAGGCACCCTCTTCTCTGTGCTGTTTCTCTGGTGCTAACGCAGTGACGATGGCCCACCCAGCAGCGGGGGTGCCCACATCCCCAGAGATCCCATTTCTCCCAACAGAAAAAGTGCCACACGTGCCATCGGCCATGTGTGACCAGGGAGCTAGGGCACAAGAGTCAGAGTCATGCCCATGGGGCAGCGGGAGCTGGAGCAGAGCTGGGAGAGGACGTGTGCGCAGGCGTCCTGCTGGGAACGGAGGCATCCTGGGAGCGCTGCCTTCTCCTGCTTCTCCCACTTAAATGACCTTCGCGGCCTGTCCTGGCCTGTGGACCTCACTGTAGATAGTAGTGACAGGCATCTTTTCTTCCAGAGGTTGCTCACAGACGCCCTAGGAGGGTAACACAGGGGGTACCTGGAGCAGCTGAGGGGTCCCCAGGGGCCTGGGTGGAAGCAGTGCTGCTGACATGCCTGGGAAGACTCTCCCCAGGGCCCAGGATGACACTGGTCCCGCTATAAACTCTCTCACTTAGTGAGTCGACTCGCCAGGAGGAGTTAAGGGGGCAGAGGACCCAGAAAGGGCAGGTGACTGGGCTTCACAAGCCCACGTGGGACACAAGGACCTGGGGGCCCAGGTGGCACAGCTCCCAGCTCTCACCTTGTCCCCTCCCTCCTGAGATTCTTGCTGGCTCAACTCTGCATAGCAGATGTCATCCTCATGGACCCGTCGGCCATCCTCCAGTCCCGCACCTGAGTCACACACAAAATAAAGCTCAACTCTGAGCCTTAGAACCCTGCACACCCCCACCACCATGAATGCCAAGGGCACGGCCACACCACCCCCCTGTGCAGGGAGAAAGGGACAAAGGGACAAAGGAAGCCAAATGCGTGAGGGGAGGGGTTGGCCTGAAGGAGATGTGCAACCTGCCTGTTCCAGCCTCCATCTCCTTCTTCTTCCCGCGTGTCTTCCAAAAGTAGAGTCCAGCTCCCATAGTCAGCAGTACGGCCATGACAGCACCTGCAACGCCTGCCATGTGGCGACTAGTGTGCTCTCCCTGTGAATCTGTTTCCCTCACACGGAGAGAGTGAAGAAGGTGAAGGCAGAGACACCGTGAGGTACCCATTGCCAAGGGGAGGAACAGAGAGAGCAGGTGGAGATGCTGCAGGTCCTGGTTCAGAAGCCGAGGAGGGAGGAGCAGGGCAGGAACAGAGAGATGACAAGGGATGGTGTGGGCCCCGTGGAGCTCGTCACCCACACGGAGGACACAAAATACCACACGAGGTGATGGGTAACCTGGGTCTGGAGCGAGTAGGAGTTTCCCAGACACTCTGGGTGGGCACGGCACTGCAGGAAGGGGGCACCCTGGAGACAGCCAGCCCCTGGGACTTGCCAGCACCCCTGGGGCAGGCAGCACAGGGAGGGGCAGGGATGATCGGGGGTCTTGTGGGTCATGCTGAGTGTTGAAATTCACCTGGGACAGAGATTGCGGTGTGAGGAGAGGGTGATGGGTTTTACGCGATACTGACACATCAGAGCCCCTCAGAGGGTGGAGGACGGTTTGAGAGGTGAGGCTGCACAGGGGCACAGGTAAGTCACTCATTCAGTGAAACACCGACTGAGAGCCAACGCGGCCAGAAGCCCTGCTTGGCACAGGGAGCCAAGGAGGACCAGGTATCCGGGCTCCAAAGGAGACACATCCACACACAGGGCTCTGCCACCCAGTGTGGGGCATGACAGCTCCTTGAAGGAGGTGACGCCTGAGGGCAGGACAGGATGGCAGTCTCATGGTCTTGGGCAAAGGAGAACCAGGAGCCCTTTGTTCAACCTCATTAAGAGCCGAGCTGGAAACCCAGTGAAGGGCCCTGTGTGACAGTGTGGGTCACGAGATCACCACGTCAGTGGCGCCTGAGGGAAATCCGTCAATAAAATATGTCAAGAAATTAGGATTTGTGAGGGAGGGCGGATGGTAAAGCACAGACTGTCCACAGGTCACAGCCTGAATAGCAAGATGCCTTCAGGAAGCGTGAGGTGTGCAGGGTGTGAGTGACGTCAGAAACGGGGGAGGGGGGAGGGGAGTGCCCACCCCGAAATCCCACAGGGAGCCCCTGGAGAGCAAATCCCACAGGCGACAAAGGCAGATGACATGATCCACTTTCTGTGTGCATTAAACTGCTCTGGATGATGGTGGGGGATGGAGGACGGCCCCTCCTGGGTCAGCAGGGCACGTGTGGGGAGGAAGGCAGGACGGCGAGAGATATTTAAGCGCAGGAACAATGGGCTGAGACTCCCAGCGCTGTGTATGTGTGACCAGGTGGGAGGTGAGCTGTGACCTACAGGGACCGCAGTGCTACAGCACCTTCCCCGGCACATGTACTCACGATGGGCACAGACGTCCTCCAGGGTGGTGTTGGCCGTTTTCAGGTCCACCTGGTTGCTGACTGCACAGGTGAGGCTGGTGTTGGGCTGCTCCAGGGGCAGGCTCACAGCCAGGAGCCAGGTGCTGGGGCCTGGTCGTAGGGTCCCGCTCTGCTGCCACTTCCTGGGGAGGTCACTGTGCCACCAGGTCACATTCAGGTCATCCGAGGCCCCCTGGGCTCTGCACTCCAGGGTGACGTTGCACCAGTCTGCTGTGATGGACAGTGACTTGGCCTGTATCTGGGGGAGGGGCACCGGCTCTGCGGGTGGGAGGGGGAGAAGGAAGGCTCAGGTGGGGAGCCCTTCACAGTGTAGTTCTCACCCAGTCTCACGAGCGCTGCCGTCCTCCCACTTATGAGGGTGAGAGCGTTTCTCAGGTAAAACAAAATTGGCCAAAATACACAGCAAGCGCTCATAGGGGGGAACCGTGGGCTGAGGCCCGATGTGATTCCACCAGACGGAGCCAGTCTTAAACTCTCCTACAAGAAAACAAAGCCTGGACCCCACCTACCCAAGGCCCACTGTTTCCACGAGTTGGGGTGTCTCCTGGGAGGTGCGCAGTGTGGCACAGGAGGACTGGCCCAGGCCAGGGCTGAGCTCTGCGTCTCCTGCTGAGGCCCCGGGGACAACTCGGTTCATGGCAGAGAGGAAGCTGCCAGCTCTGGGAGCCCAGGGAAAGGCCCGGGCTCTCGCAAGAGACATTTGAGGGAAGGGAAGTGGTGGTGACGAGGAAGGAGCTGTCAGCATGGTTAGGACACGCCACTGACCTTGAGCTCCACACAGGAGCCAAGTGACAGTCATATGGGGACTTCAAGCTGCAAAAGCACTAGCTGCAGCAGGATATGTCCTATGAGGGAGGTTCTCCAGGGAAAGAAGGAAGTGGCTGGATGATCCTAAGAGGGTGTGGCCGTGAGAACCCTCCCTGGGGCGCCCAGAGGCTCTCTGAGCTGGATGTGGGTGTCAGGGAGTGAGGCTGCCCTGGGCAGGAGCAGGTGAGAGCGGGAAGGGCAGGGAGCGCTGCCTACACCTGGGTTTGCAGCTGTGATGGACCCAGTAGTGGCCCCCATGACGTCCGCGTGTGTCAAATCCTGTGAGCATGTTCATGACACGCAAGGGAGAATTAAGGGAACAGAATGACCATTGCTAACCAACTCAGGACAATAAGGAGATTGTCTAATGTCTGGATGGGACCCGGAAAGCCCAAGGTCCTTCAAACTGGAAATGGAAGGAGAAGGTTCAGATGGATGCATGTGAGTAGGATGAGAGCCACACTGCTGTCCTGGAAGACGGGGCACAGAAGCTCCCATGCCAGGGACGCGGGTGCCATGGAGACATGGGAAGGGCAGGGTTTGCTCCCCACAACCCTCAGAAGGGCAGCAGCCCGGCCACCTCCCTGCCTCCCGCTCAGTTGTGATGTCACTATGGCCGGTGATATAATGAGTCTTTGGATCTAAGCACAGAGCCGTCGCATCTGTGACAGCAGCACAGAAAACTAGTAACCAGTGAATATGGCTGAACTGATTCCTCAGGAGGCAGAAGTGCTGTGGGGATAATCCCCCCCACCCCCGTTCTGTTCTCCGTCCCCAACACTGCAGTGACTGCACCCCAGGTGTGAGGGCAGATCTGCTCTGCACTGAGCTGAGCCCACTCACCCTGAATCACGGGAGCAAAGAGAGAATGAAAGCGGGGTTCCGGGAGGAGTCCCCGAAGGAGGGCTGTGTGTCACTCATAGGGACCAGAAAAGGAGGTGGCACCGGGAGGGTGGGAGGTGGCACGTACCGTAGACAGACAGATGGAACACCTGGGTAAATCCCCTTCCTCCTGTGAAACTGGCTTGAGCCCGGTACTGCCCACTGTCCTCAGGGGTCAGGTTCTGAATGAGCAGGGACGTCATGCTGGGCACACGGACCCTGTGCTTGTACTTGTCCTGGAGACTGACCCAGGTTAGTGGGTCCCCACGGCTACGCAGTTGCAGAAAGTCTCTGTATTTAGTCTCGGGGCCAAAGCGCCATATGATCGCCTCCAGCTGAGCTTCTGGTTCTCCTTCCAGCTCCTTAGTCACGTTGAACCACACGGAGCCTCCTTGGACCCTCTCCAGAGAGACGTGGGCTCTAGAATCCGCACGTCTAGGACTCACGGGCCCAATGCAGCAGACGCCTAGGGCATCGGAAAAGGGAGACGTGAGGATGAAGGAGGCGACCACACAATCTGTCTTCCGGGGAAATCCACCAGGGATCCCCCTGGAGTGTCGGGGGGGCAGCCGGGTGCAGGGAACATGAACATTCGGAATCCAGTCCTGCTGTAGCAGGTGCCGCCCGAGCAGGCCACTCGCTCACCTGCAGCCCTGCAGACCCTTACCTGCCTCGCACTGACAGGTGACGGAAACGAGATCATGGACCGCAGCACCCAGAATATATCTCGTCAGTAATAAGCGTATCTGTCCGAGGCAGTTTCTAGAGTGGCTCTGTCCCCTCTCGTGGTCACACTGTGTGACCCCCTTCCTTGGGGTGTGGCTGTACCTGGTGACTGGCTTCTAAGGAGTGGAGTGTAGCAAAGGTGATGGCTGTCCCCTGGAGATCTGGGTCACACAGCACTGGGCCAGCCTGCCTGTCTGTCCGTCTGTCAGTCCTGCACTCTCCTCTCCTCCACCCTCCTGCTCACACACATGAGCCAGCTGCTCTGTGCACATGTCCACGTGCCAAGGACCTGAGGGTGGACTCTGGCCAACGCAGGGTCTAGCTTCGCCCTGGGCCAGCAGCCCCAGGATGCATGCCACCAGCAATCGTGAGGGACCTGGCAGCAGACCCCTCCCCGTGACCCTGAAGCCCTAGCCCAGGTCTGGATTTCTGTCTGAGAGACCCTGAGCCAGAGGAGCCCGCAGAACAGCCTGGGTCCTGCCTCACAGAATCTGTGACACTGCACATCGTGGCGTTTTCAGGTACTAAGCTTGGGTAGCAGCGCCCACAGCAGGAATAACCGGAATAATAACAAAGCTGGTTCTTTGTCTTTCTATGCAGCCTAGTGGTCAGGATGGGCTGGGCGGTGCTGCGGTAACACAAGAGATGCTTGGCAGTTACCACATTACTCTGGTAGCGTCTATCTGCCGTGGAATCTCGGGTCTGTTGGAGTTGGATGCTTCCACTGCCTGGAGCAAGACCCTAAACATGCTTTGCAGTCCCTGCATTTCAGCAGCTGTCATAGAGCCAGTGTCTAGTGACCCTCAGATGACCCATAGAGGTCCTTCCCTTTCCCACTGGCAGACACCATTCCTGTGTGTCCATCGGAGGAAAGGCAGGTATGTACTAGCACACACGTGTACCTACACACACGAGGACACATGCCACACGCGCCCTCTGCCCCCTGACTTCCCTCGTAGTCACCCCTGTGGGAGCCCACCTGCGTCTGTCCACATGGAGGGGTTGTTAGTGGCCTCACACTGTTCCATGTGCCCCCCTGGTGTCCACTTCTGAGGGACACTTAGCTTGTTTCCAGCCACTGCCAACAATGTTGCAGTGAACAGCTTGGAATGTGAGTCTCTGCACACGTGTGTGTGTGTGTGTGTGTGTGTGTGTGTGTGTGTGCATGAGGCGGGGTCAACGGTGGGAAGGCGTGTACATCTGAACTTGTCACAGTTTCCGCCAAATTGCCCTCCAGAGGCTGTTCTTACCCACACTTTACCGACAACATTGAGATTTCCCCCCAACAAATAACGATCAAGCTTTTGGTCCTTTTGCCTAATTGATCAGGGAAAATTCTATGTCATTGTAATTAAACGTGCATTTCTCATATAAGTGAAGTCAATCATTTTCCGTTATTGCCATTTTGTAAGCTCCTTTCTGTCACCTGAATGTCTGCGTATCTCCAGTGCCCCTGTTTTCTTTTCCTATTAGTCAATGGGAGTTAGACATATTTGAAGAAGACGAGCCCTTTCATGGCTTCAGTGACTGTGTTTACATCTTGGACCCACTGGAAACTGACTTAGGCGTGAGTCTAGGTACCTAGCGTAACAGTCAGAGCCTGGGCTTCAGCGTCAGAGGCTAGTGTTGAGTCCAATGCTCATTTCCTGGCCGTGTGGACCTGAGTAGTTACTGAGCCTCCCGCCTTCAGCTTTCTCGTCCGTGGAATGGCAATGATCACAGTGTCTCCTGACGTAATTATCGACAGGACTTAAGAAGAGGAGCACACTCAGCACCGTGCTCCATAATTGTCCTGTTAATGTGAGCTGCTCTCATTCTTAGGACGATGATTCTTGCCCAAGCGTCCCTGGGATCAGAACCAGACAGTCCCAGGTCCCAGGGTGCAGCCCTTTCCTCTCCACCACTGGCCGTCTCTGGGGTCTCCTCCCGGGTGCAGGGACAGGCTTCACAGAGTCACACACCCGTGGGTCCCATCTGCCAGGTACCTCAAATAAGCCAAAGTCCAGCCGGGATCTTCCCGTTTACCAAAGCCCTGAGGTGAAAGCAAATTCATCGCTGTGTCAACAGCAGCTGCTCCATAGCCACTGTCAATGCCTGTGTCACTAGGGAGGTACCTGCACGTCTGTGCTGCCAGGGAGAACAGTAAGGATGGAGGAAGGATGGGTCCAGACCATCCCAAGGGCGGGCTGAAAAGACTGATATTATCTACTCTGTTTGGTGTGGCGTCTTCCCCATTTCTTCAGGGGTTTCTGGTAATTATACAGGTATTGCGTGCTCATCTAAAACTATTACGGGGGTTATGGAGTTTACTCAAGAATCTGAAGTGTGTCTCCTCCCTTGGGTAAGTGCAGTTAAGATGTGCACCTCCAGACTTGAGCTGCAGACAGAAATACTGGAAACCGCGTGAACACAGGACCCCGCAGACTCCTGATGGCCTAGAAAGGGTGGCTTTGACTCTTGCTCTGAGCTGACTGTCACATCCTGCTGGTCCCTTATTAACTAACGGGCAAAACAAAAGTAGTTTGGAAGACCTCTATTCTCCATCATAATCAACACAGTCCATGTTCAGCTAATGTGAAAAGGCTATGTTGGTGCAACAACGTCAACCAGAGGGGAATGTGACTTCCAGTGTCTATGTGGCACCTTCCTGAGAGATTTTCACCAGTAAATCTGCCCCAAAGAACATTTGTCTTTTTGCCCCAAGCGCTGCTAAGAGGGTCTGGACCTGGGGAACAGGAAGGAAGAGCTGGTATTTCCTGCTAAACAGAGAGGAACTGGAAACTCTGGCCAAAGAGGTCAGTGGTTTCTGACACGCACAGCTGTGGCCAGGTCCCTGAGGGGGGTGCGCAGACCACACTGCCCACCCTGTGGGGGCGGACAGGGTGTCGGCCAGCAGGTGGTCAGTGGACTCCGTGCCAAGGCCCCTCTCAGGAGCAGAGGCAGAGACAACAGAGGGCAGGTGCAGGAGGCCAGGACATGAGTCCCGTTGCCCGTGAGGGTCTGATGAAGTGACCGCTGGGCAGCCAGGGGTCTTCTCCTGGAGGGCGCCCTACACAGGCTCACCAGCTATCAGCTTCTGTCAGGATACAGGGATAGGACAGGACAGGAAGAAACAGAGGAGACCCTGAAGACCCACAGGAGAGTCCTGTCTGGGCGGAGCCACGACTCAGAATGTCACAGCTGGAGGGACCTTAGTGGGGTCACAGAGGAGGAGGCGGCCTGTGGGTCACCTTCCCCCGGAATGGGGTCCCATAGGGCACAGCCAGACCAGGGGCCCTGGGCTCCCGTCTCCCAGCCCAGGGTCTCTCCCCTGCAGAGACCTGCCCACCAGCGCGTCTCCCTTTCCCTGCCCTTCCCAGGACCCCTCCCTCCAAGTTCATCTCAGCACTGTCACCTGGTCCCCAGGATCCCAGCAGGTCCTGCAGTCTCATCCTCCCTGTGAAGCAGGGCCCCGCTGTGACCCCCATACTAGAGGCCTGGCCGGTCCCCGACCTCACCTTTCCATGACCTGTAGCTTAACCATACATCACCCCCTACAGCTCGAGCTCGGATGTCCCGTCCCAGTTCCCTGCTTTAGAAAACTACCCTGAGACTCATGACTGTTCCCTTATGCCTATGGATCACAGTCTCTGTGGTCTAGCGTTCCTTCCAGGCTTCTCCCATCATTGTTCCTGGGCTGCTGACGCCACCAGGGAACCACGTGGCCAGAGGGAAGGCTCCATGCAGACCCCAGAGCCACCACACAGCCTTTAGAGGAACGCCCAGGGTTTCCCTTAAATACCCCTAAGCCGGTCTGAGAACGTGGAGGCAGTTTTTGGAGGTGGTAACCCGCTGCCCTCTCAGACCACTGGCGCTCTGACAATAAACGCTATTCTATGGCCCAGCTCCTGTTGGCCTATTGGCTAAGCAGGAGTCCCCAACAAGGGGTGGTGCCTGTCCCCCCCTCCACCCCCCAGATTTCATATCTTCTCTTTCCTGGGAAAGGGGAAGTAAGAACCTAGAGCGGTTAGGAGGGTGGGGACGTCTGGCCAGCTGAGGGCTACGCAGCTGCCCAGCCAGACCCCCATTTGCTGGAAAGGAGGGAACTAGCAACAGAGGGGCTCAGCCTCAGGCTGCAGGAAGGGAGGTGGCCCGAGCTGTGACGAAGGTGAAAGCGTAGGAGAAAGACACCACCAAAAAATGTAATCCTGAAGACGAAGAAAATAAAGCTGGGTGGGTGCAGTGGTAATCAAGTATGCGTAAAAACTCGCGTAAATAATATAAAATTTACGAACTGGAAAATCAACATAAAAATCTCTCTCTCTCTCTCTGTCTCTCTCTCTCTCTCTCTCTCTCCCTTCCCTAGCTCCTTCTCTCCCTCCCTCATAATCTTCCAACCTCAGGAACTACAGAGAAAACTCTGTGTAATTTAACATATTTCTTCAGTTAATAAAATTGAAGAGAAGAGAATGCCTGCATTTTACTGTTGATAGAAATTGACCGAATGCCTAGCAAAGCAAGACATCCTGTTTACAAAAGCTCTTTCATCCATTACATTTCATAATTTGCATTCATGCAAAACAATAAAAGCCTTGCAACCTTCTCCAGAATTTATAAATCACTAGGTCTTATATTTTTCTCATTCGATTTTATTTCCTTTCTCTGTACGTAAACACATAACCTTCAATAGTTATAAATGTCATACAGATCTGGTCAGTCTTTCTTTCGGTTCTCCTTTTTGTTAATCCTTTGTCTGCCCTGCCTCTGCCTGCTCTCTCCTCCCCGTACACTCCTCCTGGAGCTCTCGTAGCGGTCTGCTCCTGCTTCCTTCCTCAGTCTCCCCATACTCTCATGGCTGGTGAATATACAGACTCCCTGGGATTTCGAGGGCTGCTGTTCCGTTTACAAAATTAGAACTACATCGTCTCTGTGTCCTGATCTGGCCCAGGAAGCCCCCGAGCGTGAGGTTGTCCCTGCAGCTCAGACCGGGGTCCTACTGTGAGAGGGGGTCTGCTCCACAGGACGGCTGCAGAGGTGGTCAGGTCCCCTGTGAGGTCCAGGCGGGTGCCCTGGGCCCCTCTGCCCCCAGGAGCCAGGCTCTGGGTCTCCATCCCTCCCCGCAGGCTCCCCTGGCTGCCCTGTTATTGCAGAAACAGCCTCTCCTCACTGGGAAAGTTTCCCTCAGTGCAGCCAAGGCCTCCTCAGCTCAGGTCTCCAGCCTCGTCACCGCCCAAGACCATTTTGTTTTTCTGTTCACCCAGGGGCTCACTTGCTAAACTGTAAGCGTCGGTTCCTCATTTTGTTTCCAAAGACATCATAGAAGGAAAGGGGACACTGCCACCGGCTCTGCCCCAGGACCCCCTCCCAGGGAGCCCGCCACTCACCCAGGAGGAAGCCGGCCAGTCCCAGGAGCCAGGAGGCCCAGCGGAGGTGGGGGTCTTCGCAGGAGGCCCCCATCACGGGGCACCACAGGCTGTCCTGCTGCAGAGGAAAGATGAGAACAGCAGACGGGGAGGAAAGCCCGACCGCAGGGCAGGGCGGGCACTAGTTGTGGGATGGCAGTTCATATTCTGCTCGAACCCCCGCAGTAAATCATAGCAGGACAAGGTATAACCAACCCTCCTCTGATATGCCCTGAGGTGTAGGGACAGGCCTATCGCTTTGTCACCCGGGCTCGGTGGCCTCACACCGCCACCCCGCTCCACTGGAAACTCCTCCCCTCTCCCACGGATGGACAGCTGTGCCCAGGCAGCCCCGCCCCCAGTGTCCGCCTGTGGTCAGCTGTTACCACCAGGGCAGTCCAGGCCTGTCCTGTGTGTTAGCTGTTCTGTCTGTTCTCCACTGAAGGAGTGAAATTCTCTTTGACTTCCCACAGACTTCAACTGTCAGTTGCCTAAGAAAGAAGCTGTGAGCAAGAACAAAGGCCATCGTGGGACGTGTCGAGTCCCCACATCCCTGTGACAACACTGGCGCTGGCCTGTTGCTGACGAACGTGGTTTTCTCGGGCCCCCGACATGGGAAAAGCAGCCCCAGGAGCTGCCTCACAGCCATTTCCCTGGTGCCTGTGCCAGCCCTGCTGCTGCTGTCACAGGGGAGGGGACAGAGGGGTAGCCACGCCTGGCACGGCCTGCGACTGAGGGTCCAGCCCTGGCCTCCCCCCCACACTGGGCGCCCCTCATCATCCAACAGCCTGCTCCCCAGTCTTCCTAAGTGGGCAGTGCCACCTCCACCCGCCCCCCATGGAAGTTCCCCAAGGCTGGGCCGGCAGCACTGGCCCCACAGCCACGCACAGAAGGCACTCAGCTCCCTGCACGCGAAGCCCATTTTATGGATGTGGAACCCGAGCCCTAAGGGAAGTAGGATGTGCAGAAGGTAACCCAGCAGCCGGGATCAGGGTCTGGACCCCAACATCACAGCTGCTCTTCCATCCTGCTGGGCGGCCTCAAGTAGGACCCCTGAGCCAGCCTGTGTGCCCCCTAAACTGCTCTGCAGCTCCCCAGACAAGAGAGTATTCAACACACCCTGCCCCCCGACACCCACTGCCCACCCTTAGAAATAGGGAAATTACCTCAGAAGGCGCCCCAAGAGTCCATGGTCAGAAACCCTGACACGGAGTCATAAGCCGGCAGCTCTCCCTTGTGGACGGAAAAGGGGACACTGAAGGAACCCTACAAGCTCAGGGGGGCGTGCTCTGTGGGCCCTACAAACCCAGAGACCAGAGTAACCATACAGGAGGGTCGGAGCACAAAAGTTCCCAATTCAGAGGTGGTCACATCCTAGGACTGTAGCTTCCTGACAAAGGTCAGTCTTTCCCTAAGTGACACTATTGCCTTTTTGCACCAAGGATAACAGACCTTTGAAAGGACAGAGTAATCTCCTTTTCCAGACCCCTCAGGGCGAAACCGCCAGCGCCAGCACCAGCCCACAGACCACAGAGCCCTCGCTGTTATCCTGTCCCCCACATGCCATCTCCATGTGCTGTATGTTATCATCTGTCCTGCACCCACAATGGGAAAGAACTGTGTGTCTCTCCCTTTAACTTTTCATCCAATCCCAGAGATCCCCGCCCTCTTTGCTTCCCCCCCACCGCCCTAATCTACCGCCCATGGATTCCATGTAACCCCCTCAGTCTCCTCCTTGGATTCTAATGTGTGAAATAAATTGTAAAACGGCCGTTCTTGGGAGCATTTTCTTAACCTGTTGAGATTTTGCTTCAGAAAACTGAGGTCACTGTGGCTCAAATGAACTCTCGGAAGCCGTTTCCTTAGGACGTTCCTTTGTCCACACACTGACTCTCAGGGGCAGGGGGCGTCTCAGTGTCCCCATTCCCATGTCCCCACGCCGCTCTTGAGCGCCCTGTGTGAGAACAGTTTGGCTCAGAAAACATTTGTTTGGGGTTTGGGGAGGCGCCTAAAGAGAACCCCTGAGCAGCTCCAGTGGGGGGAGCGCCAGACAAACTGCTTGCTGGCAGAAAACCAGGGACTTTTCCAACCTCCTGAGAGCTGATCTCATTTGCCACATTCCTGTCCTGTGGCTGCAGAGCCAACTCTTCCCCAACGCCCCCCACCCTGCACTGTCCAGTCTAACTAAAAGCACTTTCACCTGTGACAGGCAGCCGCCATCATTAGGGTCACCTTCCCACTTCACAGGGGGGACTGGGGCTCCAGACAGGTCACCCAGGAAACCCCAAGGCCTGGGAGCCAGGAGCGGCAGGGTCTGCACTGGAATCAGGAGTCCCGCCTCCCAGACCAACGGTCTTCCCAGATGTGAGTCCCTCTCAGGGCAGCAGTGACCCCACACGGGAGCTCTGGGCCTGAGAAGCCACACTTGGGGGGTGGGGGGTGGCCAGGCCTGTCCCAGAGAGGCCTCTCGCCTCATTCTCACGGCCCAGGCAGAGGAACCAAGGCCTGTCTGTGGCTACAGCCCAGCCCCGTTGCATCCCCAAGGCCACCCTTGTCCAACCACAGCCGCTTCCCCTGTGCTCAGTGCGTCACAAATGGCCAGACCTGCAAAGGCTGGAGGCCTGACAAGTCTCAGCCGGTCTCCCAGCTGCGCCGGGACTGTCACCGCCCAAGCTGGAGGCTGGTGCCCCTGCCTCACCCCTGGGCATGCACACTGCTCCTGGGGTCCCCGTCTGGCTTCAACGAGGTCTTCTTCTCTTAGTTCCAACCCTCCCGTCAGTCACACCAACCACTGGCCCCTTGAACCTGGAGAAGCTCTGGGGGTGGGGGTGGGGGAACCAGCTCCTGCCCCGGCCTGGGCCCAGCTCCAGGCAGGGTCCTGTCATCTGCGGTGACATCGGCCTTTGTGTGGGACTTCCTCCTCACAAGGCCCCCTCTCAGCTGCTGGCTGCTGGCCGGGTCTCAGCATTTCTCACCCAGCACAACCGCTCCCCACACAGGCTCAGGCCTCACCCCCCACCGCCCCCACCGCAGGGGGAGGGCGGGCTCTGTGGGTCCCTGTGAGACGCCCTGATGGGGGCAGAAGGGGAGGGAGAGCCCACCCTCAGGCTGGTGCAAGTACAGGGCTGTCACCTGACAGTGGGCGTCCTGTGGTCTCACGCTAGTCCCGGTGCTGCCTGTGCGGGCGCTGGGGTGTCACACATGCTCTCCAACAAGACAAGCCTCTTTCAGCTTAACTCCATGTGGCAGCTGGGACTGGTTTCTATTCAGCAAATATTTACTGAGCACACCTGTGCCTGGTCACCCACAGGGACTTCCTCTCCTGGCCGGTCACCACCTGCTGCCACTGAGCCCGAGGCGTCTGCACAGCAGCATGTCACCCAGCACCTCACCCTGTGACACTGGGCCCCCGTTGGGCACATTTCCAGCACTGCTCAGGGAGCTAAATAGCCCTAGACCCTCCCCCGTCAGAGGGAGAGTCTGAGCCTCAGGGATTCCAATCTGAGAACTAAACGCAGAGCAGGCGACTCATGGAGATCTGACCCCCCCCAATGCTGACAAGCAGGCTCTATTGAGTAGAATGTCAGTGACTCATTTGTCACAAAGTCTGAGGACAGGGGTCAACCAGGGACCCATGGCACCCCCTTCCTGTCAACAAGGTCTCACCAAACAACAGGGGGCTTGCTGGGCACAGACCTCACTGGACAGAGAGGGCGCTATCTCCCCCTCACTCCGGGACTTCCTCACATTTCCTAACCCAACTGGAAGCACGTCTGTGGTGGCAGGTGGCTGTGACCCAGTCCTTCCAACGAGGACAGTATGGAAAGGGAGCAAGGAACGCACAGCAGACCAGCCTGACCAGCAGTCCTCCAGCCAGGTGCCGGAGTCAGCACCAACCGTGATGTCCTGCCATCGTACGGCTCTTTGGTGTGACAATAAGCGCGCTTTCTTCCATGTTTGTCCTCCCCCCCAAACCCCCAACCCCCATCTACTCACAAGGGAAACGTCAGACAAATCCCGACAGAGGGATGTTCTACAAAACACCCGACGAGGGCTCTTCAAAGCTGTCATGACCACAGGGAAAGTCTGGGAAACCGTCACAGGCCAGAGGAGACGTGACGACCAAATGTACGGTGGTGTCCTGGGTGAGATTCTGGACCAGAAAGGACGTGCGGCAAAAGTGAAGCCATGTGAACACAGCATGGACGTTCCTTACAACATATCGACATTGGCCCATTAACTGCAGCAAATGCTAAAGGTGTCAGATGTGGAAACAGCGGAAGCTGCATGTGGGGCGGATGGGAACTCTGCTATCTTCACAGTTAGTTTCTAAACCCAAATCTTGTGAAACATAAACTTTAGCTTTTTTATAGTGTTACCCCTCCTGAGCTCTGTGCCTTCTGAAAGACGTGTAGGCGTGTGCACAAGGCCTGGAATGACCTCGTGTGCCCCTGTCCCCGTGTGCACAGGACCACCTGTCTCCAAATGAGCTGGTTCCCTCTGCCGGAGCCTTGACCGTGGACCTGGACTGTGTGGGTTCTGTCCCCAGGCCTGGTCCCAGCTGCTTACTCAACATCCATTCAGCCGATACGTTCTGAGCCCACCTTGGTGCCAGGCACGAGCCAGAGGCTCATAACGCAGGGCGGAAGCAGTGTCCGTGTTCCCTGCCCACGTGGAGTCCACGGCACAGACGTTAAACAAGGACACGTTAACGGGAAGGGAAAGTGCAGGGTGGGCAGAGGGGGACATTTAAGGGCAGGGATGGCCTCCTTCTCTGAGGAAGGGTGTAGGGAAGAGTACTTGATGAGCACCTACTGTGTGCTAAAAGCCCACTGTGTGCTAAGAGCTGACTGAGAGGGGATGTGCGGTCTCACGGACAGCACCTTGGAGCAGGCAGACAGCAGACAAGGAACAGGCCTTTGCAACATGAGCTCATGTGTGATGAGTACTGGGAAGACCCTAAAGGCAGGGCAAAGGGACAGCACGTGACGAGTGATGGGCTGAGGGGCTGAGGGGGTGAGGGGGTGAGGGCCAAGGTGTGGGGGGCTGGGGAAGCAGCTGGTTTTGGTAGAACAGTAAGCCAGCCTCTGTCAGGAAGTGGGTTCTGAGCAGAAACTGGAATGCAGTGGAGAGTGAGCCCTGCAAAGCTCTGGGGGGAGGGTCCGTGGGGGGCACAACAGAACAAATGGGGGGGAGTACCTTGGGGGTCCTAGCAGGACAAAGGGGGAGGGTCTCTGTGGGGTGGGCAGAGCAGGAAAAGGCTCCCAGCTGGAGCAAGCCGGACCAGAAGACAGCTCTCCCTCCAACTGAAAAGTTGGCATTCTCGTTAGTGTGTGCTGTGAGTTTTGGCAATCACACACATTCATATCCCCTCTCTACTGTCAGGATGGGACATCCCATCACCCTGAGAGCTCTCTGTGTCCCCTCGTGGTCACCCCCCCCCCCCCCGCCCCGGGGTTGTGTGCTGGCCCTGTGGTCTTGCCTCACGGAACCTCATTACAATGGACTGGTGCAGGCTGGAGTGTTCCAGGCTCCCTGCACTTGGCATGTTGCCTTGAGGAGCACTCGTGCTGCATGTATCAGCCATTTGCTTTTCTTTGCATTGCTGAGCGGGGTTCCGTCGTGTGGAACGCGTCCATTTTGTTTATCTAATTCCCTGTTAAAGAATATTTGGATTGGGCAGCTGGCTGGCTCTGTTGGTTAGAGCGCAGTGCTCATAACACCAAGGTCCCCGGTTCGAGTCCCACATGGGAGAGCTGCGCCCTCCACAGCTAGATTGAAAACAACTACTTGACCTGGAGCTGATGCATCCTGGAAAACCACGCTGCTTCCAGAAAAATAATAATAATAATAAAAAGAATATTTGTTTTTTTTTCCAGTTTTTGGTGACTGTAGACACAGCTGCTGAAAACACCCACATGCATTTGTGTGAATGGGACTTTCCATGTCACCTGGGTCAACAGCAGGGGTGGGATGCTGGGCCGTGCGCCTCGCTTTGCGGGAACCCGCCGAGGGGAGGAACAGCGCTGAGAAGCTCAGTCCTAGACTGTACCAGGACTGCTGGGCCGGTGCTGTCATCCCGACAGGGTGGGGGGTGACAGAGTGGGTAGGACGAGGGGGGACCCAGCCCCGGTAGGAAAGTCCCTGGTGCAGCTCCTACGTGGGTCAGGCCCCTTGCAGCTGCCCCCACTTAGGGCGCCGATGCCTCACTGGGCCAGGACTCCAGGCTCACACCTGCCCTAAATCAAAGGGGTGAGTTGTTAGAAGCTGGGGGGCGGGGGGTGGGGGGAGAGAGAGAGAACCACCCCACTCATGAGAATGTGCACCCTCCTTCTCAGGGCCATAGCAATGGGCTCAGACACCCTCGGGAGCAAGAAGGGAGCATGAGGCACAGCAGCTGGGAGAATGAGGTGCTGGAGAGGAAGAGGGGGAGACCATTACCAGACAGATAAAACCCCTGCACAGCGTAAGGAGGGCCTGCTCCCCTCCCTTGGCTCAGCCCGTCCAGGTCTCGGAAGTGCACTCACTTTGACTAACAAACTCCTTGCTCTCCTACGCTGCACAAACTGTCTCCTGACTGAATTTTCTCCTTCAGGAAGACCAAAGCGAGGTACCACGTCATTCCCGGTAAGAAGGCCTCTTTCCAGGTGAGGGTACTAAACCCACCTGGCGAGGCAGCTTGCCCGAGGTCCAGGTAGACCCCGGGCGTTGGGGCTCGTCCTCTCCAGGTACCTGGGCTTCTGCGCCCACTGGCTCGTCCGCCCCGCCCGCCGGCCGCCTCTGCTTTCCCAGCCTCCCCCAGCGCAGGTCACTGCACACCCCGCCTCTCGGACGCAGTTTCTCCATCAGGACGCTTTCCCGATGTCCCCGCCCCCGCTGCTCATCACCGCCCCAATCAGCGGAGGCCGCCCATGTGTGTGCCACTGCCGCCTGTGCCCTGGATGCCAGTTCTGGCGCTGGCAGAGCCACTGGTCCCCACCGCTGCCCCTCCTGGCCCGCTCCCCGGAATGCCAAGGCCGGGAGGAGGCAGGCGCAGCGCCCCCAGGTGGTTATTGGGTATCCCGCTTCCAGGCGTGGCACCAGCCTGGGGGCCCGGTGACACCTAGTGGTCACTGGTTAGAACTGCGGCTTTTGTTGGAGTTTCCAAGCACCCTCTCCTGCACAGTGAGTATGTTAATCATTGTCGCTGTGCGATGCGTAGGTCCCCAGAACTTACTCATCTTCTCCGTGGAACTTTGTGCCTCTGACCAGCATCTCCCCAATTCCCACACCCCAGCCCAGCGACCGCCCTTCTACTCAGTCTATGAGGTCAGCTTTTGTAGATCCCACGTATGTGACAACATATATTTGTTTTTCTCTGTCTGACTTATTTCAATTAGCGTAAGACCCTCAGGGTCCATCCATGTTGTCACAAAAGACAAGATATTCTTCTTTCCCATGGCCGAACCATATATATATGATATGTGCACATTTTCTTTATCCAGTCCCTTGTCGATGGACACTTAGGTTGCTTCCACATCCTGCTATTGTAAATAATGTTACAATGAACATGGGAGTGAAGATGTCTCTTTGAGATGGAGATTTCACTTCCTTGGGATAAATACCCAGAGGAAGAATTGCTGGGTCATACAGCATTTCTGTAATTTATTTTTGAGGCCCCCCCATCCTGTTTTCCATAGTGTCCGCACCGATTTACACTCCCACCAGTAGCGCACAGGGGTCCCCTTTCTCCACATCCTCCCCAACACTTACTGTCTCTTGTCTTGGATTATAGTAGCCATTCAAACAGGAGTGAGGTGGCATCTCAGGTGGTTTTGATTGGCATTTCCCTGATGATTAGGGCACTTTTCACCTGTTGGCCATTTGAATATCTTCTTTAGAAAGCTCCCTATTAAAGTCCTCTGCTTATTTTCAATCGATCATAAACATTTTTGTGTAGTTCCTCTGGGTATGTTTTTCTGTGCATTCAAAATAACATGAAACAAGTTCTTTTAGATAAAGTAATGGTTTCCAAAGGGTGTTATGTGAGGTGATCCATTGTGGTCTCAGAAGAAAATAAAAGAATGTCTATTTATATTTTTACAGATAAGGAAGGAAGAAATACTTCCTAACGTATAATAGGATTTATTCTGGACCCGGTAAAATACACATGAGGAGGAAGAGGCCAAGGGAGATGCTTGCTGACCTGTCATGAGGGCTGGGTGAGGCCGCACAGAGGCTGTTTATGATTCTGGGAAGCTGCTGACTCAGTTCCCATATATGAAAACTCGTCACGAGGGGCTGTCTGGGGTTTGTCCCGTGAGGGGAGGAGTGGACATGGCTGAGAAGAGGAAGAATGTCAGCTCCGTTCCTGCTGAAGTCCTGGTTGATCCGTAGCGTTGCACACTCCTCCCGCCTAAATACGCAGCCGAGTTTGAGCTTCACCCCAGTAGAAACCCACCGTGCACCACTGGGCAATGGCGCCCTGTCAGTCAGTAACACGACAGGGACTCCATCTGGTCCTGTGTTTCTCGGGATGCTCATCTTTAGGTAACTCAGGTGTCAGCTCATCAAACTTGACCTGAGGCCGACTCTCACAGCCTGTACGATCCAGTGCCATCTTGTCTCCAGTAACTTGTGAGCCCTCTGTTCTCAGTCTCCCCACTCCATGCAAAGTTTCCCGATGATTCAGACTTATTTGCATTCCCTTGAAATGAGCCACTGGAGCGGAGCATAAATAAGCCCACTGCACGTCTGGAGGTTGTCATAAGAGGACGCACAGGGCATAGCGTCGGCCATCTTGTGGGCAGTCCCCTCACTGTCCTTCTGACAAGTGACGCCCCCCTCAGAGTGGGAGTCCAGCCTCTCAACTCCAGTTGCTTATCTCATGTTTTCTTCATGCCTGTCTGCCTGTCTCAGCCTCTTTGGAATTTTGGTGAATAAAATTTTGTCCATTTCATTACATTGTCTCAGAAAATTTTGGTAGCTTCTTGCAAATTCCCTCCATAGATGGGAAAGAAGACAAATCACAACATTTACTGTGGCCCAAAGCTCCTCCATCCTGTGTAATATCTCACTCTCTCATTTTTCAAATGAGGGGGCAGCGCTCCTCACTCGGGGACACTTTTAATGGTCATGTAACCTCATGGTCCTTTCTGGCTCTGGCCCTCTACTCAAGGGGACCAATTCATCGAATCTGAATGTACTTTGCAACTCAGCCAGGAGGTGCTGGGGGCCAAGGTGGGAAGTGTGCAACTATTCTGATCGAATCTGGCAGCAATTCAGTTTAGAGCCGCTCTCCTAGCACAGGTTCTGCCTGTTCAGAGCCAGGGACCACCCTGGTGTCATGCTCCTCCTCACCGGAGGTCAGCATCCTTTGGTGAAAGCCCTTCCTCTTACAGGAAAAACAGAATCAGCAGTGTGACAGCCTGAGTCTTTCCCTTTGCCTCTCCCCGTTCAGCCACAGTCAGTCACTGGGACACCCATCGCCCAACAAAGAATCCTCTGCCCAGCACAGGAGGACCCCCGGGAGAGCCACACATCAGTACCTCTGAGGGCGAGTGGGTTGGGCCTCGTGGACCTGCAGAACCACCGGAGCAGCGGCGGCGTGGCCCATGAGTAGAGGACCCAGGAAGTGTGGTGGTGACCGAGGCCTGAGGCTGCAGGAAGCACGAGAGCAAGCCAGGCACCCTCTTCTCTGTGCTGTTTCTCTGGTGCTAACGCAGTGACGATGGCCCACCCAGCAGCGGGGGTGCCCACATCCCCAGAGATCCCATTTCTCCCAACAGAAAAAGTGCCACACGTGCCATCGGCCATGTGTGACCAGGGAGCTAGGGCACAAGAGTCAGAGTCATGCCCATGGGGCAGCGGGAGCTGGAGCAGAGCTGGGAGAGGACGTGTGCGCAGGCGTCCTGCTGGGAACGGAGGCATCCTGGGAGCGCTGCCTTCTCCTGCTTCTCCCACTTAAATGACCTTCGCGGCCTGTCCTGGCCTGTGGACCTCACTGTAGATAGTAGTGACAGGTATCTTTTCTTCCAGAGGTTGCTCACAGACGCCCTAGGAGGGTAACACAGGGGGTACCTGGAGCAGCTGAGGGTCCCCAGGGGCCTGGGTGGAAGCAGTGCTGCTGACATGCCTGGGAAGACTCTCCCCAGGGCCCAGGACGACACTGGTCCCGCTATAAACTCTCTCACTTAGTGAGTCGACTCGCCAGGAGGAGTTAAGGGGGCAGAGGACCCAGAGAGGGCAGGTGACTGGGCTTCACAAGCCCACGTGGGACACAAGGACCTGGGGGCCCAGGTGGCACAGCTCCCAGCTCTCACCTTGTCCCCTCCCTCCTGAGACTCTTCCTGGCTCAACTCTGCATAGCAGATGTCATCCTCACGGACCGACGGCCATCCTCCAGTCCCGCACCTGAGTCACACACAAAATAAAGCTCAACTCTGAGCCTTAGAACCCTGCACACCCCCGCCACCATGGACGACAAGACCATGGGCACACCATCCACCCCTGTGCAGGGACAAAGGGACAAAGGGACAAAGGAAGCCAAATGCGTGAGGGGAGGGGTTGGCCTGAAGGAGATGTGCAACCTGCCTGTTCCAGCCTCCATCTCCTTCTTCTTCCCGCGTGTCTTCCAGAAGCACAGTCCAGCTCCCACAATCAGCAGTACGACCATGACAGCACGTACGAGGCATGGCACGTAGCGACCAGTGGCCTGTCCCTGTGAATCTGTTTCCCTCACACGGAGAGAGTGAAGAAGGTGAAGGCAGAGACACCGTGAGGTACCCATTGCCAAGGGGAGGAACAGAGAGAGCAGGTGGAGACGCTGCAGGTCCTGGTTCAGAAGCCGAGGAGGGAGGAGCACGGCAGGAACAGAGAGATGACAAGGGATGGTGTGGGCCCCGTGGAGCTCGTCACCCACACGGAGGACACAAAATACCACACGAGGTGATGGGTAACCTGGGTCTGGAGCGAGTAGGAGTTTCCCAGACACTCTGGGTGGGCACGGCACTGCAGGAAGGGGGCACCCTGGAGACAGCCAGCCCCTGGGACTTGCCAGCACCCCTGGGGCAGGCAGCACAGGGAGGGGCAGGGATGATCGGGGGTCCCGTGGGTCATGCTGAGTGTTGAAATTCACCTGGGACAGAGATTGCGGTGTGAGGAGAGGGTGATGGGTTTTACGCGATGCTGACACATCAGAGCCCCTCAGAGTGTAGAGGATGGTTTGAGAGGTGAGGCTGCACACGGGGCACAGGTGAGTCACTCATTCAGTGAAACACCGACTGTGAGCCAACGCGGCCAGAAGCCCTGCTTGGCACAGGGAGCCAAGGAGGACAGGGCGTCCGGGCTCCAAAGGAGATGCCTCCACACACAGGGCACTGCCACCCAGTGTGGGGCATGACGGCTCCTTGAAGGAGGTGACGCCTGAGGGCAGGACAGGACGGCAGCCACACGGCCCTGGGCAAAGGAGAATCAGGAGCCCTTTGTTCAACCTCATTAAGAGCCGAGTTGGAAACCCAGTGAGCGGCCCTGTGTGACAGCGTGGGTTAAGTGATCACAATATTAGCGGCGCCTGAGGGAAATCCGTCAACAAAATATGTCAAGAAATTAGGATTCGTGAGGGAGGGCGGATGGTAAAGCACAGACTGTCCGCAGGTCACAGCCTGAATAGCAAGATGCCTTCAGGAAGCGTGAGGTGTGCAGGGTGTGAGTGACGTCAGAAACGGGGGTGGGGGGAGGGGAGTGCCCACCCCGAAATCCCACAGGGAGCCCTTGGAGACCAAATCCCACGGGTGACACAGAAGATGACACGATCCACTTTCTGTGTGCATTAAACTGCTCTGGATGATGGTGGGGGAGGGAGGACGGCTCCCTCCTGGGTCAGCAGGGAATGTGTGGGGAGGAGGGCAGGACGGCGAGAGACATCTAAGCACAGAAACAATGGGCTGAGACTCCCAGCGCTGTGTATGTGTGACCAGGTGGGAGGTGAGCTGTGACCTGCAGGGACCGCAGTGCTCCCTGCACCTTCCCCGGCACATGTACTCACGATGGGCACAGACGTCCTCCAGGGTGGTGGTGGCCGTTTTCAGGTCCACCTGGTTGCTGACTGCACAGGTGAGGCTGGTGTTGGGCTGCTCCAGGGGCAGGCTCACAGCCAGGGGCCAGGTGCTGGGGCCTGGACCCAGGGTCCCTCTCTGCTGCCACTTCCTGGGGAGGTCACTGTGACACCAGGTCACATTCAGGTCCTCTGAGGCCCCCTGGGCTCTGCACTCCAGGGTGACGTTGCACCAGTCTGCTGTGATGGACAGTGACTTGGCCTGTATCTGGGGGAGGGGCACCGGCTCTGCGGGTGGGAGGGGGAGAAGGAAGGCTCAGGTGGGGAGCCCTTCACAGTGTAGTTCTCACCCAGTCTCACGAGCGCTGCCGTCCTCCCACTTACGAGGGTGAAAGCATTTTCCAGGTAAAACAGAATTGGCCAAAATACACAGCAAGCGCTCATAAGGGGGGAACCGTGGGCTGAGGCCCGATGTGATTCCACCAGACGGAGCCAGTCTTAAACTCTCCTACAAGAAAACAAAGCCTGGACCCCACCTACCCAAGGCCCACTGTTTCCACAAGTTGGGGTGTCTCCTGGGAGGTGCACAGTGTGGCACAGGAGGACTGGCCCAGGCCAGGGCTGAGCTCTGCGTCTCCTGCTGAGGTCACAGGGGACAGCTCGGTCCATGGCAGAGAGGAAGCTGCCAGCTCTGGGAGCCCAGGGAAACGCCCGGGCTCTCGCAAGAGACATTTGAGGGAAGGGAAGTGGTGGTGACGAGGAAGGAGCGCTGTCAGCGTGGTTCGGACACGCCACTGACCTTGAGCTCCACACAGGGAGCAAGTGACAGTCATATGGGGACTTCAAGCTGCAAAAGCACTGGCTGCAGCAGGATGTGCCCTATGAGGGAGGTTCTCTGGGGAAAGAAGGACGTGGCTGGATGAGCCTAAGAGGGTGTGGCCGTGAGAACCCTCCCTGGGGCGCCTGGAGGCTCTCTGAGCTGGATGTGGGTGTCAGGGAGTGAGGCTGCCCTGGGCAGGAGCAGGAGAGAGCGGGCGGGGCAGGGAGCGCTGCCTACACCTGGGTTTGCAGCTGTGATGGGCCCAGTAGTGGCCCCCATGACGTCCGTGTGGTAAGTGTCAAATCCTGTGAGCATGTTCGTGACACGCAAGGGAGAACTAAGGGAACAGAATGACCATTGCTAACCAACTGCAGGACAATAAGGAGATTGTCTAATGTCTGGATGGGACCCAGAAAGCCCAAGGTCCTTCATAGTGGAAATGGAAGCAGAGGGTTCAGAGGACGCACATGAGAAGGACGAGAGCCACACTGCTGGCCTGGAAGACGGGGGACAGAAGCCCCCATGCCAGGGACGTGGGTGCCACTGGGACGTGGGAAGGGCAGGGTTTGCTCCCCACAGCCCGCACAAGGACAGCAACCCGGCCACCTCCCTGCCTCCTGCTCAGTTGTGACGTCACTATGGCCGGTGATATAATGAGTCTTTGGATCTAAGCACAGAGCCATCGTACCTGTGACAGCAGCACAGAAAACTAGTAACCAGTGAATATGGCTGAACTGATTCCTCTAGAGCTGAAGTGCTGTGGGGATAATCACCCCCCCCCTCCCCGTTCTGTTCTCCTGTCCCAAGCACTGCAGTGACTGCACCCCAGGTGTGAGGTCAGGTCGGCTCTGCACTTGAGCTGAGCCCACTCACCCTGAATCAAGGGAGCAAAGAGAGACTAAAGGTGGGGTTCCGGAAGGAGTCCCCGAAGGAGGCTATGTGACACTCACGTGGACCAGAAAAGGAGGTGGCCCCGGGAGGGTGGGAGGTGGCACATACCATAGACAGACAGATAGAACACCTGGGTAAATTCTCTTCCGTTTGTGAAGCTGGCTCGAGCCCGGTACTGCCCACTGTCCTCAGGGGTCAGGTTCTGAATGAGCAGGGACGTCATGCTGGACACACGGGCCCTGTGCTTGTACTTGTCCTGGAGGCTGACCCAGGTTAGTGGGTCCCCACCGCTGCCCACTCGCAGAATGACTTTGTAGGTGGTGTCAGGGCCAAAGCCCCACACGATCTCCTCCAGCTGAGCTTCTGGTTCTCCTTCCACCTCCTGAGTTATGTTGAACCACACGGAGCCTCCTTGGACCCTCTCCAGAGAGACGTGGGCTCTAGAATCCGCACGTCTAGGACTCACGGGCCCAATGCAGCAGACGCCTAGGGCATCGGAAAAGGGAGACGTGAGGATGAAGGAGGCGACCACATAACACGTCTTCTGGGGAGACCCACCAGGGCTCCCCCTGGAGTGTCGGGAGGCAGCCGGGTGCAGGGAATGTGAACATTCAGAATGCAGTCCTGCTGTAGCAGGAGCCGCCCCGAGCAGGCCACTCGCTCACCTGCAGCCCTGCAGACCCTTACCTGCCTCACACTGACAGGTGACGGAAACGAGCTCGTGGACCGCAGCACCCAGAACATATCTCATCAGTAACAAGCGCATCTGTACGAGGCAGTTTCTAGAGTGGCTCTGTCCTCTCTCGTGGTCACACTGTGTGACCCCCCTCCCCTGGGGTGTGGCTGCACCTAGTGACTGGCTTCTAAGGAATGGAGTGTAGCAAAGGTGATGGCTGTCCCCTGGAGACCTGGGTCGCAGAGCACCGGGGCCTGCCTGCCTGCCCGTCCGTCCGTCCATCAGTCAGTCCTGCACTCTCCTCTCCTCCACCCTCCTGCCCACACTGATGAGCCAGCTGCTCTGTGCAGACCTCCTCATGCCAAGGAGCTGAGGGCAGACTCGGGCCACCGCAGGGCTGAGCAGCACGCTGGGCTAACAGCCCCAGGATGCATGCCACCAGCAATTGTGAGGGAGCTGGCAGCAGACCCCTCCCTGTGACCCTGGAGCCCCCGCCCAGGTCTGGATTTCTGTCTGAGAGACCCTGAGTCAGAGGAGCTCACAGAACAGCCTGGGTCCTGCCTCACAGAACCCGTGACACTGCACATGGTGGAGTTTTCAGGTACTAAGCTTGGGTAGCAGCGCCCACAGCAGGAATAACCGGGACAATAACAAAGCTGGTTCTTTCCCCCTTTCTATGCAGCCTAGTGGTCAGGATGGCCTGGGCGGTGCTGTGGTAACCATGACAACACCTCTGGGTCTCAGAACAGGGAGTGTCTGTCCCACATCACATGTCCCATGACCCAGGGAGGGCGGGGTCCTGGCACCAGGGTGGAGGCTCCACCACCTGGCAGCTGTGCCCCATGGAACCCACAGTGTTGTCACTGGCTCTCAGGTCCACAGACGTCAGGGGACCAGGAACACCACATGTGGTTTCACTTGTCACTTCAGAGGTAATGTCATCCCTGCTCACACTTTGTGGCCACACTAGTGACAGGGCCCTGGGTAACTACCAGGGACTAGAGACGTGCGGGAGCAAAGGATCGTCTGGTGAGGCCACTGTCCCTGCCACCAAGACAGCACTTCCCCAGCCAGTCCCCTTCCTCTCAGATGCCTGAGAGCCTCTGTCCTTCCTGGGGACCCGGGGAGGACAGGACAGGACCAGGGGACCCAACGACCTCATCCTGAAAGGAAGCACAATCTGCTTTCTTCAGCCGGTCAGGGGCCGCCTGGGAGGCCGCTGACTGCTGGGGACACAGCTGTCCCTGCAAACCAGGGAGTCCTCCTGGCGTCAGCCTGCATCCTGCTCACCTGCCCTTCCTGGCTCTCCCTGGGGGCCGAGCGCAGCTCATGCCAGTGTTCACGTGGCCAAGTATTTCAGGCATCTGTCTGCATTCATGTAACCACTAACTTAATCAGGTATGTCCTCATCTCCTCAGCTCCCCTCACAGGACTGGGCCCTGGACCTGACAATGTGGGGAATCCAAGGCCAGAGGCCTTCAGGGGCCTGAATGGGGCGGGGAGCAGGGGGAGGCGGGGTTGGGGTTAGGGTGGAGGGGGCCGTGGTCAGTCTATTCCTGCCTCCGGCCACCAGGAGAGTTACAGGTCTTCACTCATCAGCCTCCTGCCAGCTCCTCTCAGACCCTCCTCAGTCTCTTCCTGCCACACGTCCCCTCAGGCACCTCAGGGCAGGAAGAGGCCTGGAGCAGACGCTCACCCAACATGACATACAGGAAGGACTCCCCTACGTGGCCCACAGAAGGTTGACAGACAAGGGCTGGGTGCCATAGTGTCACCTGTGAACAAGACAGGGACACATCACCATGGCCCAGCAGGTCCCAGGACACATCCTCTTGGCCCAGCAGGTCCCAGGACACATCACTATGGCCCAGCAGGTCTCAGGACACACCACTCAGCCCGTCTCTCACCAGAACCACCTGGGCCAAAATCCAGAATTTGGATCTGTCAGCCTCCAGACTGTGAGACAATAAACTTCTGCTGCTTAAGCCCCCGAGTCAGTGGAATCTTGTCGTGGTGGCCACAGGTCCTCTGAGAAGGCGGCGCCCTGGGGCACATTCTGACCTGTCAGGGCTTCCAGAGCCAGGGTTGTGCTCTTGGCCAGTAAATCACTGAGGTGTAAGCACTGGCGTGAGACCCACCTGGGGGCCGGCAGCCATTCCTGGCTGAGAAATCTTCAGGCAGGTCCTAGGCTAAGCCTGGCGTCCCCACATACGGACAGTGGGGATGAGGATAATGGTGGCAACGGGCTCCTGCAGGGTTAGAGTGAATGGTCCACAGAAGGCATTCGGCAGGAGATACTCGGCTGTTACCACATTACTCTGGTAGCATCTACCTGCTGTCAAATCTCAGGTCTGTTGGAGTTGGATGCTTTCACTGCCTGGAGCAACCCCCCGACCTCTGACCCCCAAACATGCTTTCCAGTCCCTGATTTCAGCAGCTGTCAGAGAGCGAGTGTCTAGTGACCCTCAGATGACCCACAGAGGTCCTTCCCTTTCCCACTGGCAGGCACCATTCCTGTGTGTCCATCGGAGGTAAGGCAGGTATGTACAAGCACACGTGTGTACCTACACACACGAGGACACATGCCACACGCGCCCTCTGCCCCGACTTCCCTCGTAGTCACCCCTGTGGGAGCCCACCTGCGTCTATACACATGGAGGGGGCTCGTTTAGTGGCCGCACACTGTTCCATGTGCCCCCCCCCCCCACGTCCACTTCTGAGTGACACTTAGCTTGTTTCCTGCCACTGCCAGCAATGCTGCAATGAACAGCCTGGAATGTCAGTCTCTGCACACGTGGGTGTGTGTGATGAGGCGGGGCCAACAGCGGGACGGTGTGTACATATGAGCGTGTCACAGTTTCCGCCAAATTGCCCTTCAGAGGCTGTTCTTACCCACACTTCTATGGATAATGTTGAGATTTCCCCAACACAAAACGATCAAGCTTTTGGTCCTTTTGCCTAATTGATCAGGGAAAATTCTATGTCATTGTAATTAAACGTGCATTTCTCATATAAGTGAAGTCAATCATTGATGTTACTGCCATTTTGTAAGCTCCTTTCTGTCACCTGAATGTCTGCGTATCTCCAGTGCCCCTGTTTTCTTTTCCTATTAGTCAATGGGAGTTAGACATATTTGAAGAAGACGAGCCCTTTCATGGCTTCAGTGACTGTGTTTACATCTTGGACCCACTGGAAACTGACTTAGGCGTGAGTCTAGGTACCTAGCGTAACAGTCAGAGCCTGGGCTTCAGCGTCAGAGGCTAGTGTTGAGTCCAATGCTCATTTCCTGGCCGTGTGGACCTGAGTAGTTACTGAGCCTCCCGCCTTCAGCTTTCTTGTCCATGGAATGGCAATGATCACAGTGTCTCCTGACGTAATTATCGACAGGACTTAAGAAGAGGAGCACACTCAGCACCGTGCTCCCTAATTGTCCTGTTAATGTGAGCTGCTCTCATTCTTAGGACGATGATTCTTGCCAAGCGTCCCTGGGATCAGAACCAGACAGTCCCAGGTCCCAGGGTGCAGCCCTTTCCTCTCCACCACTGGCCTCTCAGGGGTCTCCCCGGGGTGCAGGGACAGGCTTCACAGAGTCACAAGCCCGTGGGTCCCATCTGCCAGGTACCTCAAATAAGCCAAAGTCCAGGCGGGACCTTCCCGTTTACCAAAGCCCTGAGGTGAAAGCAAATTCATCGCTGTGTCAACAGCAGCTGCTCCACAGCCCCTGCCAACCCCTGTGTCACCAGGGAGGTACCTGCACGTCTGTGCTGCCAGGGAGAACAGTAAGGATGGAGGAAGGACGGGTCCGGGCCATCTCAAGCACGGTCTGAAAAGACTGATATTATCTACTCTGTTTGGTGTGGCGTCTTCCCCATTTCTTCAGGGGTTTCTGGTAATTATACAGGTATTGTGTGCTCATCTAAAACTATTACGGGGTTATGGAGTTTACTCAAAAGAGTCTGAAGTGTGTCTCCTCCCTTGGGTAAGTGCAGTTAAGATGTGCACCTCCAGACTTGAGCTGCAGACAGAAATACTGGAAACCGCGTGAACACAGGACCCCGCAGACTCCTGATGGCCTAGAAAGGGTGGCTTTGACTCTTGCTCTGAGCTGACTGTCACATCCTGCTGGTCCCTTATTAACTAACGGGCAAAACAAAAGTAGTTTGGAAGACCTCTATTCTCCATCATAATCAACACAGTCCGTGTTCAGCTAATGTGAAAAGGCTATGTTGGTGCAACAACGTCAACCAGAGGGGAATGTGACTTCCAGTGTCTATGTGGCACCTTCCTGAGAGATTTTCACCAGTAAATCTGCCCAAAACAACATTTGTCTTTTTGTCTCAAGTGCTGCTAAGAGGGTCTGGACCTAGGGAACAGGAAGGAAGAGCTGGTATTTCCTGCTAAACAGAGAGGAACTGGAAACTCTGGCCAAAGTGGTCAGCGGTTTCTGACACGCACAGCTGTGGCCAGGTCCCTGAGGGGGGTGCGCAGACCACACTGCCTACCCTGTGGGGGTAGATAGGATGTCGGCCAGCAGGTGGTCAGCGGACTCCGTGCCAAGGCCCCTCTCAGGAGCAGAGGCAGAGACAACAGAGGGCAGGTGCAGGAGGCCAGGACATGAGTCCCGTTGCCCGTGAGGGTCTGATGAAGTGACCGCTGGGCAGCCAGGGGTCTTCTCCTGGAGGGCGCCCTACACAGGCTCACCAGCTATCAGCTTCTGTCAGGACACAGGGATAGGACAGGACAGGAAGAGACAGAGGAGACCTTGAAGACCCACAGGAGAGTCTTGTCTGGGCGGAGCCACGACTCAGAATGTCACAGCTGGAGGGACCTTAGTGGGGTCACAGAGGAGGCAGCGGCCTGTGGGTCACCTTCCCCCGGAATGGGGTCCCATAGGGCACAGCCAGACTGGGGGCCCTGGGCTCCCGTCTCCCAGCCCAGGGTCTCTCCCCTGCAGAGACCTGCCCACCAGTGGTCTCCCTTTCCCTGCCCTTCCCAGGACCCTTCCCTCCAAGTTCATCCCAGCACTGTCACCTGGTCCCCAGGATCCCAGCAGGTCCTGCAGTCTCATCCTCCCTGTGAAGCAGGGCCCGCTGTGACCTCCATACTAGAGGCCTGTCCGGTCTCCGACCTCACCTTTCCTTGACCTATAACTTAAGAATAGATCACCCCCTACAGCTCGAGCTCGGATGTCCCGTCCCAGTTCCCTGCCTTAGAAAATTACCCTGAGACTTATGACTGTGCCCTTATGCCTATGGATCACAGTCTCTGTGGTCTAGCGTTCCTTCCAGGCTTCTCCCATCATTGTTCCTGCGCTGCTGACGCCACCAGGGAACCACGTGGCCAGAGGGAAGGCTCCATGCAGACCCCGGAGCCACCACACAGCCTTTAGAGGAACGCCCAGGGTTTCCCTTAAATACCCCTAAGCCAGTCTGAGAATGTGAAGGTGTCAACCTGCTGCCCTCTCAGACTACCGGTGCTCTGACAATAAACGCTTACTCTATGGCCCAGCTCCTGTGGTTCTATTGGCTGAGCGGCACAGACAGGACGAGCCCTGGACTAGGGGTCCCCCCCCCATTTCACATCTTCGCTCTGCTGGGAAAGGGGAAGCAAGTACCTAGAGCAATTAAGGCAGGGACTTCTGGCCAGCTGAGGGCTACGCAGCAGCCCAGCCAGACCCCCATTTCCTGGAGAGGAGGGCTGCTGTTCTGTTTAAAAATTATAAGTACATCGTCTCAGTGTCCTGATCCGGCCCAGGAAGCCCCCGAGTGCGAGGTTGCCCCTGCAGCTCAGACCGGGGTCCTAGTGTGAGACGGGGTCTGCTCCACAGGACGGCTGCAGAGGCGGTCAGGTCCCCTGTGAGATCCAGGCGGGTGCCCTGGGCCCCTCTGCCCCCAGGAGCCAGGCTCTGGGTCTCCATCCCTCCCCGCAGGCTCCCCTGGCTGCCCTGTTATTGCAGAAACAGCCTCTCCTCACAGGAAAGTTTCCCTCAGAGCAGCCAAGGCCTCCTCAGCTCAGGTCTCCAGCCTCGTCACCGCCCAAGACCATTTTGTTTTTCTGTTCACCCAGGGGCTCACTTGCTAAACTGTAAGCGTCGGTTCCTCATTTTGTTTCCAAAGAAGGAAAGGGGACCCTGCCTGCCGGCTCTGCCCCAGGACCCCCTCCCAGGGAGCCCGCCACTCACCCAGGAGGAAGCCGGCCAGTCCCAGGAGCCGGGAGGCCCAGCGGAGGTGGGGGTCTTCGCAGCAGGCCCCCATCACGGGGCACCACAGGCTGTCCTGCTGCAGAGGAAAGATGAGAACAGCAGACGGGGAGGAAAGCCCGACCGCAGGGCAGGGCGGGCACTAGTTGTGGGATGGCAGTTCATATTCTGCTCGAACCCCCGCAGTAAATCATAGCAGGACAAGGTATAACCAACCCTCCTCTGATATGCCCTGTGGTGTAGGGACAGGCCTGTCACTTTGTCACCCGGGCTCGGTGGCCTCACACTGCCACCCCGCTCCACTGGAAACTCCTCCCCTCTCCCACGGATGGACAGCTGTGCCCAGGCAGCCCCGCCCCCAGTGTCCACCTGTGGTCAGCTGTTACCACCAGGGCAGTCCAGGCCTGTCCTGTGTGTTAGCTGTTCTGTCTGTTCTCCACTGAAGGAGTGAAATTCTCTTTGACTTCCCACAGACTTCAACTGTCAGTTGCCTAAGAAAGAAGCTGTGAGCAAGAACAAAGGCCATCGTGGGACGTGTCGAGTCCCCACATCCCTGTGACAACACTGGCGCTGGCCTGTTGCTGACGAACGTGGTTTTCTCGGGCCCCCGACATGGGAAAAGCCAGCCCCAGGAGCTGCCTCACAGACATTTCCCCGGAGCCTGTGCCAGCCCTGCTGCTGGTGTCACAGGGGAGGGGACAGAGGGGTAGCCACGCCTGGCACGGCCTGCGACTGATGGTCCGGCCCTGGCCTCCCCCCCACACTGGGCGCCCCTCATCATCCGCCTGTCTGCTCCCCAGTCTTCCTAAGTGGGCAGTGCCACCTCCACCCGCCCCCCATGGAAGTTCCCCAAGGCTGGGCCGGCAGCACTGGCCCCACAGCCACGCACACAAGGCACTCAGCTCCCTGCATGTGGAGCCCATTTTATGGATGTGGAACCCGAGCCTAAGGGAGGTAGGACGTGCAGAAGGTCACCCAGCAGCTGGGATGAAGGTCTGGACCCCAACATCACAGCTGCTCTTCCATCCTGCTGGGTGGCTTCAAGTAGGACCCCTGAGCCAGCCTGTGTGCCCCCTAAACTCCTCTGCAGCTCCCCAGACAAGAGAGTATTCAACGCAGTCTGCCCCCCACCCCCACTGCCCGCCCCCAGAAACGGGGAAATTACCTCAGAAGGCGCCCCAAGAGTGCATGGTCAGAAACTCTGACACGGAGTCATAATCCGGCAGCTCACCCTTGTGGATGGAAAAGGGGCAGCAGAAGGAACCCGAGAAGCTCAGGGGGGCGTGCCCTGTGGGCCCCACAAACCCAGAGACCAGAGTAACCACGCAGGAGGGTCGGAACACAAAAGTTCCCAACTCAAAAGTGGTCACATCCTAGGACTGTAGCTTCCTGACAAAGGTCAGTCTTTCCCTAAGTGACACTATTGCCTTTTTGCACCTAGGATAGCAGACCTTTGAAAGGACAGAGTAATCTCCTTTTCCAGACCCCTCAGGGCGAAACCGCCAGCGCCAGCACCAGCCCACAGACCACAGAGCCCTCGCTGTTATCCTGTCCCCCACATGCCATCTCCATGTGCTGTATGTTATCATCTGTCCTGCACCCACAATGTGAAAGAACTGTGTGTCTCTCCCTTTAACTTTTCATCCAATCCCAGAGATCCCCGCCCTCTTTGCTTCCCCCCCCCCCCCTAATCTACCGCCCAGGGATTCCATGTAACCCCCTCAGTCTCCTCCTTGGATTCTAATGTGTGAAATAAATTGTAAAACGGCCGTTCTTGGGAGCATTTTCTTAACCTGTTGAGATTTTGCTTCAGAAAACTGAGGTCACTGTGGCTCAAATGAACTCTCGGAAGCCGTTTCCTTAGGACGTTCCTTTGTCCACACACTGACTCTCAGGGGCAGGGGGCGTCTCAGTGTCCTCGTCCCCATGTCCCCACGCCGCTCTTGAGCGCCCTGTGTGAGAACGGTTTGGCTCAGAAAACATTTGTTTGGGGTTTGGGGAGGCGCCTAAAGAGAACCCCTGAGCAGCTCCAGTGGGGGGAGTGCCAGACAAACTGTTTGCTGGCAGAAAACCAGGGACTTTTCCAACCTCCTGAGAGCTGATCGCATTTGCCACATTCCTGTCCTGTGGCTGCAGAGCCAACTCTTCCCCAACGCCCCCCACCCCACACTGTCCAGTCTAAATGCACTTTCGCCTGTGACAGGCAGCCGCCATCATTAGGGTCACCTTCCCACTTCACAGGGTGGACTGGGGCTCCAGACAGGTCACCCAGGAAACCCCAAGGCCTGGGAGCCAGGAGCGGCAGGGTCTGCACTGGAATCAGGAGTCCCGCCTCCCAGACCAACGGTCTTCCCAGATGTGAGTCCCTCTCAGGGCAGCAGTGACCCCACATGGTGACTCTGGGCCTTGAGAAGCCACACTGGGGGGTGGGGGGGATGGGGAGGCGGCCAGGCCTGTCCCAGAGAGGCCTCTCGCCTCATTCTCACGGCCCAGGCAGAGGAACCAAGGCCTGTCTGTGGCTACAGCCCAGCCCCGCTGCGTCCCCAAGGCCACCCTTGTCCAACCACAGCCGCTTCCCCTGTGCTCAGTGCGTCACAAATGGCCAGACCTGCAAAGGCTGGAGGCCTGACAAGTCTCAGCCGGTCTCCCAGCTGCGCTGGGACTGTCACCGCCCAAGCTGGAGGCTGGTGCCCCTGCCTCACCCCTGGGCATGCACACTGCTCCTCGGGTCCCCATCTGGCTTCCACAAGGTTTTCTCCTCTTAGTTCCAAGCCTCCTGTCAGTCACGCCAACCACTGGCCCCTTGAACCTGGAGAAGCCCCAGGAGGGGAACCTGCTCCTGCCCCGGCCTGGGCTCAGCTCCGGGCAGGGTCCTTTGGCTGGTGTCATCTGCGGGTGACATCGGCCTTTGTGTGGGACTTCCTCCTCACAAGGCCCCCTCTCAGCTGCTGGCTGCTGGCCGGGTCTCAGCATTTCTCACCCAGCACAACCGCTCCCCACCCGGCTCAGACCTCATGTCCCACCGCCCCCACCACAGGGGGAGGGCGGGCTCTGTGGGTCCCTGTGAGACACCCTGATGGGGGCAGAAGGGGAGGGAGAGCCCACCCTCAGGCTGGTGCAAGTACAGGGCTGTCACCTGACAGTGGGCGTCCTGTGGTCTCACGCTAGTCCCGGTGCTGCCTGTGCGGGCGCTGGGGTGTCACACATGCTCTCCAACAAGACAAGCCACTTTCAGCTAAACTCCACGTGGCAGCTGGGACTGGTTTCTACTCAGCAAATAGTTACTGAGCACACCTGTGCCTGGGCACCCACAGGGACTTCCTCTCCCAGCCGGTCACCACCTGCTGCCACTGAGCCCGAGGCGTCTGCACAGCAGCATGTCACCCAGCACCTCACCCTGTGACACTGGGCCCCCGTTGGGCACATTTCCAGCACTGCTCAGGGAGCTAAATAGCCCTAGACCCTCCCCCGTCAGAGGCAGAGTCTGAGCCTCAGTGATTCCAATCTGAGAACTAAACGCAGAGCAGGCGACTCATGGAGATCTGACCCCCCCCAATGCTGACAAGCAGGCTCTATTGAGTAGAATGTCAGTGACTCATTGTCACAAAGTCTGAGGACAGGTGTCAACCAGGGACCCATGGCACCTCCTTCCTGTCTACAAGGTCTCACCAAACAACAGGGGGCTTGCTGGGCACAGATCTCACTGGACAGAGAGGGCGCTATCTCCCCCTCACTCCGGGACTTCCTCACATTTCCTAACCCAACTGGAAGCACGTCTGTGGTGGCAGGTGGCTGTGACTCGGTCCTTCCAACGAGGACAGTGTGGAAAGGGAGCAAGGAACGCACAGCAGACCAGCCTGACCAGCAGTCCTCCAGCCAGGTGCCAGAGTCAGCACCAACCGTGATATCCTGCCATCGTACGGCCCTTTGGTGTGACAATAAGCGCGCTTTCTTCCATGTTTGTCCTCCCCCCAAACCCCCAACCCCCATCTACTCACAAGGGAAACGTCAGACAAATCCCGACAGAGGGATGTTCTACAAAACACCCGACGAGGGCTCTTCAAAGCTGTCATGACCACAGGGAAAGTCTGGGAAACCGTCACAGGCCAGAGGAGACGTGACGACCAAATGTACAGTGGTGTCCTGGGTGAGATTCTGGACCAGAAAGGACGTGCGGCAAAAGTGAAGCCATGTGACTACAGCATTGACGTTCCTTACAACATATCGACGTTGGCCCATTAACTGCAGCAAATGCTAAAGGTGTCAGATGTGGAAACAGCGGAAGCTGCATGTGGGGCGGATGGGAACTCTGCTATCTTCACAGTTAGTTTCTAAACCCAAATCTCGTGAAACATAAACTTAAGCTTTTTTATAGTGTTACCATTCCTGAGCTCTGTGCCTTCTGAAAGACGTGTAGGCGTGTGCACGAGGCCTGGAATGACCTATGTGCCTGTCCCCGTGTGCACAGGACCACCTGTCTCCAAATGAACTGGTTCCCTCTGCCGGAGCCTTGACCGTGGACCTGGACTGTGTGGGTTCTGTCCCCAGGTCTGGTCCCAGCTGCTTACTCAACATCCATTCAGCCGATACTTCCTGAGCCCACCTGGGTGCCAGGCACGAGCCAGAGGCTCATAACGCAGGGCGGAAGCAGCGTCCGTGTTCCCTGCCCACGTGGAGTCCACGGCACAGACGTTAAACAAGGACACGTTAACGGGAAGGGAAAGTGCAGGGTGGGCAGAGGGGCACATTTAAGGGCAGGGATGGCCTCCTTCTCTGAGGAAGGGTGTAGGGGAGAGTACTTGATGAGCACCTACTGTGTGCTAAAAGCCCACTGTGTGCTAAGAGCTGACTGAGAGGGGATGTGCGGTCTCACGGACAGCACCTTGGAGCAGGCAGACAGCAGACAAGGAACAGGCCTTTGCAACATGAGCTCATGTGTGATGAGTACTGGGAAGACCCTAAAGGCAGGGCAAAGGGACAGCACGTGACGAGTGATGGGCCGATGGGCTGATGGGCTGAGGGGGTGAGGGGGTGAGGGGGTTAGGGCCAAGGTGTGGGGGGCTGGGGAAGCAGCTGTTTTTGGTAGAACAGTAAGCCAGCCTCTGCCAGGAAGTGGCTTCTGAGTAGAAACTGGAATGCAGTGGAGAGTGAGCCCTGCAAAGCTCTGGGGGGAGGGTCCGTGGGGGGCACAACAGAACAAATGGGGGGGAGTACCTTGGGGGTCCTAGCAGGACAAAGGGGGAGGGTCTCTGTGGGGTGGGCAGAGCAGGAAAAGGCTCCCAGCTGGAGCAAGCCGGACCGGAAGACAGCTCTCCCTCCAACTGAAAAGTTGGCATTCTCGTTAGTGTGTGCTGTGAGTTTAGCAATCACACACATTCATATCGCCTCTCTACTGTCAGGATGGGACATCCCATCACCCTGAGAGCTCTCTGTGTCCCCTCGTGGTTACCCCCCCCCGCCCCGGGGTTGTGTGCTGGCCCTGTGGTCTTGCCTCACGGAACCTCATTACAATGGACTGGTGCAGGCTGGAGTGTTCCAGGCTCCCTGCACTTGGCATGTTGCCTTGAGGAGCACTCGTGCTGCATGTATCAGCCATTTGCTTTTCTTTGCATTGCTGAGCGGGGTTCCGTCGTGTGGAACGCGTCCATTTTGTTTATCTAATTCCCTGTTAAAGAATATTTGGGTTGGGCAGCTGGCTGGCTCTGTTGGTTAGAGCGCAGTGCTCATAACACCAAGGTCCCCAATTCGAGTCCCACATGGGAGAGCTGTGCCCTCCACAACTAGATTGAAAACAACTACTTGACTTGGAACTGATGGGTCCTGGAAAAATACACGGCTGCCCGATAAAGAAATAAATATAAAAATAAAGAATCTTTTTCCCCCCTAGTTTTTGGTGACTCTAGACACAGCTGCTGAAAACACCCACGTGCAGACTTTGTGTGAATGGGACTTTCCATGTCACCTGGGTCAACAGCAGGGGTGGGATGCTGGGCCGTGCGCCTTGCTTTGCGGGAACCCGCCGAGAGGAGGAACAGAGCTGAGAAGCTGCAGTCCTAGACTGTACCAGGACCGCTGGGCCGGTGCTGTCATCCCGACAGGGTGGGGGGTGACAGAGTGGGTAGGACGAGGGGGGACCCAGCCCCGGTAGGAAAGTCCCTGGTGCAGCTCCTACGTGGGTCAGGCCCCTTGCAGCTGCCCCCACTTAGGGCGCCGATGCCTCACTGGGCCAGGACTCCAGGCTCACACCTGCCCTAAATCAAAGGGGTGAGTTGTTAGAAGCTGGGGGGCGGGTGGCAGGGAGAGAGAGAGAACCACCCCACTCATCAGAATGTGCACCTTCCTTCTCAGGGCCATAGCAATGGGCTCAGACACCCTCAGGAGCAAGAAGGGAGCATGAGGCACAGCAGCTGGGAGAATGAGGTGCTGGAGAGGAAGAGGGGGAGACCATTACCAGACAGATAAAACCCCTGCACAGCGTAAGGAGGGCCTGCTCCCCTCCCTTGGCTCAGCCCGTCCAGGTCTCGGAAGTGCACTCACTTTGACTAACAAACTCCTTGCTCTCCTACGCTGCACAAACTGTCTCCTGACTGAATTTTCTCCTTCAGGAAGACCAAAGCGAGGTACCACGTCATTCCCGGTAAGAAGGCCTCTTTCCAGGTGAGGGTACTAAACCCACCTGGCGAGGCAGCTTGCCCGAGGTCCAGGTAGACCCCGGGCGTTGAGGCTCGTCCTCTCCAGGTACCTGGGCTTCTGCGCCCACTGGCTCGTCCGCCCCGCCCGCCGGCCGCCTCTGCTTTCCCAGCCTCCCCCAGCGCAGGTCACTGCACACCCCGCCTCTCGGACGCAGTTTCTCCATCAGGACGCTTTCCCGATGTCCCCGCCCCGGCTGCTCATCACCGCCCCAATCAGCGGAGGCCGCCCATGTGTGTGCCACTGCCGCCTGTGCCCTGGATGCCAGTTCTGGCGCTGGCAGAGCCACTGGTCCCCACCGCTGCCCCTCCTGGCCCGCTCCCCGGAATGCCAAGGCCGGGAGGAGGCAGGCGCAGCGCCCCCAGGTGGTTATTGGGTATCCCGCTTCCAGGCCTGCACCAGCCTGGGGGCCCGGTGACACCTAGTGGTCACTGGTTAGAACTGCGGCTTTTGTTGGCGTTTCCAAGGACTTTCTCTCCTGCACTAGCATGAGATGCCTACTGCAGAGACGCCTTCCCGTGTACAGGACGAGTGCTTGTTCCTAAAAATCCAAACCGTAGATAAAAGCACACGATGAAGTTTCTCTTTCCTAGTGCTGCGGGTTACTCCTGCAATTAACAATGTCTGTTCTCAGGCATCTGGTATTCCCACACTTGCTCCTCCAATCGCTCCACTCCGCTCACATCGGAAAGAATACCCATGATTTCCACCATTTACTCCTGGAGCATCGTTTCGGGGACCAATAAAGGCAAACAAAAAGCGATACAAACTGTCATGAACTCAGCACCTCACCTGCTTCTGAGAACATGTGTTCACGGAAAGGGCATTTCCTTCAACACCGGACCCAGTCAAGCAGGTCGGATTATTTTTCCTGATTTGCAGGTGGGGTAACCAGAACTTGCGGAGACTAGACAGAGGGCGGTGGAGGCCACGCAGGAGCCGGCCTCTGACTCCTCTCAGGTGCGCTTCTGCTTCTCCACAGGTGCCCCTGTTCAAACAGGACTGGCGACCTTGGAGGCCCATCAAGGACACTTGGTGATGTGATAAGAGCATGGATCTTGGTTCTGGGCAGTTCTAGCTCCAACTTATGACTGTGTGGCCTGGGTGAATTACTTACTCTCTCTAAGCTTCAGTTTCCTGTAAAAGGGACAGTAATAGATACTTCTGGCAGAGGCTTATTGTGAGAATTACAGAACATGATTTATGTAAGATGCCTGCACTTACTGATTCTTCAATCAACAATAGCTATTCTCAGGAGCCAGGCCTCTGCCAAGTGGGAGGGATTGGTCAGAGGGCATAGGAGGAGGGGAAGACATCGAGGCTGGCTAGTTGAAGAAGTTGTTCAATTAGGAGACACAACAGGTCAACCAGATGTCCAAGAGAAAGGCAGACCTTGATGAGGGACTGACGACAAAACAAAAAGAGAAAATAGGTGTAACCTTGGAATGGTTGGCACCATTTTAACTGTGAAAGTGTGGGAGGCCAGGCACCTCTCTTTGAGGAGACCCCCACAAGCACACAGCTCTTCCCTGTCAAAATTCTGACTCAACTGAGAAACAAAGTGAAACGGTTTAGGGAGCCAACTGTGATGATTAATTGTATGTATCGATTTGACTGGGTCACAGAGTCCCAGGCATTAGACATTCTGGGTGTGTCTGTGAGGCTGTTTCTGGATTTGAATTGGTCAACTGAGTAAAGCAGATTACCCTCCCCAATGTGGTGGGCCTCATCTAATCAGTTGAAGACCTGCTAGAACCAAAAAGACAGACTCTCCCACAAGTAACAGGGAATTCTTCCTGCCCGACTGGCTTCAAGTTGGGATATCAGTCTTCTTCCTGCCTTGCATTCAAACTGAAATATTGGCTCTTCTTGGGTTTTGAACCTGCTGGCGTTGGCACTGGAACTGCTCCCTCAGCTGCTCTGGGTCTCCAGTCTGTCAAATGCAGGCCCTGGGACTTGTCAGCCTCCACAATCCCATATAATTGCTTTTGATGACTCCCTATCATCTCTCTCTCTCTCTCTCTCTCTCTCTCTCTCTCTCTCTCTCCATCCATCCGTCCATCCATCCATCATCTACCATACTATCTATCTATCTATCCATCTGTCTATCTATCTATCTATCTATCTATCTATCTATCTATCTATCTATCTATCTATCCATCTGTCTGTCTATCATCTATCTGATACACACACATACACACTTTTGGTTCTGTTTCTCTGGAGGACCCTGGCTCATACAATGATCAGCAGAGCTGAGGTGTGAGCGCCGAATGGGCTGGCTAACTGCCTGCTGGGGAAATCCCAGTCCCAGAGCAGACACACCATCTAGGTCGCAGGCGTACACTGGTCCTGGGTAGAGAGGATGGAGAAAGAAGAATCCCTGTGCTTAGAACTTGGCAAATGTAGACTCGCTGATGAAGGTGGCTCAACCAATGGCCATCACCCACCAGTGAGAGAACACGGGGGCGTTCAGGGCAAATGCTAATGTGCTTAGGTGGTTGTCCAGTCCGCTGGGTCCACCCATTACGCGTGTGGCCAATCAGGGGTGTGGTCAGCAGAAAGAATATCTACACAGATCCCTCCTATAGGAAGCTGCTTGCTCGAACCCAACAGTCATGTGTGTGCTGCCTCCTGTGAGCCCTGCTGGGCACTGGGGTTTGGTCCCTACACAGCGCTGAAATGATCAGAACAATGAACCAATGAGAGTCCACTCCAGGTCACACCGCACCTGCTCTGGTACCAGGCCCAGTTTATTTCATCCGTATTTTCTAGCAGTCCATCAGAAGTTCTGCAGTGAGATCCAACGACATCATTACGTGCCAACACAAAGGTTCTCCAATGTTGAAAACAAACCGCATTCCATTATGACATCCTCCGGGAAGAATTACAAAGATGAAATCCCCAAGGAAATTAGAATAAAATATGCTACATCAAACTCCAGGCATGCCATCGACATCTTGTTTTGCTCTATCCTTGGCTAGGTGTGTCTCAGTGCCCGAGCCATGTGGGGTTTGTTCTATTCCTTATCCCTAATTGTTTCTAAAATTTGTCCTACGGCTTTTTCTAGAATCCAGGATCCAGTCAAGATTTCTGTTTGGTGGTCCTGGCGCTTCAGGCGCTCTTAGTCTCACTGCCCTTCTGTTTTTATCTTTCTTGACATCGGGTCAGGAGGGTCCCCGTTCTTTGATCCGTTTGTCTCCTCAGGAAGGTTCTGGGTCAGCTTTGACATGAGCACCCCTGGGATGTGACTGGGCTCCCTGCTGCACCAGAGAGCACACAGTGTCCGTGTCCCCATGACTTGAGATGCTCCTTTGCTCACTACATCAAGCATCTCTCCACCATCAGAAAGCTACGTTTCCCCCTTTGATTGACAGTACTGGGATGGTGATGCAGTGAGATCCCTTGTTGCCTAGCAACCTCTTACCCAGCAGTTTGAGCCCCCGTGGGGATCTTTGCCCGAGTCAATGACTGACCACCAGCAAAGTGCTGACTCCCTCATGTCACCATTCCTCCTGCATTTATTATCTGCTGTCTTCTGTGAACAAGAGCTTTTTCCTGCTCTTTCTTTTGGGACTAATTATCTCATGGATTATTTTAAAATTTGATGTGTTCCAGCTTATTACTACTAATACTCTTTCATGCTCAAAGCATCCCAACTTTAACTAGTAGATGATGTATCTTATGTTTGCTATAGACGGAATGTTTGTTCCCCCCCAAATACAGGTGTTGACAGCTAATCTCTGAATGTGATGGGATCAGGAGGTGGGGGCCTGTGGGAGGTGATGAGGTCAGGTGTCCTCACAAAGGGGACACACACCCCAGGACACTGCCTTGTCCCTTCCGCCATGTGAAGGCAGACACTGAATCTGCCAGCGCCTTAACCTTGGACTTCCCAGCTTCCAGAAGTGCAAGAAATAAAGTCCCATGTTTATTAGCCACCCAGCCGATGGTGTCTGGACTACAGCAGCCTGAGTAGCTAGAGACACTGTTTAAAAGAATCGGAGGGGTAATGGGCCACGGTAGACTACTGTAGCACTAGCCCTCCACTCACTGCTTTAAAAACAGGCCAATTCCAAGCTGCGAAAGCACTTACCATGGAGCCCAGAGCCCAGCCTCGCCAGAGGGACTGGTGTGTGAATCCTGGAGGGAGACGGAAGAGATCGCTTCTATGTCACTGTCGCCAGAATGACATCAACCTTTCTGTCTGTCTGGAGTCTGTAATTTTTACTCAAGTGAAAGAAATCCTCTAGCACGAGGTTTCCTTTGACACCACGTGCTTACTGTCCTGGGGACGGGGTGGCTCTCCCCCTAGAAGGTGGCTTTCTTTGTTTGCATGGAGGAATTTCAGAATGTTCTCTTTTGGGCCAGGGGCTTCTGCCATCTCGGAGCTGTTTGGCCACGTGGCCTCCCTCAAAACCTGTGGACAGGTTTTTTTCCTTTAGTCCTGAGCTACTCCTGCTGTTGTCATCTGTTGATTTGCAGTTTAGCCTACAATCCAGCCCCGAGAGCACTCTGCCCCTGGTTCAACTTTGTGGGTGTCTCACCCCGCTGGCTCCGGCGGCAGCACAGGCTCATGGCTGCTGTCTGGTTTCCTTTCTGGAAGGCTGAGCTGAGGGCGGGTGGGCAGACCCAGCCCTGCCTCTCCCGGCAAGGCCCTGACGGACACCTAACAGCCTGGCAGATTCTCTGACACATGTGGGAATAAGCTGTCTTGCACCGAGAGTGGAAATATTGCCCGGATCCCGACAGGTGAAAGGCCTTTAATGGAAAGATCTTTTCTGTGGTTGAATCTTTGCCGCAGCCACAGCTGCTCAGCAAAGTCATGACTATTGAAGAAAAAGTGGGCACTCTGTCAAGGTCACTGGCATCGCTGACACCCTCGACCCTCACTCGTGCTGAGGCCGCGAGCCGGGCATCGGGCTGTTGGGTTGCCCGTGGTCACCATTTGGCGGGTACTCTCCGTGGCCTGAGGCCTATGGAAGCTGCTGTTTTAGGTCTGGTTTCCTAAGACAGCCTGAGGCAACCCTGTGCGCTGACACCTGTGGGGGAGTAGAGTTGGGGTGGGGGCTGGGAAGGCCGGCGAACACTTTCGAGGGTGTGCTCAGGGCGGGCAGAACTCTGCCATAGGCTGGTGCTTGCTGTCTTGGCCAGTCCTCAGCGAGGCCGCATAGAGCTTTTGCAGCTCTGAACAGTGCAAGGCGGGGTGCGTGGAGAGGGGAAACAGAGCAAAGTCACCACTGGCTCCAACATCCCGTTGTTGAGGTCAACTTCCCTGCAGCCCGACCTTCAGCCTGACCTTCAGCTCAACCAACTGACCAGGGAGTGATGGGTCCTGGGTTAGAGCAACACGCCATCAGACAAAGGATCACGAGGGCAGGGCTGTAACTGGGCAAATAGGCCAGGGGCCTGCAGGGCCCGTGTCAGACAGCACACAGGCCCCAGGGTGTGGCCCACAGCAGTGTCAGTCTCCCTCAAAGGTGCTTTGGGGTGCAGAGGCTGGAGCAGCAGTTGGGGAGCTGTGTGGACTCATCTGTGAGGAGCCGAGGAGGCTGAGCGCTGGGGCCTGGAGCCTGGGGTGGAAGTCACCTTCACCTGGGAGTAGATGACAGAGGAATCCTGGGGAAAGAACACATAGGTGAGGGCAGAGCTGGGGCTGCAGCGGGAGGGCACACAGGTCATGGGACTCACCTTGTCCTCGGGAAGCCTGGCAGTGGTGCCCGCTGTGGAAAGAAGAGCAGCGTTCAGTTGTGAGGGGCCCAGAGCCCCCTTCTTGCCACGGAGCTGTGGCCCGGCCCTGCCAGCCTGGCGGGGAGGGGCCAGCATTCCTAGGCCCTCTGCCCCACAGCTGTCACCCACGCCCTCAGCGTCACACTTGTTCCCACACCCCGCTCCTGGGGCTCTTAGAACAAAGCAATCTACCCTCTGTCTTGTTAGTGCTTTGAGCACTGACTCACGGGACGTGCTATGGAGAGGCAGACATGGGACATGCTATGGAGAGCAAGCTGCAGACCCAGGCCACCCCAGACTGAGCCCCGGGTCGGCTGTGCCACCTGTGTGTTCTGTGGGACACCAAGTCTCCCCGAACGACACCAGGAAGCAGAGCTAGGCCCAGAGTCTGGACTATGCAGACAGATCTTCTGTGATTTACTAGATGTGTGACCTCAGGCCAGTCATTAAGGGCCTCTCTGCCTCAGTTTCCTCATCTGTAAAATGGGGACCATAACAATACTCACCTCAGAGGGGGGTGTAGGTGTGAATGAGTCATATGCTTTGGGGGGCTACTGGGCCAAGAATGGGGTACAAACACAGTTCATGTGACAAGAGTTATCAGACAACCAGAGAGGGAAGCAGGATGGCTAAAATCACACAGCACTTTCTACCGAGCAGAGTTAGAAGGTCTGCCCTGAGGGCTGTGTTTCCCTTTGTGGCTCCTAAGGAAGCCAGGCTGGGCTCCTGCTGTGAGTGAGGATGGGGACACAGCCAGAGGGTGTAACACACGGGCTGTTTAGTCCCACCAAGCCTGCATCCTCTGTCACAGCAGCAACAGCAAGGCAGAAGGCAGGTAGGGAACGACAGCCCCGTGTCATTTTACAGACGGGGCCCTGCGGCTCGGAGGGGTTAAGTGACTGCCTCATTTTATACCGAGGCCATCTGCGGACAGTGGAGACAGCCTGCTGGGCTTGGGTGAGCCCGCGATCGGTGGGGCACAGGCTAAGCAGCCCAGTGACCCGGGAGGGGTGGCGCTGTGTCTGATGGCCCAGACCTGACAAGCTGTGGCTCTGAGCTGCGCAGGGCAGTTGGCTGTGCAAGTGGAGGGGCCCCAGCTCTTACCGGCGCGTTTGTTTCTGCCCTGGACGCGGCAGACTTCCGAGTACACCACGTCTCCTCGTTTAGGATTTACTTAGAAAAAAGGTGAAGTTGGAGAGGACTGTGAGGTTCCTGCCTCTTGTCTGAGCTCCCAACCCCTCCCCATGGGGGCTTGTTCCCTGGAGGGACTGCAGCCTCCGGGCTGCGGCACTGTCCCTTCCCTTCCCAGGCCACCCCCGGGGGCCCTGCCCAAGGAGGGGGGTCCTGGGTCCTACCATTGCTGTACACTGGCTGCATTTCTAGCCAGGCTGGCACGTTGTGGTAGGTGGGCTCTTGGGGGTCCGAGTGAGAAGAGCTGCTAGGAGACAGAAACACTGATGTCCCCCAGGGACCCTGCAAAGGGGCTGTAACGAGTCTACCACAGGGTGACAGCCAAGCTGGGACGCGTAGTGGATGAGGATGTAACAACTGGCCTATTGTTATGAACGATTCTACTAATGACACATTGATACCATCTGTGTTTGCAGACTTCGTGGTCGCCCTGTGTGTACCAGGCCCTGAACTAGTGCTTGTATCAATATTCAGTTGGTTCTACTGTTCTCCCTATTTTATAGATGAAGGTACGGAGGTTCCAAGAGGCGAGGTGTGCAGGTCGAAAGGGAACAAGCCACGCTTCCAACCTGGCTCCAAAGCCTCCACTCTGCAGGCAGTCAGCGTCTGAGAGAGACCAGGAATCGGAAAGGCTCAGGGGCTCTTGGAGGTTCCTGTGCTGCCACCCAGCTTGCCTGGGGCTCGGTGGTGACCCAGCTGAGCCCGCGTGGCAGCCCTTCCTCACAGGGACCACCCCTGGCAGAGAGCGCTCTCTGGTGGCCCAGCTGTGTGACGGCACCTTCTCGGCGGTCCTCACAACAGGTGTTGCTTAGGTTGGCCAAGTCCAGAGCTTTCCAGGCTGATCTAGCTGAGGTCAAGGCCATGTCAGGACACAAATGGGTTCAGTGGTCACAGTGGGCACTCAGACAAGCAAGGCAACGATGGCACAAGGATGGCGATTGTACATAAAAAGCAGCACCTCACGCAAGAAGGAGGCCACGGTGAGGTGGCAGGAAAGAAAGTCCTGGGACCTGCCTCACTCTGTCCCCTGGAGGGGACAATGTGGAACGGGCACAACCCATCTCACAACACACAGCAGGAACTGCTCTCAGCAGTCACCGGGCTTACTTCCCCTCTCTGCCCCGCAGGCCTCTCGTGAGCCACACGGGCACACAGCCCAGCTCTTACCTGGAGGCGTCACAGGCAGGCCTCCCTCCTGCAAGGGAGAGAAGAGGGCGTTACAGGAGCCACTGCCCTGCAGTGGGACTCTTCTTAGCTATGCCCGAGGGACGCGGCGGATTGGGCCACAACGACCGGCCCTGGGACGGACACTGGCTTCCCAAGGGGTGTTGTTACAATGTGAAAGGGACCCCCATCCACGACCCTTTAACCTGGAGTTTGTAAAGAACAACTGCTTACGGCTACCAGGAGGAAAACAGACTTGATCAGCTGTGAAGACACTTTAAAAAGTCACTAGCTTATCAACCCCATCTGCTTCCTGTTTCCACTCCTGCCTTGCAGCCGTTCTCCCCCTCTTCCCGCTCCCGGGGGTCTTGTAGGCGAGACACTGCAGCTTATGATGTTGGGTCAAGCACATCACATCAAGGGGTTTGCCACCCAGCGGGGCTGTTTGGTAAAGACAAATCCTGGGGGACCCAGAGGCGGAGGGGGGCCTGTGGGATTATGGGGGGAGCTGTAGAGAGCTCAGAGGTTGTTACCAAGGCAGCATGAGCCCCAGGAAATGGAGGTGGGAAGGGTCAGCAGAGGTCAGCAGGGTCACCCACCTGCTCTTCCCGGGAGCCAGTAATAGAACAGCAGCACCACCGCCGCCAGACCCACCAGGCTGAGCAGCACCCCAGTGACGCCTGTGGCGACATGGCCGCCTCTGCTCCCTGTCAGCCCTGAGGGGGAAACCCTGCGCGTGAGCCAGAGGGACAGGCTTGTGGTCCAAACCACCCTGACCCCTGGTGCTCAGGCCTGTGCATGGAGAGAGGACGAGTCCAGGGACTGGACGGCCGAGCCGCTATGGCACAGGAAACGGGCCCCTCCGCGAGGAAGCTCACGCCTGTGGCCGAGGCCAGGCTGGGGGTCAGGTGGACAGTGGGCAGTTAGAGCAGCAGCCATTGTTGGACACTGAGTCCACTGAGCCCCTGGACCCACTCCCACTCAAGCACTGTCACTTCAGAAAGTGATTTTGAGAACCCCGCTTTGGGTGCCAGTCTCCGAGAAACCCTGTCCTGCCTAGGCACTGTGAGGATTGTCACAGCGTCCTTGCAGGAAATATTTGTCCTCACAGTGGCCTGGGCATAGGGAACTCACCTGTGATGGAAAGTGTCACCACCTCACTGAGCTGGGCCCCCAGCCCATTGTCAGCCTCACAGGAGTAGTTTCCGGAATGTTCTGCAGTCAGAGACAGGTTGAAGGACACTCCTCCTCCAGAGGGGGCTGAGTTGTTCCCCAGGGTGACACCGTCGTGATAAAAGCGGTACAGGATGGGGGGAGAACCTGTCTGGGCCTCACAGTGCAGCTCCACTGTGTCCCCCACCAGGGCCTGGGCCCTGGGCGCCCTGAGGGTGAGGACGGGCCGAGTCGCTGGAACTGAGGAGACAAAAATCAATAGATGTTCCTACTTTTAACATATTGATGGACAAATAGCTTTCAGTGCACAGAAATATCCAACAGAAAAGTGTGAAAATGGCCTGAACCACCGAAAACTTCAAATAGCCAATAAATATATAAAAAGATTATCTCTTCATTACTAATTAAATACATACAACTGAAAACACCCTCAGATGATCAAAGCTTAAAACAACTAAGTACAGCATAGGGAATAGAGTCAATAACACTATAATAACTATATATTGTGTCAGGTGGGTACTAGACTTATGGGGGAATCACTTTGTAAGTTATATGAATGTCTAACCCGCTATGCTGTACAGATGAAACTAATATAATGTTGTATGCCAACCATGATTGAAAAATTAAAAAATGCAAAAAAAGAAAAGACTGCTAATACTGATGACGCAGTGGGTAAACAAGTACTTTGATGTACTGTAGAGGCAAAGCAAATTTGACACACTTCCTTTTTTATTAAATACATTGAGCTGACATTGGTTAGTATATTATATAAGTTTCAAGTGTACAATTCTATAATGCATCACCTGTATATTGCATTGTGTGCTTACCACCCAGTCTAGTCTCCCTCCGTCACCATGTATTTGACCCGTTAATCTCTTCATCCTACCCCCATCCTCTCCAGTCACCACCTTTCTGTTGTCTGTGTCTATGACTTTGTTTGTTTGCTTTGGTTGTTCGTTTGTTGCTTTCTGTTTTATATCCCGTGTGAGTGAAATCATATGGTTCTTGACTTTTTCTGACTTGTTTCGCTTAGCATAATAATCTCAAGATTCATCCATGTGGTGGCAAATGGCACTATTTTATCTTTTCTTATGGCAAAGTAGTATTCCAGTGTGTACATATACCACGACGTCTTTATCCAATCATCTATCGAAGGACACTTTGGCTGTTTCCTTGTCTTGGCTACTATGAAGAATGCTGCAATGAACATACAGGTACATATATCTTTACGAGTAAATGTTTTCAAATTTTTTCAGGTAGATATCCAGTAAAGGGATTGCTGGGTCATATGATAGTTCTATTCTTAATTTTTTGAGGAACCTCCATATTGTTTTCCATAGTGGCTGCACTAATTTGCAATCCCACCAACAGTGCAGAAGGGTTACCTTTTTTCCAAATCCTCACCAACACTTGTTGTTGATTTATTGATGATAGCCATTCTGACTGGTGTGACGTGATATCTCATTGTGATTTTAATTTGCATTTCTCTGATGATTAGTATCTTTAAGTGTCTTTTCATATCTATTGGCCATCTGTATGTCCTCTTTGGAGAAATATCTATTCAGGTCCTCTGCCCATTTTTAACCAGACTATTTGTTGGTTTGCCTTTGAGTTGTATGAACTCTCTCTATATTTTGGATATTAGCTCCTTATTGGAGGCATTGTTTGCAAATACCTTCTCCCACTTATTTGGTTGCCTTTTTCTTTTGTTGATGGTTTCTTTTTGCTGTGTAGAAGCTTTTTAGTTTGATGTAGTCCCATTCATTTATTTGTGCTTTTACTTCCCTTGCCTTTGGGGTCAAGTTCATAAAATCCTCTCTGAGACCAAGGTTTGTAAGTTTAGTGCCTATGTTTTCGTCTATGCATTTTATTGTTTCACATCTTACATTTAGGTCTTTGATCCATTTTGAGTTATTTTTTGTGTGTATGGTGACAAATAATCTAGTTTCATTCTTTTGCATGTGGCTTTCCAATTTTCCCTACACAATTTATTAAAAAGGCTTGTTTTTCTCCATTGTATGTTTTTGGCTCCTATATCAATTCTGTCCCATTGTTCCGTGTGTCTGTTTTTTTGCCAGTACCATACTGTTTCGATTATTATTGTCTTACAGTATAGTTTGAAGTCAGGGAGTGTGATACCTCCGGCCTTGTTCTTTTTTCTCAGAATTGCTTTGGCTGTTTGCGGTCCTTTGTGGTTCCGTACAAATCTGATGTTTTTTTTTTGTTCTATTTTTTTTTTTTTGACACACTTCCTTGAATGGCAATTTGGCAATAAATATCAAATTTAAAATGCACATAAACTGACTCAGCAAATCTACTTCTAAGACTATTTTCTGTAGGGATACTGACAAAAGATATGCAAAGATAGTTGTCAAAGATTCGTATTGTAGCATGAAAACTAGAGACAGCCTAGTTGACCGGCTACTGAAACATGGAAGATATCCAAGACATAGTTTTAAAACTAAAGTCAAGATGTATTTTTAAGTGAAAATTGCAAGTTGCATAACTATATGTGTAATATGATTCTACTTTTGTAACAAATCCTATGCCTTCATGTTTGTAATATATCTGAATAGCTCTGGAAGAATACACACAAAACTATTGACAGAGGTTATGTCTTGGAAGTATGTGGCTATGAAAGCGTGTGGATGCAGGTAGAAGGAGACTTTTACTTTTTAGTATTATTCCTTTTGTACCATTTAATTTTTTTTATCACAAAGATTTCTGTATTCTTTCAGAATAACACATCATTTAAAACCAAAAGGTGGTGTTTAAACGTGGCCAAAAAGGGTGAAGACTAATGTTAAGAGCTGGGTAGATCCGTGTTCCAACCTGGCTTCAAACATTGCTCGCCAGGTCTGAAAGGTCTGAACACTAGTTACGTCACCTCTCTAAACCTCAGTTTCCTTTCCTGCAAAGTGGGGATAAAGATGGTTTGAGGATTAAACGAGAGGTTGCACATCAGTCCCCAAGGCCAGGGCCTGGCCCCGTCAAGGGTTCAGTGACGATGATGGTGGTGATGATGACAGCGAGAGGTGTCTTCTCCTGGCAGGTCCTGTTCTGCATGACCCATGTCTCAGACACAACCCCTCTGGGTGGGGCAGGGAGCCCATCAGGGGTGACAGCAGTAGCAGGGGAGTCACAGAAACAGAAGACTGGGGATGAGCAGGAATGATGACTAGCGTGGGAGGTGTGATGTGCATGTCCGCTGTGCTGGGGGGCGTGAAACAGGTGACTGCGGCGACTGTAACAGGTGCGTGTGTGAGTCCCTGTGAATCTTGGAGGAAAACTGGCTGCCTGCCAGTGGGGAAGAAGAATGGCCTGGCTGGAATGAAAACAATCGAACCTGAAGTCCAGGTGCCTCCTGGCTGCACTAGGCATCTTGTTGAAGTCCCGGGTCCTGGGCTGGCCCCCAAGCGAGTCTGCTCACGGGACTTTGTCTCTATTCCTAAGGGTCCAGGGACCCAGCCACGAGAAGAGACTCAGCGTACCAGCCTTATCTCACCTCATAGCTCTCTGAGGCACTGACGTGCCATTTCATGGTCTCCTGTTTCTCTGGGGTGTCCCAGGAGTGGAGACTCCCAGCTTCTCCTTTGGCATGTTTCCTTCTGTGATATTATTAGTCTGAATAACCCATATTCCTTGTGAACCAAAGTCACAGAATTCTAAAGCTGGGGACGACAATTATTTCCACGTAGTCTGATTTTCCCGCATTCTGGGTGAGGAAATCGAAGTCAACATAGGGAAATATGCTTGGCCACGGTCATACAGCCAGTTATCTTCAGAGCCCAGACTAGGACCTTCATCTCAGCAGACATTAGCATACTTTGCTATTCCCCGGGTCTCCTTAAACAGGGGTTTAGACATTTGGCTTACAGGCACCATCATCACAAAGCAGACCCAGAGCTCACAGATGCACTTTCCCTCTGGATAACACACTTCACGGATGAGGTCACGGGGCAGCTTAGAGAACGGAGCGATTTGACCACTGGGCGGCCACTTCCACTCCACGGTTTCCTGTTCACACCTTTTCTATGCTGGCCCCCTGGGTCCCCACTGCTTTCACAATCACTTGGGGAACTCACTTGACTGGAGGTGTCTCCTGAAAGGCTGTGTGCACAACTCTTAGTAACAGAATTTCCAGTGTGGAATTGTGGGGAACACTTACATCCTTTGTAATGAAAGCTGCTCGAGAGCAAGGAGGCTTGTGGGAGGCACTGAGAGGAGAACCTAGTCGGGGAATGGCCTCCCCTTCCTTGCAGCAGAGAAGCCCCCACGCAGAATTCTCGGGATTCCCTGTTGTGTCAGCCCACGTTCTAAAGAGTCTGCTTGGGAGTAACCTGCTGCTAAGTTAACTTTATCAATCATTGTTACAAAATGGGGCAGTCCCTCATGGTTCTGTTAATGAAAAACAATTGTTCTCACCTAACCCAACTACCTACTTTCGGTTCAAGGCAGCTTTTACCTCAGCTGGCTCGATTTACCTTGGCTATCATATAAGGTCATTGACAAGGAAGGGAGAGCCATGCAAGTTCATTGCCAAAACACTGCAAAATTGTGATAGCAGAGATAAGTTCATTGACCACAAAGGTAGTTTTTAAAGAAGGCAGATGTCAGAAAGTTTACAAACATTGGACTAGACCATCAATACGGACCATCAAAACCTGACATCATCCACCCCCCAACCCCCGTCCACCCTTGCTGAGATGTTTCTGAGTTCCTGGCCCTTTCTGTCCACCTGTGTTCTTCAGTGACCTTTCTCTGATGTGAAATTCATGGACATGTATATGGGCACATGAAAGCTCATATATGACAATGCCCTTATTCCTTTCCTTTCATTCTAGAGTATCACACTTTAATAAAAATGTATTTCAAAAAGAAAAAGAAAAAGAAATTAAAGAGTCTGCATGGCATTTTTGGTGAGTTTTCATCATAGTCAAGACAGTTTGAATGGGGCTGTTGGGAAGGGCCTGCTTCCTGAAACCATAAGCACGGGAAAGACCCCAGATGTCCCAGTGCAGGTTCTGTAGGCAGGAAGTGGGCTAGGATGTCACACAGGGTGACAGGAGCGCTACAGCACTCTTTCAGCCGCTGGGAAGGAAGGCCCAGTCAGCCCTTGATTGTGCCGCTGGGCCAACTCACCTGTGACACTGAGTGTCACCACCTCACTGAGCTGGGCCCCCAGCCCATTGTTGGCCTCACAGGAGTAGTTTCCGGAATGTTCTGCAGTCAGAGACAGGATGAAGGACACTCCTCCTCCAGAGGGGGCCGAGCTGTTCCCCAGGGTGACACCGTCGTGATAAAAGCGGTACAGGATCGGGGGAGAGCCTGTCTGGGCCTCACAGTGAAGCTCCACTGTGTCTCCCACCAGGGCCTGGGCTCCGGGCGCCCTGAGGGTGAGGACGGGCCGAGAAGCTGGAACTGAGGGAGACAGAATAGTTAGCTATCAGCTCCTACTGTTTAAATATGTTTCTTCATAGTAAAACCATTTCAAACAGAATTTTTTTTTTTTTTTTCAGTTTTTGACCTCGTGACATCACTCAGAACTCAGCTATAATTTCTTCAGATCTGAAGAAACAATCGTGTGTGCAGTGCTAGATGTAGCTCAGGGCACCTGAAGGTCCAACCTCAAATGTGTCTGAAAACAGTAATTAAATGGAAACCTGGGTGTCTGAGAAGGCAAAAGACAATGGGGAAAAGGGGAAATCATTCCAGTAGCAAACGAGGGGTGGGAGGTGCTGTTGCCACCCAGCCGGGGCGCAGCCGAGCCGGGGCTGCCTCAGAGCTGCGGCCGTGGGATGCTGAGCACTGGTGCTTTGCTTGCTCAGTCTTACATTCATCCACTCATCAAAAAATACTTGCGCCATTTACATTTCGCAGGAACTAGACTGGTTACTGGGGATTCAACAGCGAGACAGGCACAGCACCGCCCCGGATCTCAGGGAGCCTACAGTGCAGAAGCCATGACAGGAAGCAAGTCAATCAAAACACAAAAATTGAATTGAAACACTGATGATTGATGTGAAGTAAAGAACAGGTTCCACACTGGGACCTGATGTCGTGGGGTCAGTCAGGGATTCCTTCCTCACACAGTAACGCTTGAAATTAACCAGGTGGAGAGGGAAGTAAAGGACGCATCAGGCAAGCAAACAGTGTGTGCAAAGGCCCTGAGGTGGGAGCTTTTGTGTTACTGCAACAAGATGGCGGCAGCACTAAGAGAAGGGCCTGAAGCAAGCCATGAAGCAGGAGCTGGGGAGCTAGCGGGGCTTCACGAGCCATGGTAAGCACTGAGCCCCCTTCGCGGAGCAGTGGGAAGCCTGCAGGTGTGTCTGAATGGGGGCGTGAAACGATCAAATCTGTCTTATCGTACCATTCGGATTTCAGTGTGCGGATGGCCTGTACTGGGACAGAGGCGGAGTAGAGATGGGTCACAAGTGGAGTGGAGAGGTGGCCTTGCAGCAATGGATGCGATGGCAGGTTTGACTAGGACAGTGGCTGTGGAGACCGGAAGCAAAGAGCCAGGAAATACTTGGGAAGTAAAATCAACAGGCCCTAGTGGTTAACTGGCTGCGGGGAGCAAGGGAGAGAGAGGCCGAGGAGAATTCCTGGGTTTGTGCCTGTATATCTGGGTGGACGGTGGTGTCTTTGACGAGGTAGGGACGCCTGGAGGAGGAACAAGTCTGGGGGGGAATGTCATAAGCTCAGTGTCACAGCCGCTCAGGTCCGTGAGCATCTGAGATGTGAGTGCAGCTATGGCAGGTACTCAGGTGGGGGGTCTCCTCTGAAGAGAGAAGTCGAGGAATCGTTTCTAGATTACGTGCCCAGGACCCTCCACAGCAGGAAAGTAGGTAAGAAAAGAGGGTGACGTAGGACAAAGTCCCGGAACACACCGAGCTTTAAAGTTCATGTATAAAAAGAGGAATCAGTAAGGAGGCTGAGAAGGAGTGGCCAGAGAGGAGAAACGCAGGCAGGGAGCCGTCACCGCAGACCTGGACGGTGTCAAGGAGGAAGAAACGCTGAACCACATGGGCCGCTGCTGACAGATCAGGCGTGAGGAGGACTGGACAATGGCCACTGGCTTTCAAGTCATGGAGGTCATTGGTGACTTCCGGGAGGGCCGTTTTCATGGGAAGGTCATTAGAAAACAGAGGGTTAGAACCTTGTGGGTAACAAGGGGTGGAGACAGTCTGTGTTGCTGAGTCTTCTTAGAAGTTTAGCCACAAAAGAGAAGTGGCTGGAGGCTGACATGGGACCAAGTGAGGGTTCTGGGATAGGGTGTCAGTGAACTGGGGGTTCTGTTGAGGAATGAGAACAACAATGACTGGAGACGTTGAAGAAACAGGAAAAAGCACAGGAGACTGTGGTCAGATAGCTGGCGTGGTGTGTGCATGTGAGAGCGGGTGGCTTGTGTGCAGAGGGTGACAGCCCACGGTGCTGACTGGGTCATCGTGTGGACGTTAGAGTCATGGCACGATGGCAGAGTGGGGAAGAGAGGAAGGCTGTGAGTGAGGGGCCACAGCTGCATGGAATGTGGGCACCACTCGGTCAGCCCGTGACAGGGCCAGGTGCCAGTGAGCGCGGGAACTAAATGGGCAAGGGGCCATGGACGGGGTCAGCATGCTGAGAAGTCTTTTAGCAAGAGTTCTGGGTCGGGACCGAGCTGCTCTGGGACAGGGGCAGGGGAGCTGGAGAGAAATTCAGAGTCAGTGACAGCGTGAGTTGGCCTTTCCATTGATGGCCAAACAGAGGAAACCCCAACTAAGTATCTTCTGAGGTGAGACACGCGGAACTTTTTAAGTCCCTTCCCTGCTGATCACGGTTGACCACAATGCAGCTTGTGTTTTGATCACAATGGCTGCAGTGTTGCTACCTGGAAACGCATAGCAAGCAAAGGGAAGGCACAAGTTCCTGAAAATGTAGAAGCCAGAAGAATTCCCAGATGGAGGCTGTGTAGGCAGCAGGCTGACCGTGATGTGACAAAGCAAATGGCCTTGTGGAACCTCTAGTCTCAGCTGCTGGAGAAGACGGGGAGATGGTCTTTCCCACGTTATGCTGTAGTTGGAAGGGCCAACTCACCTGTGACACTGAGTGGCACCACCTCACTGCGCTGGGCCCCCAGGACATTGTCGGCCTCACAGGAGTAGTTTCCAGAATGTTCTGCAGTCAGAGACAGGTTGAAGGACACTCCTCCTCCAGAGGGGGCCGAGCTGCTTCCCAGGGTGACACCGTCGTGATAAAAGCGGTACAGGATCGGGGGAGAGCCTGTCTGGGCCTCACAGTGCAGCTCCACTGTGTCCCCCACCAGGGCCTGGGCCCTGGGCGCCCGGAGGGTAAGGATGGGCTGAGATGCTGGAACTGAAGGCAAAAATGAGTTAGTCGATACCAGTATCTTTTTCTTTTTTTTAAAAAACAGCTCCTCATAAAAAAAGAAATCCTACAGAGTTGTATAAAGTAAAAATTAAAGGTTTTCCCATTTCCTTTATTTTCATATTCCCGAGATTACTAGTGGCGAGTACTTGGGACGCTTTCTAGATCTTTTCCATGTATAAGCACACACATACATCCCACGTGCACACACACATGCATACACACACCCCATGCATGGGATCAAACACACACACACCACCTCACGTGCTAGATCTACACATTGATTTCCCCCTTAGCAACATACAATGGGCATCTCTCTGTTATGACTATCTCAGTCACTTATAAAAATCACTATTGAGGTATAATTTACGCACAATAAAATGAGACTCTTTTAAGTTTACAATTCGATAGTTTGAGATAAATATCGCTTGATTGTTTTAACAACCACAAACCATTTTCTTGCATGGATTTACCATAATACATTTAAGCAATTCCCCATTAATGGATGTTTAGGTTGTTACTTTCTAATTTCCAATAATGCTACATTAAACAATTATATATATGTGTATATATATATATACACACACACACACACCACACACACACACACACATACATATATCCAGTATATATACATCCAGTATATATATGGATGACATATATATATATATATACGTGTGTGTGTGTGTGTGTGTGTGTGTGTGTGTGTATATATATATATATATATATTTTTTTTTTTTTTACACATTTGTCCATGCACTTCGTAGGATAAATTCTTAGACGTGGAATTTCTGGGATGAGGGATATGGGCATTTCAAATAATGATATATAATATTCATTGTTATTCAAAAAGTTTGGGCCAGTTTACACCTGCACTGATGGTGTTAGAGTTTCTGCTTCCTCATTCTCTGACTGATTATAATCACACAAATGCAGACGTTTGTTTATTTGTTCTCTTTTCTGAGTCTTAAACTGAACAGTTCACTCATCTTATCCTTTGTGACCCTGTGGTTGATTTCTCATGGACGGCCAATGAACTACCATCCACTAGTGATGAGTTTCTGTCTGTAAAGTAGTCAGAAACGATTTACAAAAAAGTTTTCCTGAAGTGAGGAAAACACCTATGGATTTACATATCCAAGTTTTCTTCACTTCCGGAAAACTTTTATTACATCTTTGAGCTTTGTCTTTCTCTTCAGTTTGGTTTTTGAATGTAGAGACACTTAATTATCAACTTGTAGGGGTCTCATTGTCTGAACTCCGTATTTGAAATATTTTTTCTTTTTGTTTCTATTTCTGCATCTTTCCAATTTCCACTCTATGTTTTTTTCCCCTCAAACCAATTTCCCATTCAATTAACAGTTTTCAGATGTACACATTCTATTCTTACTGCTTTAAATTTGGATTTCATCTCTAAAATAGCTTTGTGATTTTCTTTGTTTTTTCTCCTGAGTTCTGCTAGGTAACGTCTTTTTATCTCTTCTGTTATCTCTTCTTTGACTCCTTTAAATTCTTTTTTGTAGTCCCCCACACCTGAATTCATATTTTCTTTAATTTTGTTCAGTATATCCAGAAGAACGTGGCAATCTTTTTTGTCCCCTAAAGTAATACTTTGTCTTAAAAATATCATGTATTCTTTCTTTTTATAATCTTAAATGCAGCGATACAAAGCTTATCACATTGGACTTTTTCTGGCTTATATCTTTCAATGAATGAAGTTAAATTCAGTCTTGTATTTGCTTGAGAATGGTGTGTGTGTGTGTGTGTGTGTGTGTGTGTGTGTCTCAGTGACATGGGGCTGTTGATAGATTCCCATGGGACTATCTCATCAGAACACGTTCCCACAACATCTGCCTGTGTCTCTTGTTGGGGGCACATCTCCCCCACAGGTAGATTATTCCACCAGGAGGTCTGCATGGCTCAGAGAGAAGCTTCTCAGCACTCGGACAAATTGTTGGCCATCGTGGAGTTCCCTCATGCTGGTCCCGGGACAGCCACGGATGCAAAGACCAGTGTTCTCTCCCTCCTCTTCGCTCCCTCATCTCACCTCACAGACTTCGTTGAATCACGAAGGCTGACTGAGGACCTACTTTGTGCCAGACACCCAGTGGGCACAGGGATTGTCACGGAGACCAAAGCTGATGAGGTTCTATTCTTATGAAACTAACAGTCTGATACTGAGGGAGAGAGACAAGAAACAGGAAATAAAGAGGTTTTGGATCTTGCTAACTTTGAGAACAAAATAAAACATGATGCTGGAATAGAGGGTGTCCCAGGGCTTGGGGCTTTCCTGGATAGACTGGGTTTTGGCTTTGGAGTCTGGCGCTCAGAAAACTTAAATTTCTTAAATAATGCCTTTACTCAACACTGTATATTGGGGGAATGGCTTCCTCTGATTGTTCTTGATTCCAGAACCCGAAACGAGAGCTATGAAAGCGCAAGACAGCCTTCAGACCCGTATGTCCTCAAATGAGACTGTAATACTAGGAGCTCTGCACGGACTCGTGTCCCTAAGGCCACGGGCGGTTCCAGCAACTCGCCTTGTTGACGAATTCTGACCAGACCACACTCCCAGCCCCAGTCCCACTCTGACTAATTCCTGCTCCCTAACTGTCCCCGGGGAGGGTGACGATGCTGTCACAGTGGCACTCCCTCCTGCTTTGCCTGGTAAAGGAGCCCAGCTCTGTGGCCCTCATGGGCTCCCCGGTCGCCTTCCATGGGGCCTGGGCAAGTGCTGCTAAGCCTCCCCGTCACTTCATTTCTTCCAGAGCTTACTGAACACCAGGTCCCGTTCCAACGCAAGCTACAGAATTCCGGGGCCAGAAGGGATCGTAATTACTGTATTATCTCATTTTCAATATAAGGTAAAAAAAGTCTACCCAAATTCTGGACTAGGCATTTTCATAGCCAGAGCTAGAATTCAGGTTTTCTGACCTGTGCACATGTCAGACACCCATGGCAAGGTGTTTTCCACATACCCTGGCTCTTTCTAGGAACCCCAGAGTGCATGTAACACACAGTTCCCTAAAGAAGTATTTTCTTAAACACAGTCATTATGTGTTGTGCTGTCCCAAGGGATCCTGCTGTCTTGGCCATGGTGTGTTGGGTCGTGGTTTTAAGAACAACCCATTACAGACTTTCCAGTGACCTAGGAGATGGCCTCGAGGCCAGGCCGCCCAACTAGTCAGACGGGCTACAACCACTGCTTAGGCAGCTGGAGCAGAAGCCGAACACAGAGCAAGAAGTCACCCCCAGAAGCTCTGCTATGGATCTGGGTATGTATGCTGGCCTGTCTTTCTCACTCTCTGGGTATCCCACGAACCTTCATCCCGGGAACACCTGGGGATCTGTTTTCTGTCATGTAAAATGGTCTGATGCACCAGACTCAGAATTTTTCTACCATACTGCTGCTTTTCTGAAAAGAAAACCAGATTTTCACTCTCTACTAAACAAAATCCAAGTGTAAAGAGGTAATTTTACCCCAAAATGACACTTGGGTAACCATGAGTTTACACCTATGATTAGTATACTTTTATGAATGTATGTCATACTTCAACAAAAACTTAAAACTATAATACAATAAAATGATGCTGATTTTAATGGATTAAGATGAGGGGGGTCACAGAAACCCCAGAAAACTGAGGAGTTGGTTTCTAGAAGCCCTCCCCTCCCTCCCTCCTTCCTTCCCTCCCTCCCTCCCTCCCTCCCTCCCTCTCTCCCTCCTTCTTTACTTCCTTTTTTCCTTCCTGCTTTCCCCCTTCAGACTCTTCAAACCCACTGGGAGAGCTTGCCCTGCTTGAGAACCCCTTGGAGAAGGTAAGTTTTTGGCTACTACTGGTCCCTATGACTATGCTTGCAGCTAAGTTTGTGTGTGTTCGTGGGGAAATGTGACATGCGTCTGTGCCTTGAATTAAGAGAAACTGGCTTGGGCACTGAACTCACAGAACAGGAGAGGTAATCTGAGAAAATGCATTCATTTGGTAAAAGCTCGGCATGGGTTGGAGGGGTCTGCTGAGCTAGTGCTGGGTGAGGGCTGAGGCCCACAGAGAAAGGGTTCTGGGAGCAGGGAGCCAAGAGGGACACCAGGCTCACTGGGCTAGAAAATGGGAAGGAGCATGCAGACTTCTGAAGGGGCTTCTGTGAGTGGGGTTTGAGTCAAGGGTGGGTGACTGGCAGGAAACCAGGACTTACCGATGACAGAGAGGGTCACGGCCGCACTGCGCTGGGGGCCCAGGCCATTGTTGGCTGTGCAGTAGTAGCTCCCAGAATGCTCCTCAGTCAGACGAAAGCGGAAGTAACTTTCTCTCCATGAAGTGGCTTTTATTTCCTTGAGCAACGCATCTTCATGAAAAAACTGATACCGGATCGGGAGTGAACCTCTGTGCCCCTCACAGTGAAGTGTCATCTCATCTCCCACAGAAGCCTGGGCCCCAGGAGGCCTGAGGGTAAGGACAGGATGAGACACGGGAACTGAGGGAGAGAAAAAAACGGTCAGCAGTTGCTTCTGCCACTTCCTGTAGGTGGTCAGTGTTATGTCCAGTCTCACCTGCACCAGGAGGCCGGCAGCCTCCAGGGCTGTTCTCACCAGCTCACTCCTGTCCCCAATGGGGCCATTTCAGTCTTTTCCTTCCCCATTTACCCCCCCAGCCCCCAGGATCTTCTGTCCCGAGTGGTGTGGGCCCTCCTGACTATCCACAGCGGCTCTTAGGCCCCAGGAACTGTGTGCATGGGGCCCGCTGCTCTAGCCTGGTGTCCCTTAGCCGTCACCCTGTGCTTAGGTGTCAGTACTATCTGGGGTGCAGCACACATACTGTAACCACTGATGGGGTGAACGAATGAGTAGGATTTACACCTCTCTGACGGCATTTCATAGTGCTGTCGCCGCTCCAATTTCCTCCGGACGTCAGCTGCACAGCTTCTCCGTCTCTTTCACTTGTCCTCTCACTCCAGGGACCCCATCCCTTTCTTTATAACCTATTGCACAACTATTGTGGGAGGGGGTGGATTCTGGCTAGGCCCCAGCCTGGTTCTGTTTACAGAAGAGGAAACCGAGGCCAGGACCAGCCAGGACAACCGACTCAAGCTGTCTCCCGAGAACTGGGCCTGGGCTTTGCCCATGGACAGCCCAGAGCTGAGATTCAACGCTCAACAGAAACGATTTAACTTCCTGTCTAGGCGACAACAACGACCTCGGGGGCCTTCCAGGCAGGACACCAAGCCAGCGGGGGTGAGGTCACCTCCACCAATGTGTTACCCCTTACCTGCTGCAGCCCCACCCCGGGCCTCCCTCACACCACTGCCTGACCAGCTTGAGAAGTGCTCACTCAAGAGGGACCTCTTCGGAGTAACTCGGCAACTGCCATCTGCCTTTGTACCTCACGTGGTTTTCTAACCTGTTCATGGTCAACGTCTGAGAGTGAAGGGTCAAGAGACACCTCTGTGGCCCTGGGGACTGATGCGTGGCCACTGAGAACAACTGCATGAATGAAAATCAGGCATCCGGGGGTTCACAGGGCAAGTGGAGAGACAGACAAAGCAGTTAGCTCCTGACAGGCTGGGGGTCAGGGGACAGAAAGCTGCTGCGCAGCTGGCAAGGGCGCAATGGCACCTGTGCTGCACAGGAAGGAAGCTCACGAGGGCCGACCGCCGAGTCCTGAGCCAGGAAGCAGGGGAGGACTCTAGGTTGGCCCCAGGAGGAAGAAGAGGAGGAAACTGGAAGGTGGAGCGCATTTCTGGAGGGGCTGGTGAGGCGGCAGGGCTGGCGGACTGGCAGCCCTCGTCTTACCATGGACCGAGAGGGTCACGGCCGCACTGCGCTGGGGGCCCAGGCCATTGCTGGCTGTGCAGTAGTAGCTCCCAGACTGCTCCTCAGTCAGACGAAAGCGGAAGGAACTTGCTCTCCACGAAGTGGCTTCTATCTCCTTGAGCAACGCATATTCACGAAAAAATCGAAATTGGATTGGGAGTGAACCTCTTTGAGCCTCACAGCGAAGTGTCACCACATCTCCCTCTGGAGCCCGGGACGCAGGAGGCGTGAAGGTCAGGACAGGACGAGACACGGGAACTGAGGGAGAGAAAAAACCGGTCAGCAGTTGCTTCTGCCACTTCCCATAGGTGGTCAGTGTCATGTCCAGTCTCACCTCTACCGGGAGGCCGGCAGCCTCTAGGCCTGTTCTCACCAGCTCACTCCCGTCCCCCCCGCCCCCGCTGGCCATTTCAGTCTTTTCTTTACCCATCTGACCCCTAGGCCCCAGCCCGTCCTCCTCCTCCTCTGTCTTCCTTGTAGGTCCCTCACCTCCTTGTGCCAGAGGAAGTGACTCTACTCTCAGCGGAGAAGCCCTTCAGTTTGCTGCCACCAGGCGGCGCCCTTCCTTACACCAGCCCCCTGCCCCTCCCCTCTGCCGGTGACCCTGGAACAGTTGACCCTCCGCCCAACCAAGAAGGGTCCCCTCTTTTCCTGACTCTGAGCTCACCTGCCTCTGTTCTGGATGTAAATTTGCTGCCTCTACTGGCTTCTTCCAAACACTATTTAGGTGGTTTACTCCTCTCCATGTTAGAAAAACAACAGGACAAAACAAACGCGCCCTGTCTGCACTGAATGTCTCGCCCCTTTTCTGCAGACTTCCAGAGGAAGTGGCCCACTTTTATTGTCTCCACTTCTTTATCTGACACTTTTTTGTTTTTGTCCATTACACCCGGTCTTTATCCCCTCTAACCTACTAGTTATTTTCTCACATTATGATGATAAAAATGATATTACAATGATAAAATAGTGCTTTTGACTCTGGGTCTGGTGTGTATGCGTTTGTCACATATAATCTGCAAACAATGTACGCAGACACGAATTTAATGACCAAAACCATCCACGGGGCAGGTCCTATTATGGTTCCTATTTTACAGATGACAGTAAAAGAGCACAAAGTAGCAAGAGGAGGCGGGAGTCACACCCAGGTATTCTGGCTCATGTTTGTTTTCTCGGGGCTTTGCGGCTAGAGCAGGGGTGTGACTCAGGGCTTATCTTTTGCCATCTCTCAACTCTGCTTTATTTAACTGCCCCTTAGTTTTTGCCTAAAGCCATCTCTTCCCTAGGTTTCTAAGGAACATACTCTCCCCAGCCACAGTCCCTTCTCAGGATTGGGGGCTGGCTTTGGGGTTCTGTCTTCTAGGGCCCTCCCCTCTATTCTTGGCAGCGCCCCAGATTGGCTCTTCTAACATCCCTTCTTCACTGTGCCGCTGGAGTCTTGTCCCCAATATTAAAACCCTTCACAGAGTCCAGGTTACCCTGTAGAATAAAGCCCAAGCCCTTACCGTGGCTTCTAAGGCCTGGTGACCTGGCCCCGCCCCCTGCCCCAGCTGGCCCCGCCCCTTCTGCCCATTTCACTGGACGATGCGGTCAACACAACAGACCTCCTCCCAGTTCCTTGAACTTTCTCTCCTTCCCTCACCAGTTTTTTAGCATGTGCCTCTATCAGGGACACAGCCTCTTTCTTCCTCTTCCCACCTTTCCCCTCTTTTTCCGGAAAGGTCCCCAGTCATCCTGACGACTCAAGTTACACCGAGAGCTCTCGTGAGAAGTTGGCTTGCATCTCCCAACTCTGACTGGGGCTCTGTCCCATTTGCCCCCACAGCCCCCAGGCTCTTCTGTCCCGAGTGGTGTGGGCCCTCCTGACCATCCACAGTGGCTCTTAGGCCCCAGGAACTGTGTGCATGGGGTCCGCTGCTCTAGTCTGGTGTCCCTTAGCCGTCACCCTGTGCTTAGGTGTCAGTACTATCTGGGGTGCAGCACACATACTGTAACCACTGACGGGGTGAACGAATGAGTAGGATTTACACCTCTCTGACGGCATTTCATAGTGCTGTCGCCGCTCCAATTTCCTCCGGACGTCAGCTGCACAGCTTCTCCGTCTCTTTCACTTGTCCTCTCACTCCAGGGACCCCATCCCTTTCTTTATAACCTATTGCACAACTATTGTGGGAGGGGGTGGATTCTGGCTAGGCCCCAGCCTGGTTCTGTTTACAGAAGAGGAAACCGAGGCCGCTTCCAGGACCAGCCAGGACAACCGGCTCAAGCTGTCTCCCGAGAACTGGGCCTGGGCTTTGCCCATGGACAGCCCAGAGCTGAGATTCAACGCTCAACAGAAACGTTTTAACTTCCTGTCTAGGCGACAACAACGACCTCGGGGGCCTTCCAGGCAGGACACCAAGCCAGCGGGGGTGAGGTCACCTCCACCAATGTGTTACCCCTTACCTGCTGCAGCCCCACCCCGGGCCTCCCTCACACCACTGCCTGACCAGCTCGAGAAGTGCTCACTCAAGAGGGACCTCTTCGGAGTAACTCGGCAACTGCCATCTGCCTTTGTACCTCACGTGGTTTTCTAACCTGTTCATGGTCAACGTCTGAGAGTGAAGGGTCAAGAGACACCTCTGTGGCCCTGGGGACTGATGCGTGGCCACTGAGAACAACTGCATGAATGAAAATCAGGCATCCGGGGGTTCACAGGGCAAGTGGAGAGACAGACAAAGCAGTTAGCTCCTGACAGGCTGGGGGTCAGGGGACAGAAAGCTGCTGCGCAGCTGGCAAGGGCGCAATGGCACCTGTGCTGCACAGGAAGGAAGCTCACGAGGGCCGACCGCCGAGTCCTGAGCCAGGAAGCAGGGGAGGACTCTAGGTTGGCCCCAGGAGGAAGAAGAGGAGGAAACTGGAAGGTGGAGCGCATTTCTGGAGGGGCTGGTGAGGCGGCAGGGCTGGCGGACTGGCAGCCCTCGTCTTACCATGGACCGAGAGGGTCACGGCCTCACTGCGCTGGGGGCCCAGGCCATTGCTGGCTGTGCAGTAGTAGCTCCCAGAATGCTCCTCAGTCAGACGAAAGCGGAAGGAACTTGCTCTCCACGAAGTGGCTTCTATCTCCTTGAGCAACGCATCTTCATGAAAAAACTGATACAGGATCGGGAGTGAACCTCTTTGGGCCTCACAGCGAAGTGTCATCTCATTTCCCTCAGAAGCCCAGTACCCACGAGGCATGCGGGTCAGGAGAGGACGAGACACGGGAACTGAGGGAGAGAAAAAACCGGTCAGCAGTTGCTTCTGCCACTTCCTGTAGGTGGTCAGTGTCATGCCCAGTCTCACCTGCACCGGGAGGCCGGCAGCCTCCAAGGCTGTTCTCACCAGCTCACTCCCGTCCCCCACGCTGGTCTTGCTTTTTTTTTTTTTTCCTATTTCTGAGCTGATCTCAGTCCTCTGCTGTCTCCCCTTTCAGGTGACTCACTCGCATTTTGCAGAGGAAATAAAACTCTCAGGGAAGAACCCCTTATTTTGCTGCCACCAGACCCATGCCTCTCCCTTGTCCCTTCACGCTGCCTTCTTACCTCTCACTACCCATCGTCCTAAGTCTTCTTGTCAGCTCCTGCTCTATTGCCCCCTTAACTGGGTTGACCTCAGGGCTCTGCCTCTGACCTTTCTTCTTTCCAGACTCACGTCCTCTCCCAGGACCCCGTCCTCCGTCACTACCCTGTCCCTCGCAGTCTTCCCTGAGCTCGGTAACCCCTCCCTCAGATGGTATCTGACAGACGCACCTCTGATATTGATGGTGACTTCCGCGCTGTGAATGGAGTTGGCTACACAGTAATACTTGCCAGCATCACTGCTTTTTACCGTGGAGATCCTGAATTCTGCATCCCGGGAAAGTGCAATTTCTGTTGCTCTGAGCAGTTTGGGTCTTCTGTACCAGGAGACACTGATGGGCCCTGGGACTCCACGTACTGAGCAGATGAGGACCAGCTCCTGACCTTCAAACACTGACCCCTGGGGTGGGCGAGTGTGTATTTGGACGCTGGGAACAGCTCCTGAATGAATGAAAATGACACATGGGGCTCTTGGCAGTGGGGGGCTAATGGCTGGAGAAGGGTCACAGGACGCGTGGGGCTGAGTCAGCTGAGCACAGGTAGTGGGATTGGCCTGTTCCATGGGAAGAGGGGAATGGTGGACAGACTGGGCCCTCCACAGCTCAGGACACCTTCTGCTCCCTAGCGATCTGTGGAAACCCCTGGTACAAGAGACAGAGGTGACCCTGCCCCTCTTCCCCTTGTGTCCTGCCCACCCCCTGGCACAGCATGGGCCAGTCATTCTGGGCACCACTCAGTGCCCAGCAGGGGCATCGCTTGGGGGAAGTGGCAGAGGTGGTGAAGCGGCCAGGGAGACTTGGCATGTGAGCTGCTCTACCCGGAGCTGCGGGCGCTGCAGGGCCCACCCAAAACCACTCACTGGCATTACAATAAGCTTGCCCCAGAGCAGGCACTTACGTCTGTCCCCTCTAGCCTGTCAGTTAGACAGTCAGAGGAGGCAGACCCAGGACAGTGGGAAAATATGCAATGAGTGTTCCAGAGCCCAGGTGGGCATGGTTTTGCACAGTGACGATTGTTTGAGGCCGAGCCTGTGAGAGCCATCCTGGGGGTCTTGAAGAAAAAGGGAAGCTACCTAAGCAGACAGGGAGTTGGGCCTGAAGTTGGGGTTCCACTAGTTATTCTGGGGGGGGGGGTGTCCTGTGCTAGAAATTACTGAGTTGCAACCATGGGATAACTCCCTCCCCACCTTCTCTAAACTGTCCCTTCTTAAACTGGTGACCTAAGAAACACACGTTACCTGTGACAAGCACAGAAGGTTAATAATGCATTCTAGGCAGTTTAGAAGAAACAATCATAGAACCCGTTCTCTTTTTCGCCCAGGGAGGGCAGTGAGTTTGTAGATAATGCCACCCTTTCACTCCGCCCTCACTGGGGAAAGCATGTACCACAGACTATGCGTCCATTCCTAACGCTCAAATAGGTTTCCCATGACACGGGTCAAAATTAACCAGAGGAGGCTTTTGGTGACTGGGTGCTGGTCATGCTGAGATGTGGGGAAAAGCAACAGTGGGCACAACGCCACCCCAGGGCCAGCAAGTCGGGATGGTTTATTCTCCAAACGTTTTCCTTTGGTTTTCTTGTTCTTAAGGGCTCTGCTGCAGGCAGCCAGCATGCTGGAATCTGCCCATCGGGCGGAGCAGAGCTCACCCAGCCCCTCAGCTTATGCCCACGGGCCCAGCAGGAGGGCGTGTTATCGCGGAAGGGAGACTTTAGAGGGAAAGGAAAGGGCTGCATCCTATGGCACTGAAAGAGAAAACGCACCTGTCCCTCTCTTGTGGACTTTCTTGGCTCTAAGTTCACCTAAGATGCCCACAGAGTTGGGGTTCGTCCCCTCCGACAGCTCCGTTCCCACATATAAGGAGAGGCATTGCCCGCTCTGCCCAGCCCAGTCCTGGAAGATCTCAGAGCCCCCAGACACTCACTCCGCACATGTATGTGGGAACTCGGGCTTTTCTTCGTGACACTGAGAGTCACCGTCTGAGCCTGGCACCAGTAAGACCCTGTGTCTTCACGCCACATGGCCGGGATCTGGAGCTCCGGGAAGCTGCTGCAGCCTGACCCCAGGGCCTGGCGTTCTCTGAAGAAGCAGAACTGGAGCTGGACATCTGACCTCTGCAGAGGGAGCTGGGTCTCACAGGTCAGGTTCACTGGGCTCCCCTCGGTGGGCTGGGAGGGGCTGGCTGTCAGCCGAGGATGGCGAAACAGCTCTAGAGAGAAGGATCACAACAGTCCCCAGAGAAGTGAGGCTGGGACTGCTCTGGAGGAAAACGGAATTCACCCTCCACACCGCGAGTGGACCTGCCCAGGCAGGACAGACCTGGTACCACTTTGCCCCGTGTCCCTGGCAGAACCGCGCCCAAGGTCGTGGGGGACCCGCCACACCCTGCCTGGGCCCAACTGCAGGGACCCTTGTGAGGAACCTGTTTTGGAAATCACGCGGGCTTTACCTTGCACTTGGATTTCCACTGTGTTTGACACAACAGAACAACAACTTTCCTTATCCGCCTTGCAGTGGTACTGGCCGTTGTCCCTTAGCAGTGCCCCATGAACGCGGAAGTCGGAGCCGTCACGGAGGGGCGCCTGGGCCTCCTGGTTCTTGTACATGGTGGTGTTTTTCAGGGCTGATCCCGGCCTTCCGAGGCATCGCAGAACCATGGTGTCTCCTTCAAACACGGAAAGTGGAGCCTGGAGGATGAGGGGAGCTGCAGGAAACACAGGCCGCCGTTTGTTTCATCCCACTGTTTCCCTTCTTCTCAACATTATCCCACGTAGGTTTTATAGGCATGGGGGCTGGGGAAGAGGACTTAAAGTACTTGTCGTTTTCTTTCTTTCTGATTGGCAAGTGAATACATAATGCCTTGAGAAAATTTGGAAAGCAGAAATACACACCAAAACCGCCTATCAGCTCACCACCCAGGTTGTGGCACACGTTTGTTTCAGTTCTCTTTTCCCTGTGCCTGCATGTGAGAGTTTGTGCTCTTTTCTTTTCTTTTTTTTTTTTTTTCATGAAACTGGAATAGTATTTCTCTATTTGATAACTTGCTTTCCTTTAGTATGCTGTGAGAACTTTTCTATGTTATCAGTATCATTACTGGACCTGGTTTTCAATACCCACAGTTTTCTTTCAATAGCAGAAATGTAATTTATTTAGTGAGTTTTCTTGCCTAGAACATTTAAGGTCTTTCAACTCTGGGCAGGTATATCTAAGACTGCTTCAGTAGGTAAATTCTTAAGAGGGGAATTGTCAGGTCCAAGAGAGTAAGCATTTTCTTTGCTTCTTGCCCTATGCAGCTTTCTCTTTCGCTAAATTAAAGAACATTATTACCAGAAAGCTACTGCTTCATATCCAAAACAGGTGGTTTTAGGACAAAAAGGAAATCTTCTTCTCTTTCTCTCTCTCTCCCTCTCCCTCTCTGTCTCTAACCCCCTCTCTCATCTATCTATAAATATGAACAATCCTTATTATGCTCTTTATTCCAAGTAAATTTTATTGGCTTAAAACTATACATAGATTCAGGAACCATTCACATAAACTGCTTCTCAAATTTCCCGTTACCAAGCAGCTTGTAAAAAATACAAATTCCAGGGTCCTATTGCTATACATTTTGATTCAGGGACTAGAGGGCAGTTCCCGGGTAACTCTGTGAATTCTACAGTTTTTATTTCTTTCCCTTTTTTCTCACCTGAAGAAAAGATCAAGTGCACAGAGTCACTTAGAGATGAGCCATTGTGCTGGCATTGGTACTTTCCAGTCTCCTGAACCACACGGGTGTTTCCTGGGGTCACGCTGGATGTTTGGCTCCCTTGGTTCTGATAGAACCATGTTGTTTCCCGTGGTGAGTTGATGGGAAATCCATTACAAGTCAGAAGCACACTCTCTCCTTGGAAGGTAGTGGTCCATGGAGGTTGGAGGGAAATCACAGGTTTGGGGGCAGTTGCTGAGGAGAAAAGAGAAAAAGAGTCTGAGGTGGAGTTACCTGCAGTTCCCACTCCAGTGGATTCTGAGGCGCAGACTAGAGGGACTGGCTTTGGAGAATCCCTAAGAAACACCCCTGGGAAGGTCACGGATCTCTCAAGGCTGCATGTCAGTCCCAGCGTTCGCCTCTCCAGTGGAGAATGATTGCTTAAGGGACGCTAATGAGCAAAATGACTTAAAGAGGGAACTGCCATCAGGATTCCCTGCCAGGTGTCAATGGGGAAAATGGCTGGCTCACCGGCTCCAGAAGCGGATCTTAGAGACAGTCACCCCTGCCCCTGCCACTTCACCATGTTCAAAAACTCCTGAAAACTTCCCTAGGAATTGCTGAAATCACATTGTACACTTTCCTAACAGGACAAATCATGTTAAGATTTCAGCTCAGAGAAAAGCTCGCCTGACACCTTCATTGAATAGATAATACCCAGAAAATGCCCAGAAAAATCCCACCATAGGAAGCTGTGGCAGAGTAAGGAATAGACAAGTCGTTCTCTGGGCTCCAGAGGGGACCTAGACTAGGACGCAGCCGTGGCAGCTGCTCTGGGCCAAGGGGCGAGGCTGCAGCGAGGTTCTTGCTTTTCAAGGGCCCTCACAGGTCCAAGACACTGTGACTGCAGCAAAGACAGTAAGAAAGAGCTAAGAAAATGTACGAGACAGATGATGTGGCTTCTTCTCCAGTTTTTGCCTTTTCTGTGTTTTTCTTTTCTTTTTCCACTTAAGGCCTAGTTGTTGGGTGTTCTTCTGCTCTCCACACATTTCCCAGAGGATTTTACTCCTGAAACTGTAGAGAGTGTGACACGCCTGCTGTTATCTCCACAGTGTGGTGTTTTCGGAGGACTGTTTATAGCTTGCTGATTGGAGAACACCCTGCCCTAAACCCTGCACTTCTGCCATGAAGTTGAAGCTGTCTTGCATGGTTAACTAAAAGTAAATTTAATTTGCAATAAAAATGAGCAGAAGGCCCAGCAAAGGCCGGGAGCTGCTTGTGCATTTGCCACTTCTTCCGTGGAGGGTCAGAGGATGGCTACGCCCATAGATCAGGTGCCACTTTCATATCCCCTCCAGCCTCGCCAAGAAGAACAAGAGAGATTAGGGGTCCTCAGGCAGCTATAGCAAATGTTTCCTATTTATTTGGGAGACATTCTTATCCAGAGACAATGAGGTGAAAAGGCAAGGAGAACTCACCAAGTTGTCCACTGACAGAAGCTGCAAAAAAAATAAAGAGGCAGAGATGAGCACAGAGCATGAATTCTTTGGCTTTTCAAAGGTGACAGCTGCTTTCCCCCAATCATTTAGTATTTCTGTTATTTAAAAAACTATTTAAAAAAATTTAATAGTCATTTATCAAATGTCTATTTATATACTAAGCATTGTGCTTGGTCCTCTAAAATGAATACAAAATTGCTTCTGCCAGCAAGAGGTTGATTGGTGCAGGAATCAGAAACATGAAACAAAGTACTATAATTATAATACAGGGAGTAAGTGACATAATGACACACACCGGGTTACACTGAGGGCAGAAGTCTACCCATCACAGTGCACAGGGGATGCGTGTGTAAGTGTGTGGTGAAGAGGGTGGGTGGGTCATGAGAGGCACCTGAAGGAAGTTACACTTGAGAAAAGTGTGTGAGACCGTAGGAGTCGGCCAAGCAGAGGGGTGTGTCTGTGGGTGGTAGGAGACACTGGGGGAGGGTAATCAAGGCAGAAAGGGCACAGGAGTGAAGCAATTTCAAGGTGTTCAGGAGCCAAGGGGGTTCTGAAAGGCAGGCAGTGGTGGGGGAAATAAGGTGAGAGTGGCATGCAGGGCCCAAGTCCCAGTAAGTAGCTCAGATTTTATTAATATTATAAATGCAATGTGAAGCCATGGAAAAGTTTCAAGTAGGAGAGTGACAAGGTTAGAATTTGGAACACGCATGGAGCTGTCTGGCAGCCGGCAGACATCAGTGAGACCAGATGTGAGTGGAGAGACTGGTTAGAAGGCAGAGACTTCCAGTCAAGACGGCAGAGTAGGCAAATGCTGTGCTCGTCTCCTCCCACGACCACATCAAAATTACAACTAAACTATAGAACCGGCACCCTTGAGAACCACCTGAAGACGAGCTGAGCAGAACTCCTGTAACTAAGGGTATAAAGAAGAAGCCACACTGAGGCGAGTAGGAGGGGCGGAGATGTGAAATAGGCCGGCCCCACACCCATGTGTGGTGGTTAAGAATTGGGAAGGATATGTAAAAAAATAGAATTACAAGAAGAAGAAGAAGAAGAAGAAGAAGAAGAAGAAGAAGAAGAAGAAGAAAGAGGAGGAGGAGTATTGGGAGAATTATCTTGGCTGTGGAGGTCCCCCCGGAGGAGGGAGGGGTCCCAGCCCCACACCGGGTTCCCCACCCAGAGCGCCAGCGCCAGGAAGAGGAGTCCCCTCAACATCAGGCTGTGAGAACCAGCAGGGACTCAGTCCGGGTGAGACAGGGCTGCTGTAGACCCGGGCATCCTCCTAAAGGGCCCGAGTACAGACTCACTTGCCCACAAACACTCGCCCAGAGCTCCAGAGAAGGGACAGCAGCTCAAAAAGCACCAGGGACATATGGGGAGGAGCTGAATTGCCTGACCTCAGAGTGAGGGCTGTAGGGGCAGCTCTTTCCTGGATAAAGTGCAGGTGCCATTGTCACTTTGTTGAGCCCACCCCCACCCAGCCTGCAGGCACAAGTGGGCACCAGGGCTGAGTCTCCATTAACCAGCTAACACTACTCAAACACCCTGGTGATTCTGAGACACTGCCCTACCCAACTCACACACCAGTCCGAACCTCTTTCAGTAGCTGTTCCTCACAAGTGGAAAGCCTCAGCCTGCACTGTAGACTTTCCTAAAATCTCTCAAATGTCCACAAACCCCAAACAAGCAGCATCTGGCCCTCTTGCTAAGCGACCCCAAGCCCAGCACCAGGACAGCCTGCTTCGGGTCTCAGCATAGCCTTTCCCAGAAGCCTCCAAGCCCAGCACAGGAAGCTACCAACCACAGATCACTTTGTAGCGCCTACCAGGTAACCACGGGCCAGACATAGGCAGTGGCTGACCTGGGCCTGCACCAGAGCCCCTCCCAAGAGGCCCCAGAACCAACACACCCTGTGGCCAGCTTCAGACCACACCAGAGCACTACCCAATTTGCTCCACAAATAACATACCCAAAGGGTGGACTGGGCAGGCACCAGAGCCCCACCAAAGAGAATCCCGCTCTGGAGGGTCACCCCCTGCATAACAGCTCCTCCACTGTAGTCACAGCCAGTCAGCCGGAGGGTCAATCCTTCCCACTGATGTGCCAACAGCAATTGAGGCTCAACTATGACAGGAGGACACACAGAACCCACAAAAAGGACACACTTGGAGTATTTGGCTCAGGCGATCAGGGAGATTACCCCACTGGGCCCCACAGGACACTTACCACCTAAGGCCACCTGCCAAGACTGGGAGACATAACAGATCACCTAATATATAGAAACAAATACAGGGAGGCAGCCAAATACAGGGAGGAGATAAAAAAACATGTCCCAAATGAAAGAATAAGACAAAACTCCAGAAAAAGGACAAACAAAGACAAGCGATCTACCAGATACAGAGTTCAAAACACTGCTGGTAAAGATGCTCAATGAACTAAGGATAAGAATAGACAAACTCAGTGAGAACTCACACAAAGAAATAGAAACCATAAAAAAGAACCAGTCAGAAATGAAGAATGCACTGGAAGGAATCAACAGTAGATTAGATGAAAGCAGACAATCGAATCAGTGATTTGGAAGAAAAGTAGCAGAAAACACAATCAGAACAGCAAAAAGAAAAAAGAATTTAAAAAATTTGAGGATAGTTTAAAGGGGTCTCTGGGACAATAGCAAGAGTACCAACATTTGCATCACAGGGGAACTAGAAGGAGGAGAGTGCGAGCAAAGGATTGAAAACCTCGTTGAAGAAATAATGACAGAAAACTTCCCTCACCTGGTAAAGAAAATACACATACAAGCCCAGGAAGTGCAGAGAGCCCAAACAAGATGAACCCAAAGAAGTCCACAGTAAGGCATCATAATTAAATTGCCAAAGGTTAAAGGCAAAGAGAGAATCTTAAAAGCAGCAAGAGAAAAGCAGTTAGTTCCCTTATAAGAGAGCTCCCATAAGACTGTCAGCTGATTTCTCAACAGAAACTTTGTGGGCCAGAGAGAAGGGCATGAAATGTTCAAAGTGATGAAAAGCAAGGACATACAATCAAAATTACTCTATCCAGTGAGGCTAACATTTAGAATCAAAGGACAGATAAAGATCTTCCCAGACAAGAAAAAGGTGAAGGAATTCATAATCACCAAACCAGTATTACAAGAAATGTCAAAGAGACTTCTTCAAGAAGAAGGAGAAAAAAAGAAAAAAAAGATTAAAACTATGAATAAGAAAAAGTCACTAACTACATATCTATCAACAATTGCTTTCAATGTAAATGGATTAAATGCTCCAGTCAAAAGATATAGGGTGGCTTAACAGAGAATAAAATAAAACCCTTACATATGTTGCCTACAAGAGACTCACTTCAGGTCAAAAAACACACTCCAAGACTGAAAGCTAACGGATGGAAGAAATTACTTCATGCAAATGGAAACAATAAAAAAGCTGGAGTAGCAAAACTTACATCACACAAAACAGACTTTAAAACAAAGGCTGTCACAATACACAAAGAAGGACATTACATAATGATAAAGGGATCAATGCAACAAGAAGATATAACTCTGTAAACATTTACACACCCAACGTAGGAGCACCTAAATATATAAAGCAAATGTTGATGACATAAAAGGAGAGATCGACAATCGTACAGTAATAGTAGGGGACATTAATAACCTATTGACATCAATGGATATATTTCCCAGACAGAAAATCATCAAGGAAACAGCATATGTGAACAACACTACAGACCAAACAGTCTATACGTCTAATGTGTCCACCTAACAAACATGCAGCAACACTACCCTATCATAGCCGAACACACATTCTTCTCAACTGAACACGAAACATTCTCCAGGATGGATTATATGTTAGGTCACAAAACAAGTCTTAATAAATTTAAAAAGATAGACATAATATCAAATATATTTTCCAACTATAATCGTATGAAACTAGAAATCCATAACTGGGTGAAAACTGGAAAATTCACAAATAAATGGAAATTACATAACATACCCCTGAGCAACCAATGGGTCAAAGAAGAACTCAAAAGGGAAATCAGAAAATATCTTGAGAGAAATGAAAATGGAAACACAACATACTAAAACTTACAGGATAGAGTAAGAACAGTTCTGAGAAGGAAACTAATAATGATAAATGCCCATGTTTAAAAAAAGAAAGAAAGAAAGAAAGCTCTCAAATAAACAGCCTAACTTTACATCTCAAGGGATTAAAAAAAGAAACGCAAAGTTAGCAGAGAGAAACAATAAAGACGATAGCAGAAAAATATAAATAGAGAATAAAAAAACAATAAAAAAGATCAACAAAACTAAGATCTGTTTTTTTGAAAGACAAACAAAATTGCAAACCTTTAGCTAAACTAAGAAACAGAGACGACTCATCTAAAATGAGAAACGAAAGAGGAGACATTACAGCTGATACCACAGAACTATAAACGATCGAAGAGACTACTATGAACATTATACACCAACAAATTGGAAAACTTAGAAGAAATTGATAAGTTCTAGAAATATACAACCTACCAAGACTGAATAATGAATAGAAAATCTGAACAGACCAATAACTAGTAAGGAGGTTGAATCGTTAATCAAAAACCCTCTAACAAAGAAAAGCTGAGGACCAGATGACTTCATTGGTAAATCCTACCAACGTTTAAAGAACAATTAACTCCAACCCTTCTCAACGTCTTCCAAAAAATGAAGATGAGGGCACACTTCTAACTCACTTTGCACGGTCAGCATTACCCTGGTACCAAAACCAAGCAAGTACTGTATAAGAAAACAGAATTACAGGCCAATATCCCTGGTGAGCATAGATGCAAAAATCCTCAACAAAGTACGAGCCAACTAAATTCAACAGTATATTAAAAAGATCATACACCCTGTTCAAGTGGGACTTATCCCTGGGATAAAAGGATGACCTAACGTAAGCAAGTCATTAAATGCGATAAACTGCATCAACAGAACGCAAGGTGAAAATCTTGTAATCATCTCAATAGATGCATTAAAGCATTTGACAAAATTCAACACTTTCACAATAAATGTTCTGGTCAAACTAGATACAGAAGGAAATTATCTCAACAAAGTAAAGCTGTATATGATAAGCCCCTAGCTAACATCATACTCAATGATGAGAAAAAAAAGCTGAAAGCTTTTCCTCTAAGATCAGGAAAAAGGCAAGGAGTTTCACTCTAGCAACTTCTACTCAACTGTGAGTCCTAGCCAGAGTAATAAAGAAAGAAAAAGAAAGGAAGGAAGGAAGGAAGGAAGGAAGGAAGGAAGGAAAGAAAAGACATCCAAAGCAGAATGGAAGAAGTAAAATTATTTCTGTTTGCAGATTATGTGATCTTGTATAAAAGAAAATCCTAAAGATTCCACCAAAAAAACTGTTAGAACTACTAAGTGAATTCAGTAGAGTTGCAGGATACAAAAATCAATGTACAAAAATTAGTTGCATTTCTGTACACTAACCATGAACTATTTGGAAAAGAAATTAAGAAAACAATCCCACGTACAACAGCATCAAAAAGAATAAAATACTTAGAAATACATTTACTGTAGGAATCGAACGGTCTCTAAACTGAAAAATCTGAAGCATTGTTGAAAGGAGTTGAAGACACAAATAAATAGAAAGCTATTCCGAGTTCATGGTTTGGAAGAATTAATATTGTTAAAGTGTTCATATTACACAAAATGGTCTACAGAACCAATGTAAACTTTATTAATGCCAATGGCGTTTTTCACAGAAACAGGAAGAAGCAATCCTAAAATTCAAATAGAGCCGCAAAAGACCCTGAAAAGCATTCTTAAGCAAGAACAAAACTGGAGACATCATACTGCCTGAGTTCAAAGCCCAAGTCATCAGGAGGATGGTACCGGCCTAAAAACAGAGGCAGGGACCGAGGGGATAGAATGGGCAACCTAGAGATAAATCCATACATTTACAGTCGACCTACCTTCATTCAACAAGGGTGCCAAGAACACACAATGGGGAAAGGATAGTCTCCTTCGTAAATGGTCTTGGGGAAGCTGAATATTCACATGAAGAAAAATAAAATTGGACCCTTATATGACACCACGTACAAAAATCAACTCAAAAGGGATTGATAACTTAAATGTAAAACCTGCAACTGTAAAACTACTAGAAGAAAACACAGGGAAGCTTGTTGGCATTGGTCTAGGACACATGTTTTTGGATACGATCCCCAAAGCACAGGCAACAAAAACAAACATAAACGAATGGTACTGAATCTGAACAAAAAGCTTCTGCACAGCAAAGGAAACAGTCAGCAGTTTGAAGAAGGAACCTACGAAATGGGAGAAAATATTTGCAAACCACATATACGAGAAGGCGTTAGTATCTAAAATCTATAAGGAACTCTAACAAGTCAACAGCAAGAAAACAACCAACCTGATTAAAACAACAGGTAAGGACAGAAATAGATATCCTCAATAGAAAACACACAGATGGCCAACAGGTACATGAAAAGGTGCTCAACAGTCGCTAAACACCAGGGAAATGCAAATGCAAACCACAGTGAGATGCCACCTCATACCTGTCAGAATGGCTGTTATCAAAAAGACAAAAGATAGCAAGAGTGGGTGAGGATGTGGAGAAAGGGAACTCTGAGCACTGCTGGTGGGGATGTAAATGACACAGCAATGGTGGAAAACAGGATGGAGGTTCCTCAAACAATTAACAATAAAACTACCATATGAGTCAGCAATTCCCTTTCTGGGTACAGATCCCAATGAAATGAAATCAGCATCCTGAGGAGACCCCATGTGTGTCGCAGCGCTATTCACAATAGCCAGGAGGGGGACATCCCAAGTGCCTGTCAACCGATGAATGGATAATGGAGATGTGGTGTCACGATGCAGGAGCGTTACTCAGGCATGAGAAAGGACATCCTGACATTGGGACAACAGGATAAATCTGGAGGACACTACACTTAGGGAAAAGGGCCTGACACAGAAAAACAAATACTGCTGGTCTCGCTTATCCGGGAAATCTAAAACGCTGGACTCACAGGAGCAGAGATGAATGGTGTTCGCCAGGGGTGGGGGGTGAGGGAACTGGGAGAAGTTGGTAAAAGAAAAGAAACTTCCAGTGATAAAACGAGTAAGTCCTGGGGAGCTAACGCACAGCGTGGTGGCCATAGTTAAATAATAATGGACACTTGAAATCCACACACACACACACACACACACACACACACACACGGTAATTGTGCGAAGGGAGAGAAATGTTACTTAGCTTGATTGTGGCAATTATTTCACAATATACGTACATGACGACATCATCTTGTACACCTTAAATGCATACATTTTTGTTGTTAATTATACTTCAGTGAACCTGGGGAAGGGGAGAGAATTCCGTGTGCCTTCGGCTTTTCTCCCCTTGGGTCCCGCCTCTCCCCCCATGTCCTTCATCACCAGTCACTGCTGTGCAGGACGCATCTCGCATGTTGGAAGCTGTCATGGCTTGTCACCCATGGAATAAACACATCTCCTTTGCAGGGAGAAAAGCGCAGTCTTCCACGAAACAACAGTACAAACCAGCACACACAGTACATTTTCTGGATTTCATGAAGTATTATTTGTTGTAGAAAGAAATGAATAAACCCTAACTGCTGTGCTCACTGGGGTTCCCATCTCTGTCAGGCTGAAGGTTTAATCCAGCTCTGACCCCTCCTTCAGCCAGGCAGGATGAGGGTGTCTGAGCAGTGCCCAAGAAAGGGCCGGGTCCACCGTGGAGAGCCGGGAGTCTTCACCACCCCTCTCCCGGGGCCTGCGTTCAGTCCCTCTACTCACCCAGGGCCAGCAGTGACACCCACAGCAGCATGGAGAGCGGGCCTGTCCAGGGCGGAGACCACACGAAAGGTTTTCTCTAGGATAACAGGTTGGGTTTTGCTCTCGCAGCGGTTCACTGCCACCCCAGCTCCAAGGAGCACATCTGAGAAATTACTTTTCAAAGTGCAGGATGCATTAGTGAATTAGAAAAAGGGAAGTGGAAACACACATTTTTATCTACTAATCAAAGTTTCCTACCCTATGACCAAAGTGAGAACACAAATGTTAGCGTTTTTAAAAAGCATGTCCACTTGACTGTACATTTCTATTGCTGGGAAACTCCCTTAAGGAAAGTATGTAAAGATTGCTCTCAACCAGTGTTTACTGTAGCATCACTCCTAACCTAATTGGCCCAAACTGAAGGCAACCTAAACGAGCGTGAATGTGGTGCTGTTTGAGGGTGTTCTGATGCAGCGGTGGAGGGTGCAGTCAGTCTGTCCAGAAGGAGGTAAGACCATCTGATTAACTGGAAGAGGAAAACGTGAGGAGTAGATTGGGTTGTTGTATTCTCCCCCTGGGGTGGGTGTAAAAACTAGAACACGTGTGTGTAAATGGATATAAGTATATATATTTTTTTCTTGGAAGTATTCCAGAAACAGTGGTTACCCTTCAAGAACTATGAATGAGAAAGAGACATTTTATGTTGAAAGATCTTTACTGTTTATTTTTTTAATACTATGTAAGCGTATTGCTTTTATAACTTTTTCAAAGTCAAGTTTCCATCTCGTCATCCTGGTCCACAGCGATCCCTAAGACGTTAGCTGCCATAAGGCATGCCAGTTTCTTTCTTTCAAATAAATGTTCCCACCCCTTCTTTTGGGGCTCATACTTTGGTCTTCCTAAGGCGACACATAATTTCATATCTACAAATGCACATTGTCTTACTTATGTCCCATCCGTTCTACGCACTCTGAGAGAAGAAAAGCATACAAGGACAAGCAGAGGTGAACCCCACTGGTCCGTAGGAGGGCCTCGGACTCCACAGAGAATCTTTACGAGCTTTTGGCACTAACACTCGCAGCTACGGATATTCTATTTTCCCCTGGTACATGTGTGAATGCTTTTTTCTTTTCTTTTCTTTTTTTTTTTTCTTTTTGAGTTGTACCTGGGGTAGGTAGAGTTCCTGGCTCGTAAGGTTTGCATAAATTCAGTTTAGAAGGTACTGCTAAATTAGCATGTGCTGAGTCACTCAATTTTTGGAATTATTACCACAGCACAAATGATCTTCTCCTGTCTAAAACATACTACCCGAACAATCCTAAATTTCCCTGCTTTTTCCAGCATTACAGGCAATTATTTTAGGATTCTTCATTAAATGTAAATCTAACTTTTGGCTTGAGATATATAATTGTCATCACATTTAGGAAGGATCCTTCTAACTTTTGAGTGCTCGAGGGCCATTTAGACAGCTTTGGAATTATTCGTCTTTAAATCAAACTATCTCATTTTTTAAAATTAGAAAAATGTAACTGTGAAACTACCTTAGACTGATGTTTTTTAATAATGTTATTCCTTGGCAACTGTTTAAATATTTACTATGATGATTTTTATGTTCAGAATTTCTTTCATATCTCAGCACAACTCTAGTTTTTATTTCCTGATGCTTGTTTCTCTATTGCAAAATAATCAACTCTTGAACTTAATTATCAGTTCCTTTTCTTGTTTCCTAATTTACAAATTTCTGCTTTTCTTACTCATACTTTTGCTTTTCTAAATTATAAAATTGAATATTTATACGTTTCATTTTTTCCTATTTAGTAACATGAATGTTCAAAGCTGTGAATTTTCTTTTGTGCCTTAGCCATTCCGTAAGTTCTAATGCAGTCTTTTCATTATAGCATGTTTTAGGTAGTGTACCATTTCAATTTGGATTTCCTCTTTGACAGACGAATTTTTAAAGAGTCTTCAAATATTTAAATGGTAGGTTTTTTATTTTTCTGTTTGCTATTAATAACATTTTATCATTAATTTTATTTTAATCCAAGAATATGGTGTATATATATTCTACTTTCTGAAATTTATGGAGATTTTTTTTCGGTGACCTACTGTGGTCTTTTGGAATTGTTATTTAGTACTCCATGGGCCTTTAAAAAAAGGTGGATTCTTCACCTTCAGTATGGAAGATAGCTAGTTTATTAAATATGTTAAGCAGATCTTTTCATGTAATACTTATTTGTGGTTGATTTATAAAATATTTATAATACTTACTTTTGGTCGACTTGTAAAATTATGTGATCTGATGTATGGAAATCCATAATCAATCTTTGTTGCAGATTATACTCTTTATTATTATGCAGTACCCTTTTTATATATGTGTGTATATATATATATATATATATATGAAATTAGATTGAATTAGTGTTGCTTCAATTAATGTTATAATTCCAATTCTTGTTTGTTTGTCTGCCTGATATGGTTTTATCATCGTTTTACCTTATCTCTTAGGTCACTTTGTTTTAGAATTATTTCTTGCATATAATATATGTGAAACCCTACTGGGTTTTATTTTTAGATTTCAAATCTGTCTATTTTATAGAATTATTTATCACATTTATATATGTATTCATATGACAAATATGTTGGTCTTAACTCTGTCCTTGAATTTCATATTATCAAACTTTCTTGTAATTGCTTTATTTTCTTTTGATCCCTGATATTTTCTTTTAGGGGTGTATTACATTACTCATGTTTTGAAAGGGCTATAGTTTCTTTCTAGCTCTTTTAGTGGTTAACTTTGTAACTGTAGTATTCTTACAGCTCTCTTTCTTAATTAGACAATATCTACTTATTTCCTGGTAGAAAAAGAAAGAAATCAGCCTACTTTTACCTTTTCCCATAAGTTTTTAACTCATCCACCTCCTGATGTTTATTAGTAATAATGTAATTTATATATTTCTAAAATTTATAACATTATGCCAAGTCTATAACCACAGTTCTCACCATTGCTTAATGTTAGTGCTCTATTTAAATGGATTTGATCAACACTTGTCACCAGTTCTAAGTCACACTTTGTCTTAAGGGCTCCTGAGTGCTAAAGGAACTGAGTTCTCGTGTGTTAGAAAGTCTCTCCCTTTACTCTTAAAAGATACCTAGGTTTGAAATTCTTAGGTCAAGCTTTCTTTTCCTGAAACATTGGTCTATTGTCTTCTAGTTTTGAATTCAGCTTTGGATAAGTTTGAAGACTGCTTTTCCCCCTTTTCCACATGACTTGACTTTTTCCTATTTGCCCAAGCGAATTCTTTCTTTATCTTTGAAGTGAAATAACTTTATCAGACTATTGTCTTGCTTGCAATTCTGCACCAGTGTTCTGGATTCTCGTTTCTAGTCTACCTTTAAGCATTTTTCACGTATGCTTATTCTGTTGGCTTCTTGGAGAATGCTACTTACGGGCGTGCTGGATACCTTTTATCTATCACTCCTATCAGTTCTTTTCCCTGTGATAATTTGAATCCTCTGTTCTTTCCTATTCAAATTCAAAACCAAATCAAGGGAATAAAGAAGCTGGCGGTAAACATAGATCCTTCCACACATTTAGCAAGAGCTCCATGTTCTCCAAAAGTAAGTGGCAAAGCCCTGAAGGTCCAAACCAGTGACCCTTTACTTGGAAGGCAAGACTGGGAGTATGTAGGCTGCAGAGGTATTCTGGCGTCTCACTGAACACTTGAAAAAGCAGGGATGGTAGAGCTGAACAAAGCAACTCAGTTAATTTGCAGGACACCAAATCAACACACAGAAATCTGTTGCATTTCTATACACTAATAACAAACTATCAGAAAGAAAACAATTCCATTTACAATTGCATCAAAAGAATAAAATACATAGGAACAAATTTAACCAAGGAGGTGAGAGATCTGTTTATTGAAAGCTATACAACATTAATGAAACAAATTGAGGAAACATAAATAAATGGAATGCTATTTCAGGCTCATGGATTGGAAGAATCAACACTGTTAAAATGCCCATACTATCTAAAGCAATCTACAGACTCATTGAAATCCCTATCAAAATTCCAACAGCATTTTTCAAAGACATAGAGTAATTAATCCTAAAATTTGTATGGAACCATAAAAGACCTTGAATTGCCAAAGCAATCCTGAAAAAGAACAACCAAGCTGGAGGAATCATGCTCCCTGATTTCAAACTATATTACAAAGCTATAGTAATTAAAACAGTATGGTATTGCCTTCTGGTCAAGATGGCGGATTAGGTAAATGCTGCACTCGCCTCCTCTCACAAACACCTCAGAATTACTACTACACTATAGAACAACCAGCATTGAGAACCCCCTGAAGGCTAGCTGAACTGAAACCCTAAAACTAAGGGCATACATAAAAAGCCACGTCAAAACTGGAAGGAGGGGTGGAGACATGGAACAAGCTGGTCCCACATGTGATGGTTTCAAATTGGGAGGGATATCTTGGCTGCAGAGGTCCCGCTGGAGGAGTGAGGGGTCTCAACCCCACATCAGGCTCCCCAGCCCAGGGTTTCAGTGCCGGGGAGAGAAATCCCCATAACTTCTTGCTGTGAAAACCAGTGGAAATTGTGGCAGAGTGAGACAGAGGGCGGCTGGAGTCCCAGGCGCTTCTCTTAAACGAACTGAACACAGACTTACCTACTGATGGAATCACTTGCTCTGAGCTCCAGCGCTGGGGCAGCAGCTCGAAAGGCACCAGGGACACACAGGGAGGAACTGAATTGCCTGGCGTCAGGGTGAGGGCTGGAAGGGCAGCTTTCTCCTGGACAGAGGAGCCGGCGGAAGTCCCCCATCTCTGTGTCCCTGCTGGGTTCTGGCCGTGGGTTCTCTTGGCCAGCATGGCCTAGTCCCAGAAATGACAGCTGTGGGGATGTGGCAACGTGGGCTCTTTGTTGAGCCCTCCCTCCACGCTGCGTGCAGACGCAGGTGGGCAGGACGTGTGAGTCTCCATCAACTGGCTGACACCACTGGCCCCGCCCAGGTGATTCTCTGAGGCCCCACCCCAGCCAACCTGCAGGCCCACCCAAGCCACTTCCAGTGCCTTTTCCACACAAATGGCCTGTCTTGGCTCATGCTGCAGACTTTCCTAAGACCTCTCAAAGTTCACAAACCCCAAACAAGCAGCATCTGGCTTCAGCACGCCCCATACTTCTTGCTGGGCAGGCTCAAGCCTGGGGCAGCAGCTGGCCTCAGTTTGAAGCTCGCCTCTCCCAGGTGCCTCCAAGCCCAGCACAAGTGGCAATCATTTGCAGACCCTTTGTAACTCATACCAGGTGGCCATGGGCAGGGCACAGGCACTGGCTGACTGTGGCCTGCACCAGAGCCCCTCCCAAGAGGCTCTGGAACCAACACACCCAGGGAGCAGCTTCAGACCACACCTGAGCACCACCCTACCAACTCCACAGATGACACACAAAGGGCACCTTGAATTTTGCTATGTGTTATACTTTCTGTTTTCTAAGCTTCCGACTCTCAAGGGGAAAAGCGTAAAATTTGAAACACACTTACTACCTTTATGATTATTTGCAAGGTTTGCAAAGCATCACTGCGTCATTTAACCAAAGTCATGAACAATGGCTGGTGCAAAATCAATGATGTCCACACATTGTATCAATTGATGTACATCAGTCATCAGTGAACTTACGTTTTTTTAAGGTCTATTGTTTTCAGAACAATAAAAGTTTAGTGTAACACAAGGTCATAGCGGTGAACAATTTTAATTATCCTTTTTGTCGCGCAGGGTGTCCTGCTCGCTGCGCCATGTGTCATGCAGGGCAGCCTGAGGGGTCTCTGCTCCCGCTCCCCACATAAGAACGCAGGACATGGTGAGGCCAACAAGGAACACCCATGCAGCCATAGACAGGGGAGTCATCTCACTATATTCTCGCTGGCGGCATCCGCCTCTCTGCAATCCGCTCTTGCTAGCTCAGCCACCATCTTGCTAGCCCCCATTTTCTGCTAGCGTAGCCACGGCAGTTATATTAGTGGCCAGTGGCTCCCTGGTTACAGCTGACGGCCAACTAGCCACAGCTGATGGCCATCCAATCACAGTTGATGGCCATTTACTAGCTGAGCCAGCACCTTTCAGCGTGAGGCCGACAGCCTGGAAACTGCACTCCTGGTTCTGTCCCCACACCTTTCCTGCCTCAGCAGAACTCATGAATAAAAGTGATTCTGCCATTTTCCCTGAAACTTAAACACAATGGCATACTTAAAACAATTTTTTTTTCTTCAGTGGTGGACCCTCAATGTTTGTCAGTCAGCTGAAGAATTGATTGGGAGTCTTTAAGCAACGGGAGAGGGTGCCCTTCTTTGAGCCTACTGGATGCCGTGCATCTATCCATCCACTGCCAGCTCAGGTCATGAGGGCCCCTGAGTGACATTAAGCTTTACCACCTGAGTCATGTCACTCATTGGCTTTCCTGAATTTCCAAGATTGGTGCTGATGCTTCTGTAGCCTTCAAACAGCGGATGTGGAATAAACAGTAAAATTGAACTATTACAGATATGGGGATGTTTTATCCAGTGAGAGAGGAAACAGCTTAGAGACCACAGCTGTGAGGGTTGGGGGTGTGTGTGTGTGTGTGTGTGTGTGTGTGTGTGTGTGTTGTATATCTACATAGCTATATCTGTCTATCATCTATCTATCTATCTATCTATCTATCTATCTATCTATCTATCTGCCTATTACCTATCACTATCTATCTATTATCTATCTGTCTGTCTGTCTGACTATCATCATCATTAATCATTAATCATCTGTATACCATGTATAAATCTGCATTAGTCTTCATTGGCTGCCACAATAAAATTCCACAGACTAGGTGACTTAAGTATCAGACAATTCTGGAGGCTGGAAGTGTAGGATCAAAGTGCTGGCAGTGTTGGTTTCTGAGAGTCTCTCCCTGGCCGCCAGTGAGCTTTGCAGGTGGCTGTTTTCTTGTTCTAGTCCCATGTGGTCTTTCTTCTGTGTGCACAAAGGGACATGGAGATGCCACTGGTATCTCTTCTTCTTGTAAGGACACCAGTCCAAGCGGATTAGGGCCCACCTTATAATTCATTTAACCTTCATTACCTCCTTAAAGGCCTTGTCTCCAAGTATAGTTACATTGGCGTTTAGAGTTCGAAAATATAAATTTTGAGGGAACATTATTCATTCCATGACATATCTAATCAGACAACGTGGAAGCTTTCTCCCATTAAATAGACTGTGTTATTTAGCAAGAGATATTCTTAGTACTGGTATGTATTTCATGAAGACATAGTATATATGTAGCTAGAATAAATTCTTTTGGTCCTTTGCAGTTTGGTAGCTGGGACGTAGCATATACCATAGACCATCAGTGATACCACTGTCAACCACCCAGAAAAGGAAACAAAAGGCTGAAAGCAAATTTAAGCAGAGATGGTACATGAACATCTCCCCCTACACTTAAATCAAACGGGCCTGATCACACACTTGTGATCCCCCTCCAATCCACGGTCCCACGAGCTGAAGGCTCGCCCACCTCCACGTGGGTCTCTATTCTGAAGACAATGCAGCTTTGCTCAAATGCTGCCCACTCTGTTCCCAGGCACAGAGGAGGTTGGCAGACATTCCCACGGCTTCACATCCCCCACAGCCCAGCTCACTGGAAGGCAGAGATCTGCAGGGAACGAGGGTGAGTACTTGGCGAGAACAGGGAGACTGGCCAAGCTGCTTGCCTCCCAGGGTCTCTGTGGGCCAGTCTGGGTGCAGCGCTAATGCTCCACGCCTGACAATGCACATGACACATTCTCATAGTTCTCTGCAGCATCTTCACGGGCTCTGCCTCCACTGCTGGCCTGCCCTGCACAGCCACCTGGATGTCCCTTCTTCAACTCGGAATAGATGACTGCAGGTTCCTGGAGGAAAAAAAGCACAGGTAGCCAATGACTAAATGCAGAGGGGAAGGAGCAGAGGGGAAAGGAAGCATGAATCGTAACTCACTTTATCCTCTTGATGCATCCTTGGTGAGTTTTCTTTTGGATGGGAGGAGAAAAGAAAAGGATTAGACTGTGGCTGATATGTTCTAGCTTACGACCTACACGCAGTGCATTCTAAGCCAGGCTTTCCTCTGCTGCCTCATCTCTGCACTGTTTCCTCCGCTGAATTCTCTCAAGTCCTCACAAAGTAGCGCAGCACCACACACACATACAACAAAGCCTTTCACCTGCCACCAAATGCCCAGAGCAATTTCCCTGACCATTTCCTTCTTTCTGCCCCAGCAGAGACGCCCCCTACAGCCCGCTCTCCCCAGGGCCTCTGTGTACTGATCGCTAGGATATGGTGGCAAACATGATTCACTTCACTTCGCAGAGGGAAGTTGGAGGCGGCCAGAGAGGGCTTGGCATTCTCACGCTACACAGCAAGTTCCCAGAAAATCCACGATTTGTAGTGGAGCATTAAAAAAAAAAAATTGATGTGTGTACTTCTTTTATCCTTCAAGAGGTTCTTTGAATCTGTTTCATTTATTTATACAGCCAACCAGCATTCGTTGAACAGTGACCTTCTATTAAGCATTGGTAATCTCTAAGGAGGCAGAAATGGCGCCAAGTCCGTTTGATCAAGGACTCTGTCGTTTTTAAGGGGAGAAACAGACATGGACACCAGTGTGACAGGTCCCGTGGGCACCAAGGTAGACGTGCATATCAAACAGTGCAGTTGCCACAACAGGTGAGCAGCTCCTCCCAGGTGAGGACATAGGGAGGGCCGGTGGGAGTCCCTGTAAGTTTGACAGTCGTGTGTGAACTGTATTTTGAAATGTGAGCAGGGATCACCCTGTAAACTAGGTAGGGGTGAGGACATTTCAGGAGAAATAAGCGCCAAACCGTGAAACAGCCCAGTGTGGTCAGGAAAACGCCAAGAGTTCAGAAGAGCCAAAGTATGGACGTGGGCGGAGGCCAGAGGGTGGGTCACAGTGCAGAAGGGGCAAAGGTCAAGCTTTGGAATGGGAGGTCACTGAGGACAGTTCCTCCGGGCAATCACATGATCAATTGTGCGTGTCAGAGGGATCGTGCTGGAAATAGACTTAGAACATTGGAGGAGAGCAAGATTAGACATAGAGACCAGTTCAGGGAATGACAATGGTCTTCATTCACATTAGATTACGAGAGGCTTAGTTTAGCAACTCTGTTCATTCATTCAAAAAAATCCTTGAGGGGCCTTGTTTCCCAGGCCTTGTACCAGATGACAGTGAAAAACTATAGCGTCTGTCCTTGGAGTCTGTGGGTAGTGGCAGCAGTGTAGACAAGTGATTGGGAAGTGACATGATTAGTGGATTGGCAGCACACGACCAGCAGGTCGTTTCCTCCATGCTGGCCTCAGGTCTGAGATGACACTTTGATATACCTGACAACGCACTGCTACCTGACCTCTGCCCATCTGGAAGGTGTCTCACCTGGATTTCCTTTCGAATGCTGGATACTGCTGACCTGGGAATAAATGACGTTGCCGTGTCCAGGGCCCACTGTGAGAGAACAGATCACACCTGGCTGTTGTTAAGAGCCCACACTGCAGACCCTCCCTCCAGCCAGCAGTCCATAACCACCTTCCACCCCTGACATCGTGTCAGGAATGCCCTTTTTCTATTGAATGTGACTGGGTCCTAGCCTGTCGCCCTCTCCCCTCCGCCCTGGCCCCTCCCCAGAGGTCCCTGCCCTTAGGAAGCCCTCACCATTGCTGTACACGGGCTGCAGCTCCATTAGGGCTGGTTCGGAGCAGGTGAGCTCTCGGGTATGTGAGCTGCAGGGCCCGGTCAAGGAGTGCCCCTGACCCGCAGTGGGACCATAACTGCAATGGGGGAGATAGGCAAAGGAGGAAATCACTTATAGTTTCAACAAAGCCAATATCCAGGAAGAGCTCAGCATGGGTCATGTACAAATGTCATGGCTGCTTCCTCTAAGAGTCTAATGGCTCTTTCAGGAAAATGTCAGCAGGGGCGTGGGATGAGGTCCCAGGACGGCATGAGAGAAGGGTGACTGGGGCAAGGGCAGAGGGAGAAAGCCACATGGTTTCAGGTTCCCTTTGATGAGTAAACACTTGTATTTGCCTAATGTCCTAGTATGTTCAAAAATTTAAGTGCTTGAACATTGCTGCATGAGGACTCCATTCCCACAGAACTTGACCTTTGTTTTAAATGGTCTGTTTCAATTTTCTGCCTCATATTACAAAAGTCCACATTTCCTGGAAGATACCATAAAGGAGCTTCAGGAAAATGTGTTTTTCTCAATTTCCTTTCCTCCAGTGTTTACTATTGTGAATCAAACATGGCTGGCATTCAGCGCTCAATCCCTGGATGAGTGAATGAGTGAACGGATGGCCAGTGAGAGAAAGAATGACCTGCAGCCCTGCGAAGGTGGCGCCCCTCAGATGTCGGGGGCAGGCTGTCTACTCGAGCGCTCGTCAGGAAGCAGATAAACCAGCCCGGGTCGCAAATAACACGAGTTCTGGGCGTGAGTGGAGTCACAGCGGTGGTTGAAAGTGGCCTCCTAATCACATTTTTGGGCTTCGTAAGAGTTTGAAAATGTGCCTAGGAAGTCGAGTCTAACGTTCTGTAATGTACACAATTCCTTGTCCGGCTCTAGTGGATAGAAACAAATCATGGACATGCTGGCGACACAGGAAGCAGACCTCACCTAGGTGTCCCAGTGGCAGAAAGTCCTCCTGGAAAACAAACCAAGGAACATTGAAGGTAAGTGAGCTGTGCGATCACGGGCGCTGGGTTAAACATCCTTTCCCAGATCATTCTAAGTCTCAGCTATAGAAAATCTCAGAGGACGTTATCGATACGGAAGGCGGGTCTTGAAAGACATTCACACAGACTGACACTTACTCTGAACTGTTGTTCGATCAGTAACTGTCCACTAAGTACTGTGACTGAGTAGAGGACAGAGACGACTTAACACTTAACTCTAGGCCAGTGCCTTCCCCATCCCCACTTCTCTCTCCTGACTACAGCCCTGAGGGCAGACGTGGAGACCGAGGCCGGACACGGAGCTGAGACCGACCCCGGATCCTCACGAGAGGATAACACAGGAGGATTGCCCCGCGAGGAACTCGGACCTCTCCTTACCTGTGACCCTTACAAGTCCATTTCAACAACACAGGGTGCATATTGTTTTCTCCGTACCCCTTCTTTCCTTCTCTCTCACCTGGCCAACTCCACCTTACCTTTCCTCCTCCAGAACTTTCCCTGAGGCCAACAGAATGTGTTAAGTACCTATCTCCATGCACATAAAATGCCGCGATATGAAAATCACTCCATTTTACCGTAATTATCTATTTCCGTGTTTGCCTCTAACTCTCTCCTTCATGAAATGGTGTGTTGCTTGAGGCTGCAAATAAACCTTGTCTCCATTATTTCTGCATTCCCAGTGCCTAGAATGTTGAACTACGATTCAACAGAAACTTGTTCAACAACTGAACAGATTAGAGCATGTCCTCTGAGGACCAGAAGAATGACAAAGTGAAAACTTTGCCGTGGGTGATTATCTGTAGACCTCATCTGGAAATCTCCTCCATCCACTTTGAAAACAAAGTTGTGTTCTACTGTCACTGAAGTATGAAAATCCCTCGGGCCTGTCCCAGCACGAGCCTTATCCCAGCTTGCCACCCTTGACCTTGGTGGCCCAAGACCTGCCCCACTGGGCCGCTGGTCAGTGCCCACTGGACACACTCGGCCTCACCTCCGACAGCAGATGGCTGACCCGTACCACCTATGATGCCTGCCTATGGGGACAAGGTGTCCTGAGTCGAACCAGGACCTTGGCCTCTCTCTCTCCACTGAGCCACTGCAGTCCACGTCAGTCAACAACCAGTGTCCCCCCTGTGGGCAGGTTAGCTAAGACCCAGGACGCACCTGAGAGCCAGTCTACGCCCTCACCTGTCCACGGGAAACAGACCGAGAGGACGGCCATTTATAACACAAGCTGACAGTCACTGAAGTGACACAGGCCAGAGACTGCACTAAGCAGTTTACATAGATGGTCCCTTGGCGCCTAAAAGGTAAATACTTTTATTACAACTATTAAACGGCTCGAGAAGCGGGGCTTGGAGAGTTTAATTTACTTGCCACAGATCAAGTGTTTGGCAAGTTACATTGCTGGAACTTCAAGCCAGTTTCAAGTATAAGGTCAAAAACACAGGTCACTCCCTCTGGGAACTTGAAGGTCAGGCTCAAGGAGCAGAGTTCTTCACTGTCAGAAAAACCCGGAAGGCCTGCACTTCTCCAAGATGAATGGTCAGTCGTGAACAGGACAACCGCTGAGAGGGGAGTCCAGTTAGCAAGACTTTGAAATGAGAAAGGCAGAGACCCTCTGGTCAGTGCACTGAGTTTGTTATTTAACATGACACTTCCTCTAGATCTGAAGGATGGACCCTCCTGGGCTCCAGCCATCATGGCTCACGTAACACCATGGCTGGCAATCTTTCCTTCCCGAGTGTTATTTGGTGTTGCATTTATTGAGCAATTTTTTTTTTTGTAAACATGATCAGCTTCAACACTGAGATTCTAATATCTGCATTCTAGTATGCTACTGACCATCCCAGATAGACCATGAGATAGAAAAGTAATTCTGAAAGTATGAGGTGTGACCAGGCTTTTACAATTCACTGAAATGTAATAGAGAGAAGATGGACCCAAAGGAGACTGACCCCAGTTAATCCCTAACTTTCACTCTTCATAGAATAGATATATGAGTTTGAAAAGGTTGTCTAACTTCCCCAAATCTCTATTTCTTCCTCTCTAATTTGGCGGTAATCACTTTGGTTGAATTAAACTGAAATGTACTTGTTGACTAATTGGGAGAATTAGACACACTATAAAACTGCATATAATAGACTCTAAGTACATGACAAATGTTCTGAGGAGTACTGTAGGGGCTAGTGACACACACATAATTTTATGTGTCATGTTATTTAAGAAAATACTAAGAAGCTTTGAAATATCACTCATAGGATGTTGATGTCATTTTTCACGCAAAGGAACAGAAGGATGGAGGCTCTTTGAGCTGAAAAGAGGGGTGAGAAGGCAATGCTTCACCAGCATCATTAAGGAAACTATGTAAACTTTTTTGTTAAACTGAGATGCATGTATTTTATTTGTGTGTTTGTGTTTATTTGCTTGATTTTCGTATGAGCCCTGAGGAAGCGAGAACAGAAGCATTTGGCCTGACAGAATAGAGATGCCACATTACACCATGCAGAGAGGCAGATAGAAAGTAAAAGATTAGTGATTCCAAAATATAAGATCTTGAAACCTTACAAGCATTCAAAGCACTGAATAAAAGAGTCCATGCATTCAAAGGAAAACATTCAGAGAGAAAGGAAAGCAGTCATGGATGAACAAAGAGAGGGCGGACAGCAGATTTCTTGTAGAAACATACCCACAGGAAGACAGTAGAGTAACATCTTTAAAACACTGAAAGAAAAGAAATTTCAACCTAGACTTCTATGCCAGCAAAAGCATCTTTTACAAATGAATGCAACATACTTTTACAGACATGCAAAAGCTGAAATAATTTATCACCAGCAGGACCCATAGTACAAAGAAAATGCTACCAGATGGAAATATGGATCCAGAAAAAGGAATGAAGGATGTCGGAAGTGGTAACTACATAAGTAAATATACAAGATTTAAAAATTATATTTAAATCTCTTTCAAAGATAATTGATTACTCACAAAGGGATAACACTGCAGCTGGGAGGGAAGACGTGGCGTGCACTACGGTAATATTCTCATGCTACCCGTGAAGTGACAGGTCACGCGAAGATAGACTGTGGTAAGATAGCTATGTACACTATAACCCCTAAAATAACATACCAACGTTATATAGCTAATAAGCCAACAAAGGACATAGAATGGAATAAAACAACAACAATTGGCTTAAAAGAAGATAGAAAAAAAAAAGGGGAAAAGGAAATTAAAGAACAGATGGAACAAATAGCAAGATAATAAACTTAAACCTAACTTTATCAATAACCACACTAATGTAAAGGGTCTGAAATGTTAGGAAAAGGTGGAAACTGTCATAATGGGAAAAAAGCAAGAATTAACTATATGCTATCTATAAGACATTTGCTTTAAACATCAGGGTGCAAATAGGTTAAAAGTAAAAGGATAGATAAAGAAATACCAAGCTAACACTACTGACATTAACACATTAATGTCAAAGACTATTTCAGAGTAAATGACAATACCAGGGACAAAAACAGTCATTTCATAAGGATAAGGTGGTCATTTCATGAAAAACGTACAACAGTTATGAACATTTAAGCTCTTAATAAGAGAGCTTCAAAATATATAAAGCAAACCTGATAGAATTGCACGAAGAAATGGACAAAACAAACCCTGTAGAATGCTATAAGGCAATTTTAGAAAGTACGGAACACCTACCAAGTTTCATACGTCTGTTTATAGTAATAAAACTTAAAACTGTTTTAAAAATAAAAAACAACAAAAAAAGAAATGGACAAACCCACAATTACAGCTGCTGATTTCAATACCCCTCTCTCAATACTTGATAGATCAAGCAGACAGAAAATCAGGAAGAATATTGACAACTTCGGCAATGTTACGAATCAGGTTCACCAACAGACCCAGAGTATAACAAATGTTAAAAGCATTCCTTCAGACCGAAAGAAAAGATACCCTGTGGAAATATGGCTCTACAAAAGGGAAGTGGTAATAACTAAGGTGTTATCTTCACATCATGCCAGATGGAGGCACAACAAGAAAGTGAAACTACCGACCAATATCGTTCATGAACACAGACGCAAACATTCTTAACAAAATTTTACCACATACAATTCAACACTCATGACCAAGTGAAGTTGACCCCAGAAATGCAAGGCTGGTATAAATTCAAAATTCAAAAACCGTATCAATAAACTAGAAAATAATACCATCTAATCACCTCAATCTATGTAGAAGCATTTGATAAACATTTTTCCTATAAAAACTCTCAGCAAATTACAAATGGGAGGGCCTGTTTCAGCCTACTAGAGAGCGTCTACAAGAAATCCACAGCTAGCATTATCGTACTTAACGGTGAGAGACCAGATACTTTCCCATGAGATCAGGGACCAAACAAGACGTGTGCTGTCACCACTTCTGGTCAACTTTGTAGAGGAGGTTCTAGCCTGGGTTATAAGGCTCAGGGAATCAATGGAATCCACATTGTAAAGGAAGGAGAAAAACTGTCTTTATTCACTGATGCCATGATCATCTATGTAGGAAATTGGAGGAAATCTACAAAACAGATATTGGAACTAAAAAGTGTGTTTAGCAAGATTGCAGGAAATGAGATCAATGCACAAAAATCAATTGTGTTTCTATATAGTAGCAACAAATGATCAAAAATTGAGATTTTTAATTTCACTCTCAGTATCTTTGTTAATTTTATCCACATTTCACATTTGGCTGGTATTCAAATATATCTCAGAGTTTATAGTTTGTAACTATAGCTACTGTCTATTCTTGTTACAAATGGAGGACTTTCTAAAATTCTTTTTGTTTTCAGTAAATTTTAGGGTGGGGGTGGGACAGTAAATACTTAACTTTCTAATTTGTGATTGGAAACAAAACTAGTGCCTGACTTAAATCTCAACTTCAATACACGGAGAAACAACTTCATTGAAAATTTATTCTCTCCTGTTGTCACTCTCGCCTGTGGAGTGGCCGTGAGTGGAACCGAGGGTCTCGTACGTGGAAGGGAAGAACTGACCTTTGTAAGGTGCACCACACAAGTACAAATTATTACAGCCATGGCAGAAGTCACAACATCAAAGGGCAAGACGCAGGCACCCACCTGGGTTCCTTTGGGTTCTGAAGCAATTCACCCAAGTAGCGGTAGCAGCAAGGCCAAGGACACTCAGGAGCCCGATGACCCCCACAGTAATGGTTACTTTGCTCGTGGAAGCCCCTAGGTGGAGAGAGAGACCTGGACTTGAGTCCCAGTGGCAAATACTGTGGATTAGACAGAACCCATGTGTGGGGGTGAGAGACCTTTGGGGCAGGGCTGTGCCAGGTTCTGATTCCTTCATTTGAAGGATCTCCAGGATAATTTGTAATTTTCAAAAATGATGGCACGTGCGGATGAGTGCCAGCATCTAAAATGTCTTCGCTTCCCCTCTCTCCCATGAAATCAGGACCAATCTTCAGGATTCTCAAGCTTGGTGTGCACGTTCAAAAACTCTTTGAAAATGGTAGACTTTGTACAGCCTGTTGGAGAAATATTGCGTTGACCATAACTGTCACCTACAGCCCAGGTGCCACCAACCCACCTGTGACGTTGAGTGTCACCACCTCACTGCGCTGGGCCCTCACTCCATTATCAGCCTCACAGGAGTAGTTTCCAGAATGTTCTGCAGTCAGGGACAGGTTGAAGGACACTCCTCCGCCAGAGGGGGCTGAGCTGCTTCCCAGGGTGACACCGTCGTGATAAAAGCGGTACAGGATCGGGGGAGAGCCTGTCTGGGCCTCACAGTGCAGCTCCACTGTGTCCCCCACCAGGGCCTGGGCTCTGGGCGCCCTGAGGGTGAGGACGGGCCGAGTCGCTGGAACTGAGGAGAAAACGCCGTTCACCGGCAGTTTTAATTAAGTCCGTGTACATGATAACTTACTAAATAAAGGAAGTACCCGGCCCAGCTCTGGAGTAGGGAGCACGGGCCTGGGCCTCAGGGAAACCTGAGTGTAAATCCTGTCTCGGCCCTTTATTAGCAATGTGACCACGGTGCTTAAAAACTGTTAATCTGAGTCTCAGTTTATTACTTTGTAAAATGGAGCTAATAACACTGATATCTCAAGCTACTGTCATACAAATCGTGTATGTCAAGTGCTTGCTACCTGTTGGCTATTATCATTGATAGAAATGACAGCCAACAGCAAGGTTTGTTTCTCAACATGAGTGACTCCTGAGTCTTAGATTTAAACCTAGTCTTCCACGCTTGTCTAACACAGGACCTCGTTTCTATCTCTCATTACCTTGCTTTTTCTATACAGCGTTTGGTACTGATATCTGTCTATCATCTATCTCTCTATCTATCTCTCTATCTCTCTATCTCTCTCTCTATCTATCTATCTCTCTATCTATCTCTCTATCTCTCTATCTCTCTATCTATCTATCTCATTATCTATCTCTCTGTCATCTGTCGTTGTACAACTGATTCCCCCAACAGAATGTAAGTTTGCTGAGCGTGAGGACTCAGCAGGTGGTTCATTGCATTTCCGGCTGCTGGAGCTGTGCCTGGCAGGTAACACTTCGTCAATGAATGGATGACTGAATTGATCCAGATTGGTACAAAATCGTCCAGATACAGGACTCCCAACCATGACTTCCATTGTAATTGGTTGTGATAGAAATAGGGCAGCCAGGAGGAACAGAAAATCCTTATATTTGATTAATAGATGGATTACTAATAAACACTTAACATGGAAGGTGACCTGTAAGACTGCGGGCCCTGCCAGGCTGTGCGGACGTCCTTCAGGTGCCAGCTGCGTGCTTCACTGGCGGGAGAAGGTAGGCGAGGACGGCCAGCGCTGCTGTGCGTCAGAATGGCTCAAGGGGTGAAGTCTGGTGACCATTTATTGAACGGGGATGATTTAACCTGAAAATGCGCCCCCTGCTGGCAGCAAGACAGACAGATCCCACCGGCTGCCTCATCAGGGCGGAAATGCCAAGCTCTGCTTTTGGCCAAATAGAAAGGATGCCTTGGGCCTGGGCCTCCTGTGCATCCTTTGCACCATGCAGCAGCTGAGCCGGAAGCCAAGGGCCTCAGCGGGAAGTCTGTACATGGACTTTGCATACCTGTGTGCGCCTTTTCACCCACGTTGTATCCTCCTATTTGTCCCAATTATTTTTACTGCATAAAAGACACACCATCTAAAGTTTACCACCATAACCATTTTTAAGTGTGCCGTTGAGTGGCATTAAATATGTTCGTAATATGCGACCGTCACCACCATCCATCTCCAGAACTTCTAAGCGTGGAAATGGAAACTGTATACGTGGTACACGGCTCTTCATTCCCCATCTCCCCAGCCCTGGCAACCACCATTCTGGTTCATGTCTCTGTGATTTGAACTACAGTAAGTATCTTATACAAGGCTTATTTCACTTGGCATGATGGCTTCAAGTTTCATCCATGTCCTAGTATGTATCAGAATTTCCTTTCTTTCTAAGTCAGAATGCTATTCCATTATACGTATATACCTCATTTCACTTAATGATTTATCCATTGATGGACTCCTGGGTTGCCTGCACGTTTTAGCTGCTATGAACTATGCTGCTATGTACACGGGTATATAAATATCTCTTTGAGAACCTGCTTTCACTTTTAAGGGGTAGATACCCAGGAGTGGACTTGCTGGGTCATGTGGTATTTCTGTTTTTAATTTTTAATGCCGTTCTCCAAAATGGCTGCACCATTTTATGTTCCCAAGAGAACACAAGGGCTCCAATTTCTCCACATCCTTGCAAACACTGCTTATTTTCTGTTGTTTCTTTTTCCCCCACAGTAGCCATTTTAATGGGTCTCAGGTGATATTTCATCATAGTTTTGATTTTCATTTCCCTAAGAATCAGTGATTTTTGAGCATCTTTTCATATGTTTATTGGCCAATTGTGTATCTTGAGACTAATGCCCTGAAGAGAATTATTGGTTTATACTTTCGGGCACCCATATATAAAGATGTAATCATGTGACACCAATAATCAAAAGGGGTGGGTGATGGTAGCTGCTGCTGTGCTAACAGCTGAAAGTCACTGCACTTTGCTGCCCAAGCAAGTGTCCTGAAAGGTGTGAGCCTTCAGGGACGCCAGAGTCACCAGGTAATTACCAAGACCGACATTGCCAAGGCAGGTGTCATCTCGGTGGGAAGACAGACTGCTGGTGCTTCCTGCTCTGCCATCTGCCCAGAACCCTCCCACCCCCTGCTTCTCTGGGGGTCTGCATGCTGAGTGCAGTAATTCTCAGCTCCTTTCACTGCATCTCTCCCTCGAGGGTTCACCAGACCTCAGGCCCCACATGCCCATTCCCAGAGAATCAGAGAGTTCTAGGCCTGAAACACGTCATGCTTATCAGCAACTCCAGGGGTCTCCAAGTGGGGGTGGGTGTGCAAGACAACCCACTGGGGTGTGAGAAGAGACTATGAAAGTATTTAAGGGTATTTGGTTTTTAACTAGAAAGCAAGAAATTCAGCTTTACTAATATTCATATTGGCATTGCACTGAGGCTGCGTGTCGCCTGCAAAGGACGTCAAATCCTTCCTTCCTAAGAAGGAATTCCTCTGTGACACGGAGGAATTGACAGTGGGGCTTTCAATTGTGTGTTCACTCTCAGTATATGGGGACATGTTGCCTTTTCAGTACCCTTCAGATTGCTTCAATTTAAATAGCAAAATCTTTAAAATGCTTTGTAATGATATGGGGGAATGACCACAAAATCCTTTTGTACCACATAGAATTTTTTTCAATAATTTTGTGGCTAAGTTCTAAAGGGAGGAACTCAATGTAAAGAATGCACATGTGTTTCTATGAAGAGACCATTATTTCATCTTTGATGGTTTTTTAATCAGTGACTATCAATAGTATAATATTTAGTGAGATACTTAAAAAAAAAGATGCTTTACTGATATTATTAATGCTTTCTAAATAAACTTCTGCTATAGAGATAATATTTTTTAAAAGGTTGTTTAAAAATATTTATACTTTTATTATGTGGTTTGATTATCAGAAAATGTCAATATGTCAACTCTAAAAATTCATATCTTGCATATTTATAAATCTATGTCAACAGAGTGTAGCAAGCAGTTTCTACTTCCTGCAAAGCTTGAATTCATCTGTGATGAATTTAAATATGCAACCCTTCCCACTTATTTTATATGAAAAACTACTGACATAAATAAAAGTAGAAATACACTACGGAAGAAACTTCAACAAAAATCTTTGCCTGATTAGTATATGGGATTGAAAAATGGTTACTGAGTGTACAGTCAGAAGGAAGAATCCAGAACTCTCAGCTGGAGGAGAAAAAGTGGGGAGTCTGCTCGGATGTCCCTACGGGGCTGTTGGAAAGAAGACAGTGTGTTCTTGGCTGTAACGTTGAGACATATCCTGCTCACCTGTGACACTGAGAATCACTCTGTAACTGCGCTGGGCCCCCAACCCATTGTCGGCCTCACAGGAGTAGTTTCCAGAATGTTCTGCAGTCAGAGACAGGTTGAAGGACACTCCTCCTCCAGAGGGGGCCGAGCTGTCCCCCAGGGTGACACCGTCGTGGTAAAAGCGGTACAGGATCGGGGGAGAGCCTGTCTGGGCCTCACAGTGCAGCTCCACTGTGTCCCCCACCAGGGCCTGGGCCCCGGGCGCCCTGAGGGTGAGGACGGGCCGAGACGCTGGAACTGAGGGAGACAAAAAGGCCGTCAGAGAAACTCATGCTGTGACAGATTCGTGTCTCCACTGGATGAGTGTAAATGTAGATGTGTCGCTTGAGCCAGGAGGAGCATTCCTGGGGAACTGATTTCATCACCGATCGGGCCTCTGTGCAACAAGAAAGGTGTCTTCAACGTATTTTGCCATCTTTGCTATCCTTTGATTAGCTTTTCAATCCTCATCCCTCTGCTCCTTTGCCACCTTCAGACAGTCCTCATGGCTAACAGAGACTCTAAACCCGGTGCACAAACCAAGGCTGAGCCAATGCTGTCAGGCGCTCACCTGCCACGGTGACTCTGAGCCGCTGGCTGAGGATGGGGCCCTGCATGTTGTCAGCTGCACAGTAGTACTTCCCGGCGTCGTGCGCCTTCACGGACGGTACCTGCAGCTCTGCCGACAGGGAACGCTGGGTCTTTCTTCCCAGGCTTCTCTGTGTGCCCTCTCTGTGCCAGGAGAATGTGACAGTCCCTGTACCCTTGGCCACCGAGCAGACAAGGACCAGGTTTTCTCCTTCAATCAGCTTCCCCTCACGAGGCTGGATCTCTAGATTCACGCCAGACACAGGGACCCCTGGGAGGACATAAAGTGACACAGGAGGGTCCCAGTGGCAGACACTTCAGGGCCAAGGGCAAGGCCGGCGCTGCCGTGAACAAGCCAATAGAAGCGGGTGCAGCAAGCCAGCATCCAAAGAGTGAACTGTGTCATTTCTTACAAAGAGAGCAACGCCCTCCCTCAGCCCACTCCTCAGCGCTTCCCATCCGCAGGGAACGTGGGCCCCGGGCCCTTGGCCTTAAACCTGGTGGTGGCTGTAGTCACAGTACAGGGACGTTTACCTCTAAGGAATCTTCGAGGCACCAACGGACCCCTCAGAACGGTGGGAATGTTCCTGAGAATCCCAGGCCCTCTCCTACCCTTCTCCAGCTTCCCCGCCCCCTCCCCACGTTCTGCTCTGACTCTTACTTCGTGGGATATCCCTCTTTCCTGATGTTTTGGAGTAAGTTTCAGTAAACAATGGAAGCACCGTGGGGGAACCTCTGAAGGCGGCAGGTTTGTGCCCCAAGCCACCCGCTGACGTGACAGCGCATGTCCCTTACGTCTCTGCAGCCCCCACAGGCCTGGGCCCCCAGAAAGTGATCAATAACTACTATTACCTGAGGTGGAGAGAAGACACTGTTCTAGGGAAGCCAGGCCAGTGTCGAACCTCAAGAGAGGCTGCTAGGACAGCTGGACGCCCCTCCCTGTCCTGGCCACCGTCCCAGGACACAGATGCCATCCCGCTCTCCTGTGCCAGCTCTGGCTGTGGAAGAGCACCCCCCAGACACTCACTCCGCACATGTATGTAGGACCTCAGGCTTTTCTTCGCGACACTGAGAGTCACCGTCTGAGCCTGGCACCAGTAAGACCTTGCATCTTCACGCCACATGGCCGGGATCTGGAGCTCCGGGGAGCTACTGCAGCCTGACCCCAGGGCCTGGCGTTCTCTGAAGAAGCAGAACCGGAGCTGGACATCTGACCTCTGCAGAGGGAGCCGGGTCTCACAGGTCAGGGTCACTGGGCTCCCCTCGGCGGGCTGGGAGGGGCTGGCTGTCAGCCGAGGATGGGGAAACAGCTCTAGAGAGAAGAACAAACAGGATCCAGGGGCAGTGAGGCTTGAGCTCCAGGAGAGACTCACATGTGTTCTCAGCACCAGTCACCAGGAACGAGAGACCCGAGCGGGTGGGCTGCTTCCTTCTCCCTCCCATGGCTGGGCCACACGAGGTTTTCCATGCTCCCCAAGGACGGACGAACACCCATCACTCCCCGCGGGGTTTCCCTGCCATGTCCCGCTACCCATACGTGTGCAGCTGTTACCTTGAACTTGGATCCTTAGATAGTCTGAAGTTTCCGTCCACCATCCCCAAAAACGTTCCCGAGAAGCAGTACAGTGGTAAATGCTTTTGTCCCTGGAGGCTGAATACACTATGATGCTATCTGACTTATTAGTACCACCAAGTTTTTTCCCATTTTTGTAGTAACTCTTCTCCTTGGCCTTCTCATCGTCCTTCCCCTGGCATCTCAGAGTTACGTTGTCTCCTTCAAAGACAGGGTGTCGGGCCTGGAGGACCAGCCATTCTGCAGAGGGTGGAGGAACACACACAATCCATCCTCTGCCACCTCCTTCTCCCAGCCCCCACTCCTGCCCATGAGGAAAACGTCCTCCATCAACATCTCCTTGTGGTCCCAGGACAGTGAATTACTTCCCGGAAAATGTCCCTATGAAATTCCCACACTGACTGTTAAAACAGGACTTCACGCTGTGCTCTTCTCCAGACTCGGGTCCAGTTATGCCTGGTGACTCCTCTAGGTGTCTGAGAAGAGGGACAACACAGCCCGAGCCCCCCACCCCCGTCCTCCCTGCTGGGGTTGGCCTTGAACACCCCCCTGCTTGTTTACATGGGGGCTGCCTGTGCGTCCTCAGACATGCTGCCCAGGGGCTTAATTTCACAGACTCCCTTTCTTACTATGTGAAAATTCCACATGCACGGGGTCACTAATGGAAGATCCGCGGGTCTTGCATGTGTAATCTCCAGATGTCTCTATGTGAATCTCTTCAGAGTTTTCTTTCAATGAGTTCTTGTCACGATACCAAGATACGTGCCCCTGGGCTGGAGAACGGGGACCCCTGCATATGAGAGTCACTGTCCGTCCTTTGAAGGTTGTGGACCATGGAGGTTCGAGGAGAAGTGAAGCTTTGGGCTCCAACCCTGCATAGGAAACAGGATAATGAAGGCAGGGGGAGGGGAGGGGAGGGGGCTAGAGAAGAGGCAGGGTCCAGCCTGCAGCTGGGAGCCTCCCCGGGCAGTTCCTGTTAGGATGGGTGTGTGTGTGTGTGTGTGGGGAAATGGGACAGAAAGTCCCTGGGGAGCGCCTGGGACAGAAGCTGTCCTTCCTCATCCTTTGCAGCTGGAGGTGGCCGGGAAGGTGTCAGATCTCTGCTGTAGGCTCGGAAGAGCTCAGCAGGTGTGACGCTGGGAGTGTGGGCTGCCCTGGTCCCGACAAGGAAAAGGTGAGCCTGGGACGCACCTACCTCAGAAGCAGGTTCCAGACTCTGAAAAACCACTTTTTTACTTGGTTGTTAAAATGTAACGAACAAGAGTTTTCCACTTTCATTACTTTGACGCCTTGCTTAATTTGAGATTCTGTGGGGAAGGCAACCTTGTATCCTCACCACCCAAGCTGGGCACAGTCATAAGTGAAGGATACAAAGAATCGGATGAAGGGGCGCCTGCCCTGCCTGGGAAGTCACATTTGTGTCTGGACTTGTAACTGACTGATGGGACCAGAAGTTGAAGCATGACAGTGACATGAGCTCCTTTTGGGGGTGTGTCAAGATTTAGCTGCAGCCTTGTTTTCTGTGGATGGGAGTTATTTCTGTGCCCTTTGATAGTGGCACAGACAGAGGGAGGGGTCTTAGGGAACAGAGGAGGTCGAGTTTGAGGGCCCGTCCACATTAGCAAATGGCCCCCAGTCCTTGGTCCTTACACCGAGGCATCCTGGTGGAGGGGAAAGACCAGAAGTCTGCAGAAATCGCAGGAGGGTGGGCTCGCCTACCGCAGCAGCAGGTATGAACTCAGAGTGGCGACACCGCCCACGTTGCCACGTCCCCACAGCTGTCATTTCTGGGACTAGGCCGTGCTGGCCAAGAGAACCCACGGCCAGAACCCAGCAGGGACACAGAGATGGGGGACTGACCTGATTGTCCTCGTCCAGGGGCTGCAAGGGAGCCAAGGTGTACAGATTAGCACCGAGCAATGGGTTTCCAACCTCTGCAGTTAGATCCCCTCTGAGAACCTTCCCTACAGCCCAGCCCCCGCTGCGTCTGCAATTCTTCCTCTCCACGTCTTTGTTCTCACGCTATAGCTCTCATCACCCCTAAATGACAGAAAGCAGCCTGCGGTGTTTTTCATGGACAGTGGTGGCTCATCTACACACCCCTGGCCCATCCCTCCACTGCTGCCTCCAGCCCCTTTACCCACCCTCCTTCACTCCCTCCCACCCTCCTTCCCTCCCTCCCTCCCTCCTTCACTCCCTCCCTCCCTCCTTCCCTCCCTCCCTCCCTCCTTCCCTCCCTCCCTCCCTCCTTCCCTCCCTCCCTCCCTCCTTCCCTCCCTCCCTCCCTCCTTCCCTCCCTCCCTCCCTCCTTCCCTCCCTCCCTCCCTCCTTCCCTCCCTCCCTCCCTCCTTCCCTCCCTCCCTCCCTCCTTCCCTCCCTCCCTCCCTCCTTCACTCCCTCCCTCCCTCCTTCCCTCCCTCCCTCCCTCCTTCCCTCCCTCCCTCCCTCCTTCCCTCCCTCCCTCCCTCCTTCCCTCCCTCCCTCCCTCCTTCCCTCCCTCCCTCCCTCCTTCCCTCCCTCCCTCCCTCCTTCACTCCCTCCCTCCCTCCTTCCCTCCCTCCCTCCCTCCTTCCCTCCCTCCCTCCCTCCTTCCCTCCCTCCCTCCCTCCTTCCCTCCCTCCCTCCCTCCTTCCCTCCCTCCCTCCCTCCTTCCCTCCCTCCCTCCCTCCTTCCCTCCCTCCCTCCCTCCTTCCCTCCCTCCCTCCCTCCTTCCCTCCCTCCCTCCCTCCTTCACTCCCTCCCTCCCTCCTTCACTCCCTCCCTCCCTCCTTCACTCCCTCCCTTCCTCCTTCCCCATCTGAACTCAGCAGGGCAGGGGTGGGGGGGCCCGGAGCCAGGGGCCTGAGCCTCCCTCCCCATCCCCTTTCTTAGGCATCAGTCCTTTCACTTTTTCAACCTCTCGTTAAAACATTGGCTTAAAGTCTCAGGAAGGGAGTCACGTCTCCCAGTAGGTCTTCCCCCACCTGCCTAATCTTAGAAGTAATAATTTATCTCATGGATTTGGAGCTGTGGCTCGGCAGGTAGAAAACCCCAAGCTACTTATGAGATAAAAGAATGGGAGAGAAACCAAGGCTAGTACACTTGGCTGCCTCTGAGGGCTGCCTTCGGGGCCCTTTGCTTTCCCTGGGAGCCCAGCTCTGCTCATTTCCCTCCCTTGCTATCCGTCTGTAAACCCCAAAGGGAGCCCAGGACAGAGCAAGGCGCCTTGGTTTGCCCTGGCTGCCATCAGGCGGGAGCCCCGTCCCCGGGGAAGCATCTACTCACTCAGGACCAGCAGCAGCCACAGCAGCATGGGGACCTGGCCTGGCCCAGGGCAGGAGATGCTGGTTGTCCCCAAAGCCAGGCTTCTTGCCACCCACTCAGGAGGGCAGCAGGGTCGTGACAAGGAGAGATCTGTAAGAATCAGAGGGGGCAGGACTTAGAGCTGGCCTTGGTCCTTGAGTGCGAGCGAGCGGCTGCCTTCCTCCAGCAGCGTGCGTCTCTTGATTTGGGTTGTGGTCTTCCAACAGCTCAGGTCTCTCAGAAGAAATGTCTCTAAAGGCTGTGCCTGGCTTCTCTGAAAATGCTGAGCTGCTGACTTGCTAGTATTCTAATAACTATTTCTTCACTTTCAAATGGGAAAGCCCTTTATTACCTTCAATTCACACAACCTTTTGTTCCGCGTGAGGCTCCCAGCACAGACACAGGTGGAGAGGGTGGCGTCCTGCCAGGGAATGCTGTCTCTCGCTCACACTCAGTGTCAGGCAGATACACAAGCCTTTGGGACCTTTACCTAAGCTGCATGAAGCTGCTGAGAAGGCAGAAAGAAGAAAGGCACAGATTAGCTAAAGGGGCTGCCCCTGGTCCCACCCAGGCCTGTGCAAATTAGAAGATAAAAGACCAGTGTCACCGGACCAGCCCTGTGGTTCTTCCTATGATTGCAAGAAGCCCTCAGCAAAACCCATCAGGAAACTCAGAGCAAAAAAGGGTGGTTATTCACTGGTACTAGAGAGCACATGACACACTGGGTCACACGGCAAGGTCTCAGGCTCAGGCTTCTGCTTTTATTGGAACCTGGGGTGAGGGCTCACTCATCGTATGTAAATTCAGAACCTAAGAGAGAGAAGTTAGAGCAGAGTGAAGGGGAAAAAGAAGCAGCCCACAGTGTCAGTTATGGAAATCAAGATCTCAAGGGCAGAGGAGCCGGGTCTTCTCCCTGACTGACCTTGAAGTGCCCGTGTTTCTCTTACCCACCGTTATGTCCCCTAGGCCTCTAACCGTTCTTTCTTGAAAGCAGGCATTTAATAAATAGTTTTGGAGGGGCTGTGAGAAACTCTGGACCACTCTTTGTCAACATTCGACTGAGATCTAACTCAGACGCTCTGTTCTGTTGGGGTGTTTTGGTACTTGCATGGCTTAACTTTGTCATTTATTTTTTTCCTTCATCAAAGTTGTTCCTTATTAGAATAGTGTCACTTTCCCAGAACTTTTCTGGATATTACTGCTCATTCAGTTTTCCCTGCAAACAATATAACCAGCTTCTCTCTAGAGAGTTAGCATTTTTATTAGGATCTTCTTAAATTTTTAGATTAATTAAAGACGAATTGATAACTTGATGATGGGGAATTTTCCTATTCAAGAGTATGTCTTTTTATTTTCTTCAGGGAGATTTTGGGTTATAGTGTTTTATATATAGGCCTTCCTCAATTCTTGTTAAGTTTAGTTCTAAGATATATATTTGTCTGTTTACCGAACAAGGAAATTTTTAAAGCACAGTCACAAAACTTAGTACTGTATCTGCCTCTTCCCACGACCCACTCACGCACATGCTGATGTATTTCCTGCCCCTGGAAGTCTAGCCACGTCCTCTCAGGTGACGTTAAGCAAACATACAAAACAACAGCAACAAAAACAAAGGCTTAATTTCCCAAAGACATGAGTAATTAATGGGTTTGGTGTCATGTAATAATAATAATAAGAGTTCTCTGACTATCTAACTTAACGTTCTCACTCTTAAATAATAGTAGTTACAGTGTTCCTGCTTTTAAGGAAATTTTTTTCTAGTATTTTTCTACTATATAACATATTAAAATACTCCTCTTGATGAAGTTTCAGCATTCTTATTAAGACTATTTTTCAGGAACTTTTCATTTTTGCTAATGCCTTGTTAGTACCTGTGGAAGTAACCATATAATATTTCTCTTTTTCATCATTTTAGTCAATGAATTATATCATCTTTGCATTCCTGGTAAAAATCCCATTTTAATCGTGTGTCTTTGGAATATAAACTAGCACTCTATTGGAGATTTTTTGCATCAATATTAATGAGTGAGGTTTGCCAGGCTTCTCATTATTGTGCTAATTTTGGTTTTGTACTCAATGTTACTCTGTCTTTACAAAAGGAAGGTCAACATTTGCCTTATTTTTGTATGTCCTGAGATAGTTGACATAGCAGTCTAATGATCTGTTTTGTAAAGGTTTTGTGGAAGTTCCTGTGAAACCATCTGCACCTGGTGATGTCCTAGGGGCAGCTATTTCTCTAACTTTCTCCACTTCTGCCCTGGTAACAACCTGTGTGAGACGCTGCTACCGTTCACCAACATGCAGGGTTCCTGTGCATCGGGGGCACGGGACGTTTGCGTTTCTCTGCCTCCTGGTAGATGTGGCCAGTGAGATGTTGGCAGAATGTGTCACTCCCTGGCAGAAGCATTTAAGAGGGAAGGGTTGGTCGTCCGTTTGGTAGTCATGGAAACACCGGCCACGTTGATGGTAGCTTAAGACTGAGAAGGCTCCATCTGTCAGCTTAGGCCTCTGAGTGACAATCGTGACAACCGTGATACAACCCCTGGCAGGTCTGCGCTGGGAGTGTGACACAGTGGTAAATGAACCTCTGAGGCTTTAAATACTGCAACGTGAGGCTTGTAAAAGAGAATAACATTCCATCCAGTTACCATCTGTCTGCATTTTCTTTCTCCTCCAGGGAATTGTCCTAGGACATCATCTGTCTTATCTAAGGTTCCAAATTTACCTTCTCAGAATGGAGCAAAGTGGTCTCCAATGATTCTTCCAGTTTCCCCTGCATCTATAGTTATTACTCCATTCTTTATCCTTTTTCATTCGTGAAATAATAGTACAGGAAACAGTTTATCCGTTTTTTTCATTAAAAAGTAAAGCTATTAGAGTTATTTGATCTACCAATTTTGCTTTCTAATTCTAGAATTTCTGCTTTTATCTGTGTTAGTTGCTGCCTTGTTCTCGTTAGTCTCGTTGTTTTGAACAATTTGGGTATTTCATGCATTTGCTTCCCTTTGTCTTATAAATATACATATATATATGTATCAGTAGCTTAAGACTTAATTCCCATAAATTTATGTCATAGACTGTACATAGTGGTTTTCATAGTTTTGTCATGAATTACCAGTTGCACGCTGATCAGAGAACATTATTTATCCCATATCTACTTTTAAGAATATTTTGAAGTTTTCTTTGAGAGCCAACATATCAGCAGTTTTTGCTATTGTTGACGAGTGCTTAGGAAGCAGACAAAAGTTCCTTTCTAACAATAATTTGTTTGGTGAGCAGCATTTACGATCACAGAGACGGATTTCATGCCGCCTGAAAATGTATGTCCTCTGCCTCGTGCCTGAATGACTCGGTAGGAAATCCTGCGCCATCCTTCCTTGCCTTGATGATGAAACAAGCTGCAGTTTCTCCTTCTCCTCCGGAAAACAAACAGCGTAACCCTGACCCTGGTCCCCAGGAAACCTGACGGAGTTGGAATATTGGCTGTGTGACCGGAGAACTTTGTCATGATTGGTAAACGGCACGTAAATGGGGGGAGCCTGCTCAGGGTTATTGATGCTGGTGGGAAACAGAGATGGGGGCAACCCCAAGGGGGATGTGACTCTTGAACTTGAGCCTGTGCCTTGTCGTGGCCCCGACGCCCATCTCGTCCTTGTGCGCTGACTCGTTCTCTGGCGGGAGGACTAGAGAAGAGCTTCTGGGCACCGGGAAGACCCCCTCTCACGGCACCCCAGATGCTTCCGTTTGTTGTCTGCATCTTTCTATGACGCTCAGTGGTGCAAAAGATACCTGTGGAGTATCTTATCCGTCAGATGTAACCCCAAGACCCTGCCACACAGTGGGTGTCACAAATATAAAAATATTTTAGAATGGTCATGGTATAACAGGCCACAACATGGTACCTGCACACTCTTCTAAAAACACTCTTGTTCCATTGGGAATATGCCACAAGATATGGAAAATGAGTATTATACAGTAAAATTTTGTTGTTAAATAGACAATCACAAAATAAAGATGGTCCTTAACTTATGGTGGGGTTACATCCCAATAAACCCATTGTAAGTTGAAAGCATCATTAAGTAAAAAATGCATTTAATGTACTAACCTACCAAACATCACAGCCCACCTTAAATGTGTTCAGAACAGCCTACAGTTGGGTCTTATCTTGTTTCATCTCAAGAGTAACCACCTTCCTCTCCTTCTCACCAGAATCAAGAGACACAGTTGGGAGTTTTGTAGATGCAATGGGATGCAAAAACCCAAAACACGATATCCAAAACATGCTGGCCACACAGGACACTGCAGTGTCTGCTGTTTGACCCTTGTGATGGTGGAGCTGACGGCCCTGTGGCTGCACAGCACCACGAGAGGCCCCCATCTATCACTAGGGAAGAGATCAAAACTCAAAGTTCAGTTTCTGCTGAATCTACATTGCTCTTGCACCATCATAAAGTTGAAAAAAAAATCATACGTTGAACTGTAAGTCAAGGACTGTCTATATATAGAAAGAAAAAGTAAACAGAATTCTGTTACTTAAACTTAAAAGAATGTGACAACATGACTGAAGGGGGGTATCAACAGGAATCCCCAATTTGGAGGTGAAGAAAAATTGCATTCAGTGCAAATAGCTTGATTGTGACACAGCACGGCTGTGAGGTGGCCCTCAGGGGAGGCAGCTCTCTAGCAAGACAGCTCCAGACCCACTTGGTCTGGTCTGGTCTGGTCTGGTCCACTCTGCTCTGCTCCAGCAACCAGTCTTCAGTGTTGTAGCTCAGGCAGGAAACTAATATTCAGTCTTTATTGGAAAGGGAAATACACTCTGTCAGCCAGAGGGGAGCTGACTTATCTACAGTGAATTCCCCACCCCTGGTCCCTGATTGGTCCATCCTCATGCAAATGAAGACTCCAAATCCTCAGTTTGATTGGTCCAAAGAGCACTGTCCCGATTTGTCAGAGTGGAGCCACTCTGACTGGAGGTGGAAGGTCTCGGTCCTATTGGTTTAAACGTGATTCCAGGAAGTCCTTCATAAGGGCTGGCTCAGATGGCAGGACCACTGCTCCGGCGAGCAGGCAATCCAGTACCTGCAGCAAGCCATTGAATGCAGGCTTCTCCCTAACGCCCAGCGCGTGTGAGAAGCCCCTGTTTAGCAATGGTCACTAGGCTCTGTTTCAAAAGTCTAAGCCCAGGTAGCCAGGAGGAGACTTTCGTAGCTATCTTCTTTATCAGGTCAACAGTGGGGAAGGAGTTGTTTTCAAGAAGTGTAAGTGAATGGTGTTATTTATCAGAGTAAGTTAGTAACTGCCGGCAGAAAATGAAAACAGAATACACAACTTTAAGAGCAGCGTAAGAAAACTCGACCTCCAACTGGGCTGTAGCTGCTGCTGAACAGAAGACGGCCATGCCGTCCATGCACGCTGACTGGCAAACCTGCCAGGACTGGATCTGCCTTAATAAAATTTGATTTGAAAATAAAGTCTTAGAATGGACTGGAATTTACAAGCTTAGTTTCAGCCACCACTGAGACCCGCCAAGGGCAGGGCAGGTGGAAAGCAAGTACAGATGACCACGTAGGGTCTGACATCCAGAGAAATGGAACCCAACACATGATGCTGAGCTTACCACCAAAGACTAGGCTGCACGTGGACTGACCTGCCGTTTGGTTCACCCTGGTCCCCCAGTACTGGGGCTGGGAGGGGGGCAGCTAGAGTCAAGACAGGGAACAAGCGGGAACATATCAGCCTGGGCTGTAATGTAAATTTTGACATCACTGGGCTGTCAATCTGGGGTTCTCTGTGCTGAGTCACGAGGCTGTTTTGCTGGCTACCAAGTGAGTTTTGAGGCTGCAAACTCCTGAGCGACCAAGAGCAACTTTGTGGATGGCTTCAAGACGGATGGATTCCAACCTCACACTAAGGTGAGCAATGGGCCGCCATCAATCCGTCTTGAGCAGCAGGAAACCACGGCACTAGTTTAGGACGAACAGCAGGGGATCAGGTCGACCCTAACGCTCGCTTCTCAGCTACAGGCACATGTCCAGCCTGGTGGGTTTAGGACGCATTTAGATCCTAAGTCCAAGTGTCACACCAACCTGTCAGCTCTGACATATGGCAGGAATGTTAGCGCTGGTGGCCACCAGCTTGGTCTAGAGCCAGAATTTCAAGCTGTACAATCATTGAATTTTAAACTGTTTTTCATTATAACGATGTTCAGAATTTAGCGTGCCTTTTAACGTTGTGCAGCTGGGATGCCAGTATTGGTAAATATCATGTTAGATCTCCAAGTTAAAGGTGATTTAGCTGAAAGGTATAATCCTTTCAGAGGTACAGAGAACACCCAATTCCAAAACAGGTGCTTTCAGCTCACTTTTAGGGGAATGGTGGCCCCATTCAAGATGTCAGTTTTCTCGCTTTCAATCTAGAAATGGCTGAAAGTAGAGGGTGACAATTTGCAGGCACTTTGTAAATCTGCATCGAGCAAATGAATAAAATGGTGCCTTCCTGAGACCTGGACGTGGTTTCCGACCCTGATGGAGCATTTACTGTCTGGACCGTTTCACAGTAGGACAGAATAATTTCTTTCCAGACTTTGGAGGTTGTATTGATTTCAACGGCAGACTCTCGTGAGCCACAGTTTTAACAAGTTCCAAGAATTCCAAGGACACAGAAGATGAGCACAGCTCAGGCCCGGACCCAGGGGATTTCAGAAGCCCAGTTCTACAGCAAGCAGCCTCACGTTCCCAGAACCCACATTGACTGTTACCAGAGAGCATAACCCAGGGGCAGCCACAGGTAGGAAAGGAGACCAGACACAAAAGTGCTTTGTTTAGCTCAGTGGGATGCCAGGCAGTTGGTGCCAGCTGACCTAGAACCTTTAAACTTAACTTGATTGTCAGAAACCTCCCAGCTGAAGGCTAATGTTGGCTACTTTGGGGGTGGGTGGGAACCCCCCTCTTTGCTCCTTTCTTTCCCAGTAAAACTATTCAAAACCTCGCAGTTTCACTTCCCTTTGAGTGTGGTTATCTGACACCTTGGTCCTGAGTTGAGTGGGGGATTTCTTGTAGCATCACATCTGCACTTTTCGCCCAAGTGGATTGGCTGCTGCTTGAGTGTCATTCCATTGGCCTCAGAGGCTTGCGGCCTGGCAGACATTCACCTTATCCCGACACCTATTTCAGCTGGGAAATCCAGCTCAGCAGATCATGGAAATGGAACAGCCAGCTGTGTTTCTGAGGCCTGGGCCCCAAATGTCCAGGGAGAACCAATCCTTCCCCAATGTGCACCCCAAGAACCTAAGCTTCCTGCCCTTTGAATTCCGTAAATGTATCCATCACATTTCCGTAGGACAAAAGTGACACCTGCACATCCATTTGCGACAGTTCTCTGAACTTGAACATGACCCAGTGATTCTCAGTCCTCGGGGACACCATGTGAACCCAAGAGGGAGTCCTCCAGTGTGTTCCTGGAGCCTGGCTGCAGGCTAGAATTTGGGGTGACTGATATAAGGGCCCATCTAGGCCTGACACTAGCAGTTTGCAACTATATCCTTTACAGTGTTTGTAGCACACAGGAAACTTACATCGAAAAGATGTTATTCTAGCCACAAGTGCCTAAAAAAATTATAGAGATTACAGCTCTCAGCTTCAGTGGTGATTGCCTAAAACGCCTAAAATGACACTCAGGCTGTCCTGGGCCTTCGTGGAGCCACCGCGTTGCCCCTGGTCTGGTGGTCATCTGTTTGCCACTGCCCCATGGGGCCCTCACCTCATTTGTTCCTGCTGAGAGTGACAGGCCTTCACAGCTCCCTTGAGCCCCCCGAGGGGCTTCTTGTGCCTTTTCTTGTTGGCTTCCCTGGGTGCAGTCCCACCTCTGTGGAAGCAGCCACTGGCCTATAACCAAAACCACCACACCAGATGCTACCTCTCCGGGTCGTGACCATGGCCCCACAGCAGCAAGCCTTCTGCAGAAGCGCAGTTGGGTTTTAGAAGAGTCTGGCACGCACTCCTTCAATCACAAAATACCCTGCTCTCTTATCAAAGCCCAGAGCGAGAGGCCTGGTCGCCCCGAAAGTCTCATCTTGTGAACACGTGGGGCCCATGTTTGTTTCTTTGCTTTGATTCCTGTCCTCCAAATAATCAGAGACACAGACAACTGGGGCTTGTCTGTGTCTCTGATTATTTGCTCTCAAAATTTTAGACTTTCCCCTGTGCAGGGGAGTGTCCATTCCTATTTGCAGACCTCTCTCTCTGCCAGCAAATGTGCATCTGAGCTGAAACGCATGGAGCTGAGATAAGCATCACTCATTGGCGGTTCCCCCAACAACTGATTGGATAAGTCACTTCACTTCCCCAGGAGGGCGGTGAGGTAAGGAGCAGAGTTGGAACGGCATGTACATATAAGGAAAAAGAGCCCCCCCCTCCACATGAGCACGCATTAATTTATGCTTGTAAATTAAAAGCAATTCTTTTCGGTTAGGTTTGCCAGATTTAGTAAATGAAAAGACAGACTTCTGCTTACATCTGAATTTCAGATAAACAATGAGTACTTCTTTAGTGTAAATATATCTCAAATATTGTGTGGGACGTAGTGATAGAAACATCGGTTTTTCTTAATCTGAAATTCAAATTGAACGGGAAACACTGCATGGGGTGTCACGCATTGTGCTGGGTGCTGGGGCCATGAGGTAAAGATGACATAGTCCTCGACTTCTAGAGGGGAAGACAGAAGACAATCCAGTGTTTTGGGTGCCAGACCCACGCTGACGCTACAAAGCCGGCTGAGCCTCCCTTCTCAGCCTCAGGAAACAATTGCTAGCGGAAATCATCAGCTTCTCACCTTTGTGAAACACATTGTATCTGCTTGTGTACAAACTCATCCGACTTTGACACACTGTAGCTCAAAGCCATCCAGACTCGACTGATTCTTCTTTAGTTGACAGCTGTGCTGGACACCGAGCCAGAACCACTTCCGTCCCTAAGAAAACTCACACTACTGAGAAATACTGTCGAGCAAATGGGAAACTGCACTGTGGTGGGATAAACGGTGCAGCTAGAAATGCAGTTTTCCTGAAGGGCGTGAGAGGAACACTAGCCCAGCATCAGAAAACCAGAGAAGACCTCTCAGAGGAAGTGGCACCCACACTCCACAATCACTAGGTTACGGTAGCCCACACTAAACACTGAACCAAGTCAAATGTCATCAACAGCTTCACTTCATGTACATACATAGCTATAAGCAATATCTTGTGTCCAGAATGTTGCAGAAACCTTTAACCACAAGTGACTACGGAAACAGCTTAAACATATCTGCTCTTCTGTGGTCATCCTTCTCTTTACTGTTCATTGCTCACTCCCTCATTCACCAAGTACTTACGGATCAATTAGCACGTGGCAATATTCTGCTGGCCTTGAAAACAAAAGTTAAAGACAGAGAATCTTAAAGCAGCCAGAGAAAAGCAGTTAGTCCCCTACAGGGCAGCTCCCACAAGACAGTCAGCTGATTTCTCAACAGAAACCTTGCGGGTCAGAGGGGAGCATCTGTGGCAAAAACCCCCAGCGGCTCTGTGTATATTTCTGTCCAGCAGGTGAAGCAGCAGCTGGAGATGGTACACATTTTACAGTATCTAATTCCCTTACAGTGGGATCACTTTCAAGGTTACAGTAATTCTCAGCCTTAAGGTAGGGTCTCCCACATAACATTTCCCAGAGGCTCAGCTGCAGCTTCGAGGGGCTGCTGTGATGGGAGCAGGGCAGCTGGTCGGACCTCAGCCAGGTTCAGTGGGCTTCGTGGCGTGATCGTCCTTTCAGCCCGTCCTTCCCGTAGGCTCAGGCCTCCGTGAAGTCTGTAATTTCCACTGTATTCTGACGGCCCGGACACGTCCTGTGTCACCTTGGCCCTGATTGCCTCAAATGTGGTAGGGGCAGTTTTCATTCCTGTGGAAACCCCATCCAGCAATACTGCTGTTTCCTTTTAGTCTCTGGATGGTCCCATTCAAAGGCAAATGGCTCCTGGGACTCAGAACATAGGGGTGTGCCCTAAAAGGCATCTTTTCAGTCCAGAACTGTACACTGGCAGAAGTCCCTTGAAAGAGTTGTAAGCAGCCTGTAGGGTTTGGCACCACCTGACCTGTGTCTTCTACGGTTTGTGATGGCTTTCGAATCCCATACCAAACAAGCACCTCCGGCCCCAGGTGTGTGTTCCAGCAGCAGGAATTCAAACCCAGGTCTGTGGCACTGAAAGCCATTCCCCTTCCACCCCAACAGGTAGCATCTCGCTTCCTTTACACGACGCACACCCAGAGCCTCATGTGCGCCTTTGTACTGGTGACGGCATTTCCCACACCAGGACCCCCAACCCCCGTGGGCCCTGGTTCCGGCACCTTCTCCTTCCCTGCCACACTTTCATTTTGTCTTAAAAAACAGGCTCAGAAATTTCCACATGGTGCCTCCTGAAATTTTAAACAGAGGAATAGAAAATCACCTGTTTGTGTGCAGAAGTTGTGGACAGAAAGGAGGCACCACGGTCCCTTCCCTTCCTTCAACCCCTCTCATCAACCCCACAGACACCACCTTCTCCTTCAGCCTCAAGGATCACGTTACTGTTGTGACTCCCACCCACCTGAGGCCTGGTCTCCTTTGAAAGAAGTAGGATTTACCTCATTGGCATGTTAATGTGCTCATGAAAAGGAAATGTGGTTCTTAGAGGCTTTCTGCCTTCCTCCTCATGCCTCTTTAAAGAGAATGGCTTTCAATTCCAAGCCTTCGTGCCTGGACAGTCGTCCGCGCTCACGGCAGCCACCTTGGCTCTCCCTGGCCGCCTGTCTGCCCAAACACCCACGCTTACCTTTCGTACACACGAGTGGCCAGATACACCAGCGAGGGACGTGGTCTTAGGGGAGAGGGGCTCTGTCTGGTGCTCAGTGACGAGTAACCAGTTCCGGTGTGAGGAAGGCTACAGGTGTCTTTCCCACTGCTGTCGATCCCCAGGTTTCCTTGTGGGACAGTGAGGCCAAAGGAGTCCCTGGGCCTCGTCATTCTGAGTCATTGTCAGCCCGTTGGGGAATCTGGCAGGATATTTAGTGGCAAGTTCCTTCTCCTTCTTGCCAAAGAAGGTGGGGCACTCTGTTCCCTGTCCTTCCTGGGCACAAAAGCACGTTGCTGGGGTCTAACAGATAGACGGCCTTTTCAGCCGGGTTGTGGGGGTCCTGGGGGTCTCACCCCCGGCCGTTTGTTCTCTCCTGCACGCACCTCGTTGGGTTCTGGCTGGTCCCGGCCGAGGCTGCAGCGAGCAGAGCAGCTGGTGGTCGTGCGTCGCTTGCGTCTGCCTTTCCTGAAATTGATCTCAGCTGCCCAACACCTTAACAGCAATCTCAACCAATGGAGACATCGGCGTCCCCAACCCCCTTCCAGTTTGTGTGGCTTTTTTCTTATATGTGGGGCACTTGACTGCAATGATCATATTGACCAGTCTTGTGTAATGTGGGGCTTTGAATCATTACCAGTGTGATGTCGGTAAAGCCCCAAAAGCCCTATTCAGGGCAGGCGGGTGGGTTCTCCTTGGGCCCTCGCTGTGCTTCCTGGATCTTACTCAAAGTCTTTAGTTTTGGGACCCCTTCGTGAAGTCCGTTATCACACATCCTTATACTGGTCTAACTTTGCCTGGTCTCCTGGGTCACTGGTGTCCCATCCTGGGTCTGTTCCAGGGACGGCCTGAACCACCGGGGCTGAGATTGGATTGTTTGGAGCCTTTTGGCTTCTTGGTTTGCCTTCTCTAATACCATCCTACGTACCGCAGAGTGTGGGGGGCATTCATCTTTCTAGGGTCCTCTAGCATGCGGTAGGATGGCACACTATTCGTCCAATTATACAGATCAGAGGTAGAAAAGGAGTGTGCCCACGTACACATACACCTCTCCCGGGTTGGCCGTGGTCGTCCAGACCTGCAGTGACTTGTCTCAACAGATACTGGCTTGCCTGAGGCAGAGTCACCCTGGGCCGGATTGAGTACTCTGGTGAGTATGGGGAGTAGAGACTGTTCCTCTCTGTCTGTCGAGGAGGGGTACAGGGCTGTCCCTGTGGCCCCAGCAGGACTGTGGGACTCTAACCCAAGTCTCTGGGGGTGGAACTCAAACCCACAGATATGCAAGCAGCATCTGCAACAGGGAGCAGTCCCCTACCCCCCCATGTCAAAATACCTCTTGGTAAAGGGCCTGGGCTCCTTGGGGACAGTAGGTGTGGAGGGGCCCCAGGAATCAAAGACAATTCGATCCGAAGCTTTCCACTTTCTGTTTTAATTGTACGTGTGTGGGTTTTCCAGAAGGTGGATGGGTTATGACTTTCCAGGCAGGAAGTCCCGTGACCCAGGGGAGCAGTAGACCACGGGTCATCGACCACACCAACCTGTAACAGTCGCTCAGAGTAGTTTCTGGGGGATCTTCCTGGCTGGTGAACACTAGTTGTTGGCGGCAGAAGAAAAACCAAGAACCCAGATCCAAATTATACTTCTGGCTTCCAGTCTTGAGCTCCCTGCAAGGGTTTTCACTCACTTTGCAACATCGTCTACCACAAACTCCTTTCCAGTTCACAAAGTTCTGGTCCCCAGTAAGAGGAAGCATTTATTCATTCCCTCAGAGATTGGGTAAGTGTTACATAATTATTAAAATGCATAACCAAATAGGTAACAAAGAAGGGAAATTTCCCCACTGCAGACAAAGAAAAAAAAGAGGAAGTGAAAATAGAGTGTTAAACATAAAAAAAATTGACATTACTGCCCCCCTGGGGGAGGGGCATAGGAGAAAATATTACACTAAGTCATTTGTATGTGCTTAGCATTTAAAATCCATGTGGAATTAGGAGACAGAACATCAGGCCCGCAAAAGACATAAACTTGAAACTAAAACACCTGCCTAAAATCTGGACCACCAGAGGACTTTCCTTTTAATAAACGAGTGGTTTGGTGGAGAAAAATTCACCCACCAGCACAGAGAGATGACAAGAAAGCTTGTGTTTGTATGAGCTCTGGGGGGCAATGAGAACGTTTTCCCCTGAAATCACAAACCCCAGGACTGTGCCACGCTCATGAGTGTGCTCTGGGAAACCCCAAATAAGGAATTATCATAAAAAGTGGTCCTGGGCCTGCGACCTCCCAAAGCTTAGAAGAAGCAAATACAAAATGACCTCTGAGGGACCATCAGAAGTGCAGGTCACGTGGGGTTCCTACACTGCCCCAGAAGCATCTATTCATCTAACGTCACAAATGGCACTGAATTATGATGAACAAGAATCAAAATAGGTGATAAATGCAGGCTAAATACCTAAAACTTCGGGTAAAAGAACTGTCTAGGAGTTATAATGCATTTAATGTATTTATACTATTTAAGCTAAAATAATAAAATGAAATAGTAAGCCCATAACAGTAAAACACTATAAACAACAAAAAGGCAGACTTGCAAAAGGAGAATAATACTAATTTATTGTTTGCGTACTTGATAGGTACACTTTTCAGCATTTTAAGCACATGGGTTTACATCATTAGCAAAACAACATTGTATTTGTGATACAATTGCTATCTCAATTTTAAGCATGAAAAAACACACATAGGTTAATTAGTTTGACCCAAACTTCAGGGCTAGTAAATGGTGGAGCAAAATGTAAATCCAGACAATTCTTTCAGAAACAATGTTTTTAAACATTTTGCTACTGATACCTCTCAAAAGAAAAAAAAAATGTAGTCATTGAAATAAGAAATAAATAGGTTAAACAATAAAGTGGACACAGCTGAAGAGAGAATTAGTAAACTGGACCACAGAGATTAAGAAATGCTCAGAATGTAACAGTGATGATAAAGAAATAAAAAATTGGAAAGACTAATTGAGAGTCATGAGAATAGAATGAGAAGGTTCAGTATACTTCTAAATTTCGGAAGGAGAGAATTAAAGCAATGATGAGACAGCATAATAATGAGTAATTTTACAAATTTGAATGAAATAGCAATACTTTCTCCCACAGACTGATACTCTCTACAATCCTGGTAGATGCAAGAATTGATACATCCTTACTGGAGAGCAATCTACAAGTATTTAACGAAAACATTTACTGTGAATAACTTAAAATGTAGTAATCCTCAATTTACAAATGTTTGCTTCAGATGAATGAACAGGAATCATATATGTTTGTACAAGGACATTTATTTTAGCATTGGTTTTATCATATAAAAATTTTGGAAACCACCTTAAAATCCATCAGTGGTTGAAAGGATTAAAATACATCATGATAGTATTTAATGGCCCTGAAATGTACATTTAAAAATGGTTAAAATTATAAATTTTATGTTATGTATATTTTACCAAAAGAAAATATGAATTATGATTTATCTATATAACAGAATAGTACAGTCGTTTAAAATAGTACAATAAATCTATACACAGACTTGAAAATATTTCATGATATTTTGTTAAATAGGTGTATTTCTAAATATTTGTATATTTACATGTACATAAAAATGTTTGTACAAAAATAGAAAAATACCTGTAGAGCTAAGATTTTAAACATGCTTAGTTTTTAACAATAGGTCGCACTTCTGTTAGATTATTGAGAAGATTTTGTTTTTGACTTTTTACATTGCATATGCTTCCAATTGTTTTAATTTATAAGAGTTAGCTTATGCTTGACTTAAAATTAAAATACAAACTCCAAACCATATTATCACATGTTTTCAAAACGCTTGTGAATAAAAGCAGAGAAATTATGTTCATAAATCTTCTTGAGGCTGCAACAAATACAGAACTTCGGATGCGGTGAAAACTTACAAAGATTACATCGCGTTATGTGGGCGGCATCTAGAGTGACCTGTGCATCCAAAATATGTCGCTGACATTGAGTATAACGACAATAACTTTTAATGGAACTTTGTTTTAATTCTAATTTGGTAACTGTGACCCCAAGCTACCGAGTCACATATTTTATGGCAAAACAAGACGATGGATGTCAGGGGCAGGGCTGGAGCTCGGGATCGTCTGAGCAGAGAAAGCGCCTGGGCAGAACGAGACGCACAGCTCTCTGTGGAGAGTCCCACAGGACCACTAGCCCTGGGTCCATGCCCTGGAAGCGTTACCATTGCTCTTCTTTTATCTCATCCTGTTTCTTGTAAAAAGGAGTTCGAGCACAATGTGACCTGTGCCTAAAAGAGCCGGTAGGAATCGTTTTTGGTAACAAAGCCCTTGCCACTGGGGCATTCCTGTTGGTTCTCCTGGGTGGTCCCTTCAGGGTCTGAGCCAACGTCACGTCACAGTAGAGGCAGGCATCGTCCTGTGAGGAAAGCAGCTGGTTCCTGGGACCGCAGGAGAACACACTGGTGCTGAGACACGGTTCACGGGTGGTTTTCAGGCAGAATCTTCCGTGACCCTACATTGCGTCTTCATAGTCGTCGTCCTCGTCCGCAATGTCCACCTTCATCACCCCCGAGTAGATGACTGAGGGGTCCTGTGAGGAGGGACAGGGCTAGGGCCAGAGCAGGGCACAGGCAGGGACGCCCCAGCTCTCCTCATCCCAGGCCGCTTGGATGCACCCTACCTTTCTTGGGGTGCCACGTACATGAATGAAGCCCCCTGGGAGGCTGTGGCCCACGTCAGCTTCTGCCGAGGGCCTGCCCCCCACTGGTGGGCCGCAGAGGGCCTCCCCACGAGCTGCAAACTGACCCAGGCGGACGAGGCCTTCTCTCACTGTTATGACTCATTGTCAGGCTGTCCTGTAGCTGTCATTTTTCTAAAGATGTCGGAATTTCGTAACCATAAACTAAATGTAGCATGTCGCCAGAGTTTCCCAAAGATGCCAATTCTGTCCTGAGACCTGTGACTGTCACCCCACACGTGATGAAATTACCAGCCCCCGACTGTCCTTATATACACGCGGAGCTGGACTTCCTGCACGTTTCTGAAAGCCTTTTTGTGTCGTCAGTGATGCCTTGAATTGTTCAAAGTTTAGAATGACTGATTTGCAATGACCAAAACCACTATTAGTTTAGCCTCATTCAACATTAATTTAGATTTCTAGATGTTGTTTGCTTAACCTGACAGCACAGAGTTGCGTGTGTAAGGCGCAGCAGCATTTCAGTGTAAAGATGTTCAAACAGCGTTTTTAGCCTACGCACACCCTGCCGTTCCCTCACAAATCATCCCGTGTCTGTTGCTAACGGACAGGTAAGCACCCCGGGCGGTGACACATTAGTTTGTATCCCTGCTGTGTGGGAAAATAGGGGAGGAGATCGGCCAGGGGATCTTTTGTTTTCCCTCAGGGGCCGTAATTGAAGAAGCTGGAGAACTGGAGCCCAGACAACAGAGAGAAAGAGTACGGAGGAAAGAGCGCGAGGGACGCCACCTACCTGGCCGTCAGCAGGCGTCCTCAGGCGCTCTGCTGTGGAGAGAAAGACCGAGCGTGAGACTCTGCTCAGACTCACAGCTGTCCCCTAAGTGCTAACCAAGGCTTCTTCCGCTCCTGTCTATTTGCCGTGGAGTTATTTCCATGGGTATTTTCTGTCTCACTTTTCTGTCTGTCATAAACACGACTCCCTTACTCTGCAAAGGAAAATCAGCAGCCTGGGGTGGGAGGGAAGTGGGTCCCTCCTGGCGTTTGTGCCTCTCAGCGTTTCTGGGCACCCCTGGCAGGGGATAGACAGCAGCAGCTCGTAGGCAGCTGTGCTGGGTGCTGAGGGGGTGCACAGGGCCACCCAGAGGGGACAGGCAGAGGCCACCACCCCCATGCTGCTGCCTGACTGGGCTGTGGAGTGACAGCTACGCCATGGCCAGGACCCGTCAGCAGGTCCCAGGCCCAAGTCCGTCTCAGGTCAGCTCAGTGCTCACGTCGGCTCCAGGCAGAGCCGGCAGCACCGCAGACGCTGCCATGGCTGCCACCCAGGGACTCCTTGGTTCCCGGGAGGGCAAAAGTCAGGGACAGAGTCACTTTCTCGTGCCTCACCTGCAGCTGGCTGCCATTCCTGTTGCATGCAGTACGCCAGAGAATAAACCTCATCTCCACGTCCGACATTCACTGGAAGAGAAAGCAGGGGTCAGGACACAGCCGCGCCTTCCTGCTACCTGTCACATGCACACAGATGAGCCGTCTGTCCGCACAGGTGGCTGGAGCTCTGCAGGGTCCGCTTTGGCCAGCCTGCATTAGCCCCTGGCCTCCTCCCCAGCTCGCTCCACTGCCGTGGGCCGGGGCACTATGGGGGGGCCTCACCATTCTCATATATGGGTTGTTGCTGCTCTGGGATGGTCGTGTTGAGGTATGTGGACTCCCGGGGTGGAGGGCGGGGAGGGCTCCTGCAAACACAGAAACACACGCTTTCCATCTGGGATGGCATTTCACATGTCGCAGACCTCACCATCTGGGATCACGGGGAAGACGCCCAAGGAGAGACGCCACCTGCTAAGGGTCCCGAGTGCAGCACTCACTCCTGGGGACCAGCCGGCTGCGTGGCAGGAGCCCCGTCTGTGCCTGGCTCACTCGGCACTGTCACACCCACGGCACTAGGCCCTCCTCTGACGGGCTCACGGTGCTGCCCACACCCGGAAGTGCCCTTTGCATCCAGGGGGTGGAGGAGGGAGGCTCCAGAGACACTGGATGAAGAGAGACTGGTCCAGCCCTGATGGAACACAGGCTGGCGAGGAGAACAAGCACCTTGACAACGGGAAAGAAGAAAATGGCCTCGTGTGTCCACGTGCCACTGGAGGAGCGCCACACTGATCTGGAAAAAAGCCTGGCTTTTGTTGGCGTGGACAGTAGCACACTACGAAATGTGTCAGCCAAACGTCAGTGTCCCCAGATGGAAGTATGTTCACAAATGTTTCCTCTTCTAAACTTCCACATTACTTTGTCACCAAGTTTTTCAGTATCTTTTTTACCCTCTGGCTGGCGTTTCAGAAATGTGTACATAGCGCAACTATTCTGAGCTTCTTTCCGACTTTCAAGATTTCCCCATATTTCCATGCCTTTCAGCACCCAACAGAATGACTTACAGATTCCCAGATATTGGTTAATTGATTGAATGAATGAAAGAAATGGATCAAAGTGATGTAACTTGCTTATTCTACAGATTTAGTGAAGGAGATAAATTAGGAAGCATGAGGAAAGGACTTAATTAGTTAACGTGTAAAAGAAGGGGAGTCGCAAGTGAGTATTCAGGGTTCCCAGTGGGTGACTCTGAGTGGCCGTTTTGGGTACACAAAGATATGAAGAAACCTCCCGAGAGAGTTCAGCTGTTTTGAATACATTCCCACACGGTCAGCTCCCGCAGACGTAGCAGATGCCTCACCTGACCGAGTCCCTGGCTGAAGGCTGTCCTGCAAATCAAACGACACACCCGTCAGTGCAGGGCCCTCCTTCCCAGTGTTTTCCCGTAGCCCTGGTGTGGGGATCGAGGCTACTGTGTGCCCAGACACCGCCCTGAAGTTCCTTTAGGCAGACCCTTCATTGTCAGCTGGACACACTGAGGTCTAGAGCAGTTAAGCAGCTTCCTTCTGACAGTAAATCCAGAGTGAGGCCTGGCGCTCGAGTCTTTGAACCCTCACACCGGTTGCCTTTTTGCTTCTGGCTTTACAACCACACCATCTAATCTCATCACGACAAGCGCCTCAGGAGCCCGCACTGCCACACCCACGCCAGAGCTGGGGCCAGGTGCCCGCAGATGCCGAGAACCTTGGAAGTCAAATGAGAATTTCACATGGTCTCCTCTTGGCCCGTCTCCAACTTGATCGATGAACAGTAGGAGACCAAGACTAAACATACAAGTGAATATTGAGTTACCCATGGTGATAAAGTGCGAAACTCCCTAACTCGGTGTTCTGATGAAGAATAATGGGGTTGATGCACAGACTTTAATTGGGAGATGGTCAGCATAGCTGGACTGTTTCTTCCAGTAGCTGATTAGTTACTTAAATGGTCATGTTTTTGAATGACAGGTAAATCACAGAAGCACACGATAGCAGCTGAGAACACATAGGGGACAGAGAACTGCTAATAGCTCTGTCCACTTTAATAGGTTCCATTCCTGGCTGGGGGTGTGAGCAGCGTGACTCACAGGACATATTCGCTCTTTACAGGACACGCGTCATAACCCTAGCCTATTTCAGTGAAAACGAAGGTCACATCACAAAATGCCAATGTTTGTAATTACTAACCTGTTTTTCTCTTGCACCAACAGCAAATTAGCAGGACCGCAGTGAGAAGACCAAGGATGCCAAACAGCCCCTCAACGATGACCACTGTCGTGAGCTGTGTTCTGTCCTCTTTTGGCGCTGAGGGGAGAAGGCCACGCGTGAGCAGCCAAAAAGGCTTGGAATGGATAGCGGACATCGTGAACGTGCGGTGAGGCCGAGGTGGCTCTTGGTGGGGGTGGTGGTGGGGGTAGGGGAAGGGTGCCGTGGGACTTACTTATCTAGGGACTTTCAGCTGTTCATGCTGATGACAGGAGGAGACAGGCACCCAGTCTTTGTATCCTCCACGCCCCTGAGCTACACCCCAGGACAACACTCCCCAGGAACCCCCCCTTTGCTAACCCAGTACCAGACACAGTGCAAGGGCAGCAGACGTCTCCCAGGACGCCGGGACAGAGACACTGACCAGTCAGTTCTGTGGCCTGAGCTGTACCTGTGACACTGAGTGGCACCACCTCACTGCGCTGGGCCCCCACGCCATTATCAGCCTCACAGGAGTAGTTTCCAGAATGTTCTGCAGTCAGAGACAGGTTGAAGGACACTCCTCCTCCAGAGGGGGCCGAGCTGTTCCCCAGGGTGATATCATCGTGATAAAAGCGGTACAGGATGGGGGGAGAGCCTGTCTGGGCCTCACAGTGCAGCTCCACTGTGTCCCCCACCAGGGCCTGGGCCGCGGGCGCCCTGAGGGTGAGGACAGGACGAGACGCTGGAACTGAAGGAGACAGTGGAATGTCAGAGAGGGTCCCTGGTAATGTGACAGCCCCGTCCTCTGCCCACAGAGGCTCAGCCCCATCGAACTCCTTCAAGATGCCGCCGGGGAACATGGAGGCTGACGGGGGACCTGCTGGCTGGGCGGAGGGTGGCGGCACTCACCTGTGACGGTGACGCTCACCAGCCCGCTGAGCCGGGGGCCATAGCCGTTGTTAGCTGCACAGTAGTACTGGTCAGAGTCGCTCTCCCTCACTGAGGGGATCTCGAACTTCGCCGACAGGGAACGCTGGGTCTTGGTCTCCAGGTTCAGACCCAGGGCCCCTCGGTACCAGAGGAAGCGGATGTCTCCGGAGCCCCCACCGACCAAGCAGGTGAGCACCAGCGTCTGTCCCACCGCCACGTGTCCCCCTGCAGGCTGTGTCTCCAAGCTCACGTTTCGGACAGGCACTCCTACACAAACGAGACGACACAGGACCGCCCTGAGTGGGGAGGGCTTCAGGGACAGAGAGCAGGTGACGCAGTCCTGAAGGAAAGGCCTTGGACAAAGTCAGTAATTTAAGTAACTCAGTGGTGCTGTGTGGGGTTCTGCTGTCTGGACTCGGCATTGTTGGGTTGATGGCGGTGGGGTAAGAAAGGCCGCCACACTAGCATGGACGGTGCGGCATCTGCTTCCTCCCAAGACAGCGGCTCTCCCTGAATCCTGCCATCGCAGACTCCATTTTCAAAGCACAAGTGGTTACAAGTCCAGGTTGCAAATGAAGCTGCCTGGGGCTGGAGTGCTGGTCTCAGCTCTGCCAGACCGGGCCTGCTGCCTGGGGGTGTTCTGGGGTCATGTTTAGTGTCTGGTTTTGTGGCCCTGTCACAAGGTTGGGTCTTGGGCAGGTGTGAGACGTTTCCTTATGGCGCAATGAAAACACTTTGTCTGAGGATGGGAAAGGACGTCAGAAGCCTCAATCCTGACTTGGAATCATATGGTTTAGAATCATAAAACACCCCTCCCTGTCTTCTTAGCTTCCAACTCAGGCCCCGACTTCTCTCCCGCGGGCCCTCCCCGTGGCCCTCCCCGTGGCCCTCCCCGTGGCGTCTCTGAGCCTTCTTTCAGCACCTCAGTCTAGCTCCCCAGCCCTGTCGTTTCTGCTAACAGTCCACCCGCTACAAGAGCAGCGTACACTGGAGCGCCGACTGAGCTCAGCTCTCGTAATCAGACCGCGGACGATGCAGGTTTCTCCCCCACTCTCTCCAGCCCAGTGAAACACGCAGTAGGGCTTGTCTGAATACCCTCCTGTGTGCTTGAGTGGGAAGAGCACGGATGAGAGCTGAAGGGCGCGGCCATAGGGAAGCTGGGGACATCCCTCAAACAGCCATCCTCCTGCAGGCAGGAGCCCCCTCCCCCGCCACCACCCCACCAGTGGGGCGCTCACTCTGTATGTCTATCCGCATGACTTTGCTCTTTATCGTTCTGCGTGCTGCTGTCCGCGCTTCACACCAGTAGGACCCCGAGTCCTCGCTCCACACGGCGGCCACCTGGTACTGCGAGGAGTGAGTCCAGTCCCGGCCCAGGGGTTTACCCTCTTTGAGGAAGAGGAACTGGGTCTGGGCAGGTAGCCTCTGCTGGAGCTGGTTCACACAGGTCAGGGTCATGGGGCTCCCGTCCACCAGCCAAGAGGGGCTGACTGTCAAAAGCAGCCCTAGAGAGAAGAACAAACACAGGTTCGAGGATGGGCCTCAGGGGTCCTGGTAAGAGGCACTTTGTGTCCTCAGCATTAGGAACAAGACAGAAACAGCCAGCTGGACACAGACCACCCCCCAGTCACCCCACAAGTGGCCCAGGGCCATCCCTTTGCCCACCGCTCACCCTCACACGTGCTGCCCTGGGCAGTGTCACCTCCTGCCTCAAGGCCTTGAACTTGGTTCTTACTCTTTGGAGTTTCTGCCCGTGAACTAAGTGCAGGGTACCGGCGACCGGTGGTGTTTCAGGAAAGTGAGTGTATGTCACTCATCCTTGTCGGAAGGCATTTTCTTTTCTTCCGTGTCCCTGACATCTCAGACCCACACTGTCTCCTTCACAGACAGAGTGTGAGACCCACAGGACCAGTCAGTCTGGGAAAGACTTGGAGAAACTCACGTCCTTCTTTCCTGGTGCCCTCCTGCCCTGTGATTGCCAGTGGAGGGGCAGGTGTGCTCTCGCCTGGACACGCCCTGGATCCACGCGTCTACGCAAACCTTCTTTACAAACCTCTGATTCGTACGTGGCCTCAGGATGTGTCCCATTGGGGTCTTGGGGCTTTTTCCCGGGTGAAGTAAAGGTGGTTAAAGTTGGACTGAGCTTTCAGCTCGTCTCCTAATCTCCCCCAGTCGCTGCAGCCCACGACTCCCCGCTAGCTCCAGCCTCTCAGGCACTTGTGTATCCAACCTGCACAGCCTCTGCTCTGTAGGAAATTCTCAGACCTTTCCTCAGAAACGCCCGTTTCTCTCCGCAGCGTAGGAACTCCCACGTGTCCTAGATCACTGACAGGTTATTCGAGTCTTGGTCTGACACCTGTCACCCTCCTACTGGGACGCATGGCCCTGCAACTGTCACAAACCCGTCCCAGGACGTCACCAGAATGTTTGCTCTGTGCTGGGCTGTGCAACGAACGTTCTGTACATTAGTCACTTCTCTTCTTGGAAAACTGTCATCCCCAGAAGACTGACAGTACAGCCTCAGGGCCCAAGGAGAAAAAGGAAGGAAAGGGCATCCCAGCAGCTGTACCCCACTTTTCTGATGGGGCCTGGGTGGGATGCAGTGGGACCTCACACAGGGCAGCTCACAGAGGCTGCAGCCCAGGGCTTGTTTCAATAATTCTCAAGCACAGAGACCCCCCCTGGCAAATCCTGGTGGCAGAAGCTTTCTTTTGTCGTCCTGGATATGGCTTTGGATTTCTGCTTAGGCTGAGATTGAGCCAAAGCTGCATTCATGGAGAAAAAGCCGGGCCAGGCACAGGTGCCCTGGCATTGCCACGGGCGCAGGCGTGAGGCAGACATGCAGCCAGGAGGCTGGGCTGGTCCAGGGTCTCTCTGGCCACGGGGACTCCTGTGCCTCGTCCCCTGGCTCCACACAGCCTGTGCTCCTGGTGGGATGCGATTGCCTCTCGTTACCCTGTGGCTAGTGTTCTATGTACCAAGAGCATTCGGACATGCATTGGGGCCAAACAGACGTTAGTGAACCCTCCTTTTGGGGGACTGTCCTCCCTCCTCTGGCGTAGGTGAGACCCCCAGTGAGGACCAGGAAGTCACTTTGCATCAGCAGCGTCCGAGGGAGAAGTCCCACTGGGCATGGGCTGTCCCTGCAGAGATGGCTGAAAGTAGGAAGGAGGGAGCAGCACCATTTCTTCTGCATGTGGCCCAAGGATTGGCCATAATTGTTCACTGCGGACGTGTGATTTTAGCATTTCTTCCATCACTCCAGCCGGGGACACACAGGGGCCTTGGAGCCCCCGAGGCTGGGAGGGCACAACTACCCCACATCCATCTGTGGGACCAGACTTCCTTGTACAAACAGCACCTTCCTCCCTAGGCTGGGATGCCCCAGAGAAAAAGGCTGTGCTTTTGACAAGCTCAGACCTACCTGCTGCCCCACTGAGCGCATGAGTGTCGGGTACAGAAAGGGGCGGGCACACAGGCAGGCTGGCCTGAGGGAGCCACTGTTGTTTGCACACTGCCGCAGCTATCACCGGATGCCACACAGCCAACCTCAGGTCTCCGTGGGGGCCGAGTGTCAACAGACACATGGACCATGAAGAAGAGAGGGAAGTGCAACTCACCTGTTGGTTCACAGAGTGGAGCTGTGAGAGAATTCGGGGAGGTCAGTACAGAGTAGCAAGTCCCAGACGGACAGACAGACACAAAGTCTAACTTTCCCAAGATCTTTCCCAGCAGCACATCCCCCTGCCCTCCCACCTTTCCCTTCCTCTCTCCTTCCCTCTCTAATTCTCCTCCTTCCTCCTTCCCTCCCTCCTACCTTCCTTCCTTCCTTCCTTCCTTCCTTCCTTCCTTCCTTCCTTCCTTCCTTCCTTCCTTCCGTCCTTTCCTTCTGTTCGTTTTCTCACATTCCACGTCACCCTCAAACTACCTCTGCACAACACAACACAGTTCATTTCATGCTTATGATGTGCTTTCCGGTAACGTCTCTATCTGGGAGTGCCAGGCGACACCCTTGTTCTAGAACCCCTTGCAGCCCCTCCTTCCAGCCCCTCACGTTCATCCCTCCTCTCAGAAGTCTGTGGTGCAGCTGAGAACCACTGACACAGTGTAGTAACAATCAGGAGGGTAATCGCAGCGTCCTGCTCCTGTCATTTGCCAGCTCAGATCAGAGGAGGCTTAGTCCCCAGAGAGAATCCAGATTGCTCCAGAGATTCTCTTCTACCACAAGGATTTGACCATAATTTTAAGGTATAGTGACCAAGAACGGAACATTCTGGGGAAATGCGGGCTCTTGTCCAGTTGGCACAAATCTGGATCCTGGCTCTTCCTCTTAAAAGCCGTGTCACCTGGGAAGTGCCTCCTCCCCTGTGCTTTAGTTTCCTTTCTGTAAAGTGGAGACAATAACAGACCTACCACACAGAGCTTTTGTGACGATTAAATAAATTGATAACCATAAAATGCTTAGAATTGTGTCTAGGATTTATTTAACGCTCAAGAATATCACCTCATTAGTATGCTCTCTTCAGCCCATGTTTATTTAGTCTGCGATGCCTTCTTTGAGGGGTTAAATGTTTATAATAGTTGAATAATTACCTCCTCGGGTGGGAGGAAGGAATCAATGCAGGCTAGCATAAAAATCACGTTTTCTTTATTCATCCATTCAACCAATAATTTTGAATGCTCACTATATGCTAGGCATTGTACATGGCACTTGGGTTACAGGAGGAAACACGAATGACAGTCTTTGCTTCAAAGGAATTTACAACAGAAAAATTGGTGATTTACAACAGAAAAGTAATCCTGGGGAATTGAAGACACTTAGAGAATGAGCTGGGATACAGTGCTGCAAACAGATTTTGGACGTGGGGCAGTTGCTGGTAATGAGTTCTAGGGTTAGACGGTAGGAAGGGGGGGGGTCATGAAAGATACAGGAAAATAATGTTCATAGGAACAAGGAATAGTGACAGGACAATTTGTTGTATGAATTATCTTGGAGGCTGCTGAACACACCCACAACACTGTCAACAATGAAAAGGAGAAAGAAAGACAGATGGTGAACCCTTCCTATGAGTTAAAGACTAAAACGAACATTTTCTTTAGAAAAAAGTCTGGCTTTCCAGTATCTTCCACTTTCTGCCTGGCTCTGAGCCCTGGGCTGGAAGGAGAGCTGAGCGTCCCTGAGCCGGGGCCAGCAGCCACATGAATCTGAGAAGTCCCACCAGCGTCCAGCAGGAGGCCCTGCCCACGCAGGAGACCACACACCCTCTTCTGGTCGGCCTACTCACCGCAGATCAACAGCAAGAGTGTCGGCAGCATGAGGACCCGGCAGCTGTGGCTGGAATGTTCTCTCACCCAAACAAGAATCCAGCTCAGTGGAGAGGCCGGCGGGTGGGCGCGTGTCAGGAGTTTGAGGAAGTCCAGCTCAGATGTCAGCCTGAGGCACACGTGAGACAGAAGCAGAGGGAATGAGAGCCTCCGACAGCCGGTCTCCTTTCTCTCCTGTGCAGGCCGAGGACAGTGAAGACGTCTTTCTATTGCTTATTTCAATTACCACAACTTGAAGACAAGCACGTGTGCACACCAGGTCCTTCTTCAGGAGCTCGGGGATCTGAAAGGAAGTCCCCAAGGGCAGCTTCTGACTTTGATGGGCGAGTGTGTCTGGGCCACAGTCCCACTGAATTGCAGCAGGGTTTTCGATTCCGGCAGCCGTGTCTCCTGAGCACATCTGACAGCACAGTCTTTCATTTTCCAGCAACTTCCATGAGGCACCTGACGCACACCCGTCCTTAAGCCAGCGGCTGCTGGGCTGTCACCCAGGGCACGTGCCGTGCCTGACAGCTGCTGTGAATGATATTTGCGCAGGGTCAAGCTATTCCCTAAAATACAAGCTTTCATGTACAAACTTCCAGTGTGCCAATAAATGGGCATGAAACCCCTGAAAATCAAAATCACAGGAAATCAAATCTGGGGCACTTTTAAAAATGAAATATAGGAACTAGGTACATGCAAATTAGCCTCCGGGCATTTGGGGACAGTTCACCCTTATCACCGCCCCTAGCACCTGTGATATTGCTCCCCTCCCCCTAAGTTGGATACCCACAATCCCCCCATTGCTCTCAGCAGACTGGGGCACTTGCAGCCTGTATGTGATGCAGACGACGGATGAGAGGAGACAAAGCCGTCTTAATCTTCAACATGTTTTGAATCTGCGAGTGTCTAAGATTAAGAAGCAGCAGACAGTGTGTGGAAGCTACGGTATTAGGGGCGATCGTGCTATTGAGATGCTCTTTAGTCACGCCATCCAAGTCAAGGTAACGAGTCCAAAGAGTAAGACAGGAAAGAAGCCAGTGGCCAGAGATGCACAAAACTGCAGGGAGCAGGGAGCAGTGTCGGGGGCCGTACTAAAGGTCCCCAGGAAACTCGAAAGCAAGACAGGTGTGCCCTAGCCATCTTTGGACTGGGGAAGGCTGTGTGTGGGCGAGTCTGCCCAGTGTCAAGTTTCAGAACCAAGGCAGACAAAGCACTGAGACGTATAGCTCTGCACTTGGGAGGTGTAGCCAACTGTGCTTTTGCACATGTGCCCTGTTTCACACCTCTCTGTGCAATTTCTTGAGATTAAATATCTCCCCCTCCTTCTCTGTGGGTTTGAAGGCTGTGCATTATTTGTGAAGCTCTCACCCTTTTATTTTCATAACATAATAATTGATACAAACTAAGAAATGTATATAAATGATTAAACACACTGGTTCAGTGAAGGACTATGAACTCTCCCACTGAGCTTCTCCTGGGCTGAATGCGCAGAGGCTGTCCCTCAGGAGGCAGTGAGTGCAAGGCTGCACCCCTGGGGAGGAGAGCACCGTGGGATAATTTTATAAGCAGGGCTCCAAATCAGGATAAGAGTTTCCACCAGAGGATGGAGCTGGACATTGCATTGGAACACCAGAACCTTCTGCTCCATGGAGCGGGGACGAGGTCAGGCTCAGGTACCAGAGTTTGGGGTGTAAAGTACCACCACGTCAGGCAGCCAGAGGTCTAGGACACCCGCTAGCCCCACCTAGTGATCTGGGCCTTGCCTTCTGTGGGGGAAGCTGTGATGACCTGTTTTATGTCTCACCTTGTCTGGTCCCAAGGAGGGATCTTTGTTCCCATATTTATGGCGGAAGAAAATGTGGTGCACAGAGGAGTAAAAGCTTGAGTCGAATCACTATAACAGCTGGCATCACTGCTCCCCACTCTTGGCCCCTTTCTCACGGTCAGGCCACTCGCTCAGGCACCCTCTGGGAGGAGAGAGGTCCCTGACTCGCTGGACTTTGATGTGACATGCTTTGGCCAATGGCATGTAAGTGTAAAAGGTGTTTGCTGCCTCCAAGCAGACACTGAGCAGGAGCTGCCTGGTCTGACTTGGATGCCGCTTCACCCACTTCCCAGAATGGGAAGAAAGAAGACCCGTCAACCCAGCCCAGAGCCTGGGCCCGGCCCCGCCTCACCCGGCAAAACTGCCGCTGAGCTGCAGGCCTGGGTGAGCCTGGGCGAGAAATAAGTGTTCCCATGGGAAGCCACATGACCTCCATGCTCTGTGTTCCATAGCAGAGGCCAGCGCCGTCACCACACACGTGTGACTGACTGCCAACACGCCCTGTCACTTTGATGGCACCCTCAAGTTAATCTCATTAATTCATAGGATCCCTGCCATGGGCTGTTACTTCCTCTACTTCTCGTGTTGCTGTGGCAGAGAGAGTGTCTCCCCGCGCCCGCGCCCAGGAAGGAAACGGCCAAGGACATGTGACTTACTTGGTTGATAAATTTAGGAGAAGCCCCTGAGCTCGCTTGGCTTGGTGCCCCTGGGAGCTGCCAGGCCTCAGCGTGCTCTAACCTGCTATCGTCCACACAAAAGGGGGCTGTCTCTGCTGCAGACACACATGGTTGTCCAGACCACCTGTGGCCAGGATGGTAAGTCCGCCTCCTAGAGCCGTGACTTATGAGAACCCACTGGGGTCACTCAGCTAAGTCACTCCCTCTGCAGTAATTTTTATTGGTGAGAAAGCTACAGTTGGGTCCCCTCTACGTGACTCTTGTGACTCTCGATTTGTTTCAGACCTGGGCGAGGAAGAAAGGGGTGCTTGCGGTCTCTGAGAATGGCAGTATGTATCATACTCCACATGCTGAGGACACAGACATGAAACACGCATGTTCCCCCAAATCCTAGAAGTCACCGAAAGGTGGGGAAGACACATACACAGGCAAACAAAATGCAGGGAAGTGTGACAGTCCTGGTGCCCAAGAGTCACAGGTCTACAGGTAACAGAGAAGAATCCAGTTGAACTTGTATCAGGAAAGGGGAGGGGTACAGGGAAGAAGCAAGGCTTTGCGGAGGATGTGATGTCTGAGCTGAGTTTCTAAGAAGGGCTAGGGTTCAGCTGGCTGTCTCCGTGGGGAGAACCCTCTAAACTGAACAAAGAGAGCGTGCAAGAGCAAGATGTCATGAAACAGTGGGGTGTTTACTGACGCATTTGTAGCTTGATTTTGTTGGAACAAAACATGAGGAACTCCTGACATGGAATGAGGCTGAGATGCTGATAACGGAAAAACTGCGAAAGGCTTTGTACACTGTACTAAGAACTTGGGGTGTTCTCAGCAGGGTGAGTCGGGCTGGGGGCCTGGGATGGGCTGGGAAAAGCCTTCCCCATTGAAGGGAGCAGTGGCTAGTCTGTCTCAGTTGGTCATTGCCAGGCAGTCAAAGGACACATGCGCTGGATCATCTGATTATTCAAGGAGACTAGAATTTTGGAATTTTCTGCAAAATCTACTAACTCTTTGAAACCAATTTTTAAAAAATGTTTTAAAACAAAGCATATCTGTAGAGCACCTCGGTTTTGTGGCCTCTGCTGTAGGTGATCGTCGGGGGGAAGACACAGCTAAACATAGAGAAGGTGAATCAGTGGGGGATGGGAACGGAGGTGGGGGAGACTCACTGGGGGGGAGGGTCTCAGAGGACATGCTGCTGCTGCTTATGCAGGAGAGGCTTTTGTTTTTCTTTTGGCTTAAGATGGGATGATAAAGCCACCAATTAGGATAGTAATAAAGAAGGAAGAGAAAGTTCAGGAAATATAGAAAAGACATTCTGAGTTTTAGATATGTGGAGTTTGAACATTTTGAGGTAAAAAATTTACTCATTTTACAGATGAGGAATCTGCAACTGAAAGATGGTAGGTAATTTCCAAAGCTTTACCCGTGATTAGAACCAGGGTTGATATGGCCCCAGTGGTTTCATCTTACCCCTGGACGTGTGCTGCCCACCCTGACAGCCGCGTGTGGCTGGGGAGCACTTGACATGTAGTTAGTCCAAACTAACATGCACTGTCAATACAAATCGCACACTGGATTTTGAAAACTTAATAAGAAAAAAGGGAATGTAAAGTACCTCAATAATATTTTTATAATGATTGCATGCTACGTGATAATACTTTGGCTATATTGAGTTAAATGAAATATATTGGTAAAATTAATACCACCTGTTTCTTTCTTTCTTTTTTTTTTTTTTTACTTTTTTCCCCAATGTGGGTACTAGAAAATTTCAAACCAAATATGTGGCTTACATTATGTGTGTATCAGATAGGGTGGCCCTAGACCACAACTTTCAGCAAGAAGCAGTTTCACTGCCACACTCTGTAGAGAACACCTGGATTTGGCCCACTCGGCAGACCTCTGAGGAGCATGCTGGGTACGGGGTCCTAGATTAGGAGCAAATCATGCGATGAGGACACTCACGAGCCTCTTTATAAATCCAAAGTGAATTGGGCACCATTCCTCGTGGGTTCTCAAGGTCTAAGTCATCTTCCCCTCAGAAGTTTGTTGGATAATTCTAACAAAGAAATGCTGAGGTAAAGGCCTAAGTAAGGGGAAAAGGATCGTGAGGAAAAAGCAGCCCAGAAATCAGACATTATCTACCTACTGAGTCCTTTGGATGTTTGTTTGGGGGAGGGGAGACGAGTGTTAAGCTGTGGGCTATAATATCTTACTTTCTGTACACCTCCACCTTTTTAAATGCAATTCTGCAAATAGATTTTGACGTGAAAATAAACCTGCAGCTGGGAACAAACAAAGATGCACTGGTAATTGTTTATGTGTTGTGACCTTTGAAATGTGCTACCTAATGGTTTGACAGACATCTACTTCTCTAACTCAGGGTGGGGAGAAGGAGGAGAGAAGGGCAAGTTCCTAATGGAATCCGCACGCCAAGCCTTCCGGGTTCTGAGATGCCGTCAGTTCTGTCAACAAAAGGTCACTGCTACCAAAACAATGCGAATGGGAGTCCCCAGTCTGGGATGCAGTAAAAGGAGAAACTTTATTCAGGTCAACTTGTTTCCAAACAAGACACATCCTCCCTGGTGGAAACAAAAAGTGCCCTTCACCAAGACACAGGGTCACTTTGCTCATACAGAAAAAGTGCCCGCCCCAGTCCCTGATTGGCCCATTGTTATGCAAATGAGGAATTCAAAACCGAAAAGTCTGATTGGTCCACATAACACTTTCCGGATTAGTCATTATGGAGCCACTTTGATTGCTCAGTATACATGCAAATGAGGATATATAGCTGTGCAGGTCTAATTGGATGGGGCAAGTCTCAGCCCATTGGTTGCTAACCTCAGCCCATTGGTTACACCATGGCTGCTAATCTCTGATTATAAATTTGGGCTCCAAGAAGGACTCCTTCTTGGTAGGTGTGTTCCTTCTCAGAGACAACAATGGCACGGGCCTGGATCTAAGGGGAGAAAAGTGGAGCCATTCTTGGTGATCCACTTGCCATAACCTCCAAGTAAGGGAGTGCTGACTCAAACTCTTTACTCAAGATTTGTCCCAGCAGCCCCTTGCACACCCCACTAATTTGTGGTATGTTTCTGTCACTCTTCAGCCTGACACACTGCCAGTCACAGTAGCCTTTAAGGGTGGGTTCTGATGAATTTTTACGATAGCATGAGTTAAATGGAGCTAGAGAATTTAGTCTATTATTTGAAAGGTAAAGAAAAAAAATCAAGTACTTTGAAAAATCTAGTATAATTAACACTATTAATTCCCCCCTCTGTCTTTATTAAGAACACACATCAAACTTCCCCACTGGATGAAAAGGAGGGACTGATTTCTCATTTTCCTTCCCAATATCCTTGTGAACATATAGGCCAAGTTCTTTTGTACTCATCATATTAACACAGTCCTGAGGTCAAGAGAGACTGTCTGGGCCAGAAGCTCACAGCAAGTTATTGTTTGGGAAGAGGGCTTGTACATATGTAGAGATTCTAGACCAGACCCCAGACCCCAGACCCCTCTTCTCGTGTGGGTAAAAATATGTATGAGTTGAATTATACTCAAAATTAATCAGATGGGTGTATTTTTAAGGGAGATGATCTCATGACATGCTTCTAATTTTCCAATATTCTAAAGAAAAGAGTTGGGTAGATATTATCGTTTAATCTCTTAGTTCCAAAGAGCAAGAAGCAGTTAGGGTATGTCTGGAGTGCAAGTGTGAGGTTCACAGCCTGTGTTCAGGGTCCCCAGGCTGCCTTCTCTTTCCGTCTCTACTTAAATCCCTTTTGATTTGCCATTCTCTCCAGAAATCCATTTTTCTCTCCTCTTTGTCCTCAGAGCTCATGGAAAAGTCTGGTTCCAGTTATTTATGATCTGAGTGTAAAACAAAGGTGCACACCAGACAGATAAGGCCAGGAGTCAGAATATCCTGGGCTCCCTGTGGATGTCAGCTAAGATTATATTTGACTTTAAAAGAGCTCATGTGTTGGCTCGTTCATTCATCAATTATTTTGTACGGGCCTGTTTACTATTTACTAGGCACCATGCTAGGCACTGGGTTGTTAATGGTGAACAAAATACACATTACATTCCCATGATACATATCAAACATGTTGATTACGTCATCCAAATCCTCTATATTATTACTATATGTGTGTCCGTAAGCTGTAATTTTCTGTGTGATTTTAGTTATGTCAAATTCTACTTGTTTTGCCTCATAAATTTTGCATATTTGCTGAATGGTGGATTAAAAGTCATGACTTTAAAAAAAAAAAAAAAAAAAAAGAGCTCATGTGTGACCACATCTTAAGTTAATGAGGAATATGTTATTCGTCAAGAATCCATTTCAAAAATTCAACTGGCTCTTATTGATTACATTGTGAAATTGTTTTCTTCAGATTTCACAAATTTTCTATTAAGGATCTAACACATTTTAGGTTTTATAATGTTAGAAAACAGCGAATGTGAATTTGCTGATTATATTATTTTTAATGGACCCAGAATATGACTTACTCAGATAAAAAGAAATGTAAATTAAACCAATAATGTGGTAGCACTTTGCCCTATCAACTAATCAAATCTTTAGTTAAATAACACCAAATTCTGTGAGGGCCAAACAAAACAGATATAGTCCCATGCCTTGCTGGTGGATTTTTCGTGCAACCATCTGGAAGAGCAATTTAAAAGTATGAAGAAAAAGTGCATACAATTGTGCATACTCTGATCCAATCACCCCATATCTAGGTTGCAGATAAGGAATCCATAAAGTAATTTATTATAATAAGCAAAAGGAAAAAAATAGCATATGCTTGCCGAGTTACTGCTAAAGTGTAAATTGCTAATAGCCACTATTTATTTTGAATTAAAAAGTCTTACTATTCTGGGCATAATACAAACCAAATGAAAAATCCCATCATACTTTGGAAAGTGTAGTATTATTCTGATTATAATCAGCAGTAAGATAAGAAAGTCCCCAATCACCACTTCTATGTATCATCTTTCCCAACTATCACACAATGCATTTAGACAAGAAAGTTAACTACTGAAAACTACAGAAACAAAATTATATGATTTTCTTGCCTATGTGGAAAACCCTAGAGAAAAAAAGGCAGAAAAATAGAAATGACAGCATTCCATGAGGAAACTAAATATAAAATTGCAATACAAAACTCAGTAAGTTTCTATCTACAAAAAATAGTCAGAAAACACAATAAAAGAATCCCTTTTAATATTCCCCTACAATAAAATAATAAAAAGGAGGGCACTGGGAGATAGATTCCATGAAATGTATGTAAAAGCCCTACAAGGAAAATGATAAAAGTTCTATAAGAAGTACATAAAAGTCTTGAAAAAACTCAAGGCCGTGTCTCCTTAAATATGTATTCACATTCTTCATAAATATTTTGTTCTATATAAACTTTAAATTTAATGCAATTCTAATAGGACTTAATTAGAACTGAAAAAAAGTGTTACAAAGTGCATTTGGAAGAAAAGAACACACAGGTCAATTCCGAAAAGTACAAAGGGCAGTTTACACTATCTGATAAAAAAAAAAAAAAGATACTTACATTATGGTAGTCTTTAAAACAAGGAGGAAAAAAGGTTTTCAAAAAGCCACCAAACACGAAATGATGCCACACCTCACTATTTAAATAGTAGAAATTCAATCCGGCTAATAAGTCTAACAGCAAAGTGTCACTTTTACTTGATAGGGTGGTAGACTAGAACTGCGTTTGGCCAAAGGACCGGTTTTTTCAGACAGGTAAGTATGAGGAAAGCTTATCCCCTAGCAGGAGATAGTGGAAAATCGAGAGGCCTCCTGACACATCAATGTGTGCACCCAGGTGCATTACTTTCCAGAATCATTCTCCCTTGACCACTGTTGATGGATGGACAGTGAGTGGACATATGATTCCACATGGGCCAGTGGCACTCCTCTGTGAACTTGGACTCGGGTTAAGGAAGTGAGTCTCTCAAAGAGGATGAGTCTGAAATCTATAAAACTGAGCAGCCTGTGGGGAACTCTTCTTCAAAGTGCTGGTGAAGGAGGCCCCCCCACCGTGATAGCCTTTTGCTTTCCGAGTGGGTGATGGGAACAGGAGTACTGTCCAATCAGCACTGACCTGAGGTATCTCATTTACAGTCATTTGCCTCTTGATTTTATTCCAATCAGAAATGCCTCATTTGAATACACGGTGTATAAATAAGATCCGTGGCTTCACAACCAGCCACTGTCTTTTCCTCAAGGTAGTGGAAGGCTGTGTCTCCTGCTTCTGATTTCACCTCCGGCCCACGAAGCAGGTTCAGCCCTGCACTGGCATCTCTACGGAAGGAAGCTGTGTGGCTGCTGATGCCCGGGGGACTGGCCAGGCTGTGTGCTGGGCACTATATCCTGTCGCCAAGTACACCAGCTACAGGAGCTTTCTTCGGGAAACACGAACATCCAACAGCAGACGCTTTTCTTAGCTGCTTAAGACTTTCAGGTAAGAGTGTCATCTACCGAACTTGATTCATCTGTTTGTTTTTGGATTTGAGACCCTTCCCTGATTTTTAAAAAATGTGTGTTTTGTTTTTTAATGACGTTTCTAACTTAATTTTGGATTTACAGAAAAGTTGTAAAGATTGTGCTGTACACCCGTCATGCAGCTTCCCCTTTTGTCCACATTTGTGCATTTGCCACGACTAAGGAACTAACATGGTACATTTCTGTGAATTGAATGCTAAACATTGTTTGGATTTCATTATACTTTACCTAATGATCCTTTTCCGTTCCAGGATCCAACTTAAAATATGTGACATGTAGTTGTAATGTTGCCTTAGCTGCTTCTGGGCTGTGGCAATTTCTCAGAATTTCCTTTTTTGATAACCTTGATAGCTTTGAGGACGCATCGTCAGAAACTTTGTAGAATGTTCCTCGACGTGGATTTGTCTGATGTTTTTCTCAGGGTTAGACTGGGATTATGGTTGTTGGGAGGAATCCCAGAGAAGATGCTCTTCTCAGCAGCTCATATTAATGATACATGCTATCAACATGGCTTATCACTGATGATGTGAGAATGAATACAGGAAACCTCATTCAAAACGGAATAGGGAAGCCACGAGGAGCTCTCATGCACTACACTAGAGGCAGCCTCCATAGGCCGGCAGGAAATAAGATTTCCTCTCCATCTGGCAATAGCAACTGCCCTTGCCTGCAGTCAATGAGAAGCGGCCACCCCTTAGAACTCTCACGTTCCTCCAGTGAAAATTTAAAACAACCCTTCCCTACTTCCTCCTTTCCTCTATAAAAGACTGCTCGTCTCCTTTGTTCTCAGGACTTGCCTGTGGTTCCCCATAGTTTTCTTGTCCCAAGTTGGAAATTCTCTGCTATTTCTGAATAAACTCACTTGTTGCTCAACGACCTGTGTTTAATTTTTAAGATTGACAATGTTAAATTAACATAGATTATCTGGCTGAGGTAATATTTGCCAGGTTTCTCTCCTGTGAAGTCACTCCCTTTCCCCCCTTGCCTTTCCACACTCTGTGCTCTGGCAAGTCTGGGGAGTTAAACTACACTTGCTTGATGGGAGAACATCTATATAATTTGCTTGATATCCTTCTGTGTAGGAGACTTATCACATAGCCCTAATTTATTTACTCAATCAATTATATCAGCATTCTCTGATTTTAAAATAGCACATTTTAAAGTTTTTAATTGCCATGTTCTAAATATTATCTAATTTTATCCAATATCTGTACAATTTCCTTTTCCAAAAATTTTCCTTCTTTTGGTGTCCTCCCCAACTGCAGGCCTCAATCGATATTTGTGTACCTGAATGTCAGATAGAGGTTAGAAAATGAAGGAAGAGGAGGGGTGGGAGGGGGTCCATGGTGCCTACAGAAAAAGCTCATAACTAGCTTTGATTAACTGCCTCCAGCCAAGTAGCTGTTTATTACTCCAGGGTCTGGAGCAAGATAAGGATCTGAGTCAACAGACCTCCCTTGGAAGAGTGTGCACCACTTTTCCTGCCAAATCAATGAGTAACTTCCTCACCCCACCCAGCAAACCAGAAGTCCTCTAGACAGGCGCTCTCTTGCTCTCCCTGCCCCTCAAGCCCTCTGGCCCTCGCTTTCTCCCCCTCTCTCTGCCTCTCCCCCACCTCAGCTAGGCCCGTTCTCTTCCCTGAGAATGTATCCCTAATAAACCCTGCTTGCATATTAATCAGCTTGCTGAACTTTGATTTTTCACTGCGTTGGCAAGAAGAACTGAGACTCCAGTAACATTTATTCAGAAATGACTGACTCTTATAACTACCTTGATTGTCCCTAATTAACATATTATATAGTTATTCTCATCTTTAACTTCTTATAGAACTTTATACTTCACACTTAACTGTCTAGCAATGTTTGTTTTACATAACCATTGAGATTCTTTTTCTTTGAGATAAAGTAATCTTAAATATTGTATAGTAATTTTGTATTTGACAGCTTAACTAAATGTTCATTTGCTTTTCAATTTATCTTGGTGTTGACAGTACAAACAGATCAACTGCTACTATTTCATCCTTTTTTGTGTGGTTAAAATACCTGAAAATTTTGACATTCCCTAGTATTGCAATTTCAAACTTAACTTCTTGCCACATTCCAGTCTTGGAGACTGACACCGTCTCTCCATTACACATGGTAGTTATCAAGCTTCTTTTTGAGATACATCTTTTCCTACATTTTAAGGAAATTTTTTACTAAGCATGTATGCAAAGCCATGGATCTAATATTCACATATGAACCTTTACGAAATGTTAAGATTAACCTGAAACACTTCACACTGAACCATACTAGCATGTTTGATGGGAAAGTCGTTTGAAAAAGGCACTGAGAAAACGATGCAGCCTTGCTAGATTGGCTGATATCCTGTAGACTGCCACGAGTTCAACTATCTTGCGTTTGTTCTAATCCAATCACCACTTAACTCAATAAATTAGCTTCAAATAGGATTCCTCTGCTCACACTGTGCTGCAGCACGGAGCCTTCTACAACTGGTCCCTAGGAAACTAAAAAGGGCATCCCGATGAGTATCCAAGTGACTCTGAGCTTTTAATTTTTCAGCAACACTGGTTATTAGAAGCACAGATCATTTCAGGAGGGCGGTTTTGCAAGGAGCTATGGCCCACACGTTACTGCTACAGAATACCACTGCAGCTCTTTGGTCTACATAACAGCCTTCACTGATAATGTGACTGGCTCTGAAAAGAGCCTTTGGTTTGTTTCCCTTTACAGATGTTCAGGCCCCTCAGTGGTTTCACTTCACCACTGGAAAGATTACTTGGTCTGGACTTTGTGATGGTGGCTCTCGGTCTTCTTGGGCAGCAGCACCGCCTGGATGTTGGGCAGGACGCCGCCCTGCGCGATGGTGACCTTGCCCAGCAGCTTGTTGAGCTCCTTGTCATTGTGGATGGCCAGCTGCAGGTGGCGCGGGATGGTGCGTGTCTTGTCGTGGGCCACGTTACCCGCCAGCTCAAGGATCTCGGGCGTCAGGTACTCCAGCACGGCCACCAGGTACACTGGCGCGCCGGCCCCAACGTGGTTGGCGTAGTTGCCTTTGCAGAACAGGCGGTGCACACGGCCCACGGGGAACGGCAGGCCGGCTCTGGAGGAAGACCGTTCCCTTGCTGCTCTGCTCACTGCTCCCAAACGTACTCTGAGGCCAGAAGTAGTAACGGAAAAACAACCTAAACGTATGCTACCGGGCCTACTTAAAGTCTGTCCGGAGGTTGTGACTCGCTATCTGATTGGCTGATGGAAGGCCAATCAGAAAGCATTACTGGAATCACCTACTTTACATATACGTCACTAACCACTGTCCAATCAGATCTTGGCTGCCCAATACGTCATGTTAGTGCCATGCCAATAAATACCACTCTTGGACACCAGATGCTGTCTTCTTCCTTGGTACCAGGGGGAGCTGTAGAACAAAGCACTCATCATGCCAGAGCCGACTTCAAAAGGTGCTGTCGTTTCTAAGAAGGGTTTCAAGAAGGCGGTGACTGACGCGCAGAAGAAGGACGGCAAGAAGCGGAAGCGTAGCCGCAAAGAGAGCTATTCGGTTTACATTTACAAGGTGCTGAAGCAGGTGCACCAGAACACGGGCATCTCCTCCAAAGCCATGAGCACCATGAATTCCTTCGTCACTGATGCCTTCGAGCGCATCGCAGGCGAGGCGTCGCGCCTGGCGCAGTACAACAAGCGCTCGACCATCACGTCCCGGGAGATCCAGACGGCCGTGCGCCTGCTGCTGCCCGGGGAGCTGGCCAAACACGCCGTGTCCGAGGGCACCAAGGCCGTCACCAAGTACACCAGCTCCAAGTGAGCGCGTGCTCGTGCAGCACTCTTCAACCCAAAGGCTCTTTTCAGAGCCACTCACACTGCTTAAGGGGCTGTGAGCTCTGCTTAGCTGGTTAATCAATGTGTGTGATATGTCTTAATCCTCGGAGTGTCAAATTGAGTAGTTAAACGGTGACCGCTCCCGACGTCATATATATACGTAGTGTACAAAAAGACTGCTCCGACCTTTTTAGGGCAGCCAAAAAGGAAGCTAAATAGGCAGAAGAAACTTATCCGCCATCTTAAATCATCCTAAAAAAAAAAGGCAGTCCGTGTTTTTTAGGACACTGGGCCCACGAAATCAATTTCTATTTGGGGTTCTGCTGGTTAAATGGGCCACCTGATACCTTCTACTGACAAAAAAACGTAAATAAGACCTTGTGCTCTAACGCATCTTTTGGAGCAAAAATAGATCTTAAATTGAGATCTTAAACTAATTTTTATCCCAAAAGATGCATTAGAGCTGATGGTACGGCAAGGTCTTATTTACGTTTTTTTGTCAGTAGAAGGTATCAGGTGGCCCATTTAACCAGCAGAACCCCAAATAGAAATTGATTTCGTGGGCCCAGTGTCCTGAAAAACACGGACTGCCTTTTTTTTTTTAGGATGATTTAAGATGGCGGATAAGTTTCTTCTGCCTATTTAGCTTCCTTTTTGGCTGCCCTAAAAAGGTCGGAGCAGTCTTTTTGTACACTACGTATATATATGACGTCGGGAGCGGTCACCGTTTAACTACTCAATTTGACACTCCGAGGATTAAGACATATCATACACATTGATTAACCAGCTAAGCAGAGCTCACAGCCCCTTAAGCAGTGTGAGTGGCTCTGAAAAGAGCCTTTGGGTTGAAGAGTGCTGCACGAGCACGCGCTCACTTGGAGCTGGTGTACTTGGTGACGGCCTTGGTGCCCTCGGACACCGCGTGCTTGGCCAGCTCCCCGGGCAGCAGCAGGCGCACGGCCGTCTGGATCTCCCGGGACGTGATGGTCGAGCGCTTGTTGTACTGCGCCAGGCGCGACGCCTCGCCTGCGATGCGCTCGAAGATATCAGTGACGAAGGAGTTCATGATGCTCATGGCCTTGGATGAGATCCCGGTGTCTGGATGCACTTGCTTTAATACTTTATAGATATAAATGGAATAGCTCTCTTTGCGGCACTTCTTGCGCTTCTTTCCCTCCTTTTTTTGCGTCTTGCTAACAGCTTTCTTGAAGCCTTTCTTGGAAACAGTGGCGGTCTTCGAAGTCAGCTCCGGCATGTCGAGTGCTCAACTTTGCAGGTACAACTTCTACACCAAACCGAAGGGTAACGCCTGGTGTCTAAAAGAGCGTTATTTATAGGCGACAGTGACATGTCGAGTTGGGCAGCCAAGATCTGATTGGACAGTAGTTAGTGACGTGTATGTAAAGTAGGTGATTCCAGTAATGCTTTCTGATTGGATAGCGGTCCATCAACTAATCAGATGGCAAATCACAACCTCCGGACAGACTATAAATAGCCCCCCCCCTTAACGGTCACTTTTTTCTGTTATAACTGGTTTTTTTGTCATGTCGGGACGTGGAAAGCAGGGCGGCAAGGCTCGCACCAAGCCGAAGTCCCGTTCATCCAGAGCTGGCCTGCAGTTCCCCGTGGGTCGCGTGCACCGGCTGCTCCGCAAGGGCAACTACGCCGAGCGGGTCGGGGCCGGCGCGCCCGTGTACCTGGCGGCCGTGCTGGAGTACCTGACGGCCGAGATCCTGGAGCTGGCGGGCAACGCGGCCCTCGACAACAAGAAGACGCGCATCATCCCGCGCCACCTGCAGCTGGCCATCCGCAACGACGAGGAGCTCAACAAGCTGCTGGGCAAGGTCACCATCGCGCAGGGCGGCGTCCTGCCCAACATCCAGGCCGTGCTGCTGCCCAAGAAGACCGAGAGCCACCATCACAAAGTCCAGACCAAGTAATCTTTCCAGTGGTGAAGTGAAACCACGGAGGGGCCTGAACATCTGGAAAGGGAAACAAACCAAAGGCTCTTTTCAGAGCCACTCACAGTTTCTAAAAAAGAGCTTAAAGAAACAGTGACTGATTAACAAATAAGTGTATTGATGAACTCGCCTAAACCAGTAGGACGGGGAAGCATGTTGTTCAGATAATACCGTGTTTCTCTCAAAATAAGACCTAGTCTAATGGTACAATCAGCTCTAATGTGTCTTTTGGAGCAAAAGCTAATTTTTGCTTCAAAGGACACATTATCCCGCTAGGTGTTATTTTCAGGGAAACCTGGTAGGTCTCGGAAGCAGTTTACTTTAACGTGCAATAAATTTGACCACAGAAATGGTCTCGGGTGGAGTTGCTTTTTCACAGCGGAGTAGATAACCGCCTAGCACGCTGGCAGATGGGAAAAGGAGCAAATTTAGGATTGCTGTGACAATTGTCAAGGGAAGGAAAATGGAACCCAATGTTAGCATTTCTAGTAAGGACAGAGATGAGATGAATGGATTAGGAGCTAAGAAAGATAAATTTGGGCAGCTTTTGGCTCAAATTTTGTTTGGAGAGCATCTACAGGATGTCAGCCAAGTAGCTCGCATATCTAACTTGCAGCTTGGCTCTTGTTTTCCCAAATGACTTGTAGCACGGGCTTTCCTTTCAGAAATTCTAGGATGCTTCCATGTCCTGAAATCTGCAACCATGACGTGTTAGGCCAAAAGACAAAAGGCACATACTATTTGAAATGTATGTGAAAAACAGTAAAAATGAATAATGGGTTTCTGAGTATATAGGTTACACCTCAAAGAAGCCTAATACCATTTTGATGGTAAGATAATATGAGTCAGTCATGTAACAAGGCAGTTTTCAATTATTCAGGAATATTAGCCACTGAATTCAAGCAGTTTAATCACTGAAAATGAAACAATATTTTGTTGATCATTGAGCACTGCATATGAGTAAACACCCACAGAAACAACTGAAAACTGGGAAAGCAGTCAAATACAAAACTATAAAAATGAAACCATCAAAAGTCTCTCCAGGCGGCTGGCCACCAGTCTGAGTGGCCGTAGGCTGCTATGGGCTACTGTGTGCGGCCAGGAGTGGCCGGTGGCTACCGTGAGCGGCCGGCAGCAAGTATGAGTGGCCAGCAGCCATTGTGAGTGACCAGCAGCCAGCGTGAGCGGCTGTGAGCTGCTGTGAACTGCTGACCGACAACTGGTGACCAACAGCCTCAGCTGGGGGGAGCGCAAGCCTCGTAATACCAGCATGGGCCAGGGAGCTGTGTCCTACACAACCAAACAGAAACAATGGCTTGAACTGGAGTGGGGGCGGGGGGCAGAGACGGAAGAAGGGGGAAACATGTCTCTCAAACACAACGCAAAACAAAAACCTACACATTCATGACAAACTGCAAAAATTTCTTAAAACATTCACAGTTAAAAATTACCTTAATACTTGTGTCCATAAAATTATCCCCAAAACTATAGAATTGGTATGTTTTAAAATTACAAGGACATAGTTTTTAGAAACCTATGTTAACAGAAAAAATGCTGATGAAATAGCAGCGTCTCAAAAAAAAAAAAAAATTGCTTAATTTGAACCTATGAAGCAATGAGGACTAAGATAAACGAAAATAAATTTTGAGGTCATAAATGAGTTACCATCCTTAAAAACCTGAGCTTCCAAGTGTGTACCCTTTTAGACATTTAAGGAAAAGATAAATCTACAGCTAATTAAATGGTTTCAGATTATAAACACAGTTTTATAGTTTTGAAGAAATGTGATAGAATCTAGTGAAGAAAGCATGCTACTGTGTTTCCCTGAAAATAAGACCGGGTCTTATATTAATTTTTGCTCCAAAAGATGCATTAGGGCGTATTTTCAGGGGATGTCTTATTTTTTCATGTACAGCAATCTACATTTATTCAAATACAGTCATGTCATCTTCTGGAACATCATCTTAATGTACTGAATGCATCCGTCTGGCTGAGCTCTTAACTGGGGCTTATTTTTGGGGAAACATGGTACTAAGTGCAGCACAATGTAAGTATAGCAGTCGCATGTAACTGACTCACTTCCATACTTCATTGCCTCCCCTTACAGTGCCCTGAGGCCTAGCAGGCAATGAACAGGTGCTTTATTTTAAAATACCAGGTACTTTCATATTCACTTAATAGTGATTAGTCTATTTTTTCCAATAAAATGATACATACAACACACAAAGTTTACATGGAAATTTCAAATAGGAGTAGACAACAATTACATTTAAGCTGAAAATGTCATTATCAATAACATCCCCTTCCCAATCCTATCTTTCACCTTTTATGTTATTTTACTAATTTTAAACCTTTCATTGTTAAATTTTTGACACATAAATTTGAAAGACTAGTGTGATAAACACCCACATTGCACACGTGAAATTGTACTTCAGTTTTATCTCCTAAAAAAAGGATATTCTCTTATAATAACAATACCATTTTCATACCTAGGAAAAATAACAATTCCCTAATACCTAGCTTACTTTCAAATTCCCCCAATTTCCTCAAAAATTTTTATAGCTCGTTTTATTTTAGTTTTTGTTTTCAAATGGAATGTAATATTTGTGCTAACCCCCTCCCCAAAAGTGTGTTAAATTCAAATTTTGCTGTAAGGGCATATGTGCATAATTATTACCTATTTTACATTTAACCAGTGCAGAGCAAAACCAGAAATTTTTATACATTTTATCGTAACTATGTTTGGATGAGCTAACTGGGTTGAAGATTCTGCAAAACACCTCACCAATGTGCATCGGTGATGTTATCTTTTAAGCAAAAGGCAGAAACTAAACATCTTGTGAGCACTGTCGTGGTTTAAGCCATCATTTGTGCTTGACTAGATACATCTCCAGCAAAGCACCCTTTAAACATCTTTCCTGGAACTTGCTGGATAGGCAGGCCTCCAGGACATGACTGATGTCCTTTCTTAACCTTTGGCTCTGAGCTGTGTGATGAGCGAAACAATTGAAACCCTTAGTTAAAGCCCATACCTACCTCTCAAGACGCTGATGCAATGCCTAACCATGTTTACTGTTAACTGTTGGCTTTGCCATCATTATTTGATGACATTGTGTGATATAGTCAAGAATATTAGTCAAGGAGTTTTCTAAGCAGTTGATTTATTGCACTGTATATAGAGAAACATCTAAAGAACTGAAAACAGAAATCCAAATATATTACTAAAAAAAGAAAGCTCCTTTTAAAATTATAGGCTGTGAGGTAAAACGATATATTCCATATATCCACTAATTATCACACACATATATAAAAGCTACAGAGATTTGGGACAAACGAGAAAAATGCAGTAATGTGAAGAAAAGTCTAAAGATCTTTAAGAAGATTAACATAAGATTAGAAGAAATGATGTAATTTGATAGCTGAGAATAATCAAGTTCATGCGAGTCAATGTTCCTTGAATTAAGTCCTCGTGTGCCCTATCTACCTACTTATCTATCTATCTATCTATCTATCTATCTATCTATCTATCTATCTATCTATCTATCTATGTATATGGCAGCTGTGGGTTTCTTTTGCCCAAAAAGAGGCAGAGAAATTTGGGGCAATGTGGGAGAAAATTGAACCACAGACAAATTACGCAGAAATACATTTCATTTCTATTTATGCAGAAAATATAACAGTATGACGAAACCTAATAAGGACAACATGCTCAAAATTGTTCCGAGTGAGTGACTTACTTATGACATTAAATATCAGAGTTCAGCTCTGGGAGAACATTAAATAATTAGCACACGAGGACAAACTGTGATCGAAATGGTTCAATACTCAGTAATATGCACAAAGGCAAGAATACGTTTGTTCCAGTTCATCCAATCCAGAGAGGGAGAACACACAGTTATCTGAATAGGGAGCATTTAATATAAAGAATTGTTAACTCAGGGGACCGGATACAGGAGGAGTTGGCTAATAAGAAGTAAAAATAACTAACTAGTAGAGGAATAGCAGACGTAAAGGACAGTCTTAGTACCCTAAGACTGAAAGAGAACTGCAGGAGACAGACCTTCTTGGGGAAGGCATGCATGTAGCTCACTGTATGGCAGAGAACTTGCTGGAAATCCAGCCTCAACCACAGATGAAGGCAACTGGAGAGATGGAGTCCAGCGCTCAGGAGAAGGGCAGGTAAGGACGGGACTGCACAGCTCGCCTTGGGAGTGAGTGTAGTCAGATAGGGAAGAAGTTCAAGGCCAGGGTCCTGGCCACAGCAACAGCAGAGCTTATAGAAAAGATGTGGATTCAGCAAAAAGGTTCAGGAAGGGCAACCAATAAGGCATGAGAATGATCAGACATGAACGGTATCTGACAGCCAAGATGGAGCAGGTAGGGCGTTAACCTTTTCAGTACATTCATTGATTTCAAGTTTGTTCTCCAAAATGTGTCAAAAATCCACAGAAAATAATTACAGTATTTGTAGTTTTAAGTAACTATGATTAAGGTGCTACATTTTATTAAAATAAATGAGTACTTTGAAGTATAAAAATTTCCTATTGTTATTCATTCTTGAAAGACATAAAAATACAGAAAAATGTATGTCTGCTTTCCTAAACTTCCCTTCTGGAACACTGCACTTGTGGGGTCAAGTCAAACGCTGCAGTCAGCGGCATGGAAATATCACTTGACTAGAGACGAACGTCACAGCGAAAATGCTAAGAAAGAACAAGTGCTGAAAGCTGTCAGGCATTGACAGCGACGGCCTGAAACTGACCACTGGGGGCAGCCGGTGGCTTTGTTTTGAGTGGGCGCAAGAGAGAACTGAACATGAGGAAACATCACAATCAAGCATGAGTCTTGTGAAGGTTTTGCTACAAAAGGGAGCAGAATCACAGGGTGTCAATTTTCATCAAAAAACTCAGTGGCTGGTGTGCAAATAGCTACATTCAGAAAACCACAAAAATCATTCACATTAAGGAAAGTCTCCAGTCTGTGGAAAGCCCAGTTCTATTAAACAGGAGGATGGTAGAGAGAGGGCTAAGAAGGAGCAAGACATACCCACCCTCGTGAAGAACACCGTCACCCTGACTCGGACTCCCTGAGATGACAGTGTGTAGACTGAGACTGTCACCTCAGGGAGTCCAAGTCAGGGAGAAGTGTGTGGCGTCAGGCTCCTGGGAGAAAGGGCAGCGGTTCTGATGGGAGATCAGGGAAGATGGAAGTGACCTCATCTGGGCCTGAAGCATGAGGAAGATGTAATGAGCTTGACTTACTTGTTAATTAAACAATAAAAGTAAAGTTAAAAATTAAACCGTTGAGCCAATAGAACCTTCCCATTTGGTAACACAGGGTTAAAGGTTTGGGGTAATCATTTACCTCCTGGAGATCAGGAAACTTTGAAAAGCTTGGAGAGACTTATTTGAGAGGAGTGAGGACCCTGCACTCTGTCTCCCTCAGGTTAGCCTTCCCTCTGTCTGTTCTTACTATTCTGCTTTTCAGATGTTGGCAACGGCTCTTGGGGTTCTGGGGTAGAGATTATGGGGATGGGGAAGAGAATTTGTCTTTCCCGAGACAATTCTGAAAAGTGAGAGGATGTCACCTTTTCCAAAAAGAAACAAGACCCCCAGAACTCCAGGGAATAATGTCATCCAAAAGGATAGCTGCAGAGAGAATCTGAATTACCTAATGCAGCTAAATGATTGAAACCCGCAATTTGAAACTACTTTTAAGGGGTAATATCACCCCACCCTTCGGACTAGACTAGATGACCTGCAGCTTAAGATCCAAATAGTGGGCTTGTTTTTGTGGGATGCATTAACAATAATTTTTTTAAAAGCACCGATCACATCTGTGGTGAGACTACATACAACGCAAATGGCGGATTCTGGCAGAGGGAGTCCTGCTCAGGGCTGAAAGACCAGAGCAATCAGAACAGGCCAGACCTTTCCGGTAAGTTCTGCGTCGTTGAAACATTTGGGAAAAGTAAGACATGAGATCCCACATGCCTTTGGGAAGAAGTTAATGTGGGAAAACTTAGGGGCCGAGAATCAGAGCCGGGAGCTGCTGCAGACTCGGAGGAAATGGTCAGTGCTGAGGGCACCCGGAGGTGGCATTTGAACTATTAACAGCTCTGCCTGGCACCTAGAGGAAAAGTCTCTTGCAGTGAACTAGTGAACAGCAGGAGAGCCGGGAATATGCCAATGCGAAGGGGAATAGACACAAAATCCGACTCGGCCAGAGAAATGGACAGGAAATTGGTAGAAGAACGACTGGTCCACTTTCTTTGCTTGTTCTTCCTCATTCATCTGGTCTCTAAAGAACTAGATAAGGCTGATGACATTCAAAGTTCTATTTCTACCTGAGCCCCCTGTCCCAAGCTACAGAGTCACAGACGCAATGCTTCCCCAGGTGTAACAGGCATGTCAAATCCAGATGTGCAAATGAAACACTTCTTTTCCTTCTGGAAACCTGCTCTGGTCCGGGTCACCCCCCCAGCCCCACCGAGCGCAGCACCATGCACCCATTTGCTGAAGCCCTAAATCTCATGATTCCCCTTGGTCCCCATATCCGCCTGCCGCATTAGCAGTTCTTACTGGCTCTGTCTCCCCAAATGGCCCCCAGTCTGGTCTCTGCTCCATCACCAGCCCACCTGACACCGTCTGCTCGTGCCCAGGTGGATGCAGCAGCCTCTGCCCGCATCTCCTGCTTCCCCGTGTCCATCAGAGCCCACGCCCCATCCAGCAGTGGGGGTACTGACTCCAGGCCCCCACCAGCCTGTGGGAGCGCAGCTCACGCTGCGCCGGCCCCTGTGCCTGGGGAGCAGTCGCTCCGGGCTGCTGCTTTCTCATCATTCCCATTTCAGCTCGGCTGCAACTCGCATGAACCAGGTCTAGCTGCCCTCTTCTCGCGATGTCAGCTATAGTCGCTGTCACCGCTACTCTCCTTTCCTTCATAGCAAACATCATCCTTCTCTCTTGTCATACGCTACCCCTCTTGGAGGCTTTGCTGGAGTCCGCAGAGCAGAGGCCATTGGCGGTAGAGGCTGGCAGTAGGACCAAGCCCGCGGCTGCCCCGAGCCAAATGCTGGACGTCCAGTTACAGGAAACCAGCACAGGCTCCTGTCATAATGAGGACAGAGAGGCGATTTCGTGAGAACTGAGTCCTCCAGGCACAAATGCAGGAGCAAGAGCAAAGCAAGCAGGACACTGCATCCATTCATTGCTGTTCAACAAATATTGACTGAATCAGTGAGTGAACTGGAGGGCAGTGAACTCGCAGGCACTGGGTCACCAGAGTCCTGACAAGTACAACCCTTGGGAAAGGTTACCCTGAAAGCCTGTCGCCAATTCTTGTGACTCAGAATTCTTTCCTTCAACTAATTTCCCTACGGTGTGGACACACATGATGAGCAGGATGTCCCATCCCTTCATTTGAACGGTTTCTTCTCGGCCACCAGAGTCACTCAGTTTTGACAGTGAGCGCTGACCTGGATTTCAACTTAACTTTCAGTGTGTTTCTGAATTCCAGGGCGGTCTGGAGGGCTCCTGGCCTGCCTTCTGTGCTTCTGATGCTGGGAGGAGGCAACCTGTGTGTGTAGCCAGCACTAAGCAAGCAGTTACACTTACCACGTTAGTGGTGACACACAGTCTGAGCGTTTTCACTTCTGGTTAAAAACAGGAGCATCAAAGAATCAGAAATTTGCCTTTGTTAACAGAAGTAGTACTCCACAGAGAGGAAGTAGAAATGATATATTTCACCAGCAACCCCTCCCCACCACCACTTCCCTTTACATCTGCTCGGCCTGTAACTTCTCTGATTATTTTCAGAGAGTAAAAAGCCCGTTGATTATTTTCAGCCACCAGATAATCTCATATTATAAAAATTAATAGGGCCAGTCTGATGAAAAGCACAAAACTCCAAACTTAATCTAAAAGTACCCACCCCAGTCCCAGAGTCACTGAAGACCAGAGTTGTCCTTCTAACTTTTCATTACATCCATGGGGACATCGCTTACTATCTTTGGAGCTATGTATTTAAAAGGCTGTTTGCTATATTTTATTTAGTATAGCTAGGTGTTTACAATACACAGTTTTTCAGGTAATTTAGTACATTGTAATCTTCCAGATGAAATTTCAAAAAAGATTTGCCAAGTTTTAACATCCAGTTGCTACGGATCTCAGTTGAGAGACACGGGGACACAGAGCTGGAGAGACCATGACAATTCCTTAAGGCCATCCAGGCCAGATCCCTCTTTTGAGAGAAGCAGAAACGAAGACCCAGGCTAACTGTGACCTTCCCAAGGCCACACAATTGGCTAGTATAGAGTCTGGATGGCAAACCAGGTCTCCTGAACCCTAATCCAGCACTTTCCCCGCCATGCCTCTCCTCCACGTCCTTAGAGAGAAGAACCGAGGGTACTCACGTGTCATAAAGGCTACTTCTCTGTCTCTGTATTTACGCCTGCACTCTTTTATTTCAGTCGCTAAACGCCAGGCCCAGGGAGACGAGAACCAACATGTCTACTAGAGCAGAAGCCAAGGCCACAGTGGGAGACATTTCCAATGATGGTGATTTAAACACGGCTCAAACACAAATCTCCAGGAAAGGTAAAAGCATTGGCTGGATGGGGATAAAACTGGGGTCTCTGGCACCTTGACTTCCCTTTTGGTGATACACAGCATCGTCTCGCTACCACCAATTGCCTAGAATTCTATACAGCTATAAAGAATTTTTCCTGAGAATGATTTCATTTCTTGCAAGAAACCTTGAAGGTGTATAAAGCAGGGAGGTATCAAGACATTACCTACAGAGGAAGGAAAAACCCAGAGCAGATGCTGAGTAGGAAGTATGGAAAGCAGCCCTGGTTTTTCTGATTTCACGTCAGGGCGTCATATTAGGTCTCAGCTCGTATTAGATCTCGACTTGGCTCACCGAGAACAGGCTTTTCCTTTACACCATAGCATAGACGTCGCTTTCTTTCTCCCTCTCACCTATATTATAACTTTGTGCTTTTGTATAATGCATCATAAGGAAAACTGGTGAACACTTTATTTTACTCTAAACTCTTAATGACTTATAACGTTGTTGTTCATTACTTTCCTTAAGGATATAAGCTTTTCATAAGATAATGCCTTTAAAAAGCAAAACACTAACCAGGATGGAATGCTTTGCTATGTTCAGTGTTTTAGCCAGTATATCTGCTGGGAAGTGAGTATGTTTTAAGGAAAAGAGGATTCTCCTAATTTTATCCATCTAAGAAGAATCAGGATGTGTGCATTCTAACACTCACTCTAGAATTACCTATTAACCATTTCATCTGGAATGAATACTATTCCATTGCCTCAGCTTGCTCATCCGTAAAATGGAAGAGTTTGACTCTTGTACCCCTAAGATCTTATCCATTTCAAAATATCTAGGAGTCTATTGGGCTATACATAGGCCAATTTCTCCTATACCAACTCTTTCTCTCTCCCCAAATCAGTAACACAGAGAATTTCTGTACAAACTTTTTCCATGGCACAATATTGGGTAAGAGTAGGTTGGAAATCAGACTGCTTGTGTTTCCAACCCTGTTTTGCCATTAATGAACTGTGACCTTAGGCAAGGTACTTAAACTGTCTCAGTTTCCTTATTTGTAAAAAGGAGATTATAATAGTACCGACCTCATAGGATTTCCATGAGGATTAAATTACCTATGAAAACATACAGTATTTAAATGTAAGCCATTTAGAACAATGCCTGGCACATAATCAACACTATATAAATGTTAGCTATCATTATTATTCACACAGTGTTCCCTCTGCCCAACAATACTTCCAGGAAGGTGCTCCTGGAATTACCTCCATTTTGCATGAGCGAGAACTCAGGCATAGAGGGATTAAGTAACTCATTTAAGTCACCCGGACACAAAAAGGCGTCATCTGGATTCAAACCAGAGCAATCTGATTGTCAACCATTATATTACACTGCTGTCCTTATTTTATCTGGCAAAATTGAAGAATAGTTTTATTTCCAATTTCTTCAAGTTCTCAAGAATAATAATGATAAAAAAATCAAGCTTAGAGTCTATGTAGTAAATCAACAGGGAAAGATGAAAGAACAATCCAATATAGGTGAGAAAGGAAACTAAAGAGGGAAAATGTCACTTCAGAATTAAAATGGAATTAGCAGTCGTAAGAAAAATTATCACTACAGAAAATCAAATCAACAACATAAAGCTGAGGCTTGAAACAGTCATGGAAAATGCAGAGGGGCAAGAGAGTGGATCAAAAGATGATTGGTATGGAGAAGGAAAGAAAGACTGCAGAAATAAATGAAGCAACTTAATTAAGCATCCAATTCACTGAGTCCACAACTTCAAGGAAAGTATGTGGAAAAATGAAACAGACAACTTAAATGTAGAAAAAAATGTGACCTGAAATCATGAAGGAAACTGAAACAAAATATATATATATATAACAGCTGTTTCTTTAGTAAAGACGATATCTTTGCAGCAATAAAACACATATTTCACTACTCAGATTGATCAGGCAGAGAGACTAAATACAAGTAATTATGGGGGGGGAGTGAATACAGGAGCATTGTAAATGTATAAAGTCTTATTAAGGAGTAAATCGATAAAGCACATGATTTTCTATGAAAATATAATTTATAAATTTGAATTAAGAAAAGTATAATTGTCAAAAAGCATGTAAGAAGTGGAAAAAGTTGTCAAAAAGTTACCCCTTTTAAAACAAAGTCCTGTTAGTTTTACTGGAAAAGTCCTGTGAGATTTTTAAGGAGAAAATGCCTATGCATCTTGTGCACCAGAAATCCAAGTTATGTGGATATCACCTTAAGAAGGTGGAGCATAGCTCCTCACTCCAGTGTGGACTATGGGTGTGACTTCTTCCAGAGAACAGTATGGAAAGAGAGAAAAACCCAGGAAATGCACAGTGGGAAACCTGGTGCTCAAGGCCAATGCAGCCGTGATAAATCATGCTGATACGATGTGATGAGAATGGCAGTTTATCTCTAATGGTCTTCCTCTCACAAGCACATTGCCTCAGTCTAATCATGAGAAAAACCCAGTTGAGGGACACTGTGAAATATCTGACTGGGAACTCTTCAAAATTGTCATTAAAAAGCAAAAAGTCTGACTAGTTGTCAGAGGATCCCAGGGATCCGTGAGAACTAAAAGTACTGTGGTTTCCTAAATGGAATTCTGGAACAGAAAAAAAGGCATTAGGTAAAAATATCTGAATAAAGTGTGGGCTTTAGCTACTAATACTATTTCAGTGGAGGTTCAGTAATTGTGACAAATGTACCATTTTAACGTTGAGAAGAATATACCTACCAAAAAGACTTCTTGTGGCTCCTTAAGCCCAAATTCATAACCAATCTAGCAGCCATTGTTTACAGAGGCCTCTCAAGCACGCTGCATTTCAGGGAAAAGCCACACACTGGGTTACCAAGGCTCTTGCAAAGTGGCTGGGTTAACATTTATGAGAGCTCCTAGTATTGAAATTCAACCAATAGGACTGAGAATTTCCCTGTTCAATCAGAGCTGCACAGTTAGAGTCTCACTTGCATTTTCACCGACCAATCAGAGCTGCTCTGTTCTGACCAATCAGGATGGTGCTATTTGGACCAATCAAATCGTGCATATTTGGATTCCTTATTTGCATAGAAATGGGACTGGGGACGGCACTCATGTCTATATAAGTCAGCTTCATTGGTGCCCACGCAGCATACTTTCACATTCTTTTCAAAGTCGTTTGTGCTTTGGGAGGCTGTAGCACTAAGCTGTCTCCTAGGGATGTTTCCCGTTCACTCTCCCCCTTCCAAGTTGGGGACTACTGCTGGAGTTGAATTTTCAAGATGTTAATAAAAGGGAAAATGGGTGTGAGATATACAGGAACTCAATTCTGTAAGTCTAAAACTATCCTAAAAAAGTGAAAGAAGAGCCATAAAACTAAAATATTTCAGATCACAGATTGAAACGGGAAGCTTCAAAGTTACTTTCTTTACTAGCTACCATGGCAAAAATTTTACACAAACTACAAATTAAGCTCAATCATATGTGCTAATGAAAAAATTCTAACGAAGTAAGTCATGTGTTTTCATTAAAACAGCTTGTTAAGAAGAGATCATTCCAAAAATGTAAGGATAGCGAAATATTGACAATAATTATAATGAACTTATATAAACTTATTTAGTTATCACAAAATCTTGAGATAGGTTCTATTACTGTCATTTAACAGGTGAAATACTGAGGCCACAAAGCTCAGTAACTTGCCCAAGAATGCACACCGGGAAATAGAGCAGATCCTGGTGTCTGACTCTAGGATTAATATACATTTTACAACACTCACACAATCTTATAAAATTAAAAAACAGAAATAGGATAACTTAATACAAATACAGGTTTCCCCCAACTACCAGCAGCATGGTGTCACATGGGAAGCATGCCCAGGAAATTGATGTGGCAGGAGGACCCCCTCACCATTCCTACGTGACATTGTTTAGAAACTGCCAATGAATCAAATTACCATGGAGAATGAAAAATATGTTACAAGCAGCAAAATTAATCATCTGTTGTTTTTCTCACCCCCATTACTTGTGTTGTGTGTGTGTGTGTGTGTGTGTGTGTGTGTGTGTGTGTAGTTTCTTGTCTAAACCCAAGGAGAAAAAAAGATGGAAATGACAGGGAAAAGGACTGTTCTAGAAACAGTAAGAAGCACTTTAACTTGTTGGGACTCAACTGAAGCTAACTATACAATCCCACCTTGGGACAAAAAGACTTGAATACCCGGGGAGCACCCCCATTCTTGGCTGGGAGAAGGCCAAACTGTAAACGAGGCAGTCCCTCTTAATTCCATCTGCCATATCAGTATGATATTGATCAACATCCCAATATAAATTTGTGTGCACGGGGAAGGGTAGAGTCTCAAATAAATGTTCCCAAAGTTAAACCAAAGGTGGGGATCTGTCTGTCAACGCCTGGAACCTAACGCGAGTTTCACTGCACGTGTTTCACTGCGCACCAGCAAACAATGCTGGCCTTTTGCTCCCTGGCAGGAACCAGGAAACAGGGCACCCACGTGCCTTGAGGCTGGTGATCACCTATTGCCTCTGGGATTTCTCGATAGGGATATTTAATCTACCCTTCCAGTTGTTGTCAAACCGTACATTTCCACGCACCCTCAGGGATAACAAGAGCTGCCATGGCTCACTGGCAAATTTTGTGCAAGCCTCCATTACAGTATCAAGGTGAAGTTTGACTACTCAGGTCATCTAGCCTAGCCGACTTTTCAAGTCTGATCTCCTTCCAGTCCCCAGGCATATTAATCTGCCGTGTTCCCTGGTTATAAAAGGCACCGCAAGCCATCCTGGCTGCCCAACTGGGGCACTTGGGAGTCACATCCCACCACTTCGCTTACTCTCCATATCCAATCAGTCAGCGCTTCCAGCCGAGTCCTTCTCTGAATCCTTGTTTCATTCCCACTCATCGGCTTATCCCACAGCCCTGCCTGGAAGACGCTTTGCTGTGCTTGCCGTGGCCGGCCCCACACATTCTCTAAGTCTCCGCCTGAGAAATGGTTCCGAGGGTGTTATTGGGCCCCTCACCTCCCAGGGGTACAAGTGTTCACCAGACACCCACAGAGCAACATCTGCTCTCACTGTACTTCTGCTTCAGACAGACTGCAATCTTCTCCCTCTCCCAGACTTAGGAAGCGGGGAGAGGGAAACCCTGATTATAAGACTTTCCGTGTCCTCTCTTCTCAGGCTTTTGTTCAGTCCGACATGGGATGGCCCTCATCTTGCATCTCTGTAATTTTTCCATTTTGACCCAACAAATGAACTTGAGTATCACCATCCCAGCTATGGTGAACAACACAGCCCTGCCCAGCCTGCCCAACGCCTCCATAGAAAGGCCGCCCACTGGCTCCCCGAACCACTGGAATGAAACTCGACAGGCATCGGAGCCAGTGGTAAGTTTGATGAGACCCTGGACCCTTTCTTTGGCTCAAGTGGCTTGATCGGCAGGGCTGTTCATGGAGCATAGACTGTGTTCAAGGAACTGTGTTACGCAAGAATGGACGTAGCTAAGAGATTATGTTCTCGCTTAGTGTCTGAGTATAACCAAGAGCTAAGTGAGAACTGAGGAAAGAGTTTTACCATTTACTAGGTATAAATTCTTCCCCTACAATGATGAAAATCACCACAAGGGAAGCTAGATTTAGGTCCACTTTCTTCCTTCACGTATTTTTTCTTACCTCTCCTAGGATGCTCTCTTCTTTATGGGTTTTCTTTCTTATACATTAATTGGTTAGTTAATTACGTAGCTGGGGAAATTGTGTAAGGGGACGAGTACGTTAGACATGTTAGGTTTTCTTAATGAAATTGGTATGTGGGAGGAATTGGAGAGGTCAAAGAAGAGAGCACAGCTGATGGCTTTTTGCCTCTCACGCATTCACAATAGAAATTGTCAGCTCTAGCCAAAGACAAGCAGTGAGATACTCTGTGTCACCCAGGCACCCGTGTATGACTGGAGTCCTGAAATCCAGGGGGTTCTCCTCAGCTCCCTCAACTACGGCTCACTGCTGGCTTCAGTCCCTGCTGGCTACTTGGTTGGCGTATTTGGAATTAGGTACTTGGTTGGTGCTGCTGTCTTTATTTCCTCAGCCCTGAACCTCTTCATCCCACTGGCAGCTGATGCTGGAGTGGCCCTGCTCATTGTTCTTCGGACTGTGCAAGGCATAGCCCAGGTACCAAGACATTTTCTAAGTATGAGTGGGCTATAGGGCCCCAAATGACCTCAGGTAGCCAGTCATGGACCTTTCTTGTTTTCAGGTTTTGACATCAATAGGTCAGTATTCAATCTGGGTGAAATGGGCTCCCCCGCTGGAGAGGAATCAACTCGTCGGCATCACTATATCAGGTAATTCATGCCCCTATGTGCATTGTCCAAGAGGACTCTGCAGTGGCCTCTCGGCAGGAGCGAGACCTTGCACCCCAACTTCTGTGTGTCGTGCTCCAAAGCCCGGTCATCACGGAACACTTGCTGTGTGACGAAGCTCTTGTAAGTGCTTTGCACATGTTACTTGCATTTTAGCCACAGGGCCATCTTATAGCTCACCTATATATTTGTTTCCATTTCACACGTAAGGGAAAGGGAGACGCAGATAAACTGATAACTTATCCAGGGTCACATAGCTGCTGAGGGAAGAGCCAGGATTTGAACCCCGAATGTCCGGCATGCAGCTTGCCCTTGTGAAGGGGTCGGTCTGTGGGAAGCATGGCTCTCCCCCAGAGCATCCTTACATCTTCTGTCTAGGGTCATCGCTGGGGGCCTTAATCATCTTCCTTGCTGGTGGGGTCCTCTGCCAGACCCTGGGATGGCCTTACGTCTTCTACATCTTTGGTGAGTTTGTGTTTGTCAAATCTCAGAACTCTGTTTTATGACATACAATGCTGGGCACAATTTTTGTGATGGATGTCATCGATGGTTCACCATATCCCAGTAGATGCAGACACTGATATAACTTAAGTTAAAGTTGATGTTTACAGCTAGTCATGTTGTGAATCTTTCACAATGACACATTCCAGAAACCTGCGTGTGTAGCTAGGATACTCTGATGACTTCAATGGCATTATAACATTCCTTCATGTTGCTGAACGGAACCCAGACAGGACCCCAGAGGGATTTCTTTCATGAGAGTTTGAAAGTGTTGTCTTGGTGAGATTATATTTCTAGATAGGCTTATGTATTTAATACATTCTTTTAAATTTCTCTTATTATTACTACACCCAGAAAATTGTGGGAAGTGCCGTAATCGTAGGTACAATGCTGGTTGGAGCAATGGGTCAGGAGTGGAGGCCGTGAGGCAGGGCAGAGGCTCAGGCATGGACACAACACACAGTGAGATACGCAGAAAGTCCCCAAAGACACACGGAGTGGTCTAGAGGCAATTTCTGTTACTTCCCCGCCTGCCTTCACCCAGTCCTGGCTGGGATCCGCATGGCTGCTTTCGACAAGAGTTTGTGCTTGATTTCGAAACGTTCTCAGAAATCCTATCCACAAATTGCCCGATTCCCGTGGGCCCTGTAAGTCCAACTGGAATTTTCATTAGAGGATGATACTCTTAGGTCAAGGGTTCCTGTAACGCCGGCTGAATATTCTCTAGGAAAAACAGTGCATGTAGATTGACTAGTCTGGCACGTCCACCTTCAACGGCTGTGTCATAAGAACTGCAGAAGGGCAGCTTACAAAGATTACTAAAGCCCATGGTTTTCAGAACCAGTGAACAGGACGTACAAAAAGGGAACTGATTAAACACGTGTGGCATCAGTGTGAACATTCTCCATCCTCCAGGTGCCACAGTGCTAATTTTCAAATCCATCCCTTCACAGTTGATTTTAAGTTCCTCGATGGCAAAATTGTGCCTTTGTGTTTTCTGATATTCTCAAAATCTAGCACAGTGCCTGGTCTGTGGCGGCTGCTCTTTCCTTGTGAAGGACTGAATAAACGACACGCTAGCCAGTGAAGAAAACTCAGACTTGAAGATTCTAAAAAGGAAACTTTTAGAGGAATCCTATTTCCCCTGCGTGCTCCTGACGCTGAGTTGTCCAACACTGTAATGTACACATTAGCGCGACTGTCCTCATTGAGGATTCATCCCATTTCATATCTTCTAGTTGTCAGGTGATCAGGGCATATTCGTCCTGCGGCCAATTCCTCGGCTAGGAGATCCCCAAGGTTCAGTGATAAAAGAAACTTTGAGTCACAGGAGTGCCGACTGGTACCTTCCCAGCGAGGGCGTTTTCAAACACATGGGGCAAACACACGAGGTTCTGAACCGCCCCACGCCCTTGGCAAAAGCAAGTTCTGTGGCTGAGGCCAAAGTCAAATGGTGGGGACGCACCCTCACCTGTGATGGGGCCACAGGAGGGTGTGGACGCGGGGAGGACAGCAGTCCTGGGGCCATGTCAGGGCAGAGCCAGTGAGAAGGACTCGAGTCCAGCACCACCTCGTCCTCTTGCAGGTGGAATTGGCTGTGCCTGCTCTTGTCTCTGGTTCCTTCTCATTTATGATGACCCGGTGGAGCACCCATTTATCAGCACCCGCGAGAGGGACTACATCGTGCATTCACTGGCTCAGCAGGTGCCGCGACGACCCCCGGGCCACGTCCCCGTGTCTGTGTGGCTGCGTCGGAGGGGAAGCGTGCGGTACAGTAAAGCTTTTGTCTTCCGACGGAGGGGCCATGCTCTCTGCTTTCTTCCAGGACTGCGTGCCAGAATGGTCGGTCCCCATCAAGGCTATGATGAAGTCCCTCCCCCTTTGGGCCATTATAGTGTCTCACTTCAGTGAGTACTGGTATTTCTACATCCTAATGGGGTACACGCCGACGTACATCAGCTCTGTACTGCAAGTCAGCCTCACCGAGGTGAGTACACATTGCTCCTCCGGGGAAACCTCCCGTTTTATAATCCTGGCTCTCTTACGAGCACAGAACCGGGGTGTTACGCTCAGGACCCTCCTTAGGAGCTCCCTCCAGCTTCCTGTGAACTCTGACCTCCTGCCAATGGGAGCAGAGTGCTGTGGTCCCAGCGGCTTCCCATTTAAATAGGGTCATCTTTTCTGAAGGGACCCATGAAGAGTTTACGTTCTACCCAGTTCCTGTCTGCAAACAAAACACTGCTGGCCACACAAACGTGAAAGTATGACCCAAACTCACCCTGCCTCCGAGAAGGCCGTGACAGCGGCGTAGAGAATACAGGCTAAGAGTGAGACATTTCTAATAGGACAGAGGGTCCCAAAGAGGACTTATACCAACAACTTGTGGATAACCTCCTTTTAAGAAACCATTTTACTCAGGTATGAGATATGTAAGGAAAGGCGCACATATGTATCCAGTTGTCTGATTTTTCACAAAATGCACAGATTCTCTGATTGGCTGACAGGACTCTTTCAGCTCCCACCAGATGGATATGTAAAAAGTCGCAGAGGGTGTATCAGATGTCATAGCACGTCAGTGACAGTTTACAGGGTCACAGAATTACTGCTAGCCTCTCGCCTCTGTACTCAAAAAGCAGTGTTCTCGTGTTGACTGGGCTCCTCTGGTGAGAATGTGCTGAGTGGCCAACAGACAGCTGCCCTTCGTAGAGGTCAGCATCTGGGACACGTGCGTGCACACAGGCCAGAGGCCCTGAGATCAGAAAGGCCACGCGCAGGGTGGCTGTGGGTCCTCCCGAAGGAGGAGGGGGCCGGATGCAGGTTATGAAACCAGAGCCTCAGGCCGGGGGTCCCGCCCGAGAGGGCCAGGCGGGCAGGAAGCCAGTGCTGACAATGATTTGTCTCTGGTGTGAGGCCAGGTGGGCTCCCCACCCTCAGAGGACAAGACTGAGGTGGGCGAGCCCAGGAGGATGGTTGAGGAGACGAGCTGAGACTAGATTCCCTGCTGGGGAAGTCGAGCCTGGAGCCCCAAGGCTCTCATGGTGTTTTCTCATTGTCACGTCACCTCTGTGGCCTCGGTTTACTTGTCCGTAAAATGATCAGCTTGGACGAGGTGACAGTTAAATCCCTCCCATTGCTTGGATTATGCACAGAGGATGGTCTCCTTTTCCTTGCATTTTCCTTAATAGCATTTTGATTTAGAGGTTGAATTGATAATATGAGGTTCAACGTTTTCAAAACCATACAAAAAGGTAGAGTGAAAACCCTTACTCCCGGTCCCCTCCTCACTCTGCCCTGTTCTCCTAGCCCAGTCCACAGAAAGCTTTTTAGAATTAATTTCTTATATATTCTCCCATTCATGGGAATGCAAGCCTACTCGAATGTATATTCTTATTTTCTCAACGTCGTCTTCGCACCAAGCGTGGTGTGCTCTCTGTGCCGCTCTGGCGTGTACACCAGGCCCTGGGACTCTTCTAAGCACACCAGCAGCCTTTCCTGCACGACGTGTGGGTGGATTCCAATCTCTGTCCTACGTTTGTGCAACAATTTCTGTAATTTTCTGCATCTCTGAGTCAAAGGTAAATGCAGGATAGACATTTATGCTTATCGTCCAACTGCCCTCCGTGGGGCACTAATAATATTTTCAAGTTCCTGACTCCCCACAGGACCCTTGAGATCCTGGGATGACGCTGCTGGGCTGCTGCCAGCTCGATTCAGGAAACATGGCCTCTCAAGTCGTTTTATTATTATGACGTTGGGTTCCTTTCACTACGTTGACGAGCCACTTGTTTTTCTTTTTCTGTCAAATGCCTGTTCATATCCTTTGCCTCGTTTTCTACTGGGTTTTGTTCTTTTAAACACCTAGTTGCAGGAGGTCTTTCTAAATGGAGACAGCATGAGTCCTTTTTCGCTTTCAAACTGAACGATACGCCGATGTTTCCTCTGGCTCTAAAATTATATTGGCTCATTCAGTGGCATGGACTTTGTGTTGAAGGTCATGTGCATATAAAGAAAAGCCATGGTGTAGACAGTGCCCCCGGGGACCAGCCTGTGCCCTGGTGGGTGCTGGGCACACACCCACCTCATCTCTGGTCCTCAGAGTGGCTTCCTATCAGCCCTGATGCTCGGTGTCACCTTCATGTGCACTTTCCTGGGAGGCCTCCTGGCAGATTGTCTCCTCTCCAGGAAACTCCTCAGACTCATTGTCATCCGGAAACTGTTCACTGCCGTCGGTAAGGACCGAGGTGGGGCCGGGGATGGGATGGGGAGCTTGGGGCCGCTTCCCCGTTACTGTGTGTTTGTCCTCTGCCCAGGGGTTCTCCTCCCAACTGTGTTCTCCGTGTCCCTGTCCTGGGTCACGTCCAGCTTCAGCACCACCATTGCCTTCTTGGTGCTGTGTTTTGCCGCCGGCAGCCTCTGCCAAACAGGAGCCCTTCTCAACTTCCTGGATATTGCTCCTCGGTAGGGACCCCTTTGCCTCTTCCTCACAGAAGCTCAGTGCAGGTCCGGCATCCCTAAACCAGCCAGCCTCCAGCCACAGGGCTCCCGGAGGGACCCGGAGCTAGTCTGCCACTGTGGACGTAGTTTTCCAGCTGGAAACAGAAGGGGTAGTGGCCACACTCACAGCTGAACCTCAGGACACTCACGCCAGTCTCTTCTATGTTGGGGACACAGCAGTCATATAGGGGTGGGTCCCTGAAAGGATGCGTGGGACCGCACAGGACATGGTCCTGTGAGCCGTTAGTGAAGGTAAAGGACACAGGGTAGCAAGAGGAACAGCGATGTCTGGGGAAGGGAAATACCTGAGGACTGAGACTCCCTATGTAGCTCTCAGGTGCTTCCATAGTCAATGGACACACTCCATATTCAGGTAACAAACCTGGGCCCTCGGGGAGACAATGTCTCATCCAATGAGGGGTCTTTTATCCCCCAAAACAAGGCTGCTGGGTTAGACTTTATAGCAGAAGCCATGAGAACATACAAACGAGGTGCACACGCTCTGTACATTTTGTCTAAACGATGTGACAAGTTAGCACAGGTTACCCCTCGGGAGTCTCAGACCCGAGCACAGGATTACAGTAATTACCAGTCAGTACTTTTCCCTCAGGTCTGACCAAGGTCGGCACAACGGCAGGCTGCCCCCAAGACCAAGGTCGGCACAATGGCAGGCAGCCCCTAAGACCATGGTCAGCACAACGGCAGGCAGCCCCCAAGACCATGGTCGGCACAATGGCAGGCAGCCCCTAAGACCAAGGTCGGCACAACGGCAGGCTGCCCCCAAGACCAAGGTCGGCACAACAGCAGGCAGCCCCCAGGATCAGCACAGAGTTGTAGCGGAGGAGCTGACATTGGCCTCTTGCTTCCACTGGGATATTTTTCTTTCTCTCTCTCAGGTACTCGGGCTTTCTCAAGGGGTTTCTACTAGTCTTTTCTCAAATATCAGGAGCCATCTCTCCCACCGTTGCTGGAGTTTTCATCAGTCAGGTGAGGTCAAGTGTTCTGATGAAAATATTCATAGAGAAGCCCATAGAGGTCACCCAGGGGCAGCAGCCTGTGGCCTTTCTGTCCCCTGCTCCCAGCAGCCCACGTGCTGTCCCTCTCAGCTCCCACAGGACAGTGAGCTAATGGAGCAGGAGGAAAGCTCAGCTTTATGAGTTCTTAGAAGATGAGCTTCTCAGGCCACTTGGCAAATTTTCTAGGGTGTTCCTTAGAAACTATGGTGTGGCCAACCATTCTGGTGCCTGGGGCTGAGGGGTTTCCTGGGAGGTGGGACTTTCAAGGCTAAAACCTGGGCAGTTCCAGGCAATCTGGAAAGAGTTGGTCACCCTGTATAGGAACCCTACAACTATTTCCAGAACAAATGAGGGAGAGGCCAAGTAAAGGACAGAGGGAAAGAGCTGTTTGCACCCTGCGTACACTCGGTTGCAGCCAGCGTTGGAACCCTTCCGACTAGCACTGCTCACGTGGTGTGTTCACACCCGCACAGCCTTCCTCCCGAGGCATGCGTTTAAAGTTATCAGAACAGACAAATCATCTGACAACCTGAGCATTTCCTAAGAATCTCACTGATACGGACTTTACGTGATGAAAGATGTATATGACAGTCACACAACTATTGTTCTTTAAGTTTCCTATGGTTTTCCACCCGTAAGTCAGGAAAATGAATGGAAAATAACAATGAAGAGTATTCTTCCTGATATCAAGTCCCTTCTCTTTTTTGAAGCTTCAATTCCCTTCCAGCCTCTGACTAACACACTGTTAGAAAGTGGTTGTTTAAAATGGAAATTCTCGAACTGACCTTGTTTCCATTGTCATTCGTTCATTAATTCACTCATTCATTCATTCATTCCACAAATATGTGCTGAACATTAGCTTGTGCCATGCACGTCACTAAGTGAATAAAAAAACAAACAAACAAAAAAACAGAAGTCCCTGCCCTTGTGAAGCTGGTATTAGAGAAAAGACAGCGATAAAAACCTCATGAAATAAGCAGGGTCTATGGTGTATGGAACGGTGGAAGGGTGAAGAGAAGAAGAAAGCAGGAGAGGAGATCAGTGCACAGAAGAAGGGATGGGATTTCAATTTTAAATAGGTGGTCACGGAAGGACTGGAAGCCAGGGAGGGGGACGAATGGCTTTTTGGGGGGAGGAACGTTCCAGTGCAGGAAAAGGCCAGTGAACCAAACTGTGCCCACACACTCCAGGGAGCCCAGGAATCACACAGAATCGGCAGCAGAGTTGGGATGGGGGAGCAGGACGTGGTGCCAGAGCCATTCTGAATGAGGAGGAACAACATGAGGCTGGCTAATAACCTGTGGTTTCCTGCCACCAGGATTCAGAGGTCGGCTGGAGAAACGTCTTCTTGCTTTCAGCTGCTATTAACGTGTCAGGCCTGATCTTCTACCTCATCTTTGCCCAAGCAAAGGTCCAGGACTGGGCTAAGAAGCAGACAGTGACGCACCTCTGAGGAACCGCGTGGCTCTCAGATCCCCAAGCTAAGGTGTGTTTCATTTTCCCTTTTCGTGCTTGCTTCATGGATTAGCCATTCCATCTGCATTGACTGTTTCCAGTATTGTCTCAGAGAACTCTGCTATATAATCCTGAAGGTTCTGCCTGGAGACTTTCTGGGGGCGGGGAGACTAGGTATTTAACTGTGAGCTCCTGAGAATGTCGGTGTGTCTGATTTTCTCATGCTTCCCACTGTTATTGTGACATAATAATGCATATTTGGCCTCCACCCCCAGTCTCTGTCACAGCTTCTAAAACCCGTGTCATTTCCTGAGTGATGAGATGTTAAGAACATTTGTTACAATATTTGGTCTTAGTGCCTGGTTCCTGATGGCGGCAAAGAAATGAAAAGTGAGGACACTGGAAGAGAAATTGGATGCAGTAGATCTGAAAAAGGTGTCAGCAAAGCAAAGACAGGACGAGACCTAGGCCTAAATGAAGCCACAGTAGAAACCATATGTTAAAGGCCTGATAAATATAAAAAGCAAGGTAAAGTTGTGTCAACATCTTTAAGCTTAAATTGCACTACAAACGGAAGGCCGCATATGGTTGAAATGCAGCATTTACTTCAACTTTGAATTGAGTAGTGTAACCCAAAACAAATCCCAGTCAGCTTGGCTAGCATTCAGGCCAAATGGTAGTCACCAGGAAACTGGAAAAGAACATTTTTACTGCCTGTCAAAGCTGGTCTCGTCGCTTCGGAAGATCGCATGAATTGGTTAACGTTAAGCTACCTGGTGACACTGGAAGCTCACGTCAAGCTGCTGCTGTGGAATTTGTACCCAGAATCTAAGAATTACAGGCAGCCCTGGCTTTGCACGTAGTGCAAGGTGTATCGTGTAAAATGTCGATTTGGATGGAACGTACATGGAATTCTAGATGTAGATGACGGTGGGGTGCCGACACTGCCCCCATTCGAGAAGTACTTCCAGACGTGCAGCCAGAGGGACTTACGGCGAACACGCAGTCTTGAGTGAGGAAACTGGTTGTGTTGCAAAGGAGGAGGGTATCTCAGAGGACGTGACACATACGAAAAACTGCACATTGGAGGAACTCCAGAGATATTTCATGACATTGAAAGCACAAAGGATAAAATTTCAGAAGGTGATTCAAACTGAGAAAGGAGTGACGATTTGCCAAGGCCCAGAAAAATGCTCACTTCCTATTGTAAATTACATAATGAGAGGAAAGCAGGCAGTGATCAAACTACTCTTGATACAATTTTATAAAGAAATGAAACACTATAATTTTCCACATTAAAAAAAGAAAGCGGTAGAAACAAACTTGTTAAACTAACGCTTATCTTCTAGTTACTTATTCACCATTTACCACCCCAAGCCCAAACCTCTTTGTCGCATCAACTCTTTACAAATTTAGTCTTTTTGTCTAAAAGGTATGAGCTTCCTGCTCTGCTCTCTTCTTCGGGTCTTCATTCTCTTGTGAAGGTTCCTAGGTACATGTGAAAATTCAATAAAATGTGTATGCTTTTCTCCTGTTAATCTACCTTTGTCAGTTTAATTTTCAGACCCAGCCAGGGAGCCTAAGAGGATTGAGGAAAACTTTCTCCTTCCCTATGAGAGCAAGAGCACAACTCATAGATGCAGAGAACAGACTGGTGATTACGTGGGGTGGAGAGTGGGTGGCATGAGAAATGGGTGAAGGGGGTCACGAGGTACACACTTCTAGTTATAAAATAGTCCTGGGGCCGGTGACTAAAGTTAATAATATTGTGTTGTGCATCTGAAAGTTGCTAAGAGACTAGATCTTACAAGGAAAAAAAATTTTGTAACTATGGAAGACGATGATGATAACTAGACTGGTGGTGGTGATCACGTTACAGTGTATACAAACATATCGTTATGTTGCACACCTGACACTAAGGTTATATGTCAACTACACCTCAATAGAAAGAAACTTTAAAGAAGAGGCACAAGATTTATAATCTGGAAAGTACAAAACATGGTTGAAAGAAATTAAAGGCGATTTAAATGAATGGAAAAACATCTCATGCTCATGGATTGGAAGACGTAACACCGTTAAAATGGCAGTAGCTCTGAAATTGATCCACAGATTCAACATGAGCTCTTATCAGCATCCCAGCTGATTTTTATAAAGAAATTGACAAGCTGATTCTGCAATCCATAAAGAATTGTAAAGGGCCCAGAATAGCCAAAACACTCGGAACAAAGAGGATTCAAAACCTTCTACAAAGCAACAATAATCAAGACACAGTGGTACTGGGGTTTTCTGATCAAGAGAGAGGAGTAGGTAAACGCTGTGCTCACATCCTCTCACGACCACGTAAATTACAACTAAACTACGGAACAGCCATCACTGAGAATCACCTGAAGTCTTGCTGAACCAAAGCCCTACAACTACAGACAGACGTACACATATGTGGTGGTTAAAAATCAGGAGGTATATCTCAGTGGTGGAGGTCCCCCTCTGAGAAGTGACAGGTCCCAGCCCACACCAGGCTCCCCAGGCCAGGGTTCCAGTGACAGGGAGAGAAGTCCCCTTAACTTCTGGCTGTGAAAACCAGCTGAGATTGTGGCTGAGACGAGAGCGGCTGCAGTCCCAGGTGCTCCTCCTAAAGGGCCTGAATGCACAGACTTACCTGCTGACGGACTCACTCGGAGCAGCAGCTCAAAAGGTGACAGGGACAGACGGGGAGGAAGTGAGTTGTCTGTCCTCAGGCTGAGAACTCGAGGGGCAGCTTTCTTGCAGACAGGAGATGGCGGATGCATTGTTGCTTTGTTGCTCTCGCCCCCTCACTGCGTGCAGACGCACGCACGCAGACATCATACCTGAGTCTCCATCAAGCTGGCTAACACCGTTGGCCCCGCCCTACCCAACTTACAGCCCACCTAAGCCTGTTTCGGTCAATTCAGCAATTTAGAAGATAATGTAACAGAAAACACCCACAGAACAGGAAAAAAAAAAAAGGATAATTTAAGGGGCCTCTGGGACAACGTCAAGTGTACCAACATTCACATCGTAGGGGTGCCAGAAGGAGAGAGAGAGCAAGGAATTGAAAACCTACTTGAAGAAATAATGACAGAAAACTTCCCTAACCTGGTGAAGGAAACAGACATACAAGCCCAGGAAGCACAGAGAGTCCCAAACAAGATGAACCCAAAGAGGCCCACACCAAGACACATTATAATCAAAATGCCAAAGCTTAAGGACAAAGAGGGAATATTAAAAGCAGCAAGAGAAAAGCAGTTAGTTCCCTACAAGGGAGCTTTTTTAAGACTGTCAGCTGATTTATCAAAGGAAACTTTGCAGGTCACAAGAGACTGGCACAAAATATTCAAAGTGATGAAAAGCAAGGACCTACAACTAAGATTACTCTACCCAGCAAAGCTATCACTTAGAATCAAAGGACAGATAAAGAGCTTCCCGGACAAGAAAAAACAAAGGAGTTCATCACCACCAAACCAGTATTACAAGAAATCTTAGAGGGACTTCTTTAAGAAAGAAGAAAAAAGTCAAAAATATGAATAATAAAATGGCAATAACTACATACCTGTCAACAATTACTTTAAATGTAAATAACTTAAATGCTCCAATCAACAGATAGGGTGGCTGAATGGATAAGAAAACAAGAGTGCTTACATAAGCTGTCGACAAGAGAATCACTTCAAATCGAAAGACACACACAGACTGAAAGTACAAGAATGGAAAAGGATATTTCATGAAAATGGAAACAAACAAAAGCTGGAGTATCAATACTTATACCAGACAAAATAGACTTTAAAACAAAGACTATAGCAAGAGACAGAGAAGGACCCAGTAATCTCACTTCTGGGTATTTATCTGAAAAAATCCAAAATGCTACTTCGAGGAGATGTATTCACTGCAGCTTTGTACAAGATGTGGAGGCAGCCGTCGATGGCAGAACGGATAAAGGAGGTGGTACATACATACAGTGGAATGTTGCTCGGCATGAAAGGGAATGGGTTTTTGCCATCTGTGGCAGCATGGATGGACCTGGAAGGTAGTGTGCTGAGTGGAGTATGTCAGACAGAGAGAGAGAGATGCAATGCAATTTCGCTTATATGTGGAATCTACAGAACAAAATTAACAAGCAAAACAGAAACAAACTCATAGATACAGAGACCATTTTGAAAAGGTTTCTTGCGGCCAGGAAAGCCAAGCCAAAGACTTTCTGTCAAACTGCCTGTGATGCCTATAGACCATTCACTCAACCAACGTGACAAAGATTTCACAGGCAAATATAGAAAATTAAGTAGTTGTGAGCAAAACCAATCGAAAACCTGATAAACACAGGAAATTATCTTGGCAAAACATAGAATCCTTGGTGTGGGGTTTTATTTGTTTTGTTTTGTTTTTTGGTAGATTATGGTACAGAAAATAAAAAAAAATTGTTTTAATTAAAGTTTATTGCGGTGACAATTGTTAGTAAAGTTACATAGGCTTTAGGTGTACAATTCTGTAATACATCATCTATATATCACATTGTGTGTTTGCCCCCCAGAAACAGTTCTCCTTCCATCACCATATATTTGATCCCTTTTACCCTCGTCTACCACCTCTTCTCCCTTACCCTCTGGTAACCACTAAACTATTGTCTGTGTCTATGAGATTTTGTTCATTTATTTGTCTTGTTCCTTTGCTGTTTTCAGTTTTATATACCACATATCAGTGAAATCATATGGTTCTCGACTTTTTCTGTCTGACTTATTTCACTGAGCATTACAATCTTAAAATCCTAATCTCTTATCAAGAGCAGACTACTGGTCCAAGAAAATTTTGTCTTTCCAATAGATGAAATCCAGGTAGATTAGCCTTTACCAGGTGGGAAATGGGGGTCCAGGTGTTAGTTTCCTTGAGCCTGGCTGCATGGAGGTTCACGAGAAGTGCCTGGAGAGGACCCTCCCAGCGAGGCTGTGAAGAATCCTTGTAGAGATGTCTTTTCTAGTTTACGGAGTCTCCAGGCTGGATCTGATGAGGTGGAAAGTCACCCTCCTTGACAAGAGTAAAGATTATAAAATGGAAAAGGCTGATAATTTTACAAAGTCAAAATTAAATTCCCAGTTAAGGTATACTTGTCAAAATCTTTCTGAAATGGCAATATAAGATCAGAATATTCAATAATAACTGCTTGGACATAATCAAAAATTAATAGACGTAACAATAATGGAAAACCCTAGTATAACTCTTAGTATTTAATAGGACAAATCTATAAAGCCAAGAAAACTTACAATGTCTGAATAAAATCATAAGACTGTTGTCACACTTGTACCCATCTCTGTCCCTCGGAACTAGAAGACGAGTCTCTGCTAAAGCCTCTGGAATATTTCCCAGTCCCATCGGTGCTTATCCATAAGGAGAACCTCAGTAATTTCCATATAGAAATATCTGCATGAGCTCCCACATTTTTCAACGGCTGGTTATATTCTGTTCGCTTACACACTATTTATTAACTAAGAGTAGGACATGTTTAATTGAAGGTCCAGATTTCCGCCCTTTCTAATCAGCAGTCTGGAGTATAGATGCATCTTGGTGAATTTTGTGAGTGCACCGTTATGGAAATTTTTAGTACTGGCAACACTGAGTTAATTTAGTTTTTGATTAGAACTATCATCGTTTGGATCATTTCTTTTCATAAACTTGCTAACTGGTTATTGTTGTTTAATGTGAAAAAATGTACTTCTGTATTAATGGGTTAGTCAGGAAACTTTCTGCCTGAATTTATTGTTCCTATAACTTCCCAGTCTTGTGATGCTAACAGCCTTTGATGCAAAACACCCAGATCCCTCAACTCACTGGGGTTAGCAAAATGGGAATAACCTACGTCCATCAGTTCTGATTGATGCATCAGCTGAAATGATTCCACCAAGAGACATTTCTCCCTCTACTTATTTACCACTGACAAGGTTCAGAGAAGGAAGGCACAAGATCAGATTGTCTTTTGAACTTTAACGGACCCTTCGTCTCTGTCACTCATTTGAAGACCATTGTACTCAGGGCCACCATTTAGGAACCTCTTGCCACATCCATTAGTAAGTCCTCACCCTTTATATAATTTGACCCCAGGATAGCACTTCCCATGGGTCCTCGTTCCCACCTTCTCTTCTGAGACATCACATTCCCCAACTGTTCTTCCCACATCATCCAATGCCCTTCCCCATCTCCCTTGCAGACTTCCTTTCCTCTTTGTCATTTTCCAATATTAGGAAGTCCCAGGACCACAGAGTTATATCTCTACCCCCAATACCTCCCCAGGATTCCAGAGCAGTCCGTCCTCTGGGCTTCATGCCAACCCCATCAGACTTCACACGGTCCCCTCTGCTGCCCCAGTCCTTCACCCCTCATTTCCCCTCTCGGTCAGCAACACCACAGTTCTCTGGGGCTCACCCTCAACTCCCCTGTCTCCTGCACCCCCACTTCCAAAATCTGCCCCCATCTTACCTTCAGAGGCGTGTGTGTTGTTTTTCTTTAGCCCAGTCCTGAATTTCTGCTTTAGCAAATATAAGGTAGAAAGTTAGGCTTATTACGTTAATGGCTGCCATCAGGAAGAAGATTTTAGACCAGGAAGACTCTGGATCCTGAGGGATTAAAGTGCAAAGTAATTATAAAGTACTGGACTCGTTGGTGCATTTGTAACATTTAACACGTTATAGCAACAGGATGGGCAAATGCCTGGGTCGGGATGTTCCTTACCTGGTTAAGGATTATTCCAGCCAGAGTGGAAGAGGTCAGCCCTCCTGTCATTCCAATTAGAACTGTAACTCCTTTAAGAAAGCCGTAATATCTGTACGAAACAAGAATGACAATACACAGATGTACAGTATTTTCAATCTTAAACCACAATCAATTTAAGAGGAGGTTTAAGAAAAATAACTGTTGATTTCCTGAATTTGCCACTCCTACTTCTCAAATTCCATGAAAATACCAGAAGAAGTTTGTGGTTACAAGTAACTTTCTGGCTGCTCCACAGTCAGAAAGGTTGGCGGTAGCAGCACAGAATATGAAGATATTGAGAAAATGAGACCACACTCAAGGGAAGGCGGGCAGATTTAGGAAACCTCAACCACAGGTGAGAAGGTCAGGTGGTGATGTGTGCTGGTCATAGGAACAGGTCTCGAGTCAGTACTAAATTGAAGGACTCTGTTCACTGGGTCTACTCCCACAGTCCCAGAGCAGCTGGCCCTGTGAGTGCCCCCCACGGGGGCCCGGGCAAGGGAACCAGGGGCCTAGCTGACAAGCCACTGTGATGGTCTGTCCTGCGGCCTCAGCAGAGAGTGGGCTACAAAGCAGGGAGGCCACGGAGAACCTAGATCAAGCAGGGGTCAAGTCCATGAGCCATGAAGAGTAGGGCGTGCCTTTGGAGAGCAGAATCAGCGTGTAGCCGAGAACACATTTCACTCCGGACAGAGTGTGTTCCTTTCCAGCCCAGCAGATGTCGCTGTTACAGGTTCTGTGAATCCACTTCTTCCCTTTACGAGGGGAAGGGCTTCCATTTCACCTCCCGGGGTCTATTCCATCTGCATGCTGCCTTCACAGGCTGAGCGTGGAGGGAGTGTGGAGCTCATGTCTACTTTATGGGTCCCTTGGCAGACAGCTGTCACGCCTGGGCCGAGAATCCCTAGGGTTTCGCTGTATGCAGTTGCCGGTAAGATTCTCAGTTGTCTTCTGTTGGGGAGCTGGAGAGAGTGTGCTAGTGTGTGAAAAAGTCTGGTGATGAGCAGCCAGGTGTAGAGTGGGGCACAAAACGTCCATTGTCCCCAGTGTTCATGTTCCTTTTTTCACTTTAGCAACAGAACCCCTGGGGTTTGGGTGGCAATAGGGCCACCTTTGCTCTGTGAGCCCTACTAAAGCACATCTGTGTGTCTCCTCTTCTTCCTTCCAGACCTTCTTTCTTGTCACCTTTGTCCGGCTCAGACAAGTGTAATTCCTTGTTCTGGTCTTCAGTTCTAACAAAGACCCCACTTCCCTAAGGGGACAATTTAGAAACCTCAGTTTCCTTAGTGTCCCCTAAGGAAACTCTCTTTGATAGACAAGGGGGGTATATGATTGGGAATGTTCTTGCTTAAATAAGTCTTGTCTCCCTCCCATTACTAAGAAAACAACAAGCAACACACATTGATATGGTTGAGATAAAACACACATACGCCCTTAAGACTGAGGATGAATTAGCTTAAGAGATTAGGAGTTTTTTGCCAAATTGTATGTTAGCATATTTATTCCCTCTGACTACACAACTACCTGGCGAACACGGAATCTGAGCCCATTGGAAGATGCGACCGAGGCTTTGCCCTGGGTCACCCAAGCTGTTGCTGGCTGACACAGTTCACACCCTACTTAACAGGTGCTGGCAGATGACACTAGTGAGGAGGTGACCACAGCCAGTCAGTTTCAGAGGCAGACGGGCGTAGGGGTGAACCTCGACTTGTTATTAGCTATGTAACATCACATAAGTGGGCTTTTGTCTCTTCAGCCTCACAGTGTAGATGGATAGGATCACCTCACACTGGGGCACGAGGCCACACAAAAATACTCAGTAAATGGCAGCTACTTGCAATTTCCTTCACTTTTTCTGTGTACTTTCTGAATGTGGCGGTCTTTCAAAGTGCCTGTGGCTCAGTGGGTAGTGTGCATTCTTTACCAACAACCCTTTCATGTCTTTATACAATTCCAAGTAGTCAGAACACCCTGGGCATTCTCAAGGAGGGTCTTGGAATTGAATAAATCAGGTGATATGCGTCCCCTCTGCTCCCCTTCTATAGGTCTCGTGGGCCAGAGTCTGCTTATGTGGGACAAAGGCGATTGTTCTTGGTAGATTTTGCCTCTCTACCCCAGGGTCACTGTTTTACAAAACTCCAGAGAATTCTGTTCACATCAGATCTCTGTTCTCCAGGGAATGCCAGCCCCACAGAGTACAGTGTGCATAGCACCCCCTGGAGATGTGCAAATGGCAGAGCTGCTTCCATCAGTCACACTTATTACAGCTGAAAAAAAAAAAAAGACATAGTAAAAAGAGCAAAAGCTTTTTTTGCCAAAGAGATCTGGATTGAAAGCCTAGGTAAGATCCCAAACCAGAGGTGAGCTCTTAGGCTGGCCATTAAGTATCTCAACCTCAGTTGCCTGAGCTGTAAAATAAATATTACTAACCGATGGGTTGTCATGAGGATTAAAGATATATCAACATTCATACAATAACAATAGTAATGGAGTAGCTAACCCTTACACAGTGTCAGAACTTTCAGCAAACTGGCCATGAACTCCAAAACAGCTGACACCTTAAAACACTGTGGAGGGCTTAGACACAGAAAAGAAAGAGATTTTCAAACCCTACCTGGGAGCGATATCCAAGGGGTTGATAAGTATTCCGACTACACAAAAGACCACTGTTGAGCTAGCAAGTATGAGGAAAATTATTGTGCTGTGGAAGCTGAAACTCAGGTGACACAGGCATATCCCGAAGAAGGAGGGCAGGAGAAGACCTGGGGACGGGTTCAGAGAGCACAGTCAGGGTGAGCCCGAGCCTGGGGGGAAGCACCCCACAGCGCTCCAATGTCCCAGCTCTTCCTCACCTAGCGTGGTAAAGAGTTTCCGGATGGTAATCACGCGTAACATGTTCCTGGACAGGAAGAGGTCTGCCACCTGACCCACCATGATCCCAAGGAGCCAGGAGAACAGATAGGGGAGGGCTGACAGCATCCCGTTCTGAGGAGGAAAGGTTATCGTGATGGTGAGCGTGGGACAGAGTCATCCCTACGCTGAAATTCAGCACCTAAAACTTGAACTGTCATACAGGAAGCCATCAACATACCACCCCCAAATTACTGCCAGGCACATACTACCCAAAAGGAGGAGAAAGAGTTGTTTTGGCGTCAGAAACAGTTGTCACAATCTATGTAGTTTTCTGACTGGGAAATGCTGGCCCTGGGGAAATGACAGAGATAATAACAGTAACAATCGCAATGCTTCCTATGATACTTTCTCTGGACCAGCTCCTGTTTATCCCCGCAACCACCCCATGGTCTCATGGGAGATAAACTTGGGTCCACGCGAGCTTAAATGACTTCGCTGTCATCCTGGCCCCTGGGCTCCGTTCCTGGGGGCCCATTACAGAGTGCCCCAAGGTGGCAAGCCCAGACTCCATTTCTAAAGGAGTTTCTTTCCTGGTTATTATGGCATGAAACAACGGAAATGTCCAGGCGTCAGTGATTCTCCGAGTCAGACAAGCAATGGGAGTGCCAGTCCTTTCCCTGTGTTCACACCCAGGACTCATTTCCTTTCCCCAGGGGAGGATTGGTGCAGGGTGACAGGGCTCTGCCAAGTGACTTTCAGGGAAGAATCCCAGTCTTTAGGCAACGATGGCATTGAGCCTTAACTAATACCCAAGGGTGATGGTACAGAGACTGTGAGGCATAGGAATGGGGAACAGGAATGGGGGCGGGGGGCGGTGTGCATTGTGGGGGTGCCAGTCTACACCTTTCTTTCTGGGCAGCCAACGTTGACATGACAGTTGGCAACCGGGCATCTCCAGGTGAAGAACCTCAGCGACACAGCGCGGGGTGGGCAAGAGCTACAACTAGAGTCACCACATGGAGAAACGAGCAGAGTCTCACAAAGCCAGGAGAACAGAAGGTACCCTACCTCTGTCACGTTTACATGAAGCTTGGAGCTGATAAATGTTGGTGAGTACAGAAACATGACATGGTTTGTCCAGGAAAAGGCAAAACAACCGAGGGAAATCGCCCAGAGCGGGAGGGACTTGAGCATGGCCTTGATGGGCAGATGCTGTCCACTCGAGCTGACCTAGGAAGGAACCCATCAGTCTGACCAGCCAGAGCACGTGTCATTTCATGTGGGACCCGGGAGTTCCCAAAGTACATGTGCGGTTTACCTGTGCCATGAGGGAGGAGGTGATGAATTCCTTCTCATCGACGCTGATGCACGGATGGTCCTTTGGGTCATCATAAAACAGAACGAACCATAAAAGACCCAGGGCACAGCCACAAGCACCTATTAAAGGAGGACACGTTAGCGTCGGAGCTGCTTCTGTCTGTAGTGAGTCTCTCCCCATGGGCACTTTTCATGATCGCTACGAGAACCTGGACCTCCTCTTCCTCTTTTGAAACTCTGCAGCGAGGCTCACATTTCCGACAGTTCTCTCTGTATGCACCGCCGCCTCACCCCACAGAACCCCAGGACGCGTGCAGAAAAGGAGGCGAGTCCTCCGGCGGGTTCTGCTCGCCGAGCCACGGCATCCCTCCACTCAGGACAACTGGCCTCACTCCTACGAGTTCTATCATGAGAAGAGAGCACGCTGGGCCCCCACGGGGCTGACAATCACCCAGCTCTGAGGGCTGGGCGTTCACTGAGCTCCGAAGATACAGCCCTGGCCTTAGGGGACGGGGGTAGGGGTGGGGGTCGGGGTCCAAGTCCTGTAAGAGTTTGCCAAATTATTTCTGTTTTTGAGTTTCTCATATCAATGACCTGATCATAGGAAATCCTGTGTTAAGACCGGGCGTACGAACTGTTCACCGGTCAGTCTTCCAGAAATGCATTCCTTTGTTTGCCAAATGCTGATTCAATGCTCATTAGGAACCACACACGATTCTAGGTACTGGGGAGACAGCAGTGGACAAAACACACAGAAAGCCCTGAAATCCCTGTCTTCATAGGATTTACTCTGTAGCAGATGAGAAAGAGAGGTAATGAAAAGTGGGTAAGTAAAAGGTATTAAATGCCAGTGATGAGCTATGGAGAGAAGTGATGCGGGGAGGAGGTGAGCAGCGCCACGCTCAGGGAAGGCTGGGACACCCCCCACCCCACGTCTGCATAGGGAGCAGGAGGTGCCAGGGCCCTGAGTTGTGAGGCCTGTCACAGGGGAGGGAGCCAGGTGAGGGGAGGACAGGTGAGGGTGACAGGTAATGGGATAAGACCACGCGGACACCTGGGGCCATTGTACGATCTTAGATTTTTCACATTAAAAGACTATTTTGACAATATAGTATTTCCACCTCATTCTGTGACCTGAGAACCTAATCCCAAGGCAGAATGTAAGTGGACAGAAGTGAGTACCTTATACACACACACATTTCTACAGGGCACTTTATTCAGAAAATTCAGACAATGCCCTTCAGCTCTTTCTTAAAATGAGAAAACTGATGCTCAGAAAGGCCGAATTACCTGCCCAGGGGCAGGTGGTTCTGTTAACACTTAGCATGAATTATACTGTCTAGGGACGGAAAACACCCCAGGAGGAGCTTGGGGAGAGCTTTGAAGAAAGGCCAGAAGGATGGAGTCCAGTGTGTGTGTGTGGGGGGGGGGGGGGGGGGGAGGTGAGGAGGGGGAGGGGGGCCAAAGAGACAGAGAAGAGAAGTCAAGGCCTGAGCACGGGCCTCCACGAGTCAGAAGCAGGAACCAGGGGACAATGGTGCTGTCTGCTGTCACTGAGATGCAGGTCACACGGAGACTCCAGAACTGCCACTTGGCTGACAGGCGTGGAGGCTGGGCCAGTTCTGAGACTCTGTGGCCTGGGGCGAGACTGTGGGTGGAAACTCACCCAATGTGGAAAAGTTACACACGGAGCTGTTCATCTGTAAACCTCGATCCTTTGTGGGTTTTATTTATTCCAATTGGTGGGAAGTTCGTGGCTCACTAAGTTAGAAATGAACAGCTCTGATTATGACACGATGCTCCACGCTAAACGTGCGAAGTGTGACTAGGACACTAGTCTCATTACCTTTGATATGTGCCCATCACCCTTCCCCCAAGGGTTTCATAGAAGGGGTGGGGGTCTGTGGCACGTGCCCGACAGGTAGGTACAATAGCACGTCTAGTTCTGAGCTCGTGCTCGTGACAATAACACATGGACGGGGCGTGAGGACTCTTTCTGCAGAAGGAACTAGGAGGTTGGGGTCCAAGCCTGCCGCCTGCATGCTCCAGGACACAGAACTCGGGCAGGCGTTAATCAGTGACACAGAACAGACCATCCGAAGGCTACTGAGCAGAGTCCATCACGGCCACCCGCATGGTTACGCCCACGGCAAACAAGACACAGTTTGCCTCACAGAAGTTACAGACAAACCTGCTCCGATTCTCACAGACGTTAAAGATAAACCTACCGGTGCTCTTCTAGCCTCCTTTCCCTCATACCAACACGTTTTCCATGCAAACAGAAGATACATGTAAACCCTAGAGCGGGGAATGGACGGGCTCTCTCTTCCACTAACGATTAGAAACCACGACCCAGTCAATGGGTGGCCTTTGTTTTCTTACTTTCTCTGCTAAATAAACTTACTTTCACTTGAAACTCTAGACCAGCTCTCATTTGAATTCTTCCCTACATGAAGCCGAGAACCGTCTCAGCCCGGGGCCTGAGTCTCCACTCTGGGGAATTCGTCCTGCACTGGTTTTAGTAGGAAATCAATGAATGCTGACTTCTCTTCATGTGGGTCAAAATTTTTAACATCATTATCTTCATATAAGTTATTACGTTCCATTTTTTTTCCTCTTAAATTCTGAATAATGACTGGGATTTCACAGAAAGACACTCACCAAAAATATAGAAGACATAGGGCCAGCCCAGGGCCTGACAGATGAATCCGGTGGCAAGCAGAGAAATGAAGGGTCCCAGCATAAGTCCTGGTCAGAGGGAGAGAGAACCCCTGCGTGAGTGGGGGCACCTGAAAGAACAGGTGCCACGCCTCATGGTGGCAGAGAATAATCATTGCCAGTGAAATAATCTGCTCAGCAGAAAAGGATAAAGTATTGGCGTCTTCCTCTTGTGGAGACAAACAGGCTTTTCTCTATGCTAGACAGTTCCCACACCTTTAAAGTAAAGGATTCTGGAGCAGATGGGTTCTGAAGCCTTGTCAGTACAAAACACACGATTCTCATGGCTCTGCAGACACGGTGGTGCAGGAACTGCCAGTGGGCCCGGAGTCATTACCTGATACACTCAGAGAGGTAAGTCGGCCTCGTTCCAAGGGAGGGGCCCACTTGACCCACACCATGTGCTGAGCTATGGACACTGTCCCCTGAAACGAGAAATGTCGGGACATCGGCTCTCTGGGCTTCCCGGGAACAAAGACCCTGCTCCGTCTCGGCACTGTCCTGATACCTGGCCCAGCCCCTGCACTACCCGGCAGGCGATGAGTGGCATTTCACCGGCGTCCGCTGCCAGGGGGATGAGCAGGCTGGACAGGGAGCTGAGGATCAGGGCACAGCTAACCATTTTCCGGATGGAGTATATTCCAGACAAATACCCAACGGGGATTTTCACGATGAGCATACCGTACAAGATGGAACTTAAGATGACCCCCCGGATTTCGGGGCTCCAGTTATACCTGGGGTTCTGCAAGGAAAGACAAGACACACCAGTGAGTCTGCAAACTCAGGGACATGGGGAAACTGGCCTCCCTGCTCACCCCCTGGAAAGTGTCCCCTCTCTGCCTAATGTTCGCTGTCGTGGGAACTTCTTTCTCCCTTCACACTGTCATTTTCTGTGTGTAATTACATTTTACTTGCATTGCGTTGGTGTCCTCAACTGCAATGCAAAGTCCTTCCCGGGTCAAGGGCACCACGTGACCCCCAGTACCAGTCACAGTGCAGACATTGAACACTTGTTGCTTTTTAAAATTCAGATGTAGTCAACATTGTAATATTCCATTAATTTAGGGTGTACAAAATAATGACTTGATATTTGTATATATTGTGAAATGACCAACACCATAAATCTAGTTAACACCCTTCATTCTACAGTTACAGCTTTTTTTTCTTGTGATGAAAACTTTTTAAGATCTACTCTTTTAGCACTTTCAAATATACATTGCAGTATTATTAACTACAGTTGCCATGTGGTTCATTACACCCCCAGGACTTACTTTGTACAAAATAAAGGAAGTTTGTACTTTCTAAGCCCCTTCACCCATTTTGCCCACCCCCTCCATTACACTTCTCTCTGTATCCATGAGCTCAATTTTGTTTCTGTTTGTTTAGATTCCACCTATGAGATCTTACAGTATTTATCTTTCTCTAATTTATTTCACTTAGCATAATGCCCTCAAGTCATAATGCCCCATGTCTACACATGTTGTTGCAAATGATTTCATTCTTTTTGTGGCTCAATAATATTCCATGTGTGTTTTTTATATGTCACTTTTTAAAATTCAACCATCCATCAATGGACATCTAGGTTGCTTCCCTATCTTGTCTATTGTAAATAATGCTGCAATGAACATGGGGATGCAGCTATCTTTTTGAGATAGTGACTTTTTTTTTTTTGATAAATACCCAGAAATGGGAATCCTGGATCATATGGTGGTTCTATTTTATTTTTTTGAGGAACCTCCACATTGTTTTCAATGGTGGCTGCACCAATTTACAATCCCAACAGTACACGGGGGTTCCCTTTTCTCCATATCCTCACCAACACTTGTTATTCTTGTCTATGTGATGACAGACATTCTAACAGGTGTGAGGTGGTATCTCACTGTGGTTTTGATTTGTATTTCCCTGGTGATCAGTGATGTTGAGCATCTTTTCATGTACCCGTATCTGTTGGCTATCTGTATGTCTTCTTTACAAAAATGTCTGTTTAGATGCCCTGCCCATTTTTAAATTGGATTGTTTTTGTTTGTTTGTTTTTTTTGTTTCGTTTTGTTTGTTTTTTGCTATTAGGTTGTATAAGTTCTTTATATATTTTGAATATTAACTCTTTATCAGATAAATTATTGGCAAATATTTTCTCCCATGCAGTAGCTTGATTTTTCATTTTATTGATGGTTTCCTTCACTGTGTAGAGGCTTTTTAGTTTGATGTCATCTCACTTGTTTATTTTTTATTTTATTACCTTTGGTTCTGTTGTCAAATTCAAAAATACCATAGCTAAGGCCAATGTCAGTGAGCTTACCACCTATGTTTTCTTTTAAAAGTTTTACCTTTTCAGGTCTTACATTCAAGTCTTTGATCCATTTGAAATAATTTTTGTGTATGGTGTAAGACAGGGATCCAGTCTCATTCTTTTGCAAGGTGGCTGTGCAGTTTTCCCAACACCATTTATTGGAGAGACTGTCCCTTTCCCATTGTATATTCTTGGCTCCTTTGTCATAAATTAATTGACCATGTCGGTGTGGGTTTATTTCTGGACACTCTACTCTGTTCATTGATCCGTGTGTTTGTTTTTCTGCCAGTACCATGCTGTTTTGATTATCATAGCCTTGTAAAATAATTGGAAAGCAGGAAGTGTGATGCCTCGAGCTTTCCTCTTCTTTCTCAAGATTTCTTTGGCTGCTCGAGATCTTTTGTGGTTCCATATAAATTTTAGGATTGTTTGTTTTAATCCTGTGAAAAATGTCATTGGCATTTTGACAGGGATTGCATTGAATGTGTAGATTGCTTTGGGCTGTATGAACATTTCAGCAATGTTAATTCTTTCAATCCAGGAGCATGGAATATCTTTCTATTTATTTGTGGCAACTATTTTTTTTCATCGATATCTTACAGTTTTCAATGTGCAGGTCTTTCACCTCAGTTAAATTTGTTCTATGTATTTTATTCTTTCAGATACAACAGTAAATGGAATTGTCTTAATTTTTCTGCTTGTCTATTATTAGTGTATAGAAACACGACAGATTTTTGTGTATTGATTTTGTATGCTACAATTGTACTGAATTTGTTTATTAATTCTAACAGTTTTTTTATGGAGTCTTGAGGATTTTCTACATATAATATCATGTCATCTGCAAATAGTGACAGTTTTACTTCTTCCTTTCCAATTTGGAAGTCTTTTATTTCTTTTTCTTATCTAATTGCTCTGGCTATTATTTGAATTTTTTTTTTTTTGTTTGCTTCTTGAAAAAGCCATTTATTGCTATGAACTTCCTTCTTAGAACTGCTTTAGCTGCATCCTAAAAGTTTTGGTAGTTGTATTTCCATTTTCATTTGTCTCAAGGATTTTTTAAAAAATTTCTCTTTTGATTTATTCTTTGACCCATCGATTGTTCAGTAGCATGTTGCTATATCTCTACATATTTGTGAATTTTCCAGTTTCCCTTCTTGTAATTGATTTCTAGTTTCCCACCATTTTGGTTGGAAAAGACACTTGATATAATTTCAATTTTCTTAAATTGATTAAGAATTGTTTTGTGGCCTAGGATCTATTCTAGAGAATGTTTCATATGTGTTTGAAAAGAATGTGTATTCTGTTGCTTTTGGATGAAATGTTCTGTATAGGTGTCTCTTAAATATATATGATCTAATGTGTCATTTAAGGCCCATGTTTCCTTATGAATTTTCTGTCAGGATGGTCTGTCCATTGATGTAAGTGGGGCATTAAAGTCCTCTCTTATTGTATTGTTGTCTATTACTCTCTTTAGTTCTGCTAATATTTGCTTTATGTATTTAGGTGTTCCTATGTTGGGTGCGTAAAAATTTGGGGCTATTACAAATAAAGCTACTCTCAGCATTTATGCACAAGTCTCTGTATGGACATGTGTTTTCATTTCTCTTAGTAGATACCTAGCAGTGGGCTGGCTGGATCGTAGAGTAGGTGTGTGCTTAACTAAACTGGTTGTACCTTTTTGTATCCTTCCCAGTGGCGCAGGAGAGTCCCAGTTCCTCCCCATTCTGGCCACCGCTTCGTATGTCCACTCTTTATAATTTTAGCCATTTGAGTTGGTGTGTAGTAATATACCTTTGTGGTGTTTAGTTACATGTCCCTAATGACGAATGACATGTGGCATCTTTTCTTGTGAGTATTTGCCATCCATGTATGTTCTCTGGTGAATTGTCTGCTCATATCTTTTCCCCATTTTGGTACTGGGTTGTCTCATGTTTATCGAGTTTTGATAGAATTCCATTATTAAATGTGATTTGCAAACATTTAACCTGTCTCTGGTTTGTCTTTTTTTTCTCTTAACAGCATCTTTTGAATTTTGATGAAGTTCAATTTTATGTTTGTTCTTTTGTGGATCATGAAAAAATCAGTAGTTCATGTGTGTGAGTATATTTCTGAACTCTCTATGTCATTGATTATTTTTCTGTTTTTATGCTAATATCACACTGTCTTGATTATGGTAACTTTATGACAAATCTTAAAATCAGGCAGGTAGTGTTAGTCTTACATAACTAATTATATTTCAACAAACATTAAAGACAACTCAGTGGAGACAGAAGAGTCTCTTTCCAACAAACAGTGCTAGAACAATTGTATATCCATATGTAAAAAAAGGTCTAAACACAACATATGCAAACATTAAGTAAAAATGCATCACAGATTTAAATGTAAAACCTGAAATTCCAGAGATGACAGTAATGGAACATGTAAATGTACTGCATGTTCGAAAACTTAAATAGAAAAGAAGATACATCTTGACTTCTACTTCTGGTTTAAAATGCTTTCCCTCTTGTCCAATCTTCTCAATTGTAAAGAGGTGCTAACTCTTAGTTTTTATTCTTCACACAGAAGAATTCACACCTCAAAGCCCTTCACAAATATTGAGGCATCCTTTAATTATGGGACATACCTACTTAGGTTTCTAATGGCAAGGCTGAGCAAGACTTGAGCTTTTTCTCTAATGATTATTGTCATATCAGGTGTGATAACGTTCAATCTCTACACAAAGGAGTTAGCAAGACAGGATTTTAAACTTAGGACTGTGGATGCTATGTTTGCTGTACCTTTATGTTATCCAAGAGGTCCTTTGTGGAGGCGTTGGGCGAACCGTGTGGATCTGTGCTGTTCACCATGGCGACCACGGTGAGGCTCAGACACATGCGCTGTGACATCATCACAACATTACAGAAGTGCAGGAGGAGACATAACCCATAGCGAAGGGAACAAAAAATTGGAGCTGGTGAGTAAAACAAAAAATGTCTCTTGTTAACACAGCTGAGGTAAAACATACTTTTAACTCAGAAATTTGGAGCCCTGGATATTAATTTGAAATTTTATAATACTTAACAGTCTTTGAGAAATTATGATATGATTGGAAGATGTGTGACTGATAGAATAATCCCACAATCCTATGAAATATTATCCCAACTAGAATGTCCTAGAATATTAAGCCAGTCCTCCAAGCACTTTGGCTCATGTATGAGTATATTTTAAAGGGATAGTTAAAAAATACCCTGGGTTACTCTTGGAAGGAACAACAAAGACGTTCACTCAAGTAAACGGCTTTATTCTCCAAAAAAGCCATGTGGTCTGGTTGAGAAAGTCATATATACACATGGCGGAGAAAGTCGCACTTACAAAATGCATTGTATTTGAGGGAGCTTCCAACTAGAGTAACCAGTGTGGTGTTGGTGCAGGGCCACAGGAATTCATCAGTGGAAGAAAGTAGGGAGTCCAGAAACAGATGCACACATGTGCCATTGAATAAACGTACTAATGCAATTCAGTGGAGGAAGGTAAAGTCTTTTCAACAAATGGAAATTTCCCAAGAGAAATAAAACCATATGTCTACAAAAAGAGGTGTAGTGCAATGTTTATAGTAGTTTCTTTCAAAATAGCTGACTGGGATGGATAAACCTGCTGTGGTATATTAATACAATGGATGTTACTCAGAAATAAAAAGGAGGGAAACACTGACACACTCGACAATCTGGACAGATGTCAACAAAAATTACTTCTAAATAAGTCTTGAATTAAAAAGGAAACCGTAAGGGGGATTCTAAAGTGCTTCAGACTGAGAGACAGATGTCGTGTTGAACTCATGGACAGTTAGAGTAAAGTGTAACACCCTTAAATATGTTTATCAGAAAAGAGGAAAGCTCAAAGACTAGGAAAATTAACAAAGGAACAAACCCAAAGGACCTAAAAGAAAGAAAATGTTAAGCATAAGGGCAGAAATCAAAGATAGAGACCAACGTATAATTTTATATGTTTATATGTTCTATATGTTCGAATATAAATTTGAACATAGCTGAAGTGGACAATATAAAAATACCAAAATGGATACAAGAAGAAACAGAAAATTTAATAGAGCCCTGACCTTTCTGTAAATTGAAAAGGTATACAATCCATTGCCGCTGATGATGATGGACGTAACTCTAAGCCAATAGCAGGAATTCCTTATTGTTCTTCCCGTCTTGCTCAAGATAACAGCTTGTCTAAGCAAAGGTTCAGTGACTACTCAACTGTTGCTGCCCAAGGATGCAGTGACTCCAGAACCTTCCACCCGCCTCACTTCCAGAAGGGTGTGTCTCCGCCTCCTTGAGATGGGACACAAATAGCTCCCCTCTTTGATCTCCTTCAGCAAGTGAGGAGTGGACAAGAATCAAAATAAAGTGAAATAAAGTGTGAACAGCTAGGATACATGGACTCGTTTTATTTAAGGGTTTTCTAATGGACACCATGGCAGGACTGGTTTCTTCACGTCCTTTCCTGAACACTTCTAAGGCCCCTTATATATTTTTATGGATGAACCCCCTTACCTGGAATCTTCGGTGTCATGTTTAAGAAGAAGAAGAAAGCCTATGTGAGGGGACAGAGAGTGATTTCTACCTTTCCTGGAAGGGAGCTGGTCATCCATTTGCGAACGGGCGTCTGCTGGCTTCTCTTCCGGCTACAGGGTCCCTTCTCTGGCCCCTGCAAGTGCTAAACACACGACATCAGCATAACGCGGGAGGAGCGGCCCGGCCCCCAGGGCCCGCTCCCATGTCAACGTGCACCAAAGGAAACTTGGTTGCCACTCACACCAGTGCCCGCGCGTGCCCTTCACCACGCACTTCCTTTGACATTTAACTTTGACGATTTTTTGTTGATTAAAAATATACAGAAAACCTGAAAACTATAGGAAACGAACAAAATGCTCTGCCAGTCCATAATTCCATGTGCAGTGAAAAGTTCCCTCCGGAGTGGAAGGGACGCAGGGACCTCGGTGCTGGCAGGGGCGTTAACAATTTTCTAGGCAGAAGGAAAGTGCTGAAAGTCAGACACGTGGATGGTCAAAAAGGAAGGAGGAACGTCAGAGAGGAAGGAAGGTAAACAACGTCCTTCGTTTTCCTGGTATCTCTACGGAGCTGTGAGCTCTGCTCGTTCCTGCCGCGTCCCTAGGAGGCGCTCACATGCCCGCACCCCGTGTACCCCACGCAGCCGCCGCGCCAGGGCGCCCCCCGGCCCGCGCGGGTTGGCGCAGCTCAGCCTGGCGGCTCCTCTCACGCAGCCTTTCCAGTCGGGGCTCCGCACCCACGCGCACCAGTCTACACCTTGACATCTGACCCCATCAGCTTATGTGACACCAGATGCTCAGGAGACGCCTAAAAGTCCTCAGATGGGATTTGCAATGCAGTCTTAAGCGAGCTGTTGTCAACCACAGTTATCACACATTGGAACATAGGGGGACGCTGTTTATCTCAGGACAGATGCACACAAACCACACAAACACATCTCAGTACCACACACAGCACTCACATACAAGCCACACACACACACATACACACAACACACTTATACCTACCCTCCACCACACACACCACAGACACAGCACACGTCTCACAGATTCACAAGCGCCATACACCATGCAGCACACACTTCTCATTCCTAGTCCATCCACACACCTGTCCACCTCACACTTGTCCCTAAAAATATGTTCTTTCAGTTTTCCCTTGTATACAACCTGTGAAAATAGACGTCTCCCCTCACTGCCCCCCCCCCCCCCCCAAATCTCCCCAGATTGCCAAATCCCTCTGACAACGTCTCTCACGTACAGGCCCGACCACTGATTTAGTATCAATTAGTGCGTGGCACGTAAGAATAAGACTGACCTGATTCGGAACAGAAAACTGCTTCCTTCTTCCCCTGTAAAGACTTTCCACTCGACTTTTAAAAAAATACTGAATGTCTGGATTTACTAATTTTAGCCCTGTAAATCCTTCACCAAATCCTTTCACCCACTATGTCAATGTTAAACTTTAACTTCCCTTTCACCCTCACCTTGAATCTTAAGGTGAGGAGTGTGAGTCTTAAAACAATCTCATGGCCAGTAATTCCACGACCACTGCCCGGAGCCAGAAGCTGCCCACTAGGTGCTTCCAGCACTTTTCTGCTGACACTGGCTCTCAGCACATTCTGACAGGAACGCTGTGGCTTTCTAAATGCCCTATAAATAAATGCCCACTAGCTTTTTCCTCCCTTCCTGCCCCTTCTTTCTGCCCTTTTCCTCTTCTCACCTTCCCTCCTCTCTCTTTCTTCCCGGCTTCTGCAGTGACTGTACGCTCTCTTGGTCCCGCCATCTTTCTACAGCAATGTTGGGTGACCTACGGATGGCATCGGCCCATCCAAGCCTTTCACGCAGTGACTGTGCACCATTGACAGTTTCTTACCTACTTAAGCATCTTTCGTGATGATTATGCATTTAAAGTGGCCTAGTGAGTGCCTGGCACCGTCCAGATGCTCTATAAATTGAACCACTAATATTCTCTCCAAAGAAATGATGCAAACCTTCAGTCTTTTTTGGCCAACAGACTTGGATGTCTTGTATCAGTTGGCTTTTCCTTCTTCAGAGGTTTAGGTTTTGCTAACCCTCTTCTGGCTTCTCTGGGATGTTTGTAGTTTGTCCTGTTTGGCACCGGGCTGGCAATTCCTGGCATTTCCTGGGTCAAGGGCCCTTTTAGTGACTGAAAGCCCCAGGTCAGCAGTTGTCCCCATCTGTGTTTTAAATAAACAGCCTCCGGCTCTGGGTACTGATTACCCAGGAGGGAGCCAGCTTGCGGATCGCTGCCCCCAAGGCCCTGTGTTGCTCCGCAAAACTCTTTGAAATCATTTCTGGATCCTACATTGGAATCCTGTGTTACTGTTGCTTTTTAATTAAGGTTTTTCAATTTAACATTTTGTTACGGAACTTTTCAAGCATATAAAAAGGTAGAACAGTCTTATATAAATTACCCTGTACCCGTTAACCAGCTTCAGCAATTATCAATATTTAACCATTTGCATTTCCATATAATCAGCAGTTGTGTTCTGTAGTATTTTAAAGTAAATCTTGAAAAAAATAAAAAAAAATAAAGTAAATCTCGGCTACTATGTCATTTCTCCTATAAAAAGCATAGCATCATGTATAAATCCTCAGGCTGTCTCATGCTGCACAGCCTTTACAGTGGAAGGAAGAACTTGAAAAGAAAGCATTTTTTAAGAAAAAAATGATAAACACTGATATTTCTACTTCAAATTGAGTTAGAGTTAGATTTTTTTTTTAAACTTCCTTGATTTTATTCTCTTACATTTTTTCTCTTATCTTGAACATGTTGGTTCCTAACATGTGTGATTACTTTTTTACTTTATTATATTATACCTATGTCTATAATAAAATAACACTAATATTATTACCAAAAAAAAAATTACTGCCTCTCCTAGAAGTAGACCTTGAGATTATGATTCCTGCAAAAGTGATTTGATAGACAGTGTTTTCAGAAAAACAAAACAACAGAAACGATAGACATGTGGGGATGTGGGCAGGGAAAGGAAGGAGACCAAACAGGGGAGTGAAAATAAGCTAAGTCTGCCCGGGAGCAGTGGGAGCAGCTTCGGCCTCACCTTGGACTTGTCCTAACCAACGCTGAAGAAGTTGGGGTACTTACACGGCAGCACCCATCAGCTGCTGAACCTGGGTTCCCAGGCACTTGTATCTTTCAGTCCAAGCAAAGCAGGTTCCGGCAGCCCAAGGGTGGGCCTTGGACCAAGGAGCAGGTGTGCCCATTGGTATTTACATGGCACAAGGGTGGCCCGTGCGCAGCCAACATAAAGGACCCAGGAAACATGGGCAGAACAGTGACCTTTGGGACAAGTGGGTCAGCAGGTGTGTCAGGTGCTCCTGACAGATTGTGGAACGTGATGACTGAGAATGGCCTTATTTTGTGCTCACAACTGTCCTCGTTTTATAGATGTAGCCACAGACACCAGCTAACGGGCGCTCAGGGCTCCCCTGTGCCTCCTGGAGCAGAGGCTCTGTTGTCCCGGTGACTCCATGAGGGCACCTTCACTGCACACATGTGATTTATATGGTGTGGGAGAGAAGGGGGCCTCTGTGTCTGCAGGAAGCCCTCAGCACTTCAGGAAAAGAGGTGCCTTCAGGTTAACCAAAGGGCCTCCCCGCAGGGCCATGCTCTTTTCTCTCCACATGGAGCCCCGGCCTTTGTAGGGAAGGGAGGGGGGAGAATTTGGAAGCAACTAGAAAACACACTGTAATTAGGGTGAGGAGCTCAGATAAATCTTTGTAAAGCTTTTCCTCCTGGACTCAGGGGTGGGCAGTAACTTCCTATTTCAATCCAGTCAATGAACAATTTTTCAGTTCCTGTCACCTCTGATTTCCCCAAGTTGCCTTAGGATCCTAGAGGTGAAAGATCTTGGAAAGGGATGCCAGCAAACCAAGGCCTAACCCCTCACAGGTGAGTAGGGCAGGCACCTGGACGGAGATTGCTGAAAGACTGACTGGAGGGCATCGAGAGGCTTAGCCTGGGGCTACAGGCCACTGTGTGCCCTTCAGCATCCTGTTTCCTGCGTCATCTGAATGAGTTGTTCCTGTCGGTCTATCTGACAGAGTGGTGCCAGGGCCATGCTGGCTGTTAAATATTTCCAATGACTGTATGTGAGAGGACGTGAATTAATGAATAGCCTGAAAACACAGTAGTTAACTCCTGGAAGAGGGCACTGGTGCTATGAATCATGGACTTTGGAAACTGGAAGGTTACATTGAAGAATTCAATGTGAATCAGAATCCAGGAGACTTGATTTTTAACTTGACATGACAGACAGACCCGAGGGTGACACCCAGTGATTGCTATGTCATGGTATTCACAAATTTGTGTGACCCTGCCCCTCCGGTGGGGGCATTACCTAAGGATTGCTTCCAGCCAGCCAAGGTGACGGGACACCACCCCCTGGTTACATTACATTATAAGCGACTCCCTCTGAGCGAGCTGAAGCTAATCACTCTCCCTGTGGCCTTGATGGAGTACACGGAAAGCTGGGGGAACCCACATGGCAAGGAACGGTGGGCAGCCCCTAGGACCTGACAGTGGCCTGCAGCCAAAATCCTGCCAAAAGCCAGAACACTTGCTATGTTCAGTGATGAGAATTATTAGAGAGCATAGAACATGTGTAGTAAACAGAATTAAGTTGATATTTGTATCGTGGGGCGATCTCATAACTGTCTGATAAATGAGACCCTGCGTCGTCTTACCAGCACAGGCTGAGCGTATGTCCAGACGCCTCCACCTTCTACCTGTTTGCATGAGAGTATTTCAGGTGGGAAAGCATATATAATGGAAAATGCGTGTGAAAGGCTGCTGGCTTTGGACTTGGGGAGTCGATACTGTGACTCGTGCTGAGTCCCAGGGTTTGATGCTCACAAAGGGTTAAGGCTTGCAGGTCTCCTGGACATATGGGGTGACGACAAGAAAGGAAGATACAAGTCTGGGGACTTCAGGGGTTAGTGGGAAGCCAGTAAGACATGGGGTATAGGGAAGAACCGCAGTGGTGAGGGGAGAAATGGTAATGCTGAAACCAGAGCATCAGTAGGGAGGAGGCTGTGACGTCCTTCCCGCGGGGAACCGGGTGATGACCCAAGAGCTGCCAAGCCAGTGCAGTGACACGGTCAGAGCCAAATCACTTACCAGACAACAAATCAAACGGAAGCGGAGGAAAGCCCAGCCCCAGAGAAGGACGTTTTCAGTAGGAAAGCCTGCAGGAGAGCCCCTTCAACTCACGAGAGGTGCCAGGGTCCTTCCAGGCACCAGGAACCCCAGAGAATGGGAGACCTGGGCACCAAGGATCCAGGTCCAGTGCCCTCACCGCACAGTATGTCCAGGCGACTGCCCGCTGACAGCAAGCCCTTCAAAATGGTGTGCTGTGTTTGCTAGGGCTCTGGATAAGCTGAGCACCTGGGGACCCACTGATGGTAGGAGAAAACGGGGCCACCTGTCGGATGGGTGGGGCTGACCTAGCCTGCCTCCCTGTGCAGTGCTCCACACACCTGGTCAGTGTCTGCCCTGTTGTGTTTTGCAAGCGTTGAATTAATTAGTCCTATTAGCCTTCGTTTGAAGTCAAACGCCAGATAATAATCTTCTATCTTGTAAGTGGAGCCATTGTGACTAAAGTTAAGGCTTCAGCTGGGATTAAATTTTCTCCCAACGGTGGGCTATTTCTCTACAAATTCTCTTAAGACGCTGGGTACACACACTCAGAAGGCGCCAGCACCCTGTACGGTATCGAAAGCCAACAGCGGGCAACTTGCACAGCGGTATCCATTTCTGTCGTCCTCAAAATCATCGTTCGCTTTGATTCCTGAGAATCATCGTTCGCTTCAGTTCCTGAGAAGAGTCAGTTCACGTCTTCCAAGCTTCCCGAGCCTTAAGATCCAACCAGACTGCCTGGGTTCTCAGGCCTACTATGTGCTACCTTTGTTGCCTCTGTTGCCCCTTTGCAAAATGGGGGCAATAATACTACCTCTGCACGGGGTTGTCGTGAAGAATTAAACACGCCACACATGTTGGCTATTACTGCGTCATTATGTTTATTCCTCATTCTTCTCCTCATCCAGGCTCGTTCTTTGGCTTGGAACATACTGTTTTCCGTTGTCTAGCAATTCTCACTAACTTCCAGAGCTCCGCCCCACTCATACGCCGCTTTCTCAGTGAGGTCTCCCAGGGCCACTCCATTCTCCCTCCAACCTTTCAAATTCGTCTACATGTTTACATGCGCAAATGTGTACAAAACGCAAATGTACACTTTTCACAAAGTAAAAATACCCATGGGCTCGCACCGAGCGAAGCAGCAGGATATTACCAGCACCCCGTAGCCTGCTTGAAGCCCCCCCCCACTGCTTCCGCCCTGCCCCAGGGGAACCCCTAACTTGATTTTTTAATAGCATAGTCTTGTCTGGCAAAAACTCTGCTTAAATTTTTAAAAGGTCTTTGTCTCCTTTCAGCTGCTGTTGTGCTGGTGAGACCCACCCATGCCGCTGTGTGCCATGCTCGGTTTATTCCCAGGGCTGCGTGGATGGTCCATAACCCACATCCTCACGCTGCCGTTCACAGACAATTGTCTTGTCTGCTGTTGGGCTCTCACAGACAGTGCTCCTCTGAATGCCAGCGCCCACCTTTTTACGAATGCATGTGTGCGTTTCTAAGCGAAATGCCTGTCGTTGCTAAGTGTGAGCTTTAGGAGACATTGCCAAGCAGCTCCGGAAATCCTAACGGATGCTCACCCTTGCAGTGGCCCTGGCATTGCTGGTTCCCACCTTCCTCCCTTCTATCCATCCGCTCCGTGGGCAGTGCTTTGTCCCTGCGCCTTTGGTTTTGAGTTCTCTGAGGTTGAATGAAGCGGAACACCTCGTCATGTCACAGACCACTTAGAATTAATTTCTCTTCTGGAAGCCTCCATTTAAGTCATTTGCCTCTTTTTTTCTCTTTTCCCCTGTATTTAATATGTCCATCCATTTACAAGCACTCCTTTCTCTCTACCTTGTAAGTTCCCGGAAGGCAGAGCCAGAGTGTTCTCACCTTAGCACCACCTGGAGGACCTGACATGCTGTGTCCCTGAAAACCCCGCCGATGTGGGCAGGAGACTGGAGGTTCCAGTCCCTGTGGCCCCGGCGTCTAAATGTGGTAGGAATTTCTCCTCTAGAACAGTGGTGGGCACACCCGGAGTCTGGTTTGTGTGTGGAGACACCCGAGGGGATGTCTGAAGTGTTGGGAGCCAGAATGGACCCTGTCCGGTTCGTAGGGACTGTCTGAGACTCTCAGGGAAACAAAGAAACGATGAAGACATCACTGATCTTTTTGTATGCTGAAAAGGAGCTTCTCTGGGAGGTGATGTGCTTTCTCCCATCCTGTGGTGCCGTCAGTATTGTTCTCCTCCATATAAATTGTCATTTCATTTGCAGGGACTTCCGTTATCTCCCTTCAGTTCCCAGTATATGGCCCAAACTATCTCTTTGTCCCTTTTGGAAGGGCCCACATTGCCTCCCCTCACCGTGCAAGCTTTCCAATTCTGTCTCCTCTCCCCCGGTTTCTAGTTAGCCTTATTTATTCCATTCTCTCCTGGTCATTTCCTGGCCGTTAATCTCCTGGGATTTAGCTAGGACCAGTAAGTACCTATTTTGCCTGATGGAGATAACTCTAATCTAAATAATGTAGAAATGCTCTATTTAATGTTAGCAGGTGAGCTTTAATAGAATTTCACCACATAAATAAACATCCAAGTTTCACAATGTATAAAAAAATAATAAAAATGTTAATTGTGTGGATCACAGCTTTGAAATTCTGTGCTGAGCTCTCTAACACAGGCTTACAGTTCCCAGAAGATCGTCTCTGCTGGGGTGTGTTTATAATCGCCCCTCGAAGGTACTTATCTGTGATGATGCTCACATAGGTTTTTATTCACCCAGTGCTTTTCAAAGAGGAAAATTCAAAGGCAACGGGAATTGATGTGTCATGCTTGTCCAGCAGTGGTCACCTGTGGCTGTTTGTTAGAAACCTTGGGACGTGTCTGACCATCGGTGGTGTCTGGGAGCCACCCCAGACCAGTTCAGTCAGAATCTCTGCAGCCCATGAGTCCATTTGCTTTAGAGACGCCCCAGGAAAATCTAACACATGCAACTGTAGTGGAGAACTGCTGAGCCTGTGGTGAAGACTATGAAGAAAGAACAACGACAAGTAAAAAATGCTGAAAAGTTAGTGGTTGGGTCTACATTTAAGTCTGCAGCTCTGCGTCCTCAGAGGCGGGTGAGGGTCCGCTCTTTGGCCCAGTCCTGGATTTCTGCTTGCCCAAACGTGAGGTAAAAAACCAGGCCGAACATATTGACAGCAGCAGACAGGAAAAAGACGTTCCTCCAGCCAGACATAGAATCCTGCAAGCAAACAACAGTCTCACAAGTTCCTTCCCCACCATCCTAGAAATCGTCCATTTTGTGTGTCACAATATTAGAACAATAGGCAATAGCCACGTACGTTATCAAAGAAGGTTTTACGAAACTGTTAGAAACAAAATGAGTCCAAGATGGACACGGTTCCGGGTTGAGATGGATTTTTCTTTAAACCCAAACAAATTCACCTACACTCATATATTTTGGAAATTTGGATTTCAACATTCGTGACAATATTATATTACTCATTTAAAATGATGCCTAAAATGACGTCCTTGAGATCTCATCCTGTGTTCTCTCTGTTTTGCTTTGTTTCAGCTCTGTTGACGTCCATCACAATAGCCAATGCCTGTACAACCTCCCCTGCCAAGCCCGTTAGACTTCATCTCTGCCAGTGCAGTCACTGTTAACCCAGGACTAGATCACATAAAGATATACTGAAAACGAAATGAAAATGTTGTTTGAAGTTGCCTCTCTTGGTCCTTCCACCTCAGCTTGGTCCTTCCTGCTTTCCCATCTGCTCTACCTGCCCCACCCACACTGAGAAGCCGCAAGGCCACGTGCCCTGCTTTGTCTCGGTCATCCTCTTTTCACCGTAATTTAGCCTCCCTTTAAATGGGCCTCGGGACCCTTGTCTTTCCATTTTGTGATGTTTTTCAAGTTGGAATGAATCTGAACAGACTGTTCAAAACCTCCCGGTCTTCACCTCTTACCATTCCTTGGCGTGTCACTCACTCTGCCGTGACTAAGAACTGCTTCATGCTTTCGTGCCTCTCGGAAGCCATCCATGCTGTTTTCTCTGCCTGAACTGCTCACTGTCATCCGTCTAACTTTACTCATCTTCAGACATTCTGCGCATACCTGTCCCCAGGACCCCGTCCTACCAGAGTCTGATTCAGAGCAGTTGTGTCTCCCCACCAGACCACGGATGCATGTCTCCCGTGCCCGAAACGATACCTGCCACGCGCAGATGGTCAATAAATGGCCCACCTGACTAATGAGGAAGCCGGTGGCCGTGGAGGAGATGATACCAGCCATGAGCCCGAATCCCCGGGACATCCCCATGAGGAAGCTTGCGTATCTGTGGGGAGATGATTGCACGGGTGGCTTTGTCCAGAAAGCTGCTTTTCCACATAGAAAGCTTTCTAGAGCAGCCTTTTCTTATATGGAAAGGTGGCTTTTTAAGCAACTCGACTTTAATGTAATTCAGCTCCAAAGGCAAAGTCATTTTGCCTCACCCCAGTTTTCCTTCACCTGAAGATATTCGGGGCAATGTCCACTTGCGAACCCTGAAATCACCTACCACCGAGGCAACCGCTGGGGAACAAGTCAGGTTCCTACCTGGCTGCTTGGCACGGCTGGCAGTGTGTGGACAGGACACCAGACTTGGCACAGACTGCCAGGGTTTAAGTCCCGCCTTTGCCTTTGAGTGACATTGGGCAGGCATGTGACCTGTGCCTCACAGAGGCTGCTCTGTAGAGTGAGGCTAAGGAGAGGACCTACCTATGCAGCTGTGAGGACCGGATGGGTGGACATGAAGGTCCTTCACGTGGGGTTTGGCTGAGGGCACATGCGTAAATATGTGCTGATATCACCAACACTCTGGGCGCGTCCCCAAACACATGCATGTGGGCCCTTTTCCAGAGCACAGGTCAGTGTTGGAGGTGGGGGGGTTCAGGAAGCTGTTGCTCTAAAACGCCTTCGGTCATGGCTACATGCTGACATTTCTCATTACTTGTCACTACTCTGCCATCATTGATCATATATGAACAAAATGAAGGCCTTGTTGAAGGAGACTAAGGCCCGACACCTCGGAGGGGCCGGGGAGGGGACAGCGCTTACCTGGGGGCAACATCTAAGGTGTTGATGATGAACCCCGAGTCACACAGGTTGCTCGTCCCAGGAATGAGTATCAGCAGGATAATGGTGGTCACGTGACTGGAAGCCACGAAGGGCAGGGCCACGGCACAGAGTGACGGGAGGAGCAGCCCTGGCGAGGAGACCCGCCGTCAGGCACCCACTCTGACGGTGCATGGACAAAGGAATTGGCTAACCCAGCCCACACGCCCATCCTTACCTAGGGACGAAAAAAGTTTCCTAACGGTGATTAATCGGAGAAGATTCCTGGACAGAAGGAAATCTGCCAACTGACCTCCCAGAATCGTACAACTTGCGGCGGCAACAAAAGGCAGGGAGGACAGAAGGCCACTCTGACGAGAGGAAGCAGGGACAGTGAGGACAGAGATGCAAGGACACGGAAGCCACCAGGGGCCACCAGCCCATCCCCTGCCATGTGGATTGTTCGAAGGGAATCAGCAGCCTACTCCACGTGAGAGGGACGCTGTCTCAGGGAAGACGGCCAGTGCTTGCATTACATGATCTCCAGAGAATAGCGACATTAATTTCTAAGGGACCTCGAGGGATTAGCTGGTGTGGCAGTGTGGCACAGCCGTTCAGAGCACGTATCATGGAAGCTCCATCACTCAGAGGTTGTGTGACCCAAGCCAAGTCACCTCACCTCCCTGTGCCCTGTCTCCACACCTGTTCAGTGGGAATCATTCCAGTGGCTCTGTCAAGGTCATCGTGAGGGTGAAATGGTTGTGTGCGAAGCCAGAAGGCAGTGAGCAGCACGGGACTAATGAACTCCCTTCATGGTCACTGCCGTGTGCATAGAAGTGTCAGAAGCATACTCACATCTCTGATGCTAACACGGAGCACAGAACTGATGTATGTCGGCAGGTACGTTATGATGATGGTGCACAACCAGAAATGGCTGAAAAACCCCGTGAAAATGGCCCAGAGTGGCAGGCATCTGACCATAGCCTTTATGGGGACAGATCGTCTAGGAGACGTGGGCTGAAAGGAAATATGTCATCAGCACGGGTATCGGCATAGGCAGCGCCTCCTCCAGAGAGGTCACAGACAGCGCGGTGCACGGTACCTGCTGAGCCAGCGAGGACACGATGTATTCCTTTTCCCTGGCACTTATGCATGGGTGATGCCCGGGGTCGTCATAAATCACAGTGAACCACAGCAGGCAGCAGACACAGCCGATGCCACCTGGGAAGTCGGGACCCAGTCAGTTTTCAGGCTGATTTGTGAGCTGGCGGGGGAGGGGGAGTAGTTTCCTCTGACGTGGCACACCTCCCCCAACACACGGTTACCCACCACGAGGACCTAAATTTTCCCACTTCTTTTTTTTTTTTGATTGTTCTACAAATGTCCTTTGAACGAAAGCTGTCCTCTCACACACAGACTGCCATTTGTCAGAGTCGAGCCTTCTGGAGATAACATGAGTGTGGAAGGGCCAGCGTACCGCTAATTACGCTTAGAATGCCAGTGGCTACAGTGTGATGTCACTGGCGGCACTTTCTTTCTACACACATCATTGTCTTATTTTGCAAAGATCTGAACAGTCGGGACTGAAGGAGAGAGTAGCCATACGTGCATGAAGCAACCTGCCATAATATCAGTGTAGCAAGGGAAAATTTTCCAACACATTTGCAAAGAACAGTGTTGTTTGTACTCAAACAACACATCCGTGACAGATTTCCAGAAGAAATATGTCTCGACAGTACTTGATTTTACGTATGTGGACAAAAACGACCTGGGATTAGCATCGTTCCCGAGAAAGCCATCCAAGCCAGAACCTTATTGACGCCATTTGGTTATAACAATAGAACAGAAACTTGTCTCATTGCTGAGATGTGTCATCTGAAGAAGGTTCTGTGTTAAAAGATTCTGGGGACTAATGTTCTTTAAATTCCCTCCTATTACTGGATTCGTCCATCCATTTATTTATAAAGCTATAGCCAGGAACTATGGTAGCATAGCATACGATAGAATGGACTCCATACCGCCAGCATGTCATAATCTAGTGGAGATGGAGAAAATAAATAATTACACACCAGCCAGACTAGAGAATAAATAAATACCAGTAGCGCTTTAGGGGACAGAGAGACTGAATCTTATGGTATAACTCCTGGAGGTCCCCAGAGGGAAAGGTACCTTTATGTGGAGCTTTACACGTTTCACCTGGTAGGGGATAGGTTAAGTGCATCTTGGCAGAAATAATAATTATAGTGAAATACGAAGACACACCTAAAGTGTTTCAAGTCCACTTTACCAATTTGATATCCTAACCACATGCAGAAGGAGGCCTGGCATATCAGAGGTCCTGGCAGAGGCTCCGTAGAAGACATGGGGTAGAGAGGTTGCCCTGCTGACCTCTCAGAGGTCGGCGATGTGCATAGTTGTCCCCCAGACTAGAGTAAGAAAGCCACCAAGGTTCGGTATTCATCATCACCTTCCATTTAATAAGACTTTTCCTGTCATGTGGGAAGCATGGGGATGAGTGCCTGGGAAATGCAGGCGTTAGAACTGAGAGAAAGCGACTCACCGAAGATGTAGAAGATGAAAGGCCAGCCCAAGGCCTGGGAGATGAGTCCCCCGACACAGAGGATGATGAAGGACCCAAACGCTGCCCCTGAAGAGAAGAGGGAGAAAAAAAACGCTCATGACACTAGCGAAGTGGGAGCGAGTGGCCGCCCTGGACATCGTCCCTTCTGTGAGGCGGCAGGCTGGGGATGACTGGTGACAAGTCTTTCTTATCTCCCCAACAAGCCATGTGAGGTCATGAGAACTAATAATAATGACCGGCCTCCTGACACATTAATGCTCCTTATCACCAGCGTGACCAAATGGACATCCCTCAGTTTGTCACAGAAACCCTGCAACCCCAGCACACTTGTGTTTCCTTATAATCAGAGCTACATTCTGGCAAGGTATGACAGCAGGTTGGGACCAGAAACGGAAAGATTTTCAAAAATTAGTACTAAACAGTCCCTGCTCTCAAGGAACTCCCCGTCAAGGTGGGGAGAAAAGTGTGAACAGAATTATTACAAGTGTAGTACGACGTAGACCCTGGAGTCTGAACATACTTTATAGACACCAACAATAAGAAATGCATTCTACATGGCAACACACACACACACACACACACACACACACACACACACCCCTTAAACAAGTTTAAAAACCCCATCCTCAGCCATACCATGGGCAATATGCTCCAGCATTTTCTATTCAATTGTATTTACTTTTATTTTTAAATACTGGTTTTGACCCATTTAATTGATTTTGTGACCTGCCTCCAATGGGTCACGATTTGGAAAAAAGAAGGCTGTAGAATATAAATACAATAAACCCACAATGCGCTATGGAAGAACACATGAGGGGAAATTAAAACCAATGGTACATTTAAGAACTGCTTAGGACAGCCAAGCAGTAGGTGGTAAAAGCAGCTGGAGCTTTGGTAAAAACAGAGGACTTTCCAGGAAAGTGAGCCAGTGAAGTAAGGCCAGACAGGAGCCAGGGCAGTGTTGGGTTGGGGCCTGAGCCTGCTTACAGCCGGGCGTTGGGCGGAAAAGCGGCTGGGAGCACGTGGGAGGGCAGCTTTGCATCCCGGCAGCCAGGAGGTCAGTTTCATCTGCATCACGGAAGATGACAGGGAAGGACCCCGAGCAGGTGCACAGACATGCCCAGGTGTGCGTCAGGGAGACCACGTGGCTTTGATGGAGCGAGAAGGTTGGAGGAAAGAAGGCTGGAGGAGAGGGAAGACCAGCCGGGAGCATTTGCAGATGGAGGAGATGGTGAAAGCTGCAGAGGAAGCAGGGTAGCTGGCGAGTAAACGTGCGCGGATACAGCCGTGCATGGGACTCCGGAGCGCGAGGCTGAGGGAACCTCAGCGTTGTGGGCTGGTGTGCACCCTCAGGGCCATCCGCGAGCAGACGGCAGCCATGAAGCTGTCCCCTTGTCCTAGAGCACACTCAGTGGCGGTGACGGACAGTGTACTCTGGGGCCACCGCGCCTGGCTCAAATCCCGTTCTACCACCTGACTGAGATTTGCACTGGGGCATTTTACTTAATCTCTGTCTGCATATGTTAGTTTCCTCCTTTGTAAATGCAAGTTAAAAATCGTAGTTACGTCAGAGGGCGGTGGGCATCAGCCGAGAACACGGGAGAGCTCGGAGTGACCTGAGCCCTTTAAATGCTTCCTTCCCCGCTTCCAGCCTCGCTTCTCCCTTACCGCGCGGAATTCGGATAGTCTCAGTTCTCACTTGTAAACCTTAGCTAAATTGGCGTGTGTACAGGATACGTCATCTTTTTCCACTTATGCAGATTCTCTAAGTTCTACCCGTTTTCCTGCAATGCTTTTCTCGTTTCCTTCAGACAATGGTCCTTCCCGCTTCTGAGCCTCAGTGGCTTTCCAGCACCCGTGCATCTCCTGTTATGCAACCATCTTACGTTGTTGAATTTGGGGGGAGGCACTTTAATCCCCTCACCCTAACCCCCCCCCCCCCACAGCATAGCAAGAAAGACGCCGCAGGGCTGTGACCCACGCGTGCACCCTTACCTGACCCCGCAATGCTGGTGAGCTTGCTTCGTTCCAGCGGGGGGGCCCATTTGGCCCAGATTGTAAACTGACCTGTCCACGCCATTCCCTAAAAGGAAAATCATTGAGACCTTTGATCTCTGGACGGTTCGGGAATGCTGGAGGTAAGGAGGTATCTGTATACCTGGGCCACGCCCTGGAGTGTCCGGATGGCAACGAGCAGGGTCACTCCAAGGTCAGCAGCCAGGGGTGTGAAGAGCGTGAGGAGGGAGGACGTCAGCAGACCGGCCCCCAGCATCTGCTTCGCGCCGAATATGTCCGCTAAGTACCCGCTTGGGATGAGAGTCAGCATTATGCCGCAGCTGATGGAGCTGAAGATGACACCCTGCGTCTCGGGGCTCCACGCGTACACAGAGGTCTGCGGACAGGACACGGGAGACGCTTTGGGAAAGTCGACTTCTCGGCCAGGGCTGCTCGGGGTTGCTGGGCCCGACTCTTACGCATCAAATTTGGGTTTTCTCTAGTTTTCATATAACTTAGATATTCCACCTTTTCCAAACACGCAACCAAGTACACCCTGAATTCCCTCCTCTCAGGGGAAGCAAAAGCAGAGGAAATGAAGAAGGAAAGAGAGAGAGAGAGAAATAATTACACAGATGCAGGGTAGAAAGATGTAAATGAGAGGCCGAGAGGAATTTCATCTGGGGAAGAGCTTCCTCAAACCAGTTTGCTTGGGTGAAAGGCAGATGACATGTTGACTGTCCTTTGAAAGAATGAGGAAGACACACTTGACGGCGCTCTCATCAAAACAGCCCCTGACGGAGACGAGGGACCGGCGGCCGGCGGTCTACACCGCATCCTGCACGAAATGACGTCACAGGCGTCTTCTGACGAAACCCAGGACTGTTTCATCGTCCCTAGACCTGGGGCATCGTGCTACAAATTGAAGTCAAGTGCCAAAATACATAAAATGTGAAACGTTCTATCTATAAATAATGTAACACACACACGATTCCTATCAGAATTCAAGTGCGAGGATGAACCTCAGTAAACAGGGCGCAGTATTTGGGCCATCCTGTGAAGCATGGCTGGGATTTGTGCAAAGAGAAGTTGGAGAATTCATTCTCGTGGAAGAAACCAGCAGAAGTGGACGTGCAGCTCTTGGAAAGCTGTCGCAGGGTGGGGAACTGACCGGGCCTCTGCTGAGCTCAGAGCAGACGCCCCGGGTGCTGAGAGCAGATGGGAGCCTGGCACCGGGAAGGCATCGTGGACTCAGCATGGGAGAGTCTGCGTGTAGAGTGAATGATGGAAGAAAGACTGAGGCAGAGAAGTCACTAAAACCAGCTGGGTCCAAGGTGATAAAATCAGGAAACGTGAGGGTGACATGAGCAGTGCACAGGGAAGGACAGATTCAAGGGAAAAATTTTAAACGGTAAGAATCATGATTCTCATGCAAATATAAAGTGAACGTGTGATAGTGTTTTTTTTTTTTTTTTTTTTTTTTTTTTTTTTTTTTTTTAACTCATTGATGAATGAGAGAGTCGGTAAGAAGTTACAACTGGTCCAAAGGAGAGCTCAAGAACCACATATATGCACATGGAAGTAGGGAATGATGCTGAAATTGATTTTAAATATATGGCAAGACCGGCTTATTCCCCTGGGGGCAGGGGGCAGCGAGTATCAGTTGATTTTCCGCGGGACACAATTCATTTGCAGAGCGAGGAGTGGCAGTCACCGGCCTTGGTGCTTGTCGCCTATAACGTACAGAGTTGGCAAATATGGCTGGAGGACACTGGCAGGCGCAGAGCCCTGCAGGGCCAGGCAGAAAGGCGCACCCAGACAGTGCCGCGCTTTGCACGGAAGACGCGCAGTCATCTGTTCTTTTTTAGCAGTTTTCACAATCTTTCCCTCTGTCCTCTCACCTTGTAACTATAATAATCTCAATGAAAGATTATTATCACAGAGGTAAACCATATCTCAAACAAAAATAATCCCAATCCTTTTGAGTTTGTCATTAAAACGTGCGCTTCTGGATGCCACAGAATGAAGACCCAAGTCTTCCAGTGGGACTGGGGTTTCCGTCCCAACCACGCGCCGCCTTCTCCACCCGCTTCCCCTTACCCCTGTGTTGAACTCCTGGATGGGTCTGCCAGGGTCCCCAAGGGCGTCAGCCGCAGGTTCCGCTGCGGAGATGTTGGACAGAGCTGTGTGCCGGGTGCCGTTCACCATGGCGATCACGGCGATGCTGAGGCTCACGCGCTGGGTTACCAGGGTGAAGTTTGAGAAGTGCATGATGACAGCCAGCCCGTAGCGCAGGGAGCAGAAACCCGGACCTAGGGGACCACACAGGAGAAGCCCTGAGCTGCCGGCCGCAGCGGCCCCTTCCACTCCCCGCAAGGTCAAATCTAAACAAACCTCAGGGGACCTCACACAGTCCTATTGTCTTTTGTCACCCGAATAACCATGACTACAACCTTTCATGATCTGAATCCGGGATCTTATATCAAGTAAAGCCGGTGGAGCCTTTTTATCTCAGAGGTGTGGGAAGCAGGTGACTAATATGGGAAAACCTAAATGAGGGCATTTATGTCACATTGTTCCAAAATAAAGAGAACAGGGACGATGGTGGCAGAGCCGTCACCAAACCCAGCTGCAAGTCACAGGTCCCATGTGTTTTGCATATTTATTTACCATAAATCTTGAAAGTTTATACTTAGAGAGCTGCTTTTGAATGAAGGTGATCGAACATGCAAGGGTTCTCTTTAAAATAACTGAGAGAGAGAAAACGAGCATTTCCACTAACTCCTAGGGTAATATCCCCTTGGAAATAGTTTTGTCGTGTGTGACCTGGCTGTGCCTTCACATATGTGCAGCTTTTCCAACAATTAACTCACAGAACCATTTTTACGAGTCTGTAGGTGACATGGTGCTGCGGGAGTTGTCAGTAACAAAGGGTAACACGTTTTCTTTACAAAATCCCCAGGAAGTGGAACAATGGGCCAATATTGAAAGGGTTCCCATATGAATGATGGAGTCAACTTTTTTCTTTTTTTTCATATTTGGAAAACTGGAACTAAAGAGAAACAAAGACAGAACCTGTGGAGGAACAGAAAGAATATAACAGCAGAAATCATTTTTAGCAGCCAGTTGGCTCAGGGATAGGTTGCCTGCAAAATAATTATTTCCATTCCTGCGGTTTCCAAGTGCAGGACAAATAGCCAGCTACTTGGCAAGGATATTATAGCAGGAAGTCATGCATAGGTTGGGGGTTTGTTTAAGGTAACATTTTCAAGACTCTTTCCATTCCTCAGGTCTCAGGATTGATTTCTGATGGATAATTCAGTGGGGCTCCCTATGGAAGAAGCAACAGGTGACAAGATGAGGGGCTGGCACTGGTCCAATGTTACACTGAGAGTCTCTACAACGATGGCATAATGGAAGCAGGAGGATGGGGGTGAGGGTGAGTAAGGGGCACTGGAGAAAAAGGGACCGCTTTCCCACGAGGCATGCGGTAAACACAGAAAGTGGCTTTACCTTTCCTGGTGGACGGCTTCTCCTCCATCTGGCTGCTCTGGGAAATGGCACCGCACTTTGTGATGGGGTCCCCCTCTGCCCTGAATCTCTTTCACCGCGACAGGCTTTGATCTGCGGGGAGAACCACAATCCAAAACATGACACACAAACGACTTCCTCATGCAAGTGGTGTCCTTCCCTCAGCATCAGGAAAACTGTAATTCGACACAGATTGCTTTCCACTGGGCAGTACAGTCTTCAGTGCTTCCGGAGGAAGTCTGGCTTTCTTATAAAAGTCAGTCCTGGCTATGTCATTCCAATTCTTTACCCATCCATTTCCTTTCCTGTCCTTTCTGAGCAGTGCTGCAAGAGGAAAATGAGAAAAGTGCAAACCACCTAAAACCATGCAAAGGTGAGGACAGTGATGGCTGGAGGTGGGTCAGAGGGCAGGGAAGTTAAGTTCAGCACAAAAGCGGAGGATGACAGTCCCAGAGCAGCCTTCCCTTTTGCTCTGACCATGTTTGTATCCCTTCTGTACAATCGTAACAATGTTACATGGTGTCATCTTTGAACAGGAAATGTAACGTTGTGCAACACTTGTATGTACTACCTTTAAAGGTTGAAAAGATTGATTCTTGTCTTTGCTACACACAATTTGGATACTTTATTGGCTGAAAAGGTCTTAAATCACCTGTAAAATCATACTGGATGGGGGGCTTTCCACTATAATTATGAATAACTCCTGCTCGTTTGACAGGTAAAGAGAATTCATGACCCCAAAGGGACATGCTTGATACTTGTGCACCCATCAAAGTCTCTTTGGGGATACATACACTTGTTTCTTTTAGGAACAATCCTCATCTTAAAACTATTCTAACTTTTGCAGCCACTTCTAAGCAGCAGGATCCATGACAAACACACGGACCGGGCTTCTGTTTCCTCATTCAAAGCTTTGCATCTTTTCTGCACATAAACTCAGTAAGACTTACCTGCCCCCTTCAGGGTGGTCATAAGCTATGACCTTAGGACAAAGGCTCATAAAGAAAGATCCAGATGAGGACTTCTGCCCCCAGATTCCTTAGCAGTATTAGTTAGCACAGCACAGTACGGGAGAGAAAGTAACCTAACAATAAACGTTTGGCCATTTTAATAGATTCTTATGATGGCCTTTGTTACAAGAATGTATTTGAAAATTTGAATGGCATTAGGGAAATGCTTGTACTCTCGTGTGCAAAGCAGGCTCCACACCTATGTTACGTGAAGGACCCCAGACAGAGAAATAGACTCACACAAGCTGGTTACCAACTACGGTGGTCACATCAGCCTTCGTGATTTTCCATAGTTACCAAGTGGTGTTTTTCCCCCTACAATTAGTAGATACGCATCTTATATTGAGAAGAAGCTAAGTGTCTTTGAAAAAACAATAATTAGGCTTCTTGACCATGGTCCGGATGGTTTTCTGATTGCCCTGTGTCTCTAGAATCCTGGGAAGATCTCCTCATCTAAGCTGTGACTGTTTCTATTTTCATCCCCATGACCCCAGCTGGATGCCCAGTTGCTAACAAGAGACGGTCGGCACCAGGAACCACGCTGCGTTTTCTCTGTCTTGGGAAGCCATCAGGCTCGCCAGGATGGGGGAATACCAGGGCTTGAGCCCAGCATTCCACCCTGGGATCCCAGCTGAAGCAAGCTGGATGGACACGAGGTTGACCCATCGTTGGGGCCATTTTCTGTTTCATTCCCCTCATGATGGGCGACCCCTACACTTGGCTGGAGGCAACTCCTTAACCCCCCATTCAACTACAACCTGTCCACTAAACCTTGTAAACACAGAATTCTGCAGCTGAAGGAAACCCAGAGGGCCTCTGGCCCAGCTGTGGGTCTTATCGATGAGAAGATGGGTGTGCAGAAAGCGGGGACTGCCTCCAGCTGCGGGGTTTTCCGGGCAGCCCCCGCTCTCCTACAGCCCAGATGGCGCCCTTTCTGTTAATCCGACTCCCCCTTATGTTCACATTTTAAGCACAAGCGCTCTGTAAGCAGAATAGGGGAGGTTTGCTTTGCAGTATTCGAGAGGGATGCATGACTTTACATTTTTAATCATGTATCCCAGGAGGAAATTGGGTGGTGAAACAATGCTTCCAAGTTGAGCTCTGAATATTTCAAAGAATAAAAACGATGATTCTCTCTTGTGTTTTGTTGGTGAAATCATATCACAAACCCATCACTTTAGCTGTCCTTCCCCTGCCATCTGCCGCCATCCCTACCTCGGCTTTACGGTGTCAAACGCGTCTCTGAATTTTGTCTCGATAGCTAGTTTCAGTTGTTAACTTCCCTGTTTCCTTTCCATGAGATAAACACAGAGCAGGCAGACTTGCCAAACCATTCAAACCAGGGGCTTTCTGTGACCTGATAATGGAAACGATTTCTCCGAAATAATCCCAGAAGCATATAAAATTACGGAGTCTGAGTGCTGGCATAATCGATATGCTTTAGAGACAGTGAAATGTCTTAGCCCAACGGGGAATGCTGGCAGGCAACTTCCCCTTGACGCTTGTAAAATAGTGAATCCTAGTGTCAGAGCTATACACAGACAGAGAAAATTGAAGTGAAATTAAGTTAAAGGAAAATGCTACATTTTAAAAGTAATTTTGACATGATGGAGTTGTATTTGATATACAATTAATCATACAGACAATATGATTTATGCATAAGCAAAAGAATAGTTATTTTTCTTCCTCCTATTCCGCTTAGTGTCAAACTCACTATTCTGCTATGATGGCTTCCCTGTTGCTCTTAGGTCTCCCCTGACACCCAGCCTGTCTTGCATCACCTCTGTTGGCTGAGGACCCTCGTTTGCTTAAGATAAATGTTACCTGTAGTTGAAGGAGCATGAACCCGCCGTTCAAAGGGCGTCTCGGGGCCTACGGCTTTTCGGCTCTTCACAGTCTGAGTAAAGCAGGTGTCATAAGCTCCCCAACCTTTAATCGTTTCCTGAGGAAAATGGGACACTATGACTTCATGGGACCGTTGTGAGGCGGTAACTACAGGCCGAAAACTGCGACTGATGGTAACAGCAGCAACTCTAGCAGACTGGCCCGTGGGCCTCTGTGATGGTTAAGTGCAGGCTTCTAGCAAACAGACTAGGTCTCTACAAAAAGGATTTTGACTGATTGTTAAATGGACTTTAAACTTTCCCTTTTAAAAGTGGGTTCTTCTGGGCTGGAATCCACGAGTCGGCTGAGGAGCGGATTCATTGCTACGAATATCACAGAATATGTGAAGAAGTCACCTTTTCTGTGTTGGTAAAACTGAGACTCCTTTCCTCACCTGCCTGCCTTTCTGAAAGGCTGGTAGTTCTGAAATAAAGCCAATTATTCCAGTAGGTCATATATGTCATGCTGTCGTTTCATTTATGAATTTAATCATGGAAAGAAAGAAACACAAAAAGTGTGCTGAGCACCAAGAGTGGGCAATCCTAGATGGCAGGGCTATGCCAAACTTAAGGGGCAACTGGGGGCACTGCCATAGGGACCTCAAAACTCGGCTCATCAGGAGACAGGCAGGAGTCCCCACGCACCTCTCCTCCAAGTGACAACCTCAGGCTACGGCTTCCGGGCCGACGTGAGCCCCGCCGTGCCTTCCTCTGGCCACCTTCCCTGAGTCTTTCCCCAGGCTTCCCATCTGAGCCCTGACCGCCATCTCTGGGCACCTTCCCTCGGCTCACAAACCAGCCCATCTCCACAAGCGCACATGTTTTCTCGCCTTCAATTTTACCCACACCTTTGTTCATATTCTCCTTTTCTTGAGAGACAATTTGAGAAATCTCAAAGGGCTCATTAGCCCCAGTCCCCAAACCTAAACCTTGTAAGTTCTGGTCCAGGATTTTATTCCACAGCCAGAGCCCGACCAGTTCACCCGGGTATCACAGCTCACGCTCGTGGAATCCTCAGGGCTGGGACCATCGTCCCCAGTGTCCCTGGCACTGGTGGCCTCTCAAGCCTCGCTCTAGGCTCTTGACTGACTCGATTACCTTTTTAAGAAGTCTCTCCTTTGTTCTGGAACCAGATGGAGGTCCTTAGGCGGCTGGTAGTTTTCCCTCTGATTTTCCCTCCCTTTAATAGCTCTCTGATGGGTAAGTTATTATCATCTGCATCTGATCCAGAAAGAAGAAAAGCACTTACCTTCACCATTAAACCAGTATCTTAAGCCCTAGACTCTAACGCTACCTTGACGTTGCGGCCGCCCCTTCTCCCCTTTCAAACAATTCCGCTGTTTACAAGGATAAATAACAAGCCACGTGGCAGTCAGACAGCAGTGAGTTTGGCTCCAGCACTCTCAGAGCAGAGCCCGAGTCTGGCTTTGCTGCTTAATTTTTAACTTTATTTTGAAGTTCTCACTGACAGAATGAGTATCTCCAAAGGTGACACCATGTTTTCCTGCTTTGAACTTTGCATACAACTGAAAAAGTCAACAAGACCTTCTCCTGAAAGGAAGGTGGCGTGGTGCGGAAGAAAGAGCCGGGCTGTGGGGACAAAGGGGTGAGGTCAAAGCCACCTTCACTTCCGAGTGTTTTCCGTGGCCTGAGACACATCACCCAGCCTCTTTGGACTGGTTTCTACACTGGTCAAGTGAGGGTGATGACTCATGGGGTCGTTGGGCAGATTAAATGCAGTACATCTGCTACCTGGTGGGAGGTCCTCCAGGGAAAGAGGCGTTCCTTCCCAGCAGCAGCTCTGTTACGTCAGGTAGGCTTTCCGTAAGCCGCTGGTGCCCACAGCCTCTGATATGTTCCCTGAAGCTGCCCTGAGCCCTCCCTTCCTAACCCAGTCTCTGCTTCACTCCTGGTTCTTGAACTTGTGTCCCAGTTTTGATTCTTGTGTCAGATTCTGGTTGCTACTGGGTCTTCCCAGGTTGACTCCCGACCGTCATAAAATGCAGTGGGGTCCATCCTTCCGGCTTTATTAGCTTCAGACTGCCTCAGTTGAATCTCCCTGTCTCACGATAGGTCCCCAAAAGCCTATTGGAACCAGCCAGCACCCTAGCTTAGCTTCTCGGTTCCTCCATATTAGTTGTGGATGAACACCATTAGGGTCACACAGATTCGGTGACTTAACACAACACGTTTATGTTTACAGTTCAGGAGGTCAAAAGTCCAAACTGGGTTTTGATGGGCCCCAAAGTCAAGAGTTGGCAGGGCCGCACTCTTTCTGAGGGTGTCAGTGGAGAACCCATGTCCTTCCCTTTGCCAGCTTCTGGACTCACCTGCGGGGACAAAGGGGTGAGGTTCTTTGGCTCACGGCCCCTTTGTCCATCTTTAAAGGAGGCTGCACGGTGTCTTCAAGTCTTTCCCTCTCACTCTGACCGTCCTGCCTCCCTCTGCATAAGGACCCTTGTAATTACATTGGATTCACTTGGGAAATCCAGGATAGTGTTCCCATCTAAATCCTTAACTTAAATACCATATGTAAAGTCCCCTCACCCTATGCAGTAACGCGATCACAGGTTCCAGGGCTCAGGGTGTGGACATCCTTGGGGGGCATTACTCAGCTGACCACAGTCCACTTTTCAGGAGTGGGTGGGTAGCGGGGGGTTGAAACATCAGTTCTTTCCTCCCTTTACTTGAGAATCCTGGTGATTGATTTATTGCAAAGTCATCCTGTGCCTGATGTGCCAATGACAATAGTTAAAAAGAGGACAAATGAGAACTTCCTTTGCCTAACCAATTTGCCCAGGAAAAGGTGTGACACCTTGTAATTTGCACAAAGGCACAGCCTGAGCGGGCAGCGGCCCTGGTAGGGTAAGTAGCTGAGAGTGGGTCCCGGAGTAGAACTGACTGTGATAAGGGCAGAGTGTCCAATGCCACCAGTCAGATTCAGACGATGTTCTTCAAGCTGCACGTTTTGTTTAAATAGTGTAATCCTATAGTTGGATTTTGCAAGCTCCCTGTGTATTTTGAGAATCGCTATATCCACAGCTCTTGGCATAGTATCTGGCCTGTAATGTGTATTTAGTATACGTTAGTTTACTGGATGGCTGGATTCTTGAGTCACACTTGCTATCAGGAATCAAGATTTCTGCAGCTGGTCTGAGCCCCTCATCCCCATCGTGATTTCCACATAACCAAGTGTTGTTCAGTCACCTTTGAGCTATGGACTCAAAGAGCACATATATTGACTTATTTATAAATATCGAGAGGAATGTAGCAGGAAAGATCAGATATCCTTCAGAAAGGGAGGTCTCTCTGCCCTGGCGTTAGCAGCTGTTTCCAATCAGAGCAGTCCAGTTCCACAGTGCTTTTGTGGGAATGTACTACTTCCCAGACATGGAACTACATAGCTTCTGAGAAGAGCAGTGTATTTAGGGCCTGGCCGGTGACTCCACAGAGTTCAGGGTCCACTGAATGAGACACAAAGACAGAGAAGGAGTCTGCAAAGGAATCAAAAGAAACGAGAGCAGGCACAGCACTAGAAGAGAAGAAATAAAGACCCACCAGCCCAGGGGGGGCAGAGCGGGGCTTTTCTGTAGGAGGCGGGCTGTGCTCGGTCTGCAGGGGTAGGGTGAGTCATAATGTTGGGAAGGACCTTCCAGAAAGAGCAAAGCCACAAAAGCTGGTGTGGGGAATTAGATTGTCCCACAGGACTGGAAATGAAAGTACAAAGGCATGAAGGGACTTTGGGGGACTGACGAGAAACATGACACACACTTTTTTCCCCCAAATCATCTGCTTTTCCCAGTAGTAGAAATAATCAGCCAGGAATGGAAATAGAAAGTTTTTATTGTTCTCCAGCAATAAAAACTATAAAGTTTTTAGAAATTAAAGGAACAAGAAAAGTGTGACTCAAAGGAAAAAAATCAATAAAATGTAATTAAAGGGCGTAAGACAGGATCGGGTCATGTGGAACTATTTTACTGGGTGGGAGAACCTAATGTCATAAAAAGACCAACCCTCTGAACTAATAAACACATGCAGTGAGAATCAGAAGAAAAACTAGAAGAGCAGGTTGGGAACCGCCTAACGGCCCATCAGCGGGAGAGCAAGTGAACATGGGACAACACACTGTTATCATAGGAAATTAGGCAACAGTTTAAAACAATGTTTAGTTTAGACCAAACTTTCTGAAAATGTAAACCTGATCACTGCTGCTTAAAACATACTAGTGATTCCCAGTTGTTTCATTGTTTCCAGCGGATTATCTCTAATTACACAGTTGTTCTAGGTAAGCAAAACAAGACAGCCTGGCATATTCATAGATTCTTTCTCAAGTCTCTCTCATTTTCCTTTCAAAATTCGTGCAAATGTTGCATCTGACTGAACTTGTTTAAAGCAAATAAAAACATGTTCTCCGAATGGTTGCGTAAAACGGGCACTTCAGAGAAATGCTTCTAGTTTCCTGTGGCCTCTGCATGCTGTCCCCCGCTCCTGCTTTGTGTCCGTATGGCTCTGCGCCGAGGACGCACAGGAACCACAGACGGAGTCCGTGCTCCCAAGTACTACATGTGACACCTTTGTGACCTGCCCTTACTGACTCCTCACCCAGATTTCCCACTGTTTTCTGAGCTGGAATTTTTTATCCGGGTGTTTTGGGTTTTCCTAAAGTCAGACTGGGCTTTTCTTTCTCTGAATACAAAATAAATAAATGCTCTTTGTACCTAATTTGAAACAATACAGAAAGACCTGAGGGAAAGGCGCGCCTAAAATTCTGTTCCTCAGAGCTGATTACCTTGCGCCCATGCTTGCTGTCTCTCTGGTTTCCCCAAGGCTTTTTTGTGTTGCTTGCACCTGCATTTTAAGATCCGTATTCCAGAACTATGCCAGGTTATACCCTAGCATTCCGGGTGTCGCCCTGTGACAGTCCAGACTCTGACCCTGTAGGCAGGTTCACGGAGGTCCCACTGCCAGGCGTAGCCCAGGCTTGCCCCCACCTCCCAGGACTGCTTCTTGCAAAGGTGCATAGCCCTGGAGGTCACCTGGCACAGACAGGTCTGCAGCCTCTTTCAGCATGTGACAGACAGACCCTAAGGTGGCCTCTATGACCTTGTCACATCCATGGCTTGAGTGTGGGTGTGACTTGTGGTCTCCTTCTAACCAATGGAAAATGGCTAAGGTGATGGGATGTTGCCTCCCTGACTATATTGTATTGTTTTAGCCACGTCTTCCTCACAGGTTTGCTCTCTCTGTCTCTCTTTTGCTGGCTCGGAGGGAGTGAGTGGCTGCAATAGGGAAACCCCATGTGGGAGGGAACTGTGGGCAGCCTATAGGAGCAGAGGTGATCCCCCCCCCCCACACACACACACGAAATGTAAATGTAGTTCTGCAGCTGGGTTTTGCCAACAACATGAGGAAGCTTGGAGGTGGATATTTCCCTGATCATGCCTCCGACGACACTTCAGATACATCTAACACCTGGATTGCAGCCAGGTGAGACCCCCAAGCAGAGGCCCAGCTAAGCCACGCCGAAACTGCAGACCTACAGACACTGGGCAAAAACACACATGCATTGTTTCAAGATGCTAAGTTGCTAGTCATTCATTTTGCAGCAATAGATAAATAACACGCATGAGCCAGAGTCCATGCCAGACACACACTCAAACAGTGAGCCTGCCTCTGGCTCCATGTCCTTGCAGAGACCACTCATCGTTTCTGTGCTCTTTCCCCTGCAGGTGTCATGTCCCCACACTGTCCTGACCTCCTGGTCCTGGGGTCCATAGGCCTGTGGCCTCCGCTTTATGCAAAGCTTTGCGTCTCCCCTGACTTCCCAGCTTACAGAGATGTTTATATTGTTTTCAAGGTTTGCTAAGCTTCTTCCCTTCCCTATGTATCTTTTACCTCACATGGCTTTGTGTCTGAAGTAGAGGAGAATGCCTTTTATACTCATCTTGGCCACAGTCTCTTTAAAAAAAACAAAACACCAAAAAACTGGTATTATTTATGTATTTTTCTGTTTACAAACGTAACAGATACCGTACTTACTGCCTTGAAACCGCCCTCAGAGTTTGAATCCTGAGTAACACGCACGCACACTCAGAAAGAGTGGGAGTCGGGACAAACCCACACATTTTTTCTCTTCCCTGTTCCCTCCCACCCCAGCCTGCAAGCGGCCCCACAGCCGACACGCTAAGTGGGGTGGACCTTCATCTCATGTCAGGGGAACTGTGGTCTCAAAATGCCATGAGATGAACACCCACACCCTCTCTCTCTCTCTGCAGTCATGGTGGAGTAAATACAGTCAAAGCTTTCTGGCCAAAGGGATTTCACAGGGAGGCCCCGAAACTGAAAGTGCCCCGGAGATCTTGAAGAAGGAGGGGCTTGGGAGCGTAGCCCCACGTGGATACACAGGGACCCTGGGGCCCAGCCCAGCTGCGCTGCACAGACTGGCCACTGGGTGGCACACGCGGGACACAAATCTGAAGAGCACCGCAGGGCCTTGCAAGCTGACAGGACCCCCCAGGAAGCTGATGCAAACACACAGCCTGGACCTAAAGACGTTGAGTGTTTGCTAAAGCAAAAATGCCACCATTCTCAAGAGTATTTACACAAGACCCAGAGTCTCATAAGGTAATAGTCAAATGACCAGGATACAAACCAAAAGGAAGAAGCGTATGAAGAATCAGGAAAATGGAGACATCTCATGTGGGAAAAGGGGATCACAGATGCCACATGTACTTAGGTGACAGTTTGTTAGAATTTTCTGACAAGACTTGAAGCAGCTATTTAAAAAAAAATGCTCCAACAATTGCAAATGCTCTTGAAATGACTAAAAAGAAAAATCCTAGTAAAGAAATAGAAGCTGTAAACAACACAATGGAAATTTTAGAATTGAAAAAAAAAGAAACAAAACAATGCCGTGATTCCTAACTTATTTAACACGTTACTATCGTTAGTCGGCAATTTGCGTCCAGTGTTTTTCTATCATAAATATACACCTACAAACACATCTTTTTAACGAGACTGTGGTGACCCACTGGCTGAGGGTCTCCAGTTTCCTGCATCCCAGACTCACAGGGCCAAGCCCAGCCTCACTGATTGCAGGGGATGCATTTCGTACTGGGATGGGGGGTAGGGGTGGGGGTGGGCAGCTTCTATGGGTCTCTCCCTGGACTCAACTTCGGAGAACATACCTCTGGAGGCCGATTGCAGCCCCTGTCACCTTGTGTGACCTGCAGCTGTCTGCATGGGCCGGTTCCTCCTTCACGCCACAGGACACAGGGGCAAGGTGGGCAGCTGGCACGGCACGCAGCCCATCGTAATGGTGGTGCTTTGTTGCTAGTGGTCGTTTGTTTTCCTCTTGGCTTTCACTTGCTTCCTTTTCCTCACCCTTGGACAGGACGATTTGGGATGCGCTGTGCCTGGGTCCAGTGTCACAGCCACAGAAATGAAGGGCATGGGACTCTACAAGGAGCCCTCGCCATCTCAGGGAGTTGGTGGCTGTGTCCTCTGCCTGCATGCTGGCTGCCTCAGGCCTGCCCTGTGCGGGGTCTGCCCACAGGACGTGCCAGGGCACAGGAGGCACCGGCTGGCACCGGGGCTGAGGCTCTGTGAGCTCCCGGGAGAGGGCAGTGCTGACGAGGCGCCTGTGTGCGGTGCAAAGAGAGGGTCTGTTTTCACAATTTTGCCTCCAGCCTGGACGCCTGGCCAAAGTCCCGCCAGGCCCTGTCTGTGCTGCCCAGGGCTCAGCTTCCCACAGGATTGTCAGGGTCAGCACCTGACCGGCCAGGCGTGGGGCCCAGCATTGGTCCCCGGCAGCCGGCAGGGTCCACGCCTGACTTCTGCCAGGAGCTTAGCCTCCCTGACTGGCCCCCGGGACACTGCAGAAATTGCTTCCTGAGCGAACACCTGTTGTGCGTGGGTTTATTGTAAGTGCGTCTTAGCTGCAGCTACGTGTATGGCAAGCTCTTCCTGTGCGGTGGGCCCTGGTTTTCCCCTTTCAGTCACAGCTCTGAATGGGGCAGGGACAGTCCTTTGGCTCCCGTGCGAACAGGAGGGGCTGCAGCTGAGTCGGAGTTCCTGCCCCGAAGCCCACAGCCTTTTCTGCACCAGACGCAGAGCACAGTGATGGCCCTGGGGTCACAGGGCCCCCACATCACAGCTGGGTCATCATGGCTCCTGGCAGCTTGCTGACCATTGCTGGGTGTCCTGGTAAGTATCTGAATCCTGCAGAGGGACACGGGGGAGGGGGGTGGAGGGGGACATGACACAGCGAGAGGACCAGAAAACAGACACAGGCTGGAGCCATTCCTGTCACCTCAGTAGGTCCTACCACCCCTGTCTTACTATCACCTTCAGAGAGGTTATAAAAAAGTAAGCGACCTGAAACTAGCAAACTAGATATTTATAGGAAGTCTGATGGATCACGAGGGGTTGACGACAAAAGCAGAAAAGTCTTCAGTCCGACTCTGTGAGCTGCACAGACTTTCTGACCCCCCGATCTGTGCTGGGTCACAAAGCAGCTCAGGGTGACCAATCCATCCTTTCTCATTGCTGTAAAAGTGGATATTTTCCCAACTGTCTGCCCCCCCACCCTCCCCCAGTTTCAGGGCTAGCTGAGTACAAAACAGTGGGGTAGTTCACTAGTTCCAGCCCCATCCCACAGGCCCCACCCCCAGATTTCCTTTCTGTTTGCTCCGTCTGAGTTAACTTCCTCACCTGCTTGGTCCAGACTGGCAGCTCCCAGGGACCCCAGCTGCAGTGTCCAGGTACTGGGAAGGGTCCAGGCCAGGGTTTGTTGGGGGGACACCACAGCTGGGTGTGGAGGTGGGTGGCAGGGAGGGTGTGTGTGGGAGCTGTAGAGCCAGGACATGGCCTGGGCAGTCATCAGTCCCTGTCACCCTGTCTGCTTTCACTTTCCCCAGGCCCCATGCAGACAAGTCTCAGGGCATCCAGGATGTGTGGTTGGTGCAGGCTGAGCAGGGCGCCCTGGGGCCTCGGGAGGGGCACAGGACCCTCCTGCCACTGAGCAGCCTCTGTCCCTGGGAATCACAGCCATGGAGCAGCCTCCAGGCGACCTTCTCTGGCCCCGAGCAAAGGGCCCTGCTTGTTAGAGGAAACGGTCTCCAGTATCTGGTGTTGAATCCTTGTTTCTGATTCCACCACTGTCAGTTCAAAGGGAGGCCTCTCTGACCGGCCTGGTGTGGGCAGGGGGCAGGGCTGGGGTCCCGGCACACCCCTTGATATGGTCCTCCCTCTGCCGCCCATTTGGCAGGTGCCAGAGACCCTGTCACCGCCTCATCCTCAGCTCTCTTCCCTCAGTCAGGGAGGATCACAGAGACGACGAATGCATCCATCTGGTGGCCCTGTCTACCTCTGCTGTCACCCTGCTGGGGTCCCCATGAGACTATTAACCTGGTGCCCGTGTACTTTGTGGGGTGGGGGTGGGGGTGCAAATGACATGATTGTCAGATAGAATCCTCCATGACCACCGATCACCTAAGTGTCACCACCGGATGTAACTAATTATTCTTGATGTTGAGCAGGACAGGAAGTGTTCACACGTCCTCGGTGAGCTCTCTCTCTCTCTCTCTCTCTCTCTCTCTCTCTCTCTCTCTCTCTCTCGTCTGGACTGTCGTGTAGCCATTGGGACGTGACCAGTGCAACTGAGAATCTGAACTTTGAATCCAATGTAGTTTTACTGAGTTGAGTGGCCACAGCACAGCCCCAGGTCCTGCCCTTTCTGAGTCCCAGTCCATCTCTTCTGTCCAGAGAGAAGACCTTGGGACCTGGGGCAGTGGCACCGCAGCCCAAGTGACGAGTGCTTCCGTTACTGTGGGGGTTCTGGCTGCTCCCTCTCCGTCTCTGGATCTGATCCTGGAGGTTTTCAGGAGAAGCCATGGCCTCCGCCCCAGCCACCAAGAGGATGAGGGAGGAAGCCACCTGCCCCATCTGCCTGAACCTGATGGCCGAGCCGCTGAGCGTCAGCTGTGGACACAGCTACTGCAAGCAGTGCATAGAGGACATCCTGGACAACCATGGCCACCAGCAGCAACCTCTAGACACGTACCCCTGTCCCCAGTGCAGGGCTCCATTCCAGAGGACCAGCCTGCGGCCCAACAAGCAGCTGGGGAGCCTCATTGAGGCCATGAAGGAGCTGAACCTCGAGATAATGTGCAAAAAGCACGGGGAGCAGCTCCACCTGTTCTGCGAGGACGAGGGCCAGCTCATCTGCTGGCGCTGTGAGCGGTCACCGCAGCACAAGGGGCACGTCACCGTGCTCGTGGAGGACGCTTGCCCGGCCTACAAGGTTAGTGTGTGGGTCTGGGACGGGGCTTCGATGGGTCCCCACTGTCATTGCTCCCCAGACCTGAGGTCATCCAGCCGGACACCAAGGTTGCATCCCGAAGGACGACTTTCCCCATCTTCTTCTTCTAGAAAATGGCTCAGGATGGGTTCTCCAGGGGTCACATCCCCACAGCCCATCCTGACCTTGTGTGACCTTGTGTGAGACGGTCAGACTCGTCCCTGTCCACTCTTGCAGAGAGGACAGCACTCCCAGCACTAGAACAATGTCCCCAAACCCACACCCGCACACTCCATTGCCTCACACTGCGTGTGAGATTCGAGGCACCGCAGGGGACACAACACCACCTTTCAGGTGTCCCACAGACAAACCACGGAAGACAGACCAGCAGAAGGACTTCCTGGAGGCCCCTTGTTTGGGGGTGGTGATGACTCCTGAAGGGCACATAAAACTTCACCGTATACAGAAGTGTGGAGGGAAGTGAGGGCGTCCCAGGCCGAGCGGACCACAGGGCAAAGTACAGCCGTGGGAGCTTGGCTGACTGTCGTACCTGAGAGGCAGGTACCAGCTCAGGTCCAAGTCCGAGTGCAGAGTGGTCCTGGCCTCGGCACTTGCTTGTGCAGAATTAAGGTGGACAGTGAAAAGAGCTTTCCCACAGTGACAAAACAGAAGGAATGTCAGGGAGTAAAACTCTGATCATTCCTATAAGAAGGGAGGAGTGGACGGTTGTCAGCAAGATTCAGGAAGGGGGTGAAGGACGTGGAAATGGCTGTGGAGGAAGCTGACCCTGGCTGTGGGGACATGGGGAGAGGACACTGTCCTGCTGCCCTACCCCTTCTCTGCCATGCCCAGATTTGAGTAAAATGTCCCTGGAGGGGGGGGGGGTTACTGTTCCATCCCCCAGGAGGCCGAGGTGGGCTTGTATCACGTCCTGGGCCATCCATCAGGACATGTCCCTGGGCAGCCCTTCCTCAAACTCCATGGGCAGCTCATTACAGGAATGGGGACATTTCCCACCAGGTTGCTGGAAAAGGGACACCACACGGTGACGGTTCTGAGCCACCTCAGACTCGGACTGTGGGTTTGAAACCTTAGCTCTGCCACTGACTCGATGGGTGACTCTGGCAGTTATTTAATGTCTGCATGTCCCCCTTTGTAATGGGGACAACAGCAGCCCCCACTCACCACACACATTCCCAGCAGGTGGTCACAAGCTTTAAGTACAGTCACCTAAGCAAAGCCTGGAACAGCACTCAGCACCCAGTGCGAACACCTAGCCCTTAGCCAACAAGCACCAGGGCCCTTTCTCGCCAGCACGGGGACATGGTGAGTGTGCTGTCGGGTGACAGAGGACAGGACCTCCTTCTTTCAGTTTGGACCTGTCTAGCAATCTGGTTCAGCTTCAAGCTGCTTTCCATGAGAACGTGAGAAACTATTTTGAAAAATAACCTGAAAGCTTGGTATGGACACTAACTCGTTTTAAATTAGCTTCACGTGTCCATCCTTCAAAGGGTGCCACAACGCCCTTCCTCCATGAACTGCTTTAACAGCGTCAGCCAGTGTCCTGGGCTTTCCTTCCTGACTCACCAAACACGCCCAGGGGCCACTGTGTGCCAGAGCACTGGCCACGTCCGGGTCGGCACAGTCTTCTCAAATCTTCTCTTAGACAGTCATTATCGTGTTCTGTGCCTCGTCTCCGTGGCAGGATGGGCGTGGGGGCTGGACCTCAGCAGGTGTCCTTGGGCTCATAGTCCAACCTCCCAGGTGTAGCACCTTGGGCAAGTCACGTAGCCCCTTCCTCACCTCAGTGTCTGCAGCACTGAATGACGTCAGAGGCCTACCAGTGCTCAGTGTGTCAAGGGTGTCAGATATGTCACTGCACATGCAGCCGTCAGCAGGCTCCCCGCACACTGTAAGGACGTGGTAAACACACGGTGTCATTCCAAAAGTCTCGGACGCCTAGGGTCCCCCTGGGTGCCCAGTGAGGAGCTGCCAAACTGAATTGACTTCGTTCACCGCATTTTCCTACAGAAAGAGCTCCAGGAAGCTGTGACAAATTTGAGAGAACTGGAAAAGGAGTGTATGAATTGGAAAGCGTCCGTGACAGAGCAAATAACCGAATGGAACGTAAGAATTGGGGTTTATTGTTCTCAAGTCTTTTCCGTCCTAGCGCTTAGGCAGAGGGGCTGATCAGGCAAAGCACAGGGGCTTTGTTTCCACTGAACCAGACCAAAAACAGGTGGAACCCCAAGAAGAAGCCGTGATTCATTTTTATGCTCTAATGGTCTACATCTTTGAGAACTTGTCTCCTACCCTTCGGCCTTTCAGTAGTAATTGGCTAGGATCCCTGACCCTCGGTCAGAAGCAGGGTGGGTGCGTCTGCTTACCCAGAGCCGTCCTGAACAGGTTTCCAATGTCAGCACCTCCGAGGACCTTCCTAGTTTGAAGGCCTCAACCTCACTCCCTGGGCACATTTACCACCGCGCACGGTGCTGCTCTCAGCCTCACAGGCTCAGGAACCAAGGGCAGGTGGACAGTCACTGACTTACGGTCATGTCTGATAAAGGGCGTGTGTTTCATTTATAAGGACGATCACGTCTGCTGCCAGAGCCCCCAGCCTTACCATGGCAGACTCTGGGTCTCTGACTATTTTCATGGTCAGACACGCATTCCTTCATGGAAATAGTTTCATGACCCATCACTGGCTGGCCGGTGAGCCATCGTGCCTGGGTCACAGGTCTCTCCCCACCTCTGCCCTGATAGACGTCAGCCATGACCTCTCAGAGGACACTGCTACTCCCCTCATTTCTGGGATCCTGGCAGGGGACGAGTCTCAGTGATAACTAATGGAAACACTAATGGAAACCATGACCCTCCTACCCCAACATCACTGAAACACCACACCAACCACAAAAGCACTAGTGGAAATTGCAATCTGGTGAATGAAAGCTGAGTCCTGTAACATAGCTCATTTGGTTGTGGTGGTTTTACACCGAAGGGTGACTACGTGGACCCTGGCTGGTAATGAACATTCCCAGTTACCTGGCATAAGAGCCCGCCACCCGCATGCCCCCGCTGAGATCCCAGACCCACGTACTGGCATGGTTGTCCTCACATCCAGTCTGGGTGTGATGTTCATTACAAGCTATTGCTCCAAGAAATTTCCTGAGACTCAGATCAACCTTCTCACATCCCTTGTCAAGACTCCTTTCATCTTTGTGACAGTGTTTGACCTCGGTCCTACTTCCGTGGTTACAGTATCCAGGGCTCCTGCCCCTCCTTGCACCTGCGACTTGGCGGGAAAAGAAGGAAATGAGTCAGCTGATTGACGATAGGGGTCCATGGCCTGTCCCCCGCACCCAAGTTCCTCCCAGGTGTGTCTGCAGCAGGCGCTGGGGACACTCTTCCAGCTCAAAGGCTCACAGGCAAATAATTTCACAACAGTAGAGCAAATTCTTTTGTATGTGCAGGTGCATTAAAATATGCATAATACAAAATCTACTGTGTCTACCATTTTTAAGTGCTCAGTGCAGTGGCATTAAGTACGTTTATATTGTGGTGCAACCATCAGCACCGATCATCTCCAGAACTTTTCTTCATCCCAAACTGAAACTCTGTCCCCACTGAACTCTATCTCTCCACAACCCCCCCCCCCTCCCAGCTCCTGGCTACCTCCATTCTTCTGTCCGTCCCTATGATGTGACGACTCTAGGCCCCTCGCATAAGTGTGATCACACAAATGTGTCCACTTGTGTCTGGTCATTGCACTCGCATCCCGTCTTCAGGGCCCTTCCATGAGGTAGCACGTGTCTGAATTCCCTCCTTTTTACGGCTGAAGAGTGTTCCGCTGTGTCTGTGACACACGTTGTTGATCACTCATCTGTCTCTGGTCACACGGGTTGGCTCCTCCTTCTAAACACCCTTTTCCGACTCCAGAGGAAGGTGGAGCTTCAGAGACAGAAAATCAAGGATGACTTCAAGAAACTGAACAGCCTCCTGCAGATGCAGGAGTATTTTTACCTGTGGAGACTGGAGCAGGAAAAGGAGAAGACTCTGAAGGTGCTGAGGGACAATGAGGCCTGCCTGGTGCACATGACGTGTAAACTCAAGAGCCACATCCAGGATCTGGAGGACAGGTGCCAAGGCTCAGCCCAGAAGCTGCTGCAGGTGAGGCTGGGCACTGGGAGGAAGGGAAGGAGGGGTCTGTCCCTGGTGTGGAGGGGTCAGTGGTGACGCAGCGTGAGAGACTGCTGAGCCCACCTGCCTTTCTCACGGTGGCACATAGGTGGGAACTTTGAAGTGGCACTTCTATCCTGCGGATCAAGGTCTGCTAGGTGCCCTCACTAGTCTGTAGGTGTCTCTACGTGAATCAGAACAACATGCCCCCTCTGGAAGCATATGCGGAGTTGCTTGGCTGAAGAGACCTTGGGGTAACTTCCGCTCCCAGTGGCTCGTCCATGTGCCCAGAACCCATGCGTCAGTCTCCTGAAATACTCGTCGAGGTGACTGTGGGTGGGCAGGTGGGGCAGCCCAAATGGATGGGAACCTTTGCCCTGGTTTGCTTACAACATCCCTAGTGTCCGGGCTCTTAGGGCCTGTTAGGATGGCCCACACCTGCTGTTTATTCCAGGTCCCCTAATAGGCCTGCAGGTCACACCAATGAGAACGTGTGTAGCAGCTCCACCACCAACTGCTGCCACCACCATGGTGGCCCGGCCTTGGGGCTTTATGATAATTAATCTCTACTGTGGGTTCACTCAGAAGAGCGTTAGGTCAATGAAAGCCAGTCTTGTCAGAAGGAACATGGGGGGAGCAGTGGCCCTGCTCCCCAAGCAGCCCGCAAGCTCCCATGGCCTCAGCCAGGACGACGCAGACTCAGGTGGATCAGCATCCCACCGGCTGGGTGGGCACCGTCCCTTGTGGGCCCCCCACGGTACCCAAGGCTGGGCCCCTCTGTACGTTGCTTTGCAAGGAGTGTTCCTAGAGGGTGGACACATGTGCCAAACCGCTGGAATCCTGATGTCCCCACACTCACCTTTCATCTTTGTTTCTCTGTAGGACGTGAAGGATACTTTGAGCCGGTGAGTGTTGTGGGAATGTAGGAAAGGGCATGGGGACGCAGAGCTGATGGGACACGCCACGAAGAAGGCCCGGCCTCTGTTCTTTCCAGGAGCAGGGCTATGACGCTGGACAAGCCAGAGGCCCCGTCTTTGGAGATTCAGACTGTCTGCCATGTGTATGAGTTGTAAGTTGATGTGATGCGGATGTTAAGGGACTATCAAGGTATGTGAGGGCGTTCTCCAGGCACCAAGTGTCATGTGCTCATCCATCCCCCACCAATCCGTGGGACAGGTGGGTCATTCCTACTTCTAGGTCACAAGTGAGGCTCACGGGGTGATCTGCCTGAGCTACCACAGCTGGTCAGGAACGAGGCTCAGGTCTGAGCACAGGCTGGTTTTATTTCAAATTAATTCTGCTCTTGAGGACAAAACCATGTCTTCTCCTTTTCCTTTCAGTCAAAATAACTGGATCCAGATACAGCTCATTTTGGATTAATCCTGTGTGTGGATAAGAGACACGTGACTACGGGAGTCCCCCAGCATGATGTGGGCAAATCTTGTGGGAGATTTACCGCCTACCCCTGTATCCTGGGCCGCGAGGGCTTCACCTCAGGATGACATGACTTTGAAGTGTATGTGGGAGAAGGCACTCAGTGGGAAATAGGAGTTTGTATGGAAAACGTACAGCGGGAAGCTGACACGAGGCAGAACCCCAGTCCGGGTTCTGGGCCCTCAGGCTGAGCACCGAGGCTGGCTACAAGGCGCTGACGTCGCCCCCGACAGCCCTTCCCCTGCGGGAGCGGCCCCTGCTTGTGGGGGTTTTCCTGGACTATGAGGCGGGAGCCGTGTCCTTTTACAACATGACCACGGCCTCCCATATCTTCACCTTTCCAAGGACCTCCTTGTCAGGGAAGCTGCGGCCCTATTTCCAGGTTTATCCCTGTTCTGCTTTGTTCCTGCCGCCCCCAGATGAGTAGGGAAAGGCGCAGTCTCCCTCGTGGCTTCAGCAAAATCGAGAAAAAATATAAATTCTGTGAGGCAGAATTTTGGTCTGTTTTCTTCCCGGCTATTTCCTTGTACCTAGACCGTTGTGGGTGGGGCCTCTCGTGGGTCGTTAATAAATGTGCATTGAATGAATAGACGGAAGGACTGTGAAGACAACACGGCTGGTCAGTCTGGGGGGGAGCAAGACAATAGCAGTGACCAGACCTTGTCCTCTCCATCCCCCTCCCACGGGGTCAGAGCTTGGATTTCTGAGAGCCCTCGGGTGACCAGCAGGGTGACCCACAGGTCAGGTCTGAGTCCTCCCAGTTTGTTTGACGCTATTTGATCTCGTGGGGGGATGAGGAAACGCTGCAAGTCTCGGCCCGCTGCAGGAAAATCAACAGAGCAGTGACTTGTGCGCACTGATGCACTGGGAGTAGCTTTAGCCACGGTTCTGGGCGGTTGTGAGCGCAGAGGCTCAGACCTGCGGTACCCAAGCCAAGTGCGGGTGAAGACTGAGGATGGGTTTACAGTGAGATGCTGCGAAGGGGACGAGGTGAAGGGTGAAAACGAGTTTTGCAGGGAGACACAGTCCTGCAATAGAAGTTGATGTTCTCCACACTGTGCTAGCACCGCTATCTTGAAATATTTCTAATCTGAGTCAATAGTTACTGCTGTCATGGTTGCTGGCCGTCTAGATTATGATGCAGATATGAACCAATAGGGCTTAACTCTACAGGAGTTTACTTGGAAAAGTACATCCCACGTCAAACTTAAATTACAAACCTGAGTTGGCTAATGACAGGACCATGATGAAGTCACCGAAACATGCACATTAACGATGACTAAAACATGTCACCAAATCGCTAGATGTTATGATTGATATAAAACACGATTTTCATTGATGTTGCAGTTCTCTCACTTTCTCTAGAAACCGAGGAAATGAAGCAAGAAAATTGTTTAGGGGTGTCGGAGTCCTGGTTGGGCATCCACCTCCATTCGAGAAAGACATGGAAGAGGTCAGGGTATCACCCACTGTCCCCAGTGTCACAAGTTCTCCAAGCCACACTGATAGAAGCTGGGTGCAACTCGAAAGTGAAGAGTAGCAGAATATACCACCCCACATATGTCACTTTGGCGTAAGATCTGTACTGAGCCGAAGGCAGTTGAGAAAAAACAGATACAAGAAAACCTCTCTGTCCTCCCCTTATTTTACCTAAAAGCAGGACATGAATTTGTAAAAGTGTGCCCCTCCTCTCTGTACCAGGAAGGACAGAAATTAATTGCCAGAGAGAAGCTTAGACCCTTATCAACCCAGAGACAGCACCAGGAATGTGTATAACAAACCTTGTGAAAACCAGCCCTTATTTACTATTACAAACCTCAGCATGGAATGGGCTTCATCTCTGAGTCACCATGGAGAGCAATCACCCCAAGGGACTTGGCAAGAAGTCCTCTCTAAGATCCACTTTTAAATCCCAATGACAATCCGCTGCTTTTATTCTCCTCGGACTCAGTGTGGTTTAGGACCAATTCTACATTCTCATAAAATCTTGGTCATGGATACGAAAAAGGCCTTTACAATATGTGAGCAAAGCCGGTCAGGACGAGCAGGGCAGGCCGACAGCAGGAAGAACCACTTGGATCCTTCTATGGGTAAGAAAGGCTCTACAGAAGGGCAGAGCAGTGATGCAGAGGTGACAGAAGGACGTGGGCAGTGTAATCCCAAAGGCCCTGGGGCATACCCGCATCCAGCATCCACCAGTGACCCACAGAGCCATTCAGAGAAACTGATAAAAAGCTCTACCTGCCGCAGTCACAAAGGATTGGCCTTGGAATAATGGGTAAATCAGGGATTAACATCTCCATTGTATTGATGAGGAAATTAAGTTTTCCAGAGATTACAATGTTTGTCTTTATACTGTCAACAAAAGTTTGCTGCCATTAATCCAAAGTCAACAGGAGTCCCCAGGGTAGCACGAGGTCCACTTATATAAAGTACTCACCCTGGTCCCTGATTGGTCCAGTTTTACCCAAACGAGGAATCCAAATTTTCACAGTTTGATTGGTCCAAACAGCACTGTCATGATTGGTCAGAGTCATTCATTCTGATTGGTCGATATCGAGCCACTCAGATTAGTTGGTAAAGATGCAAATGAGGCTACAGGGGGCAGGCCTCTGCCCATTGGTTGAGTTACAATTCCAAGAACTCCTTCATAAGCATGAGCTCAGCAGGCAGGAAGCTGACTGCAGTCTGTGGCTTTCTCCTGAAATGCTGCATGCTTGAAAGGCCTGTGTCAGCAATGGCTGCTGGACTCTGGTTGTGAATGAGCCCAATTAACCTTGACGAATCCTTCTTGGGAGATATAGTCTTTCTCAAAGTTCACCATACTTAGAACAGTGCTTAGTTCTGTCATCCCAGAGAATGAATGGGCCCTTTAAGGACTCCTGGTGGCTAATTGGGTTCAATTGTATAATCAGTCTGGTCATCATTGCTGAACAGGGGGACTCTCATGCTCATTGTGCTTTAGGGAAACGCTGCACTGAGCTGCCAGCCTCCTGCACTGAGTTCCTGCCTCTGAGCTGACCCTATAAAGCAGCTCCAAGACTCGTAAATCACCCAATGGGCTGAAGACCTGGGCCACTCAATGCTGTGTAGCTATATTCTTACTTCATCTTTACCGTGTGTTTAAGTGTGAACGTTTCAGAAGGAAAATAGATGGCTCCTTGAGGAGTAAATTGGCCAGCTTTCCTGGTCCTAGGACAGTCAGGAGGTGAGGAAAGAACCCTGAGATGCCAGTGAGACCCACACCCCACCCCCAGCTCCAAAGCCAGGAGCAATCTGTCTAGGGAAGCACCAGGGTTCCCAGCTTTGGGACTACTGACTCCTCAATTCTTCCTTCAATCTGAAAACGGAAGACAATTCTATCTTATTACATGTCTAGGCCCGGACTGGAACCACATACACAAAGATACTGGTTATTTTTAAAGCAAAGAACAGAAACTAAACATCTACGACCGTTGTTATTGTTTCAGCTATCATTGCTTTATGCTTGACTAACCACATTTTCCTATTATCTCCAGGAACATCTTTCCTGGAACTTGCTGGACAGGCAGGCCTCCAGGACATGACTCGCATTCTTTCTTAACTTTGACTCAGTACGTGATGACCAAAGCGATTGAAACCCTTAGTTAAAGCCCATCCCTGCATCTCCAGACTCTGATGCAGTGCCTAAGCATATTTATGTTAACTTTCGGTTACACTGTATAAACCCGTGGCCAGGGGCCTCACCTGGGTCTTCTGCACTGCCCACCAGTGTCACTGAGTCTCCGATTTGCTTCATGTCCACTTTACTCATCGACAAATACTCATAAAGCACCCACTGTGCGATATAGGCATCCAAATATCGCAAATCCAAATATAGGGATCCAAATAGGCATAGTCTCCACCCTGTGGAAAGTGCACCCCACATGGCAGCTGTTTCAGACAGTCTCTCAATGCCTGGTGCCCCTCCCTGTCCTGCGAGCCCCCATTTTCAGCGGCTGTCTCACTCTGGCCTTCACGGGGACCATGGGTGCAATGAGTGGAATTTGCCAGCTTCCACCTTGTAGTCTGAGTCCTGTGAATTGGAAGAATGCCGAATTAGAATCCCAACCTGAAAAAGGTAAACCGAAAGGTTTTCTGAACACAATATGCCGAAGGCACTACTTCCAAAGTATTGACAGGGGTACAGGGATCAGGGGGTGGTGTCGCAGCCTGGGACCAGCAGCAGTGGCATCTGACACCACCCTGCGCTACTGCTGATGACCAGCCAGCCTCTCCTGTCCTCTGCGGGGTGGACTGGAGCTGTGACAGCAACCCTGTTTCTGCTTTGCCAGCAGCCCCACACCCCAGGCTCTGCCAGCGGGGGACACTGGGGGCTGGCAGGGTGAGAAAGGCCCCCCACGTGCTACCTGTGTACGCACACGTGTGCTGATATCACCACAGCAAGGCTTCATCCTGGCAGCGATAGTTTCATCTAACTGAGCAGCACTTGGCTTATTACACGGCTCCCACGTGCCTGAAGCCAGCCTGATGGCGCTTCCACAGACACCAGCACCGTGGGCCAGCATCGGCTCCCCACAGCTTTGGGTCCTGGTTCTGGAAGTCCCCTCGGAGCGTCTTCCTTATTCCCCGGCCCTAGGTCAGTGGCTGCTTTGGACTGTTACTGTCTCGGTGATACCTGTGTCTCCCCTTGGCCTCTTCTGTGTTTTGACAATTAACAAACATTTATGTCCAATTCTTTATGCCAAATTTCAGTGTGGTTTCTGATTCCCGACTGCACCTGGGCTGACACCTCCCAGGCCCTCTACTCTTCTAGCTCTAGGAAGTCACTTTGAACACATGACCTGTCACCCTCCCCTGCTCTCCAAATCAGCTTCTCTTTCAGTGTCCCCCCATCCCCTTCGAGAAGGGAACTGCTCGCTTCCGGTAAAAACTCTGCTATAGGCTTGACTGTGCTACTGCTCATCCCCACATCTAAGCAGTTGTTTCTGCCTGGTAATGGTCTCTTAAATCCATCGCTTTCTCTCCACATTCACTGCTGCTCTACTGATACATAGTCTTTCCCAGTATGACGGTCACTTGCTGCCTCCGGTTCTGCCCGGCTCTTTCCAGTCAGGACACTGCTAAATTCTGGACACGTGCTTCTGAACTAGTACCGAATGTAGCACAAGAAACACGGAATATAGCTCTACTCTTCTCTACCTCAGTCCCCTCTCTGTGACCTCACCCAGTCTCGTGGCTTTAAATACCACCCATACACGACTGACTCCCAAATTTATAGCTCCACCTCAATTCGACTCTTTCTTCCCCAAAACTTGTCAAAAAAACCAGAAGCACCATATGATTATATCGATTCATGAAGAAATTTAGCAGCCATTCACGTGTTTTAACAAAGTGAAATAGAGCGCTCTCTCTCTCTCTCTCTCTCTCTCTCTCTCTCTCTGCATGCACACACCAAGGAAAGGTCATGTGCAGACATAACCAGGACGGGGACCCTCACCAAGAACCTGACTGTACTGGCACCCTGATTTCAGACTTCTGGCCTCCAGAACTGTGAGAAATAAATGTTTGTAGTGTAACCAAAAAAAAAAAAAAATTTAAAGAGGAATTAAAGGTAACTATTTAAATATGATGTAGATACCACATATTAATAGCAAATATCCAGAAATACAAACACTTAATACCATATTAATTAAAACCAAGAACTAAAGAGGGATGCCGGCCGACATTATTATTCAACTTCACATTGGGAATTCTTAGCAAATGTACTACAAAAACAAAAGAAAATGCTTGGTATTCACGTTAAGGAAAACAAAAAAATAAGATTACTTGCTGATGACTAGGAAAAACTCAAGGGACTCTAACGAGTAAAAAAAGTAGACATAATTGTAGAAATTGGTAAGTTCTCTGGATACTATATGTCAATACATTTTTATCTTCTGAGCAGTAAGACCTGAAAAAAGGAAATGAGAAGACCGTTCCGTTCTCAACAGAAACAAGCATATACATTAATAAGGAATAGAATTAAGAATGTTGCATGATTTATATGGTGAGATCAGTGGAAAAGAATAAGAGTATAGAAACAGTTCCTACTGTATAAGAATTTAATAAATAACAAAGATGGTATATTTCAGTTTAGTGGGAGAAATAGATGGATAAGAATCGGGAAAATGATGACATCTCACGGGGGAAAAGGGGATCACAGATGCCAAAACGGACTTAGTTGACATAGATGTTAGATTTTTCTGACAAGACTAAAGCAACTATTTTAAAACAATGCTCCAATAATTGCAAATGCCTTGAAATGACTGAAAAGATGCAAACCCTAGCAAAGAAATACAAGGTGCAAAGAAGAACCAAATGGAAATTTTAGAATTAAAAAAAAAACATGCCATGGTTCCTAATTTATTTAACGTGTTACTATCGTTAGCAGGCAATTTGCGTCCAGTGTTTTTGTATCATAAATATACGCCTATAAACACTTACATCTTTTTTAAGGAGCCTCCGTGGAACCATTGGCTGTGGGTCTCCAGTTTCCTGCGTCCCTGACTCACAGAGCCAAGCCCAGCCTCACTGATTGGAGGGGATACATTTCCTAGTGAGGGGTCAAAGGGTGGGGGTGGGGCTGGACAGCTCCTACTGGTCTCTCCCTGGGCCCACCTTTCAGGAACATACCTCTGGAAGCCCATTGCAGCCCCTGTCACCTAGTGTGACCTGCAGCTGTCGGCATGGGCCGGTTCCTCCTTCACGCCACAGGACACAGGGGCAACGTGGGCAGCTGTCACGGCACGCAGCCCGTCGTAATGGTGGTGCTTTGTTGCTAGTGGTCGTTTGTTTTCCTCTTGGCTTTCACTTGCTTCCTTTTCCTCATCCTTGGACAGGACGATTTGGGATGCGCTGTGCCTGGGTCCAGTGTCACAGCCACAGAAATGAAGGGCATGGGACTCTACAAGGAGCCCTCGCCATCTCAGGGAGTTGGTGGCTGTGTCCTCTGCCTGCATGCTGGCTGCCTCAGGCCTGTCCTGTGCGGGGTCTGCCCACAGGATGTGCCAGGGCACAGGAGGCACTGGCTGGCACCGGGGCTGAGGCTCTGTGAGCTCCCAGGAGAGGGCAGTGCTGACGAGGCGCCTGTGTGCGGTGGAAAGAGAGGGTCTGTTTTCACAATTTTGCCTCCAGCCTGGACGCCTGGCCAAAGTCCCGCCAGGCCCTGTCTGTGCTGCCCAGGGCTCAGCTTCCCACAGGATTGTCAGGGTCAGCACCTGACCGGCCAGGCGTGGGGCCCAGCATTGGTCCCCGGCAGCTGGCAGGGTCCACGCCTGACTTCTGCCAGGAGCTGAGCCTCCCTGACTGGCCCCCGGGACATTGCAGAAATTGTTTCCTGAGCAAACATCTGTTGTGCGTGGGTTTATTGTGAGCATGTCTTCTACCTGCGGCTACCCCTGTGGCAAGCTCTTCCTCTGAGGTGTGCCCTGTTATCCACATTCAGTTATGGCTCTGAATGGGGCAGGGACAGTCCTTTGGCTCCCGTGCGAACAGGAGGGACTGCAGCTGAGTCGGAGTTCCTGCCCCGAAGCCCACAGCCTTTTCTGCACCAGACGCAGAGCACAGTGATGGCCCTGGGGTCACAGGGCCCCCACATCACAGCTGGGTCATCATGGCTCCTGGCAGCTTGCTGACCATTGCTGGGTGTCCTGGTAAGTATCTGAATCCTGCAGAGGGACACGGGGGAGGGGGGTGGAGGGGGACATGACACAGCGAGAGGACCAGAAGGACAGACACAGGCTGGAGCCATTCCTGTCACCTCAGTAGGTCCTACCACCCCTATCTTACTAGAGCGGTTATAAAAAAGTAAGTGACCTAAAACTAGCAAACTAGATATTTATAGGAAGCCTGATGGATCACGAGGGGTTGGTGACAAAAGCAGAAAAGTCTTCAGTCCGACTCTGTGAGCTGCACAGACTTTCTGACCCCCGATCTGTGCTGGGTCACAAAGCAGCTCAGGGTGACCAATCCGTCCCTTTCTCATTGCTGTAAAAGTGGATATTTTCCCAACTGTCTGCCCCCGCACCCTCCCCCAGTTTCAGGGCTAGCTGAGTACAAAACAGTGGGATAGTTCACTAGTTCCCGCCCCACCCCACAGGCCCCGCCCCCAGATTTTCTTTCTGTTTGTTTCAGTCTGAGTTAACTTCCTCACCTGCTTGGTCCGGACTGGCAGCTCCCAGGGACCCCAGCTGCGGTGTCCAGGTACTGGGAAGGGTCCAGGCCAGAGTTTGTGGGGGGGACACCACAGCTGGGTGTGGAGGTGGGTGGCAGGGAGGGTGTGTGTGGGAGCTGTAGAGCCAGGACATGGCCTGGAAAGTCTGCTTTCACTTTCCCCAGGCCCCATGCAGACAAGTCTCAGGGCATCCAGGATGTGTGGTTGGTGCAGGTTGAGCAGGGCGCCCTGGGGCCTCGGGAGGGGCACAGGACCCTCCTGCCACTGAGCAGCCTCTGTCCCTGGGAATCACAGCCATGGAGCAGCCTCCAGGCGACCTTCTCTGGCCCCGAGCAAAGGGCCCTGCTTGTTAGAGGAAACGGTCTCCAGTATCTGGTGTTGAATCCTTGTTTCTGATTCCACCACTGTCAGTTCAAAGGGAGGCCTCTCTGACCGGCCTGGTGTGGGCAGGGGGCAGGGCTGGGGTCCCGGCACACCCCTTGATATGGTCCTCCCTCTGCCGCCCATTTGGCAGGTGCCAGAGACCCTGTCACCACCTCATCCTCAGCTCTCTTCCCTCAGTCAGGGAGGATCACAGAGACGACGAACGCATCCATCTTTTGGCCCTGTCTACCTCTGCTGTCACCCTGCTGGGGTCCCCACGAGACTATTAACCTGGTGCCCGTGTACTTTGTGGGGTGGGGGTGGGGGTGCAAATGACATGATTGTCAGATAGAATCCTCCATGACCACCGATCACCTAAGTGTCACCACCGGATGTAACTAATTATTCTTGATGTTGAGCAGGACAGGAAGTGTTCACACGTCCTCGGTGAGCGCTCTCTCTCTCTCTCTCTCTCTCTCTCTCTCTCTCTCTCTCTCTCTCTCTCTCTCTCTCTCTCTCGTCTGGACTGTCGCGTAGCCATTGGGACGTGACCAGTGCAACTGAGAATCTGAACTTTGAATCCAATGTAGTTTTACTGAGTTGAGTGGCCACAGTACAGCCCCAGGTCCTGCCCTTTCTGAGTCCCAGTCCATCTCTTCTGTCCAGAGAGAAGACCTTGGGACCTGGGGCAGTGGCACCGCAGCCCAAGTGACGAGTGCTTCCGTTACTGTGGGGGTTCTGGCTGCTCCCTCTCCGTCTCTGGATCTGATCCTGGAGGTTTTCAGGAGAAGCCATGGCCTCAGCCCCAGCAACCGAGAGGATGAGGGAGGAAGCCACCTGCCCCATCTGCCTGAACCTGATGGCCGAGCCGCTGAGCGTCAGCTGTGGACACAGCTACTGCAAGCGGTGCATAGAGGACTTCCTGGACAAACATGGCCACCAGCAGCAACCTCTAGGCACGTACCTCTGTCCCCAGTGCCGGGCTCCATTCCAGAGGACCAGCCTGCGGCCCAACAAGCAGCTGGGGAGCCTCATTGAGGCCATGAAGGAGCTGAACCTCGAGATAATGTGCAAAAAGCACGGGGAGCAGCTCCATCTGTTCTGCGAGGACGAGGGCCAGCTCATCTGCTGGCGCTGTGAGCGGTCACCGCACCACAAGGGGCACAACACCGTGCTCGTGGAGGACGCTTGCCCGGCCTACAAGGTTGGTGTGTGGGTCTGGGACGGGGCTTCGGCGGGTCCCCACTGTCATTGCTCCCCAGACCTGAGGTCATCCAGCCGGACACCAAGGTTGCATCCCGAAGGATGACTTTCTCCATCTCCTTCTTCTAGAAAATGGCTCAGGATGGGTTCTCCAGGGGTCATATCCCCACAGCCCATCCTGACCTTGTGTGACCTTGTGTGAGACGGTCAGACTCGTCCCTGTCCACTCTTGCAGAGAGGACAGCACTCCCAGCACTAGAACAATGTCCCCAAACCCACACCCGCACACTCCATTGCCTCACACTGCGTGTGAGATTCGAGGCACCGCAGGGGACAAACACACCACCTTTCAGGTGTCCCACAGACAAACCACGGAAGACAGACCAGCAGAAGGACTTCCTGGAGGCCCCTTGTTTGGGGGTGATGATGACTCCTGAAGGGCACATAAAACTTCACCGTATACAGAAGTGTGGAGGGAAGTGAGGGCGTCCCAGGCCGAGTGGACCACAGGGCAAAGTACAGCCGTGGGAGCTTGGCTGACTGTCATACCTGAGAGGCAGGTACCAGCTCAGGTCCAAGTCCGAGTGCAGAGTGGTCCTGGCCTCGGCACTTGCTTGTGCAGAATGAAGGTGGACAGTGAAAAGAGCTTTCTCACAGTGACAAAACAGAAGGAATGTCAGGGAGTAAAACTCTGATCATTCCTACAAGAAGGGAGGAGAGGACGGTTGTCAGCAAGATTCAGGAAGGGGGTGAAGGACGTGGAAATGGCTGTGGAGGAAGCTGACCCTGGCTGTGGGGACGTGGGGAGAGGACACTGTCCTGCTGCCCTACCCCTTCTCTGCCATGCCCAGGTTTGAGGAAAATGTCCCTGGAGGGGGGGGGGGTTCCTGTTCCATCCCCCAGGAGGCCGAGGTGGGCTTGTATCACGTCCTGGGCCATCCATCAGGACATGTCCCTGGGCAGCCCTTCCTCAAACTCCATGGGCAGCTCATTACAGGAATGGGGACATTTCCCACCAGGTTGCTGGAAAAGGGACACCACACGGTGACGGTTCTGAGCCACCTCAGACTCGGACTGTGGGTTTGAAACCTTAGCTCTGCCACTGACTCGATGGGTGACTCTGGCAGTTATTTAATATCTGCATGTCCCCCTTTGTAATGGGGACAACAGCAGCCCCCACTCACCACACACATTCCCAGCAGGCGGTCACAAGCTTTAAGTACAGTCACCTAAGCAAAGCCTGGAACAGCACTCAGCACCCAGTGCGAACACCTAGCCCTTAGCCAACAAGCACCAGGGCCCTTTCTCGCCAGCACGGGGACATGGTGAGTGTGCTGTCGGGTGACAGAGGACAGGACTTCCTTCTTTCAGTTTGGACCTGTCTAGCAATCTGGTTCAGCTTCAAGCTGCTTTCCATGAGAACGTGAGAAACTATTTTGAAAAATAACCTGAAAGCTTGGTATGGACACGAACTCGTTTTAAATTAGCTTCACGGGTCCATCCTTCAAAAGGTACCAGTGCCCCTCCTCCACGAACTGCTTCTAACAGCATCAGCCAGTGTCCTGGACTTTCCTTCCTGACTCACCAAACACGCCCAGGGGCCACTGTGTGCCAGAGCACTGGCCACGTCCGGGTCGGCACAGTCTTCTCAAATCTTCTCTTAGACAGTCATTATCGTGTTCTGTGCCTCGTCTCCCGGGCAGGATGGGCGTGGGGGCTGGACCTCAGCAGGTGACCTTGGGCTCATAGTCTAACCACCTCCCAGGTGTAGCACCTTGGGCAAGTCACGTAGCCCCTTCCTCACCTCAGTGTCTGCAGCACTGAATGACGTCAGAGGCCTACCAGTGCTCAGTGTGTCAAGGGTGTCAGATATGTCACTGCACATGCAGCTGTCAGCAGGCTCCCCGCACACTGTAAGGATGTGGTAAACACACGGTGTCATTCCAAAAGTCTCAGACGCCTAGGGTCCCCCTGGGTGCCCAGTGAGGAGTTGCCAAACTGAATTGACTTTGTTCACTGCAATTTTCCTACAGAAAGAGCTCCAGGAATCTGTGACAAATTTGAGAGAACTGGAAAAGGAGTGTATGGATTGGAAAGCATCCGTGACAGAGCAAATAACCGAGTGGAACGTAAGAATTGGGGTTTATTGTTCTCAAGTCTTTTCCGTCCTAGAGCTTAGGCAGAGTGGCTGATCGGGCAAAGCACAGGGGCTTTGTTCCCACTGAACCAGACCAAAAACAGGTGGAACCCCAAGAAGAAGCCGCGATTCATTTTTACGCTCTAATGGTCTACATCTTTGAGAACTTGTCTCCTACCCTTCGGCCTTTCAGTAGTAATTGGCTAGGATCCCTGACCCTCGGTCAGAAGCAGGGTGGGTGCGTCTGCTTACCCAGAGCCGTCCTGAACAGGTTTCCAATGTCAGCACCTCCGAGGACCTTCCTAGTTTGAAGGCCTCAACCTCACTACCTGGGCACATTCACCACCGTGCACGGTGCTGCTCTCAGCCTCACAGGCTCAGGAACCAAGGGCAGGTGGACAGTCACTGACTTAGGGTCATTTCTGATAAAGGATATGAGGTTCATTTATAAGGACGATCACGTCTGCTGCCAGAGCCCCCAGCCTTACCATGGCAGACTCTGGGTCTCTGACTGTTTCCATGGTCAGACATGCATTCCTTCATGGAAATAGTTACGTGACCCATTACTTGCTGGCCGGGGAGCCATCGTGCCTGGGTCACAGGTCTCTCCCCACATCTGCTCTGATCATTTTCACCACTTTTAAGTGCTCAGTGCAGTGGCATTAAGTACGTTTATATTGTGATGAAACCATCAGCACCGATCATCTCCAGAACTTTTCTTCATCCCAAACTGAAACTCTGTCCCCATTGAACTCTAACTCCCCACCCCCTCCTCCCAGCTCCTGGCTACCTCCATTCTTCTGTCCGTCCCTATGATGTGACGACTCTAGGCCCCTTGCATAAGTGTGATCACACAAATGTGTCCACTTGTGTCTGGTCATTGCACTCGCATCCCGTCTTCAGGGCCCCTCCATGAGGTAGCACGTGTCTGAATTCCCTCCTTTTTACGGCTGAAGAGTGTTCCGCTGTGTCTGTGACACACCTTGTTGATCACTCATCTGTCTCTGGTCCCACGGGTTGGCTCCTCCTTCTAAACACCCTTTTCCGACTCCAGAGGAAGGTGGAGCTTCAGAGACAGAAAATCCAGGCTGACTTCCAGGACCTGCACAGCTTCCTACAGGAGGAGGAGAAGTCTTACCTGTGGAGACTGGAGCAGGAAAAGGAGAAGACTCTGAAGGTGCTGAGGGACAATGAGGCCTGCCTGGTGCACATGACGTGTAAACTCAAGAGCCACATCCAGGATCTGGAGGACAGGTGCCAAGGCTCAGCCCAGAAGCTGCTGCAGGTGAGGCTGGGCACTGGGAGGAAGGGAAGGAGGGGTCTGTCCCTGAGTGTGGAGGGGACAGTGGTGAGGCAGCGTGAGAGACGGGCGGGCCCACCTGCCTTTCTCACGGTGGCACATAGATGGGGACTTTGAAGTGGCACTTCTATCGTGCAGATCAAGGTCTGCTAGGTGCCCTCACTAGTCTGTAGGCGTCTCTACGTGAATCAGAACAACATGCCCCCTCTGGAAGCATATGCGGAGTTGCTTGGCTGAAGAGACCTTGGGGTAACTTCCGCTCCCAGTGGCTCGTCCATGTGCCCAGAACCCATGCGTCAGTCTCCTGAAATACTCGTCGAGGTGACTGGGTGGGCAGGTGGGGCAGCCCAAATGGATGGGAACCTTTGCCCTGGTTTGCTTACAACATCCCTAGTGTCCGGGCTCTTAGGGCCTGTTAGGATGGCCCACACCTGCTGTTTATTCCAGGTCCCCTAATAGGCCTGCAGGTCACACCAATGAGAACGTGTGTAGCAGCTCCACCACCAACTGCTGCCACCACCATGGTGGCCCGGCCTTGGGGCTTTATGATAATTAATCTCTACTGTGGGTTCACTCAGAAGAGCGTTAGGTCAATGAAAGCCAGTCTTGCCAGAGGGAACATGGGGGGAGCAGTGGCCCTGCTCCCCAAGCAGCCCGCAAGCTCCCACGGCCTCAGCCAGGACGACGCAGACTCAGGTGGATCAGCATCCCACCGGCTGGGTGGGCACCGTCCCTTGTGGGCCCCCCACGGTACCCAAGGCTGGGCCCCTCTGTACGTTCCTTTGGAAGGAGTGTTCCTAGAGGGTGGACCCATTGTGCCAAACCGCTGGAATCCTGATGTCCCCACACTCACCTTTCATCCTTGTTTCTCTGTAGGACGTGAAGGATGCTTTGAGCCGGTGAGTGTTGTGGGAATGTAGGAAAGGACATGGGGACGCAGAGCTGATGGGACACGCCACGAAGAAGGCCTGGCCTCTGTTCATTCCAGGAGCAGGGCTATGACGCTGGACAAGCCAGAGGCCCCGTCTTTGGATATTCAGACTGTCTGCCATGTTTCTGAGCTGTACTTTGATGTGACGCGGATGTTAAGGGACTATCAAGGTATGTGAGAGCGTTCTCCAGGCACCAAGTGTCATGTGCTCATCCATCTCCCACCAATCCGTGGGACAGGTGAGTCATTCCTACTTCTAGGTCACAAGTGAGGCTCATGGGGTGATCTGCCTGAGCTACCGCAGCTGGTCAGGAACAAAGCTCAGGTCTGAGCACAGGCTGGTTTTATTTCAAATTCATTCTGCTCTTGAGGACAAAACCATGTCTCCTTTTCCTTTCAGTCAACGTGACTCTGGATCCAGAGACAGCGCAACGTGGACTAATGCTGTCTGTGGATCAGAGACAAGTGACTACGGGAGTCCCTCAGCATGATGTGGGCAAATCTTGTGGGAGATTTACCGCCTACCCCTGTATCCTGGGCCGCGAGGGCTTCACCTCAGGACGACATTACTTTGAAGTGTATGTGGGAGAAGGCACTCAGTGGGAAATAGGAGTTTGTAGGGAAAATGTGAAGAGGGATATTCGCATATCGCTGAACCCCAAATCCGGGTTCTGGGGAATCAGGCTGTGCAGGAAGGCTGGCTACAAGGCGCTGACGTCGCCCCCCACAGCCCTTCCCCTGCGGGAGCGGCCCCTGCTTGTGGGGGTTTTCCTGGACTATGAGGCGGGAGCCGTGTCCTTTTACAACATGACCACGGCCTCCCATATCTTCACCTTTCCAAGGACCTCCTTGTCAGGGAAGCTGCGGCCCTATTTCCAGGTTTATCCCTGTTCTCCTTTGTTCCTGCCGCCCCCAGATGAGTAAGGAAAGGCGCAGTCTCCCTCGTGGCTTCAGCAAAATCGAGAAAAAATATAAATCCTGTGAGACAGAATTTTGGTCTGTTTTCTTCCCGGCTATTTCCTTGTACCTAGACCGTTGTGGGTGGGGCCTCTCGTGGGTCGTTAATAAATGTGCATTGAATGAATAGACGGAAGGACTGTGAAGACAACACGGCTGGTCAGTCTGGGGGGGAGCAAGACAATAGCAGTGACCAGACCTTGTCCTCTTTATCCCCCTCCCATGGGGTCAGAGCTTGGATTTCTGAGAGCCCTCGGGTGACCAGCAGGGTGACCCAGAGGTCAGGTCTGAGTCCTCCCAGTTTGTTTGACGCTATTTGATCTCGTGGGGGGATGAGGAAACGCTGCAAGTCTCGGCCCGCTGCAGGAAAGTCAACAGAGCAGTGACTTGTGCGCACTGATGCACTGGGAGTAGCTTTAGCCACGGTTCTGGGCGGTTGTGAGCGCAGAGGCTCAGACCTGCGGTACCCAAGCCAAGTGCGGGTGAAGACTGAGGATGGGTTTACAGTGAGATGCTGCGAAGGGGACGAGGTGAAGGGTGAAAACGAGTTTTGCAGGGAGACACAGTCCTGCAATAGAAGTTGATGTTCTCTACACTGTGCTAGCACCGCTATCTTGAAATATTTCTAATCTCAGTCAATAGTTACTGCTGTCATGGTTGCTGGCCGTCTAGATTATGATTCAGATATGAACCAATAGGTCTTAACTCTACATGAGTTTACTTGGAAAAGTACATCCCATGTCAAACCTAAATTATCAGACCTGAGTTCGCTAATGATAGGACCATGATGAAATCACCAAAACACGCTCATTAACGATAACAAAAATGTGTCACAAAATCGGTAAATGTTATGATAGTTTATGATCGCTATAAAATGTGATTCTCACTGATGTTGCAGTTCTCTCACTTCCTTTCTCTAGAAACAGGAGAAGTGAAGCAAGCAAGTTGTTTTGGGGTGTCAGAGGCTTGGTTGGGCCTCCACCACCATCAGAGAAATACATGGAAGAGGTCAGGCTATCGCCTACTCTCCCCAGCATCGTAAGTTCTCCAAGCCACACTGATAGAAGCTGGGTGCAACTCGAAAGTGAGGAGTAGCAGAATATACCACCCCACATATGTCACTTTGGCGTAAGATCTGTACTGAGCCGAAGGCAGTTGAGAAAAAACAGATACAAGAAAACCTCTCTGTCCTCCCCTTATTTTACCTAAAAGCAGGACATGAATTTGTAAAAGTGTGCCCCTCCTCTCTGTACCAGGAAGGACAGAAATTAATTGCCAGAGAGAAGCTTAGACCCTTATCAACCCAGAGACAGCACCAGGAATGTGTATAACAAACCTTGTGAAAACCAGCCCTTATTTACTATTACAAACCTCAGCATGGAATGGGCTTCATCTCTGAGTCACCATGGAGAGCAATCACCCCAAGGGACTTGGCAAGAAGTCCTCTCTAAGATCCACTTTTAAATCCCAATGACAATCCGCTGCTTTTATTCTCCTCGGACTCAGTGTGGTTTAGGACCAATTCTACATTCTCATAAAATCTTGGTCATGGATACGAAAAAGGCCTTTACAATATGTGAGCAAAGCCGGTCAGGACGAGCAGGGCAGGCCGACAGCAGGAAGAACCACTTGGATCCTTCTATGGGTAAGAAAGGCTCTACAGAAGGGCAGAGCAGTGATGCAGAGGTGACAGAAGGACGTGGGCAGTGTAATCCCAAAGGCCCTGGGGCATACCGGCATCCAGCATCCACCAGTGACCCACAGAGCCATTCAGAGAAACTGATAAAGCTCTACCTGCCGCAGTCACAAAGGATTGGCCTCAGAATAATGGGTAAATCAGGGATGACCGTCTCTATCGTATTGATGAGGAAATTAAGTTTTCCAGAGATTACAATGTTTGTTTTTATACTGTCAACAGAATTTTACTGCTATTAACCCAAAGCCAACAGGGCTCCCCAGGATAGGGGGAGGCTCACTTATATAAAGTACTCACCCTGGTCCCTGATTGGTCCAGTTTTACTCAATGAGGAATCCAAATTTTCACAGTTTGATTGGTCCAAACAGCACTGTCATGATTGGTCAGAGTCACTCATTCTAATTGGTTGATATCGAGCCACTCAGATTAGTTGGTAAAGATGCAAATGAGGCTACAGGGGCAGTCCTCTGCCCATTGATCAAGTTACAATTCCAGGAACTCCTTTATAAGCATGAGCTCCGCTGGCAGAAACCCAATGCAGGAAGCTGACTGCAGTCTGTGACTTTCTCCTGAAAGGCTGCATGCTTGAAAGGCCTGTGTCAGCAATGGCTGCTGGATTCTGGTTATGAAAGAGCCCAATTAACCTTGAGGAATTCTTCTTGGGAGATAGTCTTTCTCAAGGTTCACCATACTTGGTACAGTGCTTAGTTCTGTTATCCCAGGAATCCTGGTGGCTAATTGGGCTCAATTGTATAATCAGTCTGGTCATCATTGCTGAACAGGGGGACTCTCATGCTCATTGTGCTTTAGGGAAACGCTGCACTGAGCTGCCAGCCTCCTGCACTGAGTTCCTGCCTCTGAGCTGACCCTATAAAGCAGCTCCAAGACTCGTAAATTACCCAATGGGCTGAAGACCTGGGCCACTCAATGCTGTGTAGCTACATTCTTACTTCATCTTTACCATGTGTTTAAGTGTGAACATTTCAGAAGGAATATAGATGGCTCCTCGAGGAATAAATTGGCCAGCTTTCCTGGTCCTAGGACAGTCAGGAGGTGAGGAAAGAACCCTGAGATGCCAGTGAGACCCACACCCCACCCCCAGCTCCAAAGCCAGGAGCAATCTGTCTAGGGAGGCACCAGGGTTCCCAGCTTTGGGACTACTGACTCCTCAATTCTTCCTTCACTCTGAAAACTGAAGACAATTCTATTTTACAAGGTTGTCAAGGTCCGGCCTGGAATCACATATGCAAAGATACTGGTTATTTTCAAAGTAAAAGACAGAAACTAAACATCTACGACCGTTGTTATTGTTTCAACGTTCTTTCTTAACTTTGACTCAGTACGTGATGACCAAAGCGATTGAAACCCTTAGTTAAAGCCCATCCCTGCATCTCCAGACTCTGATGCAGTGCCTAAGCATATTTATGTTAACTTTCGGTTACACTGTATAAACCCGTGGCCAGGGGCCTCACCTGGGTCTTCTGCACTGCCCACCAGTGTCACTGAGTCTCCGATTTGCTTCATGTCCACTTTACTCATCGACAAATACTCATAAAGCACCCACTGTGCGATATAGGCATCCAAATATCGCAAATCCAAATATAGGGATCCAAATAGGCATAGTCTCCACCCTGTGGAAAGTGCACCCCACATGGCAGCTGTTTCAGACATTCTCTCAATGCCTGGTGCCCCTCCCTGTCCTGCGAGCCCCCATTTTCAGCGGCTGTCTCACTCTGGCCTTCACGGGGACCATGGGTGCAATGAGTGGAATGCCAGCTTCCACCTTGTAGTCTGAGTCCTGTGAATTGGAAGAATGCCGAATTAGAATCCCAACCTGAAAAAGGTAAACCGAAAGGTTTTCTGAACACAATATGCTGAAGGCACTACTTCCAAAGTATTGACAGGGGTACAGGGATCAGGGGGTGGTGTCGCAGCCTGGGACCAGCAGCAGTGGCATCTGACACCACCCTGCGCTACTGCTGATGACCAGCCAGCCTCTCCTGTCCTCTGCGGGGTGGACTGGAGCTGTGACAGCAACCCTGTTTCTGCTTTGCCAGCAGCCCCACACCCCAGGCTCTGCCAGCGGGGGACACTGGGGGCTGGCAGGGTGAGAAAGGCCCCCCACGTGCTACCTGTGTACGCACACGTGTGCTGATATCACCACAGCAAGGCTTCATCCTGGCAGCGATAGTTTCATCTAACTGAGCAGCACTTGGCTTGTTACAGGGCTCCCACGTGCCTGAAGCCAGCCTGATGGCGCCTCCACAGACACCAGCACCGTGGGCCAGCATCGGCTCCCCACAGCTTTGGGTCCTGGTTCTGGAAGTCCCCTCGGAGCGTCTTCCTTATTCCCCGGCCCTAGGTCAGTGGCTGCTTTGGACTGTTACTGTCTCAGTGATACCTGTGTCTCCCCTTGGCCTCTTCTGTGTTTTGACAATTAACAAACATTTATGTCCAATTCTTTATGCCAAATTTCAGTGTGGTTTCTGATTCCCGACTGCACCTGGGCTGACACCTCCCAGGCCCTCTACTCTTCTAGCTCTAGGAAGTCACTTTGAACACATGACCTGTCACCCACCCCTGCTCTCCAAATCAGCTTCTCTTTCAGTGTCCCCCCATCCCCTTCGAGAAGGGAACTGCTCGCTTCCGGTAAAAACTCTGCTATAGGCTTGACTGTGGTACTGCTCATCCCCACATCTAAGCAGTTGTTTCTGCCTGGTAATGGTCTCTTAAATCCATCGCTTTCTCTCCACATTCACTGCTGCTCTACTGATACATAGTCTTTCCCAGTATGACGGTCACTTGCTGCCTCTGGTTCTGCCGGCTCTTTCCAGTCAGGACACTGCTAAATTCTGGACACGTGCTTCTGAACTAGTACCGAATGTAGCACAAGAAACACGGAATATAGCTCTACTCTTCTCTACCTCAGTCCCCTCTCTGTGACCTCACCCAGTCTCGTGGCTTTAAATACCACCCATACACGACTGACTCCCAAATTTATAGCTCCACCTCAATTCGACTCTTTCTTCCCCAAAACTTGTCAAAAAAACCAGAAGCACCATATGATTATATCGATTCATGAAGAAATTTAGCAGCCATTCACGTGTTTTAACAAAGTGAAATAGAGCGCTCTCTCTCTCTCTCTCTCTCTCTCTCTCTCTCTCTCTCTCTCTCTCTCTCTCTCTGCTTGCACACACCAAGGAAAGGTCATGTGCAGACATAACCAGGACGGGGACCCTCACCAAGAACCTGACTGTACTGGCACCCTGATTTCAGACTTCTGGCCTCCAGAACTGTGAGAAATAAATGTTTGTAGTGTAACCAAAAAAAAAAAAATTAAAAGAGGAATTAAAGGTAACTATTTAAACATGATGTAGATACCAAATATTAATAGCAAATATCCAGAAATAGAAACACTTAATACCATATTAATTAAAACCAAGAACTAAAGAGGGATGCCGGCGACATTATTATTCAACTTCACATTGGGAATTCTTAGCAAATGTACTACAAAAACAAAACAAAATGCTTGGTATTCACGTTAAGGAAAACAAAAAAATAAAATTACTTGCTGATAACTAGGAAAAACTCAAGGGACTCTAACGAGTAAAAAAAGTAGACATAATTGTAGAAATTGGTAAGTTCTCTGGATACTATATGTCAATACATTTTTATCTTCTGAGCAGTAAGACCTGAAAAAAGGAAATGAGAAGACCGTTCCGTTCTCAACAGAAACAAGCATATACATTAATAAGGAATAGAATTAAGAATGTTGCATGATTTATATGGTGAGATCAGTGGAAAAGAATAAGAGTATAGAAACAGTTCCTACTGTATAAGAATTTAATAAATAACAAAGATGGTATATTTCAGTTTAGTGGGAGAAATAGATGGATAAGAATCGGGAAAATGATGACATCTCACGGGGGAAAAGGGGATCACAGATGCCAAAATGGACTTAGTTGACATAGATGTTAGATTTTTCTGACAAGACTAAAGCAACTATTTTAAAACAATGCTCCAATAATTGCAAATGCCTTGAAATGACTGAAAAGATGCAAACCCTAGCAAAGAAATACAAGGTGCAAAGAAGAACCAAATGGAAATTTTAGAATTAAAAAAAAAAACATGCCGTGGTTCCTAATTTATTTAACGTGTTACTATCGTTAGCAGGCAATTTGCGTCCAGTGTTTTTGTATCATAAATATACGCCTATAAACACTTACATCTTTTTTAAGGAGCCTCCGTGGAACCATTGGCTGTGGGTCTCCAGTTTCCTGCGTCCCTGACTCACAGAGCCAAGCCCAGCCTCACTGATTGGAGGGGATACATTTCCTAGTGAGGGGTCAAAGGGTGGGGGTGGGGCTGGACAGCTCCTACTGGTCTCTCCCTGGGCCCACCTTTCAGGAACATACCTCTGGAAGCCCATTGCAGCCCCTGTCACCTTGTGTGACCTGCAGCTGTCTGCATGGGCCGGTTCCTCCTTCACGCCACAGGACACAGGGGCAACGTGGGCAGCTGTCATGGCACGCAGCCCGTCGTAATGGTGGTGCTTTGTTGCTAGTGGTCGTTTGTTTTCCTCTTGGCTTTCACTTGCTTCCTTTTCCTCACCCTTGGACAGGACGATTTGGGATGCGCTGTGCCTGGGTCCAGTGTCACAGCCACAGAAATGAAGGGCATGGGACTCTACAAGGAGCCCTCGCCATCTCAGGGAGTTGGTGGCTGTGTCCTCTGCCTGCATGCTGGCTGCCTCAGGCCTGCCCTGTGCGGGGTCTGCCCACAGGACGTGCCAGGGCACAGGAGGCACCGGCTGGCACCGGGGCTGAGGCTCTGTGAGCTCCCGGGAGAGGGCAGTGCTGACGAGGCGCCTGTGTGCGGTGCAAAGAGAGGGTCTGTTTTCACAATTTTGCCTCCAGCCTGGACGCCTGGCCAAAGTCCCGCCAGGCCCTGTCTGTGCTGCCCAGGGCTCAGCTTCCCACAGGATTGTCAGGGTCAGCACCTGACCGGCCAGGCGTGGGGCCCAGCATTGGTCCCCGGCAGCTGGCAGGGTCCACGCCTGACTTCTGCCAGGAGCTGAGCCTCCCTGACTGGCCCCCGGGACATTGCAGAAATTGTTTCCTGAGCAAACATCTGTTGTGCGTGGGTTTATTGTGAGCATGTCTTCTACCTGCGGCGACCCCTGTGGCAAGCTCTTCCTCTGAGGTGTGCCCTGTTATCCACATTCAGTCATGGCTCTGAATGGGGCAGGGACAGTCCTTTGGCTCCCGTGCGAACAGGAGGGACTGCAGCTGAGTCGGAGTTCCTGCCCCGAAGCCCACAGCCTTTTCTGCACCAGACGCAGAGCACAGTGATGGCCCTGGGGTCACAGGGCCCCCACATCACAGCTGGGTCATCATGGCTCCTGGCAGCTTGCTGACCATTGCTGGGTGTCCTGGTAAGTATCTGAATCCTGCAGAGGGACACGGGGGAGGGGGGTGGAGGGGGACATGACACAGCGAGAGGACCAGAAAACCAACACAGGCTGGAGCCATTCCTGTCACCTCAGTAGGTCCTACCACCCCTGTCTTACTATCACCTTCAGAGAGGTTATAAAAAAGTAAGCGACCTAAAACTAGCAAACTAGATATTTGCCGAAGTCTGATGGATCACGAGGGGTTGATGACAAAAGCAGAAAAGTCTTCAGTCCGACTCTGCGAGCTACACAGACTTCCTGACCCCCGATCTGTGCTGGGTCACAAAGCAGCTCAGGGTGACCAATCCATCCCTTTCTCATTGCTGTAAAAATGGATATTTTCCCAACTGTCTGCCCCCCACCCTCCCCCAGTTTCAGAGCTAGCTGAGTATAAAACAGTGGGGCAGTTCACTAGTTCCCGCCCCACCCCACAGGCCCCGCCCCCAGATTTTCTTTCTGTTTGTTTCAGTCTGAGTTAACTTCCTCACCTGCTTGGTCCGGACTGGCAGCTCCCAGGGACCCCAGCTGCGGTGTCCAGGTACTGGGAAGGGTCCAGGCCAGGGTTTGTTGGGGGGACACCACAGCTGGGTGTGGAGGTGGGTGGCAGGGAGGGTGTGTGTGGGAGCTGTAGAGGCAGGACATGGCCTGGGCAGTCATCAGTCCCTGTCACCCTGTGTGTTTTCACTTTCCCCAGGCCCCATGCAGACAAGTCTCAGGGCATCCAGGATGTGTGGTTGGTGCAGGTTGAGCAGGGCGCCCTGGAGCCTCGGGAGGGGCACAGGACCCTCCTGCCACTGAGCAGCCTCTGTCCCTGGGAATCACATGCCATGGAGCAGCCTCCAGGCGACCTTCTCTGGCCCCGAGCAAAGGGCCCTGCTTGTTAGAGGAAACAGGGTCTCGAGTAACTGGTGTTGAATTCTTGTTTCTGATTCTACCACTGTCAGTTCAAAGGGAGGCCTCTCTAACCGGCCTGGTGTGGGCTGGGGGCAGGGCTGGGGTCCCGGCACACCCCTTGATATGGTCCTCCCTCTGCCGCCCATTTGGCAGGTGCCAGAGACCCTGTCATCGCCTCATCCTCAGCTCTCTTCCCTCAGTCAGGAAGGATCACAGAGACGACGAATGCATCCATCTGGTGGCCCTGTCTACCTCTGCTGTCACCCTGCTGGGGTCCCCATGAGACTATTAACCTGGTGCCTGTGTTCTTTGTGGGGTGGGGGTGGGGGTACAAGTGACGTGATGCTCTGATGGAATCTTCCATGACTACCGATCACCTAAGTGTCACCACTGGATGTAACAATTATTCTTCATGTTGAGCAGGACAGGAAGTGTTCACACGCCCTTGGTGAGCTCTCTCTCTCTCTCTCTCTCTCTCTCTCTCTCTCTCTCTCTGTCTGCCTCTGTCTCTCTTTCGGCACTTGGTCCAAGAAAACTTTCAGCTGTGATTGAAGGTTCTATGTCTGGACTATCGTGTAGCTATTGGGACGTGACCAGTGCAACTGAGAATCTGAACTTTGAATCCAATGTAGTTTTACTGAGTTGAGTGGCCACAGCACAGCCCCAGGTCCTGCCCTTTCTGAGTCGGAGTCCATCTCTTCTGTCCAGAGAGAAGACCTTGGGACCTGGGGGCAGTGGCACCGCAGCCCAAGTGACGAGAGCTTCCGTCACTGTGGGGGTTCTGGCTGCTCCCTCTCCGTCTCTGGATCTGATCCTGGAGGTTTTCAGCAGAAGCCATGGCCTCTGCCGCAGCCACCGAGAGGATGAGGGAGGAAGCCACCTGTTCCATCTGCCTGAACCTGATGACCGAGCCGCTGAGCATCAGATGTGGACACAGCTACTGCAAGCGGTGCATAGAGGACTTCCTGTACAACCATGCCAAGAAGAAACCACTTCTGGCCACGTACCCCTGTCCCCAGTGCCGGGCTCCGTTCTGGATTACGAGCCTGCGGCCCAACAGGCAGCTGCGGAGCCTCATTGAGGCCATGAAGGAGCTGAACCTCGAGATAATGTGCAAAAAGCACGGGGAGCAGCTCCACCTGTTCTGCGAGGACGAGGGCCAGCTCATCTGCTTGCTCTGTGAGCGGTCACCGCAGCACAAGGGGCACGTCACCGTGCTCGTGGAGGACGCTTGCCTGGTCTACAAGGTTAGTGTGTAGGTCTGGGATGGGGCTTCGGCGAGTCCCCACTGTCATTGCTCCCCAGACCTGAGGTCATCCAGCCGGACACCAAGGTTGCATCCCGAAGGACGACTTTCCCCATCTCCTTCTTCTAGAAAATGGCTCAGGATGGGTTCTCCAGGGGTCACATCCCCACAGCCCATCCTGAGCTTGTGTGACCTTGTGTGAGACGGTCAGACTCGTCCCTTTCCACTCTTGCAGAGAGGACAGCACTCCCAGCACTAGAACAATGTCCCCAAACCCACACCCGCACACTCCATTGCCTCACACTGCGTGTGAGATTCGAGGCACCGCAGGGGACACAACACCACCTTTCAGGTGTCCCACAGACAAACCACGGAAGACAGACCAGCAGAAGGACTTCCCAGAGGCCCCTGGTTTGGGGGTGGTGATGACTCCTGAAGGGCACATAAAACTTCACCGTATACAGAAGTGTGGAGGGAAGCGAGTGCGTCCCAGGCCGAGTGGACCACAGGGCAAAGTACAGCCGTGGGAGCTTGGCTGACTGTCGTACCTGAGAGGCAGGTACCAGCTCAGGTCCAAGTCCGAGTGCAGAGTGGTCCTGGCTTCGGGCACTTGCTTGTTCAGAGTGACGGTTGACAGTGAAAAGAGCTTTCTCACAGTGACAAAACAGAAGGAATGTCAGGGAGTAAAACTCTGATCATTCCTATAAGAAGGGAGGAGTGGACGGTTGTCAGCAAGATTCAGGAAGGGGGTGAAGGACGTGGAAATGGCTGTGGAGGAAGCTGACCCTGGCTGTGGGGACGTGGGGAGAGGACACTGTCCTGCTGCCCTACCCCTTCTCTGCCATGCCCAGATTTGAGGAAAATGTCCCTGGAGGGGGGGGGGTGGTTCCTGTTCCATCCCCCAGGAGGCCGAGGTGGGCTTGTATCACGTCCTGGGCCATCCATCAGGACATGTCCCTGGGCAGCCCTTCCTCAAACTCCATGGGCAGCTCATTACAGGAATGGGGACATTTCCCACCAGGTAGCTGGAAAAGGGACACCACATGGTGACGGTTCTGAGCCACCTCAGACTCGGACTGTGGGTTTGAAACCTTAGCTCTGCCACTGACTCGATGGGTGACTCTGGCAGTTATTTAATATCTGCATGTCCCCCTTTGTAATGGGGACAACAGCAGTCCCCACTCACCACACACATTCCCAGCAGGCGGTCACAAGCTTTAAGTACAGTCACCTAAGCAAAGCCTGGAACAGCACTCAGCACCCAGTGCGAACACCTAGCCCTTAGCCAACAAGCACCAGGGCCCTTGCTCGCCAGCACGGGGACATGGTGAGTGTGCTGTCGGGTGACAGAGGACAGGACCTCCTTCTTTCAGTTTGGACCTGTCTAGCAATCTGGTTCAGCTTCAAGCTGCTTTCCATGAGAACGTGAGAAACTATTTTGAAAAATATCCTGAAAGCTTGGTACGGACACAAACTCGTTTTAAATTAGCTTCACGTGTCTATCCTTCAAAAGGTACCAGTGCCCCTCCTCCACGAACTGCTTCTAACAGCATCAGCCAGTGTCCTGGACTTTCCTTCCTGACTCACCAAACACGCCCAGGTGCCACTGTGTGCCAGAGCAATGGCCACGTCCGGGTTGGCACAGTCTTCTCAAATCTTCTCTTAGACGGTCATTATCGTGTTCTGTGCCTCGTTTCCCGGGCAGGATGGGCGTGGGGGCTGGACCTCAGCAGGTGACCTTGGGCTCATAGTCCAACCACCTCCCAGGTGTAGCACCTTGGGCAAGTCACGTAGCCCCTTCCTCACCTCAGTGTCTGCAGCACTGAATGACGTCAGAGGCCTACCAGTGCTCAGGCGTGTCAAGGGTGTCAGATATGTCACTGCACATGCAGCTGTCAGCAGGCTCCCCGCACACTGTAAGGACGTGGTAAACACACGGTGTCATTCCAACAGTCTCAGACGCCTAGGGTCCCCCTGGGTGCCCAGTGAGGAGCTGCCAAACTGAATTGACTTCGTTCACCGCATTTTCCTACAGAAAGAGCTCCAGGAAGCTGTGACAAATTTGAGAGAACTGGAAAAGGAGTGTACGAATCAGAAAGCGTTCATGACAGAGCAAATAACTGAATGGAACGTAAGAATTGGGGTTTATTGTTCTCAAGTCTTTTCCGTCCTAGAGCTTAGGCAGAGGGGCTGATCGGCAAAGCACAGGGGCTTTGTTCCCACTGAACCAGACCAAAACCAGGTAGAACCACAAGAAGAAGCCGTGATTCATTTTTACGCTCTTATGGTCTACATCTTTGAGGACTTGTCTCCTACCCTTCGGCCTTTCAGTAGTAATTGGCTAGGATCCCTGACCCTCGGTCAGAAGCAGGGTGGGTGTGTCTGCTTACCCAGAGCTGTCCTCAACGTGTTTCCAATGTCAGCACCTCCGAGGACCTTCCTAGTTTGAAGGCCTCAACCTCACTACCTGGGCACATTCACCACCGTGCACGGTGCTGCTCTCAGCCTCACAGGCTCAGGAACCAAGTGCAGGTGGACAGTCACTGACTTAGGGTCATTTCTGATAAAGGATCTGAGGTTCATTTATAAGGACGATCACGTCTGCTACCAGAGCCCAAGCCTTACCATGGCAGACTCTGGGTCTCTGACCGTTTCCATGGTCAGACATGCATTCCTTCATGGAAATAGTTACATGACCCATTACTGGCTGGCTGGTGAGCCATCGTGCCTTGGTCACAGGTCTCTCCCCACATCTGCCCTGATCATTTTCACCACTTTTAAGTGCTCAGTGCAGTGGCATTAAGTACGTTTATATTGTGGTGAAACCATCAGCACCGATCATCTCCAGAACTTTTCTTCATCCCAAACTGAAACTCTGTCCCCATTGAACTCTAACTCCCCACCCCCTCCTCCCAGCTCCTGGCTACCTCCATTCTTCTGTCCGTCCCTATGATGTGACAACTCTAGGCCCCTCGCATAAGTGTCATCACACAAATGTGTCCGCTTGTGTCTGGTCATTGCACTCGCATCCCGTCTTCAGGGCGCCTCCATGAGGTAGCACGTGTCTGAATTCCCTCCTTTTTACGTCTGAAGAGTGTTCCGCTGTGTCTGTGACACACGTTGTTGATCACTCATCTGTCTCTGGTCACACGGGTTGGCTCCTCCTTCTAAACACCCTTTTCCGACTCCAGAGGAAGGTGGAGCTTCAGAGACAGAAAATCCAGGCTGACTTCGAGGACCTGCACAGATTACTGCAGACAGAGGAGAAGTTTTACCTGCAGAGACTGGAGCAGGAAAAGGAGGAGACTCTGGAGGTGCTGAGGGACAATGTGGCCTGCCTGGTGCACATGACGTGTAAACTCAAGAGCCACATCCAGGATCTGGAGGACAGGTGCCAAGGCTCAGCCCAGAAGCTGCTGCAGGTGAGGCTGGGCACTGGGAGGAAGGGAAGGAGGGGTCTGTCCCTGAGTGTGGAGGGGACAGTGGTGAGGCAGCGTGAGAGACGGGCGGGCCCACCCGCCTTGCTCACGGTGGCACATAGGTGGGGACTTTGAAGTGGCACTTCTATCCTGCGGATCAAGGTCTGCTAGGTGCCCTCACTAGTCTGTAGGTGTCTCTACGTGAATCAGAACAACATGCCCCCTGGGAAGCATATGCGGAGTTGCTTGGCTGAAGAGACCTTGGGGTAACTTCCGCTCCCAGTGGCTCGTCCATGTGCCCAGAACCCATGCGTCAGTCTCCTGAAATACTCGTCGAGGTGACTGGGTGGGCAGGTGGGGCAGCCCAAATGGATGGGAACCTTTGTCCTGGTTTGCTTACAACATCCCTGGTTCCCGGGCTCTTAGGGCCTGTTAGGATGGTCCATACCTGCTGTTTATTCCAGGTCCCCTAATAGGCCTGCAGGTCACACCGATGAGAACATAGTGTGGCAGCTCCACCACCAACTGCTGCCACCACCATGGTGGCCCCACCTTGGGGCTTTGTGATAAGTGAGCTCTACTGTGGGTTCACTCAGAAGAGCGTTAGGTCAATGAAAGCCAGTCTTGCCAGAGGGAACATGGGGGGAGCAGTGGCCCTGCTCCCCAAGCAGCCCGCAAACTCCCACGGCCTCAGCCAGGACGACGCAGACTCAGGTGGATCACGTCCCACCGTGATGCACACCCCGGCTGGGTGGGCACCGCCCCTTCTGGGACCCCACGGTATGCAAGGCCGGGCCCCTCTGTATGTTCCTTTGGAAGGAGTGTTCCTAGAGGGTGGACACATGTGCCAAACCGCTGGAATCCTGATGTCCCCACACTCACCTTTCATCTTTGTTTCTCTGTAGGACGTGAAGGATGCTTTGAGCCGGTGAGTGTTGTGGGAATGTAGGAAAGGGCATGGGGACGCAGAGCTGATGGGACATGCCACGAAGAAGGCCTGGCCTCTGTTCTTTCCAGGAGCTGGGATGTGAAGCTGGACAGGTTGGAGGTCCCATCTTTGGAGGTTCAGACTGTCTGCCATGTGTATGAGTTGTAAGTTGATGTGACGCGGATGTTAAGGGACTATCAAGGTATGTGAGAGCGTTCTCCAGGCACCAAGTGTCATGTGCTCATCCATCCCCCACCAATCCGTGGGACAGGTGGGTCATTCCTACTTCTAGGTCACAAGTGAGGCTCATGGGGTGATCTGCCTGAGCTCCCGCAGCTGGTCAGGAACGAGGCTCAGGTCTGAGCACAGGCTGGTTTTATTTCAAATTCATTCTGCTCTTGAGGACAAAACCATGTCTTCTTTTCCTTTCAGTCAAGATGACTGGATCCAGAGACAGCGCAACGTGGACTAATCCTGTCTGTGATCAGAGACAAGTGACTACGGGAGTCCCCCAGCATGATGTGGGCAAATCTTGTGGGAGATTTACCGCCTACCCCTGTATCCTGGGCCGCGAGGGCTTCACCTCAGGACGACATGACTTTGAAGTGTATGTGGGAGAAGGCACTCAGTGGGAAATAGGAGTTTGTATGGAAAACGTACAGCGGGAAGCTGACACGAGGCAGAACCCCAGTCCGGGTTCTGGGCCCTCAGGCTGAGCACCGAGGCTGGCTACAAGGCGCTGACGTCGCCCCCCACAGCCCTTCCCCTGCGGGAGCGGCCCCTGCTTGTGGGGGTTTTCCTGGACTATGAGGCGGGAGCCGTGTCCTTTTACAACATGACCACGGCCTCCCATATCTTCACCTTTCCAAGGACCTCCTTGTCAGGGAAGCTGCGGCCCTATTTCCAGGTTTATCCCTGTTCTCCTTTGTTCCTGCCGCCCCCAGATGAGTAAGGAAAGGCGCAGTCTCCCTCGTGGCTTCAGCAAAATCGAGAAAAAATATAAATCCTGTGAGGCAGAATTTTGGTCTGTTTTCTTCCCGGCTATTTCCTTGTACCTAGACTGTTGTGGGTGGGGCCTCTCGTGGGTCGTTAATAAATGTGCATTGAATGAATAGACGGAAGGACTGTGAAGACAACACGGCTGGTCAGTCTGGGGGGGAGCAAGACAATAGCAGTGACCAGACCTTGTCCTCTCCATCCCCCTCCCACGGGGTCAGAGCTTGGATTTCTGAGAGCCCTCGGGTGACCAGCAGGGTGACCCACAGGTCAGGTCTGAGTCCTCCCAGTTTGTTTGACACTATTTGATCTCGTGGGGGGATGAGGAAACGCTGCAAGTCTCGGCCCGCTGCAGGAAAGTCAACAGAGCAGTGACTTGTGCGCACTGATGCACTGGGAGTAGCTTTAGCCAGGGTTCTGGGCGGTTGTGAGCGCAGAGGCTCAGACCTGCGGTACCCAAGCCAAGTGCGGGTGAAGACTGAGGATGGGTTTACAGTGAGATGCTGCGAAGGGGATGAGGTGAAGGGTGAAAACGAGTTTTGCAGGGAGACACAGTCCTGCAATAGAAGTTGATGTTCTCCACACTGTGCTAGCACCGCTATCTTGAAATATTTCTAATCTCAGTCAATAGTTACTGCTGTCATGGTTGCTGGCCATCTAGATTTTGATGCAGATATGAACCAATAGGGCTTAACTCTACAGGAGTTTACTTGGAAAAGTACATCCCACGTCAAACTTAAATTACAAACCTGAGTTGGCTAATGACAGGACCATGATGAAGTCACCGAAACATGCACATTAACGATGACTAAAACATGTCACCAAATCGCTAGATGTTATGATTGATATAAAACACGATTTTCATTGATGTTGCAGTTCTCTCACTTTCTCTAGAAACCGAGGAAATGAAGCAAGAAAATTGTTTAGGGGTGTCGGAGTCCTGGTTGGGCATCCACCTCCATTCGAGAAAGACATGGAAGAGGTCAGGGTATCACCCACTGTCCCCAGTGTCACAAGTTCTCCAAGCCACACTGATAGAAGCTGGGTGCAACTCGAAAGTGAAGAGTAGCAGAATATACCACCCCACATATGTCACTTTGGCATAAGATCTGTACTGAGCCGAAGGCAGTTGAGAAAAAACAGATACAAGAAAACCTCTCTGTCCTCCCCTTATTTTACCTAAAAGCAGGACATGAATTTGTAAAAGTGTGCCCCTCCTCTCTGTACCAGGAAGGACAGAAATTAATTGCCAGAGAGAAGCTTAGACCCTTATCAACCCAGAGACAGCACCAGGAATGTGTATAACAAACCTTGTGAAAACCAGCCCTTATTTACTATTACAAACCTCAGCATGGAATGGGCTTCATCTCTGAGTCACCATGGAGAGCAATCACCCCAAGGGACTTGGCAAGAAGTCCTCTCTAAGATCCACTTTTAAATCCCAATGACAATCTGCTGCTTTTATTCTCCTCGGACTCAGTGTGGTTTAGGACCAATTCTACATTCTCATAAAATCTTGGTCATGGATACGAAAAAGGCCTTTACAATATGTGAGCAAAGCCGGTCAGGACGAGCAGGGCAGGCCGACAGCAGGAAGAACCACTTGGATCCTTCTATGGGTAAGAAAGGCTCTACAGAAGGGCAGAGCAGTGATGCAGAGGTGACAGAAGGACGTGGGCAGTGTAATCCCAAAGGCCCTGGGGCATACCCACATCCAGCATCCACCAGTGACCCACAGAGCCATTCAGAGAAACTGATAAAAAGCTCTACCTGCCGCAGTCACAAAGGATTGGGGCTCAGAATAATGGGTAAATCAGGGATGAACGTCTCTATCGTATTGATGAGGAAATTAAGTTTTCCAGAGATTACAATGTTTGTTTTTATACTGTCAACAAAAGTTTGCTGCCATTAATCCAAAGTCAACAGGAGTCCCCAGGGTAGCACGAGGTCCACTTATATAAAGTACTCACCCTGGTCCCTGATTGGTCCAGTTTTACTCAAACGAGGAATCCAAATTTTCACAGTTTGATTGGTCCAAACAGCACTGTCATGATTGGTCAGAGTCATTCATTCTGATTGGTCGATATCCAGCCACTCAGATTAATTGGTAAAGATGCAAATGAGGCTACAGGGGGCAGGCCTCTGCCCATTGGTTGAGTTACAATTCCAAGAACTCCTTCATAAGCATGAGCTCAGCAGGCAGGAAGCTGACTGCAGTCTGTGGCTTTCTCCTGAAATGCTGCATGCTTGAAAGGCCTGTGTCAGCAATGGCTGCTGGACTCTGGTTGTGAATGAGCCCAATTAACCTTGACGAATCCTTCTTGGGAGATATAGTCTTTCTCAAAGTTCACCATACTTAGAACAGTGCTTAGTTCTGTCATCCCAGAGAATGAATGGGCCCTTTAAGGACTCCTGGTGGCTAATTGGGTTCAATTGTATAATCAGTCTGGTCATCATTGCTGAACAGGGGGACTCTCATGCTCATTGTGCTTTAGGGAAACGCTGCACTGAGCTGCCAGCCTCCTGCACTGAGTTCCTGCCTCTGAGCTGACCCTATAAAGCAGCTCCAAGACTCGTAAATCACCCAATGGGCTGAAGACCTGGGCCACTCAATGCTGTGTAGCTATATTCTTACTTCATCTTTACCGTGTGTTTAAGTGTGAACGTTTCAGAAGGAAAATAGATGGCTCCTTGAGGAATAAATTGGCCAGCTTTCCTGGTCCTAGGACAGTCAGGAGGTGAGGAAAGAACCCTGAGATGCCAGTGAGACCCACACCCCACCCCCAGCTCCAAAGCCAGGAGCAATCTGTCTAGGGAGGCACCAGGGTTCCCAGCTTTGGGGCTGCTGACCCCTCAATTCTTCCTTCAATCTGAAAACGGAAGACAATTCTATCTTACTACATGTCTAGGCCCGGACTGGAACCACATACACAAAGATACTGGTTATTTTTAAAGCAAAGAACAGAAACTAAACATCTACGACCGTTGTTATTGTTTCAGCTATCATTGCTTTATGCTTAACTAACCACATTTTCCTATTATCTCCAGGAACATCTTTCCTGGAACTTGCTGGACAGGCAGGCCTCCAGGACATGACTCGCATTCTTTCTTAACTTTGACTCAGTACGTGATGACCAAAGCGATTGAAACCCTTAGTTAAAGCCCATCCCTGCATCTCCAGACTCTGATGCAGTGCCTAAGCATATTTATGTTAACTTTCGGTTACACTGTATAAACCCGTGGCCAGGGGCCTCACCTGGGTCTTCTGCACTGCCCACCAGTGTCACTGAGTCTCCGATTTGCTGCACGTCCACTTTACTCATCGACAAATACTCATAAAGCACCCACTGTGCGATATAGGCATCCAAATATCGCAAATCCAAATATAGGGATCCAAACAGGCATAGTCTCCACCCTGTGGAAAGTGCACCCCACATGGCAGCTGTTTCAGACATTCTCTCAATGCCTGGCGCCCCTCCCTGTCCTGCGAGCCCCCATTTTCAGCGGCTGTCTCACTCTGGCCTTCACGGGGACCATGGGTGCAATGAGTGGAATGCCAGCTTCCACCTTGTAGTCTGAGTCCTGTGAATTGGAAGAATGCCGAATTAGAATCCCAACCTGAAAAAGGTAAACCGAAAGGTTTTCTGAACACAATATGCTGAAGGCACTACTTCCAAAGTATTGACAGGGGTACAGGGATCAGGGGGTGGTGTCGCAGCCTGGGACCAGCAGCAGTGGCATCTGACATCACCCTGCGCTACTGCTGATGACCAGCCAGCCTCTCCTGTCCTCTGCGGGGTGGACTGGAGCTGTGACAGCAACCCTGTTTCTGTTTTGCCAGCAGCCCCACACCCCAGGCTCTGCCAGCGGGGGACACTGGGGGCTGGCAGGGTGAGAAAGGCCCCCCACGTGCTACCTGTGTACGCACACGTGTGCTGACATCACCACAGCAAGGCTTCATCCTGGCAGCGATAGTTTCATCTAACTGAGCAGCACTTGGCTTATTACACGGCTCCCACGTGCCTGAAGCCAGCCTGATGGCGCCTCCACAGACACCAGCACCGTGGGCCAGCATCGGCTCCCCACAGCTTTGGGTCCTGGTTCTGGAAGTCCCCTCGGAGCGTCTTCCTTATTCCCCGGCCCTAGGTCAGTGGCTGCTTTGGACTGTTACTGTCTCGGTGATACCTGTGTCTCCCCTTGGCCTCTTCTGTGTTTTGACAATTAACAAACATTTATGTCCAATTCTTTATGCCAAATTTCAGTGTGGTTTCTGATTCCCGACTGCACCTGGGCTGACACCTCCCAGGCCCTCTACTCTTCTAGCTCTAGGAAGTCACTTTGAACACATGACCTGTCACCCACCCCTGCTCTCCAAATCAGCTTCTCTTTCAGTGTCCCCCCATCCCCTTCGAGAAGGGAACTGCTCGCTTCCGGTAAAAACTCTGCTATAGGCTTGACTGTGGTACTGCTCATCCCCACATCTAAGCAGTTGTTTCTGCCTGGTAATGGTCTCTTAAATCCATCGCTTTCTCTCCACATTCACTGCTGCTCTACTGATACATAGTCTTTCCCAGTATGACGGTCACTTGCTGCCTCTGGTTCTGCCGGCTCTTTCCAGTCAGGACACTGCTAAATTCTGGACACGTGCTTCTGAACTAGTACCGAATGTAGCACAAGAAACACGGAATATAGCTCTACTCTTCTCTACCTCAGTCCCCTCTCTGTGACCTCACCCAGTCTCGTGGCTTTAAATACCACCCATACACGACTGACTCCCAAATTTATAGCTCCACCTCAATTCGACTCTTTCTTCCCCAAAACTTGTCCAAAAAACCAGAAGCACCATATGATTATATCGATTCATGAAGAAATTTAGCAGCCATTCACGTGTTTTAACAAAGTGAAATAGAGCGCTCTCTCTCTCTCTCTCTCTCTCTCTCTCTCTCTCTCTCTCTCTCTCTCTCTCTCTCTCTGCATGCACACACCAAGGAAAGGTCATGTGCAGACATAACCAGGACGGGGACCCTCACCAAGAACCTGACTGTACTGGCACCCTGATTTCAGACTTCTGGCCTCCAGAACTGTGAGAAATAAATGTTTGTAGTGTAACCAAAAAAAAAAAAAAAAAAAAAAAATTTAAAGAGGAATTAAAGGTAACTATTTAAACATGATGTAGATACCAAATATTAATAGCAAATATCCAGAAATACAAACACTTAATACCATATTAATTAAAACCAAGAACTAAAGAGGGATGCCGGCGACATTATTATTCAACTTCACATTGGGAATTCTTAGCAAATGTACTACAAAAACAAAACAAAATGCTTGGTATTCACGTTAAGGAAAACAAAAAAATAAAATTACTTGCTGATTACTAGGAAAAACTCAAGGGACTCTAACGAGTAAAAAAAGTAGACATAATTGTAGAAATTGGTAAGTTCTCTGGATACTATATGTCAATACATTTTTATCTTCTGAGCAGTAAGACCTGAAAAAAGGAAATGAGAAGACCGTTCCGTTCTCAACAGAAACAAGCATATACATTAATAAGGAATAGAATTAAGAATGTTGCATGATTTATATGGTGAGATCAGTGGAAAAGAATAAGAGTATAGAAACAGTTCCTACTGTATAAGAATTTAATAAATAACAAAGATGGTATATTTCAGTTTAGTGGGAGAAATAGATGGATAAGAATCGGGAAAATGATGACATCTCACGGGGGAAAAGGGGATCACAGATGCCAAAATGGACTTAGTTGACATAGATGTTAGATTTTTCTGACAAGACTAAAGCAACTATTTTAAAACAATGCTCCAATAATTGCAAATGCTCTTGAAATGACTGAAAAGATGCAAACCCTAGCAAAGAAATACAAGGTGCAAAGAAGAACCAAATGGAAATTTTAGAATTAAAAAAAAAACATGCCGTGGTTCCTAATTTATTTAACGTGTTACTATCGTTAGCAGGCAATTTGCGTCCAGTGTTTTTGTATCATAAATATACGCCTATAAACACTTACATCTTTTTTAAGGAGCCTCCGTGGAACCATTGGCTGTGGGTCTCCAGTTTCCTGCGTCCCTGACTCACAGAGCCAAGCCCAGCCTCACTGATTGGAGGGGATACATTTCCTAGTGAGGGGTCAAAGGGTGGGGGTGGGGCTGGACAGCTCCTACTGGTCTCTCCCTGGGCCCACCTTTGAGGAACATACCTCTGGAAGCCCATTGCAGCCCCTGTCACCTTGTGTGACCTGCAGCTGTCTGCATGGGCCGGTTCCTCCTTCACGCCACAGGACACAGGGGCAACGTGGGCAGCTGTCACGGCACGCAGCCCGTCGTAATGGTGGTGCTTTGTTGCTAGTGGTCGTTTGTTTTCCTCTTGGCTTTCACTTGCTTCCTTTTCCTCATCCTTGGACAGGACGATTTGGGATGCGCTGTGCCTGGGTCCAGTGTCACAGCCACAGAAATGAAGGGCATGGGACTCTACAAGGAGCCCTCGCCATCTCAGGGAGTTGGTGGCTGTGTCCTCTGCCTGCATGCTGGCTGCCTCAGGCCTGTCCTGTGCGGGGTCTGCCCACAGGACGTGCCAGGGCACAGGAGGCACCGGCTGGCACCGGGGCTGAGGCTCTGTGAGCTCCCGGGAGAGGGCAGTGCTGACGAGGCGCCTGTGTGCGGTGGAAAGAGAGGGTCTGTTTTCACAATTTTGCCTCCAGCCTGGACGCCTGGCCAAAGTCCCGCCAGGCCCTGTCTGTGCTGCCCAGGGCTCAGCTTCCCACAGGATTGTCAGGGTCAGCACCTGACCGGCCAGGCGTGGGGCCCAGCATTGGTCCCCGGCAGCTGGCAGGGTCCACGCCTGACTTCTGCCAGGAGCTGAGCCTCCCTGACTGGCCCCCGGGACATTGCAGAAATTGTTTCCTGAGCGAACATCTGTTGTGCGTGGGTTTATTGTGAGCATGTCTTCTACCTGCGGCTACCCCTGTGGCAAGCTCTTCCTCTGAGGTGTGTCCTGTTATCCACATTCAGTCATGGCTCTGAATGGGGCAGGGACAGTCCTTTGGCTCCCGTGCGAACAGGAGGGACTGCAGCTGAGTCGGAGTTCCTGCCCCGAAGCCCACAGCCTTTTCTGCACCAGACGCAGAGCACAGTGATGGCCCTGGGGTCACAGGGCCCCCACATCACAGCTGGGTCATCATGGCTCCTGGCAGCTTGCTGACCATTGCTGGGTGTCCTGGTAAGTATCTGAATCCTGCAGAGGGACACGGGGGAGGGGGGTGGAGGGGGACATGACACAGCGAGAGGACCAGAAAACAGACACAGGCTGGAGCCATTCCTGTCACCTCAGTAGGTCCTACCACCCCTGTCTTACTATCACCTTCAGAGAGGTTATAAAAAAGTAAGCGACCTAAAACTAGCAAACTAGATATTTGCCGAAGTCTGATGGATCACGAGGGGTTGATGACAAAAGCAGAAAAGTCTTCAGTCCGACTCTGCGAGCTGCACAGACTTCCTGACCCCCTATCTGTGCTGGGTCACAAAGCAGCTCAGGGTGACCAATCCATCCCTTTCTCATTGCTGTAAAAGTGGGTATTTTCCCAACTGTCTGCCCCGCACCCTCCCCCAGTTTCAGGGCTAGCTGAGTATAAAACAGTGGGGCAGTTCACTAGTTCCTGCCCCACCCCACAGGCCCCGCCCCCAGATTTTCTTTCTGTTTGTTCCAGTCTGAGTTAACTTCCTCACCTGCTTGGTCCGGACTGGCAGCTCCCAGGGACCCCAGCTGCGGTGTCCAGGTACTGGGAAGGGTCCAGGCCAGGGTTTGTTGGGGGGACACCACAGCTGGGTGTGGAGGTGGGTGGCAGGGAGGGTGTGTGTGGGAGCTGTAGAGCCAGGACATGGCCTGGGCAGTCATCAGTCCCTGTCACCCTGTGTGTTTTCACTTTCCCCAGGCCCCATGCAGACAAGTCTCAGGGCATCCAGGATGTGTGGTTGGTGCAGGTTGAGCAGGGCGCCCTGGAGCCTCGGGAGGGGCACAGGACCCTCCTGCCACTGAGCAGCCTCTGTCCCTGGGAATCACATGCCATGGAGCAGCCTCCAGGCGACCTTCTCTGGCCCCGAGCAAAGGGCCCTGCTTGTTAGAGGAAACAGGGTCTCGAGTAACTGGTGTTGAATTCTTGTTTCTGATTCTACCACTGTCAGTTCAAAGGGAGGCCTCTCTAGCCGGTCTGGTGTGGGCTGGGGGCAGGGCTGGGGTCCCGGCACACCCCTTGATATGGTCCTCCCTCTGCCGCCCATTTGGCAGGTGCCAGAGACCCTGTCACCGCCTCATCCTCAGCTCTCCTACCTCAGTCAGGGAGGATCACAGAGACGACGAACGCATCCATCTGGTGGCCCTGTCTACCTCTGCTGTCACCCTGCTGGGGTCCCCATGAGACTATTAACCTGGTGCCTGTGTTCTTTGTGGGGTGGGGGTGGGGGTACAAGTGACGTGATGCTCTGATGGAATCTTCCATGACTACCGATCACCTAAGTGTCACCACTGGATGTAACAATTATTCTTCATGTTGAGCAGGACAGGAAGTGTTCACACGCCCTTGGTGAGCTCTCTCTCTCTCTCTCTCTCTCTCTCTCTCTCTCTCTCTCTCTCTCTCTGTCTGCCTCTGTCTCTCTTTCGGCACTTGGTCCAAGAAAACTTTCAGCTGTGATTGAAGGTTCTATGTCTGGACTATCGTGTAGCTATTGGGACGTGACCAGTGCAACTGAGAATCTGAACTTTGAATCCAATGTAGTTTTACTGAGTTGAGTGGCCACAGCACAGCCCCAGGTCCTGCCCTTTCTGAGTCGGAGTCCATCTCTTCTGTCCAGAGAGAAGACCTTGGGACCTGGGGGCAGTGGCACCGCAGCCCAAGTGACGAGAGCTTCCGTCACTGTGGGGGTTCTGGCTGCTCCCTCTCCGTCTCTGGATCTGATCCTGGAGGTTTTCAGCAGAAGCCATGGCCTCTGCCGCAGCCACCGAGAGGATGAGGGAGGAAGCCACCTGTTCCATCTGCCTGAACCTGATGGCCGAGCCGCTGAGCATCAGGTGTGGACACAGCTACTGCAAGCGGTGCATAGAGGACTTCCTGTACAACCATGCCAAGAAGAAACCATTTCTGGCCACGTACCTCTGTCCCCAGTGCCGGGCTCCGTTTTGGATTACGAGCCTGCGGCCCAACAGGCAGCTGCGGAGCCTCATTGAGGCCATGAAGGAGCTGAACCTCAAGATAATGTGCAAAAAGCACGGGGAGCAGCTCCACCTGTTCTGCGAGGACGAGGGCCAGCTCATCTGCTTGCTCTGTGAGCGGTCACCGCAGCACAAGGGGCACGTCACCGTGCTCGTGGAGGACGCTTGCCTGGTCTACAAGGTTAGTGTGTAGGTCTGGGATGGGGCTTCGGCGGGTCCCCACTGTCATTGCTCCCCAGACCTGAGGTCATCCAGCCGGACACCAAGGTTGCATCCCGAAGGACGACTTTCCCCATCTCCTTCTTCTAGAAAATGGCTCAGGATGGGTTCTCCAGGGGTCACATCCCCACAGCCCATCCTGAGCTTGTGTGACCTTGTGTGAGACGGTCAGACTCGTCCCTGTCCACTCTTGCAGAGAGGACAGCACTCCCAGCACTAGAACAATGTCCCCAAACCCACACCCGCACACTCCATTGCCTCACACTGTGTGTGAGATTCGAGGCACCGCAGGGGACACAACACCACCTTTCAGGTGTCCCACAGACAAACCACGGAAGACAGACCAGCAGAAGGACTTCCCAGAGGCCCCTGGTTTGGGGGTGGTGATGACTCCTGAAGGGCACATAAAACTTCACCGTATACAGAAGTGTGGAGGGAAGCGAGTGCGTCCCAGGCCGAGTGGACCACAGGGCAAAATACAGCCGTGGGAGCTTGGCTGACTGTCGTACCTGAGAGGCAGGTACCAGCTCAGGTCCAAGTCCGAGTGCAGAGTGGTCCTGGCCTCGGGCACTTGCTTGTTCAGAATGAAGGTGGACACTGAAAAGAGCTTTCTCACAGTGACAAAACAGAAGGAATGTCAGGGAGTAAAACTCTGATCATTCCTATAAGAAGGGAGGAGTGGACGGTTGTCAGCAAGATTCAGGAAGGGGGTGAAGGACGTGGAAATGGCTGTGGAGGAAGCTGACCCTGGCTGTGGGGACGTGGGGAGAGGACACTGTCCTGCTGCCCTACCCCTTCTCTGCCATGCCCAGATTTGAGGAAAATGTCCCTGGAGGGGGGGGGGGTTCCTGTTCCATCCCCCAGGAGGCCGAGGTGGGCTTGTATCACGTCCTGGGCCATCCATCAGGACATGTCCCTGGGCAGCCCTTCCTCAAACTCCATGGGCAGCTCATTACAGGAATGGGGACATTTCCCACCAGGTTGCTGGAAAAGGGACACCACACGGTGACGGTTCTGAGCCACCTCAGACTCGGACTGTGGGTTTGAAACCTTAGCTCTGCCACTGACTCGATGGGTGACTCTGGCCAGTTATTTAATGTCTGCATGTCCCCCTTTGTAATGGGGACAACAGCAGCCCCCACTCACCACACACATTCCCAGCAGGCGGTCACAAGCTTTAAGTACAGTCACCTAAGCAAAGCCTGGAACAGCACTTAGCACCCAGTGCGAACACCTAGCCCTTAGCCAACAAGCACCAGGGCCCTTGCTCGCCAGCACGGGGACATGGTGAGTGTGCTGTCGGGTGACAGAGGACAGGACCTCCTTCTTTCAGTTTGGACCTGTCTAGCAATCTGGTTCAGCTTCAAGCTGCTTTCCATGAGAACGTGAGAAACTATTTTGAAAAATAACCTGAAAGCTTGGTACGGACACAAACTCGTTTTAAATTAGCTTCACGGGTCCATCCTTCAAAAGGTACCAGTGCCCCTCCTCCACGAACTGCTTCTAACAGCATCAGCCAGTGTCCTGGACTTTCCTTCCTGACTCACCAAACACGCCCAGGTGCCACTGTGTGCCAGAGCACTGGCCACGTCCGGGTTGGCACAGTCTTCTCAAATCTTCTCTTAGACGGTCATTATCGTGTTCTGTGCCTCGTTTCCCGGGCAGGATGGGCGTGGGGGCTGGACCTCAGCAGGTGACCTTGGGCTCATAGTCCAACCACCTCCCAGGTGTAGCACCTTGGGCAAGTCACGTAGCCCCTTCCTCACCTCAGTGTCTGCAGCACTGAATGACGTCAGAGGCCTACCAGTGCTCAGGCGTGTCAATGGTGTCAGATATGTCACTGCACATGCAGCCGTCAGCAGGCTCCCCGCACACTGTAAGGACGTGGTAAACACACGGTGTCATTCCAACAGTCTCAGACGCCTAGGGTCCCCCTGGGTGCCCAGTGAGGAGCTGCCAAACTGAATTGACTTCGTTCACCGCATTTTCCTACAGAAAGAGCTCCAGGAAGCTGTGACAAATTTGAGAGAACTGGAAAAGGAGTGTACGAATCAGAAAGCGTTCATGACAGAGCAAATAACTGAATGGAACGTAAGAATTGGGGTTTATTGTTCTCAAGTCTTTTCCGTCCTAGAGCTTAGGCAGAGGGGCTGATCGGCAAAGCACAGGGGCTTTGTTCCCACTGAACCAGACCAAAACCAGGTAGAACCACAAGAAGAAGCCGTGATTCATTTTTACGCTCTTATGGTCTACATCTTTGAGAACTTGTCTCCTACCCTTCGGCCTTTCAGTAGTAATTGGCTAGGATCCCTGACCCTCGGTCAGAAGCAGGGTGGGTGTGTCTGCTTACCCAGAGCTGTCCTCAACGTGTTTCCAATGTCAGCACCTCCGAGGACCTTCCTAGTTTGAAGGCCTCAACCTCACTACCTGGGCACATTCACCACCGTGCACGGTGCTGCTCTCAGCCTCACAGGCTCAGGAACCAAGTGCAGGTGGACAGTCACTGACTTAGGGTCATTTCTGATAAAGGATATGAGGTTCATTTATAAGGACGATCACGTCTGCTGCCAGAGCCCAAGCCTTACCATGGCAGACTCTGGGTCTCTGACTGTTTCCATGGTCAGACATGCATTCCTTCATGGAAATAGTTACGTGACCCATTACTGGCTGGCTGGTGAGCCATCGTGCCTTGGTCACAGGTCTCTCCCCACATCTGCCCTGATCATTTTCACCACTTTTAAGTGCTCAGTGCAGTGGCATTAAGTACGTTTATATTGTGGTGAAACCATCAGCACCGATCATCTCCAGAAATTTTCTTCATCCCAAACTGAAACTCTGTCCCCATTGAACTCTAACTCCCCACCCCCTCCTCCCAGCTCCTGGCTACCTCCATTCTTCTGTCCGTCCCTATGATGTGACAACTCTAGGCCCCTCGCATAAGTGTCATCACACAAATGTGTCCGCTTGTGTCTGGTCATTGCACTCGCATCCCGTCTTCAGGGCCCCTCCATGAGGTAGCACGTGTCTGAATTCCCTCCTTTTTACGTCTGAAGAGTGTTCCGCTGTGTCTGTGACACACGTTGTTGATCACTCATCTGTCTCTGGTCCCACGGGTTGGCTCCTCCTTCTAAACACCCTTTTCCGACTCCAGAGGAAGGTGGAGCTTCAGAGACAGAAAATCCAGGCTGACTTCCAGGACCTGCACAGCTTCCTGCAGGAGGAGGAGAAGTTTTACCTGCGGAGACTGGAGCAGGAAAAGGAGAAGACTCTGAAGGTGCTGAGGGACAATGTGGCCAGCCTGGTGCACACGGCAAGTGAACTTGAGAGCCACATCCAAGATCTGGAGGACAGGTGCCAAGGCTCAGCCCAGAAGCTGCTGCAGGTGAGGCTGGGCACTGGGAGGAAGGGAAGGAGGGGTCTGTCCCTGAGTGTGGAGGGGACAGTGGTGAGGCAGCGTGAGAGACGGGCGGGCCCACCCGCCTTGCTCACGGTGGCACATAGGTGGGGACTTTGAAGTGGCACTTCTATCCTGCGGATCAAGGTCTGCTAGGTGCCCTCACTAGTCTGTAGGTGTCTCTACGTGAATCAGAACAACATGCCCCCTCTGGAAGCATATGCGGAGTTGCTTGGCTGAAGAGACCTTGGGGTAACTTCCGCTCCCAGTGGCTCGTCCATGTGCCCAGAACCCATGCGTCAGTCTCCTGAAATACTCGTTGAGGTGACTGGGTGGGCAGGTGGGGCAGCCCAAATGGATGGGAACCTTTGTCCTGGTTTGCTTACAACATCCCTGGTTCCCGGGCTCTTAGGGCCTGTTAGGATGGTCCACACCTGCTGTTTATTCCAGGTCCCCTAATAGGCCTGCAGGTCACACCGATGAGAACATAGTGTGGCAGCTCCACCATCAACTGCTGCCACCACCATGGTGGCCCTGCCTTGGGGCTTTGTGATAAGTGAGCTCTACTGTGGGTTCACTCAGAAGAGCGTTAGGTCAATGAAAGCCAGTCTTGCCAGAGGGAACATGGGGGGAGCAGTGGCCCTGCTCCCCAAGCAGCCCGCAAGCTCCCACGGCCTCAGCCAGGACGACGCAGACTCAGGTGGATCACGTCCCACCGTGATGCACACCCCGGCTGGGTGGGCACCGCCCCTTCTGGGACCCCACGGTATGCAAGGCCGGGCCCCTCTGTATGTTCCTTTGGAAGGAGTGTTCCTAGAGGGTGGACACATGTGCCAAACCGCTGGAATCCTGATGTCCCCACACTCACCTTTCATCTTTGTTTCTCTGTAGGACGTGAAGGATGCTTTGAGCCGGTGAGTGTTGTGGGAATGTAGGAAAGGACATGGGGACGCAGAGCTGATGGGACATGCCACGGAGAAGGCCTGGTCTCTGTTCTTTCCAGGAGCTGGGATGTGAAGCTGGACAGGTTGGAGGTCCCATCTTTGGAGGTTCAGACTGTCTGCCATGTGTATGAGTTGTAAGTTGATGTGACGCGGATGTTAAGGGACTATCAAGGTATGTGAGGGCGTTCTCCAGGCACCAAGTGTCATGTGCTCATCCATCCCCCACCAATCCGTGGGACAGGTGGGTCATTCCTACTTCTAGGTCACAAGTGAGGCTCACGGGTGATCTGCCTGAGCTCCCGCAGCTGGTCAGGAACGAGGCTCAGGTCTGAGCACAGGCTGGTTTTATTTCAAATTCATTCTGCTCTTGAGGACAAAACCATGTCTTCTTTTCCTTTCAGTCAAGATGACTGGATCCAGAGACAGCGCAACGTGGATTAATCCTGTCTGTGATCAGAAACAAGTGACTACGGGAGTCCCCCAGCATGATGTGGGCAAATCTTGTGGGAGATTTACCGCCTACCCCTGTATCCTGGGCCGCGAGGGCTTCACCTCAGGACGACATGACTTTGAAGTGTATGTGGGAGAAGGCACTCAGTGGGAAATAGGAGTTTGTATGGAAAACGTACAGCGGGAAGCTGACACGAGGCAGAACCCCAGTCCGGGTTCTGGGGAATCAGGCTGTGCAGGAAGGCTGGCTACAAGGCGCTGACGTCGCCCCCCACAGCCCTTCCCCTGCGGGAGCGGCCCCTGCTTGTGGGGGTTTTCCTGGACTATGAGGCGGGAGCCGTGTCCTTTTACAACATGACCACGGCCTCCCATATCTTCACCTTTCCAAGGACCTCTTTGTCAGGGAAGCTGCGGCCCTATTTCCAGGTTTATCCCTGTTCTCCTTTGTTCCTGCCGCCCCCAGATGAGTAAGGAAAGGCGCAGTCTCCCTCATGGCTTCAGCAAAATCGAGAAAAAATATAAATCCTGTGAGGCAGAATTTTGGTCTGTTTTCTTCCCGGCTATTTCCTTGTACCTAGACTGTTGTGGGTGGGGCCTCTCGTGGGTCGTTAATAAATGTGCATTGAATGAATAGACGGAAGGACTGTGAAGACAACACGGCTGGTAGGTCTGGGGGGGAGCAAGACAATAGCAGTGACCAGACCTTGTCCTCTTTATCCCCCTCCCATGGGGTCAGAGCTTGGATTTCTGAGAGCCCTCGGGTGACCAGCAGGGTGACCCAGAGGTCAGGTCTGAGTCCTCCCAGTTTGTTTGACACTATTTGATCTCGTGGGGGGATGAGGAAACGCTGCATGTCTCGGCCCGCTGCAGGAAAGTCAACAGAGCAGTGACTTGTGCGCACTGATGCACTGGGAGTAGCTTTAGCCACGGTTCTGGGCGGTTGTGAGCGCAGAGGCTCAGACCTGCGGTACCCAAGCCAAGTGCGGGTGAAGACTGAGGATGGGTTTACAGTGAGATGCTGCGAAGGGGACGAGGTGAAGGGTGAAAACGAGTTTTGCAGGGAGACACAGTCCTGCAATAGAAGTTGATGTTCTCCACACTGTGCTAGCACCGCTATCTTGAAATATTTCTAATCTCAGTCAATAGTTACTGCTGTCATGGTTGCTGGCCATCTAGATTATGATGCAGATATGAACCAATAGGGCTTAACTCTACAGGAGTTTACTTGGAAAAGTACATCCCACGTCAAACTTAAATTACAAACCTGAGTTGGCTAATGACAGGACCATGATGAAGTCACCGAAACATGCACATTAACGATGACTAAAACATGTCACCAAATCGCTAGATGTTATGATTGATATAAAACACGATTTTCATTGATGTTGCAGTTCTCTCACTTTCTCTAGAAACCGAGGAAATGAAGCAAGAAAATTGTTTAGGGGTGTCGGAGTCCTGGTTGGGCATCCACCTCCATTCGAGAAAGACATGGAAGAGGTCAGGGTATCACCCACTGTCCCCAGTGTCACAAGTTCTCCAAGCCACACTGATAGAAGCTGGGTGCAACTCGAAAGTGAAGAGTAGCAGAATATACCACCCCACATATGTCACTTTGGCGTAAGATCTGTACTGAGCCGAAGGCAGTTGAGAAAAAACAGATACAAGAAAACCTCTCTGTCCTCCCCTTATTTTACCTAAAAGCAGGACATGAATTTGTAAAAGTGTGCCCCTCCTCTCTGTACCAGGAAGGACAGAAATTAATTGCCAGAGAGAAGCTTAGACCCTTATCAACCCAGAGACAGCACCAGGAATGTGTATAACAAACCTTGTGAAAACCAGCCCTTATTTACTATTACAAACCTCAGCATGGAATGGGCTTCATCTCTGAGTCACCATGGAGAGCAATCACCCCAAGGGACTTGGCAAGAAGTCCTCTCTAAGATCCACTTTTAAATCCCAATGACAATCCGCTGCTTTTATTCTCCTCGGACTCAGTGTGGTTTAGGACCAATTCTACATTCTCATAAAATCTTGGTCATGGATACGAAAAAGGCCTTTACAATATGTGAGCAAAGCCGGTCAGGACGAGCAGGGCAGGCCGACAGCAGGAAGAACCACTTGGATCCTTCTATGGGTAAGAAAGGCTCTACAGAAGGGCAGAGCAGTGATGCAGAGGTGACAGAAGGACGTGGGCAGTGTAATCCCAAAGGCCCTGGGGCATACCGGCATCCAGCATCCACCAGTGACCCACAGAGCCATTCAGAGAAACTGATAAAGCTCTACCTGCCGCAGTCACAAAGGATTGGCCTCAGAATAATGGGTAAATCAGGGATGACCGTCTCTATCGTATTGATGAGGAAATTAAGTTTTCCAGAGATTACAATGTTTGTTTTTATACTGTCAACAGAATTTTACTGCTATTAACCCAAAGCCAACAGGGCTCCCCAGGATAGGGGGAGGCTCACTTATATAAAGTACTCACCCTGGTCCCTGATTGGTCCAGTTTTACTCAATGAGGAATCCAAATTTTCACAGTTTGATTGGTCCAAACAGCACTGTCATGATTGGTCAGAGTCACTCATTCTAATTGGTTGATATCGAGCCACTCAGATTAGTTGGTAAAGATGCAAATGAGGCTACAGGGGCAGTCCTCTGCCCATTGATCAAGTTACAATTCCAGGAACTCCTTTATAAGCATGAGCTCAGCTGGCAGAAACCCAATGCAGGAAGCTGACTGCAGTCTGTGACTTTCTCCTGAAAGGCTGCATGCTTGAAAGGCCTGTGTCAGCAATGGCTGCTGGATTCTGGTTATGAAAGAGCCCAATTAACCTTGAGGAATTCTTCTTGGGAGATAGTCTTTCTCAAGGTTCACCATACTTGGTACAGTGCTTAGTTCTGTTATCCCAGGAATCCTGGTGGCTAATTGGGCTCAATTGTATAATCAGTCTGGTCATCATTGCTGAACAGGGGGACTCTCATGCTCATTGTGCTTTAGGGAAACGCTGCACTGAGCTGCCAGCCTCCTGCACTGAGTTCCTGCCTCTGAGCTGACCCTATAAAGCAGCTCCAAGACTCGTAAATTACCCAATGGGCTGAAGACCTGGGCCACTCAATGCTGTGTAGCTACATTCTTACTTCATCTTTACCATGTGTTTAAGTGTGAACATTTCAGAAGGAATATAGATGGCTCCTCGAGGAATAAATTGGCCAGCTTTCCTGGTCCTAGGACAGTCAGGAGGTGAGGAAAGAACCCTGAGATGCCAGTGAGACCCACACCCCACCCCCAGCTCCAAAGCCAGGAGCAATCTGTCTAGGGAGGCACCAGGGTTCCCAGCTTTGGGACTACTGACTCCTCAATTCTTCCTTCACTCTGAAAACTGAAGACAATTCTATTTTACAAGGTTGTCAAGGTCCGGCCTGGAATCACATATGCAAAGATACTGGTTATTTTCAAAGTAAAAGACAGAAACTAAACATCTACGACCGTTGTTATTGTTTCAACGTTCTTTCTTAACTTTGACTCAGTACGTGATGACCAAAGCGATTGAAACCCTTAGTTAAAGCCCATCCCTGCATCTCCAGACTTTTATGCAATGCCTAAGCATATTTACTGTTAATTTTCAGTTACACTGTATAAACCCGTGGCCAGGGGCCTCACCTGGATCTTCTGCAATGCCCACCAGTGTCACTGAGTCTCCGATTTGCTGCACGTCCACTTTACTCATCGACAAATACTCATAAAGCACCCACTGTGCGATATAGGCATCGGGATCCAAATAGGCATAGTCTCCACCCTGTGGAAAGTGCACCCCACATGGCAGCTGTTTCAGACATTCTCTCAATGCCTGGTGCCCCTCCCTGTCCTGCGAGCCCCCATTTTCAGCGGCTGTCTCACTCTGGCCTTCACGGGGACCATGGGTGCAATGAGTGGAATTTGCCAGCTTCCACCTTGTAGTCTGAGTCCTGTGAATTGGAAGAATGCCGAATTAGAATCCCAACCTGAAAAAGGTAAACCGAAAGGTTTTCTGAACACAATATGCCGAAGGCACTACTTCCAAAGTATTGACAGGGGTACAGGGATCAGGGGGTGGTGTCGCAGCCTGGGACCAGCAGCAGTGGCATCTGACACCACCCTGCGCTACTGCTGATGACCAGCCAGCCTCTCCTGTCCTCTGCGGGGTGGACTGGAGCTGTGACAGCAACCCTGTTTCTGCTTTGCCAGCAGCCCCACACCCCAGGCTCTGCCAGCGGGGGACACTGGGGGCTGGCAGGGTGAGAAAGGCCCCCCACGTGCTACCTGTGTACGCACACGTGTGCTGACATCACCACAGCAAGGCTTCATCCTGGCAGCGATAGTTTCATCTAACTGAGCAGCACTTGGCTTGTTACAGGGCTCCCACGTGCCTGAAGCCAGCCTGATGGCGCCTCCACAGACACCAGCACCGTGGGCCAGCATCGGCTCCCCACAGCTTTGGGTCCTGGTTCTGGGAGTCCCCTCGGAGCGTCTTCCTTATTCCCCGGCCCTAGGTCAGTGGCTGCTTTGGACTGTTACTGTCTCGGTGATACCTGTGTCTCCCCTTGGCCTCTTCTGTGTTTTGACAATTAACAAACATTTATGTCCAATTCTTTATGCCAAATTTCAGTGTGGTTTCTGATTCCCGACTGCACCTAGGCTGACACCTCCCAGGCCCTCTACTCTTCTAGCTCTAGGAAGTCACTTTGAACACATGACCTGTCACCCACCCCTGCTCTCCAAATCAGCTTCTCTTTCAGTGTCCCCCCATCCCCTTCGAGAAGGGAACTGCTCGCTTCCCGTAAAAACTCTGCTATAGGCTTGACTGTGCTACTGCTCATCCCCACATCTAAGCAGTTGTTTCTGCCTGGTAATGGTCTCTTAAACCCATGGCTTTCTCTCCACATTCACTGCTGCTCTACTGATACATAGTCTTTCCCAGTATGACGGTCACTTGCTGCCTCCGGTTCTGCCCGGCTCTTTCCAGTCAGGACACTGCTAAATTCTGGACACGTGCTTCTGACCTAGTACCGAATGTAGCACAAGAAACACGGAATATAGCTCTACTCTTCTCTACCTCAGTCCCCTCTCTGTGACCTCACCCAGTCTCGTGGCTTTAAATACCACCCATACACGACTGACTCCCAAATTTATAGCTCCACCTCAATTCGACTCTTTCTTCCCCAAAACTTGTCAAAAAAACCAGAAGCACCATATGATTATATCGATTCATGAAGAAATTTAGCAGCCATTCACGTGTTTTAACAAAGTGAAATAGAGCTCTCTCTCTCTCTCTTCCCCTCTCCCTCCCCCTCCCTCTTCTGCATTCACACACCAAGGAAAGGTCAAGTGAGGACATAACCTGGATAGCATACTGGCACCCTGATTTCAGACTTCTAGCCTCCAGAACTGAGAAATAAATGTTTGTTTAAGCAAAAAAAAAAAAAAAAAAAAAAAAAAAAAAAAAAAAAAAAAAAATTAAGGAGGTATTAAAGGTAACTATTTAAACATAATGTAAATACCAAATATTAATAGCAAATATTCAGGAGAAACACAATACCATATTAAAACCAAGAACTAAAGATGTGTACCTGCTAACATCCAACTTCACATTGGGAATTCTTAGCAAATGTAAAGAAAAGAAAATGAAATGCTTAGTATTCATATTAAGGAAAACAAAAAAAATAAAATTATTTCCTGATGACTAGGAAAAACTTAAGGGACTGTAAAGTGAAGAATTGTAGAAATTATTAGATAATTTCAAGTATTATCTCCTCAGGACAGTTGTTTCTATCAACAGGAACTGGGTAAGGGTTTTTGGACTTTAACTGAAACTCCATTGCACCCAAGCTCCTTTGTCCAGACCATGGCCGGAAACTAAGGGACAGACAGCAAATCTAGGTAGTCAGGCTTCACACAAGGAGCATTACACCTTCAGATGTGCAGGTGTGAAAGGCCCACCGACAGCAACCCCTGTACCATCCACACCAGTGAGTCACTGATTACCCCAAAATTACTTCTCAGGGCCACCCAATTTTGGGAAAAAGTGCTTCTGCAATATTGATCCTGCTTTGATCTGAGACGTCCAGGGAAGTCCTGCAGACAAGTGAGCACCTAATACAAGCTGCAGACAGGGCCAGGGGTCCCACCACGGCTACAGGTACTCTCCATAACTAACTTGGGAGTTCCCCAGAGCCTTCAGATTAGGAAGTGGCTCCCAAATCTGGCTGCACTGGAAACTACCTGGAGCGCCTAACACTTGCTTTGTCCAGTAGGGAGCAAGTTCCGACCATGTACTGACCCGGCCTGGTGTGGAGCAACCTGGCATGAAAACTGTTTGCAGGGGAGCTAGTACAAGGCATATTAGTGCTATTAAAACCCTTTTCTGAAAAATGTTGGTGGCTCTTAAAAGAGCCGTTGGGTTATGGAAACAAGCTTCTCACCGAAAGTTCACTTTTTCTTGGGTGCCGCCTTCTTGGGCTTCGCAGCGGTCTTTGGCTTGGTCCCTTTCGCCTTGGCTGCTTTAGGCTTCACAGTCTTAGCTTTGGCAGGGCTCTTTGCTTTCTTGGGCTTCACAGCCTTGGGTTTCTTGGGGCTCTTGGAGGGCTTCTTGGTCACCGCAGGTTTTTTAACCTTTTTCGGACTCTTGACGGCTTTTTTGGCGGCCCCTCCAGTGGCTTTCTTAGCGCCCACGGCCTTGGGTTTTGCAGAAACTTTTGCGGTGCTGGGCTTGGCCTCCCCGGAGGCCACCTTCTTGTTGAGCTTGAAGGAGCCCGAGGCGCCGGTGCCCGTGGTCTGCACCAGGGTGCCCTTGCTCACCAGGGTCTTGAGACCCAGCTTGATGCGGCTGTTGTTCTTGTCCACGTCGTAGCCGGCGGCCGCCAGCGCCTTCTTGAGCGCGGCCAGAGACACGCCGCTGCGCTCCTTGGAGGAGGAGACGGCCTGCACAAGCAGCTCGGACACGGAAGGGCCCGCAGGCTTCCTCCGACCGGCCGCAGCTTTGGCTGGCTTCTTGGTTTTCTTCCCGGCGGAAGGTTTCTCAGGACCGCTGGAAGCAGCTGGAGGAGGCGGCGCGGTCTCGGACATGCTGACAGAGCGAAAGGACAGAATTGACTACAGAAACCAGAAAGGAAAAAACGACACCGGAGTACTGGGTGCCCCTATTTATAGGTCAGGAACGCGCTGTGATTGGTGCTCGCCGGCCCCTGCGCCCCCTGTCGCCGCCGGCGCGCCAGGCTCCTCCACAGCTCCGAAAGGAGCCAGGGTCGCCCGGCCTGGCGTTCCCGGTGCCAGCCTCGCACCCAGGCAACCTCCTTGGCCTGGTGGAGATGGAAATACTAGGCGAAATACTAGGCAAGGGAGGAGCACATAAACATCAGAAGATGCTCCTTTCTTTTATAGTAGCTGTTTTCTTTCAAGTATTTTTTGGGGAGGGGGCTGTGTTTGAGAATCCAAGCATCTTCACCTGAAACTTCACCTAGGGGAAGCATTCTCAAGGACATTCCTTTGTAATCATAATAAATTTGAGAGGCGGTATTCAATGGCTGAGGACAACAGGAAAGCCCAGGAGTGTAGGCCTGGTTTGCAGGTTTGAGACCAATTCTCATCAGTGCCACGTCCCTATCCCGCAGCGCTGCAGAACGACATGACCTATGTATGTGTTTTGGTCAAAGGAGTACCGTAGAAAACAAACACGCTAATAGCACAATTAGCACTCAAACTGCACATGTGGAAAACTTAATGTGTAGTTTCTCTAATTCCTATTTATTTCTACGTCCCAATGCACATCATAAGTTTTCGATGTCTTATCATGCTTACGACAAACATTAAACGAGCGCTAAGGTTTGAAACCTGTGTTCCCTATGCGCATATCCAATTCGACACATTTCGGAAGCTCAAAACCTAGAGTCCCAGAAGCATTAACGAAGCTCCCGGGGGCAACACGGTTCCCCTAAGGGCATTGTGCAGGGGTGCACGTTGCCTTAAGTATGGAAATGAGAGAAAACATTTAAGACAATCTCCCTTATCCTGTGCGGCTGCAAGATTAACAATACCAATGACAGGGTAAAAAGCCCACCCTCCCCTGCTCCTCGCACCACGGCGGCAGGACATCCAGGCTGGTAAGTCTAGTTCCCCGCGCGCTCGGCTGCGGTTCTCAAACAAGTCCGCGAGGCCTGCTAATCTGCGCTTCGTTTCCCTAGCAATGTAGGAGCTGGTTACCAGGTGGCAGCCAGGAATGTCATGGTCCCAGTCACATTTCCTCCATCCGCTCTACTTTTTCCTGCCTCCCATTTTCTTGTGAGTCTGTATTCAAAATGCATCACGTAATTTCTAAGAAATGGGAAGAGGACAACTGACCATAGGTGCCTTAGTTTGAAGGATAGCTAACTATAGTAACACAGGTATACAATCTTCCTCCGAGACTGGAAGGTTTCCTACATAAGTATTTTTTAAAAGACTTAGACAAACTATTTTTAGAATAATGAAGGCAGCTATTTACTATTCATTATTCTTAAGGCAAAAATACTACTTACATTCAAAACTCTTATTGAAATGGTATCTGCCTTATGTATGTCCTTTGTTAAGAAGCTTTCCAATATGCAAATGAAGAATTCTAGATCTGTTTTCTTAAGGCTACTCCCTATAATGGAGACAACGAATTGAGAAGTGGAATCTCCTCCACCTTATCTTAATATATAAGTACTATATTCGAAATTTTCAACCTTGAACTGAAACTTGGAGTCTTACTATTAATGGCAAGGTGCCCTCCTTGTAGTCCAGAACCCAGTGATTGGACCTGTGTACTGTGTACCCTGCTGCGGGGCTGGAGAACTTGACACTCTCGGCCTTTTTGCACCTGGGAAAATATACTCTAGGCCTTAGGAAGCGTAAGTTTCAGAAACGTCTAAGTATACAACTCAGAGTATAAACATTTAACCAAAAGGTGCCTAATTACAGGGAATATTCCTGTAAACACTTTTTTTTTAATCTGCTGAAGATTGTCTTGCAGTGACAAACTTCTTCAGTAAATTTTAGCAATGCAAAGGGTCCTTTTCATAATAGGTTTCGGAAACTTATCATCCAATATTGGGTTATGGCGCAGGTAGTGTACATTGGGGGGCAATTCCATTTCTTTCCCAAGAACTAAGGAGATACACAGAATTGAAAAGCTAGAGTACCAATTAATCCAATTATTTTAGTTTTACGAAAATGGAATGCTCAAAGTATTGCATTCAGAGTTTAAAAATCAGATGGGGTAAGAAAACAAAAGTGAAAGGAAGAGCAAAAGATAGACTATAGTACAATAAAATGCACGGTTGTTGGAAAGTGTACAGATTCACCAATCAGAGCCTGGAGCGTAATAACTAAGCATTTGTCTCATCCAATCACTACACCGTACGTCCTATAAATAAAAGTAATCAGGCAACTACTTCTCCTGAGGTGCTTGGTGCACGTTTCTAAGATTTACTTGTTATGGCTCGCACAAAGCAGACGGCGCGCAAGTCCACCGGCGGGAAGGCGCCGCGCAAGCAGCTGGCCACCAAGGCGGCCCGCAAGAGCGCCCCGGCCACCGGCGGCGTCAAGAAGCCGCACCGCTACCGCCCGGGCACGGTGGCGCTCCGCGAGATCCGGCGCTACCAGAAATCCACGGAGCTGCTGATCCGCAAGCTGCCCTTCCAGCGGCTGGTGCGCGAGATCGCGCAGGACTTCAAGACGGACCTGCGCTTCCAGAGCTCGGCCGTGATGGCGCTGCAGGAGGCGTGCGAGGCGTACCTGGTGGGTCTGTTCGAGGACACCAACCTGTGCGCCATCCACGCCAAGCGCGTCACCATCATGCCCAAGGACATCCAGCTCGCGCGCCGCATCCGCGGGGAGCGGGCCTGAACCTCAAAGTCACCCATTCGTTCCCAAAGGCTCTTTTTAGAGCCACCCACGTTTTCAAAGTGGCTGTAAAAACCACTGCCTACCTACCTCTCGTTTAGTATAACTAGTCTTAAGCTTGGAAATGGAAAGGTATGCAGACAGTATTTTGCCGGGTGATGAGTTATATAAACCCTTGCTTAGGGAAACAAGCTGGTCTTACAAATGTTAAAAATGTTACTGTCCACGTAAGTCCTGAGAGAGCCAGTGAAATCTTAAGAGGAACGCGAAAGAACTGACATTTCAAAAGTTAAAATACGGCCTCAGCACCATCATTTAAAACAGGTGAACAGGAAGTGTACAAAGCTTTACGAAAGCAAAACATACAAATTAAAGCCCTTAAAGCCTGGCTAGTCAGTAACTTATTAACTGCTCAAGTTTCATTTCTAAATTTAAACTTGGTGTTTCGCGATTCCCAAATTTTACTTTGAAATAATATGCCCTTTAAAGTATTTTCTCCTTTCTAAAATATTTTTAGAGCCATAACGTGAACTTATTCCTCCTAGGTCCTCAGAGTAGTTATTTATGCAAAGGCCAACGCTCCTTCGAGCTGGGCTCCGGCGCATCCTCCCATCCCCTGGAGTTCCTGGATTTGGAGGAGGGGTCAAGAGAGGAGGCTGTTGGCGTCACATGTCCCTCCCACGGGCTTCTCATTCTCTTTCTACTGAGGGAGGGGCGATTAAGGGGAAGAAGTAGTTATATAAGGAACGACTCACCCCTTTGTCTCCTGCTTTTAGTTCGCTACTTGCAAAGCCATGTCTGGTCGCGGCAAAGGCGGCAAGGGGCTCGGGAAGGGCGGCGCCAAGCGCCACCGCAAGGTCCTGCGCGACAACATCCAGGGCATCACCAAGCCCGCCATCCGGCGCCTGGCCCGGCGCGGCGGCGTCAAGCGCATCTCCGGGCTCATCTACGAGGAGACCCGCGGGGTGCTGAAGGTGTTCCTGGAGAACGTGATCCGGGACGCCGTCACCTATACGGAGCACGCCAAGCGCAAGACGGTCACGGCCATGGACGTGGTCTACGCGCTCAAGCGCCAGGGTCGCACCCTCTACGGCTTCGGGGGCTGAGTCCGAACCCGCAAGCTCGCTTTCTGCAGCAAAACCAAAGGCCCTTTTCAGGGCCGCCCACTGCCTCTAGGGAGGAGCTGTGCTCTGCCTTTGTGCTCTGGTTTCTCTGGTCGTGTCTTTGGGTTTAATTCCAGCGCGTTTGCCTTTAGCAACGACTGCAGACGGGACGGTGACAACTCCACGACAGTCGTCGGCCAGTCTGTGCAGGGACCCAGGACAAACGGCCCCCCCAGCCTATCGGGGAGGAGAGGCTTCTGGCGGGTCAGGCGGCAATAAACAAAACGGTTACCTGCCAATTCCGGGCTCCCAATGGAGGAGGTCAAGTTCCGGAGCCCCCAACTTTCCGGCAGGGTTCCCATCCACCCCCTATCCCTGTGAGAGGATCCACTACGGGCCGCGGTGCCGCCGAGTAGGCAGTCTGCAGTGACGGGAAGTCCTGGAAACGCCGCCGAGCTCGTTAGGCCGGGGTCATCCAATAAGCGGACAAACTACAGAAACCTGCGAGGGTTCTGCCAGCCGCCCACAGAAACCAGATGATTAAAACCTGATGTTGCCAGCAAAACGCTGGGTGTTCATTCCTAATATGTTGGCCCAGATCCATGTTAGGAAGGATCGGCACACTGCCCCTCCCCACCGTCCTCCCCTCTCTCCACCCTCCCCAGGCACCAGCTGAGTGCCGTCACCCCCAAACCTGGGTCCTTGGGGTTAAATGGCGCTAATTGGGCCTTGCTGATTCCTGTTCTCAGGCTGAGTCCCTCCCTAAGCCTGAGGCCACGCAGTTTGTAAGTTACCGCTCCCTGTAGTTACCACACCCGGGAGCCAGTGTACTAACGGGCCCGTAACTTCCCAGGAGTCGGAGGGCCGAAGTTGGCACGTGTAAAGGAGGCGCTCGCTCCTGCGCGCCAGGCTCGCGGTGGGCTCTCGCCCACCTCCCTCCGCCCTCCGCATGCCTGCTCATCTCCCTCTTAATCGCCTGCAATAATCCTAACATTTTCCCCCTCGTTTTTTATTATGGACAACTCAAACACTGCAATATAGTTATAAAAAGTTTTTAAAAGTAGGTCCTCAGAATAATTCAGCCAACTGAAAAATCTATCTTTGAGAAAAGTATTGATGGCTGCTTAAGAAACAAACTACAGCCGGCCTCTGCTGACAGGTCTGACACGAGGAAATACAGAATACTGATAAATGATATTACTGAGTTCAGGGGAGAGGTCCGGACTAGGATAAAAACTTGGGCATAAGCATATGCGTAGGTGATGGTGAAACTGATGTGATCAACAAAGACTTCAACACAACCCATCGCGTTGTTACAGTAAAGGAGTGGAAGCAATGGATTGCCAATCAAAAGGGACTAGGTAGATTGTCTAGGTAGCTATTTATGTTTAACTCGTAACAAGGACAAGCTGAACAGTCGTTACACCTGAGCATTGGCCTCATGAGGCTTGCAGCACCGGCGATGTTTCCGGACGCGACTCTCTCTCACCAGTTTTTACTTTTTGAGTTCGATTATTCCTGCACCCACTGAATGGGTCTGGACTGGGGAAAACACTGGCGACTTAGGAAGGGACTTACGTGTTTACAGGGGTCTGGCCAGATTTCATTTCACTACCGAGTCAGAAACGATGTCTCTTCCTTAAATTCAATAACAGCGTTTAACTTTAAAAACCAAGACTTAGGTAATGGTTGTATCTCACAGCTTTTCCTTTTGAGTAGTTCGGTGGCCCTGAGAAGGGCCTTTGGATTGCTGCAGAAAGCGAACTTACGGGGTCGAACTCAGCCCCCGAAGCCGTAGAGGGTGCGGCCCTGGCGCTTGAGCGCGTAGACCACGTCCATGGCCGTGACCGTCTTGCGCTTGGCGTGCTCCGTGTAGGTGACGGCGTCCCGGATCACGTTTTCCAGGAACACCTTCAGCACCCCGCGGGTCTCCTCGTAGATGAGCCCGGAGATGCGCTTGACGCCGCCGCGCCGGGCCAGGCGCCGGATGGCGGGCTTGGTGATGCCCTGGATGTTGTCGCGCAGGACCTTGCGGTGGCGCTTGGCGCCGCCCTTCCCGAGTCCCTTGCCGCCTTTGCCGCGACCAGACATGATGAGGAACCAGACTCTGCGACGTCTGCCTGGCACTGGCTGCTGCAGCCTTTTAAATAACAAGTGGGCGGACCTCGTTTGAAACCGAAAGACAGGAAAAGGCGGGAAACCGCCCTGAGTCCCCGCCCCTAGTAAACGCGGGAATCGAAGATTTGCTGGTGATAAGAAAATAAGAAATTCTAATCAGGGTGCCAAACACGTACAGGAATTGCCTCCTTTCTGTGTGTGTGTGTGTGTGTGTGTGTGTAACTCTATCCATCCCATGCATATTCTTGGATCTTTTCCACACGGGAATTGAATGGGATTTGACAAAGCCCAAATCACAAGAAACAGGAATTGGCAGCTTTTTTTTTTTGCCCCTGCTCTCTGGCCTATTCATTCCTTCTCTCTCTCCTCTCTCTCTGTCTCTCTGTCGCTCTCCCTTCCTCTCTCTCTCCCTCTCCCCCACCTCTGCTAGGCCCATTCTCTTCCCTGAGAATGTATCACTAATAAACCCTACTTGCATATTAAAAAAGGAATTGGCAAAAATATTTCCAAGCAACCCAACCAGGTTTGGGGTTTAGAATCTCTAAGTTGCTGCTCTCAAGCTGTTAACGGTGGCGTGTCTGTTAGTTAATCCGTTAGTGGTCTTGTCACTAAAAAGGACAAACCGCTGTTGATAACTGAGTTGTAAAAGCAGAATGACTGGCCTCTAGTTCGTTGACAATAAATTCCTATCCATTGCCCTGGTTTTCTTTTAAAAACAAATGATTTATAAATGACAGACAGGATGAAAGCACATGGAAGGATTTGAAAACGTTTCCCATGTAACAAACACCGTATGTCCAGTGCTATCATTTACACTGAGTACATGCATTTGAAAAACGAAGGATTGAAGAGGGAAAGGATGAAAATTGCCAGGGGCTAATGCTGTTCCTCTTACGTAAGACACAGGGAGGAGGGGAGATTGCTTTCCTAGGGCTGCTGCGTGGAATTCCAGCACAGCGCTCCTCAACTCTGAAGCTAGGCAAAGGGATTTTATGCAAGTGCCAGAAATATTAATAAAAATGTGGGCATTCCTATCTTTTTGCATTATAAAAAAAAATGCTAAGCTAGTATATGAGACCATTAAGATAAATGTCTTCAGAATGCAATAGAGTATGCAAAAATAGGAGATGATCTGTACTGTCAGAAAAGTATTGAGCTGAGTAAATTGGAAGATCTAATTTTATTAAGCAACTCATGGATCGGGCAACATCCCATTTACCGCCTGGAATGGCGATCTGAGGGGCTCTAAAAATGGAAACTTTTCAGAGGGGCAAGGGCAGGGCAAGGGAGCTACTAACAAAAGAAAGGCTTGCTCTTGGGCCTCTACATGTTTTCAGCGGGTGAAGCAGAAAGAGGTTTTTATCATGCAGATTGACTCTTTTGGGTGGGGGAGGGGTTAGAGAGGGCTCCTAAGACATACTGTTTAGTGGTGCTTGACCAGAAAATTCCAGACTGGTTGATTACATTTCTGAGTTTGAAACTGCAGTTAGATCAAGTATGAAATCTGGTTTGGGTATTTGGGGCATTTAGCACAAGGGACGCCATTTTGGGTCTGTGATGTTTTCTTCTTTACCATTGTGCATTTATGAGGTACCAAGCACATTCTCCTAAGCACCACGGGTTAACTCAACCAAGTATCCATCAGAAAATTCAGATTACAAATATCAACTTTTGAAACTCAATTTCCTATTGAGGTAAGGGCAGCAATATTTCCAAAATCATGTACCAACATAAATGAACCGAATCCCAACCAAATGGATGTCATAACTAAAACAACCCGAAAAAAGCAACAAACTGCTGTTTTATGAAAAGAATCCCATTAATTTGTTAAGGAAACCATAGAATCCTAAGCAATACAAAGTAGCAAATGCTAAAGAATTGTTACCGCTTTTTTTTTTTTAATTTTTTTTTTTTTTTTTTTAATTTCTTATTTCTTAACTTCAAATAGAGTCCTTTTAACCCAGTTTCCCCTAATGGTGATCTCCTACACAATTATCCTTATTCAGTTCTCACCAGTTTTCACATGCTCTCATTTACGCGTCTGTGAGTAAGTGAGGAGGGTCCTGTGCAATCTTCCATGAGTAGATTCTTGGAACCACCACCGTAGGGCTGGAACAAAACTGTTCCATCATCACCAAGGAACTCTGTGTTACCCCTTCATGCTCACAGGCACCCACCTTTCTCTCCCGTCCTGGATCAATCACTAACCTGTTATCCATCTCTGGTTTCTTCATTTTGAAAATGTTACATCAATGTAATAATACAACATGTAACCTTTGAGACTGGCCATTTGTCACTAATAGTTATGCCCTTGAGATCCAGCCAGCTTGTTATGTATACCAATAGCCTCCATTTTTATTGCTAGTAGGATTCACTTGTATGGATGTACGGAATTTGTGTGATCATGTGTAAGTGGAACTGCTAAACTGTTGCCACTTTCAGGCTATTACAAATAGCCATTAAAAACTTTCACGTACAGGGATGGTTTTGTTTCTTCCCTTACACCACCCCCGTTTTTAAAAATCTTGTATCCTTGCCTTAAATCTTAAACACTATTTGGGAAAGATCCAGAATTGCTACAATGAGGACTGGGAGTCTAATAATCCTGTCAACCCACTCACGTGGGAGGCACCTTTTGGTGCTTTCATCACTAACAATTTTGCTTCGAGACGTAAAAATACTGCAGAGCTATATTCCAGGTATTTGTGCATTTCTTGGGTTCCATAACTGACGATTTCTGAGCAAGACTGCAGTTGTTCACCAATAAACTGCTGGGAAAGCGGGGCAGTGTAGTTCTTGCCACGACACGGAGCTCTCTGAACAGACCTATTCACTTCGTCCACGAAGGGCCTCCACTGTGTATCGCCAAGACCCAGGCTGGGGACTACACTCGGTGCTGTCAGCCAAAGTGACACGATACAGACCCTGCGTTGCCCGAAGGAGGTCCAATACCCCACCCTGGTTGGAGTGGAGGGCTTGTTAATAGCTTCTGAAGGCTCTCACCAAATAAAGGATTGGCCAGATTTATCGGTGCAAATTGCAAGTTAAACGGAGTTTAAATGACCGTATCTGTATTAGTCACGCACAGCACACATTCAGTAGTGAGCCTGGGCTTAATTGTTAAATCACTTAATACCTGGGCTTGAACTAAGTTTTACAGCAGTTTGCTCCCAACTCTTTTCATGGTAATTGTAGGTGGCTCTGAAAAGAGCCTTTGGGTTAGTTTTGGGTTACCTCTTGGTAGTAAAAGCAATTTAGGCCCTCTCACCGCGGATGCGGCGCGCGAGCTGGATGTCCTTGGGCATGATGGTGACGCGCTTGGCGTGGATGGCGCACAGGTTGGTGTCCTCGAACAGACCCACCAGGTACGCCTCGCAAGCCTCCTGCAACGCCATCACGGCCGAGCTCTGGAAGCGCAGGTCGGTCTTGAAGTCCTGCGCGATCTCGCGCACCAGCCGCTGGAAGGGCAGCTTGCGGATCAGCAGCTCCGTGGATTTCTGGTAGCGCCGGATCTCGCGCAGCGCCACCGTGCCCGGCCGGTAGCGGTGCGGCTTCTTGACGCCGCCGGTGGCCGGCGCGCTCTTGCGGGCCGCCTTGGTGGCCAGCTGCTTGCGCGGCGCCTTCCCGCCGGTGGACTTGCGCGCTGTCTGCTTTGTGCGAGCCATGACGACCTCCGGTACCAACTAGCTAATGCTGAAGGCAAGGTTCTGCACCAGTATATATAACGAGATTCCCGCTCTGATTGGGCCGGGCATCTGTCCATTACGCCTCGCCGGGACCGTATTGGTTGGTAACGGCGCACACTTCCTGATCACATGACCCACCGATGTGTTCAGATGGAAAATTAACATCTTCCTGCCACCTACCCTCGCAGTTTCTGATGTTTTCAATCCTTTCTCTCTATTGTTTTCATGTCGTTTCTTTACAACGTTCTTTTCCTTTTCTGAGCAGAGTTTAATGTAAATATTACAATGATGTATCCTGTTTGCTGAGGAAAATTTTAAATTCTGGCAACTGAAACTGGCTTTCTTTTCACCGTTTTAAAAAGGCGCGCGCCAGATGTGATTGGCCAATTATTTTCTTAGCCTCACTCGAATTCAGGAAGGCTAATACCACGTCAACTTCTTGATTTCTCTTTAAATTTAGATATTTTAGAGATCGTCCAAGGTTTTCGACGCTTTTCTAAATGCATCAAGACGATTAGTAAACTGTCTAACATTAGAAATTACTCTGAATTTCACTTGATATTAGAACTACATGAACACGTATTTACTTTCCACTAACTATAGCACCCTCATATAAAAGCACTCCATCCACTACGTTTCAAAATTTCCACTGCGGTGTGTGAAATGGGGTTAAGAAAACATCCTCAGACTTGTATATGGTCCAAGATTCCAGTGTGTGCGCCTTTTTCAAGCCCCGCCGAAACCCGTCTTAAGCTTGGCCTAAAAGACAGGTGTCCAGGGCAGGTACCAAGGCATTCGTTTCCAAATGATTAAGGCCCGGCAGAGGTGGAGAGGAGCGAATTGCGGATGTGTTAGTTGCCCTATTAAGATGCAAAACTCCTAAGAAAGGGTTTAGAAAAGGCGGTTTTATTGCTCTGTAGGTTACTAGCTTTACGTCTAAAACTCACTTTTGACCAAGGATTGCTCTTCCCCCTGATCTTTTTCTCACGGTTTAACCCTCAGGACCGGCTGCACTGACGGCTTTAATTACATGACAAAGTATGTTTCTGATGGGGCGATGGTAACTTTCGTTATAATTTCCACATGGATGTCACTTTCTCTTTCCAGGAGTGTCTACTGATATCTAGGGACCGACTGCATTAAAAGATATTGTCAATTACTGGCCTAAGTTAAGTAATATGCAAGCCCTTTTAGTGGAAAGGTGTGTGGCTCTGAAAAGAGCCTTTGGTTCAGATTAGACCTACTGAAAATGCCGCCGAGTAAGGTCGCTTCTATTTGCCCTTGGCCTTGTGGTGGCTCTCGGTCTTCTTGGGCAGCAGCACGGCCTGGATGTTGGGCAAGACGCCGCCCTGCGCGATGGTGACCTTGCCCAGCAGCTTGTTGAGCTCCTCGTCGTTGCGGATGGCCAGCTGCAGGTGGCGGGGGATGATGCGCGTCTTCTTGTTGTCGCGGGCCGCGTTGCCCGCCAGCTCCAGGATCTCGGCCGTCAGGTACTCCAGCACGGCCGCCAGGTACACGGGCGCGCCGGCCCCGACCCGCTCGGCGTAGTTGCCCTTGCGGAGCAGCCGGTGCACGCGGCCCACGGGGAACTGCAGGCCGGCCCGCGACGAGCGCGTCTTGGCCTTGGCGCGCGCCTTGCCGCCTTGTTTCCCACGTCCAGACATGCCAACTAAGGTTCTTATAAAAAGTGTGTCAAGAAGGATGAACTATTCCTACGCTTAAGTAATCCTTTTATAGACAGTGTAGGGATGAAGTAGTAAGAGAATTGATTGGCTAAAATATTGTCTATCCAATAGAAAGGGGGGAGAAAAATGAGGTGTGCCGGTCATCCAATCATAAATGAGAATTCCTCAGTCTTCATTTACATAGAAGACTGTATATAAACACATGTGCTGCGTAGTCTACACAACTGTAGAACGCAGGATAAGCAGTTTAGACTTGTGGGGAGAGCTATGCCTGAACCTTCAAAGTCCGCGCCCGCCCCGAAGAAGGGCTCCAAGAAGGCGGTGACCAAGGCACAGAAGAAAGATGGCAAGAAGCGCAAGCGCAGCCGCAAAGAGAGCTACTCGGTGTACGTGTACAAGGTGCTGAAGCAGGTGCACCCGGACACGGGCATCTCGTCCAAGGCCATGGGCATCATGAACTCGTTCGTCAACGACATCTTCGAGCGCATCGCGGGCGAGGCGTCGCGCCTGGCGCATTACAACAAGCGCTCGACCATCACGTCCCGGGAGATCCAGACGGCCGTGCGCCTGCTGCTGCCCGGGGAGCTGGCCAAGCACGCCGTGTCGGAGGGCACCAAGGCCGTCACCAAGTACACCAGCTCCAAGTGAGCGCCTGTGCAGCACTCTTGAATCCAAAGGCTCTTTTCAGAGCCACCCATTTTGTCGAAGGAGAGCTGTAACTGCCATGTCTGAGTGGCATAACTGCTATATAGGTTGAGTTCTGTGGAACCTGCCGGTAAGAAAGTGAACTTACTTGAGGCAAACTCAGGGGAGATTCAACTGGGAGGTCATTTGCCTTTAACCGAAATACACTGCTGTAGTGTTGCAGCCCTGTTCCCCTAAGCCTCCAAGTGCTTATTATACCTGCACTTGCAGTACGTGTCTTGGCACTTTCGGGGTAATGAAGCGGTTAAACGTTTGCTGAGTAGGGACTAAGGCACGATCCAGGCAGTCTTAGGGTGGGTGGAGGAAAGGTCCCTATGGCACAAAGGACAAGGTGGGGACGTCTCTTTCTGGGGTCGGAACTCAGTCTAGCCTGGGCTTTTGGCGAAAAACAAGCAAAATCGCCCGTGGTTACGGTGGGCACTTACGGGAATGTCTCGAGGTCTTGGTTTACAGATGAGATTTCTCTAATTTCTCTGGTTTGCCGATGGCAACATGCAAGCTAAAGCCGTTTGAATTTTTCCTGCATTCCAGAAATCTGGGCTCCCATTTCCTGGGTCTTGGGCTGTTCTGGGATGCCACTTGAAGGGAAGGAGAGGGTGGCCTCCAACTCTAGCGGGGACAAAGGGTTTGAATTTCCCGCCCTTGCCCATCTGGCGCCTCCTCGTGGCTTACAGCGGTCGGGGGGCGTGTGGACAACGTGTGCTGGTTTTTCTTTGTAAACCTTTTTCAAACTTCCGGGACTCCAAAAAGAATCCCCAGAATACCGGAGCGGCCCTGGGTTGAAGACAAGTCAATGGGGCAGGTGTAGATTCGGGGTTGGGGGACTGAAGAGCAGGGAGAATCAGCTGTTGACTTATTACAAAAAATAATTTTTTCCCTTCGTTTTATGAGCACTTTATATAGGTAACTTACAATGGGGTCTTTGCATGAAAAAAAATTTAAGGTAGAATTTCTCAAACAGGACACCTCTTAAAAGAAAATTAAAACTTACATTTTCCCATTTCCCAAACATGTCAGCTAACCACTGTATGAGAAACCCTCAGCATATGCAAAATATAGTTGTGGAAAAGACGCCTTACAAATTAATTTTTGTTTTTCAGATTGTAAAAGATCCTACCCCCTTCCCCACCCCACCCCCCAAAACACAGAACCCAACTTTGTTATTGAACTCGGGCTACAGTTTAAGAACCACTAACCATTGTCTTAATCCCCTGAAGGGGTGAAATCTGGGTAGTAATATTTCTCCAAAATGATCCCCTGAGGTGTGGATTACTTTCCCCATCTTGTCATTAATAACTTTGCCTGCATGCTTTCTACCTTACTCTCTCTCATCCTTCCTAGTATTTGTATTACACCTGAACCTATGCCCTTGACAAGCTCAAACCAAAAACCAGGCCTCCCAAACTCAAAGCTATTTTTGCCATCTATTCTGATACCTGGTTAATTTTTAACAATTGGTGGAAAATTAAGAAAAAAGTCAGATGCCTGGAGTTTGTAGTAGATTCTGAAGAAAAGTGGTGAGTGGTGAGAAGCCAGAAAATTATTCATAAATCCACCCCATTGATTCTGATCTGGCACCAACTTTAAACACAGCAGGGCCACAGGACAAGTCCATGAACTTGAGAGATACTAGAAGTGTTACCGAACATCTCAAGGGATTCACCTCCTGAGATATTCTGTTCAAGAACCAGACGATTGTCCTTAGATAGCTTCATTTACTGGGAGCAAGGAGATGGTATTCATACCCAAAGCTGTCTGCCAGAAGGGAGGCTTAGCCATTGCTTACATACACTATTTGGCCAATTACATGTTGTTTTCTCTTTGCAGTCTGCTAAACTTACCCAGTTGGGTTCTGGTCAAGCTCATGTGGTTGCACCAGTGTCTGCAATTACTGTGCTACGTTTTAACGTTTAACAAGAATAGCATTTAGTAAGAAGCCCCCAGCCCTTGAGACCCCTTTCTTAATTAACAGAAGGGTTTATACACCCCTTTCCCTAATAAACACCCACATTGTCTCCGGAGCTGCAGTCTCTGAGTTACAAACCAAAGAGAGGAAAATAACCTGCACTACATCCCCGATTCTACTTTGAGTCATGGAAAGTTTTCACTATCTCCTTCTCCAACAAAGATGGGCCTGAACACTGGAAGAACTGAATTTCTAGAGGGAAAGAAAGAGTCCCTGTCTTGGGAGAGTTCTGGATTCCTGGAACCCGATGGAGGAGGCTGGAGAGAATTTGAATTTGAAGGGAAGTTAACAGAATTCTGAAGAAAGAAAAAAAGTCCACAAAGACACAGGTGACAGGAGGCCCAGAGACCCGTCCGTGACTGGGAAGGAGGACGCACAGTTAGCACAAAAGGAATGCCATGGCCCCTGCTTCTTGGCAGACGAGAAGACATGGACTTCTCAATGTTGTCTTCGGCATCTCTCAGCAACATTGAATGTATTTTTCTTAGCTTTTCATTTACATTAATTAATACATTTAAATGAGTTTTTAAACTTCCTTGAAAAATAAAACCTGCCCATTATTTTAAAATAATAACCACTACAAATAATTTTAAATAAATAAGATTCGATTGCAAGTCCACCATCCAGGACATTTTGGCTACCAATCTTCCAGAAATTTACTTTGTGCAAGTTTATATACACAGATATGAATATTATACAAGTGAGATCATAATTTTGTTATTTTAAATTGATAAAGACGGGTACTAACCATCATTTTCATGACTGCATTCCATTGTAGAGAAGTAGGTAACTGCCCTTTACTAATTGACCTTCGTGTTAAAAAAAAAAAAACCCAACTATGTTTCTTAGCCTACTGGGGCTACTATATATATAAAAAAAAATACCATATATTGGGTGTTTTAAACAAAATAAATAAATAAATAAATAAATAACCATATATTTTGCTGTTTTCAGCCCTCTAACCGCAGGGACGCAGTAGGACATGGAGGATGGTGGGTGAGTTTTCTGAAATAATTAGAATTCTGCATGAGAACTGGAGGGTAGGATGGTTGGGCATGGCACTGGGAAATGACAAAGGCTTTTCCTGTCAGGATTTCAGAGGCCTTGGTCTAATTAACTCAGTGTCACCTTCAGAAGGGTAAGAAAACCAATTTGGGTGCCTCAGTTTTGCAATGTGCCAAATGAGGACACTCCTCACTCTGTACACCTTCAAGGTGATCACTGAAGACCTCACACACAAGATGTGCTCCAAACGGAAGGATTGTTTGTCATCCTGGGTCAGGGGCTGAAGCATCCTGATCTTCCTTTCAAGTTTCATTGTTCAGATAGTTTAAGAACACTTGGGCTACCAATAGAATTGAAAATGTTCCTTTCTTCCTCTTTTCTGTTGTGAGGTTTAAGAGTTAAAGAAGTGCCTGGCATTGAAGTACCTCTTAAATGTTATCTACTTAGAAATTGCTCTGCATCTATTTATTTCCAAAATCACTCGTCACAATCCCAGAAAGGACCACTAGCCAAAAGTCAGGACAATGAAGGCAATTACTCCTGCTACTCGCTGCCTTTAATAGTGTTTAGAGGGGGAAAAAACGGATTCAATTAAGATTAAAAATTCATCAGGCCTGGTTAGATTAGAGCAAATAAAAACAACGTCCTGTATGCACATAAAGAATGTAGGATCTGACTTCCCATTGGTTACTTCGCAGTAACTAAGGAACCAATAGGAAACTTGCTTACAGCCTACCTCCACTTACTATAAATGCTTCTCTCATTCTGGTTTCGCATCCATCGTGGTGAATTCTCCGTGTTGCGTTTGGTGCTTATTTATGTACTGATGTCTGGACGCGGGAAACAAGGCGGCAAGGCGCGCGCCAAGGCCAAGACGCGCTCGTCGCGGGCCGGCCTGCAGTTCCCCGTGGGCCGCGTGCACCGGCTGCTCCGCAAGGGCAACTACGCCGAGCGGGTCGGGGCCGGCGCGCCCGTGTACCTGGCGGCCGTGCTGGAGTACCTGACGGCCGAGATCCTGGAGCTGGCGGGCAACGCGGCCCGCGACAACAAGAAGACGCGCATCATCCCGCGCCACCTGCAGCTGGCCATCCGCAACGACGAAGAGCTCAACAAGCTGCTGGGCAAGGTCACCATCGCGCAGGGAGGCGTCCTGCCCAACATCCAGGCCGTGCTGCTGCCCAAGAAGACCGAGAGCCACCACAAGGCCAAGGGCAAGTAGAAGCGACCTTACTCGGCAGCACGTCCAGTCCGAACCAAAGGCTCTTTTCAGAGCCACCCAACTTTTCACTGAAAGGGCTCGTTTATTCCTTAGGCAGGTGACTGAAAGTTCCCTATACTGCAGTCGGTCGTTAGATGTCAGTATGTAAACTCCCCAGAAAAAGGAAACTAACCCATCCACTTGAAAGTTAAAATACAAACAAAAGTTACCATCCGCTCGTTACAAACGACACAGATACTTTGTGTCTGGTGATTAAGGCTAGCAGTGCAGCCGGCCTAAAGACGGGGAATGCTTCGCCAAAGGCAAATATTTAGATGCAAATCTAGTAACTGACAGATCAACAAAACCGTCTTTGAACTTTCTTCAAAGCACTTGTTTTACATCCTAATGGGACAACCCATCTGCAATTCTCCCCTAACTCTGCTGGGACCTAATCACTTGTAAACAGGAATGCGGTGCTGCCTGTCCGGGAGTCCTGTCCTTTAGGCCAAGCTTAACACGGGCTTCAGCGGGACTTGAAAAAGGCTCACACACAGTAATCTTGTACCGTGTACAAGTGAGGATTTTTTTTCTTGACCCGGTTTCACACCGCAGGGAAATTGTGAAATGTACTGGAGTGCTTTTATATGAGGATGGTACAGTTAGTATAAAGTACATGTGTTCATGTAGTTCTAATATCAGATGTGAAATTACTTCAGAGTAATTTCTAATATTAGACAATTTACTAATCGTCTTGGCGCATTTAGAAAAGCTACAAAAAAGCCTTGGAAGATCTCAAAGATCTCTAAAGAGAGAAATCAAGTCATTGATGTGAAATTAGCCTTCCTGAATTTGATTGAAGCTAAGAAAATCAGTTGGCCAATCACATCTGGCGCGCGCTTTTTCAAAAAGATGAAAAGAAAGCCAGTTTCAGGTGCCAGAATTTAAAACTTTCCTCAGCAAACAAGATACATCGTTGTAATATTTACATTAAATTCTGCCTAGAAAAGGCAAAGAACGTTGTAGAGAAACGACACGAAAACAGTAGAGGCGAGAAAGGATTGAAAACATCAGAAACTGCGAGGATAGGTGGCAGGAAGATGTTAATTTTCGGTCTGAACACATTGGTAGCTCATGTGATCAGGAAGTGCGCTCCACCAACAACCAATACGGTCCCGGCGAGGCGTAATGGACAGATGCCCGGCCCAATCAGAGCGGGAATCTCGTTATATATACCGGTGCAGAAGCTTGCTTTCAGCATTAGCTAGTTGAGCTCAGAGATCGTCATGGCTCGCACAAAGCAGACAGCGCGCAAGTCCACCGGCGGGAAGGCGCCGCGCAAGCAGCTGGCCACCAAGGCGGCCCGCAAGAGCGCCCCGGCCACCGGCGGCGTCAAGAAGCCGCACCGCTACCGGCCGGGCACGGTGGCGCTGCGCGAGATCCGGCGCTACCAGAAGTCCACGGAGCTGCTGATCCGCAAGCTGCCCTTCCAGCGGCTGGTGCGCGAGATCGCGCAGGACTTCAAGACGGACCTGCGCTTCCAGAGCTCGGCCGTGATGGCGCTGCAGGAGGCTTGCGAGGCGTACCTGGTGGGGCTGTTCGAGGACACCAACCTGTGCGCCATCCACGCTAAGCGCGTCACCATCATGCCCAAGGACATCCAGCTTGCGCGCCGCATCCGCGGAGAGCGGGCCTAAAATCAAGGTCACCCTTTGTCCCCAAAGGCTCTTCTCAGAGCCACCCACAATTTCACTTAAAAGCAGTTGTAATTTCATTGCCGATTACAAAGGATATTTTAATATTTCTAGCACTAAGCAATTCATTTGGGTGGTTACTGGCTGTTTCTTCTATGCACCTTGAAATCAATGGGGTTTAAGAAAGTTGAAAAGTGTGCATGTAGTGTCCAAACCTGTAAAGAACTAGTTTTATTTAGGCCAAACCTGATAACATGGTGTGGAGGGAAGCAAGATCACAAACGGTCCGGAGAATAAGCTTTGCAATGTTTCATGCACTTTGTATTGAGATGTTATGACGGTAACATCGAGGTGGAGTCTAGCAAAGAGATTTGATTGCCAAGTAGTTAAGATTATGTTCTCTCTTGAAAGTAGGGGGTGTCTGAGAAGGGGGCATATCAAGGATTCCTTAACCTGGATGGCAAGGACAGTACTGCTTAAGAAAAAGCCAAGGAGTTAAGACCCCTCAGTATCTTTTAAAAAAATGATAGGTTTGTATGCTAGTTTGAACTAACAGCCACAAGGAGGAAGTCACATAGCTCCCTATTAAATTGCTTGACCTGGGGCTTGGTAGACGGCAGGAAAAATAAATCACCAAGACAAATAATAGCACACAATGGATAAGAGAAACAACAGGTATAGCTTCCACCCCAGAACGTCAAGATAAAACCTGGGAACGTGCATAAAGATGCTTTTCAGCCCACAAAGCGAACAACCAATTGAACTCGAGAGCCCTGACTTGAATGTATGATTTTGATTGAATAGCCCCTGCCCTCTGTTTCTTTGCAGCATGCCCTGTAAGCCTCGGCCCTTTCCCTTACTACTCATTAACCCCGAGGCAGCCAGGAACAATGGCAGGCCTTGACTGAGGCTAGCAGTTATGGGTTTCTCTTAAGCTGAAGATACCCTCATGGAGGGAGTTGTGTTTCAGCTCCTCAGAGCAGGAAAGCAGAATGATCCCCTGGCCTCATGAAGCCAGTCTGAAGGAGGTGGAAGCTGACCTCCAGATCTGAAATTATGATTTACTGCCCTTCCCTCATTCTTGACCAACCAGCAGGCCCCTTGCTCATGATAACGTGATTTTTTCCTCTAAACCTCCTTGTCTAAACCATGGGAGAGCCGGTTTTTCCACCTCAAGCTGCCCATTCTCCATTGTGTAGTGCTGCCTAATGCCTCTTTCTGTCACTGCTCCCAGTGTCAGCTGAGCTGGCCACCTGCAGTGGTGATGGGCCAGCTCTGCTTCTTTACAAAGGCAGAGATAAGCCTTTTACTAAAAAGTTTCTGGGCTGGGCATGACGACCCCCATGACCTGCCAGTTAGGATGTTATGATTTATACAGCACCACAGCACCCCTTTTTCATCCACAAAGGGTAGCAACTGTAGAGCTTCTCTTTACACATGCCCCTTTTAATAAATGCACAAATATCTAAGTGTTAAGTTCTGTTTATTTTTACAAATATAGAAAGATAATGCAACTGATGGAGTAGATCCAGGTTTTCTGAGTCCTAAAGCTTTTATAGAACTTGGCGACTCTTAAAAACTACAATACGAAATTACAGATACAAAACTAGACAGTGAATATTAACATAACAGGAAAGGAAATCAACAATGGGTAAAAAAGGGGTTTTATGGAAAGTAACCTCACAGGGTGATCTGACCACCAACCCCTAACTAGGCAGGCCACGGTGGGTCGTCAGGTACCAGGCCCTGAGTTTTTAGTAAAAGGTTAACTTGGCCTTAAGCCAGCCCTCTCCCCTATCCCTGTGCATCTAGGCTCATACACCCCTGCAATGCCTCTTTTCAGACCCCTCGTTCTAAAGCGTGACCACCCTCAAGAAAGCACATAGTAACTTCCCTGCAATCCAGTATCTGCCTTGCTCTCTCCAACTTCCATGTCATCCTCCTAACTTCCCCTCAACTTAAATTGCACAAAAGAAACTGCACAACTGTCATTCCCTGGATCATTGGAGATCTTGCTCCCCAGCAATGTCATCAGTTTGGCTCAAACATATTTAAAAATTCTCTACCAGTGTGGACGTTTCTTACGTGTATGTTCACACTACTCTTTATCCACTGGATCTCCTGGTTTCTCCTACATAGCATCCAAGAAAGCAGCTCCCAGCCCCTCACATCATGTCCCCTCAGATTCAATAACTCAAATCCAGTTTGGGATAGAAATGTTTTGATTCCTTCAAATTGGCCCAATGACCTCTGGACCAATCAACTATCCTTTATAGTCAGACACCGTTCCTCCCAATGTTTTAGGCCGTAGAAGACAGTATACATTAAGACACACTGGCATTCAAGCCTTAAACCAAAAATGAAATTAGAGAAGACCAGGATATTTGAGGCCAGAGGGTGTTCTAGAGTTTCGTTGTCCGTATGCAGCCATGAGCCACATACGATTAACAAGAGCTCTTGAAATGGGCTAGCAGGAACTGAGATGTGATGTGTGTCCAAAATACAGAGATGCCAAAGACATAGTATGAGAAACAAACAAACAAACAAAAAAGACTGGGAAATGTCTTATACATTGTTTCACATTGGTTGTGTGTTGAACGATAATATTGCAGACATACTGGGTTAAATAATTGTATTATTAAAATTGATTCCACCTGTTTCTTTGCTCTTTGTTTATGTGGCTATAGATAGCATTGTTCTGGGGATTAATTCGCTCACACAGAGATTCTTTCAGGAACTGGACACCTTCTTTGTGTACTTTACGGGATGAGGCCCTCAAAGAATTGAAAAGATCAGGTTGCTGTTTCCAATAGCAACAAAGATCAGCTCTGGGGAAAAAGGTGAAACGAAACGTGAAGAGGTATTGGAGGAAAGTACAAAATAGTTGAACAGGTAGAAAAACATCAAACGTTCTTGAATAGAAAACTCATCTCCCCAGACGTATTTATAGAAACAACACAATCCCAATGAAACTACCAAGAGGGTGGTGAGGGGTTTTGACCTGTAATAAAGGAGTGACTGGATCAGAGGGGAGCATCTTAAAGTACACATGGAAAAACGAAATAAAACAGAATAACCCGAACATCCTTAAAAAAGAGTAAGGAGAGGGAATTAGCTGAAAATACAACAACCAGGAAATTCTGAAAATGAAGAGTAATGAGAACCAGCTCTTTCAGCTATTAAAGTCACATTATAACATCTCCATTTATTTAACATGCAATTATTGTTTGAGTACCTACTGTGGGTTATGTATTCCTTTCAGCATTGAAGACAGCTCTGTGAAGGTGACGAATCAGTGTGGTCTCACCTTGGGAGTGGCCAGAAAGGTCAAAGGAACACAAACAGACCAAGAACTGTCATGGAATTTAGCCTATGATAAAGGTGGCATCTCCAGTGGGGGTGGAGGGGAGGGGAGGGGGAGCAGAAATGGAAGAGTCAGTAAATGGTCTTTGGGAAAAAACAGCCATATATCAAAAAATTATCCCTATCCATAACCTTACACTAAAATACAGAGGGCACAATTCTTTGAAATTTAAAATTAACGACACAAAATTACCGGAAGAAACCATGGGAGAACTATCCTCCTTCGTGTATGTGTTTACTCTCAAAGAAAGGACGGTTTTTCTATCCATGATTATAAAGAAAATGAAGATTACACAACCCCAATCCAATAGGGAGGGGTGGGTCAGGCGGGGTGGGATGAGCTCAGAGGTGACTAGCACTAAAGCAGCGGCAATTAACGCACCAGACCTCTCCCTGGGGCAAAAGGTGAAGAACTGAAGGGCAGGCCCCCAAAAGACCCTGTCCCTAGGACTTGAGAAAAAAAATTGTCCGAAAGAAGAAAAACAGGACCCTGGACTTTCTCTTCTCTACAGGAGAAACACCATGAATATGAGAACCCACAGATGACACTGTCCGTGAAAACTAAAGCCCTTTACTAGCGACATCACCCCGACCCATAAACACGGATCCCAGAGTTTACCAATATTTTTCTTCCTCACGTAGAAACATTTGGACCGCACAAGTACTTTTAAAGCATCTCCGATTTTTAGATGTCTATCGAAAGTGAGGGCCGGGGACCGCCCTGCCAGGACAAAATGGCGACGGAAAGTTGTTTTTGATGCGCTCAGACGCATCGCAGCTGTGTCCAAAGTCACACGGTACGAGGGGAAGATCCCGGTGCAGCCCTGGGTGACAGTCGTTTTTCAAGCGTGCTCCTTGTCGCCAGGCCAGCAGGAATTAAGAGATCGTGCAAAGTTCCTGGAACCCCCCTCCCAGGGCTGGATGCCAACAACGCCCCCCAGACACACACCAGACTTTCGAAAACATGGTCGTGTCCCAAATAACAGACACATCTACGTCAAACTTAAAGGCCCAAACAATCCAACAGAAAGAAACAAACAAACCGTGCACTGTCCAATTAAATCCATGATGAAAAGCATGGCTGGAAGAGTAAGCCAACCCGCGAGCAGGCGGGACTTTTGAATGACTTCAGCCTAATAGGACATCCTTTGAGACTAAAACTGGCTGGTTTCACTTGCGGTTGTTTTCCTGTTCCCAGGGGTGGGGCGGGGCCCGCAGGGACGCTCCGCCTCTGACCCCGAGCCCCTTGGGAGGGGTACGCCGCAGGGATGGTCAGGGCTGTCACCTCACAGCCTCCCCCTCCCCAACGGCCACCTTTCCCGGGAGGTGTCAGCAGCCTTCTCCAGCGACTCCTAAAAAAACACCGCACTAAAACAAAATGTTAAAGGGGAGAACGGGACAGGGTAGGGAGAAAGTGCGCAGCTCTCTTTTTGAGGTCAGTGGTGGCTCTGAAAAGAGCCTTTTGGGGTTTTTAGAGGCAGACGTTCTACTTCTTTTTGGGGGCAGCCTTCTTAGGCTTGGCGACCTTGGGCTTGGCGGCCTTAGGCTTCACAGCCTTGCCTGGGCTCTTAGCCGCCTTCTTGGGCTTGGCGGCCTTGACTTTCTTCGGGCTCTTGGCCACTTTCTTGGGTCCCGCAGCCGCCGCCGGCTTCTTCGCCTTCTTCGGGGTCTTCTTGGCGCTTTTCTTGGGGGTGGCCGAGCCCGCGGCCTTCTTGGGCTTCTTGGCCGCCCCGGCAGCCTTCCTGGGCTTGGCGGCGCCCGCCTTCTTGGGTTTGGGCTTGGACTCCCCGGAGGCTGCCTTCTTGTTGAGCTTGAAGGAGCCCGAGGCGCCGGTGCCCTTGGTCTGCACCAGGGTGCCCTTGCTCACCAGGGTCTTGAGACCCAGCTTGATGCGGCTGTTGTTCTTGTCCACGTCGTAGCCGGCGGCCGCCAGCGCCTTCTTGAGGGCGGCCAGCGACACGCCGCTGCGCTCCTTGGAGGCGCCCACGGCCTTGGTGATGAGCTCGGACACCGGGGGTCCTGACGCCTTGCGACGCACCCCCGCAGACTTCTTGGCCGCCTTCTTCTTCACAGGGGCCTTCTCCGCAGGGGTGGCAGCGGCGGGCGCGGCAGGAGCGGTTTCCGACATGGTGACGATCTGGGACTCGGGGACAAGTGGCTAAGTGCCGATGCCGCGGCGCGGGCCGCCGCCGTATATATAGAGCGCAGGCGCGCGCTGATTGGTGCTCCCGCCGCCCTCCTGGCTGGCAGGCTCCGCGCCGCCGCGGTGCGCCCAAGTTGTGTTTGTTCCACTTCACAAAAGGGGGAAGATATTAAAATGCCCCATCCAAAATCACCCGGGCTTGGTCTGGAAACAATCCGAGAAGCCTTAGGCTTCGGGCTCTGTGATTATTTCGTCCGCAACTGCAAAGACAACGCGTCCAGGAGCCCCCAACTCCCCCAACTCCGAGGGAAGTCCAGGGCAGTTGGAGACCACTTTCTGTTTTTCTTCTAAATTACCTGGTCGCTCCTTTGCCCCCCAAAGTTCTTTTTCTCAGGGTTGGTTGGGCACATGCCGGCCTTCTTCTGGGGACAGAAACGAAATGGTTTCCACTTAAATTTTCACGACAATCCTGTTTCTTCGCAAGGGAAGTAACACACCTCCTCTGAATTCTGCGTACACCCACAGGAGCTGCCGGCTAGGATGGGACTCCAGAGCCAGCCCACGGGAGTGAGGGACGGATGGGAGGGGGGTCGTAAGCCCAGTGGGGGTCCTGGATGGTGGTGCGGAAGAGACTTAAATCTTAGATGTGTAAACATTGAAACTATCAAATCCTTCTTCATGGGTGGGGGTGGGGCACCCTTCACTTTCCAAAGGCGAGAAATTGGGCTGATTTTAAACAGCTCTCAGGTTCCCTTCTGCGTTGTGCAAGTCAGGGGGTCTGGCCCTCAAGAATAGGGATCAGGGAGGAAGGAAGGCCCCCTAAGCCTGCCAAGAACCCCCAAGAGACTTGGCAGCTAGGGACATTGAGATGATCTGTTTTCAAAGAAAACAAGCACTTATTTTATTTCACTTTTGTATGCTGCAATATAAAGATGAATTTCAGCACATGAAAATTCTAGGTTTCGGAGGGGGGAGGGCTCTAGAAGAGGGTAAACCTTGTCCAATATATGGTGATGGAAAGAGAACTGACTCTGGGTGGTGAACACACAATGTGAGATACAGATAATGTATTACAGAAGTGTACAGCTGAAATCTATGTAACTTTACTAACAATTGCCGCCCCAATACACTTTAATTTAAAGAAGAAAAAGAAAAGAAAAAATTCTAGGTTTCTTCCAGTAACAATATCAAACACATGTCATGATGTAGAAGGACACCCCCTAGCTGGGAACTCAAAGATATAGATGGAAATAAAGCAACTGACTTTAATAAGATACACTTTGACTTATAAGATGAACTGTAGGTTTGAAACAGGAAAAAAATTGGATGGCAAAATTTAAAACAAATGGAGGAAAAGTACTAGAACATAAACTATTTTATCCTTTCTTCCTTGATGAGCTCACCTCTCATCCCTTCTAAAGCTGGCCATGTGTATTCTACTGTGAAGTTTGTCTTACCTCTTTAATTTTGCTGCTTCTTATTTCACTCTTGGGTGCCAAGCCATTGCAATTATTTTCTGGAAAGAAAAGGCTGAGTAAACACTCTGCTCATATACTTAATATACATATATTTTCTATTTAGTGACAAAGGAAGTATTACAACTCACCAGAAATTCTTTTTCAAACATACGTCTACATGAAAACATGTGTTAAAGGTGTCAGACTTAGACTGTGGTAGTCAAAAGCGAGAGAACAAGGGTCTCGAGGTCTGGGTCGCTCTCACTAAATGCTACGCTTGCTAAATGTTAAAATGCAGCAGACCCAGCTGTATGCAACTGGATGAACTTGACTGTAACAGCCACCAGTTAAGTTTAACCCACTGCCAAGAAGAAATCAACATGTAATTAGCCAAATAGTGTATATGTGCAAAGAGTAAGCCTGGGTTGGGGGAGACAGAGCTTTGAAAATTGTTTTCCTGCATCCTTTACTTGTCACAAGTAAAACTGAACTTTTTCTTCCACTAAAACTTGTGTCCCCTTAGCTCAGGCGTTCCAAGAGACAAACCCATTGTGTTCCAGTGATACAGATTAAGTTCAGGGATGAATGAAAAATGAGGCATCATCTTTTATGAGAAGGATAACCCCCTGGTTTCATTGAACAACCGTCTTTCAACATTTGGAAACTGCCTACTACTAATCATGTCCTCTGGGAATAAATAGCCTAATAAGATTAGGGATGGATGACTTAGTAGCCATAGAAAACCACTTGAGACCTGCCATCCATCAGTGTGACTTTGGGTATAGGAATTGTAACAAATCATTGAAAGTGTAGGAACAACTAAAGCACCTTCACATGTATTTTATATGTGTGAAAATATATAAAAATAGCAATGTTTTGGCTAAAAAAATTAAATGAGAACATGCCTCTCTACTCTGGTCTATGTGCAGTGAACCCCTTCTCATCTGGAACTCAGCTAATCGTGCAGGACCATAGGGCAAACAGCTTTGTGGAGGCCTGATGGCCAGGGCACTGGACATCCCTTCGCCATAAATTGGTGTCCTGATTTATAAATCAGCGGCGTGTAAATTTGATTACTGTGACTTGGTTCCTGAATATTACTCAGGTTGAATCAGTCAGCTCTGAAGTCCAGGCCTCAAGTCATGAGGACACCGGCCTCCCCCAAACCCCTAGAGCCGGCTCCCAACTTCTGCTATGTGATGGAGGCCAGAAGGCAGAGAGAACCCTTCCCCAGATCCCTGTAACTTATACTGACAAAAGCTATCCAAAACTTAAAAATAAGGCAAAAATATTTCTTCCTATCCTTTCAAACTGTATTAGAAAATTGTCTAAGGGCACATGTGGGTCATCTGATGCTCTAAGGCCACGCTACACAATAAATACAATCCAAATTACATATATAATCTTAAGTTTTCTAGTATCACATTGGAAAAAAACCAAGAGAAATTAATTTTAATAATGTATTTCATTTAACTCTCTATACATCCAAGCGATTATCATGTCAACATGTAATCAATATTTAAAAAAAAAGATATTAGGTTGGTGCAAAAGTACTTGCGGTTTTTACAATTATTTTAAACCTTTTAAACGGAAATTACTTTTGCACCAACCTGATAGTTTATATTCCTTGTGCTAATGGAAAGTCATCATAATTTAGTGTGTGCTCTACAGTCTAAAACATTTAGATTTAGACCAGCCACATCAAAAGTGCCCAGTGGCCACAGGTGGCTAATAGCTATCACACTGGATAACACAGCTTCAGTGAAGGGAACTGTCACGTCATACTGACTTTGGATGAGGCCCAGAGGATGTAAAATTCGACGCTTACTTGTAGAAGATTGATAGGTTGATAAAGGTTGTGTCTAGTAGAGATGCAAATGAATTCTTTCCAATAGAAAAGATAACCCTAAACATTACAATTGTATCACCAATAGGATGTGAACCAATTTTGCATCCAACTGTTCGGCCTCCCAGCATCCCTTCTTTGCCTGACTACGTCACTCCACTCTCCTGTAACCTGCTGGGACCTGCCATTGTTCCCTGCTTGCCCCCTCATCAGCGCCGTGAAACACTCCTTGGCCCAGGCATGAGCTATCTGTATACAGTGCTTGTATCAGAGTCATGTTTTTAACTTTCGTAAATTGTACTTTGCCCCCGAGTTTGTCCTAAGGGCTCTAGAGTCAGAAACTTTGGAAACCATTCTAAACGTTGGAAGATACAAAACTTTTTGACTGTCAACTTTAAAGCAAGATGTCCCACAGAGTCTCAGGCTTTGAAATAAGATTTAAGAAGCCTGTGAACAACAAAAGGCCTATTGAAATGAGCTCCAAGGGTAAATTCAGATTAACACGTTGCGTACGGATCATGAGAATCTTCACGAGGGATTTAAACCCCGCCGTACGCCGTACGCAACGTGTTAAGGGTACGATCTTTACATTCGAAATGGACGGCCTCAAGACAGCCAGCCAGCAGCTGAGGACACAGGTAAACATTGCAGTGAAATAGTGGCTTCTCATGTTTACGCCCATCCTGAACGTTGTGGGTTGGCTAATTTCATTTCATATTCTTTAGGCCTGGAAATCTGGTGAACAAAGTTTAAATGTGCAGAGCAGAATGTCAGTTCCAAAAGGATGGAATGGAGCTGGAGAAAGCGGGAGGAGACTGGACAGCAAGACGTGCTCAGAGGAGTGAGAGTGAGAGTCCTGGGGCCAGGCAGGGGTCCGGGGCTGGCAATGGGCTCTTCTTTCACTTCCTGGTCCTACCACACCACACAGGGTTCAGTCTGCGTTTGGAGCCGGCCAACCTGATATTAGTAAACCTTCCTACAGACCTCAACTGGGAGTAATTAACACTGTTTTTCCGACTTACCACGGGATGAGGCATGACAGCAGCCACCTCACTGGCTGACTGCTGGGTGTGGGGGTGCGAGGGGGACGGAGCTGATAGTGCAGAGGACTGAAAAGACAGCTGCTCTGGGGCAAGCACGCTTCTTTTCAATACCAATTCTTCCACCCTGGATGAGTTGGTGACATGCCAAGTTCTCAGGCTCCCAAGTTCATTCCTTCCTCTGTAAATGGGAATAACACCCTCCCCCAGGAATAGAGTGTAAATTGAATTAGATCATGTGTATACAGCTCCTGGGACACATACAGCCCCTTGTTTGGGGAGTATTCACACTGGATTCTGTACCTTGGGGCCCTCCTGTTTCGGGGTGACCTGAGAAAGTTGGTACTCGCCTTCATTTGGAGGGGCTGGCGAGAGTAGACCAAGTCCGTCTTTCCAGTTAGGTGCGCTTCCCCTGGCCATTGCTGAAAGGTCACAGGACCTAGGTGCTAGCCCAAGGAAGTCCAACCAAAAGAGATGAAGCTGGGCCATCAGGAAGGGAGGTGTGTGTGTGTGTGTATGTGTGTATGTGTGTGTGTGTGTGTGTGTGTGTGTGTGTGTGTGTGGAGTGGTAGGTGCCCATCACTGTCACTCAGAATCTACCCTGCGTTGCTGTGATTGGAGCTCACTGCTTGCCCAACACTCCGTGGGGAAACACTGTGGTGACACTCACAGAACCATCCACTCCCTGCCCCTTGCATCCCAGTTGTGCACGTACTTTCAATGTCAGGCAGGTGTGGCTGTCACGGAGAACTGTGTGTTGCCAATACAGAAGAGGGACCAAGGTACTCCAACACCCTGCCCTTTTTACTCCTGAACTCGCCTAGACTTACTGAAGTTAAACAAAACTGATTGGGCCAATTTCTTATTATGCTAGTTCACCGAAGGATTTGTAGTTATGCTTCAATTGGTACATACCTTCCTCACACTTTTCGTGGTTAATGGTAACGGTACTTATATTTCCCTCTTAGTTTCACAAAATAATCCAAGAAAAATACAGAGGTGCCATGGTATGTTTATCAAAAGGATTTGCTCAGGAGCTGGAATGCCTGGGTTCAAATTCAGCTTTGCCATTTACCAGCGATGTAACCTGGACAGATTCATTCACTTCTCCATGTCTCAGTTTTCTTACCTGTGAAGTGTCAACAGCTCCTGTTTCGTAGGTTGTCATGAGAAGTAACGAGTTAATATTTATCTAGTTCTTGGAACAGTGACTGGCATACTGTAAGTACAAACTTATGTATATATTTTACTATATACACAATCAAAATTGCTTTTACAATTGTAGATACATCTTATCACTACAATGTGGCACAATTCTGCAACTCTTGGTTTAAGAGTGTAATAAAGCTAACAGTTAGCTGGACACTTCCTATGACCCAGACATGGATTTCATTTCCTCCTCACCAGTATCTGTAACTACCATTACAATCATGACCACTTCACCAATGACAAAATGAAGATTGAGAACTCAGATTTGTCCTAGGACATCCCTACAGAGTGATTATACAATTCATGTGCTGTAAACACACACCCCCACACACAAATATGAACTAAAGTCGAAGAAGATAAGACTTTTGTTTTTATATATAAAGTGCATAAAATTAAAATACACCCTTGTTATTAACTACTTGCTAAACTGTTTAGTGGATTTTAGGTAGAAAATACATCTTGGATGAACCTCATACCTTCCCTGCAGAATTAAAGGTGTTTACACACGTCGTGCTGTTTGCTCTGATGGACACTAGATGGCGCGCCGAACCAACCAACGCCTTTTTAGAGGCTATTCTATGTTCCCATGGCTCCTGGCCTTTATGTAATTTATTAATCTCTAGTCATACATACCCTTAACAGTTTGTCATTTCTTTTGGTGAACGGAAAGCATTATTTCTATTTGACAGGTGATGATCCTGAAGCCACTGGTAAGCCCAAAGGCAAGCACGGATGTGGGAGAAAACACGAACAATTCTAGGTGGTCTAGGAAAATCATGTGGGATTGATCATTCATTCATTCATTCATTCATTCATTCATTCATTCATTCATTCATTCATTCACTCATTCTACAAAGCATTAATCAGCATCTCCGATGGGCCCAGCACAGTGCTGGGACCAGGGAGTAAGAAGGAAAATAGGACAGGCTCCACTCTTAAGGTGAGATTTGGAGGACCGGGACCTAGAAACCGGTAACGGTGGTTGTGAGGAAGGTCAGAGCAGACATGAAAAGAGGGGGGAACAATTAGACGCAGAGTTAAACAGAGTCTAGACATAGACATAGCCTTACAAGGGCGACTTTAAAAATACTAAATTTCTTCGTTTCATTTTTAAAGTAAAATGAACACAGTGAGAAGGAAGATAACCAAATAAAAAAACTATTGTGCGAAGATAGTAATACTGGAACTGGCTCCTGAGATTCCTGGGTACAGTATGTCAGTTGCAACAATGAGAAGAATAATAAATCTATTAACTATGTGTTAATAAGAATAAAACAATTTAAGGGGTTTGTGACTTTGCAATACGCCTAAGACCAACCCAGCATCTTGATTGTAACACACGCACCAACCCCCGAAACGTGACTGCACTAAATTGTAGGTTGCATAAAAGTTCTATAAGAGGCCCCTACCATTGTTTTCACATCTGTGAATGCAAAATACAAATTAATTAAATTAAAGCCACCCAATTTCTAACTAGTGGCTGTAAAGAGTTCCAGGTAAGAATTGAAAATAAAGGTGGTTATTATTATGTTGTTATTATTATTATTATTATTTAGACCTTTAAAGTTTCCAAGGCTAGTTGAATTGCTCAAGGATAGCGATTTACTAAACAGACTTGCTTTGCCTCCACCCCTTCCCTGCCAAAAGGCATTTACAATGAGGATGTTGTTTGCTCAAACAGGCACTAGAGGTCCAGCCAAATGAAAACCGCCCTTGGAGGGACCGCAGAGGCTCAGGGTGCCTAGCCAAGCCATCAATCATTAACCTGGGTTGACATTGTATTACTCACGAGATTTCAAACCTCATTCCTCTACAACCTCCTGACAGACAGAAGTGATTATTCCTCACAACTGACCATGGAAGCACTGAGAAGCTGTGAGACTGGACTCAGAGCCCAGAGCAGTCAGGAGGAGGCTGGTTGCCAGGACCTTCGGAGAAAATACTCTTCATAAAGAGAAATAAGTTGTCAGATGTACACTAAGCTCACGTTAGTTATCTAACGGGCTCCCCCAAACAATTATTAAGGAGAAATACACTGAACCACCCTGGTGGTGCCTATCATTTATAATAACGGGGAAGCCACGAGAAGAGAACCGAGCAGGAACGTGCCACGCACATCTGTCCGCATCGTGTAGAGAGGAGACCAGAGGTGGAAGTGGCCAATTTTACCAAATAATGGGGGTAGAAAGCCTCACGGAGAAGCCACTTCAGTGGTTTTCAGCGTGGTAACTCACTAAGCATACAAACCCCAGAGACGGTATAGGCCTTACCTTTTTCAATTATTATTTTTTTTTAACGAGGGAACTACAATGTAGGCAATCTGTAAGAGGATACCGACCTAGGGAGCAACATCCTCCGATTGGCAAGGTCACTGATGATATTGTCATTATATTAGGATATGTGATAATAATAAACACAGGTTAGCCTGGATTATACTCCAAACACTGGGCTGATGGCTTCATTTATCCATATTTGATTTTGTAATTCAATTCTTAATATCACTTTATAAAACAGCTGTTATTACCACCTCTTTACAAACGAGAAAGTCGAGACTTAGAGAATTTGTGTCTTTACAACATAACTTGGCCGACTGGTTATAATTCACGTGCCTTTAAAACACACACATATGTATCAAAAATGAAATGCAACACGGCAGTTTACGAAAACTCAAGATGTACAAAAATGAATGAGAGTAGACTGTTGTTTTACCCATGTCGTGCGGAAGACCCTGCTCACCGCGCCATGTGTCGTGGGGGGCAGCCTGTGGGGTGTCAGCTCCCGCTCCCCACATAAGAACGTGGGACATGGTGAGGCCAAAAAGGAACACCCACGGAGCCATAGGCAGGGGAGTCATACCACTATACTCTCGCTGGCGGCTGGTTTGGAGACACAGGAAGCAGGAGCCACACTGTTCGCAACCCTCACTGCGCCGCTTGCAGGCTCAGCCACCATCTTGCTAGCCCCCATTTTCCTTGCTAGCCCCCATTTGCTGCTAGCATAGCCACAGCAGTTATATTAGTGGCCAATGGCTCACTGGTTACAGCTGACGGCCAACTAGCCACAGCTGATGGCCATGCAATCACAGTTGACAGCCATTTATTACCTGAGCCAGCACCTTTCCACGTGAGGCCGAGAGCCTGGAAACTGCACTCCTGGCTCTGTCCCCACAATCCATCATAATGGAAAAAAACATGGGTAGTTTCCACCAGAAGATAGTAAGTACCGAGGACGTTGCCCCCTTAAGGTTCTTAAGGCTAATAGAGCCCAAGGATACCATTTACAAAGGTAGGCGTTGCACTGGTCTCAAAGTGGCCGCGGCTGAGCCAGACATCTGAGCCAGACATCTGCACGGTGGCATGTACTGGGCTCTACACCAAAGTGTATGACACATACAGCTTCCTCCCAACCTGCTTGTCTGTGATTATTACCTTCTGGTGTCTATGAACAGTTGTAAGAAGTCATTCACATAAAGTATCACCTGCTGATCAGAAACCGTTACCTTATTTAACAGATGAGCAGAAGACTGAGGTCAGAGAGGCTGGAGCGAGGCCAGCGGGCGGTGAGGCCAGCAGCCAGCAAGCAGGACTTCGGACTCCTAGATAACATGAGAGGACCAGAAACTTGTGACCTGCCCTGCCACCTCTTACTCCTGCTGGTCACCAGACAACACAACTTCTCCAGTGTCCACATGTACCAGGAGCTCTGGGAACAGGGAGACCAGAGGGCTTCAAGGCGGGGTGCAGGTGGCTTCACAGTCTAATCTTTCTTCTTCTTCTTCTTCACAATCTAATCTTGAACATTCATTCACTCGCTCACTCATTTAGTTATCCACTCCACATCTAAGTATTGAGTACTTACACCAGGCAATACTATGAATATAATGTTCTAGCTTGAGCTCTGTCTGGGAAAAACCGCTGGAAGGAAACACTGATATATCCACAGGGTTTTGTCTCTGGAGGCTGACATTGCACGTGATTTTTATTTTCCTAGTTTGGCTTGTCTGCTTTCAATCTTTCTCTCATAAACATGGATGGGGTCTGTAAGTCAATTGCTATGACGAGCAGCATGCACGAGGTTCTTTAGCAAACAGAAAGGGAAGTCTTTTTCTAAGGTTGTTGGAAGTTTTGCTGAAGTGCCTGAGCTGCAACTCTAAGGCTAAGAGCCCCTGGTGTCCACAGAAATGACAGTCAGAAGCAGACGGAGGGAAAGGATGGGAGCTGACGGACTGGCTGGCTCTGCCCAGCCCCCCAGACAGCAGTGGTGTTCAGGCTGCTCTGTGCACAGGAGCCAAGGGGGGCTGCTGACAACTGAGGGGCAGGTTCCACTCCTACTTTCGCATTTCAGTAGCTTTGGGATCAGCCTTGCGTTGACACAGTTTCCCCAGGCATGCTGACGCTCCTGGCCCAGGACCACCATCCAACAATCCTTTCTTTAAAGGACGCAACTCCCTGCATTCCTTTAGCTTTCCGTTTCCCAGGGCGTTGCGTGAGCCCAGGATTGGCGAGCGCTGGGCAGAAGCACGTGCAAGAGCTCAGGTGCCTGCCCACCACCTGCAGCAGCAGCCGTGTCCCAGCTGCACTTTCTCAGGCAAAATATAACCTGCACCGAGATGGCTTGGCTCCAGCGGCTTCTTCTGGTGATTCATTCTGGCCCCACGGAGCCAGGCCCTCGGAGCACCGTGCGCGTGAGTCTCCCCCTCCTCCACTCTCCCCACCCCTGCATCCCGCTTCCAGCATCTTCCGCAGGCCGGTCATTTTCCAGGCAGCTGTTATTTGTTCCTCCGCAAGGTCTCCTCTCTCCCTCTTAAAATATATAATCAATAAAATAGTAATAAAGCTCTGTACTCCCCCTCCCAACAACGCGGGTCAATCGGAAAAAAAACCTCGTGTAAGTGTACCGGCGGTTCAGATCCGTGTTGATCAAGGATCAACTGTACATGAAAGGCCCAGAACAGGCAGATCTAGAGACAGAAAGTAGGCTGGCGTCTGCCTAGCGCTGGGGGGAAGAAGACAGGGTGCTCGGATGTGAGGGCGAAAACGTCCAGGCCTTTTTTGTGGAGAGAATGAAAAATGTTCCAAAACTGATTGTGATGATGGTTGCACACCTTTGCGAATGTACTAAAACCCACTGAGCTGTACACTTTAAATGGATGGCTTGTGTGAAATGCGAATTATATCTCAACAACACAGCTGTTGGGGGGGGGGGGAGGAATAGTATAATCAACCCCAATGTGCTCATCACCAATATTCAACATGTTTCCAGCCCTGCTTCATGCCCCCTGCAGGTAAGACGCCCTTTTCCCAAGTCTGATTTTCCCTTAGATGGCCAAAATTTGCATATGTGCTTAAAAAGATATTGTTTATTGGGTTCATTAGGTATGTAAAGGTATTTGGAAAATCAGATTATTGAATTTGTTCCTCTGGTTTGAAATGTCTGCAGCAGTAGGTCCCAAACCTTGTTGTGTGTGAGGGTGGGGGGCTTTTAACATCTGGACGCCCAGGTGGCACCCACACCAAATCAGTCAGTGTCGGAGGGCCCCAGCTCGCCGGCAAGAAGCTTCCTGTGTCTCCAGCTAACCCGAAGTGCTGTGAGTCTGTGAAATGAGATTAAATTAGATAAATTGTGAAAAATGTCTCCGTGGCTTGTCACAAGTAAATACATCTCCCTAATGACAGCCCTGTCTCCTTGAATAGGACACTCCAAGCGGCCGTCCCTTGAGTTCTGCAACACTATGATTCAATTAATTCTAACCAAATAATGAAATCGAATTATTCTAAATTGAATAACAAGATTGGCACCTTGAACTTAAGGTAAAACTTTTGAAATGTAAAATTGAACTTTTAAATTATTCAATATGTAAATATCTAGATCTATCAGAAACTCGTTAAACACCGTTTCCCCTGTCAGCAGCGTCCCCTGGGGGTGTAGAGCCCGCGGTGGGGCGCTGGGCAGCCGGGCGCTGGGCAGCCGGGCGCTGGGCAGCGGGCGCTGGGCAGCCGGGCGCTGGGCAGCCGGGCGCTGGGCAGCGGGCGCTGGGCAGCCGGGCACTGGGCGTTCCGCACGCGGCGGCAGGAGGGCGACTGTACGTGCAGGAGGCGCAATTCTTTCCACCAGTGGCCGGAAAAGGGTCACACTGGTCAGGAATTTTCATTCGGCAATGGCTGCAGGGTGACGCCTCGAGCCACCCCGTGTCCCCGCCCGCCGCCCAGGCTGAAAGGCCCGGGGACGCGCGGTGCGGCCGGGATGGGCCCGCGAACCGCGCGCGCGCTGCTGCGGGTGCTCCGGGCTCTGGCGGTTCTCCGGCTGCTGGGGGTGCGGATCGCAGCCGCGCAGGGCCCAGCGCGTGAGTGAGGGCGGGGGACGCGGGGACCGGGCGGGGGACGCGGGGTTAGCACGGGCGCCCCGAGCGAAATTACGGATCGAAAATTAGCTGTCGTCAGCGAGAGGGAGGGGTGCGGGCTCCCCGGGGAGGAGCCAGGCCGTGGGGTGCGGGTGGGTTCCGCGGCCTCCCTCCCGGGGCCTGGCCCCCACCCCACTGGCCCCAATCCGCGGAGCAGCACTCTCCCTCCCTCACCTGACGCTTCTAAATGTCACTCTTTCCGTTTCTCCTGGAGGCCGAGCTTGGCTTTCAGGTCCTTGGACTCGGGTCTCGGGTTTTTTGTCTCTACTGCCGGTTGTGTCCTGTTTCCCGTCACCTCCCCCGACCAGGAAGTCTTCACTCGGGGTCACTGCGTCTGGAGCACCCCTCGACCTTTCCGCACCGGGCGCCGCTAGGGCTGAGGGGGCACGCGGGTGTCCCGCTCAGAGCCCCTTGCACTGGGGAGAGTTTCGGGGGTGCGCGAGGGGCCTATTCAAGGAGGGAGGCTGGGATCTTGTTGCGGAAAAACGGCGGAGACCGAGACTCAAGCGGCACGCAGAGATCAGGCAGAACACAGCTTTATTACGCCGGCGGGCTCAGCGGGATTGCTCCCAAAGACTGAGCACTTACTGGGGTCCGGCGCTTTGTTTTATAAGGTTAGGCCTCGGGGTTTGGGGGGGATTCGCGCCATTGAGATTGCGGCGCTAGGGATTGGTTAAATCTGGCCGGGGTGCCGGGGAGGTCGGTCCCTAACAGCTGTGATTGCTCAACACTGTTTTGATGGGAAGGCCTCTAACTGCTGTGCTCGCAGGGAAACTGCTCCGATAAGATATCGGAGGACTGAGGGGGACCGAAAGCTCCCAAGGCTGTGCTGGCAGGCAAAAACCGTCCCAACAATCTGAATTCCACCCCAGCCCCACCCCTGTCGTTGATCCCTGGGGTGGGGCTCCTGAGAGGGATCTGTCCCCAGCCTTATTGTCTCTGCGACACTATTCTGCTGGGACATATAACTTATCAGTTATTTCTGAACTGGAAGTCAAGTTCTGGCTTTCAGTGGCATTGATTTACGGTGTTAAACAGTACTGTAACTAAAGGGCCTTTACTGAACGATGCCACAGAGACGACAACTAACATCTACGTAATGACCTCAGTTTTAGGTCACCTTCCTAGCTCTGATCTTACAGACTCTAGCCTGGGCAGGTAGGAGACATTCATATGTTGATTTTACTGGCCCTCGCAGGTTAAATTACTTTTTCGGGTTACAGAGACCTGGACAACGTGGTTTTCTCCTGCCGGGCGAGTACCACTGCTCTTTCTAACCTTAGCTGGCAGGGACTTCACCGTCGGGCACAGGTCAGCGTTTTACTAGTGACCACGGAACCTCAGGGCAACACCTGGAGGGCAGGTGGGAAGTTGTCCACTTGTACAGATGACGAGAATGAGATGGTTTGCTCTCTGGTGGTGATGTTACCCTGAGCTCCTGCGCCGGAGCCCACCCAGGTGCCCACTACATAGCCACCATTGTTACACGTCACACTGCAATAGCGGTTGAATCCGGGAATCTGGTGTTGGACTGGAGCTCTCCTCGTTCGCCTGGAAGGGGGCACCAGCCATGTGCACTGTGCCAGACCCCTGGGAGAGCAGGCGCCAAGCCTTTGCCCTCTGCCACTGCATTCTGGTGGAGGAGTGGCCATAAGCAAAGGAGGGAAAGGAACGAGAACGTCAGGTAAGGAGCGCTGTGAAGGCGTGTGGAGCACAGGTCAGGACGGGCCACTGTCGCAGGCGGCCTTTGAGCAGAGAGTCCTGCCGGAAATAAGGGTGCCAGACGCTGCCTGCCAGCACCACTGCCTGGACAAGCCGAGGGCCCTGGCGGGTGGGGAAGCCTCAGCCCTCATGATGTGTGAGGACCGCCGTGTGCGTTGCTGGGTATTTAGCAGCATCCCTGGCCTTCACTCCCTAGATGCCGTGGCCCTTCCACGGGAGTGACAAGCACAAACATCTCCTTTATTGCCAATGTCCCCTGACCTGGTCTAAGAATTCTCACTTAAGAATTGCTGTGTTGAAGAAAGAGCAAGGACGCAGATGCTCCAGGAGTGCAGGGCCGGAGGCCAAGACTCGGTGACAGTGACAGTGACAGGCTCTGCAGAGGAGCCACAGGCCAGTCTCCAGGGTCTCACGGGCCGCGGTGTGGATCCTGGCCGAGGAGTGACATGAGCTGTCACAGCTTTGAGCAAAACTACTCTGTGGAAAGCGGGGCGGAGAGAGCTGCAAACAAGCGGGGAAATAGCCCGGTATTCCGGGCAGCAGGCGGGTAGCAGAGCCATGTGTGGGGGGGTTGGGGGGCAGCTTTTCCGGGTGTTTTGAAGGAGCTGCTGAAAGACCTGTAAGCTGTGCGACACAAAGAGGAGTCACAGGCGACGCTGTCCTTTAATTATTTCATGGGCCTGAGCTCCGGGCGATAGGTGATGCCCTCTCTGAGATGGTGAAGGCAGAAGAAAGAGCACTTGGGGGGAAGTCAGAGCAGCTTGGGGCTTGTCAAGTTTGAGAGTCCCATCAGCCATCCGACTAGGGGTGTCACGTAGGAGCTGTCACCCTGTATTCATCCAATGAGTCTTCATTAAGCACGTCCTCCTGGCCACGCTGTGCCAGACACTGGGGTCCACCACTGGACTCCCCACTCTAACTGAGGTGCCGCTGGGGACACTCACTTTCCTGGTCCTTTTTGGCTTCCTGGGGCTCTTTCTGTATTTGCTCTGAAGCTGTTTGGATGCTGAAGCTTGCTTGAGCTATTGGTCAGCAGACCTTCCAGCATTTAACAACCACCTGGACACAGGAAAGGGTTTAGAGAGGACACAGTGAAAACCCAGCAGCACATTCCTCTGGCTTTGGCTCTAATGAGCTCCGAGCACCAACTTCCCGAGCTCAGTGCCATAGCTGGACACACCTTGGGTTTTCTAGGGCCTGTGGGGTTGCAGGGAGCCTGCCCTAATCAGATGAATCCTGGGCAGCGAGTAAAGGGCACATGAAGGGTGCGGACAGGACTGTCACATGGAGGGGAGGCAGGCACTGGCTTCACTGCTCATTCTGGGCCCAGGTGCTGCGGGTGGGAGCTGATGCAGAGGGCATGGGGCCGGCCAGTCCCCTGGGCCCACGGAGGCCTGTTGTCTCCCCAGGATCACACTCTCTGCGCTACCTCTTCATGGGCGCCTCACAGCCTGACCTTGGGCTGCCCCTGTTTGAGGCCTTGGGCTACGTGGACGACCAGTTGTTTGTGTCCTACGATCACGAGAGTCGCCGAGCAGAGCCCCGGGCCCCGTGGGTCTTGGGTAGGGCTGCCAGTCCCCTGTGGCTGCCGCTGAGCCAGAGTCTGAAGGGCTGGGACCATATGTTCACAGTGGACTTCGGGACTATCATGGACAACTGCAATCACCTTAAGGGTACGTGGGGGGCGGGGGGGGCTCGCCTCCTAGAGGGAGAGAGCTGGGCTTTTGAGGTCCTGGCAGGCAGCGGGGAGATGAGTTTGCTTCCTGGGGTTGTTCGGTCCCTGCAGATGGTGGAGACAGAGACCTGCTCCTTTGATTTCAGTAACAAAGCAGGGTGTGCTGCCAGAGTCCCACACCCTGCAGGTGGTCCTGGGCTGTGAGGTGCGAGAGGACAACAGCACCAGGACCTTCTGGAAGTACGGCTACGACGGGGAGGACCATCTCGAATTCTGCCCCGAGACGCTGGACTGGAGAGCTGCAGAGCCGAGGGCCCAGGTCACCAAGCTGGAGTGGGAAGTGAGCAAGATTCGGGCCAGGCAGAACCGAGCCTACCTGGAGAGGGAGTGCCCTGAGCAGCTGCAGCGGCTGCTGGAGCTGGGCACAGGGGTGCTGGACCGGCAAGGTATGTCGGGAGCACTTGGTGCACCCACATTCTAAGGACGAAGCGGGCGGGGCAGGCCTGAACCCCCAGGTGGGGTTTCAAGGTGTCTGAGGTTGTGAGACGCTGGGAAAGAACTGAGGTCTGAGGTTTCCACCCTAAGTCTCCGCCTGGTACGTGATATGCCTGACACAGCATCAGTCGTGGCTTTAATTTTTTCTCTCCATGTATGTGGCCAAAGAAGAAGTATCTGTGGTCTCTTGACTTAACTCCGAATCCTGCGTGCACTTATGCCTTTTAGGAATCAGAGATGTCAGTTATCCCATGAACACCAAGACAAGAAATGACCAAGGGAGACAGCCAGTCAGAGGAGCAGAAGCCTTGGGGGTTCAAGGTTACTTTCTCAGGGCACCGCATGGCCACGGCAGGCTGGCTGTCTTACAAGGCCCCCTCTTACAAGAGTGCTTCCTGGGTTGAACCAGGCGACACTGCTGGTCGTAAATGTTCAATCATTTGTGATCTGTAAAGGACTATTTTATCTGATTTAACTCAGCCTAGTAACAAAGCATGGAAGGCATGGCCAATAGGCGTGCAGGTGGCCACAGGACAGGACAGGCTGATACACTGTGACTGTAGGCCATGTAAGCCCCTCAGAGCAGAGTGTTGGGACATGTCTTGGGCACACGCTGGTGTGTGCAGTTGGCTTTGTCTGACCAGGCTGGCTCCTTCCTCCCACCTGTAAGGGAGGGCAGGGCCATTCTGGTCTTCCTGGCAAGGCTAGAGGGCTCCCCTCTCCTGCCCCTTCCTCCTCCCTTGCCAGTGCCTCCTTTGGTGAAGGTGACTCGTCGTGTGGCCTCTGCCGTGACCACTCTTCGGTGTCAGGCTCTGAACTTCTACCCCCAGAACATTACCATGAGGTGGTGGAAGGACAGGCAGCCAGTGAACGCCGAGGACGTGGAGCCTGGGGACGTGCTGCCCAGTGGGGACGGGACCTACCAGGGCTGGGTGGCTGTGGCCACACCCCCTGGGGAAGAGCACAGATACACCTGCCATGTGACACACCCAGGCCTGCAGCGGCCCCTCACTGCCAGCTGGGGTACAGGGGCCAGGGGCTGAAAAGATGTCCTGTGGGCGGGACGGAGTGGGACAGCTTGGGGACGGTCTGCGGTGGGCTGGTGGCTGTCACAGGCACTCACTTACTTTTGCTGTGTTAGAGTCCTCGCTGTCCGGCTCCCTGGTCACTGCGGTCATCAGTGCGATCGCCGTTTGTTCCATCATCCTCTTTGCTGGAATTCTGTTCAGAATCCTGAGGAAAAGGCAGGCTTCCCGTGAGTAAGAAGACACAGGAAGTTTCAGTGCCTCTGCCCCCAGGACACATGGGTCCCCTGTAGGGAGCAGGCAGAGAGGGCTGGGGCTGGGTTCCCTGAGAAGCCTCTTCTCTCTCCCTCTTTCGGGGACTGGCCCGCCCCGGAGCAAGGATTAGCGTTTCCCTGGAATGAAAGCTCCTGATTCGATAAACATCTTCTGAGCACCTATGTTTTGCAAGGTGCTGGTGAAGGTCATGCAGGGGCTTTGAGGTTCAGCCACCGGCCATTCTCAGACCCACGTCCAGTAGGCAGTGAAATCAGTAACATAGCTAGTGTGGTGACCCAACCCTCCTCCCGCTCCCGGTCCTAAGGCAGTAAATGCGTGGGGAGCCAAAAGAAGGAATGGCCATTCAGTTGGGGGTAGAAGCAGCAGGATTTCCGTGGGTGAGGCTGAGGACTGGGGGTCTACACAGGTGGGGCATGAGCGTGGTGGAACCATCGTGCACGCCCTCCCTGACTTGGTGTGCCTGTCAGTCACCAGGTCTGCATTTCTAGCCCTGGACATCTGCACTGTGGGGACAGACGGGCACGCAGAAACCCGGGGCCTTTCTGTCATGAGCACTGGGGAGTCAGCGCAGGGACATAGCCAGGAGGGACAGCCTCCCCAGTGTGGGAAGTTGTCAGGAGTGAGGTGGAAGGCAGGGCGGCTGGTGGGGAGCTGAGGACAGGAGAAGTCATGGTACTTGAGATCTAGCGGGCCCTTGGGAAGGGACTGGTCAGAGCAGCGGTGGTGGACGAGGCCGCTGACCACAGGCCGGAGACAAGCTGGCGCCCAGCCTGTGGTGTCTCGTCTTTACAGGGGGAGCCACGCAGGAGTACGTGTTAGCTGACCTTGAATGAGGGGCGGCCGGCAGACCCGGCGGGGAGGACACCGTGCGAGGCTGTTGGGCTCATGTGTGCAGCCCTTCCTGTTTCAGGACAGCTGGGCCTGACAAGTAGGCACTGTCCCCAGAACTGGCTGTCAGGACTCTCAGGCTGCACGTGGACGCTGCCTTTGTTTCCTGGATCGCCTCCCACTCCACACGCCCACGGCCTCTCACCTCCTACCTCTGTGACTGGCTCTTTCACCTGGGGACTCGTGACTCTTTTTAACTGAGCGTGAGAAAAGCTCTGAACCTTCTCAGGACATACTCAGACTCCCACCGGAATTCTGCACACATCCAGGCACTTCCTGCACCCATTCTAGTTTCCCTGTAATCCCCTCTCTCTCTATTAGCCAGTCAGTCATCTGTCACCCAGCCTTGTGGTCCCTTCTACCAGACAGTGACCTGGGGCACGTGTAGCTGTCGGGCCCGTACCCTGTGCGACCGCATGCGGACAGGAGCGCCTTTCCCATCCAGGTTTCCTGGATGTTTGTGTGCTGGGACAGTTTTCCAGAAAGTGGGTGGCACGTGTCCTGCCGAGGGTCCCTTTGTTGCCGCGTGCACAGAGGTGCCCCTCGGGCCTCCTCAGTCAGCCAGGCCTGCCTTTCCAGCACCTCCCTGGGAAGCCAGACTCCAAGTCGCACAGCCAGTTTCTACTTGGCCTCTGCTGACCCTTTCCTTGTTCTGATCATGAAAATGACAGTAAGGACGATGAGGATGAGGATAAGTGGTCGACACATGAAAAAGAAAGTGCGTCCTTGGCTCCAGGCTGTGTCTGGAGCACCCACTTACATGCATTGTCTCCTGTAATTCTTAGCAGAATTCTTTGATGTTAAGTACTGTCATCCTCATTTCTTTAAATAAAGACAGCGAAGTACAGAGCGTCTCACAGCTCGCCGGTTCGAGCTGCGTCCGAGTGACCCGGACCACGCTCCCACCCACTGCGTTCCCAGCCGGGACGTGTGACGCAGGAGGAAGGCGTGCCTACCAGACACTCTTCTGCCTCACTGTCTTTTTCAGTGAGCTGGACCCGCTGAAAGGAAGCCAGCAGAAAACAGCCTCGGCTGTGCTGCCTCTCACAGGCCTGTGGGAAGGACCCGGCGTGTGACTCCCTGGCTATTCTGTTGCCACCAGCAGTCTGCCCTCTCAGCCACGCCTCTTAGGTGCCAGTACAGGACTGTCATTGGTGTCAGTGAGTGGCTGTGTTGGACCTCACAGTGTCCTCCCCCCACCAGGGCCCCTGGAGTCAGAACCTCAGTGGCATTTCACATCCATGAACTGGGAAAACCTCTCATTAAATGTGGTAAAACTGTAGCCGCCAAATGGTCCGGAGGGTAGCTGGCACCTTCCTGGTGCCCTGAAAGTTTGGTTTTCATCCATCCCCAGCTGTCAAAACATTTAGTCTGACCAGCCCCTCGGGAACGAGTAGAGTCTGGTTAAGTGAGTCATCTGACCACCCTGAAGGGTGGGGGGGGGGGATCTGCCTGACCCGGCCACACACGTGTGATTGCAGAGCCATGGCACGGGGCATTCTGTCCTGAAGGACAGATGCTCGAGAGGCCAAATACAGCTCACAGGTCTGTTTGGTAGGTACCGAATTTGGGAAAGAGATGTCAACTATTTTTTTAAACTTTTTTTCTGGTTGCGAATGTTACATGGATAACATGTGCTTACTGTAGAAAAGCTGAAAATGAATTAAATTGAAGCTATTGTTCCATTAGCCAATTACAAACTCTATTACTAATGTGTGCTTCCTCTCAGCATTATTGCTATATTAAAATACATAAAAGCTACAAATACATACATTTTAATAAATGCATGATGAATTGTGCTGTGTACTACACGACTTTTCTGATGTATTTGTTCATCTTATGTATATACTTAATCATTATGTCATTTTGGGGACATTTATATGGCTTCTAATTTTTTTTTACATTTTGTCTTATGGAATATTTTCATTAAAGTATGATAGCTGAATTAATTGTGTTTCTTCACCCTAGAAATGCCATCTAGTTTGTAACACGTTGGTCATTTTGTTAGATAGAACAAGGGTCTCAAGGTCTGGGCGGTTCTCACTAAATCCTATTCTTGCTAAATGTTAAAATGTAGCACAGTATTTTGCAGGCTCAGCTGTAACAGAATGAACTTGACCTAGAATCTAAGGGATCAGGTTAGCCTACTGCCAGGAAGAAACCAACTTGTAGCTAACCAAATAGTGTGTATAAGCACCAGCTGAGCCTCTCACTTCCCGGAGACAGCTATCAATGTGTATCCCCAGTGTCCTTTACTTGTCACAAATACATACAACTACCTAAACACAACCCCATCTCATCCCTGAATAGGACACCCCAAGTGGCCGACCCCTTGAGTTTGGTAACAATTTTCCCACCAAACCATGCTGGACGCGCACTGACAAATTCTCTTTAAATATCATCCGATCCTCAAAGCCGACTGCCAAAAAGCTGCCCTTCCTCTCCTACCCCTGGAGGACATGTTACAGTTCATTAGGCAGTGGTTTGTTTCCTACTGTGTTATTTCCCACAAGCTGACATTTCAAACACCCTAGTCACACAGTCAGACATTTATTAACCATCGGCATCCATGACCTGCTAATTTTCTTTTTTATAACTGAAGTTACAAATCTCCATTATCTTTCAGTGTGTCTTAGCTTGATTTTTCTGGCCTCGTTTATTAGTCCTCAAAGTCAACTATATTGGAAAAATCAAAGACCTACATTTTAAATTCTGTATCTTATTTCACCTCTGGTAAAACCACCTGCACACAGCGTGGTAGTACGGAGAATGGTGCCATCTGCTGGCCACAGTCAAACATGTCACAGTGTCATGTAACTAAAGAGCTGGGCTGGGGGGTTTCCCCAGGGGATTGGGACAAAGACAAAGAGTGGGACACTGGAAGATCACTGACGGAGAAAAGCACGTGGAAATCTGAGGAAATGAAAAAAACTATTCAAGAGCTGTGTGAATCACAGCGCTGTTTAGCTTCCTGAAGTGGAAATGGAACAGGAGGAAAACCAATCTGGCCATCTTTGAGACAACATGCAACAGTTGGTAAAGGCCTGAAGGGAGGTACAGGCAAAAATTCTTATTTTCTGTAATAATTATACAGTGTTACAGTGCAGTGTGCACTTGACGCATTCTTCAAAAACAAAGTTCCTTTAACATGCTGAAGGCTCTTGTAAGCTACCACTGTTTTCTAACCACACTAATAATGAATGAGTAGAATTCAGAAATGCATATCCTGGGAGTGCCAAACATGTATACACATTACTTGTATTCATCTTTTGTTATTGGTATATATCGAGTATTACAATTTTAATACAGTTTTTTACTTTCTTAAAAGGTGTATACATTTTTTTGGCCCCCTCTGTGTGTATATATATGTATATATGTGTATATGTATATATATATATATATATATATATGTATATATGTGTATATGTATATATATATATATATATATATATATATAAATAATTCTTCATCTCTGATAATGATTGACTTAGTCAGTGAGGGTGGTTCTGGGCATTTCATATCTTTATAAGGTGTTTGGTTAACATCGTAGTTTTTTTTGTTTGAAAATGTCATGTGTCCAATTATCCACAACTCATCCCCAGGGGTTTTATCTGAGGGGCCTACCTCACATGTTGAATGAATGGGGTGCCACAGCCAGGTTCACTCTGGGGGTGAGAGGAGGGTGAAAGACAAGAGAACAACCACCTTATCAGTTCTAGAGTAAGCTGCCCTTTCCCAAGTCACATGACCAAACAATACCTGTACTCTGCCCACAGGGGAAGGATCCATTTGTTACATAAATCTACATGTGTATACCTTTCAAATATTTCTGTTCTGACATTCACATTTTTTTGAGTCAAGGTCACCAAGAAACATTTAGAATAGGGGAAATGAGAAGGGAATAGAAGAAAGGAACCATGTTGTATACATTCTATTTTTACATATTTTTATGACTTCAAAAGCATGTTGAGATTTCAGTTTTACCTCTGACCTTGCACTTTTACTTTGTAAAGTTTGGCACTTCTTCCTAGCCAAGTCTCCCCTTACAAAGTGTGTGTGGTGGGGAGGGAGTGGTGAAAGTCAAGAACCTATAAACTTCCCATTTGGGGTAGAATATAACCACTGAATCATTTCAGAAGTGCTACAACCCATAGGCCACTCAGAGCTCTCTCGTCCTCTTCTGAGTCATTTTTCTCACTCCCGGGGTCTCCTCTCTTTGTTCACCTAAGCCTGAGGTTATATAATACGTGGTCTTTCTCCCGCCATAGTATCATTCTAAGTTCCCAAATTGGCATTGATTTATTAACCAGAATGGGGAGAGGGTGTTCCTTTTTTTCTTTTTTTTCCAACTAGAGTGACTCCTACCGTGGAAATTTGTGACAATTGCAGAAGAAAACTAAGGAGAAATTTTTGATTCGAGATATCCCTCTTTTCAAGCCATATTCAGACCCACTTCTGCTCTGTTCTGCGTTTCCCCCCCTCCCATGGGATTAGCCTTGTTTAAAACAGCAGTCATCTCTTTAGAGGCCTCCCAGGGTATGGCCCTGAAGGCTTCATAATAGCCTTCATGAAGTATTAGCCTTACCTACAATTAATCCCCAACTCTACAAAAGGTAGGGGCCGATCTCTGAAACTGAACAAGGTTGAAAGGGATTAATGAAGGTGGGAAGCGGAGCTTGTTGGGAACTACAGGCAGGTGAGATGGTGCCGCAGGCCAAAAAGAGGATGGGGTGACTGCTGATCCAAGCTTAGCTTTAGATTCCCACTCTCGGACTTGCCATAAAAAGGAGTTACCCAATAAACGCTGGAATCCAGATAATGAAGAAAAGGAAGAACTTTTAATTCGCAATTGTCTACCTTTCCATCTTCCAAAACCCAGGACCCTTAGGACGAGAGCTTTGTCGCTAGGCTTATGCTTTGTCTGGCACCAAGAAGGTTGTCAAAATGCGTAAGTTTAAGTAGAAATATGAAAAGGACTGAGGGAAAGCCCCTCGTTCTCTAATCCAACATCCTTTACACATTATTTCTACTTTCCCCAAAGAACCAGTACATAACTAATTAGTTAATAGGTGGAAATAAAAAGAAATATTGAGTGGACCTCTTTGTTCAGCGTCTTAGAACTGAAGAACACATTCAATTTACACAATACGTGCTGCAATAAAATAATGTAACGCAAAACAGAAACAATCTTTTCAGGGCAGTAAAATCTGAACCACCCCTTCAAGAAGAAAGACAGCGAGGTTTCACTGACCAATCAAAACACTGACATGTTAATATCCTTCCCTTACTCCACCCCCTTGGTGACCTAATGAGGAAAGCCGCCAGCGAGCATTGTCTTCAATCAGGTCCGCAAAAATTCTATTTAAAGGGCCGTGTCTGCCTTCAACAGTCACTCTCACTGCAGCCATGTCTGGTCGCGGCAAAGGCGGCAAGGGGCTCGGGAAGGGCGGCGCCAAGCGCCACCGCAAGGTCCTGCGCGACAACATCCAGGGCATCACCAAGCCCGCCATCCGGCGCCTGGCCCGGCGCGGCGGCGTCAAGCGCATCTCCGGGCTCATCTACGAGGAGACCCGCGGGGTGCTGAAGGTGTTCCTGGAGAACGTGATCCGGGACGCCGTCACCTACACGGAGCACGCCAAGCGCAAGACGGTCACCGCCATGGACGTGGTCTACGCGCTCAAGCGCCAGGGCCGCACCCTCTACGGCTTCGGCGGCTGAGTCACTTGTATGCACTAACTTAGTCTTTTCCCAACAAAGGCCCTTTTCAGGGCCGCCCACTTTCTCTCGGAAGAGCTGTGCGCTGCATTTCTGCTGATTTGTGTGATTGTATGTTAGCTTTAATGTTAGTGTTTGCTTACCTTCATCGACAAATTAATCAGACTGGACGGTGGCTCTTCCACGATAGTCCAGTTTGCGGGGGTTCCCAGGACCAATGGCGTTCTCGGTTTATGGGGAAGAGGTTTCTTAAGGGGACAGGCAGGAACGCGGCAATTCCGCGCCTCCCGCTGGAGGTCAAATTCCAGAGCCCCCAAATTGATCTGGCAGGGCCCTCCATTCACCCCTTGTCCCTGTGAAATCAACTACCGGCCGCGGTGCCGCCGAGGAGGCAGTCCGCGGTGACTGGAAGTCTTGGAAGCACCGCCCATCGGGCTCATTAGGCCTGGGTGGTCCAATAAACGGACAAACTACAGAAACCTGCGAGGATTATGCCGGCGGCCCACAGGCACCCAGATGATTGAAACCCGCCGTTGTCAGCAAAACGCTTGGTGTTCATTCCTCATATGTTGGCTGTGATCGATGTCGGGAAGGATCGGGACGCTTTGCCCCTCTTTCCCCCACCGGCCTCCCCAGGCACCGGCTGGGTGCCGTCACCCCAAACCCGGTGTCCTTGGGGTTAAATGGCGCTGTTGGGCGTTGCTGATTCCCGTTCTCAGGCTGTGTGCCTCCCTAAGCTTGAGGCCAACAGTTTGTAAGTTATCTCTCCCTGTAAGTTACAGACCCGGGCGCCAGTGTCCTAACCGGTCTAACTTCCCGGGAGCCCGAGCCCCAGGGCCGAACTTTGCATGTGTAAAGGAGAAAGCTCCGTCCTGCGCAACAGGGTGTCTGTGATTTTTTTGCCCCTATAAAATGACATACCGTAAATTAAAGTTTTTAAATTGGTTAAAATAATGGAGTAGTTCTGGTATGTTTCTCATTAATCTGTTAACCTGTTAATATATTACCTGTTAACTAAGACTACTAATTACACTCAGTTAAACTTGCTTTTTTTCTCCAGGTTACAATTTGAAGAGCACATGTAAAGCATCAGGAGAATTCTGATTTTTGAGTTTATTTTTAAATGATGTTTTTCAGTCTATGTAAGTCATATGAATTTTAAGTTCATATAAGTTATTAATTTCCTGCTGAAGTAAACAATTTGATCAAAATTATTTGTACTCATAAAACAAAATATTCTCAGTCCTTGTGCAAGTCAGAAGAGCTAATTGTGGAAATGGAAAATTCAAAGCAGGTAAAAACAGCCACAGAATTGAGTATGGCCAGTTAAAGAAAAAAGACGTGATTAAGATCAGAGAGCCTTCAGGAGCGTCATCCCTGAGAATAAGTAAATTCTGACACCCTTCTAAGATTGCTGTAGCCTCTATAATAAACTCGGTAAGGTATAGAAACTATTAAATGCTTGTGTTATACAAGCATTGGAAACCTTCTCTTCTGACTCAGCAGTCTGATTCATTATGACATGTTTCTTCTCTCTCCTCTCTAACCTTACTTAAAGGACCTGAAGGGACAATAATTTGGAATTATTGAATCAAACTTTAGAGGCTTCAGTGTAGCAATTAAAGGGACACTGCATGCTGGAGGACTTGTTTCCTGTTTTCTTTCTTGTCCCAGCTCCCTTCTTAGGCCTAACAAGTTAAAAAGAAAACCATAGGTGCCAAAATGGCCTTGCTGGGACTGAAAACCAAGATACCTAACCTAGAGTTAATACCTGATCTGAGATTCAACCTCTCCCAGAAGTCGGAATTTCCTGGTCAGCACTGGTGAGGGTAATTTGATGAGAGCCCCTGCCTTCCCCCAGTGGAAGGTGTCCTTGCCTGAAATAATCCACTCTTTCAACTTTCTTAGTGCCACCCTATCTGCCTATGAAACCCTCCCAATTAGCACAACTCATTGGAGCCCGTTCCAGCTGCCTGATGGGACTCTTGCTGCCCCACTCATGAATTTCTTAATAAAGCTAACTAGATCTTCTGACTCGTTCGGTTGAATTTTGTTTTTTAACGATGTCAGAAGTTATATGCGGCCATTTCATGTTTGTATTTTCTTTGAGGCCGGCATGCTATTTTTGCACATGTGAGGGTTCAGAACAAGCCACCCCAAGATGTGTCTCTGTGGTGATTGTTCTGAGCTAAGGGCAACTTTAGCCAGGGTCCCAAAAACTAAACTTCTGCTTCACTACACCCCCCCTCCCATTACCTAGAAGAATTTGAATTCGGGGACTTGCCCATAATGAGAGATTAAGAGATTATCAGAGATAACCTTTTTGACCACCTAAGTGGCAGGGCAAGTTTGTATTTACTAAGCATCTGATCTTACCATGCTGCAATGACCCTTTGAAGCCGCCAATGGACCTTACCTCACCCACAGCTCAGGATGTCTATGTACCCATGTTCCCTTTCTATCTCCCTACCTCTCCTGCATGTGGGGTCTCTGACTCTCATGTGCGTGGGGTTCCCATACATATGTGTGCATTAATTTTGAGCATTTTTGCTTCCTAATCTGTCTCATATCTATTTCATTATTACACCAGTCAGAAAAACCTTGTCAGACACTGACAACTATTTGGACTCATAATTTATGACGAAACATGGAAAAAGACAGTGTTGAAAAGAGGCGAGAGTTTGTTGTTTAGTTGCAGGAACCCACGGCATACAAACACAAAACACCAAACACAGTGGATCCCACCAAAGACCAGAAGTACACCAATTTCCTGATCCTGTGTTCTCAGATGCCAGAAACTATCATAATCCAAACCAAAACCAACAAAGATTAACAAATGATCCAGAGTCCAGATTCCCTCTCCTGTCACCGGTTTCTCTTATGATCTGACCATCCAGCCCACAGACAGTGCCCCATAGAGAGTAATCAGTTAAGAACCAAAATGGGCAGGAATAGAGTTTAGACTGCAAGGGGAAAGGACAGCTGTACAGGACACTCTAAGCCCGCAGGCTGGACAAGTAGTTTAGTAGGTCGCACATTCCTATCGATTGCTATGGTTGGACTGTTACATGTCTTACTGGTATCTTCAGAAATGGCCAAGGGGTTCACGATTAGCCTGCGCTTCACTTGTGAAGGAAAACAAGCAGTGGAATTACTTCACTCAACAAATGCAAAACCAGAAGTTATACAAAAGGGGGGATGGGGTGTGTCAGGCTAGCAGTGACTGCACATTTACTGGGTGGACTGACTAGCTCTCTTAGAGGAGAGGTCAGCCTGCCTTGGGCCATCAGTACTGGAGTAGGCTCAACATGGGCACAGGAAAAATCCTTAGTTTGCATGAGGAGGCAAGCACCTGCCCACTTCCCGCGTTGGTACTCCTAGGCTGGTTGGGCCTGGGCCTGCACCCCTCCCCAAGCAGCGATTCCAGAACTGAATGAAGACCCAGTGTCAGACAGGCCTTAGTATTCCTCCCGAGACACAGAACTACAGACTTAATACCAAATCAGTCTTTTACCTCATTTGTATAGCTCTCCATGTTTAACAGAATGTAACTCCTTGCGTGCTGTAAGAGTGCCTGAGACTTCGGTACAATGAAAGGAACAAGTTCTCTCCGCTGCTTAAGTTTCTGCCTGGGGCAAAGACCCCACGAGTAAAGTGGACCCCACAGCCTACAACCAGCCTCCGGCTATACGAACTCGCCCTTTTGTGAGTGTCAACGCTAAACCCACCTCCATCAGCATATATAAGGGCTTGATTACAGCTCTGTTGTGAAAATGTGGGTGGCTCTGAAAAGAGCCTTTGGGTTAAAGTGTGCAGCACAGGCACTCACTTGGAGCTGGTGTACTTGGTGACGGCCTTGGTGCCCTCAGACACCGCGTGCTTGGCCAGCTCCCCGGGCAGCAGCAGGCGCACGGCCGTCTGGATCTCCCGGGACGTGATGGTCGAGCGCTTGTTGTAATGCGCCAGGCGCGACGCCTCGCCCGCGATGCGCTCGAAGATGTCGTTGACGAACGAGTTCATGATGCCCATGGCCTTGGATGAGATGCCTGTGTCCGGGTGCACTTGTTTCAGCACCTTGTACACGTACACAGAGTAGCTCTCTTTACGGCTGCGCTTGCGCTTCTTGCCATCCTTCTTCTGTGCCTTGGTCACCGCCTTCTTGGAGCCCTTCTTCGGGGCTGGCGCAGATTTAGCTGGTTCTGGCATCTTGTAAGTCTCAAAACACCTAGAAAGAAGATGGAGCTGAAGACCGGATCTCTGCTACTTATAGGGGCTTTATGCTAATGAAGGATGCAGAGGGCCTTTTAGTTCATTGGAAGGTGAATGACAAATCTGTCATCAATGGGCCGAGCTATGCAAATTAGGTGTGGAAATGACGGCCTTCTATTGGCTACTTGACTGAGTATGTCAGTAGCCAATCAGTCATCTTGATTTAGTCCCCAGGAACTGCCTATAAAAGAAGCGGTGCTCTGCCAGTTCCCACGACTGAGTCTTTCGGGGTTGAGTATTTTAAGCTTGTTTGGGGGCATTTCCATTTGCTTAGCAATGTCTGGACGAGGTAAACAGGGTGGGAAGGCGCGCGCCAAAGCAAAATCTCGTTCTTCTCGTGCGGGGCTCCAGTTCCCCGTGGGCCGCGTGCACCGGCTGCTCCGCAAGGGCAACTACGCCGAGCGGGTCGGGGCCGGCGCGCCCGTGTACCTGGCGGCCGTGCTGGAGTACCTGACGGCCGAGATCCTGGAGCTGGCGGGCAACGCGGCCCGCGACAACAAGAAGACGCGCATCATCCCGCGCCACCTGCAGCTGGCCATCCGCAACGACGAGGAGCTCAACAAGCTGCTGGGCAAGGTCACCATCGCGCAGGGCGGCGTCCTGCCCAATATCCAGGCCGTGCTGCTGCCCAAGAAGACCGAGAGCCACCACAAGGCCAAGGGCAAGTGATTTGACTGGCATGTGAGTTTCCGGAAGAACTTTAAAACCCAAAGGCTCTTTTCAGAGCCCCCCAACGCTTCAAAGGAAGAGCTAATACCACTTTACGTTTAAAGGAAATAAAATACATGAAGGTAAGCCAATTTAAAATACGGTGATGCAAGTTAGGTGTTCGATAAGAGGACCTGGGTGTTAAAACTCAGGCGGCCTCTAGAAAATAAGTGGGTGAAGGCTGTGATGTGAACGCGTGTAGCAAAAGCCTCATGAAGGTGGATTAAGACGCATTTTTACACTCCAGTCTGGCTCTGGTCCTGAATGGGTTAACTGCCGAGATGTTCTGGGGTCTCTAAACTTCAGATTGCTTTGCAAATTTCTTGGATTATCTGAAAAGCTAACTTCCCAGCTGGCATCGTACCATCCTTCTGTAACCCCAGAGGCTGTTAACATTCAAAGCACCATCTGAAACTTACCCGGGCCTTGAAAAGCTACTAAAAAGTCGGTTCTCTGATTCTAGAGTTGGATGGCAGTTCCAGTTTCTAACTTATGGTACAATTTTAACTGACCTGTTGATGGGGAGAGTGTTAGATTTTAAGAGGCTCTAGCCTGTTACTGATGCAGCCGGAAAAGGTATAGACTAGGGCCCGAGGCCTCCCCAAAACAGCTGCTGGCAGGGATCTGGTAACTCAGCTGCACCAACCCCATTAAGTGACGATCAGGGACAGCGCAGAAATCCTTAGGGTCCTATTCCCTAGGGTTGAATCTTAACCAAGATTTTGTTACGGTTGACCATCCTCCCCGCCAACCCCCTGATTGCCATTGAACCCAGCGCCAACACTTCGGGGATGAGCTTGGCTGACTGGGTGCCAAAGCTCTCCCCGCTCCCATGCCTGCTGTGTGCTTTTTCTTCTGAAGTTAGAACACAGGGTGCTCAAGACAATGGCCGACACCCACTAACCTCTTAGTGTCAGGACATTTCCTGAGCGTCCAGCATATGAATTCATTTAACCCAACACTTAATGTTACCCCATCTTAAAGTTGAGGCCACAGGAACCGAGTGAAGCAACTTGCCTGAGCTCCACAGTCAGGAAGACGGGCCTTCTAACTGCTGCTGGTCTGTAACCCTGCTCCCTGAGAGATTATTGCTGGAATAATGCAACCTGTAAAAAGTGCACATTAAGAGTTAACTTTGACCACATTCCAGTGTTAACTAGTTGTATCCTAAACGCTGAAGTAAGGGAAGGCGGGAGTTCTCCCAGAATCTACATAAAGGGAGGGAGGTAGATATTAACACTGTGAGCACTATAAACCCAAAAAAAAGGGCATCACTTTTTTGCTTTAGTGTGTGACAAGTGAAAGGAGGAACAGGTGGGGAGATGGCTGGGTAAAGATCTGTTGTACTGAAGAAACTTGTGAGGAAAGGAGTTACAAAAGACTTGAGTTTGAATTTTCCCTCAGGGTGCCATTTAAAAACGTTTCCATTTGATTACTTAGTAACAAATGGTACATTGTGTTAATCTTATTTATTTCATCTTCAGGGCCCAAAGATCAAGGACCCCAGCTGGTTACATTGTTGATGGCCGGCCTAGGCCCAGCCTGCAATAAACACTTGAGAGAATTCTCTAGTGGGCAGTAAGCTCAGCAGCTTCAGTCGGTTCCCACCCCTTGAGCAGGTCTCTATCTACCAGGGTGCTGGGGAGGACCCATTTCAACTGAGAGAAAGTGAGGAGAACTGAAGGCCCAGGCACCAGGGACAAAAAGCTGATTTACTAAGATGGAGGCCCAGGCAGAATCACCTGTTTATATGGGGCTTTCCACACAAGCACATCAGCTTGACATGGCGCCAATTATAAAGTCCCTTTTTACATTTCCAAAGACTGTGCAGCAGTACCCTTTCTTTTACTCCATCACCCACTTGCTTCATGTTTTTCTGTATTTCTTGAACTCTTTTCTTGCAATATAAGTTTTATAATCAGTTGTAAAAAAAAAATACGCATTTTAGGGGTAGAATTAGGTTAACTTGTAAGGGTTTGTCATCTGTCGATCTTAAATCATAATTCTAAATGTAAATATTCCTGTTAAGTATGATGCACATGTATTATTCGGAGGTGTTAGGAATTTAATTGAGGCTTCCCATGCATACTGAAATTGAAAATAAGGGCTCATAGGTAGCCTCAGAAGTCTTTCCTATTTTATTCCAGTACCTTAATATTGTGTTTTAAAACTAAGATTAGCATCATCAGATCTACTAAAAGATAGCCATCGCCTATATTTACATCTTGAAAATCATACTCTTAATAATAGACAAATCTATGAAAAAACCGAAATATAACCATTCTAACTCCACGAGACATTGGAATATGACATGTGGCCTTCAAAACAAGGTGAAATCTCAGGCATGGAATCACTAGTCCTGTGAGAAAGCAGAATTGCAGTGGTTTGTCTGAGTTGTAGTTTGGGCAGAGGGAGAGAACCGACATGTCTTAGGGACTGGGGACTTAATGCAATTACTCACAATTGCAGCTGTTCCAGAAGGATGCAAGTGTGCTGAGTGAGCCTCAGACTCTGTTACGAGTTGTTTGCCAGTCTGCCAGTCGGAGCGCAAAACCTTTACCATGTTCGTCAGCTCTCAGGGACACCAGGCAGTGGCAGGTGAGAAACAAGACTGCTAACCTTCCTCGTAGGTAGTTAAGCTGTGTTTCATTCACAGCAGCAAAGGGATCCCATTTCTTATTGAAACCAGTAGGACTCAGGACGGCTGAGGATGAGAGGAATTGTCACTGTCGTTCACTGTCATATAAACTTTTGAGAAACTGTTCCTGGCAACACTGATTAAAATTGATTAGTAGACACTTGGCCTTTTGTCCAACACGGTAATATTAGATTAAGTAAATGAAAAAGGAAAAAAGTAGACACTGAAAGAGGGTGTGTACCATCTAGAAACAGAAGGCCCACTCAGGTTGTGTGAGCCTTTATAAACATCATCTATAAATGGAAAGTGTTAAAATGAGCATGTATCCAGTTTTTAACTTAAAGCATAGAAATAAAACAAAAAGGCACCTCCCTCTGCCCACTTCTCACGCCAAATCTTTAACAATTATTCTGTTTAGATTCTTCAAAAGTCAGATTTTATGACCAGATTTCTCGCCTGCCTCTGTCCATTACGCCCTTCCATGATGTAGGGGCCTGGTCTGTCTAATCACTGTGACATCCCAGCCTCTAGCAGGGAGCCTGGCACCTTGCGGGCACACATCTCTAGGGAATGAGCCAGGGAAGGAGTGTGGCCTGAAAGCCCTCAGACCCCACACATGGTTATGGGAGTTTGTGTACGCATAAAAGTCTGCCCGCTAACAGGTGCTCATATACCACTACCCACCCTCCCCAGCTACAGGAATGCAGGGCAGTTTGGGGAAAGCCCCACTTGCTTTCCACACCCTACCTTTCCAGGTCTCTTCACTAACTCCTCCAATGCCATTCAGTCTCCCTCAGGAAGCCCTTAATTCCTGAGCGCCTGCTGGCTGCTGGCTGACGTGCACCAAACAGTCCTCTTGATATGCTGCGGGAGCTTTGGTCATCGATGTTTGCTTTAAATTGTGGAAAGGGGTCATTTCTGCACAGAAATGGAACGATCACTAAGCTGCAGGGACGAGTTTGTCCCTTGGGTGTGTGCCATTGTAGCCACCAGTCCATCTTAAGTTCCAGTCGCTAAGTTTGGAGGGAGATACGTGACTGGTTGGTTCTAGAGCTGCTCTGTCCAAAACAGAAGCCACTACCCATGTGTGACATCTTCAATATAAATAAAAGAATTAAAAATCCGGGACCACATTTCAAGTTGCTGGTGGCTGCCATATTGGACAGCAAAGATACAGGACGTACCTGTTGTCAAGAAAGTTCTATTGGCAGCACTGAGCTAGGTCCTTCTTGCCCCTGTGGGTTGTCATGTTCAGGGACACTCAACGAGCTTCCTCCAGGTGGCGTCTGATAAAACATGGGATGCTTAAATTGCAATCTCAGATACACAACACATAATTGCTTTATTATCCATATGCCCTGAAATACTGCATGAGACATACTGTACTGAGCCAAAAATTGTTGTTTATCGGAAATGCCTACATAACGGAGCACGCTGTGTTTTTATTTGCCAAATCTGGCGACCTTATCTGCAGAGCAAGATCAGACCATCTTCTCTGGGAAGCTGGGTCCTCTCATCACCTGGGGTTTTATGTAAGGAACTGAGAAGCTAACTCCCGAGGAAACGGGTCTGTACGTTTTCTGCTCATGTTCAGGAAGGCTGAGAAAGAATTTCCCAAACATCCTTACTTGGGTGTCTTCTCTCCTTAGGTGTCAAACGCGTGTCACTGCAGAGATGCCTGAATCCGAGTGTCTGTCAGACTCGCCAGTGCTCAGAAATAGATGGACGGCATCCAAGTTCTGACGTCACTGACCCACTCCCCACCTGCAAATTTTTCCTATTGAAAACTTGCTCCGGTCTAATTACTTTGTGTCCCTGTGTGCCCTGGGGATAAGGAGAGTAAAGGGGAGAGAAAGTATTACTGAGGGAAAGCAGCATTCGTCCAAAAATGTGTCTAGTTTTTTTGAATGAGCAATGCATTCGGAGGGTTCAAACAAACCAACAAGGTGTGCATTGAGAATGTCCTCTTCCAATGGACCAGCCCACTGTTCCCTAGGCCATCTGCATTGTTCATTCATGCAAGTGTGAGACAAGAAGGAGTGAGTACCCTATCCCGCACCCCCACCCCCCTGCATTCAATGTCTTGGAGAACTTGCCAGACTGATGCAGGAGCTTCCTGTACCGTCCCCTGGTGGTGGTCTGTGTGGCTGCACAGCAGTTTATGTAACCTGCCCCCTGTTGGGAGTCAGTGGAGACAACTCCGGAATGGTCAGCCCTGATTTACAGCCAGTTGAAAGTGTTCTCATATTCTGCTGTGACGGTGGAAAGGGAACAGAAATTGAAGTCCCTCGTGGTTGGGACTCAAGTTTCTGCCCCTTAAAAACGATGTGGCCTCAGCCAAGGCAGTACCGTTGGATCTCCGTTTCCTCGTCTGGGAAATGCGGGTAACAATGAAGAAAAGATCACGCGTCTGAATTGTTCGGAGCTGTAAAGAATAGCACAAATAAAATTCGTTCATTTTCAACACCATTTCTTGTGTGAGAGTTACGCATACTATATTGTAATAGAAACAGATTCCCCAACCGCTGGCCTGGCACCAGGAAAGGGAAGATGGTGCCAAGTGGGAGGACGACAGTTGCACTGACCTCTCGGGATGCCTCCCTGGTAAATGGCCACTGCCGCCCTCCTCACACAGGGCTTGGGAAGCAGGGCCCACCACGCGCACTCAAGGTTGGGTTTGAAGGTCTCTGCTCTCCATGAAATCTGGGTGTTGGGGGTGGAGCCTGCTTGGCTTTCCGCAGGGCACCCCGTCACCCATGGGTATGTGTATAGGAAACACTGGGACACCTGAATCCATGGAGGGGGGTGTAGGAGACAGAAAACACCTCAGCCTTACCACATGCCTGCAATAAGTGCGTCTGCATACTGAGCGTCTGTGTGCGCGTGTGCATACAGCCCAGACATGCAGCGATGTTCCTTCTGGAACAGTGTGTTTGGGTTCCAGCTGTGCCCAGAGCCTGACTGAGGGACTCACCTGCCACTCCCGAAAATCAGGCTTTTCACCTTGTCACGCAGGGTGACATGCGGGGTCTCAGCTCCCGCTCCCCACACAAGAACACAGGATATGGCGAGGCCAAAAAGGAACACGCACGGAACCATAGGTAGGGGAGTCATACCACTATAGTCTCACTGGAGGCTGGATTCACACGACGTGCAACCTGCTGTCCGCTTTTCTGCCAACCAACTAACTTCTCGAAAGCTGCAATCCGCCGTGCTAACTGCAGTCCGTGCTTGTTAGCTCAGCCACCATCTCCTTGCTAGCCCCCATTTGCTGCTAGCGTAGCCACAGCAGTTATATTAGTGGCCAACGGCTCACTGGTTACAGCTGACGGCCAACTAGCCACAGCTGATGGCCAATCCAATCACAGTTGATGGCCATTTACTACCTGAGCCAGCACCTTTCTATGTGAGGTCGAGAGCCTGGAAACTGCTCTCTGAGCTCTGTCCCCACACACCTGTAAAATGAAATAGCACATCCCAGAGTTTTGAAAACCAGTCAAGTGAGCTGGCACATGACAAAGCACTTTGTTTCCTTGTCTCTGTCTGTGTCTCCCCCTGTCTGTCTCTCCCTCTCATGCCTACGCATATTGGATCACACTATTGTGCTATTTCCGCACGTAAAAGGGTCCTGTCTCCACTCCCAATGACCCCAATGCGTCAGGGCTGATTTGCGTCCACACTCCGGTGGTCTGCACCACCCCACCACCCCACATCCTTCTGTATTGTTTCCCATCTACTGTGTTTTCATATCTGCTTTCCAAATGTTATGAGGAAGCCCAGAACACTCTTCAGATACTCACGCGCCCCACCCCTCACTTGCTTTATGCTTTTGCTCAAATGTCACCTACTCCGTGAGGTCCTCCCTGACCATCCTCCTACTCCCAAAGCGGGAGAGATGCCTTTGGGGGAGGGGCCATGGGCTGGTCCACGATGATGCTGCCAGTGTGGGCTGTCAGCACAGCGTGGCTAGAAATGCCATGAGCACAGCAAAGACCAGCAGGGATGTTTATTTAACCAAGGGCCCCAGGGACTTCCTCTGGGTTGCCTGGCAATGAACTGGGAACAATGCTGCTTGTCTCCCTGTGGGAGGATCAACCAATGTTCCCTGGTGCTGGGAGGCTGGCATTCAGAGCTGACACCCACACAGAAACTGTTTCTCCTTATTCAAGTCTGCTGTCAGGCTTTGTCTATGAAAAGGAACCACATAGGCGGTGGGTCCCCCCTCTGGGGCACAGCCTCTCTGTGCGTGAGCCTGTCCCCTTCCCAGGCACATGGCTCTGAGGGCTGCATGAGGACAGACACATCTGCTGACTTCTGCCCATGAGTTGCAGCAGGAACAAGTGACACCGTGCTTGCTGACAAGACAGACAGAAGCCACAGCAGGAAGACCTGTCAGGAGGAGTTAAATGATCTCTAGTGTGGCAGCGAGTGTAAAGGGGTGGATATACGTTTGCAGTAAGGGGCCAGGGTCTAACTTCTCAATCATCATTCTGCTCACCTTGTGTCTCATCTTCTCACACGCTCTTGCTGAAAGCTACAAACCACTAATTAGCTCTTTCTGTAACTTTCCATTTGTCCCCTTGAATACCCCCAATTTTATGCCCATCTTTTCCCCACCATCTGTCTTTCCTCTCCATTAAGCAGCAACTGTTTTTTAAGGAGCACTTGCAAACAGTAGCTTTCTTGTTTTCACAATAGGTGGTCAGTGTTGAAATATGTGGAGACCCTACTGTGGCTTGGCTCGGCGGACACCAGGCGGAACTCGGTGGTGCTGGAAGGTGGTGCTGGAGTCGGAGTCAGAGCCATGCCGCCCGGCTCCATCCTCAGGCCCCACTGGTGGGATTCCACTGAGGCTCAGAAGCTGGGCCTCAGGGTCAGAACAATAGCTATCCTGGGGAAGATGCTGTGAGACTATGCATTTCCTGCTGGAACTCGGAGCCAATGATATAAGCGTCCACCTGTGGGGTTTATCTGCAACAAGGAAGAGTTGTTCCTTCTCTTTGTGTATTTACATATTTACATATTCATAGCTGTACATTGTATTCTGTGAGTTAAAATGCAATATTACCAATTCTTATTTGTTGCTCAAAGGAACTGTGTGCGTATGTTAACTCACACATACACACATCTATGTCTTGCTAGGAGTATAACTGCACATATATTTAAAAATGTAACTTTATATTAATACTTCTGATTCTAACCCACCACCACAAAGTTAGTTTTAGCCAAATACTATTTTTTCCACCTTTGGGAACACTGGATCTCATTTCTGACAACATGTTTACTGCTTTGTTCAATTCTACTAGACACATAACTAGTTTTAGAGTCGTTAACCCATATCGATGCGAGAACCACTTTTATTAGATTACAGTCTTTATAGATCATTACTTTTGTTTTAGCCCTACAGGAGGCAATCAAGATACGGGTTTCCACCGTTACTTGAGTTAATTTTTATCTTCCTCGACTCCTTCAGTGTTATTATGCTATTAATACGTTTTAGTTCATTTGTTAGTGCTTATATTGCATTTTGGGTCCTCATTCCTATGGCTGTTTGTTTATTTTGCTTACATAAGAAACATTACTATAGCAGTAAGAATGAGAGTTATAAAAAATACAGTCAGAGAACTGCCACTCCCTCCTCACTCCTGTTACTTTGTTCCCATTTCTCCCCTCTTCCCACTCCTTTCTAACCCCCCCCCCCCCAGATATAACCAGTCTTGTTTGGTTTTGGTTAACCTTCTTGTATATCTTTCACACAAATGAGCAGAAAAGTGTGTTTTCTTATATCCTCTTCTTTCCCTCACAGGGGGTATTATATTATGGATACTCCTTTACACTTGGATTTTTCATGTAACCATATGTCCTGGAATTCGCTCCTCCTTAGTTCAGAGACCTTTCTCATTCATCTTGGTAACTACATATCACTCCATATGGGGGTGTGTCCTCGTTTATTCAACCTCTCTCTTAGGTGTAGAAAATAAAGTTCTTTCCAACATTTTACAGTTCCAAACAATGCTGCCATGAATAACCCGGGGTTTGCGACCCACAGTTGTGACTGTTGAATTAAATCAAAAGAATAACAATTTCTATGATCATGTCTACCCCTTTTTAAGGAAAGGTTTATGGAAATGCCCTACTTCAAAAGCCAAGATAAAATGCCTATTTAAAAAGTCCAGAAAGGAAAAAGTCTGTCGCAACAGAGAGTTCTACAGGTTGTCTTCACAGCGCCACCATGCCACTGCTCCTGTGAGGAAGCTGGGGAGGGGCTCATTCGTTTAGCAAAAAACACCTCTTCCCCAAACTCTTGTCTTCAGTAAAGCAGTCAGGGCAACATACTGAAATACAACAGTACAGAATCCAGTGCTTAGAACCCAGAACGGTGGAGGAAAAGCAACCAAGTAGAAGCGTCCCTCTCTCTTTTCCTTTTTTTGTAAATCACATTGTTCCTTCCTCTTAGCACAGCTCCTGTCATGTCCAAAGGGACATGTACACAGAGTTCTCCTCACTTCCCACCACTCAGGGTTCCTTAGAGGCTTTTTTTTAAAAAATTACCTTTTCTGATCCTTAGAGATTAATACACTTGAGAATATTCCAAGACTACAATCGCAGGAGGGCGCCTCCTCCCACTCCGGCCGTCTGAGCCTGCGCAGTGAGAACTGCTTTTTCCGTGGGACACCCAGCATTCATCCAGCCAGTTGTGTAAGTAACTGAAACTACATGCACTGAGCTCTGGTATTTTATGTTTTATTCTAGCTCATTGACAAAGGAACTTTCTGGCCTTGTGGCACTTACTTGATTTTACAACCTTTTATGATTATTCAGACCTGCTGTCTGAAAACCACTGTTTATTAGAGCACATGCTTTGAGATCAGACAGATGTGAGCCAGCATCCTGGAGGCATCTCTTACATCATACTTCTCAAGAGAATTCCTTAGCCTGCGTCAGCCCGTGTCGTCCTACCTAACGTGGGGATACTACCCAGAGCATTGACTTAGGAAAATGCAGGTAGCACACACAACAGTAGCCAGTCAGTGGAAGGGTAATTATTATTAAGAAGGATAAGACGGGATAAGAAGTGGAGATACCACTCTAGGGAGCTCCAGTAGCCCACACGCAACCCACGTTCCGTCTGCCCCCGGTGGCCTCTACTCTCTTTTCTCCCTCGCCAGCCCACTCTAGTGCCCAGTCAGGTGTGAACCCAAGGATGGCGGGATTGGATTGCCGCTGCCCCCACCCTCCGGACCTGTGGCCACATCCAACACAGACTTTTTGGGAAGGACTGAGAAGGGCGAGGCCAGAAATCCCCAGGGACACTCCCATGGCAGGAAACACTCCACACAGCGAGCCACTGGTTCCTAGGCTTGGCTGTGCATCAGAGGAACTTGAGGAACTTGATAAATATTTGAGATTCCAGGACCCACTGGAGTGACTGGTTCAGAATCACGTGACGCAAGACTTTGGAATCCGTATATAAAATTGTTAAAGGAAACAAAGAAACAAACAAAAAACCCACAGGCCCAAAATGACGCCACTGGTATTAAAGGCCTATGATACCAAACCTAGATTTTGTACCTGATCTAACTACAGTTTCAACCTCTCCCAGCAACTTAATCAACCAGTGTGGAGCTTTGTGGTGAAGCACCTGTCAGGTCATCTGTCACAGTGCCCTCTCCATCCCCAAACCCCTTTGCCCCTGGTCCCCCCCCCCCCCCCAAAGAAAGAAGAGGCAATCTGAATGTTAAAAACCCTCCCGTGTTCTTCCCCCAAAGAAAAGATGACCCTACCCAAGAATACTCCTTTCTTTCCTTTCACGAAGAGCTCCCCTTCTCCCAATGAAATCCTTCCATTTTGTACAGCTCTTTGCAGAGCTCGCCTAGCTTCTAGATGGGATGCTGCCTGATTCCTGCAGCACTTCACAAATTCAATTAGATCTTCAGACTTACTCAGTTGAATTTTGTTTCCTAACAAACATACGCACACACCCGAGAGAGTGCTGACTAGCCAGCCAGAGCTGACAGAGCAACGGGAAAGTGGAACCTTTTGGTGTCATCCCTGTTTCGCCATAGAAGAGCGTCACATAAATGCTTGACCTAATAATGGCAGGTCCTCAATGTCTTCTTTAACTCCATCAAATAGTTTGATTCAAACAAAAACCTAGGTGAGTTGAAAGAGCCCAGAATTTTGGAAAGTTTAAGTGGTCCCAAGTCATTAGTAGTAAGAAACACACAGAATAAAGTGAGGCATTTGAGAGGAAAATGACAATTTGTTATGCAAATAGAAGCAATTTACAGGAGTGATTTTGTTTGTCATTGAAAATGAGATAGCCCATTGTGTTGGGATCAAACGCCCATAAATCAGTTTTCCTAATTTGATGGTTTGATGGTTCCCTATTTGATAGTTATCAGTTGGACTGTTTTGGGACCTTATCCTCTCCCTTTTTATTTTAATATATACCACAGGGCACATTTATTTTTCTCCAGCATGCACTAATCACATTGAAAATGTTTATACATTAAGGCCTGAGAAATCGATCATTTATATCACTTTTAGGCCAGGTTCACCATTAATTTAAACAAGACTATTTTGAAACGTCTCATTAATGTTGCGTCAAAGATTTGTATTCTCATTTTTATTTCAGTAATAGGGTCTTGTTGTGTGTGAAGATTTGGGGCAATGGAACCAAAAACAAATGTGGTGTCCATGGCTGTGTTACCACCAGCCCACAGAACAGTATCATGTCCCCTTTAGCAGTGGCCAGCAGTTGTATTTTGTCTGTCAATTACACAGCTTGCAGTTTTTCAAGTCAGTTCTATCCAGACCATTTTCCAGGAATAATCCCTTTAGTTGGGTTTTCATTGCCAACATGTATTCTTTGCGATTGGACAACTACCTAAATGAGCCCACTCTTTCAGAGACCTTGGAAAGGATGTCTTCAGAGGGCAGTGGCTTAACTTGTATTGTCCCTCCGAGTGCAGCTTCTGAGATGGAAATCGGAACTTGTCCTTCAATCCTACCTGTAATTCGTTTCCTTCGTTATGCATAGCGCCACCCGCCTCATGAATCAAGCATATTTGGTGTGTGGACTAGTCATTCATCAGCTATTCAGTAATAACAGGGTCTGAGTTTCTGTAACGATTGGAATAAATATGTCATGATCTACACTTCTCGTTCGTTTCCCTTTATGATCAACGCCTGAATTTCAGTTCTAACTAGTACATTACAATCTGATCCTGAAGCATGGGCCGAAAGAACTCAGCACGACGGCCCACAGAGCCGTCAGAGTGACCTCCGCTTCCACTGTCCTTATGGACACCATCTGCGGGGTGATTTGAAAATGAATCATTTTCCATTGCTGTGTACCCTATGTTCTGGTCTCCCTTTTCTTCCCAAACGTCCTGAGTCTAGGGTACCTAACTCCTGGAGCAGTTGTCCAGGGGAAAGAGAAGCAACCGCCCCGCCCCCAACCCTTGGGAGCAGAAAGGAAGAGTTCTCCTAAGGAATTATTTAAAAACCCAGGTGCCGCAGACAGAAATAAAACCATGCTGCATGAAGTGATGTCCCAGGGCTCCAAAACTTAACCCCAAATGGGCAATAATTTCTTTGACATCGAAGTAAACCAGTTTGATGAACTCAAATGCCCTCGGCTCAATAGACAGGACTCTCCGAGGAGCCTGTGTTACTTCCCTCACTTAAGTGCAGATTTGTAATAAAAATCTTAAGGCCAGTGGCATGGTTTTTGGACATATAAGGAGCTAACCACTTGGAGAATTATACTTTAGAGGTCAGAAAACTCCACAGTTAAAGATCGGTTTATAATTTACGAAGAAAATAGAAAGTTTTGTTTCTCTGAGTTGAAATCTGACGAGCACGGCGAGAAATATTGCTGGTTTTTGACAGAAGGATTCGTGCTTTCCTCATAATTTCAGACCTGCGTGAAGCCTGAGGCTTCGGGGATCAATTTCTGAGAAAAACCGGGCAATTCGGTGTTGGGAATTTTGATATTTTTGGCATTTTTTGAGGTGTAACAAACACAACTCGGGATCCGAGAGGACTCTCTGCGGCTGCCAGCGAGGCGGGCTGGACAGCGCACCAATCACGGCGCAGCTCCGCCCTATATAAGCGCGCGGGCGCAGCGGCGCGGCCCGAGTCCCGGCCAGTGCCTCTGCTTCCGACTCGAGTCCTCTCCGCACGCCCGCCCGCAGCATGTCCGAGACCGCACCCGCAGCGCCTGCCGCCCCGGCCGCCACCGAGAAGGCGCCGGTGAAGAAGAAGGCCCGCAAGTCCGCTGGGGCCGCCAAGCGCAAGGCGTCGGGGCCCCCGGTGTCCGAGCTCATCACCAAGGCCGTGGCCGCCTCCAAGGAGCGCAGCGGCGTGTCGCTGGCCGCGCTCAAGAAGGCGCTGGCGGCCGCCGGCTACGACGTGGACAAGAACAACAGCCGCATCAAGCTGGGTCTCAAGACCCTGGTGAGCAAGGGCACCCTGGTGCAGACCAAGGGCACCGGCGCCTCGGGTTCCTTCAAGCTCAACAAGAAGGCGGCCTCCGGGGAGGCCAAGCCCAAACCCAAGAGGGCGGGCGCCGCCAAGCCCAGGAAGGCTGCCGGGGCGGCCAAGAAGCCCAAGAAGGCCGCGGGCTCGGCCACCCCCAAGAAGAGCGCCAAGAAGACCCCGAAGAAGGCGAAGAAGCCGGCGGCGGCTGCGGGAGCCAAGAAGGCGAAAAGCCCTAAAGCGAAAGCAGCCAAGCCCAAGAAGGCGCCCAAGAGCCCCGCGAAGGCCAAAGCGGTGAAGCCCAAGGCGGCCAAACCGAAGGCTGCCAAGCCCAAAGCTGCGAAGCCAAAGAAGGCGGCGGCCAAGAAGAAATAGGAAGTTCCTTTGGCCAACTGTTAAAAGCTCAACACAACCCAAAGGCTCTTTTCAGAGCCACCCACAAATCTCTGCAAAAGAGCTGTTGCACTTGGAGGGGGGAGTGGCTGGCGGTATAAGGCTGAGGGAGGGGCGTACCTCCGGCAAGGCAGCTGCGCCTCTACCGGCGCCCTGGGAGTATTTCCTTCAAGCGTTATGAGCTGTATGGGGAGGAGTTAACGGGGGGACTGACTATACGTTTGTGTCGTCTCTGCTCCCGGACTCTGGCTGCGGAGCGCCAACACAATTTCCTATGTAACTCCGACAGCCTAGCATACACAGAAAGGGGTGGGGGAACACAAACTTGGGAGCTTCCTGAGGTCCAGGACCTTTATGTTACACTGTCTTGATTAGACGTTTCCATGTTGTACGTTTTTGGGGTAACAAATGAGACGAGTGGGCCGCGCAACACAGCGGTTTGCTGGGCTGGTATTTCCGACTATTCGGCTGCCGGGGGCGCGAGATAATGTGTCTTGCATACTCGCCAACCCTAGCATTTAAGACATCAGCATGACCACTACATACCCCTCTGGTGTGGAACTCAAACTGCGTGTTGTCCCAACGAGCACGGCGTGCTTCCACCCACAATTCTACACTTAAGGGAACAGTTACAAAAAGTTTCCTACACTCAAGAACACTGCACTGGCTTGAGTGGGCCTTTTATAGTAGCTCTAGGTAGTCTAGCGTAGGCTTTCTGATTGGCTCAAGCAAAGCAACTAACTAACCAATGAAAAGGCCGGCCTTCCAATCATTTACGTTCTCATTTGTGACGACACACTAAGAATGATCCAATCAGCAATGAAATCTTACTAGCCTCATTTGAATACACCATCTATAAATAACCGTGGCCTCATTGAGAGTAATTACTTTGTCAGTTACCAGCGATATTGTGACGTGTGACGCTATAATGCCTGAGCCCACCAAGTCTGCGCCCGCCCCGAAGAAGGGCTCCAAGAAGGCGGTGACCAAGGCGCAGAAGAAGGACGGCAAGAAGCGCAAGCGTAGCCGCAAGGAGAGCTACTCGGTGTATGTGTACAAGGTGCTGAAGCAGGTGCATCCTGACACGGGCATTTCGTCCAAGGCCATGGGCATCATGAACTCGTTCGTCAACGACATCTTCGAGCGCATCGCCGGCGAGGCCTCCCGCCTGGCGCATTACAACAAGCGCTCGACCATCACGTCCCGGGAGATCCAGACGGCCGTGCGCCTGCTGCTCCCGGGGGAGCTGGCCAAGCACGCGGTGTCTGAGGGCACCAAGGCCGTCACCAAGTACACCAGCTCCAAGTAGACTCGCACGTAAGCTGCTTGTCTCCCACCCCAAAGGCTCTTTTCAGAGCCACGCATGCTTTCAACAAATGAGTTGTAACTATTTCACTTGAAATGGCTATCGTCACATTCCTCATGGCGAATTTAAAGCTACAGTAGCATTTTGTTTCATTAGAGCGGCGTAAGAAATACTTGCGTGGAACCCAGGCAGTAACTATAGCTACTACAAATTGCGTGCTCACGATGGACAAAGTATACTTTTCCTAGAGCCATTAACCATATCATAATGCATCACATGTCAGTCCAAGTGCATAATTCATTTCCGTGTACAGATCTCCCAAATTGATCAAGGACTTGGCGATGACGGCTCACAGAGCACAGTAGAACGTGGAGTGACAATTTTGTTATATTCATAGTTTGGATTTTTTGTTTTTTTAAACACGTATTACCGAAAAAAGGCCGAAAACAATGGCTGTCTTCACAGAGGTTTTTCTGGTTTGTTTGCAATTAGTCCAATGCATGTGGGGTTCTCCTGCACATGAGGTTAAATGTGATTTTCTCTAGTTAATCTGTTTCCTGACAATTTGATTACTCAGCCAGCCAGCCTTACGCCTGAGGCTCTAGAAGCCAGTGAGGGAAGGGGGAGGAGGCGTCGGAAGGGCAGGCCCGGAGAGGAAGGAAATGGAAGCCCTCTTTGAATCTTGTCAGGTACTATATCTTCTTTCCCAGAAAGTCCTATTTAATTTGTAGTCTTTGGGCAGCATTCATCTTTAAAGTCCCCTGTGTCACAAGGGAAAAGCCCAGCGAGAGTTCAGGTGTCTGACTGGATAGGCAACATTGACCTCAGGACTGGGGCCCCCTTGTTAGTACCCTTTCCTGATGTCCCCGAGGATCCAGAATAGAGGGGAGGTAGAAAGGGGGAGGAAAGCACTCTGTGGCATAAAGGGCTTTTGCTGCTGGGAAATGGATTATTGTGGGGAACATCTGTCTCAGGAGGCACAAGGACCTGGGAGAGAGTGGGCAGGAAGGAAAGTAATCAATGGTTCAGAGTTCTCCAAGAAAATGGGAGGGTAAGTGAGGTTGGGATGGGAGCGATGTGCTGGTGGATAAGGAGAATTTAGGTGGGGGGTGTTTGGCTGAAGGAGGAATGAATTTAGAAATTCATTCTAGTGTCCTCACCATCTCCCAAGCAAACTCAGATTCATGGGTTGTGGGCATAGATTTCCCAAACAGTGTGTGTCAGGCCCAGCAGCCCCAACAGGTGCCTTAGTGGTATGTGGATTATTTTGAACTAAAGACAATTTTAGCCTTGGGCTCAAGAGAAAATTCTGCCCCTCCCTTAACTACCTTGAATTTGAATTAGGCGCCTTGCCCGTAACAATAGGTTATCAGAGATGACCTCTTCTGACCCACTTATAGGGCAGAGCAAATGTCTATTCACTAAACATCTGCTCTTCTTACCCCCAATGACCTTTGGAAGCCCCCAGGCAACTAACCTGCCTTAGGATTTCTTCTATACTTCAAACCCCCTTTCTCTCTGAACTTCACATCTGTGGGGTGTCTGACTCTCCTGCATGTGGGGTTCTCGTGCACGTGAGGTTAAATGTGATTTTCTCTTGTTAATCTGTTTCCTGACAATTTGATTATTTGGCCAGAAAGAACCAGAAGAGGAAAGGAGAATTTTCCCCTTCCCCACGATGGCAAACTGAGTACCTGGACTGACAGTTAAAATCCAGAATATTTTTGATATTCCTAAAAGCAGTGATGAACCACTAAGAAAGTAAGCGGTCTTGGGCCCAGCGGCCTGCTTGGCTTGTGTGAAACTCCAAGCACCACAGCTGGCTTTCACTCAAACCTGAGCTCTGTTGTTTAGGGGGTTATGTGAAGCCTAGCCCTGGGGAGAGCCTGATGAAAAATCCTTGCCCATGAAGCTGAGACACCAGAGCAAAAGCTACATCTTTGGAGTAGAAGCATGAACTAGAAATAAACTCACACAGCACTGATGACTGGAGAGAAGGCCCTGAGCAGGGCAGACCCACCACTGAGAAGGTGAACCACAAGCCCACCTCCACACCGCCTTGTTTCCAGCATCAGTCCCACAGGGATTCAGAACTCCCAGGCTGAGCATTTAATCTAGAGATATTTCAAATTGGTTTTGTACCTCTGAGCAGCTGGTGAAAGCAAACAGGTCTTCCCTGAAGGAATAAACTTCACAATAGGCCTCACCAAATCCCCACCCATAAAATATTAGGTTGGTGCAAAAGTAATTGCGGTTTAAAAGGTTAAAAACAATTGCAAAAATCGCAATTACTTTCACACCAACCGAATAGCAAAGACCATGAGTGAGCTTCACAACCGAAATGAACCAAATAACCACAACCAGGAACACAAGCAACAGTGGAAACAAAAGGAGTAAAAAGACGGAATTAACAGACTTGAAGTGACTTACTGAAAAAAAATTTAAAAAAAGCCTGTTTCATTCGTGTTAAGGGACAAGGAGAATGCAAAGAATGACCGTACAGATTTGAAACAAGAACCAAATGGAAATTCTAGAAATGTGTGTGTATACAATTATAACAAAATTAAAAGCTTGCTAGGTGGGCTTAATAACCAGTTGGACCCAGTCAAAGAATTTAATGAACTACATAATCCAATCTTAAAGAATTATCCAAAATACAGAGAGAGATACAAGAGGTTTAGAATTAGTAGTAAAATTGCCTGACATGCGTCTAATCATAGTACCAGGAGGACAACCAGACAGAATGACGCAGATGAGCGATTTAAAAGATCGTAGCTGAGAATTTGTTAGAATTGATGAGTAACTCATACAATGAGAAATAAATGGAGAAAAAGTGATAACAACACAAGGGGATCACAGTGTGATACTGTGAGTTAAGCCTGGAATTTTCACAACCAAGGTCACTCTGGTTCGCACAGGGCTGTTCCCTCCTATCTCATGATTTATACTTGCTGTGTGTGTGTGTGTGTGTGTGTATAACTTTGTTGGGTTGATGTTGTTTCCTTCTAATCCTTTGTTAAGAGTTGTCCTTTTTTAAATGATTTATGAATGTTTGGCATTAGAATGAAATCATGTGCTTTTTCTCCTTTAACCTGTGCAATGAAGTATAGGTAGATGTGCTAATGTTGATCCCTACTTCATTCCTAGGCCAAATCTTATTTGGTCCTGTTGTATTATGATCTTAAATAATGACTGGATAATTTTAGTATTTTACACGGATTGTTTTCCATCTCTATTCATACATAAAATCACTCTATGATTTTCTCTTTTGGGTTTACCTTTGTCAGATTTTTGTCATGAGGTTTCTGGAAGCTTCAAAAACTCCATTGTGGGGCTCTCCTCTATTAATTATTTATGTATAACAAATTACCCCAAACTGAGCAGTTTAAGTCAGTGAACATTTATTATTTCATTTCATTTCTACGCGTCAGGAATCCAGAAATGTGCACATGTAAGCACAGGCCACAGTCACCTGAAGGCTGGAGCCTCCCCTCCAAGGTGGCCCGCTCACAGGCCAGACTAGTTCTGTGGGCTGTTGGCAGGAGGACCTCAGTTCCTTGCCATGTAGACCTGTCTGGAGGCCTAATTGACTCTCTTGGAAACATGGTAGCTCTTAACACCCAGAAGGAGAAATCAGAGAGAGGAAGAGAGAGGCCACAGTTCTTTTTGTGATCTAGTTTCAAATGTCACACACTCACTTCTGCCACTTTCTAGTCATTAGAAGCAAATCACTTACATCTGTCATGTAGTCAGTAGGGGAATTAGACTCCACCTTTCAAGGCAAGAATGGTAAAATATTTGCGGACATATTGTAAAACTACCACATCATCTATTTATATACTTTACATAGTTGAACGTAAAAAGTACCCCTGCTTTAAAGATTAGGTAGAAATCAGCTGGACAATCACCTGGACCTATTACCTTTGTAACTGGTGGATCTTTAAGAATTCCAGTAATGTAGACTAGCAGCGGGCGTAGAGGCTGGAGCTGAGTTGTCACAGTGGCTCCACAGAATGAGTGACTCAGCCTTTCTGGGGTGCACTTTTCTCGTGGATACAACAAGAATAATAGCAGTACACTACTTCTTAAAGTTCTTTTCAGGACTGAGCGAGATAATTCATGTATAGCTCTTAAAAACAGGGACATTTGGGAGGCACTTAGCCATTGTTACCAATTATTATATTTTTATAGACACTGAATTAAAATGTAAATTACAGTAGCCAATTATCTTCAGCTCAAAAACTAAGGGGAGGTGATGGAAGGAGAACTGACTCTGGGTGGTGAACACACAATGGGATTTATAGATGATGTAATACAGAATTGTACACCTGAAATCTATGTAATTTTCCTAACAATTGTCACCCCAATAAATTAAAAAAAAAAAAAAAAAAAAAAAAAACTAAGGGGAGAGAATATAAGCATGTGAACTGTTTGAATCCCGCCCCAAGCGGGGTGCCTGTGGGATTTGGAATGCAGTTTCATTATGCAGGAGTGTCTCTTGACTACGCATGAAGTGACTCATTACCTGTTCTTACTAATAATGACTAAAGTGTAGGTAATACTGCAGCAGAAACTTCTCCTAGCACATTAGACGAGCAAATGTGAAAAGGATCCTCTCATTGCATAGCAAATACTAATGTGGATGGCCAAATGGCACCTAACAAATAAACCCTTTTTATGTCTTCAATTAGGGGAGAGAGATGAATGCAGAGAAGAAGGAAATGCAAACAGTAACTGAAAATGTGACTCAGCCCATAGAAGTTATGAAATATGAAAAGTCTGATCTGCCTGAGAACGACCTATTAGTGTGTTTCTCCTGCCTAAATCCAACCCTGCTTTGCTGCACACTGATTCATCAAAAAGAGATCATTACCTGAGTGGATGAGCCCAAACGAGGTGTTTTAGATTTCTCATTTTATTTTTTGTTTGAAGTACAGAAATAGGATTTACTTCTGTTACAGGTCTACTTACTGGGATTCATTACTCCCCATGGACTGACTACCTTTGCTTAGAAAAGTCTGAATGAGAGGATGGGAAAACGTGTGTAAGTGGGATGTGATTAATAAAATTTGTGGAAAGTTGGAATTCTGCATTCATTAATTCAAATATTTCTCCTAAGATCTCCCCTTTCTAGACATATAACTTATTGATTTTTCACTTTATCTTCTGGCATCAAAGTCAGAGTAGGAAAGGCCTAAGCACTGTTTTGGTAACAGAGTTGTTTGGCTAGGCTGACATTGGAGAGGTCATTTCCAGCATCTGAATCAAAAGAAACAATACTTTGAGGCAGTCTCAGATTTGAGTGTGCACCAAATTGCTGGGCTCCACCCCACTGTCTCTGATTCACTAGATCCATAGTAGGATCCCATCATTTGTATTTGTTTCACAGGTGATGCTGGTGCAATTGGAGCAGAGCTCACACTTGGAGAACGAGCTTCAAATTAGGACATGGGATTTCCCTGAAATGCTAACACCAAACGGCTACCACATAGGTTTAAACTGGGAAGTGAAAAGTCCTGAAAACTGGCAGGGGCCACCCTCCTTCCAGTGCGAGCACACACCGGTGGAAAGCAAACCCCGCCACACCCCTCCGCCCTCTTCCCCATAACCACGCCCCTCCGCCCCAGCTTCCTCATTGGGCCCTCTGGCCCGTCCTCACGCCCCGCCTGTTCCTTGACAGGGACGCACTTTACGCTTACGCCACGTTACGCACTGCGGGGGGGGGGAGGGCATGGTGTGGTCCGTATGCTTGCTTCTGCCTGTCGCCCGCCTCCTGCTGGTGCGGAGACCGTACTGTCTCGGCCTGTGTCTTTGGGCTGCCACTGGACACCCGAAGAGTCCACACAGTCACTGGGGTCATTCACATATACAAACACAAAAGCGAGCAGTTTGAAGACCGAGAAGCAGGGCAATAACCCTCCGTGGTCTGTCTTCCCCTCTCCGGACTGTTTTGCAGAGCTGGCACCTCCCATGACTGAGGACACCCCTCCTAACAAACCCCAGGACACGTTGCTTGCACCACCCCTATTTATTGTCATCACACAAGTAGGGCACTGAGTGAGGATTGTGTGTGCGTATATGAGTGTGTGCGGATTATTTCCTACTTGAATAATTTTACAGTTACATCTCAGGCACATGTAGGGCGGACAATCCATTAGGCACCATAGGTGCAGGGCTGACAATACCTGCTCACGAAAATATTTTCATTTCTTCTAAAATTAGAAGAAAAAATAAACTTTTAGGTGGACGAAAATGTTATACTAATGCATTAATCTTTATATAATTTTAATGATGTTATTTTTGTTATTTTTATGGAGAGGCCCAGGAAGGCAAACGTGCCTAAGGCCCACAAGAGGCAATGGAGACCCGGCTACAGGTAGCAAACAGACCTCCCCAGTTATTTGTATGTACTTAAAAAATAATAATAATAATTTATTTATTTATTTATTTTTTGCCAACAGCCAGACACATTTCCAAGTGGTTTCTGGCTATTAGTTCATGTAATCCTCATAACACGTCTGTGAACTATTTTTATTCTAATTCTACCCATGGATATATTGACTCACCTAAAGTTTAAACGAATGTGTCCCGTGTCATACAGTTAATAAATGGCAGAGGGGATTTTGACCCAGGAAATTTAGCACCAGGGTCCCTGCTGAAACCCAATACACTAAAGACATGATCTTTTGGTAACTCTAAGCAATTAATACAAATAACAGCAGGTAAAATTTAGACCAAATTCCAGCCAGGCTCCTCTGAGCCCTCTTCTGGACTTGGCCTATAAACACTTAGATAACAAACACTAACATAGCTTCTAACAGCTCAAGGCTGTTTCCCTAGGATGACCCCAATCTCTCCCTCTTAAAGTCCCTGCTTTAAGTCAAGACCAACCATTCTTTATTTTTTTTCTTCTTTTCTATTCTTTCCCTTTTATTGGGGGGCAGGGGGAGTGGGGGGGTGGGAAGATCACCTTGACTATTTTTGCTCAACATGAATTTTACAATGCTTTGCCAAAAATCCATCAAGGTTTTGTGGCACGACATAGAATTTTTAGGTTATTTTGGAATTAATAAACATTTTGGCATATTGAATCATCACAAAACATAAATATTATGTAGCCATCTCTTAATTTAAGTGGTTCTTGTTTTGTATCCTTCAATGACATTTTATAGTCTCATTCATATAGATCAGATTTTTTTTTTTCTGATCTTGCCTTAGAATCCTTAGGATCTGTTGTACTGTTATGAGTGATGTCTGGTTTTTCTATATCAATTCCAGATAGGTCAGTGCTAATGTATAGACAGTGCTAATGTATAGAATTTTATGCGGTGCTCATATATCTACCAACCCTGTTGAGCTCTATTAAATCTGTTTATAGATTCTCATGGATTTTAACAATGGTATATTACGTTCAAACAATAAAGATAACATCTTTCCTTATTGAATCCTTCTCCTTGTTAGTTCTTGTCCTTGTCTCATGATATTGGCTGGGCCCTTGATGACGTGTTGAATAGGAGTAGTACCACTCACCTTTGTCTTTGTTAACTCTGGGAATCCTTCTAAAACTGATTATTAAATGTTATACTCACTGTAGCTACTCCTTCTGAAGTATTATTAAATAGCTACTCCTCATTCTAGTCTATGGAAAAAGTGTATGATGAAAGGGTGTTATATTCTAGCAAATACTTTCCCAGGATCTGTGGAGATGACCACATAGTTTTTCTCTAGTAATAGCTTTCACTGGCAGGTTTATGATGTTATATGTTTCTTCCATTCTTGGAATAAACACTACACAACATACTATTATTTTTTAAATAATATGGCCTCTTGGTTTCCATTTGCTTTTTAAAAAGTGCTTATTTTTATGAATGCTCATAAGATAAGAGTATAATTTTGTCTCTTGTCTCTTCCTTTGTTTTTTTTTTTTGTTCCTGTCCAGTTCAGATAATAAGGTTATACATTTTCAAAAGAAAAAACAGGAAGAGAGCTATTTTGTTTTATTGAGACAGCTTCTGCTAAATAGGGATTATCAATTCCGTAAATTTCTCTAAAACCTGTAAAACCCAACTGAGCAGTAGTCATCTGGGTGAAGGGTATCTTATGTTTCCTTGTGATCAACTTGCTCATTCACTTGTTTATTGCGCAATGTTTTCTTGAAAATTATCCTTTTATGTTAAGTTTAATTGTTTGTAAATGTTATTTATAGCATTCTCATGGTTCTTAATATCTCCCTTTTGGTAGCTGCTTTCCCTTCTTTATACCGGTGGTTATCTACAGAACTTGGGTTCAAGACGCTTCCCTCCTCCAGGGGTTAATCTTTGCCTTCATTAGGCACTAGGTGGCGCTACCAACCCGCGTCACTTTAATTTCAAGACACTGGGATTCTGTACCCTAAGTAGGCCTGTGGTTAAACCCATGAGGCAAATTTCCTCTATCCTCCTCCTCAGAGCCCTGCCCAGACGAGAGGGTTTTCTTCTTAGGAAGTTTTTCAAACATTTTTCCCCCCAGCCTACGCTTTTTCAAAGAGAAACCAAATGTGTTCAATATTTTACAGTTTTAATTTTTTTAAACATCAGCCCCTGCAAGATTTGTCATTGAATGTAACTGACATTATTGGCTTCCTTCTGAGACGTGCAATCCTAGGAAACAACAAAGGTTAAAGACATCCCCACCCATCCTTTATATTCCGACAATGGCTTATTGCAAGGAACCAATGCTTCCTTCTATGACTTAGGTAAGACTCAGGGATGAATTCTTTGTTTACCTACCACAGGGCCAAACATGGATCCTGCAAATTCCCATTCTGTGCCTCATAAATGATGAGCTGAACTAAAGTCCTCACAATCAGAACAATATGTTTGTCAACCAAACTTCATGTTTCCTCCATGCCCCCAAGACCCCTGACGCTAACCCACCCTCACTCAGCCTCAATAAGGGTCCCTCCTGAGAACTGGATGACCTCAGGGTAAAACATTCTCTGATCTGCTATCCAATCAAGTCTGTCCTTTCTAGTCTTAAATCTTCCCTATAAAGAAAATCCCTTTTGCCTAACGCTTGAGAAGCTTACAGATCTTATGCAACAGTCACCCTCCCCCTGTTGCAATAATCTCTTTCACCCCATTCATCATCCTATGGGAAAAAAATCTCTTCTTACCAAGCCTGGATCTGTTTTTTATTAAACACAATTCTTGGACTATTTTGTCTGACCTGTACTGTTTTTTGTGTGTGTTTTTTAAACTAAGGTCAGGTAGACGTGGAATGAACACTCCAGTTTGGGCCAATCCTCACCACTCCTCAATGTTATATCGTGGCCAGGTTCACCTTATTAAAACATAAAATTCAACCAAGTAAATCTGAAGACCCAGTTGGCTTTAATTAAGTAATTCATGACTCCAGCAGCAATCCATTTAGCAACCTGAAGGCTGCTCCGAGGGGGGTGGGGCAAGGGAGCTATTACCAAAAGAAAAGAAAGGTCTTGGGCAGAGACATCTTTTTTGTGGGTAGAGAACACAAAGGGTGGTATCATGCAGACGACAGCTTCTTTCCAGAGAGCGTGGAGAGGGACCCTGTGACAGATTGATTACTGGTGCTTGATCAGAAAGTTCTATTCTGGTTGATTAAGGTTATATTTCTGGGAGAGTTTGAAACCATAGTTAGATCAGGTATTAAATCTAGGTTTGGTATCATGGGCTTTTAGCATAAATGATGCCAGTTTGGCCCTGTGGTTTTTCTTTAACGATCTATTCACACACTTAAATTAGCGTTTTGGTCCCTTATATCCATTATTTAAATCCTATAAACCCAATGATTACATTTGGGCACAAATGGTCAAGTATTATTAACCTGATGTTCTTATTTCGCTATTTATATTTGTCCTGTGTTGGACATAAATCCGACCACAAAGGTCTTGTGTTTCCAGGCATTGTATCTTAGTCACAGAATGATCACATATATTTCTACAAATAGGTGACCTTTGCACAGTGAAATCTCATGGGGAGGAAAACATCTGAGTAAAGTTAAAAGAAATCATCACACCTCAAGTGATTGCATACCAGAGCTTTGGTTCTCAGTTGGTGGCTTTCAACTTTACCCAAAATGGAAATATATTAACATTCTCAACTAGTAAATGAATAAAGATGTGGAACTGGTAACGCTAATAAAGCCAACAAAGAAAGCCAGTGGCAATGCTAATATAAACTGATAAATAACAAATGACCCTGGACAAAGAACCGAGAGTGTTTTTAAAAATAAGAGAAGGGATTGAAGGAAAACGTTTGCCTTTGGTGCCCTGTGTTTTATTCTGCCACTCACTCCTCCCCTGCAGGTGAAAACCAGAGCTCCAGAGCACACTTCTCAAACATAGCATACGCAGATTACCTGGGGACCTTGTTGACATGCAGTCTGCTTTGTAGATGTGGGGCCGAGCCCAGGACTCCGCATTTCTAACCACCTCCTGGGTGACTTGCTGCTGCTGGTCCAGCGTCCACAATTTGAGTAGCCAGGCCCTAGTGGAAAGGAAGCCGATTGAATTAATTGGGAGCAAGTGTCAGTGGGAAGGGAGCCTGATCTGCCAGGACTCAGGCCAAGGAGAGTGGGGCTGCACAAGGCTGCACTTAAGAAAATTAGAGGATCTCTCAGAGGATGTGTTTTGGAAAAGCAGGATTGCAGCCAGCTGGGCAATGGCAGGGAGACGAACCAAAGCATGCGTAAAATTTTGCAGCTCTACAGATAATCAAGTGCTCATGAAGTAATGTCAAGAGCTGAATAAAAAATAGCAACAGCTAATCAATTAGAATGACCACCTAACCTGTTTTTTGTTACACAAAGATCCAATCTCTGCTACTTTAGATATGTATCTTGTTTTTCTGTAAAATGAACAAAAATAGAAATATTTAACCAGGGTTTATGATTAAGCAAATACCTATAAAGCAAGTTAGCAATTATTCTGAAAATTGCTACATTGGATAAATTGGGAATAAAGAAGAAATGATGCAGTTGGATACATCTTCAGATTTCCTCAATATGGAAATGAGAAAACAAATTAATTATTTGGTGAAACAAAGGCATGAGTGCAGGGGTACGGTCTTATGGGCCTGCCTGCCTCCTGCAGCGACTGCCCTGATTTACTGAGGGGGGCGGGGCAAAGGAGGGTTAGAAACAATACTGTTAAGGGAGGACGACTCTGAAGAAAAGAGAGTGTGGAAGAACTACATAAGCCGATTTCAGCCAAATATGAAGCTAACACTTCAGAATAAAGCTATTGAACATCAGATTTTCACTTTAATATTTTAAAAAATCATTTCACTAGTTATACTGAGATCTCTGACCCTCCTCTGTGGCTAAACTGAATATATGATAATTTCCAACACGAAGGAGTGTAGCCATATAAACGAACAAATTCCTTCTTTCTTACCTCCCTTTCAAGCCGTGCTAACTTTGCTTTCTCTCTGAGGTTTTATTGCCCGTCCTTTATTTTTTTAACGCTATATTTCTGCATTGTGCCTAAAGTGGAAACCACTGTTCTCGGAATTCCCTGGATGGCCGCAATCACCTATTTCTTTTCAGTTCTTCCTTCCCCCAACCCCTCACTAGTTCATCGAGATTCAAAGGTAAAGACACACTGATGCCTTGCCGCCCTGCTTCCGACTTCCGGATAAACTGACCCTAGAAAATTCACGACGTGGCAAAAGTGCAGGAAAGGCACTATGTACAAACTTTTTTGGGCGCGACAAAGACAGTGTGTCATTGGTTAAAACTGCAGCTTCAACTCAACCAGTGCTAATGCAAATTTTGTATTCCTATGTTCTGATTGGGCAGAGCCAATTTTCTTGACGTTATTCTAAATAACCACCAATCAGACACAAGACTTTAGCTTATCCTCAAATTTGCATGCGAGGTTCTATATAAAAGGGACACGGCACACATACCGCACGTACTTTCCTTTTTGTTCTTTCCATTTCTGTCGGAGTCGTCCCCACCATGCCCGAGCCAGCCAAGTCCGCGCCCGCCCCGAAGAAGGGCTCCAAGAAGGCGGTGACCAAGGCGCAGAAGAAGGACGGCAAGAAGCGCAAGCGCAGCCGCAAGGAGAGCTACTCGGTGTACGTGTACAAGGTGCTGAAGCAGGTGCACCCGGACACGGGCATCTCGTCCAAGGCCATGGGCATCATGAACTCGTTCGTCAACGACATCTTCGAGCGCATCGCGGGCGAGGCGTCGCGCCTGGCGCATTACAACAAGCGCTCGACCATCACGTCCCGGGAGATCCAGACGGCCGTGCGCCTGCTGCTGCCCGGGGAGCTGGCCAAGCACGCCGTGTCCGAGGGCACCAAGGCCGTCACCAAGTACACCAGCTCCAAGTGAGTGCCTATGTAGCACCCTTTAATCAAAAGGCTCTTTTCAGAGCCACCCACGTTTTCACAACAGAGCTTTGTACTGGCCTGTTCCGTCCTGGGAGCGGTTTTTAATGAGCTATGACGGTCACACTAAACAGGCCCTGCCAGCTTTCTGGATCACGGCCCAGGTTCCAAGCAGTACAGAACTTAGGCTGCAAGTCAGGGCTGACTCCCCAAGCTGTTGGGGCTCCTGGTCATCTTTTTAAAGGTTTCATGGGCTGTGGGCTAGTGGCAGCGCTTCATCAATCTCCTACAACAGCCATAAATGGCCCGGTCTCCGTTTTATCTAAAGCACCGATCCGGTGCCTCAAGCAAGCCACAGCAACGTTTGAAATTCCCGCCCTAGAAGCGGAACTTCCCTCTTGGGGACGAGGCGGTTCTCCCCCCACGGTCTGGTCTACTGATTGTGTCTCACTTTCACTCCCCAGACCCCAATCCCTACACTTGGGGCCGTTGAGTCCTGGTCTACCGTTCTATGGAAAGTTTACAATCGACTAGGCTGGGCGGCTGCTGCTCTCCATTTTGGGAACGGCCATTAACTTGGATTTTATCTCTTTCCTGATCTATAAAAGTCGGCTCGTCCTTGAGTTTCTTTTTCATGTCAAAGCATAATTCCCTCCCCAGCTTCTAACTCGTTTCACAAACTGAATTCTCAGTGTTAAATCAACTCACTAGTGTGACAGGCGAATGATCGTACAGCTGAGGCCCACCTCTGCTCCAGTTCTTGGGGATTCTGTTCTCCAGTGTTTGACGTCATCCCTCCGGCTTGTTCTCTGCTCGCTCAAATAAGAGCAACACACTGGTAGCTGGCGAGGGAAGGCGTTAAAGACGTCCTGGAAGTTACACCCTCACACTTGCATAACTCCGCAGCATACTCACCTAACCAAACAAACGGCATTGGCCAAAAAAATGACCTTGTCTGCACACCAATACTAAGCCCAGGATACCACCACGCGGTAAAAAGTTAAAAAAGAGCTATTTGTGATGCTAACTTTCACTTTAATAACGTACCAGAAAAAGTTTATAGACGTCATGAAACAAAACCCAACGTATGCAGAAATACAGACAGACTCTTTCAAGTGAAAGAATAGGTGGCCCTGAAAAGGGCCTTTGTTTTTGCTGCAAAAAGCGAGCTTGCGAGTTCGGACTCAGCCCCCGAAGCCGTACAGGGTGCGGCCCTGGCGCTTGAGCGCGTAGACCACGTCCATGGCGGTGACCGTCTTGCGCTTGGCGTGCTCCGTGTAGGTGACGGCGTCCCGGATCACGTTCTCCAGGAACACCTTCAGCACCCCGCGGGTCTCCTCGTAGATGAGCCCGGAGATGCGCTTGACGCCCCCACGCCGGGCAAGGCGCCGGATGGCGGGTTTGGTGATACCCTGGATATTGTCACGCAAGACCTTGCGGTGGCGCTTTGCACCACCCTTTCCGAGCCCCTTGCCACCCTTGCCGCGACCAGACATCTCTACACAAACTCGCTGAGCTCCTAACGATACTGAAAGCACTGCTGCTCAGCACTTTTATAGGGTCATGGCGGACCTGATTGGAAACCACAAGTGCAGAGGCGGGAACCTACTTAGTTCCCGCCTTTCTCTCCTTTGTCCAGTGCTCAGAGCTGTGCAGACCCAATGTTGAATCTGAAGGGACCATGGACCCAGGGGCTGCGACTTGGTCAATGCTCCTCCATATGGATATGTGCGTAGGTGTTTGCGTATAATACTTGTAGCATTAAGTGGGAAAAAATTCATACTTTCCACAAAGAAGCCTGACACTGATCCTTCAGATTTCCCAAAATATTAATTTATTAGTCAATACACTTCCCTTACAAGACATTTATAAGAGATAATCTGCAAATTGTTTAAAGTGACATCTGTAAATCATCAGCCACTCAACATTAATTATTATGACACTACAGTGTTATGGAGGCCCTGAACTCCTCCCTCAATATGTGCCCCCCAAGACAGCCTGACAGCATCCCGATTTGCTAAAACCTCCTGTGAGGTCATTTTTTTTAAAAAAAATAATTTTCCTCCAAATTAACAGCGACAGATTAACAGGAGAAAATTAAATTTTAATATGTGCATACGGGGAATTCATATAAGCAGGAAAATCCCAACGACAGGCAAAATACGGTATATCTATCATTTTGGACATAGGAAAAAGTGGGGAAGGGGTCTGGGATTTCAAAGAGGAAATAGGCAATTCAGAGGTAGAGAAAGTGGCAAACACTCTTGCTAGGCAACTTAGAACCGAGAGGACAGAAAGAAATCTAGTGGACAGATTTTTGCATTGACCGTTCCTGTCTACCATACTTAATTCACATGTGCTAAAAATGTGCTAAAATGATTATGCTAAGGTTCCCTGCCTGCAGCAGGTCTTTCTGTCTGAATCTCTTTAACAAGGAAAGGGAAATTCTTCCTGAGATTGTTGGGCTTTAATTAACTTCAACTCAAAATTGTCTGTAGGCCAGGGTGTCACATTTCAGGTAGACTTGTTCCTGACCCCATTTCCCTTGAGGACTCCTCAAAATAATATTTAACTCATCATTCATTCCCTTGATGAGGTCCAGCTGACTTTTGGTAGATTTTCTTTTCCTTCATGGTCTGTGAGGAGGAGGAGGAGGACCAAGTTCATCACAGCTGAGTTTACAGTGTATGGAAAGAAGTTCCACAGTGAATTTCTTAATCTGAGATATGCAGACGGCATTCAGAGCCTCTGTATACATAGAACAGAAATTCCATCTTTATTCTTACTGTCCCCCACCTGAACCTAAGCATTTCCTCTGTTTATGAATGCAGGCAACAAATAGTTTAATTGGCAGAAATTGTGCTGTATTCATATCAGGATGTATTTGCAGCTGTCAAGATCTCAAAAATATCGTTTAAACATAGTACGCCATCTAAATTGTAATTCTTGGTCTCATGGGAAATCTTATGTATTTAATGCATTGATAAAGAAGTACTATGTTAGTACTTCACCAATTTGGGTTTTTCATAAGCTTAATAATGGTATTTTAATGTAAATGTTTTGCTTTGTAATCCTATGTATATTTTCCGAAACATTTACAAATATTATTCTGGGAAGGGACCCATAAGCTTTATCAGTTTCATGAAAAGAGACCATGACACAAAAGTGGTTAAGAATCACTCTTCCGTAAAATCCTGAATGCACTGAAAGTCTCTGGATATCAAGAATGTGCAGAAAATTGCATGAGGAAAACTGACAATGTTTCAATAAAAATCAGGTTAGTTACAATACTCTGACAGAGGTGTGAAAGGAAAGTGACGCTGATTTTCTGCACTTCTACACACTAAGAAGGTCACTGCCTCTCCTTGTCTTAGAGAGTTTTCTTGGAGAATGAGTGTGTCTGAGTTTTCACTCTTCCCTTAGAAATGAAGTTTTTCTGGGGATTAAGCCCAGTCTTCAGTTTTTACGATGTAGAGATATCTCCTAGGTTGTGGGCCAAATAATCTGCAGATAAGTAAAAAATGTACCCCTAAAATTAGTATTGTAGTTTCTCACAAGACATACCAAAGGTTGTCTCAAGAGATAAGCTTGTTGTTTCTTCTACTTTGTGCTTGAAGATGTGTGAGATTGTTTTTCCCTGACTGTAGTCGCTTTTGTTCTAACTTACATGTATGTAAATTTTTATGCTTACTCAATAATAAATTGTGTTCTTTCTCTTCTATTTTGATATAGAAATGTCTCTTTTTTTTTGACAGAACTGTTTTATTTCTCCAACATGTGAAGGGGACAGACAGCCCCCTAGTTTTTATATTCCTTTATCACATCTAAGAGGAATGTGCTTGCTGCAACATGAATTCTCTGCCTGTTAATGTGAGGATTCAAACTCTCTAAGAAGAGGCATATTTGAGGCACTCAGACCTCAATGGCAGATTATTTCCTAATCGCTCTGCACCTTCAATGAATGATAAGGCCCCAACCGGTCAGGCTAGGCTCTCATTCAGTTTCAAATGAACAAGTGTCAAGCAATACTGCATGGACAGCCCTATGCGAAGTGTGGTAGCACAGAGAACAAGCATTCAGGCAGCAGCTAGACAGCAGAATAAAGGCCTGGAACGGGACTGAGGACACACTTGTGTTCTGGGTCCACACAGACTCCCTGTGCGTACTTGTGCACGTTTCTTTATATAAACGACTCCTCTATGAGACCATTGGTTGTTTACAGGCTACTAGGAAGATTTGAAAGTGGATACGTATGCAGATAATATGAAGCATATTATAATAGCCCGTAGAGAAATCAGTATAGCAGTTGAGAAGAGGGGGAGATCTGACGCACATTAAGAGACTGGGAATGACATATATAAACACTTCAAAGTATGTCATTTGATCAGTTTGATGTATACATTGACTTTAAAATAGGGTGAGTAGCAGGAAAAGGAAAAGGGAAGAAAAACCTGGAAAAATGTACTGTGAAATGTTAGACGGTTTCCCCAAGACCATGTAACTCATAAGCTGCAAGACGAAACTCAAATGCATATCAGTGTGTTTTGCAAATCCCACGCTTCTTCTACTAAACCACCTGCCAGAATGGTGACTGAACACCATAGAAAAAACTTTGAATGCTAAAGTGCTTATTCTTCAATTAGAAAACTACAGGACTATGAGCTATAGAAATCTGAAGCTCACCTGAGGAATAGTTCATTGAGAACAATAAACAGGATGAATTACAGACAGACTGAGAGGTGGTAGGGGCCCATAAAAAGGCTGTGAGAATAGCCAGTCCAGACAAGAAACAAGAGCCAGAATTACAACCATAATGGGGGAAATAAAAGAGGAGAGAGGAATTTAGGAAGAATTCACTGAACTTGGTGACTCCCTGGATTTGGTGACAATGAAAATGGGAGAGTTGAATTTTTGTGTGTGCCAGGTAATAGAAGAATGGTGTTGTTGATAGAACCTCTGAGATATCAGCAGGTAGGTTATCTTTTGATTGTAAACTACTTAGATGATGTTGGTCACGTTGAGAGTCTGATGTAGATGGACTAGCAGATCTCCAGCAAGTACCCAGAAATGTAAGTTTGTCATTTAGGGAAGAAGACAGACCTGAAGGGTCTTCCCAAGAGCTTGTGAACATTTAAAAACCTGACCCTCCCCTAAAGAAGCAATGTAAGTAAAAGACTTATTTTTTTATTTTTTTACCCATAAAAGGGTCCCACTGTCTTTCATGCCTTTTCCTGGATGTTCCCAGCCATCAGCGATTGAGCACAGGCCAAGCTTCCCTGTCAAGAGAACTATTGACTGTTGAGTTTCCCCCTTTCCTAAAGAAATCTTGAATGATTGAAACCCAAAAAGAGCTCAACTTCCACACCACCACAACAAGCTCTCATCAAGCGTTTTCAGACAAAATAATGACTTTTCTCTCAGACATTGCTATTATTGCAAGCACCCCTTACTACCCTTCTTGTAGAGAAATCCTGAAAGAGCCTGTGTTATTTCTCCTCATATGAAAGAGATTTTCTGGGTAAATCTCAATGAAAATACATCAGTCGCTGAGCTGTGGGAGAAGCCAGGAATGTCCCCAGCATTACTAGAGACCAAGCCCCTGAGGACACAAAGGGAAGTATTTAAATTTTAAACGAAAATCAGCAAGTTGTCTCTCCCACCTCTGAATCTCTCAGTGACCCTGGCTTTTGACACAGGCTGGAGCCAAACTGATAATAACTGGAGGGAAAAGTTATGAAGCTCTCAAAGCTTGAGCTCTCCCAGAACATTGTACAGTATAATTGGTGTCATTCCTCCCAGAGAAATTTTAATTTTGTGGCTTTACTGAATTGTAACAAACACAATTCGGGACAGAACTGACACTAGGAAGCTGTCAAGCCGGAAGAGTGAGCTGGGAACCAATCAGCGTGCAGCACCGCTGTGTGTTTATATAGACACGATCCCCAGCCGTGGCACTTAACTCCCAGACTTAATTTTTTTTTTCTCTGTCAATTCAAACCAACAACCATGTCCGAAACCGCACCTGCTGTGACTCCTGCGCCTCCTGCAGAAAAGACGCCGGTGAAGAAGAAGGCTCGCAAGTCCACCGGGGCCGCCAAGCGCAAGGCGTCAGGACCCCCGGTGTCCGAGCTCATCACCAAGGCCGTGGGCGCCTCTAAGGAGCGCAGCGGCGTGTCGCTGGCCGCGCTCAAGAAGGCGCTGGCGGCCGCCGGCTACGACGTGGACAAGAACAACAGCCGCATCAAGCTGGGTCTCAAGACCCTGGTGAGCAAGGGCACCCTGGTCCAGACCAAGGGCACCGGCGCCTCGGGCTCCTTCAAGCTCAACAAGAAGGCGGCCTCCGGGGAGTCCAAGCCCAAACCCAAGAAGGCGGGCGCCGCCAAGCCCAGGAAGGCTGCCGGGGCGGCCAAGAAGCCCAAGAAGGCCGCGGGCTCGGCCACCCCCAAGAAGAGCGCCAAGAAGACCCCGAAGAAGGCGAAGAAGCCGGCGGCGGCTGCGGGAGCCAAGAAAGTGGCCAAGAGTCCGAAGAAGGCCAAGGCCGCCAAGCCCAAGAAGGCGGCTAAGAGCCCGTCCAAGGCCAAAGCCCCGAAGCCCAAGGCGGCCAAACCTAAAGCTGGGAAACCAAAGAAGGTGGCCCCCAAAAAGAAGTAAGGATTAAGGCGATCTGAGAACACAAAGGCTCTTTTCAGAGCCACCCAATGAATCTGATAAAAAGAGCTTCTAACACCCTTTTTGATGGCGTGGGGGAACGGAGGTGGGAATCTTTATACTTTAATTCTGACTAGACACCGCAGTGTAGCAATCCACAGAAAGGGTGGTTGGTGCTGGGAACAGCCTTTTGGGTTAAGGTGGGCACTCGGCGCCCTACTTTTTTTCACTAAGCCTTATTTATCCCTTAGCTTCAGCCCACTTGTTACAAGTGTGGATAGCCTCCCTTTTTATTGCCGGGTACTATTCACACACAAACATTCCCCCGCCCCCCGACTGCGAGTTTTGTTTTTTTGTTCCCTGCCTTAAACTGACACTTTTACAAAAATACAATATAGCACTGTTAGCAGGACTAGGCATCTAATGACACTTTACCAGTTATGTGGGAGTCACAGTAGTGCTATTATCACCTGCAAGTTGGCTACAAGATGGAAAACTGGACTGAGCTGTCCAGGTGTTTGTGAATCTCTTTCTAGGGTCCGTAGCTGACCATTACCTCTAGGCAGGCTGCAAGTGTTCAATAAATCACTGGGTAAGCCAGGCTGTGTGGCTCCTGCCAGGACCTTGGGTGTTTCCTGAAGTGCAGACCTATTTATTGACAAAGTTCCTGAAGGGCCTCCAGTGTTTACCGACCCCAGGATGGGGACTCCCTTAGGTGCTATGAGCCAAAGTAACAGAACCCCCATACTGCGTTGACCAAGGGAGGTTCAGGCCCCGCCTTTGTTGAAGAGGGCTTGTCTCAATGGTACCTGAGGAGCTCCAGCAAACAAGAGATTATTGTATTCGCTTTACCTGTGCAGAATGCCAGTCTTGCCTTAGCGATACGTTCTGCAGTGAGCTTAGGTTACTTACTGCGTAACAAATTCTCAATTCCTGGTATGAACTCCCAGATCAACACGCCAGGCCCAGGCAGTTAGGTGCCGAGCTCTGAAAGTGGCAACACTCGGTGCCAAAGGGACACCGGGAGACACGCCTGTCAGGCAAGGAAGGGTTCGGGGTTGGTGGACAGAGAAAGGAACTGGGAAGCCAGTGACATTGAAACAAAATGTCAACTGTCACCGATGGGTCCCTTTTTCTGCAAGATACCGACAATTCACTAACAGCTCTTCCGGTTGAAAGCGTAGGTGGCTCTGAAAAGAGCCTTTGGGTTGGTTTTAGGTTACCGCTCGGCAGTAAGAGCAGTTTATGCCCGCTCACCACGGATGCGGCGGGCCAGCTGGATGTCCTTGGGCATAATGGTGACGCGCTTGGCGTGGATGGCGCACAGGTTGGTGTCCTCGAACAGCCCCACCAGGTACGCCTCGCACGCCTCCTGCAGCGCCATCACGGCCGAGCTCTGGAAGCGCAGGTCCGTCTTGAAGTCCTGCGCGATCTCGCGCACCAGCCGCTGGAAGGGCAGCTTGCGGATCAGCAGCTCCGTGGATTTCTGGTAGCGCCGGATCTCGCGCAGCGCCACCGTGCCCGGGCGGTAGCGGTGCGGCTTCTTGACGCCGCCGGTGGCCGGAGCGCTCTTGCGGGCCGCCTTGGTGGCCAGCTGCTTGCGCGGCGCCTTCCCGCCGGTGGACTTCCGCGCAGTCTGCTTCGTACGAGCCATGACAACCTCTGAAGACCAGCTGGCTAAAGCTGAAAGCGGGAGCCTGCACCAGTTTATATAACGAGAGTCCTGCTATGATTGGGCCGGCCATCTGTCCATCATGGTTCGCTGGGACCGTATTGGAAACGGCGCCCCCTTCTTGATCACATGAGCCGGCGATGTGTTCAGACCGAAAATTAACATCTTCCTGTCACCCATCCTTGCAAATTCTGATATTTTCAGCCTTTTCTCGCCTCTAATGTATTCGTGTTTTCTTTACCTTTTCGGTGCTGAATTTAATACATATTACAACGACATATCTTGTTTACTGAATAAAAAATGTTAATTTCTAACACCTGAAACAGGTTTCTTGTTGATTTTTGAAAAGGCGCGCGCTAGCTGCAATTGGAGATTTTTTTTCAGCTTCAATGTATGTTTTTTTCTGTTTAAATTTAGCGAATCTTTAAATGTTTATGTAAACTAAGTAAACCCAGACCATTAACTCTGAATTTCACATTTGACACTAGAACTACATGAACATACTTTCCACTCACTATAGCATCTCATATAAAAGCACTCTATCCACTAAGTTTCAATTTCCACTGCGGTGTGTGCGAAATGGGGTTAAGAAAAAATCCTCAGACTTACACATGGTACAACTTTCCTATGTGCAAGCCTTTTTCAAGTCCTTCTGAAGCCCGGGTTAAGCTCGGCCTAAATGACAGGACTCCGGGGCAGATAACATCGCATTCCTGTTTACAAGTGATTAGGACCCAGCAGAGGTGGCGAAGGGCGAATTGCAGATGGGTAGCCCTATTAAGATGCAAAACAAGTGCTTTGAGAAACAACATTGAAAGGCGGCTTTATTGCTAGTAGGTTACTAACTACATTTGCATGTAAATATTCACCTCTGGCCAAGCATTGCTCTCTCCAATTGCTTTCTCACGGTTTCACAGAGGGCCGGCTGCCCTGATGGACATCATTACTTGTAAAACGAAAGTATCTCTGTATCCGTTCTAATTAGCTGATGGAACTTCAACAAATCTCACATGAATTAGTGTCACGTTTCTGTGGTGTTTCACTACTGACATCTAACGACCAACAGCGGTAAAGATTGTTTTCAATTATCGGCCTAAATTAAAGAACACGCGAGCCCTTTTAGTGAAAAGCTAGGTGGCTCTGAAAAGAGCCTTTGGTTTGGACTGGACATACTAGAGATGCCGCAAAGTAGGGGGACTTCTATTTGCCTTTGGCCTTGTGGTGGCTCTCGGTCTTCTTGGGCAGCAGCACGGCCTGGATATTGGGCAGGACGCCGCCCTGCGCGATGGTGACCTTGCCCAGCAGCTTGTTGAGCTCCTCGTCGTTGCGGATGGCCAGCTGCAGGTGGCGCGGGATGATGCGCGTCTTCTTGTTGTCGCGGGCCGCGTTGCCCGCCAGCTCCAGGATCTCGGCCGTCAGGTACTCCAGCACGGCCGCCAGGTACACGGGCGCGCCGGCCCCGACCCGCTCGGCGTAGTTGCCCTTGCGGAGTAGCCGGTGCACGCGACCCACGGGGAACTGCAGGCCGGCCCGCGACGAGCGCGTCTTGGCCTTAGCGCGCGCCTTACCGCCTTGTTTCCCACGTCCAGACATTCTCAGTGTAGGAAACTAACTGAATGTGATCTTAATTGGGGGTTGGCCTTTATTTATAAGCCTTCTTTGGGCGCGAAAAAGAGGCTGTGTTATTGGCTAAAATTGCAGCTTGGACGAATGCAAATTTGGGATACCTGCGTTCTGATTGGGAAGAGCTGTTTTTTTAACGTCACTCTGAATAACCACCAATCAGACACAGGACGCTAACTTATACCGTTATTTGCATGCGACATTTTATATAAAGGGAACACGGGGAATTCAACTCACAAATCGTGTTTGCTGTTCTCTATCTCTTTCCGAATTCTCCACACCATGCCCGAGCCAGCCAAGTCCGCGCCCGCCCCGAAGAAGGGCTCCAAGAAGGCGGTGACCAAGGCGCAGAAGAAGGACGGCAAGAAGCGCAAGCGCAGCCGCAAGGAGAGCTATTCGGTGTATGTGTACAAGGTGCTGAAGCAGGTGCACCCGGACACGGGCATCTCGTCCAAGGCCATGGGCATCATGAACTCCTTCGTCAACGACATCTTCGAGCGCATCGCGGGCGAGGCGTCGCGCCTGGCGCATTACAACAAGCGCTCGACCATCACGTCCCGGGAGATCCAGACGGCCGTGCGCCTGCTGCTGCCCGGGGAGCTGGCCAAGCACGCCGTGTCCGAGGGCACCAAGGCCGTCACCAAGTACACCAGTTCCAAGTGAGCGCCTGTGCAGCAGTGTTTCATCCAAAGGCTCTTTTCAGAGCCACTCACATTTTCACAACAGAGCATTGCACTGGCCTGTCCTGTCCTGGGGACTGTACTTAATAAGCTGTGATGGTCACACTAAGGAAAAGCCCTGCCAGTTTCCCGGGTCACAGCCCCAGGGCCCGAGATCCTGACACTCAGGTGCCCAGTACCGGGTTCCCAGCAGTGCAGAACCTTGGCTGAAACCCCGGGCTGACTCCCCAAGTCCTGGAGCTCCTGGTCACCTTTTTAAAGATCACGGGTTGTGGGCCAGTGCCTGCGCTTCATGAAGCTCGTACAACGGCCGTGACTGTCCGGTCTCTTTTATCTAAAGCATGACCCCGGCGCTTCTCAGTCGCCCCAGCAACATTTGAAATTCGCGCTCCAAAAGCGGAACTTCCTCTTGGCGCCGCGGCGGGTCTCCGCCCACTGTCTTCGGTTTGCGTCTGGCCTTCACTCCCCATCCCTCATTTACTAGCCCTTGGCCTGGGGCCTTTAGAGTCGGTTGAGCGTTTTGTCGCAGCGTTCTCGACACCTAATTCAAAGGATCTTTTCAGAGCCGTTTACACTCTCATCGAGTTTTAATTATTTCTGTGCCTTCAAGCATAGTTGACACCCGAGTTTGCTGAACCGTTGTGCATTCAAGGACGAAATGTATAAGCAGGCCCTGTGTCCCTGCTCCAAGTCCCTGCTCCTTGGCCTTTGGTGTTTTCTCTGGTAAGTGGGCTGGGGTCCTGTACACCACACTATTTCCTGTCATGGCTAAGGAAAGCTAGGGAAGCTAGGAGGAAACTCTACTTCTCTACGTTTCAACTATGGTCTTACTCTTGGTTTCAATTTCCCGCTTTGGCTTTTTCCCCAGTCTGGATTCTACACTTCTAGAATCACGTTTATAACCACCCCCACCCAGTTCTGAGCCTTTTCTCCACCTGGCCCACCTTTAAATTTCTAAATTGTAATAACTACTTTTTTCTTTGCGCTCTGAACCCTGTGTATGGCTCCTTCCACCTTCATTTATTTCCCAACACCAGCTCTGCTTTTGCTTTCCACTATCCCAGAACCAGCGGAACATTTATTCAATTATCTTTGTAAAAACAACCAGTACTTTTTGGTTTTCCTGGCTAGACACTGAGGCCATGGCACCCAGCCTCCCTTGATTTAAAGTGCTGTTTCTACTTTACCTGTTTAAGATATTTACTTCTTGCACTCCTTAGCATCAGAAGGTTGAAAATCACATAAGACACTTTCCTTGCTTTCAGGGAATGCAGTCTCAGAAGGGGTCATCACACTCTGTTCCCACAGGTAGGTAAAGCTTTTATTCCAGGAAACAGAAGTGAGGGAAATTCGTGGAGCTTGCATGCCTGTGGCCTATGAGGCTTCATGTCGTCGCCTGACCAAGCGGCCTTTTTTGGCTAATTTGTGGACACATGAAAGATGAAAAGGAATACAGCGAGGAAAGACACATAGCCTAGTGCTGGGCAGAGGCGAAAATCTATTTAAAATAACTTCCTAAAGTGTTGAGAAATCAATACGTTTCTATGGAAATGTTTTGAATTCTATCTACACATCTTTGAAAGAGCATAGCAACAGAAGACATTGGCTGGAATTTGACTTCTGCCAGGTAAATGAGCTTTGGTTCTCACACCTTCTGTTCCTTATAAAATGACAATATTACCAAAATCAACTTTATTGACACTTATGCAAACAAAGCAAGACATAAATATTTAGAGGTATTTGCTATTCATGGAGTTATTTGTAGACATTACGAGGTAAATTTGATCATTACTCCTAGACTTTACCTATAATGAAGGCTAGCTTTTTGAAGTACTATTATCAGAATTAATAACAATACTGCAGTGGGTGGAGGAAGTCCTTCTCCACGAAAGCAGACTTTTCTGCTCTTAAAATCAGACCATAGACACTAGCAAAAAGGAAATATAACTTGCTGCTGTTAAAATTAGAGCAATTGCAAAATTACACGAACCTGAAATGTTTAGGAAGAATTTACATGCATCTATAGTAATTTTGATAATATTTACACATTTAAATTTAAATAGTCATAATCTTAAATACCATCATTGAATACATTAATCAACGATTCTTAAACTTGTGTAAGTGTATTAATTTCCTATTGATGGTCGGATGAATTATCACGAATCTAATGGCTTAAAAAAGACACCTTTAAAACATGATGGTTCTGTAGATCAGGAGTCAAACAGATGTCACTGAACTAAAATCAAGATGTCACAGGCTGCATTCCTCTCCGGCGCCTCTAAAACAGAATCTGTTTCCTTGCTTTTTCCCGCTCCTAGAGGCTGTCTTCCTTCCTTAGCCCCTTCCCTGTTTTCAAAGCTGATAGTGTCTGGCCAAATCCTTCCCATGCTGCCACCTCTGGTTCTGTATTCTCACTCTTCCATTGTTGAGGACCCCAGAAATTACATTGGGTTCCCTTGGCTAATCTAGGGTCATTTCTCTATTTTAAAGTGATTAGCAACCTTAATTTCATCCTGAATTTAACTGTCCTTTGTTGGGTAACCTCAGATACCCACAATCCTAGAGATTGAGAGGTAGACTTATTGTGGTGGCATTGTTCAGCCTCACATACTAGGTGACAGTATATTTAGAATTTGAGGGGGAGGAACATAAAGACAGGATTTAAAACTATCAGGAAATTCATGAACACCCCTGAAGCCCATACAGACCTTCCTTAGGTATTCACTTCTGGGACTACAGAAAGCAAAACTTGACTGTTTAATTATTCTTATATAGTACAGCTAGCTAGCTGGTATTTTCAGTTTTTTAACATTTTGCTTATTCCTCTTGTTTGTGCTTTCTTTGAATGTTTATTCTTTGTATGCACTCTGGTGTGTGTAGTGTACTTATGTATGTGCTGTGTAGGGACTGGGGAGGTTATTATTTTTCATGAAATAAAATACACAATATATAGAATACTACTACCTTTTCCCTACGTGCACTGAAATCCTAAAAGGATCAAGAGTCCTTTCGTACAGTTTACCCCACATGGTATTTCATTCATGGCAGTTTCATAACTTTAACTGGGTTTGGAATCAAGTATAGATTGTCATTGTATGTCTACATGGGGCAGGGCTATCATATGGTGCTGTAACTAGAATGACATGAATCTTTCTAACTTTTACAACCAGGATAAAAGCAAATTAATGTAAGTTCCACCAAACACAAGGGTGTTTCATTTCTGGACTGTATCATCAGGTCCAGAGGGAATTTTGCCACGTCTAACCATTCTGACATCAGTTTATTTGCGTGCAGGACTTTGGCAAGCTTGTTATCCAAGTGACCATTAGCAGCGAGAACTCCCCACCACGATCCCACAGCTAAATGCAGATCTTGCTTTCAAACAAGACTCTCAACTTTTAAGGCAGGGGACACAACACAGGACGATCACTTAAGTTAGTCGAGGAAACTAGTTTGACTGTTTAGCATGCACAACTCTTTATCCTGAAAATGTGGGTGGCTCTGAAAAGAGCCTTTGTGTTGAAAGCTGCCGTACAAGCACTCACTTGGAGCTGGTGTACTTGGTGACAGCCTTGGTGCCCTCGGACACGGCGTGCTTGGCCAGCTCCCCGGGCAGCAGCAGGCGCACGGCCGTCTGGATCTCCCGGGACGTGATGGTCGAGCGCTTGTTGTAATGCGCCAGGCGCGACGCCTCGCCCGCGATGCGCTCGAAGATGTCGTTGACGAACGAGTTCATAATGCCCATGGCCTTGGACGAGATGCCCGTGTCCGGGTGCACCTGCTTCAGCACCTTGTACACGTACACCGAGTAGCTCTCCTTGCGGCTGCGCTTGCGCTTCTTGCCGTCCTTCTTCTGCGCCTTGGTCACCGCCTTCTTGGAGCCCTTCTTCGGGGCGGGCGCGGACTTGGCTGGTTCAGGCATGGCAACAAAAAAAGGAAAGGACTAGAGCCAAACAAGTGGTTCTAAAATGTCCGCCTAGGTTTGGATTATCTTCCTTTATACTCGCTCTATGCAAATAAGGTAGTCAAGACCATCCACATCTGATTTGATAATATGTCAGTGACGACATCATAGAAATTTTTTTGCAACACCTCTCCTTTCTTATTGGTTGTTTATGTCAAGGAGTGAAATTTGAACCAATCCCATATCTCTATTTACAATTCCATCCAGCACTATAACTGGCGTCATATTGCTCCCTTCAGTACATTTCTTTCGCTGCTTTTCTCTGTCTCTGTGTTTTCAGTGTTAGTACTCAGGATGTCTGGACGCGGAAAACAAGGCGGCAAGGCGCGCGCCAAGGCCAAGACGCGCTCCTCGCGGGCCGGCCTGCAGTTCCCCGTGGGTCGCGTGCACCGGCTGCTCCGCAAGGGCAACTACGCCGAGCGGGTCGGGGCCGGCGCGCCAGTGTACCTGGCGGCCGTGCTGGAGTACCTGACGGCCGAGATCCTGGAGCTGGCGGGCAACGCGGCCCGCGACAACAAGAAGACGCGCATCATCCCGCGCCACCTGCAGCTGGCCATCCGCAACGACGAGGAGCTCAACAAGCTGCTGGGCAAGGTCACCATCGCGCAGGGCGGCGTCCTGCCCAACATCCAGGCCGTGCTGCTGCCCAAGAAGACCGAGAGCCACCACAAGGCCAAGGGCAAGTAGAAGAGACCTTTACTCGCGGCAGCTTCAGTAGGTCTAGTCCAAACCAAAGGCTCTTTTCAGAGCCACCCACTTTTTCACTAAAAGGGCTCGCGTGTTCCTTAGGTTGATAACTGAAAATGACCTTTCCCGCTGTTGGTCGGTAGATGTCAGTGGTTTAACACCGGGGAAAAAGCGAAACTTTAAGGTTACAACTAACAAAAATTAACATCAACCCATTGAAACGGATACAGAGATACTTTGTGTCACTTCTAATGGAGACTAGCACGGCTGGCCTCGAGAGTTAAAAGTGAAGCACTTAGCAGTCCCATTTGGGAAAAGGACTTGTTTCAGTCACCTTTTTCTGGAAAGGGTTGAAATACTTAGATGTGTGCAAATCATTGTGTAATTCACTTGTGTTCTGTTAGCACCTGGTTGCTAAGGTTTTATATACTTGACACAAAGAGGTTGCTTTACTTGAAGCAATTGGTCACGTTTTATGCCCTATAAAATCTTACAAGAAGTTTGGAAACTAGATTTCTGGCGTCCCCTTTTACAGACACAAGATAAACGTTTCTAAACCTACAAAAGGAATGGCTGTTAAGGCAATTGGAATTCTGTCAGGAGGTAAGTTAGGACTGGCCTATGTACAGGACATGGTAGGAATCAAGCATAATGTTTCAACATGTTGAAATTGTTTTCTGAGTGTACCATGCATATACACAAATGCATAATGATGGTGTACATTCAAGTAAACGTGTCAGAAAGTAGTGTATGAATAAAATACAGAACAAAGGAGGGATAGCTGACCAATCACACACCAGGGCGGGCTTTTCAAATTTCAGTGATAATGGCATTCAACACTAATCCGTGGGTTGTCTTTTCAAAAAACACTTAAGTAATGTACACTACAAACAACACTAAATGAAACCTTGCTTTTATGGACACAACGTGGAGTATAAATGCGAAAGAAAGAAAACGTTTGATTTTAATCAGTGTTTAATGGAAATCTAATCATTTCTCCGAAGATAAACAAAACCACGTTAGATCACAGCGTGGGACGCATGAACCAGGCTGATGTGCTCGAATGCATAAGGTCAGAAACCACCCCAGTTCTCTTCAACTAGGTTACTTTCCAGTGTTACCTCATGGCTCGCACGAAGCAGACGTCGCAAGTCCACCGGCGGGAAGGCCCCGCGCAAGCAGCTGGCCACCAAGGCGGCCCGCAAGAGCGCGCCGGCCACTGGCGGCGTCAAGAAGCCGCACCGCTACCGCCCGGGCACGGTGGCGCTGCGCGAGATCCGGCGCTACCAGAAATCCACGGAGCTGCTGATCCGCAAGCTGCCCTTCCAGCGGCTGGTGCGCGAGATCGCGCAGGACTTCAAGACGGACCTGCGCTTCCAGAGCTCGGCCGTGATGGCGCTGCAGGAGGCGTGCGAGGCGTACCTGGTGGGGCTGTTCGAGGACACCAACCTGTGCGCCATCCACGCCAAGCGCGTCACCATCATGCCCAAGGACATCCAGCTGGCGCGCCGCATCCGCGGGGAACGTGCGTAAGCCGCCTTTATTTCCGAGAGGTAACCTAAACGAAACCCAAAGGCTCTTTTCAGGGCCACCCACACGTTCAGTTGAAAGAGCTGTGCGCCAAGGGCTGCAATTTAACTAAGTCCAGGAATTCAGTTTGTGAAAGCGAAGAAGTGCACACTCACTGAAATGTGTGTGCTCCCTGTGTCACAGACTGATCTGGTCACTAAGGCAGGACTGGGACTCTGCACAGGTAAAGCGAATGCAATAATCCCTTGTTTGCTGGAGCCCCTCAGGAACCACTGAGACAAGCCCTCCACTTTCTCCAACAAAGGAAGGGGGCCTGAACCGCCCTTGGTCAACGCAGGATCTGGGTTCTGTCACTTTGGCTCACAGCACCTAAGGGAGTCCCCATCCTGGGGTCCGTAAACACTGGAGGCCCTTCAGGAACGCAGTCAATAGGTCTGCACTTCAGGAAACACCCAAGTCCTGGCAGGAGCCACACAACCTGTCTTTCCCAGCAATTTATTCAACAACTGCAGGCTGCCTGGAGCAAGTCGTCCGTTATGGAACCCAAGAACTACTTTCAGAAACACCTGAAAGAGCTCAGTGTAATATTTTTGCACCTTGAAGCAGACTTGCAAGTAATAACACCACAATGTGACTCCCATGTGATTGTTGATAGACAGGATCATTAGGCTCCCAGTCCTCCTCGCAGCACTTAATACATCTTTGCCAAATAGTATAAGTGGAAGGCAGGGAACACAAAATGGAACAACAAAACGGGGGGGGGGGGGGGGGGGCAGTGGGGTGGTGGAAGAAGGAAAAAATAACTCCTGTACCTGAAAATTCTTAACAGCTATATTTGTAATAGCCCTAAAGTGGCAATAGCTTAGCAGTTCCACTGACGCGTGGTCACACAAACTCCCATACATCCATACAAGTGAATCCTCCTGGCGATAAAAAAGGAAGCTATTGATACATGTAAAGAGCCCACTGGATCTCAAGGGCATGAATAGTGACAAGGCCAGTCTCAAAGGTTACATGTTGTACTATTCCATGTATGTAGCATTCACAAAATAAGGAAACCAGAGATAGATAACAGGTTAGTGATTGACCAAGGACGGGAGAGAAAGGTGGGCGCCTGTGAGCATGAAGGAGTAACACACGGAGTTCCTTGGTGATGATGGAACAGTTTTGTTCCAGCTCTGCGGTGGTGGTTCCAAGAATCTACTCACAGGACATTGCACAGGACCCTCCTCACTTACACACAGACGCGTAAATGAGAGCATGTGAAAACTGGTGAGAACTGAATAAGTATAATGGTGTAGGAGATCACCATTAGGGAAACCGGGTTCAAAGGACTCTATTTCCAATTTACAAGGTACAAGGGGGAAAAAAAGCTGTAACAACTCTTTAGCATTTGCTACTTTGTATCACTTAGGATTCTATTGGCTTGCTTAGTAAATCAATGGGACTTTTGTCATATTAACTGCAGTTGTTTTACTTTTTTTAAAACTTTTATTTATTTGTGTTTTTCCAGGACCCACCAGCTCCAAGTCAAGTAGTTGTTTCAATCTAGTTGTGGAGGGCTCAGCTCACAGCAGCCCATGTGGGGATTGAACCAGCAATCTTGTTGTTAAGAGCACCACGCTCTAACCAACTGAGCTAACAGGCCGCCCCTGTTTTACTTTCTTTTGGCTGGTCTAGTTGTGACACATCCATTTGGTTGGGATTTGGTTCATTTATATTGGCACCTGATTTTGGAGATATTGCTGCCCCTACCTTAAAAGGAAATTGAGTTTTAAAAGTTGATATTTGCAATCTCAAATTTTTTGATGGGTACTGGTTGAGTTAATCCGTGGTGCTTAGGAGAGTGTGCTTGGTACATCATAAATGCACAATAGTAAAGCCAAGGCCAAAAATGGCATCACTCATGCTAAGAACCCAACATAGCAAACCTAGATTTCATACCAGACCTAATTGCAGTTTCGAACTTTCCCAAAAAACATAATCTTACTCAACCCATTCAGAATATTCTGGGCAATCACCAGTAAGGTGATTCTGGTCAGTACATCATTCTAAACCATTTTTCTTAACTGTAAAATAAACATTTTAACTATGTAATGCAAGTACTTTATGATGTGGAAGTCACAGAAGTGCTTCATCAACTGTAAGGGACTACAGATATTATATAGCCATTTTGGCCACTCTTACTGAAGGTCACATTCCCACATAGGTCCCTTATTCCTCATCACTCTTCACCAAAAACCTCTCATTCTGGGTAGTAAAGACCTCACAGCTCTTTTCTTATCTTTCCTACTCGATGCAATCTCTTATTTTCAAAGATTCTTGTGAGTAAACTATGTCTCATTCCCCCATCTACCAGATCTTCCTTCTCAACTAAGCCACTTTCACAAAAGGATGAAGAAATAATGCGATGAAGCTATAACTGGGAAAAAATTGAATTTCTGCTTAGAAGAGCTGGAGATAATGGCTACAGACCAAACCTTTTTGTTTGTTGGTTGGTTGGTTTTTTACGATTAAATAGTAAAATTTATGAAATGGTTATCCAATGCGGGGTGCTGTAAACAAAGAATAAGGTGAGAGGCATTCCACCCAGAGTATTCAGTGCTCCCTGGACATATCCTATGGGCGTTATGGATAGTCTGGGGAGGCCTGAAAACACCTTTTCAAAACAATGTTTTTAAATACTCAAAGCATACAGGATAAGAGTTAACATTAAGATACATCAAAGTGTAAGTATGTATAATAATGTGTTTCATTAGTAACACATCAAGTAACAAGGATCAGCAGATGGAATAATTAATATCAGTTTCAAGGACTCAGAATGAGAGTAAAATTTAAAGATAATCCCAGTAACTGCAAAGTGATAGAAAAACTGATTGGCCTTGTTGAAAGTCACAGGTGCTGCAAGATCCATGAGATTAGGTGCCTAACTGAAAGAAATGCTAAATTGTATTTAGTTTGTAGGGGGAAAAAATTTTCCCCATCCAGGTTTACATCCCACAATGGTCTCTAGAACTCAAGTTTTTGTCAAGTAAAATTAAGTGGGCTTCCCTGAAATAACACCTCAGTCTGGGGGACTAAGTGGAGTCAGACATCTGGGGGAACCCATCCTCCTCGAGTCATTTTTTGCCCGTCACCCCAACTCCAGGAGCTGTCTAACCAACGATGCTGCCTTCCCAAACGTTTTCTTTTATTCCACCCTCGCTGTCTTCTCTGTTCAGCAGATATTGGACAGCCACCCACGTTTCCCTGGGTCTCTCAACAATCCGGCCAAAAAAAAAAACAATTACAAACAGCCGGAAGGGAGCTTTACACCTTCAGTTTCCCTTAGCCTCAAGGTGGCAGCATAACCTCAGAATAATAGCGCGAATAATCCAAGAGAAATTCATTGATCTCAAGAAAAAAAAAAAACTCCAAGCTTCTCAACTACGTGACAGTATGTACAAGATTTAATACCTCAACCTCTAATTGGTACTTTCTCAGGACCCATGCACGTGCATCCAGCGGGACTTTCTGATTAGCTCAGTAACCTCTGCAAAACAATAAAAAGGGAAATTTAGGAAACAAGAGACAGTAATAACCCTTTCCTCACATTGGTTAAAGAGAATTGCACCTTCCCATTCTAGTTTGTATGGACGCAGTAAACAATGAGGCAAGGAGCGCGCCAAAGCTAAGAAGCGCTCGTCGCGGGCCGGCCTCCAGTTCCCAGTGAGACGCGTGCACCGGCTGCTCCGCGACAAGACGCGCATCATCCCGCGCCATCTGCAGCTGACCATCCGCAACGACGAGCTCAACAAGCTGCTGGGCAAGGTCACCATCGCGCAGGATTTCGTCCTGCCCAACATCCAGACCGCGCTGCTGCCCAAGACCGAGAGCCACCACAAGGCCAAGAGCAAGTGAAGATTTTAAACCACTATCCCTGCTACCAGATGCAGAAATCTCTTTTAAGAGCCACCCAATTGGACTGCTACCAAAGCCACCTAGGATTTCTGAAAACCCACATCGTGCACGACCCTCTGCATCCCACCTCACCCCACACGGCGCTGCAAACACACACCAAGTCCCAAAAAGCTCAGCTCTTTCCTGAAAGTAGTGGGTGGCTCTGAAAAGAGCCTTTGAGATTTCAAAGCAGGACAAGCCGCTGCGACCTTACTTTACTTCTTCTTAGGCGCCGACTTCTTCCCTTTTGCAGCCTTCGGTTTGGCCGCCTTGGGCTTTGGGGCTTTGGCCTTGGACGGGCTCTTAGCCGCCTTCTTGGGCTTGGCGGCCTTGGCCTTCTTCGGACTCTTGGCCACTTTCTTGGCTCCCGCAGCCGCCGCCGGCTTCTTCGCCTTCTTCGGGGTCTTCTTGGCGCTCTTCTTGGGGGTGGCCGAGCCCGCGGCCTTCTTGGGCTTTTTGGCCGCCCCGGCAGCCTTCCTGGGCTTGGCGGCGCCCGCCTTCTTGGGTTTGGGCTTGGACTCCCCGGAGGCCGCCTTCTTGTTGAGCTTGAAGGAGCCCGAGGCGCCGGTGCCCTTGGTCTGCACCAGGGTGCCCTTGCTCACCAGGGTCTTGAGACCCAGCTTGATGCGGCTGTTGTTCTTGTCCACGTCGTAGCCGGCGGCCGCCAGCGCCTTCTTGAGCGCGGCCAGCGACACGCCGCTGCGCTCCTTGGAGGCGCCCACGGCCTTGGTGATGAGCTCGGACACCGGAGGCCCCGACGCCTTGCGCTTGGCGGCAGCGGCGCCGGTTCTCTTTGCCTTCTTCTTAACAGGTGTTTTCTCCGCAGGTGCAGGAGTAGCAGGAGCAACTGGAGCAGTCTCCGACATTTTTCTGTTTTGCCAAGAAAGACAAAAAGAGACTTGAACTGTCAGAGCGGCGTGGCGCGGCGCGGGCGGCGGGGGTTTATATAGCGAGTCGCTGAGTGGTGATTGGCTGCGCGCTCCGTGCGCCGCGCGGCCCAGAAGGCTCCTCCGCTCTACCGGGTGGCTGTGTTTCTTGCCCTTTAAAAAAGAAGAAAAATATAAGAAATCTGGGCACGAAATAATTAGGGCTTTGGGGAAAACGGATCCGTGAGTCTTCAGGCTCCAGGCCTGCCTTCTTTGCTTTACCTGCTTTCAAAGCCGGCACCCTGAAACTTCCCGGACTCCCCCAAGTCTCTCTAAAACTTCAGACAAACTGAGACAACTTTCAGATTTTCCTTAAAAATACCATTTGTCTCTGTTTCCTTTGCAAATCTTTCCTCCAGATAATAATTCTGCACAGTCTTTTCTTTGCAAATCGGTGTAAACAAACTCAGTTTTATTTAAATATACAAGGAAAATCGGTTTTTTCGCCAGCGCAGTAGCACACATCTCCTGCAGGTTGTTTGCACTGAGCACCGCGGCTTGGCATGGGGGAGACAGCTCTGCACACACGACGGGCAGCTATTTTAGAGAAGGTGGATTATTTTTTCAGAGTATTTGACTGACCATTGTGGAATCTGAGTTTGATCTCGGTGTTTTTGTGATTCGAACATTTTGGGAAGGATGGTGGGCGAGGCTGATTCACCCGTTTTCTAGATAGTCAGTTCTAACCAGTCACCAGTCTCTTTTTAAAGTAGCAAAATCGATTTTTCAGACATAGAATGGGCATTGGAGACAAACTAATCTATCTAAAGAAGAAAAAGTGAATCATGAAGCAAGAGAAAAGGGAAGCTCTGCATCGACTTCCCAGCTGTGAGGTGAAGAACCCCACAAGACCAACTGTTTGTAATCGGCTCGCCTCAAAGTTGTAAATTATTTCATGACAGACACCTTACCCATCAGTTTTTTTCCCTCCGATATTTAGCATAGAATTTTGAGCGTATTTCCTATATTTCAAAATGACTTAAAATACAAGTTTGATTTGACTTTATTTTTAATATTGTAAGTAGGGACACAGGATTAGAATGAATTCTCATGTAAATCGCTTTCTGGATTTTTCCTATTTTTCTGTGGGCTCTTTCTAACAAAATATGAACTAGGTTGTCACAACCTAAATTAATTGGCCAAATATGTCCACCTATGGGGTTCAAAAATTTCACTGCAAGCATGACTGACTTTTCTACTCCATCTCTTTTAGTCTGCAACACGACAGAGCTCGTGGAATTCAGTACGTACTGAATAATTAAGCACAAAATTATCCAAATAATCAGAAACTGAAATTATAGCTTTGTTCAATGACCAAGAAAAGCATTTGGGTGTTTTGTTTCCTCTAATAAATACCCCTATTTCCATAAACCTAGTTATTCTGGCCTAGATTCCATGATGATTTGAGAATTTTCTCATGAGTCCAAGATAAAATAATCATCTTTAATGATATCCTCTCTATATATTTAACTGTTTCCATTTAAAAAAATCATTTGGCTTTTTTTTTTTTTTTTAAATAGTCTTTTCTTGGTAAGCAATGACTGAAACCAAAACTCTGGTACTTGAGACTATGTTTTATACACCAAACACAAACACTGTATGAAAAGGTGAGCAGGTAGGACTCGGTCCATAGCACTTTCCTCCTTGGCAGGCATTTTATGGGCGTCTACAGACTGTGGTCTTGGTTGTACATTGTGAATAGCGTTGACCACAAATATTATATATACCTTTTCCTTTTTGGTCCAGAGCCTAATATTATCTAGAACTAAAGATAATGATTAAAATTCAGATTCTTAAAATTTTACTATTTTGGCCATTGTAGTCATAACATCAGTTGTTGCATAATTGCTGGAATTATTCCCTAAATTACATATAGTTGATTTAAGATGGATGAAAAGTTCTTTCTATGGCATATGTCACCATTTCATTCTTGTGCAACTCTTACTGGTTCCCATGGCTATTTGGGGCCCAAATAAGTGAGAAGACATTGGGATTAAGGGCCATTTCCTTAATAATCTGTAGATAATCACTGTCCCTCTCAAAAACTGAGATAACTTCTTTTACCTGGAAAGTTCTTCCCTGGATGTTTCTAGAAGGAAGGGGCAGTGTTGCATGTAGTTACTGTTAGTGCTTGAGGCCCAGGCACTTATACTCGCTGTGCTGTAGTGAGAAGGTTCTGCAACACTGGATCACTCCATGGGACGGTGCACTTGAAAAATTTCACCTATTCTTTTGGTAGCTCACAAAAAGTTGTGTTTATTGCGCATCCTAAATCTGTATATATCTTAAAACAGTGGGTTTTCCACTATACTAAGACTTGAACCATTTATTTTTATAGATGCAAAAAGTAATTGAGGCCACAGTTAGATAAGTGATGGTCGTCCTACTCATGACTTCTTGTTCTCTCACCTGTGGTATTAAACCCTCTCAGCATCGTGAATGCCTGGGACCTACAGGCAGTGGTCACCGGGTCGATGCACAGGGGCTACACTAAGTGTGCCAAGACTCAGTGAATTTCAAAGGTTTAAAGGGGAGGGTGGCCATGTTGACAAAATACCAAAAGGGGCAAAGAAATATAAGATCTATAAAGCAAAAAGGCACTGTGTTAGAACCAAATATGTTCACGAGTATCATGAGAAATTACATTCTAATTTCCTATCAGAGTCTCACCTGAGGACATGCTCCCACTTGAAACTCCACTCCAAGCACAACTATATCTTGTGAATGTTATTTCCTAAAAGGGGCAATGCTATAATATCTCAAACTTCCAAGTCCCTTTTACATGTCCCTCTGTCTATCTGTACTATCTAGTACACCCAAAAGTTGGCTCATTTCTAGTATTTTTCAAAAAGACCCCAACCTTCACCTTCCTTTGCTATTCGCACCACATTCCTTTCCCAGTCTGCACTGGAAGTTCTTCACGAGAAATTCCCTATCACAACACAGCACAACAGAACTTATTGCAATGAAGGAAATGGTCTGTATCTGTATTGTAAATGGGCGGCCACTACCAACATGTGCTAACTGAGCGCTTAATGAACCTGGAGTAACTGAAGAAATTAATTTTTAATTTGATTTAAGTTTAATTTAAATACACACATGTGGAAGAGCACAGCTTTAAAGCAACTCTTTGCAATCTTGTATGTGAACTTGACGTGCTCAGAGATGTTCAAATGCCACATCAATTCAGTAGGTTTGGGGTCGTCAGACTTACAGCAGATTCTGTAAGTCAGATAAGCTCCCCAGTGATGCCCACACTGACAGGGCACAGCGGCCCAGCACACCACCGCCCTTCACCACCCATTAGAAACTGGGAGCATGGTGGGCTGGTGTCTGGCCCCTCCCCGTCAGGTTACTTTCTAGTCCCTCCACTTGACTTTGAGTTCGTTAAAAGAACTTCTGTGGTTGTGTGTGTGCCCCTGGTATTTACACACCATTCTTGGCAAATAGACATTAAATTCTTGGATGGATGGATGGATGGATGGATGGATGGATGGATGGATGGATGGATGAATCAGTCAATGACTCTTGTTTGGCCACATTCTCAAAAAGGACAGCATGGGACATCACTGTGTCTAAGTCTGCTTAAATCTGTGTCTGAGGCTCTGACTGCAGGAAATGAAAGGGTAAGCAGTCGCAGAGAACGAGTTTTTCATCAGCTCTGTAGTTCACAAAAGGCGCTCCCTGGGAGTGTGTGCAGTGTAAGCAAATGCTGGCGTTCTGTCAGACAGGTGAACCTGTATCATCTGTGAGCAGAACATCACTTTAGTCACTCTTTTTACTTGGACAGTATTTCCCAGGATTTATAATTTTTGTTAATTTTGTAAATTTGCAAACACTTCCTCACCACACTGGCATAGATGATCGGTAGGTGGCGAGGTCATCAGACTCCAGAAACAGGACTCGGTTCTAAGCCCAACACCTCCACGCACCAGAATCAGAGCAGCTCTCCAAGCCTGGGATTCTCCCTTTTTACAACGCAAACAGCACCTTACAAATGTGGAGCCAACAAGTGGAACTTCCATTAACATTCACGCCCCTTCCTGGGGTCCCCCTTAGGATATTGAAAACTATGTGTATTATTATGTTCAGCAAACAGGCATGTACCACAGTCGGCCGATCCAGTAACTATTGCTAGAGTGGTAATAAATAATGATATTTTTAGAAGAATCTGCATATTAAAAATTAATTTTACTCTGGTGTCTCTCCCTTTTGTAGACCAGTGTAGCGTTACTGCCTCCTCTTTATAAATGATAATAGCGGTCAGGAGACCGATTATTTCCGACAACCCACAGGCACAAAACTAGAGGCCACAGAAGCCAGCGACTGCGGACCCGGCCGAGAAAATAGGAAAGAGTCGGAAGCCGAGCGCCTTTCCCCGCCCCCTGCCCTTTCAGTTTCCTGAAACGCACGGAAAAGTGATATATAAGGAGCTGCAGCCAGCGCTCCGCACAGCAGGGTGAGTGTCCGTCGCTCTTCGTCATGTCTGGTCGGGGCAAAGGCGGCAAGGGGCTCGGGAAGGGCGGCGCCAAGCGCCACCGCAAGGTCCTGCGCGACAACATCCAGGGCATCACCAAGCCCGCCATCCGGCGCCTGGCCCGGCGCGGCGGCGTCAAGCGCATCTCCGGGCTCATCTACGAGGAGACCCGCGGGGTGCTGAAGGTGTTCCTGGAGAACGTGATCCGGGACGCCGTCACCTACACGGAGCACGCCAAGCGCAAGACGGTCACGGCCATGGACGTGGTCTACGCGCTCAAGCGCCAGGGCCGCACCCTCTACGGCTTCGGGGGCTGAGCGTCCCCGTCGCGCGCTCCCGTGGCCGCGCGTTCCCAAAGGCCCTTCTCAGGGCCGCCCACCTGCTCGCACAAGGGCTGTAGCTAACAGGGCCCGAAGGTGACACTTGATACTTGGAGGCGGTGGTCGTTCCAATTCTGACCTTGAACAAAAAGTTCCTTTGCCAAGCCTGGCGGTGCTGTTTTTTGTTTCGGGTTTTTTTGGCCATCTTTCCAGTCGGCGGCTATCGCCCAACATGGCGGCTGAAATGAGCTCAAAGAACAAAGGGCGGGGGAGAGGAGCTCGCGCGGTTGGGAACTCGTCTTGTAACCACCGGGAGCGAATTGCCTTAAATAGCAGCAGTTCCCTAACCTAAATGTTACTAAGTTAGTAAGTCGTTTCATTCTATCCCAGGAGCATTCAAGTTCGCTTTACCAGGACGCACCGCTGACCCAGCACCTGCGTCCTCCAGAGGGCGCGCTGGCCTTTAACTAACCTCCCTCCTGCGGGGAACACGTGGATACAGTTAGGGTAGGAAACCATGTCAGGAGTGGGAGAGAAATTTTAAACTTGTCTTACCCAGTGCATCCCTGAGGACTAGAACTCTACTGTGACTTAGGTCATCCATCATCTTACAGCTTTCTTTCCAAAGTTGGATAATTTAACTTAACAGTCTTTCCGTGTTCTGTCAGCCTAAGGCCTTCCCACCTGTGACCCTGACTGCATCCTTACATCTCCATTTCCCCTCCACGCAAAAGAAGTAGCCTTAGGCTATCCCACGCTCACCCTCCCACCTGTGTCCGAAATCTTTTCCCTACCTGAGGACTTGCATTTGTGTCACTTAAATGCAGAGTGAAAACTCGCCCTAGTTTACCAGGGACAGCTTCAGTCTACCTGATATGTTTTAGGTTAGTTAATGAAGCCTTCTTCCACTATCAATAAATTATTTGGTTCGATAATAAATGAGTTGGTCATCCTACTCTAACCATAATGATATTCCATCTTAAAATTTTAATCTCTCTATTGGCTTCTTCCATATAAAAATATATTTTGGTTGTCTCAACTTAATCCATACCTCTATCAATTACTACACCCTTCCCTTTGTACCAAATCTCCAAGGTTTGAATTATCTGGAGTCACAGTTCATGACATGACTTTGGCACCAATCACTCACTCACAAATACCCTTGCCATGGTTATTGTGAGTGATTGGTGCCAAATCCAAACTCATATTAAGAATTATATCTGCTACATCTGACCCGTTTATTATTTGTGTCAGCTGAAAGATAGCAGAATACGTACGCCCCCAAAGTATGCCACTTTGGCATAAGGATTATTTTGAGCAAAAGGCAGTTGAAATAGAGCAGATAGAAAAACGGGGCTCTGGCATCTTTTCTTTCTGAAAGGAGATAATTATCCCATGGGAAACTTACCCTCCCTGTACCAGGAAGAAAAGAACATGCTTACCACCAGAGATTGGGGTGGGGTGGGGGAGGGGAAGAGTTTGAGGCTGAGAGAAATCTGTACTAACAGACCTTACTAAAATAACCCTTATCTTCACGTCAGTCTCCCCATATTTTAGTTACTGTTTCACATATATTTTTACATATATTTTAGTATTTAGTTACATATATTTTAGTTACTGTTTCACAATTGCTACTCTATCCAACCTAATATGTAGGCTCTTAGGCCTAACAGGTTTGGGTCTTCACTTTCCCGTGTACACTCCCCTGTACCTGTAATAATATTAAGTAAAATGTGTGATTTTCTCTTGTTAATCTGTCCTATGTCAATTTCATTGTCAGGCCCAACTGGAGACTAGAATCGGGTCAAATTTGCCTCAGCCGGGGGATGCTGAAGGTATTCCTGGAGAACTTGATCCAGGACACCGTCACCTACACGGAGAACGCCAAGCGCAAGACGGTCACCGCCATGGACGTGGTTTACGCGCTCAAACGCCAGGGCCGCACCCTCTACGGCTTCGGGGGCTGAGTTCGACCCCGTAAGTTCGCTTTCTGCAGCAAAACCAAAGGCCCTTTTCAGAGCCACCGAACTACTCAAAAGGAAAAGCTGTGACAACCATTACCCAAGTCTTGGCTTCTAAAGTTAAACGCTGTCATTGAATTTAACGATGAGACATCGTTTCCCTGACTCCGTAGTGAAAGGAAATTTAGCCAGACCCCTGTAAGCACGTAAGTCCAATCCTGAGCTGAGAAACGGGTAGGGCCTGGGGCCTACGGCTGGGGGCGTTATTCACAGGAAGATGAGGACAGACTTTGCTAGTAGAGGTTTGCCTCACCTAGAGGTGGGTCATTCAGATAAGTCATCTCTGGTTATAACGCTTTTTCTGGGACAGACGCCCTGCCCCAAACTCTTTTAGGCAGTTAAGGAAGAAGTGCAAGTTTTTTCTGCTCTACCGGGTCCTGATTGTCCTCAGCTCTAAATAAGTCACAAGCCAAAATGGCACATTTTGTGGTACCTGTGCTGCGCCCCTTCAGTCATGTCAATTCAATTCTCAGGCCCAGCAAGGGAAGTTAAAGGTAAAATTTTGACACCCCTACAAAGGCCACCTGGCATCTAGCTAACATCCAACAGGCTAGAATGGAGAGCGCTGTTTCCTGTGAGCCAGGTATTGGCACAGAAGCAACACTGCTCCCTGGTGCTCCACTCCTGGCTGCCACCCTCAGTTCCACGTGTGTGGGCACCCAAGTTACTTATATAGCCCGGAAGATCAGTATCTACCCACGCTATTATTTTAACACTGATGTGTCTTCGGGTTGCTTTGAGGATTAAATTAGCCACGTGTGTATACAACTGAAGCTTAGAACTATCCCATGTAAGCAGTCACCTAAATGAAAAAATGCTAGGCATCACACCGTTTTTTCCGAAGGACAATACCGCACGAGGCACGTTACCTGCTTTTATATGCCTGTCCCATAGGAGTGGTAGCTTTAATGAGCTTTCATGGACCAAAAGGCAAGTGTGAGCTCCTTTGTAGAAAAAGTGGGGAGCCCTGAAAAGGGCCATTGGTGGGGAAAAGGATAGGTTGGTGAGTAGAAGTAACTCAGCCCCCGAAGCCGTAGAGGGTGCGGCCCTGGCGCTTGAGCGCGTAGACCACGTCCATGGCCGTGACCGTCTTGCGCTTGGCGTGCTCCGTGTAGGTGACGGCGTCCCGGATCACGTTCTCCAGGAACACCTTCAGCACCCCGCGGGTCTCCTCGTAGATGAGCCCGGAGATGCGCTTGACGCCGCCGCGCCGGGCCAGGCGCCGGATGGCGGGCTTGGTGATGCCCTGGATGTTGTCGCGCAGGACCTTGCGGTGGCGCTTGGCGCCGCCCTTCCCGAGCCCCTTGCCGCCTTTGCCCCGACCAGACATGACGAGGAACCAGACTCCGCGATGTCTGCCTGGCACTGGCTGCTGCAGCCTCTTAAATAACGAGTGGGCGGACCTCGTTTGAAACCGAAAGACAGAGAAGGCGGGAAACCGCCCTGAGTCCCCGCCCCTAGCAAAGGCGGGAATCGAAGATTTGCTGGTGATAAGAAAATAAGAAATTCTAATCAGGGTGCCAAACAGGTACAGGAATTACCTGCTTTCTGTGTGTGTGTGTGTGTGTGTGTGTGTGTGTGTGTGGCGATCTGTCGATCCCATACATATTCTTGGATCTTTTCCACACTGGAATTGAGTAGACTTTGACAAGGCCCAAATCCCAAGAAACAGGAATTGGCAGCTTCTTTTTTTTGCCCCTGCTCTCTGGCCTATTCATTCCTTCTCTCTCTCCTCTCTCTCTCTCTGTCTCTCTCTGTCTCCCTCTCCCCCACCTCCGCTAGGCCCATTCTCTTCCCTGAGAATGTATCACTAATAAACCCTACTTGCATATTAAAAAAGGAATTGGCAAAAATATTTCCAAGCAACCCAACCAGCCTTGGGGTTTGGAATCCCTGAGCGGCTGCTGTCAAACTGTTAATGGGAGCATGTTAATCTGTTAGTGGCCTTGTCACTAAAAAGGACAAACTCTTGTTGATAACTGAGCTGTTATAAAAGCAGAATGACTGGCATCTAGTTCGTTGACAATAAATTCCTATCCATCGCCCTGGTTTTCTGCTTTTGAAAACAAATGATTTATAAATGACAGACAGGATGAAAGCACATGGAAGGATTTGAAAACGTTTCCCATGTAACAAACACCATATGTCCAGTGCTATCATTTACACTGAGTACATGCATTTGAAAAACGAAGGATTGAAGAGGGAAAGGATGAAAATTGCCAAGGGCTAATGCTGTTCCTCTTACGTAAGACACAGGGAGGAAGGGGAGACTTTTCCTGGGGCTGCTGCGTGGAATTTGAGCACAGCGCTCCTTGACTCTGAAGCTAGGCAAAGGGATTTTATGCAAGTGCCAGAAATATTAATTAAAATGTGGGCATTCCTATCTTTTTGTATTATAAAAAAATGCTAAGCTAGTATATAAGACCATTAAGGTATATATGATGTCTTTAGTATGCAACAGAGTGTTCAAAATAGGAGATGATCTGTACTGTTAGAAAACTATTGGGCTGAGTAAACTGGAAGATCTAATTTTATTAAAGCAACTCATGGATCCGGCAACATCCCATTTACCGCCTTGAATGGCGATCTGAGGGGCTCTAAGAATGGAAAGTTTTCAGAGGAACAAGGGTAGGGCAAGGGAGCTATTAACAAAAGAAAGGCTTGCTCTTGGGGCCTGCACATCTTTTCTTTCAGAGAAGCAGAAAGAGGTTTTTCTCATGCAGATTGCTCTTTTAGCTGTGGGGGAGAGGGTAGATGGAGAGGGCTCATGTGACAGAAGGCGTTACTGATGCCTGATCAGAAAATCCTATCCTGGTCAATTATGTTTCTGGGAGAGTTTCAAATTGCAATTAGACCAAGTATGAAATCTAGGTTTCATATCTTGGGCTTTTAGCATGTGTAACGTCCTTTTGGGCCTGTGATGTTTTCTTCTTTACCATTGTGCATTTATGAGGTACCAAGCACACATTCCTAAGCACCTTGGATTAACTCAACCAAGTACCCGTCAGAAAATTTGAGATTGCAAATATCAACTTTTGGAAACTCAATTTACTTCTGAGGTAGGAGCAGCAATATCTACAAAATCAAGTAACATAAATTAACCAAATCAGCCAAATAGATGTCACCACTAGAACAGCCAGAAGAAAGCAAAAAAGTGCTGTTTATATGACAATCTCATTGATTTGCTAAGCAAGCCGTTGAATCCTAAGTGATGCAAAGTAGCAAATGCTAAAGAATTGTTACAGCTTTTTTTTAATACCTGTTAATTTCAAATACAGTCCTTTGAACCCAATTTCCCCTAATGGTGATCCCCTACACAATTATTCTTATTCAGTTCTCACCAGTTTTCACATGCTCTCATTTACGCGTCTGTGCATAAGTGAGGAGGGTCCTGTGCAATCTCCCGTGAGTAGATTCTTGGAACCACCACTGCAGAGCTGGAACAAAACTGTTCCATCATCACCAAGGAACTCTGTGTTACCCCTTCATGCTCACAGGCACCCACCTTTTACTCCCCTGTCCTGGGTCAATCACTAAACATGTTATCCATCTGTGGTTTCTTCATTTTGAGAATGCTACATACCCGGAATTGTACAACATGTAACCTTTGAGATTGGCCTTGTCACTATTCATGCCCTTCAGATCCAGCGGACTTGTTACACGTATCAATGGCATCCATTTTTATTGCCAGTAGGATTCAACTGTATCAGTGCAAGAATTTGTGTGACCAAGCGTCAATCTAAAAATACAAAGTTGTTGCCACTTTAAGGCTATTACAAGTAATGCTGTTAAGAACTTTCAGGTACAAGGGTTGTTTCTTCCCCCACCTGATGCCCCAGCTTTGTTGCTTCGTTTTGTATTCCCTGACTTCCGCCCAAAAATTAGTTTTTGGCAGATACATTAAGTGCAGTTATGAGGACTGAGAGCCTAATGATAGTCAATCAAGTCACGTGAGAGTCACACTGGTGCTACTATCACCTGCAAGTTGCCTTCAAGGTAAAAAATACTGCATTGAACTGTTCAGGTGTTTGTGAATCTCACTTCTTGAGCGGCCTGCAATTAAATAAACTGCTAGGAAAGCCGGGCTGTGTGGCCCTTACTGGAGTTTCGGTGTTCCTGACGTGCAGACCTGTGACATCGTTCCTTAAGGGCCTCCAGTCTTTACAGACTTGTCAGGATGAGGACTCACCTCGGTGCTGTCAGCGAAAGTGGCAGAACCCAGACCCGGTGTTGCCAAAGGGAGGTACAGGACTGCGCCTGTGGGGAGCCATGGTTACAGCTAACTCCGAGCCTTATAGAATGGCCCGGTTTATGCTTAACCTGTTTCCTCCCCTGAGGCATTGTCTCTGCCTGCACCTGGGGGGTGCTTACAAGCTACTGAGGAATGTGGTGGGAGCGGCCAGTTCCCGGACACAGAAGACTGATGGCTATCAGGGTAATTGATAGGATAATTACTTTTGGGAGTTTCAGTGATTTTGTATCCTCTATGTAAAAGTTAAAAATTTACATTTGCTAAGGTAATGCATACTTTCTTTGTTAAGTTGCACGTACTCAAACTGCATATATTGGTGAACAATAAACTCGAGGTTTCAGCATCACTGAAGACCTGCAGCATTAGCATTTGTGTGAGTGTCTTTTATTTCATTCCCACTCCCCCATTTAGGATCTGATCGACTTGTGGCGGCTGGCTCGCCACATGCGCCTTTATTGGAGAAAGTGGAGAGATGGTCTCAATGGTCCCTGACCAGTTCCAGTAAACAGAATTATTGTATTCGCCTCACCTGTGCAGAGTCCCAGTCCTGCCTTAGTGACCAGATCAGTCTGTGACACAGGAAGCACACACATTTCAGTTAGTGTGCACTTCTTTGCTTTCACAAACTGAATTCCTGGTCTTAAATTGCAGCCCTTGGCGCACAGCTCTTTCAACTGAACGTATAGGTGGCCCTGAAAAGAGCCTTTCGGTTGGGTTTAGGTTACCGCTCGGCAGTAAGAGCTGTTTATGCCCGCTCCCCACGGATGCGGCGCGCTAGCTGGATGTCCTTGGGCATGATGGTGACGCGCTTGGCGTGGATGGCGCACAGGTTGGTGTCCTCGAACAGCCCCACCAGGTACGCCTCGCACGCCTCCTGCAGCGCCATCACGGCCGAGCTCTGGAAGCGCAGGTCGGTCTTGAAGTCCTGCGCGATCTCGCGCACCAGCCGCTGGAAGGGCAACTTGCGGATCAGCAGCTCCGTGGATTTCTGGTAGCGCCGGATCTCGCGCAGCGCCACCGTGCCCGGGCGGTAGCGGTGCGGCTTCTTGACGCCGCCGGTGGCCGGAGCGCTCTTGCGGGCCGCCTTGGTGGCCAGCTGCTTGCGCGGCGCCTTCCCGCCGGTGGACTTGCGCGCTGTCTGCTTTGTGCGAGCCATGCTGACACGTTAAAAACACAGCATACAACTGAAAGCACTTCTGTTCTCGCTCCTACTTATAACGGCAACCCCCTTCTGATTGGTCCCAATATTCAAATTCCGCGCCTTGAATGTCGTAATTTACTTTGCCTTGTGATTGGCTAGTAGAACCCAGTTTAGACTATCTTCAAATTGAGAAATGTGTTCTACTATGTCCCCTCAGTTCTTTGCATTATATTTACCCTGTATTTTACATGTTTTAGTCATTCATGAATTGGTCTGTTCGTTTCCTTAATATCCTTCTTTGGGATTAAGTTTGTGAAGAAATGAAAGTGAAAGTTGCAGGGCTCATCAAGCTTTTCAAAAACTCCGCGTTTGAATATAATCCATCCAGTACGGTGTTTTCCTTTATCAGAGGTTTGACCTTGAGAAAAAATTGTCTTACTTTACCAGCACCACCACTCTATTTCATAATTTCTAACCTTCCAACAAACACTGCTCCCTTCCAGTTGCTCCTTTCTGAGATTACAAATGAGAAAAATCCCACCTCTGTTTAAATGTGACCATTCTTTGATTCTTGAAAAAAGCTTAAATGTTGCCAGCTGCGATCAGACCAAAGTGGGAATGTCAAAGGCATAATTTTGAACACATTGCTACCGTGAAACCAGAAACGAAAATAAATAAATGAGTAAATAGCTATGTCTATTATATGCTCTCCCCTAGAGTTAGCAACCAGGTAACTAATTTGGCAAGAAACCACGGAGGAGTAAATTCAATCCAGTTTTGCCTACTTAGGTCCTGATTTAGGGAGACACAAGGTTCATAAATAGATTCTATTAACATGAATTTAATTTTTTCATTTTGGCAATGGAAATTTTTCTAAAGGAAAATAGAATCCAGGGATCCACTTCCTCACAAACAGCCAATCAAAAAGTAGATGGTGAAGTCACCTTGTTTACATAACACGGTACTCCTGGCTGATTTGATCCAATCAGGGACACAGGCAGATTAAACCTCATTTGCATAGATGCCCTGCAGATATAGGCCAGCATTGGCTAAAACGTTCACGTTGCAGGTTTCCTGTTAGAGACATCTGTGCCATGCCCGAGCCGGCCAAATCCGCGCCCGCCCCGAAGAAGGGCTCCAAGAAGGCGGTGACCAAAGCCCAGAAGAAGGATGGCAAGAAGCGCAAGCGCAGCCGCAAGGAGAGCTACTCGGTGTACGTGTACAAGGTGCTGAAGCAGGTGCACCCGGACACGGGCATCTCGTCCAAGGCCATGGGCATCATGAACTCCTTCGTCAACGACATCTTCGAGCGCATCGCGGGCGAGGCGTCGCGCCTGGCGCATTACAACAAGCGCTCGACCATCACGTCCCGGGAGATCCAGACGGCCGTGCGCCTGCTGCTGCCCGGGGAGCTGGCCAAGCACGCCGTGTCCGAGGGCACCAAGGCCGTCACCAAGTACACCAGCTCCAAGTAGACTCGCGCGTAAGCGGCTTGTCTCCCACCCCAAAGGCTCTTTTCAGAGCCACCCATGTTTTCACACTAAGAGCTCTGACACTGAAGGTTTTTGGAGGGGCCGTGCACTAATTTGTTTACACCTTGAATATCTACTGAACAACTGTTTTTGGCAAGCATTCCAGAGTGGTGTGTGGTTTTTGAGTCTTAATGTGGCTAGTGGAAGACAATAGGGTCTGAGGATTTCCTACTAAACGGAAGGCATTGGGAGGGAAATTGGCACAGAAAGGTTCGTGAAACAATTCAGTCCTTTACCTCTGTAAGTAAAATGCATTTTGCTGGGACCCAGGCAAAAGAACCTTGCCTTCACAGAAAAATCCTGCATAGCAGGAAGTCAGACCGTTGGCCTGAAGCCAAAAAATAGATCCTGGTGGTAACAATTCTGGTTTGCCTAGCCATATAAGGTCATAACTCACAGCACCTCCTCGTGACGTGTACCACTTCCCCTTTCTACACTCATACATATCTATCCCCATTACAATAAAAATTTGAGGCTTGATCGGAATTCTGTCTTGCCTCCATTTCTTCGCGCCTCCTATTTTCTCTTTTCAGGGTGTCTCTCTTCAGTCCCTGTTGAATGCCCCACTGGTCGGGGCAGCATTTTAGACTTAAAACTTAAATAGAATTTACATTTGTCTGGGTAGTGTCCTTGCCTGTCAGCAAGCAAAGAAGCCGAGCACAGGCAGTCTTCCTTTGAAGAGGCTGGTGGCAATCAACAATACCATTTCTGCTAGATTTCAAAATACCTGAGATTAACGAGTTTACAGGGACCGGTACTGGGTGTCAGCACCCAAGTCCACCCTTAATGGACCTCTGTTGGATCGTGGAGTTGGAGCACGTGTGGGGAAGAGTATCCTAACAGATCTGAGTGTGCTTTTGTGTCTTCCCTACATGCAGCGTTGAGTGGAAGGCCTAGGACTCACTCCATCATTTATTGAGAGTGTTAAGTTTCCGACTTCTCGGCCTTTTGGCTAAAATCAAGAGAGTGTTAAGTTTCCGAAAGTGACAGGTCCTAGGGAAAGCAGTGAGCAGAATAGAAACAGTCCTTGTTTTCATAGGGCTCATCTAAAGTGGATATTAAAACAGAGATCAAACAGGAGGGAGAGCATCAGTCTAAAGATCACCTGAGCATTGCCAATAGCTGAATTGACTGAACCTTACATTTTCAAGTTCCCTGCTAGCAACTCTGGAAGGAAGGTGAAGACAGCTGGCAAGGGAAGAGGAGGCAGCGAGAGAGAAGAATCACAATGTGTGGAGTTCACATTTGTACTTAGAGACTATCGTTAGCCAACAAGTTATCTGGAGGTTAACACATGCTCGCTCTGTAAGACATGCAACATCTAGTACACAGCCTCCTCCCATCTGCTGGGCCCCCTTTGCTCATAATCTCTGGTTCTCAAAACCACCCTCAGCAGAGAAATTCACCGGCAGGAAGGGAGATGGAGAGGGGAGAGGCAGAGGGGAGCAGCTGGGGAAGGTACCATTGCATTAAGGGAATCTCCCATCTGTCATTCTAGTTGTCATTCTTAATATGCCCCTTCCACCTTGTGGCCCAAGATGCCTTGCTGCAAAGGAAGCTTGTGGAGTTTAATTACTAAATAAGAAACAATGAATTTCAGGGGACAACTGTGGCAGTCCCTGCCACAGCTCATGCCTGAAAACAATAAAACGAAAGGGGAATTGGTGAGTTGTAAAGTCTTCAGTAGCAAACTGGAGTTTCCTAGTATAACACACATGAGTTGTAAATACTGGCTAAACTTGCATCAGTGGGGAAGAAAATAAAACCATACAATTCTAGCCGGAATCAAATTTTCATTTTGAGGTAGGTGATCAGTGCTTGACACCACTGGAGTCCAAATGGAACTGTGTGCAGTTGTCACAGGGCTTGGGCACTCAGGACAATGCAGTGAGATGTGGAGAAGGTCCGCGTGGTCAGACTCAAGCCTTCTGTGAGGTCAACCTGAGTCTGGAGTCTAGTGACACCCTACTGGCTTAATATACATGCCAAGGGCTACCCTCTGGCATACAAGCTACAATCCTGCCTGCCTGGGTCCTGTCTTTTATCTCGGTGAATCTCTCAACTCATTCATTGACTGTTGTGATGGGCAGTCAACCTTGAGACCACTGAACAGTAATGAAATCAAACTGTCTTAGGTTCTCCTTATCACGGGGAATTGCTTTAAGAACACTCATTTCTGTGACATGAATAAACATACAATTTGCAAACACTTATTCCTGGTGAGAGCTTTTCCTGATAAGACCAAAAACACCAATTTAGAAAATAAGGCTTCTTACGCTGGAGTTCATGAGACTCACCTGATGGGAACTTGGAACAATGTTGGAACTTGGAACGGACTGAGTAATCCGGGTGGGGTCTCAGACCCTACACTTGTAACCAGCTCAGTGATGCTCTCACTGCAGGTGGAAAACACACTACCTGTGCCCAGGCTGTGGAAGCCTCCAGGGCAGGGCCGGGCCTTCGGTTCTGCCCCCAAAAAGCCATTAGAAATCCTTATTATCAACTATGCCCGTTATTCTCTGTAGAAAGGACAAACATTTCACAGGAAAGCCAAGACTACCTCACGTTTAACTGCACCGAGATGGAAATTGAGCACATTGAGGTTTCCAACATAAAAAAGCAACACAGATGTCACCATTACAGTAGCTTCTCGGTGCCCAAACACATGTTAACGAAGCTTTAGGAGGGGTAAACAGAAAACACACCCCAAATTCAATCTTTTGTGGGTGAAGGACCTCACCTGTCATAATTTGTGTGCCCATATAACCCCCTGTTCACACCGGATCACTGCCCCTTCTGAAGTACCTAAAACACAAAGGAAACAACTCAGCCTTTTGCCAAAACCAAGCACTCCTCGACCACCCAAAAATCGTCCTTCCATCCCATTTCCTGCTACCCTGCAAAGCTCCTATCTTAGGGCAACTTTGGCTTCTAACCAACCTACTCAGTGTACAAAACTGCCAGCCAGGCCGTTTAAGAGACAGCGCACAGGTCAGGCGAAAAACTAAATCTAGCAGTTTCATTCACTCCCAGTTAACAAGTCAAACCAGTTTACCCAGTAACTTACGGAAACAAATCTCCATCTGTCACAAATCAAACGATTTCGAACTAAATTTCAAGATGCATTAAACCGAAAATTTGTACACACAATTGGCTAAATAATTCTTTTCAGGGGGAAAAAAACCGGAGCGCCTTAGAGGAAATTGAGTTGACCAAAACCAGTAGGGAAAGCCTGGCTGTTTGGTTCCTTCCAGGACTTGGCTTTCACTATTTACTCCATTCCTGCGCTGCTGAAGGGCCTCCAGTGTTTACCGACAGCTCCCCTCCCAACGCCCGCAGGCTGGGGGCTCCACCGCCGCTGTCTGCCAAAGCTGACAGAAGCGGATCCTGGGTTGCCGGAGGGCGGTTCGAGACACCCCTTTTTGAAGTGTGGGGCGTCTCAATGGTTCCTGAGGAGTTTCCGCAAATAAGGGGTTATTCAGTATTATATGTGCAGTCCGAGTGCTACCTTAGTGGTCCGATCCGTTTGTCACTCTGGATGGGGACATACGCAGTGCCTCAGGAGCAGCAGGGTCGTTCCTGCCTGGGCACTAATAATTAGTGCTTGGGATGGATGTCCTCAGGTGGACAGGGAAAGTGAGGCGCCGAGTGACATTCCCAGGCAGGCGAAACGGGTGCTTACGCCGCTAGCCTGTCCCATTGGGGGTGGATACCAAGAATTTGCTCACAGCTCTTCCGATTGAAAGTGTAGGTGGCTCTGAAAAGAGCCTTTTGGTCTGTAGCTATCAGCGCTGAGACAGCTTACGCCCGCTCCCCACGGATGCGGCGCGCCAGCTGGATGTCCTTGGGCATGATGGTGACTCGCTTGGCGTGGATGGCGCACAGGTTGGTGTCCTCGAACAGCCCCACCAGGTACGCCTCGCAAGCCTCCTGCAGCGCCATCACGGCCGAGCTCTGGAAGCGCAGGTCCGTCTTGAAGTCCTGCGCGATCTCGCGCACCAGCCGCTGGAAGGGCAGCTTGCGGATCAGCAGCTCCGTGGACTTCTGGTAGCGCCGGATCTCGCGCAGCGCCACCGTGCCCGGCCGGTAGCGGTGCGGCTTCTTGACGCCGCCAGTGGCCGGCGCGCTCTTGCGGGCCGCCTTGGTGGCCAGCTGCTTGCGCGGGGCCTTCCCGCCGGTGGACTTGCGCGCCGTCTGCTTGGTACGTGCCATTCCGCAAACAGTGAAGCAAAATAAAAAGCTGATGAAAGGGGTAAGAGATAGTCATTATATACCCTCAGAAACGTTCTGATTGGACGTACGGTTTTTGAAAAGTCCCGCGCAAAAAAACCATTGGCTGACGATTCAAGGAGGTGGTTAGTGATTAGTAAATCCAGATGAACTGTTCCACATTTCATCCGTTAGCCGTCTGTAATCCAAATTTTCTAATGATCCAGTTCTGTGCATTTCACATTGTAAATAGGGAATTACTTGGGGATTGTGGAAAGATGCAAATTCACCCAGGAATTCTGTGTAAGGGGCCTAAGATCCCAAGGACTACGCTGAGATTTACTTGTATTTTTTTCCACAGATAACTATTTTATTGACTGAACCGCGAGTCGCCCCATTGCCACTTCCTACCCATTGAAATCTTTGATCCACGTGGCAGCGTTCCTAGGTGGGCTACCTGGGAAATTACAGGTCAAGCTCGGGCAGGGGGATGACGGGCAAGCTGCAACAATGTCAACACTTCCCTAAGGGTCCCCAAATACAATCAGCTTTACTTCAGAAACTGAAACGCCCACGGTGACTTCCAATGTGACAACGTGTGTTTTCAGCGAATCTTGACATTTCAGGCTGCCACCACCACTCACACCCTTCCCCCAGCGCATAATTGCTAAAGAAAAGCCCAAGTTCCCTCCTTTGTTTCCATCATTAGAGAAAATTAATGCTCAACACTAACACTGCAGTCAACCCTTCTATCTTAAGCATTAGGTTTGGTAAAATTCTCTTAACTGGTCCCTTCCAATTACTAAACCCCTCGGATGAGGGATGTTCCTAAATCACTTGTCCCAGGGTCACATTCCAGGACGGCAGCGGAGGAAGAGTCAACAGTAATCAGCAGTAAATTGGGCTGTGGGGACCAGTAACAGAGACTGTAACTTAACGATAGAACACGTACACGAGTGATTTGCTCTTCCTGAAAAAGTGGGTGGCTCTGAAAAGAGCCTTTGGTTTGAAGTGGACATACTGGAGGTGCCACAAAATAAGGGCGCTTCTACTTGCCCTTGGCCTTGTGGTGGCTCTCGGTCTTCTTGGGCAGCAGCACGGCCTGGATGTTGGGCAGGACGCCGCCCTGCGCGATGGTGACCTTGCCCAGCAGCTTGTTGAGCTCTTCGTCGTTGCGGATGGCCAGCTGCAGGTGGCGCGGGATGATGCGCGTCTTCTTGTTGTCGCGGGCCGCGTTGCCCGCCAGCTCCAGGATCTCGGCCGTCAGGTACTCCAGCACGGCCGCCAGGTACACGGGCGCGCCGGCCCCGACCCGCTCGGCGTAGTTGCCCTTGCGGAGTAGCCGGTGCACGCGACCCACGGGGAACTGCAGGCCGGCCCGCGACGAGCGCGTCTTGGCCTTGGCGCGCGCCTTGCCGCCTTGTTTCCCGCGTCCAGACATTTCGAGCTTAGAAAGTTCACTGGGAGTAGCTAAAGTGCAGGGGTTGCACTTTTTATAAACCTTTCGGGTCGAGAAGAAGAGGGTGTGCCATTGGTTGAAATTGCAGCTTCAGCTTAACCAGTGCAAATGCAAATTTGGGATTCCTGCATTCTGATTGGACAGAGCTAATGTTTTGACGTTATTCTGAATAACCACCAATCAAACACAAGACTTTATTTATCATGTTATTTGCATGCGATGTTCTATATAAAAGGGACAAGGCGTGCCCAGCTCACACATTTCTCTTGCTGTTTCTTCCGTTTTTTTCGTGCTTGTTCCCACCATGCCCGAGCCAGCCAAGTCCGCCCCCGCTCCGAAGAAGGGCTCCAAGAAGGCGGTGACCAAGGCGCAGAAGAAGGACGGCAAGAAGCGCAAGCGCAGCCGCAAGGAGAGCTACTCGGTGTACGTGTACAAGGTGCTGAAGCAGGTGCACCCGGACACGGGCATCTCGTCCAAGGCCATGGGCATCATGAACTCGTTCGTCAACGACATCTTCGAGCGCATCGCGGGCGAGGCGTCGCGCCTGGCGCATTACAACAAGCGCTCGACCATCACGTCCCGGGAGATCCAGACGGCCGTGCGCCTGCTGCTGCCCGGGGAGCTGGCCAAGCACGCCGTGTCCGAGGGCACCAAGGCCGTCACCAAGTACACCAGCTCCAAGTAAACTCGCACGTAAGCGGCTTGTCTCCCACCCCAAAGGCTCTTTTCAGAGCCACCCACATTGTCTTAAAGATCTGTAACTCTCCAGACTGGAAACTGGGTTAGAGCAGCCCGTGTAATAACTAGTTGAAATCTCAGGACACACTTCTCCCGTTCCTCCCCCATACTTTATAAACCACCAACGAGCCAATCTGCAGCTATGTTTTTTGTTGAGCTACTCGATAAGTTATTAAAGGAAAGGTAACCTAGATTTTGGTTCGATCTCATGTAGAACCGTTTCAATGCTTTGTAAACTGCCTGTCTTCAGTTTCATTTTCTCATCAAAGCTCATGTCTACACCGTTCCTCACGGAACACATCCAGGCTGTTTTCATGGAGCTAAGTATTATCTCGGCAAGTTCTGAAATTCTTTTTCATCCAGTAGTTTTTTAATCTGCCTTTGTCCAAGGGTATTAGAAACTACGTGCTGCAGGCTAGCCTGGGGGTGGAGAAAGCCAGAGAAAGTCTCCATTGTGTAAAATCTTCAACCCCATGATTCCCAAGTGGTTAGGTGATAATCGATCTGGCTTCATCCCTCCCTGGTGTCAAGTCCTAGAATGACCCTGTCCAGAGTTTTTCATTTCCTGGGACTTGAAGAGAGAAGGGTTACAAGGACTTAACTTGTAATGTCACTCCTCAGCATGTCACTGATTTTATCCTGTCACCTGTGGGAATCTCCTCTGGTGAATGACCTGAGGATTAAGGTTGAGTAGCCCTTACACACGTAAATAAAACAGATGTGAATTCCCATCTGTCTATCTCTAAGGGCTGTTTCCACATTGTTAGATTTGTTTCTCAAGAAAGAAGCCAGTTGTAATCAGAGGAATGGGGAAACAGGCTCAAAGGGAAAATAGAGCATTTTATAAAAGTAAAGCTGGCCAGGAGATACACATGTTCTTTGAGTCTCAGCAAAGTCCTCACACCATCCAAAGTTTATTTTTAAAAATACATATATATGTAGTGAGATGTGGAATGTAAGGACCCCCCCGGCAGCAAGTTGAACTTTTCTGAGCACTGTGATGTGAAGGGGAAAGCCATGTCGTTGGCAGTATAAACCTGAGGTATATGTCTACCTTCAACGTCGTCGGCAGTATAAACCAGAGGTATACATCTTTACCTTCAAATGCGTACATTCCGATTTCTGTGAACATTAAAGGAGTAACTAGTTTGTAGTGGAGCTTGTGAAGGAAATTCCCTAAAGTCCACATATAATTAAGGTGTTTATTTCTTGCTCTCCAAAGCTAATTTTAAGTACATTTTTAAAACAATGTATTTATACAAAGAAACAAAAGCATGGCTTAAGGGAGGATCCCAGGGTGATTTGAATGCTGAGTTGGGGCAAATTACTTAAATCATCTGTGAGATGACCTTACCTCTAAAGTGGCAATAATAATGAGTAACTACCGTGTTTTCCTGAAAATAAGACCGGGTCTTATATTAATTTTTGCTCCAAAAGACGCATTAGGGCTTACATTCAGGGAAAGTCACCCTGAAAAATCATGCTAGGGCTTATTTTTCTTGTTAGGTCTTATTTTCGGGGAAACATGGTACATGACATTGCTGGGGTGATCAGTACATGAACACAGATAAAGAAGGCACTTAGGACGGTGTCCGCATAGAGAAGGTCCTCCACAATCCTCGTGTGGCTACACCCTCTGGCTGATGTCAGAACACCGGCATCTCAGAGTCCTGAGGCCTTGAGCAAGGCAGGGGCCTCAAAGCCTAACAACTGACACTAATTAGGGTTCCTTGTCAGTCAACCCCCTTCTAAGAGTCTACACCCCTCTTTAGCGTCATCTCTTTCCCCTGAACTGTTCCAAGGACAGTCAATGCTGGAAGACGTCCCTGCCTTTGCCAGTTCAAGCAGCATGTGGCCCATTGTCCAGGGACCTTCTCAGGCTGCACTAGAACCCCACTTAATAGTCAACTGTGTTGCCATGAGGAAGGGACCCTGGAAACTCACACAGGAGCTGCTCGGTGTGTTGTGTTCCTGCCGCCTATGCCTGACCTCGCGGTAGCATCTGGCCAGAATGAAGAATCATCTCCAGAAAAGTAGCTACACTTTGGAAGTTCAAAGGGAATCAAGAAATTGTTGTCCACAATCCCCAAACTAGGAAAAGCCAGAGCCACCCTAAAGACTGCTGTGGGGTTACCATCGATCTTATTTCATAAAAACTATCCTTTCATCACCTCAAAGGTAATAAGGATAAACTCGAAATAAGAAATCTTTATCCCAAATAAATTTGATCCTTTATACCAAATACATTTAATTCATTTTTAATATTATGGAAAATGTACTACACTGACCTTATTTTTCCCATTTTTCCACAGAATAGAGGAAACTTGAACACAGACTAACACTGTCTGTGGATGAGCACTTGAGATCACTGATTTGTTCAAATCGCTGCACTTCAAAATTAAAATGTGTGTCTCAGTCTGCTCAGCTAATCAGAGGAGGGGCAGGGTTAAAGCAGATTTCCTATTTCCTTTAAAATTGTATCTATTTCTCACTTCCATGTCTTAAGTATTTATGTTCTATTCTAAGCAGTCCACATATTTATTAATACTTTTAACAGAGTGGTTATGAACTAATTCACACAATAAAAATTGTGTTAATATTTTATATTCCAGCAAAGCATCCTGTAGTTTTTTGGGCGGTTTTGTTTTTTGTTGTTGTTTTTTTGGCAGCCAACAAAGCAAACCTCAACCAAGGAGGACAGATAGACGAATGTGACATCATTAGGCATAATCACACATTCTAGCTGTAATGACGAGCGGAGACAAGAAGGAGGAGGGGAACACACGCTAGAGTGGGGCTGATGAACTTATTTAGTAATATCTAATCAATTTATTTAGCAATATGCAATAGCAAAAGACACAGGCAATTAATAGAATGTGCTAATGACAGAAAGTAAAGATGGTTAAGACAAAACTATACACATTGATACCAATGTCACATCAAAGGAGTACACATACACATAAGTTTAAGAGATCCCAACATATGTTTACTATTGATCAAAATCACTTGGCTAAAGACAAATAGCATCAGCAAGGAGTATCCAAAAGCAGTAATAGGCTCTCTAGGATAGTAACTATTACAGTAGATGTCAAAAGCTCGCCAAACTGGGGGTGAACAGTACTGGAAAAGTCATCAATCAAAACCTTGCCAGGTCTGTAGCTGGGAGAAACTCAGGTGTTTCCCACAGCGCTGCCTGTTAGTTCCCAAGATGCTGCTGCTGTCGGCGTTGCTGTTGTTGTTGTTGCTAGAAGCCAAGGCGTCTTCTGATGCTATAAGCTGCAAGCTGCATATAAGTTTTCAAGGTGTTAACAATCTGAAGAATGTTGTTGTTGTTGTTAGAAGTTAGGACGTCTTCTGATGTTGTAAGCTGCAAGCTACACACAAGTTTTCTAGATGCTAACAAGTTCGCGGCTGGAAGTGAGGACATCCCCCGGTGTTATAAGCTACGTTGTTGGAAGTCTTCACAATGTTAGAATGATGAGAAATCACCAATGACAAATGACCAAATGATGAAATAATAATTAATATCACACTGCCAACTGAGGTCTGTCTTCTATAGTTTCTCAGATGTACCTTAGAGCCATGTTTTTGTTCCTGCCTCCCCCTCCGGGAACGGCCAGTTCCGGGAGGGTCCGGCAGTTACTGATATGAATGTTACCCATCTGGCCGAAGGGCAAATTCATCCAGATAAGCAATATATACTGTTCTTGCTTGGGACCATCAGTCCAGGGTCTTCCAAAGCCTGGCAACCTGCTGTCACATCGTCCTGATATAACTTAGCTACTTCTTTACTTCATCTGCTGACGTGGGCGAAACTGAACAAAGGGAATTCTCTTAACACTCAATCAAGAATTTCTTTAACCCTAAGCTAACCATCACCTCACAGCACAGACAGAACAACAAACATCACCTCATATCTCCCCTACTCAAGAGAATGAGACCAAACAGAAAACTTCATTTCACGTCTCCCCTGCTCGGGAGAATGAGACCAAAGGGGGAATATACTCAACCCCTGATCACAGCACAGAAATCATCTCACATACAGAAACAGATAAAAGCTAATAGACAAAAGCTCACATCAACCAATGACGACAAATTTTCCTCAACATCTACCCTACACTAGCACAGCTGTGACAGCAGGGAGCGTTAGCCACATGTGACAGACAACACGGCAATTTAATGTTCTCTAAATAAAGCAATTCCCGGAAATGAGGTGAGATTAAACACTATGTCACTACACTCATGTTATTTGTGTTGTGACATCCCCAAGTCCCAGGGACTTACTACCGTAACGGTTTATGCTCTGCGTATGTTTATTGACTGTCGGTCAGTTACTGCTCTATTGCCACCCGTCCTCTTCATCCTGGGAACCAGGCTGAAGGAATAGTCAGGCCACACAAGGGCTCTGAAAGGCTCTGCTCAGGGATGGCACACGTCACTCTCATCCTCATTTGGTGACCAGAATTGAAGGGGCAAACTGAAATCTGGGAACAGAAGCACACAGAGGTCCGTGTTCCTGAAGTGCATCTTCTCAGATCGGGAGCCGGTGAACCCAAGGGAAGAGAAAAAGCAGCAGAGCTCCATGAAGAGGCTTGGGGAGGCCTGAGAGCTCCCTGGAGTTGTGTGTGAATATGTGGGGAAGGTGGGTGCATTCGGGCGGGATGTGTCTGTCAGTGGGTCCCCAACGTGACGTGCCTATGGCTATAACATGAACACATTATTGGAGTGAAAGTCCCAATTTCATCACATACTCATTACTGAAGGCGTTTTCCCACATCCGTAAAATAAGCATAGTATTTATTCTGCTTATTCTGAGTCACAGGAGAAAGGGAGAATTACAGAAGGAAGCGCTTGTAAAACTAAGTTACGAATCCACATGTTGTGAGCACAGAGCAAAGAGTTCTTGTTATCTGACCTGGGGCTCACTTCCTAAGCTGCTTCTCTTCATTACCAGCCCCTTTTATAAGTGATCTTAGCTGGTCTTATGTCTTTTTCACTCTCAGGGCAGTTCTGCTCGGACAACTCCTAAGTATGTTTCCAGCCCAGATGCCTTCCTGAAACTGCAGTCATATATCCAAACTCCTATTTCACATCGTCCTCTTAGATATAAACACGGATCTCAAACTCTGTATGTCCAAAACTATGCCTGTGACTCTCCCCAAAACTTGTTCCTTCCAGAATATTCTCCATGTTAGCAACTGGCATCTCCATCCAGTTCCTGTGACTAAAATCCTTAGGGTCATCCACACGTTTTCTCTTTCAGATCCTACTTTCTCGAGCTCAGGAAAAACCAACCAACCCTACCTTCAAAATAGAGACAGAATCCAACTATTTTTCACCGTCTCCAACAGTAACACACGGGTCCCAGTGTCTGTTGTCTCTAAAGTGCATCCAAACTGATCCTACCCCCACCCAGCCCCATCAGTCTATTCTCCACCAGGCATCCATACAGATCATTTCAAATACAAGTCAGATCACATCCATCCACTGCTCAGAACCCTACAATGGCTCTCACATCATTTAGATGAAAAGTCGGTGTTACATCTGTCAGTTAGGACAAGGGTCCCAAGGTCTGGGCAGCTGTTACTAGATGCTCTCCTTCCTAAGGGATGAGTTTGACCAGAAGGGAAACCAGGTCAGTTCAGCCAACTGCCAAGAAGAAATCAACATGTAATTAACCCAATAGCATAGAAAAGCGATAACTAAGCCTCCCTGCAGGGAGACAAGAGCTCTGGAAATTACTCCCCTGCCTCCTTTGCTTGTCACAAATAAAACTAAGCTTTCTCTTCCAACAGGACTTGTGTTCTTCGGCTCTGACACTCCAAGCAGCTAACCCATTGTGTTCTGTTGCGCTGTGTTCTAGAAGGCCACACAGGAACTACTCACCTCCATTTGAGTCCCAGACCTTATCTCCTTTCCCGCCACACCCCCTCACCCACCCGGGCTGAGCCACAGTTACTCCTTGCTGCCTTCAGGCTTTCCTTCTTGGTCTTCCTTCATGGCATTTCACTTTCTCAATTTCACCCCAATCATTCCTTTATCAATAAAGCCTTCGTGACCATATCATTTAAAATATCACCTACTTCCTCCACACTCTGACTTTCCCTGCGTCCGTGGTCTTCGTAGCACTTAGCACCATCTGACACACTAGACGTTTCACTTGTTTGGTTTGTACCCCCAATAAAAGATAAGCTCTGTGCACCTAAAAATACTGTCTTGCTCACGTAGACCCACTGGTACAGTTCCCAGAACACGGAACAGTGCCTGGTACATGGTATGTATGCAGCTTTATGTTCGTTAAATTAACATTCTCACACAACTTTATCTCCTCAAAGCACTGTTTTGGCTTCAATAACATCTGATTCTTGTCCTACCTTAAGCACTACAGTGTATAGCTTTAAAATAGATGAGCTTTAAAATTACTCCATTGTCTCAGTCTCAAAATATGACGCTACACATTACTTGCTGGCCACAAGGAGGAAAAATATGACTTTACAATGGAACTGATCACCCTAAGCCAGTGATCGATCCATTATTCCCAAATTGGATAAGCCTGACATCACGTGCCCCTGATATGGTACAACAGTGTGTACTATGGGGACTAAAAAAAAATGCATACTTTTCCTCCCACCTTCTAAGTGCTTCCAACTAGGCCAATAATCCAATTAACAGATTCACAGGAGAAAATCATATGTTTAGTACACGCACATGGGGAATTCACATTAGCATGAAAATTCAAAAGACAATGAGGGAAGGTTGGGTATATATGACACTTTTGGACAAAGGAAAGGCGGAATGGAGTATTAGATTTCAGAAGTGGGAATGGGCAGTTCACGGGTATTTGAGGAAGAGCAAAACACATGCGGCAGGCAAATTCTTGCTGGGCAACTGAAACAATGGGACATGGGGTATCCAGCTAACATGTCCTGCCTGGGGCCCTCTTATTTACCATCCTTAACTCAAATTGAGCTAAGGTGAACATTCCAGGATTCCCTTGCGGAAGCAGGTTTTCCTGTCTGGTTTTTTTGGGCAGAAAAGGAGGAGAGGGGGTATCAAAAGTCCTTTCTGAGCATTTTTCTTAATAAACAGCTTAAAGTCAACATCCCCCCCAAAAAAAAGCCCCTTCAGGGTGACAAAATTTTGGTTCCCTTCAGGTCATAACACCATCTATAACCTATTCCTTGACAAGAAAACTAACGCAATTTCAATCGTATCCATGGAAATCACTTCTACCTTGAAGGGCATAGAAGTCAAGTAAAATGACCCCATCACTCAGTAAGACTCACCAGGACATTCTGTAGGTCAGCTCTCCTGCAACTGAGTGTCAAAAACAAAACAAAACAGGTGAGGGACGGAAAAGAGAAAAACTGTTTCATATAAAGACCTGAGACATAACTGATGTGGTTTGCTCAGAGGTGATTCTAAGACATTTGGGGCATAATAGGGATTTTTTAAATGTGAACTGAATATTTGATATTAAGGAATTTGTTTTTAGTTAACTGTGATATGAAAGTTTTATTTTTTAATAGTGTATACTTAATATTAGGTTCGTGCAAAAGAAACTGCGGTTTAAAAGGTTAAAAATAATTGCAAAGACCGCAGTTACTGCCATCAGGTCTGCTTAATAGTGAAGTGTAGCTGACATTTCTGTTTTCTTCATTAAGTAACATCCTCCTACCTAGGTTTTCCGTGTAGTCAGAAATACACTCGTCTGTAGGCTGAACACTTGCCAGCTCTCCCCGCGTGTGCAGCCTGTTCCCCCCGCGGCCTTTGGTACAACGGTCGAGCAGCGCGCGCTCCAGCCGGGAGCCACACGTCTGCTCACGAATCCGCCTTTGTCCCCGGTCCCCTCCCCTCCCGGAGCGGGCTCTTTGTCCCTCACCCTCCGCCATTTTGGGCGCGGGGACACAAGCCGGGAAGGGAGGCTCCCTTGCCAACTCGCGGGCAGTTTAACCCGACTTCTTAGTACTCGGGAACCATACACAGCCATTTCCCACTTGGAGGGCCCGAGGACTGACAAGGAAGGTTCCCGGGGTGGTGGACAAGCCACGCGAGCTCCTTCGCTGCCACCTGAAACTTTAAAATGGCCAAGCGCGCGTACACTCACTACACGACAGCCGCAAAGCAACAAAAACAGACACCTAACAACCACCTTCCAACGCCTAACACGAGAGCTTTAACTGCACCTAAAATGCGCATTTAAGTGCCACGTTCTCAATGAGACTTAAAAGGGCTAACAAATCAAAAGATGCCAACTCTTTTACGACAATACGTGTGAGCCCCGAGAAGGGGCTTTGGTGGAGAACAGATTGTTGCTGAAAATGGGTGACGGTCCGGGGCGGGGAGCTGGCAGGCGGAGGGCGGGGGGAGGTGGCCGAGAGCCCCCCGCGAGCCTGGCGCGCAGGAGGGAGCGCCTCCTTTACACCTGCCAAGTACGGCCCTCGGGCTCCGGGGAAGTTAGAGGCCCGAGTCAGGACACTGGCTCCCGGGTCTGGTAACTACTGGGAGCGGTAACTTACAAACTGCTTGGCCTCGGGCTTAGGGAGGGGCCCAGCCTGAGAACGGGAATCAGCAAGGCCCACTTAGCGCCACTTAACCCCAAGGACCCAGGTTTGGGGGTGACGGCACTAACGCCGTGCCTGGGGAGGCGGACAGGGGACGAGGGCAGAGTCTGCCGATCTTTCCTGATATCGCTTGGGGGCAAACACGTTAGCAATAAACACCCAGCGTTTTACTGGCAGCGAGTTTCTAACCGACCTCGGTTCCTGTGAGAGACCGGCTGCATCCTTCGATTGTAGTTTGTCCGTTTACTGGACCAACCGGGCTTTAACGAGGTCTGCGGCACTTCCAGGGCTTCCCGTCACAGCGGACTGCCTCCTTTGGGGAACCGCGGGCGGTGGTGGATGCTCACAGGGACAAGGGGTGAATGGGGGTCCCACCAAAGTTGGAAGTTCCATAGCTTTACCTTCTCCGGAGCTGGCGGAGATTCCTCCAGTGTACTAACTCCTGCCTGAGCCCTCACAAGCCTCTCCTCGCGATGCTTCGAAGGTGTCGTACCTCCTGTCTCTGCGCATCATGAGACAACTATAATACTTTCCGAACTTAGTTGTTGTTAAAATACTAAAATTAAACCCAGACGCAACAAAGTAAGCAGAAAACTGCAAAACTGCGCACAGCACTTCCCGGAAGGCAGTGGGCGGCCCTGAAAAGGGCCTTTGGTTTTGCTGCAGAAAGCGAGCTTGCGGGTTCGGACTCAGCCCCCGAAGCCGTAGAGGGTGCGGCCCTGGCGCTTGAGAGCGTAGACCACGTCCATGGCGGTGACCGTCTTGCGCTTGGCGTGCTCCGTGTAGGTGACGGCGTCCCGGATCACGTTCTCCAGGAACACCTTCAGCACCCCGCGGGTCTCCTCGTAGATGAGCCCGGAGATGCGCTTGACGCCGCCGCGCCGGGCCAGGCGCCGGATGGCGGGCTTGGTGATGCCCTGGATGTTGTCGCGCAGGACCTTGCGGTGACGCTTAGCGCCGCCTTTTCCAAGGCCTTTGCCACCCTTGCCGCGACCAGACATTCTTGCGATGTCCAACACACTCTCGACTAACTCAGAGAGCAGTGGCAGTTCCTTTATATGCGCAGAGTGCGGACCTAATTGAACACCGCACACACGCAGGCACTTCCTCCAGCCGTAGGCCCCGCCTCTGAGGCCCAACCCCAGAAGACATCATGGACGACTGGTCCCGCCCCCGCCCCACGTCCTGAGTCCCCGGATGAGAATTTCCGGAACTTTTTAACTCGGTAAAACTAAGCATACATGGGTCCATGTAACAACTTCAAAACCCGTAGAGAGTTTTCATAAGAGTTTATTTGAGCCAAACTCACGACATTGTCCACCAGCAAGGTCTCAGATGCTTCCGGGAATGACAGTTTGGCAGTATCTTTTGTGCATTTGGAATTAGGGAAGGAAGATGGCGTGAAGGTGGGCGAAAGCAAGGTGCAGGACAGTTAACAAGACCATGTGCTCCCTCCCTTGAGGGTGGTTACCCGGGGCCTGAAAAAGGATGGCTTCTGGTATTTCAAGGGTCTGTGAACCTTGATGTACAAGGACAGTGGACGGGGCTTGCTTAGGGCAAAGATAACCTTTGACTAAAAAGTTATGGGCCTGGGGCCTGACGACCCACCATGACCTGCCCGTTAGGGGGTTGTGGTCTCCGTGAGGTCACTGTTGATCACTGAATTATTACATAGCCCCTTTCACGTTGACACATTACTCACTGATTATCTTCTGCTTGGAGACGGTCGCAAGGGAGCCTCGGCTTCACCTTCGTGGAAACGCGGGTCCCTCTGCCCCACATTTTCCGCGCCCCCGGCACTTCTGCGGCAAAGCCCTTCCAACTGACCTCCCCACACGTCCCAGTCTAAAAACTGTGGGACCCACCCTCCCCACACCCACTCAGGGAAACCTGACCAAAACGGTGTTCTTCCCGAAGGCGAGTCCCCAGAATTCTCACGCCACGAAAGCCCGGGTCCCCTCCCGGGGTCTTTTCTTTCCTGTAATTAATTTCATTATCTAGCCACTCACCTCTGCTCCCAGTATCTTAAGTGTGTGTTAATGTTTACTTCTCTACTCATAGTTTTGAATCTTTGATTCTGCTAGCGACATTATTCCAAAGAGAATTGGCAAGTTGTGGTAATGAAGATATTCAAATAAATAAATAATATGAAGGCGAGCTCTCACGAGCTATTTTTAAAACATGCTGTAAATCGCTAGTGCACATACTTAAGAGAATTATTCGAAGGGGCTCGCCAGCACAAAGCAGAGTGGCGCAGCGGAAGCGTGCTGGGCCCATAACCCAGAGGTCGATGGATCGAAACCATCCTCTGCTAGCAGTGCTGTTTTATTGGTGTTTTTTTTTTTGCTCTTTTTTGTTTTTTTTCCCCTGCTACTTAAAGTTTGGTAGCTTGGTTTCACACTTAGAAGAAAACAAGAAAAGCCAAGATAAATAAACCAGGAGAACCAATGCTCCCAGAGGCTTGGAATTGAGAAAATTAAGGAAATGCCTTATGTGTACATTGCTGACGTTATCTTCAAACGAGGTACATGAATTCACAGAGATGCACTGACAAGGATGAAAGAGGCCATCCAAAATACCACTTCAAATCTAGATCTCAGTATTGGGACAAGCACTGTACAGGACATTATAAATTCTATAAATATCTTGTCCATAGAACGATTTTATTGAAATACTTTTTTGTGTAGATTCATCTATAAGTGTAAAAGCTATTAGCAGTCAAAATTTTTGTAATCCTGCTGTAGTGTTTTGTTTTTGTCTTTAATCTCTTAATATGTGGAAGCCTCAAATAATAGTAATGGCCCTGGAACTCTCTAAACGTCCAGAAAAGCATTCTCTTCTTCAAACGGATAGAGAAACAGTGTGAAAAGTGCTCTGATGTCACATTGTAACAATCAGAGAAGGCACCAGAAGAGCATGGGAAGGGGGAAATTGCAGGTACCTTGCAGGATGGTGAGGACAAGCGTACAGGTGTTGCCTGCTAGTAAGACAGGCTTCGAGCGCGGTGTCCACGACAGTTGTGCAGGCAGAGGTACCAAGTACCTAGAGTCTGAAAATAGTGAAAATGGGTGAGTATTAAAGGGATGAAACTCTTATTAAAAAATATCCCTCGATGCAGATAATACACAATACTTCGGCATATTTTAGGCGCGGTAAACTCCAATTTCTCTGCTCCGGAGTCGTAAATTACTTTTCCCTCCATGTCGGTCCCTACCCTTCCTCAGGCCCGACTACGTGGCCCCAAATGACCCACTTAATCTAGAGTTTCCATCTTTCCAATGATGAAAAGCGCGGGCGCCCTCGCCTTTGTGTCATTAAGTGACTTTTCCTTATTACGTAGCTTGTCATACTCAGGACCTGACTGATAGCCTATTGTACTTTCTAAGTATTGCAGCAAAGGAGTTTCGTCGAGGACCACGTGGCCTAACGGATAAGGCGTCTGACTTCGGATCAGAAGATTGAGGGTTCGAATCCCTTCGTGGTTAATTTTACTCTAGCTGCTGCGTATTTCAATAAAAATTGCTCTATCTTATGTAGGGGTCGGAAATCACCTGGCACCTGTGTATTCCCAATTATTTTCTTTCTTCCCTCTCTGTTTCAAAGATGTCATTCTCAAAAGCCCTGGGAGAACTAAGTGTCAGGGCTGGAGAGAGGCTGAAAGTCAACTGAAATAAGACTGTCCGATAACTTGGGGGCTTGAGATCTCCCCAAATCTGGACCTTGAGCGCCTGAGTTTCATATTCACAGACTCGGCTTGTTCTGAGCCACTTGGAAAAGGGAATTCAGATCTGACAACTGAGTTCTCTGCAGCTGCTGAGTCCCAGCACACGGGTAGACCGGCTGCTTCTCCTTCCGGCTGCCTCGCTGGAGGCCACACTCTCTTCTTGGCATCTCGCTTCCAGTCTGAGTCCGTGTGTCCTTCCAAGCCCTAGCTGCCACTGGTTTCCACTCTTCCCTTCCTTTTTTCATCTTCCTTTCTTCCTTTGGTTGTGTTGCCATCAAAAGGATGAAAACAGCTTGCATTCAATCCTAGATGACAGAACTGAAATACTAAGGTCATCAAAACAGTGCAAGTGTTTACATAGCGTGTATGCAAACAGCAACAGAGAAGATAGCTGCATAAAATGTCCCAAAACACAATCTCTGTGCCTAGACAACTGAATTTTATAATAATTTAGGATGAAGAAAAAGTAATTGTCAACTGTTGACTTCATGTGAAACAGATGGTGCTTAATTTCAGATCTGAATGCTGGTTCAAATGTGGAGGCCATGAGTGGTTTTGTAGGGGAAAGCAATGAAAATTAAAACAAGGGAAGGATTACCTCTTCCTTTCCCTGGCCTCTTTCTTAGATCTCCCATCTGACTCTGGTTTCCTCCAGTCATCTGTAAAGGCTAAATTGTACAGAGAGAACCAATAGGCTTAGCTCACTTCTACTTCATGTATTCTTCTTTTCTTCTCTCCTTTTTAATTAAGGAAAAAACAGAAACTTTGAATTTGAAAGAGGTGAGGGACAGAGGCAAAATTACCCCAGGATCTACTTCTCTACATTGGGGAGATTGGCACATTTAAAATCATCCTTTGATGTGTAATCACAGGAGTCACTCACCCTGGATGAGTGACAAATATTCTGCCTGGGTGAAGTTTCAATCCCTCGCCCTGCCATCATCACCACATACACACAGTATGCCTTTAAGTGTTTATTTTACAAATATCTGTTGACTGTACAGTGTGCAAAGTTGGAGAGACAAGGCTATAAAAGGGTGCTACCCCTAGAACTTTATTCTAAGAGAAGGTAAAGTGGCAACAGAGTGGTGGGAGGGGTAAGACTGCTCAGGTGTCCATAACATGAATTATCTCTGATTTTTTTATTGGAGAAAATGCAAAATATACAAAGCATATCACCCAGTTCCTGGACTCCACTTTGGCTTTCAATCTGGATCACCGCCTCCCCAGTTCTCATTTCCAAGATTAAATGGATTAACGTGTGTGAAGCATCTTTGAACCATATATACCATATAAACCTTATATTGTTAGAGAAAATTCAAAAACAGACATTGCTTCAAAATTTGGGCTTCTTAGGCCTCCATCCTCTTGAGGCATTGGGAGATGTGCTGGCTTATAACAAGTGTACTTCAGAAGAATTCTCCAGGTATCAAAAGTTACAACCCCATTTGCCGAAATTGAACATGTTAGAAGGACCTCATCACCTCATCCACTTGATTTAAAAGAAATTGGTTCTCATGAACCTTAATAAGGAAAGGTTGGGTTTGTCGGGTCTCTACCTCAGTTTCCTCTTCTGTAAACTAGAGACAGGTGATAGAAGGGAAGTTTCAGAAAGACAATCTCTACCGTCCCTTCAAATTTTGTTACTCTACACGGTTTACCCAGCCCCTTGCTATAGTTTACTATAAGGTGAAAACCGGTGGCAGGTGAGATTTTTATGTGTGCTAAAATTAAGATGCACGTGGCAGAAGATCAAAAAAGGGAGAAATAAACAGGCTGGAGCGCTTGGATCTTCGATTTAAATTAACTCAACTGAAATTCGAAGAGGAGACTAATGCTCTCATTGGCAGGTTCAGGGGAACGGGACAATTGATCTGGGTCTTGCAAAAGGATTTTGCCGGCAGGGAGCAGACACCGTCCTGGCAGAAGGAATGCCATAAGCAAATGCACAGGGTGTGGACAGTGCCTGCTCCTGGGAGGAGACAAAGCTAGAGTCAGACCTGAGCTTGGGAGGGAAGGAGGGTAGAGAGTGATAAGGGGTCACGGAAGAGAACCTTGGACCTGGAAAGCTGCCTGGGATTTGAAAGGTGAAGAATATTCGACCAAAACCGCCAAGACAGGGGAGCAGGTAGGACAATGAGCAAAGAGAAGAGTATGTCCTGTGGTCCTCAACCCAACAGGTGCATTAGCATCACCTGTGGTGCCCGCAACCACACGGACCACTGGACAGACACATCCAGTAGATTCGAGAAAACTCCCCCCTCTTCCCCCCCCCCGTTGCGTGCAGCAACACAGTGGGAAGGAGGCAGGAGTGAGGACGGAGGGCCGGGAGAATCTTGGTGGGGCGGGGCGGTGGGCACCTCTGCTGCTCAGGATTTGGTAATGAGAGTTGTTTGGACCCTAACTTCCGGTATGGTTCACGGATCTCTAAAACAACCTCTCGTTCGCGCTAAAACACGACGCCCTCGGTGAGGCATAGGTATACCCGACGAGGGTGGGATTCGAACCCACGCGTGCAGAGCACAATGGATTAGCAGTCCATCGCCTTAACCACTCGGCCACCTCGTCATCCATAGGGCTTTTTTTTTTTTCAAATATATTTTATTTCTTTACACAGCAAAATTCTGTTTTGTAATTGTTATTATTTTATTGCATGTTTTTATTAATGAGAAGTATGTCTCTGCTTGTATGAATGGCCCTCTTGCTTTGATAAAGGAAGAAAAAAAAAAAAGATTAGTCTGGGGAGGAAGGGGACAGGACACGGATGTGGACCTGAATGAAAATGACAAAATACACTTCCAAAGAGAAATGTGGACTCTAAAAAAGCCGAACTCTCAGAAACAGAGAGTAGAATGGTGGTTACAAGGGGCTGGGGAGTGAGGAACTGGGGAGATGCGGGTCAATGGGTACAAAACTTGCTGTTAGAAGATGAATACGATCTGGAGCACAGCATACTGATAATAATCAACAATACTGTGTTATATACTTTAAAGTTGCTAAGAGACTACATCTTAAATGTTCTCATCACAAAAAAGAAATAATAATTGTGTGACGCAATGGAGGTATTAGCTAATGCTACTGTGATCATTATATTGCAGTATATAAATGTATCAAATCATTATGCGTACACCTGAAACTTCCTCGATGTTATATGTCAATTATATCTCCACATAAAAAAAAAGTCCAAAAAAAAAGTCTTTATTGTAACATCTGTCTTATGTTCCGTGATTTTGGGGAGGGCTAAAGAAAACTGGGCTTTGTTCTGGGTTGAAGGCTGTCTGGAAGGGAGGGCATAATTCTGTGATTCAGTACCTTAATAAAAATTTTATCTAGAAGAAGGAAAAAATCTACTGAAGCTAAATCTGTAAAACTAGTCGTCCCTAGTATTAGGTGATAGAAGATGTTTGGTATTTTTGTGATTTGCAGTGATCTTTCATCGTCTGTTCTTAGACAAGCGTATGAAATGTGTTGTTGTTGTTTGGTTGGTTGGTGTTTGTTTCTGTCTCTTTTCATGACCATGTCTGATGCTTCTGTGTCTGTGAGATTGTTTATGTTCAACAGAAGACTCCCATGGGCTGGCAAAGTTCAGCAGCCAGAGAGAAGAGCGCGGCACTGAATGTTGATGGGGGAAGGAGTGCAAGTCTAGGGGACCAACTGTACAAACCAGCTTGTACCCTAGGTTTGGGGAAACTCAAAGGCAAGGTCACCAAAGCTGAGACAAGTCCTCTGAGATGTGAAGTCCAGAGCCTCACCATCACATCATGAGGCCCTTGAAGTCGGGTCTCCACTGAAAGGGTATGCTCCTAACAGCTGGGTTTATCTTCAAAATAATGCAGGCAACACATTAGCTTCAGGAGTTTGCACGGAGCCTCTAATGGGTGGACTAAAGGCTCTAAGTCTAAGATGTACACGACAGCTGCACCGCTGTGTGGTAGGAGGTTCTCCAGGGCACTGTTAGTGTTTGGAAACTGATGGAACACTTTAAGTGGCTCCAGGAAAGGAAGGGTCTGAGTTGGGAACTGTAAAACATAAACTCTTAATCATGGGGGCCAGGAATCATACTCACCAACATCTGGGCAAAAGGGGGCATCAAATGTAAGGGAGAAGCAGAGCTCAAATTCAAAACAGTTTTCTTGTGGCCAGTGGCTTGCTGTTGAATTGGTTGCTGATTTTGGAAGAAATTGGCAGCACTTGCAGCCAGACGTGTACACCACTGAGGTGAGCTAATGATTGAGGAGAACCCCAGAGAGGAAATCACCAAGATGTTGCTGAGGTCCCAGAGGGACTTGGACTCTAATTACTGGATTCAGAATACAGAGTGCTAACCTCGGGCCCTTCCAAGGGGAGCTTTCTCCTGCAGTTCTTATGTGTATTCTTGCCTCAGGCCCAAGCATTTTGAAGGGGCTTCAGGCAAAAGTTTTGTGGGAGGAACTCTGATACATGAACTGTTAAGACCCTGAACACTCAAATGCTTAAGATGATCTGACTAATTTGGGGAACCCAGACTAGAGTAGATGTCAAAAGCGTGAATATTCTACAAGGACACAAAGGTGACTTAAATAGGATACTTTTCAGAAGTCCCAGAAAACAGTAAAGAATTTCACGCTGCTCCTAGGGAGAAGAAAGCGGGAGTGGGAAAAGTTGGTACGCACAGACTAGGTAGGATACAATGGCGATTGGAGGTAAGCACTGGTGAAGAGGTCACCAAAATAAACACAGGTCCCACCGAGATTTGAACTCGGATCGCTGGATTCAAAGTCCAGAGTGCTAACCATTACACCATGGGGCCACCTGCGGGCGGCATGCGACATCTAAGAACACTCACTGCCGCACTTCTCATTCTCTTTAATATTTTGTGAACTGTAGCTTTAATTTAAAGCAATTAATTTAAAAATCTTCTGTATCAGACAGTAAAGGCTCCAAGATAAACACGACCATCCGGACTCGCACGCACTAAGGACTTCTCAGGACCCAGTTTGTGTTAGAAATTGATGGAACCGGAACACAGAATTCAGGTCCGGGATGTGAAAGGTGAATACGTATACATCCAGGCGCAAATCTAATTTACTAGAATCTGAAGGGACTCTGGTCCAACGGAGGCGGAGGGACAGGAGAGGGCAGATAAGGAGGTGTGGGGATGCTGTTATGCAGGACAGTGGGATGAGATGGGTGTTCAGGTGCGCAAGTACGCAGGTGTCCCCAGCCTCCTCCAGAGGGGACGGTGATTTAAAGGAAAACAAAGACCGTATAATAGTGCTAGGTCCCACCGAGATTTGAACTCGGATCGCTGGATTCAAAGTCCAGAGTGCTAACCATTACACCATGGGGCCCGCGAAATGGTACGTTTTGAAATGCTTTTGCAAACGCGTACACAAGAGTGTCGTGTGCGTTTCATTGCAGGTATTTCTGTCCTGGACGCGCCAGGTGGACGCACGTTCCCTGAATCCGGGGAAGAAACACAATGGCTCCGCTGGGCGACAAGCTGAACAGACCTCACGTTTGCTTGAAATTTTTCTCAGGCCCATGGAGGGTTGAGTACCGGCGCTCCTTGCCAAATCAAAACTGCATTTCCTGAATTCCTGACTTGGCCGTGAAGGTTTTCTACCTGTGGGTTTACAGAGGAACGTGTGAATGCTTAATGTCTTATGATACGTATGAACATAGAAAACGCAAGAAAATAGTTAAGTATAAAATGGGAATTTCCTGGTAATTTCGGGGATGAAGAAAAACTTTTACCTGTTTCAATATTTTTACTTCCTTCTTTTGGCTTCTCCGCATTTCCTAACGGATCGATTGCAAGTACAATAAAATATAATTTTCGCTATATTTACTCTTACTTGAGTTGCATATGTAGTGTTTGTATGTACTAGAAAGAGTTTTAGCGAGCAAAACAGTTTTTTAAAAATAAGATTTAGCCAACATCTATCTGAGAGCAGTTTTGCAAATTCTCTTTCTGGTACTTCATCTCTACAACCTGGCCTTAAAAGTGGAATAAGGAGGAGGAAAGGCTGAAAATTTCTGTTTGAGATATTGATTCCAAGTCATCAATAACGCTCGGAATTGAAATAGCGGGGTCCTGGATGTACCCACGTTTTTGGAAGAGCATCAGGCGGAAGAAGTTAGAGACAGGGGAGAGGTTTTGGAAGTCAGACCTGAGCTGGATTTCGGATAGGGAGATAGTTCAAAAGGAATTAAAGCCCCAGCAACTTTACATGGGTCTCAGAATTCCCAAAACAATTTTCAAAAACATCCTATACCGACTGTTACACTAGAGTACAAGAACTACCTGCTTCCAATTTTATGCAGAAATATAGTAACGAGGAAAAGAGTGTGTTTCGCGTCGTTTCTCTGTGTGCGCTTGAATTTCGTTGGTCCTGTAGGTGTTCTGGAAGGAAAACAAGACCCCGTAGTCGGCAGGATTCGAACCTGCGCGGGGAGACCCCAATGGATTTCAAGTCCATCGCCTTAACCACTCGGCCACGACTACACGACTAAGGATCCTAGATAAATTCTCATGAGGAAGAAAATTTGTCCTGTCACAAACTGGCTTTTCGGTTCAATAAATGTTCGGGAGTGCCTGTCATCGTGGTAAAACGATGAAGCTTCGCAGGACCAAGATGTTGGAGAACGTGCTGCAAATTGCAACACAGAAGGACACGATTCACCTTCCGATCCCTAGCAGTTTTGCTGCTCCCGAAATCTGAGAGGCTGTGTCACAAGACTTGCCAGGTGTGACAAGTAGCGTTTACGGAAGATATTTGTAACAAGTTTCCTCGGGGATTCTCACACCTCCAGAACTGGTCGGCAGGCCCTCTCCGGTAGTGTGATAAATTGTATTCTATCCCCTTTCCTAAAATCTGAGGCTCAAACCAAAAATGCAGTCGCACATAGCAGAGGATGGTTTCGATCCATCGACCTCTGGGTTATGGGCCCAGCACGCTTCCGCTGCGCCACTCTGCTTGGCGATTGAGTAAAGATATTTCGAGTCATATTCCAACTTCATATTCTGGCACTTTCTTAACAATAAGTGATTCCCTAAGTGCTTCTAAGAATAGGAACAGCACCCTGATGTCTGTATTTGGCTCCACCTCCAAATACTAGAGGCTTAGAAGTCACCTCCGAAACATCGAAGTTTGCTGGAGGTTGAACAGAATTACGTTTCAGGCTTTTGGAAAACCAAACGCATGCTAATTGGCATAATTTATAAAGGTGAACTTGCATAAAGTAAGGTTAATGTTGGCCTTTTTCAGCCACACGCCGATACCAGAAGCAGAGTTACTTTAAAGTATTCTTTATGACATTTCACTGAGAATATTTTTCCCCGGAATTGGGGAGAAAAAAAAATGCTAGAGTTGCATTGGCCGGGAATCGAACCCGGGCCTCCCGCGTGGCAGGCGAGAATTCTACCACTGAACCACCAATGCCTCACGCTCGAGAGTACTTTAATTGTCTTTATATAACTATATTTATGTCACTAAGCTAAACAATGAAAATGCATGTTATTTCCTCAAGATTTTCTTAAAGCTCTTTCACTTTGATCAATGCATTTATCATACAGAAGGGGTCCCAAATAAGCCACTGATACAAAAAAATAAATTATTTTGAACGGAAGGCATTTGAGTTCCTGAAATCCCCTATTTCCCTAAAAGCAGAGCATTCCGAAAGGACTCAGTTGTCATCAATCTCATCCCCCGAGCAACTCTCATCTTTTCTGGGAGAGAAGTTGTAGGGAAGGAAAAAATAATTTTCCCTTTCCCATTCTAAAACCTTGGTTGGGACCCCTGTGACAAAAGACAGATTAGCAAGAGATAAGTAGACGTGTATTAACATGTGCGCGACAGGTACACATGGGAGGTACCCAGGAAAACTGGTAACTCTTGAAGGGTAGCAGATGAAGGGGAACAGAATTTGCCACCCCCAAAATAAGCCTCTTTGAGCTAAGAAGCTCTGAAAACCAAGTGGAAGTTATCCTTTTGCAAGCCCTCCAGGGGAAACGTTTGAGAATCTCTGCTCCAGGTTAGAGATTTGATACTTTGCTCTCTCAAGAAAGTAGGTAAACTTCCCGTCTTCTTCCAAGATGGGGAGGGGCAATGTGTCAGTTTGCCAGGGATGCCATAACAACAGTACCACAGACTGGGTGACTCAGGCAACACTTATTTTCTCACATTTCTGGAGGCTAGAAGTCCGAGATCAACCCTCTTAACAGGTGTGTGGATGGCTGTCTTCTCCTTGTGTCTCCACAGGGTCTTTGTGTGTTCGTGTCCTGATCTCTTTTTATTAGGACACCAGTCATCTTGGACCAGGGCCCACCCACATGACCTCATTTCACTTCACTTACCTCTTTGAAAGCCCTATCTCCAAGTACAGCCATATTCTGAGTCCTGGGGGTGAGGGGTGGGGGGTGGAGACGACAGAATTCAGCCCCTAACAGGCAGTTTGCAAGTGCAGCTCCTGCTCACAGTTCCTGAGCCTGGCATGGGCTCTGACGACGAGGTCTGTGGTGTAATCTCACGGCCTCTTTGCTCTTCCCACACTGCTTGTTTAAGGGGCAGCTTTCTCAGGTCTGACAAGTCAACCATCACTCTAGATCACAAAACTTGGGGTATCTCCTCTCCCGAACTTTTTGTGCTATTTGAATTTATGTGTCTGAGTTGTTTTGAGTGGCATTTCTGGAGGGTACAGAAGTAAATTCTTGTATCTGACCTCCAACCTTGACCTGAGAAGCGTGCCGCGCAGCGGTAGGTTCCCTGGGTATATAAAGCAGCCCGGCTATGTCTTCGCCTCCGTCTGTCAGCCCTCAGCGCGAGCGTCCCTTCCTCGCTGTGGCTTTTCTCCCTGATTCCCATCAAAAGATAAAGCACTCTGTTATCAGTCGCTGGAGCACCACGTCCCTCTCCGGGTCGTTATATCCATTGTAATTTGACGTATTTTTGACCGCTAGGTCCACCTTGTTTCCCCAGTCAGACTATAAGATTTTTGAGGCTTGGCATACCTTGGCTTACAGCAACAATTTCACTAGGTTATCACTTACAGCTCCCAGGGTATCTTCTTTCAACAAATTGCCCACAAACAGTGGTACTTTCACGGTGGGACCACGTGGCCTAATGGATAAGGCGTCTGACTTCGGATCAGAAGATTGAGGGTTCGAATCCCTTCGTGGTTGGCCTAATTTCTTTTCCAAGGGACCGTGCCGTGGTAGTCATTCTCTTATCGCATTTAAAGTTAGAAATCAGAAGTTTCCTTTTTCTCCTTAACATAACATTCTCCTACACACCCGTTCCTTTGTTTTGTTTCTTTTTGCCCCTGCCAGCACCTGTTTATATCCGTTTCTCCATAATACCACCACACACCGGTTCTGTCCCCGCAGCGCTGCTCAAAAGCCAGTCGGCGGCTCCGCAGCAGCGCCCGCGCGCGTCTTAGCAACGCAGGCGGGCGGGCTGGCCCCTGGTCTGAGCGCCGCCTGCAGTGCGAAGCTCGGGTCCGGGGGCGGGGCCTGGGAGCGGCGGCGAGCCCCACGCGCACCGGACAGTGAGAACGCGGACGCGCAGCTCAGTTCTCCCGCGTTACCGGCTGCCGACGTCTCCCAGGTCCG